>NC_090438.1:414957051-417457051 GCF_031143425.1 Pleurodeles waltl | reverse complement strand
CTTTGATTAAATTATGATTCTTTAGGAGATTTGGTCAACCAGTATTGTTTTTGTATGTTTATAATTTGATTTTGAGACGGATATACCACCTACCGTATTACGAGTCCATTATATCCTATGGAACTCGTAATACGGTAGGTGGTATATCCGCCACTTTCGGGACGGTTTAACACCGTCCTCCAAAGTTAGAATCAGGCCCTAAGTTACGTGATATTAACATTATTAATATAGGGAAATAAACATTCTAACTTTCACATAAAGGTGTGGTTATTCATGACCAAAGGGTCAAATTTATTGACTCCCAAGATTATTGATGTTATTGATTGGAATTGCTAATGATATGTTTTGGAACTTGGTCTTATGGTGCGAACTACTCTAAGCACAGTCAAAAGATCTATCGAGCCTCTAACGCATCCCCTTATAATCTAACAATAAGAAACCAAATAAGGTCAGGCGCGCTAACATGCCCTTGCCATGCACTGTTAATTACACCAGATGTCTTGTCACTCATGACATCTTCAAAGACATCATTGATAATATCACTGTAACATTTGCAGTAGAATTAGTGAAGCAAAAACTGCATGTTGAGTCTCAAGATTAATTATCTCAGGTCATGAGTTAAAATTACTTGCAATAACTCTAACTGTAACTACTGAATTTCCATGGTTTTGAACATTTAAAGTTTTAGCCTAACTATAACGTCCCTGTAACCTTTGAGTTTTAGTGAATTTTCAAGGTTTGTTAAATCTATTTCCTAACTATAAACTCCCTGTAACCTTTGTTTTTTCATATATATATATATATATATATATATACACCTAATTGTTGCTTACTATTATGTTCTCTTACTTCAAAGTCTGTACCTATCCCCTTAATCTTCCCTGAATAAACATACACTTGAAGCATCGAGGAGCAAGTGGTGCTAGAAAGGTTGTACTTGGTGTACGCTTATCTCTCGTAGCATTGGGGTCCTGGGATAACAGAGGTAAAAGACTCAGTTTGTCACAGTTCAAACTTATTGACCCCTCACTGCCCACACATGCCATTATCCATTCTGAAAACAAAGATTAAAACCAAGAAGTAAATATAGGCAAGGATATGAAAGAATAAAGACGATGTACTATCAATTAAAGTAATGGAAAGTAAAGTATTAATGATTTCCAGTGTGGTCGACACAAAGGGGGTTATTACAACTTTGGAGGAGGTGTTAATCCGTCCCAAAAGTGACGGTAAAGTGACGGATATACCACCAGCCATTTTACGAGTTCCATAGGATATAATGGACTCGTAATACGGCTGGTGGTATATCTGTCACTTTACCGTCACTTTTGGGACGGATTAACACCTCCTCCAAAGTTGTAATAACCCCCAATATCTATTACCAAGTCATTTGGTCTTCTTTTCTTACTGCCTTATGACTACACAAACTCTGTGTAATCCGATTCCCTCAATATCTGTGGATAATCATAATTGTACAACAATCTTTCGATGCAACATCTCTTCTCGGAGAGCGTATTACAGCATTTGCAACTTAACTGTGGTGCACAAGCAAGTGTCACTGAGCATGACTGTTTTTACTATTGTAACTCATCCTCCTCAAGTCCCTCTGTTCCCTTGTGTTAGACTTTTCATCCTTGACGTGGTCTCCCTTAACTTTTTGCCTCTGTTCCCCAGGTTGTTGATGGGTGCTGGACTCTGATTTTGCTGTTTTTGTTACTCTGGGCACTTTACCACTGCTAACCAGTGCTAAAGTGCAAGTGCTCCTTTACAAAATGTGTATGTAATTGGCTTATCCATGATTGGCATATCTGATTTACTAGTATGTCCCTAGTAAAGTTCACTGGAAGTGGCAGGGCCTGTAAATCAAATGCTACTAGTGGGCCTGCAGCACTGGTTGTGCCACCCACATAAGTAGCTGTGTAATCATGTCTCAGACCTGCCACTGCAGTGTCTGTGTGTACAGTTTTAACTGTAAATTCGACTTGGTAAGTGTACCCACTTGCCAGGCCTAAACCTTCCATTTTCTTACATGTCAGACACCCCTAAGGTAGCCCTTAGGTAGCCCCAAGGACACAGTGCAGTGTATGGTTAAGGTAGGACATATAGGGGGTCATTACAACATTGGCGGTATAAGGCGCTTACCGCCGTGCAGAAGACCGCCAACACACCGCCGTGACCGCAGTAGACCGCCACAGCTATTATGACACACATCATGGAATCTGACGAAATTCAGACACCCACACAACACCGCCACACCAAAGGTCAGCGATAAACTGGCGGAAACAAATCCTCCACCTCCACACCAACAGAAACACGCCCATGCTATTACGACCCACGAACCCACGCGGCGGTCTTTCAACCACGGTATTCCATTGGCGGTACACACCGCCGCGCTCAAAATACACACACATATACAAAACACAGCCACATTGGACAATTCGAAATACACACACCTGATACACATACACACACCACTCCCACACACCCAACACAATATAAAACACCCACCCACATCACACACAAACCCCTACAACCAGATATTCTGAGGGAAGGCCAGAGAGACAGCACAGCTATTGACAACCCCATCACACACAGACACACAACACCATCACCCACACAACATCCACGCACAAAACACCACATACCACTACACTCACCACGCTCATCAACACATACACCACCCCACACATCACAAAGAACACCCCATGTCACGCCAAAGACACCCCCGCTTCTCCGAGGAGGAGCTCAGGGTCATGGTGGAGGAAATCCTACAGGTAGAGCCACAACTATTTGGCTCACAGGTACAGCACACATCAATAGCCAGGAAGATGGAGCTATGGCGCAGAATAGTGGACAGGGTCAACGCCGTGGGACAGCACCCAAGAAATAGGGAGGACATCAGGAAGAGGTGGAACGACCTACGGGGGAAGGTGCGTTCAACGGTCTCCAGGCACAACATTGTGGTGCAGCGGACTGGCGGCAGACCCCCACAACTAACAACATGGGAGGAGCAAGTCCTGACCATCTTGCATCCTGAGGGCCTCGGAGGAGTCGGTGGAAGATGGGACACTGGTAAGTCAAATCTTAACTATCACATCCCCCACCCTACCTGCATGCTATCACACACCCCCACCCTCACACCCTCCCCTATCACCCCAAATCCTCACCAATCTACACATGACACCAAGCACCCATCCCAACACCAAGCCCTGCATGACACAACTAAGCATGGTCACCCCTCACCAAAGCATGCCCACTGCACATACCCAGAACACCCCCCAACCATCATCACACAAGCCCCTACACAGGAATGCCTGCACTGGGGATCACGCACACCCAACCATTGCACACCATTACACACACACATGCAATAATCATGTGCTTATACCCCTGCAGGAACCCGAAGGAACGTCACCACACCAGAGGGTCCAGACAACACCACTCCACCCTCAGAAGAGGCCCACAGTGACGACAGCAGCTCTGCCCCACTGGATCCGGATGACCAGCCCGGACCATCGTGGGCCTCAGGACAGTCGGTTCCCCTTGCCCAGCCACAGCCCAACACCGAGCTGCCACCCTCTGGTAACACCAGCACAGCACCCACCCAGCTGGCCCAAACCTCCCTACCCAGGACAGATCAATCAGCGGTGTGTCCACCACTACAGGGCACCCAGGATAACCCACCACCCCAACAACAACAGGGACCTAGGGGCAGTGGTAGTGGGCACACGGTCCAGGGGACGGAGGCACAGGAACACCAGAGAACTGGGAGGGCTGCTGTGCGACAGAGGGAGGACAGGCCAAGGGAACCAACACTCCACGAGGCCCTATCCTCCATCATGGGAGCATACCACCACTCCCAGGAGACGATGGCCACGGTCCTGGACAAGATGCAGGAGACCCTGCGTCTGCAGGACGAACTGTATTTGGGGTTCAGGGAGGAGCTCAGGACCATCAGCTCCGCCATGGGCACCATCGTAGGGGTGCTGACGGACATTCAAAAGACCTTGAGGGACACCGTGGCACTCCAAGGGGCCCCTGACACTAGCCAGGACGACGAACTGCCCACCACCTCCGCCGGCGCTAGTGGACAGGACGCCCCGCCACAGGACCAACACACCAGCACCCCATCCCCTGCAGACGGACAACCACCACGCAAGCGGTCCCTGAGATCCAGGAACAGGACAGAGCAAGATGGCAAGACCCCCGCCAGGAAATAAGACCACCCTGATTGTCCCCCCACTGTCCCACTGTGTCACCCTGTCCAGATTGGAACTGCCCCAGCTCCACTTCCAATGCCAAGATGGGCAGTGCACCTGTGAGACGAATAGACTGGACTCTGCCATGGACATTCCTCCACCATCACCCATCACCATTTTACGACCTTCCTTGTTTTGTTTAGCACTTAAATAAACACCCTTGAAAGCCAAAAAAATCTTGAGTCAGTCTATGATTTGGAACTTTGTATGATCAATTACAGTGTCATAATGGGTTACCCATTGTAAGGCTAACATACCAATGTCACACATCACAAGCCCTTGAAGGATGCAAGCAGTTGACACATAGGTTACCACACTTGTGAAACTGAAATGGAAGGGTACAACTCAATTAACAAATAGTTAGTGAAATGTAGGTACAGGATAGAGGTAGACGTCTGAAAGTTAATGTAATTTTAAACCAGAAAATTTTCTCACCTGTGTGTCACTGGAAATATTGCTGTATGACTGACTCCCTGTTGTCGTTTTCTTCTTCCTCAGCTTCATCCTCATCACTGTCCACTGGCTCCACAGGCTCCACATCTGCCACAACACCGTCATCTGGATCATCCTCCTGCAGAAAAGGCACCTGGCGTCGCAATGCCAAATTATGGAGCATGGAGCAGGCGATGATGATGTCGCACACCTCCTTCGGTGAGTAGAATAGGGATCCACCTGTCATATGGAGGCACCTGAACCTGGCCTTAAGAAGGCCGAAGGTGCGTTCGATTACCCTCCTAGTCCGCCCATGGGCCTCATTGTACCGTTCCTCTGCCCTGGTCCTGGGATTCCTCACTGGGGTCAATAGCCACGAAAGGTTGGGGTAACCAGAGTCCCCCAATACCCATACACAGTGCCTCTGGAGTTGGCCCATCATATCAGGGATGCTGCTATTCCGCAGGATGTATGCGTCATGCACAGAGCCAGGGAACATAGCATTTACCTGCGAGATGTACTGGTCTGCCAAACAGACCATCTGGACATTCATGGAATGATAACTCTTCCGGTTTCTGTACACCTGTTCACTCCTGCGGGGGGGACCAGAGCTACATGGGTCCCATCAATGGCACCTATGACGTTGGGGATATGTCCAAGGGCATAGAAGTCACCTTTCACTGTAGGCAAATCCTCCACCTCAGGGAAAATTATGTATCTCCTTATGTGTTTCAGCAGGGCAGACAACACTCTGGACAGCACGTTGGAAAACATAGGCTGGGACATCCCTGATGCCATGGCCACTGTTGTCTGAAATGACCCGCTTGCAAGGAAATGGAGCACTGACAGCACCTGCACGTCAGGGGGAATTCCAGTCGGATGGCGGATTGGTGACATCAGGTCTGGCTCCAACTGGGTACATAGTTCCTGGATTGTGGCACGGTCAAACCGGTAGGTGACAATGATGTGTCTTTCTTCCATTGTCAAAAGGTACACCAGCGGTCAGTACACCGGCGGATTCCACCATCTTCTCATATGTCCCAGCTGACAGTGCCTAAGAAGGACAACAGCGAAGAACGAGTCACTATTCCTCCAGGTATGTACCCACAGTTACACACAAGACTGCACCAGACAAAAAACCCTTCCAGTATGTGTGTTGAGTATAGGCCTAGCTATGTGTGACGCAGTAGTAAATGAAGCCAGGTGGGCCCCTGAAATGGCGGCTGCCTGACCTCTAAACTGGGACAAAGGGATTGTGGGGTAACTGCGCTGGCGTTGCACACGGTCGCGGTAGGCGGTCGTAGACCGCGGCGCAATGCTGCATTGGTTAATATTGGACCCTAAGGTTCCCAGGAGCCAATGAGCAGGTGCACCGGCGGTGATGATGCGCTCCACCGCGGACGTCACCGCCATTTTCTATCTGTCCAATCACTAGATACCTGACCTTCGACAGGAGAGGACCTACACTGCTAGTGCTGCTGTGACCTCGGTCTGGAAGCGACGATGGCTGCTGCGTCTGGGGAAAGGGCCCCTGCCTGCACTGCACAGGAGTTGGAGAAACTTGTGGATGGGGTCCTCCCCCAGTACACGCTACTCTACGGTCCTCCAGACCAACAGGTTAGTACCAAGGGAGCACGTTGTATGGGCTAGGCCTGGGTGGAGAGGGCTGTGTGGAAGAGGGAAGGGGGCAGAGTACATAGAACAGTCATGCATGGGAATGAATGGGCCACATGGCCAGAGTAGGGAGGGGGCCACTCACATTGACGGTGCAGTTGGTAATGACTCTTCCTCTTTCCTTGTGCATGTCATGTAGGTCAGCGCCCACCAGAAGAGGGACATTTGGCGTGCCATCGCCAAGGAGGTCCGGACCCTGGGGGCCCATCAGAGACGGGGCACCCACTGCCGTAAGAGATGGGAGGACATCCGCCGCTGCAGCAAGAAGACGGCGGAGGCTCAGCTGGGGATGGCCTCCCAACGTGGGAGGGGTGCCCGTCGCACCATGACCCCCCTGATGTTCCGGATCCTGGCGGTGGCCTACCCGGAGTTGGATGGGCGCTTGAGGACATCACAGCAGACACAAGGGGGTGAGTACAACCTCATTCAGCGGAGTTTGAGTGCAGTATATGTGTCTGGGTGGGGGAGGTGGGCTGTGGGTGTCCCTAGGCCAGGGCGAGTTAGGTAAGCAAGGCCCCTCCGTTATGTAGGCCATGTGGCACTCAACCCCACCTCAGCAGAGTGCCAAGTTGAGGTATAGTTGCCCCTGTGGCATCAATGTGCGCAGATTCCCACCATTGCCATGTAGGCCATGTCCCAGAAATTGCATGTGCAGAGAGCAGGAGAATGGTGTAATGCAGGGGGCTGCTGCGTCTGTCTTGTCCGCCAACGGTAGCGGTATGCCATGCACTAAAAGTCTCGTTGTTCTGTCTCCCTCCCTTTTCCTGCTCTCCCTGTCCTTTTGTACATCAGCATCATCAGGCGGAGGTACAGTGGCACCGGAGCACGAGGGAGCTGCATCCCACATGGCCATGGAGGGCCACACCACAGACTCTGAATGCACCAGTGGGACGGAGGGCTAGGAGAGCTTCACGTCGGCCACCGGATCACAAACCAACGACACGGACTCGTCCGCCGATGGGAGCTCCCCTGTGGTGGCGGCACGACCTGTGCGCCCCACTTCTACAGGTACAGCCGCCACCCCCCCCTACCAGCACCGCCCTCCCAGCAGCCCCTCAGCCTTCGCCCCGTGCCCGCTCACCCAGGAGGGTGGGCATCACCTTCGCCCCAGGCACCTCAGGCCCTGCCCCAGTCACCCCTGCTGCCCTCAGTGAGGAGGCCATTGACCTCCTCAGGTCACTGTTGGGCCGTCTACCATTGTGAATGCCATCCAGGGTGTAGAAAGGGATTTGCAACACAGTAATGCATTCCTGGAGGGCATTCATTCTGGTCAGGCTGTCCTTCAGCGAACCCTGCAATCTCTGGCCTCAGCACTGATGGCAGCCATTGTCCCCGTGTCTAGCCTCCCCCCTCCAACTTCCTCCACCCAGACCCAATCTCCTGTACCCCAGCCCATCCCAAGCACACCTACAGACCAGCATGTAGACAAGTCAACACACACAAGTAGCTCAAGCAAACATAGGCACCACACACACCACAGGCACTCATGCAAGCCTCACCCACATACAGACACAGCAACATCCACTGTCTCAACTGTGTCCCCCTCCTCCTCTTCTCCCTCCTCCCTCCCAGTCTCGTCTACACACACACCTGCATGCACCACATCTACAGGCACTAGGACTTGCACCAGGACACCCAGTACCACAAGCCGCTCACCTGGACTCACCACCTCCACTGCCATTTACACGTCCCCTGTGTCCTCTCCCAATGTGTCTGTGACGCCCCCTCCCAAAGTACCA
Organism: Pleurodeles waltl; assembly: GCF_031143425.1. NCBI lineage: Eukaryota > Metazoa > Chordata > Amphibia > Caudata > Salamandridae > Pleurodeles > Pleurodeles waltl. Next base: position 417,448,947 of record NC_090438.1, on the reverse strand, counting down.
AAACGCCGGCAATCACTCACCCAACATCCATCCACCTCACGACAGCCTCCAGTACCTGCACCTGCACCCAAAACACCTAAAGTGACACCTCCTACAACCACCTCCTATTCCTCCACTCCCAGACCCCCTCCAGCTACCCATCCCAGTGTTCATCAGAAACTATCCCTCTGTCAAATAGACCTTTCCCCCCCCCCTCCAATTCATCAGTCCTGTCGTAGTGCCTCAGCCAAAAAGCCTCCAGTACCAGTGGTGCGTGTTCCATTTTTTTGGAGTGCACCGTCCACCAGGTCAGGCAGTAGGACCCGGAGCCAAGGCAGTGACAGCCCACCCCTTGTAAAGGCTCTGAAAATGGAGAGTGGACGACGGGACCGTCTTAAGACTCCTGGTGGGACAACAAGTGACATGGGATCGGAGGCGGATACAGTCAGCTGTAACTCCAACAAAGGTGTGGAAGGTCCAGAGGAAGTCTGCCCAGCCTGTTGTGAGTGTCACGGCGGAGAAGTGCGCCATCATATCCGGCGGTCCAGACACAACCGCCAGCACCATCGTCACTGGTCCAGAGACCACCGCCAGAGTCACAGCCCAGGAGGGCACAAGTATTGTCACTGGTCCAGAGACCGCCGCCAGAGTCACAGCCCAGGAGGGCCCAAGTATCGTCACTGGTCCAGAGACCACCGCCAGTGTCACAGCCCAGGAGGGCCCAAGTATCGTCACTGGTCCAGAGACTACCGCCAAAGTCACAGCCCAGGAGGGCCCACGTATCATCACTGGTCCAGAGACCACCACCAGTGTCACAGCCCAGGAGGGCCCAAGTATCGTTACTGGTCCAGAGACCACCGCCAGAGTCACAGCCCAGGAGGGCACAAGTATCGTCACTGGTCCAGAGACTACCGCCAAAGTCACAGCCCAGGAGGGCCCACGTATCGTCACTGGTCCAGAGACCACCACTAGTGTCACAGCCCAGGAGGGCACAAGTATCGTCACTGGTCCAGAGACCACCGCCAGAGTCACAGCCCAGGAGGGCACAAGTATCGTCACTGGTCCAGAGACCACCGCCAGAGTCACAGCCCAGGAGGGCCCAAGTATCGTCACTGGTCCAGAGACCACCGCCAGTGTCACAGCCCAGGAGGGGCCAGGAGGCCACAGCCCCGCTGTGCAATGATGGAACGTCATGCCACACACCAATGCCCATTGTAGAGATCGTCATGCCACACACCAATGCCCATTGTAGAGATCGTCATGCCACACACTAATGTCCGTATCTGAACCGCCATGGCAAAGCACCGCTGAACAGGGCAAAGACCGCCATGGCAAAGCACCGCTGAACAGGGCAAAGACCGCCATGGCAAAGCACCGCTGAACAGTCCTGAAACGCCATGGCAAATCACTGCTGAACAGTCCTGAAACGCCATGGCAAAGCACCGCTGAACAGGGCAAAGACCGCCATGGCAAAGCACCGCTGAACAGGGCATGCACCGTCTAGGAATGAATGGACCGGCACATCAGGCATCCTTATCCCATGTGCAGCTGGGACAGTAACAGGACAGGTACTTTCACGTGGAGACTCAGCCAGTCTGGGCACCAGTCCCCCTCCAGAACCAGTGGAGACCTGCATCTACTTGAGAGACTGTGGCTTTGCACTCCCCAGGATGGCACAGTGGGAAAACCACCCACTGTAGTGACTTGAGAGACTGTGGCTTTGCACTCCCCAGGATGGCACAGTGGGAAAACCACCCACTGTAGTGACTTGTGAGACTGTGGCTTTGCACTCCCCAGGATGGCACAGTGGGCAAACTACCCACTGTAGTGACTTGTGAGACTGTGGCTTTGCACTCCCCAGGATACATCAATGCGTATGGAGCCCCATCGTGGATCTGGCTTCACATTCATGTGGCTGAGGTGCCCCCCCTTGCCTCCCCCCTGAGGTGCCTGTAGTGTTTCTATCTGATGCCCCGACAGTGTTCTCTCCGATTTTGGTCAGGTATCTATTGTGGGCCTCGCCCATGCTTTTTTGGACTGTTGGTGCACGGACATTGTTGTGTACATATCTGCACTACTTCTCGGATTGTATGTGTAAATAAGAGTGATTTTGAGATATGTATATCTGTATATTTTTGTATGACATGTATATTGGCACATTACAATGTTTGCCCGATTTTCGCATTGCCTTTGCATTCTACCGGGGGGATTGTGGGTTGTTACTGTGATTTTTGTGACTGCATTGGTGTGTATGTTGTGATATGCGAGGGTGGGGGTGGGGGTGTTTGGTGGGTGTCCCCCTAACTTTTGCCTCCCCCGTGTCGTAGGTGCAGTACTCACCGGTATCTTCAGCGCCTACGTAGCTGTTGGTCGTAAAGGAGCAGGAAAACAAGGGCAGGATGGGATTTGTATTTCGGGCTCCATGGTGTCCTCCTTCCTCGTGGGATGTGTTGAGGTGAGCGTTTTCCCATTGCAAAAGCTGTTTCTGCCGTGTTTTTATCCGCGGTGCGTCCGCCCCGGAAAAGGTGGCGGATTGGCGGGTTGTAATAGTGTGGGCGGTACATTGTCTCCCGTCTGTCTGTTGGCGGTAACCGCCGCGCTGCTTGTATGTACCACGGTCTGTGTGTTAAAGTGGCTGTCTTTGTTGGCGGTTTCCGCCAGGGTCATGATTGCCATTTTTTTTTTCGCCAGCCTGTTTGCGGTATTACCGCACCTTTAACACCGTCCGCCAGGGTTGTAATGACCACCATAGTAATGTGTTTTATATGTCCTGACAGTGAAATATTGCTAAATTCGTTTTTCACTGTTGCAAGGCCTGCCCCTCTCATAGGTTAACATGGGGGCTACCTTTAAATCTGATTAAAGTGTAGATTCTCTTTGGGAGCGGATGGACATGTGGAGTTTGGAGTCTCTGAGCTCACAATTTAAAAAAACATCTTTTAGTAAAGTTGATTTTATGATTGTGTGTTTGAAAATGCCACTTTTAGGAAGTGGGCATTTTCTTGCTTATACCATTTCTGTGACTCTGCCTGTTTCCCTGTCTGGGTCAGTTTGACAGTTGGGCTGGTTGTACATCACACTAGACAGTGACACAAAGGAAGCTGGGGTGTAGCCTGCATAACCTGATGAGCCATCTGTGCTAGGAGGGAGGGGAGGAGTGGTCACTCACACCTGAAAGGGCTGTTCCTGCCCTCACACAATGCAGTCTCCAACCCCCGGGTGAATGTCTGGGGCCTGGCCTGGGCAAGGCAGGATTTCACATTCAAAAGAGACTTTACTTTGAAGTAGGCCTACTTCAAAGGAGAAATTGGGCATCAGAAGGGCACCCAAAACCACACACTTTAGAACACTTCTGGAACCAACAGGAACCTCTACCTGGAGAAGAGCTGAAAAGCTGAGGAAGAAGAGCCCTGCTTGTGACTGTGCTTTGTGGAGCTATCCTGCAGTTGCTGCTTCTTCCAGAGTAAGTGGGCAAAGACTGGACTTTGTGTGCCCTCCATCTTGAGAAGAACACTCCAAGGGCTTGATTTAGAGCTTCTCTCCTGTTGTTTGAAGTCTCAGGGACAGCAAAGACTTCTCTCTGCCAGCACCTGGAGTCTCTGGAGAGACTGCTACTCTGACCTGTGGTGCCCATCCAGTTCCTGGGACCCCGAAAGGAGAAGCTGGCAGCCTAAGAGTAGGAAATCCACACAAAGAGCGCTGTGTGGGGAAAAGATCGATGTGATTCCGATCTGCGGCTGAAGAAATGACGCGCCGCTGGCTTCATGGCTGAAAATCGATGCTCGCCGGAAACGCGACCGAGAATCAACGCACAGAGCTGGTGAAACAATGTGCAGCATCGCTGACGGAGACTCGGAGATCGAACCCTACGCTGCGTGGTTCTTGAATCATCGTGCAGCTGGATTTCCGACGCAAATACCGCTGCTCGTGTAAAAACAACACAAGGCCTGCCCGGACCCGAGAGTGCTGACTGGATCGACGCATCGCTCTCTTGCGGAGAGAACGAACAACTCGCCCCGACCGATGGAAGGAGAAACAACACAAGGTCCCACTCGTGAGTAGAATCAACGCATCGCAAACCCTTTTTGACTCACACTCGCATGTGCTGGGTTATTTTTGACACACCCAAGGTACATTTTCACGCTAACAGTGTTAGTGTATGTTTTAAACTACATAAAGACTCTTTTTGCTTTTTGATTGATAAGTTGACTTGTTTTTGTCGTTTGGTCTTGTTTTATTTAGATAAATATTTCCTATTTTTCTAAACCTGTGTTGTGTCATTTTGTAGTGTTTTCATTAAGTTACTCTGTGTGTTGGTACAAATACTTTACACCTAGCACTCTGAAGTTAAGCCTACTGCTCTACCAAGCTACCAAGGGGGTAAGCAGGGGTTAGCTGAGGGTGATTCTCTTTTACCCTGACTGGAGTGAGGGTCCTTGCTTGAACAGGGGGTAAACTGACTGTCAACCAAAGACCTAACTTCTAACACCTCATCTAGATTTATTGTTGAATACTCTGTTGATAGGATATCGTTGTTAGGTAGAGCACGTGGTTCTGTGGTTGTAGTGAGTAACCCTCCTAACCATCCATCACCCAGTACATCAAACCTCCCCAAGATATTTCATCATCCAAACTCAGCCTCTGCTATCACTTCACACACTTTACATCACCTTCTTCATCAATCTCTCGTGCACCACTCATTCTCTTTTCTTTTGTCATAATAAATCCTTCCCCATCTAGACCACACCTTCTAAATAGGACTACAATAATTCTATAGAAACAACATCACCCATTTCTAACATTGGTGATCAGCGGTTGGGATTTGGACTTGTATTTGTACTTGACATACAGTAATTAAATGTACACTTAAGTGTAATTAAGTGTTTTGAGTGCAGACCACTACGTGACCACATTCTACTTGTTTGGTGATCTTTTTCTCTTTTTGCTTTGATTTTTCCCTACATCAATTTTTGTGGTAATCCTTGATTGACCTCTGAACTTCATTTGGGAACTTTTCTGCTTTTTGAAACTTTGCACTTTTCTTGACTTTTCATCATATCCCAATCTGGAGATGCATCAGTTGGAGCTGCTTTTGACCTGGAGAAATTGTATAGCTATACCAAGGCTCAGCTAAAGCAGTTCTGTAAAAGTTTGGACTGTCCCATTAAGAGCGCATCCAAGAAGGAGCAGTTGCAAAAGGCGCTGAGGGCCTGTGTGACAGCCAAGAGCACTGAAGGGCACACAGAGGATGAGGAGGAGGAAGGGCAGTCCTTACACAATGGTATTGTGGGTGGTCCTGTTATGACCAGGAAGAGGGTCCCCAGGGCAGGTAGCAGTGTCTCATCTAAGGGTCTGACCCCTGAAGAATTGCAGGACAGACAGGCAGAGAGGGAGCACCAGAGGAAGTTGGAGAAAATGAGGATGGCCCTAGAAGAGAAAAAGATTTTGTTGGCTCATGAGTGTAACTTGAAAGAGCTAGATCAGAGGAGGCAGTCTAGTAGTGATGGTGGCAGCCACATCACAGTGCAGCTTGAAAGAAGGGTGCACATTCCTAAAGATCGTGTGAAGAATTATAAAAGGGAGGGTGATGTATACTTGTGGTTTAAGGGGTATGAGTCTGCTCTCCATATGAATCTGGTCCCTCAAGCTCATTTGGGGGTGGGTCTGTGGAAGCACTTTGAGGTAGAGGGGAGGGATACACTGACAGCCTTAGGGGATGCTCAGAATCTCACCTACTCTAGCATGAAGGATGCCTTACTCACAAGGTATGGTCTCACCCCTGAGCAGTACAAGGATAAGTTTAGGTCCTACAAGAAGAAGCCATGGTTCTCCAAAGGGAAGCCAGTGGCAGGGGATCCCCCACGTAAGTGCTATACATGTGACCAGGTGGGTCATGTGAGGGGAGACCCCAAATGCCCCAAAAGTACACCAGCACCCACTGGTGTGCTGCTCCAGGGTTTGGCCAGTGTAGCGCTTGGGGAGGAGTTGGTTTCAGGTGGGTGGGCACCAGATGAGATGACCCTTGTCTCACTAGGGGACAGTGAGATGGTCCAGAGAACACTCGTGCCTGAGAACACTAAGAAGTACAGGCAGTGGGTGAACATTGATGGACAGAGGGTGGAGGCTCTGAGAGAAACAGTAGCCAGTGTGACTACAGTGAGGAGTTATCTGGTGTCTGAAGAGCAGATTGATCCCCGGGTACTTCACCAAGTACTTGCAGTGGACAACTCAGAGCGCCTGTGCAGATTGGCGCAGGTTCCCTTTGAATGGGGGGGGGGTCTCAGGTTCCTTGAAGGTAGCTGTGAGTCCAGTCATGCCTGTTGATTGTTTGCTAGACAGTGACCCAGAGGATTCCCCTTGGAAGGAGTTGGAACACAGGTCTCACTTGGAGATGTTGGGTCTGCCTGGCTGGGTATGCGTATCCACGCGCTCTATGGCAGCCCGTCAGGGTAATCAAGAGCCCCTGGAGCCTGAAACAGTGGCCCAGGGGACTGCCAAGAAGAGGAAGGGCAGGGGGTGTGGGAAACCGGCCCCAGAAGTTCCCACGGTCCGGGAGGAGGCGGAGCCTGAGGGTGACGCCCCGGAGCCTACAGGGGAACAGGTGGCTGAACTGGGGGAGGTCCCAGAGCTGTCGCAGTGGCAGCAGGAATGGGGACAAATCAGGGAAGCATTCTGTGCAGCACAGAAGACATGCCCTACTTTGGAGTGTTTGCGGCAGCAGGCTGCAGACCAGGCGGCTGGTAAGGAGCCAGGATCACACCTGATCTATTGGGAGGATGACCTCCCGTATAGCAAGCCTAAGGTTCCTGAGCTTGGGTCAGGCTGTGTGCTGGTGGTACCCCAGTGCTTCAGGGCCTTCCTACTGGGGTTGGCTCATGATGTGCCTCTAGCTGGACATTTGGGGCAGGACAAGACCTTTGAAAGGCTTGTCACCCACTTTTACTGGCCCCTAATCCTCAGGCACTCAGATGCACATTGCAGGTCTTGTCAGACTTGCCAGGCAAGTGGCAAGAGTGGGGGGAAATGTAAGGCTCCCCTCCAACCTTTACTGGTTGTCAGTACTCCCTTTGAGAGGGTAGGCATTGACATTGTGGGGCCTCTGGATCCCAAGACAGCCGTGGGCAACAGGATTATCCTGGTCTTTGTGGACCATGCCACTCGGTACCCAGAAGCCATTCCTTTGAGATCAATCACTTCCCCTGTGGTGGGTTGAGCTTTGATCGGGGTTCTTACCTGCATGGAGTTCCCCAAGGAAGTGGTATCTGATAGGGGTACCAACTTCATATCGACGTATATGAAATCTCTGTGGAAGGAGTGTGGGGTGACCTACAAGTTCAGCCCCCCCTTACCACCCCCAAAGTAATGTCCTGGTGGAGAGATTCAACCGCACCTTGAAAGGCATGATCATGGGCCTGTCAGAGCCCTTGAGGTGGAAGTGGGATGTCCTCTTGCCATGCCTTCTGTTCACCTACAGGGAGGTGCCTCAAAAGGGACTTGGGTTTAGTCCCTTTGAGCTCATTTATGGCCACCCTGTGAGGGGACCTTTGAGTCTGGTGAAGGAGGCTTTGGAGAAAGGTCCCAGTAAATCCTCCCAGGATGTATTCAGTTACATGCTGGCTTTGAGGAACCAGACTGCCCGCTTCAGGAGTCTCCCTCAGAAGAACCTGGAAGCAAGCCAGGAGGACATGAAATGCCGGTATGACCAGAATGCCACTCTGGTCGAGCTTCAACCTGGACAAAAAGAGTGAGTGATGGCACCAGTGGAGCCTAGAGCACTCCAGGATGAGTGGACTGGGCATTTGAGGTGGTGGAGCGAAAGAGTGAAGTCACCTACCTGGTGGACTTGCGGTCTCCAAGGAATCCTTTAAGGGTCCTGCATGTCAACCGCCTCAAACCTCACTTTGAGCAGACTGAACTGTCCATGCTCCTTGCAACAGATGATGGGCTAGAAGAGGAGAGTGACCCTCTTCCTGACCTCCTGTCTGCAGGAGAAAAAGATGGGTCACTGGAGGGAGTGATTCTCTCCCCCTCCCTGACTGAGGAGCAGCAAGGTGACTGTCGCCACATGTTGGAACAGTTTTCCTTACTGTTTTCCCTGATCCCAGGAGTCACACACTTGTGCACACATGATGTGGACACTGGGGATAGTACACCCATTAAACAGAAGGTTTACAGGGTGACTGACAGGGTCATGGCATGCATTAAGGAGGAGGTATCTAAAGTGCTTGCCCTAGGAGCTATTGAGCACTCCAGCAGTCCTTGGGCCAGCCCAGTGGTATTGGTCCCAAAGGCTGCTGCACCTGGTGCCACTCCAGAACTCAGGTTCTGTGTGGACTACCAGGGACTCAATGTGGTCAGCAAGACTGATGCACACCCCATTCCCAGAGCTGATCAGCTCATTGACCGATTGGGACCTGCCAAGTACCTCAGTACATTTGATTTAACATCTGGGTACTGGCAGATTGCCTTAACTGAGGGGGCCAAAGAGAGGTCAGCATTCTCTACCCCAGATGGACACTTTCAATTTAAAGTGATGCCATTTGGGATGAAAAATGTCCCTCCCACCTTTCATAGGTTGGTCAACCAGGTTATTGCTGGACTGGATGAGTTCAGTGCCGCCTACCTGGATGATTTTTAGTTCCACATGGGAGGAACACCTGCAACACCTTTGGAGAGTGTTATTGGCCCTGCAGAAGGCAGGCCTCACTATTAAGGCGAGCAAGTGCCAAATAGGGCAGGCTTTTGTGTTGTACTTAGGACACCAGGTGGGGAGTGGCCAGGTGGCAGCCCTACAGCCTAAGATCTACACAATTCTGTCTTGGGAGCCTCCCAAGACCCAGACTGAAGGGGGAGCATTTTTAGGTCTTACATGATATTACAGAAGGTTTGTTAAGGGATATGGTACCATTGTTACTCCCTTAACTGAGTTGACTTCGAATAAGCAACCCAGGAAAGTGATCTGGACAGAGGCTTGCCAAAACGCTTTTGACCTCATGAAGGCTGCCATGTGTACAGCACCTGTGCTGAAGGCACCTGATTACTCCAAGGAGTTTGTTGTGCAAACAGACACATCAGAGCATGGTATTTGAGCAGTACTCTCTAAGCTTAATGAAGAGGGCCTAGATCAACCTGTAGCCTTCATCAGCAGGAGATTACTACCCAGGGAACGTAGGTGGAGTGCCACAGAACGTGAAGCGTTTGCTGTGAACTGGACACGGAAGAAGCTAAAACCCTACTTGTTTGGGACTCACTTCCGAGTTCAGACTGACCACAGGCCACTCAGATGGTTAATGCAGATGAGGGGTGAGCATCCAAAACTGTTGAGGTGGTTCATTTCCCTACAGGTGATGGACTTTACGGTGGAACACCGTCCTGGCACAGAGCACACCATTGCTGATGGTCTGTCCAGGTTCTTCCGCCTTAGTGATGAGAACTCCCATGAGGTTGGGTAGTTGCTCCCCACTTTCAGCTGCAGGGGACATGTGTTAGACTTTTCATCCTTGATGTGGCCTCCCTTAACTTTTTGCCTCTGTTTCCCAGGTTGTTGAAAGGTGCTGGACTCTGATTTTGCTGTTTTTGTTACTCTGGGCCCTTTACCACTTCTAATCAGTGCTAAAGTGCAAGTGCCCCTTTACAAAATGTATATGTAATTGGCTTTTTCATGATTGGCACATTTGATTTACTAGTAAGTCCCTAGTAAAATGCACTGCAAGTGCCAGGGCCTGTAAATCAAATGCTACTAGTAGGCCTGCAGCACTGGTTGTGCCACCCACATAAGTAGCTCTGTAATCATGTCTCAGACCTGCCACTGCACTGCAGAGTCTGTGTGTGCAGTTTTAACTGTAAATTCGACTTGGCAAGTCTACCCATTTGCCAGGCCTACACTTTCCCTTTTCTTACATGTCAGACACCCCTAAGGTAGGCCCTTGGTATCCCCAAGGGCAGGGTGCAGTGTATGGTTAAGGTAGGACATATAGGCCCTCATTCTGACCCTGGCGGTCGGTGATAAAGCGGCGGCCAAGCCGCCAACAGGCCGGCGGTCTAAAATATGCAATTCTGACCCTGGCGGGAACCGCCAACACAGCCCGCCAACTTAACACTCCGCCCGCCACAGCGGTACAAACAAACAGCGCGGCGGTTCCCGCCAACAGCCAGGCGGCAGACAATATACCACCCACCCTATTACGACCCACCAATCTGCCACCTTTTCCGGGGCGGGAGCACCGCCGATAAGAACACGGCGGAAACAGACTACGAACGGGAAAACGCTCACCTCTACGCACTCCACGCGAGATTCCGGCAGCATGGAACCAGAGTTGCAGGTCATCCCCGCACTCCTATTCCTGCTCATATACCAGGAGCACGCCCGGCGGCGCCGAAGACATCGGTGAGTACTGCACCTACGACACAGGGGAGGGAAAAGATTACCAGCACACACCCACCCACCTACACCCACTACAACACACACATCAATGCATTCCCACAGATCACTGTCACAACCCACAAACCACCCCCCTCCGAAATAATGCAAAGACCAAAAGAAGAGATCATAAACGGGCAGATATATTGAAATATGGACACCAGTAATCGCAATAAATAAATAAACTATATACAAAATATATACAGCTACTAAATGTAGTCCAACCACTGTCCGTGGATCACAGGGTTCCTGTGCAAAGGGGCAAGGCCCAGTCCCACGACAAGAACTCCACGGAGAGAACACTGCAGGGGCATCAGCAAGAAAATCGGACAGGCACCTCAGGGGGAAGGGAAGGGGGGGCACCTCAGCCACTTGAGTACACGACGCCAGATCCACGAGGGGACTCCATGACCACTGGCCCATCCTGGGGAGAGCAAAGCCACAGTCCAAACAGTCCATACAGTGGGTGGCCTGCCCACTGGGCCATCCTGGGGAGAGCAAAGCCACAGTCCATACAGTCCATACAGTGGGTGGCCTGCCCACTGGGCCATCCTGGGGAGAGCAAAGCCACAGTCCATACAGTCCATACAGTGGGTGGCCCGCCCACTGGGCCATCCTGGGGAGAGCAAAGCCACAGTCCATACAGTCCATACAGTGGGTGGCCCGCCCACTGGGCCATCCTGGGGAGAGCAAAGCCACAGTCCATACAGTCCATACAGTGGGTGGCCCGCCCACTGGGCCATCCTGGGGAGAGCAAAGCCACAGTCCATACAGTCCATACAGTGGGTGGCCCGCCCACTGGGCCATCCTGGGGAGAGCAAAGCCACAGTCCATACAGTCCATACAGTGGGTGGCCCGCCCACTGGGCCATCCTGGGGAGAGCAAAGCCACAGTCCATACAGTCCATACAGTGGGTGGCCCGCCCACTGGGCCATCCTGGGGAGAGCAAAGCCACAGTCCATACAGTGGGTGGCCTGCCCACTGGGCCATCCTGGGGAGAGCAAAGCCACAGTCCATACAGTCCATAACAGACCCCACTGCCACAGGAGGAGGCAAGTTGGCCAGAGGACATCCTGCAGCCCTGCCCGAGATAGATCCTGCCCTGCCACGTCTGCCAAAGGGCCAGCGGTTCTTGCCTTGAAGGGCCCAGTTCAGCGGTTCCTGAGACGGCGGGGCCCAGAGGAGCGGTTCTTGAGACGGCGGGGCCCAGCGGAGCGGTGCTTGAGACGGCGGGGCCCAGTTCAGCGCTCCTTGCCTTGAAGGGCCCAGTTCAGCGGTGCTTGAGACGGCGGGGCCCAGCTGAGCGGTTCTTGAGACGGCGGGGCCCAGCGGAGCGGTGCTTGAGACGGCGGGGCCCAGTTCAGCGCTCCTTGCCTTGAAGGGCCCAGTTCAGCGGTGCTTGAGACGGCGGGGCCCAGCGGAGCGGTTCTTGAGACGGCGGGGCCCAGCGGAGCGGTGCTTGAGACGGCGGGGCCCAGTTCAGCGCTCCTTGCCTTGAAGGGCCCAGTTCAGCGGTGCTTGAGACGGCGGGGCCCAGCGGAGCAGTTCTTGAGACGGCGGGGCCCAGTTCAGCGGTTCTTGAGACGGCGGGGCCCAGTTCAGCGGTGCTTGAGACGGCGGGGCCCAGTTCAGCGGTGCTTGAGACGGCGGGGCCCAGTTCAGCGCTCCTTGCCTTGAAGGGCCCAGTTCAGCGGTGCTTGAGACGGCGGGGCCCAGCGGAGCAGTTCTTGAGACGGCGGGGCCCAGTTCAGCGGTGCTTGAGACGGCGGGGCCCAGTTCAGCGGTGCTTGAGACGGCGGGGCCCAGTTCAGCGGTGCTTGAGACGGCGGGGCCCAGTTCAGCTCTCCTTGCCTTGAAGGGCCCAGTTCAGCGGTTCTTGAGACGGCGGGGCCCAGCGGAGCGGTTCTTGAGACGGCGGGGCCCAGTTCAGCGGTGCTTGAGACGGCGGGGCCCAGTTCAGCGGTGCTTGAGTTGGCGGGGCCCAGTTCAGCGCTCCTTGCCTTGAAGGGCCCAGTTCAGCGGTGCTTGAGACGGCGGGGCCCAGCGGAGCGGTTCTTGAGACGGCGGGGCCCAGTTCAGCGCTCCTTGCCTTGAAGGGCCCAGTTCAGCGGTTCTTGAGACGGCGGGGCCCAGCGGAGCGGTTCTTGAGACGGCGGGGCCCAGCGGAGCAGTTCTTGAGACGGCGGGGCCCAGTGGAGCGGTTCTTGAGACGGCGGGGCCCAGTTCAGCGGTTCTGGAGACGGCGGACGGTCTATGGCCAACTGCTCATTGCCTGGTGGTGCCCTCCTGGGCAGCGGGGATGGTGCTCCTTCAATGCCCACTTGGGCTGTGGGTGGTGGGGCCCTCCTGGCCAGCTGGGCTGGGTCCTCCCTCGGCAGCGGCTATGGGGGTGGTGGGCTCTCCCGGGGCAGCTGTGCCGGTTCCTCCCGGGGCAGCGGCTATGGGGGTTGTGGGCTCCTCCTGGGCAGCAGGCCTGCTGCCTGACCTCTCCGACTTGCTGCCCTTGCCCTCCTTAGTCGTGGGCCTGTGGCCCTTTCCTCCCTTTGGAGCTGTGGCTGGTGACTGTCTCTGGGTGGTGTCCGGGGGGGATGTAGAAGGCGGGCTCCTGCGGCGCCCCTTCCGCCTTCTGCTCCTCTTCCCAGGGGGTGGGCTGGCTGTCCCCTTGCTGCTGGGCGAAGATCCAGACATGCGGGCTGGCGGGCTCCAATACCCCTGCACCCTTGTCAAGGGGGCTGCAGGGCTGGTGGTGGCTGAGGTGCTCTTCTTACCCCGACGAGAAGGGGGGGGGGCTCAGGGTCAGGAAAGAAGTTAGTAGTGGCGAGGAAGAGCTTCTTGGGACAATGGAGAGTGGTAGGTACAGTGGGAATGGGAGTGGAGGGAGAGGATGTGGTTGTAGGTGAGTCACGTTTGCTGTCTTTGGGTGCAGGTGCAGGAGGGATAGGCTGTCGTGAGGTGGATGGCTGTTGGGTGGGTGGGTGGCTGCGTTTGTGTGGTGTGGAAGAGGGGGTGACAGACACAGTGGGAGAGGACACAGGGGACGTGTAAATGGCAGTGGGGGTGGTGACTGCACGTGTGCGGACTGGAGTGGAGGGTGTGCTGGTGATGGAAACACTGGCTGATGGTGAGGTGAATGGAGGTGTGAGTGTAGACGTCACAGGGAGGGAGGAGGGAGACGAGGAGGTGGGGGTCACAGAGGTGGTAGTGACTGTTGGCATGTCTGCATCGGAATGTTGCGTGTGTGAATGTCTGCGTGATCTGTGGTGCTTATGTTTGGATGAGCTTCTCTTGGGTGTTGAGGTGTGTGCAGGCTGGTCTGATGGTGTGGGTGGGACAGGCAGAGGAACAGGAGACTGGGAGGAGGGAGTTAGTAGAGGCAGGCAGGAGACAGGGACAATGGCTGCCGTCAGTGCTGAGGCCAGAGCCTGGAACGATCGCTGATGGGCAGCCTGACCCGAATGAATGCCCTCCAGGTACGCATTGCTGCGATGAACCTCCCTCTCCACCCCCTGGATGGCATTCAAAAGGGTAGTCTGCCCAACAATGAGCGTTCGGAGGAGGTCAATGACCTCCTCACTGAGGGCAGCGGGGGTAACAGGGGCAGGGCCTGAGGTGCCTGGGGCGAAGGAGATGCCCGGCTTCCTGGCAGAGCGGGCACGGGGCGAACGCTGAGGGGCTGCTGGGAGGGCGGAGATGGTGCGCTGGGTGGCGGCTGTACCTGTAATGGCGGGGGGCACGGATGGTGCCACCCCCGCAAGGGAGCCCCCTTCCGAGGACGTGTCCGTGTCGCTGCAGGCTCCAGTCGTCCCCGTCGTGGAGCTCCCCTCGCCCTCCGTCTCACTGGTCCAGTCTGACTCGGTGGCATGGCCCTCCTGGGCCATGTGAGATGCAGCTCCCTCCTGCCCCGATGCCACTTCTCCTCCGCCTGATGATGCTGATGCACACAAGCACAGAAAGACAAACAAAAAGGGGGGGGGAGAGAGAAATAAAGGGATATTGATTACATGGATCTCCGGTACAGTTAGCGGACATGACAGACACAGATGCCCCCTGCACTAAGTTGCGCACTTGGGGTCCGCTACGCATTCCGTGGAACATGCCCTACACGCCTAGAGTTGACAACTGCACCCATGGATGACACGGCCCAGGGATGGCTGTACTGACAAACTACTGAGGGTGGTGGCGGGGACACAGGGGCTTACGGGGGTGCCCAGCCTACAGATATCGCCCTGGCCTAGGGGGACCCACAGCCCTCCTCCCCACCCAGACACCTCCACTGCGCGACAACAGAGTAGATAATGCTTGGACTCACCCCCTTGTGTCTGCTGTGCTGCCCTCACGCGCCCATCCAAATCAGGGTAGGCCACCGCCAGGATCCGGAACATCAGGGGGCTCAGTTGACGGCAGGCACCCCGCCTACGTTGGGAGGCCATCCCCAGCAGAGACTCGGCGGTCTTCTTGGTCCCGCGGCGGATGTCCTCCCACCTCTTGCGGCAGTGGGTGCCCCGTCGATGGTGGACCCCCAGGGTCCGGACTTCCTTGGCGATGGCACGCCAAATCCCGATCTTCTCATGGGCGCGGACCTATGTGACACGTACAGGGAGGGAGAAATACCACGTTCAAGTTTGTCAGCATTTTCCTTTCCAGTGGCCCAACGCCCCCCATCTCCGCCAGGCCCCCCGCCAGGCCCAACATGCCCCCCATCCCCGCCAGGCCCCCCGCCAGGCCCAACATGCCCCCCATCCCCGCCATGCCCCCCGCCAGGCCCAACATGCCCCCCATCCCCGCCAGGCCCCCGCCATGCCCAACATGCCCCCCATCCCCGCCATGCCCCCCGCCAGGCCCAACATGCCCCCCATCCCCGCCAGGCCCCCCGCCAGGCCCAACATGCCCCCCATCCCCGCCATGCCCCCCGCCAGGCCCAACATGCCCCCCATCCCCGCCAGGCCCCCCGCCATGCCCCCCGCCAGGCCCAACATGCCCCCCATCCCCGCCATGCCCCCCGCCAGGCCCAACATGCCCCCCATCCCCGCCATGCCCCCCGCCAGGCCCAACATGCCCCCCATCCCCGCCATGCCCCCCGCCAGTCCCAACATGCCCCCCATCCCCGCCAGGCCCCCCGCCAGGCCCCCAAGCCAGCCAGTGGCCCCAAATCCAGATTGAATTAAACTCACTTGTTGGTCTGGAGGACCGTAGAGTAGCGCATACTGTTGGAGGACCCCATCCACGAGTTTCTCCAACTCCTCTCCAGTGAAGGCAGGGGCCCTTTCCCCAGGTGCAGCAGCCATTGTCCCTTCCAGACCGAGGTCACAGCAACACTTGCAGTATAGGTCCTCTCCTGTGAAAGTTCAAGTCGCAAGTGGAAAAGTAGATAGAAAATGGCGGTGACGTCCGCGGCGGTGCGTACCGCGGCGGTGCGTCCCGCCACCACCGGCGCCCTTCGCCATTGGCTCCTGAAACCCATAGGCTTCAATGTTAACCAATGCGGCTTTGCGCCGCGGTCTTCGCCCGCCGCCCGCCGCGGTGTGCCACGCCAGCGCATTGACCTCACATCCCATTGTCACACTTCACAGGTCAGGCAGCCGCCATTTCCAGGGCCCACATGGCTCAATTTCAACTGCGTCACACAGGCCTAGGCCTTGCATAGCCACTCAGACACGCCATTCACTGCATAGAGAATCGTATACTGTGCTAGCTGTGAGTACGTACCTGTGGGTTGCTTGACTGTGTGCTCCATGTTGTCCTTCCTAGGCACCGTCCGCTGGGTTGGGCGAGGAGACGGATGAATCCTCCCGTGTACCGACCGCTGGTGGACCTGTCGACAATGGAAGAACGCCACATTATCCTGACCTACCGTCTTAACCGTGCCACTATCCATGAACTGTGTGCCCAGCTGGAGCCCGACCTGATGTCCCCCATCCGCCAACCCACAGGGATTCCCCCTCTGGTGCAGGTCATGTCAGTACTCCATTTCTTGGCAAGTGGGTCATTTCAGACAACCGTGGGAATTGCTTCTGGGATGTCTCAGCCCATGTTTTCGAAGGTGTTATCCAGAGTGTTGTCTGCCCTGATGAAATCCGTGAGGAGCTACATCATTTTCCCTGAGGTGGGCGAATTGGCTACAGTGAAGGGTGATTTCTACACCCTTGGACATATTCCCAACGTAATTGGTGCCATTGATGGGACCCATGTGGCTTTGGTTCCCCCAAGAGACAGGGAGCAGGTGTACAGGAACAGAAAAAATTACCATTCAATGAACATCCAGGTGGTGTGTTTGGCTGACCAGTACATCTCGCATGTAAATGCCAAATTCCCCGGCTAGTGGGGGACTCTGGGTACCCCAACCTGTCGTGGCTACTGACCCCAGTAAGGAATCCCCGGACCAGGGCAGAGGAACGGTACAATGAGGCCCATGGGCGTACTAGAAGGGTGATCGAACGCACCTTTGGCCTCCTAAAGGCCAGGTTTAGGTGCCTGCATATGACAGGTGGATCCCTAATGTACTCACCTAAGAAGGTGTGTCACATCATCGTGGCCTGCTGCATGCTTCACAACCTGGCTTTGCGCCGCCAGGTGCCTTTCCTGCAGGAGGATGGTCGAGACGGTGGTGTTGTGGCAGCGGTGGAACCTGAGGAGAGTGACGAGGAGGAAGACGACGGGGCTGAAACAGACAACAGGGACAGAATCATTGAACAGTACTTCCAATAGGACACAGGTAACATTTCAAAGATAATTTAGTAAATGTTAACTACTCTCCAGCATCTCTGCTGCCTGTCTATTTGCCCCAGTGTATGATGACTGAGTTTTGGCTTTTCCCTCCCTATTTCAGATCTGGGGTCCCCACTACGAGTCCTGTGCTTCGTTTCCCCATGGACTACAGCTTTGTGGCAGCTGTTTGTTGACTTCACCATGTACAAGGACATATTTGCACTGTCATGTCAATTACAATCTATTGAAATCACAGCCAGACTCCAGATATTTTGGTGCAAAATAGGTGTTTATTTAAGTGCTCAAAATGGGATGGGTGGTTTCAAGTGGGTGGGGGCTATGGTGAAGGAATGTCCATGGCAGAGTCCAGAGTAACAGTCACACAGGTGCATTGTCCAGAGGCCTGTGGAGAGATGGAGCATGGGCAGTTCAAGGATGGACAGGGTGACAATGTGGGACAGTGGGATGACATCAGGTGGTATCCATTGCTGGCGGGGGTTTGTGGATTCCCTGTCTGGGTCAGTTTGACAGTTGGGCTGGTTGCACCTCACACTAGACAGTGACACAAAGGGAGCTGGGGTGTAGTCTGCATATGCTGATGAGCCATCTGTGCTAGGAGGGAGGGGAGGAATGGTCACTCACACCTGAAAGGGCTGTACCTGCCCTCACACAATACAGTCTCCAACCCCATGGTGAGTGTATGGGGCCTGGCCTGGGCAAGGCAGGATTTCACATTCAAAAGGGACTTTACTTTGAAGTAGGCCTACTTCAAAGGAGAAATTTGTTATCAGAAGGGCAACCAAAACCACAGACTTTTGAACACATCTGGAACCAAGAGGAACCTCTGCCTTGAGAAGAGCTAAAGAGCTGAGGAAGAAGAGCTGCCCTGCCTGTGACTGCTTTGTAGAGCTATCCTGCAGTTGCTGCTTCTGCCAGAGTAAGAGGGCAAAGACTGGACTTTGTGTGCCTTCCATCTTGAGAAGAACTCTCCAAGAGCTTGATTTAGAGCTTGCCTCCTGTCTCAGGGACAGCAAAGACTTCTCTCTGCCAGCACCTGGAGTCTCTGGAGAGACTCCCACTCTGCCCTGTGGTGCCCATCCAGTTCCTGGGACCCTGAAAGGAGAAGCTGGCAGCCTAAGAGGAGGAAATCCATGCACTGAGCACTTTGCAGGGAAAAGGTCGACGCAATTCCGATCTGTGGCTGAAGAAACAACGCGCCACTGGCTTCGCTGCTCAAAATAGACGCTCGCCGGAAACGCGACTGAAGAATCGACGTACAGAGCTGAAGAAACAACGCGCAGCATCGCTGACGGACACTCGGAGATCAAAACCTGTACTGCGTGGTTTTTTAATCATCGTGCGGCTGGATTTCCGACGCAAACACCGCTGGGTGTGTAAAAACAACACAAGGCCTGCCAGATCCAAGAGGGCTGACCATATCGAAGCATCGCTCTCCTGCGAAGAGAAGGAACGACGCGCCCCGACCAGACGAAAGGAGAAATGATGAAAGGTCCCGCTCGTGAGTGGAATCGACGCATCGCAAGCCCTTTTTGACGCACACTCGCCTGTGCAGGGTTTTTTTTGACACATCCAAGGTACATTTTTACGCTAACAGTGTTAGTGTGTGTTTTAAACTACATAAAGACTCTTTTTGCTTTTTAATTGATAACTTGATTTGTGTATTGAGGATTTTTGTCCTTTTGGTCTTGTTTTTAGATAAATATCTCCTATTTTTCTAAACCTCTGTTGTGTCATTTTGTAGTGTTTTCATTAAGTTACTGTGTGTGTTGGTACAAATACTTTACACCTAGCACTCTGAAGTTAATCCTACTGCTCTGTCAAGCTACCGGGGGGAAGCAGGGGTTAGCTGAGGGTGATTCTCTTTTACCCTGACTAGAGTGAGGGTCCTTGCTTGAACAGGGAGTAACCTGACTGTCAACCAAAGACCTAACTTCTAACACCTCATCTATATTTATTGTTGAATACTCTGTTGATAGGATATCGTTGTTAGGTAGAGCACGTGGTTCTGTGGTTGTAGTGAGTAACCCTCCTAACCATCCATCATCCAGTACATCAAACCTCCCCAGGATATTTCATCATCCAAACTCAGCCTCTGCTATCACTTCACACACTTTACATCACCTTCTTCATCAATCTCTCGTGCACCACTCATTCTCTTTTCTTTTGTCATAATATATCCTTCCCCATCTAGACCACACCTTCTAAATAGGACTACAATAATTCGATAGAAACAACATTCTACAAATCAGTTCGTAACAATTCATTTGAAAAATGTAAAACCCGTCCTATAGCACAGTCTTTGAAGAACATCTGCTGTACACGTGTGAGTTTACTTTCCAGCGGTCGCTATATCGTAATTAGGCTAACAAGCAAATTAGAACACTTGCAATGGTTTTAAAAATACAGAAATCAAGCTCTATCGAGTCTCCAGAGACATTTGTAGTGAATCTCTGATTCTAAAAAATGCTTTGAGGTACCTGAAATAGTTCTGTTAAATTTCAGTTGTGCTGAAAGTAACATAAGCTTCACATCTTGTCCTCAATTAAACACTGTATGCAGTCATTTCCTTTCACCATTATCAAATTATTAACACACTGCACTCCCCTTAAAAGCTATGCTGCTGCTGTACGTTGCACAAATGGTATACGCACTTGATAAAGGCAGACGTTTTATGGCGCATAAAGGTCTCTTCTTCAAAAGAAGAAGCATTGGGGTCAGACTGTGGCAAAAGCAAAAGTGAAACCCACAAATCAGTAAACACATTTTGCATAGCTTCTCTTTTAAGTGCTACTGAAACACAAGCAAAACAAATAAAAACAGTAAACAATTCTAGTGGAATGTACTACTATGAATACATTGTATGCCCAAAATGTGTTTTCTACAAAAAGGATAATATCTTCGTGCTAAAACGATTCGATATATCTTTTCATATACTAGAGAGTGTAATGATGCTGGTGTCAAGTCAGTCCCTGAACTGAAATCTAAGCTTTCTCAATGGGCCGATTGAGCCAAGTTTGAGATGGTCTTGTTTCTTTCAACCAAGAAACGATTTTCTGTCTGTTTTGTATATCATCGTAGGTTATCAATGCGATTATTTCGGAATTATAGAGTAAAATATGTGCCGGAGTGTAAAGACTAATGTGTAAAAGGCAGGTAAAAGGCAATTTAATTCCAGTTACAGATAATGTCAAATCATTTATTATAAATGTAAGATTCAAGTAATGGCATGAAAAGTAGTATTGGGTGGTACAGAAATAGACCGGTTATGCTCTCCAGAACCTCTTTCAAGACAGTTATGACTATTTATTTGCACGTAGACATTTACCTTCAACTCCTCAAAGGTGGGAATGTACTGCTGGGCCATCTCCTGCACCCCCAAAACACCAAGATTAACCGTACATTTCATTTTGACTTTCATTATTTTCTGTGCACTGCTGAACTAATGCTCCCAGACTAAGCCCTGCTGGCCTGTTACTTTTTTGGTGTGATAAATAGTAATAATTATGAATTTCTGTGAAATAATGTGCAAATCTGCATATACCAGTATTTTGAACATTTTCACCTGGTACTTATTGACATCTATGACCTGCTGATATTTCCACCAGAAAATTCTGATTTACTAGTAATAGCATTACTCGAGCAAATAGGGCTTTGCACCGGTACCACAACTTCACAATCGTAATCCTTATATACGTGTAAACTCTACAGTTCATTTTTTTTTCTTACTGAAATTTGAATGACAGCACCTTTTTTTTAGAAGTGTCAAATTAATTTACAGACAGGCACAAAATCCTTTATCATAAGTCTCGCCGTTATATTTAAGAAGTGCAGCACATGCATGGCTCCTGTATTCCCTGTATCACTGGAACAAATCTACACCCAACCCAAGAGCCCAAATGACAGTGATAGAGGTATTTGTTCTAGTTCAAGGAGAATCTGGCCCGGCAGTTTGGGCTGGACTGTTCCTGTTTGACCAGGGTCAAGACTGGTTTGCACATAGTTGGGTCCAATATGAGGTAGCATGGTGGGCAAAAGAACAATAGGCTGGAATGCTACCTCAAGCGTTTACCAGTGGTTAGATCTATTGAATTCATCCTCCAATCACCTTTTGTGTCTTTCATGAAATGCCCTAAGTGGCCAAAGATGAGAAGGAAATGTAACAAACTGTTGCTGAACTTCTATTAAATTAACTCTTGATAAACCCTTTTTAGTCAATTTAGACTCTGGCTACACTAGAATATTGAGTTCCTGAGCTCTTCAAATTACTGTACCTTGGAATTCAGAACCTTTGTTACCATAAACTACTGACCCTTCATGCTACATGCTTTTATTTGTGTGTGCACCTGGTTCGGCTCCTTGTGCCTGCCATGGCCAGACAAGGCCACAGTCCTAGTAGCTGAAGGATTGCCTTGAATAGCAGAGATAAGGCAGCGGTCCACATGCAAAGGCAGGCATCAAACTCTGTGAACTCACAACGGATGCCAGAACCCGTCTTACTGTTACCACTCTATACAAAATATGTATGATTTATAGTGCCAGTTGTGCACTTCTTTAACAGTATCTCTACTATTCAAGGCAATCAGTCAGATACTAGGACTTTGGCCTTGTCTGACCACATATGCAATCTGTAAGAAAGTGTAGAAATATCAGCTCAATGGAGAATACTTTGTGACACATTCTTGAAGCTCTGCTGAGGGTGTCACACCACATTGTACACAGCAAATACATTTCTGACACTTTCTGAAATACTCCTTTGTATCTGGTCTTATTAATTGGGCCTTCAAGGCAAAAGGCAGTGTTGAAGAGTTATAAACTCCTTCGTCAATCATACAACAATTCCCAGTGCCACCAGAGCATGGTATTCCTGGTTCTCTGTCAATGGACAGTGCCTTGAAAGGAACAGACACAGACTGGCCAGTCCACAGTTTGTGTGTGGTCTCTTCCTGTCTGCCAGTTCACTTCAGACAGTGGTAATCAGCAGCCCAGACACATCCAGGTCAGATGTATGGGTACCAGGGGTTAATTAATAGTGGCAAGATATGAGGGGTATTCTCTTTTACATGGGGCCATATTGAGCCCTTTTTAGGTAAAAGGTACAGAGTTGCTCCCTGTTCCCCCAAAAATAGTCTGGGCCTGTGAAGGGTGGGTAACTGGGGAGTATGTGATGTGTTGTTCTCTGTAAGGATGTCTCTTTTGTGTGACTGGATGATCTTGTGACTCTAGGTGCATGATCGGTAGCCACCCCAACTGCAGTGCCTAGGTGGTCTCCCCCGCTTTAACCCACTGTTTATTGAACACAAGGGCCACAATGCATCTGACTTTGTTCCCTTGAAAATCCTCTCTGTCTCAAACTCTATAACTGTCCCATTGTTCATATGTTTCATTCTCTTCTTCGCTGCAAGAATGGTGACCCACGTACAATTCAACACCTTGAACACCTACTATCTGCATGCATCTTCTCTGTGCACTGGAGATTAAAGTGTGACTGCTGTGAAAGAGGCAGGACTAAGGTTCAAGCCAAATGGGAGGAAAATATTCTTGTCCAAATGACAACTCTCCATTGGGATATATATTTGTAAACATTCTTCAGACTTTTTGGGAACAGGGCAATGGTCACAGAAAAAGTTTGTATCCATGCATCATAACTGGAATTGATATTCTGTTGACAAGTCTGGTTTGCACTTTCCAGGTGATGGTTCTTTTGAACTTCACAAGTTGAGGTATTTGTGAATTTTTTAGAGGTGCCACGCCCAGGGCAAATGAAATATTTTTACTTGCGGTATAATAAAGCTTCACGAAGATATGATAAACATGTTACTGCTATTTTGCAAGAAATTGGAGTATATCAAACAAGAAATTGAGAGGGGATTGGGGGGAAGGTTGAACGCACACTCGCAGGGTGCCCTCCAGCCCCATTCAAAGAGAGAGAAACAATTCCACCCCCATATAAGGAGGATGTATTAGGTTCCTATTTAGGGATTCACCCAACTCCTCCCCAGATTCAAGTTCCAAGGGAGCAGGGCCAACCAACTGTTCCACCGCTAACTAATTCAGGGTTAGAGGAGAGGACATGTATTTTGATGAGCCAGAGGAGGTATCAGGGAGAGGAGAGTCTTCCAGTGCAGGGGATGAGGGAATGCTTTAAGGTCAGGGAAGTAACTGGAAAAAGGGAAAATCCCACTAGTAAGTGGAGTCTAGCTTGTGAAACTAGCACCCCTTAAGACATATCCACTGGTAACTGATGGGGGCGCACTACATGAATCCACTTCACATGGACCACTTCCGATGTCATTGACTGCCAGTAAACTTTCCCCAAGTTTAGCAATCACTCCAATGATTTGATTAGGTGATTTCAGTATACTTGTAACACACATGATCCAAATTGTGCAGATGTTAAAATCATTTTGAAGTCCTTTCTAATCCCAGCTGAGAATGAAGTTATAGTTGCCCATACAGTCAACACTCAAGAAACAGATTATGATGCCCAGGAGTGCTCATTACATGACCCTGCCTCAGACACCAGGCAACACACCTGGCTGTTTTTAGGGACTGCCCTAAGGGTCCAGATAAGGCTATGGAGGAGGTGTGGAAGCCACAGGTGAAATGAACTAAGGTGGAACTATACGTGTAAAGAGCAGATGAGCACCCAGCTGACTTTGCCTCTAGAGTGCAGCCACCCGTAGAGCTCACAGGGAAGTAAATCCAGATTTAGCTGACTCTGTGCCGTTAGTGGTTTGAGTCTGTTAGAAATGTACTCCCAATAATCAGAGGGTTCATTGAAGAACACAGTGTTGGGTGGCAGTGTATGGGGGTCCCACAACTCACTGCCATAGTGGCTCATCTGTGGCATAGAAAGCAGAAGGCTTTGTTGAAGGAAGAGGATAAGAGGGGTAAATCCTTTTAAAAACTTGCAGGGTTCAGTAGAGAGGCCAGGGATGGAGCACAGGCAATGGGGCATGGACAGTCTGGGAAGCCCAAGAGGTTCCAGGCTCTGGGGACTGCATATCCAGGATGAGATCTGCCCAAAGAAGAGAAACAGAGACTCTAGACCAAATGAGTAAATTGTACCCTAATCCTTGCATGACCATTTTACCAGCCCCCATGTACCCAACACCAGAAAAACCAATATAAATGGACCCTTTTTGCACCTTTTATTCTTCTCTGCCCCCACCCAAGTTGCCTAGCACTATGATGCCTTGCTGTGTGTTGGACCCTTAGGACCCTCAGGTTACTACCATCATTGATGGATATCCGTTTGAAGTGCTGGTTGACACTGGGGCATTGCTCAGTGATTTTGGGGTCAGGCAAATACAGCCATCAGATGTTAGCACCACTGTTCATGGCTTTGCTGGCACCCTTATCAGTCTCCCGCTATCTGAACCTCTCTCTGTCTCTTTTGGTCCCATCAAAGACAGACATGTTCCTCCTTAGCCATCACACCTCAGACAGTTTGTTGGACCATGACCTCCTCTGTAAAAGGTGCACAACCTTTGTTCTATTTTGACCGCAGACTCAGCCGAAGATAACGGGCATGACATACCATCCTACATGGGCAGTGGGCCTGTTTGGTGATGGTTTACACACCGAAATGAAATTGGATTGCTGAGTCTGCCGGACCTGTTCAGGTTGCTTATCTCACTAGTCACCCATTTCCATGGAAGCCTCAGTACCCTCTCCCTATAGATTCCATAAAAGACATATGCTTTACCATTTACTCTTCTGCAGGTTCCTTTTACTTCACCATTTAATACTTGTATACTTCCTATGAAAAAGCCCAAGCCTTTGCCTGATGGTAACCAACAGTACCATTTTGTGTAAGATCTTAGGGCAGTGAACAAATTTGTCATCCCTCGCACCCCAGTGGTTCTCAATCCTGCTACCATTTTTAGAACTATCCCTACAAGTGCTACCCATTTTACCATGGTGAACCTTTGCTGCACCTTCTTTTTCATCCAGTCCATTCTGATTCTCAGTTCTTGTTTGTGCTCATCGTCAAGAGTTGCCAAAAAGATGGGTTTTGTAAGAGCCCCACCATCTTTTCCTAGATACTGATGGAAGATTTGCAAGATATTGAGCATCTGTTTTATCAACCTTGTTCTACTAACTGAGCTTGCTAAGTGTGGCCATGTGGCATTGCTCTCCAAGCTACATTTGTGCCTCCCAGAAGTCACTTATCTAGGCCATGTCATTTCCTTTGCCTCCACCCCTATGACCCCTGACCATATGCAAGCAGTGTTATACATTCTGAGGCCTGTCAACAAGTGACAAGTGCACCAATTTGTGAGTGCTACCGGATATTGATGATTATGGATCCTAAATTTCACCCTCATTGCCAAGTCATTGTGTGTGCTGATTGCTGATAGTGCCCCACACCTGCTTCAGTTGACACGTTCAGGAGAGGAGGAATTTAACACCCGTGAATAAGTGTTGGCATCTGCCCCTGTGGTATGCCATCCTGATTATCAAAAACCTTCACTCTATATTGCTAAGAGCACAGAGGAGTGGGCTCTGGTGTCCTCACACAACCCTTTTCAGATAAGCAGAGACTAGTGGCCCAGATTATGCTACCATGTCTCAGTGTAGTTGCCTCCGTATACACCATTGTGGAGAAAGTTTCTGACATTATCCTAGCACACCCATTGACTCTTGTAGTCCCACACACAGTTGAAGTACTGCTTCTCCACTCAAGTATTCAGCATCTCTCAGTCCAGCGCCAAACACACCCTGAGCAGGATCTTCTTGGAGACACAAATCTGACAATAGTTAGATGTATGACTCTCAATCCTGCCACTCTTCTCCCCACTGCAGAGTTTGGTGAACCTCACAATTGCACCCGTGTTGTGGCCATTACTACCACAACGCATCCAGACCTTATTGACACATCTTTGCCAAATCCTGTTTCCACCTTTCACACTGACTGTTCTGCTTTGGAAGATGAGTTTGGTGCTTTTTGCATTGGCTATGCTGCAAGTTTACAATCAGCTGTGATAGAAGCTGCCACCCTCCCACAATCATGTAGCACACAGGTTGCAAAGTTGGTTGCTGTCATTAGAGGATGTGAGTTGTCTGCTGTGACTTGTATCATTATTTACTCTGACTCATGTTATGCTTTTGGTGTTTGTCATGCTGCTGGTCAACCCTGGAAGATTAGAGTTTCTCACTTTTTAGTTTCCATGATTTCTCATGATTCAGGTTCTACTTAATACTATCCATCTTCCTGTTGAAATTGCTGTTGTTTATTGTTGTGAGCCACACTAACGAACAGTCAGATGTTGCCCATGGCAATGCCTGTGCAGAGGCTGCTGCACACCCTGTAGCACTGCAAGAGACTCCTGTCACTTTCCCTTACCTGAGTGCCTTGCATAAACCCTCATCTGATTCAGTTTCTAATATGCTGGTAATGCAAAAAAGGTCCACTCCATAGCTTATCTCCTACTGGACTTCACAAGGCTAGGCATTAAGCACTGCTCCCAGTTGTATGTTTTCCATGGTGGCAAGCCAATCCATTACTCCTGTGTTCCAATGACCGCTTGCTCTTGCGTTCCATTCAATGTCACACATGCAATAGGGGAATTGCAAATGAGATTGGTATATCCATAGGAGTTCATTAGGGGACGATATACTTTGAGGGAATGTAATGAAACCTGAAAGTCAAATCCATAGCAGTATTCTGAAAACTTTTCTATACAGGACTCCAAGTACCATAAATGAACAGAAAGAAGAGGAAGAAGTGAGTATCGCTGAAAGGACACCTGGGGAAAAAAGTTGAACAATGCATGAGGTTGAATTTAACATAAACAAGGAATGGAGGAGATAAAATAAATGGGGAAGATGCCTGCTCACTGCTTTGCTGCTTCATGCCAGGTCTTCCTGGCCTGACTAGGATACCACCTACTGGTAGCTCTGGTGGAGCACTACTAAGGAAACCTACATTTTAGAGTAGGAAGATTCATACATTCTGGGATCCTAAATGGCTGGGCCCACCATTGCATCCTTTGAAACCTGGAAAACTTTGTTTGACCCAACTCATGTACGTACTCAGTGGTGTCATGGTGGTTACATACATACTGCCTAGCAGTTGAGATGAGCCTAGTAGGTTCCTCAGAGAGCTTGCAACAAGGACAGCAGACCTGTGCCCGCTGCATCACTTGGTCTTACTGTTAGAGACCCTGCCTGTGAGGGAGTTGGTGCTGGTGCGACTCCAGGTCTGAGAGTGGTACCTTTGGATGCTCAGTTGTTCCAGACATGTTCTGTTGACCCCATAGCTCGGTGCAATCTGTCTCAGTAACGGCATCTGCCTCTGTTTTTCACAGAAGAAGGCAGTTGATATGGCACTCGTCAGTACCAGTCTCCCTGAAATCCTGGATGTAATGGAGCCATCAGAATCTATGGTGCACTTTGAAGCCAAGAGGACTCTTTTAAATTGGAGACACAGAAAAGAACTGAATTGGCAACAGGTCCCTTGTAAGTTGGCAATTGGGATTTATTATTTCTGCATGTACCCCCGACTGTACCCCTGATTGTGCCCCTATTTCCACATCTGTATGTACAACAATAGTGATTGATATAAGAGAGGACAGTGTAATTAAAGATGTTGCAACAATGGTTTAACTAATTAAAGGGAGGAAGGAAGCAAGGATTACCAAGTCCACCTGGAGTAGGGTGAGAAAATAATTAAAACAGTAGTCATTCCTTGTGCTCTGGAGGACAGAGGGTTGTGCAGAACCTCTTTTGTAGAATCTGTATATTTAGCTGGCATTTCAGGCCATGTATGTCGTTGAGGAGCCATCTGTCCAGTGGGATCCACATGATATTGTGGTAACCACAGAGGTAGCAGGAGATTTTGAGGCTGGCTCACAGGATATGGGGAGCTACTCTGGGGTTGGTAATTTTGAGAGGCCCTCTGTGCCAAGCACTATCACAATTGCAGGGGAGAAGCTGGGTACAGGGATGGATATACTGAAAGTATTAAACCCCACACACTCAATCAGGTGTGAGCCCGGATATGGGACAGATATTGTTGATACACCTGTAGCAGTTGGATATGAGCAAGATCATGTTGGATATATTCCCAGCCTGACCATTCAGGGC
This sequence comes from Pleurodeles waltl, assembly GCF_031143425.1. Lineage (NCBI taxonomy): Eukaryota > Metazoa > Chordata > Amphibia > Caudata > Salamandridae > Pleurodeles > Pleurodeles waltl. The sequence goes on along the minus strand of NC_090438.1, from coordinate 417,420,731 downwards.
ACGCTGGACATCCTGAGATCAACTTCAATTACAGTAACTAATGTGGCATGCCTGAAGATAGAAGTTAAGGAGAAACATGATAAAAGGAGAAGCAGGGGGTAGACTATTGGTGCTTGAAAAGCTTAAAATCTTTAGGGATAACTGGCACTTGCATTAGTAATAGTAACAAGGATGGCAGTCTGTTGTGTCCCACATGGTCAGATGAGAGCATCACAATGGCCGAGGGGACAGGCTGTCAACCATCAGGTCCAGCTCAAATTACAGGGCCTTGGAAAGAGGAACATGATGATAGACCTGTGGTCATCAAGAGCATGATGACTGTAATTCATTTGACTTCTCCCCAGAGGACCATCCCTTACAATCCGCTACTACCTCTAACACAGCTTAGTTTGCCAAGAAGTCATCGCTCAAAGATATTTTTCAGCTAATCCAAGAGCATGAGCTGGAGTCTCAGAATCAATGCACAGAGATCAGATGTGATAGTTGTAAGATGTAACAGGATCTAAATCCAATATCTCAGGATATTGGTTAAATTGTTGACCAAATGAAAAAGTAGAAAACAGCAGAGACTGAGGATACAGTGGCTTATATATTTGGAACCGGTGATCTATGGCCCAAATCTGGATGATTAGTCAGATATTTGATACAATTATGGTGGATCTCCTGACTTGGATGGGGATGTTAATTGTTGCTGGGAGATTTATCTATCTCCTCGACTATAAAGATGATACAACTAATACCTGTCCTACCATTCATATGATTAAAGTTCACCAAACGATCTATGTACTGACGAGGGTGCATGGGTTGGTTGATATATGGTGGGCACTCATTCCAGGGAGTCCTGGATATACTTATTATTTCCAAGTTTGCAATCATTATTCTTGTATTAATTATGTCCTTACTCTGTGGCGTTTGAATCATGGTATGAAGAGTGAGTTTTGTCTTAAGCTAATATCAGAACACAACCCCATTATTTTCTCTTTCAAAATTAATTAGACTGGGAAAAAAGTCAAGCAGATGGTCATTTGAACACCGTCTTTTAAGAATAAGAATTCATTTTTTAAGGGAAAAATATATTCATTTTAGCAAAAAACATGTGCCACAACTACTATGGAAGAGGACTTGGGTGGTAGAGCTTGTGAACACTACCAAAGTAGCGATAATAGTTTGGCAAACTCTCAAAGAGCATCTGATGGTGAATCCAATTGAAGATTATAGACTGGCATATGTGGTGGAGATGCAAATTGAGGGTGATATATTGTGCAAAATTAAAGCTATGTTTTATTCTCTTTTTTCCGATACTTATGATATCATTCTCATAAAGGATGCTTGACCTCCTGTTTTATAAGCAATGCATTTTGAAGTGAGAAGGGTCTAGTGCAAGTATTTTCCTCTGTAGTGCCTGAAAAAAAATCAAGAAAGGTTTTACATGTGAATGAGATTTAAAGCAGGATCCTGTGTTGTATAGAAACAAAGTGAGATAGGGCAAACAATCTATTCCTCATGTTATCCCCTTAAAGAGTATATGAAGTTCAGGCACAATATCCTTTAAAGCCTGAAGCTAAGTGTGACATAAAAGCTATTTTAGATCATTTATATCAAAGAATAATTGTGTCTTGCCATTCCACCATGAGCATTTCTCTTTTCCTGGTGTTAAAACCTGATAATTTATACAGCATATTTTAGATTATTGAAGTGTGAATGCACATGCAGACTTACATACTGTACAATATGCCCCACACTATTGAGTTAATGAAACATGTATTCAGAAAGAAATTCTCAAAACCATTTTAAATGAATGTAATGGATTATATAGTCAAAGTATAGCACCTGTATCCTTGTATTTAACTGTTATTTAATTTGGTGTTTTTTAACATGCTTATGCATTATTGCTCAAGGAGTATAAGAAATTCCATGGTCCCTGCAGCCAGGTTATTGGAGATCCTACAAGAAGATCCGGGGGCTCTATCATATGTTGATGACATATATATTGACAATGATTAATTGATTGAACGTCTACTGAGAGTGGGCAGGATAGTGACACTGTTAGCCTGACATGGTTATAAGATCAATTTTACATTATCTAAGATTACATATCTTAATGTGATCTTTCTTCTATATTAGCTATCTAGTGACCTCAAGGGATTGGCATCTGATGTCCTGAAGAATAATGCTACTTTACAATCCCCAAACACATCAAGGATGTTATAGTCTCTGATGGTGTTTTTAATTTTGGCAGATCTTCCTTGCCACCTTATGCTGAGCAAGGTATGCCTTTGTATGTATTTAAAATCCTTGTTAGATTTTTTGCACCAAAGCAACACAGAAAATCAAGTTACATTGTGCTCAATATAACATAACACAGAATATGACATTGCACCATATATATTACTTCACATCCCTCATAAATATCAGTATTTATGTGGATCATTTGTTTTTATGACACCCTTTTCTTGGTTTAAAGATGTAACATTTTGTCAATGCATACAAGTCTTTGCCATCAACAAATAGTAAGCCTCTATAAAAAGGTAATATAGAAGTGTGGAAGAGGGTTATTCCACCACCACCTTACATGACCACCAGTATTTATATTATCATTCATACCCACCAGACTCTCTCAGTCATGTCTGTCAGGGTATGATTGAACATAACATCATCCACACTTTATTGCTCCCCTTGTGATATTTGCATTATACTAGGTGTTTGTGGTAGATATAATCTCTGGGATTCTTGTGCCACTGGTTTCCCTTCAGAAGACTTATTTGTCCAGTTCTGCATTCTCTGTACAAGGCTATTATGTAGATTTACCACATTGGTGCACAAATAGATTTAGAAAGTCAAAGGAAAAAATGAATACAAGTAAACCATTTTGTGGAAAAGTTGCTGTTCAACAGGACAACGGCCTGCATGTATCAAGCAATTGTACAGTCAGTTAGGCTCTGATTTGTAGAATCAGAGGCTTTCTGACAGCAAAATGGCATTTTTTTTATTCAGATAGCGAGCTGTTAACATGCTACAGAATCTTACCCAATCACTAATTGGGTTTGGGGATAAGTACAGATAAGTACAGATTTGTTATTTGGAAGAGGCTTGTTAAGAGCATCCCTTCCAGACATCCAATCTTTAAGCAATGTGTTAATGTTTTGCAACCGAAATCTGGTTTCAGAACATTATTATTTTACCTCCTCCTCGAAGGATCTGGTAAACCATTCACAAATGGGAATGGGGGTTTCCATGGGACTCCTTAAAGGTTTGTGTAATTTTCTTTTTAAAAACAAAACAACAAAAAAAACCTTTTTTTATTTATTTAAAGGCACTCACAGAAATGATGGTCTGCTGATGCTAGCAGGCCAACATGCCCGTCATTGTAACCAATCGTATTGGGTCACAATTTATTACCTATCTCATGCATATTCATGAGATAGGTGGGATTGTGGCCCACTATGCAGATGTATTGTGAGAATCAACCAAAAAAATAAATAGGTCAGTTCTCAAAATACCAATGGATTTGTTAAAAGTCAGTGTGCAAATTGCAACTTTAAATCAATTTTTGCACATTCCACTTGATGGATTGCAAACTGCTAATCATTATTTGTTGTGATTTCTGTTTCCTTAAATTGAATCTTTGTACATAAGGGACAAGCTCCATTTGGCCCATCTATATCCAACTATGGACCATAAAAGTGAAATATTTAATGGTAAAAGGAACTATGCAGAAGGTCAGAGTGAAATAAGTGTGGCGCAAATATTTAGGTACCTGCTGTAACTCAATCTCAAACTAAAATCAATACAGACATCTTAGTCAAAATACAAGCAACTTTGAACTGGGAAAATACCTCCTCTAAACACTTTTAAACCCTCACTAAAGGTAATGTTCCCCTGGTTTTCATATACTGGGTAGGAGATAGAAATATTCCTAATGAACAAGCTAAATTAATTTATCGGTTGTGTTGTTAACTCTGACATTTGTCCCTCCACCCAGGGATCTGTACCCATTTGTGGAGGCTTAATAGTCAAGGAAAATCAACTTCTGGGTCAGGCCAGAGGGGAGAGGGTATGGGGTGGGCTAGGCCTAATATTCCCTTGGCTCCCCGGGCTACAGGAAAGTGGAAAGGACTGACGCAAGGAAGCACCCTGAGCCCACGATATGGTGGTGACAGTCACTACCCAGAGCATGGTGCCTGCAGACCTGGGAGGACTTGCTTGCTCCTCCGCTTGGTTTGAAGCAGAGGTCAGCCCTGTGTGAATGTCCAGCCTCCAGGTACCAAGCTGAAACATGCTTCTGGGTGAGCTTAGAGAAGCCCTTAGCAGACCCACATTTGCTTCTGGAAAGCTCTTCCATTTCCTAAGACAATGCTCCACACTGTATAGGGGTGACAAAAGGCAGGGCAGGGCTTGGTATCAGGTTTCTTTGTGTGTGCAGGAGGCAAAGACCTATGACGTGTAAGTGGACCAGGCCTGGGACATGTTTTAAAAGGCTTCTTTTATGGGTGGCACAATACATGCTGTGGGCCAAGTAGCAGCATTTAGTTTGCACGCCTTGGGTGCATGTACTACCATTTACTAGGGACATACAAGTAAATTAAATGTGCCAATTAGGTGTAGGGCAATTTTACCACTTTTGATGGCGCGAGCACAAGCACTTTAGCACTAGTTAGCAGGGGGTAATGTGCACAGAGGCTTAAAACCGAGAAAAATTTAATCAGCAAAACAGGAGAAATGAAGACAAAAATTTGGGGGAATACCATGCAAAGGGTATCAAGTCTAACAGTTATACATAGTTGGAATAGAAATAATATTGTATCCCTTAATGTTGCATTTTATTTGCTTAATTTGAGTATCATAACTTTGATTTGAAACAAATAAAACACTTATGTTTAGAAAGGACCATGTATCAACCTTAGTATGAATGACCACATGTGCTTCATTTCCGAAGACACTGCATTTCAAGTCTGTAAAACCATGTACTGCAACCTGCAAATATTATTATTATTATTTACAGCACCCTGTTGTTGACATACTAATAGGGTAACAATTATATATATATTTTTTTATTTCTAATATTACCTAAAGCCTATTACATAAGAGAGATACAAGAAACAAAAGAATTATGCTTTTAGAAAGTTAATGCTTATTTTGGTGCTTAGCGTTGCTGGAGCGAGGATATTGCTTTAACCCCTTAGCTGCTGGGCCTTCTCCTCCCCTCATGCTGAGCCCTTTTTTGGCCATTTGGGCTAGTTCACATTAGGACCCCTTAACCTTTTGTGCATATAAGCTATCCACGCCAGATGTGCTTCCTTTTTTCCAACATTCTTGGGATTGTAAAGGTACCCAGAGTTTGTGGGTTCCCCTGGAGGAGACCAAGAAATTAGCCAAAATACAGCTAAAATGTGTGTTTTTTTATAAAAAATGGGAAAAAGGTGCTGAAGAAGAAAGCATCTGTTTTTTTCCCTGCAAATGGCATCAACAAAGGGTTTGCATTGCTACAATCACCATCTTCCTAGCTTTCAGGAACATGCAGACTTGAATTAGAAAAACAAATCTTTCAACACAGTTTTGGCAATTTGACTGGGACATCCCTTTTTTAACTATTTTTGTGTTTGCAGCCTCCTTTCAGTTAGTAACAGAAATGGGTGTGAAACCAAAGCTGGATCCCGGACAGCTAAAAATTACTGAAAAGTAGACAAAATGTACTATTTTCTGTGCTTTGAGCTTCCTTCCAGTTAGTGACAGAAATGGGTGTGAAACCAATGCTGTATCCTAGACAGCTAAACATTTCCGAAACGTAGACAAAATTCTGAATGCAGCAAGGGGTCATTTGTGTAGATACTTCAAGGTTTTCCTACAGAAAATAACAGCTGAAATAAAAGAATATTGAAATTGAGTTGAAAAAAAAGACATTTCTGCCCACATTTTCTTCTGTAACTTTTTCCACCTATGGCATATTTTTAAAAGCAATATACCGTTACATCTGCTTGAGTCTTCTGGTTGTGGGGATATGTAGGCCTTGTAGGTTTATCAAGAACCCTATGTACCCAGAGCCAATAAATGAGCTGCACCTTGCACAGGGTTTTCATTGTATACTGGGTACACAGCAATTCATTTGGTAAAATATAAAGAGTGAAAAAAGGTATCAAGGAACCCTTTGTATTTACAAAATAGGCACAAGATAAGTCGTTTAAAAACAGTGGTTATTTGCACGTCTCTGAATTTGGGGGTCACAATACTAGCATGTAAATTACAGGGCATTTCTCAAAATGGCTTATTTCTTAAACACAGCCTTACATTCAGAAGGCACAAATGTACAGAAAAACAATTAGCAACAACACTTGTTCTCCTATTCTGTGTTCCCCCAAGTCTCCAGATAAAAATGGTACCTCACTTGTGTGGATAGGATTAGTGCCCGTGACAGGAAATGCCCAAAAATTCTACATGAACATATCACATTTTTCCATTGAGTGCCTAGCTGTGGAGTTTGGGCTATAACTCAGCCGGCACTTAGGGAAACCTACCAAACCTATACATTTATGGAAAGTAGACACATAGGGGAATCCAGCATGGGGTGACGTGTGGGGCTCTTACTGGATTCTGTCACCCAGAATCCTCTGCAAACCTCAAAACTGGGCTAAAACAACACTCTTTACTCACATTTCGAAGCTACAATTTTCCTCACATTTCGGTGTTACAAATTTCAGGAATCTGAGGAGAGACACACATTTACTTCCACCCAGCATTTCCCCAAGTCTTCCAATAAAAATGGTACCTCACTTATCTGGGTAGACTTAGTGCCCGCAACAGGAAACGCCCCAAAACACAACGTGGACACATCAAATTTTTCTTTACTTTATGGCATCAAAACTGCTACTAGACAAAAGTCAGATCCTTTTCTCTCAGAAACATAATCACAAGAGTTAGCTTGACTTTTTTTATTGCTACCTAAATGCTATACAGTATAGATATATACATATCTATCTATAGATATATCTATCTATATATAAATATATATATATAGATATATATAGATCTTTATATATTTTTAACAGCTATATGGTTTCCCTGGGGGGGCGATGGTGGCCCTGTCAGTTTTTGTAAAAAAAATGTTTTACCCCCAGTGGTAAGTTAACTTTTCTTAAAAGAATATTCCCCTGGGGGGGTGGGAACAGCCCATTTTCAGAGGGGGCTGACCCCCCCCACCAAGTGAAATCCATTGTGTCTAGTGGGGTTTCCTGCCTGTGGATCACAGCACGGCTACGATCCATGGCCAGGAAACCATTTGAGGAAGGCCTCATTTTTCGGACCCATTTTCTCCTCTGGAGCCGAAAGTGGCCTTACCTGCTGCTTCCTGCTCCGGCGGGGAAAACGAAGTGTGATGTTAGCACGCATCTTGGCGCTGTGACATCAGAGAGGGGCTGGTGGGGACTCGGGGTGGAGACACGGTGTTTCCGGATGGGGTTTTAAATAAAAAGAAATCCTCCGGTGCGATGTACCAGAGGATTTTTCAAACCCCTCCCGGGTGTCAGCCACTGGTCGTGACTCACACCAGGGAGGGTATAAGGGCGTCAGCCAGTGGGGGACGTCCGCACCTATGGGGTTAAATATAAGTTTACGAGATAAGTAGTACTAACTCATCATGGAGAAATCCCAGCTTTCTCTGGGCCATATGGATCTTTTCAGTTCATTTAGATTAACCACTGCTATACATAACTAATCATCACAGTTTCGATTATATTCTCAGTCAATAATGATAGTTGATGTGAGTTTAAAAGCTTTAGTAATCACATCTTTTAATAGCTCATCTTTATTGAGTCTGTATCAAATACATGAATATCAATCATCCTTATAGTTAATAATAAAAAATAAGCAATCAATACATCATAATCATGGAGCGTATTCTATCAAGGAAAGAATCTCTATTCTAAGAATGGGGATGGCTAGGGGTAAGAGAAAAAGGTGTCAGTCAGAACCCATAAAGAGTTCTAAACCAGAGAGATCAAAGTGTAAAGCTTCAGTATCAAATATCAAAATAAATCAAAGCTCAACTTCCCACAAAGTGAGGTTCAAGAAACTCAGTAGAGTGTAGCATGAGCAGCATGCATTTGTGCAAATGGCTATAAAGAAAAGAATGAGGTAATCTACTCTAAGAACACACACTATTATAGACAGCATAATCTAAGTTTTTGCATCATGTTGCTTCTTCATTCTGTAGTCAGCCAATCAGATTTTAATGTCTTTATGGGAACAGGAACACTCCTTTGTCTTCTCATCAAGAACACAATGGTTCTCTGTAGGAGGCTGGCCTAACGTGTGGTAGCTACCTATGGTACTTATGCCTTATACCAGGTCCGGGTATCTCTTATTAGTGTAGTGTAGTCAGTGTCTAGAAGCCAGGCTCCCTAGAGGTAGTTGTGGATGAGCAGCCAAGGCTAACCTAGGAGGCATGCAAAGCTCATCCAATACCACTGTATTCACACTTAGGGGCATATTTATACTCTGTTTGCGCCGAATGTGCGTCAAAGTTTTTGACGCACAATCGCTGCAAACCCTGCCCCATATTTATACTTTGACGCCCGACCCCGCGGGCGTCAAAGTTCCACCATGTGCGTCATTTTTTGGAAGGGGGAACCAGCCTTGCGTTAATTATATGCAAGGTAGGCGTTCCCTTCCAAAAAATGACTTTAAGGCCTGTGCCCCATATTTATACTCTGACGTCATTTTGACGCACAGGAGGGGGCAGGCCTTAAAAAACGGCACCCAGCCTGATGGGCGATGTTTTTTAACGCCTGGGTCAGGGCAGGCGTTAAGGGACCTGTGGGCTCAGAAGGAGCCCAGAGGTGCCCTCCCATGCCCCCAGGGACACCCCCTACCACCCTTGCCCACCCCAGGAGGACACCCAAAGATGGAGGGACCCATCCCAGGGAAGTTGAGGTAAGTTGGGGTAAGTATTTTTTTCGTTTTTTTTTTGTGACACAAATACCAAAAACAGCATAGAGACTATGGGCCTCATTACGGCCCTGGCGGCTGGCGGTACACTGGTGGTAACACCCCCAACAGGCTGGTGGTGTACCGGCAGTGGATTATGACTGTGGTGTTAGCCACAGCCATACTGCAGGCATCTCCAACTGACCGCCAGGCGGTCATAATCTCCAACCGCCAGCCTGTCCATGGTGGTAAAGACCGCCATGGAAAGGCTGGCGGCAAAGGGGACTCGGGGTGCCCCTGGGGACCCCTGCACTGCCCATGCACTTGGCATGGGCAGTGCAGGGGCCGCCAGGCACAGCCTCATCACGCATTTCACTGCCCGAATGTCAGGCATTGAAATGCACGACGGGTGCTGCTGCACCTGCTGCACATCAACCTTGCCGCCGGCTCTATTATGAGCCGGCTTCAATGTTGATGTGACTTTTCCGCGGGGCCAGCAGAAAAGTCATAATAAGGAGCCACAAATGCCGCCAGCACTGGTGGTATAGTGGCGACTGCAGCTTCGGCGGTCTTTTTGTAAGACCGCCGAAGTTGTATTGAGGGCCTATATTCCCTTTGGAGGTAAGTAATGCATAAATTATATACACTAGTATGCAGAAATAGGCATAAAAACAGTTAGAAAACAGTGCAATTAGTGAAAAACACAATAGTTAAAATGGGCCAGGGGGAGCACAAACCATATACTAAGAAAGTGGAATGTAAAAGTTGGTCTCCCACCTAGGCAAGTGTAGTATGCAGAGAGGTGCTGAAAGAACTAGAAAACCCCAAAGGTAAGTACCAAAACCCATCCCAGTGACCAAGAAAGCAGGAGTAAACCACTCAGGAAGCTGTGCGTCGCAGGATAGAGTGCTGGGGGCTGGAGTTACAAAATGCACGAAGGACTCGGAGGAAGGTTGCCAACAAGCCTTGGCAGCTGCAAAAGACATGGTGCATGGGGGTACTATCTTTTGTGGGGAGGCAAGGCCTTACTTCCACCAAAGTGGGACAGATGGAAGAGAAGACATGTGATGCAGGATCCAAGCAGCTCAGCAGGAGAGGGATCCACGCAGCCGTTCTTCATCGCAGTTGGTGCCTCCAGAAGCAGGGGAGTGACTCCTTCACCCCAAGGGAGATTCCTTCGCTCTTCTGATGCAGGCTGAAGACAGGCTGTCTTCAGAGGATGCACAACTGGGAAACAGTTGCAGTTGCTGGCTGGAGCCAGAGATACAATGTTGCTGAAGGCATCGTGCTTCTTTGTCACAGCTTGTAGAGGGTCCTAGAGGGTCCAGATGCAGTTTCTTCAGTGAGACGTCAAAATGGAGGATGCAGAGGATTCCTGCTGGAGTCTTGCAATCTAATCTGAGAAACCACCCAAAGGAGAGACCCTAAATAGCCCTGAAAGAGGGATTGGTCACCTAATGAGGTAAGCACCTATCAGTGGAGGGCTCTGACATCACCTCCTGGCACTGACCACTCAGATGCTCCCAGAGTTCCCTGCCAACCTTGAATCCAAGATGGCAAAAACAGTGACCCTCTGGAGGAGGGCAGTGAAAGGGTGCTTGCACCTTTTCAATCAGGCTGCAATGGCAGTCCTTCAGAATCCTTTGCATTGGCTCCCTAGGGGTGGCAAAGTATATGCTGCAGTCCATAGGGATACCCTGGAACCCCATTGTCCTGGGTACCTAGGTACCACATACTGGAGAGTTATGAGGGGCGCCAGTATGCCAATTGTGGGTGAAATACAGAGTTTGGGAGAAAAAGCGTAATCACTGGGGTCCTGGTTAGCAGGATCCCAGTGAACACAGTCAATCACACTGACATCATGCAGAAAATGGGGGTAACCATGCCAAGAGTTTACTTTCCTACATCCGCAGACCGCCATTTCAAGTGAAGCAGTTTTATCAAATACATTGGATAAACTTGCAATCCTTCTCACCATTCACTTGCCTTAAGAAATTAGGATTCTACATTACCTCACTAAAAACAAGTTATTCATTGATTCTGCAGTGTTCCTTTTGTAGGTAGAACAATTTACCATGCTAAACAACAACATTTTTATTAAATTATTATGCATTATGAAACATATTCCTATGGGAAGGTCAGAAAACATAGCATTTCACATTCTTGAACCAGGTCAGTTTGTCAGAAAATGCTGCTTCGGCTAATACAGGTTATTTTGGCTGCTTAGTCGTTTTTTCTGCAATTTAAAAGCACTATTTTATATTCTAAGGCCTACATGTTGATTCTGCAAGTTATGCATCAATTTTTCAATACTAAAACACTTTACAGAGTGATGCTTATACTGTTCTAGAATTTACCTTGAGAATATTGTTGTTTGTTCAAAGAGACTATCAATTTCCTTTCACTAGTAATGCTGACTGCGAAGGATAAACCCAGGAGAATTTACTAATTTATTCTCCTTCCAGCATTTGTATTTATAGAACAAGGATAACAGACCACTATAATGATAACGTTGTTTTTATTCCAGTAGAATTATATAACAAGAATGGTTCTGATTGGTTCATAAAATCTCAATCAATAACTTCTTTCAGACACTCTGGAGGAGCACCGCCAACAGGGCATTCTGACCGCGGCGCTTTGGCCGCGGTCAGAACAGGAAAACCGCCGGTTTTCCGCTGCCCTGCTGAATCCTCCATGGCGGCGCAGCTTGCTGCGCCGCCATGGGGATTCAGACACCCCATACCGCCATCCTGTTCCTGGCGGTTCGCCCGCCAGGAACAGGATGGCGGTATGGGGTGTCGTGGGGCCCCCGTAAGAGGGCCCCACAAAGAATTTCAGTGTCTGCTGTGCAGACACTGAAATTCGCGCCGGGTGCAACTGCACCCGTCGCACCTTCCCACTCCGCCGGCTCCATTCGGAGCCGGCTTCCTCGTGGGAAGGGGCTTCCCGCTGGGCTGGCGGGCGCCCTTCTGGCGGTCGCCCGCCAGCCCAGCGGGAAACACAGAATACCCGCAGCGGTCCTCCGACCGCAGTGCGGTATTCTGGAGGGGGAACTCTGGCGGGCGGCCTCCGCCCCCCGCCAGAGTTAGAATGACCCCCTCTATGTTGATAATTCAGGAATAAAATCCAATGTTGCTCCTTCCTAAAAATATGTAATTCAAGGCAGCTTTGTTTGTAGTCTGTTTGCCTGGAGAATAGAGAAGTGTCACCAACTGCACAGATTACCTTCATTAAGAGTCAACCTTCATTCCTTTGGGCCTGATTCACAAAGGTAAACTTACATTTTTGTGTAAGTTTACTACTTTTATGTATTGACAAACTACATGCAGAGTTTTAGGACTCCATACTGCCTACACTTATGTGTGCAGAGTTTGTCACACCTGGAGACTCCACACACATAGGTATATCAGTATAGAGAGTGCAGAGTCGTAAAACTCTGCAAATAGTTTGTGAATACCTAAGAGTATAAACTTATATGAAAGTGTACACTTACCTTTCTGAATCATGCCCTATATGTGTTAGTTGAGCCCATGCTTACTCATGCTTATGTACATATATATTTTATATGATATTGATAACACAGGACCCTTCAATGTTTGCCTGATCTGGCAAGTCCAAGATTTTTCCTGCCTGACAATTACCTTCAAGGCAGGAGTTGAATTGGAGTTAAATTCCATTGAAAGCACTCCCTTTGATATTTGGCACTCATAGTTGTCTGTGTAACTCTTAATTTCTCTTGTTAGTGGCTTTTTTTTAAGCAGACCAGGGCGGGTTTAACTTTACACTACCAATTGTTCATTGTTTTAAAGTTTTTTAGATACTTTTGTTTTGGGCAAATAAATATGGGGGTCATTGTAACATTGGCGGGCGGCAACCGCCGCCTGGCAAGTTGTAACCGATGTGCGCCCGCCAATGTGGCCGCACTCCCGCTGTGCCCATTATGAAACAGAGTTTCCGCCCGCCGGCCCAGTGGGGATGTGGGCCGCAACATGGGAGCCGACAGTGCAGACAGTGAAAAGCTGCACGGGGCCCTGTCAGGGGCCCCGCGACTCCCAGTACCGCCAGACTTTTCCTGGCGGTTCAAACCGCCAGGAAAAGGCTGGCGGTAGGAGGACTCGTAATCCCCTCTGAAGCACCGCCAGCCTGTTGGCGGTGCTTCAGCCAAAACAGCCCTGGCCGTCTCGGACCGACAGGGTTGTAATGAGGGCCTATATGTTGTAACATCACCTCATGTTTTATTCTTAGGTACCCGTATTACATAGTTTATTCTCCCCTGGTATGTAAGTATGGTGATTTTTTTGGTAGGTCTCCTCTTCCAATATGTGCTTTCAAGACTTTTCTTTGTGGACATAATCCACTATTGTGTGCAATACCTTTTAAACCTCTAACACTGACCCATAATGATATGCTCTTGGAGGGCTTTGGGATGAAACTATTGATATCACCGGAGGACATTCCAGTCAGTAGGTTTTTTAAAAATGCTACTTTCAAGGGTGTCACTTTACGCATATATTTCTGAATCCGAAAAGGTAAACTTTTCTTTATTTCGGAGGTAGAGCCACTAAAAACTCCCATAAATAAAACTTCATACTGGTTCAAATGCATAGGACAGCATCGCTCGACCACTTTCTTACTTTGAGGGTTTTCTTATATAGGTTAGAAAAATATAATTAATGCCACAAATTATGCTAATATGATTGCTGTACCTGTCAGCCTTAGGATGGTGTAGTAGGCTTGCCTGGCTTGTAGTGGGTACCAATGGTTCTTACACCTTATACCAGGTCCAGTTATCCCTTATTAGTAGAGTGTAGTAGTGTTCTAGCTGCTTAGGCTGATAGAGGTAGCTATAGCAGAGCAACCAAGGCTGAACTAGGAGACATGCAAGCTCAAGCAGACACACCTATATCATATAGGTACTATATCACAAGAAAGACAATACTCATAGTTACTAAAAATAAAGGTACTTTATTTTCGTGACAATGTGCCAAAAATATCTCAGTGGATATACTACCTTAGGAGGTAAGTAACGTACACAAAATATTCACAAATAACCAAATCAGGTAAGTAAAACAGTCAGAAAGTAGTGCAATACTGTAAAACACAATAAAATGCAATAGGCAGAGGGGCAACACAAACCATATACTATGTAAGTGGAATGCGAACCACAAATGCACCCCGAGGCAAGTTTAGTGTGTAGAGGGTCACTGGGAGTGTGAGAAAACACTAAGGGTGTAAAGGAGACCTCACCCCAGGACCCAGGAAAGTAGGAGTAAAGTACTACTATTTCCCTCAAAACACACTAAAGTCATGATAAAGGATTTTTAAAGGACCACAACAGACTGCAAAGCACTGAAGACGGACGCCTGGACCTGAAGACCTGTAAAGGAAGGGGACCAAGTCCAAGAGTCGCTAAAGTGTCCAGGGGGGGCAGGAGCCTGCTAAACCCTGGATGAATGTGCAAAATGACTGCCTCCAGTTGGAAGAAGATGCTGGTTTTGTACCAACGAAAGGAGGTGTCCCACGGCATGCTGGTGGATGCAGAGTTGTTTTTAAAGAGAGGCTGTTGAAGAAAAAGGGTGCTGCCCCGGCCCAGGAAGGACCAGGATGTTGCCACTCAGGAGGGTAGAGAGAGGGAATCAGAGAGCCCACTGGAAGGAGGGAAGCACCCGCAGGAGTCCTTGAACATGGGTTCAAGAAGACTGAACACAGTGGCCATCTCAACACTGCAAAGAGATGTCCCACGACACCGGGGGTTAACTCAGGGAGCTGAGCATCGCAGGACGGAGTGCTGGGGAATTAGGCTTGGCTGTGCATGCAGGTTTTCTGGGAAATGTGCACAGAAGTCCTTGTAGCTGCAGATCACACAGTGCACAGGATTACTGTCTGGGGAGGGGAGGCAAGGACTTACCTCCTCTAAATTCGGACAGTTGGGCCTCTGAACAGTCAGGGTCACTTGGGTCCACCACCTGTGTTCCAGGGGCCACGCTCGTCAGGATGAGAGGGGACCCAGTGTACTGGTGAGGTTGTAGTTTGGTGCCTGCTGAAGAAGGATGAAGATTCTGTCAACCCACGGGAGATTTCTTCATGGTTTCCAGTGCAGGGTGAAGGCAGACAGCCCCCAGAGCATGCACCACCAGGAAACAGTCAAGAAAGCTGACAGGATTAGGTGCTACAATGTCCCTGGTAGTCTTGTGGCTACTTTGTTGCAGTTTTGCAGGTGTCCTGGAGCAGTCAGCGGTCAATCCTTGGCACAAGTTGAAGAGAGAAGTGCAGAGGAGTCCTGGTGGATTCTTGCAAGTCGTTATCTGAGGAAAAGCCCCCTGGATAGACCCTAAATAGCCCTCAGAGGAGGATCGGCCACCTAGTCAGGTGAGGACCTATCAGGAGGGGTCTCTGACATCACCTGCTGGCACTGGCCACTCAGAGGCCTGCAGAGTGCCCTCACACCTCTGGATCCAAGATGGCAGAGGTCTGGGACGCACTGGAGGATCTCTGGGCACCACCCCTGGGGTGGTGATGGACAGGGGAGTGGTCTCTCCCCTTTCCTTTGTCCAGTTTCACGCCAAAAATTTTGACACAAATTTGGCGCAAACCCTACACCATATTTATACTTTGACGTCCGACCCCGCAAATGCCAAAATTCCACTGTGTGCGTCAATTTCTGGATGCGTGAAACTGCCTTGTGTTAATGACATGCAAGGTAGGTGTTCCCGTCCAAAAAATGACTTAAACACCCGTGCGCCATATTTATCCTATCGCTCAAAAATCCTGCACGGCTGGGAGTCGGAGTCGGAAAATGATGCACAGCCCAATTCGCGTAAAAAAATAACGCCTGGGTCAGGGCAGGTGTTAAAATGGGTCAAACACATCACTACTTAAGGAAAACACACAGAAGCAACAGCAGAGCTCCAAAAGGAAGACATGGAGGTGCTATTCATCCAGCATGCACGAAGACGCAGAGCACAGGACCAACAGCAGCAGCTTCCACCACACCAGCAAGGACCCCAAAGGCAACACAGAAGGCAGGAGAGGTTATTCAGGACCAGGACAACCCTTCTGCGACTCAGGCAACAAGAAATCATCCAGAGGTACAGACTCAACTGTCAAGCCATTCAGCAGCTGCTGTGCCACACTGAGCCACAGTTGGCACCCAGCTTGCAGACACCCCACATCATTCCACCAGAGACCAAACTGCTAGCTGTCCTCCACATGTTGGCAAGTGGCTCGTTTCAACCCACTGGTGCCCTGGTCGCCGGGATCTCACAGCCTTCATTCTCTGCCTTCCTACCCAAGGTATTGGATGCCATCATCTCCCTCACACCCCGCCACATCAGCTTCCCCAACACACAGCAGAAGCAGCAGGAGACCAAACAGGGCTTCTACCAAATCAACAGCTTCCCACACGTGCTTGGTGCCATTGTCTGCACACATGTACGGATTGTGCCACCTGCTGCAACTGAGCATCTATACCGCAAGAGGAAGCACACACACTCCATGAATGTGCAGGCCATTGTTGATCACCAGGGTTTGATCACCAACATTGTGGCAAAGTATCCTGGGAGTGTACATGATTCATTCATCTTCCGCCACTGCACCATCAATCAACACTTCCAGGATGGATGATATGGCAATGGCCTACTTGTTGGTAAGTACAGAAACCTACTTATATACACACAGCA
Organism: Pleurodeles waltl; assembly: GCF_031143425.1. Taxonomy (NCBI): domain Eukaryota; kingdom Metazoa; phylum Chordata; class Amphibia; order Caudata; family Salamandridae; genus Pleurodeles; species Pleurodeles waltl. Next base: position 417,404,133 of record NC_090438.1, on the reverse strand, counting down.
CAGCAACCCTGTAGGACATACAACACATACACCACTACATTGACACGTGGCCAGGAAGACACTGAGGTTGTGACACTGCTAGTCACTTTTGATATCCTGACCCAATGGGATACACTCCTATGGACATATGACAGATGCAAATAACAACAGATGCCAGGCCCCATACACAAGGGAACAATTTAAAACCACACACTGACAATGACATGGCCTTAACTGCCAGTACAACTTTTAAGATCAATCTTACAATATCACATCAATAACACTCAATCACAGATCCTTCCAAACAATATGTACAGTATAAGGGGTATGCAATGTGTTTCTCTGCAGGTATAACACTATGACACACATAGCATGATGATGATGATGACTCTAATGAATGGGACATGGGATTATTGATGCTGTACCAACTTCTCACATCACTCCTGGTCTGACAGTGCCCACTCCAAATAAGCAAGTGGACTATGTTAAGAACACATATTGATGTGACAATATTGCAAAGTGCACATTCCTACACATACGGTTTGAGACAATTACACATATACACAAAAGATGTACAGGCATATGGACCTTCTGACACTTAAACGTTAGCCAGCTGAACTGGACCAGGTTCAGTAGTGTAGGTACACGTTTGAACATGAGTCAACTCTGTAAGGGCAGATAAATATGTCTGCAGAGAACTTGTCACACATGGGATATTTGCACATTGTCAATTGTCAGCACGTCAGTGCTGACAACTTATGGAGATGTGTTGTACATTGTCACCTAGACAAATCAAAGGGCCTCACTGATGTTTAACAAATTATATTGCATATGTTAAATTGGATTGGATGTCAAGGCCATATAGATGCAACCGTGTTACCACCACTGTGGAATTGATTCTGTGTATGGAAGAATCATGTCACCCCCAGTTAAGACGCATGGACACCTCTTTCACATGACATAATGCATGGGAGTACACAATGTACTGCAAGTCTACAAAAATACAGCTGACATCTGGTCAATCAGCCAAACACCAGTTCAGATAATGAAACATCCCAATGCTGATGGTACATCCTAGAAGCCTAGGATTCCACACAATAACACAAACACAGATTAGTCACAGACAACACAAGAGAAAAACTGCCATGCAAAGTGATAATCATGGTGCAAGCTCCATCAAAATGTTTCACTCATTTTCTCTTTCAGCTGATCAGGGGTATGGGATCCAGCCATGGATCATGACCCCATTTGCAAACCCAAGCACAGCATCAGAGCATGCCTATAATGATGCACATCAGAGGACACGCACCATAATAAAGAGGACCTTTAGCATCCTGAAGTCAAGATTCAGGTGCCTCGACATCACCGGAGGCAGCCTCCTATACTCACCTGAAATGTTCTGCAAGATCATTTTGACCTGTGCCATCCTGCACATCATTTGTGTAAGGAGGAACATTCCCCTCTTTGAACCAGACCCACAATTGCCTGAAGAGGAGGAAGAGGAGCATGTTGTCCATCAACATGAGGGGGACCATCCAAACTGTGCTGCAGGATTGCGTCGGAGACAACACATTGTGCAAAACTTCTTTTAACTCTAGTCACCATCACCACTGTCTTACCATATGTCATTAAACACCTATTCTAATCACTAAATAATGGTCTGGGTAATTATTTATGCATCACATTATCCATAGGATTCATAATCAGAGTTTGGCCTCATGGAGCATTGCAGACATACAGATTAGGATACTGAAAAATCCACATCACATTTGATGGGTATGAATGTACACCCAACTTCACACACAGTGTAAATGACATAAATCCTGTCCATTTCACATTTGAAGGTCAATATCAGAGGCCCACAGCTATGGCACACATACATGTTGGCAACATGGTTCATTGCAGCATACGGCACACAACTAAGACAAGACACCACCATTCATAAGGTAAAAAAACTGCTTCATACATGAGGCAGTGGATGTGCTATTGTATTGGTAACATGAATGTATGACCAGACCCTTGTCAGCAGTAAGTGTGACATCTGCTATCTCTGCAAGGTGCATGTGTGACAAGAAGTCCATGTAAGCTACAAATAGATAGCACGAGTGCCCCAGGTATGACAAGCATTGCTCACAAGACATGCCCTGTGCAGTCCATCCCAGGTCATAAGTCCTGCCACTGCCATGTTTTCAGTCTCCCCCCACCCTTCTCTAGGGGGCCCTGGAAATTGAATATTTATACCTAGATAATCTGTCATCTACACACACCCAGACCTACATTCTGACTCCAGTGTGCTTCCCTCTTTAGTATGGCATGCCATAGTCATAGTTCATCTGTCTGTATGGACTTCAGGTCAGATAATGCACTGCCTGGTAGTCTGTAGGACCTGTAATCACCAGCCTTGCTATCCTCTATTGATGCAAAACCTGCTCAAACTGGGTAATACCAATTTGTATTCCAAAAAGTTTGGGTTTTTATTTTGTCAGTGAAGAGTGCTAATCCGGTACAACAACTAGAGGATCAAGGTCCGCAGAAGTGTGATCTGCCACATGTGCCAAACACTGGAATGCACAATGTAGGTGCAAACAGCCTAGCTCTGTATAGTTACAGCTGTCGTGTACTATAAAAATGTGAGAAATGACCCAAACCCAGTAAAAGACATAAATTTTGACGCATACACGTCAAAAAAGATGCATATGCATCAAAAATCACTGCATATGCATAGAAAAATGACGCTCACAGCCATGATACATCTATTGGCCCGAGCGGTAATTCCTACACTGTACCCCATGAAATTGGTTACCAATGCTAAATATGTGAAACTATGGATGCAGGCTATTTTTTAAGCATGTGCGTTGTTGGAAAATTGGTTATTGGTAGGGCAGGTAGGTACCTACATCTAGCAACAAGCCACTAACCTCCACCTAGGTACAGTTAGGTCTCAGTAAATTAATCCCAGCTCAACCCTTGGTAGCTTGGCAACGAGCGTCAAGGCTTATCTTAGGAGACAAAGTGTAAAGCATTCAAATATCACAAAACAGTAATTAAATAAAACACAGGAAACAGTTTAAAAATCTAAAACCAATTTATAATAATAGTTTATATTTTTATCTTTAAAATGACACAAAAACGATTACAATCGGTTCAGGGGAACCGGAGATATGAATTTTTAAAGAATTATTACTTTTCTAGCGCTTAGAAACAAAAAGCGCCAATCGGGTCATCTGGTTGCACCTCGACCGGGGCAAAGTCAAACTTTCAGGCCGACCGCGATGGAGCCCTCCTCGGCTACAAGTCGCAGGAGGCCTCGGTTAAAAAGTTACCTTCTGACTTAGGCCCTCATTATGACCCTGGCGGTGTTGCACCGCCAGGGCCAACGGGGGCGGGAGCACCGCCGACAGGCCGGCGGTGCTCAATTGGGCATTCTGACCGCGGCGCTTTGGCTGCGGTCAGAAATGGAAAACCGGCGGTCTCCCGCCGGTTTTCCGTTGCCCATTTGAATCCCCCATGGCGGCGCAGCTCGCTGCGCCGCCATGGGGGATTCTGACACCCCCTACCGCCATCCTGTTCCTGGCGGTTCGCCCGCCAGGAACAGGATGGCGGTAGGGGGTGTCACGGGGCCCCTGGGGGCCCCTGCAGTGCCCATGCCAATGGCATGGGCACTGCAGGGGCCCCCGTAAGAGGGCCCCGCTAGTATTTCACTGTCTGCATAGCAGTAGCACCCGTCGCACCTTCCCACTCCGCCGGCTCGATTACGAGCCGGCTTCATGGTGGGAAGGTCGTTTCCCCCTGGGCTGGCGGGCGGCCTTTCGGCGGCCCCCCGCCAGCCCAGGGGAAAAGTCTAAATACCCGCCGCGGTCTTGCGACCGCGGTACGGTATTTTGACGGCGGGACTTTGGCGGGCGGCCTCCGCCGCCCGCCAAGGTCCAAATGAGAGCCTTAGTCTTTATTTTGAAGTTTTTCTTCACCGGGACGAACCTGCCAGTTGAATCCGACCTCCTGGAGCCCTTGTCCGGATACGCGATGTGGGTTTCCTCGTTGGAGACTTTTACCTTCGGACTTAGTCGTTTTTTCGAGATGAAAATCCTTCGACCGGGGTAAACCTGGATCTTGATCCGACGTCCATGGAGCCCTTCTCGGATACGATGGCTGGGAGGTCCCGGTCAACCTTTTACCTTCGGACTTAGGGGAGGCCGCCCGCCAGAATTCCGCCCCCAAAAGACCGCAGCGGGTATTTCAAGTTTTCCCCTGGGCTGGCGGGCGGCCGCCAAAAGGCCGGCCGCCAGCCCAGGGGAAAACGACCTTCCCACGAGGATGCCGGCTCGTAATCGAGCCGGCGGAGTGGGAAGGTGCGACGGGTGCATTTGCACCCGTCGCGTATTTCACTGTCTGCCAAGCAGACAGTGAAATACTTGTAGGGGCCCTCTTACGGGGGCCCCGCGACCCCCCCTACCGCCATCCGGTTCCCGGCGGGCGGACCGCCGGGAACTGGATGGCGGTAGGGGGGGTCGGAATCCCCTCGGCGGCGCAGCTAGCTGCGCCGCCTTGGAGGATTCAACAGGGCAGCGGTACACTGGCGGGAGACCGCCAGTGCTGCCGGTCTGACCGCGGCTTTACCGCCGCGGTCAGAATCCCCTGCGGGGCACCGCCGGCCTGTCGTCGGTGCTCCCGCCGACCCTGGCCCCGGCGGTCTAAGACCGCCGGGGTCAGAATCACCCCCTTAGTCTCTTTTTTGGATGTTTTTCTTTACCGGGACGAACCACGAAGTCAGGCCGGGTCGCGGTTGAGGCAAGCCGGCTAGAATTTCCGCGGCGGGTCGGTCCCTCTCTGGAGCTTTTTTCCAAAAATTCTCAAATCTTTTCCAAACTTCTGGGGCTTCACCCAGATGTTCTTTTAAGGTTCTTTTGGGGTCCACAGCTCACCCCAAGGGTCCAGAAGTTCTGTGATGGTCCTTGGGGGGTGCGGACTTCAACTCCCAGAATGCACCTGGCGCAAACTCCTTTTTGGCCACTGGACAGTGGTCAGCTGGTCGCTTTCTTCAGGAGTTGGTGCAGGGGACTCTGGTTAGCAATTTTTCACCTGTAGCAAACAGGGAGTCCCTCCTTGAACCAGTTGAAGCCAGGCAAAGTCCTTCTTGTGGTGAAGCCCAAGTGTGCAGCTGGTGCAGTCCTTCTGAGTGCAGGTTCCAGGTGCAGGCCAGGGGTCCAGCAGGGCAGTCCTTCTTCTCCTTAAGTTCTTTCTTCTTGAAATTTGGTGGGGATCTGAGGTGTGGGTGCAGGTCTGCCAGTTTTATCCTTGCTCCTGGGTGAAAAGCAGGGGGGCCCTAGTTCTCCAATCAGGGACAGGGTCGTCCCCCTGTGATGACCACTTCCTGGGAAGTGTGGCAAAAATCCATCCCAGAAGGCAACAGTCTCTAAAAATCCAACATGGATGAATCTGATTTTTGGAGGTTACATCTGGCTGAGCCCACCCACTGGTGTGGCTAAAAATCATAAACACACCCCTCTCCTGCCCTCTCCTAATCTAATCAAGGGGGCACCTAATTGTCTGGGGTTGCAGGATGTGGGGGTGTTGCTGGGTGCTCCAGATGTCCTTCTCTGCCTTTGAAGACCAGTTTGGCAGCCCTCCCCCTTCCTGCCTCACCATCTGCTGAGGGGAGATTCTCTCCCCCAAGCACATTCCTTTGTGTGAAGCCAGGCCACTTCACACCTCATCAAGGCAGCCTGGCAGAAGCTGCTGCAGGCTGGCCAATCAGAGCACAGCAGCAAAAACAATGCAGAGCTGAAATTGGCAACTTTTTAGGTAAAGTCTAAACTTTTTACCTGAACAAGTTATATTAAATCCAACAACTGGAAGTTGTGGGATTTATTACAACAATTAATTTGATACCAAATTCTTGGTATGTAACATTTAAGGAGACTTTAAAATTTAAAATAAAGTCTGCCCATTCTAGCCTATGAAGGCCATTTACTTCAATGAGGGAAAAACGAATTTGGCTGTTTTTTCCTCACCAGGGCTTATAAATCTATTTTTATAAAGTCCCTGCTTATAGTTACATGGCACCCAGCCCTAGGGGCACATAGGGCACACCTTAGGGGTGACTTATATGTAAAAATAAGGTAGTTTAAGACTTTGGAAGTACCTTTAATTCCAAAGTCGAATTTGCATATAACTTTAATTTAAAAGCAGCCAGCAAGGCAGGCTTGCTTTTAAAATGACACTGGGCACCTCAGCAGTGCACCTAGGTGTGCACCACCTATGCTGTGGTCCCTAAACCTACATGCCCTACCATATACTAGGGACTTATAGGTAGGTTAACTTAGCCAATTATAATTAGCCTAATTTGCATATCCATTTTACACAGAGCACAGGCCCTGGGACTGGTTAGCAGTACCCAGGGCACCATCAAAGTCAGGAAAACACAAGCAAAAAGAGGAGAATGGGGGCAAAAAGTTATGGGGCCTCTGCAATCAGCCCTGTTTTCTCACATGCGTCAAAAACAAATTGATGCACAGACTGTAAGTGGCATAATATTTTGACGCATCATAATAAAAACGCACTGCATTTGAGGCAGGAAGTGATGTAATCGGATATCCTGTTTACAGAATTGGTACAGTGGGTGTACTTTCACTTTCACTTTGCAATCTGTGATTTTCCTAGACTGTGTGGCTGTGTTTAGAGATTTGTCTGTCCCAATTGTGATTTTGTCTCCTGTGTGCCATCCAATTTGTCATCTGTGGTATTTGCAATTGTCTCAGTTGTTCATTGCAAGTGTTTATTTGTCCTTTTTTCTGTCTAATTTTGTCTTTGTACTGTTGGGAGTCTGTTGTGGGTATTGTTAGTTTGGGGATAGTTGGGCTGTTTTTGGTTACTTTTATTTCATTTTCCTCACTCCTTTCCCTTTATTATCCTCTGTACCCTTTAATGTTCATATTATTTCTGTCATGTTGGGTAGGCCACGTCTGGGGAGAATAGGTGAGGAGGAGCTGGGGGGATTCATTTGGCTGGTGTGCCACTTCCTCCCCTTGATGATCGAAGCAGGTGGCAGGGTGATACAGGGGTATCACACAGAGGCGAGGAGGCTCCGGTGGTCAAAGGTGTTGTACCATCTGCGTCACATCTACAACACACAGCGCAACGACCACCAACTAAAGCACCGCTGGACTGACCTTGTTGCCAGAGAGCAAGACCTGCTGGACCACCTGGGTATTGTGATTGGTGGCCCTGTTGGTGAGTACAATTCAGAGTAATGTGCGCATTTAAATGTTCTGTAGTGCCAGTAGCAGATTTGTTGATATGCTGCAGGCAATGTTTTTGGACATGTGGAATGCAAGTTAAACATACAGTGGCCCTGAGTTATACAATAATTGCTACAAATTACCTTCATTTGTTGACGCAACAGCTGCACTAAGTTACAAAACACAACTGGAGCTTGTAAATTAGTGTTGCCTTCACGTCAATAGATGATGCTAATACGGCACTAACCTATGTTTTATCCATGATCTGTGATTGTACCAGGAAAGAGATGTTTTTCACCAGCTAATTCAAAGAATTTATGTGTTCCCCAATTATTTCGAATACATGTCTGAACTGTATTCTGGACCATACGTACCAATTTCTTTTTAACCTCTGGTAATATCTTAGTGTGATAGTTTGACTTGGTTGTGCCGCAATTAAATTAGGAATGGATGCCAAAGTAATGCACACGGGTTAATTTCTAATTGTTTGGTGCTAATTTCCACAGTTGTAGCATAAAACATGAAGCAAATGATACAAATTGAGGGATAACAACTATCCCTGGCCCTCTGTTCATTGTACGTGTGTGTTTTAAATTGGTCTTGGGCACAATAGCTGGAACAGAGCTAATGTATTTCCCTCTGTGTTACTTTATAGCCATGCCCTTCTCATAAGTTATGGGGTCATCATGGGATACCTGACATTGGGGAATGCATGGTCACAATGTATTACGTGCATGATGTCTTGCAAGGGACCCCTGACCAATTCCATCATACATATAAAGTTCCCTAATGCTTTGCTAGTTTCATTTGGTACACCCCTGCTGATCTAGTGCAGCATATGTACAATAACTAACTTCCCAGTATGGAGGCTATCACAGACATGGGTGTATGCTAAGATCAGAAGACCAGCATTCCTGTAACTGCTGCCATTTCGAAGGTACATACAAATTGAAACCTACATCATCATGATTGACACAGTGGTACATTTGCTACACCATGTTTTAATAATGTGACAGTGTCAGTTTGCTGTATACCCGCTGATCTACCAACTTGGCCAATGTAAGATGATGAATGTGATTAACTATGATTTCCAAAACCCATTACGGGTACACATTGCAATCAGTGACACATTTCAGGTGCAATGACTACACCTGTGCCCATGCATTTTGTCATGGATGACCACAATATACACTGTCAGCATATATCTCATTGTTGTATTAAAATATTAAAAATGGACAATCCATGTCTTGCCTCAAATTGTCACCAAGTAACGCACAGGATCCCTGCCATTATGGTGTCATAGAGGGCATATGTGGCTCAGGGTACACGGTTAATGTAGCATATGTAACCTACACATAACACAGGCCCTACATGTGAGGGACCATAGAAAGCATAATAAATCATGACCTTCAATCAACCCACATGAGCATCACACATTAACTGATTGTTCCTTGATGCACAAGCCACAATACCTCAGTGACTGGTATTGCAGTGCTCCAGGAATGTGGCTTTGCATGTCTCTCATTACTACAAATGATGAGAGGAGTACACTCCATAAATGAGTCTGCAACAAATTGATGGAGCATGTTTGTCACCACATGATAGTTAGGGCCAATGCATGTGTGCAGATGTGTGTGTATCACTCGCTGGAGTGACAGGGTCCATACATGTTTGCAGTGGTATGTATGTTGGAGTATTACCATGGCTGAGAGGCTGGACTTTCAGATCTAATGTTACACACAGTAATTTTATTTGGAAGTGTTGTACAGTGCACAGACATTGAGCACATTTCACCCTTCCATGCTTTACAGGTGGACCTGCCCCTTACACAATTGGAGAAGTGGCTTGATTTGCGGACCCAGACATTTCCAGTAAGTGTTGATATTTCAGTTCTGTGTTGTGTTTGCAGCTGTTGTGTGATTGACTCCTGTGTGTTAGAGACATAGCAAGGTATGATGTGCTGACACATGATCTGATATGTAACTTGACTGGAGTTTCACTTTTTTTTCCATATTTGAGTTGGACAATCAGTAGCGTATAGTCATATTTTGGGATTGTAGTGCAGCCCTGTAGGCATGGCCATGTGAATAGGGTGACATTTGTTGTTAAAATTTTTATAAAGAAAATTTATCAGGGGGCCATATTCATGATTTAGTCAGCAAGTCAGACCATGAATCTCACAGAATAGGGATGCCAAAGTCTTACCCACAGACTTGAGCATCCCAGTTCACTATTGAACATGTTCAACTGAATGTTTGACTTCCTAGTAGTATGTAGCTCCACATGTTGTGCTAGGTGTATGTGGCACTTGAGTACAATGTCATAGGTGAGCATGCAGCTCATGCCCAGATGTGTGCTTGCATCTATCTGCTTGTTGTAGGACAGGTATTAGTGGTATCAAATTATGTTGACAATTGTCTGCAATTACAAACATAAATGTAGATGGGTTTGTCCATGGTTTGTGTCTATCCTAGTTGGACACCCTCCTTACCTGTGGTGGACTGCCTAAACCCATGTACAGCTGTCCAAAGCTTCCTGGGTGTCCTTGATGTTTAAAAGTATGTGTTGCTTGTCCATCCCCCCGAGGCACAGGCTTAGGGTTATGAAATGTGCACCTAGGTGTGATGATCCAAGTTTAGTACACAGACATGTAAATCTGTGAATCACTTGTCCAAACCTACGATACCCACTTTTGATTAGCAACTGCATACCATCCTGGCAATTGCATTTACAAATCACAGATCTTGCGGCCCTTGATTGTCATCCACAAGATAGTCATTAGTTAGCCTGTTACATGTGGAGGACTTTTTTTACATGACTAATGGCTGAACAATGATGCATAAGTCATTTAAGTTGGTATACATCTTTTAGAGCATTGCTGTGCTGTTAGATAGGACAAGTTTAGGCTGCGTTGGCATGTACTTCCACAGGAAGAATCTGAGATCTGTATGGTGATATAGGTGATCATTACGCTCTTGGCGGTGTGGCCCGCCATGCCGGCGGTGGTGGGAAAACCCACCAGTCGGCATGGACGGCCACACTGCCACATAAACAACACCTTGAGGGCCCCCATCGCAGCCCTCACTTGCCAACAGGCTGCCTCCGTCAGGCAGCCTGGCGGTGGTCGGAATCATTATCCGACAGGGCAGCCGTGCTGCCCCTCGGATAATGATCCCTAATCCTCCAGCCTTTCCCTGGTGGGAATACCCACCAGGGAAAGGCTGGCGCAAGGGGTGCCCTGGGACACCCCTGGGGGCCCCTGTGCAGTGCCCCATCATGCAGGTCACTGCCTGATTTTCGGGCAGTGATCCGCACAACGGGTGCAGCTGCACTCGCCGCACAGAGGCATTGGCGGCGGCTCCATGTGGAGCCGCCGTCAATGTCCCGCCGGCCCACAGGAATGTTCTTTATACGGCCCGCGGGGATCCGGGGACGCTGGCGGTCAGTGGTTTGACCACCAGCATGAACACGCGTTACCGCCACATTCTGGATGTGGAGTCTGGGTTCTGCCATATGGCACAGTGTTATCACCATGAAAGAGCCTCAGGGGTGTGGAGGGCATTTGCCCAAGGGGGTCCTTCGGTGTCCACAACAGCCGCCACCACCAGCACCACCACTACGACCCAGGTGGCACCAAGGATGACAGCCACCACTGCAGGACCATTGACTTCCTCAGCTCCAGGACCTCTGACAGCAGCACCTACACCTCCCCTCCAAGCATGGCACCACCAACCTGACAACCCTCAACAACTGCCACTCGGACCACCCCTGCTGCAGTCATTGAACCTGGTGATTTTAGAGCTATGCAACGTGACATGCAACGGATGTTGCGCAGACTGGACAGGCTGCAGCAGGAGGTGTCACAAATAAATAAGAGGGTGCGTGCCATTAAGAAGACCCTGCGGAGGGCGAACTTGTAAATCTGATACCCTCACCCATGATTCCCTCCCCTCCCTCCTCTTTCCTGGTTCTTTTAATTAGTGGTTTTAGGGAGCTGAGTGTTAGGTTAGAATAGGCTGTTATTTTAGTTAGTAGTAGTGGGTTGGGGGTATGATATTTTTACATGTTTTTTAATGTGTGTGGGTGGGTGGGAGATGATGTTGGTTTTTTTGTGTTAAAAAAAAAAAAAAATATATATATATATATATATATATATATATATATATATATATATATTTGTTTAGTATAAGATAGTATGTGTTTAGGTTATTATATGTTGTCCTCCATGTGTCCCGTCATATAATGGAGGTGGGGGGTTGATATTTAGAGTGTTTAGTTAAATGTGATAAGAACATTTAGCTTAGGTTAGTTAGGGCCAGTTGTCGGTAATGTGTAGTTAGGATAGGTTAGGTTAGTTAAGGTGTTTCCCATAGTTTTAGTATCCGTTTTTTAGTGTTAAATAAATATTTAGGTACTCCTTTACAGTATGTGTCATATGCTTGGGGATCAGGGCCTTGGCATGGGTGAACAGTGTCAATTTAGTATTTGCATTTGTGTTCCATCCTGCATCCAAATCCCAATTGAGCTGTCACATTGGCACCTACACCAAAGCTACTTCTCTATGCATGTGCCATCCATTGCACCCACCGCTCAAGGTTACTATGGATCCCAATGTGTTGTTATGTTTGGATGTATGTTTACAATCTGACACACTTGGAGACCAGATTTGGTATTGAGGACACTGTGTTACTTCTGCCTGCAGCCTGATGTTCATGTGAACCCTGATAAGGTGAGTGATGGTATAATCTCATGTAGTATAGTATACATAACTCACACCTATCATTTGTTACATTGTACAGCTAGGTTACTTATTTGTACGTACACTCATACACATCCATTCCTGCTGTATGGTGTGTGTGAGGAAAAATATGTGTCAAATGTCATATACGTAAAGATTGTCTGGAAGAAAAATTTGAAGACAATATTTTTCTGCTTAGACATCCCTTGAAGAAGACTTATTCTGTCCAACACAGCATTATACTGTATAGTTTCTAGTTACCTCAGAATTAACCCTCAGGAAGGGTAGATGATGGTACAATCCAGACCACGGTGCATAGTTATCAGCCCACATTCTTCAAGGCCAGTTGTATTGACATTCTATAGGCATTGACATGAGGCAAACATCACTAATTTCCCTCACATTTGATGTGTCACATTACACAGAGACAAAGTGGTTGTGTAAGTGCTATTTATTTTAAAGTGCTGTAGTGCTATTTTACATAGTCCAGGATTGTGTGTCCATTAGTGTGACACCTTCCATTGTGATCCTACACAAGTGCAAAAGGACATGTCATTGGATATGCTGGGGTGAAGTGTCATACAGGGCAGAGGAACATGAATTGCCAATGAGGTAGTGAGAGACAACCACAGGGCAGAGTGACAAGATAAACAGTGGGCTGGAGAACAGTGCTTGTGAGCAGCTGTTGCAAGACTGCCATGTTACAAAGCACAGGACCTTGGTTATAAGGGGCCATGTGGCATGGACTAGTGCTACTGGGTACTCTTACGGGTGAAGATGATCTGTTCCACGTCTTCATCTTCTGATGGGTGTGTTATCTCCTCTGCCCTTGGTGGTGGTGGGTTGGAAGGGGTAACACATACTTCAGTGTTTGAAGACGTGGAGTCAGAAATCCCGGTATCTGCCAACTGTGGGGCTATTAAGTGCATTACTGCAGCAAGGAGGAGCTGCTGGTTCTTAAGGATAGCAGCTACATCACTGTGGTAGGCAGCCAGGTCGGCCCCGAGGGGGTCAATATTGCATTCGTGCACGCATTGAAAGGTTTGTTGTTGGAGGTGGTGTGTCAAGACCCTTACTGCTGTGCTGATTTCCTTCACACTTTGTTGCAGTTCTTGCAAGATAGATGTTCGCCTTTGCATGGCTGCTGCCTGTTCTGCAGTTGTTGTCATGTACAAATGCACCCCCTCTAGGCTGGCTGCCATATTTTGCATTCCCACCCGCACCTCCTTGGCTAGCTCCTGCTGTACTCCAACTACAGTTCTCTCAAAGCTGGTGCCAGTGTCATCAGAGTCCTCAGCTGGGTTGGAGCTGGCAGGTCGTACTATTGGGGTGGTGGGTGGGGCTTCTGTGATGGCTGCTGTATCTGTGCTCCTCCTTGCGACTAAAGGTGGGGTCTGGAGGGTTCCGAGGACATCTTGGAGGGTCTGCTGGCTGATGTTTGTCAGCTCATCATCCATGTCATCAGGGAAGTCCAGGACATACATATCCCCAGGCGAGCCATCGTCCTCTGCAATGAGATGTGGTACAAATAGTGTGTCTGTGTTGTGGCATTTGTATTGTGACGTGCCTGACTTCCTAATAGTTGCACATTGTGATATTGGTTCCTGTTCATTGTTCCTGTCATTAATATTAGTATTCTCCCAGGTCTATGGCCCACCTGCATGTCACATGTAGTGTGGGCAGCTTGGGGCAATGTCAGCGTCATATCCTATAGGTGTAGGTTCAGCCCAAATTGTATGTTGCCACCTCTTGTCCTACTCAACCCTCCGTCTACTTCCACTATCATGCTGTGTCCTTGCACTGATGGCACTTAACAATGTGGAACTACCCCAGTCTCAGATATTTCACATCCAGCTATATGTTTCTGAGACCTAGCATATACTAGGTATAGCATTGGCATGGCACACTAAAGATGTCATCATTGGTAGTGTGTAATGTTGATGTTGGGGAATGTGTGCTACATTGGATTGCAATGATGGTCCTAGCAGTGTTCCAGTTCCTCTTCTGACTGTGCGGGTGTATTTCACTAGCCAGTTACATATGTCCTCCCCCTCAATGCTGTTGTCTGAGCAGTAGAACAGTTGGGATGTTGCATGGTGTCATTTCAGCTATTGTGACCCAGGCACAGGGTGGACCTTGACATATGCAGCATGGGTGTGACCTTACTGCTGTGTACCTCATAATGTTTATGACAATGGCTGATGTTTGTTACGACTATGGACATTCAGATTTGTCAGGTTTGGCACATTTTGACTGATTTCAGGGGATTGATAACGTTGTCATCCTGAACCCTCTAATTTGGGTGTGTTTGATCCATGGGCACGTCACTGGCATTAGCTAATTGACCTGCGCACACAGCAGAGGTGGTAGTGGCAACTGTTGTCAATGTTAAAATCTGCTTGTGGATATGGCCTGAGACTGTTAATTGAGCCCTAGTTCATATACGGACAATACCAGCTGTCATGTGGCAGCAGGCCAGTTTTACGTTGTACCCTACCCTCCTGGACTGGCTTTACCTTTCCATCATCCTTTGCATGGCAGCATACCCTAATGCTAAGGTTGTTGTAGTGTTGTACTGTGCCGCAGGTTTCCTCGGAACAGCCCATGCCCCCGTACCGCGCCCCTTTGCCCATTCCACTCCCTTAATCTCAGGATTTCCATGCATTGTGTAGTAGGAAGGTCCCCCTGCTCACAGTTTACAAATAGCCATTTTTGTTCCCCATGCGACTTACCCTGCATCTGTGTTGTCTCCTGATAGTCTGCGCTGTCCTGTCCTTTAATCCCTGTGACGATCTCCTCAGGGATGACGGCTGCCACCATCTCCTCCATGTGGTCCATGGCCTCCTGCGGTGCTGGACTCCCACCTCCAGTCTACAGTGCTGCCTTCCTGTTCCTGGCCATCTTTTCCTTGGTCCTGCGCTTGCAGTCATGCCAGCGATTCTTGCACTCGATGACTGTTCTCTGTACTTCAGCCACACTGTTTATCTTGTCCACAATTTGTTGACAAATTGCCTCTCTCCCACCAATTGGCAATTTAGAGGTGACAAAAAGTTGGTGCTGGTGTTCCGTCACCTCTCTGACCAGTATTTCCTGCTGCCCAGCACTGAACCAACACGTCCTTTTCTTCTTCTCCCTCTCCTGGTTCTTGTGTGGGTCCTCCTGGCTGGTTCCTGGTCTGTTGTCATCTTCCTGGGGTCTCTCAAAGCTTCTGGGACCCATTTTGGCTCTCCTTTGCACATTTTGCAGTGTTTGCGCCGCTTTTTGAAGCAATTGCGGCAAAAAAAGGCGTGTATTCGGTTTGTGATGTCATAAACAGGATCAAAGTAATTTTCGCTGCGTTAATGCGTTTTTCTTTATGACGTGACACATTGGTTTGAGTAAAAAAAATGACTCACACCAGTGGCTTGCGCCGCCATGCGTCAAAGTATACATTTGATGCCAGAGTGGCACAAGGAAATGTTGTTACATTTTTGGACGCAAAACTGCGTGGGTGCAGTTTTGCGTCAAAAAGTATAAATATGGCCCTTAGTGTTTTCTTACACTCCCAGCGACCCTCTACACACTACACTAGCCTAGGGGTCCATTAGTGGTTCGCATTCCACTTTCTTAGTATATGGTTTGTGTTGCCCCTAGGCCTATTGCATCCTATTGTATTCTACATTGTTTGCACTACTTTCTGACTGTTTTACTTACCTGATTTTGGTTTGTGTGTATATTTTGTGTATTTACTTACCTCCTAAGGGAGTATATCCGCTGAGATATTTTTGGCACATTGGCGGTCATTACAACATTGGCGGTAAAAGCCGCTTACCGCCGTGCAGAAGACCGCCAACACACCGCCGCAGCTGCGGAATTCCACCAAAGCTATTATGACCCAAAGTTCGGAATCCGCCAAAATTCAGACACCCACACAAGTCCGCCACACCAAAGGTCAGTGATAAACTGGCGAAAACAAAACCTCCATTGTCACGCCAACAGAAATACGCCCACACTATCACGACCCACGAATCCACGCGGCGGTCTTTCAACCGCAGTATTCCATTGGCGGTACACACCGCCACACACAAAATACACACACACATACAAAACACAGCCACATTGGACAATTACAAATACACACACCTGATACACACACCACTCCCACACACTCAATACACTATAAAACACACACCCACATCACCCATAAACCCTTACGACCACAAATCACGAACGAAAGCCAGAGAGAGAAACCCCCATCAACAAACACTAGCATCCACAGGCACACAACACCATCACCCACATAACTTCCACGCCCCTCACACAACACCCCACTACATATCAGCACACTTATCACCCCACACACCACCCCACACAACACCTACACCACCCCATGGCACGGCAAAGACACCCCAGGTTCTCAGAGGAGGAGCTCAGGGTCATGGTGGAGGAAATCGTCCGGGTAGAACCACAGCTATTCGGATCACAGGTGCAGCACACCTCCATTGCAAGGAAGATGGAGCTATGGCGAAGAATACTGGACAGGGTCAACACAGTGGGACAGCACCAAAGAAATCGGGAGGACATCAGGAAGAGGTGGAACGACCTACGGGGGAAGGTGCGTTCCGTGGTCTCCAGACACCACCTGGCGGTTCAGCGGACTGGCGGCGGACCCCCACCTCCTCTCCCACAACTAACAACATGGGAGGAGCAGGTCTTGGCGATTCTGCATCCTGAGGGCCTCGCAGGAGTAGGTGGAGGAATGGACTCTGGTAAGTCAAAACTTTAGCACATACCCTCACACTCACCCCCATCACTCCTACTCCTCACAAATGTCCCAACATCACAAACCACACATCCCAACACCAAGCCCTGCATGCAACAACAAAGCATGGACACCCATCACTAAAGCATGCCCACTGCACATACCCATACAACCCCTTAAACCATCATCACACAAGGTCCCACACAGGAATGCTAGCACTGGGGTACACGGTCACCCACCCATTGCACACCTTGACACACACAGATGCAATAATCATGCCTTTATACCCCTGCAGGACCCCTACCCAACGTCACTGGACGGGAGGGTCCACACATGTCCACACCACCCACAGGCCCACAGTGATGACAGCACCTCTGTCCAACTGGATCTAGATGACCAGCCTGGCCCATCGGGGACCTCGGGCCAGTCGGTTCCCCACACCCAGTCACAGGCCACTACAGAGCTTCCCCCCTCTGGAAACACCAGCACAGCACCCACCCAGCGGGCCCATACCTCCGTCCCCAGGACACGTCAATCAGCAGTGTGTCCACCACTACAGGGACCCAGGCTAACCCACCAGCCCAACAACAACAGGGACCTGGGGCAGTGGGCACACGGTCGAGGGGACGGAGGCCCAGGAACACAGGGGAACTGGGAGGGCTGCTGTGCAACAGGGGGCGGACAGGCCCAGGGAACCCACTCTCCACGAGGCCCTCTCCTCCATCATGGGAGCCTACCAGCACTCCCAGGAGACGATGGCAACGGTACTGGCCAAGTTTCAGGAGACCCAGCGCCTGCAGGAGGAACAGTATATGGGCTTCAGGGAGGAACTCAGAACCATCAATTCCACCCTGGGCACCATCGTAGGGGTGCTGAAGGAAGTACTCTACACCAGGAGGGACACTGTGGCACTACAAGGGGTCCCTGACACTAGCCTGGATGATGAAGTGCCCACCACCTCTGCCGGCTCTAGTGGACAGGAGGCTCCGCCACAGGACCACCACACCAGCACCCCACCCCCTGCAGAGGGAGAACCACCTTGCAAACTGTCCCTGAGACCCAGGAACAAGACAGAGAATGATGACAAGACCCCGCCAAGAAATGAGACCACCCTGATTGTCATCCTACTGTCCCACTGTGTCACCCTGTCCATCCTTAAACTGCCCCAGCTCCACTTCCTATGCCCATTTGGGCAATGCACCTGTGAGACTAATAGACTGGACTCTGCCATGGACATTCCTCCGCCATCACCCCTCACCATTTTGGTACCCCCTCCAATTTTGAGCACTAAAATAAACACCCTTAAAGCACAAAACAATCTGGAGTCTGTCTCTGATTTCGGAATACTGTATTAGCAATAACTGTGGCAAAAAGCTCTTTCATTTGTAATGTCAACATACCTATGTCACACAGCTGTAGTCCATGAGGAATCAAAGCAGATGTCACACTGTGGGACCCAGATCTGTGAAATCGTAAGGGAAAGTGACAACTCAATTACCATACACTGGGCGAAAAAGACAGACAGTAGAGAGTCAGTAGTGTATAAGTACATGTAGTAGGCAGGTTTGTATTCTTATCTGTGTTTCAATGGAAATATTGCTGGATCACTGAGTCCCTGTGGCCATGTCTTCTTCCTCTGCTTCCTCGTATTCACTGTCCACAGGCTCCACAGCTGCAACAACACAACCATCCTCCTGCAGAAAGGGCACCTGTTGTCACAAAGCCAAGTTGTGAAGCATACAGCAAGCCACGATGATCTGGCACACCTTCTTTGGTGAGTAGAATAGGGATCCACCTGTCATATGGAGGCACCTGAACCTCGCCTTCAGGAGGCCGAAGGTACGCTCGATCACCCTCCTAGTTCCCCCATGGGCCTCATTGTAGCGTACCTCTGCCCTTGTCCTGGGATTCCTCACTGGGGTCAGTAGCCATGACAGGTTGGGGTAACCAGAGTCACCTGCAAATGGCGAGGGACAACTGTTAGACACACACAAACCTGGAGGGATATCCCCAGACCCAGACAACCATTCCCACTGACTAGCTTCCAGGTGCTCACCTAATAGCCACACACAGTGCCTCTGGAGTTGACCCATCACATAAGGGATGCTGCTATTCCGCAGGATGTAAGCGTCATGCACTGAGCCAGGGAACACGGCATTCACATGGGAGATGTACTGGTCTGCCAAACATACCATCTGTACATTCATTGAATGATAACTCTTCCGGTTTCTGTACACCTGTTCACTCCTGTGGGGGGACCAAAGCCACATGTGTCCCATAAATGGCACCTATGATGTTGGGGATATGTCCCAGGGCATAGAAATCACCTTTCACTGTAGGCAAATCCTCCACCTGAGGGAAAACGATGTAGCTCCGCATGTGTTTCAGCAGGGCAGACAACACTCTGGACAACACGTTGGAAAACATAGGCTGGGACATCCCTGATGCTATGGCCACTGTTGTTTGAAATGACCCACTTGCAAGGAAATGGAGCACTGTCAGCACCTGCACTTGAGGGGGGATTTCTGTGGGAAGGCGGATAGCTGACATCAGGTCTGGCTCCAACTGGGTACACAGTTCCTGGATTGTGGCACAGTCAAGCCTGTATGTGATTATCACATGTCTTTCCTCCAACGGTCAGTGCACAGGAGGATGCCGCCATCTCCTCACATGTCCCAGCGGACGGTGCTTATGAAGGACAACAACGAGCACAGTGCCAAACAACTCAGAGGTACGTACCAACAGCTTACACAGAACACCATTCATACTCAAAAAGTGGCCTGTATGTGTGTTGAGTCTAGGTATGTGTGACGCAGTTGGAAATTAAGCCATGTGGGCCGCTGAAATGGCGGCTGCCTGACCTCTAAAGTGGGACAATGGGATGTGAGGTAACTGCGCTGGTGTTGTACACCATCGCGGTAGGCGGTCGAAGAACGCGGCGCAATGCTGCATTGGTTAACATTGGACCTTATGGGTCCCAGGAGCCAATGACGATGTACGCCGGCGGTGACGGTACGCACCGCTGCGGACGTGACCGCCATTTTCTATCTGTTCAATCACTCGATACCTGATCTTCAATAGTAGAGGACCTACACTGCTAGTGCTGCTGTGACCTCGGTCTGGAAAAGACAATGGCTCGACTGTCTGGGGAAAGGGCCCCTGCCTTCACATCGTGGATGGGGTCCTCCCTCAGTACACGCTACTCTACGGTCCTCCAGATAAACAGAAAAGTACACTGGGAGCATGATGTATGGGCTATGCCTGTGTGGAGAGGGGTGGATGTAAGAAGGAAGGTGGGAGAGTGCGGCGTACATGAAACGACGGTGAGTGCATGTGCCACATGGCAAGGGTAGGGATGGGGGCCAATCACTTTGACGGTGCAGTTGGTAATAACTTTCTCTTCCCCCTGTACAAATCATGTAGGTCAGCGCCCACCAGAAAAAAGATATTTTGCGTGCCATCGCCAAGGACGTCTGGACCCTGGGGGTCTACCACAGACGGAGCACCCACTGCCGGAAAAGATGGGAGGACATTTGCCGCTGGAGCAAGAAGACGGCGGAGGCTCAGCTGGGGATGGCTTCCCAACGTGGGAGGGGTGCCCGTCGCACCATGACCCCCCTGATGTTCAGGATCCTGGCGGTGGCGTACCCGGAGTTGAATGGGCGCTTGAGGGCATCACAGCAGCCACAAGGGGTTGAGTACACTTGCATTCTGCTGAGTTTGCGCACAGTGAAGGGGTCTGGGTGGAAGAGGTGGGCTGTGGGATTCCCTAGGCCAGGGCGAGTTCCGTAGGCAATGTCCCTCCGTAAGGCAGGCCATGTGTCACCCCACCCCACCCCACCTCTGTAGAGTGACAACTGCACCTAGTCATGCCCCTGTGTCATCTAAGTGTGCAGATGTCGTCCATTGCCTTGTAGGCCATCTCCCAGGAATTGAACAGTGGAGCCCAAGAGCGCGGCGTAGTGCAGGGGGCTTATGTGTCTGTTGTGTCCGCCAACGGTAGCAGTAATGCAGGCACTCAACTTTTTGTGGTCTCCCTGTTCTTGTGTGCATTAGCATCATCAGGCGGAGGAGCAGTCGCACCGGAGCAGGAGGGAGCTGCATCCCACATGGCCATGGAGGGCCACACTACGGACTCAGAGTTCACCAGTGGGACGGAGGGCGAGGGGAGCTCCACAGCGGGGACAGGAGCTGAGACCAGTGACGCGGACTCGTCCTCTGATGGGAGCTCCGTTCTGGTGGTGGCAACATCTGTGCCACCCCTATTTACATGTACAGCTGCCACCCCCCCTTCCAGCACCACCCTCCCAGCAGCCCCTCAGGCTTTGCCACGTGCCCGCTCACCCAGGCACCTCAGGCCCTGCCCCAGTCACCCTTGCTGCCCTCAGTGAGGAGTCCATTGACCTCCTCAGGTCCCTCACTGTTGGACAGTCTACCATTTTGAATGCCATCCAGGGTGTAGAAAGTCAGTTGCAACAAACAAATGCATTCCTGGAGGACATTCGTTCTGGTCAGGCGGCCCTTCAGCGAGCTTTTCAGACTCTGGCCTCAGCACTGATGGCAGCCATTGTCCCTGTGTCTAGCATCCCCCCTCCAACTTCCTCCACCCCGACCTAATCCCCTGTACCTCAGCCTATCCCAAGCACACCTACAGACCAGCATGCACACACGTCAACACACAAGGGAAGCTCAGGCAAACATAAGCACCATACGTCCCACAGGCAATCATGCAAGCATCACACACATGCAGACACACCAACATCCACTGCCTCCACTGTGTCCCCCTCCTACTCGTCTCCCTCCTCCCTCCCTGTCTCGTCTACACTCACACCTGCATGCACTACCTCTACAGCCACTACGTCCCTCTCCAGCATACCCACCACCACACCCCGCTCACGTTCAGTCACCACCCCCACTACCATTCACACGTCCCCTGTGTCCTCTCCCAGTGTGTCTGTGACGCCCCCTCCCAAGATACACAAATGCAGGCACACACCCACCCAACAGCCATCCACCTCACGACAGCCTCCAGCGCATGCACCTTCACCCAAAGTCAGCAAACGAACACCTCCTACAACCACAACCTCTTCCTCCACTCCCAAACCCCCTCCAGCTACCCGTCCAAAAAACTTTTCCTGTCCAACCTTGACCTCTTTCCCACACCTCCCCCACCCCGTCCGTCTTATATGTCCCGAACTAGCACCTCAGCCACAACATCTCCGGGACCAGTGGTGCCTGTAGTCACCGGAATCTGGAGTGCACCGGCGACCAGGGCAGCCAGTGTGGCACAGAGCTGCAGCACAGACAGTCCCCCACCTGTGAAGCATCAGAAGTTGGCCAGTGCCCGGCGGGAGAGGGGGAAGACTCCAGCCACCAAAGCCGCTCCCAGGGGTCCCGGCGGGAGTGTGGAGTCAGCTGTGACACCTTCCAAGGTGGGGAAGGGCCACAAGAAACCGGCAAGTATGGGAAGAGCAGCACGGCGGAGAAGACCGCCATCATCCCCGCTGCCCAGGAGGCCACTGCCAGCACCAGCCCAGCTGCCCAGGACAGGACCGCCAGCACTAGCCCAGCTGCCCAGGACAGGACCAGCAGCACCAGCCAAGCTGCCCAGGAGGCCACGCCAGCACCAACCCAGCTGCCCAGGAGGTCACCGCCAGCACAAGCCCAGCTGCCCAGGAGGCCACCGCCAGCACCAGCCCAGCTGCCCAGGAGGCCACCGCCAGCACAAGCCCAGCTGCCCAGGAGGCCACCGCCAGCACAAGCCCAGCTGCCCAGGAGGCCACCGCCAGCCCAAGCCCAGCTGCCCAGGAGGCCACTGCCAGCACCAGCCCAGCTGCCCAGGAGGCCACCGCCAGCACCAGCCCAGCTGCCCAGGAGGCCACCGCCAGCACAAGCTCCGCTGGGCCATGAAGGACCGCCAGCAAAAGCCCCACTGGGCCATGAAGGACCGCCAGCACAAGCCCCGCTGGGCCATGAAGGACCGCCAGCAAAAGCCCCGCTGGGCCATGATGGTCCGCCAGCAAAATCCCCTGTGGGCCATGAAGGACCGCCAGCACAAGCCCAGCTGGGCCATGAGGGACCGCCAGCAAAAGCCCCGCTGGGCCATAAAGGACCGCCCGCAAAACCCCGCCTGAGCCATGAAGGACCGCCAGCAAAAGCCCCGCTGGGCCATGAAGGACCGCCTGCAAAAGCCCCTCTGGGCCATGAAGGACTGCCAGCAAAAGCCCCGCTGGGCCATGAAGGACCGCCAGCAAAAGCCCCGCTGGGCCATGAAGGACCGCCAGCAAAAGCCCCACTGGGCCATGAAGGACTGCCAGCAAAAGCCCCGCTGGGCCATGAAGGACCGCCAGCAAAAGCCCCGCTGGGCCATGAAGGACCGTCAGCACAAGCCCCGCTGGGCCATGAAGGACCGCCAGCAAAAGCCCCGCTGGGCCATGAAGGACCGCCAGCAGCTGTGTCCCTGCAATGGAGACCACCGCCTCAAGCACCGCTGAACAGGACACCGCCGTCTCAAGCACCGTTGAACAGGGCACCGCCGTCTCAAGCACCGCTGAACAGGGCACCGTCGCCTCAAGCACCGCTAAACAGGGCACCGCCGTCTCAAGCACCGCTGAACAGGGCACCGCCATCTCAAGCACCGCTGAACAGGGCACCGCCGTCTCAAGTACTGCTGAACAGGGCACCGCCGCCTCAAGCACCGCTGGCCCATGAGCGCCAAGGGCACTGACACTACTGAGTCCATCACGGGGAGAATGGAGCACTCTGGGCACCATGCCCCCTCCAGAACCAGTGGAGAGATACATCCACTACCTCTGTCCTTAGCAGGATTAATCACTCTGGGCACCATGCCCCCTGCAGAACCAGTGGAGAGATACATCCACTACCGCTGTCCTTACCAGGATGAAGCACTCTGGGCACCATGCCCCCTCTAGAACCTGTGGAGACTGTTATCCACTTGAGAGACTGTGGCTTTGCACTCCCCAGGATGGAACAGTGGGCAAGCCACCCACTGTTATCCACTTGAGAGACTGTGGCTTTGCACTCCCCAGGATGGAACAGTGGGCAACCCACCCACTGTATAGACTTGAGAGACTGTGGCTTTGCACTCCCCAGGATTGAACAGTGGGCATGTGGCCCTCTCACCGTGTGGGCCCAGTGTTCCATGGACTTAATTGGAGCAGTACCTGGACTACTATGCTTGGTATATATTTTGTAAATGGTGTATATATATATATATATATATTTTTGCCTACTTGATTTTAATATATTACAATGGTTACACTCATTTTCTATTGTCATTGCATTCTTCCTGGGGGTTGGGAGGTGTAACTGTGATGTATTAATATGCATTAGTGTGTGTGTTGTAGTGGGTGAGGGTGGGGGTGGGGTTGTTGCGTGTGTGTGTCCCTGTTTTTTCCCTCCCCCTCCCCTGTGTCGTAGGTGCAGTACTCACTGTGATCTTCGCGGCCGGCGTTCATGCTCCTGGTAGAGGAGCAGGAAGACTATCGCAGGTAGAATTTGGAGTTCCGGGTCCATGGTGTCCTCGTTCCTCGTGGGGTGTGTAGAGGTGAGCGTTTTCCCTTCGGAATTCCTGTTTCCGCCGTGTTTTTATCTGCAGTGAATCTGCCCCGGAAAAGGTGGCGGATTGGCCTGTCATTATAGTGTGGGTGGTACATTGTCTCCTGCCTGTCTGTTGGCGGTGACTGCCACGCTGTTTGTTTGTACCCCCTTGGCAGTCGGAGTGTTAAAGTGGCTGTCTTTGTTACGGTCGTAATTGCAAATCTTTTACCGCCGGCCTGTTGGCGGTCTAACCGCCGCTTTAACACCGTCCGCCAGGGTTGTAATGACCACCATTGTCACTAAAATAAAGTACTTTTATTTTTAGTAACTCTGAGTATTGTATTTCTTATGATATAGTACCTATATGATATGAGTGGTATAGTAGGAGCTTTGCATGTCTCCTCATTCAGCCTAAGCTGCTCTGCTATAGCTACCTCTATCAGCCTAAGCTGCTAGAACACTACTAATCTACTTATAAGGGATAACTGGACCTGGCACAAGGTGTAAGTACCATCAGGTACTTACTATAAGACAGGCCAGCCTCCTACATTTGTGGTGCAGGGGTGGGATAAGTACTTGTAAATGCTTTACCACTTTGTCATTGGTGCTTTTCATAAGAAAACCATATTCTAAATACTTTGAAACATACACAGTTAACCTAAACAGTCTAACTCCCTTTCTAAAAACGTTCTACAAGTTTCAGAAAAGTTTGAAAAAGTTTTTCTCTTTCTTTAAAAGTTTCTAAACTTTTTTCTCTCTTTCCTAAACTCTTTCTTGCAACTATGTCTCTAGTAGAGGCCACTCCGAAAGTTGTACAGACAACTTATGACAATTTAAACTTTAAAAGTTTGAGTGGTCTCTGCATAGAAAGAAGTTTAGGGATTGGTAAGAACCCTACCAAAGATCTTCTCCTTTGTCTTTTGCTTTAAAGTGACCAGAACCAGTCTGGTCCCACCCAAGATCAGGAGGTAGAGGAAGAGGGTACCGAGATAGAATCAGGGGAGGGCCCTGAGGATTCTTGGGAGGGTACTTCCAAAGACCTTTCTACTAACAGGACATCTAGTGAAGTTGGTAGTGTGAGGGGGTCACACACTAGTAGGGCACATTTCACTCCAAAAGGCCAGGTAACTAGAGTACAGGTAGTTAGAGATAGGTCCACTTCTGCCCATTCCCACATCACCTTTGTGTCAGAGAATTCCCATGCCTCCCACCCTGAGAATAACACCCTAGACAGGGAACTCAGAAAGCTGAGGTTGGAAGAGGCCAGACTGAAGCTGAGACAGCAGCAGTTGGCCTTAGACAGGGAGTCTCTAGATGTAGAGAGGGAAAGACAGAAGTTGGGGTTAGTTCCCCATGGTGGCAGCAGCAGTATTCTTGATAGTCACCCTGTAAGAGAAACAGTTTCAAGAAACCTGCACAAAATTGTCCCCCCTTACAAGGATGGGGATGACATAAACAAGTGGTTTTCTACACTTGAGAGGGCCTGTATGGTACGGTTGGTCCCTCAAAGGCAGTGGTCTGCTATCTTGTGGCTATCTTTCACTGGCAAGTGCAGGGATAGGCTCCTTACTGTCAGGGAGAGTGATGACAACAACTACAAAGTTTTGAAAGATGCACTCTTAGATGGATTTGGCTTTAGCACTGAACAATACAGAATAAAGGTGAGAGATACCAGAAAAGAGTCCTCTCAAGACTGGACAGACTTTGTAGACTGTTCAGTGAAGGCCTTGGAGGGATGGTTACATGGCAGTAAGGTGACTGACTATGAAAGCTTGTATAATCTTATTTTGAGAGAGCATATTTTGAATAATTGTGTGTCTGACTTGTTGCATCACTACTTGGTAGACTCAGATCTGACCTCTCCCTAAGAATTAGGAAAGCAGGCAGATAAATGGGTCAGAACAAGAGTGAGCAGAAAAGCTCATACTGGTGATGACAAGGATGGCAAGAAGAAGGATGGTACGTCTTCTGACAAGGGTGGGGACTAAGATAAAAAGAACTCTAAGTCTTCATCAGGCCCACACAAATCCTATAGGGGAGGTGGTTCCAAATCCTCTTCAAACAATCAAAAGAAGCCATGGTATTATTTATGTAAAAGTAAAGGCCATTGGGCATGTGATCCCACTTGTCCAAAGAAAAATACCAAGGCTCCCACTACCACAACCCCAACTGCATCCTCTAGTTCCCCTAGTAATAGCAGTGGTGGTGGGAAGAATACTACAAATAGCCAATCAAATGGTGTAGATGGGCTTACCATTGGTAATGTGGTTGGGGTTAGTCTTGTTAGGGAGACCACAGAGGCTGTTTTAGTCTCTGATGGTGGTATTGATTGTGCCACCTTGGTTAGCTTGTCCCCTTAATATGGGTAAGTACAAGCAACTGCCCCTAATAAATGGTGTTAAAGTTGAGGCCTACAGGGACACAGGAGCCAGAGTCAATATGGTGATTGAGAAACTGGTTCACCCTGAACATCACCTACTTGGTCAGCAGTACCAAGTGACTGATGCTTATAACAACACTCTTAGCCACCCCATGGCTGTTGTGAATCTCAACTGGGGTGGTTACTGGTCCAAAGAAAGTTGTGGTAGCCACTGATTTACCTAAAGACTGCTTATTAGGCAATGATTTTGAGACATCTACTAGGGCTGAAGTGGAGTTGGAGGCTCATGCAGCAATGCTGGGCATTCCAGAGCATATCGTTGCTCTCACAAGGGCTCAGGCCCAGAAGCAAGGAGGACAAGGAAGCTTGGATCCTGGAAAAATAGACCAAGTGCTCCCAAAAGCTAGGAGTAGAAAGGGTAAATCCTTGCCCACTATCCCTCCCTCTCCAGTAGATTCCCTTTTTGAGGAAGAGTAATCCTCTCCCTGTGCAGAACCTACACCAGATGAGCTGGCAGAAGACACTGCTGAGCATCTGGGTGCAGGGGGGCCTGCTAGGGAAGAGCTGAGTGTGTCACAGCAGACCTGTCCCACACTAGAGGGTTTAAGTCAGCAAGCTGTCAAACAGCAGAATGGGGATATCACTGATAGCCATAAAGTCTATTGGGAAGATAACCTCATCTACACTGAGTCAAGGGACCCTAAGCTGGAGCTGCCAGAAGATTGGTCATCCCTTTGCAGTATAGGGAGTTTCTTCTGACTTTGGCTCATGATATTCCTTTGGCTGGGCATTTGGGCCTGAGTAAAACTTGGGACAGACTTGTTCCATTGTTTCACAGGCCTCATATGTCAGAGGACACTAAGGAGTTTTGTTGCTCCTGTGTGACCTGCCAAGCCAGTGGCAAGACTGGTGGCACACCTAAGGCCCCCTTAATTCCTCTTCCAGTGGTTGGGGAGCCCTTTGAGAGGGTACGGGTTGACGTAGTTGGCCCCCCTGACCCGCCAACAGCTTCAGGCAATAGGTTTATCCTTGTGGTAGTGGACCATGCCACTAGGTATCCTAAAGCTATACCCTTAAGGACCACTACACTTCCTGCAGTGACAAAAGCCCTCCTGGATATATTTTCCAAAGTGGGTTTCCCTAAGGACGTGGTGTCAGACAGAGGTAGTAATTTCATGTCTGCATACCTCAAAGCTATGTGGAAGGAGTGTGGTGTAACTTACAAGTTCACTACTCCTTATCATCCACAGACAAATGGTCTGGTTGAGAGGTTTAATAAAACTCTCAAAGGCATGATCATGGGACTCCCTGAAAAACTCAGAAGGAGATGGGATTTCCTGTTGCCTTGCCTCCTTTTTGTTTATAGGGAGGTACCCCAAAAAGGAGTGGGCTTCAGCCCCTTTCAACTCCTCTTTGGACACCTTGTAAGAGGTCCCCTTGCTCTTGTGAAGGAGGGTTTGGAACAACCTTTAAAAGCTCCCAAGCAAGAAATTGTGGACTATGTACTTGGCTTAAGATCCAGAATGGCAGAGTACATGGAAAAGGCCAGTAAAAACCTTCAGGCCAGGCAAGAGCTCCGGAAGCAATGGCATGACCAGAAGGCTGTCCTGACTCAGTACCACCCAGGAGAGAAGGTGTGGGTATTGAAGCCTGTGGCCCCAAGAGCACTCCAGGACAAACAGAGTGGACCCCATCTCATTGTGGAGAAAAAAGGTGAGGTCACCTATTTGGTAGACCTGGGCACTGCCAAAAGTCCCCTTAGGCTGCTCCATGTCAATAACCTGAAACCTTATTATGACAGGGCTGACTTAACCCTGCTCGTGGCCACTGATGAGGGGCAGGAAGAAGATAGTGACCCTCTCACTGACCTCTTCTCCACCACTGAGGATGATGGCTTAGTGGAGGGGGTTGTGCTTGTAGATTGCCTTACTGCTGAGCAGAAGAACAACTGCATAAATCTCTTAGATCAGTTCTCTGACCTCTTCTCACTGATCCCAGGTACAACTACCTGGTGTGAGCACATAATCAACACTGGAGACAGTTTACCTGTCAAAAGTAAGATTTATAGGCAGCCTGACCATGTCAGAGACTGCATTAAACAAGAGGTACAGAAAATGTTAGATCTTGGAGTGAGTGAACCTTCTGAAAGTCCCTGGGCTAGCCCAGTGGTGCTTGTCCCCAAACCTCACAGTAAAGATGGTAAAAAGGAAATTAGGTTTTTTTGTGGACTCTAGAGGTCTCAATCAAGTAACCAAAAATGATGCTCTACCTATACCCAGGGCAGATGAGCTGATAGATACACTGGCTTCTGCTAAGTATTTAAGCACTTTTGACTTAACTGCAGGGTATTGGCAGATTAAGTTGTCAGAAGATACTAAACCTAAAACAGCATTTTCAACAATTGGAGGGCACTATCAGATCACTGTTATGCCCTTTGGATTGAAAAATGCACCTGCCACTTTTCAGAGGTTGGTGAATACAGTCCTCCAGGGATTGGAAGCCTTTAGTGCAGCATATCTGGATGACATAGCTGTCTTTAGCTCCACTTGGGATGATCACCTGGTCCACCTGTGGAAGATTTTTTGGAGGCCCTGCAAAAGGCAGGCCTCACTATCAAGGCTTCAAAGTGCCAGATAGGCCAGGGGAAAGTGGTTTATCTTGGCCACCTGGTAGGTGGGGAACAGATTGCACCACTGTAGGGGAAGATCCAAACCTTTATTGAATGGGCTCCCCCTACAACTCAAACCCAGGTGAGAGCCTTCCTAGGCCTCACAGGGTACTATAGGAAGTTCATTAAGAACTATGGCACCATAGCTGCCCCTCCTAATGACCTCTAATCCCAAAAAAATGCCTAAAAAGGTATTATGGACAGCTAGCTGTCAAAAGGCTTTTGATGAGCTCAAACAGGCCATGTGCTCTGCACCTGTCCTAAAAAGCCCTTGTTACTCCAAAAAATTCATAGTCCAGACTGATGCTTCTGAATTAGGGGTAGGGGCAGTTCTATTACAGCTTAACACTGAGGGCCAGGATCAACCTGTTGCTTTTATCAGCAGGAGGTTGACCCCTAGGGAAAAGTGTTGATCTGCCATAGAGAGGGAGGCCTTTGGTGTGGTCTGGGCCCTGAAAGTTGAGACCATACCTGTTTGGTAATCACTTTATTATTCAGACAGACCACAAACCTCTATTATGGCTTAAACAAATGAAAGGTGAAAACACTAAATTGTTGAGGTGGTCCATCTCCCTACAGGGAATGGACTATACAGTGGAACATAGACCTGGGAGTACCCACTCCAATGATGATGGACTCTCCAGATATTTCCACTTAGGCAATGAAGACTCATCGGGGCAAGGTTAGCCTTATTGTCCCTTCGTTTTGTGTGGGGGGGGGTTGTATTGCAAAGTACCATCTTGCCTGGCATGTTACCCCCATCTTTACATGTATGTCAGTTTGTTTTTGCCTGTGTCACTGGGATCCTGCTAGCCAGGACCCCAGTGCTCATAGTTTGTGGCCTGAATGTGTGTACCTGTGTAGTGATTAACTGTGTCACTGAGGCTCTGCTAACCTGAACCTCAGTGCTTATGCTCTCTCTGCCTTTAAAATTGTCACTATAGGATAGTGACCATTTTTACCAATTCTAATTGGCACACTGGAACACCCTTATAATTTCCTAGTATGTGGTACCTAGGTACCCTGGGTATTGGGGTTCCAGAAGATCCCTATGGGCTGCAGCATTTCTTTTGCCACCCATAGGGATCTCAGACAAATCTTACACAGGACTGCCACTGCAGCCTGAGTGAAATAACGCACACGTTATTTCACAGCCATTTTCACTGCACTTAAGTAACTTATAAGTCACCTATATGTCTAGCCTTCACTTGCTGAAGGTTAGGTGCAATGTTACTAAGTGTGAGGGCACTCTTACACTAGCAAAGGTGTCCCCACATAATTCAGGGCCATTTCCCCGGACTTTGTGAGTGCAGGGACGCCATTACATGCGTGTACTATATATAGGTCAATGCCCATATGTAGCTTCACAATGGTAACTCCGAATATGGCCATGTAACATGTCTAAGATCATGGAATTGTCCCCCCATGCCAAATCTGGTATTGGGGTGCCAATCCCATGCACCTCCGCGGCTCCACTATGGACCCAGATACTGCCAAACCAGCTCTCTGGGGTTTTCTCTGCAGCTACCGCTGCTGCCAATCCACAGACAGGGTTCTGAAATCCTGGGGTCTGAGCAGCCCAGTCCCAGGAAGTCAGAACAAAGAATTTCCTCTGAGAGAGGGTGTTACACCCTCTCCCTTTGGAAATAGGTGTTAAGGGCTGGGGAGGAGTAGCTTCCCCCAGCCTCTGGAAATTAATTGAAGGGCACAGATGGTGCCCTCCTTGCATAAGCCAGTCTACACCAGTCCCTGCTCTGGTGCGAAACTGGACCAAGGAAAGGGGAGTGACCACTCCCTGTCCATCACCACCCCGGGGGTAGTGCCCAGAGTTCCTCCAGTGTGCCCCAGACCTCTGCCATCTTGGATCCAGAGAAGTGAGGGCACTCTGGAGGCCTCTGAGTGGTCAGTGCCAGCAGGTGATGTCAGAGACCCCTCCTGATAGGTGCTTACCTGACTAGGTGGCCAATCCTCCTCTGAGGGCTACTTAGGGTCTCTCCAGTGGGCTTTTCCTCAGATAAAGACTTACAAGAATTCACCAGAGTTCCTCTGCACCTCTCTCTTCGACCTCTGCCAAGGATCGATTGCTGACTGCTCCAGGACACCTGCAAAACTGCAACAAAGTAGCAAGAAGACTACCAGCGACATTGTAGTACCTAATCCTGCCGGATTTCTCGACTGCTTCCTGGTGGTGCATGCTTTGGGGGCTGCCTGCCTTCATCCTGCACTGGAAGCTACGAAGAAATCTCCAGTGGGTTGATGGAATCTTCCCCCTGCTCCAGCAGGCACCAAACTTTAGCGTCACTGGTACTCTGGGACCCCTCTCATCCTGAGGAGCGTGGCCTCTGGAACACAGGTGGTGGACCCAAGGGACTCAGTCTGTCCAGAGGTCCAACTGTCTAAATATAGAGGAGGTAAGTCCTTGCCTCCCCTCTCCAGACAGAAATCCTGTGCACCGCTTAAACTGCAACTGCTAGGGCTTATGTGCACCTTTCCAAGGAATCCTTTGTGTGTAGCCAAGCCCAGGTCCCCACCACTCCGTCCTGAATTGCTCAACTCCCTGAGTTGAGCTCCGGCTTCGTGGGACTCTCTTTTGTAGTGTTGAGACGACCGCCATGCTCAGTCTTCTTGAACCAAATGGGGATATCCTGGTCCTTCCTGGGCCCGGGAAGCACCCTTTTTATTCAAACGTGACTCTTGCAGCTAGCAAAGCTTCTTTGCAGCCTTTGCCAAGAAAACAGCTCTGTATCCTCCAATACTCCGTGGGACATCTTCTGCAGAAAGGAGAAGTTCTTAGCACCTTTCGTTGTTGCAGAATCTTCAGCTTCTTCTATCCAGAGGCAGCTGTTTTGCACCTTCATCAGGGGTTTAGTGGGCTCCTGCCCCCCCTGGACACTTTCACGACTCTTGGACTTGATCCCCTTCCTTTGCAGGTCTTCAGGTCCAGGAATCCGTCTTCAGTGCTTTGCAGTCTGTTGTGGGCTTTGCAAAATCCTCTATCACGAGTTTAGTGTGTTTCTGGGGAAATAGTAGTACTTTACTCTGTGTAAGGGTTTGTCTGAGCTCCCTATGGGTGGCAAAAGAAATGCTGCAGCCCATTTGGATCTCCTGGAACCCCAATGCCCTTGGTACCTAGGTACCATATACTAAGGGCTTATAAAGGGAGTCCAGTGTAACAATTGAAATTGGTATTTGGAGTCACTGGCCTACAGTGACAAATTTAACAGCAGAGAGAGCATACGCACTGAGGTTCTGAATAGCAGAGCCTCAGTGACACAGTTAGGCATTACACAGGCATACACATTAGGCCACAAATGATGAGCACTGGGGTCCTGGCTAGCAGGATCCCAGTGAGACAGGCAAAATACACTGACATATAGACCCTCATTCTGACCTTGGCGGTCGGCGGAGAGGCAGCGGTCGGACCGCGAACAGACCGGCGGTCAGAAAAATGGCGTTCTGAGCGCGGCGCTCACCGCCGCGATCGACCGCCACCTCCCCACTCCGACCGCCACGGCGGTCATGACCGCCGGGCTGGAGTTTGCGCACTCCGGCCCGGCGGTCGTCCCAAGACCGCCAACGGTATCATGACCCTGCCTACCGCCGCGGTACCTGGCGGTCGGGAACCGCCATGCGAACCATGGCGGTAAGCACTATCGGGGCCAGGGAATTCCTTCCCTGGCACTGATAGGGGTCTCCCCCACCCCCCACTACCCACCCGAGTCCTCCCCCCACACCCTCCACCCCCCTGCCACCCCCCAGAGGTGGTACGAACCCCCTCCCCACCCCCACCCCGACATGCACATACATGCACCCCGACATGCACACACCCCCAACATGCACATATACACACCCCCTACACACACATACACAGCGGGGACACATACCCGCACACATACATGCAGACATGCGCACCTGCCGAACAGCACACATTACCCATAGACACAGCAGCACCCCCCGCCCGCATACACGCACTCACACACCCCCTCTACACACTCACATGCACACCCCCATGCACGCCCTCATCACACAACACCCCCCCTCCCCCTCCCCTCACGGACGGTCAACTTACCTTGTGCGTTGGTCCTCCGGGAGGCGACGGGAGCCATGGGGAGGTGACCGCCAACAGAACACCGCCAACAGAAGACCGCCACACAGATATGTGGGTCGTAATTCTGTGGGCGGTGTTCTGCTGGCGTGGCGGTGGAGGTTGACCAGTCTCCACTTTTCCACCGACCGCCAGTGTGGCTGCTGGCGGTTTCCCGGCGGAACGCTCCCAGCGGTCGGAATGCGCACAGCGGCATACCGCCGCGGTCGGCGGTCTTCACCGCGGCGGTAACTCGACGGTCTCGCGAAAAGACCGCCAAGGTCAGAATGAGGGCCATAGGTCTTTATCTATGAGCACTGGGGTCCTGGCTAGCAGGATCCCAGTGACACAGCAAAAACACACTGACACACACTCACAAACAGGCCAAAAGTGGGGGTAACCATGCTAGAAAGAGGATACTTTCCTACAGATGATCTCTCCCTAACTTTTTGCCTTTCTCCTCCATATCTTTTAGTTCTAGTTTTTGCTGACCTAAAGGAAATTAATAAGGATATATTCAAAATAGGACTAGGCAAATAGTTTGGATTTGGTGTCTTTGGAGTTGTGATGGAAAATTCTATTTGATTCTACAGTTGGATTTTGAATTATATTTTTGAAAAAATCACTTTCAGAAATTCAGCTTTTTGCTGCCTTAGCCATTTAGTGCTTGCAGCCTGTCTCTAGGTTACAGGACTAGGTGTAGCTATCAGTTGGTCTTTGTGTATTCCTCTCAGACAGCCACACACAATAGAGGGCTTAGATGTGCCTGCTTGTGCCATATCAAGCTCCAGAAGGCCCCTGCACCAGCCTAGCTGTTTTGCTGCTTGTATCTGCAACTGGAACCATCTGATTGCTGCTGACCTCTGCTGTGGTGAGTTCCTGACCTCAAAGCAGTGGCCTGGGCTCTTGGTTTGGCCTCAGTTGAGCTCACCTGATGCTTTTGGCCTGTTCATGAATGAGAACGGGCCCAATCATGCCAAGCTCTTTTTCCCCGTGTCATCCAAGCGCCAGGTCAAATTTCCAGCAAACCTGACTCATCACGCTGCAGTGACTGCCAACAATGCCCACCAGTGCGATAGCTGGACTTTGTGCTACAGCATTGATAGCTTGCTGGGACCGCCAATAAGAAACTCCAGCAATGACCATCCATGTTGCCGACAGGAAGTTTGTGCTACAGAGATCACTGTCCTGACGCCCGCCTGTCCGTTGCACTACATCAACAACCGTCTGCAACACTCTCCCTGCTCCTCATCATTCCTCTTTTACTGGACTTTTAAGATAATTAATTCAGCGGGACTAATTTGGTCCCTGCATCTGGACTGCCCCCCATCACAGTCAACCGAAACTTGTGACTTTGTCCCAGTCCAGCACGACCAGATAACCACAGCTGACCCATTTTGTGCTTTTAAACACTGTTTTACCAAAATCATTAAATTTGCCTATCTCTGGTTCTTATGATTAGATTGTTGTTGTTTTGGTGTCAAATAATGTATTAAATGTTTCTCTCTTTTTCTGAATTTGTTTGAGGTTTATCTTGTCTACTGTTTTACCTTTATTGCTGTTTGAAGTGCCACATTAATACTTTTAATACACATTATCTGTAAGTTAAGTCTTACTGCTTTTGTGGCAAGCTACCAGACGGTTGACCACAGGTTAATTTTGGTGTTGCTTGTGTTTCACCCTGACAAGAATTGTGATTGCTGCTTGATTAGTGTTTCATCCCCTCAACCAGTAGCCCAATTTCCAACAAAGGTCATAGATTCTGCTCACCTGGAAGGCTGATAGGGCATTCATTAGTTTCTAAAAGAGCAATTAAGTGCCAGAAATTGGTGGAACAATTGACCCCTGCATTTAAAGAGCTTTCAATTTCTATTTTAATTGGCTGGTGGACCTTAAAATCAAAATTGAAATACGTATATATTTTATTCCTACTGAGGGTTATGGTAACTCTAGAGGGAGTGGTAAGGTAATGGGATTACAGGTGGGACCCTGAGAACACCCTCAGAAAAAAGGAATCACCTGGGAAATCAGGGATATGTAATTCCTCATTTTCAAATGGAGTATTCAATGAGAGATTTCTGCTGCACAAAATATTGTAAGAAATAGTTAAATAAATACACTGTGGTGATATACATTGTGAGAAATCTTGGTCAGTGGCCCTAGGCCTATCAGAACTAGGGATAGGTATATTCACACAAAATTACCCATAAAATTAGTGAGATAATGCAGAAGTGTGCCAGAAGAGTAGTTATGAATATATTGGAATTTTAGTCCTAAATGGAACAGAACTAGAGCAGTGAGTGGAAGAAGATGCTCGTGGGGTAGGATTTCTCCCCACATTACTCCCGGCATTTTGCATTATTTTCTTAGCAAAAAATGCACTCTTGCATCCAAAATGTTTGGAAGCACACATTATGGGCTAAGAAATAGGATTAACTGCACAAGTGAACAAAAGCAGCTGCTTGCACTTGCACATTATGATTTTTTTCACCAGAAATGTGTCTTATTTACACAAGAGGAAGTAATTGCATTATTATTAGTAATTCGGTTGAATTACCAAAATTACTTTGATTACTCCAACCAGGCCTAAACAGAACTTATGTGAGTGCTTTGCTTCTGGTTTCCAGGGGTCCTGGATTTTGTAAAATCAAACTCGGAATCAAGTACACCCTTTAACCCTTGATACTTAGGTATGTGAGGCAGGACAATATTATGCTTATTCATGGAGGTGTGAGAGTGAGACAAAAAGAACTTGTAATAATTTGATGTTGAGCCAAGACCTTTTCTTTTAGACAGGATGAGTATTTTATAGAAAACTATTATGCATGGAATGACTGAGGTATACAAGATGGCAGATAGAAATGCCTAGAAGCCCTCCCTGTGAAAGGCCTTTACTCTGGAGGTGCCTCTAACACTTTGTGCACCAGCAGGCCCTAACACCTATATCTCAGAATGTCCCTGACACCAGTGTGACAAATACATAAATAAAAAGGCAGGACTACAGGCTTCATTTTGGTGTCATGCACAGTAGGAAGGGCAGAAGAAATGAGAGCCAGGCTTGGGCCATGCATGTTTGCACTCCCACTTCTAAATATCACTATCATCTAGGAGTCCATGCATACTTTATGAGGTTTGAATGGAAAACCCTGTATACTTAATGTGGGGTAATATCCATTTCCTCAGCATACTTCTGTGCCCTTATTGTCAATTCAGAGGACCTAGAAGATATTAATAAAAGTATACAGGATGACCTCACACACCCCTCTTGGTGTCATGCTTCAATATCGGTCATCTCATGATCGCCAAAGAATCCTCTAATAATGGCAGGCCCTCGGTTACATCAAAAGTACTTACAGGGAATCAATGGCACAGGCTCCAGATATAGGCCCTCATTATGACCCTGGCGGTTGGCAGTAATATGGTGGAAAGTACTGCCAACAGGCTGGTGGCACCTTCCACCATATTATGACATTGGCGGTTTGGCTGAAGCCAAACCGGCAATGTACCACACCGACCGACATGGCGGTAACAGCTGCCGGACTGGAGATATCAATCTCCAACCCGGCAGCCGTCACTGTACCACCTGCGGGATAATGACCCCGCCTACCACCATCGTTTCTGTAGCTTCCTTACCGCCACGAAAACCATGGCGGTAGGCACTATCAGTGACAGGGAATCCCTTCTACCTTCATGTGGAGTCTAGTAACCATAGAGAACTCAACAACAGAGATCCATGCACCTCCCATAGCCTTTGGGCAAATGCCCCAGCTCCTAGATTGATAGAATTGAGCAAACATTTTTTTTCTGGGTCACTCTTTCTGACCCCTAGTAGATGCAGGGTGTAAATTTTGCTAAAATATGTGGGAGGCCATGGGAAGGCACCACTGCTTCTGAATGGCCCCAACATCATTGCTAGGCCCCTTGCGCTTCCCACTAAAAGGTGGGACTTCAAATTAAGGTGGCAGAACTTCAGGATGGGGGGACTGAGTCTATCTCCACCATCAGTAACTGCCAACCTAATTCCTAGCTAGCTCACAATGCCTCACCTGAACCCCCTACCTTCCCAGAGTAACATATGATTACAGCGACCTTGAACATTGTCAATCTGACCCCCAAGGAAATCATAGAAACAGATCTTACCCCTTTTGTTGTTTTACTCATGCTTGCCTAGGGAAAACACAAGAAACATACCAATAAAGGTTTTTAAACATTTATTGAAACGCTTGTATTCTTGCACAGAGAGAATGAGCTTTGACAATCAGGCAGATGAAATAAAGCTTTGTAACCAGTGTTACTAACATGGTGAAGGAAATAAACAGTCCATCTGTGCTCATCCTAAATCTGTATTTTACTACCTAGAGCTATTTACAGTCTGAGAGCATAGCTGGTGTACCCATACCTGTGCCCTATCTCATTGGATAGCCTGAGACTGCCATACCTGGAGAGATGATTCAGGGTGCCGGTATAGAGTGGAATTGGCAACCCGCTGCTTGATGGAAGGTTAGCAGAACTCCATGTTGAATACTGTATTGGATCCAGGGCAGTGGTGGCCAGAGTGGTCCTTTGACCCCTCTGGGGCAGTGCATAGTTTGTATAATGAATGTCCCCTGTGTTAGAAGCACAGCTCTGACACAATGATATTTCTAGATGTTAGAAGCTGTCTCTGAATGGGCAACACAAGCACTAGAATATTTTGTTTGTTTTCCTAGCCTTGAAGAGAGTTTGCACATTACATGTTGAGAAGGGCTAACTAAAAACAAGTAGCATGTTCATGGTATACTCAGAATTATATAGTGCAAGCATAAAGTATGCAAGATGTCATTGCTGAAAGCGATGTCAGCTAAAATGTGTAGAATGTAAAATATAAAACTAAGCTAAAATGAAGAACCAACATGGGCCCAAGAAGGCCTCACAACACAACAATACACAAATGTTAGGTCCAATACAGTGACTTATGATAATGGCTCTCCTGTCCCAGGGAATACTTTAATTTGGCCAGTAATGCAGCAGGTATTTTTGGTGCTTCCTTAAAAAAAATACCAAAAAAAGACCTCCTTGGGGTTCCTGCTTCAGCAGTGGGTGTGCATGCTCTGACCAGTTCTCTATTTGTTTGGAACACTCCTTCCCATGCCACTTGGCAAGCCTTCTCCTTTTCTTCCTTCTCCCGCCTGCCTTCCATCAGCTTTAGTTCCGTGCTGCAGAGCAAAGGTGCTTGTCAGAGGAGTAGCACTTCTGCACTGAGTGTCTGCTGTGCCCCTGCTTGATAGGCCACTCCAAACAGGCCTAAAGGCTCCCTCTGCCCAGTGATAGCTGGCAGTCCATCCCCCTAACTGTAACGGGGGAATTTACAGTCCAATAGTGGTTGAACACTGGTGGTCCAGAGGGGGACCCAGTAGGTCTCAGGCTCCATGGGGGAATGAGTTCGAAAAGTTGGTAATGTGGTCAAGAATTGGTGACAGGGTAACAGCTCATCACCCTATACAGATTTCTCCCTTGCCCCTTCCTCTTCGGGGTAAAGATTAATACTCTGAATTGGACAGTTTGCTCAGATAGAGGCCTTGAAATGCCACATGGCCTACAGAAGAAATACCTTAGCCCCAGAGTATAGTTCAAAAGCTGGATCACATTAAGGCTGGCTCAGGGGAAAATGGCTAATATTAAAATATATAAAGCAATGCAGATGGGAAAAACTAATATATACTTTCAGAACCCTGTGGAGGTGTATACAAAGTCAAATAATTATTTTTTTATGTCAAGTCTTTCCAGAATGGTATTTTATGTGAGTTTTAGCAAAAGTTTACAGACAGGTGCTACAGACTAACACTTCAATCAAGAATCAAGAAGAAGATGAACATTTCTTCTTGGATATCCAATTGAAAATAATGGTCTATAGAGACCAAAAACAATTTATTCTGGGTCACATTTATAACACAGCTGTCGTTGCACAGACACACCGGCTGAGCCAAACAACAGTCTTTTTTGCTCAATCTGCACGTGCCTGCCTGCACACGTTTCCATGCATACCAAGTGCATTGCATTATTTCAAAGACACTGGTAGTTAAAGTGACAAACCATTTTACCAGAAGCTTAAACGGAGTGGTACTGTATTGGTCAAGCTCACTCCAGTACAGATCCAAAAACCAAAATCTGGGAAGAAGAATTTAAAGGATTAGAACACCCTCTTTCACAAACATACATGAGATTGACTAAGGCTGTTTAATCTTTTTGCCAGATAAGATGCTTCTTAGAGGTGGCTTTGTGCCTCCTCCTGCTTCTTTATGTTGAGGATGCTTCTGAGGAGAAGTGTATGTGTGGGTTATTGTTATCGGACCCTCACAGACAACATACTGTATCAACTACAGAAAGATTTTTCATTGAGTAGTTGAGCTTTAGTCCTGATTTTTATTTGACTTATTTCCACATTTGTGCAACTAGATTGACTTCCTCATGAAAAAAATGGATTTCTGAACTATGCCCAGTATTGCTTGTGTTCCCTTATTTTAAAAGAAAATGAAAGAACTGTGACCAAATGATTAAACTAGGCTGGGAACGTGGCAAGCAGACTTCATAGTGAAAAATATTTTATTCAAAATGAAAAATTGCTGTGACTGAAATGTTCGATTTCTGGGCATTGTTTGTGAAAACTTGTGTTATGTCAGCAATAAAATATGTCAGTGGGACTTAACGGATGAGCAAGGAGTTGCTTTTAGTGTTTCCTCTGTTAAAACACCACACAGCCACATGTATCTATTCCCCGCGCACAAGTGTATTCTCAAGTTAAATAAATCATGAAACCACACTTCAAAGGAACGTATAAACATGCCACCTAAAACTACCAAATGTAAAGCAACTTCGGGCTTTGCTTTAAAAAATGAATTTAAAATTGCAATTTAAAAAAATGGATTGAGCAATGTCCCTAGTAAGAGATGTTGCATTTCAGATACTCCTCTAAGAATTATCTTGCCTATTAGATTCTTTATCGAAGCGTCTGCTCTTCCTATCCAGATTGAGCCCAAGGACCAACGACCATTCCCGTCTTTAACAGACGTATTCTGTAGAAACTCTCCTGAATTAATGAAATGCTGAGGTTATTAGTAGGACATTTCCACAGCAGTGGAGTGACTGATGGAGCCGTGTATCTTCCACCCTTCTGTTAGTACTGATTCCACTGTTTATGTTACGGGGTTTTCACACTTCAGGTTGATTCTACACGCTTCTATAATGGGGAAAAGTGACAGATGACACGCTTCTATAATGGGGGAAAGTGACAGATGTCCTCGTGAGACGATAGCACGAGACTACAGAATTCTAAACTCGTCGTATATAAACCTTCTGTCAAACAGAATGAGATTCGTCATTTAAAACTGTTCCCAAGAGCAGATAGCAAAAACTAACAAAGTTTAGCATGAATCACCACAATTCCTTTAGCAGTTTCTGCTGAAGGATGGTCGGATCAGGGTTTCGGTGCACGGGCTAAACGTAATAAAAAAAGTAATTACATTTCTTGATTTTGTGAAACGTATAATTTTTGGGGGGAAATGGCATCTTCTGAATATGATATTATCTGCATACGGAGCACTTGAACATTATACCAGTATCAACATATCTTTAGAGTTACACAATAAAATACATGTTTAATGACTGATATTGTAATTGTTGTACCATTGCTTATAAAGGATCTGTCACCATCAAGTCTGCTTAAACCGCACCCGACGGCTGACGTCATAGGTGTACGTACTGAATAAATACTTAGGGCCACATGTAGCAAGCTTTTTGCACGTCGCAAACAACGTATTTCGCTGTTTGCGAAATGCAAAAAGCACATCGCAATGCACAAACCCTGTTTTGCGATTCGGTAACCTGGTTACCTAATTGCAAAACGGGTTTGTAAGTCGCAATTAGGAAGGGGTGTCCCCTTCCTAATTGCGAGTCGCAGTGTAATGTAGGATTGGTTTGTGACGCGAATGCGGTCGCAAACCAATCGCAGTTTGCACCCATTTCAAATGGGTGCTAACTCATTCGCAAAAGGGAAGGGGTCCCATGGGACCCCTTCCCCGTTGTGAATGTCACTGTAAACATTTTTTCAGAGCAGGCAGTGGTCCTACGGACCACTGCCTGCTCTGAAAAAATTAAACAAAAACATTGAATTTTTTGTTTTTGTAATGCATCTCGTATTCCTTTAAGGAAAACGGGCTGCATTACAAAAAAAAAAAAAACGGCTTTATTGAAAAGCAGTCACAGACATGGTGGTCTGCTGTTCGCAGCAGGCCACCATCCGTGTGAGGTCCGCCATTCACAAGGGGGTCGCAAATTGCGACCCATCTCATGATTATTCATGAGGTGGGCAGTTGCGACCCCCTTGCGAATCACAGATGGTGCAGGGACACCATCCTACATTCGGATTTGTGACTCGCAAATTGCGAGTGGCTCTGACTCGCAATTAGCAGGTCGCAAATCTGAAATTTCGAACAAGTGGCCCATAATTTCTTCTTCACTGAACAGATAAATACAGGATCCTCATATTGACAAATTTCCTTTGCTGCTACCAGGAGTACAGCTTGTCCTTGTTGCAGAGTCTCGCTTTATTAAATTCTACATCCGTGTTTTAGCTCAAATCGTCTTTAAAGAACCTATAAAGGACATCAGCTTAAAGCTTAATAGCTTTCACAAAACACGTTAATCACATAGCGATGTTTGGTCACACAAATTAGAGAGGGAAGTAGGGGGAAGCTTGCACGTGGCCAATACATGTTTGTTAGTGTTGAGCTGCAAAAATGTGCAGTGATGCATAACGGACACATTCTCACTTACAATGTTTGAATCGGCTGCATGTATCTGTGTGTCTGCTGGAGCGGGCCTTTAATGGCAGGTATAGCCCACTACGGCAGACAATAAGGCTATAATAGGTAGACTTCTCTATCTCATGGTTTAAAATGTTCTTTCCAAGATGACTCAAAGTGGTGATTGGACTCCTTCATATTATGCCAAGGGACCACATGGGATTACGCTGCCACTGAATGAGCAAAGAGACATGACTTAACCTACATTAACCACTACAGCCTTCTAGCTTGTCATAGCTGGCTATACTAGCCATTAGAGGCCTGGTCCAGAGTTAAAGCCCCGAGCCGAAAGTGAGGGCCTTTAACAAGGGAGCAGGACTTTAATGCCGGTATAGTCCACCTGTGGAGGGCTATAAGGCTATTAGAACATTCTGCCACTAGAGTGCAGAATGTTCTAATAAATAAAACAAAGGCCTCACAGAGCCCAAGGGGATTAAAATCCCCCTGGACTCCGTGAGGCCTTTGTTCACAGCAAGAGCTGTGACCAACACTGGAATGCTGGAGATCTGGGCTACTACCGGCCATTAGAAGCCCAGAGCACTCTATTGTTTTCAATGGTGCTTCCAACATTTGAGTATTCTAATATAGCCTTAGAGCCTAAACATTAATAAAGGCCTGCTCTAACATTAAAGGCATGAGCGAACGGCGAGGGACTTTAACAAAGGAGCAGGACTTTAATTGCCGGTATAGCACAGCTACGAAGGGCTATAAAACCATTAGAACATTCTGTCACTAGATGGCAGAATGCTCTAATAAATAAAACAAAGTCCTTTCGGAGTCCAAGGGATTAAACTTCCCTCAGGCTCCATGAGGCCTTTGTTCACAGCTGTTGCTGTGAACAAAGAACATCGGAATGTTGACGTTCCAGACTTTTACCAGCCAGTAAAAGCCCAGAGCAATCTGTTGTCTCCAATTGAGCCCCTCAAAAATTCCAATGTTCTAATTAGAAATAGAAAATAGAAACTTTGAATAATAGAAGCAAAATAAAAGTATTGGGTAGAACTACTACTGTAGTTGACTGCCAACTGAGAAGAATTTTCAAGTTGTCGTCAATGTGACTTAATTTTCAATCAATGCTGCTACACAGGTGTAGGAAGTTGGCTCTGTATGCACTATTTCAAAGTAAGGAATAGTATGCACAGAGTCCAAGGGTTCCCCTTAGAGGTAAGATAGTGGCAAAAAGAGATAATACTAATGCTCTATTTTGTGGTAGTGTGGTCGAGCAGTAGGCTTATCAAAGGAGTAGTGTTAAGCATTTGTTGTACATACACACAGGCAATAAATGAGGAACACACACTCAGAGACAAATCCAGGCCAATAGGTTTTGTTATAGAAAAATATATTTTCTTAGTTTATTTTAAGAACCACAGGTTCAAATTCTACATGTAATATCTCATTTGAAAGGTATTGCAGGTAAGTACTTTAGGAACTTTGAATAATCACAGTAGCATATATACTTTTTTCATAAAACACAATAAGCTGTTTTAAAAGTGGACACAGTGCAATTTTCACAGTTCTAGGGGGAGGTAAAGTAATGTTAGTTTTTGCAGGTAAGTAAACCACCTACGGGGTAAAGATTGGGGTCCAAGGTAGCCCACCGTTGGGGGTTCAGAGCAACCCCAAAGTCACCACACCAGCAGCTCAGGGCCGGTCAGGTGCAGAGTTCAAAGTGGTGCCCAAAACGCATAGGCTTCAATGGAGAGAAGGGGGTGCCCCGGTTACAGTCTGCCAGCAGGTAAGTACCCGCGTCTTCGGAGGGCAGACCAGGGGGGTTTTGTAGGGCACCGGGGGGGACACAAGTCCACACAGAAAGTACACCCTCAG
This sequence comes from Pleurodeles waltl, assembly GCF_031143425.1. Classification (NCBI taxonomy): domain Eukaryota; kingdom Metazoa; phylum Chordata; class Amphibia; order Caudata; family Salamandridae; genus Pleurodeles; species Pleurodeles waltl. Next base: position 417,360,081 of record NC_090438.1, on the reverse strand, counting down.
CAGCGCGGGGGCGGCCGGGTGCAGTGTGCAAACAAGCGTCGGGTTCGCAATGTAAATCAATGGGAGACCAAGGGGTCTCTTCAGCGGTGCAGGCAGGCAAGGGGGGGGGCTCCTCGGGGTAGCCACCACCTGGGCAAGGGAGAGGGCCTCCTGGGGGTCACTCCTGCACTGAAGTTCCGATCCTTCAGGTGCTGGGGGCTGCGGGTGCAGGGTCTTTTCCAGCCGTCGGGATTTTAGAGTCAGGCAGTCGCGGTCAGGGGGAGCCTCGGAATTCCCTCTGCAGGCGTCGCTGTGGTTACTCACAGTCTTGGAGTCGCCGGAGGGTCCTCCCTGTAGCGTTGTTTCTCCACCAGTCGAGTCGGGGTCGCCGGGTGCAGTGTTGCAAGTCTCACGCTTCTTGCGGGGATTGCAGGGGTCTTTAAATCTGCTCCTCTGAAACAAAGTTGCAGTCTTTTTGGAGCAGGGCCGCTGTCCTCAGGAGTTTCTAGTCTTTCTTGAAGCAGGGCAGTCCTCTGAGGATTCAGAGGTCGCTGGTCCTGGGGAAAGCGTCGTTGGAGCAGGGTTCTTTAGAAGGCTGGAGACAGGCCGGTAGGACTGGGGCCAAAGCAGTTGGTGTCTTCTTTTCTTCTTCTGCAGGGGTCTTTCAGCTCAGCAGTCCTCTTCTTCTTGTAGTTTCAGGAATATAAATTCTTAGGTTCAGGGAAGCCCTTAAATACTAAATTTAAGGGCATGTTTAGGTCTGGGAGGGCAGTAGCCAATGACTACTTTCCTTGAGGGTGGGTACACCATCTTTGTGCCTCCTCCCTGAGGGGAGGGGGGCACATCCCTATTCCTATTGGGGGAATCCTCCTTCTACAAGATGGAGGATTTCTAAAAGTCAGAGTCACCTCAGCTCAGGACACCTTAGGGTATGTCCTGACTGGCCAGTGACTCCTCCTTGTTTTTTTATTTCTCTCCTGGACTTGCCGCCCAAAGTGGGGGCTGTGTCCAGGGGGTGGGCATCTCCACTAGCTGGAGTGCCCTGGGGCATTGTAACACGAAGCCTGAGCCTTTGAAGCTCACTGCTAGGTGTTACAATTCCTGCAGGGGGGAGGTGTGAAGCACCTCCACCCAGAGCAGGCTTTGTTTCTGTCCTCAGAGAGCACAAAGGCTCTCACCGCATGGGGTCAGAAACTCGTCTCTCAGCAGCAGGCTGGCACAGACCAGTCAGTCCTGCACTGAACAATTGGGTAAAATACAGGGGGCATCTCTAAGATGCCCTCTGTGTGCATTTTTTTAATAAATCCAACACTGGCATTAGTGTGGGTTTATTATTCTGAGAAGTTTGGTACCAAACTTCCCAGTATTCAGTGTAGCCATTATGGAGCTGTGGAGTTTGTTTTTGACAGACTCCCAGCCCATATACTCTTATGGCTACCCTGCACTTACAATGTCTAAGGTTTTGCTTAGACACTGTAGGGGCATAGTGCTCATGCACCTATGCCCTCACCTGTGGTATAGTGCACCCTGCCTTAGGGCTCTAAGGCCTACTAGAGGGGTGTCTTACCTATGCCACAAGCAGTGGGAGGTTGGCATGGCACCCTGAGGGGAGTGCCATGTCGACTTAGTCATTTTCTCCCCACCAGCACACAAGCTGGCAAGCAGTGTGTCTGTGATGAGTGAGGGGTCCCTAGGGTGGCATAAGACATGCTGCAGCCCCTAGAGACCTTCCCTGGAATCAGGGCCCTTGGTACCAGGGGTACCAGTTACAAGGGACTTACCTGGGTGCCAGGGTTGTGCCAATTGTGGAGACAATGGTACATTTTATGTGAAAGAACACTGGTGCTGGGGCCTGGTTAGCAGGGTCCCAGCACACTTCTCAGTCAAGTCAGCATCAGTATCAGGCAAAAAGTGGGGGGTAACTGCAACAGGGAGCCATTTCTTTACAACAGGAGATCATATGAATATCCTAGAAAGAGAAAATGTCAACTAGATTTTGAGCAAAGCAAATAATAGACAAATCACCAACTTGCAACTTTTGGCCAAATATATTGACAAAATGTGACCTCTCAATCTCAAAGTCACCTAGAATTGGCCTACTGCTTTCTCCTTTTCATTTGTGCTTCAAGTGCAGGTGCAAAACCAAGAATGTGTCCCCTGGCTTCTAAGATGATACCCGCAAACACAAAGGTGAAAGATCAAGCTTCCTATTGACATCCTTGGATCATTTTACTCCTTTTGAGCCTCTGGACCACCCTCTTATATTTAGCAAATCAGCTTATGTGTCCATGCAGGCAACCATACATTAAAATGGTTTCAAGTATTCCTTCAAGGTGAGGCTCAGCGAGAGTTTGTGAGTCCATCCCTGTCTCTGGAAGTACATCTCACTTGTGATGTTGCACTGGTTCTTCTTCTCCTACCCTGCTTATTTAAAGTATCTTACCACTTTGACATCATTGCCGGATTCAGGCTTAAATTCAACCCTAGAAGGATCACGGAAGTATGCATTAAATGAATGCAAATAGTGCTCCAGCAGTGGAGCTGCACTTCTGACTTCTTGTTGAAGACTCATAGAAGTGAAACCATTTTTGTGCAAATAAACAAAGCCTAGACATTGCTCATTCTATTTGTTACTATGGTATGGGCTACTTTAACATGATGCTAGGTTATTTGAGCAATCCCTTTTCCACCCAATTGACAAAGGTAGGATTTAACTTTGATAACAATGTTTCTCTTCCGTGCAAGTTGGTCATGGTGTAGGAAGCTGCTAGCACCAGCTGAATACGCTAAAATATATCAATTTTTTTTTAATCTCCTGCTCACAAAGTTATGGTTGCAGGTGCAACAGTCAGCTATAGATCAGACTATTGCAAGATTCTCTTTGCAGATCTATCGCTCTATCAAATAAAGCAGCTGCTACTTCTTCAGATCACTACAATTTGCTTGATTTCAAAGCTGGGTGAAGGAATTGTATTACCCAGGCAAGGTGTGCGCTTCATAGACTCCCAGTTCAAGAACACATTAATTTCAATTTACATCGTTTCTTGGTAAGAGTAATAGACAATGTGGCCCTTAAGTAAGTACCTTGAGAAGAAAAACAGTCTTTACAGCTCACCAGAAAACTCAAAATTTTAGATCAGCGCCTTGCTGTCATTCCCTCGGTTCAACTCAAAAGCAGAAGAGGAAGAACTCTTTTCAGTGAAGGGGTAACGTCTTTTGGCAGGAATAAGGGTTTAAACGTGATCTGACTGCCATTATAACTGGGATTTGATTATTTTATATCCATGCTGAACTTTATGAAGAAACGCATGCTTGTATCACATCTGCATTAAATTGCAATTTTAAGGAATATGCAATCAAGATTAGACTTTCAGAACTGTTAAGACCAATAAAGCTGTACTGTAGTTCAATATTAGAGCTCACTAGAAGTGTTGAATAGCATGTTTCTGCAGGCTAAGGCCTTCTAAGACAGGGTCTTTTACATATTGGTCAAGGAAAATGGTATAGTATAATTCTGCATTAGAAACATGCAAGCCAGCTGCAACGGTTTCATTGTTCCTATTAGATCAAAATGGAAGATTAAAACACATCATACAATGAACGTAGTAGAGACCCATACGTGTTTCTATTTAGAAACTGACTGATTTACATAAGAATATGGAAGGTTTTCAAACAGTAACTCGGAATGATACGTATGAGCAGTTCTCTTTCTTACATGTGCTTACTCAGCCGGACCACTCTCTGCCTTGAAGACAACAGATCTATCAGTCAGTGTGTGTGTTTGTGTTTTATATCACTTCTGGCTCTGTGGCAGAATCTAGGTAGATGGCCTGATTTGCTTGTCCCCTCCACCCCAGAGCAGACAAGAAGTGCTTGCCCTCGGTAGTATGGCTGCTGAAACTGCCAGATATCTCAGCTGAATGCTCAAGAGGAGGAGGGAAGCGGTCAAGCTTGGAGACCCAGGGAATCTGCCTGCATCAAATGGCCCCGACCCAGAATGAGTACTGGACTACGGTGAGGTGAAGGCTGATCGATAGAGCACTCATGTAAGTCAGAAAGGCTGTGAAGTGGCTGCAGTGGGATGGGCTCTATAGATCTACCCCCACTAGGTAAGAAGGGACACATTGAAACATCAGCTTGCTGAACATCTACAAGGAAATGCAGAAGACAAGAATCACTGAACCAAAGAAAAGACAAGAAGCACAAACCTAAACACAATCCTGATCACTTCTTAAATAATAACTTAGGAACCAGTTTTTTTTCCCATGAGAGTTCTACACGAAGAACACTATTAAAATATCTGCTAAACAGCAACACAAGAGAAGTACCTTGAACTCCTACATGCAATAGAGACACTTAAGCACCAAGAGCTAGTGAATATGTAAAAGGACAAAGGCATTCAAATAGAATGTGTTCTCATGTATACATGGACTAAGAGGCGTAATTCTTTTGACAGAACTCTAAAACCCATGACACCTGTGGAGCTTGACACACAATAATGAGTGCATTCAATGACACTCGCCCCAATGCTAGAGACATTTCTTTTGGGTCACTTCACCAAAGCTTTACATGTAAGCTTAGGTCTCTCATAGATAAATTACTATACATTTAGTTAACTTAATATTAGTTCAACAGCTGTACACGGAGCGTTACAGAACAAAGAGCATGCAGTCACTTGCGATATAAACTAAACCAGAAGAAAAATGAATGAAAGAAGGAACTATTGATGAAAAGCAAATTTGTAAATACACCATGAAATTCACAAAACCTAGCAATATAACATCTAGACAAACAAAACGTAAAAAAACCGCTTACATCTTAGCATCCCCTACAAAGAACTAAGGGCCAGATGTATGAATCTGGCCCAGTGCGATTCGGTAATTGCGATTTTTAAGAAATCGCAATTACCGAATCGCAAAGGGCCATGTATCACATTTGCGATTCGGTAATTGCGATTTCTTAAAAATCAATTACCGAGTCGCAAATTGCGATACAGGCCCCATTCACAGCTATGGGCCTGTTGGCCCATAGCTGCGAATTGTTTGCATTTTCGCAAATTGCGATTTCTGAAACAGAAATCGCAATTTGGGAAAAGCAAAGGGCCAGGGTGCTGGGGGCCTAAGGCCCCCTCTCCTGCACCCCATTTTTTTTTTACCACATGTAAAGTACACACATGCCAAAAGGGCAGTTTTACTGCATTTTTAAATTTTGCACCAGGTTACCACCTGGTTGCAGGTCATGGTATTTTGCACTTGCAATATACCATTCTGCGAAAAATCGCAATTTGCGATTTTTTGCAGAATTGCATTGCGACCTGGATTTTGCTAATCGTAAATTGCAATTCGCAAAATCCAGGTCGCAACGCAGAAAATCGGAATTTTTGCGATTTTCTGTTTTTGGTCTGCGAATGCATTTGATGCATTGCAGACCCTGATTTTGCACTCGCAAACGGCCGATTTCGCTGTTTGCGAGTGCAAAATCAGATGATACATCTGGCCCTAAGATCGCTGTGGCAGAGATCAATTTATTGTGCTTCAATGCACATGGTCTAATTTTTCCTAATAAAAGAAACGCACTCCTAAATGGGCATTATCAAAATAGACCCCAAATTTAGCATTTATTTGACCATGTTAGATCTCTAGTTGGCAGTGATTTGCACCCTGTCCTAGTAGGGACCCTTACTCAAGTCAGGGTAAGAGAGCCACACAGTTAAGAAAACCTCTGCTCACCCCTTTGGTAGTTTGGCATGAGCGGTCAGGTTTATCTCAGAGGCAATGTGTAAATTATTTGCACACACACAGTAACACAGTGAAAACACCACAATAGTACTCCACACCAGTTTCGAAAAATAGCCAACATTTTTCCGAGTAAAACAAGACCAGAATGACAAAAATCCAAAATAAACAAACTAAAGATATCACTTTTAAAAGTTCAAAAGACCTTAGTCCATTGAAATCGACGGTGATGACCTTTTAACACGCAGTACCTGGGATGCGTCAAAAATCAATAACGATGCAGGCCGCAAAGGTGGTGGTGCATCAGAAAAGCAAGCGTTGATTTTTTCCTTGCACACTATGTGATCCATTGATTCTTTCCTTGTGGGTAAGGCGATGCATCGGTTCCTTATTTCGGTGTGGGGTTGATGAGAAAATGGCACCCAGGGACGATGCTTCGAAAAGCCAGATGAGCTGTGTTGATGGATTTGCACTAAAACAGGAGCTGCGTCAATTCTTTCCACGGAAGACCGGTGCTGCATCAATTTTTCAGCCACAGGCAGGTGCTGCATTGATTTCTTCTGCTGCGCACACTGATGTGTGGATTTTCTTCTTCAGGTCCGCAGCTTCCACTTCCAATGACCCAGGGACTGGATTTGGCATCACTTGTCATGTCAGGACTCTCAGCAGAAGAGCCCAGGCACTGATAGGTGAAGTCTTTGTTGTCCCTGAGACCACTTAACAGGAGGCAAGCTCAGTTCAAGCCCTTGGAGAACCTTGGAAAGCAGGATATAGAAAGCTGATTACAGTCCTTTCACTCCCAGGACAGAAACAGCAAGCAGCAAGCCAGCATAGCAAAACAGCAGGCAGAGTGGCAGCCCCTCTTACAGCATCCAGGTCTTCTTCCTGGCAGGATGACCTCAGTCCAGAAGTATTCTAAAGTCATGGTATCACAGGTCCAGTATTTATACTCATTTCTGCCTCTGAAGTAGGCAACCTTCAATGGAACATCATTGTGGTGCACAAGATCCTACCTTTCCTGCCCTGGCCCAATACACACTCTAGGGGGTTGTAGACTGTTTTGTGTTAGGACAAGCACAGCCCTGTTCAGGTGCAAGTGTTAGCTTCTCCCACCACTCTTGCCCTGGAAGACCCATCAGGATATGCAGGGCACACATCAGCTCCCTTTATGTTACTGTCAAGAGTGACTTCAAAAACAGATCAACTGTCATCCTGCGCCAGACGTGTATTCCACAGCCAGGCAGAGTCACAGAATGGTGAAGCAAAAAAAAAAAAAAAAAAATCACCAAAAGGTGTATTTTTAGATTAAACTCCACATCTCTATCTGCTCCCAATGGGAAATGACACTTAAAAGATACTTTTGAGGCAATTCCCTATGTCATTCTATTGGCGAGATAGGCCTTACAATAGTGAAAAACAAATTTAGCAGTATTTCACTACCAGGATATGTACAACACACCAGTACATATCCCACCTTTTACGAACACTATGCCCTGCCCAAAGGACTGTAAAAATTGAAAATCTGGGCCCCACAAGTGAGTGCACTCGCTAGGTCGAACTGGCAGTTCAAAACTGCCCATACAGACACTGCAGTGGCAAGTCTGAGAAATGTTTACAGGGCTACTCATGTGGGTGGCACAATCAGTGCTGCATGCCCACTAGTAACATTTGATTTACAGGTCCTGGGTACCAAGGGTGCACTGCATGAGGGACTTAGTAATCAAATATGCCAATCATGGATAAACCAGTAATCAATACCATTTAGACAGGGAGCACTTGCACTTTTGCACTGGCCAGTAGTGATAAAGTACCCAGAGTCCTAAAGCCAGCAAAATTGAAACTCAGCACAGAATGAAAACAGGAGGTCAGAAGCCAAAAAAGATAGGGGACACCAGGCCAAGAGCTGACAGGTCTAACAGACCCATGACTTTAAAGATGCTTTTTACACACACACCTTCCATATTTTAGCAGAATTTATTTCTACAGCAAGATTTTAATGTGACCCTAGATGCCAAAATGGATAGCAGTTAACCCTTGGCTGTGGGTAGAACCACTGCTGTCACCAAAGAAATACTTAATTGATAGGAATCAAGCAGACCTATGGCATGGAACTAACCCAGGAGAGAGGGTTTATACTTTCTATTCATACATACACAGCTTCTATCATAGAACTGACTATTTTTAAATTTCATCACCTTCAATAAATAATTGACAACAACAGACATTTGCACACTAATCCTCTCTGATCTTGCTTCCACAAAGTGACACCTATTTTAGACAAGCCTACCCAGTGCCCACAAAAACTTGGAAAATGAAGGAAATTGCCTTTCATGTTTTAGCTCTTAGAAACAGAATAGGAGAAGCAGGGGTGGAGATGCACCTGTTTGACGAACCACCACTAAAATTTGCAGACCTATCCTTCCATTACTTTAGTGGATAATGCAAAGTGTTGTGCTAATTGGTTAGGGAGGTGAAATGATAAAAGTGAGGGAGGGGGGCATGTTTTCCATCAATGCATTTTCCATAGACTTTTGTTTCTCTCCTAGGGAGAAAGCGGAGTGGATTTATATCAAATGTGGTAAGATTAAACAATGTGGTGTGCAGATGATCCTTTGGGGATCTACAGGTAAGCAGGGTGCATATTTTTTCAGCTATTAGCCATTTTATCTTACTGCTATCTGTCGCCCTGTTATTTTTGCAAACTTTGAGGTATTTTGTGGAAGTACCACAGTACATAGTGATGACAAGTCATTATGTGATTGATTAATGACTGCCTTTACAAAAGTTAAATGAGCCATGTTGTTTTAAAGTGCACTTTGTCTGTTTTCTGGGTTTCATCTGTAGATGTAGGTAAATATTAGGTTTGATATTTTTTCCCTACCTTTTACAACTTTGTGAAAGTGTTAATAGTAGGGAAAATATTTATAAGTTTCTTGATATTGAAAAAACACAAAGTAAATTTTTTTTTACAAAATATGTTAAAAAATTCAAAAAATACATGGTTGTACTCCGAATATGATAACTATAGTGCGCTACAGTGTATTTTACATTATTAACATATTTAAGTCTTAAGTATAAAGTCTACAGAGTTCATGGCAATACCAACAAATTACTACACTACTTAAATAAATAAATGTACAGTTCTCCCTAAATATCTGTAAATTTGCATAGAAAAATACAAATGCAAATCTCTACCTATTACCACTTTAGTAAAGTAGTAATAGGTAGAGCACAATAAAAAACTGCTACTTACCTAGATAAAAATAACCTAACCCAGAACGCAGTGAAACGGGGTACACAGAATACAGACAAAGGGGGTTATTCTAACTTTGGAGGAGTGTTAATCTGTCCCAAAAGTGACGGTAAAGTGACGGATGCAACAACTTCCATGGTGTGCATGCTATGGGGACTCCCTGTCTTCACCCTGCACCAGAAGGACGGAAGAAATCTCCTGTGGAGTGACGGAGTCACTCCCCTGCTCCAGACGGCACCTTCTAAGACGACGACCGGTTCTCTTGGACTCCTCTCCTGGTGATGAGCATGCTCCTTCGAACACAAGTGGTGGTCCCCTTCGACACAAAGGGGGTTATTCTAACTTTGGAGGAGGTGTTAATCCGTCCCAAAAGTGACGGAAAAGTGACGGATTTACCACCAGCCGTATTACGAGTCCATTATATCCTATGGAACTCATAATACGGCTGGTGGTATATCCGTCACTTTACCGTCACTTTTGGGATGGATTAACACTCCTCCAAAGTTAGAATAACCCCCAAACTGTCTTAATTTCCTGCTGTCCAAAATTGGAGGAGGTAAGAGTTTGCCTTCCCCGTTTGCGGCAGTACCCCTGTGAACCACGTCATCTTCACCTCCTGAGGCCTCTGTGCACTATTTGCAAGAATCCTTCATGCACTGCCTGGCCCAGGTCCCCAGCACTCTATCCTGCGACGTTCAACTTGCTGAGTTGTTCTCCGGCACTGTGGGTCCTTCTTTTGTAGTGCTGCAACTACCGCAATTTGCACCTTCTTAGTCCCCGTGTCCTGGGACCTCCGTGGGTGCTGCCTGGTCATCTGTGGGTTCCCTCCAGTGTTGGGAGGACCCTCTGCCTCCTCAGTCTGAATTGAGGCCCCCAGGTCCCTCCTGGGTCCAGGTAGCGCCACTTTGACACAATCTGCGACATTTCTTGAACCAACGCTTGTTGGACGAATCCAGTGCCGAAACTCGTCTGCATCCAACATCTCCACGTGGGACATCCATTACATCATGCAGGAACCCTGCAGCCATCTTACCTTGGTGCATTTCTGCAGTCTTCTTCCAACTGGAGAATCCTCTTTTGCACCATCTTCTTGGTTGGCAGGGGCCCCTGTCCTTCCTGGAATCCTCTGTGACTTCTGGACTTGGTCTCCTCTCTTCACTGGCTTCAGGTCCAGGAATCCACCATTTGTTGTATGCAGTCTTGCTTGGTTCTTTCAATAACTCTAATGACGACTTGTAGTGTGTCCTAAGGAAACTTGCAGTACTTTACACCTACTCTCCTGGGCTCTGGGGTGGGGTATTTTACTCACCTTTGTGGTTTTCCTACTCTCCCAGTGATTCTCTACACACTACACTTGTCTAGGGGAATTCATGATTCACATTCCACTTTCCTAATATATGGTTTGTTTTGCCCTGGACCTATTTTCTCCTATTGCATTCTATAGCATTTCCTATTGTTTGCACTATCCTATGACTATCCTATGACTATACTTAACTTATGTTGGTGTCTAGTGTATATATTGTGTATATTACTTACCTCCAGAAGGCGTATTCACTCTAAGATATTTTGGCCCTGTGTCACCCAAATAAACTACCTTTATTTTTGGCAACACTGAGGGGGTTATTCTAACTTTGGAGGGGGTGTTAATCCGTCCCAGAAGTGACGGAAAAGTGACGGATTTACCACCAGCCGTATTACGAGTCCATTATATCCTATGGAACTCGTAATACGGCTGGTGGTATATCCGTCACTTTTCCGTCACTTTTGGGACGGATTAACACTCCTCCAAAGTTAGAATAACCCCCTGTGTATTGTCTTTACTTGTGTATAAGTACTGTGTAACTATAGTGGTATTGCAGGAGCTTTGCATGTCTCCTAGTTAAGCCTGAGCTGTTCTGCTACAGCTACCTCTATCAGCCTAAGCTGCTAGAACACTACTACATTTCACTAATAAGGGATAACTGGACCTGGTATATGGTGTAAGTACCCAAGGTACCCACTACAAACGAAGCCAGCCTCCTACAACCTGCAAACCACACTATAAAACCCACTCCATTTCACACCATGATCCTTTGCCATCACATTGCAGCAGACCATTCGCTCAGCAGAACTTGCCACACAGGAGACATTTTTTTTTCTGTTTCTCTCCCTCTGTGTTTTTTGATGATAATTTTTTTTGATAATTCCACATCTTTTTAGGCACTATGGCCCTCATTAAAACCCTGGCAGTAAATGCCGCCTACCACCATGCTGACGGCTGCCAACATACCGTGACGGCGGCAGTAATCCGCCACTGGTATTATGACCCACACATAGAATACCGCCACACTACAGACACCCACACAAGTCCGCCACACCAAAGGTCAGTGATAAACCTGCAATAGCAAAACCCACACTGTTACGCCAACAGGAATACCCCCACAGTATCACGACCCACGAATCAACGCAGCGGTCTTTCAACCGTGGTAAACCATTGGAGCTATACACCGCCACACTCAAAATACACAAACACTTACAAAACTACACGACATTGGACAATTCAAAATACACACACCTGACACACATACACACACCACACCCACACACCCAATCCAATATAAAACACACACCCACAATACCCACAACCCCTTACAACAACAAAAATATAGCTAACTGAGAGAGACAAGCCAGGAGCACCCACTCAATCAGAGGCACAGAATACCATCACCCATACACCATTCACGCACATCACAGCATACACAACACATCACCCCACACATCACCCCACACATCCTCACACATATCACTCACACCACATCAATGGCACCCCAAAGACACCCCAGGTTTTCTGAGGAGGAGCTAAGGGTAATGGTGGAGGAAAGCATCCGGGTAGAGCCACAGCTATTCGGATCAAAGGTGCAGCAGACGTCCATTGCAAATAAGATGGAGCTATGGTGGAGGATCGTGGACAGGGTCAACGCCGTGGGACAGCACCCAAGAACCAGGGATGACATCAGGAAGAGGTGGAACGACCTACGGGGGGAGTGGCGTTCCGTGGTACCAAGACACCAGATTGCTGTACAGAGGACTGGTGGTGGTTCCCCACCTCCTCCCCCACAACTAACAACATGGGAGAAGCAAGTCTTGGCGATCATGCATCCTGAGGGCCTCGCAGGAGTAGCAGGAGGACTGGATTCTGGTCAGTCAGTTCTTAAATACTTCATCCCCCCACCCTACCTGCATGCCATCACAAACTCCTACCTCTACCCTCACCCCCATCACTCCACCAACTCAACCTGGACATCACTCACAGACCTGCATGGACAGCCATCACCCCAGCATGCCCAATAGAGAGTGTCACTGTGGCAGGCTGAACGGTATAAACCAGACAGAGATCTGATAGTATGGTAAGTAAGGGTTTATTTTATAGGTGTTATCTTTGTTCATTCAAGTTTTAGATTATATAGTTAAATATGGCGTAAACCAGTTAAATGTCTCTTCTTTAACGTGGTCTTCCTTCTTTCTCTTTTCTTCCTCGGTCAGGTTGCTCAGGGAACGCGGTAAGGCTCCAGGTAGGTACCGGCAAGAAAACAGAAGAATGCTTGGGTAAGTATATAGGCGTTTACTGGGGCTCTCTATATTGAAGAAAGAATAGGGAATGGGTAAGTAGGGGAATAGGAGAAATGTGCGTCCACCCGTGAACTGTGTTAAAGCCTAACAATATCTGTGCTTCAGGTAAGTCTTAAGGTGCGCCCGAGAGGTTAGGTTTTCCCCAGTCCTTTAGTAGACTGTGCCCTTTCTTTATCCCTTTCCCCTCTCACCCCTCCCCAGTTCCCTTTCCCAGCGTAGTCCTGCCCCTTGCCCCTAGGAGGGACCGTACCTTTGTGAGCCACGACCCTCCAGGGTCGTGGCTAGGCTCCTTTGTCTGTCTCTCCCTCTCTCCGGAACTGCTCTGCTCCTGGTTTCCGGTGTCCTGCTCCTTCGTGAGATCTCCAGCGTCCGTCCTCCTCTCGCTGCCGAACTCCCTCTCTTCGCTGTGGTTCTCCTCCTCCTGCCGTTCCGCGGCCTCCTTTAAAGTGAGCGTTTCCCAGGGAATGGGGAAACGCAGCTGCGTCGGTTTGCGCGTCCCCATGGCAACATGGGGACGCGGAAATGACGTATCGGGTTCGCCCGATACAGCGTTTCCCGCTGCTGCTGTTACCGTGATCGGGTTCGCCCGATCACATACCCCTTCCCAAGAACGGTCCTGTTCGAGGACCGGAGTAGGGCAAGGAAACCTGGATAGGTAATCCGCGGGACCCTGTTGCGTTCCAGGAACATGACAAACCTGAAAGGAAAATGGCTGAAGCTCAAGAAACCATCGGAGTATTGTAGAGTTGGAATCCTTATGGGAAGCAAGCCAGGTAAGCGGAGCATGATCGGTATACAGTACAAAAGGTCGACCCAGAAGATAATACTGTAAGGTCTCCACTGCCCATTTAATGGCCAAACACTCCTTCTCGATGGTGGGGTAATGGCATTCCCGGGGAAATAGCTTCTGGCTAATAAAGACAATCGGGTGGTCCCCACCACCCGCATCAGGTTGAGCGAGCACTGCCCCAATGCCCACATTTGAAGCATCCGTGTACACATGAAAAGGTTTGGAGAAATCAGGACATTGCAAAACCGGTTCTGAGGTAAGGGAGGATTTTAACCGGTCAAAACTTAGCCTTTGACTGTCAGAAAAAGGAGCCAATTTGTTGGGGTGTTTTTTTGATAATAGGTCAGTAAGCGGGCCGCCACAGTGGAATACCCCGGGATAAACCTACGGTAGTAACCCACGAGCCCAAGAAAGGAACGCAAATCTCTCTTTGTTTTTGGGGTTGGGGCGTTTTGAATTGCTTCTACTTTAGTCATTTGGGGTTTTAACATACCACTGCCTATCTTATAGCTGAGATATGATATGTCAGTCTTTCCCAAGACACATTTCTTTGGATTAGCAGTCAACCCGGCGTCTGTGAGAGTAGTCAAAACTTGGTGTAGATGGTACAGATGGTCAAGCCAAGTATTGCTAAAGATGACAACATCATCAAGATAAGAGGCAGAGAATGAATGAAAGGGTTTTAACAATCTATCCATCAACCTTTGGAAGGTTGCCGGCGCCCCATGAAGACCAAAAGGTAACACAGTGAATTGTTATAAACCAGATTGAGTCGAGAAGGCTGTTTTTTCTTTGTCTTCGGGAAAAAGGGGTATCTGCCAGTATCCTTTAGTGAGGTCTAAGGTAGACATATACTTAGCTGTACCTAGCTTCTCGAGAACATCATCCACCCGGGGAATAGGATATGAGTCAAATTCAGAGATGGCATTGAGTTGGCGGAAGTCAATACAAAAACGAACTGTTCCGTCATGTTTGGGAACCAGAACTACGGGTGAACACCATGGGCTGACAGAAGGCTCAATAACTCCCAGGTGTATCATCTTTTCTATTTCGTTTTCTATGATATGTTTCCTAGCCTCTGGAATACGATAGGGCCGTAATCGAATAGTCTGACCTGGGGTTGTTCTTATTCTGTGCTGGATCAGGGATGTTCTGCCTGGTGTGTCTGAAAATACCCCTGAGTGCTGGGTTAATAGGGCATATAACTGATCCTTCTGTGACTTTGTCAATGAAGTGTTGACAATGGGCAAGTTTACCTCTTGTTGATTTCCTGAGGGAAACAACTCTATCTCTACTTCCTTAACGGGGGATAAGAGACAACTCACTGCTACTCTCTCGCTGACCTCTGTTTCTGCTTCCCATTTCTTGAGAAGATTCACATGATAATTTTTTTTTTTTTTGGGGTTGACACTTAACTCGATGAGATAGGTGACAGGGGAGATTGCTCGAATAATCCTATATGGCCCTTGCCATCTAGCTAACAACTTTTGATCAGATGTGGGTCTCATAATCAACACCTGGTCATTAGGAAGGAATGTACGGAGTTTACTTCCCTTATCATAATATTGTTTCTGCGACTCTTGGGCCTTTTCCATATGTTGTCTTACATTCTCCCATAAATCTTGTAAATGTGATTTCAACTTCTGAACGTATTCTAACACTGGTCGCCCCTCCTCTTCTTCTTCTTCCTCCCAGGTTTCGACTGCCATATCTAAGAGGAAACGGGGTTGCCTCCTGAAGACCAGTTCGAACGTACTATGTCCTGTAGAGGACTGTTCGTGGGTGCGAATGGCATATAATACTAAGGGCAGTTTCTGGTCCCAATCCCTCCCTGTCTCATCTACTATTTTCTTTAAGAGAGTTTTAATAGTCCTATTGTATCGTTCCACCAGTCCGTTTGTCTGTGGATGATAAACTGAAGTTTTAATCTGAGTAATGCCAAGTGTTTTACAGATCTGCTTCATAAGGTTGGACATGAAGGGTGTACCCTGGTCAGTAAGAATTTCTCGGGGAAACCCGGTCCGCGTGTATACCGTTATCATTGCCTGTGCCACCGTTTTAGTCGTCATGCTGGCAAGAGGTATGGCTTCGGGATACCGGGTTGCATAGTCTACTATCACTAGTATATATGTATGTCCCTTAGTTGAGGGAAGCAAGGGTCCAATTAGAACCATTCCCACCCTACTGAATGGAATATCAATGATGGGAAGAGGTAAGAGAGGTGCTTTCCGGGGCCGGCCTGGTTCGGTGAGTTGACACCTAGGACATTGCAAGCAATATTTTCGAATATGAGCAAACACCCCTGGCCAGTAGAATCTTCAGAGGAGATATTCTTCGGTTTTGTCTCTGCCAAAATGGCCCCCACCCGGTTGATTGTGGGCTAGAAAAAGTACTTGATCTCTATAGGTCTCGGGGACTACTAATTGGAATTTGCGTTCCCCTGCCCTGGTGGTGGTCACCCTATACAGAAGATTGCGTTGTACAAAAAAATAGGGACCCACCTCGTCAGTTTCCTCCGTTTTTGCTGTTCCCCAAGCATGAGTGAGAGTAGGGTCCTCCCTCTGATGCTGGCGGAAACTGATGGGGTCTCTGTGATTCTCCGCTATAACTCTTATGGGTTGAGGTGGGTTATTATTTGCTCGAAACTGTGCCTTGCCTTCTCTCTTTTCCCGGCGAGAAAGTTTTCTACGATATGGGGGACAGTCAATTTCGCTATAAGGAAAATGAGCCTCTGCCCACCATTCGAAGTTCTCCTTGTGGGTACCATTTAATAATTGCTGGAAGTGTACGTAGTCTGTTCCCACAATACATTCCTCTATTAGTTGTTCCATAACCCCCATGGGAAGAAAGTCTCTGTAATTTCCCCACTCTAGATCTACTGTGGAGAGAGGATATTGTGCCTTATCGCCGTGTATACAGCAAATAGTTACTCTTTGGCAGGTGTTTTCATCCACTGGGTCTATCAAATCTTGTCGTATTACTGACTGAGTACAACCCGAGTCTATGAGGGCAGAGAGGAGATGCCCATTAATTCGTAATTTCTGTTTAAATTTGGTATCCCCTGTTCCTGTACATAAGACCCTGCGTCGAGTTACTCCTATTTCCATAGGTTCTGCCCCCTCTGTTTTCCTGGGACACACGCGAGCAATATGTCCCCATTCTCCGCAGTTAAAACATTGGGGTCCGGGTATTGGATGGGCCTCCCCTGGTTTACGTGTAATAGGGTCTTCTACAGGATATCTCTGGATGGGCCGTGCTGGAGGGGTAATGGGTTTGGGATTGGGCCAAGGTGATGTTGATCTTACGTCCGTGGATATGTGATACGCACAAGCCAAATCTATAGCCACGTCCGTATCCACATTAGGATGTTGTCTTATCCAGCTTTTTGTACCTGTGGGTAATGAGTCCCAATATTGCTCGAGGATAATTGTTTTAATAACATCCTCTCGGCTAGTTCCTATAGGACCTAGCCATTTGAGCGCCAAGTCCTTAACCCTAAAGTAAAATGTTCGAGGGTCCTCATTTTGACCCCATCTAACCTTACGGAACCTTACTCGGTAATACTCAGTGTTGTGACCAATCCGTTCTAAAATGCTCTTTTTAATGTCTTTATAAGGTGTAGTTCCGTCGGGGTTGGCTGCCTGATAGGCTGCCTGTATAAGACCGGTGAGTAAGGGTGCGATGTATTGTCCCCATCTGTCTTCGGGCCACTGAGCCGAAGAGGCGACCCGCTCAAAGTTAGTAAAGAACGAATCAGGATCTTCCCCTTCCTGATACCGTTGAAGAACCGAACTGGGGACATTAGGGTGCACTTTACTAGCAGCTATGGTCTCAGTTAACTTTTTCATGGCCGTCTCATGAACCAGCTGATTGTTTGCCAATATAGTGGCTTGGCTCTTTAGAGCGGACTGTAAGGCTTCCCTATCTTCTTTGGCCTCGCGCTGGTGAGCTTCCCAAACCAGCTGTAAATGTCGCTGGCCTTCCGCCAGTTGTTTAATCATGTCCTCTAGGCTCGGATGTTCACTCATGGTTATACCGTTCCTCAGCCGCCGGAACTCAAATCCCACTTCTGACACCACTGTGGCAGGCTGAACGGTATAAACCAGACAGAGATCCGATAGTATGGTAAGTAAGGGTTTATTTTATAGGTGTTATCTTTGTTCATTCAAGTTTTAGATTATATAGTTAAATATGGCGTAAACCAGTTAAATGTCTCTTCTTTAACGTGGTCTTCCTTCTTTCTCTTTTCTTCCTTGGTCAGGTTGCTCAGGGAACGCGGTAAGGCTCCAGGTAGATACCGGCAAGAAAACAGAAGAATGCTTGGGTAAGTATATAGGCGTTTACTGGGGCTCTCTATATTGAAGAAAGAATAGGGAATGGGTAAGTAGGGGAATAGGAGAAATGTGCGTCCACCCGTGAACTGTGTTAAAGCCTAACAATATCTGTGCTTCAGGTAAGTCTTAAGGTGCGCCCGAGAGGTTAGGTTTTCCCCAGTCCTTTAGTAGACTGTGCCCTTTCTTTATCCCTTTCCCCTCTCACCACTCCCCAGTTCCCTTCCCCAGCGTAGTCCTGCCCCTTGCCCCTAGGAGGGACCGTACCTTTGTGAGCCATGACCCTCCAGGGTCGTGGCTAGGCTCCTTCGTCTGTCTCTCCCTCTCTCCGGAACTGCTCTGCTCCTGGTTTCCGGTGTCCTGCTCCTTCGTGAGATCTCCAGCGTCCGTCCTCCTCTCGCTGCCGAACTCCCTCTCTTCGCCGTGGTTCTCCTCCTTGTAGTAATCCCGCATCCAATAAAATTAGGAGAATTATCTCTTTGAAGAAAGTAGAAGTTTATTCATGACAAGACCCACGACCTTCTTCTTCCAGCACACCAGTCAGTAGTCAAATCAAACCCAAACATTCTCTCATGACCTAGTCAGAATTCTATACTCTACATTCCTTAAAGCAACAAACATTAAATAACACTTATGCCCCTACTTACATAAGAAATTCACTTCCACATATTACACATCCCCCTTTCCATAAATCAAATAAGAAATTGAAGCAATAACATAAAATATATATACAAATATACAATAAAAATGCACACAAAATACATTGACTCTAAAATTGATAAAGGAAAATCAAACAGAGGAAATATACATATTTACAAATCAATAATATACAAAGTCCCTTGAATGAGTAGGAGCAGATCTCATTTTAGAACTACTCCTGATTGAAGCATCTCCACCACCTGTAGACTGGAAACTAGATGGCGGGCAAGGAACAACTATATTGTCACTGCTCCCCGTATTGTCACTGCTCCCCATACCATCTCCTTGATTCAAATTATCATGCAACTCCCTACTGCGGCCCGCACATGTATGAGCATCTAAATCAAACCAATCCTGTCTTACCTTGCTACCATGTGCCTTCACCCTTTAAAAAATGATGCCAGCTTGCTTAGGAGTAATTTTGACTAAAACATTACAATTCCACCACCCCCTATCTTGCAATAGAACTGCTGTCCTGTTCATCCTTACAACTTTTACAGGTTCAGAGAATTTAGACTGCCCCTTACTAACCCTATGCGGTTTTTTGACCCAATCTCCCACACACAACGTTCCCTCCTTAACACGCATCCTGGAATCATAGTTTTTCTTATAACAATCTTGTTTTTCACGGACATGTTCTCTGAGACTTTGTAAGTCTACTTTTTGATAACGTTCCACTTTATCCAATAACCAATTTGGACTAATGGCCGTAATAGGTTTCCTACCTCTCAACAAAATGAAAGGAGCAACATCTGTTGTACTCTGTGGTGTAATATTATAATTCCACACCTTGAACTGTAAGTAATCTCTGACATCAAGGTTATTAGCAATTGCAGTTTGAACACCATCCTTAATTAATCTATTTGCCCTTTCAACTAAACCATTGGAAGAGGGACTATATAAAGGTACCCTTATGTGTTTTACATCATTTTTAACCAGAAAACTGGTGAACAACTCAGAAATAAAATGGGAGCCATTATCCATCACAATCTCCTTAACTCTCCCCTCTATGTAAAACAGATGTGTCAAAAATGTTATGACAGATGCAGAATCAGCAGACTTAACAAAAGAAAAGTACAACCATTTTGAAAAATAATCAATAGCCACAATCAAAAACTTTTTATCACAACCCGGCATGTTAATAGGGCCCGAAAAATCTAACCCAATTTTTTCCCAAGCATTGTTGGGCCAAGTAACCGGACATAAAGGAACCGTAGAAGTCTTCCAATGCTTGTAGCATCTTAGTGAAATTGTCACATATGTTTTTTTCTTGAATCATTAAAATGGGCATGTCACCTAAAGTGACTGGCTCCTCATGACCTGGTCGTAACATAATGCCCAACCTAGCTTGGTCCTGCCAACCTAAAATATCCTGTCCGTTAACAGCTACATACATTTTAGTAAAAATGTTCCTCCCCTTAAACAAAACACTATCCTCAAAGTATCCCCTCATGATTATGTCAAACTCCCCAAAAGCCTTGGGATTAATAGTTGTAGATTTCAGTAATTTTTCAGACCAAAATTTGTGAAATGTGTTCTCCGCTAAAATTGTAATTGGAGATCCAGAATCCGCCATCACATTTAAGTCAATTGCTCCAATTTTAACGTCACACATAGGACCTTTACATCTTTTTCCACATTCACCTAAGCCACTAATTTCTAGTGATGACACCGATACATTGTTAATCGCTTCAGCCAATATGTCATTCTCAACATCAAGTTGACTAACCTTGACTCTTGTTTTACTAGCATGACATACATTATAGAAATGTCCAATTTTCTTGCAATTATTGCATCTCTTGCCTTGAGCTGGACAATTTAGAAAATTCCCTAAATGGAATCTCGACCCACATCTGTAGCATGCTCCACTCACCCTCTTGTCAACATTCCTTCTCACACTACCCTTATGTGTAACCAAATGTATATTAGCCTCATTACTAACAGGTGTAACCTCAACAGCGGAAACTTTAGCAATGTCAGAGGACACACTGATACTAGACTCCGATAACATTTTTGATGAAACCACAGAACGCTCTATACTTCTTGCTATATCCATAACCTCATCTAAAGATGGATTCTTACACGTTAAGATGCGTTCTTGAATCTTTTTGTTAAAGCAGTTAAAAACTAATTGATCGCGTAAGGCAGTGTCAAGATAATTCCCAAAAACACATTTAGATGCTAATACACGCAAAACAGCCAAATAATCTTCAATAGATTCATCCGCAGATTGTTTGCGTTTAAAAAATGTGTGTCTTTCCACCATTACTGAAGGTTCATCCACGTACTGCCTTCCCATACGTGCCAGTGCTTCCTTATAAACATCCCAAGAGTCATCTCGCGTAGGTGCAGAAACCACAGGTAAATTATCGTAGACATCTTGTCCCGCATTACCCAAAAGATTAAATAGAATGGCTTTTTTGCGAGCTGGCGAATATTTTAAACCATCAATGGCTTCCAGATAATTCTCAAAAATTCTTAGCCATTTATGCCACGGTTTACTAGGTTTTCCAGGAAGTTCCAAAAAAGGAGGTGGTTGCATGGCATTTGAATTACTATTATTGGCCATCCTTTAATATTTCTTGAGCAAATAATATGAAACTTTTTTAAATCTCCTCCTCACTTGTGTGCTTTCTATCGTCTTGGATGCATGCACGATGAAAAATCATGAAAACACAGTCACTTTCCGTGTACGATCTCCATGTCTCAATCGCTTTAACTTGTTGCTAGGCAACCTGCACCAACACATCCAAAATGGAGACACGCAACACCAACCACCGTGATGACGTACCACGCTATACACCAGAGCGAGATTGCATGCGTCATTCAGCGCGCTGTGATCCTCACGAAGAGCGTGTTACTGCCTGGAACTCTGCGCCCCCTTCGAACAATGCTGCTCCCTTCGTTGTTGGTGCAACCGTTGGAGGCCTTCAAGCTCTCACTTGACTCATATATTACTCCGTTTCTTCCCTATGTAGTTCCAGCACGAGTTGTCTTCAATCCGACACACAGGTCCCAAAACACATGCACCAACGGCGATCAGCACTCTTGACGAGAATTAAATCTTCACTGTCGGTGGGTCTAAGTTTAAGATCGTCGCCATAAATTGTAGTAATCGCGCATCCAATAAAATTAGGAGAATTATCTCTTTAAAGAAAGTAGAAGTTTATTCATGACAAGACCCACGACCTTCTTCTTCCAGCACACCAGTCAGTAGTCAAATCAAACCCAAACATTCTCTCATGACCTAGTCAGAATTCTATACTCTACATTCTTTAAAGCAACAAACATTAAATAACACTTATGCCCCTACTTACATAAGAAATTCACTTCCACATATTACACTCCTCCTGCCGTTCCGCGGCCTCCTTTAAAGTGAGCGCTTCCCCGGGAACGGGGAAGCGCAGCTGCGTTGGGTTGCGCGTCCCCATGGCAACATGGGGACGTGGAAATGACGTATCGGGTTCGCCAGATACAGAGTTTCCCGCTGCTGCTGTTACCGTGATCGGGTTCGCCCGATCACAGTCACCCAGCCCACAAAATCACCACTCACACAAAGCCAAGCCAACAGGGAAATCACAATCATATAGGGAAACACAACCATGCACCAGATGGTACTTGCAGATACATTAACAATGCATTTGCATCCCAACAGAACCCCTACCCAACGTCACCGGAGAGGAGGTGCCAGCTACATCCAGGCCCCCACCCATAAGAGGCCCACAGTGATGACAGCAGCTCTGCACGCCTGGATCAGGATGACCAACGTAGCCCATCATGGACCTCTGGACAGTTGGTTAGCCTGCCACAGTCCCAACCCACCACAGAGCCTTCCCCCTCAGGAAACACCACCACAGCACCCACCCAGCGGGCCCATGCCACTGTCCCCAGAACACATCAATCAGCAGTGTGTCCACCACTGCAGGGACCCTTGGCAACCCCACAAACCCAGGACGATCAGGGACCAGGGGTCAGTGGCAGCGGCACACGGTTCAGCGGACAGAGGCACAGGACAACATGGAAGCTGGGAGGACTGCTGTGCGACAAGGGGAGGACAGGCCCAGGGACCCCACTCTCCACAAGGCACTCTCCAACATCCTGGGAGCATACCACCATTCCCAGGAGACCATGGGCCAGGTACTGGCCAAGTTGCAGGAGACCCAGCGGCTGCAGGAGGAACAGTACCTGGGGATCAGGGAGGACCTAACATTGCATGTACACAACACACCACCACATATCAGCACACTTATCACCCCACACACCACCCCACACATCACCTACACCACCCCATGGCACGGCAATGACACCCCAGGTTCTCGGAAGAGGAGCTCAGGGTCATGGTGGATGAAATCGTCCGGGTAGAGCAATAGCTATTCGGCTCACAGGTGCAGCACACCTCAATTGCAAGGAAGATGGAGATATGGCGAAGAATAGTGGACAGGGTCAACGCATTAGGACAGCACCCAAGAAATCGAGAGGACATCAGGAAGAGGTGGAACGAACTACCCGGGAAGGTGCGTTCCGTGGTCTCAAGACACCACCTGGTGGTTCAGCGGACTGGCGGAGGACCCCCACCTCCTCCCCCTCAACTAACAACATGGGAAGAGCAGGTCTTGTTGATTCTGCATCCTGAGGGCCTCGCAGGAGTAGGTGGAGGAATGGACTCTGGTAAGTCAAATCTTAACTATAACATTCTCACCCTACCTGCATGCTATCACACACCCCCACCCTCACCCTCACCCCCATCACTCCTACTCCTCACAAATGTCCCACTATCACAACCCACCCATCTCAACACCAAGCCCTGCATGCAACAACAAAGCATGGACACCCATCACTAAAGCATGCCCACTGCACATACCCATACACCCCCCTAAACCATCATCACACAAGGTCCCACACAGGAATGTTAGCACTGGGGTAACGGTCACCCACCCATTGCACACCTTGACACACACAGATGCAATAATCATGCCTTTATACCCCTGCAGGACCCCTACCCAACATAACCGGACAGGAGGGTCCACACATGTCCACACCACCAACAGAAGAGGCCCACAGTGATGACAGCACCTCTGTCCAACTGGATCTAGATGACCAGCCCGGCCCATCGGGGACCACACCCAGTCACAGGCCACTACAGAGCTTCCCCCCTCTGGAAACACCAGCACAGCACCCACCCAGCGGGCCCATACCTCCGTCACCAGGACACGTCAATCAGCAGTGTGTCCACCACTACAGGGAACCGTGGCTAACCCACCACCTCAACAACAACAGGGACCTGGAGGCAGTGGGCACACGGTCCAGGGGGCGGAGGCCCAGGAACACAGGGGAACTGGGAGGGCTGATGTGCGACAGTGGGCGGACAGGCCCAGGGAACCCAGTCTCCACGAGGCCCTCTCCTCCATCATGGGAGCCCACCACCACTCCCAGGAGACAATGGCAACAGTACTGGCCAAGTTTCAGGAGAACCAGCACCTGCAGGAGGAACAGTATATGGGTTTCAGGAGGGAACTCGGAACCATCAATTCCACCCTGGGCACCATCATAGGGGTGCTGAAGGAACTCATGAACACCAGGAGGGACACTGTGGCACTACAAGGGGCCCCTGACACTAGCCTGGATGATGAACTGCCCACCACCACGGCCGGCGCTAGTAGACAGGAGGCACCACCACAGGACCACCCCACCAGCACCCTACCCCCTGCAGAGGGAGAACCACCTCGCAAACGGTCCCTGAGATCCAGGAACAAGACAGAGAACGATGCCAAGACCCCTGCCAAGAAATGAGACCACCCTGATTGTCATCCTACTGTCCCACTTTGGCACCCTGTCCATACTTAAACTGCCCCAGCTCCACTTCCTATGCCCGTTTGGGCAATGCACCTGTGAGACTAATAGACTGGACTCTGCCATGGACATTCCTCCGCCATCACTCCTCACCATTTTGCTACCCTCTCCAATTTTGAGCACTAAAATAAACACCCTTAAAACACAAAACAATCTGGAGTCTGTCTGTGATTTCGGAATACTGTATTGGAAATAACTGTGGCAAAAAGCTCTTTCATTTGTAATGTCAACATACCTATGTCACACAGCTCTAGTCCATGAGGAATCAAAGCAGATGTCACACTGTGGGACCCAGATCTATGAAATCGTAAGGGAAATTGACAACTCAGTGACCATACATTGGGTGAAAAAGACAGACAGTAGAGAGGCAGTAGTGTTTAAGTACATGTAGTAGGCAGGTTTGTATCCTTACCTGTGATTCACTGGAAATATTGCTGGATCACTGAGTCCCTGTCATCCATGTCTTCTTCCGCTGCTTCCTCGTCTTCACTGTACACAGGCTCCACAGCTGCAAAAACACTGCCATCTGGACCATCCTCCTGCAGAAAGTGCACCTGTCATCGCAAAGCCAAGTTGTGAAGCATACAGCAGGCCACGATGATCTGGCACACCTTCTTTGGTGAGTAGAATAGGGATCCACCTGTCATATAGAGGCACCTGATCCTGGCCTTCAGGAGGCCGAAGGTCCGCTCGATCACCCTCCTAGTTCGCCCATGGGCCTCATTGTAGCGTTCCTCTCCCTTTGTACTGAGATTCCTCACTGGGGTCAGTAGCCATGACAGGTTGGGGTAACCAGAGTCACCTGCAAATGGTGAGGGACAACTGTTAGACACACACTAACCTGTAGGGTTATCCCCAGACCCAGACAACCATTCCCACTGACTAGCTTCCAGGTGCTCACCTAATAGCCACACACGGTGCCTCTGGAGTTGACCGATCACATAAGAGATGCTGCTATTCTGCAGGATGTAGGCGTCATGCACTGAGCCAGGGAACATGGCATTCACATGGGAGATGTACTGGTCTGCCAAACATATCATCTGTACATTCATCGAATTATAACTCTTCCGGTTTCTGTACACCTGTTCACTCCTGTGGGGGGGTACCAAAGCCACATGGGTCCCATCAATGGCACCTATGATGTGTGGGATATGTCCCAGGGCATAAAATCACCTTTCACTGTAGGCAAATCCTCCACCTAAGGGAAAACAATGTAGCTCCGCATGTGTTTCAGCAGGGCAGACAACTCTCTGGACAACACAGTGGAAAACATAGGCTAGGACATCCCTGATGCTATGGCCACTGTTGTTTGAAATGACCCACTTGCAAGGAAATGGAGCACTGACAGCACCTGCACTTGAGGGGGGATTCCTGTGGAATGGCGGATAGCTGACATCAGGTCTGGCTCCAACTGGGTACACAGTTCCTGGATTGTGGCACGGTCAAGCCTGTATGTGATTATCACATGTCTTTCCTCCATTGTCGACAGGTCCATCAATGGTCGGTACACCGCCATCTCCTCACATGTCCCAGCAGATGGTGCATATCATAGGTACGTACCCACAGCTTACACAGAACACCATTCATACTCAAAAAGCGGCCTGTATGCATGTTGAGTCTAGGCCTAGGTATGTGTGACGCAGTTGAAAATGAAGCCATGTGGGCCCCTGAAATGGTGGGTGCCTGACCTGTAAAGTGGGACAATGGGATGTGAGGTAACTGCGCTGGCGTTGTACACCGTCACGGTAGGTGGTCGAAGACCACGGCGCAATGCTGCATTGGTTAACATTGGACCCTATGGGTCCCAGGAGCCAATGACGATGTACGCCGGCGGTGACGGTACGCACCGCCGCGGACGTGATCGACATTTTCTATCTGTTCAATCACTCGGTACCTGATCTTCGACAGGAGAGGACCTACACTGCAAGTGCTGCTGTGACCTCGGTCTGGAAGAGACAATGGCTCGAGTGTCTGGGGAAAGGACCCATGCCTTCACATCGTAGGAGTTGGAGAAACTCGTGGACGGGGTCCTCCCTCAGTACACGCTACTCTACGGTCCTCCAGACAAACAGGTAAATACTCTGGGAGCATGATGTATGGGCTATGCCTGTGTGGAGAGGGGTGGATGTAAGAAGGAAGGGGGGAGAGTGCGGCGTGCATGAAATGGCGGTGAGTGCATGTGCCACATGGCAAGGGTAAGGAAGGGGGCCAATCACTTTGACGGTGCAGTTGGTAATAACTTTCTCTTTCCCCTGTACAAATCATGTAGGTCAGCGCCCACCAGAAAAAACATATTTGTCGTGCCATCGCTAAGGACGTCCGGACCCTGGGGGTCCACCACAGACGGAGCACCCACTGCTGGAAAAGATGGGAGGACATTCGCCGCTGGAGCAAGAAGATAGCGGAGGCTCAGCTGGGGATGGCCTCCCAACGTGGGAGGGGTGCCTGTGGCACCATGACCCCCCTGATGTTCAGGATCCTGGCGGTGGCGTACCCGGAGTTGGATGGGATCACAGCAGCCACAAGGGGTTGAGTACACTCGCATTTTGCTGACTTTGCGCGCAGTGGAGGGGTCTGGGTGGGGGTGGGCTGTGGGTTTCCCTAGGCCAGGGCGAGTTCCGTAGGCAAGGTCTCTCCATAAGGCAGGCCATGTGGCACCCCATCCCACCTCTGTAGAGTGACAACTACACCTAGTCATGCCCCTGTGTCATCTATGTGTGCAGATGTCGTCCATAGCCTTGTAGGCCATTTTCCAGAGATTGAACAGTGGAGCCCAAGAGCGCTGCGTAGTGCAGGGGGCTTCTGTTTCTATCGTGTCCGCCAACGGTAGGGGTAATGCATGCACTCAACATGTCTTTCTTCTGTCGTTCCCCCCTTTTTGTGGTCTCCCTGTTCTTGTGTGCATTAGTATCATCAGGCGGAGGAGCAGTGGCACCGGAGCACCAGGGGGCTGCATCCCACATGGCCATGGAGGGCCACAGTATGGAATCGGACTTCACCAGTGGGACGGAGGGCAAGGGTAGCTCCACGGCGGGAACCGGAGCTGAGACCAGTGACACGGACTCGTCCTCTGATGGGAGCTTCCCATCTACAGGTACAGCCACCACCCCCCCTTCCAGCACCACCCTCCTAGTAGCCCCTCAGCCTTCGCCCGTTCCCGCTCACCCGGGAGGGTGGACATCACCTTCGCCCCAGGCACCTCAGGCCCTCCCCAGTCACCCCTGCTGCCCTCAGTGAGGCCATTGACCTCCTCAGGTCACTCACTGTTGGTTAGTCTACCATTTTGAATGCCATCCAGGGTGTAGAAAGGCAGTTGCAACAAATGCATTCCTGGAGGGCATTCATTCTGGTCAGGCGGCCCTTCAGCAAGCTTTTCAGACTCTGGCCTCAGCACTGATGGCAGCCATTGTCCCCGTCTCTAGCATCCCCCCTCCAACTTCCTCCACCCAGACCCAATCCCCTGTACCTCAGCCTATCCCAAGCACACCTACAGACCAGCATGCACACACGTCAACACCCAAGGGAAGCTCAGGCAAACATAAGCACCACACATCCCACAGGCACTCACGCAAGCATCACACACATGCAGACATACCAACATCCACTGCCTCCAGTGTGTCCCCCTCCTCCTCGTCTCCCTCCTCCCTCCCTGTCTCGTCTACATTCACACCTGCATGCACTACCTCTACAGCCACTACGTCCCTCTCCAGCACACCCACCACCACACCCCGCTCACGTGCAGTCACAACCCCCACTACCATTCACACATCCCCTGTGTCCTCTCCCATTGTGTCTGTGATGCCCCCTCCCAAGATCCACAAATGCAGGCACACACCCACCCAAGAGCCATCCACCTCACGACAGCCTCCAGCATATGCACCTTCACCCAAAGTCAACAAACGAACACCTCCTACAACCAGAACCTCTTCCTCCACTCCCAAACCCCCTCCAGCTACCCGTCCCAGTGTGTCCCAAAAACTTTTCCTGTCCAACCTTGACCTCTTTCCCACACATCCCCCACCCGGTCCGTCTCCTAGGTCCCGAACTAGCACCTCAGCCACAACATCTCCGGGACCAGTGGTGCCTGTAGTCACTGGAATCTGGAGTGCTCCGGCCACCAGGGCAGCCAGTGTGGCACGGAGCCACAGCACAGACAGTTCCCTACCTGTGAAGCATCAGAAGTTGGCCAGTGCCTGGCGGGAGAGGGGGAAGACTCCAGCCACCAAAGCTGCTCCCAGGGGTCCCAGTGGGAGTGTGGAGTCAGCTGTGACACCTTCCAAGGTGGGGAAGGGCCACAAGAAACCCGGCAAGTCTGGGAAGAGCAGCACGGCGGAGAAGACCACCATCATCCCCGCTGCCCAGGAGGCCACCGCCAGCACCAGCCCAGCTGCCCAGGAGGCCACCGCCAGCACAAGCCCAGCTGCCCAGGACAGGACCGCCAGCACCAGCCCAGCTGCCCAGGAGGCCACTGCCAGCACCAGCCCAGCTGCCCAGGAGGCCACCACCAGCACCAGCCCTGCTGGACCATGAAGGACTGCCAGCACAAGCCACGCTGGGCCATGAAGGACTGCCAGACCAGGCCCCGCTGGGCCATGAAGGACCGCCAGCACAAGCTCCGCTGGGCCATGAAGGACCGCCAGCAAAAGACACTCTGGGCCATGAAGGTCCGCCAGCAGCTGAGTCCCTGCAATGGAGACCGCCACCTCAAGCACCGCTGAACAGGGCACCGCCGTCTCAAGCACCGCTGAACAGGGCACCGCCATCTCAAGCACCGCTGAACAGGGCACCGCCGTTTCAAGCACCGCTGAACAGGGCACCGCCACCTCAAGCACCGCTGGCCCATGAGCTCCAAGGGCACTGACGCTACTCGGGGAGTCCATCACGGGGAGAATGAAGCACGCTGGGCACAAGGCCCCCTCCAGAACCAGTGGAGACCGTCATCCACTGCCTCTGTCCTTAGCAGGATGAAGCACTCTGGGCACAAGGCCCCCTCCAGAACCAGTTGAGAATCACATCCACTACCTCTGTCCTTAGCAGGATGAAGCACTCTGGGCACAAGGCACCCTCCAGAACCAATGGAGAATCACATCCACTACCTTTGTCCTTGGCAGGATGAAGCACTCTGGGCACAAGACCCCCTCCAGAACCAGTGGGGACTGTCATCCACTACCTCTGTCCTTAGCAGGATGAAGCACTCTGGGCACAAGACCCCCTCCAGAACCAGTGGAGACTGTTATCCACTTGAGAGACTGTGGCTTTGCACTCCCCAGGATGGAACAGTGGGCAAACCACCCACTGTAGAGACTTGAGAGACTGTGGCTTTGCACTCCCCAGGATGGAACAGTGGGCAAACCACCCACAGGAGAGACTTGAGAGACTATGGCTTTGCACTCCCCAGGATGCAACAGTGGGCAAACCACCCACTGGAGAGACTTGAGAGACTGGTGCTTTGCACTCCCCAGGATGGAACAGTGGGCAAACCACCCACTGGAGAGACTTGAGAGACTGTGGCTTTGCACTCCCCAGGATTGAACAGTGGGCAACCCACCCACTGTAGAGACTTGAGAGACTGTGGCTTTGCACTCCCCAGGATTGAACAGTGGGCAACCCACCCACTTGTGAGACTTGAGAGACTGTGGCTTTGCACTCCCCAGGATTGAACAGTGGGCATGTGGCCCTCTCGTGGATTTGGCATCGTGGACTCAACTGGCTGAGGTGCCCCCCCTTTCCCTCCCCCTGAGGTGCCTGTTCAGTTGCTCTCTGATGCCCCTGCAGTGTTCTCTCCGTCATGGTCGGGGTCTTGTGTGGGCCCAGTGTTCCACTGACTTAATTGGAGCACTACCTGGACTTGGCATATATTTTGTAAATGGTGTATATATATATATATATATACATATATATATATATATATATATATATATGTGTATATATATATATATATATATATATATATATTTCTACCTACTTGATTTTAATATATTACTATGGTTACACTCATTTTCTATTGTCTTTGCATTCTTCCGGGGGGTTTGGGGGGTGTAACTGTGATGTATTAATATACATTAGTGTATGTGTTGTAGTCGGTGGGGGGGTTTGCATGTTGCGTGTGTGTGTCCCTGTTTTTTCCCTCCCCCTCCCCTGTGTCATAGGTGCAGTACTCACCGTGGTCTTCGTCGCCGGCGTTCGTGCTCCTGGTAGAGGAGCAGGCAGACTATCGCAGGTAGAATTTGGAGTTCCGGGTCCATGGTGTCCTAGTTCCTTGTGGGGTGTGTAGAGGTGAGCGTTTTCCCTTCGGAATTCCTGTTTCCGCCGTGTTTTTATCCGCCCCGGAAAAGGTGGCCATTTGGCCTGTCATAATAGTGTGGGCGGAACATTGTCTCCCGTCTGTCTGTTGGCCGTGACAGCCGATCTGTTTGTTTCTACCGCCATGGCGGTCTGAGTGTTAAAGTGTCTGTCTTTGTTGGCGGTTTCCGCCACTGTCGTAATTGCTAATTTTTTACCGCCGGCCTTTGGCGGTCTTACCGCCGCTTTAACACCATCCGCCAGGGTTGTAATGACCACCTCAGTCTTCTCACCAGTGCTTCTTCTTTTGCACCTTCATCCAGGTTAGCAGGGGCTCCTGTTTTCCCTGGTCTCTTCAGTGCTTCTTGGACTTGGTCCTATTCTTCCACAGTTCCTCAGGTTCAGGAATCCATCATTGGTGTCTTGAATTCTCTTCTAGTTCTTGCATAATCTCCTATCATGACTTTCTGTCTGTTTTAGGAAACTTACTGCAATTTACTCCTATTTTCCTGGGGCCTGGGGTGGGTTCTATTGCTTTGCATTCCACTATTTTAGTATATGGTTTGTGTTCTCCCTAGGCCCATTGCAACCTATTGTGATTTTTACTATTTGTACTATTTTCTGACTGTGTACTTACCTGTTTTCGGTTAATAGTGCATCTATTGTGTATAATACTTACCTTCTAAGCGAGTATAGTCTATGAGGTATTTTTGGCATTGTGTCACAAAAATAAAGTATCTTTAGTCTTGTAACACTGAATATTGTTTCTCATGTGTGTGAGTACTGTGTGACTACAGTGGTATAGCAAGAGCTTTGCATGTCTCCTAGTTCAGCCTTGGCTGCTCTGCCTACCGCTACCTTTAGACAGCCTAGCTTCTAGGCACTGACAACATTTCACTAATACGGGATAACTGGACCTGGTATAAGGTGTAATTACCTTTGGCACACACCAAATTGGCACAAACCAGGCCAGCCTCATACAGATACAATCTCATGAACTTCCATTTAATCACAGTGCAAGTTGTCTCTGTACAAGATCTCTCCATTCCAAGTTGGTGTCTGTCCCAGGATCAACACATGTTCACTTTGTACTATACAACACCAACATATCACTGCACATGTCACAACTTTGAAATGCCCAAAGTGACATGCCAGGTGACATGGTGAAGGACCCTGAACCAGAATAACAAGGGATAATTAATGATTTCACATATTAAATTTGACTCATTTTGTAAGTTAGGAGGACACATATACTTAACACAAGCAAAGGTAATCTATGTTTATGAACACAGTAATCAAAGTAGGGAGATTCTGATCCACTAATGTAGGAGGCTGGCCTGGCTTATAGTGAGTACCTGATGGTACTTACACATTGTGCCAGGCCCAGTTATCCCTTATTAGTAGATTAGTAGTGTTCTAACAGCTTAGGCTGATAGAGGTAGCTATAGCAGAGCAGCTTAGGCTGAACTAGGAGACATGCAAAGCTCCTACTATACCAATTATATCATATAGCACTACATCATAAGAATCACAATACTCAGAGTTCCTAAAAATAAAGGTACTTTATTTTAGTGACAATGTGCCAAAAATATCTCAGAAGATATACTCCCTTAGGAGGTAAGTAAAATACAGAAAACATACACACAAACCAAAATCAGGTAAGTAAATAGTTAGAAAGTAGTGCAAACATAGTAGATTACAATAGGATGCAATAGGCATAGAAGCAACACAAACCATATACTCTAAAAGTGGAATGTGAACTGTTGAAGTAAGCCTCAGCAAGGCCTACTAGTGCAAGGGGTTCACCTTTCTCTGCACAAAGTCCTCAGACCATGTAGGAAGAAGTTGGCACAGAAACTGAAATAAAAGACAAAGTTTATTAACCTCATGAGATGGTACTACAGTTCAAACAGCACCCTTCGGTAATGTTTGAAGTAGCACACTGAACTGAGAGAGCATGGTCCTTTTATACCCACGCAGGAGCTAAAAGGAGGTGGTACAATTATAGAAGCAAGACTGACAGTTTTCAAGGACTAACAGCTGCAGACCTTACTGAGCATGTGCGAAAGTGGGAGATGCTAAATATAACTTGTCACTAGGCAGATTTTCAAGAGTAGTTAACAGAAAGGTAGGACAGAGCACATGGTGAGCACATGGCAGCATGTGGCAGAGAAAATGGCTGCCATGAATACAAAATGGATTCCGCAAAATGTTCACAATAGTTACTAAATACAAGATGTCTTCTGCTAATGCTTAATCTAATCGCTGCTAAACTACAACAGATGACCCTTTCAGCATTAGCTGAAGACATTCGTCTTTCTAGGATAATCTAAATATTCATCTTGTATATTAATTCTCATCATTTCAGCTATTTCCTTATCTAACATATGTTGTGCTTGCATTTCTGTAATATTTCTTTTGGTAGGCATACAAGCAGTAAAACACATGGAGCAGAACATTGGACCACACTGAATACAGATACAGCATGTGAAAAATATTGCAATCATTACACACAGGATAGTCAGTAGTTTCCAGCCCCAGGCGGAAACAAGAGCCCAAAACCATCCAGAAAAAGTCCAAGTACCAGTCTCTGTGTGGATTTCTGCAGCAATTTTATGCAATTTAGATATTGCATCATATTCTGAAGGTGAGTGTTCGGGAATAAAAACACAGCAACTACTACTACCAATGATGAGACATGCACCACCTCGGTCAGCCAATATCACATCTAGTGCCATACGATTTTGGAGCGCTACAATCCTCGCAATTTGGAGCTCCTCAGTAATATTCCCAAGTGCCAGAGCTGCCTGATTGGTAACAGCTTCCACAACCCTAGTCAATCGTCTCACTTTCCTACTGTTTAACGCAGCACCCAAAAAGGGGAACAACCCTAAAGTAAAATCAACATATTGTTGCATGCTAGTATCCGTTTGGTCTACCTCATTTGTACTTATTGCCCTTTTATATCTATTGTTAATGATGTCATTGAACAGTTTAAAATCTCGGTGATACGATGCAGGGGCCAAAAACACAGGGGGTAATAGAAAAATTACCTAACACACACCTGACCACCCAACAGGTAGTTGGTAATATCCATAGTTACCACAAACAAAATATGTATTATGTGAAGCTGTAAAACTACTATTATTTACACCCTCAGTAGTTAAAATCAAGGTACAATCGCTTATTCCTACTGGAATTCGCCCAATGCTACGTATACATAAATCTGCTTTAGTTTTTGTAACAGAAATCACAAATTGTTCTTTCTTGTCAGAGTCTCTTATATTTGTGAAGACATATGGTATTGAAACATTGTCCGGTTGATACTCTTCCCATTCCCATTTAGTTCCTTTGGCTTGGGGATACCCATCTTTGTCTTTGTAGCATACTTTATTAAGGCGAAAAAGAAGTCCGCCCTCTGTACGTTTTCCAGATGCAAACAAAAGCATGTACCAAGCTTGACAAGAACCCTTGTGTGAAAAAGGAAGAGGAATGAAAGGTGTTCCTCCTTTCTTTTGATGCGCAGGTATCATTCCACATACCCAACAGTTAATAGTATTTGTAGCATTATGAGTATGATGCAACATCTGAATGAAAGTATTAATGAAGTACGATTGACGGTGCTTCTGCTCCTGATAGGGAAGCGTAAAGTAATAGTGATCCTCTGGTACTGGAGTAGTGGCAACAAAAAACTTACGAGCAGGAGCCTTCTTTTCAACAAACCAAGTGATTATTGCTATAATCACCAAAACAACAACAAACCCCATAGTACTAATGATCAGTTTGTTATTCATTTTAGCAACAGTGATAATCGACCCTTTTAGAAATTAATTAAAAACAATTGTTGGAGCTCTTATCCCTGGGCAGCCGCTGATTTCTTCGCCACGGGCCAAGACGGGTGTCACTACTCTAATGCATGGCTGATCCCCCCCCTTGCCACATTGGCTCTCCGTTTCACTAACCCAGGGCGGTAGCTCGACCAGTTTTTTTCAAAACCTTTTCAGATTCTTTCCTCGGTCTCAAATTATATTGCGACACTCCAGAAGTCGTATGGTCTGGGAAGACCTCTGCCGATTCGTCAGGTGATATAGCACGGCCTTTCTCCGTAGTCAAAATCTCTCGATGATCAGTCAGCACAGCAGGTTCCACCAAGGTAGATAGCACTCTCTTGCAGTGGCTTAGGAACTCCCCAAATATTCATTGGCCTCCCGAAAACCACTTTGTATGGGCTAAGGCCGAGTCGAGAGTGTGGCACTGACCTAATAGACAATAATGCCAAGTTAAGGATGTGGAAGCCTGCATCTTTGCTAACTTCAGTTTCAAAGTAGCATTATACCTTTCCACCAACCCTGCTGATTGTGGGTGGAAAACCGCATGGAACTTCTGTTTGATCCCTAATCCTTTCAGGACATACTTAATAACTTCCCCAACAAAATGAGGTCCGTTATCATTCCATAAAAGTCTGCAAACATCAAACCTAGGGAAAGATTATTTCAAAAACACCTTCGCTGTGGTAATGGCAGTATTACCCTTTGTGGGGTACGCCTCTATCCATTTACTGAAGGCACATACCACCACCAAGACATACTTTAAATTGTTGCAGCGTTCAAGCTGAATATAATCCATTTGTAGAACTTCAAAAGGTGCAGTTGGTGTAGCAAACCCTCCCGCAGGAGTACGTGTCCCTTTTCCAGGATTGTATTTTAAACAGATCAAACAAGACTGTACTACTCTCTTAGCTGTACTGGAAATTTCTGGATGCTCCCAAACTTGCGTAAGCAACTTTGTTATTTTTGAAGCTCCAACATGTGCCAGCCCATGTGCCATCTGAACCATGGGTTGTACAAAAGCTATAGGCAATTTCCATTTATCCATCTGCTTATTCCGCACACAGCCCTCATCATCCAATTCTTCATCTTCAGACCATTGCTCACGTTCTTTCACAGAAGCAGATTTCTGTATATCTAATACGTCTTGTCTAGCATTATGCCAACGTTCAGCTTGTGACTTCACTACATACATAGAAGTAGTACTGCATCGCAGTCTCAAGTGCTACGCGGTCCGCAAGAGCATTACCTTGCCCTATCTTATCGGTCACTTTATTATGTGCACTACATTTCACAATAGCTAGTTTCTTTGGATATGTCAATGCAGTCAAGAGGTTATGCATTAATTCTCTGTGCATTATCTGCATCCCGTGGGATGTGAGAAAGCCTCTCTCCTTCCAAAGCAAACCAAAATCATGAGCCACTCCAAAAGCATAGCGGCTGTCTGTATAAATGTTCACACATAAGTCAGTACTAAGCTCACATGCTCGTGTCAAAGCTATTAGTTCAGCTGCTTGAGCTGACTTCTGTGGTATACGAGCTGTCTCCACTACTGTGTGTATTGTGGTGATTGCATATGCAGCTGAGGTCGTACCATCTGGCAACTTCACACAAGACCCATCAACCCACAGTTCCCCGTCTACATCTGGAAGGGGCGTATCTTGTAAATCAATACGACCCTTTGTCTGTTCTTCGGTAAGGAATATACAATCATGTGTTTCTTGTGACTGAGGCTGAGTCACCGGATGTGGTAACAAAGTGGCTGGATTTAGTGTTGCACATCTCTTCAGTGTAATGTGAGGAGCCAGCAATGTCAACTCATATCCTGTTATACGAGCCCTAGTTAAATGTTGTGTCTTTGTTTGATTTAAAAGAGCATCAACCTCATGGGGTACTAACACCAACAGCTTATGTGACAAAACTATCCCTTCACTCTGACGTATCGACACAGCTGTTGTGGCAACTGAACGAAAACACCCAGGCAACGCTCGAGCGACAGGATCAAGTACTGCTGAAAAATATGCACAGGGACGCTGCTTATCGCCATGTGTCTGTTCTAAAACTGACAATGCACATCCATCTTTCTCATGTACGTAAAGTGCAAAAGGCTTCTTGTAATCTGGAGTACCTAACACTGGTGCTGAACAAAGGGCTTGTCGCAGCTGCCGGAAAGCCGTCTCACATTCATCTGTCCATGGGAGGGGCATTAGAGTATCTTTAGTCAAAAGTGCTAGCAAAGGTTTGACAATGTGTGAAAACATCCATTGCCTACAAAAAGAAGTAAGACCAAGAAATGCACGAACATCTTTCTGATTAAAGGGTACTGGTGTGTCTAAAATTGCTTGAATACGATCTGATGTAAGTGCACGGCCCTCCTTAGACAAAAGGTGACCTAAATAGGTCACCTTTGGTCTACAATATTGCAATTTCTTTCGTGACACTTTATGATGGTATGAAGCAAGAAAAGAAAGTAAGGACAAAGTGCACTTTTCACATTGCTCAGGGGTATCAGCCGCCAACAAAATATCATCGACATATTGTATGAGAGCCACACCTTCAGGCAAAACAAAAGAATCAAGTTGTCGTTTTAACGCTTGGCTGTAAATACTTGGACTCTCAGTATAGCCTTGAGGAACTCTGCAAAATCTACATGATTGTTTATTCAAAGTAAAACCAAACAAATATCGTCTGTCAGGATGAATAGGGATCGAAAAGAAAGCATTCTTCAAGTCTATCACAGAGAACGGAGTTGCTGTCGGGGGAACCAAAGTAAGAAGTGTCGTGATGTCAGATACCACAGGATATTGTGGTATCACAATCTTAGTGACTTCTCGTAAATCAATAATGAATTGGTAAATCCTGGTATCAGTATCCTTTTTCAGAATAGGAAGAATCGGACTGTTACAAACATTATACAGAACTTCCTCAACAACTCCAACTGCAATAAGATCATGCACAATTCGTGTGAGTGCTTCTTCGCCCTCCTGTGAAATTTTGTATTGAGGCAAACGTGGCAATACAGCTCCCTCCTTGACACTAATATGTACCTGTGGAATAATCATTTGTCCCACATCAGTATCTGAAGTAGCCCACAAAGTACTAGGGAGTGAAGCTAATGCAATATCCTCTTTAACAAGACAAACTCTTTCCATCACAGGATGATTATCATTTAAAATAACATGCACCCCTTCAGGAGAGCATCATATTGTAGCCCTGAAATACTTGAGCATATCAAGACCCACAATATTGTCTGGTGTATTTGGAGAAAGCAAAAATGGACAGCGAGCAGTAAATTTATCAACATGGAATGCAAGTGATTGTGACAATGGGCTAGGGGAAGGTGTTCCATCGAAACCTATTGATGTAATGGTTAAGCCAGACAGAGGAGCCCTTGGAATCAATTGTTTAGACAAGCCGCTACGGGTAGCTCCTGTATCAACCAGAAACAGATCAGTAGAACCCAAAACATGTGCTGTAACATAGGGACCCCTCTGATCTACTGGAACTTCAACTGATTCCTTACTCCATCATAGGCAATCCTATGCAAAAGCAGAATCTTGGAAATCAGGCTGCACATGGTTAGACATCTGGAATTGGCTCCGTCTATCAAAAGTGTTAAATCCATCCTGCCCTCGTACATTAGCATCAACCCTAGCATGATCATTCGTGCTTCTTCTAGGTCCTGAATATCCTGAGCGATTTCTCATTTGTCCCCGACCACGTGAACACTGCTGAACATGTAGTGCTGGACAATCGGCAGCCCAATGCCCAAATGTCTTACAATACGCACACTGATCAACAGACAAATTTGAACGAGTGTAAGAAGAACCATAAGATCCACGTCCACCTTTATCACTACCTCTAAAAGGCGGACCATAAGCTTGAGCCAACATAACCTTCGTCTTTAATTCTTTAATCTTTTTATCCTCGCTACCTTTTGCTTCTAATTCCTGACGTTCATGCAACTCAGGATCCGCACGAGTGTATTTATTCCATAATGTGCTGTACATTATAGAAGAAAGACCATGTTTAACGTACATATCTCTATTTGGCGTCCCCTCTGGGGGTGCCGGTTGCGATTCTTCCAGTCTCAAATTGGTACCATTACAAAAGCAACACATCCTACGAAGTGCGCTGAAAACAGGCATGCCAAAAATAGTGCAGAATATGCAATATTATAATCAAAGTAGCACTTAAGGTGCCGTTCAAATCAAAATTAAATTGGAGAAAATTCTCCTCATTTCCTGCCTATATAAATTGCAATTTATATATCAATTCAAAGGACACAAATTGACTAGTCACCCAAAACACGAGAGCCACAGTAAGTAGTGCTAAACTACATTACCAAACAAAGGCATCAAAACCCACAGCAAGTGCCGTAAAACGGCTCTTACCAATCACAGGGTTTCCAGTTTCCAACTGCCAAGTTCTTAAATCGACCAAATGGTCACTGCATGACGAATGAACAAAAAGGATCTCAGTCGAGTACCGGCGCCACCTAGATGGTCAAATCAGAAAGAAGGGAAAAACGCCGTGGTTGCCAAGACTCGGGTCTCCTCAGGCATTGTTCGTCCGCAGCGAGATCCCAATCCTTCGTCACGACCAATCCGTTGGGCATCCGAGTCGCCGATGAGTCTCTGTTCGGGCGCCAATTTGTTGAATTAAGCCTCAGCAAGGCCTGCTAGTGCAAGGGGTTCACCTTTCTCTGCACAAAGTCCTCAGACCATGTAGGAAGAAGTTGGCACAGAAACTGAAATAAAAGACAAAGGGGGTCATTCTGACCTCGGCGGTAAAAGGCCCTTACCGCCGGTCAGAAGTCCGCCATTCTACCGCCGCGGCCGCGGTAAACCGCCACGGTCATTCTGACCACCAACTGTGAAACCGCCAAAAATCCGACATCCAAGGAAGGCCGCCACATCAGCGGGCCGCGGAAAACTGGAGATGACCAAACCTCCACCGTCACGCCAACACAAACACGCCCATGCCATTCTGACCCACGAATCCACGCGGCGGTCTTTCAACTGCGGTATTCCATTGGCGGTACACACCGCCGCGGTCAAAATACACACACAGCTCCAAAACACTGCCACATTGGACATTTTGAAATACGCACACCTGAGACACATACAAACAACACACCCACACATCCAATCAACTATAAAACACACACCCACATCACCCACAAACCCCCACTAGTTGGAAATTGGAGCGAAGGCGAGAGCGAGAGAGATAGAGATAGAGAGAGCGAGCACAGCAATAGAAAACCCCAACACACACAGGAACCCAACTTCATCACCCACACCACATCTACGCACACATCACCACATATCACCACACACATCACCACAAACACCACCCCACACCTCATCCACACCACCCCATGGCACCCCAAAGACACCCAAGGTTTTCGGACCAAGAACTCCGGGTCATGGTGGAGGAAATCATGAGGGTTGAGCCCCAGCTCTTCGGCACACAGTTGCAGCACACCACCATAGCAAGGAAGGCTGAGCTATGGCAAAGGATCGTAGACAGGGTCAACGCTGTGGGACAGCATCCCAGAAATCGGGAAGATATCAGAAAGTGGACATTTGGCGTGCCATCGCCAAGGAAGTCCGGGCCCTGGGGGTCCACGTCAGACGGGGCACCCACTGCCGCAAGAGGTGGGAGGACATCCGCTGCGGGACCAGGAAGACCGCCGAGTCACTACTGGGGATGGCCTCCCAACCTAAGAGGGGTGCCAGTCGTACCCTGACCCCCCTGATGTCCCGGATCCTGGCGGTGGCCTACCCTGATTTGGATGGGCGCTTGAGGACATCACAGCAGACACAAGGGGGTGAGTATCAGCACATTCTGCTATCTCTCTGCGCAGTGGAGGCGTCTGGGTGAGGGAGGAGGGTTGGGGGTGACATTAGGCCAGGGCGCTTTCTGTAGTGTAGTCCTCTCCTTTAGGCATGGCCCTGTGCTCCCGGCCCCCACCTCTGTAGGGTGACA
This sequence comes from Pleurodeles waltl, assembly GCF_031143425.1. Lineage (NCBI taxonomy): Eukaryota > Metazoa > Chordata > Amphibia > Caudata > Salamandridae > Pleurodeles > Pleurodeles waltl. The sequence continues at coordinate 417,319,735 of NC_090438.1, read as the reverse complement.
AGTACAGCTATCGATGGTCCAGCATCACACATGTGTGCCTTTGTCGTCTCTAGACCTGTTGTCCTAGTCAGAAGTACTGAGTAGTGTACCCCGAATGCGCGGCTTTGTGCATGAGGCTCCTGTGTCTGTCCTCTCCGCCAACGGTGTTGACATTGCATGCACTCAACCTGGTCTTCGTTTTTCTCCCCCCACCCTTCTTCTTCGTCTTCTTGTGCATCTGTGCATTAGCATCATCAGGCGGAGGAGATTTGGCATCGGAGCACGAGGGAGCTGCAAGTCACAAGGCCCCGGTGGGACCAGGAACAGACACCGAGGGCACCAGTGATCTGGAGGGCGAGGGGAGCACCACAACGGGGACCGGTGGTGACACCAGCGACAGCGACACGTCCTCGGATGGGAGCTCCCTAGCGGTGGCGGCAAAATCCGGGCCCCCGCCTCTACAGGTACAGCCGCCACCCAGCGCACCAGCCCCGCCCTCCCAGCAGCCCCTCAGCCTACGCTCCGTGCCCGCTCGCCCAGGAAGGCGGGCGTCTCCTTCGCCCCAGGCACCTCAGCCCCTGCCCCTGTTACCCCTGCTGCCCTCAGTGAGGAGGTCATTGACCTCCTGCGGACCATCATTGTTGGGCAGACTACCCTTTTGAATGCCATCCAGGGGGTAGAAAGGGAGGTGCATCGGAGAAATGCCTACCTGGAGGGCATTCATTCGGGTCAGGCTGCCCATCAACGATCGTTCAATGCTCTGGCCTCAGCACTGACGGCAGCCATTGTCCCTGTTTCCAGCCTCCCTCTTCTGACTGCCTCCAGCCTGTCTCTGTCTCCTGTTCCTCAGCCTATCCCATCCACACCATCAGACCAGCCTGCATACACCTCAACACCCAAGGGCAGCTCATCCAGACACAAGCACCACAGAACCCACAAGCATTCACGCAAGCAACACCCAGATGCAGACATTCCAACAGTCACTACCACCTCTGTGTCCCCCTCCTCCTCGTCTCCCTCCTCCCTCCCTGTGACGTCTACACTCACACCTGCATGCACACCACCATCAGCCAGTGCTTCCATCACCAGCACACCCTCCAGTCCATTCCGCACACGTGCAGTCACCAACCCCACTACCATTTACACGTCCCCTGTGTCCTCTCCAACTGTGTCTGTCACCCCCTCTTCCAAGACACACAAACGCAGGCAGACACCCACCCAACAGCCATCCACCTCATGACAGCCTCCAGCACAAGCACCTGCACCCAAAGACAGCACACCTGACTCTCCTACAACCACATCCTCTTCCTCCACTTCCATCACCACTTCTCCTCCCTTTTACCTTGGTCCTAAGAAAGTTTTCCTTGCTAATCTTGACCTCTTTCCCTCCACTGACCCACCCCCTCCATCTGCAAAGAGTCCCAAGAGCACCTCAGCCACCACCAGCCCAGCTTCCAGTGTCACTGTGTTGCATGGGTTCTGGAGCCCACCCTTTGCCAGCAGTGACACTTCAATCAGCAGCAAGGGGACAGCCAACCCCCCACCAGGCAAGAAGACCAGGAAGCTAAAGGGCCGCCGTGAGAGGACTGACACGGCTGCCCCCAAGGAGCAAAGTTCGCCCACTTCACCAGCCACAACATCTAGGGGAGGCAAGGGCCCGAGAGCCCCATCTAAGGAGCGAAAGGGCAGCAGGGCGGAAAAGTCAGCCAGCAGGAGCGCGGAGCAGGAGGGGCCCACAAGCCCCATCCCGGGTGTTAGGAAGGACACCAAAGGGCCCAGGACTCCGTCACCGAAGGGTCCAGCAACAGCACGGTCGGAGGGCGACTGAGCAGGCCAGGTCTGGCTCCCTTGACCTACTGGACGAGCACCGCTGAACAGGGCCCCGCCGTGGAGAGGAGCACCGCTGAACAGGGCCCCGCCGGGCAGAAGAGCACCGCTGAACAGGGCCCCGCCGTGCAGAAGAGCACCGCTGAACAGGGCCCCGCCGGGCAGAAGAGCACTGCTGAACAGGGCCCCACCGTGCAGAAGAGCACCGCTGAACAGGGCCCCGCCGTGCAGAAGAGCACCGCTGAACAGGGCCCCGCCGTGCAGAAGAGCACCGCTGAACAGGGCCCCGCCGTGCAGAAGAGCACCGCTGAACAGGGCCCCGCCGTGCAGAAGAGCACCGCTGAACAGGGCCCCGCCGTGCAGAAGAGCACCGCTGAACAGGGCCCCGCCGTGCAGAAGAGCACCGCTGAACAGGGCCCCGCCGTGGAGAAGAGCACCGCTGAACAGGGCCCCGCCGTGCAGAAGAGCACCGCTGAACAGGGCCCCGCCGTGGAGAAGAGCACCGCTGAACAGGGCCCCGCCGTGCAGAAGAGCACCGCTGAACAGGGCCCCGCTGTGCAGAAGAGCACCGCTGAACAGGGCCCCGCCGTGGAGAAGAGCACCGCTGAACAGGGCCCCGCCGTGCAGAAGAGCACCGCTGAACAGGGCCCCGCCGTGCAGAAGAGCACCGCTGAACAGGGCCCCGCCGTCTCAAGCACCGCTCCGCTGGGCCCCGCCGTCTCAAGCACCGCTCCGCTGGGCCCTTCATCTCAAGCACTGCTCCGCTGGGCCCTTCATCTCAAGCACCGCTCTGCTGGGCCCCGCCGTCTCAAGCACCACTCCGCTGGGCCCCGCCGTCTCAAGCACCGCTCCGCTGGGCCCTTCATCTCAAGCACCGCTCCGCTGGGCCCCGCCGTCTCAAGCACCGCTCCGCTGGGCCCTTCATCTCAAGCACCGCTCCGCTGGGCCCGCTGTCTCAAGCACCGCTCCGCTGGGCCCTTCATCTCAAGCACCGCTCCGCTGGGCCCCGCCGTCTCAAGCACCGCTCCGCTGGGCCCTTCATCTCAAGCACCGCTCCGCTGGGCCCTTCCTGTCAAGCACCGCTCCGCTGGGCCCCGCCATCTCATGCACCGCTCCGCTGGGCCCTGCCGTCTCAAGCAGCACTGGCACAATGACAGTGCCGGATCTGTCTCGAGCTACTGTTCACGGTTCACTGTGCCCACCATGCCTCCTCCTTGACCGGTGGAGACTGTTATCCACCTGATGGACTGTGGCTTTGCAATCCCCAGGATGGCCGAGTGGGCAAGCCACCCACTGTAGAGACTTGAGAGACTGTGGCTTTGCACTCCCCAGGATGGCCGCGTGGCCAAGCCACCCACTGTAGAGACTTGAGAGACTGTGGCTTTGCACTCCCCAGGATGGCCGAGTGGGCAAGCCACCCACTGTAGAGTCTTGAGAGACTGTGGCTTTGCACTCCCCAGGATGGCACAGTGGGCATGGTGGCCCCTTCGTGGATCTGGCGTCGTGGACTCATGTGGCTGTGGTGCCCCCCCCCTTCCCTTCCCCCTGAGGTGCCTGTGGTTTTTTCATCAGATGCCCCTGCAGTGTTCTCTCCAAAGGACTCAGGTCTCCTGTGTGGGCTTTGCCCTTGTGTTGATACACTTTGGCCCACGGACACTTGGAATCTCGTTAGATGTGCAGGACTTATTACCTCAGTTTATCGTATGCACTGGATATTGAATTGGTATTTTTGATTTGTTATTGCTATTTGACCGTGACTTATCAGTGGTTTTTATTTCCCATAAATTTCGAGTCACAATTTAATTATGTCCTTGCTTTTTTTACGGGGGTTTGGGTGGTTTCACTGTGACTTGTTGCTCTGCATTGGTGTGTACATGGTTTGGGGGGGTGGGTGTATCGCGTATGTGTGTGCACGTAACCTTTCGTCCTCCCCCCTCCCCTGTGTCGTAGGTGCAGTACTCACCGTTGTCGTCTGCGCCGGAGTTCGTACTCGTGGTAGATGAGCAGGTAGACGAGAGCAGGTAGGATGTTTAATTCAGGTTCCATGCTGTCCTCCTTCCTCGTGGAGTGCGTAGAGGTGCGCGTTTTCCCGTTCGTAGTCTGTTTCCGCCGTGTTTTTATCGGCGGTGCTCCCGCCCCGGAAAAGGTGGCGGATTGGCCGGTCATGATAGTGTGGGCGGTACATTGTCTGCCGCCTGTCTGTTGGCGGTGACCGCCGCGCTGTTTGTCGGTCCCGCCGTGGCGGTCGGAGTGTTAATGTGGCGGCCTGTGTTGGCGGTTCCCGCCAGGGTCAGAATTCCATTTTTTGGACCGCCGGCCTGTTGGCGGGTTGGCCGCCGCTTTATCACCGACCGCCAGGGTTAGAATCACCCCCAAAGTTTATTAACCTCATGAAGTGGTACTACAGTTCAAACAGCACCCTTCAGTAATGTTTGAAGTAGCACACTGAACTGAGAGAGCATGGTCCTTTTATACCCACGCAGGGGCTAAAAGGAGGTGGTACAATTATAGAAGCAAGACTTGCATACATGTAAAGTCATCTGGAAATGCACAGTCAACAGGTAGGAGGGGCTGACAGTTTTCAAGGACTAACAGCTGCAGACCTTACTGAGCATGTGCGAAAGTGGGAGATGCTAAATATAACTTGTCACTAGGCAGATTTTCAAGAGTAGTTAACAGAAAGGTAGGACAGAGCACATGGTGAGCACATGGCAGCATGTGGCAGAGAAAATGGCTGCCATGAATACAAAATGGATTCCGCAAAATGTTCACAATAGTTACTAAATACAAGATGTTTTCTGCTAATGCTTAATCTAATCGCTGCTAAACTACAACAGAACCACAAATGGACCCCAGGCCTAGTGTAGTGTGTAGAGGGTCGCTGGGAGTGTAAGAAAACACTAAAGCCCATATTTATACTTTTTTAGCACTGTATTTGCGCCGCTTTCTGATGCAAAAACGGCACAAACTTACAAAATACATTTGTATTTTGCAAGTTTGCGCTGCTTTTGCATCAAAAAAAGACCCTGAAAAGTTGGAGTAAAGTTACCCTACTTCCCCAGAAACACACTAAAGTTGTGATATGAGATTCTGCAAAGACAACAACTGACTGCAAAGCACTGAAGATGGATTCCTGGACCTGAGGACCTGCAAAGGAAGGGGACCAAGTCCAAGAGTCACAAAAGTGTCCAGGGTGGGTAGGAGCCCACTAAACCCCGGATGAAGGTGCCAAAGGGCTGCCTCCGGATGGAACAAGCTGAAGAATCTGCAACAATGGAAGGTGCCAGGAACATATCCTTTGCATAGAAGATGTCCCACGGCGTGCTGGAGGATGCAGAGTTCTTTCCACAGAGAAAGACCACAAACAAGCCTTGCTAGCTGCAAGAGTTGCAGTTGAAGATAATGGGTGCTGCCCAGGCCCAGGAAGGACCAGGAGGTCGGCTCCTGGAGGAGGAGACAGATGGGGTGCTCAGCAACAGAGAGAGCCCATGCAGAAGCAAGCAGCACCCGCTGAAGTACTTGAACAGGAATTCAAGAAACATGAGCACAGCAGTCATCTCAACACAACAAAGGAGGGCCCCACGAAGTCGGTGTTCAACGTAGCGAGTTGAGCAATGCAGGATGGAGTGCTGGGGACCTGGGCTATGCTGCGCACAAAGGATTCCTTGCAAAAGTGCACAGAAGCTCTAGCAGCTGCAGATCACGCAGTACACAGGATTACTGTTTGGCGTGGGGAGGCAAGGACTTACCTCCACCAAATTTGGACAGAAGGACCACTGAACTGTTAGGGTCATTTGGATCCAGCTCCGGTGTTCCAGGGACCACACTCGTCAAGATGAGAGGGGACCCAGGGGACCAGTGATGCAGAAGTTTGGTGCCTGCGTTAGCAGGGGGAAGATTCAGTCGACCCACAGGATATTTCTTCTTAGCTTCCAGTGCAGGGTGAAGGCAAACAGCCCTCAGAGCATGCACCACCAGGAAACAGTTGAGAATGATGGCAGGATTAGGCACTACAATGTGGCTGGTAGTCGTCTTGCTGCTTTGTTGCAGGTTTGCAGGTGTCCTGGAGCAGTCAGTGGTCGATCCTTGGCAGAAGTCAAAGAGCAAGATGCAGAGGAACTCTGGTGAGCTCTTGCATTTGTTTTCTGAAGAGAAAGCCACAGGAGAGACCCTAAATAGCCCTCAGAGGAGGTTTGGCCACCTAACCAGGTAAGCACCTATCAGGAGGGGTCTCTGACATCATCTGCTGGCACTGGCCACTCAGAGGCCTCAATTGTGCCCTCACACCTCTGCATTCAAGATGTCAGAGGTCTGGGACATACTGGAGGAGCTCTGGGCACCACCCCTGGGGTGGTGATCTACAGGGGAGTGGTCACTCCCCTTTCCTTTGTCCAGTTTTCTGCCAGAGCAGGGGCTGAGGGATCCCTAAACCGGTGTAGACTGGCTTATGCAAGGAGGGCACCATCCGTGCCCTTCAAAGCATTTCCAGAGGCTGGGGAGGCTGCTCCTCCCCAGCCCTTAATACCCATTTCCAAAGGGAAAGGGTGTAACACCCTCTCTCAGAGGAAATCCTTTGTTCTGCCTTCCTGGGACTGGGCTGCCCAGACCCCAGAAGGGCAGAAGCCTGGCTGTTGGATGGCAGCAGCGATAGCTGCAGTGAAAACCCCAGAGAGCTAGTTTGGCAGTACCCAGGGTCCATGCTGGAGCCTCGGGATGCATGGGATTGGCACCCCAATACCAGATATGGTATAGGGGACAATTCCATGATCTTAGACATGTTACATGGCCATATTTTGAGTTACCATTGTGAAGCTACATATAGGTATTGATCTATATGTAGTGCACGCATTTAATGGTGTCCCCGCACTCACAAAGTCCAGGGAAATTGCCCTGAACAATGTGGGTGCACCTTGGCTAATGCCAGGGTGCCCTCATCCTTAGTAACTTTGCACCTAACCTTCACCAAGTGAGGGTGAGACATATAGGTGACTTATAAGTTACTTAAGTGCAGTGTAAAATGGCTGTGAAATAACGTGGACGTTATTTCACTCAAGCAGCAGTGGCAGTCCTGTGTAAGAATTGTCTGATCTCCCTATGGGTGGCAACAGAAATGCTGCAGCCCATAGGGATCTCCTGGAACCCCAATACCCTGGGTACCTAGGTACCATGTACTTGTGAATTATAAGGGTGTTTCTGTGTGCCAATCAGAATTGGTAAAAATGGTCACTAGCCTGCAGTGACAATTTTAAAGGCAGAAGGAGGATAAGCACTGAGGTTCTGGTTAGCAGAGCCTCAGTGACACAGTTAGGGCCCACACAGGGAACACATTCAGTCCATAAACTATGAGCCCTGGGGTCCTGGCTAGCAGGATCCCAGTGAGACAGATAAAACACACTGACAAATAGGGTTTCCACTATGAGCACTGGGGTCCTGTCTATTAGGATCCCAGTGAGACAGTAAATACACCCTGACATATACTCACAAACAGTCCATAAGTTGGGGTAACAAGGTTAGAAAGAGGCTACCTTCCTACAACTAACATCTTTTGCCTTGGACGTTCTTGAACTTACCATTCCTAACAAATTTCCTTTGCAGGCTAATATGTTCTCTATGTCACAAATTGTTCTGACATTGGAGGTTACATTATGTAAAGGTAAAATTACATTCAGGTGAAGAAGTGCTCAATAACATTTTGATGTAGGTCAGTCCCTTCTTCTTCACCACTGTAATCTTCATTGAGCATTTCAACATCCACACCCGGTGGCTCCTCACAGTCTCCGTTCTCCGCGATTGGGATGTTCCGTCACTGAAGCCGACTTCCCCTGGTGTTTTTGGATTTCTGAGCAGTGCTAAAAATCATGCTATGTTAGGATAAGCTGAGTCTCCTACATGGAAGCAACATATCAATAGATTAATGTCATATCAAGCCATTGTACCTTCTTAAACTAGGATTGAAGCAAACGATCCTCAAGTCATGTTGTACTTACCAACAAGCCGGGCCCTCTCAGGTCCAAGCAGTGACATTTGAAGGTGTATGGTGCTGTTCTGTATTACAAATGAATCTTGTGTTGACCCACGAAAGCAGGCACACACACTTGAGATGGCCAAATCTGGTAAGCAGACAACTTGCGCAATGATAGATTAGAGGTTTTTCTGATTGCAGTACACCTGCATATGATGGCACCCAGGCAATATGCTTGCCATCTATTGTTCCAACCACATGTGGTAGTCCACCCAAATCATGAAATTCTCCCTTCACAGTGGTCAAATCCTGTTGTCGTGGGAACTGGATGTAGCTGTTTCAGCACTGAAGAGAGGACTTCTTATAGCACATTACTGAAAAGTGATTGGGACATACCCCCAAATACTGCCAAAGTGTATTGAAAAGAGCCAGAGGTCACAAAATGAAGTATTGTCATGAGTTAAACTGTTACTGTTAGTGCTGTTGTATTCCTGTTGTGAGGCAGGAGATCAGGTTCAAGCTAGTAACACAAATCGAGGATAGTTTGCCTATTTAATCAAATGTTCTTAATGATATTCCTTTCCTTCACAGTGGCAAGGTCTGGAAATAGCCTATAGACCTAATGTTGTTGCCTGCTACGCTTGCCTGGGTTTGCAGGCCTGCATGTATGGAAAATAAAATATCATCCTAAATTGTCACACTATACTTTGATAATCAATACACATCTTAAGTCTTGGTAATATTAGGAAGGTCATTGTGTCATACAACTACTACTTTGTTATCAAAGTATTTTCACTTCAAAACTCATTTTTTCTTTTTTTTTTTTATTACAAGCAAATAATGCATTTGAAATGTATTATTTACATCATTTTGTTTTTATTTATTTTTAAACCATCAACAGAGATATGACTATCAATGACAAACACTGTCACAGTTCACTCTGTAATGTGTCATATCTTTCTAAAAACAGTTTAATTCATATCTGACAATTGTATAGACACTAACCTCAATTTTCAGTGCATATTGAAAAAAGCTCACTTGCCTCCTAACATTGCAGCCAAAGAGAATTCCTCGTATTTTTTTTACTTCTGTTACCGACCTCTGGTAGCCAGGATGCTGGGCAAAGCAGATGACAGGGTCCCTACATTCTCCCCTGAGGAGCTGGAGCTCCTCACCAGGAAGGTCCTGCCCCTGTACAACCAGCTGCCTGGGACCCCAGAGGAACAGGTACATGTTTGAGCGAGAACTGCTTGCCAAAGTAACTTGTTTCCTCTTTGTCACAGGCTATTTGGTCCCTTTTTGTGCATGACTGATGTGTTGTGATTGGAGGTCAGTGAACTGAATGATTTAGCTAGGAACAAGGTGTTTCAGGATGTTAGAAATGTCTTGGCATTGAAATAAAGAGTCACCTGTGAGAATTAGCTGAGTTTTCAGTTCAAGTTGCTTATGATTTCAGGTTTATAGTGACAATATGTAGGACCCTTACTCCCAGTGGCTAGTAGGCGCTGTACTACTAATTTAAGCATAAACTTACTGCCCAGGTCAAAATGATAGAAATCTGAAATCCGAAAAGAATTTTCAGAGTTCTAGAATTGTCTGATGCTGTTCTGTCAAGTGAATGTACAGGTCATAATTGAGAAATGGAATTACGTTTTGTTTTCAACATGTGCCACATACGGGGAAAGATATTGCCTATGCTGCCAGTCTAAATGACACAAGCTCACAATCAGCCATACCAGTATGTCCCATTAATACACACACTTGTTCATACTTCACCTAAAACCATGCTTTCACTGACACATGGCAGTCCTCCCATACTGTCCTTAGTCACTGTACGTGGTACAAACCACAGTATCTGACTCTTAGAAGGTTAGGCATGATGCCAATGTAGCTGTATATGTGGTTTTGTGCACAAAATGTACCAGCTGTTTAGCCTTTAGTAGCTCACAAGAAGTTGGACTAATCTGCAGTTGGTCCCACTAGATTCCAAGTTCCCGATCCCTGCCTTATATGGTGTTTGTGTGCTATATTGGTAACATAAAGTATAAAATGTTGAGGCTACTGTACAGATCACTGCAAATTCGTGTTTCTAAGGAAATCTTGATAATCTGTACTGTCTGTTCTGGGAATGCTTGTGAGAGCTGCTACTAAATTGTGTGGCTGCACTGCAAACATCCAAAATTACTCAAAACCACTTTCGTTATAATTTTCTCTCATTCATACACATCAATGCCCATCAGAAGCGTGACATCTGGATGGCCATTGCAAAGAAAGAGTGGACCCTGGGGGGGAGTCATCAAGCTGCACAGCTTGCATTGCTAGGAGAGGTGTGAGGACCTCTGACGTTGGACCAGGAAGTCAGTGTACACCCAGATCGGCCAGACTTCCCAGCGAGGCAAGTGTGTGTGTGCTGCAGCCTGACCCCACTAAAGGTACGAAAGCTTGTGGTGGCCCAAAGGGACTTTATTGGCAGTGAAAATAATAATAACTAAAAATAATAATAATAAAGCACAGCTAATCAACTGCAAGGTTATCCAGGCACTCTCCATAGGCATGAGGAGATTAAGGCCCTCATTATGACCTTGGGAGGGAGTGATAAAGTGGGGGTAATACCGCCAACATGCTGGCAGTAATTACCGTCAAATTATGACCATGGCGGAGAAATCTCCCTTAGGAAGACAATGTACCACTCCAACCGCCAGGGCGTTAAAACCACTGACCACGACGGTAGCCAACAACAGCCAGGGGGAAGACAAAGTACCTCCCACCATATTTTGACCCTGCAATCCGCCAGGATTTCCGGATTGGTACCAACGCCATCAAAAGCCTGGCGGACACACATCACAGAAGAGCAAAGACTCACCATCGAAGACACAGGAAAGAACAATGCCGCCATGGAACAGGAACTGCAAGTCTTCCCGATGCTCATCTATGTCATACTCCACCTGGAACACCAACGTCAACGAAGATGACGACGGTGAGTACAGCCTCCTAGCACAAAAGGGAGGGAGGGAGGAAAACAAGAGTGAAACACACACCTACGACACACACCATTTATACACACATCATATACACAACTAGCTGCACATGAAAAACAATGGCACACGACACACTGCATAATAACGCAAGGACAACAAGAATGCAGTAATGAGAATGTATAACAAATTAACTAATTGTACGAAAAACAGATATGTACAAATGTACACAAAGGGCCAATGCCCAGTCCAAAGTACTAAGGGACACATGGCCACAGGGCATGGTCCAAGGCCCAACTCGAATCCTGACTTCATCCGTGTAGGAAAGTACCAAATTTCTTGGCATGTTACCCCCATTTTTACCCGTATGTCAGTATGTTTTTGCCTGTCTCACTGGGATCCTGATGGTCGGGACCCCAGTGCTCATACTTTATGGCCTAATATGTGTGTTGTGCATAGTGTTTGACTGTGTCACTGAGGCTCTGCTAATCAGAACCTCAGTGCGTATGCTCTCTCTGCTTTTACATTTTCACTATAGGCTAGTGACTTCATTTACCAATTTCAATTGTCACAAAGGACCCCCCCCTCTTATAAAGTCTCTAGTATATGGTACCTAGGTACCCAGGGCATTGGGGTTCCAGGAGATCCTTAGGGGCTGCAGCATTTATTTTGCACCCATAAGGAGCTCAGACAAACCCTTCCACAGCCTGCGTTAAATAGTGCACACACTATTTCACAGCCATTTTCACTGCACTTAAGTAACTCATAAGTTACCTATATGTCTAACCTTCACTTGCAGAATGTTAGGTCCAAACTTACTAAGTGTGAGGACTCTTGCAGTAGCAAAGTTGACCCCACACAGTTCAGGGCCTAATTCCCAGGACTTTGTGAGTGCGGGAACACCATTACACGCATGCACTACATATAGGTCATTACCTATATGCAGCATCACATTGGTAACTCCGAATATGGCCATGTAAGGTGTCTAAGATCATGGAATTGTCCCGCCATTCCAAATTTGGTATTAGGAAGCCAATTCCATCCATCCTGGGGGCTCCACTATGGACCCCCAATACTGCCAAACCAGCTCTCTGAGGCTTGCAATGCAGCTACAGCTACTGCCACCTCACAGACAGGGTTGTGCCCTCCTGGGGTCTGAGCAGCTCAGTCCCAGGAAGGCAGAACAAAGCATTTCCTTTGGGAGGAGGGTGTTATACCCTCTCCCTTTGGAAATAGGTGTAAGAGCCTGGGGAGGGGTAGCCTCCCCCAGCCTCTGGAAATGCTTTGAAGGGCACAGATGGTGCCCTCCTTGCATAAGCCAGTCTACATTGGTTCAGGGATCCCCCACCCCTGCTCCGGCGCGAAACTGGACAAAGGAAAGGGGAGTGACCCTAGGGGTGGTGCCCAGAGCTCCTCCAGTGTGTCCCAGAACTCTGCCATCTTGAATGCAGAGGTGTGAGGGCACAATTGAGAACTCTGAGTGGCCAGTGCCAGCAGGTGACGTCAGAGACCCCTCCTGATAGGCTCTTACCTGGTTAGGTAGCCAATTCCCCTCTGCGGGCTATTTAGGGTCTCTCCTGTGGGTTCCTCTTCAGATAACGAATGCAAGAGCTAACCAGAGTTTCTCTGCATCTCCCTCTTCGACTTCTGCAAAGGATCGACCGCTTACTGCTCCAGAATGCCTGCAAAACTGCAACAAAGTAGCAAGAAGACTACCAGCAACATTGTAGCGCCTAATCCTGCCGGCTTTCTTGGCTGTTTCCTGGTGGTGCATGCTCTAAGGGCTGTTTGCCTTCACCCTGCACTGGAAGCCAAGAAGAAATCTCCCGTGGGTTGATGGAATCTTCCCCCTGCTAACACAGGCACCAAACTTCTGCATCACCGGTCCTCTGGGTCCCCTCTCATCTTGACGAACATGGTCCCTGGAACACAGGAGATGGATCAAAGTAACCCCGGCAGTCCAGTGGTCCTTCTGTCCAAATTTGGTGGAGGTAAGTCCTTGCCTCCCCACACCAGCCAGTAATCCTGTGTACTGCATGAACTGCAGCTGCTAGGGCTTCTGTGCATTTTTGCAAGGATTCCTTCCTGGACAGCACAGCCCAGGTCCCCAGAACTCCGTCCTGCATTGCTCAGCTCTCTGAGTTGACCTCCGAGTTCGTAGGACCCTCTTTTGTTGTGCTGAGATGACTGCCATGCTCAGATTTCTTGAATTCCTGTTCAAGTGCTTCTGCGGGTGCTGACTTCTTTTGCATGGGCTCTCTCTGTTGCTGAGCGCCCCCTCTGTTTCCTCCTCCAAGGGGCGACCTCTTGGTCCTTCCTGAGCCCTGGCAGCACCCATTATCTTTGATCACAACTCTTGCAGCTAGCAAGGCTTGTTTGTGGTCTTTCTGTGTAAAAACAAATCTGCATCTTCCAGCACACCGTGGGGTATCTACTGGCAAAAGGAGAAGTTCCTGGCACCTTCCGTTGTTGCAGAATCTTCAGCTTCTTCCACCCGGAGTCAGCCCTTTTGCACCGTCATCTGGGGTTTAGTGGGCTCCTGCCCCCCCCGGACACTTGCGTGACTCTTGGACTTAGTCCCCTTCCTTTACAGGTCCTCAGGTCCAGGAATCTGTCTTCAGTGCTTTGCAGTCAGCTGTTGTCTTTGCAGAATCCCCTATCTCGACTTTACTGTCTTTCTGGGGTAGTAGGGTAACTTTACTCCTACTTTTCAGGGTCTTGGGGTGGGGTATCTTGGACACCCTTAGTGTTTTCTTACACTCCCAGTGACCCTCTACACACTACACTAGGCCTGGGGTCCATCTGGGTTTGCATTCCACTTTTGGAGTATATGGTTTGTGTTGCCCCTAGGCCCATTGCATCCTATTGTGTTCTATAGTGTTTTGCACTATTTTCCTAACTGTTTACTTACCTGATTTTGGTTTGTGTGTATATTTTGTGTATTTTACTTACCTTCTAAGGGAGTATATCCTCTGAGATACTTTTGGCATATTGTCACTAAAATAAAGTACCTTTATTTTTAGTAACTCTGAGTATTGTGTTTTCTTGTGATATAGTGCTATATGATATCAGTGGTATGGTAGGAGCTTTGCATGTCTCCTAGTTCAGCCTAAGCTGCTCTGCTATAGCTACCTCTATCAGCCTAAGCTGCTAGAACACTAATAATCTACTAATAAGGGATAACTGGACCTGGCACAAGGTGTAAGTACCACTAGGTACCCATTATAAGCCAGGCCAGCCTCCTACACAATTGATGGGCAATTTTGCCAAGATATCCTCAATCATTCTAAGTAATTTTAAAGGGGAAGCGGTGGCACTTGCAGTGCGCATGCGGCTCCGTGACATTCCACAACAGAATCAGGAATGAGAGCTGCCTAAAATAATAGCAGAAACCTATTCAAGTATTAGTCGAGATAGCTCAGGGGCCAGACCACAGAAACCACAATTTCAGGGTAAATCGAACAAAGATACCCCCAAGCAAGCACCTGAGGGTTATAAGAAACACTGGGATAAAAAGCAACAGACTCCTAAAAAAGAGAGGTGAGAGTCTCCGCAAATGGAGACCCCACAGAATAAGTATAATCTCAGAAATAGAGATAATATAAAAACGTCTGATAGATATCAACATACTCATACACGCCAATCTCGTTCCTTTCAGGACTCATCGGAAAAAAGAAATGAGAGAGATGGGCGATCAGAGCGAAGGAAAGAGTACGTGAAACTGAGACAGGAATCACAACACTCTTCGAAGGTTTCTGTTAAAAAGGAAGAGAAACCCACCCAACAAAAACCACAATTTACAAAGAAAAAAGTGGCAGCAGTCGCAGTCCGACATGCCGCTCAGGAAGAGAGTCCTCTTGATGAACAAGAATTGGGCTCTTGCATTGCTAGACAGCGCGGCAGAGGTCAGAATAGTTTGCCGGAATCTTCTAGCGCATCTGAAGGTGAAATCAACTGATGAGTTTATACAAGTAGAGACTACGGACATGCGTGTCTTCACGTCTGATAGGGTGTACAAAGTAACGTTAGAGTTAGAAGGAGACATTGAACGCATAACGCATAATAGACGCAATCTTTTGGGCTCGCGTAGTGAAAGTATATGATGTCTTGTTGGCCGAACAAGATTGGCCACCTGACTTTGTCCGTACCTGCCCATATGGAGAAGAAGTCATTAAGCCTTCTTTCTCGCCCCTTGTTCCAGAGGAACTTGCTGAATCCTGCTCCATTGAATGGGCTTTAGCAGAAGCACCTGCATTATACAGAAATCACGTAGGATGGGATAAAGAATCCCCCTACCATGTAATTCCAATTAAAAGTGAACCTCAGTCACAACCGCATTATCCTATAAAACATGAAGCAAAAGCACCAGTGAGAGAAATACTCACACAATTAGAGTACCAGGGTATGATTGAACCCTGTGTCTCGCCAATGAAAACCCATTATTACCCGTAGCTAAACCAGACCATTTATATAGAATAGTCTTAGACTACAGACATTTAAACAGTCATACAGGTACCTATGCTATCCAAAACTCGCATAGCACAGCACTAATGAGCAACATGGTGCGTAAAAAATAAAAAACAACACTGGACATTTCCAATGTTTTTTTTACTGCCAGAATATAGCGCCTGAGAGTAGAGACTTAACAAGTTTCAGTGCACTAGGCTCCCAGAAAAAAATCTGTTGTTTACCTCAGGGGTATAAGAACAGCCCAGGACTGCTCGCAGCCCGTGTCACTGCACTTTTGCACGAGATTGACCCTGAAACATTGTCCTATGTAGATGATATCTATCTTACGGATGATGAATTACTTCCACATTTAAGACGGGTAGCCCGTATTGTTGTAGGATTTGCTGAGTTTGGCTACAAGTTCAACTTCAAAAAAACAAAAATAGCCTTCCTCAGCATCCTGTTCCTGGGATATGAGCTGTCAAGTGAAGGGAAGAGCCTAGCACCACAAATTTTAGAGAAATGCGCACAGTTACAGCCACCAAATATGATTAAAAAACTCCAATCACTATTGGGTTTCCTACATTTTGGCAGAACTTACATTCCAGATTATGCGACACGCATAAAACCTTTAAATTACTTAATACCTCCCGATTTTTCAAGTAAATTCTGGACAATTGAACATACACGCATTCTTGGAGAGTTGCAGACAGATACGCTTGCAGCACAACACTTACATACGAGGGACAACAAAACATATTTGGTCATCAGAGTAATAGCTGGGGCCATCGGTTTCACCTATGTGACATTTAATGAAGGTGAAACAGTTCTGATTGCATACAAATCACACTTGTACTCAGTGGCCGAACAACGCTTTGCTCCGACTGAGAAAATTCTCACCGCTGTACAGATGGCTGTCATTAAAGAAAGACCTCTTTCCCAAGAAAAACGCATTATTGTCATTTCTCCGATCCCAGCCCTAGAGGCTGTTACAAAAGCTAGCATTCCAAATGCAAAAGCATTACTTCCACGTTGGATACAATGGGCTACGTCTCTGACAGCCACTGATGTAGACTACATTTTTGACCCAAAGTTACAAACTCAAGAATTTTTACAATATGAAATATAATACCAGTTCCAACAAATACATTGCCTATTGAACAATATCATAGAGTCATGTACACTGATTGCTCAGCGCAACCTGCAATTGGAACTAAACATCAATATTCTGATGCTTGTGCAGTCATAAGTGGCTACATGGAGGGCGATACATTTTGTCCTCTACATACCTTTACACAAACCCTAGGGGATTGTACAACACAATTGGCGGAGCTAAAAGCTCTGCTGATGGCACTGGAACACACGGACCCTGCACAGCCTACGCTTATTGTTTGTGATTCGTACTACTGTGTCCAGTCTTTTAATGAATACCTGTATTACTGGCGCCAGAATGGGTTCAGAGATTCCAAAGGCAACACCATTAAACACAGACTACTGTGGGGGAAAGTAGCTGACCTGAACAAGATGCTACCAAGTGTCCACGTTATACACACACTTGGACACCAGCGTGTTGGAATACATATTGCTGGAAATACACTGGCTGATGAAGCCGCAAAGTCAGCAGTGGCAGTAGCCACTGTAGCTGCAGTGACTCGCTCAAGTTCCAAACCGGATGCAGACACTTGAGCTGCCGTGAGACCTACGGCTGATGGTAAGCCCTATCCTAAAGGATTTCCTAATAAATATACCTATCGAATGGGGGATCGCCTGAACACTGTAGTTAGAATACCAGGTGTAAGGGACATCCCCAATAAAGACATAAGACCAGGATTGATTACAGCAGTGCATGAGGGGGCAGCATCTGCCCATGCTGGTATGGCGGCTACAATTTCAATATTGCAGGCCCGTTACTGGTGGCCAGGTCTCTACAAAGAGACCAAGCAGTATGTCCTTTGTTGCAACATCTGTCAACAAATTAAAGTTTCCACTGCCAAACGCCTGCCACAAACACCCCTCTTAATTTCTAACAAACCATTACAATGTGTGTACTTGGACCACTGTGGTCCCCTAACACCGGATAGTGTATACAAATATATTTTAGTCGCTGTTGATTCATGCTCCAGATTTTTATGGGTGTGGCCACAACGCTCAGTACATATGCAGTTGTGGCTTTCCATTTGGACTAGGGCCCTGCTTTCGCCTCAAGGGCATTCAGGGATGCCATGGCTTCGTTGGGTGTCCAACTCCAGTACTCGTCTCCATTTCATCCCAAGGGAAATAGTGTTGTGGAGCAATTAAACTGTGATTTAAAGCAATCCTTAACAGCCAGGGTCTTAGGTACAGGTCGTAGTTGGCTTAACCACCTGTATGGCGTCCAGAGAGCACTAAATAATCTGCCTAGACGGTCCCTGGGGGGTCATACTTCATATGAGTGGCTGTTCGGAACTCAAATGTATGTTCTGGATCTTGATGGTCCTGGCGTGTAGGCAGCAGAAACACCTTTTGACATAAATTAATGTGTCACTGTCTTATAGGAATTGCAACAGTTCAGTGAGGATAATTCTTCTAACAGTGCTGCCTCCACAGGAATTAAGGATGTGCCTGTAGCATCTACCGACTGGATTCCCAGAGTTGTGGATCTTGTACGTGAGAAAGTCGTTGTGAAAAAGGAATTTGGCCCTACTTATCGAGCACCAGTCCCTGTACTAGGGATACACGGTACCAGAACTGCTATTCTACCACCGTTGGCGGGTGCCAATGAAAATCGTTTTGTCTCCATCGACAATGTCAAACTACACCATGTGGCCAATCCTGCACAGCCAACCAAGAGGAACATCCAGTAGTTCCGAATCCCTCTCGCTACTGGTGAAGAAGTTCCTCTACAAGTTGTTTACACCAACACCGACACCTCTCCGAGCTTGGGGAGGGTGGAAGATGATCTTGCATTAGTTCCACTAATGTCAACTAATTTAGAAACATTTGACCAAGTTAACTCAACTCCAACACAAACGGATGGTGCTATCTATAGTATGCCACCGCAGGAAACACCAACTCCACCACTGACAACGGCTCCGCCATTTGCACAAACTGCCTCTGGTTATTTTGCCGACTTCAAAGATGATTTCTCAGACTCATTTGCCTCTTCGACAGCTGATTTGTCAAGTACACGTAAGCTAATGAACTGGCTTATAGAAACTTATTTTATTTTTCAATGGAACTATCTATGGCTTTCTCTGACTGTTTTGGCATTTCTACTTTGGATTGGTTTTGTCATCACCTTTTTTTTTATTAGTGCATGGTCATTTTCTTCCTTAAGATAAACAGTTGAATTGGTGGAGGAGGTTTTGAAACCACGTTTTTCATCACATGAAGTCCGAAGAGACTTATCTTTTGTGAACATTTCCAGAGTGCCAATTCCTGATGGGATTATGTGGGACAAAGTAATGTTTGATATATATGGTCCCACGAAAGTTATTCAAATACCGTATCTGGTCAAATTATCAATGAATGATATAGTAATACCAGGCATTGTTTCTGATGATTGGGATGTGAGAACAGTTAATTTGATGATGACTGAATTGCAATACTATACTGTCTTTGAGAACGAAGATGTTTACCAATTTAATGAAAATTATGGTGATATGTTTTGCTATAATTATTATGGGCACCATTTCATACATAGAGCGAGCAGTCCCAGAACTGTTTTTAATTACACACAATCGGAACATTGCCTGACTCCGCCACAGGGGAGTTCCAAAACATATTCTGAAAAGTTTGCATATTTTTCTGCGCATAATCAAAAGAATGCTAAGTCATATTACTTTAAAGTACCACCTAAAAAGGATATACATATGTTAATGACCAATACGAAATTCATATATTCAGAATCCTTTGTTTCCCGGTTAGCGATAGAAGGCTATGAATATTTGCTTAAATCAATTGATCTGAAAAGTGTTTGGGGAACAAGAAATTGGCAAATTAAGGGAAAGGAAGCCTTGTTTAGAGCATGCCTTATCCCTGTACAAATGATCTTTTTAAACGAAACAGTACAACAGACAAGCTGTTTAGGCTTAGCTAAAATTAGGGAATTAAACATGCCCAGTAGACCTGCACCTGCAAAGTTTTATAAATTGCAAAAATATATAAATGCAACTGAAATTGAGCTCGATGAGTGGGTCCAGAATGGTACATTTAATGCATTATTGACACGGCCTGGTGGGTGGTTTTTGTGGCCAATAGATACAAATGGGTGTCATCAATGTTTTATTAACTCCTTGGGGGGCTTTAGGATGAGTAGGCCAGACCCTTGCTATATATCATCAGAACATGTGGGTATAATTACAACGTATAGTATGGGAAAATTATGCCAGCAGTGGCTAAAATCATCCTCACTAGACGCGGTTAGAGAACACCTCAGTCTCCTGTCTAACTCCACTGACTTACAAGATTTCTTGTCAGTCCCCAGAACACCACATAGGAAGCGTTTCTTATATGCAGTATACAATGAGATTTAGAAACTTTCCCAACAAGATACTGCTACCCGATTAAGGCAAATAGATCAGGCAAATCTAAAAAAGGCATTAGCTGTTGTGGATAATGGAATTAACACCTTTTCCGAAAGGATATATACCATAAATAATATTGTCTCTTCTGCTATAGACATTAGACAATCAAATATGTCTTCTTTACACCATGGACAGAGTCAGATCAGGTCCATTATGCAGCTGGGTTCGACGCTTCAAACATTGAAGGCGGGTCGTGTCCCATGGCAGAATGTCAGTGCAAGGGAGATATTTTCTTCTTTTAATCTAACACGACAACAACAACTAATGGCTAAGAAGGAAGCAACTTATGTCATGCTTACTATCGAGAAATTAGAAAAGTTGCCTTTTATTGTGGCCGAAATACCATCGGCTGAGTGGTTAATACATGGGGTTATTAATCTGCCTGTTTCCACACTACAATTCACCTCCTGTTTAAAACACATTCTGGTAGGCAGATATGAAAAGCTGGGAGATAGTTACATTCATGAGGTGTGAGAGCTTCCCTTCTCGTACAAATGCTTCAGTGGCATGAAGGAGATCTTTCTTAGCGGTAATGAATGCGAGACTTCTGTCAGCCATTCAATGGTTTGTAAAAAGATGTCCTTGCATGGGGCGTGTAACGCCTCAGCTGCAAACTTGGCATGTTGGCTGAAGGGAGTCCCAGGCCCCTTGATTAGACCTATGTTCCAGGTGCTTTCAAACGGCAGCTGCGTCCTCCTCAATGGTGAAGGCTGTTGTGGCATGCGGGCCGGAATGGTTTACGTTGTTTCGGTTTCTAAGGTCGTTACATGCTGCAGAATCGTACTGTTTCCCCCCACTAAATTTAAGGAAGTAGCTGATATTTGGCCCCAGATTGCTACTTCAAATGTGAATTTTGACAAGTTAAGCAGACTCAAGGCTTTATTGTTTCAAAACCATGTGGCCCTTACATCTGCGCGCGAGACTTACGCACTGCAAGTGGCAAGGTCATCAGCAGAAATACAGTCCCTGTTAAATGCAAACTTTCCGAGACACTTTGGTGAACTTGTGCGACAAATATTTAATGCATCCAGTACAACTGGAATCGCACATTTTTTCAAAGCTGTTGGTTCTGGTTTCAATCACACCTTCTCCTCCATATTCGGTTTGATACCTTCAGCTACCCACTCAATTTTCGGTAGTATTTTTTGGGGATTTCCGATAACTTTGGCTTTATTAGCTGGCATCCTGCTGTTGTTGTTGTTTATGCGCAATGGCTGGCCCACCACAACGAGGAGAAATGACGGCGCTCCCATCAGCGCAGCTGTGTCGTGAGTGTATGATGCAGTATTTTGGAGCAAAACTCCTGGAGCAATTGGAGTGTGACTGGTCTTGTCATTCAGACTGCTTTTGTGTTGTGTGCAGCCCATGATTCGGTGCCTCTGGTGCTCTTTCAAACATGCACTGTAAGTTGTCTTTCACAGCAGCGCTTGCCTGCAGTAGATCCTGATCTGTTGATGTTCTCACTGAGTGTTAATTACCAGACATGCGCATTGAGGTTGAGTTTGCTGCGTGAAGCTAATTATGAGTTACCCTTCCTGGAGGAAGTTGTCGACAACTCATCAATGGGCACTCCACGGGATGCCGCCTTGGTTGACACAGGGGCTATGGAACACACATGCTCCTTGGTCCTTTTTGGCGAGGACTTTCCGGCTTTGTCACCTGCAGAAGTGGAAGATCTCCTGTTTTCCATGACTCGTACCTAGTTTGGAACTTTTCTAAATTGACATGTCTTTTTTGAATTGTAAGTCACATGCTCATGTTTTAAATTGTCACGTAGTATGCTTGTGTGTCCCTTTAACTTGTCCAAATTGACCTGTTTTTTATATATGTCTTAGGTTGCTCTTTTAGCAATGACATTTTAGTTTTGGCTATGAACCACTTTCAACCAACAAGGGGAGGGTGTTCTGTAGCCATTTTAGTCATAGATCCGTGCACGTTATTTTAACCTAGATATATTTTATTCAGCTTCACATTGTTATTCTTATAATAACCATTTTTACGGTCTTGTTTTATTTTCATCTATCTAACTGTTTTTGCTTAGCCCAGCACTGTGTTCTCAAACAAGACATTCTTGATCACTCTGTGCCTCATTCAAGGCTACAGTTTGGTACATTGCCGGTGTACGTGGTAGAAGTTTAGTCTCCAACATTCATAGAAAGTACACATCCTCACGTAGGGACATTTTCTCAGATCATCAGCTGTGTTATTATAAAAACACTTCCTAGTCCCATTACACTTTAAGAGGGAGATTCCAGCCAGGGAACCACTACTGTATGCTGATTGCCAAATGCTTTTCTACAGATGCTAATGCAGACTACAGGCCTTTGCTCAGGTATGAGGGTTGATGTCTTCCTGGGGGAACCTGAAAGGCAGAATTAGAGCTTAACATGCTGTGCTCAGATTATGACTTAGATAGGAAATGATCCATCGATCATAGTGACAATATGATAGTGTTATTTTTATGCTTCACTCTTCTCATCACTATTTTAATACCATCATGTTGTGTCGTCCTGGTTATTGCAGCTCACGCTTTGCTATCTAAGATGCAGTCGTTTTTATTAAACTAATCATTGAAACATATACAGCTTCTGTTTGTCATTCATATATGAGACTGAATTGTAAATGAGAGAACCAGATGCAACCTGAGTGACCACGACTTCCCTGAGAAGCCTAATATGTCATGCGCTCGGCTGCCCAATCATCACTATCCTCTGGTAGAGATGAGGCACTGTTAGTTGGCCGGAGCAAAACCCGGATTTAGAGCGACAGGTGTCATCCGCAGAGGGTTAGACTCAGTCTCCCACACCGTGGATGATCATGCTGCTCAAAATCCAGTAGTCTCATTAGAATAATGAGAGCCTACGGGACACCGTCACCGCCGGCGCAGATCCCCATTGGCCACTGTACTGCATAGAGCCCCATGTTATCCAATGAGGAATTGCACAGTGGTGCAAGGCCGCCTTCCGCCACAGCGGCCATCGTCGGAGGACATACCTTACTTCCACCTATCCCTACATATAGGACAGGCAGTCTCCATTTCATGGTGGTGGACAACGGTCATATCAACGTTAACTGTGTCACAGCCTAGATGTTCTGCTTTCCCACTTATCTCCTATCGGAGCTTACAGAACCTCCCTGGAATGCACTTCTGAGTTTAAAGAAGACCTTTATTGTTGATAATTCTCCCCCACCCACAAGTTCCAGAGAGATGAAATTAGTAGATTTTAAGCACATGTTTAAAAGTAGTCGCAGCAATGAAAGCAAAATATATCACAGTACTTCTCAGTTGCAATGTACACAGCAAATATATAACATAACTGCAAAGCATAAAAGTCAAATTCATCACCGTTTGGGGAAGGCGGTAGGGCCTAAAGCTTCATCTTTCTGGGGTCTGCAAGTTGATGACTCCGGTCAACTGCGAGAAAGAGATTTTCTACCCAAACGGGAGACTGGCAACTGACGTCTAGCTCCATGTTAAAGCCAATAGGCAGCTAAACTGAACAAAACATATAGGGGGTCATTCCGACCCCGGCGGGCGGCGGGCACCGCCCGCCGGGCGGAGACTGGCAAAATACCGCACCGCGGTCAAATGACCGCGGCGGTCATTCTGACTTTCCCGCTGGGCGGGCGGGCGACCGCCGAAAGGCCGCCCGCCGGCCCAGCGGGAAAGCCCCAGCAACGATGAAGCCGGCTCCGAATGGAGCCGGCGGAGTTGCTGGGGTGCGACGGGTGCAGTGGCACCCGTCGCGATTTTCAGTGTCTGCGAGGCAGACACTGAAAATCATTATGTGGCCCTGTTAGGGGGCCCCTGCACTGCCCATGCCAGTGGCATGGGCAGTGCAGGGGCCCCCATGGGCCCCCCGACACCCGTTCCCGCCAGGAACAGGATGGCGGGAAGGGCGGCGCTGCAAGCAGCGCCGCCATGGAGGATTCCCTGGGCCAGGGGAAAACCGGCGGGAAACCGCCGGTTCCCCTTTTCTGACCGCGGCTTTACCGCCGCGATCAGAATGGCCCAAGAAGCACCGCCAGCCTGTTGGCGGTGCTTCCGCCGTCGTTGGCCCTGGCGGTCGGTGACCGCCAGGGTCAGAATGACCCCCATAATGTGCTACTGGTGAACATTGAGCAACTAATATGCGCAGTGGTGAAACACAAAGTCATTGGTCAAACACAATTAATAGCATCACACTAGATTAGCAAATACCTTGTCATTCCCACTGTCCCATCACATAAATGCACTATGTACACTGAGGTTGGGGTGCCATTGTTCAAATTGTGAAAGCCTACTCACTCTTGTGTCCCTTAGATACCTACTGCTGCCGATAAATAGGAGGACGAGACATACCCTGTGTACAGACCCCTTGTGGGCTTGGCTACACTGGAGGACAGGCACATTATACTTACCTATAGTCTGGACAGGGCAACAAACACAGAGCTGTGTGCCCAATTGGAGCCTACCTGATATCTGCTATCCGACATACGTCTGGGATCCCTCCTCTAGTGCAAGTGCTATCAGTGCTCCATTTACCGGCAAGTGGTTCTTTCCAAGTGACAGTGGGTTTGGCAGCAGGAATGTCACAGCCAATGTTCTCAATTGTGCTGACAAGAGTTTTGTGTGCCCTGGTGAAACACATGTGCAGCTACATAGCTTTCCCACAGGTGGAAGATCTGGCCACTGTGAAGGCCGGATTCTATGCAATGGGACTTATACCCAATATTGTTGGGGCCATTGACGGGGCACATATTGCGTTAATCCCTCCCCGCCTTAATGAACAGGTGTTCTGGAATCGGAAGAGTTTCCACTCACTGAATGTGCAAATGGTGTTCCTGGCAGACCAGTACATCTCCCACGTCATTGATAAGAATCCTGGGTCAGTGCATTGCTTCTTTGCTCCTAGGAATAGCAGCATCCCAAATGTGATGGCCCAACTACATAGGCACAGGGTGTGGCTGATAGGTGAGCCATGGTCCCCACCCACTATAGGTTAGTGTATGCCTTCAGGGGTCACTGTGTGAGACTAAATGTTGTCCGTCAATACTTGCAGGTGACTCTGGCTATCCAAATCTATTGTGGCTGCAGACCCCTGTGTTGAATGACACGACAGGTGCTGAGGAACGCTATAATGAGGCACATGGGTGAGCCAGAAGGATCAGTGAGAGGACCTTCGGGATCCTGAAGGCCAGGTTCATGTGCCTCCATCTGACAGGCGGATCCCTGTGGTACTCACCCGGGAAGGTCTGCCAGGCAGGAGTAGCATGCTGCATGTTGCACAACCTGGCCCTCAGATGGCATGTACCTTTTCTGTAGGAGGAGGACACTGGAGATGCCCCTGTGGTAGCAGTGGACCCTGAGGACAGTGAGGATGATGAGTCAGAGGATGAGGATGAGAACAACAGAACAGCATTAACTTCCATTGTATCTCTACTTACTGTCACCCATGGCTTGTCGTTTTACAGACGTTGGTGAGATCACAACTGTGTACTGATGTAATGGGTACAGACAGCTACAGGTCATTATTTGTATGCTCTCCCAGTGTTCAGATCATTTGCACTAGATGTGACAGTTTCCATAAATGCACATTTTCAACCCATAAAATACTAGCAGTCAAGTTGTGTTCATGGGTGTTTATTGTAGTGCTATGAAATTGAGGGAAAAGTGAAATGGAATGGAGTGATGATGGCTGAAAGTCCAGGGTATGTATTGTTCCAGTCTGTTCGTAGCACAGGTGCAGTGTCCAAGGGGCCATAGGAAGGGGAGCAAAGGCAGTTCAAAGTGTAAAAGGTGACAGTGTGGGACACAAGGGGGACAATCAGGAGAGTCTCATTTCCTGGCAGTGGTCTTGGCAAGTGTCTGTGGTTTCTGTCTGGTTTGCAGGGAATGATTGCAGGGTGGTTCACCTTCTGGAGGGGGAGAGGTGCTGGTGGCCTGTGGGTCCTGTGGCGGGGCCTCCTGCCCACTAGCTGCAGCGGACGTGGAGGGCTAGTCAATGGACTGGCTAGTGGTAGGGGCCCGCTGCTGTGCTGTTGCTTCCCTTATGATATTGGCCATGTCTGCCAGCACCCCTGCTATGGAGATCAAGTTGGTGTTGATGGCCTGCAAGTCCTCCCTGATCCCCTGATACTGTTCCTCCTACAGCCGCCTGTTCTCCTGCATGTAGTCAAGGATCTGGCCCATCGTGTCCTGGGAATGTTGGTAGGCTCCCAGGATGTCGGTGAGTGCCTCCTGGAGTGTCGGTTCCCTGGGCCTGTCTTCCCCTCGCACAGATCGGTCCTCCCAGTGTCCCTGTTGGCATGTGCCTGTGTCCCCTGAATGGTGTGCCCACTGCCACTGACCCCAGGTCCCGGATTGTCTTGGGTATGAGGTGTGACCTGGAGTCCCTGTACAGGTGGGCACACTGCTGATTGACATCTCCTGGGGACAGAGGTGTGGGTACACTGGGTGGGTGCTGTGGTGTTGGATACTGATGGAGGATGCTTTGTGGTAGAATGTGAGTGGGCTTGGGTGACCGACTGTCCAGTGGTCCCTGATGGGCTAGGTTGTTGGTCCAGATCCAGAAGTCCAGAGTTACTGTCATCACTGGGGGCATCTTCTGTTGGGGGACTGGATAGTCACAGCACATGCTCTCCGCTGACATTGGCTGGGGCACCTGTGGGGATGTAAGTGATGTATTATGCTTCATGTCTGTGACATATTGTGCATCCGTGGCTTCCCCTTTATCGTTGCTGTTGCCCTGCCATCTTTGTTTATGATGATGGATTGTTGGATGTTTAGTTTCCCTATGCTGTGCATGCTTTAGTAATAGGTTTCCATGCAGGGCTGGGAGGGCTGTCCATGCATTGGTATGGCATATAGGGCTTGGCATTGGGGTTAGTCATATGTGTTTGTGCAGTGTGTGGTATGGAGTGGAGTGTTGGGAGTGAGGGTGGGGTTTGAGATGGTGTGCAGGCATGGGGTTGATTAGTGGTAAATGTTGACTCACTAGTGTTCAGTCCTCTGGGTACTTTAGCGAGTCCCTTAGGATGTAGTAATGCCAAGACTTGCTCCTCCCATGGTGTGGGCGAGGAGGTGGGGGCCCACTGCCAGTCCTCTGTATGCAAACTGGTGCCTTGCTGCCATGGAACATACCTTCCCCCGTAGGTCGTTCCACCTCTCCCTGATGTTGTCCCTTGTTCTTGGATGCTGTCCCATGGCGTTCACCCTGTCCACGATTCTCCGCCATAGCTCCATCTTCCTGTCAATGGATATTTGCTGTACCTGTGCTCCAAACAGCTGTGGCTCTACCCTGACAATTTCTTCCACCATGACCCTTAACTCCTCATCAATGAAACAGGGGTGCCTTTGTGGGGACATGGGTGTTGTGTGGTATGTGTTGGTGAGAGTGTGTTGAGTAATTCTGTGGTGTGTATGTCTATGTGTCTCTGTGCTGCTCGTGTCAATTTCCTGGCAGTAGTTGTTGTTTGTAAAGGGATGTGAGTAATGCGGGTGTATGTTTTATGGTGCTGTGGGCGGGTGGGAGTGGTGTGTATATGAGTGTCAAGTGAGTGTTTTTCGTATTGGCCAATGTACTGCTGTTTTGTTTGTAAGTGTCCATTCTGAGCGCAGCGGTATGTGCTGCCAATGGTTTACCACTATTGAATGTCCGCCGTGGTGATTCGTGGGTCATAATGTTGTGGGCGTTGTTCTGCTGGCCTAATGGTATGGGTGTCGCTACCAACTGTTTAGCACTAAACTTTGGGCTGGCGGATTTGTGTATGTGGCTGTATTCTGTTGGATTGGTGTGTGTGTCATAATATGGGGAACGGATATTTGCCATTGTGGCGGTATATTGGCGGCCCCATGGCTGTAAGCGGGACTTACCGCCAATGTCATAATGAGGGCCTAAGTCATTTGCCCAGAATCACAGGATGTTGAGCTGACATCAAGACTTGAATGCAGATCTCCAGCTCCAAAGTTGGCAGCTTTGGTCATTACACCACACTCTCTCCTTGTCTGTGGGCCCTCCATCAGCATCAAGGGGGTTAGTTATTGTATGTAGCTATACTTTAACCTTTTTCACTTACAGCAATGTAATTTGGCATCAACTTAACCGTTGACACACATCCTCTGCAAATGAGCATTTCTGGAGCTATAAGTTTATCAAACGGTGTTTGATGGTGTGTTTGGAAAGTATTTATGTGCCAAGGTTTGTCACAGGATTCCTCATCACAAGCCAAGTATTATCTGGAGCAGGCACATGGCAGCATGCAAAAAAGGGGTAGCTGCATTTTCTTGGTGTTATGCAGGACATTTGTACATGCTCCATCACATATTTGAGTAGGTAATGTTGGCCCTATAACTGGTGACATGGCATAGTAAGCATGTGTAAGACAGTTTCAGGCTTTACATTGGTAAGTTGGTAAAATGAAAATATGTTCATGAGCAAATGGGCCAAAAGGACTGTAAACATGCGTACAATGGCATCATTCTATATTTGAAAACAAATGTATGATGGAACAATGAATGCTGGAACCATGCATGCCTGAACAACATGCTCAGAACAACGACTGCGTTGTTACCACGGATGCCTTTACTAAGTCTGCCTTTATAACGATTTGTTGTTGTAAAAGCATAACTAGTAAAGGCATTTGTGGAATGGCATGCGTGGTTCTAGCATGTGACCCTACACCTGCCCTAATGCCCAGAAGTACCCCACCCCTAATACTAAAACTACCCCGACCCCCAACCCTAAAACAAAAATACCCTGGATACCTCCCACCCACCCTGAGCCATAAACACTTCCCCGACCTCCCCCACCCACCCTAAAACAATTGACCCCCAACCCGCAACTAAAAACCAAACTACCCGGATCCCCCAACCCCAAAAACCAAACTACCTTGATCCCCCACCACCAAAAACATAACTACCCTGATCCCTCACCCTCAAAACAAAAGTACCTCAATCCCCCCTACCCTGCCCCATAAAACATAACTACCCCGATCCCCCACACCAAAAACCAAACTACCCTGACCCCACCCATAAAAACCAAACTACCCTAACCCCCACCCCGAAAAACCAAACTACCCTGATACCCTTACCCCCACCCCACCACCAAAAATCAAAGTATCTGATCCCCTTAATCCTGTTCCCCAAAAAAAAACTACCCTGATCCCCTCACCCCCAAAAACCAAACGACCCCTCCCCAACCCTCAAAAACAAAAGTACCCAGACCCCCTACCACCAAAACAAAACTACCCCGACCCCCACCCGTCCCTAAAAACAGAACTACCCGAACCCCTCACCCCCACAAAACGCAGAACTGCCACACTCCCCGCCCCTAAAAACCAAACTACCCCGACCCAAGCCTTTAATCCACCCCCAACCCTAAAAACTACCCCCAGCCCCACTTACCTGACCGCATCCTCTCCTGATGCACTCTCCCTTTTTCTCTGCCTTAACCACGCATGTGCAAGCATGGTTCTGCTTGGATTAACAAAGTAATCGTTGTTCCGGAGTCGTTGTTCTGGACTCATCCCTCTGAAAACTGCTTGAGAAATGTTTAAATAGCAAAAATCTGTTCATTTCATGTAGACAATAACAGGTTGTCATGAATCCTCCATCCTTCCCTAATGTGAGTGTGAGCTAGTTTGTGACAACCAACATGACTTTTCATGCAAGAATGTGTTGATTGGAACAGACATGAAAGTGTACACATTGGTGACAGTATTATGTGTGGCCCAAATGACATATAAGAGTCCTTAGTTATGTCCAGATGGGAAAGCAATGACAGTGAACAAAGTTTTACTTGAAATTACAATTGCAGATGAAAGGTTCCATCACATAGATGTTAGTGTAGCCCATCTTGATGAGTCAATATCCGGCCCAAAACATGTCTCTTTTGGATATGTTGAAAAGCTGTTGCTCTCAACCGCAGTGGTTTGGGAAGGTATCCAGGCCTATGTATTTACTGATGCTGACAAGGCAATTTGTCATGCAGAGTAATACAAGTGGATACGGGACAAAAGGCATACAAGGTATGGCTGCTAGCATAGAGAATTTCTATACTGTGAGCAGATGTTTTTTGGTATTTTGGTATTTTTCCTACATGCATGGGATACTGAAGATAAAGAAGCCACGTTTTGAGTGTCTTAAAGCTTGTGTAATCTGAAGACTCGGCAAATGTTTTCTGAGCAAAGTTCATGTTAAACTCCATTGTACATATACCCCCCAATTGTTGTATCTATTTTGACAACATTATCTGGGCAAGGCGAAGGTGACCTCAGCCATGTCATCGGAGAAGGAGCTGGACACTGTGGCCATGGTGCAGACACCACTGAGGGAAACAGTGCTACTGAGGGTGAGGGAACTGGTGCTGAGACCACAAGTGGCCCATCATCTTCTTTGGAGGCCTCCACAGATGACCAGTCCCTAGTGGTGACAGACCACATTCCAATCTTCACCCACCCTCTAGCCCACCACAGTTGCCCATAACTGCTCCCCTAAAAGGGTTGCTGTCACCCTAGCTACAGGCATGTCCTCTCACACTGGTCTCTCAGGCTGTGCTCAATAGGGAGGCCCTTGATCTTTTGAGGACTTTCTGTAGGCCACACTGAACTATTGAAGGCTTACTGGTCACAGTGCCAAGATGCTGGCTTTCCTGGATGGCATTCCAAGTGCCCTGTCTGAACTACAGTGGTGATGCCATGGTCTGACCTCCTCCTTGACTGCAGCTGTGCCACCCACCCCAACCTTGTGTCCCAACTGCCACTCCTCTCCATTCCAAATACCTCTTCCCAGCACTTTCCAGAGCTGTCAGCGAGACCAAATCCTCAGGGTACACGCATTGTTGCCAATAGGACCACCTCCTGGCAGCTCCAACTCTACAAGCCCTAACAGTGCAGAGTCTTAGAGTGGCCAAGTGAGGGGTAGGGAGTTAAGGAAGGGTACAGTGGGGAAGGAGACCTGCAGAAACAAGAATCACAAATACTACAGAGAAATACCAATCACAGAACTCTTCGGAATCTCTCAACTATAATTCCTGCAGTCGCTTGGAACAATAATAAATCATAGCACCTTTCATAAGTTTCAAGAAATGAAAGATTAAAACGGTATTCACTCAAACAAATGTTACTTCACATTTCAAAAAGTTTCCAAGATACGCAATTTCAGTTTGTGTCTGTACTTTTCATTAACCATAACCAAATATTCCCTTGAGTTCAAATCATTGCCTTAGCATTTATTCATAACCATTTAAACCTCTTCTGGGTAAACGCGCTTATACAATTTATCTCTGTTGCAACCGAGCGACTCCACAAGTAAGCAGCTGAAGTTGAAAAGTGACCGCAAGAAAGAGGTAACCCTGTAACAGCAAAACATTTGCTTAGTTTGTTATCAGCCTAAATATTTACAACTGATTGCCAAAGATTACTAATTTCTACAAAAAAAGAATATGAACCTTTAAACAGTTTAATCAAATAATAAAACGTATGATGGAAGCTAGAAACCACCTTCCGTCTTACCGCCCTGAGTGTCTGCTACTCGCTGATTCAGATGCCTCAACACGGGGAAATCCCAGGCGACCTGCAGGAACATGGAAACACCGGACTTCAATCAGAAACTCCGGTCCTCACGAGATCCTCAGAATAGTGAGCACTGAGAACTGGGCGGGGTCACTTAAATAGACTTGTGCCCTGCCCCATGTGCCACACCCAAAGTGCCCCGCCCAATATGCCACACCCAAAGTGCCCCGCCCAAGATGGCTGTTATAAAGATACTTGGGACCAATGCCATGAACAAAAGATAATGTGTGTATAACGCGCTGCAGCAGCTACTGGATTCTGCAAATAGCAGTTTCTGGACTAAGACTGTGTGGTGGAAACAGTAATGCATGGATTCTGGAATTAGGTGGGCCCTAGAGTGGGCATGCAGCCATGGTGTTGACAGTATTCCCCCCTCCCTAGTGCGCTCTAGTGCCTGGTTTATGAGGATGGAGGTGTGAAAACACTGCACAAGTTGTGGGGCATGCACTCCATGTGCTGGAACCCAGGAGTCATTTTCTGGTCCGTAGCCTTTCCATGCTATCAGATACCATAAGTTTGGGCCTCGGAATTTGAAATCTAAAATCTGTCGCACTTCATATTCCCATTCTCCTTGCACTAGAACTGGAGAAGAATGAGAACAGGATTTTTGATGTGCTTTTTTCAGAAGGGAAGTATGCAAAACGGGGTGAATATGTAGTGGTGTGGGTAAAAGCAGTTTGTATGTCCCTGGATTTATCTGCTGAAGTACAGTGTAAGGACCAATGTACTTAGGATGCAACATATGTTTTTTCTTAAAGGTGATGTGACGAGTTGAGAGCCACACTTTATCTCCTGGCTTGTATTGTGGACCTTCACAATGTTTTTTATCATAATTTCTTTTATATTTTAGTTTCGCTTTTTCCTGGTGTTGTTGAATTTGCTTTTGCACCTGATGAAGTTGTTGTATAGTATCTGAGACTGCTGGAGTAAGAGAGGTTTCTTGGGGTATTATGATAGGTAATGTAACTGGGTGATACCCAAACATCCCATAAAAAGGTGTTGATCCTGTGGATGTATGGTAAGAGTTATTATAGGCTAATTCTGCTAGCCAAAGCATTGATGCCCAGGAAGTTACCGCCTTTTCTGCACAAGCTTGTAAATATTTCTTTAATTATTGATTTATTCTTTCG
The DNA here is from genome assembly GCF_031143425.1 of Pleurodeles waltl. Classification (NCBI taxonomy): domain Eukaryota; kingdom Metazoa; phylum Chordata; class Amphibia; order Caudata; family Salamandridae; genus Pleurodeles; species Pleurodeles waltl. The sequence continues at coordinate 417,287,295 of NC_090438.1, read as the reverse complement.
GTTTGTCTGTCTGTTTGTGGATGATGAGTGGTGGACAGAGTGGATGTAACTTGTAATGTTTTACACCATGTTTTCCAGAAACGTGAGGTAAATTGCGACTCTCGGTCAGAGAGTATCACTTTAGGCAGTCCATGAAAGCAAACCAGTTGATTTAAAAGTTTAATTGACAAATCACTGGAAGTAGGTAAATTATTGCAAGCAATGAAGTGTGCATATTTAGTGAGACTGTCTACAGCTACGAGAATTATGGAATTATGTTGTACTGACGGTAATCCTGTAATAAAATCTACAGATATATGTTCCCATGGTTTAATTGGAGTTGGGAGAGGTTGTAAAAGTCCTTTGGGCTTTGAATGACTTGTTTCTGTTCGGGCACAGGTTTCGCAGTCTGTCACCATTTGTTTAACATCTTTTACTAGGGTAGGCCACCAAAAGTATCATTGAATTAATTCAAGCATCTTTGGGATGCCTGGATGTCCTGCTTTGTGGATGGGGTGTAGCCAGTGAAAAATTAACGTAGGCTAGTTTTCGGGACAAACAAACGAGATTCGTGGAAGGGCAGGCCTTGTTTGATAGTTCTATCATGATTTGCATGAACCCATTTCTGTTGTTTCTCAATGGTAAAATAGTTACGGATGTTTTCAAAAATGTTTTCGGTTTTTATAATACACAGAACCTTTTCTGGGGCTATTATGGCTTGTGGTGGTTGAGTTATGGGTAATATCGTAGAATCCTGTCTGGATAAAGCATCTGCTTTACGGTTGTCTGTACCAAGGCGAAAGGTTACCACAAAGTCAAATTCTGCAAAAACTAACATCCATTGTAATTGTCTGGATGTTAAGAGTTGTGCTGCGCTCATGAATTGTCGATTACGATGGTCTGTGTAGACTGTGATGATATATTTTGCACCTAATAAGTAATGTCTCCATTCCTTAAAGGCATCACGAATTGCTAGGAGCTCTTTTTCTGCTATTACATAATTTTGCTCTGCCTCATTCAACTTTTGCGACATATAAGCCACCGGGATCAAGTTGACCAGTTCTTTATTGCGTTGAGAGAGTACTGCACCTATCGCTATATCAGAAGCATCTGTTTCTACAACAAATGGGCGTTCGGTATCTGGATGAGCTAAGATAGACGCAGTAGAAAAAGCTTTCTTTAAGGTCGAAAAGGCCTTATCAGCTTCTGGGGACCACAAGAAGGGTTCTTTTTTCCTCAGCAACTTGGTAATGGGTGATACTGTTTGAGAAAAATTATCAATAAATCTGCAATAAAAGTTGGCGAAACCAAGAAAACATTGTACATCTCGCACAGTTTTAGGGATTGGCCAATTGGTCACAGCTTGAACTTTTTTTTCGGCCATGTTCATTCCTTTTGGGGTAAGTATTACACCCAAGAATTCAACGGTAGCGACATGAAACTCACATTTGCTCAGTTTGCAATATAAATGATGTTTTCTGAGTGTTAGAAGAATCTTTTTAACATGTTGCTCATGTTCAGTTTCATTATTGGAATAAATGAGAATGTCGCCTATGTATACTATTGCAAAAAGATCCAAATATTCTCGCAGGACATCATTCAGAAAGAACTGAAAGGCTGCCGGGGCATTACAAAGTCCAAATGGCATGAAGTGTTGTGATGCTATTAATTGTGTTTGACCAATGACTTTGTGTTTCACCACTGCGCATATTAGTTGCTCAATGTTCACCAGTAGCACATTAAGGGGGTTATTCTAACTTTGGAGGAGGTGTTAATCCGTCCCAAAAGTGACGGAAAAGTGACGGATTTACCACCAGCCGTATTACGAGTCCATTATATCCTATGGAACTCGTAATACGGCTGGTGGTATATCCGTCACTTTACCGTCACTTTTGGGACAGATTAACACTCCTCCAAAGTTAGAATAACCCCCTATATGTTTTGTTCAGTTTAGCTGCCTTTTGGCTTTAACATGGAGTTACCCATTACATTCTGTATTCAGTTTAGCCGCCTATTGGCTTTGACATGGCATTAGCCATTACATTTTGTATTCAGCTCAGCTGCCTATAGGCTTTGACATGGCATTAGCCATTACATTCTGTTTTCAGTTTAGCTGCCTATTGGCTTTGACATGACATTAGACATTACATTTGATATTTAGGTTAGCTGCTTATTGGCTTTGACATGGCATTAGCCATTACATTCTGTATTCAGTTTAGCTGCCTATTGGCTTTGACATGACATTAGACATTACATTTGATATTTAGGTTAGCTGCCTATTGGCTTTAGCGTGGGGTGAGACATTGCAGTTGAGACATTGCAGATGAGCCAAACTGTGTTTTTCCAAGCTGTGTTTTTCCACAAGATGGACCAAGCTCTTTTCTTCACACGAGACCTTAGATGATAAAAGCACGTAGATTTTGTGTTGACCTCGCAATCCAGTCTGAGAACGAGGAGCTCAGGAGAATTGGCCACCCTCCAAGGTTCTTAGGCTCTCATACTGAGTTTGCTTTTAAGGATGACTCTGGGCCACAGAGAGTTAGGTTTGAATCTGCTTGACTTCAGACTGGAACTAGACGTCAGTTGCCCGTCTCCCGTTTGGGTAGAGAGTCTCTTTCTTGCAGATGACCGGAGTCATCAACTTGCAGACCCTAGAAAGATGAAGCTGAGTATAGGCCCTACCGCCTTGCCCATACGATGATGAATTTGTCTTGTATGCTTTGCTTTGAAGTTATGCACCTATATTTGCTGTGTACATTGCAACTGAGAAGTACTTTGATATATTTTGCTTTCATTGCTGCGACTACTTTTGAACGTGTGCTTCCAATGTACTAATTTTGTCTTCCAGGAATTTGTGGGTGGGGAATTAACAACAATAAATGTCTTCTTTAAACTCAGAAGTGCATTCCAGAGAGGTTCTGTAAGCTCGGATATGAGATAAGAGGGAAAGCAGAACAAGTGTATTCGAATAACCCATACCAAGTTTTAAAGGCAGTTTTCCACACGTCACCAGTTCTCATTCTGACTAAATGATAAGCTCCTCTTGAATCTAGTTTTGTATAGATTGTCTCCTTTTTTACTTGGTCTAGAAGGATAGGAATTAAGGGTAACAGATACTTATTCTTTATCATAATCTTGTTAAGCACCCTATAATCTATGCAAGCTCTAAGATCTCCATTTGCTTTAGGGACAAAGAAAAGAGGAGAGGCTGCTGGAGATTTAGAAGGGTGAATGAATCTGTTCACTAGAAATTGGTCAAAGTACTTTCTGAGATATTGACTTTCCTGTTCGGATAAGGCATATATACGACAACTAGGAAGTACGGCTCCAGGCATGAGATCGATTTGACAGTCATATGGTCTGTGCGGGGGTAAAATTTCTGCTTCCTTTTCATCAAACACGTCAGTAAATTATGAATATTGCGAGGGTAAAACTATATCCTTCTCAGCGGCTATGGCTAAGTAGGATTCAATGGTAATTTTAATGTTCATTGTCTTAAGACACTTTGCTTTACAGAAAGGAGATGAAAACGTTATCTTTCTTTCTATCCAGTCTACTTGGGGTTTATAATAACTCAACCATGGCATTCCAAGAATCATCCCATACTGAGGAGCATGAATCACATCAAACGATATCAATTCAACATGTTTAATCTTTTGCGTCTGTCCATCACAAGTTACTGACAATGGAAGAGTTTGTAGAACTACTGGTCCTCCAGATAGTAGTTTGCCATCTACTGCTTGCACCACCTCTGGTGTTTTCTTTTTCTCACACGGGATATTCCATGATTGAACTATCTGTGCGTCTCTGAAATTGCCAGTAGCACCAGAGTCCACTAAAGCCTTGCCTAGATGAACTTGATCTTGTACCTGTATCTCTAGATCGATTGTTAAATATTGTGACCTTGTTAATTGTTGATTTGATTTCTGTCTTGGGAAGGGTTAATGACTACACCCAAGAGTAACCCTTCTTTACACCTTGGGTATTCTAGATTTCCTTTTCGGTGTCTACACTTGCTACAGTTCTTTTTGTTACAGGTATCTTGCTCTTTGGTTTTACAGGGCACTCTTTTACAAAATGATCCTTACGGCCACAATACAAGGATTGTCCATTTTTTCAGTGCTGTTCTTTTTCCTGTTTACTTAAAGGTTGCCTGACTGCTCCTATCTCCATTGGTTCTGGGCTAACTTCATTATTTGCTTGTGGCCGTCTACTCCTGTCTGCACGCCATGTGCTTCTCTCAGGTTTTTTTCCGTTCTCCTGTCCTTTCAGCAAGGCGATGATTCAATCTTAAAGCAAGGTTGATTAACTCTGAACAGCCAGTTGGTTGAGGATCAATTTGTGCAAGAACATCTTTCAACTCATCTTTGAGACCTTGATAGAAAAGAGCGTCTCTTTTCTCCTCTGGCCAAGCTGTTTCCGCCACTAACCAATTGAAATTAGCCGAATATGAAACTAAGGCCCTCATTACAACCCTGGTGGTTGGTGTTAAAGCGGCGGTAATACCGCCAACAGGCCGGCGGTAAAAAAAATGAGATCACGACCATGTCGAAAACCTCCATCATAGACAGCCACTTTAACACACTGACCTCCATGGCGGTAGAAACAAACCCCGCGGCCGTAACCGACAACAGACAGGCGGAAGACAAGGTTCCGTCCACTGTATTACAAGAGGCCTATCCCCCACTTTTTCCAGGGCGATACCAACCACATCAAAAGCACGGCAGAAACAGTCTGTGGAACGGAAACCACTCACCTTTCAACACCCAACGAGGAACCAGGAAGCCATGGAGCCCAAGTTATAGGTCCTGCCCATGTTGCTTTACCTCCTCTTGTATCAGGAGCAACAAAGACGCTGGCGACGACCATGGTGAGTACTGCACCTAGCACACAGGGAAGGGGGGAGGGAAAAGAGAGTGACACACACACGCAACAAGCAACACCCCCACCCCCACCCTCACCCACAACACCATACACACAAATACATGAAGCAACATTACATTTACACCCTGTAACTCCCTGGAAGAACGCAAGGACAAAAGGAAATTATTGTAACAAGTGTAATCATTGGAAAATAGGCCAAATTAAAATATCAGTACATACAAATATGTACACCAACTACACAAGTCCGGATATGAATGACATCATTGTCCATGGATCAGTGTCCCAAAATGCATGGGTGAAGCCCACACAAGATACCTGACTCGAAACGGAGAGAGCACTGCAGGGGCATCAGATGGAAAATAAACAAGCACCTCAGGGGGGGAGGGCACCTCAGCCGGATGAACGGACGTCGCCACTGCTCCACGAGGGGGCTCCATGCCCACAGTTTGGTCCTGGGGAGTGCAAAGCCACAGACTCTCAAGCCTCTCCAGTGGGTGGTTTGCCCACTGCTCTATCCTGGGGAGTACAAAGCCAGTCTCTCAAGTCTCTCCAGTGGGTGGTTTGCCGACTGCTCTATCCTGGGGAGTGCAAAGCCACAGTCTCTCAAGTATCTCCAGTGGGTGGTTCGCCCACTGCTTTATCCTGGGGAGTGCACAGCCGCAGTCTCTCAAGTGGATGTCATTCTCCACTGGTTTTGGAGGGGGCATTGTGCCCAGAGTGCTTCACATGCAGAGTGGCAAGTCCCATTCCCTCACCTGGGTGTGTGTGCCACGAGATTGCCTGGGAACAGGTAGCATGATAGCTCATGGAGGCAGAGACACACTCCACCCTGCTGCGACTTCACCTGCCAGATGCAGGTACAAACAGTGCTGGGTGTCGTGCCTCATGTACGCTGTGCAGGGTCCAGGACATCTCCTGCAGCCTCAGATGGCTGCCCACTGGGGATGATAGCCATGTCAGCTGTGGTGGCACTGTCTGAGCACGTCACAGGGCTGGTGGCGGTGGTTGCGGCGGTGTCTGTGGCGGAGGTGCTGGCAGTGGTTCATGTGTCAGCACCTGTGGAGTGACACAGCAGGACATCTCCTGCAGCCTCGGATGGCTGCCCACTGGGGATGATGCTGGGGACTGTTGCTGAGGCAGCAGACGTTCAGGTGGCGGTGCAGGTGGCGGTGTCCACAGCCGTACAGGTTGATGTTCTGGTTGACAGAAGAGGTGACTCTGGTCCCTCAGCCGAAGCCTCCGTGCCCTGTCCTGATTTGCTCTTCGCCTTGTGACCCTTCCCCATCTTTGATGTCGCTGCTGGTCCCTTGGCACTGTCCCCTTTTGGCTTGGAGGAGCCCTTGCTTGGTTGTTGGTGCGGCTTCTCCCTCCGGCATGTGGGCACCTTCTTCACCTTGGCAGGTGGCGGAATGGCCTGCTCCTTGGCCTCGCTAGGTGGCAAACTGGCAGCCCTGATGGGTGCCGCCCGCGATGTGACCGGACTTGCTGAGACCACTGTGCTGGATGATTTGGTGGCTGAGGTGCTGGGCTGGGACCTGGCCAGCCTGGACCTAGGGGAGGTACGGGGTGGAGGTGTAGGGAAGAGGTCAATGTTAGCCAGGAAGAGTTTCTTAGACACACTGGGATGGGAAGATGGAGGGGGTTTGGGAGTGGAGGAAGAGGTAGTGGTTGTAAGAGGTGTATGTCTGCTGAATTTGTGTGAAGGTGCATGGGCTCGAGGCTGTTGTGAGGTGGATGGCTGTTGGGTGGGTGTGTACCTGCGTTTGGGTACTTTGGGAGGAGGGCTCACAGACACACTGGGAGAGGACACAGGTGATGTGTGCATGGTTGTAGGGGTGGTGATTGCACGTGAGCAGTGTGTGGTGATGAGCGTGCTGGTGATGGAGGTAGTGGATGTAGATGTAGTGCATGGAGGTGTGAGTGGAGACGAGATGAGACAGGGAGGGAGGAGGAGGACTTGGAGGAGGGAGATACAGTGGAGGCAGGGGATGTTGGTATGTCTGCATGGGGATGGTGCTTGTGTGAGTGCTTGTGGGATGTGTGGTGCTTATGTTTGCCATGTCCACTCTTGTGTGTTGATGAGTGTGCATGCTGGTCTGATGGTGTGCTTGGGATAGGCTGAGGTACAGTGGATTGGGTCTGGGTAGAGGGAGTTGGAGGGGGGCGGCTGGACACAAGGACAATGGCTGCCATCAGTGCTGAGCCAAAGCCTGAAATGCTCTCTGTTGGGCCGCCCACCAGAATGAATGGCCTCCAGGTATGCATTTATTTGCTGCAAATGCCTCTCAACACCCTGGATGGCATTCAAAATGGTTGATTGCCCAACAGTGAGGGATCTCAGGAGGTCAATAGCCTCCTCACTAAGGGCAGAAGGGCTGACTGGGGCAGGGCCTGGGTGAGCGGGCATGGGAAACTCGATGAGGGGCTGCTCGGAGGGCTGTGCTGGTGGGGGGGTGGCGGCTGTACCTGTTGATGCGGTGGACACAGAGGTGCCCTCCACCGCAAGGGAGCTCCCATCAGAGGAGGAGTCGCTGTCGCTGGTGTCTCCTCCTGTCCCTGTCGTGGAGCTCCCCTCGCACTCCGTCCCACTGGTGCCTTCAGACTCTGTTACTTCACCCTTCAGGGCCATGTGGGATGCAGCTCCCTCCTGCTCCGGTGCCACTGCTCCTCCACCAGATGATGCTAATGCACACAAGGACAGGGTGACAAAACAAAAAGGGGGGGAAAGACAGAGGAGACACAGGGTCAATGCCTGCAACACCACTACTGTTGGCGGACACAACACACATGGAGCAGCCCTATGCACTAAGCCATGCACTAACAGGGCAGGGGAAAAGCACATGCCCATGTGGGACACTGTCTAGACCCATTTCATGTGCAGCTGGAACCCATAGGAGCCTGACCAAGTGTAGAGGGCAAATACCACCTTTGAGGTTGGAGTGGGACAGAGCCTGCAAATCAATGGATCTAACTTTGCGTGTCTGCCCTGGCCTAGGGGAACCCACAGCCCACCTCCCCCACCCAGACACCTCGTCAAGCGCACAGAGTCAGCTGAATGAGAGTGTACTCACCCCCTTCTGGCTACAGTGATGCCCTCAAGCGCCCATCCAACTCAGGATATGCCACCGCCAGGATCCGGTACATCAGGGGGGTCATGGTGCGATGGGCACCCCTTCCATCCCCAGCTGGGCCTCCGTCATCTCCCTGCTCCAGCGCCGCAGGTCCTCCCATCTTTTCCGGCAGTGGGTGCTCTGTCTATAGTAGACCCCCAGGGTCTGCACTTCCTTGGCGATGGCATGGCAAATACCCTTCTTCTGGTGGGCGCTCATCTAGAGGAATAGTGAATAAAAATTGATGTTACTCCCCCGTACAGTTCTTCTCACACATTGGCCACAATCCTCCCACCCTGGCCCTGAAAAACATACACTTACCATCCTCACATGCTTGTCTGTCCCCCCTCGTCTCTTCCGTCCACGACACTCCATGCAATCATGTCCCTTCCACCATGCACACAGTTTACTCACCTGTTTGTCTGGAGGACCGTAGAGTTGCGTGTACTGGGGGAGGACCCCATCCACCAGTTTCTCCAACTCCTCCGGAGTGAAGGCAGAGGCCTTTTCCCCAGACACTGTAGCCATTTTCACTTCGAGACGCAGGTCACGGCAGCACTTGCAGTGTAGGTCCTGTCCTGTTGAAGGTCAGGTATCAAGTGAGGGAACAGATAGAAAATGGCAGTCACGTCTGCTGCAGTGCGTACTGTCACCGCCGGCGTACATCGTCATTGGCTCTTGGAACCCATAGGGCCCAATGAGAACCAATGCAGTTACCTCATTTCCCCTTGTCCCACCTTACAGCTCAGGCAGCCACCATTTCAGGCCGGCTCCTATGTTGCGGCCTCATCCCCGCTGGGCCGGTGGGCGCAAACTTGGTTTGCGCCCGCCGGCCAAGTGGGGATGTCGTAATGGGGGCCGCGGGAGTGCGGCCGCATTGGCGGCCGCACGGCGGTTACCGCTTGGTGGGCGGCTAAGGTCGTAATGACCCCCAAAGTTTATTAACCTCATGAGGTGGTACTACAGTTCAAACAGCACCCTTAGGTAATGTCTGAAGTAGCACACTGAACTGAGAGAGCATGGTCCTTTTATACCCACGCAGGGGCTAAAAGGAGGTGGTACAATTATAGAAGCAAGACTTGTATACATGTAAGGTCATGTGGAAAATGCACAGTCGACAGGTAGGAGGAGCTAACAGTTTTCAAGGACTAACAGCTGCAGACCTTACTGAGCATGTGCGAAAGTGGGAGATGCTAAATATAACTTGTCACTAGGCAGATTTCAAGAGCAGTTAACAGAAAGGTAGGACAGAGCATATGGTGAGCACATGGCAGCATGTGACAGAGAAAATGGCTGCCATGAATACAAAATGGATTCCGCGAAATGTTCACAATAGTTACAAATACAGATGTCTTCTGCTAATGCTTAATCTAATCTCTGCTAAACTACAACATTAGCTGAAGACATTCGTCTTTCTGGGATAATCTAAATATTCATCTTGTATATTTATGCTCATCATATCAGCTATTTCCTTATCTAACACATGTTGTGCTTTCATTTCTGTAATATTTCTTTTGGTAGGCATACACGCAGTAATACACATGGAGCAGAACATTGGACCACACTGAATACAGATACAGCATGTGAAAAATATTGCAATCATTACACACAGGATAGTCAGTAGTTTCCAGCCCCAGGCGGAAACAAGAGCCCAAAACCATCCAGAAAAAGTCCAAGTACCAGTCTCTGTGTGGATTTCTGCAGCAATTGTATGCAATTTAGATATTGCATCATATACTGAACGTGAGTGATCAGGAATGAAAACACAGCAACTACTACCGATGATGCGACATGCACCACCTCGGTCAGCTAATATCACATCTAGTACCATACGATTTTGGAGCACTACAATCCTCGCAATTTGGAGCTCCTCAGTAATATTCCCAAGTGCCAGAGCTGCCTGATTGGTAACAGCTTCCACAACCCTAGTCAATCGTCTCACTTTCCTACTGTTTAACGCAGCACCCACAAAGGGGAACAATCCTAAATTAAAATCAACGTATTGTTGCAGGCTAGTATCCGTTTGGTCTACCTCATTTGTACTTATTTCCCTTTTATATCTATTGTTAATGATGTCATTGAACAGTTTTAAATCTCGGTGATATGATGCAGGGGCCAAAAATACAGGGGGTAATAGAAAAGATACCTAACACACACCTGACCACCCAACAGGTAGTTGGTAATATCCATAGTTACCACAAACAAAATATGAATTATGTGAAGCTGTAAAACTACTATTATTTACACCCTCAATAGTTAAAATCAAGGTACAATCGCTTATCCCTACTGGAATTCGCCAATGCTACGTATACATAAATCTGCTTTAGTTTTTGTAACAGAAATCACAAATTGTTCTTTCTTGTCAGAGTCTCTTATATTTGTGAAGACATACGGTATTGAAACATTGTTTTGTTGATACTCTTCCCATTCCCATTTAGTTCCTTTGGCTTGGGGATACCCATCTTTGTCTTGGTAGCATACTTTATTAAGGCGAAAAAGAAGTCCGCCCTCTGTACGTTTTCCAGATGCAAACAAAAGCGTGTACCAAGCTTGATAAGAACCATTGTGTGAAAAAGGAAGAGGAATGAAAGGTGTTCCTCCTTTCTTTTGATGCGCAGGTATCATTCCACATACCCAACAGTTAGTAGTATTTGTAGCATTATGAGTATGATGCAACATCTGAATAAAAGTATTATTGAAGTACGATTGACGGTGCTTCTGCTCCTGATAGGGAAGCGTAAAGTAATAGTGATCCTCTGGTACTGGAGTAGTGGCAACAAAAAACTCATGAGCAGGAGCCTTCTTTTCAACAAACCAGATGATTGTTGCTGTAACCACCAAAACAACAACAAACCCCATAGTACTAATGATCAGTTTGTTATTCATTTTAGCAACAGTGATAATCGACCCTTTCAGAAATGGATAAAAAACAATCGTTGGAGCTCTTATCCCTGGGCAGGCGCTGATTTCTTCACCACGGGCCAAGACGGGTCTCACTACTCTAATGCATGGCTGATCCCCCCCCCTTGCAACATTGGCTCTCCGTTTCACTAACCCAGGGCGGTAGCTCAACCAGTTTATTTTAAAAAAAAATCAGATTCTTTCCTCGGTCTTAAATTATATTGCGACCCTCCAGAAGTCGTATGGTCCGGGAAGACCTCTGCAGATTCGTCAGGTGATATAGCACGGCCTTTCTCCGTAGTCAAAATCTCTCGATGATCGATGAGCACATCAGGTTTCACCAAGGTAGGTAGCACTCTCTTGCAGTGAGTACTATGGACCCAATTCTTTCGGTTCGTCACTCGAACTGCTGTCCTTGTCGCAAGGAGCACCTGTTCTGGGCCTCGCCACCTTGGTTCCAAGCTGCATAGGGGGTCAGGCCTGTTCGAGAGTGTGGCACTGACCTAATAGACAATAATGCCAACGGTAATGCATCGGGCCAAGTTAAGGATGTGGAAGCCTGTATCTTCACTAACTTCAGCTTCAAAGTAGCATTATACCTTTCCACCAACCCTGCTGATTGTGGGTGGAAAACCGCATGGAACTTCTGTTTGATCCCTAATCCTTTCAGGACATACTTAATAACTTCCCCAACAAAATGAGGTCCCTTATCACTCCATAAAAGTCTGCAAACACCAAACTTAGGGAAAAATTATTTCAAAAGCACCTTCGCTGTGGTAATGGCAGTATTATCCTTTGTGGGGTATGCCTCTATCCATTTACTGAAGGCACGAACCACCACCAATACATACTTTAAATTGTTGCAGCGTTCAAGCTGAATATAATCCATTTGTAGAACTTCAAAAGGTGCAGTTGGTGTAGCAAACCCTCCCGCAGGAGTACGTGTCCCTTTTCCAGGATTGCATTGTAAGCAGATCAAACAAGACTGTACTACTCTCTTAGCTGTACTGGAAATTTCTGGATGCTCCCAAACTTGCGTAAGCAACTTCGTTATTGTTGAAGCTCCAACATGTGCCAGCCCATGTGCCATCTGAACCATAGGTTGTACAAAAGCTATAGGCAATTTCCATTTATCCATCTGCTTATTCCGCCAACAGCTGGATTTAGTGTTGCACATCTCTTCAGTGTAATGTGAGGAGCCAACAATGTCAACTCATATGCCGTTATACGGGTGCTAGTTAAATGTTGTGTATTTGATTTAAAAGAGCATCAACCGCATGGGGTACTAACACCAACAACTCATGTGACAAAACTATCCCTTCACTCTGACGTATTGACACAGCTGTTGCGGCAACTGAACGAAAACACCCAGGCAACGCTCGAGCGACAGGATCAAATACTGCTGAAAAATATGCACAGGGACGCTGCTTATCGCCATGTGTCTGTACTAAAACTGACAATGCACATCCATCTTTCTCATGTACGTAAAGTGCAAAAGGCTTCATGTAATCTGGAGTACCTAACACTGGTGCGGAACAAAGGGCTTGTCGCAGCTGCCTGAAAGCAGTCTCACATTCATCTGTCCATGGGAGGGGCATTGGAGTATCTTTAGTCAAAAGTGCTAGCAAAGGTTTGACAATGTGTAAAAACCCTAATATCCATTGCCTACAAAAAGAAGTAAGACCAAGGAATGCCCGGACATCTTTCTGAGTAGAGGGTACTGGTGTGTCTAAAAATGCTTGAATACGATCTGATGTAAGTGCACGGTCCTCTTTAGACAAAAGGTGACCTAAATAGGTTACCTTTGGTCTACAATATTGCAATTTCTTTCGTGACACTTTATGATGGTGTGAAGCAAGAAAAGAAAGTAAGGACAAAGTGCACTTTTCACATTGCTCAGGGGTATCAGCCGCCAACAAAATATCATCTACATATTGTATGAGAGCCACACCTTCAGGCAAAACAAAAGAATCAAGTTGTCGTTTAAACGCTTGCCTATAAATACTTGGACTCTCCGTATAGCCTTGAGGAACTCTGCAAAATCTACATGATTGTTTATTCAAAGTAAAACCAAACAAATATCGGCTGTCAGGATGAATAGGGATCGAAAAGAAAGCATTTTTCAAGTCTATCACAGAGAACGTAGTTGCTGTCGGGGGAACCAAAGTGAGGAGTGTTGTGATGTCAGATACCACAGGATATTGTGGTATCACAATCTTATTGACTTCTCGTAAATCAATAATGAATCGGTAAACCCTAGTATCAGTATCCTTTTTCAGAATAGGAAGAATCGGACTGTTACAAACATTATACAGAACTTCCTCAACAACTCCAACTGCAATAAGATCATGCACAATTCGTGTGAGTGCTTCTTCACCCTCCTGTGAAATTTTGTATTGAGGCAAACGTGGCAATACAGCTCCCTCCTTGACACTAATATGTACCGGTGGAATAATCATTTGTCCCACATCACTATCTGAATTAGCCCACAAAGTACTAGGGAGTGAAGCTAATGCAATATCCTCTTTAACAAGACAAACTCTTTCCATCACAGGATGATTATCATTTAAAATAACACGCACCCCTTCAGGAGAGCATCGTATTGTAGCCCTGAAATACTTAAGCATATCAAGACCCACAATATTGTCTGGTGTATTTGGAGAAAGCAAAAATGGACATGGAGCAGTAAATTTATCAACATGGAATGCAAGTGGTTGTGACAATGGGCTAGGGGAAGGTGTTCCATTGAAACCTATCGATGTAATGGTTAAGCCAGACAGGGGAGCCCTTGGAATCAATTGTTTAGACAAGGCGCTACGAGTAGCTCCTGTATCCACCAGAAACTGATCAGTAGAACCCAAAACATGTGCTGTAACATAGGGACCCCTCTGATCTACTGGAACTTCAACTGATTCCTTACCCCATCCTAGGCAATCCTATGCATAAGCAGAATCTTGGAAATCAGGCTGCACATGGTCAGACATCTGGTATTGGTTCCGTCTATCAAAAGTGTTAAACCCATCCTGCCCTCGTACATTAGCATCAACCCTAGCATGATCATTTGTGCTGGACAATCAGCAGCCCAATGCCCAAATTTCTTACAATACGCACACTGATCAACAGACAAATTCGAACGAGTGTAAGAAGAACCATAAGATCCACGTCCACCTCTATCATTACCTCTAAAAGGCGGACCATAAGCTTTAGCCAACATAACCTTCGTCTTTAATTCTTTAATCTTTTTGTCCTCGCTACCTTTCGCTTCCAATTCCTGATGTTCATAATACTGAGCCATAGTCAAAAGAGAAACCGGAATAGAGGTAGTCCATGAACTCTCACTAGCTTTTAGACGACTAGCTATTCCTGGTAACAGATTTGTGACATATTTATCGACATACAAATGTCTGCCCATATCATCTGACAATAACTGACCGCTAAAATCATGAAATGCTTCTTCAAAGCGTGTAAAGAAATCAGAGACCGATTCATTTGCCTTTTGCTTACAAGACGCTAAAACAGTCCAATCTATCTTTTTAGGGGGAATAATCGTCTTTAACTTAACTAATATGGCTGCAGGAAGATCTAGGATCAACTGATATGGCTTTTTCGCAGGTTCCCTATCCCCGTCCATCTGTTCTAATTCTTTCCATGACGCCCCAAAAACTGCACGATCATCAATTTTACGAACAGTTCTCCACATATCTGGCGGTAATATCAATCCAAAAAATAAATCAATGTCAGCCAAAGTCATAGTACAAGAACTAATTGCTACCTCAACTTCCTCATAAAAGGCGGCTGGATTTTTCAGCGGGTCAGTTAATGCTGTTTTAAGTGCCATTACATCTGCCCTATTCCAAAGAGTATACACCCAATTATTAATAAAATGACCCTTAGCATCAACAGAAGTTTTATCATCACTTGTTACCCAATACTTTAGGAGGAACATACAAAGGCGCGGCCTCCCGCATTGGTTTCGCGTGAACTATCATAGTCTTATCTGTTCCGAAGATGGAAGCTTGCACCCCACCGGTCTGAGATGTCCGTGCAACTACGTCCACAGCCCTTTTCTCCTCTTGCAAACGAACTGCAGTAACACATAATTTCACCAACCGCCTGATTGCATCAGCCACCTGGGAGAAAACAAAAAGACCATCACGCATTTGCTTATGATCAGCTGCTACATCATCGGGCTCTAACTCATCAGAATATTTCCGATATAGTTCAATAACTTCTGAGCCAAATGCCTCAGTAAAATATAGCTGCTCCTTTTCCGTCCACCCTTTCATGTTGTCTAAAAATTCAGAAGCAGAGACAACGCTACGAATTGTTTTACGAGCAATAGATCTTATCTCAGACGCACGGTGAGCAGGCAACATAGAGCGACTGTCTCGCATCTTCTGTTGCTCCGAACTGGAGACCTTAGCTAACTCATGAGGGGCAGAAGGGACGACATACGGAGGTGGAGTGCGATCTAGTAACAATAAATCATCATGTGGTTTATTAAGGATAGGATAGAGAGGTTGCCTAACGGTGTATTGCCCAGTTACCTGTAATTTACGTTCTTTCTCTTCTAGCTCCTTTAAGTCATTTATTTCTTTCTTTCTCATTTCCAATGCTTTCACATATACATTCTTCCGCTGCTCTTTCTCAAGCAAGGCTTGCTCACGCTTCACTCGTCCACGCACTTCTTTCTCCCACATTCGTACACAGTCAAACATATCTTGCCTAGACTTTCGCTTACACATACATTGTTCCACATACTCAATCTTTTGCAAATCAAATGACCCATGCATAGGCCAACGTAACTCAGGATCCGCACAAGTGTATTTATTTCATAATGTGCTGTACATTATAGAAGAAAGACCATGTTTAACATACATATCTCTATTTGGCGTCCCCTCTGGGGGTGCCCGTTGCGATTCTTCCAGTCTCAAATTGGTACCATTACAAAGCAACACATCCTACGAAGTGCGCTAAAAACAGGCATGCCAAAAATAGTGCAAAATATGCAATATTATAATCAAAGTAGCACTTAAGGTGCGTTCAAATCAAAATTAAATTGGAGAAAATTTTCCTCATTACCTGCCTATATAAATTGCAATTTATATATCAATTCAAAGGATACAAATTGACTAGTCACCCAAAACACGAGAGCCACAGTAAGTAGTGCTAAACTACATTACCAAACAAAGACATCAAAACCCACAGCAAGTGCCGTAAAACGGCTCTTACCAATCACAGGGTGTCCAGGTTCCAACTGCCAAGTTCTAAAATCGACCAAATGGTCACTGCATGACAAATGAACAAAAAGGACCTCAGTCGAGGACCGGTGCCACCTGGATGGTCAAATCAGAAAGAAGGGAAAAACGCCATGGTTGCCAAGACTCGGGTCTCCTCAGGCATTGATCGTCCGCAGCGAGATCCCAACCCTTCATCGCGACCAATCCGTTGGGCATCCGAGTCACCGATGAGTCCCTGTTCGGGCGCCAATTTGTTGAAGTAAGCCTCAGCAAGGCCTACTAGTGCAAGGAGTTCACCTTTCTCTGCACAAAGTCCTTAGACCATGTAGGAAGAAGTTGGCACAGGAACTGAAATAAAAGACAAAAGGGGTCATTCTAACTCTGGCGGGCGGCAGAGGCCGCCCGCCAGAGTTCCCCCCTCCAGAATACCGCACCGCGGTCAGGAGACCGCTGCGGTTATTCTGTGTTTCCCGCTGGGCTGGCGGGCGACCGCCAGAAGGCCGCCCGTCAGCCCAGCGAGAAACCCCCTTCCCACGAGGAAGCCGGCTCCGAATGGAGCCGGCGGAGTGGGAAGGTGCGACGGGAGCAGTTGCACCCGTCGCGTATTTCAGTGTCTGCTGAGCAGACACTGAAATACTTTGTGGGGCCCTCTTACGGGGGCCCCTGCAGTGCCCATGCCAATGGCATGGGCACTGCAGGGGCCCCCAGGGGCCCCACGACACCCCATACCGCCATCCTGTTCCTGGCGGGCGAACCGCCAGGAACAGGATGGCGGTATGGGGTGTCTGAATCCCCATGGCAGCGCAGCAAGCTGTGCCGCCATGGAGGATTCAGCAGGGCAGCAGAAAACCGCTGGGAGACCGCCGGTTTTCCTGTTCTGACCGCGGCGGTAATGCCCTGCGGGGCACCGCCAGCCTGTTGGCGGTGCTCCCGCCGACCATGGCCCCGGCGGTCAAGGACCGCCGGGGTCAGAATGACCCCCAAAGTTTATTAACCTCATGAGGTGGTACTACAGTTCAAACAGCACCCTTAGGTAATGTCTGAAGTAGCACACTGAACTGAGAGAGCATGGTCCTTTTATACCCACGCAGTGGCTAAAAGGAGGTGGTACAATTATAGAAGCAAGACTTGTATACATGTAAGGTCATGTGGAAAATGCACAGTCGACAGGTAGGAGGAGCTAACAGTTTTCAAGGACTAACAGCTGCAGACCTTACTGAGCATGTGCGAAAGTGGGAGATGCTAAATATAACTTGTCACTAGGCAGATTTCAAGAGTAGTTAACAGAAAGGTAGGACAGAGCATATGGTGAGCACATGGCAGCATGTGACAGAGAAAATGGCTGCCATGAATACAAAATAGATTCCTCGAAATGTTCACAATAGTTACAAATACAGATGTCTTCTGCTAATGCTTAATCTAATCGCTGCTAAACTACAACAGACCTGTCGACAATGGAAGACAGACACATCATTATCACTTACAGACTTGATCGTGCAACAATCCAGGACCTGTGTGCCCAGTTGGAGACAGACCTGATGTCAGCTATCTGCCATCCCACAGGAATCCCTCCTCTAGTGCAGGTCCTGTCAGTGCTCCATTTCCTGGCAAGTGGGTCTTTTCAAACAACAGTAGCCATGGCATCAGGGATGTCACAGCCAATGTTCTCTAACTTGTTGTCCAGAGTGTTATCTGCCCTGCTGAAACACATGCACAGCTACATCATTTCCCCTCAGGTGGAGGATCTGCCTATAGTGAAAGGTAACTTTTATGCCCTGGGACATATCCCCAACATAATTGGTGCCATTGATGGTACACATGTGGCATTTGCACCCCCCCCGCAGGAATGAACAGGTGTACAGAACCGGAAAAGCTACCATTCAAGGAATGTGCAGATGGTGTGTTTGGCAGACCAGTACATCTCCCATGTGAATGCCAAGTATCCAGGCTCTGTGCATGAAGCTTACATTTTGAGGAATAGCAGCATCCCTTGTGTGATGGGGCAACTCCAGAGGCACTGTGTGTAGCTAATAGCTGAGCTCAAGGTCCCCACACAGTTTAATTTTGTGTCTGGGTTTGGGAGATTCCCTAATGTTTGGAGGATGTCTAACAGTTGTCCCTCGATATTTGAAGGTGACTCTGGTTACCCGAACCTGTCATGGCTACTGACCCCAGTGAGGAATCCCAGGACAATGGCAGAGGAATGATACAATGAGGCACATGGGCGAACTAGGAGGATAATAGAACGCACCTTCGGCCTCCTGAAGGCCAGATTCCAGTGCCTCCATCTGACAGGTGGCTCCCTATACTACTCACCGAAGAAGGTGTGCCAGATCATCGTGGCACGCTGTATGTTGCACAACCTGGTTTTGCGAAGCCAGGTACCTTTTCTGCAGGAGGATGGGCCTGATGGTGGTCTTGTGGCAGCTGTGGAGCCTGTGGAAAGTGAAGAAGAGGAGGCAGAAGAAGAAGATGTAGACAACCGTAACAACATCATCATGCAATACTTCCAGTGAGACACAGATAAAAAGGATGGCACTGCTTCCCACATCTCATACTATTGTAGGACCTAGCATAAATCTGCCATTTTACCTCTGTGTATGGACCCTGACTTGTCACGTTGGCTTTCCATTTCACAGACCTGGGTCCCACTTTGTGCCCTCTGCTATGTTTACTGCTGGCCAACAACTGTGTAACATTGGTATGTGAACAAGTACATTGACATTACTATATTTCAGAGAGGTCGCAATTACACATTTGTGAAAGCACAGACTGACTCCTGATTGATTTGTGATTCAAGGGTGTTTATTTCTGTGCTAATAAGTGGAGGGGGGTATGCAATGGGCTGGGGTGATGGTGGAGGAATGTCCAGGGTTGAGTCCAGTCTCTTGGTTCCACAGGTGCATTGTCCAATGGGGCATAGGAAGTGGAGCAATGGCAGTTTAAGATTGACAGGGTGGCAAAGTGGGACAGAAGGGTGACATTCAGGAAGGTCTTATTTCCTGGCGGGGGTCTTGGCAATGTTCTCTGTCTTGTTCCTGGATCTCAGGGACCGTTTGCAGGGTGGTTCTCCTTCTGCAGGGGGTGGGGTGCTGGTGGCCTGTTTTTCATGTGGCGGTGCCTCCTGTCCACTAGCGCCAGCGGAGGTGGAGAGCTGTTCATCATCCAGACTAGTGTCAGTAGCCTGTTTGTGTGCCACTGTGTCCCTCATGGTGTTGACAAGGTCTGCCAGCACCCCTGCAATGGTGACCAGGGTGGTGTTAATGGTCTTCAAGTCGGAGAGTGCCTCGTGGAGGGTCGGTTCCCTGTGCTTGTCCTCTCCCTGTCGCACAGCAGTCCTCCCAGTTTCCCTGTTATCCTGTGCCTCTGTCCCCTGAACTGTGCGCCCACTGCCACTGACCCCAGGACCCTGATTGTCTTGGGTTGGTGGGTTTGCCTGGGGCCCCTGCAGTGGTGGACACACTGCTGATTGACGTGTCCTGCAGACAGAGGTATGGGCCCGCTGGGTTGGCGCTGTGGTGGTGTTTCCTGAGGGGGGAGGGTCTGTGGTGGCTTGTGACAGTGGCAGTGGTACCTACTGTCCAGAGGTCCCTGATGGGCCAGGCTGATCATCTTGATCCAGGCGTGCAGAGCTGCTGTCATCACTGTGGGCCTCTTCTGTGGGGGGACTGGATATATCTAGCACCTCCTGTCCGGTGACGTTGGGTATGGGTCCTGTAGGTCATTCCACCTCTTCCTGATGTTATCCCGTGTTCTTGGATGCTGTTCTTCTGTTCCTTCTGTGCTGACCCTGTCAACGATTCCCTGCCATAGCTCCATCTTCCTAGCAATGGAGGTGTGCTGCACCTGTGAACCGAAAAGCTGTGGCTCTACCCGGATGATTTCCTCCACCATGACCGGGAGCTCCTCCTCTGAAAACCTGGGGTGTCTTTGAGGTGCCATGATGTTGTGTGGGTGATGTGTGAGGTGCTCTTTATTGTGCTGTGTGATGTTTTGTGTTGGAGTGTGTTCTCTGAGGTGTGTGGATGTTGTATGAGTGATGGTGTTGTTTGCCTGTGGATGCTAGTGTTGTGTTTCCTATTCTCTCTCAGCTTTTTCAAACAAATGTAATTGTAGAGGTTTGTGGGTAATGTGGGTGTGTGTTTTATAGTGGTGTGAGTGTGTGGGTGTGGTGTGTGTATGTGTCTCAGGTGTTTGTATTTCGATTTGTCCAATGTGGTTGTGTTTTGTAAATGTGTGTGTATTTTGAGCGCGGCGGTGTGTACCGCCAATGGATTACCGCGGTTGTAAGACCGCCGCGTTAATTTGTGAGTCGTGGTAGTGCGAGTGGATTCTTGTTGCCGTGATGGTGTAGGTTTTGGTATCGACAGTTTATCACTGATCTTTGGTGTGGCGGACTTGTGTGGGTGTCTGTATTGTGGCGGATTCCGAGATATGGGTCGTAATACCTGTAGCAGAATTCCGCCGCTGCCACAGTATGTTGGCGGCCTTCAGCACGGCGGAAAGCAGGATTTTACCAACAGGGTTGTGATGAGGGCATAAATCCCTATTTCCTTGGCGTAACTCTAGCAACTCTCGATCTGCTGACAAGGTAATTGCTCTTCGGTCAAAGACATTTTCAAACTCTTGCACAAACCGTCTCCAATTATAGAGTAATGGACCATCTTGGTGAACTAAGGGAACTGCCCATGTGGCAGCATCTCCAGATAAATACGAAATTAGAAATGCTACTCGGGATTGTAGATCTGGAAAGGTATTTGGTCTACAAGTGAAACGGAGTTCCACTTGTGTACGAAAAGTCTGAACTTTATTGGGATCACCAGAAAACTGCTCGGGTGCAGCTAAAGGAATTGGTGTGGGAACAGTGAGTGAAATGTTAGTTGGGGGATTCACTCCTGATCTTTGTGGTGGAACAGTATGCCAACTCTTTCCCAAAGGACTTTGTTCCTTCTTTCTCACTTTATCTTGTAGTTGAGCAACCTTTTCAGCTAAGGCAGCAGTGGTGTTTCTCGACTCAACAAAATCATGTTGTATTTGCGTAATTACTTTAAACAAATCATCCAAGGTGGCCATATTGACAACTCAAGTGTAAACCAGGAGGATTTAAATTTGTGGGCTCCCTATTCTGTCAGCGAGACCAAATCCTCAGGGTACACGCATCGTTGCCAATAGGTGCACCTCCTGGAAGCTCCAACTCTACAAGCCTTAACAGCGCAGAGTCTTGGAGTGGCCAAGTGGGGGGTAGGGAATTAAGGAAGGGTACAACGGAGAAGGAGACCTGCGGAAACAAGAATCACAAATACTACAGAGAAATACCAATCACAGAACTCTTCAGAATCTGTCAACTATAAATCCTGCAGTCGCTTGGAACAATAATAAATCATAGCGCCTTTCATAAGTTTAAAGAAATGAAAGATTAACACGGTATTCACTCAAAGAAAGTTACTTCACATTTCAAAAACTTTCCAAGATACGCGATTTCAGTTTGTGTCTGTACTTTTCATTAACCATAATCAAATATTCCCTTGAGTTCAAATCATTGCCTTAGCATTTATTCATAACCATTTAAACCTCTTCTGGATAAACACGCTTATACAATGTATCTCTGTCGCAACCGAGCGACTCCACAAGTAAGCAGCTAAAGTTGAAAAGTGACCGCAAGAAAATGGTAATGCTGTAACAACAAAACATTCGCTTAGTTTGTTATCAGCCTAAATATTTACAACTGACTGCCAAAGATTACTACTTTCTTCAAAAAAAGAATATGAACCTTTAAACAGTTTCATCAAATAAAAAAACATATGATGGAAGCTAGAAACCACCATCCGTCTTCCCGCCCTGAGTGTCTGCTACTCGCTGATTCAGATGCCTCAACACAGGGAAATCCCAGGTGACCTGCAGGAACATGGAAACACCCGACTTCAAACAGAAAGCTCCGGTCCTCATGAGATCCTCAGAATAGTGAGCACTGAAAACTGGTCGGGGTCACTTAAATAGACTTGCGCCCGCCCCATGTGCCACACCCAAAGTGCTTCGCCCAATGTGCCACGCCCAAAGTGCCCCCCCCAAGATGACTGTTATAAAGATACTTGGGACCAATGCCATGAATAAAAGATGATACTGGTAAAACGCGCTGCAGCAGCTACTGGATTCTGCAAATGGCAGTTTCTCGACTAAGACTGTGTGGTGTAAACATTAATGCACGGATTCCGGCATCAGGCTGGCCCTAGAGTGCCCGTGCAGCCATGGTGTTGACAAGAGCACATGCACATCTTTATATGCACCCACTCCAACACCCACAAGCAATACATCCTCACACCAACACAACAAGAAACATAGTCACAGATACACACATGCAGACACCACACACCCTACCACCACCACAACAACAAGCATACCCACAGACACCACACCCACCATGACACAAACAAACAAACTTACCTCCAGCACACCTGCAGACACACCCACCACGAGACAGATATATGCACTTACCACCAGCACACCAGCAGACACCAAATCTACCACCACACACACCAGCACACCTGCAGTCACCAAACCCACCACTACACAGACATACACCAGCACACCCACAGACACCACAACCACACATAACACACACATCCACATACACACACACTAAACAAAATGCCCACAATCGACCACACAACATACACCGAGTAAAAAACACAAAGCAAACCATACACCGCATACACCAGACCTTCACGCACACCTACCATCAACAGACACATGCACAACAGCCACTGACTCTCCCTCTACCTCTCAACCCCAACTCCCTCCCTTTCAACTTACCTCTTTCCCCATACAGGTCCTTATGTTTGCCCTGTCCCTGATCCCTTCCTCATCCCATATTAACCCTCCCAAATCTCAGACCACCCCTCCTGAATGTCTTTGTATGCCTTCCACACCCCAACCCACTCCTTTTAATTCCAACCCACCCCTTCCAAAAGCCAAACCACCCCTCCTGAGGACCCCTCTGTAACATTATTGAGGTTCCTGCACTCTGCCTCATAGATGCCCCTTCCAGAGGAGGTTTATTTTGGCAGTGACATTAGGATGCAAGTTATGGGCATGCCACCTATGCAATGGACTAATTGCCTAGTTCCTTTGTTTGTTTCTTTGCTCTATTCCTGATTTTACTTGTGAGAGGTATCTCGTGTATATAAAATATTTTTATATTGAAAAAACCTTTGTCCTGGACATGTTTTATGATTGTTACTAATTGTTTGCTGATTATAATATTTCTGCTAATATGTGTGCCATGCACTTACTCTTATCATTTGTGACAGTAACAAGCACAGTTTGTATATTTTAGATAATTTTATAATGCATACATTAGTGTTGTACATGTGTGATGGACATGTCAATTTTGGTGCAAGCATTCATTTTGTTACTGGACACTTACACAAACATCATATGTATTTCTGTTATTGAGACTGGAGAATGCAAATGTGTTTATTCTGACACGATCGGTCAACAATATGGCCATATGCATTACGCATGGACCCTGCCACTTTACAGTTAAATTACATCTAATGTTTGCCATAAATTGCACACATCAAGGGGACATGTTTGGCGTACAGATTTAAGTTTGGTAGTGCATTCTGTGCAAACCCACTTGTAGCATGTTGTAGTAAAATTGCTATATTAACATGGAATTTAGTAGCTCCTACAGGGAATACTGTTTATGTTTATGATTTCTAATTCATTGGGAATTTATTGCAAACGCCTGTCTGGACACATTTCTAATTGTGATTGCTTTGACTTTTTCTGTATGTGTCCATTGCCATGAAGGCAATTAGTACCAGATTGAGGGGTTCTACTAATATCTAAAACTGTTTCCTGACACAATTTTTTAAGTATGCCATTACACACACATGCATTGCACACCATTAGTTTTTAGAAATGGGTTCTCTAGTTGGCAGTCGGTTTGCACCCTGTCCAGTTAGGAATTCTCAATCTGCTCACCTCCTTAGTAGCTTGGCACGAGCAGTCAGGGTTACCTCAGAAGCAACGTGTAAAGAATTTGCACATAACACACATTAATTCAGTGAAAACACTACAAAAGGACACCACACAGTTTTAGAAAAATAGCCATTATTTATTTGTGTAAAACAAGACCAAAATGAAAAAAAAAACTAACAGACAGTAATGAAGATATGAATTCTGCAAGCATTACCTTAAAAATACAGTTCAGGCAGGCGGAGGTGTCGCGGGCCAGCTACGATGTCAGGAAGACCCGCAAACAGTATCTTGGAAATGCATGGCATTGTGATCCTCGCGATAAAATCTGGAGTGTGGCATCGCTGGCATTGCAGGAGTCAGTTCTTGAGGTCGGTGTGGGGGTCATCGGGCCCTTGAAGTCACACACATTGCAGATCGAACTCCGAGCTGATGATGAAGCTAGGATCACTGGCGCTGATGGCACCTGGGCTGCAGAGTGAAGCGGGATGATGCGACGAGCAGTGCTAATAGGTCAGGGTGCAGGCAGTGGCTCAGTGATAGCACCCTGTGGCGTCAGTGAGTCCAGGGCTGTGGTGTGAATCAGAGCTGTGCGAAGTGCAGTATCTCAATGGTGCAGTGCAGGCAGCAGTGTTGTCATTGCTCAAGTGTTGTTGTCGGTAGGCCCAAACCAGCTGTACAACATGGGGCAGGATCCGTGCGACACCCACAGGTCACGGTGCAGGCATGAGCATCTTTTTGAAGATGTTGGAGTCAATGGCGCTGGCGTTGGTGGACCGGGGCTGTGGTGCAGGAAAGGGCGGTGCATTGTGTCCCTCATGAGAGGCATCCTCAGGCCACAGTGCAGACAGCTGCGTCGCTGTCATTGTAGAGAGTGCGGGCCCACATATCACTGTGCAAGCAGTGTCTCAACAACGGCGTCAGGTCGCATTGTCAGTGGACCAGGATTGAAGTGCGAAGCGGGACACGGGTCCATGCGACATCTTCAGTTCACAGTGCAGGCAGTGGCATTATTGATGCCATTGTGTGGTTTTTCTTCTGTTGCAGCACAAAACACACAGTTCCCAGTGCTGTAGGCAGATGAATCTGAAGTCTTTGATGTCCCGGAGACTTCCAACAGGAGGCAAGCTCTACTTCAAGCCCTTAGACAAACTTCACAAGTAGTATACACAGCAAAGTTCAGTCTGTCCTCTTTAAGGCAGAAGCAGCAACTGCAGGCCAACCCAGCAAATCACCCACAGCAAAGGGGTAGTACTTCTCCTCCAGCTCTTCAGGTCTTCTCCTTGGCATAGGTTCCTTTTGATCCAGAAGTGTTCTAAAAGTCTGGGGTTTTGGGTCCACTACTTATACTAGTTCTGGCCTTTGAAGTAGGCAAACTTCAAAAGAAGGTATCTGTTGTTCACAATATCCTGGCTTGCCAGTCCTGGCCGCGGCACACTTTAGGGTGCTGGAGGCTGCATTGTTTGAGGACTGGCACAGCCCTTTCAGGTGCAGGTGCAGGTGCAGGTGTCAGCTCCTCCCTCCCCACTCTAGCCCAGGAGACTCATCAGGATATGCAGGCTACAGCCCAGCTCCCTTTGTGTCACTGTCCGGAGGGAATTCACAAACAGCCCAACTGTCAATCTGACCCAGACGTGGATTCCACAGGCAGGCAGAGGCACAGAATGGTTAAGTAAGAAAATGCCCACTTTCTAAAAGTAGCATGTTCAGCCAGACAGATCTAAAAAACAACTCTACCATTAGATGTATTTTTAAACTGTGAATTCAGAGAGCCCAAACCCCACATCTCTATCTGCTCCCAATGGGAAATCACACTCAAGAGGAATTTAAATGCAATCCCCATGTTAACCTATGGGAGAGACAGGCCTTGAAATAGTGAAAAATGAATTTGGCAGTATTTCACTATCAAGACATGTAAACCACACCAGTACATGTCCTTCCTTTAAATTACACTGCATTCTGCCCATGGGGCTACCATGAGCCTACTTTAGGGGTGACTTACATGTAGTCAAAGGGAAGGTTTGGGCGTGGCAAGTGGGTACACTTGCCAGGTCGAATTGGCAGTACCAGACTGCACACACAGACACTGAAGTGGCAGGTCTGAGACATGTTTATAAAGCTACTCATGTGGGTGGCACAATCAGTGCTGCAGGCCCACCAGTAGCATTTGATTACAGGCCCCGGGCACACATAGTGCACTTTAATAGGGACTTACTAGTAAATCATATATGCCAATCATAGATAAACCAATCACCAATACAATTTGCACAAGGAGCACTTGACTTAAGCACTGATCAGCAGTGGTAAAGTGTGAAGAGACAATAAACCAGAAAAAACAGAGTCCATCAAACCAGAAAAACAGGAGATCAGACAGCAATAAGATAGGGGAAACACACCAAAAGATGCCAGGTCTAAGAATTATGGTGATGTATGCCAATTTGTTTTACACATGCACAAGTCCAATGCTACTGTATGGCAAATAATCCTAGGAATACAGGCACTACTGTGCCTTACCTTCTGTTCGGGTGACAACGAGGTTGATTTTCTTCTTGGTCCAGGAGCAGGAGCAATGGCAGGACTTGTATAACTAGGTTCATGGTGGAAAGAAATGGGAAAAGTGGAAAAAAGGTGGTTTTTGTCCTTTTATCGGTTCCAATCTGTCAACTCATGTGGGGAGGTTTAGCACCACAGTTGTGTCAGCGGGAGTGCACATCATGATTGGCTTGACAGGAAAAGGGGCTGGAGTCCCACCACTAGCCACTTTAGCCTGTGGTACCATTGGCACGGGTGGAGATTCTTGATGGTGAAGTTGGACTGTAAGCGGTCTTTCGTCTAAACTCACGCTAACATCTAAAAGGGCAGGTGGACCGCCATGGCAGTGGAATGGTTTTCAGGTGGAAAATCGATCACTAGACCATTACTGCTAAGATGTAAATCAAGCACCTAACTATTTTCTTGCTTGGACTCTTCTTGTAAATGCCTGATGGTATGTATAGTAGTCATTGAAATGTATTTTTCCTAATTATATGTATCTCAGGGGCAAACAATTTTTAAGAAAACAAGTCAGAATATAAACAATGGAAAATAGGAGAAAGTAGGAAATTGTGGCCCTCATTATGACATTGGCGGTAAGTGCTGCTTACCGCCATGCTGACTGCTGCCAACATACCACAACCGTGGCGGCATACTGCTACCTGTATTATGACCCACACATAGAAATCCGCCACTATACAGACACATACACAAGTCCGCCAGCCCAAAGGTCAGTGATAAACTGGCGGTATCCAAACCCACACCGTTACACCAACAGAACTACGCTCACAGCATTATGACCCACGAATCACAGTGGCGGACATTCAACCCCGGTAAACCATTGGAGGTACATACCTCTGCGCTCAAAATACACACACATATACAAAACAACACCACATTGGATAATTTAAATAACACACACCTGATACACATACACACACCATACCCGCACACCCACACCACTATAAAACACACACCCACATTACCCACAACCCTTTCCAACTCAAGAATATTGACAACTGAGGGAGAGACACGCCAGGAGCACCCACAGAATCAGAGCCACAAAACACCATCACCCATACACCATCCACGCACCTCACAACACACACCCCAACACATCACCTCACACACCCTCACACACACTACTCACACTACACCCATGGCACCACAAAGACTCCCCAGGTTCTCAGAGGAGGAGCTAAGGGCCATGGTGGAGGAAATCATCAGGGTAGAGCCACAGCTATTCTGATCACAGGTGCAGCAGATGTCCATTGCTAGGAAGATGGAGCTATGGTGGAGAGTCATGGACAGGGACAATGTCGTGAGACAGCACCCTAGAACAAGGGATGACATCAAGAAGAGGTGGAACAACCTATGGGGGAAGGTGCATTCTGTGGTTGGAAGACACCAGATAGCTGTACAGAGGAGTGGCGGTGGACCCCCGCCTCCTCCCCCACAACTAACAACATGGGAGGAACAAGTCTTGGTGATCATGCATCCTGAGGGCCTGGCAGGAGCAGCAGGAGGACTGGACTCTGGGAAGTCAAATCTTTACTACTTTCACCCCCACCTACCTGCATGTCATCACAAACTCCCACTGCTACCCTCACCCCCATAACTCCACCACCTCACATACACCCCACCATCACAACCCACCCATCCCAATACCAAGCCCTGCATGCAACACCAATGCATGGACCCCCATCACAGACCTGCATGGACCCCCATCACCACAGCATGCACACTTGTGACAATCACTTAGCCAACCAAATCACAACTCACACAAGCCAAAGCTGCCTTGGTAATAACAACCATAGAGGGGAACATACCCATGCAAAAGATGTCACACGCAGAAACAATGACACTGCATTTACATCCCCACAAGACCCCCACCCAATGTCAATGGAGAGGAGGTGCCAGCAACATATAGGTCCCCCACAGAAGAGGCCCACAGTGATGACAGCAGCTCTGCACGCCTGGATCAGGATGACCACCCTGGCCCATCAGGGACCTCTGGACAGTCGGTGACCCAGCCACAGTCCCAAACCACCACAGAGCCTCCCCCCTCAGGAAACACCACCTCAGCACCCACCCAGCGGGCCCGTCCCTCTGCCCCAGTCGATCAACAGTGTGTCCACCACAACAGGGACCCCAGGCAATCCCACAAACACAGGATGATCAGGGACCTGGGGTCAGTGGCAGTGGGCACACGGTTCAGAGGACAGAGGCACAGGACAACAGGGAAGCTGGGAGGACTGCTGTGCAACAGGGAGAGGACAGGCCAAGGGAACCGACTCTCCATGAGGCACTCACCAACATCCTGGGAGCATACCACCATTCCCAGGAGACGATGGGCCAGATACTGGCCAAGTTGCAGGAGACCCAGCGGCTTCAGGAGGGACAGTACCTGGGGATCAGGGCAGACCTGCGGGACATCCACACCACCCTGGTCACCATTGCAGGGATGCTGGCAGACATGGCCAACACCATGATGGAGGCAGTGGCACACCATCGGGCCCCTGACACTAGACACACCTAAGAACAGCCCTCTACCTCCGCTGACGCTAGTGGGCAGAAGGCCCCACCATAGGAACAACAGGCCATCCGCAACCCTCCCCCTGCAGAAGGAGAACCACCACGCAAAAGGTCCCTGAGATCCAGGCAGAAGCCAGAGAACATTGCCAAGACCCCCGCCAGGTAATAAGACTCCCCTCAATGTCAGCCTTGTGTCCCACTATGTCACCCTGTCCACCGTGAACTGCCATTGCTCCACTTCCCAAGCCCCCTCGGACAATGCACCTGTGATATCAATTGACTGGACTCTATCCTGGACATTCCTGCATCATCAACCCAGCCCATTGCAAAACTCTACACTTATTATCACATAAATAAACACCCTTGGAACTAATACAACTATGGAGTCTGTCAATGGATTGAAATATGTGTTAGTTTAACAAGCTGTAAACATTGCAATTCAAATGTACAGTTTTATATATATATATATATACATATATATATATATATATACTGTATATATATATATATATACATAGGTATGACCTGTAGTGGGCAGCAGTAAACACACCAGGAGCCAGAGTGGGGCACAGATATCTGAAAATAGAGATGCCAAAGGGTACAGTAAGAGGCCATAGGGTTTGGAAAATAAGGCTGCCATGTACAATGTCCCACACAAAACTGCAATGATAGGTGAAGTTACAGTGTCTTACCTGTGTGTCACTGGAAGTACAGTTGAATTACAGTAGTTGTGTTGTTCACATCCTCTTCCTCCTCTTCGTCACGGTCCACAGGCTCCATCACTGCCACACAACCATCTCCAGCCTCATCTTCCTGCAGAAAAGGCACCTGCCGTCTCAAGGCCAGGTTGTGCAACATGCAACATGCAACGATGATCTGGCACACCTGCTTGGGTGAGGAGCACAGGGATCCACCTGTCAGATGGAGGCACCGGAATCTGGCCTTCAGGAGGCCAAAGGTGCGTTTAATGATCCTCCCTGTTCACCCATGTGTCCTGGCATTCCGCACTGGGGTCAGTAGCCATGAGAGGTTGGGGTAACCAGAGTCACCTGTAAATATTGATGGATACCTGTTAGCCAGACACTCACCCTTAGGGCCAACCCCACACACATATACCAACAGACACTGGGTGGGGACCATAGGCTCACCTATTAGCCACACCCTGTGCCTCTGGAGTTGAGACATCACATATGTAATGCTGCTATTCCTCAAGATAAAGGCATCATGCACAGAACCAGGATACTTTGCAGTGACATGGGAGATGTACTGGCCCACCAGGCACACTATCTGCACATTCAGAGAGTGAAAGCTCTTTCGATTTCTGAACACCTGTTCATTTCTCCAGGGGGGACAAAGGCAATATGTGTACCATCAATAGCACCAATGATGTTGGAGATATGTCCCAGTGCATAGAAGTCAGCCTTCACTGTGGCCAAATCCATTTTGTTCAGCACGTTTGAGAACATAGGCTGTGACGTCCCTGCTGCCATGGTCACTGTCGCTTGGAAGGATACACTTGCCAAGAAATGGAGCACTGACAGGACCTGCACAAGAGGGGGGGTACCACTGGGTTAGCAGATAGCTGAGATCAGGTCTGGCTCCAATTGGGCACACAGCTCTTGGATTGTGGCCCTATCAAGTCTGCAGGTTAGGATAAAGTACCTGTCCTCCATTGTCGCCAGGTCCACCAGGGCTCTGTACAAGGGGGTATGTCTCCATCTCCTATTCATCCTCACCGGTTGAACTCTAGGGTGAAAAACGGTGAGCAGATGATCATATTCAAACATATACTTAATATGCCTTGCATTTTTATACAGAAACTTATTGTGAACGTGTAGGTCCATTGATGTGCCTATGTCTGCTGTGACGCAGTTAGGTGCCATGGCCTGTGCCCCCCCTGAAATGGCGGCCGACTGACCTGTGAGGAGGGACAAGTTGAAATGAGGTAATTCCGCTGATGTTGTGCGCCATTGCGGGAGACGGTCAACGACCACCGTGCAACACATCATTGGTTATCAATGGGGCCTAAGGGTTCCAAGAGTCAATTGTGATGTACGCCGGTGGTGACGGTACGCACCGCAGCGGACGTGACTGCCATTTTCTATCTGTTCACTCGCTTGCTACCTGACCTTCAACAGGAGAGGACCTGCACTGCAAGTGCTGCTGTGACCTGTGCCTGGAAGCGACCATGGCTCGAGTGTCTGGGGAAAGGGCCCCTGCCTTCACTTCCGAGGCGTTGGAGAGACTAGTGGATGGGGTTATTCCCCAGTAACCTTTACTTTATGGTCCTCCAGACAAACAGGTGAGTACACTGTGAGCATGATGCGTGGGGCATGAATGTGTGGATTGCTGTGCGTGTAAGCCTCGTGTGAGGGGGTGCTGAGTGGTCCAGGGCAGATTGCTGCATGTTTGGTGGGCAATGTCTATGCGTAAGGGGATGTGAGGGATATGGTGGGCCATGAGTGTAACAGTCCAGACGGTATGACTAATACCTTTGCTTATGTATCTTTATCTGCAGGTCAGCGCCCATCAGAAAAAGGGTATTTGGCGTGCCATCGCCAAGGAGGTACGGGCCCTGGGGGTCTTGGACAGGCAGAGCACCCACTGTCACAAATGGTGGGAGGAGCTGCGCCACTGGGCAAGGAAGACGGCAGAGGCCCAGCTGCGGATGGCCTCCCAATGAGAAAGGGGTGCCCATCGTAGCCTGACCACCCTGATGTTCCGCATCCTGGCAGTGGCCTATGCGGAGTTGGATGGGCGCTTGAAGGCATCATAGCAGCCACAAGGGGGTGAGTACAGATTCAGAATCATGAAGTTGCACGTGTTGAGGTGTTACCTGGGTGGGGGATGTGGGTCTGTGGGTGCTAGGGCAGGGCGAACGTGGCAGGGTAGGTTCCATGATCTGCAAGCTCAGATGTACTCCAACCCCAATATTGCTAGTGGGCATCTACTAATGGAAAGGGTCCTGTGGGTTTCAGGTGTGCAGCTAATGGCGTTAGACATTGTACCCCATGGCCTGGTGACTAGCATTGTAACTGGTAGTGCATGGCATAGTGCATAGGGCTGTTCCCTGTGAGTTTTGTCCGCCAATGGTAGTGTTGTTGCTGGCACTGACCAAGTGTATCCTCTGTCTCTTCCCCCCCTTTTTGTTTTGTCACCCTGTCATTCTGTGCATTAGCATCATCTGCAGAGGAGCAGAGGCACCAGTGACGGAGGGAGCTGCAGCCCACATGGGCCTGGAGGCCGAATCCACTGACGGTGATGGCACCAGTGGGACAGAGGGCGAAGGGGGGCACCACGACAGAGACAGGAGGGGACAGTTCTGACAGTGACACCTCCTCTGATGGAAGCACCTGGCGGTGGTAGACACACCTGTGGCCACCCCAACTACAGGTACAGCTGCCACCCCCGTACCAGCACCGCCCTCCCAGCAGCCCCTCAGTGAGTTTCCTGTGCCCGCTCACCCAGGAGGGTAGGCATCTACTTTGCCCCAGGCACCTCAGGCCCTGCCCCTGTCAGCCCTGCTGCCCTCAGTGAGGAGGCTGTTGACCTCCTGAGATCCCACTCTGTTGGGCAGTCAACCATACTGAATACCATCCAGGGTCTAGCAGGGCATTTGCAAAAAACAAATGCATTCCTGGAGGGCATTCACGCTGGTGTGGTGGCCTACAAGAGATCATTCCAGGCTCTGGCCAACTCATTGATGGCAGCAATTGTCGCTGTCCCTAGCCTCCCCCCTCCAACTTCCTCTACCCAGTCCTATTCCCCTCAACCCCAGCCTATCCCAAGCACACCTTCAGACCTGCATGCACCCAAATCAACACACAGAAGTGGCTCAGACATACACAAGCACCACGCTTCATCCCACAGGCACTCACACAAGTACCATCCAGATGCAGACACACCAACATCCACTGCCTCCACTGTGTCCCCTCCTCCTCATCGTCCACCTCCTGCACCGCCGCCAACACTGCCACCTGCACCACTGCCAGCAGCACCACTGCCAGCAGCAGTAGTCCCAGAGGGCAGCCATCTGAGGCTGCAGGAGAAGGGCTGGAGCCTCCCCCCACCACTGACAGCACCGCAGCCAGCCCCACAACTGACATCCACTAAGCAGCCATCACCACAGGTGAGCAGTGTGTAGTCGTGACTACATGGGCTGTAGTGCTTCCTGGGCCCTGCAACAACTGTAGGTGTGACACTCAGGTGAGAGACTGTGACCTTGCATCATCCAGGATCTGCATCACCGGGCACAAGGCCCCCTCCAGAACCAGTGGAAGAAGGCATCCACTCAGCCCCTCCTTACCAGGATGAAGCACACTGGGCACAAGGCCCCCTCCAGAACCAGTGGAAGAAGGCATTCACTCAACCCCTCCTTGCCAGGATGAAGCACACTGGGCACAAGGCCCCCTCCAGAACCAGTGGAAAAAGACATCCACTCATCCCCTCCTTGCAGGATGAAGCACACTGGGCACAGGGCCCCTTCCAGAACCAGTGGGAAAACCACCCACTTGAGAGACTGTGGCTTTGCACTCCCCAGGATCAAGCAGTGGGAAAACCACCCACTAGAGAGACTGTGACTTTGCACTCTCCAGGACATCGCAGAGGGAACGTTACCTCCTCCAGGAGCAGTGGCGTTGTACCATCTTCCGGCTGAGGTGCCCCCCCTTCCCCCTGAGGTGCCTGTGTATCATCGACCTGATGCCCCAGCAGTGTTCTCTCCGTATTGAGGCAGGAGTCAAGTGTGGCCTTGGCCTATGTGTTATGGCCCTGTGGGCTACGGACTTTTTGGAGTGGTCATTGTCCCTCCATTTGTATATATTATACATACTTTTTTGTGCTTTAAGGACATATTTATCTAATTTTTTTATATTAAAATGATTTTACTCACTTCTTTTTGTCCTTGCATTATTCCTGAGGGTTATGGGGTGGATATGTAATGTTGTTACATCTGTTTTTGTGTATGGTGTTGGGGTGGGGGTGGGGGTGTTGCGTGTGTGTGTCACTCTCTTTTTCCTCCCCCCCTTCCTTGTGTGCTAGGTGCGGTACTCACCATGATCGTCTTTGCCGGCCTTCGTGTTCCTGGTGTAGGAGGAGGTAGACCAGCATTGGAAAAATCTGCAACTCGGGCTCCATGGTGTTGTGGTTCTTCCTTGAGTGTCGAGTCGTTTCCCTTCTGTGTACTGCTTCCGCTGTACTTTTGATGGCATTGGTACCACCCTGGAAAGGGTGGCGGATTGGCCTCTCATAATACAGTGGGCGGTACATTGTCTTCCACCTGGCTGTTGGCAGTTACTACCGCAGTGCTTGTAGCAACCACCGTGTCGGTCGGAGTTTTAAAGTGGCTGTCTGTGTTGGCGGTTTCCGCCATGGTCAAAATTCCATTTTTTTTACCGCCGGCATGTTGGCTGTATTACCGCCACTTTCTCACCGACCACCAGGGTTGTAATGAGGTCCTGTATATAAAAAAAAAGGGGGAAGTCAGGTTTCTTAAATTAAAAAAAAGAGGAGGGACACTCCCTATATAGGTGTAATTTGTTTTTCAGCTGTTAGTCAACTACAAGTCTACAGATAAAGTTATCTATTGCAAGGCCTTAAAAGATATCAGGCCTGATTTAAGGAAAGTGGAGCTGAACCAGCGCACCACCACTCTCCTAGTGCCCCTTAGCACCCCCCCTACCGCCACCATGTGTGTGCCGTATTTAAAATGCAGTGCACCACTGTGCAGGTTAGGGGGCAATAGCATCATTATTTTTTACACTATTGATGTACTCTGTGGGTATAGTGCCAAAATGTGGGCACTCCTCCTGAAGAGTACACAGGGGCGAATTTTATTCAATGGTATGCCCCATTTTAATGTCTTCTCTGAGCAGAAGTTAAAAGTGCCAAAAAAAATGGTGCAGGGAAATCTCTTAGAATTCTTTGTGCCATTTTTTCGCCCCCCCCTAACGGGGAAAGACCCCCTTTACATACATCACGGCTGGAGCAGGAATAATGTTGCAAAAAGGGTTACAAAGTAGCACAATGCATGCATTGCACCACTTTATAAATATGGCGCTGGGTTTTGGCCATATAATACCACATTAGCATAAAAAAGTATGCTAATGTATTGTTAGGATGGTGCTAGGGGCTCTTAAATCAGTCCCATCATGTCTTAATCCAGCATACGTATAGTAAGTTTTTCACTCAGAAGATCAAGACCTCAAAGATCTCTCCATGTGAGATTTTTAGGTTAGTAAACTTTCTTTCCTCTTTGGAGTGCATCTCTGCAGTTACTACTCCTTCTGCAGAAACTTGCCATCAATTTGCTCAGTTCTACTGTGACAAAATAGACATGATCTACAACTCTTTTCCAAAAGAGGTTAGGGAGGCTTTGCCTTGTGTCCAGTGGTCTTCTTCATCTGACTCTTTTGAAAATCTTTCACATATAAGTACTCTCACTATTCCGGAGCTCCAGTCTCTTGACAATTCAAATTATTTTCTTCTCTGGATCCTGCTCCACCCATCAGATTGGAATCAGGTATGGAGGTTATCTGACCTGTTTTGTGCGAGTTGCTTAAACAATCCTTTACAACGGGCCAGCTCCCCTCTCAGTGGAAAAATGCAACAGTTGTCCCCCTCCTTAAAATGCCTTCCTTCGATCCAGCTAAACCCAAATATTTTTAACTATATCTTCGCTTCCATTTTTTCACTAAAATAGGTGAAAAGCATTCCAATCAGCAATTGATTGCATATATAGGGAGCAAAAAGCTTTTGCACGAGATTCAGTTTGTGTTTCAGCCCCATTACAGTTTTGAATCTGCAATTCTACTTGCCTCTGAGTCTTTGAGACTCATGGCTGATGACGGCAGGACGTCTGCCGTGGTTTTATTTGGATTTAAGTGTGGCCTTCGACACTGTATCCCACAGCCTTCTTCTTGAATGGCTGTGGGGTTTCGGTGTTGAAGGTTAAGCCTTAACCTGGAAGGCCAATTTTCTCCAGAACCGTACCTTTCTGGTGATCCAACAACCTTGTGCCTCAGAGATCTTCTCCCTACAGCAGAGAGTGCCACAGGGTTTGGCTCTTAGTCCGACCCTGTTTAATTTATACATGCACCCTCTTGCAAATGTGGTGGAGTGTCGTGTCTTATGCCAATGACACCCAGTAACTCATCTCCCCAGTTCAGGTTGAAGGTCTCTCTGCAGCCAATTTTGGGAACTGTTTGGTAAACTTAGCTGACTGGATAGACTGCAGCTGGCTGAAAAGTAATGCTGGTAAAAAAGAGCTGCTGATTGTATGGAAACAGCCATCTATCTATCTGGTCCACCACCGGGTGGGCAGATGAGTTGGTACCTATCCAAACTCTGAAATTCAAGATAAAAAATTTAGGAATATTGTTTGACAATACTCTTACTTTTGATCGGCCGAGTGTTAAACCTGCAGGGGTCTGTTTTAGTATCTTAAAGAAGATCTGTATCCTGGACATAGGCAAAAGACAGTAGTCCAAACTCTACTTTTGTCCATGCTGGACTACTTTAACATGCTCTATGTGGGGGTTGCCCAAGGTAGAATGAGAACTCTTCAACGTGTTCAGAATGCTGTAGCAAGAATGCTGCTCAGCATCCCTAGATCCTCCTCTATGGATACTGCCCTTAGACAACTACAGTGGTTCCCAATGAGGGAAAGAATTTATTTTAAAGCACTATGGCGGTCATTCTGACCGCGGCGGGCGGCAGTCGCCGCCCGCCATGCGGTTACCGCCGAATGACCGCACCACGGTCATTCCAACTTTCCCGCTGGGCCGGTGGGCGACCGCCAAAAGGCCGCCCGCCGGCCCAGCGGGAAAGCCCCTGCAACGAGGAAGCCGGCTCCGAATGGAGCCGGCGGAGTTGCAGGGGTGCGACTGGTGCAGTGGCACCCCTCTCGATTTTCACTGTCTGCAATGCAGACAGTAAAAATCTTTGTGGGGCCCTGTTAGGGGTCCCCTGCACTGCCCATGCCAGTGGCATGGGGCAGTACAGGGGCCCCGAGGGGCCCCACGGCACCCGTTCCCGCCATCCTGGTTCTGGCGGTGGACACCGCCAGAAACAGGCTGGCGGGAAGGGGGTCGGAATCCCCATGGCGGTGCTGCAAGCAGCGCCGCCATAGAGGATTCCCTGGGCCAGGGGAAAACCGGCGGGAAACCGCTGGTTCCCCTTTTCTGACCGTGGCTTTACCGCTGAATAGCCCAGGAAGCACCGCCAGCCTGTTGGCGGTGCGTCCGCCGCCCTCCGCCATGGCGGTCATGGACCGCCAGGGTCAAAATGACCCCCTATGTTTCTGGCATAGAACTATGAACTAGAGGGGTCATCTCCACTTACATCCTCTAATCAAACCTTACCATCCTAATCATTGCCTGAGGACTTCTTGTGCTGCTTTGGCTATAGTTCCCAGGACAACTTGAGCACATATGGGAGGTTGTTCCTTCCGCTATATTGCCCCAAAGCTGTGGTACTCTCTTCCTGTGGATCTGAGACAGGAACAGTCCAAAATACTTTTACAGAAGAAACTAAAAACCTGGGTTTTTTTAGAGAATCTTAAAACTTTCTTTCTTTTAGGCAGTGCAGCTCCGACTACTGTTGAAGTGTGGAATCTTGGCACGGGGACAGTACAGTTGGAGTAACCTTTGCACTTTATAAATGAGATAATATAACATAACATAACATTAGATCATAACCCTCAATAGTTTGGCACAAAAGCAGTCAGGCCTATCTTAGAGTCAATGTGTAAAGTATATATGCAGCACTTAAATAGTAATTAAATTAAAACCCAACCCAAAAAATCCCAGAGTCATTTGGAAAAACAGAGCATATTCTAATAAATTATTTGAGAACAAAATTACAAAAATCCAATCCGTAGAACCAAATTTATGAATTGCTAAATTCCAAAGTGAAAATAGTGTCTATAAGATCAAACTGCTAACCACAGCATCTAGTTATGCGAGACAGAACAAAGTCAAAACTTATGCCTCATCACAATGGAGCAAGGTTCAGATAAACAAAGTGGATTTGGCATGGTCTCTACTTACTTTCAGATTTAGAGGAATTTTTGATAAAAGTGTTTGAGAAGGGAAAATTCAAAGGGGCAAGTCAGAGGTGGTATCCAAGGAGGAGGCATTGTCATCGGAGATTCACTGGATAAAGTTGCTGTGAAGATTGCTACGTTCCAGACTTAGCCCCTCATTATGAGTTTGGCAGGTGGCAGAGGCCATCTGCCAAGCTCGTACCGCCATCAGGCTACCTGTGCACTGAACACAGCCCACCCAATAAAGAGTTCATGACAGGACCGGCCGGCCCTAACAGTGTTTCTGCCCGCAAGCCCTTCGGTGAACAGGTCCTTAACATTGACACTGGCTCCAAATGGAGCTGGAGCCAATGGGGCGGTGCGGCGGGTGCAGCCACACTGCACACTGCACCCAAATTATGGGCAGTGGAAAGCACAACGGGGCTGTCCATGGGGCTCCTGCGCTGCCCATGCCAAGTGCCCATGCCTGCACTGCCTATGCCAAGTGCATGGGCAGTTCAGGGGCACCCATTGGGGCCCTGGGCACCCCCTTTCTACCATCCTTTGCATGGCAGGGCTACCAGCATGCTAAGGCGGGGGAAGGGGACTCGTAACTCCCAGGGCAGCGCTGCAAGCAGTGCTGCCCTGGAGGATTACAACCACCGGGACCGCCAGGCTGTCTGCTGACGATGGCTTGACGGCTTCACCATGGTCGTAATGTTGTGGTCAGACCACTAAAAATTCTCCAATGGGACAAAGCTGCAGGCTGTAGCTGACGATGGCTTGATGAGGCTGGATACACCTTCTGCTGCAGAGAAGAACACAGTGGGAGCGATGGCAAAGTAAGGCCAACTGGTGAAGCACATGGGTCGGATCATTGGGCAGGTAGGTCCTAGTCTCCTCCCAGGGCACATTTTAGATGAAATTTAACAAGACCCTTGTTTTGGATTTGGGATATCTGGGCCACTTTTAGCATTACTTCCAAGGGTCAAGTATTGGAAGGGCTCCACTTGGAGAGTCAGGACTCACCCAGGATGGGTCCATGTGTGGGTTCAAGATGGTTGGAGCCTTATCTGTCCCTGTTCCTGTTGCTCTGAATAGGAGGTCAGCCAACTCTTTCAGTTAGTCTGGTAGTCCGAGGTTCAAGCAGAAAAGCACATCTCACGCAGCAGATCAGCTGAAAGGTCACTAGGCAGGTTTCAGATAGTGGGGCAGTCCTCTTGGTGCAACAGGGCAGTCCTCCAAAGTACACAGGAGGCCACAGGCAATCGGGCAGTCCTCTCAGAATCCACAGCAGGTCCATAACTGAAGTGAAGATTGGGTCTGAGGGTCTGACTTTTATACCTGGTTCCAGCTTTGGAGTGGAAGAAATATCTGGAGTCCCCGATCCCACAGAATTGTCTGAAATGTATTGCCTCCCTGCCCTGGCCACAGGATGTCTGGAGTCACAAAATGCTAGTGTGTAGCTCTTGGTGTATAAGCTGAGGCAGCTGCTTTGAAGTGCAAGTGGGTCTGTGCAAACTCTCACCTTCATAATTCCGTCAGGATGGCACATTCTGCCAGCACCCAGTCTCCCTATTGTGAGTGTCTAAAAGGAGGACACCTAGGCCAACTGCCAACTTCACACAGTCATGTGAATCAGGATACATGCTGCAGGCACCAAATAGTTAGAAGATGAAAATACTAACTTTCCAAAAGTGGCATTTTCAAAATTGTGACCCAAAATCCAACTTTTCTATTAAAGAGGCATTATATTATAATTCTTTAGACAAACAATCGGGACATTTATACCAGCTCCCAAACAAACATTATCACTCATTAAATGTAATAAGATAACCCAATGTTTTCCTACATGAGATGTAGGCCTCACATTGGTGAAAAACAAATTTGTTCATTTTTCATTGCAAGGACATGTAAAACCTAAATGTGCATTCCCAACTTTTGAAATACACCTTGCCTGTGGGCTGTTTAGGGCCTATCCTGGCGGTGCTTTATATGTATTTAAAAATGAAAGTTTTAACTCTTAACAAAAGGTTTTTTTAGCCAAGTGGAACTGGCAGTTTGAAACTGCACATCGGGTGCAATGACAGACCTGAGACATGTTTTAAAACAGCTACATTAGTGGGTGGCACAATCATTGCTGCAAGTTCACAATTAGCATTTCATTTACAGGCCCTTGGTAAATGTTCCGCCTCTTTACTAGGGACTTATAAATAAGTTAAATGTGCCATACAGATGTAAGTCAATTTTATCTTGTTTTCGACATGGAGCACATGCAGATTAGGTTTAAGCATAACAGAAAAAATAATTCAGCAAAGCAGGAGGGAGACAACAGATTTGGTGGAGAATTTCTAGAGAGGGCCAAGCCCAAAGTATCCTAAGAATTAGGAGTGCCCTTCTCTGAGTAGTGAGTGTTCCAGGCAATTTCATAAACCAAAAGTTACCCTTAAATTCTGCCATACGTGGTTTCTTAAAGAGTAAAGGAAGGAACGCTGACAATACTTTAATTTCAAGATTTCAAGATTAACTCTGAAAAACTCTGAGAGAAATGCCTCAGACAAAATTTTACCTGCACACTTAGAAACATTTCTGGTGTTTTTCTCTTACTAGGTTGTGCTGTCCTCCTCAGTAAGCTGATTTTGTTGTGATGTTGTCAGGCTGCTTTTTCACAAAGTTCCAGTGAAATCCTGGAAGTCTGGAGCTCTCGAGCTTTCAGTGGGATGAACCTGAAATCCTGGCCAGGTCGCGGTTGAGGGTAGTAAGCTTGACTCATGATGGTGAGTCGGTCCACTTATGGAGCTTTTTGAAAAAGTTGCTCCAAACTTCACCAAACTTCTGGAAATTCTTTCATGAAGATCCTCTTAAGGGTTTAAAGTGTCCAAAACACAAATCCAAGGGTTATGAAGATCTGAGACGGTCCTTGGAAGTTTAGGGCTATCATTCCCACAATGCAACTTGCAAATCCTTAAAAGTCCACCCGAAGCACTCCAGGCTGGGGACTCTTGTGATAGTTGGTGGAGGCAAGTTATTTTAACCTGTTGCATTCAGGGAGTTCTCTCTTGAACCCCTTTTGAAGCAAGGCAACATCTTTAGGGCTGCTGTTCTAGTGTGCAACAGGAGCAGCACTTCAGTGGCTTGCAGGCAAGGGTTGCTGCAGGGCAGTGGTTTCAAGCAGCAGATATGAGGTTGCAATGCAGATCGGTCAGTTGTATTTAATCATCTTGGGGGACAAGTGGGGGGCACCCTTGTCCAAGGAGCTACAGGGTGCCACTCAAAAGCATGACAGCTTCCTGTGTGGCATTTAAAGCACTACACTTTGAAATTCCAAGATAGAAGATTTTCCTCCAGAGCAGCAAGACCTGGTTAAACCAACCCACTGTTGTGGCTCATTTCTATTAACACTCCCCATCTGCATGTTCCTTTCTCGGGCCTGCTACCTATCTGTGGGGTACAGGGTGAGAGGGCAGATCTGGCTGGAATTTCTTTCTGTCCTGATTCCTTTGAAGGCCAGTGTGATTGTCCCAGCCCCCTTCCTGGCCTATCCTCAGCATCTGCAGAACACCCACCCCAGATAACCTCTGCTAAGTGCAGGCCACAAGTCACCTCATTAAAGAAGCCTGGCTAATCCTCTTAAGGCTAACCATTCAGGAGAAGGCTGGAATTTGGCTGATGGAGGAAAGTAGCATCTTTCTAGCTGTGTTACCCCACGTTTGACCTGTTTGTCAGTGTGTTTGACTGTGTCCAGTGGAATCCTGCTAATCAGGTCCCCAGTAGTTATGCTCTCTCCCTTAAATTATGATTGTTGCATACTGGTAACCCAGTATTTCACCCACAATTGGCATACTGGTGCCCCCTTATAAGTCCCTAATATATAGTACTTAAGTACCCAGGGCATTGGGGTACCCGGGGATCCCTATGGGCTGCAGCATATCTTTTGCCACCCATTCGGAGCCCATGCAAAGGCTTCTGCAGGACTGCCATTGCAGCCTGCATGAAAAGGTGCATGCACCCTTTTAATGCCATTTACACTGCTCCAGGTCACTTATAAGTCACCCCTATAGCAGGCCCTCCAGCCCTAAGGATAGGGTGCAGAGTACCTATGTGTGAGGACACCCCTGCACTAGCAGAGGTACACCCATGACCCCCAGGACCATTTTTGCGAACTTCGTGAGTGCGGGGATGCCATTTTATGTGTGTTTTGGACATAGGTCACTACCTATTTCCAGCTACATAATGGTAACACTGAACATAGGCATGTCTGGCATCAAACATGTTGGAATCATACCCCAATGCTTCTGCGAGCTTTTCTTGTATGATTCCAGGCACTCTTGGGGCCTCTTAGAGGACTCCCAGTATTGCCATTCCAGCCTTCTGAGGTTTTCCTGGCAGCCCCAGCTGCTGCCACCTCTCAGACATGTTTCTGTCCTCCTGTTGCTTGAGAAGCTCAAGCCCAGGAAGGCAGAACAAAGGATTTCCTTTGGGAGAGGGGTGTTACACCCTCTTACTTTGGAAATAGGTCCTACGGGCTTAGTAGGGGTAGCCTCCCCAAGCCACTGGAAATGCTTTGAAGGGCACATTTGGTGCCCTCCTTGCATAGTACAGTATACACCAGTTCAGACACCCCCAGTCCATGCTCTGGAGTGAAACTGGACAAATAAAAGAGGAGTGACCACTCCCCTGTCCATCACCACCCCAGGGGTGGTGCTCAGAGCTCCTCCAGAGGGTCTCTGGGATTTGCCATCTCGGATTTAAGGTTGGCAGGGAACTCTGGGAGCGTCTGAGTGGCCAGTGCCAGCAGGTGACGTCAGAGCCCTCCCCCAATAGGTGCTTACCTGTTTAGCTGACCAATCTCCCTTGCAGGTCTATTTAGGGTCTCTCTCTTGGGTGGATCTTCAGATTTGGATTGCAAGACTCCAGCAGGAATCATTGCATCATTTACTTCACCATCTCACTGAAGAAACTGCATCTGTACCCTCCAGGCATTCTACAAACTGCAACAAAGAAGGAAAGGCAACTTCTGCAACTTTGTATCTTCAGCTCCTGCCAGCAACTGCAACAGTTTCCAGGTCGTGCATCCTTAGAGGACAGCTGTAGGAAAGTACATCTTTTTGGCAGGTTACCCCCATTTTTACCTGTATGTTAGTATGTTTTTGCCTGTCTGCTGGTCAGGACCCCAGTGCTCATAGTTTATGGCCTAATGTGTGTGTTGTGTTGAGTGATTGACTGTGTCACTGAGGCTCTGCTAACCAGAACCTCAGTGCTTATGGACTCTCTGCTTTTACATTTGTCACTATAGGCTAGTGACTTCATTTACCAATTTCAATTGGCACACTGGACAACCCTTATAAGTCCCTAGTTTATGGTACCTAGTAACCCAGGGCATTGGGGTTCCAGGAGATCCTTATGAGCTGCAGCATTTCTTTTGCCACCCATAAGATGCTCAGACAAACCCTTTCACATGCCTGTCATTGCAGCCTCCGCGAAATAGTGCACAGACTATTTCACTGCCATTTTCACTGCACTTAAGTAACTTATAAGTCACCTATATGTCTAACCTTCACATGCTGAAGGTTAATTGCAAAGTTACCAAGTATGAGGGTACCCTTGCACTAGCAAAGGTGCCCCCACATAGTTCAGGGCCAATTGGCAGGACTTTGTAAGTTCGGGAACGCCATTCCACGTGTGCACTACATATAGGTCAATACCTATATGTAGCCTCACAATGGTATCTCCGAATATGGCCATGTAAGGTGTCTAAGGTCATGGAATTGTCCCCCCATTCCAAATCTGGTATTGGGGAGCCAATTCCATGCATCCTGTGCATCCTGGGGGCTCCACTATGGACCCCCAGTACTGCCAAACCAGCTCTCTGAGGCTTGCAATGCAGCTACAGCTGTTGCCACCTCACAGACAGGGTTTTGCCCTCCTGGGGTTTGAGCAGCTCAGTCCCAGGAAGGCAGAACAAAGCATTCCTTTGGGAGCACAGTTTTACACCCTTTCCTTTTGGAAATAGGTGTTGCAGGCTGTGGAGGGGTAGCCTCCCCCAGCCTCTGGAAATGCTTTGAAGGGCACAGATGGTGCCCTCCTTGCATAAGCCAGTCTACCCCAGTTCATGGACCCCCTGTCCCTGCTCTGGTGTGAAACTAGACAATGTAGAGGGGAGTGACCACTCCCTTGTCCATCAGCAACCTAGGGGTGGTGCCCAGAGCTCCTACGGTGTATCCCAGACTTCAGCCATCTTGCTTTGCAAGGTGTAGGGACACTCTGGAGTCCTCTGAGTGACCAGTGCCAGAAGGTGACGTCAGAGACCCCTCCTGATAGGTCCATACCTGATAGGTAGCCAATCCCCCCTCAGGAC
The DNA here is from genome assembly GCF_031143425.1 of Pleurodeles waltl. Lineage (NCBI taxonomy): Eukaryota > Metazoa > Chordata > Amphibia > Caudata > Salamandridae > Pleurodeles > Pleurodeles waltl. Next base: position 417,242,754 of record NC_090438.1, on the reverse strand, counting down.
TATTTAGGGTCTCTCCTTACGGTTTCTCTTCAGATTATACTTGCAAGTTTCCAGCAGGAATCCTCTTCAACTACTACTTCATCCTCTGACCTTGGATCATCCACAGACTGCTCCAGGAACTGCTGTAACAGCAACAAAGTATCCAGAAGGGCTACTTTTCCTCCTCAACTTCAGCTCCAGCCAGCAACTGCATCAGTTTCCATGGTGTGCATGCTCTGGGGACTCCCTGTCTTCACCCTGCACCAGAAGGACCGAAGAAATCTCCTGTGAAGTCATTTCTCTGCTCATGCATGCACCTTCTAAGTCAATGACCGGTTCTCTTGCACTCCTCTCCTAGCAACGAGTGTGCTCCTTGGAACACAGAGGGTGGACTTGATCGACACAGACTGAGGTCCTGCTGTTCCAATTTGGAGGAGGTAAGACCTTGCCTTCCTTGAGAATGACAGTACCACTGTGCACCGCATCTTCTTCAGCTCCTGTTGCCTCTGTGCACTATTTGAAAAATTCCTTCATGCACAGCCTGGCCCAGGTCCCCAGCACTCTCTCCTGTGATGCTCAACTCGCTGAGTTGTTCTCCGGCGGCGTGGGACCTTCCTTTGTATTGCTGCACCAACCACATTGTGCACCTCCTTTTTCTCCATGTCCTGGGACTCCCGTGGGTGCTATTTGGTGTTTTGATGGCTCTCTAAAGTGCTGAGAGCCCCCTGTTCCTCCTTACACAGAGTTGAGGCTCCCAGGTCCCCCCGAGTCCAGATAGTGTCATTTTAAGGCAAAACACGACTTTGCTGGAACCAAGGCTTGTTGGAGAAATCCAGCACCAAAACTCACCTGCATACAAATTCTCTTCATGGGACATCCAGTGTATCCTACAGGAACCCGTTGACATCTTTCTAGGGTGCATTTACGCAGTTTTCGTCCAACTAGGGACTCCTCTTTTGCACCCTGTTCTGGGTTGGCAGGGGCTCCTGCCCTTCCTGGAACTTCTTCCGACTTCTGGACTCCGTCTCCTTCCTTTACAGGTCTTCAGGTCCAGGAATCCTATATTTGTTGTTTGCAGTCTTACTTGGTTCTTGCAATAACTCTAATCAAGGCTTGTAGTGTGTCCTAAGGAAACTTGCAGTACTTTGCTCCTGCTTTTCTGGGCTCTGGGGTGATGTAGTTTACTTACCTTTGCTGTATTCTAACTCTCCCAACGATTCTCTACACACTACACTTGTCTAGGAGGGAATTTGTGATTCGCATTCCACTTTCTTAGTATATGGTTTGAGTTGCCCCTAGACCTATTTTCTCCCATTGCATTCTATAGCATGTCCTATTGTTTGCACTATCCTATGTCTAATTACTCACCTTAATTTGGTTTCTAGTGCATATATTGTGTATAATACTTACCTCCAGAATGAGTATTGCCTCTTAGATATTTTTGGTACTATGTCACCCAAATAAACTACCATTATTTTTGGTAACACTGAGTATTGCCTTTACTTGTGTATAAGTACTGTGTAACTGTAAGTGGTATTGCAGGAGTTTTTCATGTCTCCCAGTTCAGCCTAAGCTGCTCTGCTATAGCTACCTCTATGAGCCTAAGCTGCTAGAATGCTACTACATTTTACTGATAAGGGATAACTGGACCTGGTATAAGGTGTAAGTACCCAAGGCACCCACTACAAACCAGGCCAGCCTCCTACAGCAGCCTGTCTTCAGCCTGCACCAGAAGAACAAAGGAATCTCCCTTGGAGTGAGGGAGTCACTCCCCCACTTCAGCAGGCATCTCTGTGGCGTGGGTCCCCTCTCCTGACAACTTGTGTGGATCCTGCTTCATGGGTGGTGGAATGAAGTGGTCCTGACTGTCCAACTTTGGTGGAGGTAAGAGCTTGCTTCCCCACGCAAGATAGTACCCCCATCCACTGTGTATTTTGCATTTGCCAAGGCTAGTTGGCATCCTTCCATGAAGTTCTTCGTGCTCAGTGCAGCTCCGGTCAACAGCACTCGATCCTGCGACGCACATCTTCCTGAGTGGTTCTCCGGTGGCGTGGGATCCTTTGTTGCATTGCTGCGTGGGCATCCTTATGCACCTTCTTTGTCCCCATGCTGTGGTACTCCTGTGTGCGCTGCCTGGCCTTCTGTGGGTTCTCTGAGTTGCTGAGAACCCCTTCTGACTCCCCCTCCTGGGTAGAGTCCACTAGGTCCCTCCTGGTCCCAGGCAGCACCATTTTCCTCTAATTGTAAGCTTTGCGTGTGTGACAAGGCTTGTTGGTGGAATCCAGCAACTCAAACCAGGCTGCAATCTTCCATCTGGCGTGGGACATCATCTGCACCAACCACAAACCCGCATCCGTCTTCTTGGATGCAATACTGACTGTTGTTCTTCACCAGTGGTTCTGCTTTTTGCACCTTCATCTGGGTTAGCAGGTGCTCCTGTTCTCCCTGTCTTGTAGTCTCTTCTGGTTCTTGCATAATCTTCTTTCTCGTGTTCTTGTGTATTCTAAGAAGGTTACTGCGATTTACTCCTGCTTTCCTGGGCTCTGGGGTTGGTTATACTACTTACCATTGGTGTTTTCTAATACTCCCAACGTCCCTCTACACCCTACACTTGCCAAGGTGGGAAACATTTCACTTTCTTAGTAGATTGTCTGTGTACCCCCTAGGTCCATTTCTAACTATTGTGATTTTCATTATTTACACTGTTTTTCTAACAGTTTTTACACCTGTTTTTACATACTACTGTATAAAATTTGTGTATTGCTTACCTACTAAGGGAGTGTAGTCCCTATGGTATTTTTGGCATTTGTGTCACCAAAATAAAGTACCTTTATTTTTGTAACACATTTTCATTCATATGTATGAGTACTATGTTACTACAGTGGTATTGCATGAGCTTTGCATGTCTCCTCGATAAGCCTTGGCTGCTCAGCTACAGCTAACTCTAGAGAGCCTGGCTTCTAGACACTGCCTACGTTTCACTAATAAGGGACAATCGGACCTGGTATAAGGTGTAAGTACCATAGGTGCCCACCACGAACCAGCCCAGCCTCTTACATTGGTGGTGCAGAGGTGGGATAAGTACTTGCAATTGCCTTAACACTCTGCCACCTGGTGCTTTCCACAGGAAAGAAAACTCTATACCTAGAGCTATACAAATATACCTAGTATAAGGGTCTAGTCTCTTGTGTTTGTTTCTTACAGACTAGAGGTTAAGTAGGTAAGGTGTTTCCTACACCACCCTAATATGCACATAATGTCTACTGCTGGGCCTAGCTCTGAGGTCATGGGTATGCCCTATGAGGGCATGACCTTCAAGGTCAAGATGTGGGGAAGAACCCCAACAAGAATTTGCTTTTGAGCCTCCTTCTCCAGGATGAACAGGAGAATGCTGTTAGCTGGGAGGAAGAGGAAGTGGAGGGAGATTCAGACCCCATTGACAATCACCCATCAGGTTCAGGGGAGGGCTCTTCCCAGGATCCCTTAACATGGATAAGTACAAGCAGCCAATTCAGATAAATGGTGTTGAGGCCCAGGCGTACAGGGACACAGGTGTCAGCATCACTATAGTGACTGAAAACCTATTGTCACCTGCACAACACCTCCTTGGTCTGAAGTACCAAGGCCCAGATTTATACTTTTTGACTCAAAAATGTGTTAAAGCATTTTTGTGTCAAAAAGTTTAGCGCTGACTAGTATAATTTATTAACACCAACTAGGCGTCATATTTATACTATGACGCTAGGTGGCGCAAAAAATATGTTAGAGTCATATTTTTGGACGTTAACCATTGAGTCTTGTCGTAAGGCAAAATGACGGTAATGCTGAAAAAATGACTCTAACATGTTGCAAAACGGAAATGCACCATTTTTACCCACATTAGCATCAAATACAGATGCTAATGGAGAAAACAGTGCAAAATACAGGCAAAATTGAGCCAGGAGAGACCCCAGCGGGACCCTAATCAACCAGGAACCAGCCGAGAGGACACAGACAAGACCCATGGGATGGAGAAGAAAAAGAGAAAGTATTGTTTCAATGAGGAGGATCACGAAATATTGGTGAGAGAGGTGATGAAGCATCACCACTTCACATCCACATCAAGACTTCATCACCCCAATATTGCCAATTGGCAGGAGAGAGACAATTTGGCAGCTGATAGTAGACAAGATTAACAATGTGGCAGAGGTGAGAAGAGCTGAAACAGAGTGCAAGAAATGCTGGCTTGATTGTAAGCGAAGGACAAAGGAAAAAATGGCAAGGAACAGGAGGGCAGCACTGCAAACTGGAGGTGGTAGTCCAGCATCACATGAGGACTTGGATGAGATGGAGGAGATGATTTCAGCAGTCATCCCAGAGGAATTGGTCACTGGAATCGCAGGACAGCGCAGACTACCAGGAAACACCACAAATGCAGGGTAATTTCATGGGGGAAATTAATGCTAAATTGTCAAGTGCAAGAAGGGGGAGGCACATAGGACTTAATGCATGTCAACGGCACGCAGAGGGACGCATTGCACATGAAGCAAGTTGCACCATTCTGATGTAAGCTACACATGTACCTACGCCATTGTAGTGCCATAGACCATAACACATACACAACCTGGTCAATCACCAGACCTAAATACCTACACGTACATTTGCAGCACATGAGCTGGATGGCATGTACAATGACTGTGTCTTTGGTTATGTCATCACAATAACCCTTTCATATAGTCATATTAACCCTACCATCATGACCAAGACTTCAGAGACTAGGTAGTCAGTCAATGCCATACCTGGGGTCACGGTGGTGTCCCTTGCAGTAACACCTTGTATCTGCCTTGCCTTATTGCCTTAACACATGTGTGCTGCATCTTACAGCACGCATTTCATTGCAACTGTCCCAGACATGTGCCAGTATCACCACCACCCCTCACATTGACAACACATCCACATAAGGCAGCCATCACTCCATCATGCAGTGAGGATGTCCCCTGATTGCAGGGAACAATAATCTGAGCAGGCGCTAGGGTAATAGCAGGCTGATATCACCGGAAATATGTCACTACCCAGACAAACTAAACTTGTGTAGTTTAGAACCACACATCTTGATGCCGAACAGAAATGTGCCACTACAGAAAATATGTACCACAGATAGCAAACTGTAGGTCACAACAGTTACAGGCTGAGCCCACAACTATTCTGACACAACCATGTGAGACACATAGGAATGGTGAAATAAGCACACACATACAACACATGGGGTATGGCTGTGAACATAATGGTGTGTAATTCCACATTGACGGGCGGGGGATGGTGCATGGGTAAGTCTGGTGTTGGTAAGACTGCCAGTGCAGTGTACCCTTTGTGGTTGCCATGATGAGTCACATGTTGGGATGGCTGGTGGAAATCTGTCTGCTCATGGTAGCTCTATGGGGCATCTAGCACTACATTGTTGATGGATCACGTAGAGTCAGTGCCAGTCTTGGGGTGGATTGGGTGTGACAGGACATGCTGCTCTTAGCCGATCAAATCATGCAGTGGAAAGGGAAAAGGGGCAGGGCATGGCACCCCCTGCATTGCCCATGCCAGGTGCCTGGGTTGTGCAGGGGCACTCAGGGGCATCACAACCAACCTTTGCATGGAGGTTTCACCGCCATGCAAAGGCTGGTGGAAATGCAGGAACAGATCTGGAGTGTAGCGTTGAACGTAATACTGGTCTGGTGTGACAAGACAGGTGGCATTGCCAGTCTGTGAGATGCTGGAAACCTGCCAGTGCCAGGACCATTGGCCCATGGGGCATTCACCATTGACAACAGTTTCCACTACTACCTGCGCTGTTGGGGATGAACATGTAGACAATGGCAGTCAGTTGGTCATAGGACTGCCGCACTTGAAATGAGGGACCAGTATGACTACCTGCAAAATCACCATCAAACTAGCTTGAGGCCCTGACCTAAGTTCAACTCCAGTTAACCAGCTATGTCCATAAACTCATTTACCAGCAGGCACTGTCACATACATACTGATGTACACAGTAAAAATATTATAGCCATGCTGGCCAATTCTTGGGTCTATCCCTGTGCCTGTGACAAATAAGCTGCACTGCCACCATGCTGCATCTCATATATCAAGGAGGGCTGCATTGAGGGGGAGATGATAGGTGTGTAGGAAGGTGCACCTACCTGCCCAGAGAGAAGACTCTGCTAGGTCCATGTGTGCTGTGCAAAGTAGCCAACATACAGATACATCAACATGAGGAGCTTTCAATGGTAGCAATAGCATAGTGTCCCGGCAAGACCAGCCCTGGGGTGATGCAAGGTTTCAGTACCGCATGGGTGTATGTGAAACATGTAAGACTGGGACAGCAGCCTATTGACATGTGTGGTGCTGTGGCATGAGTACTGCAACACCCATTACAAGACCTCACCATGCAAATGGATGCATAGTGAGGGTTGACAATAATAAGATGGTGTCACACCACAGAAAGGATATACACCACACATAGTAGATATGCCAATTGCCCCATCTTAGCTTCCCCTAATGTGACACTCGGGTGGGGCAAAGGGCTGATAGACTGCAACCATGATGTACAGGAACAATGTTTGGGAACTAAGATAACAATGAGACTCCAATAGCAAGTCAGTGATGTGACATTTCAACTGCCACAACACAGAAACATTGATTTTACACAATCTCATTGCAGAGGATGATGGCTCTCCTGCTGATCTGCCTGTCCTGGAGTACCCGGGTGACCAGTTGACAACCACCAGCCTAGAGACCCTCCAAGAAGCCCTTGGATCCCTCCAGACACCACCTCCATGCACAAGGAGGAGTAATAAAGTATCAGCCATCCCACATACCCCACCCAACACCCCAATATTATGACCTGCCAACACCAAAACAGCTGAGGACTCAGAGGACCCAGGAACCAGCTTTGGGAGGACAGTAGTAGGAGTCCAGCGGGAGCTGGACAAGGAGGTGCAGGTGGGGATGGAGACTGTGGCAGCCGGTCTGTAGGGTATGGGCACGTGCCTCGTTAAGCCCAACGAACAGACTGCAGCCAATTGAGGCACACACTCACCAATGCATGGTGTCCAGCAGTGTCTGAGGGCCATAGCTGCTGCCATGAGGGTGAGGCCACAATAACTGCCCTCCCAAACTGGCAGTAGCGTGATTGAAAACAAGATGGACTCCATGCACCCAGAAAAGGCTTCCCTCAGGGCAGACATGGTTACCTACCACAGGGATGTTGCTACTATTCTAAAAAATCAGCAGTTCCTTCTTGCTGCAGTGATGCCATATGTTGTTCCACAGATGGCAGGTGCCGGGAATTGGGAGTCCACATCTTCAACCATTGAAGTGTGTGTGGCCCCCTCTACATCCCTACCACCACCATCATGGGCAGAGGAGACTCCACACACATCGGAGGATGAAGATGTGGAACAGATCATCTTCACCCGTAAGAGTTTGTGGTACCACCAACCCATGCCACATGGGCAGTGTTTTCCTTTGTCCTCTGCTTGAAATCATGCCAGTGTTAGCACAGTTGGATATGTGCACTTTTCAAAGACACACTATTGACCTGTCTGTTATGGACTGCCATTGTCTCTCACCTACAAATTGGCAAATCATGTTTCTCCGCACTTAACAGCACTTCACCCAAGCATGTCCCATCACATGTCCCTCAACCCTGGACTTGTGTTGTGTCACAATTGTATGGATTTCATTAAAGGACTCACAGACCTGGACATTGTAAATATTGCACTATGACACTTGTAAATAAACACCTCCTACACAACCAGCATGTCTTTGTGTATTGTGACATATCTACTATGCTTAGGAATTGTGATGTGTGTAACCATGTCTTCATTCACAGAGTGTCAGTACAAGATTGCAGGAATATGGGGGAACATATCTACCCACAAGGTTCCTACTTAATAAACAACAATTCTGTCTCATCCCCTACAAGCAATTCAGTGAGTATCTCGAAAATGTAGAACATGTATGCTTCACTCACTACATACAGCAGGAATGGCTGTGAAACAGTTCTCGGGCAATATCGGCAGCTGGGAGTACGAATAGAACACATTGGTGTGAAACAGAGGTACTTAACCTCATCTGCAATTGTCACTGGTCAGTTATGCATGATAGATGTTAAGGGTAGGCTGTTGTCAAATGTGCCAAAGTGCCCAGCATTCCTACTCAGGACCCTAACACTGACAGCTGAAATACCACACCTACCTGTCCAATACAAAGTAAACATAGTCACCTTGAGTGGTGGGTATACTGGATGGCAGATGCATAGACAAGTAGATGTGTTGTAGTTGCGAGTGTGACAGCTCAGTTGTAAGAAGGTGATGAAGATGTCAAGAAAGGGATGTGGAGGCAGGAAAGAATTCCCAGGCCAACACATAATTTTCACTGTGCACTCATGGGAAGACCCTGAGACACAAGCACATGACACAACAAGTAAAGGAGGACCCAAAATTGTTTATTAACAATGAAACAAACTAAATAATTCAAGAAAACCTATCCTAACCTAAACTAACCTATTCTAACTATACTTAACCAACATCTAAACCTAACTACCCTATGCTAAACTTCTTAACACATTTAACATCACACTCTAAACATTGGCCCACCCACCCTCTCCTATGTTAAGAGACACATGCAGGACAACATATACTAAACTACACATATACTAACTGTATCTAAACAAATATATATATTTGTATACATTTGTTTTTAAAACACATATATACCCCCAACATGACCCCCCCACCCACAAATTAACATGTACAAAGTAGAAAACTGACCCCCCCAAAGCCACTTATCCTAACTAAACTACATACCTACTCTAACCTAACACTAACCTCTAAAACCCCACTATAAAACATAAACACAAATGAGGGAGGAGGTAACAGAACTCTGAGGAGAGAGTTCCAAAGACAATCATAGCTTTGCCTTCTTGAAGGTTGAGGAAATTCGATTTTTAATACGATCGTATCGACCCGCCATTTTGTGGCCCGCCGCCATTTTATGTTGCCTTCACTCAGGCAGCACAGCGAACGAAGTCCATTCTGCCTTTTCTGCTTATTCTGCAACATGGTGTTCAAAACAGCCTTCTGCCTCTATCTTTACAAGGCTGGTATTAAGGTCTGACCGAGTACACTAATCCCTGTCTGGTTTTCTAATCCTTGTTTCAACTATCTGTAGGCTCACACTATTCTCCGCCGATCTTATCTTATCGTCTGGCCTTCGCTGTCCTTTGCTAGTATTCTCTCATTTCACAACTGTCCTCCAAACGCACACAAACTTATCACACCACATGCAACTTCGTTGTGGATCGGTTAATGAATTAGTTCAAGGGAGGGGTGACAAACACAGCTGGAGGGGAGGCAACCTTAAGTCACTTGATACTTTGTTTTCCAATTCCTTCTATTGGTGCTGTCTTGTTTTCCGACATTTCTATTGGCTCTGTTCTATCTTTACATTATTCTTACTGGCTCCTTTCTATGTGTTCTGGGAGTGTATGTAGTTAATAAATGGTTTTTATACGGTATATAAGATTGTGCGCCACAAAGTAAAGTGGCAGTCTCCTGAGAACATACCTTGTGTACTTCTTGGACAACTGTACTAGCTGCAGCTAATAAGATCTGATCTTTTACGCCTGACAGAGTGTCCCGTGTCTCTGTTAGTTGAGGCAGGTGAATCCAAGGAGATTTTAGGCGTACCCTGCGCCGCCAGGCCCATAAGGTTCTGGTTCTTCAACTGGCGCCCAACGTGGGGCGGCTTCAGCGGTACCGGTTCTGCCTGAAGGTCGTGAGGAACCCCGCAAGAAAATTCTGGAGGAATCGCGAGCCACGTCAAGCGACCCCTGTATGTCGAAGTGGTCCGAAGGTCTTTTTCAGCGCGGTTACTCCTTCCTGATGGCTACTGACGACTGCTGCCCTGACTGCCGCCCTGCCTTGGCCCTTTCTTTGATGATGTATGGTAAAGCGAGACGATAGACGGGCCTCTGTTGGTGTAAGAAGACATCCTTAGTTAAGTATTTGGTGGGTCGCGCCCACAAATTTTGGTCTTTGTTTTGTCCTTAGGTCCTTAGATTTGGCCATTGCAGTGGCCAAAGCCGAGGGGTAAGTGCATTTGTGCTGTGTAAACTGAAAGTTTTACCCCCTTGATGTTTGTGAACAGCCAGTAAAAATCGTGAGATGTCTGGTCTGACTAAGTTTGGAAAACTTTGTTGCTTTGGTTGTAATAGGGACTCCCAGCTTGATGACTCCTGTCCGATTCCTTCGGTTGGAACTCCCACATATGAGCTCTATTCTAAACATGGTGTTGGTCCTATTGCCTTTAATAAGACATGGACCCGATATACAAAGAAAGATGGTGTTTTAAAATGGCCAGAAAATGGTAGTTTCGAAACTGATGTGCTAGATAATTTAGAAGCAACGTTATTTAAAAGAAAAGCCCGGCCGGCAATGTTGGACTCTTTTCGCCTTTGGCGTAAGGAAGCCAAACAGAGAGAAATTAAACAAGCGAAACGAGATAGGAAAACACAGGGAATGACGATTATACAGGCTGCTCAGCAATTCAAAAATGATGAAATAGATAATGCAATGGAAATTTCAGACAGACAGCATCGAATGGCAATAGATAAATGCTATCCGACGTTGCCTATCTCTTCCCTTGATAAGAGAAAAGATTTTGAGGAAGATCCCTTAATGTCCCACTTATTGAAATTGCCTCCGCCCTATGTACAAGGTGCTAATGCACCCCCGATGTTACAGCCTGTTCAGCCGCCAGTTGTGCTTCCGCCTGCTCCAGCTTTTCCACATTTGCCTCCTCAAGTATTGCCTATGCCAGCTTTGCCTTTAACTCCTTTGCCTTCTGCTCCTTTGGCAATTCCTAATGCTCCTTTAGTTAATTCACCTAATACCTTGTCCCCTATCCTTATGTCAAATTCTCCATCTATGCGTAAGCGATTTGCAGATACTGTCTCTGGTCTCTTATCACCTTTCTTTGAAGCTTTAAATGTGTCTCCAGCTTTTTCTCGAAGACAGTCTCGTAGTCAATTCCCAGACTCCGAAGAGCGAGAAAAATTGGACTCACTTGCTTGTAGATGGATCAAGAAGGGTCCCCAATATAGTACGTCTGATATTATGTCCACCTTTCTGCAATGGAATGCACCTACGCAGAGATATGTTTTTAAAGTTATGTGCGATACTCTCGCTAAAGAATGGGAGGATATGAATTTGGGTTCGGTCCCACAGGATCTGTTAGATGTTCAGGCTGACTTTGACAAAGGACTTATTGTGGGTCCTAAGGTTGAAAACGCTGTCAGAACACTTATTTCTTTCAGATCCCAATTGTTCTCACAGACTTTTCCTGATTCTGATCCTTCAGTTAGGACAGCACTGAAAAACTATCCCATGAGAGAGGTTTCTCCAATATGGAAGGAAGAAGTTGCAGCAGCAGGTGCTAATCCAGCTATTCCTGCGCATTTTCAGCGCATATGGATACATGTCCCCTGGAAAAGGTCTGAAGTTTTAGCACTTAAACAGTCACTACCAGATCCACGCAAAAATCCTGCTGGTTACTATAAAGAGTTGTCGCAAACAGTTGATGCATGTACTATGAATCTAGCAGATATTGACATGTTGATGGGAAATGTAGTTCCACAGACAATATGGGCTAAAATTCGTAGAGAGGATCACGCTCAAGAATTAGGCGGCGATTGGAACGCTATTATTGCCGCAGATAGAGGTCAAGTAGGTGGTGCAAAGCCCGACGCTTTGATCTCAGAACTCCCTGGTAGGATTATTACATTAATGAAAACAATGATGCCTGCTTTGAGAGTTAATTGGGATAAGCTAGCAGCATGTAAACAAAAGAAAGATGAAAGTGTTTCCGATTTCTTTACCCGATTCGAGGAGACATTCATTGATCACAGTGGTCAAGATATGGCTACAGAAGGGGGACAGCGATTATTTGTGGATAAGTTCGTATATAACTTGCTTCCTGAACTATCACACAAGCTAAAAGACTCCGAGAGTTCATGGGCAGTTTCTTCTTCCGCCCAGATATTGGCTACTGCACAATATTATGAAAATAGAGACAAAGAAGAAAGGGAAAAACAAGAGAAAAAGACGAAAGAATTAAAAACTAAAGTTCTCTTGCAACAGGCTTATCCTCCTCGTTATGTTCAGCCTCAGTTTCAACAGCCTCCGCAGTTTCAGAGGTTGTATCAAAAGCCTGAACCATTCATTCCAAGACCTTTGCTAGGTCCCAATCAATGTGCTTATTGTAGGGAGGAAGGTCATTTTAAGAACAGTTGTCCGGCATTGTTGCAGCGTAATGGAGCAACATCTGCTTCACGAGGTCGTGGTGGTCTTCAGTCAGCAAATAGAGGTAGAGGTCGAGGTGTGTTAACCCAAGAGCAGCGTTCTTTTGTTCCTCCAAATTCCGGAAATTACTTTGACCAGCAAAATGTTAGGTCTACACAGTATTACAGTGAGGATCAGTATATTGAAGGAGGGAATGAAAGTCTTCATTTTGAATAGGACAGCCATGGACAAAGTAAGGGGGTTACGTCAATTCCAGTGGATCAGAATGGACCTTATGTTAATGTCACTACAATGGGTGTTTCAGAGCCATTTCTTTTAGATACTGGTGCCATGAGAAGCTCTATCATTCATTCTAAACTCCCTGGCGCACCTTTGTCTGACTTAACGAATGTATCTGTAGGATTTTCTGGCGCCCCTGTTCGCAATCCAGTTTCTTGCCCTTTGCCTGTTTCAATAGGCCCTTATGATTTAGAAGCTCCACTTCTTCTGACGAATGGTTGTGGTGAAAATCTGTTGGGTTTAGATCTATTAAAAAGAATGCATGCTACGATATATTGTTCACCCTCTGGTGTATACCTCACTCTAGGACAGAAAATGACTAGTCCAATGTACTTATCAAAAGATCAATTCCCACCTGAATTGCTTTCTCTTCCCGAAACGCTTTGGGCTACGGGTCCGAATGACGTTGGTTGTCTTGAGATCCCACCTTATGTTGTTACTCTTAAGCCCAATGCTGAAATGCCACGTATTCCGCAATACAGAATCTCTACTGAAGGTGAGAAAGCACTTCTGGAAATTGTCCATGATTTGATTCAGAAGGGTGTGGTTGAGGAAACGAGAGGAAATACATGTAACAGTCCTGTTCTTCCGGTTCTTAAACGCACTGATCCTTTTCAGCCTCCTGTTTATCGTTTTGTAATTGATCTTCGGGAGGTAAACAAGATTGTCGTACCGCAGTTTCCTGTAGTCCCAGATATCACTGCTCTGTTGACGATGATACCTTCTACATCGACTTGGTTTTCAGTTATTGATTTAAAGAATGCTTTCTTTAGTATTCCCATCGCCGAAGAGAGTAGAGATATTTTTGGTTTTTCCCTCGGAGGCCGAAGCTTCCGGTTTAAACGCGCACCTCAAGGTTATTGTGAAAGTCCCTCTATTTACAGTCAAGCTCTAAAATGTCATCTTGATGCCTTTTCCTTACCGTCCGGTGCCGCTCTCATTCAGTACATGGATGACTTATTAGTTGCAGCTGATTCAGAGGAGATTTGCAAAAACGTGACCGTTGCACTGTTGCGTCATTTGTTTGATCTGAATCACAAGGTTTCTCCTTCTAAATTACAATATGTCTGTCGCGAGGTGACTTATTTGGGTCATCTCTTGTCAAAGGAGGGACGACGATTGACCCCCGAACGAATTCAGGCAATTGCACAAATGTCAGTACCATCCACACAAAGAGAGGTACGTGCCTTTTTGGGCATTACTTCTTATTGTAGACAGTGGATTCCGAGTTTCTCTTTATTGGCTAAACCGCTGTTGGCGCTAACTTTAAAAGATACGCCTCAGCCTCTTCCGTGGACTGACGAGTGTCAGAAGAGTTTTACTCATTTGCGTATTGCTTTGTGTTCTGCTCCTGTATTGGGTACTCCTGATTACAGTAAGCCCTTTACGCTCTATGTCCACGAAAGAGAGGGTTGTGCATTGTCAGTCTTAACGCAGCGTTTTGGAGATCAACAGCGACCATGCGCATATTTCTCAGCTACGTTAGATCCAGTAGCTAAAGCATTGCCTAGTTGTCTTAAGGCAACAGCGGCAGCAGCAATTTCTATTCGACAGTCTGCTGGAGTAGTGCTAGATAATACTCTCATTGTTATGGTGCCACATGCAGTGGATACTTTACTAAATAGGACAAAAACGCAGCATCTTACGAGTGCTCGGTTGTCCGGATATGAGCTGACGCTTTTGGCTAGTCACATACACATCAAACAATGTAATACCCTGAATCCAGCTACTTTGTTGCCTCTTCCAGAAGAGAGAGATGTCTCTGAACAGCATGATTGTTTTCTCCGTACTGAAGAAGAGACTAAGGGTAGAATTGACCTAAAAGACACGCCATTAGTGAATCCAGATGGAACACTATGGGTAGATGGTTCTTGTTTCAAGCTCCCGAATGGAGATACAGTTTCAGCCTACGCTATTACTACTTTGCATACGATTGTGGAGACAGCACGCATTAGACATAATTCAGCTCAGGCAGCTGAATTGATAGCCTTAACTAGAGCGTGTGTGTTATCCAAAGGAAAAAGAGTAAACGTGTACACTGATAGCCAATACGCTTTTGGTGTAGCGTTTAACTTTGGGCGTTTATGGAAGGAAAGAGGATTCTTTACTTCCCATGGTACTAAGATACAACATGGTCAATTAGTGACTGAACTTCTTGAGTCACTTACAATGCCTACTCAGATAGCGATCGTGAAGTGTAGTGCACACAAAAAGGTTGTGGACGATGTTGGTCGAGGAAATGCATTTGCAGATGAGGTAGCGAAAAAGACAGCCAGAGACAACACAAGTCGAATGTATGTTGCAGGTCCCGCAAACTGCGTAAGAGAAAAGGGAATGTGTGAAGATACAGTAGAGAGTGTGAAATCAATTCAAGGAGAGGCTACGGAGAATGAGTTGAGAAAGTGGAAGGAAAGTACAGGAATGTTAGATGAGATGGGATGTTGGGTTGAATTATCAGAACATCAACGTTGGCTGTTACCAGATGCTTATGTACTACCTGTAGTTACTATGGCACATGGTCCAGCTCACCTAAGTGCAAAAGGAATATGTAAACTTCTGGCTCCAGTGTGGCAAAATGAGGGGATCCCAAAGTGTGCAAATAATGTAGTAAAACATTGTATTGTTTGCTTGATGTACAATCCGGGAAAGGGAACCCCAACTCCAGCAGGTCATTTTGCTCCTCCAACATATCCATTTGAGGTGTTGCAGATCGATTATATTCACATGGAACGATGCAACAACCTCAAATATGTTCTGGTGGTAGTATGTGCTTTTTCTAGATGGGTAGAAGCCTACCCTCTGAAGGACAATACTGCTTTATCAACTGCCAAAATACTTTTGAAAGAATTCTTCCCTAGGTTTGGTTTGCCGCGCATTGTCTGGAGTGACAATGGGAGCGAATTTGTGGGTCAAGTCATGCAAAAAGTTTGTGCAGGTCTTGGCATAAAACAGAAGTTCCACGCGGCGAATCACCCACAGTCGGCTGGTTTAGTAGAATGCTACAATGGAACCTTGAAGCTTAAAATTGCTAAGGTGCAAGCTAGCACAGGACTTAATTGGCCTGATGCTTTACCATTGGCTCTTCTGTCCACCAGAACAGCAGTACACTCTCGTTTGGGGCTTAGCCCTTACGAAGTGATATTTGGTCACCCAGCTAATGTATGGGGAGTTCCTCGCCGTAAGAAATACTCAGACTTGCCATACCCGATGTTGATTGACTACTTGCATGACCTTACAACTAAATTGCGTGTTCTTCATCAACAGGTTCAGAGTGCTCTACCAGAGGCTTCCACAGACCCAGGTCATTCCATCCGACCAGGTGACTGGGTCTGCACGAAAAATTTCCAACGACAGAGAAATTTGGAGCCCAGATGGAGAGAGCCACGCCTGGTTCTTTTGACCACAAGAACAGCAGTTAAAGTCGAAGGAAAGAAAAACTGGGTGCATGCCGTGCACTGCAAGAAAGTGCCTTTGCCCTTGCCTTTCGATCAGTGGGTCCGTAGAGGCATCAGTGACTCTGAAAGTGAGAAAGTTCCGCAATTTGTACCATTCAGTGATGCGCGTCTAATTGGAACACTTTCTGAGAAAGAGGACGATGACATCCTTCAAGAAGCAATACCATCGCATCGTCGCTTGAACACGACAAATCCAGGAACATTGTTTCAAAACCAGACTGCCTCTGGACAGGAACGCTATAATTTGAGACCAAGACCAAAGAACTTGTAAATTTCTCTCCTATGTAGTACTCTATCCCGGTTGCAGGGTCACGGTAGGAGTCTTAGTTACGACCTGAGTAAGTGGCAATAGGCCTGCAGGACCTCACAGTGTCATAGGACGGTAGATAATCGTGACTACAGTGATTGAGGAAGATTGCCACTTAGAAAGATGGAGGCTACATTAGATAAAAGAGAAAGTAAAAATGTAAAGAATAATTGTAAAGAAATATGTAGTCGTTGTAGTATTGCTCTATGCGTCATTATATTGTCGTGTATTCTTTTGGCATCTGTAAACTGGATCATTATTACTCTGCAGCAAAAAGTTGTCTCTTCTCCTACCTCTACATCTTCTTCTACTATCTCTCCGCACCTATTTCACACTCTTCCCCAGCATGAACTCATCAGAAGAACTGAATACTTTAACAATTCCTTCGTCCAGTTGTTACATCAACATCAGTTAGTGATCAATACAACTGACTGTTGGGTGTGTGGACTCATACCACATACGGTAGAAAAAGGAATGCCATATTTAGTTCTTCCATTCTCCTATGAAGGTTCCGCTTGGGCTTATTTTGTCATTTTCAATAATGCATATCAAAGTAAAATTAAACAACCTGTCAGTTCACATAGTGTTGGTTCAAATTTTAGTCATAGTTTATTGATAAAGGGAATGGTAGCTATGGCTAAAATCATGGAAAAAAGTGAAGCTTCCATAGATGAAAGAAAAGCATATACCAATTGGAACATAACTGATTACATTTCCAGCCTCAATGATAAGGTTAAGCAAGGAAAATCTCCTCCGATACGGGTCATACCCCAACAAGGAAATTTCTGTCTGCAAATAAATGGTAGAACTCCAAACACCGGACAAAGAGAAAGTTTATGTTCCCATACATATGTTTATTCAGCCCTGAATTCACCGCCGTTAGTACCATCTCAAGGTACATACTTCGTTTGCCACGATAGGGCTTATACATGGTTGCCAGCTGATTTCTCTGGTACTTGTTATATAGCCTTTCTTCTTCCCCCTACATACACCGCTCCTGCGAACCATCATAAAAATAGATATGGCAGAGGGATTGTGGATTCGAAAGACACAGCAGGACAAGAGGGAGGAGATTTCCTCAAAGGATTTCTTCCCTTCTGGGGTCCAATGGCCAACAGCAGAAATATAAGGCAATTGGTTCGTGTCGTAGAAACCACCATAGACATCACTGTAGGAGCTTTAAGTAACATTACAGCTGAACTACAGGCTGATCGTCTTATGACCTTGCAGAACCGTGTTGCCTTAGACTTTGTTCTTGCGGACCGTGGTGGAGTATGCAAATTGATCGGATCAAGTTGCTGTATTTTCATACCTAATGACGCTCCGACAGTATACCAAGCTATCTCTAAGTTACACATAATCTCCGAGTCGATTCATCAGGACGAAGGAGATTGGTCCTTTTCAGAGTGGTTTTGGGGATTACTGTCCAAATGGGGTTGGAAGGTATTGACATTCTTTGGAGTAATTTTAGCTTTTATATTCTCTTGTTGTCTTTGTATGCACTGCGGTCCTGCCATCTGCAACCTATGTGCTACTGCATGTATTCCCAAACCCAAGTCACAAAGAGCAGAGAATATCAAAATGATGGTACAGCAACAGCTTGATGACCTCATGGCCATAGACATCGACTCAGATTAACATGAGTTTGTGTATCTTGCCTGAGTTCTGGCAAAAGGAGGGTCTGAGGAAATTCGATTTTTAATACGATCGTATCGACCCGCCATTTTGTGGCCCGCCGCCATTTTATGTTGCCTTCACTCAGGCAGCACAGCGAACGAAGTCCATTCTGCCTTTTCTGCTTATTCTGCAACATGGTGTTCAAAACAGCCTTCTGCCTCTATCTTTACAAGGCTGGTATTAAGGTCTGACCGAGTACACTAATCCCTGTCTGGTTTTCTAATCCTTGTTTCAACTATCTGTAGGCTCACACTATTCTCCGCCGATCTTATCTTATCGTCTGGCCTTTGCTGTCCTTTGCTAGTATTCTCTCATTTCACAACTGTCCTCCAAACGCACACAAACTTATCACACCACATGCAACTTCGTTGTGGATCGGTTAATGAATTAGTTCAAGGGAGGGGTGACAAACACAGCTGGAGGGGAGGCAACCTTAAGTCACTTGATACTTTGTTTTCCAATTCCTTCTATTGGTGCTGTCTTGTTTTCCGACATTTCTATTGGCTCTGTTCTATCTTTACATTATTCTTACTGGCTCCTTTCTATGTGTTCTGGGAGTGTATGTAGTTAATAAATGGTTTTTATACGGTATATAAGATTGTGCGCCACAAAGTAAAGTGGCAGTCTCCTGAGAACATACCTTGTGTACTTCTTGGACAACTGTACTAGCTGCAGCTAATAAAATCTGATCTTTTACGCCTGACAGAGTGTCCCGTGTCTCTGTTAGTTGAGGCAGGTGAATCCAAGGAGATTTTAGGCGTACCCTGCGCCGCCAGGCCCATAAGGTTCTGGTTCTTCAACTGGCGCCCAACGTGGGGCGGCTTCAGCGGTACCGGTTCTGCCTGAAGGTCGTGAGGAACCCCGCAAGAAAATTCTGGAGGAATCGCGAGCCACGTCAAGCGACCCCTGTATGTCGAAGTGGTCCGAAGGTCTTTTTCAGCGCGGTTACTCCTTCCTGACGGCTACTGACGACTGCTGCCCTGACTGCCGCCCTGCCTTGGCCCTTTCTTTGATGATGTATGGTAAAGCGAGACGATAGACGGGCCTCTGTTGGTGTAAGAAGACATCCTTAGTTAAGTATTTGGTGGGTCGCGCCCACAAATTTTGGTCTTTGTTTTGTCCTTAGGTCCTTAGATTTGGCCATTGCAGTGGCCAAAGCCGAGGGGTAAGTGCATTTGTGCTGTGTAAACTGAAAGTTTTACCCCCTTGATGTTTGTGAACAGCCAGTAAAAATCGTGAGATGTCTGGTCTGACTAAGTTTGGAAAACTTTGTTGCTTTGGTTGTAATAGGGACTCCCAGCTTGAGGACTCCTGTCCGATTCCTTCGGTTGGAACTCCCACATATGAGCTCTATTCTAAACATGGTGTTGGTCCTATTGCCTTTAATAAGACATGGACCCGATATACAAAGAAAGATGGTGTTTTAAAATGGCCAGAAAATGGTAGTTTCGAAACTGATGTGCTAGATAATTTAGAAGCAACGTTATTTAAAAGAAAAGCCCGGCCGGCAATGTTGGACTCTTTTCGCCTTTGGCGTAAGGAAGCCAAACAGAGAGAAATTAAACAAGCGAAACGAGATAGGAAAACACAGGGAATGACGATTATACAGGCTGCTCAGCAATTCAAAAATGATGAAATAGATAATGCAATGGAAATTTCAGACAGACAGCATCGAATGGCAATAGATAAATGCTATCTGACGTTGCCTATCTCTTCCCTTGATAAGAGAAAAGATTTTGAGGAAGATCCCTTAATGTCCCACTTATTGAAATTGCCTCCGCCCTATGTACAAGGTGCTAATGCACCCCCGATGTTACAGCCTGTTCAGCCGCCAGTTGTGCTTCCGCCTGCTCCAGCTTTTCCACATTTGCCTCCTCAAGTATTGCCTATGCCAGCTTTGCCTTTAACTCCTTTGCCTTCTGCTCCTTTGGCAATTCCTAATGCTCCTTTAGTTAATTCACCTAATACCTTGTCCCCTATCCTTATGTCAAATTCTCCATCTATGCGTAAGTGATTTGCAGATACTGTCTCTGGTCTCTTATCACCTTTCTTTGAAGCTTTAAATGTGTCTCCAGCTTTTTCTCGAAGACAGTCTCGTAGTCAATTCCCAGACTCCGAAGAGCGAGAAAAATTGGACTCACTTGCTTGTAGATGGATCAAGAAGGGTCCCCAATATAGTACGTCTGATATTATGTCCACCTTTCTGCAATGGAATGCACCTACGCAGAGATATGTTTTTAAAGTTATGTGCGATACTCTCGCTAAAGAATGGGAGGATATGAATTTGGGTTCGGTCCCACAGGATCTGTTAGATGTTCAGGCTGACTTTGACAAAGGACTTATTGTGGGTCCTAAGGTTGAAAACGCTGTCAGAACACTTATTTCTTTCAGATCCCAATTGTTCTCACAGACTTTTCCTGATTCTGATCCTTCAGTTAGGACAGCACTGAAAAACTATCCCATGAGAGAGGTTTCTCCAATATGGAAGGAAGAAGTTGCAGCAGCAGGTGCTAATCCAGCTATTCCTGCGCATTTTCAGCGCATATGGATACATGTCCCCTGGAAAAGGTCTGAAGTTTTAGCACTTAAACAGTCACTACCAGATCCACGCAAAAATCCTGCTGGTTACTATAAAGAGTTGTCGCAAACAGTTGATGCATGTACTATGAATCTAGCAGATATTGACATGTTGATGGGAAATGTAGTTCCACAGACAATATGGGCTAAAATTCGTAGAGAGGATCACGCTCAAGAATTAGGCGGCGATTGGAACGCTATTATTGCCGCAGATAGAGGTCAAGTAGGTGGTGCAAAGCCCGACGCTTTGATCTCAGAACTCCCTGGTAGGATTATTACATTAATGAAAACAATGATGCCTGCTTTGAGAGTTAATTGGGATAAGCTAGCAGCATGTAAACAAAAGAAAGATGAAAGTGTTTCCGATTTCTTTACCCGATTCGAGGAGACATTCATTGATCACAGTGGTCAAGATATGGCTACAGAAGGGGGACAGCGATTATTTGTGGATAAGTTCGTATATAACTTGCTTCCTGAACTATCACACAAGCTAAAAGACTCCGAGAGTTCATGGGCAGTTTCTTCTTCCGCCCAGATATTGGCTACTGCACAATATTATGAAAATAGAGACAAAGAAGAAAGGGAAAAACAAGAGAAAAAGACGAAAGAATTAAAAACTAAAGTTCTCTTGCAACAGGCTTATCCTCCTCGTTATGTTCAGCCTCAGTTTCAACAGCCTCCGCAGTTTCAGAGGTTGTATCAAAAGCCTGAACCATTCATTCCAAGACCTTTGCTAGGTCCCAATCAATGTGCTTATTGTAGGGAGGAAGGTCATTTTAAGAACAGTTGTCCGGCATTGTTGCAGCGTAATGGAGCAACATCTGCTTCACGAGGTCGTGGTGGTCTTCAGTCAGCAAATAGAGGTAGAGGTCGAGGTGTGTTAACCCAAGAGCAGCGTTCTTTTGTTCCTCCAAATTCCGGAAATTACTTTGACCAGCAAAATGTTAGGTCTACACAGTATTACAGTGAGGATCAGTATATTGAAGGAGGGAATGAAAGTCTTCATTTTGAATAGGACAGCCATGGACAAAGTAAGGGGGTTACGTCAATTCCAGTGGATCAGAATGGACCTTATGTTAATGTCACTACAATGGGTGTTTCAGAGCCATTTCTTTTAGATACTGGTGCCATGAGAAGCTCTATCATTCATTCTAAACTCCCTGGCGCACCTTTGTCTGACTTAACGAATGTATCTGTAGGATTTTCTGGCGCCCCTGTTCGCAATCCAGTTTCTTGCCCTTTGCCTGTTTCAATAGGCCCTTATGATTTAGAAGCTCCACTTCTTCTGACGAATGGTTGTGGTGAAAATCTGTTGGGTTTAGATCTATTAAAAAGAATGCATGCTACGATATATTGTTCACCCTCTGGTGTATACCTCACTCTAGGACAGAAAGGGCCATATTTATACTCCGTTTGCGCCGAAATTGCGTCGTTTTTTTTGACGCAATTTCGACGCAAAACTAACGCCAACTAACGGCATATTTATACTATGGCGTTAGAGGCGAATAGCGCCAAAGTTCCCGGAATGTGCGTCATTTTTTAGCGTGAACCCCTTCCTTGCGTTAATGATATGCAAGGGAGGCGTTCCCGTCTAAAAAATGACTCCCAGGCCTTTACGTGGTATTTATACTCCCGGGCAAAAGAGACGCCCGGGAGTTGGCGTGGCTAAAAATGGCGCATTTGCGCCACTTTTTAACGCCTGCTCAGGGCAGGCGTTAAGGGGCCTGTGGGCTCAAAATGAGCCCACAGGTGCCCTCCCATGCCCCCAGGGACCCCCCCTGCCACCCTTGCCCACCCCAGGAGGACCCCCAAGGATGGAGGGACCCACCCCAGGGACATTCAGGTAAGTTCAGGTAAGTATAATTTTTTATTTTTTATATTTTTTTTTGGTGGCATAGGGGGGCCTTATTTGTGCCCCCCTACATGCCACTATGCCCAATGACCATGCCCAGGGGACAGAAGTCCCCTGGGCATGGCCATTGGGCAAGGGGGTATGACTCCTATCTTTACAATGATAGGAGTCATGTTGATGGGGGATGGGTGTCGAAAATAAATGGCGCAAGTCGGGTTAAGACGATTTTTTCGACGTAACCTGACTTGCCCCATTTTAAGACGCCCATGCGCCATTTTCCCCCCTACGCCGGCGCTGTCTGGTCTACGTGGTTTTTTCCCACGCAAACCAGGCAGCGCCGGTCTGATTGCGCCGTCTAACGCCATTCCATAAATACGGCGCCCGCATGGCGCTTCAGAATGGCGTTAGACGGCGCAAAACTTTTTGACGCTAAAATGCGTTAGCGCAGTTTAGCGTCAAAAAGTATAAATATGGGCCAAAATGACTAGTCCAATGTACTTATCAAAAGATCAATTCCCACCTGAATTGCTTTCTCTTCCCGAAACGCTTTGGGCTACGGGTCCGAATGACGTTGGTTGTCTTGAGATCCCACCTTATGTTGTTACTCTTAAGCCCAATGCTGAAATGCCACGTATTCCGCAATACAGAATCTCTACTGAAGGTGAGAAAGCACTTCTGGAAATTGTCCATGATTTGATTCAGAAGGGTGTGGTTGAGGAAATGAGAGGAAATACATGTAACAGTCCTGTTCTTCCGGTTCTTAAACGCACTGATCCTTTTCAGCCTCCTGTTTATCGTTTTGTAATTGATCTTCGGGAGGTAAACAAGATTGTCGTACCGCAGTTTCCTGTAGTCCCAGATATCACTGCTCTGTTGACGATGATACCTTCTACATCGACTTGGTTTTCAGTTATTGATTTAAAGAATGCTTTCTTTAGTATTCCCATCGCCGAAGAGAGTAGAGATATTTTTGGTTTTTCCCTCGGAGGCCGAAGCTTCCGGTTTAAACGCGCACCTCAAGGTTATTGTGAAAGTCCCTCTATTTACAGTCAAGCTCTAAAATGTCATCTTGATGCCTTTTCCTTACCGTCCGGTGCCGCTCTCATTCAGTACATGGATGACTTATTAGTTGCAGCTGATTCAGAGGAGATTTGCAAAAACGTGACCGTTGCACTGTTGCGTCATTTGTTTGATCTGAATCACAAGGTTTCTCCTTCTAAATTACAATATGTCTGTCGCGAGGTGACTTATTTGGGTCATCTCTTGTCAAAGGAGGGACGACGATTGACCCCCGAACGAATTCAGGCAATTGCACAAATGTCAGTACCATCCACACAAAGAGAGGTACGTGCCTTTTTGGGCATTACTTCTTATTGTAGACAGTGGATTCCGAGTTTCTCTTTATTGGCTAAACCGCTGTTGGCGCTAACTTTAAAAGATACGCCTCAGCCTCTTCCGTGGACTGACGAGTGTCAGAAGAGTTTTACTCATTTGCGTATTGCTTTGTGTTCTGCTCCTGTATTGGGTACTCCTGATTACAGTAAGCCCTTTACGCTCTATGTCCACGAAAGAGAGGGTTGTGCATTGTCAGTCTTAACGCAGCGTTTTGGAGATCAACAGCGACCATGCGCATATTTCTCAGCTACGTTAGATCCAGTAGCTAAAGCATTGCCTAGTTGTCTTAAGGCAACAGCGGCAGCAGCAATTTCTATTCGACAGTCTGCTGGAGTAGTGCTAGATAATACTCTCATTGTTATGGTGCCACATGCAGTGGATACTTTACTAAATAGGACAAAAACGCAGCATCTTACGAGTGCTCGGTTGTCCGGATATGAGCTGACGCTTTTGGCTAGTCACATACACATCAAACAATGTAATACCCTGAATCCAGCTACTTTGTTGCCTCTTCCAGAAGAGAGAGATGTCTCTGAACAGCATGATTGTTTTCTCCGTACTGAAGAAGAGACTAAGGGTAGAATTGACCTAAAAGACACGCCATTAGTGAATCCAGATGGAACACTATGGGTAGATGGTTCTTGTTTCAAGCTCCCGAATGGAGATACAGTTTCAGCCTACGCTATTACTACTTTGCATACGATTGTGGAGACAGCACGCATTAGACATAATTCAGCTCAGGCAGCTGAATTGATAGCCTTAACTAGAGCGTGTGTGTTATCCAAAGGAAAAAGAGTAAACGTGTACACTGATAGCCAATACGCTTTTGGTGTAGCGTTTAACTTTGGGCGTTTATGGAAGGAAAGAGGATTCTTTACTTCCCATGGTACTAAGATACAACATGGTCAATTAGTGACTGAACTTCTTGAGTCACTTACAATGCCTACTCAGATAGCGATCGTGAAGTGTAGTGCACACAAAAAGGTTGTGGACGATGTTGGTCGAGGAAATGCATTTGCAGATGAGGTAGCGAAAAAGACAGCCAGAGACAACACAAGTCGAATGTATGTTGCAGGTCCCGCAAACTGCGTAAGAGAAAAGGGAATGTGTGAAGATACAGTAGAGAGTGTGAAATCAATTCAAGGAGAGGCTACGGAGAATGAGTTGAGAAAGTGGAAGGAAAGTACAGGAATGTTAGATGAGATGGGATGTTGGGTTGAATTATCAGAACATCAACGTTGGCTGTTACCAGATGCTTATGTACTACCTGTAGTTACTATGGCACATGGTCCAGCTCACCTAAGTGCAAAAGGAATATGTAAACTTCTGGCTCCAGTGTGGCAAAATGAGGGGATCCCAAAGTGTGCAAATAATGTAGTAAAACATTGTATTGTTTGCTTGATGTACAATCCGGGAAAGGGAACCCCAACTCCAGCAGGTCATTTTGCTCCTCCAACATATCCATTTGAGGTGTTGCAGATCGATTATATTCACATGGAACGATGCAACAACCTCAAATATGTTCTGGTGGTAGTATGTGCTTTTTCTAGATGGGTAGAAGCCTACCCTCTGAAGGACAATACTGCTTTATCAACTGCCAAAATACTTTTGAAAGAATTCTTCCCTAGGTTTGGTTTGCCGCGCATTGTCTGGAGTGACAATGGGAGCGAATTTGTGGGTCAAGTCATGCAAAAAGTTTGTGCAGGTCTTGGCATAAAACAGAAGTTCCACGCGGCGAATCACCCACAGTCGGCTGGTTTAGTAGAATGCTTCAATGGAACCTTGAAGCTTAAAATTGCTAAGGTGCAAGCTAGCACAGGACTTAATTGGCCTGATGCTTTACCATTGGCTCTTCTGTCCACCAGAACAGCAGTACACTCTCGTTTGGGGCTTAGCCCTTACGAAGTGATATTTGGTCACCCAGCTAATGTATGGGGAGTTCCTCGCCCTAAGAAATACTCAGACTTGCCATACCCGATGTTGATTGACTACTTGCATGACCTTACAACTAAATTGCGTGTTCTTCATCAACAGGTTCAGAGTGCTCTACCAGAGGCTTCCACAGACCCAGGTCATTCCATCCGACCAGGTGACTGGGTCTGCACGAAAAATTTCCAACGACAGAGAAATTTGGAGCCCAGATGGAGAGAGCCACGCCTGGTTCTTTTGACCACAAGAACAGCAGTTAAAGTCGAAGGAAAGAAAAACTGGGTGCATGCCGTGCACTGCAAGAAAGTGCCTTTGCCCTTGCCTTTCGATCAGTGGGTCCGTAGAGGCATCAGTGACTCTGAAAGTGAGAAAGTTCCGCAATTTGTACCATTCAGTGATGCGCGTCTAATTGGAACACTTTCTGAGAAAGAGGACGATGACATCCTTCAAGAAGCAATACCATCGCATCGTCGCTTGAACACGACAAATCCAGGAACATTGTTTCAAAACCAGACTGCCTCTGGACAGGAACGCTATAATTTGAGACCAAGACCAAAGAACTTGTAAATTTCTCTCCTATGTAGTACTCTATCCCGGTTGCAGGGTCACGGTAGGAGTCTTAGTGGCAATAGGCCTGCAGGACCTCACATTGTCATAGGACGGTAGATAATCGTGACTACAGTGATTGAGGAAGATTGCCACTTAGAAAGATGGAGGCTACATTAGATAAAAGAGAAAGTAAAAATGTAAAGAATAATTGTAAAGAAATATGTAGTCGTTGTAGTATTGCTCTATGCGTCATTATATTGTCGTGTATTCTTTTGGCATCTGTAAACTGGATCATTATTACTCTGCAGCAAAAAGTTGTCTCTTCTCCTACCTCTACATCTTCTTCTACTATCTCTCCGCACCTATTTCACACTCTTCCCCAGCATGAACTCATCAGAAGAACTGAATACTTTAACAATTCCTTCGTCCAGTTGTTACATCAACATCAGTTAGTGATCAATACAACTGACTGTTGGGTGTGTGGACTCATACCACATACGGTAGAAAAAGGAATGCCATATTTAGTTCTTCCATTCTCCTATGAAGGTTCCGCTTGGGCTTATTTTGTCATTTTCAATAATGCATATCAAAGTAAAATTAAACAACCTGTCAGTTCACATAGGCCCTCATTCTGACCCTGGCGGTCTTTGACCGCCAGGGCGGAGGACCGCGGGAGCACCGCCGACAAGCCGGCGGTGCTTCAATGGGGATTCCGACCGCGGCGGTAAAGCCGCGGTCGGACCGGCACCACTGGCGGGGTCCCGCCAGTGTACCGCGGCCCCATTGAATCCTCCGCGGCGGCGCAGCTTGCTGCACCGCCGCGGGGATTCTGACCCCCCCTACCGCCATCCAGATCCCGGCGGTCGGACCGCCGAGATCCGGATGGCGGTAGGGGGGGTCGCGGGGCCCCTGGGGGCCCCTGCAGTGCCCATGCCACTGGCATGGGCATTGTAGGGGCCCCCGTAAGAGGGCCCCTAAATGTATTTCACTGTCTGCTGCGCAGACAGTGAAATACGCGACGGGTGCAACTGCACCCGTCGCACAGCTTCCACTCCGCCGGCTCGATTCCGAGCCGGCTTCATCGTGGAAGCCTCTTTCCCGCTGGGCTGGCTGGCGGTCTGAAGGAGACCGCCCGCCAGCCCAGCGGGAAAGTCAGAATTACCGCCGCGGTCTTTCGACCGCGGAACGGTAACCTGACGGCGGGACTTTGGCGGGCGGCCTCCGTCGCCCGCCAAGGTCAGAATGAGGGCCATAGTGTTGGTTCAAATTTTAGTCATAGTTTATTGATAAAGGGAATGGTAGCTATGGCTAAAATCATGGAAAAAAGTGAAGCTTCCATAGATGAAAGAAAAGCATATACCAATTGGAACATAACTGATTACATTTCCAGCCTCAATGATAAGGTTAAGCAAGGAAAATCTCCTCCGATACGGGTCATACCCCAACAAGGAAATTTCTGTCTGCAAATAAATGGTAGAACTCCAAACACCGGACAAAGAGAAAGTTTATGTTCCCATACATATGTTTATTCAGCCCTGAATTCACCGCCGTTAGTACCATCTCAAGGTACATACTTCGTTTGCCACGATAGGGCTTATACATGGTTGCCAGCTGATTTCTCTGGTACTTGTTATATAGCCTTTCTTCTTCCCCCTACATACACCGCTCCTGCGAACCATCATAAAAATAGATATGGCAGAGGGATTGTGGATTCGAAAGACACAGCAGGACAAGAGGGAGGAGATTTCCTCAAAGGATTTCTTCCCTTCTGGGGTCCAATGGCCAACAGCAGAAATATAAGGCAATTGGTTCGTGTTGTAGAAACCACCATAGACATCACTGTAGGAGCTTTAAGTAACATTACAGCTGAACTACAGGCTGATCGTCTTATGACCTTGCAGAACCGTGTTGCCTTAGACTTTGTTCTTGCGGACCGTGGTGGAGTATGCAAATTGATCGGATCAAGTTGCTGTATTTTCATACCTAATGACGCTCCGACAGTATACCAAGCTATCTCTAAGTTACACATAATCTCCGAGTCGATTCATCAGGACGAAGGAGATTGGTCCTTTTCAGAGTGGTTTTGGGGATTACTGTCCAAATGGGGTTGGAAGGTATTGACATTCTTTGGAGTAATTTTAGCTTTTATATTCTCTTGTTGTCTTTGTATGCACTGCGGTCCTGCCATCTGCAACCTATGTGCTACTGCATGTATTCCCAAACCCAAGTCACAAAGAGCAGAGAATATCAAAATGATGGTACAGCAACAGCTTGATGACCTCATGGCCATAGACATCGACTCAGATTAACATGAGTTTGTGTATCTTGCCTGAGTTCTGGCAAAAGGAGGGTCTGAGGAAATTCGATTTTTAATACGATCGTATCGACCCGCCATTTTGTGGCCCGCCGCCATTTTATGTTGCCTTCACTCAGGCAGCACAGCGAACGAAGTCCATTCTGCCTTTTCTGCTTATTCTGCAACATGGTGTTCAAAACAGCCTTCTGCCTCTATCTTTAAAAGGCTGGTATTAAGGTCTGACCGAGTACACTAATCCCTGTCTGGTTTTCTAATCCTTGTTTCAACTATCTGTAGGCTCACACTATTCTCCGCCGATCTTATCTTATCGTCTGGCCTTTGCTGTCCTTTGCTAGTATTCTCTCATTTCACAACTGTCCTCCAAACGCACACAAACTTATCACACCACATGCAACTTCGTTGTGGATCGGTTAATGAATTAGTTCAAGGGAGGGGTGACAAACACAGCTGGAGGGGAGGCAACCTTAAGTCACTTGATACTTTGTTTTCCAATTCCTTCTATTGGTGCTGTCTTGTTTTCCGACATTTCTATTGGCTCTGTTCTATCTTTACATTATTCTTACTGGCTCCTTTCTATGTGTTCTGGGAGTGTATGTAGTTAATAAATGGTTTTTATACGGTATATAAGATTGTGCGCCACAAAGTAAAGTGGCAGTCTCCTGAGAACATACCTTGTGTACTTCTTGGACAACTGTACTAGCTGCAGCTAATAAAATCTGATCTTTTACACCTGACAGAGTGTCCCGTGTCTCTGTTAGTTGAGGCAGGTGAATCCAAGGAGATTTTAGGCGTACCCTGCGCCGCCAGGCCCATAAGGTTCTGGTTCTTCAAGGTTTTCTTTATGTATTTCAGTCACTTAGTATTGGCTGCCACCTCCTTCTCCAAACTGTCCAACTTTGCAATAGTAGTGGGATGTCCCTCTGCAGATCCTGTAGGATTTTAGGGTCGATGGCAGCAGGTGGTGTGGGCTGATGCACCAAGGTCGAAGCTGTTGCAGTTGTGGCTTTTGTTGTGGTGGTAGCTGTGCCACCCTGCACTGCTGTGGAGCTGGGTCTTCTCTGTGTGGCCACTGCCAGTGTGGGGCCCCCCTTTTGTGAATGCCCACCATTCCCCCATTGATCTCTCAGCACAATAGCAGCAAGCCATTCTACGGAACCCAGATTCCACTGCCAGGATATGTTGGTTGCAGACTGCCCTCTTTTGGAACGCATGGCGACAGGCAACCATCAGTGTCAGCATTGTGTGTAGTTTGTACAAAATATTGGCTTACACTTTACATCTAATTAAACATGCACTCCAACTCACATTCCAGAAAAGACAATGGCCTGATAAATGCAACAACAACTCTGCCTCAGCATCATTTATTTGACACCAACACGAAGCACAACAAAATTGTGAACCAAACCAAATGAGGTGTGCATTGCTTTTTCATAATATGTAATAATACAAAGGCAGTGTAAACTTCACATAGATCAGGCCCAAACTTCCTCATCATCTGTGTTAATTTTTCAACCATATATTACCAGTACCTTGAACATGTTATTGGGAGGATGGGATGCCATTGGTAACCATAAGGGGTCAGTACTGATAGGTACACATGTAAGCCTGATCAATATGACTATCACCTACACAGTGAGCATCACATCTACCTACAAATTTGGTATTCCTCTCCCCCTGTGTCTAAGAGGGGGTGGTCATGTAATCCATCATCTCAGCTGTCCTGGGCACCCACCAAGGCAAGCATACTCATACATGGAGTCAAGGAGTGGACCATCTGTTAGGAGGGCTGCCAACTACGAAGCTGGTATCCATAGGTCTATCACATCTGCATTCATGTGTCCAGGTGCAGACACCCATCAATACCTGATCTGCCAATACTATTCCGTACACACCCATTACCATGCCAGCACGCATTTGGCCTTGACCTACATGCACACCAATTACATTCCAAATAAGTGTTACATACATGGAGTTCCAAATAACGGAGCGCCATACTGGAGGACAATTGCCAGCCCAGTCCTCCATATTCATGACAATACAGGGATGCACCAAATTGGGTTCCAAATGGTGTATCCCTGTGTTGTGAGAGTGACAGAGTGCCCCACTGCCAATATTCTCACAGCGTTGCACTTCTTAGTCACATATGGTCCTACATGTGGCTTGTCATCACCTTGTTTCCACAAGGCTGGCCATTGAGCACCACAAGCCTCACAAGAAATGATGCTCTGTTGGTACATGGGGAATCTTTCAATGGGACACAATGTTGCCATCTAGCCTACTTTGATATCTTATCATTTGACAGCTTATCACATCTAGCATCATATGCAAAACACAGGACTCTCTCACACCAAACCCTGGATTACTTCACAGGGCACACATTATTACACTAACTGGATACATCTGGGTCCTCAAATTGCACCACTTCAGTGACTGTGTAGGGGTCAGGTCCACCTGTAAAGTATGAATGGGAAACCATGCTTAGTGTCATATCACTGTCATTAATAGTGGACAACACATTTCAGTGTGTACTATTTTAGAGGGGTGAGTTAGTTATCCTAGTGTAAAACAGTGCAACAAACACACCACTACGAACACACCATGACACAGACACTCAGATGAGTAAGAGCTACACATCTGCCCACTGTAGGAGGCTGGCCCGGTTTGTAGTGGGTACCTATAGTGCTTACACCTTATTCCATATCCAGTTACCCCTTATTAGTGAAATTTAGGCAGCGTCTAGCAGCTTAGGCTGTCTAGGGACATCTGAAGCAGAGCAGCCAAGGCTGAACTTGGAGACATGAAAAGCTCCTGCAATACCACTATAGTTACACAGTACTTATACACAATAAAAGACAATACTCAGTGTTACCAAAAATAAAGGTACTTTATTTTAGTGACACAAGCCCAAAAATATCTTAGAGGCAATACTACTTCTGGAGGTAAGTATTATACACAATATTTACACTAGTTACCAAAATCAGGTAAGCAAACAGTCATAGAATAGTGCAAACAGTAGGAAATACAATAGATTGCAATGGGCCTCGGGTGAGACAAACCATATACTAAAATAGTGGCATGCGAATGTCGAGTTCCCTCCTAGGCAAGTGCAGTGTGTAGAGGTGTGCTGGGAGTGTGAGAAAACACCAAAGGCAAGTAAAGTACCCCATCCCAGAGCCCAGGAAAGCAGGAGTAAAGGAGTAAAGGACAGCAAGTTTTCTCAGGACACGCTACAAGTTGTGATAAAGGATTATGCAAGAACCAAGCAAGACTGCCAGCAACAAATAATGGATTCCTGTACTTGAAGACGTGTGGAGAGAGGAAACCAAGTCCAGAAGTCGAAGATGAGTCCAGGAAGGGCAGGAGCCCGTGCCAACCTAGAAGAAGGTGCAAACGTGGATTTTCCAGTTAGAAGAAAAGTACAGAAGTGCAATAAAGTAGATGGTTGTGGGTTCCTGCTTGGTGTAAGAGATGCCCACGTCGAGTTATTGGTTCGAGCTGTTTGTGTCGCTGGATTACGCCAACAAGCCTTGGGTCGAGCAAGTACGCAGTTTGCATTAAAGAGGAGCTGCCTAGACCCATGAGGGAGCTGGGGGTCTCAACTCAGACTGAGGAGACAGAAAGAGCTCTCAGCACTTGAGAGAGAGTCCCAGAACACAAAGACAAAGAAGATGCAAAGTGCAGTCATCACTGCAACACACTGGAGGGTCCCACGCCACCGGAAAACAACTCAGAGAGCTGCGTATCGCAGAATGGAGTGCTGGGGACTTAGTCTATGCTGTGCACAAGGAACCTTTGGAAGAAGTGCACAGAAGCTCAAGGAGCTGCAGAAGACATAGTGCACAGGGGTGCTGTCGCAGTACAGGGAGGCAAGCTCTTACCTCCACCTAATTTGGACAACTGGACCTTTGGACAGTCTGGATCACTTCAGCCCACCACCTGTGTTCCAGGATGCATGCTTGTTGTAAGGAGAGGAGTCCCAGAGTACTGGTTGTTGTCACAGAAGGGTGCCTGCTGAAACAGGGAAGTGACTCCGTCACTCCATCAAGATTCCATCGGTTCTTCTGGTGCATGGTGAAGACAGGCAGTCCTCAGAGCCTGCACACCTTGGAAACTATTGCAAATGCTGGCTGGTGCTGATGTTGCAAGTCACAGGAGTCATCCTGGATACTTTGTTGCAGTTACAGCGGTTCCTAGAGCAGTCTCCGGTTGATCTGACGGTCAGAAGCTGAAGCAAGAGGATGTAGAGGAGCCTGCAGGAATCTTGCAAACCTAATCTGAGGAAAGACCCAGAATAGAGACCCTAAATAGCCCTCAGAGGGGGATTAGCTACCTACCCAGGTATACACCTATCAGGACGGGTCTCTGATGTCACGTGCTGGAACTGGCCACTCAGAGGTCTCCAGAGGGTCCCCACACCTTGGAATCCAAGATGGCTAATGCCAGGGACACTCTGGAGGAGTTCTGGGCACCACACGTGGGATGGTGACGGACAGGGGAGTGGTTGCTCCCCTTTCCTATGTTTAGTTTCATGCCAGAGCAGGGACTGACGGTCCCTGAACCGGTGTAGACTGGATTATGCAAGGAGAGCACCATCTGTGCTCTTCAAAGAATTTCCAGAGGCTCTGGGAGCATACCCCTCCCATGCCTATAACACCTATTTCCAATGGAAGAGAGTGTAACACCCTTCCCTAAAGGAAATGCATTGTTCTGCCTTCCTGGGATTGAGCTGCTCAATCCCCAGGAGGGCAGAAATCTGTCTGTTAGGTGGCAACAGCTGGGGCTGCAGTGGAAACCTCAGAGAGCTGGTTCGGCAGAAGTGGGGGTCCGTGGTGGAGCCCCCAGGGTGCATGGCATTGGCCTTCCAATACCAGATTTGGATTGGGGGGGTCAATTCCATGATCTTAGTCACCTCACATGGCCATATTCAGAGTTACCATTGTGAAGCTACATATATGTATTGACAGATATGTAGTGCACGCTTATAATGGTTTCCCCGCACTCATGGGGAATTGGCCCGGGACAGTGAGGGGGTGCCTTTGCTAGTGCAAGGGTACCCTCACACACAGTAACTTTGCACCTAGCCTTCAGTAAATTAAGGTTAGACATATAGGTGACTTATAAGTTACCTGATGCAGTGGATCATGGCTGTTAAATAGTGTGTGCACTATTTCACGCAGGCTGCAATGGCAGTCCTGAAGAAAGGTTTGTATGAGCCGCTCCTTATGGGTGGAAAAAGAAATGTTGCAGCCCATAAGGATCTCCTGGAACCTCAATGCCCTGTGTACCTCAGTACTATATACTAGGGACTTATAAGGGGGGTCCTGTGTGCCCATCAGAATTGGAATATGGAGTCACTAAACTGTAGTGACAAATTTGCTAAGTAGAGAGAGCATAAGCATTGTAGTTCTGGTTAGCAGAACTTCAGTGACACAGTCAAGCATACTGACAACACATATAGGCCACAAACTATGAGCACTGGTGTCCTGGCTAGCAGGATACCAGTAAGACAGGCAAAACACACTGACTAACAGGCAGATATTGGGGGCAACATGCAAAGAAAGATAGTACTTCCCTACACAACCCCCCCAAACGAGGGACAATAAGGCTAAACTTGCCCAGATGAGTCTTCATTGTCTAAGTGGAAATATCTGGAGAGTCCATCTGCATTAGAGTTGTTACTCCCAGGTCTATGTTCCACTGTAAAGTCTTTCCCCTGTAGGGAAACAGACCACCTCAACAATTTAGGGTTTTCTCCTTTCATCTGTTTAAACCATAAGAGAGGTTTGTGATCTGTCTGAAGAATGAAGTGAGTCCCAAATAAGAATGGTCTCAACTTCTTCAGGCCCCAGACCACAGCAAAGGCCTCCCTCTCTATGGAAACACTTTTCTCTAGGGGTCAACCTCCTACCGATAAAAGCAACAGGTTAATCCTTGCCCTCTGGGATCCGTTGTGATAGCACTGCCCCAACCCCCAGTTCAGATGCATCTGTCTGGACAGTGAATTACAATAAGCTGAAGCTCGTCAAAAGCTCTATGACAGCTGGATGTTCGCAGTACCTTTTTAGGCATCTTTTTAGAGGTGAGGTCATTAAGAGAGGCAACAATGGAGCCATAGTTCTTAATGAATCTCCTGTAATACCCAGTGAGACCAAGAAATGCTCTGACCTGGGTCTGAGTAGTAGGGGGAGCCCAGTCTAAAATAGTCTGTATCTTCCCCTGTAGTCTTTCAATCTGTTTTCCACCTACCAGGTGGCCCAGATAAACCACTTTCCCCTGCCCTATATGGCATTTTGAAGCCTTGATAGTGAGGCCTGCCTTTTGTGGGGCCTCCAAAACTTTCTACAGGTGGACCAGGTGGTCATCCCAGGTGGAGCTTAATACAGCAATATCATCAAAGTATGCTGCGCTGAATGCTTCTAGACCTTGGAGGACTGTGTTCACCAGCCTCTGGAAAGTGTCAGGTGAATTTCTCAGACCAAAAGGCATAACTGTAAATTGCTAATGCCCTCCAATGGTTGAAAATGCAGTTTTTGGCTTAGCATCCTCTGATAATTTCATCTGCCAATACCCTGCAGTCAAATCAAAGGTGCTTAGATGCTTGGCAGAAGCCAGTGTATCTGTGAGCTCATCTGCCCTGGGTATATGGTGAGCATCTGTTTTTGTTACAGTCTTTAGCCCTCTATAGTCCACACAAAACTGCATTTCTCTCTTTCCTTCCTTACTATGAGGTTTGGGGACAAGCACCACTGGGCTGGCCCAGGGGCTATCTGAGAGTTCAATAACACCTAGGGCTAACATTTTCTGAACCTCAGATTTAACACAGTCTCTGACATGATCAGGCTGCTTATAAATATTACTTTTGACAGGCAAACTGTCTCCAGTATCAATGGTATGTTCCCACCAAATAGTGGTACCAGGTGTGAATGAAAAGAGTTCAGAAAATTGGCCCAGTAAATTCTTACAGTCCTCCCTTTGCTCTGCTGTGAGGAAGTCTGCAAGTACCTCTCCTTCCACCAAGCCATCAGCTTCAGTGTTGGAGCAGAGGTCATGGAGAGGGTCACTCTCTTCCTCCTACCCCTCATCCATGGCCATAAGAAGGGTCAAATCTGCCCTATCATAGTAGGGTTTAAGGCGGTTGATATGAAGTACCCTAAGAGGACTTCTGGCAGTGCCAAGGTCCACCAAATTGGTGACCTCACCCTTTTTCTCCACAATAAGATGCAGTCCACTCCATTTGTTCTGGAGCGCTCTTGGTGCCACAGGTTCCAAAACCCACACCTTCTTTCCTGGGTACTACTCAGTGAGCACAGCCTTCTGGTCATGCCATTGCTTTTGAAGCTTTTTCCTGGCCTGAAGGTTTTTAGTGGCCTTTTTCATATACTCAGCCATCCTTGATCTCAGGCCAAGTATATAGTCCACAATGTCTTGTTTAGGGGGTTTCAATTGTTGCTCCCACCACTCCTTCACAAGAGCAAGGGGTCCCCTAACAGGGTGATTAAAGAGGAGTTCAAAGAGGCTGTAACCCACTCCTTTTTGCGGTAACTCCCTGTAGGGAAAAAGGAGGCATGGAAGGAGGACATCCCATCTCCTTATGAGTTTTTTAGAGTCCCATTATCATGCCTTTGAGAGTTTTGTTAAATCGCTCAACCAGTCAATTTTATTTGTGAATGATAGGGTGTGGTGATACTACCTCTTTAGGAAAGCCCACCCTGGAAAATATCCCCAGGAGGGTCTTTGCTACTGCCGGTGCAGTAGTGGTCCTTAAAGGGGTGGCTTCTGGGTATCTTGTGGCATGTCCACTACCACTAAGATGAACTTATTACTAGAAGCAGTTGGAGGGTCAATGGGGGGCAACAATGTCAACCCCTGCCCTTTCAAAGGGCCCCCCAACCACTATCAGGGGATTAAGGGGGCCTTTTGGGGGTCCCCTGTCTTGCCACTGGCTTGGCAAGTCATACAAGAGCGACAAAACTCTTTTGTGTCCTCTGACATGTGAGGCCAGTGAAAGTGAGGGACAAGTCTGTCCCAGGTTTTACTTTGCCCCAGATGTCCAGCCAAGGGAATATCATGTGCCAGAGTTAGGATGAATTCCCTATACTGCAAGGGAATGACCAGTCTCCTGGTAGTACTAGGTTTAGGGTACCTTGCCTCAGTATAAAGGAGATTGTTCTCCCAGTAAACACTATGTGAGTCACTGATATCCCCATTTTGCTGTTTGAAAGCTTACTGTCTTAGACCCTCTAGTATGGGACAGGTCTGCTGTGCCACACTCAGTTCCTCCCTGGCAGGCCCCCCTGCACCCAAGAGCTCAGCTGTGTCACTTGAAGATCCTCTGGTGTAGGTTCTGCACAGGGAGTTGACTCCTCCTCATCCAAAGGGGAATCTTCTGGAGGGGAAGGATAGTGGACAAGGGTTTGCCTTTTCTTCCCCTGGTTTTTGGAAGCACTTGTTCCATTGTTCTAGGATTCAAGTTTCCCTGGCCTCTTTGCATCTTGGCCTGAGCCCTGGTAAGAGCAAGGATATGCCCTTGTATGTCCAGCATGGATGCAAGGGCCTCCAAATCCACTTCTGCCCAAGCTGACGTTTCCAAATCATTGCCCAATAGACACTGCACAGGTAAGTCAGTGGAAATCACAAACCTTTTAGGACCAGTAACTCCCCCCCCCCCCAGTTGAGATTCACAACAGCCATGCGGTGGCTAACAGTGTTGCTATGGGTGTCAGTAACTTGGTACTGATGACCAAGTAGGTGTTGCTCAGGGGCAACAAGTTTCTCTATCACCATAGTGACACTGCACCAGTGCCCCTGTAGGCCTCAACCTGAACACCATTGATTAGGGGTAGTTGCTTGAACTTATCCATATTAAGGGGAGAAGCAACTAAGGTGGCAAGGTCAATGCAACCATCATAGACTAAAACAGTCTCAGTTGTCTCCCTAACTAGGCCAACCCCCACTACATTTCCAAAAGTGAGCCTAGCTACACCCTTTTTTGGCTATTTGTAGAGTTTTTCCCACCACCACTGCTGGTAGGAGGCTTGGTGTTTCTCTTGGGACAATTGGGGTCACTTGCCCAATGGCCTTTTTTGCTCACATAAATATCACAAGGCTTTTTCTGCTGATTAGAGGAGGATTTGGACCCACCACCCCCAGAGTCTTTTTGTCGGCCTGATGAACACTCTGATGACTTATTATCTGTGTCAACACCCTTCACATGTGACTTACCATCCTTCTTCTTGCTGTCCTTGTCACACCTTGTATGATCATTTCTGCTCACCCTTGTTCTGACCTATTTGTCTGTCTTCTTTACCAGTTCTTGGGGAGAGGTCAGATCTGAGTCCACAGGATATTGGTGCAACAAATCAGACACACAATTATAAAGAATATGCTCTATCAAGACCAGATTGTATAAGCTTTCATAATCAGATACCTAACTGCCATGCAACCAACCTTCTAAGGCCTTCACTGAACAGTCCACAAAGTCTATCCAATCCTGGGAATACTTTTTTCTGGTTCTCTGAACTTAATCCTTTATTGTTCAGTGGTTAAGCAACCCCATCCAGGAGTGCAATCTTCATAACATTGTAATTGTCTGTCATCTTCTCTAACAGTAAGGAGTCTATCTCTTCCCTTTCCAGAGAAATACAACCACAGGATAGCAGCCCATAGTACCTCTGAACTTTACAGGCCCTCTCGAGTGCAGCAAACCACTTGTAAATGTCATCTTCCTCTTTATAAGAGGGGACAATCTTTTGCAGGTTTCTAGAATCAAATGTGTTTTCTCTAACACTGGAACTTCTGAAACTACTGCTGCTGCCACCATGGAGAACTAACCCCAACCCCTGTCTTTCCCTTTCTTCAGCTAGGGATTCCCGAAAGCAGAACAACACTTTCGTTAACCACGACTTCCTTGTTCGGTGCCTTAACTACGCATGTGCTGAACCACGCATATGCATGGTTAAGGCACAGAAGAAGAGAGTCGGATGAGGAGGACTATGTGATCACATGAGTGGGGCTGAGATTGGGGCTGTTTTAGGGGCGGGGCGGGGGGTCGGGTATTTTTAGTTTTAGGGGCAGGGTGGGGGGTCGGGGTATTTTTAGTTTTAGGGGGTTGGGGTCAGGTGGTTTAGGCTTGGGGGTGGGGAGGGGGGTCGGGCATTTTTAGTTTGCGGTGTGCGGTCGGGGTATTTTTAGTTTTTTTGGGGGGTTGGGGTAGTTTTATATTTTAGGGGCGGGGTGGGAGGGTCGCAGTAATTTTAGGGGCGGGGTAGGGGGTTGGGGTGGTTTTAGGTTTTAGGGGTTGGGTGGGGGTTGGGGTCATTTTAGGGGCGGGTGGTTTTAGGTTTTAGGGGTGGGGGGTTCCAGTAGTTTAGGTTTTAGGGACGGGGTGGGGGGTTGGTGTAGTTTTAGGTTTTAGGGGCGGGGTGGGGAGTTGGTGTAGTTTAGGTTTTAGGGGCAGGGTGGGGGGTTGGTGAGGTTTTAGGGGCGTGGGTGGGGAGTCACGGGAAATTAGGGGCAGTGTGGGGGTTGGGGTGGTTTTAGGTTTTAGGGGTGTGAAGGAAAGTACCATCTTGCTTGGCATGTTACCCCCATTTTTACTTCTGTGTTAGTTTGTTTTTGCCTGTCTCACTGGGATCCTACTAGCCAGGACCCCAGTGCTCATAGTTTGTGGCCTGAATGTATGTCCCTGTGTAGTGACTAAGGGCCAGACGTGGCAAGCAGTTTTGCCCATTCTGTGTCTATGGGAAAATGTGTTCGTACATATGGCCCTAACTGTGTCACTGAGGCTCTGCTAATCAGAACCTCAGTGCTTATGCTCTCTCTGCCTTTAAAATTGTCACTGTAGGCTAGTGACCATTTTCACCAATTCTAATTGGCACACTGGAACACCCATATAATTCCCTAGTATATGGTACCTAGGTAGCCAGGGTATTGGGGTTCCAGGAGATCCCTATGGGCTGCAGCATTTCTTTTGCCTCCCATAGGGAGCTCAGGCAATTCTTACACAGGACTGCCACTGCAGCCTGAGTGAAATAACATCCACGTTATTTCACAGCCATTTTACACTGCCCTTAAGTAACTTATTAGTCACCTATATGTCTAACCCTCACTTGGTGAAGGTTAGGTGCAAAGTTACTAAGTGTGAGGGCACCCTAGCACTAGCCAAGGTGCTCCCACATAGTTCAGGGCACTTTCCCCGGACTTTGTGAGTGTGGGGACACCATTACACACGTGCACTACATATAGGTCAATACCTATATGTAGCTTCACAATGGTAACTCCGAATATGGCCATGTAACATGTCTAAGATCATGGAATTGTTCCCCCATGCCAAATCTGGTATTGGGGTGCCAATCCCATGCATACCCGGGGCTCCAGCATGGACCCCGGGTACTGCTCAACCAGCTCTCTGGGGTTTTGCCTGCAGCTACCGCTGCTGCCAACCCACAGACAGGCTTCTGCCCTCTTGGGCTCTGGGCAACCCAGCCCCAGGAGTTACACCCTCTCCCTTTGGAAATAGGTGTTAAGGGCCTCAGAGGAGTAGCCTCTCCAGGCCTCTAGAAATGCTTTGAAGGGCACAGATGGTGCCCTCCTTGCATAAACCAGTCTACACCAGTTCAGGGAACCCCCAGCCCTGTTCTGGCGTGAAACTGGACAAAGGAAAGGGGAGTGACCACTCCCCTGACCATCACCACCCCAGGGGTGGCGCCCAGAGCTCCTCCAGTGTGTCCCAGACCTCTGCCATCTTGAAGACAGAGGTGTGAGGCCTCTGAGTGGCCAGTGCCAGCAGGTGACGTCAGAGACCCCTCCTGATATGTGCTTACCTGACTAGATGGCCAATCCTCCTCTGAGGGCTATTTAGGTTCTCTCTTTTGGGCTTTTCCTCAGATAACGAATGCAAGAGCTCACCAGAGTTCCTCTGCATCTCCCTCTTCGACTTTTGCCAAGGATCAACCGCTGACTGCTCCAGGACGCCTGTAAAACTGCTACAAAGTAGCAAGAAGACCACAAGCAACATTGTAGTGCCTAATCCTGCCGGCTTTCTCAACTGTTTCCTAGAGGTGCATGCTCTGGGGGCCGTCTGCCTTCACCCTGCCCTGGAAGCCAAGAAGAAATCTCCCGTGGGTCGACGGAATCTTACCCCAGCTACTGCAGGCACCAAACCTCTGCTTCACTGATCCTCTGGGTCCCCTCTCATCGTGACGAGCATGGTCCCTGGAACACAGGAGCTGGATCCAAGTGACCCAGACAGTCCAGTGGTCCATCTGTCCAAATTTGGTGGAGAAAAGTCCTTGCCTCCCCTCGCCAGACAGTAATCCTGTGTACTGCGTGAACTGCAGCTGCTAGGGCTTCTGTGCACTTTTGCAAGGAATTCTTCATGCACAGCACAGTCCAGGTCCCCAGTGCTCCGTCCTACATTGCTCAACTCACTGAGTTGACCACTGGCTTCGTGGGACACTCCTTTGTAGTGTTGAGATGACTGCTGTGCTCAGTTTTCTTGAACCTGTGTTCAAGTACTTCTGCATGTGGCGCCATCTTCTGCATGGGCTCTCTGTGTTGCTGAAGGCCCCCTCTGTCTCCTCTTCCAAGTGGCAACCTCCTGGTCCTTCCTGGGCCCGGGCAGCATCCTTTTTCTTTCACCACAACCTTTGCAGCTAGCAAGGCTCATCTACGGTCTTTCTGCAAAGAAACAACTCTGCCTTCTCCAGAATTCCGTGGGACATCTTCTGTGCAAAGAAGAAGTTCCTGGCATCTTCTGTTGTTGCAGAATCTTCAGCTTCTTCCGCCCAGAGGCAGCCATTTTGCACCTTTATCCGGGGTTTAGTTGGCTCCTGCCCCCCCTGGAACCTTTCATGACTCTTGGACTTGGTCCCCTTCCTTTACAGGTCCTCAGGTCCAGGAATCTGTCTTCAGTGCTTTGCAGTCAGTTGGGGTCTTTGCAGAATCTCCTATCACGACTTTAGTGTGTTTCTAGTGAAGTAGGGTCAATTTACTCCTACTTTTCTGGGTTTTGGAGTGGGGTATCTTGGACACCTTTAGTGTTTTCTTGCACTCCCAGTGACCCTCTATACACTACACTAGGCCAGAAGTCCCTAAGTGGTTCGCATTCCACTTTCTTAGTATATGGTTTATGTTGCCCCTAGGCTTATTGCATCCTATTGTATTCCACAGTGTTTGCACTACTTTTCTAACTGTTTACTTACCTGATTTTGGTTTGTGTGTATATTTTGTGTATTTTACTTACCTCCTAAGGGAGTATATCCTCTGAGATATTTTTGGCACATTGTCACTGAAATAAAG
Organism: Pleurodeles waltl; assembly: GCF_031143425.1. Classification (NCBI taxonomy): domain Eukaryota; kingdom Metazoa; phylum Chordata; class Amphibia; order Caudata; family Salamandridae; genus Pleurodeles; species Pleurodeles waltl. Next base: position 417,200,807 of record NC_090438.1, on the reverse strand, counting down.
TACCTCTATTTTTAGTAAGCCTTAGTATTGTGATTCTTATGATATAATGCTATTTGATATAGGTGGTATAGTAGGAGCTTTGCATGTCTCCTAGTTTAGCCTAAGCTGCTCTGCTATAGCTACCTCTATCAGCCTAAGCTGCTAGAACACTACTAATCTACTATTAAGGGAAAACTGGAACTGGCACAAGGTGTAAGTATCATCAGGTACCCACTATAAGCCAGGCCAGCCTCCTACAGGGTGGGGTGGGGTCGGGGTAATTTTAGGGGCAGGGTAAGGGGTTTGGGTAGAGTTAGGGGCAGGGGTGGGGGTTGGGGTGGTTTTAGGTTTTAGGGACGGGGTCGCAGTAATTTTTAGGGGCGGGGTGGGGGACCATGGGTGTCGCATGCTGGAACCATTGTTGTTAAGGCATTCATTGTAAAGGCATTAGTGGTAACATCGCAGTCGTTGTTCTGACCATGTTGTTCAGGCATGAGTGGTTCCAGCATGCGTTGTTCCGACATACATTCGTGTGGGACACTTCTGACATAGAAGTGACATGGGAATGAGCAGAGGTTGACCTTTCCCTAACTTGAGTTAATCTAGTGACCTGGCCTCTACGTGTGAAGGGTGCCCTACCTGTGTGTGACCCCTTCCCACTACCAGCTACACTAAGAGGTTTGTTAAGGGAAAGCTCTGTGGAAGGACCGTCCCCTGGATCTTCAGGACCCTCTTCTGAATCTACCTAGGTAGAATCTCCCTCTATCTTTACTTCTGATTGTACCTGACCATTAGTATGCTCCTGGTCATCTTGTAAGTGGAGATCCAAGAGAAATTCCTTGTTAGCGTTCTTCCCAATCCCTAAGCTTCTTTCCAAGCAGAGACACCTCAGACGTTTGAAATTCAGACTTTCATAAGTGGTCCTAACAACCCTGGGGATAGCCTCTACTGGAAGACATAGTGATAAAAAAGTTAGAAGAGTAAGAAGTTAGGAAACTATTTCACCTAACTTTTTCGTGGAACAAGAAAAACTTTTCAGAACTATGTAAAACGTTTTAAAAGTCTGAAAGTACTTTTTGAAAGTGAAAAATGACTGCTAGGTATAATTGTATCTAAGTATTGGAGTACACTTCTCTTGTGAAAAGCACCAGTAACAAAGTGGTAAAGCTATTGCAAGTACTTATCCCACTGCTGCCACCAATGTAGGAGGCTGGCCTGGTTTGTAGTGGGTGCCTAAGGTATGTACACCTTATACCAGGTCCAGTTATTCCTTATCAATGAAATGTAGGCAGTGTCCATCAGCTCAGGCTATCTAGGGGTAGCTGTAGCAGAGCAGCCAAGGCTGAACTTGGAGGTATGCAAAGCTCCTGCAATACCACTATAGTTACACAGTACTTCCACAAAATAAAAGACAATACTCAGTGTCACCAAAAATAAAGGTACTTAATTTTAGTGACACAATCCCAAAAATATCTTAGAGGCAATACTCCTTCTGAAGCTAAGTATTATACACAATATTTACACTAGCAACCAAAATCAGGTAAGTAAACAGTCATATGATAGTGCAAACAGTAGAAAATACAATAGATTGAAGTGGGCCTGGGGCAACACAAACCACATACTAAAATAGTGGAATGCAAACATCGAGTTCCCCCTAGTCAACTGCAGTGTGGGAGTGTAGTAAAACACCAGAGGTAAGTAAAGTACCCCACCCCAGAGCCCAGGAAAGCAGGAGTAAAATACAGCAAGTTTCCTCAGGACACACTACAAGTCGTGATAAAGGATTATGCAAGAACCAAGCAAGACTGCAAGCAACAAATGATAGATTCCTGGACCTGAAGACCGGTGGAGAAAGGAGACCAAGTCCAAAAGTCAAAGAAGAGTCCAGGAAGGACAGGACCACCCGCCAACCTAGAAGAAGGTGCAAAAGTAGATTCTCCGGTTAGTAGAAAAGTACAGAAGTGCACCAAAGAAGACGGCTATGGGTTCCTGCTTGGTGCAAGAGATGTCCCACATTGAGTTATTGGATGCAGGCTGTTTGCATTTCTGGATTCTGCCAACAAGCCTGGTTCAAGCAAATACGCGGTTTGCGTCAAAGAGGAGCTGCCTAGACCAGGTAGGACCTGGGGGTCTCAACTCAGACTGAGGAGACAGAGAGGGTTCTCAGCACTTCAGAGAGCCCTCAGATGACCAGGCAGCACCCATGGGAGTCCCAGAACACAGGTACAAAGAAAATGCAAAGTGCAGTCATCGCAGCACTGCACTGGAGGGTCTCACACCACCGTAGAACCACACAGAGTGTATCACAGGATGGAGTGCTGGGGATCTGGGCTACGCTGTGCATGAAGAACTTTTGGAAAAAATGCACAGAAGCAAAGGAGCTGCAGAAGACACGGTGCACAGGGGTACTTTCGTAGCATGGGGAGGCAAGCTCTTACCTCCACCAAATTTGGACAGCTGGACCTTTGGACAGTCTGGGTCACTTCAGTCTACCACCAGTGTTCCACAGAGCATGCTCGTTGTCAGGAGAGGAGTCCCAGAGTACTGCTTGTCATCGCAGAAAGGTGCCTGCTGAAGCAGGGAAGTGAATCTGTCACTCCACTGGAGATTCCTTCAGTTCTTCTGGTGCAGGGTAAAGACAGGCAGTTCTCAGAGCGTGCACACCTTGCAAATGCTGGCTGGAGCTAAAGTTGCAGGTCACAGGAGTCGTCCTGGATACTTTGTTGCTGTTATAGCGGTTCCTGGAGCAGTCTTCGGTTTATCCAGTGGTCAGAAGCTGAAACAGAGGATGCAGAGGAGTCTCAGAGAAATCTTGCAAACTGAATCTGAAGAAACACCCAGAGGGGAGACCCTAAATAGCCCGGCGAGGGGGATTGGCTATCTATCCAGGTATGCACCTATCAGGAGGGGTCTCAGACGTCACCGTCTAGCACTGGCCACTCAGAGGTCTCCAGAGGGTGCCCACACCTTGGAATCGAAGATGGCTAACACCAGGGTCACTCTGGAGGAGTTCTGGGCACTACCCCTGGGGTGGTGATCGATAGGGGAGTGGTCACACCCCTTTCCTTTGTCCAGTTTTGCGCCAGAGCAGCGGCTGGGGGTCCCTGAACCGGTGTAGACCGGATTATGCAAGGAGGGCACAGTTTGTGCCCCTCAAAGCATTTCTGGAGGCTCTGGGAGGATACCCATCCCATGCCTATAACATCTATTTCCATTGGGAGAGGGTGTAACACCCCTCTCCATAAGGAAATGTATTGTTCTGACTTCCTGGGATTGAGCTGCTCAATCCCCAGGAGGGCGAAACCTGTCTGTGAGGTGGCAGCTAGGGCTGCAGTGGAAACCTCAGCGAGCAGATTTGGCAGAACTGGGGGTCCATGGTGGAGCCCTCAGGGTGCATGGGATTGGCCCCCTGATACCAGATTCGGATTGGGGGGTCAATCCCATGATCTTAGTCACCTCACATGGCCATATTCAGAGTTACCATTGTGAAGCTACATATATGTATTGACAGATATGTAGTGCATGCTTATTATGGTGTCCCCGCACTCACGAAGTCCGGGGAAATGGCCTTGGACAACGTGGGGACACCTTTACTGGTGTAAGGTGCTAGTGCCCTCACATGCAGTAACTTTGCACCTAGCCTTCAGTAAATGAAGGTTAGACTTGTAGGTGACTTATAAGTTACCTGGTGCAGTGGAAAATGGCTGGGAAATAGTGTGTGCACTGGTTTGTATGAGCTCCTTATGGGTGGCAAAAGAAATGCCTCAGCCCATACGGATCTCCTGGAACCCCAATACCCTGGGTACCTAGGTATCATATACTAGGGACTTATAAGGGGGGTCCAGTGTGCCAATCAGAATTGGAAAATAGAGTCACTAAACTGTAATGACAAATTTGGTAAGTAGAGAGAACATAAGCACTGGAGTTCTGGTTAGCAGAACTAGAACTCCAGTGACACAATCAAGCATACTGACAACACATATAGGCCACAAACTATGAGCACTGGGGTCCTGGCTAGCAGGATCCCAGTGAGACAGGCAAAACACACTGACAAACAGGCAGAAATTGGGGTAACATGCCAAGAAAAATGGCAATTTATAGAAGATGAAACTTCATGGTATAAGGGGGAGTTGTGTAACAAATACATGACACTACCCTGGTTCTTTGCAAGACAATTGACTCTAATAGTCAAGCTTATCCTGCAAGGCACCCAGAGGCACTTTATGATGGACTTGTGGCTCAATTATTAGTCTGCAATGATCATGCATTGAGTAATCCATGACTGATGTGGCAAAGTTGTCTGTTGGTATCAAATGCCCCGTTTACATTGCCCCCTAAGGCGGGTAAGTCCCCTTTGCTGACATAATGGCAGGGATCATTTGCGTGAAATGATGACAAAGTAGCGCTATACATGCGTTGCCCTACTATGTTGACACAATCCAGGTAAATATGGTAGGCCGGCGGTGTCTTGGCGTATCAGACATGACACTATGCCGGGTACAGGTGTCACCATAGCCCCTGAAAAGTGTGACTTAGTGATGGTTGTGCATGACTCACCAGACATTTGAGCTGCATTGGTATGATGGTAGGACATTTGAACTTCATGTATAGCATGGCGCAGTTACACTTTATTCTGGTTGCATGCAACCTGTCCATAAGCATTGCATGCAGCTACTGTCATTCAAGAGAGGTGAACAGTAAATGCCCATGAGAGACTCACTAAGAGGGCCACTGGTCTTGACACCAAGATGATCGAGCAGATCCTGCTCCCTGGCCACCAGATCTTCCCAGCGATGCTTGAGCTGGTGCTCATTCCTGGTGCTCTTATGACCCTCTTCAGGTGGTGGAGCACCTTGCCCCACCACAGCCACCTCACCTCGGTCCGGTAGCCCTGTATGACCTGGCCTTCCATCTCCAACATCATCTGCAGGTAGTGGGCTACCAGCCACACAAAGTCACCCAACTCTTCCTCTCCTAGCCTGGTCAACCTCCCCCTACCAGATATATTACAATTGGAAAGGATGACCACAAGTACTGAGATAAAAAAATTAACTTAACGGAAACTGAAGCCCAATAACTAATCCCAGCTATCCCAACTTAACAACTAGCCCGGACAGACATCTCACAGACACCCCACAGTACAAATACAAATATACACAAAAAACACACAAAATTACAAACACTGGGACAAAACATAGACAATATTTATCGAAACATGACAGGAGGGACACCACAAGATACAATACACAAGGAAATCACAACCACCAACTCCAGAACACAACCACACAGTCAAAAGAGGCACAGGCTATAAAGAGAAAGCAAAACTACACCCACTGTCCCATGCTTGTAAACAGGATTTTCTATTACATCACTTCCTCTCCACGCGCGTAACGTATCCAGTTATGCATGCATTTATATGACACATTTGACATTTGCGTGGGTATTTTAGATGCATGATGCACGTGCGTTGTTTTTATTGATACATTACTGCTATGCGTCAAATTCACTGAAAATCAGCATTGAGAAGAGTGCGAAGGTGGAATTCATGCCAAGGGTCCATTTGTCATATTATTTGTGTTTGCGGATGTTTTAGACACATTTGTGTCAATTTTTTTGACTCAATTACTGATTAGTGTTTTTATTGAATTGACTTGAGCTTTGCTGCAGTGTGGCATATTGTGTATGGCCACATGTGGTAGCCCATGCAACAATTTGATGAGGGTGTGATTGGTTGGTCTGTTACACCTATGTGTGTGTTACAGAGTCAACAGCATGCGAAAAGTTGCACGTCATGCATATGACAACAGTTTATCCACATATGTATGGCAGTCAGTCTAATGCAATAGTTCTGGTTTGTGATTGTGAATTGTGTTTTCATATGTGATCCATGATGTTGTCATACAGAGCATAATATTTGAAACTACATACACAGCTCAAGCATTGTTGATGGTGGCTGAATCAATGCTACCTAGGAACTGTTACCCGACAACTGTCTCCGTATATAGATTTGAAGTTTATGGAGACTTGTGTATGACCTACATATATGTCTGATGTGTACATCTTTGGTACATAGTGTGTATGATACACTCTGCCTACTTTCCACCCAGATTATGTTTTGACCATAAATGTTTGATTAAACTCATTGCATTCAGCAATGATTGTTGGTTTTGTGGGGTGGACCTGCAGCCTTAGCTGCATATGTTCTCATCCATAATGAAGTGCATTCCACAGGCATGTCCATGCAATGTGTGAGGTCATGTGTACCCTGTGTCAGGATTGGGCCCCATGGCAGGACAGATTGCTATGGATCTACTGCACAGGCCCAACTTCTTCCATTGCTTGTGACATCTGGGCAAATCATGATGCCCAAAGTTACCAATTATGTCCCCCCATTGTCCTACATGTTCAATGCAGCCGTTGCAACTCACACACTGATTTGTGACAGTGTTCTCTTCCAATATGACTAACTTTATAATTTTGATCATCCACTATCTCATGTGTGGGTCCCTTGCATACTTCCTATGTGGACATGATGTAGTTGTGTGTGATGAGCTATTGATGAACAAGTTGGAAACATGGTTGTACAAGATATGTGGTGGCCCATAGATTGTGTCCTTTAGTTGTCACATACCAGTGATGAGGCTATTAGTGATGTTTGTGATGGTGGCAGTACAATTTTACACAGCCCATATCATGTTGCAACAGTACTTGTCCGATTCATATTTGTAACATGCTGCCTGTAGTTAGACTCACAATTCTATGGTATATGTAGTGGCGATTGAAGGGATCAAAGCAGGATTGGTTGTAAAGTGTTTATTTATAAAATTGACAAGGTGAATTAAGTGGTTCTTAAGTGAAGAAGTTTCCAACTATGTGCTTTCTGTGGCGTGTCCCAGCAGCTATATTGTGCTGTTCCTGTCAGAGTCACCAGATCCTCAGGGTCTGTGCACATTCCCAACACGTCCACCACTGAACAGCTCCAAGACTCTGATAGATAAATCATAGAGACTGAGACAGTTCAAGAGGGGAAGAGGGGATTAGGAAGGGAACAGCTGGGAAGGAGACCTGTAGTAAGAAAAGGTTAGAACGCAAAATATGAAAATTATATCTCCTGAAAACAATACTAGACTATGATTCTAAGCCTAATCACTCTGAAAACATGAACAATCTAAGAGTTAAGTTTAAAATGACTAAGTTTCAAGATAGCCGGATACCTGTAGGGGAATCAAGATGAATTAAATGAAAACTTTCTTATTCAAGTACTTTCCTTTACATGAGAATCAGAAAAAACATTCTGACTAAATTTTAAACCAGTCATTTAAATCCTGTTTTGAGAATGTATACTAGGACCATACAATATTGCATCTAGAAACTCTGGCCTTCTGTGTACTCTTAAAAAGCCATTACCGACTCGCAAAAATAGCGACACCATTTTGCGACACGCAAATAGTCGCTATTTGCGAGTCGTAAACCAAATGCAATAGCCACTCGCAAATTGCAACTAGCCGCAAAAAGCCCATTTTGGACTTCCAATTTACCACTAACTCAGAGCAGGTGGTAACCAGAACCAAAGTATAAAAGGAGGCCCAGAAGGCACCTGGGTTACTCAAGATGGCAGAGATATATGTGATAGCAAGGAGGAGGAGAGCCCACGCCGCACAGCAGCTGAGGAGGAGGAGCCAGAGAAAGGAGAAGATATACAGAACCAGGCAGACACTTTTCCAACAAACAGAGGAGGAGATATATGAGAAATACAGACTCAGCAGTGCAGCAATACTAGATTTAATAGATTTACTCAATCCGTAGCTTCAACGCCAGACTGTGCGCGGCTGCGCCATCCCTACGCATGTGCAAGTGCTATGCTCACTGCACCTCTTGGCCTCGGGTAGCTATCAGGGGGTCATTGCTGTGGCAGGTGGGGTATCCCAAAGTTCACTCTCACGGTTCTTTAGAGCATTCCCAGATGCCTTACTCACACACATGTCCAGATACATATACCTACCCAGAAATGAGGCAGAAATCAACAGCACCAAGTTGGCATTCTACAGGATTGCCAACTTCCCCCATGTAATAGGGTGTGTGGACGGGACACATATACAAATCTGCCCTCCTGCAAATCTCGAATATCTGTTCCGCAACAGGAAGTGTACCCACTCACTGAACATCCAGGTGGTATGTGACGCCCATAATGTTTTCACTGACATGGTTGCCAAATTTCCGGGGAGCACACATGACTCCTACATTTTCAGGCACAGTGGGATACACCAACGCCTAGAACGTGGGGAGTTTGGAGACGGATACCTCCTAGGTATAGCTGAATACACCTTGCAGACATACACACAGGTCAATGTGGAACCCATCTATGCCCAGCTAACAGTGTACATTTTGTGCCAAACAGGTGACAGTGCATATGCACTACGACCATGGATACTGACCCCGTACTTAACACCCAGCAATGAGACAGAGAGACGATACAACAATGCCCATAGGAGGACCCGAAATATCATAGAGAGGACCTTTGGACTGCTGAAGGCACGATCCAGATGCCTCCACAGAAGTGGAGGTGCCCTCCAGTATACCCCAATAACAGCTTTCAAGATCGTTGGTGCATGCGCTATCCTGCACAACATTGCCACGAGACGTGGGCTACCTCTCACCCCAGAAGACCCAGATTCGGAGGATGAAGAGCAAGAGCTACCACATCGCCATCATGGGGATAGAAGCATTGCAAATCAAGGCAGACTGAGACGGGACCACATTGCAAACCAATACTTTGGAAGGTACATGCTAACTGTCACCACACTCACTAATGTCACACACAAAGAGTCCAGGTGTGAAGTGGAACAAACAAGGAATTTTAATAATGTGCACCAAAAAAAACGATATACATTAACTACAGTTCAGGGGCTGTAAAAGTCCACCTGGCATGAGGACACATTGACCTCATGTGCCTCTACTCCAGGACAGTGCGGAGCTCACTCTCTACGCCGGCTTCGCCCAGCATGGCTGGTTCCTGGTCTGTCAGCAGTGCCCTGCCTTGCGCTACCACTGCGCAACACCCTGGTGTCAGTGGCTGAGACACTGCTGACGGTGGAGCCCTCCTCGCTGTCCTGCGGTGTGTCAGCCGCGCCCCTAGCCACCTGCCGTGCCTCCATGATATCTACGGCGTGGCTGAGACGTCCCAGTCCACGTGCCACATCACTGGCAAAGTGGCCCATATCTACCTGGAGGCTGACCGTGCGCCGTGAAAGGCCAGTGGTGTTCACTGCCAGCCTGACGATGGAGGCAGACATGCGGTCCAGCCGGTGCATTAGCTGCCTGTCACGGCGCCTTGCACCCTCTCTTTCAGTTATGAGTTCTGCCACCAGTTGTCTCATTGAGAGTGCAAGGTCGCCGACATGGGTATTGAGTTGTTGCAGATCTGTGTGTAGCAGCTGCAGCCCACTGTTCTGGTTTTGCTCCATGCGCCGCATGGCCTCTGATATTCTCCTTATCTCCGTGTCTGCAGGCGCTGACCCCGTAGGAGTGCAGCCTCGGCGGCCGACATGGATGCGTCCCCTGACTCAGCCTGCGGCACTGGAGGGACATTTGCACGTCGCCTGCGACGCAGTGGAGGCTCCGTGTCATCTACACCGGCACTGTGGCTGGGACCAGGTGCTGGCTCACTCACCAGTATGGCAACTGGTGCATCATGAGGGGACTGTGTGTGGGTGGTGCAGGTCCCTGTGGTGGCTGGTCCTGAGTCCTCTGCAGGCTGGTGGCTGACCTGTGGCCCCTGGACGCTTTGGCTGGAGGTGCTGTCGTGTGGGAGACCTGTGGGACATAGGGAACACACTGTCAGTATCTACCATCTGTTATATGCTTCCTAATAAACTGTTGCCTATCAACTGCCTACTTGACTACATTGCCCATAATGCACCATGCAGGTGGTTACTACTCAGAAATGGAGCTATTTTGGTTGTGCATGCTGCTGTGTACTAGGTGGGTGGGGGTATGGCATATATGGGTGTACATGCATGTCTCATGGCACTCACCGGTTGATGGTTCTGGCTCTGAAGTGTCCAGCTCTCCCATCCCGCACACTGCCTCTGGCTCCAAGGTCTCCTCCACTCTTTCCTCCAGGGGTGTGGGTTGTGGTACAGTGGATGGTCCCCCTCCAGTGCCCCTCATCTCCCGGAGCCTCTCTGCCACCCTCTCCTTGGTCCGGGGCGCAGGTCATACCACCTTTTCTTCAACTCTTCTATACTCCGGTGGCTGACACCATTGGAGTTCACCTTGTCCTGTATTTCGGTCCAGATTCTTTTCTTCTCCGCCTCTGGCACACTGAGGGCTGCCCTACCAAACAGTTGTTCATGGTGCTGGCAGCATTCCTCAGTCAGCACCTCCAGCTCTTTTTCTGCAAATTTCAATTTGCGCTTTCTTGGTGTCTCTGCCATGGTAGCTGCTGTTCCTCCTGTTTGCAGTTCAGCAGTTTAAAATGGGTGTGGTCCTCCCTCCTCCCAGGTGTATTTGTAAACTTTCTGGCTGTGATGTCATCATCAGGAGTCAGGAAGTGTTTTCCAGAGTGTTCTGCTGCACCTGCATTCAATTTCCAGCACAGTCGCAATTTGCGACACCCACTCGCTATTTGCGTGTTTGTTTTTAGCGCGGTCACAAAAAGCGACCTCGCAAACAGCGGACTCGCAATCTGCGGTGCGACTTCATTTGCGAGTCGCAAATTGAAGTCGCTTTTTTTCTTGGATACCATTTAGTGAGTCGGAAATTGCGAGTCGCAACGACTCGCAATTTCCGACTCGCTAAATTTTTCCTACCTACATCTGGCCCTTTGTTTTGAGAGTGCTGGGTTTTTGCATTTTTGTCGCCAATAGAGCGCGCACTGCTCTGGTGTTGACAGTTCCCCCTCCATTTCTATACCACCATCCTCCTCCTCCTCAGGCAGGTCATCAACCTAGTCATACATGGGGATGTTCATCCTCACACATATGTTGTGCAGGATAGCATGTCATGATGACTATGCAGACAATGTGTGGGGCATATAGGAGGCTGCTTCCTGTTATGTCCATGCCCCTGAATCTTGACTTCAGTATGCCAAATGTCCTCTCCACAACATTCTGGGCCTGATTTTAACCTTGGCGGACGGCGGAGGCCGTCCGCCAAGGTTCCGCCGCCAAATGACCGCACCGCGGTCACAAGACCGCGGCGGCCATTCTAACATTTCCTCTGGGCCGGCGGGCGCTCTCCAAAAGAGCGCCCGCCGGCCCAGAGGAAATGCCCCTGCAACGAGGACGCCGGCTCAGAATTGAGCCGGCGTAGTTGCAGGGGTGCGACGGGTGCAGTTTGCACCCGTCGCGTATTTCAGTGTCTGCATGGCAGACACTGAAATACTTTGCGGGGCCCTCTTACGGGGGCCCCTGCCGTGCCCATGCCACTGGCATGGGCACGGCAGGGGCCCCCAGGGGCCCCGCGGCACCCCCTACCGCCATCCTGTTCATGGCGGGTTTACGGCCATGAACAGGATGGCGGTAGGGGCTGTCAGAATCCTCATGGCGGCGGAGCGCGCTCCGCCGCCATGAAGGATTCCCCCGAGCAGCGGTAAGTCGGCGGGAGCCCGCCGACTTGCCGCTTCTGACCGCGGCTGAACCGCCGTGGTCAGAATGCTCGTGGGAGCACCGCCAGCCTGTTGGCGGTGCTCCCGTGGTCGGTGGCCCTGGCGGCCACCGCCCGCCAGGGTCAGAATGACCCCCTCTGTGTCTTATAATGTGTCTCATTTTAAGCATGCTCTGCTGCTGTGCTTGGGTTTGTAAATGGGGTCATAATCCATAACCCTGATCTGCTGCAAAAGATAATAGGAGTAAGTTGTTGTTAAGGCTTGCAACAGGTTTGTCATGTAGCATGGCAGTTGTAATTTTGAGGTCTTTGTGACTCATATGTGTTTGTGGTATGGTGTGAATTCCTGGCCTTAGGCAAAGTGTTCTTAGCACTGTGTTGTTGGACATGACCATCTTGAGTATTGTCTCAAGGACCTTGGACATATGATTTGGTACCCTAACTGATGGTCAGTATGGGTGTACCATGTGTTGTGTTGTGCACCTTTGTATCAATGTGCTATCACTAGAGGGAACATGACACATCCTCACAACACAATCGGGTCAGATGTGTGGCAACATGGTAGCACTACAGAGCCTGGACATCCCAGCCATTTTGACATGTGTCATTACAGATAAAGTGCAGCATTTAGGCCCATTTAAATGAGTACGTGACAATGCACAACACAGATTCAACATTGGCAGCACTGTGCTGCAATTTTGACTATGCAGAAATGCACCATGTGTGACATGTTGCTAGGCAACCCTTTGTTGTCCTCTGTGCCAGTGGCTTGTATGCAGCCGTGCACCAACACTACCAACCTTGCACCAGGGTGCTTGGCTAGCTGCACTGTGGAGGTGGATGTGTCTGTGCAGATAGGGACACCACCCTATACATATGCTGTTTTGATGGACAATTGGCTCTTTCTGTGTGTGAAGCAGTATGCAGCATGCATTGGTTGGCACATTCATATAAGTTCAAATCAAAGTCTATTTCACTTATTTCAACCTGCAAACGGCGCCCCTGGGCTGGTGTTTGATGTTGGAACTGCCTCAATTTTTAGGTGACACCTACATCAGAGTCAGTATCATCATGCTATGTAGCCTGTGGTAACAGACCTGCAGTAACACACATTGCACGCCCCTTCCACGCTTAGGGGGTTATTACAACTTTGGAGGAGGTGTTAATCCGTCCCAAAAGTGACGGTAAAGTGACGGATATACCACCAGCCGTATTACGAGTTCCATAGGATATAATGGACTCGTAATACGGCTGGTGGTATATCCGTCACTTTACCGTCACTTTTGGGACGGATTAACACCACCTCCAAAGTTGTAATAACCCCCTTAGTGTTGCATGGGAGGGTGGCCGATTTCCAATACTTAAAGTCACATAAGAGTGGCTTATCTGCAAACTTTTACATACAGTGCAGGCAATGGCAATGGCACTTGAGGCTCTTACATAAGTCCCTTAGTGATCCTGAGTGGCATCTGATGTTTGTGCCAGCCATCAGGAGTCCAAGGGTGTGTATCCCATTGTTTCAGGATGATCAACATTACTACCAGTCTCTCTCCTCTCTTCAAAAACATGATTCAGCATGTATACTGTCAACACATGCACAGTGCAGGCTATGGGATGGTGCTCAGCTACTTAGCAAATGTGTCACTTGGCACAGTGCATGTAAGGTCAGTGATGTCCACTATACTCCTACAGGGTCCCACTATGGCATCCATGATCTGCATTCTTTAACAGTGACTCTTCACCATGGTGGGCCATTTAGTGTTTATGGTATAAACATGATGGTGTTGTGGGTCAGTAAGTGGTGCATGTGAGGTGGCACTGCAGTAGGTGTGATGCCACTTCTCACAAATCTGGCACATGGTTTGTGATGGGCATTAATTCTGTATTCCTATGTGTGTGAGCCAATGCGTCAAGCAGATGTATATGCACACTACAGGTAAGCCAAGTATGTGTTGATCAGATTTAGTTGGTATTGGCAGCAGGGTCTGGCATTTGATGTTTGTTCTAGCAGTGACTTGCACAGCATGATTTGAGGGATCTGCACCTCTGTGAGACTTCCGTAACATGAGCATGGTGTATGCCATTGACATTGCTGTGCTATTCTTTGTTTGGTGTACTGTGTGTGAAGAGTACATAGTAGGCAACCTGTGGGCACTTGTAGTGGTTTATGTATTTGTTCTTTTGGCAAAGGGTACATATCTGCACCTGTCCCTCACATGGTGTGCCTGTCAAATTGTGGGTGTGTACATGTACATGTATGTACATGTGGGTGTATGTGTTTGTGGTGTGCACTGATTGTGCTGTACTGCAGCATGATGCATTTGTGCTGTTAGCTGCACATCTGTGTTTCCCTGGCTGTTTGTTTTTGTGGTGATGTATGTTTTGTGTGTCGTACAGCGTTGGCGTGTTGTGTGTATATTGCTAGGATTGTTGACACACCCACAAGTAGGCCATTTCCATATTGTCCATCCTGGAAGTGTTCATTGATCATGCTGTGCCAGAATATGTAGGAGTCATGCACACTCCGAGGATACTTGGCCAAAATGTTTGTGAATAGTCCCCGGTGGACCACTATTCTGTGCTTGTGATTCTGGTATATGTGTTCTGTTGCTGCAGGTGACACAAGTCGGACATTGGTGCAGTCAATTGCACCAAACACACGCGGGAAGCCATGAAATTGACAGAACCCTTGTTTTATCTCCTGCTGCTTTTGCTGGGTGTTGGAGAAGCTGATGTGGCGGGGTGTCAGGGAGATTATTGCATCTAACACCTTTGGCAGGAATGCAGATAATGACAGCTGTGACACACCAACAACCAGGGCACCTGTTGTTTGAAATGAGCCACTTCCAAGCATGTGCAGGACAGCTAGCAGCTTTGTCACAGGTGGTATGTTTTGTGGGGTCTGCAGGCTGGCTGTGATTTGTGGCTCAATGTGGTGAAGCAGGTGAAGCATGGCTTGCTGGTTGAGTCTGCATGTCCTTGTGATGTCTTGTTCCCTGATGCCATGGACAGTTGTCCTGTTTCTGAATATCCTCTCCCGCCTTCTGCGTTGCCTTTCTGGGCTGTGTTGTGGTGGTTACTGTTGTTGTAGTTGTCCTCTGCCTCATCTCGCAAGCTGGAGCATTAGCACTTCCATCTTGTTCTGTGGGTTTGTGATGTTGCTTTTGTGTGTTTTCCTTAACTAGTGATGTGTTTGCCTCATTTTAATGTCTGGTTCTACCCAGGCATTGAAATTTGATGCAAATCGGAGTTAACGTCATTTTTTTGGTCCGCCTCCCACCCACACGTCTTTTTCACCCGGGTGGAAAAATATGGCGCTAGAGGCTTAGAGTCATTTTTTGGATGGGAATGCCTACCTTGCATCTCATTGACGCAACGAGGTTTCATGCATCCAAAAAATGACGTTAACTTCAATATTTTGATGCTAGACAAGTTTAGCGTCAGAATATAAATATGTAGTTAAGTTTGCATTGAAATAGCATAAAAATAAATGACGCTTATTCACCACAAACAGGGTAGAAATATGGGCCGAACTCCACTCAGTCTCCCCAGTTAGCTGCAGTGCAACTTAGTTGGGGTGGAGTTACTGGCCCTAAGCTGGTGGTGGTGGGACCTAGCTTACCTGTAGACTGTCTCTTAGGAAATGACCTAGAGGCTTCAGGTTGGGCTGAAGCAGAGTTTCATACCCATGCATCCATGCTGGGTATTCCTAAGGGATTGTTCCCTTTAATCTCAAGTGAGATTAAAAAGCAAAGAAGAGAAGGAGCCATGAAGCCTCAGGATCCTCCTCAAACCACAGGTAAAAAGGATATCAAAGTATTCCCTACCCACTGTACCACTAAGGATATCATTCCTATGGTAGAAGACACCCCTCCTAGGGTGGAGTCTGTGCCAAGGGAGTCAAAAACTACCACAGCTGGACCACCAGAGGTAAAAGTACCTCTCTGTGGGAAACCTAAAGACTGTACGACGAAACAACGACTTCAAAAACAACTACTGCCTTAACAACGAGGTCGGAACACCGACCTCGTTGCTACTACTAATGATTTTACCACGAATGCCTTAAAAACGATATTTCATTGTAAAGGCATTCCTGATAAAATCATTAGCAATAGGCACCATTCACCCTACATCCCTCACCCCACCCCCCCAACCCCACCCCAAAACCTAAAACCCTCTGATCCCCCACCCACTCCCCAAAACCAAAAACGCCCCACCCCCCCAACCCCACCCCAAAACCTAAAACCCCCACCCACTCCCCAAAACCAAAAACGCCCCACCCCCAATCCCACCCCAAAACCTAAAACCCCCTGGCCCCCCACCCACTCCCCAAAACCAAAAACGCCGCACCCCCTCAACCCCACCCTAAAACCTAAAACCCCCTGACCCCCCGACTCCCCAAAACCAAAAACGCCCCACCCCACCAACCCCACCCTAAAACCTAAAACCCCCTGACCCCCCACCCACTCCCCAAAACCAAAATCGCCCCACCCCCCCAACCCCACCCCAAAACCTAAAACCCCCTGACCCCCCACCACCTCCCCAAAACCTAAACCCACCACTTACCTTCGCCAACTCACTTCTTTGTACCTTAACCACGCATGTTTGTTGTTCAGAACATACGTAGTTAAGGCACAAAAAAACGGAGTCGTGGTTAAAAAAAGCGTTGTTGCGCTTTCGTTAACCACGACTTTCGGGAAAAAAAAGTCGGAAAAAAGCATGTTCCCCAAACCTAAAACAATACAGCAACCCTGCACTGTATTAGAAAATTTGGAGCAACCCTCCAGCCCTCCCAGAGAAACTTTGGTGTAGCACTCCTGCACTACCTCTAACCCTATAGGACAACAATCCTGTCCTCATGTAGAGCCCTTGGGACAGCATCCTTGTCCTGCTCTACCCTAAGAAGGACAGCGGCCCTGTCCTCTTTTAGAGCCACGGGAACAAACTTTTTGCCCTGCTTTAGCCTTATTAAGACAGCATTCCTGTCCGGCATTCAAATCCTTAGGACAGCAATCCTGTCCTAACATAGGATCCCAGGGACAGTCATCGTGCCCAACTTTAAAACGTTATCCCAACCTTAAAAATAGGGAATATCAGAGTCCACAATTTCACTGTTCTCTAGCTAAAAGTAACCAAACAGGGTGGTTCACCTCCCCACAGGGAATGGACCATATAGTGGATGATGAAGGGAGTAGCCACTCTTTTGCAGAGTTACTCTCCACTTATCACTACTTAGACAATAAAGTCTCAACTGGCCAATGTTAGCTTTTTGTCCTTCATTTGAGGGGGTTGTGTAAGAAAGTAGCCTCTTTATAGCTTGGTTACCCTCACTTTTGGCCTGGTTGTCAGTGTATTTGACTGTGTCTACTGAGATCCTGCTAATCAGGACCCCAGTAGTTATGCACTCTCCCTTAAACCCATTAATTATGGTCATTGCATACTGGTAACCCAATATGTCACCTACAATTGGCATACTGGTGCCCCCTCATAAGTCCCTAGTATATGGCACTTAGGTACCCAGGGCATTGGGCTCCAGGGGATAACTATGGGCTGCACCATATCTTTTGCCACCCATATGGAATCCATGCAAAGGCTTCTGCAGGACTGCCATTGCAGCCTGCGTGAAAAGGTGCATGCAGTCTTCCACTGCCATTTACACTGCACCAGGTCACTTAGAAGACACCCCTGTAGCAGGCCATCCAACCTTGAGGGCAGGGTGCAGAGTACCTGTGTGTGAGGGCACCCTTACACTAGCAGAGGTGCTCCCACGACCTCCAGGGCCATTTTCCCAGACTTTGTGAGTTCTGAGACACTATTTTACATGTGTAGAGGACATAGGTCACTACCTATGCCCAGATACATAATGGTAACTCCGACCATAGGCATTTTTGGTATCAAGCTTGTTAGAATCATACCCCAATGCTTTAGAAAGCATTGGTTGTATGATTCCATGCACTCTGGGGGCTCCTTAGAGGACCCCCAGTATTGCCAATCCATCTTTCTGAGGTTTTCCAGGCAGCCCAAGCTGCTGCTACCTCTCAGACAGGTATATGCCCTCCTGTTGCTTGAGCAGATCAAGCCTAGGAAGGCAGAACAAAGGATTTCCTTTGGGAGAGGGGTGTCACACCCTCTTCCTTTGGAAATAGGTGTTACAGGCTTAAGAGGGATAGCCTCCCCAAGCCACTGGAAATGCTTTGAAGAGCACATTTGGTGCATTCCTTGCATAATCCAATCTATACCGGTTCAGGGACCCCCAGTCCCTGCTCTGGCATGAAACTGAACAAAGGAAAGGGGAGTGACCACTCCCCTGTCCATCACCACCCCAGCAGTGGTGCTCAGAGCTCCTCCAGAGTGTCCCTGGGTTTTGCCATCTTGGATTCCAAGTTGGCAGGGAACTCTGGGAGCATCTGAATGGCCAGTGCCAGCCGGTGAAGTCGGAGCCCTCCCCTGATAGGTGCTTACCTGTTTAGGTGACCTATCTCCCTTCCAGGGCTATATAGGGTCTCTTTCTTTGGTGGTTCTTCAGATTCGGATTGCAAGACTCAAACAGAAATCCTCTGCATCCTTTACTTCACCTTCTCACCGAAGAAACTGCATCTGGACCCTCCAGGAACCCTACAAACTGCAACAAAGACGCAAAGACAACTTCTGCAACATTGTATCTTCAGCTCCTGCCAGCAACTGCAACTGTTTCCCAGTTGAGCATCCTCAGAGGACAGCCTGTCTTCAGCCTGCAGCAGAAGCATGAAGGACTCTCCCTTGGAGTGAAGGAGTCAGTCGCCTGCTTCAGCAGGCACCTCTCTGCATCGACGACTGGCGGCGTGGGTCCCCTCTCCTGACAAGTTGTGTTGATCCTGCTTCATGGGTGGTGGACTGAAGTGGTCCAGGTGGTCCTGACATCTTACTGTCTAACTTTGGTTTAGGTAAGAGCTTGCCTTCCCATGCAAGACATCACCCCTGTGCATCGCGTGTTTTTGAGTTGCCAAGGCCTGTTGGCATCCTTCCATGATGTTCTTCATGCACCATGCAGCTCCGGCCCCCATCACTCTCTCCTGTGAAACACATCTTCCTGAGTGGTTCTTTGGCAGTGTGGGATCCTTTGTTGTAGTGCTGTATGGGCCTCCTTTTGCACCTTCTCTGTCCCCATGCTGTGGGACTCCTGTGAGTGCAGCCTGGCCTTCCGTGGGCTCTCTGAGTTGCTGAGAGCCCCCGCTGCCTCTCCCTCCTGGGTAGAGTCCACCAGGCGGTGCCATTTTCTGCTCACTGCGAGCTTTGTGTGTGCCAAGGCTTGTTAGAGGAACCCAGCCATGTAAACCAGACTGCAATCTTCCATCCAGCATGGGACATCATCTGCATCAACCAGGAACCTGCATCCTTCTTCTTGGGTGCATCACTGACTGTTGTTCATCGCCTGTGGGTCTTCTTTTTCACCTTCATCTGGGTTAGCAGGTGCTCCTGTTCTCCGTGGACTCTTTTGTGCTTCTTGGACTTGGTCCCCTTCTTCAACAGGTTTCAGGTCCAGGAATCCACTGTGTGCGTCTTGAAGTCTCTTCTGGTTCTTGTATAATCTTCTTTCTCGTATTCTTGTGTGTTCTAGGAAAGTTACTGTGATTTTCTCCTGCTTTTCTGGGCTCTGGGGTGGGTTCTATTACTTACCTTTGGTGTTTTCCAATACTCCTAATGCCTCTCTACACACTACACTTGCCTAGATGGGAAACCGACATTCGCATTTCACTTTCTTAGTATATGGTATGTGTACCCCTAGGCCCATTTCTAACTATTGTGATTTTCACTACTTACACTGTTTTCTACCTGTTTTTACACCTTTTTTTGCATACTAGTGAATATATTTCTGAATTACTCACCTACTAAGAGAGTATAGTCCCAATGGGATTTTTGGCATTTGTGTCACCATTATAAAGTACCTTATTTTTGTGACACTGAGTATTTTCTTTCATCTGTATGAGTACTTTGTGACTACAGTGGTATTGCATGACCTTTGCATGTCTCCTAGAGAAGCCTTGGCTGCTCAGCTATAGCTACCTCTAGAGAACCTGGCTTCTAGACACTGCCTATATTTCACTAATAAAGGATAACTGGACCTGGTTTAAGGTGTATGCACCATAGGTACCCACCACAAACCAGGCCAGCCTCCTACAGCTTACAGAAAAGAACGTCTTATACCTTCTTTTCTGTATTAGTTATGATAAATTCAACAGAGGCAAGTTGTTGGATTTATCATTACCAATCTTCTGAGTCCTTTTCATGACACATTTAACTCCATCCTAGCAATACTCCTGCTTAAGAAAAATATTCCCATGTTAGCCTCTGGAGCTCAGTATCTACTATGAGGAAGAATGAAAGGTGCAGTTTGTCCCTCACCAGGGCATATAAAACATATTCAACAGTATCCCTGCCTATAGTTACATGCACCCTACCCCTGGGGCATCTAGGGGAGACCTTAGGGGTAACATGTGTAAAACTAAGATAGAATGTCACTTTGAAAGTACCTTTAATTCCAAAGGTGAATTTGCACACATTTTACTTTTTGAAGACAATCGGCAAGGCAGGGCTACCTTCAAAAATGTCAGCAGGCAACACAGTACTGCACACTCCAGTGCAGGAAATTTACTGGGCCTCTACAATTACCTTCCCTATTTTATATAAGGGACTTATAAGTAAACATACAGGGGGTCTACCGTTGCCAATAGTAATTGTACCGTTTTACCATAAACCTTTCATTCAGAGCACTAGTTCAAAGGCCTGTTTAGCAGAGCCCAGGGCACAGTCACAGTCAGTTACTAACAGTACTGTCAGAAACATTGGGCTGAACATGCAATAAGAATGACATTCTCACATGGCCCCCTCCCAAATGAAAGGTGATGGGTGACTAACCTGCACCCAGGTAGTACTCAAAAGCTAAGTGGAAAAACCTGGAAAGTCCCTCTGCATTAGCATGGGCCACCCAGGGTCTGTATTCCACTGTGAAGTCCATCCCTTCTAGAGAAATAGACCACCTCAACAATTTAGAATTGTCCACCCTCATCTGCATGAGTCACCTGACAGGTCTGTGGTCAGTTTGAGCACAAAAGGGAGTGCCACACAAGTATGATCCAAGCTTTTTTCCTGGGACCAAACCACAGTACAAGCTTCCCTCTCAATGGTACTCTATCTTTGCTCTCGGGGAGCAGTCACCTGCTGATGAAGACAACTGACTGATCAATGCCCTTTTCATTTGGCTGTACCAACACTGCCCCAGTCCTATGCTCAGAAGCATCTGTCTGAACCACAAATTCCTTTGTGTAATCAGGGGCCACCAACACTGTTACTGAACACATGGCATCTTTCAGAGTGTCAAAGGCCTTGTGACACTCTGGGGTCCGTATGACTCTCTTTTGCCTCGTTTTAAAAGTAAATTCTGTCAGGGGAGCAACAATGGTCCCATAGTTCTGAACAAATCTTCCATAATACCCAAGTCAGACCAAGGAAGGCCCTGGCCTGCATCTGGGTTATAGGAGCAGTTCAACACAAGATGGTTTGGACTTTAGCCTGGAGAGGTTGTATGTGGCCTCCACCTACAAAGTGACCCAGGCACACAACTAAACTCTGCTCTATTTAGCACTTACTGGATTTAATAGTCAGGCCTGCCTGCTGCAGGGGCTAACACACTTCCTTCAGGTGGGTCAGGTGATCCTACCAGGTGGAACATTACACAGCTATATCATCCAGATAAGGTACACTGAATTGCTACAGCCCGGACGGGACCCTGTTCACCAACCTTTGGAAGGTGGCAGGGGCATTCTTTAAGCCAAAGGGCATTATTTTAAATTGATAATGACCCTCTGACATAAAGAATAATGACCTCTCCTTTGCTCCTTCACTTAGGTCAATCTGCCAATAGCTTGAAGTAAAATCAAATGTACTCAGGTACTTAGCAGCCCCTAACTTAGCAATGAGCTAATCAGTTCTAGGTAGAGGGTGAGTATCAGTCTTTGTGACTGACTTCAGTCCCCTGTAGTCCACACAGAAGATCAACTCTTTCTTTCCCCCCTGGAAATTAGGTTTGGGTACCAGCACCACTGAACTGGCACATGGACTGTAAGAAGGCTCAAATCGAGCTACATCAGCTTTGATTCTGGCTCTGACCTATGCAGACAAACTGTACAGCTTGCTTTTGACAGGTAGGATGACACCAGTGTCAATGTCCTGAACATACCAAGTGGTGAGTCCAGCAGTCAGGGAGAACAGACCAGCAAATTGACCCAGCATCTACTTGCAGTCTCTGTGCTATTGGTCTGCCAATCTGGGAGAGAGTACAACTTCCTCCACTGACCCATCTTCCACAATGAACGAGAGGAGATCTGACAGTGGCTCCATTTCCTATTCTCCTTCATCTGTTACCATCAGCATGATCATATCTGTCCTGTATTGGTCAGGTTTCAACCTATTGACATGCAGGACCCTGTGTCAGGGTTCCTGAGGTCCTAGCAGGTAGGTAATTTAACCCTTCTTCACTATGATTGGATAGGGCCCCACTCACTTGTCTAGGAGGGCTCTAGGTGGTGAAGTTGTAGGTAACATTGCATATTCCCACATCGCCTCCAGATAGCTGGACATAACATTTGTGCCCCTATCTGAAAAAACCTCCTTTGGGAAACCCACTCTGGAAACACCAAGTAGGGCCCTAGCCACTGAATGTGCAGTGACGGTTCTGAGGGGAATTGCCTCAGGGTACCTTGTGGCATGATCAAACAACCACCATGATATACCTATTTTCTGATGCAGTTGGTGGCTCTGGGGACCAACAATATCTACTCCTACCCCCTCAGTGGGAGTCCCAACCACTGGCATTGGTATTAAGGGAGCCTTTGGTTTGCCCCCTGTCTTGTCACTGGGTTGACAGGTAGCACAGGAGCTACAGAACCCCTTCACTTTGGCAGACATGTTGGCCCAATAGAAATGGTTCACCGGTCAGTTCCAAGTCTTATTCTGACCCAAATGACATTACAAGGAGATGTCATGGCTCAAACTGAGAAGGAAATCCCTATACTTTTTGGGTACGAACAACCTCCTGGTAGTTCCCTCTTTGGGGTCTTAGTTTAGAGCACTTCCTCATCCCAGTAAGCATTATGGTATCCACTAACACCACCCTTTTCTTGCCTAGAGGCAGTCTGCCTCAAGCTCTCAAGAGTAGGACACTCTCTTTATCTCTGGGAAAACTACTCTCTGGTAGGTCCATCTGCTCCTTTCAATTCTGCCATGGTGGGATGGCCAGATACTCCTGAACCTCTGGAGTCCTCTGGGTTGGCTCACCAGACCCAGTGCCCTTACTCTTGTCATTGGATACTTGGCCTATCATCCTAGAGTCAAAGTGCCTAGCTTTTCCGTGCTGAGCAGCCTGTGACCTGGTCATAGCACATACCCTCTCTGGAAAATCTGACATCCTTGCATTGACGATTCTCCCCACCCCTGACCAGTCAGAAGCTTCAAGATCATTCACAAGTAGACATTCCACTGGGAGTGCAGGAAACACAGCTGCCTGCTTAGGGACTGTTACACCTCCCCATTCCAAACTCACCATTGCCATGGGATGGAGTTTGGTTCTGCTGTCTGCATAGGTTACCTGGAGGAACACACCAGGTATGATCTGCTCTGGAGAAACCAGCTTCTCTGTGACCACGGTCACACTGGTTTCCCTATCTCTCAGAGCCGCAACCTCAGTTACATTGATTTTAGGCCTCTGTCTGTGCCTCTTCATGCTGGGAGGTGGGGTGGGGGGGTTGGGCAGTGCTGCAGTTTCCACTACACCCGATGGGTCTGTCACTGCCAATTGTAATTGTACCATTTTACCATATTGCTTTTATTCAAAGCACTGGTCCTGGGTCTGTTTAGCAGAGCCCAGGGCACAGTCAGACACATTGGGGTGAACAGTCTAAATGGATGACTTTCTCACAGATACTCATTGAACTACCAATCCAACCTTAAAGGTTCAAAGTTTCTCTCTGCATATCTTTCCAGTGACATCTGCAAAAGGGAGGCTCTGGAGGAGAGCATTCTCACTTTATTGAACAAGAATGCAATATTATCACTTCTACTGGATGAAAGGAAATGAGGCTGGTATTTCATTGTTTGTTTTTACTGAAAATGGTTCAGGTCAAACAGACGTTATAGATTTGAAATATGTTACACACATTTCTCAAGATTATTTATGTTAAAATTCACAATTTACAACAAATGGTGCTGTTGATAGCACAGGGTTCTTTTCTATCATTAATAGATTTACAGGATGAGTATCTATGCGTACCAATTCAGAAAGACTATCAAAAGAATTGAAGATTCACAGATCTTTATTGGCAATTTCAGGTCATTCCTGTTGGACTTTGCCCAGAGTATTCATCAAAGTGTTGGCTGATATGTAATAGGGTTGCTTCACAAATGGATGATTTAAATTATTCCTTATCTGGACAACTACTGATTGTGTATCATTCTCAGGGGAAACCTGTGAAATATGTATTGAGGATTGTGCATCTCTTGGAGGTTTTCGGTTTTGTGATCAGCTATTAAAAGTGCCATGTGTAGTTATCCCTGTAATTGGTGCATATAAGGTATTGGCTTTAGATGGATGAAGAAACGGTATTTCTTCCATAGGCAAGGAGATTGAGGTCGACACAGAGACTGGATGAGGTATTGCAGAGAGATCATGGCTCATTTAGAAAATGGCTGTAGATTGACTGTTATAGGTTAACTGCATCTATATTCATATGCAATATTGGTAAACTGTGAATATATGAATAACAATTTGTATGAGAGTCTTAGGTCATTGATTATTTTCGTCACATCCTTTTTTGTTGTACTTTGGGCAGGACTGCATTTGGGTTGTGTGGTACAGCACATTCCACTTCATTGGAACTCTGTCTGTCAAGGTTTTGAAGCCCTAATTCCAGGAACTCTTGTGGAAAATATCTACTGTGATGGGCCAATCCCAGGAATCTGGTGAGGTGATTGAGATTAAATCCTCCATTAATGAAGACTACGACCACAGATGCAAGCAGAGTCTGTTGGGGGTCTGCTCAGGGTCACGCAACAATTCAGTAAGAGGTCCATTCCTTCAAACAAAAAGAACTGATGTCACTCTGGATAATTCAAATCAAGGTGAGAGCGTTATCCTACTATTTTTGTCCCCTGAGTACTGTAGGTGGTAAACTGTGAGGCCCTGGAATCTTTTAGATTTTTAGTAGGATCCTCACCCATAGGTACCATCTGTGGCACGTTCATCATTGGATCCTCACCTACTGCACCTAGTGAGAGTGGGTGTGATTGACACACTTTGTAAGTGGAGCACCTACTATAAAAGGACTTTACTAGCATAAATTGCTTGCAGATTTCTCTTTATTCCTCTTTATTATAGGTACCTTTGGTAAGGTTAAAAACTGATATTAAATGGTGTCACTGGCGTTAATGACCCAAACATAAGAAGGCAGGTCTACACGTTCCAGCCCTGCTAAAGTCCCATCAGGATAATTGGACTTTCTTCAGAATCAATATTGCATCTGATTCCTAACTTCTCTGTTTTTTTCACCAACACATCATACAACATGATGGTGCGACAGTATCGCACCTGAAGTTGCCACTCTTCTATTGCCCATAAACGGTCTGTGTATGATTAGGTAGTAATTTTTTGATTAAAATAATACAGCACATTCTAAAGCAAAAGCACAATGCAACAGTTGCACATAGACCATAGAGATCATCTTTGTATTGAAGGAAGCCTACGTTTGTGAAGGATATTGTTTCTGGAAAGAGAGTTGAGCCTATTCACTGACTTAAGGATGTAGTTAACTCTGGTCTTGTTTCTTATATTTGCGCTCTACAGCACTGTCTCCTACAATCTTGGAAGTTGTTACATTATGTAGTTCGGGATAAAATCGGACAGGCTTTTTAGCTCGGTCGCATTGGGGCAGTTCATGTAAAATGCCTTATATATTTAAGGTCTGGTTGTGGTCTGCTCGGCTGTTTTAATACAGGTTTTCTTGTCATTACCTGGTGAAGTCTCTGCATGGAACAGTGATCCGCGTTCAAGCAGACTTTTTATTGATTTTCATTAGGCCAAACTAGTTCAGTTCAGACTCTTTTGAGAACCAAGATCCTTTCCTTTCATTTTAGTTAGGAAGTTTACTTAACCATCTGTTTTGTATTGTTATCTTCCCAATCCAATCTGTTTTTCTTTCTTTTCTGTTCCAGGTCAATTCTAAAAGTATAAAAGCGAATTGGTTGGCCTAGTAAGTGCATTGCAGCTGTTCTCTCGACATATCACTCACTCCAGAAGGCCTCCAGTTTTCTTCTCGTTTCTGCTACGAGGATTCCGGCTGCTGCTCTTAATCTGCCAATATTTTAGAGGGTTTTCATTATTTCTTTTCTACTCTAAAAGCTGGATTTTGTTTCATTTTTCTGTCTCCCCACTCTTCATCGAGTTACCATTTAGACACATAGGTGGAAATACGAGTAAGCCTTATCTACAGACTAAAAGACATCAACGAGAAAGACTTAGAAAACCTGTGCTCTGCACCATTGCATCTGCATCTACAAGCCATTTTTTCTTTGTGCAAAACGTGTCATACTGTCACCTGTGTTCTACCTGTTCTCTGTAAATGATACCAATATTTTGACTGGCTGCACAGTGCAGCTGGTGTGTATGTGTGAAGCTTGCGATTCAATTGTTTTTGTCAATCTTATTTTTCCACAAGAGGAAAGATTGCAGTGATGTTACCTCTGCTATACATTTTCTGTGGCAGGAAAGATGGAATGCTGCTGCCTATGCTGTACATTATTAAGTACAAGAGAAGCTTGCTCAGCAGTCTCCAAACTTTACCTGTTCAGTGTGAGTTTGAGTCTGCATCTTCATTTACTGCTGTCTGTAAGGGATGTGGTGTGTTTGTAGTGTTTAATTACGATAACTGTTTTGCATTTGGTCTGCATTTGTGATTTGTACCCTTTCTTTGCAGTACTCCTTTTTGTATGAGAACCGTCCGTGCCTTGTGCCAGTGTTTGTATCTATTCAGTGTGAATTATAGAAGATAGCATTACTGCTTTTCCGAATGCGCGTATTTAAGGTGTAAGAGATACTTGCAATTGTTCTGGACATACCGTACTTTTTAGGTTTGGTCTAAAGAAAGCAGTACACATTTTGCCAGCATTATACTTAAGAACACATAATAAAAGTACATACATGTAGGAGGCTGGCCTGGCTTATAGTGGTTACCTGATGGTACTTACACCTTGTGCCAGGTCCAATTATCCCTTCTTAGTAGATTAGTAGAGTTCTGGCAGCTCAGGCTGATAGAGGTAGCTATAGCAGAGCAGCTTAGGCTGAACTAGGAGACATGCAAATACTTATATCATATAGCACTATATCATAAGAATCAAAATACTCAGAGTTACTAAAAATAAAGGTACTTTATTTTAGTGACAATGTGCCAAAAATATCTCAGAGGATATACTCCCTTAGGAGGTAAGTAAACTACACAAAATATACACACAAACCAAATTCAGGTAAGTAAACAGTTAGAAAAGTAGTGCAAACACTGTAGAATACAATAGGGTGCAAGAGGCCTAGGGGCAACACAAACCATATACTAAGAAAGTGGAATGCAAACCACTTAGGGACCCCTGGCCTAGTGTAGTGTGTAGGGGGTCGCTGGGAGTGTTAGAAAACACAAAGGGTGTCCAAGATACCCCACCCCAAGACCCTGAAAAGACCCTGAAAAGTAAAGGATTAAAGTTACCCTACTTCCCCAGAAACACAGTCGTGAGAGGGGATTCTGCAAGGACAACAACTGACTGCAAAGCACTGAAGATGGATTCCTGGACCTGAGGACCTGTAAAGGAAGGGGACCAAGTCCAAGAGTATGAAAGTGTCCGGGGGGGGACAGGAGCCCACTAAACCCTGGCTGAAGGTGCAAAATGGCTGCCTCTGGGTATAAGAAGCTGAAGATTCTGCAACAACAGAAGATGCCAGGAACTTATCCTTTGCACAGAAGATGTCCCAAGGTGTGCTAGAGGACAGAGAGTTGTTTCCACACAGAAAGACCACAAACAAGCCTTGCTAGCTGCAAAGGTTGCTGTTGAAGAAAATGGGTGCTGCCCGGGGTCAGGAAGGACCAGGAGGTCGCCCCTTGGAGGAGGAGACAGAGGAGATCCACAGCAATGCAGAGAGCCCATGCAGAAGCAGGCAGCACCCACAGAAGTACTTGAACATGGGTTCAAGAAAACTGAGCACTTCGGTTGTCTCAACACTACAAAGGAGGTTCCCACAAAGCTGGTGGTCAACTCAGCGAGTTGAGCAATGCAGGACGGAGTGCTGGGGACCTGGTCTGTGCTGTGCATGAAAGATTCCTTGCAAAAGTACACAGAATCCCTAGCAGCTGCTGTTAATGCAGTACACAGGATTACTGTCTGGCGTTGGGTGGGAAGGACTTACCTCCACCAAATTTGGACAGATGAACCACTGGACTGTCGGGGTCACTTGGATCCAGCTCCTGTGTTTCCAGGGACCATGCTCGTCAAGATGAGAGGGGACCCAGAGGACCGATGAAGCAAAAGTTTGGTGCCTGCGTTAGCAGGGGAAAATTCCATCGACCCACTGGAGATTTCTTCTTGGCTTTCAGTGCAGGGTGAAGGCAGATAGCCCTCAGAGCCTGCACCACAAGGAAACAGTCAAGAACGCTGGCAGGATTAGGCTCTACAATGTTGCTGGTAGTCTTCTTGCTACTTTGTTGTAGTTTTGCAGGCGTCCTGGAGCAGTCAACGGTCGATCCTTGGCAGAAGTCAAAGAGGGAGATGCAGAGGAATAGCCCTCAGAGGTGGATTAGCCACCTAGCCAGGAAAGGACCTATTAGGAGGGGTCTCTGACATCACCTGCTGGCACTGGCCACTCAGAGGCCTCCATTGTGCCTCGCACCTCTGCATTCAAGATGGCAGAGGTCTGGGACACACTGGAGGAGCTCTGGGCACCACCCCTGGGGTGGTGATGGACAGGGGAGTGGTCACTCCCCTTTCCTTTGTCCAGTTTCATGCCAGAGGAGGGGCTGGGGGATCCCTGAACCGGTGTAGACTGGCTTATGCAAGGAGGGCACCATCTGTGCCCTTCAAAGTATTTCCAGGGGCTGGGGGAGGCTACTCCTCCCCAGTCCTTAGCACCTATTTACAAAGGGAGAGGGTGTGACACCCTCTCTCAGAGGAAAATCGTTGTTCTGTCTTCCTGGGACAGGGCTGCCCAGACCCGAGGAGGCAGAAGTCTGTCTGTGGGTTGGCAGCAGCGGTACCTGTAGTGAAACCCCCAGAGAGCTAGTTTGCCAGTACCCGGGGTCCATGCTGGAGCCCCGGGGATGCATGGGATTGGCACCCCAATACCAGATTTGGCATGGGGGGCCAATTCCATGATCTTAGACATGTTACTTGGCCATATTTGGATTTACCATTGTGAATCTACATATAGGTATTGACCTATATGTAGTGCACGCGTGTAATGGTGTCCCCACACTCACAAAGTCTGTGGAAATTGCCCTGAACTATGTGGGGGCACCTTGGCTAGTGCCAGGGTGCCCTCACACTTAGTAACTCTGCACCTAACCTTCACTAGGTAAGGGTTAGACATATAGGTGACTTATGAGTTACTTACGTGTAGTGTAAAATGGCTGTGAAATAACGTGGACGTTATTTCACTCAGGCTGCAGTGGCAGTCCTGTGTAAGAATTGTCTGAACTCCCTATGGGTAGCAAAAGAAATGCTGCAGCCCATAGGGATCTCCTGGAAGGGTGTTCCAGTGTGTTTGTGCTTTATTGGCAGCCATGGTTACACTATTTGTGTATACACTTCCTTGATTTGTGGTGGTAGAAGTTAGAGTGCAATAGCCCAAATAACTATGTATTTGGATTCTGGGATAAACCTTAATCTCCTGACACCATGTGGCAGGCCAGGGCCACTGCAGTGACAAGTCGAGGTTGTTTTCCTAGATAGTTTTGGATTAACAATGTTGAACCAATGTAGAATGACAGGCTGGATTGTGATTAGTGCACGTTAAGCGAACTCCCAGCTTGTCATCCTGAGCCATACTTCATGGAATGACTAGTGAAATTAGTGCTTGCAGTGTGTCACGAGAAAGGCCAAGGGGGTGATGCAGTTTGACCTTTCAGGTCATGAGGGGAGCTCTCCTTCTGTACGGGTTTGCTTCGTTAAAACGTTACATGCACCCGGTTAGTGGAGGGCTGAAAGTGAAATAACGTGGACATTGAACCGGCTACATCAGTCCTATGCGTGCCAGTCGCCTGATCACCCGGGTTGGTGAAATACATGTGTGATGGGTGTATTTTTACTTAGTTCTGTTTTTATGCCTATTAAACTTTTAGTTGTAAAACATTTTTGTGCAGGACCCTAGCTGCCTTCAATGACAAACCACAGCCTGGCTGTGCTCGCCAGACGCCAGTACAAGGAATCGAACAGCTCCGACTAGATAATATGCGCTATGATTACCATAGAAGGGGGCCGATATCTTATAGCAGAAAATCCCTTGCTTAGGCTTCAGCTGAAGGAAGGGTATGAAGTATTACTGGCACAATAAAAAACATGTCAAAGACATATGTCGTACATGCAGGACAGAATGACTCCATAGACTAAACAACGCAAGAAGACATTTCAAATGTTTAACTGCTTCATGACATAATTAGCATCATAAACATTGAACTGTCCACTTTAATTCCTCCCCAAGACGATTTCACAAGATGTGGATGGGCTGACCTTCATGAGTTTACATACAGTAACGTATATGAGCCTGGCAACAGATTGCTAAGTTAATTGATTAGACTGTACTTGCTCAACATGACCATGTTTCTTAAAAATACAATTTTAGCTGTGGTGCCCTCTAGGGGCTGTTCTGAGCAGTACAATCTAATGCCAAATGTATGTTTCTGACAAATGATTTCATTGGGTTTATATGCTAATTGTATATGTTTGATTAATCTTTCCTTATTGCAATTATGACCATGATTCAGGCTGACATAACATCCGTATTACACTATGACTGTTTGAACATCCTTCATATGTTTGGGTGACCCTTCCAGTTTATTTCTCTTGTTACTCCTCTGTGACTGTCTGGTTTTTGGAATTGTATTAGCCAGCCAGCAACTCCAATGATGGGGTGGTGAAAGTGGTGTTCTATTGGAATTAGCAAGGCAGATTTAAATTAGGATGCTAAATGGCAAAAATGTTATTTTTGGCTGCGGATAGAGGAAGAAGGTAAATGGACGTGATTTAGTTATATTCAAGGCCACTGGAATTATGTGGCAGGAAAAGACCAAATTATGAGGCAAGGTTCACAAATTTATGTGGCAAGAAAGGTCCAGTTATGATTTTACAACGCCAATAACTCTAACTCAGACAATTGCGAGACCGATTACATTGCAAAACCTTGTTCTTTGTTTTGAATAATCAAGCTTTATTCGAAGTAAATGCATACTCATATATTCCAAATAGATACTAGAAGAGACTTCTTTGCTATGCTCGTAGTACAGGGAAGGCAAGAGAAAACAGCAGCTTTTCTGTCCAAACCGCCGAGGAAAACTTTTATAATAAAGCGTCTCCGAGAACAACTTATTGTATTTAAGTATGGAAACTTCTACTACACAAGTCAACCATTTCCACACAATTCCACTTTTAACATGCAACAGCAACACATTTTTTGGTGCCATGAAGCATATTACAAATATAAATATTTACACAAACAAAATAATAGGTGCAGATGTTTGAC
This sequence comes from Pleurodeles waltl, assembly GCF_031143425.1. Classification (NCBI taxonomy): domain Eukaryota; kingdom Metazoa; phylum Chordata; class Amphibia; order Caudata; family Salamandridae; genus Pleurodeles; species Pleurodeles waltl. Next base: position 417,169,420 of record NC_090438.1, on the reverse strand, counting down.
ATCCTTAATTCAATCTTAAATGTTGCTGTGGTTTCTGGTAAAATGTCACACTACGTCCTATAATGCCATTGCAGGTAATGATTTAGAGGTCTCATTGTATATGTCAAAGATGAATCCAACAATGGGCTAACCTAAATTACAGGGAGGAACTCCCCTGACATACTGTCCCTCTAGAGGTCAAGTTTCCTGTGAGCAATAGCCTACCCGACCTCCAACAATGACAATAAATAGCATACCACACTCTGTTGAGTCTGTTTATATACCAAACACATAAACGCGTACCTCGCTTTACAGTAGGCCGCTAAACTTTCTTCCTATTATAAACCTGGTCTCCCACACTTTTTCCAATAACAGAAGTATTCATTCTGCATTGTGCATGTGAAACACACTTTCATGTTCTATAATGCCATGCCATTATTCAGGAAATAAATCAACTGAAGCATTTTTAGTTTGTAAGATTAAACACTTTTCTTTACAGAAGGTCGATTGATTGAGCCGCTACTACAAAATAAAGAATAAAGGATCGATGATCAAAGAGATGGATTTTCTGTTGCTTCCTGTACGCGGCAGTGAGGAGCGAGAGCAGTGGAAATTGGTGTACGGGATAGGAAAGCAGCAGGAGGGATCTACAAAGAAAATATTATGACAGAATGTAAAGTAGGAGAAAAGAAATCGGGAAATACAGTTGAAAATGTCAAGACTCGGGATTGAAAATCTAGCAACTGAAAACCGAAGGAGGTTTAAAACACAGAGAACTAAACACGTGAACACATGAAACCCGCATTCATTCTGAAATCAATTATATGATAGAACTGTGTAACCCACAAATTCCGGAGAGGTCACGACGGAACGGTTAATAATAGGAACATAACGGTCTGTCTTAACTGTACCTTGATATGACAGAGCAATGTTCATATATCTGGTCAATGATATATATTTGTGCCATTTCAGTTTTAATAATGTCCTTTCAATAAACATTCGGTGCTCTGTCCATCGGTTAGCAGGTGGGAGCAGAGGTATGTCGTACGTCCTGCTTGCAGGAGAGGGACAGAAATGAAAGCGTATCTGCTAATCTTGGTGGCAGCTAGCCCGGATAGGTTTGTGCTGGAATAAAGAAATGTGGACTATTCGAAGTTTCGTGAGACTGGAGGACTTTTTGAATGCCTTGTTCTTCGGGATGACATTAAGTACTGGGCGTTAACGAGTACTCATGTTTGTTCTCTATTGCCTCCTGCTCAACAAATAACCCGATTATTATTGTTCTTGCAAAACACAGGAGACAAGAAAGCAAGAGGGACATTAATCCCATCTGCCAGCTCGCCCGGGTCTGCAATGCTTTTTTTGCCAAGTAGATTGTAACTCAGTCAAGGAACATCTAAAGGAAGAATGGTTTTAACGTAACGGGCAAAATTGCAATTTATCCGTCTTTTTTAAGTCATAAGACGCATAAAAGCAATATTTAACGCTTTGAGACTGATTTAGCGTTTGGCGGATGGGTTACTGTCACAAACGTTTGTGGCGGAGTAACCCATCCGCCAAACTCTAAATCAGGCACCTTATGATTTGTGGTATCGTTGTTCGCGTGGTGTAGAGTTAAATGTGGTATGTGGCTTTATTTGGTTAGGTTGTGATATACTGAATGTTCCCTCATGACATAAAAGTGTTCTAAAAGAGATTTGTCACACGGACAGCCAGAGAAGTGGTTGCATCGTCAGTGCTTTGTGTATTTTTTAACTTATATTCAAGCTGTTTCTCAATGAACCTTTTATGGCCTTACCATAGTGACATCTGTGGAACCTAGGGCCAGATGTACGAAAGTTTTGCGAGTCGCAAATCGGTTGCAGCGCTATTTGCAACCTCGCAAAAAGCAAAATGGCATGTTCCAATGCCATTTCGGAGTTCCAAATAGCGATGCAACCCATTACCAACTCGCAATAATTGCGACTTGAAATTGCGACTCGCAATTAAGAAATCGCAAATTGCGAGTCGCAAACTGAATGCACAAGGAAGACGCAAATTGCAAGTAGTCGCAAAAAGCCCCTTTGGCACACCCAGATTAGCACTGATTCAAAACAGGTGGTAACCAGAAACAAAGTATAAAAGGAGACCCAGAAGGCATCAGGGTTTCTCAAAATGGCTGCACTATACGTGATAGCATGGAGGAGGAGAGTCCAGGCTGCCCAGCAGAGGAGGAGGACGCAGAGACAGGAGAGGATATACCGAACCAGGCAGACCCTATTTCACCAAATTGAGGACGAGATTTATGATAAATACAGACTGAGCAGCGCAGTTATCCTAGAGATTATTGAACTGCTGAAACCTCTGCTAGAACGCCAGACAATGCGCGGCTGCTCCATCCCCACACATGTGAAAATGCTCTGCTCACTGCACCTCTTGGTCTCGGGTAGCTACCAGTGGGTGATTGCTGTTGCTGGTGGGGTGTCCCAAAGTGCCCTGTCACGATTCTTCATACGGTTCCTAGATGCCATACTCGTACACATGTCCAGATATATATACCTTCCCAGGAATGAGGCGGAAATTAACAGCACCAAGTTGGACTTCTACAGAATTGCCAACTTCCCCCATGTAATAGGGTGTGTGGACAGGACACATATACCCATTTGCCCACCAGCAAATCTGGGATATGTGTTCCGCAATAGGAAATGTACCCACTCACTAAACATCCAGGTGGTATGTGATGCCCATAATGTAATTACCGACATTGTGGCTAAATTTCCAGGGAGTACACATGATGCATACATATTCAGGCACAGTGGAATACATCGATACCTAGAACATGGGGAGTGTGGCGAAGGATATTTATTAGGTACTGTCTAGTACACTATGATGTCTTAAATACATGTCACTGCATAACCATGTGATGCCATGCTAATTTCGGCTCTTTTGTCACACAGGTGACAGTGCATATGCTCTGAGGCCATGGATACTCACCCCATACCTAACACCTGCCAATCAGAATGAGAGGCGATACAGCATAGGACATCGGCGGACCAGAGCTGTCTTTGAGAGGACCTTTGGCTTGTTGAAGTCACGTTTCCGATGCCTACACAAAAGTGGAGGGGCACTCCAGTATGCCCCAGAGACTGCATGCAAGATCGTGGCTACATGTGACATCCTCCACAACATCGCCACCAGACGTGGCCTACATCTCACCCTTGATGACACAGATTCAGAGGATGAGGAGCAAGAGCTACCACACTGACAGCCTGGGGATGGTAGAATCGCATTGGAGGGCAGACAGAGATGGGACCACATTGTAACTCACTATTTTGGCAGGTACATGGCAACCGTGACAACACGCACAAATGTAAGACACACATAGCCAGGTGGTGCAGTACAAAAATCCCTTTAATGTCAGGAGTGTAATAATGAACTTTTGACATCTCAACAGCAAGAAAAAAGCAAAATGAAATGTCTGACACATTTACATCATGTGCCTCAGGCAAATCCCAGAATAGGTAGATCACACCCTCCTGCGACTATGGCCACCATGGGCCAGCCTGGTTGGTCCCCTGATCCTTGGCGGGCACTGCTACTCTAAAGGATGCGTGCATCTGAGGCTGAATCGCTGCTCACGCTGGAGATGTCCTCACTATCCTGCGGGGTATTGCCAATGCCCCTTGCTGCCTGGGTGGTCTCAATTAGGTCCACTGCATGGTTGATGCGCCTTAGTCCCTGTGACGGGTCGGACCGTTCCGACCCGCACGAAATTGCGCCTAGTGCTGTCTCTGCTGGTGGTGACCCGGAAGCAAGACAGAGGGCCCCCCTTCCTATTGGCTCTACGTGGTGCCTGCGGGACGAGAGGGCCATAAAAGGGAAGGTCCCGGAGTGTCAGGAGGAGATCGTCCGGAGCGGAAGCCTCCAGGAAGCGGCAGCGGAGCGGACCCGAAGGAACGAAAAGACCAAGGAGGAGAGGAGTCTACGGTCGTCAGGAGTTCCTGGGGAGAGAACCCGACTGAATCCAAGAGCCCTCACAGTCCCAACCCGGGACGAAGATCGCCGGCCCCGGGGAGCATACGCCTAGGACCCACCACGCTTCAGGAGAAGCGTGTCCAAGCCAGGTACGGAGCTAGGGACGGGTAAGGAGGGCGGGAAGCGGGAGGAGGAAGTGGTACACGGGGAAATAACACAAGCACGGGCACGGGGCGGGAAAATATAGAAAGGGGGGAAGACAAACAAATGGGGAAATACTATGAGCACAAACTAGGTGATTGATCAGAAAAGAAACAGAGGCAGACCCAGCAGGAAGGACCAAATAGAGAGATTAACAACACAAAGAAAAGAAGACTCAAGAGCGTAAGAAGAAGGGAAAGAGGAGAAAGATACAGGAGAGAAAGAGAAAGCGGTCAGAAGAAGCACTCAAACAGACAGGGATAAGAAAAGACAGAATACAGGAGAAGAAAGGAAAGACCAGAAACCAGGGCTAAGGAAGAGCCAGTAAGAAAAGACGAGACAAGAGCGGAAGACAGGAAAAGGGAAAGAGAAAGTAGAGAATAAGAACCTAAAGTGAAAGGGAGAGAGAGAGAGAGAGAAAAGGAAAAGAGAGCGTTTAAGCAATCACTTACCGTGCCTATTCTTCTTCTGTCCCCACATGCTTCCCGAGAGGCCTATGGAGAGGAAAGAAAGAAGAAGACGAGATTAGCACCCAGACGAGAGGAGACATCTGCAACCAACTACCTCAGACTTACTCATCAGAAAGTACTCTGTAAAACCACAATAAACCATACTTACCTATAGACACAATCAGTCTAGTGTACTTGATATCGGCCAACCTACGACAGTCCCCTTGCTACATCACCAGCAAAATGCCAAAGTTCAACCTGCAGCTTTACAGTGCGCCTTGACAGGCAGGTAGTAGTGGTTGCAAGGCCGGCCAATTGACTGACTCAGTCGGTCCAAACGGACAGCAGTGTTGCGCTCTCTGCGCCTTGCATGGACCCTGTCTGCCACCATTTTCCTGACCAAGTCATTGATGGAGCTGGTGAGGTTTGCCATATTGTTGTTCATGGCAATGAATTGGTTGTCAACACTGGCAAAACCCTGTGAGAGGGTCTGTTGTAGTCTGTGCAGGTTCCTGTTCATAACCTGCATATGTTTATTTTGCAGGCGGTGACTGCTCAGTAAGGATGCCTCCAGTCCTAGGAATTGTTCACCTGTGACATCTTCCTCACTGGCTGACTGTGTTTGACGTTATCGTCTCTGCCCAGATCCAGCTGACCTAAGTGGCCGACTCACACTCACCTGTAGCCCCAGTGTCAGGTCGCCTGGCTCAAGATCGATATCTGTGTCCTTGGTGGTCTCTCATGCATGGTGGACAAGTGGTATAGTCATGCACTCCCCTGCTGTTACACTGGATGCCTCGTCTGCTGTGCTGGTGGCAGATTCTTCTCCCTGCACAGTAGGGTTGTTGGTGGGTATTTGTGGGAGACCTGTGGGACCCCCTGGGATACACTGTGAGTGCCTCTCATCTGTTTGGTGTGTCACAAGAAATATTTCTCAAAAGTTGGACTACTGTACTACATTGCCCATAATGCATTGTTCTGTAGGTTGCAATATGGGAATGGAGCAAACCTGGAGGATGCATGCTTTTGTGTACTGTGGTTGTGTGCATGGTGCATTGAGTGGTGTAAATAAGTGATTTTTGCTACTTACTTTTGGATGTTCCCTGTGCAGAACTGTCCAGGTCTCCGATTCCTACCACAGCCTCCGGCTCCAGAGTGGTCTCCACCATGCTCTCAATGGCTGTAGGAGGTGGTACTGTTGATGGTCCTCCTCCAGTTCCATGCACCTCCCTCATCCGCTCTGCCACCCTTTCTTTGGTCCTGGACCTGAGGTCGTACCACCTTTAGTGGACCTTATCGATGGTGCGATGACTGACTCCAATTGCATTGATTTTACTCAGGATGTCCTGCCAGATCTTCTTCTTTTGTGTGACAGGGACACTCATTGATGCCTTGCCAAACAAGACATCATGGTGCAGGCAGCACTCCTCAGTCAGGACCTCCAGCTCCTTTTCTGAAAACTTAAGTTTCCTCTTCCTCCCAGCAGTGGGTGTCTCCTTGTCCTGAGCTGACATGGCTGTAGTTTTTCCTCTCAGCTGGGTGTGCCTCTGCTGTCTGTGCTGGATAGGCTCCTCCCTGTTCCATGGGGGTACGTCCTGGTTCTGATGTCATCACTCAGAACCAGGAAGTGTGTTTTCATTTATTTTATTTGCACCTGCGCGCAATTTGGGAGCTAGTCGCAATTAGCGACTCATGACCACAACCTTGTGCAATTTGCTATATCGCAAATTGCGATTTCGCAAATTGCGGTGCGACTCCGCACCGAATCACAAATTGGTATTGCGATTTTTACCTACATCCCATTTTGCAATTTGGAAATAGCGATTTGCAAGGAGTCGCTATTTCCGACATGCAAATCTTTAGCTTCGTACATGTGGCCCTACTGCAAAATAAAATAAAACACATTTTGGGGTGCTTTTTTATAACAAGCAAATGGTTTTGCATTTCCGAAATGCCCAAATTACATTTAGGAAACGCTTTGTACATCAGAATAGGAATCGTAAAACGGTAATCCCTATTTGCGGTTTCCTATTCTGGGGATCGCAAATTATGATTTCCTCAGGATCGAAATCGCAATTTGCGATTTCCTAAAGGCCTTTGCAAATCAGAAAATACCATTTTGCATTTCTTAACAGCCCAAAATACCTATTTGGACCATTAGGAAATGCAAAAAGGGTTTGTACATCTGGCCCTTTGAGCCCAGTAGACAGCGGCAGCTGCTTGTGATAACTCTTGGTGGGTCTGTGGGTCATAATAAAAACTAAAAAAAAAAAAAAAACACTCACCTGCCACATATCGCCTCTGTGTTCCTCTCTGCCTCGGTGCTTCTCTGCTTCTCTCCCCATCCAATCAAGACACTTCTCTCATGCTTTTACCCAGCATGAGAGAAGCACGTGAATTAGTCTGAGTGTCCTGAAATGCCGCTCAGCTGGGGACCAGGAGCCTGCACCGGTTCTTCACCTGGGTTGTGTGCAACAGCCCCGGTTGGAGATTTCTAAGTGTGCATGTCAGTTTGGACGGCTGGCCAAACTGACATGCACACTTAGAGTGCACACTACTCCTCCTCCTCTCCCTGCTGCTGATGAGGATTGCCCCACCCCAACCTGCCCTATTAGGAGGAAGCAAAACATAAAATGATAATCAATAGTTGTAATATCATTTTATTTTTCTGCTGCCTTTCAGCAGTGGCGCAACACTCCTACACCATTACTCTGCCAGTAGACCGTTTACTGAGGAAGAATGGCACCCAAGATTTTGTTACTGTGGTTTTCAGGCTTCTGGATAAGGCTTTCAAGGAATTCCCGGCATGTGGTAATTGTATTAATCAATATGCTTTAGCTCTTATGTTTTAGGGTTGTTGATACTGACTGGCGCTCAAGAGCATTGTTCTGCGTTCTGTTCCAAGCCTCTTCTTGTGCACTGCCCCCATCACCCATGGTACCATAAGCGCATCTTTGTGGTTGAGTGAGCTTCTTTGTTTTGAGCTGCTTTCCCTCACATTGCACTTCTGCTTCAGTCCCAGCTGCTTTTGCTCTCATCGTGCTTCCGCTTCAATTCAACCCACTTACCGCACTCAATGGCCGATTGTGTGGTGATGTTTTACATTTGACCTCTGTACTTGGAAGAACGAGAGGCTACCTAGAGCGGGAACCTACCAGTGAGGTGATGGCGTATTTTCTGGTTTTGCCACAGCACCACCTGCTGACCAATTTTTGAATATCACAACAGTGTTTAACAGTGGCTGACATGCTTTTGTGTTAAAAGTGTCAATCTGCAATATTGTAGCAGCGAATGGCATGCTTTCTTGTTGGAAGTGTCATTATTTTACAAGCGATCAGCACGCTTTTGGATTTGAGTCAGGACAGTGATTAGCACGCTACCAATGACAATCATTTGGTCATTTTGTGCTAACAATTAGAACACTTGATATATTGAATATTGCACACTATTACTATTTGGTGGTGTCATCTTTTTTGTGATTTCTGTTATTGTTACTTTTGATAAGAGAGTGAGTGTGGCTTAGAGGTGCAGTATGGTGCAAACAGTGACACCTCCAGCTCCCTTCCTTCAAGATCCTGGGGAGCCTCCATTAAAGCAGATGTATGGATCAAGTTGTTTAATACTTATTTGGGTGCAATTGATGGTCAGAAATTTAGACCTGATAGAAAAAGGAATCTGTTGTATTCGAAGGCCAGAATATTTTTGATCATCTACCTGATTTTAACCCTAGTGAAGAAGGGGAATTGAATGAATATCAGGGTGCAATTAAGCAGCCAGAAGCTCATTTTGAAAGCAAAATCAATCTTGTTGTACGGAGAAATACATTTTTTACTAGAGTTTGGAATCCATCTGAATCTATTGGTTTGTATATTATGGCATTGAAAGTTCTGGACTCTTATTGTAATTTTGAGAACTTCACCTCACAACTAATGAATGATCAGTTAGTGGCAAGATGTAATTCTTGAAAAATTCAACAATGTTTATTTCCGTTTAAGAATCTCACCTTAGATGAAACTGTTGACATTGCTAAAAGCATAGAGTTCTTTAGGGAGGATTCCAAATTGTTTGACGTGTGGTTCAGCAAGTGGCTGTGATCAAGCAAGGCTTCAACAGGGGGCAACAGTTTAATAGTCAGGAGCTGCCATAGTCAGGTGGTACATCTGTACCCAAACATGTTTCTAGTTTTTAAAATTGTCTTGCAATCTTGCAGGAGAGCTAGAAATGCAACAAGGTGGGTCACTTCAGGAAAGTGTGTAGAGGGGTAAACATCCAGGGAATAATTAAACTACAGCAAAAGGCACAGTTGTCCGTGCTGCACACCATGTCAAGACACCATGTAGGATTTGCACTGTTGGGAAAATAAGTTTGAAAAATGAGTCCTTGTCGTTGATTATATTGGTGCTGAGGGCGGTGTAAGTTCTAAATGCTATTGTGAACCTTTGGTTGAATTTACTATTAATGGTCACTCCTATTCCTTGTTAGTGACCTCTGGTGCAAAGATCACCATTATTAACATTACTAAGTTCAATGCAATGTTGAGTGACCAAATGTTGTTACCCCTGGATGTTATTACCACAGCTTTTGAGGGGAGCAGAATAGAGTTGGTGAGATACTTTTGGCCAACCATTTGCTTTTCCACCAAGTTCATCTAAGGCAAGGTCTACATGGCCAAGAAGGGGATCAATGTGCTTGGGTGGTGGCATCAGGCTGACTTTGGTTTGTGATACGACCTGGAAGGAAATACCCCGTAGTTTTGGAAGAAAACTACAGTGTAGGGAGTACTACTGTCAATGGAGGTGTACATTGGGGCCCATATTTATACATTTTGACGCAAAACTGCACCAACGCAGTTTTGCGTCAAAAAAATTAGCTCCGGCTAACGCCATTCTGAAGCGCCATGCGGGCGCCGTATTTATTGAATGACGTTAGCCGGCGTTAGCCGCCGGCGCTGTCTGGTGTGCGTTAAAAAAAACAACGTACACCAGGCAGCGCCGGCGTAGGGGGAAAATGGCGTATGGGCGTCCACAAATGGTGCAAGTCAGGCTGAGGCAAAAAAATCGCCACAACCCGATTTGTGCCATTTTTTTACGACGCCCATCCCCCATTGAAATGACTCCTGTCTTAGCAAAGACAGGAGTCATGCCCCCTTGCCCAATGGCCATGCCCAGGGGACTTCTGTCCCCTGGGCATGGCCATTGGGCATAGTGGCATGTAGGGGGGCACAAATCAGGCCCCCCTATGCCACAAAAAAAAAAAAAAATTATACCTACCTGGACTTACCTTAATGTCCCTGGGGTGGGTCCCTCCATCCTTGGGTGTCCTCCTGGGGTGGGCAAGGGTGGCAGGGGGTGTCCCTGGGGGCAGGAGAGGGCACCTCTGGGCTCATTCTGAGCCCACAGGTCCCTTAACGCCTGCCCTGACCCAGGCGCTAAAATCCGGCGCTAATGCGGGTTTTTTAGACCCGCCCACTCCCAGGCGTCATTTTTGCCCGGGAGTATAAATACGACGCATATGCATCGGAGTCATTTTTTAAGACGGGAACGCCTACCTTGCATATCATTAACGCAAGGAAGGTGTTCACGCAAAAAAATGACGCTAACTCCATGAACTTTGGCGCTAGACGCGTCTAATGCCAAAGTATAAATATGGAGTTAGTTTTGCGTCGAAAAAAACAACACAAATTCGGTGCAAACGGAGTATAAATATGCCCCTGGGTTTCTGGGTTTACTGAGGTGTTTGCAGACTAGATTGGAGAAATCAGAGATTTCATGCATGTTATTAGGGTGAAAGAGGAATTTATCCCTGTTAAGCACAAATTACTCAACATGCCTTTTAGAGGCGGAAGTGACATATCTAAAATTTTGTCTTAAATGCAGCAAAATGGCATCATTCAACCAGGGGATGCTAATCTCTGGTTATCACCAGTTGTTTTAGCCAAGAAGAGATCTGGTGAACTACGCTTATGTATTGATTTGAGCACTGTGAATGATGCTATATGGGTGGAGAATGTTTCTATTCCACAGATCAAAGACCTTATCACAGCTGTGAGTCAGGCCAGGTGATTAACAAAATTGGATTTAAAGACAGCATATCATCAGACGGTCGTGGCTAAGGAATCACATAGTTTGATAGGATTGTAGGTTTGTGACTCCTGATGGTACCTTCCACTTTTGTAGGATGCCATCTGGCCTCCGCTGTGTCCATGTTTAAAAAAATCATGCCAAAAATCCTCTGTGGTATAAAAAACCTAGTAGTGTTCCAGGATGACATTGTAGTGTTCTCAGATTCCCTGGATGAGCATGACAGTCTTTTTCAGCGTGTTCTGAATGTTTTCAGCAGTAATTTTGCCCCCTAAGAAAAGATAAGTGTGTGTTTTTGCTGCAAATGAAATTGAGTATCTGGGCCATGTGTAATTGTCAGAAGGTGTCAAACCTAAACCTGGTTTAGTTGATGGTATTGTGAAAGCTTCTCATCCCAAGGACAGAGACTAACTCAGATGTTTTTTGGAAATGTGTGAGTTTTAGTCTATGTTCATGTGCAATTTTTCCGATAATAAAGCGTGTTTTAGAAATTTGTTAATGGAAAATTCTGAGTTTGTTTGGTCCACTAAATGTCATAAAAATTGTGAACTCATCAAAAAGATTATTTACTCTACTCCAGTACTACAACTTTATGTGGAAGGGTATAGGACAGTGATCACAGTGGAAGCTTGCACCTATAGTCTAAGAGGCTATGCTCTCTCAACATTAAGTAAAGAGTGAAACAATAATTGGATTTGATTCCAGAAGATTAACTGACATGGAATCCAGACACTTTGTCATTGAAAAAGAAATGTTATTGTGTAGTTGGGGAGTAGAACAATGTAAACCATACGTTTGGGAGTGCTTGCAAACGAATCTCAGACCATTAATGGATCCAACTCAAGAAGTCTACTGCTAGTTTGGCACAACTGGCTGTAAAACTCTTCAAGTTCAATTTTGAAGTGATTTACATACCAGGGGAAAATAATTTTAAGCCTTATTGCTTGTGAAGATTACCGGTTGATAATAATTATACTCAACTGATAGAGGAAGATGTGGAAGAATACATTTTTGCAAAGGTTGAGGAGCAGGTTGTGTGTGCGAACTTTGATGAGTGGCACAATGCTTTAGTTATTACGACCCACAACTCGGAATCCGCCAAAATCCAGACACCCACACAAGTCCGCCACACCAAAGGTCAGTGATAAACTGGCGATAACAAAACCTCCACCGTCACGCCAGCAGGAATACACCCACACTATCACGACCCACGAATCCACGCAGCGGTCTTTCAACCTTGGTATTCCATTGGCGGTACACACCGCCGCGCTCAAAATACACACACATGTACAAAACACAACCATGTTGGACAATTCGAAATACACATACCTGATACACATACACACACCCCTCCCACACACCCAATCCACTATAAAACACACCCCCACATCACCCACAAACCCTTACGACCAGAATTGCGAAAGAAGGCCAGAGAGAGACACCACCAGAAACAACACTAGCATCCACAGACACACAACATCATCACTCACACAACATCCACGTACCTCAGACAACACACACAAACACATCCCCTCACACATCACAACACACACCACCCCACACATCACCCACGCCACATCATGGCACCACAACGACATCCCAGGTTCTCAGAGAAGGAGCTCAGGGTCATGGAGGAAATCGTCCGGGTAGAGCCACAGCTGTTCGGATCACAGATGCAGCACACCTCCATTGCTAGGAAGATGGAGCTATGGCGAAGAATTGTCGACAGGGTCAACGCAGTGGGACAGCATTCAAGAACATGGGATGACATCAGGAAAAGTTGGAATGACCTACGGGGGAAGGTGCGTTCCGTGGTCTCAAGACACCAGATTGCAGTACCGAGGACTGGCGGTGGACCCCCACCTCCTCCCCCACAACTAACAACATGGGAGGAGCAAGTCTTGACAATACTGCATCCTGAGGGCCTCACAGGAGTAGCAGGAGGAATGGACTCTGGTAAGTCAGATTTTAACTATTATGGCCCTCATTATGACCGCCAATGCGGCCGCACTCCCGCCCCGGTCATTTTGAGATCCCCGCCGGCCCAGCCGGGATCTCGGCTGCAACACAGGAACCGGCTCCAAATGGACAGTGAAAAGCTGCACGGGGCCCTGTGACTCCCCATACCGCCAGCCTTTTCCTGGCAGTACAAACCGCCAGGAAAAGGCTGGCGGTCGGGGACTCGTAATCCCCTGGGCAGCGCTGCAAGCAGCACTGCCCTGGCAGATTATCACCGCCGGGGCAAATGTGGCGGGAAACCGCTGGCCCCGGTGGTGCGACCGCGGCGCAACCGCAGGGGTCGTAATGAGCTTGAGAGCACCGCCAGCCTGTTGGCGGTGCTTCCGTCAAAACAGCCCTGGCGGTCTTGGACCGCCTATATCCCCCACCCTACCTGCATGCCATCACATATCCCCACCCTCACCCCCATCACTCCAACACCTCACATATGTCCCACTATCACAACCCACCCATCCCAACACCAAGCCCTGCATGCAACACCAAAGCATGGACACCAATCACCAAAGCATGTCCACTACAGATACCCACACAGACCCCAAACCAAACATCACACAAGGACCTAGACAAGAATGCAAACACTGGAGTACAGGGTCACTCACCAATTGCACACGATGGCCACACAGATGCAATAATCATGCCTTTACACTCCTGCAGGTCCCCTACCCAACGTCACCGGACAAGAGGTTCCAGACGTGTCCACTCTCCCCACAGAAGACGCCCACAGTGATGACAGAAGCTATGTACAACTGGATCAAGATGACAAGCCCGGCCCATCTGGGACCTCGGGACAGTCGGTTCCCCTGACACTGGCACAAGCCACCACAGAGCCTCCCCCCTCAGGAAACACCAGCACAGCACCCACCCAGCAGGCCTATCCCTCTGTCCCCTGGACACGTCAAGCAGCAGTGTGTCCACCACTACAGGGAACCCATGCAAACCCACCACCCCAAGAAAATCAGGGACATGGGGCAGTGGCAGTGGGTACACAGTTCAGGGGACAGAGGCACAGGAAAACAGGGGAACTGGGAGGACTGCTGTGCGACAGGGGGATGACAGACCCAGGGAACCCACTTTACATGAGGCCCTCTCCAACATCATGGGAGTGTACCATCATTCACAGGAGACGATGGCAACGGTACTGGCCAACTTTCAGGAGATCCAGCTGCTGCAGGAGGAACACTATCTGTGGATCAGGGAGGAACTCAAGTCCATCAACACCACCCTGGTCACCATTGTAGGGGTGGTGCAGGATGCTGCAGGACCTAGTCAACACCAGGAGAGACACTGTGGCCCAGCAAGAGGCCCCTGACACTAGCCTGGATGATGAACAGCCAACCACTTCCGCCGGCACTAGTGGACAGGAGGTACCGCCACAGGACCAGGACACCAGCACCCCACCCCCTGCAGATGGAGATCCACCCTGCAAACGGTCCCTGAGATCCTGGAACAAGACAGAGAACATTGCCAAGACCCCCGCCAGGAAATGAGACCCCCCTGAATGTCATCCTTCTGTCCCACTTTGTTACCCTGTCCATCCTTAAACTGTCCTAGCTCCACTTCCTATGTCCCTTTGGCCAATGCACCTGTGAAACAAATAAACTTGACTCTGCCATGGACATTCCTCCACCATCACCCCTGACCATTTTACAACCCCCTCTACTTATTTTCCAAAAATAAACACATATCAATCACAAAACAATCTGGAGTCAGTGTGTGCTTTCACAAATGTATATTTACAATAACTATGGAATATTGCAATGTCAATATTATTGTCAACATACCGATGTTACACAGCTCTAGTCCATGAGGAAATATAGCAGAGGTCACACAGTGGGACCCACATCTGTGAAATGGTAAGCCAAAGTGACAAGTCATACACTGGGTGAAAGTGACAGACTTATAATAATTCAAACAATAGTATGAGATGTGTGAGGCAGTGATATTTCTTACATGTGTCTCACTGGAAGTATTGCTGGATTACGTTGTTTCTGTTGTCGATATCCTCTTCTTCTGCCTCCTCTTCTTCATTGTCCACAGTCTCCACAGCTGCCACAAGACCTCCAGCTGGACCATCCTCCTGCAGAAAAGGCACCTGCCATCGCAAAGCCAGGTTGTGCAGCATACATCAGGCCACGATGATCTGGCACACCTTCTTTGGTGAGTAGTAGAGAGACCCACCTGTCATATGGAGGAACCGGAACCTGGCCTCCAGGAGGCCGAAGGTTCTTTCTATAATCCTCTTAGTTTGCCCATATGCCTCATTGTAGCGTTCCTCTGCCCTTGTCCTGGGATTTCTCACTGGGGTCAGTAGCCATGACAGGTTGGGGTAACCACAGTCACCTGCAAATGTCGAGGGACAACTGTTAGACACACACTAACCCGTAGGGACAACCCCAGACCCAGACAACTATTTACAGGGTATAGGCTCCTTGTCCTCACCTATTAGCCACACACAGTGCCTCTGGAGTTGCCCCATTACATAAGGGATGCTGCTATTCCTCAGAATGTAAGAGTCATGCACAGAGCTAGGAAACTTGGCATTCACATGGGAGATGTACTGGTCGGCCAAACACACCATCAACACATTCATTGAATGGTAGCTCTTCCTGTTTCTGTACACCTGTTCACTCCTGCGGGGGGGTTCCAAGGCCACATGTGTACCATCAATGGCACCTATGATGTTGGGCATATGTCTCAGGGCATAGAAGTCACCTTTCACTGTAGGCAATCCACCTGAGGGAAAACGATGTAGCTGCACATGTGTTTCAGCAGGGCAGACAACACTCTGGACAACACGTTGGAGAACATTGGCTGGGACATCCCTGATGCAATGGCCACTGTTGTTTGAAACGACCCACTTGCCAGGAAATGGTGTACTGACAGGACCTGCACTAGAGGGGGGATCCCTGTGGGATGGTGGATAGCTGACATCAGGTCTGGCTCCAACTGGGCACACTGTTCATGTACTGTTGCACGATCAAGTCTGTAGGTGATTATTACGTGTCTCTCTTCCTTTGTCGACAGGTCCACCAGTGGTCTGTACAACGGAGGATGCCACCATCTCATCACCTGCCCCAGCGGACGTGCCCTATGGAGGAGAACGGTGAGCAGAGGGTCATACAACACATAGGTATCACAATGCTGTTTTTCAAAAATGTTACATTTTCTCTATGTGCCTTTGTCTGTCCGTATTCCTGGCCTAAATAGGTGTGACACAGTTATTATTCTTGCCATGGGGCCCCCTGAAATGGCGGCTGCCTGACCTGTAAGGTGGGACAAGGGGATATGAGGAACCTGCGCTGGCGTTCTACACCGTCGCGGTAGGCGGTCGAAGACCGCGGCGCAATCCAGCATTGGTTAACATTGGAGCCTATAGGTCCGAGGAGCCAATAACGAGGTACGCCAGCGGTGATGGTACTCACCACCACGGACGTGACCACCATTTGCTATCTGTTCAATCACTTGATACCTGACCTTCAACAGGAGAGGACCTACACTGCAAGTGCTGCTGTGACCTCATTCTGGAAGCGACGATGGTTCTTGTGTCTGGGGAAAGGGCCCCTGCCTTCACTTTGGAGGAGTTGGAGAAGTTAGTGGATGGGGTCCTCCCCCAGTACACACTACTCTACGGTCCTCCAGACAAACAGGTGAATACACTGTGAGAATGCTGCATGGGCAATGCCTGTTTGGAGTGGTGTGGATGGAAGAAAAATGGGGGGGGGACTGAGGCCTGCATGTGCGGATGGTGAGTGTATGTGCGTCAGGGTAAGGGTGGGAATGTGGGCCAATGACTATGACGGTCTGGATGGTGAAAGATTTACCTTTTTCCCTGTACTGTTCCTCTAGGTCAGCGCCCACCAGAAGAAGGATATTTGGCGTGCCATCGCCAAGGAAATCCGGACCCTGGGGGTCCACCACAGACGGAGCACCCTCTGCCGGAAAAGATGGGAGGACATTTGCCACTGGAGCAAGAAGATGGCGGAGGACCAGCTGGAGATGGCTTCCCAACGTGGGAGGGGTGCCTGTCGCACCATGACCCCCCTGATGTTCCGGATCCTGGTGGTGGCGTATCCGGAGTTGGATGGGCGCTTGAGGGCATCACAGCAGCCACAAGGGGGTGAGTACAGACACATTCATCTGACTCTGCGCGCATTACGAGGTGTCTGGGTGGGGGAAGTGGGCAGTGGGTACCCCTAGGCCAGGGCGAAGTTTGTAGGCAAGGTCCCTTGTGAGGCAGGCTATGTGGCACCCTAACCCCACCAATGGTAAGAGCCATCTACACCTAGTCAGGCCTTGTACCCCATGGCCTTGTGAATAATCTATGAACTGTTAGTGCATGGCGTAGTGCTGAGGTCTGCAGTGTCTGTGGTGTCTGCCAACGGTAGTGGTATTGCATGCACTGAACATGTCTTTCTTCTGTCTCCCCCCCCTTTTTCTGCTCTCCCTGTTCTTATGTGCAATAGCATCATCTGGCGGAGGAGCAGTGGCACCGGAGCAGGAGGGAGCTGCATCCCACTTGGCCCTGGAGGGCGAGACAACGGTGTCTGAAGCCACCCGTGGGACGGAGGGCGAGGGGAGCTCCACTGCAGGGACAGGAGGTGACAGCAGCGACAGCGACTCCTCCTCTGATGGGAGCTCCCTTGTGGTGGCGGGCCCCTCTGTGCCCCCGCATCCACAGGTACAGCCGCCAACCCCCCTACCAGCACTGCCCTCCCAGCAGCCCATCAGCATGTGTCCCGTGCCCGCTCACCCAGGAGGGTGGGCATCTCCTTTGCCCCAGGCACCTCAGGCCCTGCCCCAGTCAGCCCTGCTGCCCCCCGTGAGGAGGCTATTGACCTCCTGAGATCCCTCACTGTTGGGCAGTCTACCATTCTGAAAGCCATCCAGGGTGTTGAGAGGCATTTGCAACAAACAAATGCATACCTGGAGGGCATTCATTCTGGCCAGGCAGCCCAACAGAGAGCATTTCAGGCTCTGGCCTCAGCACTGATGGCATCCATTGTCCCTGTGTCCAGCTTCCCCCCTCCAACCTCCTCCACCCAGACCCAATCCCCTGTATGTCAGCCTATCCCAAACACACCATCAGAGCAGCATGCACACACCTCAACACACAAGGGTGGCTCAGGCAAACTTAAGCACCACACATCCCACAGGCACTCACACAAGCATCATACCCATGCAGACATACCAACATCCACTGCCTCCACTGTGTCTCCCTCCTCAATGTCTCCCTCCTCCCTCCCAGTCTCGTCTCCACTCACACCTGCATGCACTACATCTTCAGCCACTACCTCCTTCACCAGCACTCCCATCACCACACACCGCTCATGTGCACTCACCACCTCCACTACCATTCACACATCCTCTGTGTCCTCTTCCAGTGTGTCAGTGAGCCCTCCTCCCAAAGTACACAAACGCAAGCACACACCCACCCAACAGCCATCTACCTCACAACAGCCTCCAGCCCATGCACCTTTACACAAATTCAGCAGACGTACACCTCCTACAACCACTACCTCTTCCTCCACTCCCAAACCCTCTCCATCTACCCGTCCCAGTGTGTCTAAAAAACTTTTCCTGGCTAATATTGACGTCTTCCCTACACCTCCTACCCCCGCCTGTCCCCCAGGGCCAGGCTTTCCAGGTCCCAACCTAGCACCTCAGCCAAGACATCACCAGGCACCGTGGTGCCAGCAACTGCGGGCTATTGCAGTGTTACAACCATCAGGGCTGCCAGTGTGCCTTGGGGCAAGGGCAAGGACATTCCTCCACCCACTAAACTTAAAAGTTGCCCACATCCTGGAGGGAGAAGCCAACAACACCTGCCATCAAGGGCTCAGGGAAACCATAAGGGGATAGTGGCAAGACAGCAGCGCCACCATCCAAGGTGGGGAAGAGCCAGAAAGTGAAGGGCAGGTCAGGAGAGTGCATGGTGGCACCGACTGAGGGACCAGTGTCACACCTTCTGTCTACGTCGACGCCAACCTGCACAGCGGAGAAGATCACCACCTGCACCGCCATCTGCACAGCCACAGAGCCTGCCGCTAGCACCGCTGCCACTGAGCCCGCCGCCAGCACCGCTGTCACTGAGCCCGCCGCCAGCCCCGCAGCCACTGAGCCCGCCGCCAGCACCGCTGCCACTGAGCCCGCCGCCAGCACCGCTGCCACTGAGCCCGCCACAAGCACCGCAGTCACTGAGCCCGCCGCCAGCACCACTGCCACTGAGCCCGCCGCCAGCACCGCTGCCACTGAGCCCGCCGCCAGCACCGCTGCCACTGAGCCCGCTGCCAGCATCGCTGCCACTGAGCCCGCCGCCAGCACCACAGTCACTGAGCCCGCCGCCAGCACCGCTGCCACAGAGCCCGCCACAAGCACTGCTACACAGAGCCCGCCGCAAGCACCGCCGCAAATGACACCACCTCCAGCACCGCCAGCGGCCCCGCTACATCCTTAGCTAGTGGCACCACCGCAGACATGGCTGCCATCCCCAGTGGTCAGTCGTCGAGGCTGGTGGTGAGTTCCAGGAGCCTGGCCAGCTTCAATGATGCATCACTTTCAGTGGAGAGATTCAGCCGCTACCTCTGTCCTTGGCAGGATGAAGCACTCTGGGCACAAAGCCCCCTCCAGAACCAGTGGAGACCGTTATCCACTACCTCTGTCCTTGGCAGGATGAAGCACTCTGGGCATAAAACCCCCTCCAGAACTAGTGGAGAAAGACATCCACTACCTCAGTCCTTGGCATGATGAAGCACTCTGGGCACAAAGCCCCCTCCAGAACCAGTGGAGAAAGACATCCACTACCTCTGTCCTTGGCAGGATGAAGCACTCTGGGCACAAAGCCCCCTCCAGAACCAGTGGAGAAAGACATCCACTACCTCAGTCCTTGGCAGGATGAAGCACTCTGGGCACAAAACCCCCTCCAGAACCAGTGGAGAAAGACATCCACTACCTCTGTCCTGGGCAGGATGAAGCACTCTGGGCACAACGTCCCCTCCAGAACCAGTGGAGACTGTTATCCACTACCTCTGTCCTTGGCAGGATAAAGCACTCTGGGCACAAAGCCCCCTCCAGAACCAGTGGTGAAAGACATCCACTACCTCTGTCCTTGGCAGGATGAAGCACTCTGGGCACAAAGCCCCCTCCAGAACCAGTGGAGACTGTTATCCACTTGAAAGACTGTGGCTTTGCACTCCCCAGGATAAAGCAGTGGGCAAACCACCCACTGGAAAGACTTGAGAGACTGTGGCTTTGCACTCCCCAGAATGAAGCAGTGGGCAAACCACCCACCGGAAAGACTTGAGAGACTGTGGCTTTGCACTCCCCAGGATGAAGCAGTGGGCAACCCATCCACTGGAAAGACTTGAGAGACTGTGGCTTTGCACTCCCCAGTGTAGAGCAGTTGGCAAACTACCCAGTGGAAAGACTTGAGAGACTGTGGCTTTGCAGTCCCCAGGATAGAGCAGTGGGCAAACCACCCACTGGAAAGACTTGATAGACTGTGGCTTTGCACTCCCCAGGATAAAGCAGTGGGCAAACTACCCACTTGAAAGACTTGAGAGACTGTGGCTTTGCACTCCCCAGGATAAAGCAGTGGGAAAACCACCCACTTGAGAGATTTGAGAGACTGTGGCTTTGCACTCCCCAGGATGCAGCAGTGGGCAAACCACCCACTTGAGAGACTTGAGAGACTGTGGCTTTGCACTCCCCAGGATAAAGCAGTGGGCAAACCACCCACTTGAGAGACTTGAGAGACTGTGGCTTTGCACTCTCCAGGTTAAAGCAGTGGGCAAACCACCCACTTGAGAGACTTGAGAGACTGTGGCTTTGCACTCCCCAGGATACATTAATGGGTATGGAGCCCCCTCGTGGAGCTGGCGTCATGCACTCATCCGGGTGAGGTGCCCCCCTTCCCTTCCCCCTGAGGTGCCTGTTTTTTTTCGATCTGATGCCCCTGCAGTGTTCTCTCCGTTTCAATAGGGTATCTTGTGTGGGCCTTGCCCATGCATTTTGGGCCCAGTGGTCCACGGACTATTTTGGTGCAGTACCTGGATTTCAATTCTTGGTGTACATATTTGTTTATAGTGTATATACAAATTTTATTAATGGATTTTACATCATTACAATCATTCAACTCATTTCCTTTTGTCCTTGCATTCTTCCAGGGGGGTTTGGGGGGTGTAAATGTAATGTTTCAGAATGTATTGGTGTGTGTGTTGTATTGGGTGAGGGTGAGGGTGGGGGTGTTGCGTGTTGCATGTGTGTGTGTGTCACTCTATTTTCCCTCACCCCTCCCCTCTGTTTGTAGGTGCAGTACTAACCGTGGTCGTCGCCGCTGTCGGTCGTGCTCCTGGTAAAGGAGCAGGAAGACAATCGCAGGGAGTATTTGAAGTTCAGGCTCCATGGCGTCCTGGTTCCTCGTGGGTTGTGTAGAGGTGAGTGTTTCCCCTTCCAAGTCCAGTTTCCGCCGTCTTTTTGTTCGCGTTGAATCCACCCCGGAAAAGGTGGTGGATTGGCCTGTCATAATGGTGTGGGAGGTACATTGTCTTCCGCCTGACTGTTAGCAGTGACCGCCATGCTGCTTGTCTGTGCCGCAGTGGCGGTTGGATTGTTAAAGTGGCTGTCTATTTTGGCGGTTCCCGCCGTGGTCGTAATCCCATTTTTTTTCTTCTGTCGGCCTGTTGGCGGTATTACCGCTGCTTTAACACTGACCGCCAGGGTTGTAATGAGGGCCTAAAGGCTTTAAATCCTTCAACTGTTTAAGGAGCTTAGATCGTGATTTGGCAGCCAGATGGAAAAGTAAATTGTAGTAGGCAAGATCTATATTTATGCACCACTCATGTTGTTCTATTGTAAGATCATGAAACTCTAATTAGAGAGGCATGAGACATGTACATGGAAATTGCAGAATCTACAATAAAACATAACTCTTTTGCTACTTGAGATAGACAGGATTCTCTCCTAGAGATTGACCCATGTCAGTCAGTCAACTCACCTTAAACGATACAATAAACCATCAATAAACCTCACATTAGGATAAAACCAAGATATTACCAAACTGTACATGAAACCATTACAATAATCACCTTTAAAAATAATTACAAGTTTAAATCATAAAAGCATCATTACCAGGTTTAAGGAAGGACAGTCATACAGCATGTCACTGTGGGATCACTAAAAGTTCTTCCTCTTACAGAGCGTATTTATTCCTCAATTTCAATGCCTGTGTAATGAGATTCAGAACAGCAAAGGAATGGAGACTCTGGGGACTGGAGAAAAACAAAGCCATCCTGGTGACTATTAAAATGTATTTGGCAGAAAAAATCGAGACCTGAAAAAACAGTAAAGCATGCAAAAGAGCATAAAGTGCTTAGCTGATTGTTGGGACTTTCTCTCACAAGGGAAACAAGGCAAAGTTTGGAAACAAGTACCCGATACAGCAAAGGCCACTAAAAACCTATCCTGTTCCCCTGGAGTTAGGTGAGATAAAATCTAAGTTCAGGGCCCTCAACTCACTTCAAATATGGCTCCATGCCCATTGTGGTAGACAATGGCATGTATAATTGAACTGTCAACAAGTTCAATAATTTGTGGAGCCTGGCCTCCTCTTTCAAGGAGGTGCACTTCTCCCTTATCAAGTTTTTAATGTTACAGGGAATCCTAGCTGACTCGTCAAAATAACCACTCAAACCCAGATCATACAGTAAGGCCCTCATTATGACATTGGCAGTAAGTCCCGCTTACCGCCATGCCGATTGGCGGCAATATACCGTGACTGCGGCAGCATACCGCTACCCATACTACGACCCACACAAAGAAATCCGTCACTATACAGACACACACAAGTCCGCCAGCCCAAAGGTCAGTGATAAAATGGCAGTACCAAAACCCACACTGTTACACCAACAGAAATATGCCCACAGCATTATGACCCACGAATCACCGCAGTGGACATTCTACTGAGGTAAACCATTGGCGGTACACACTGCAGCGCTCAAAATACACACACACATACAAACCAACACCACATTGGATAATTCAAACTACACACCCCTGACACACATACACACATCACACCCACACCAATATAAAACACACACACACACTACCCACAACCCTTTACGACTACAACATTTTTTACAGCTGAGAGAGAGAGACACCAAGAGCACCCACAGAACCAGAGCCACAGAACACCATCACCCATACACCATTCACGCACCTCACAGCACACAGCCCAAAAGATCACCCCACACATCCTCACACACACCACTCACACTACACCCATAGCACCACAACAACACCCCAGGTTCTCTGAGGGGGAGCTAAGGGTCATGGTGGAGGAAATCATCATGTAGAGCCACAGCTATTCGGATCACAGGTGCAGCAGAAATCCATTCCTAGGAAGATGAAGCTATGGTGGAGAGTCGTGGACAGGGTCAACGCCGTGGGACAGCACCCAAGAACAAGGGATGACATCAGGAAGAGGTGGAACGACCTACGGGGGAAGGTGCGTTCCAAAGTTGCAAGACACCAGATAGCTCTACAGAGGACTGGCGGTGGACCCCCACCTCCTCCCCCACAACTAACAACATGGGAGGAGCAAGTCTTGACAATACTGCATTCTTAAGGCCTGCCAGGAGTAGCAGTAGGACTGGACTCTGGTAAGTCAAATTGTAGGAAGATAGCCTCTTTCTAGCCTTGTTACCCCCACTTTTGGTCTGTTTGTGAGTGTATGTCAGGGTGTTTTTACTGTCTCCCTGGGAACCTGCTAGCAAGGGCCCAATGCTCATAGTGAAATCCCTATGTTATCAGTGTGTTTGATATGTGTCACTGGGATCCTGCTAGCCAGGACACCAATGCTCATAGGTTTGTGACCTATATGTGTTCCCTGTGTGGTGCCTAACTGTATCACTGAGGCTCTGCTAACCAGAACCTCAGTGTTGATGCTCCCTCTGCTTTTAAAATTGTCACTGCAGGCTAGTGACTAATTTTACCAATTCTGTTTGGCACACTGGAACACCCTTATAATTCCCTAGTATATGGTACTTGGGGTTCCAGGAGATCCCTATGGGCTGCAGCATTTCTTTTGCCACCCACAAGGGGGCTCAGACTATTCTTACACAGGCCTGCCACTGCAGCCTGCGTGAAATAACGTCCATGTTATTTCACAGCCATTTTCACTGCACTTAAGTAACTTATAAGTCACCTATATGTCTAACACTCACCTGGTGAAGGTTAGGTGCAAAGTTACTAAGTGTGAGGGCACCCTGGTACTAGCCAAGGTGCCCCCACATCTTTCAGGGCAATTTCCCCCAAACTTTGTGAGTGCGGGGACACCATTATACGCGTGCACTACATATAGGTCAATACCTATATGTAGCGTCACAATGGTAACTCTGAACATGGCCAGGTAACATGTCTAGGATCATGGAATTCTCTCCCCAATACCATCCTGGTATTGGGGTGACAATTCCATGCATCCCGGGTCTCTAGCATAGAGCCTGGGTACCGCCAAACTAGCTCTCTGGGGTTTTCATGTCAGCTGCTGCCAACCCTCAGACAGTTTTCTGCCCCCCTTGGGCCTGGGCAGTCCAGTCCCAGGAAGGCAGAACAAAGGATTTCCTCTGAGAGAGGGTGTTACACCCTCTCCCCTTGGAAATAGGTGTGAAGGGCCTAGGAAGAGTAGCGTCTCCTGGCCTCTGGAAATGCTTTGAAGGGCACAGATGGTGCCCTCCTTGCATAAGCCAGTCTACACCAGTACAGGGATCCCCCCAGCCCTGCCGCGAACTGGACAAAGGAAAGGGGAGTGACCACTCCCCTGACCAGCACCTCCCAGGGGAGGTGCCCAGAGCTCCTCCAGTGTGTACCAGACCTCTGCCATCTTGGATGCAGAGGTGTGAGGGCACAATGGACAGCTCTGAGTGACCAGTGCCAGCAGGTGACGTCAGAGACCCCTCCTTATAGATGCTTACCTTTCTCTGTAGCCAATCCTCCTCTGAGGGCTATTTAGGGTCTCTCCTGTGGGCATCTCACCAGATTCCGAATGCAAGAGCTCACCAGAGTTCCTCTGCACTTCTCTCTTCAGTTTCTGCCAAGGATCGACCGCTGACTGCTCCAGGACGCCTGCATAACCGCAACAAAGTAGCAAGAAGACTACCAGCAACATTGTAGCGCCTAATCCTGCCGGCTTTCTCGACTGCTTCCTGGTGTTGCATGCTCTGAGGGCTGTCTGCCTTCACCCTGCACTGGAAATCCCGAAGAAATCTTCCGTGGGTTGATGGAGTCTTCCCCCTGCTACCGCAGGCACCAAACGTCTGCTTCACCGGTCCTCTGGGTCCCCTCTCATCTCGACGAGCGTGGTCCCTGGAACACAGGAGTTGGATCCAAGTGACCCCCACAATCCAGTGGTCCTTCTGTCCAAGTTTGGTGGAGCTAAAGTCCTTGCCTCCCCACGCCAGACAGCAATCCTGTGTACTGCGTGAACTGCAGCTGCTACGGCTTCTGTGCACTCTTGCAAGGATTCCTTCATGCACACCCTAGTCCAGGTCCCCAGCACTCCTTCCTGTATTGCCTAACTCGCTGAGTTGGACTCTGACGTCGTGGGACCCTCTTTTGTTTTTCTGAGTTGACCATCTTCCTCAGATCTAAGTGCCTGTTCAGGTACTTCTGCGGGTGCTGCCTGCTTTTGCATGGGCTCTCCGTGTTGCTGAGCATCCCCCCCCCCTGTCTCCTCCTCCAAGGGGCGACCTCCTGATCCTTCCTGGGCCCTGGCAGCCCCCAAAACCTTCAACTGTGACTCTTGCAGCTAGCAAGGCTTGTTTGCGATCTTTCTGCGTGGAAACAACTCTGCATCCTTCAGCACTTCGTGGGACATCTTCTGACCTAAGGAGAAATTCCTGGCACCTTCCGTTGTTGCAGAATTTCCGGCTTCTTTCACCTGGAGGCAGCCCTTTTGCACCTTCATCCGGGGTTTAGTGGGCTCCTGCCCCCCTGGACACTTTAGTGACTTTTGGACTTGGTCCCCTTCCTTTACAGGTCCTCAGGTCCAGGAATCTGTCTTTAGTGCTTTGCAGTCAGTTGTTGTTCTTGCAGAATCCCCTATCTCAACTTTACTGTCTTTCTGGGGTTGTAGGGGAACTTTACTCCTACATTTCAGGGTCTTGGGGTGGGGTATCCTGGACACCCTTAGTGTTTTCTTACACTACCAGCAACCCTCTACACACTACACTAGGCCTGGGGTCCATTCATAGTTCCATTCCCCTTTTGGAGTATATGGTTTGTGTTGCCCCTAGGCCTATTGTCTCCTATTGCATTCTATTGTGTTCTACAGTGTTTGCACTACTTTTCTAACTGTTACTTACATGATTTTGGTTTGTGTGTGTGTGTACATTTTCTGTATATTACTTACCTCCTAAGGGAGTATATCCTCTATGATACCTTTGGCACATTGTCACTAAACTAAAGTACCTTTACTTTCAGTAACTCTGAGTATTGTGTTTTCTTAAGATATAGGCCCTCATTACAACCCTGGTGGTCGGCGAAGAAGCGGCGGTCTTACCGCCAACAGGCTGGCAGTAAAAATTTAGGAATTATGACCATGGCGGTTACCGCCATGGTCATCCGCCACTTCTCCGATCCGACCGCCAGGGCGGAGACGACCGCTGGGCTGGAGACCTGGGTCTTCAGCCCGGCGGTCGTCACAATACCGCCGGCGGTATCATGATCCATCTGACCGCCATGGATTTCATGAGGTTTGGAACCACCATGAAATCCATGGCGGTGAGCAATATCAGTGCCAGGGAATTCCTTCCCTGGCACTGATAGGGGTCTCCCCCACCCCCACCCGAGTCCTTCCCCTACACCCCCCACCACCCCTGCCATCCCCAAAGGTGGCAGGACCCCCCCCTCCCCTCCCCACCCCTACCCCCAACATTACATTACACATTCACACCCGACACACACGCAGGCACCACCAACACACATACCCGCACACACACCAACATACATGTCAACAGCCACACACACAGTCATACGCACACACCCACATTCAGACATACACGCACACATCCATACAGACATACATACAGACAGACACGCACTCATTTCCAAACACACAACACCCCCGCATGCATACACGCACTCACACACCTCCTCTACATACACACAAGCACCCCCCATGCACGCACACAACACACAACAACCCCCCACCCCCCTCCCCTAACGGACAATCAACTTACCTGGTCCGTTGATCCTCCGGGAGGGGACGGGATCCATGGGGGCTGCTCCGCTGCCACCACAATGTCAACAGAACACCGCCACGCCGAATCACAGACCGTGATTCGGTGGGCGGTGTTCTGTTGACGTGGCGGTGGAGGTGGAGCAAACTCCACTTCCCCGCCGCCCGCCAGTATGGCTGCTGGCGGCTCTCCATCCGAAAAAGGACGGAGGGCTGCCAGCAGTCATAATACGCCGAGCGGAAAACCGCCACCACTGACGGTCTTCAGCACAGCGGTCCCTCGGCGGTCTTGTCAAAAGACCGCCGAGGTCGAAATGACCCCCATAGTGTTAAGTGATATACGTGGTATGGTAGGAACTTTGCATGTCTCCTAGTTCAGTCTAAGCTGCTCTGCTATAGCTACCTCTATAAGCCTAAGCTGCTAGAACACCTCTAACCTACTAATAAGGGATAACTGGACCTGGCACAAGGTGTAAGTACCACAAGGTACCCACTATAAGCCAGGCCAGCCCCCTACACAAATCTTTACTACTTTCACCCCCCCCCACCTGCATGCCATCACAAACCCCAGCTCTACCATCACCACGCTCACCACAGTAATTCCATCACCTCACATACACCCCACCATCACAACCCACTTATCCCAATGCCAAGCCCTGCATGCCCCATCAATGCATGGACACCCATCACAGACCTGCATGGACAATCATCACCACTGCATGCACACTAGAGACAATCACCTAGCCCACCAAATAACAACTCTCACTAAGGCCAATATGCCATGGCAATAACAACCATAGAGGACAACATACTGACAACATACTGATGCACAAGATGACACATGCAGAAACCATAACCCTGCATTTACATCCCCACAGGTCCCCCATACAATGTCACCAGAGAGCAGGTGCCAGCAACATCCAGTCTCCCCACAGAAGAGGCCCACAGTGATGACAGCAGATCAGCACGCCTGGATAATGATGACCAACCTGGCCCATCAGGGACCTCCGGACAGTCGGCTACCCAGCCACAGTCCCATACCACCACAGAGTCTCCCCCCTCATGAAACACCAGCACAGCACCCACCCAGCAGGCCCATACCTCTGTCTCCACGGCACGTCAATTAACAGTGTGTCCACCACTACGGGGACCCCAGGACACCCCACAAACAAAGGATGATCAAGGACCTGGGGTCAGTGGCAGTGGGCACATGGTTCAGGGGACAGAGGGAAGCTGGGAGGACTGCTGTGCGACAGGGAGAGGACAAGTCCAGGGAACCGACTCTCCACGAGGCACTCACCAACATCCTGGGAGCATACCACCATTCCCAGGAGACCATGGGCCAGATACTGGCCAAGTTGCAGGAGACCCAGTTGCTGCAGGAGGGACAATACCTGGGGATCAGGGAGGACTTGAGGGACATTCACACCACCCTGGTCACCATTGCAGGGGTGCTGGCAGACATGGCCAACACCATGAGGGAGACAGTGGCACACCAACGGGCCCCTGACACTAGCCACACCGATGAACAGCCCTTCACCTCTGCCAATGCTAGTGGACAGGAGACCCTGCCACAGGAACAACAGGCCACCAGCACCCCACCCCCTGCAGAAGGAGAACCACCACGTAAACGGTCCCTGCGATCCAGGCACAAGCCAGAGAACATTGTCAAGTCCCCTGCCAGGAAATAAGACTCTCCTGATTGTCACCCTTTTGTCCCACTCTGTTACCCTGTCCACCTTGAACTGCCATTGCTCCCCTTCCTATGCCCCATTGGACAATGCAACTGTGATACAAATAGACTGACCTCTATCCTGGACTTTTCTCCATCATCACCCCAGCCCATTGCACATCCCCATTTATTTCTCAGCACTGAAATAAAAACCCTCTTAAAAAATACAAGTATGGAGTTTGTCAAATGATTAAAGGATATATTTGTTTAACAATCTCTAGACATTGCAATTAGACTGTACAGTTATGTATACATAGGTATGACCTGTAATGTGTTGCAGTCAATACACCAGGAGCCAGAGTAGGGCAAAAAGAACTGTGAATAGAAATGGCAAAGTGGCCATAGTAGTGGGAACAGCAGCCTGCCAGAGAAAAATCACTACACAAAACTGCAATGTTAGGTGAAGTTACAGTTTCTTACCTGTGAGTCACTGGAAGTACTGTTGTATGATAGTTGTTCTGTTGTCCACATCCTCATCCTCTGCCTCCTCTTCGTCACTGTCCGCAGGTTCCACAGATGCCACACGCCCATTTCCAGCCCCATCCTCCTGCAGAAAAGGCACCTGGCTTCTCAAAGCAAGGTTGTGCAACATACAGCATGCCACGATGATCTGGCACACCTTCTTGGGTGAGTAGTACCTGTTAGATGGAGGCAACGAAACCTGGCCTTCAGGAGGCCAAAGTTGCGCTCAATAATTCTTCTTGTACAATGTAGCTGCGTATGTGTTTCATCAGGGCAGACAACACTCTGGTCGGCACTGTTGAGAACATTGGCTGTGACATCCCTGCTGCCATTGCCACTGTCTCTTGGAAGGAGCCACTTGCCAAGAAATGTAGCACTGATACGACTTGCACAAGTGGGGGTATCCCAGTGGGCTGATGGATAGCTGAGATCAGGTCTGAATCCAATTGGCTACACAGGTCTTGGATTGTGGCCCTATCAAGTCTGTAGGTGAGGATAATGTGCCTGTCCTCCATTGTTGCCAAGTCCTCCAGGGGCCAGTACACTGGGGGATGTCTCCATCTCCTAATCATCCTCAGCGGTTGTAATCTGGAGGACAAAATGGTGAGCAGCTGGTCATTTCAAACATATCCTCAGAATAAAATGCATTGCACGTTGTGACAGAAACAGAATGTTTACGT
Organism: Pleurodeles waltl; assembly: GCF_031143425.1. Taxonomy (NCBI): domain Eukaryota; kingdom Metazoa; phylum Chordata; class Amphibia; order Caudata; family Salamandridae; genus Pleurodeles; species Pleurodeles waltl. The sequence goes on along the minus strand of NC_090438.1, from coordinate 417,139,631 downwards.
GCAGTCCCTAAATGTGCTTATGTCTGCTGTGATGCAGCTATGTGCCATGGCCTGCCCCCTCCTGAAATGGCGGACGCCTATCCTGTGTGGAGGGACAGTTGGACATGAGGTAATTCCGCTGACGTTGTGCGCCGTTGCGGGAGGCAGTTGAGAACCTCCTTGCAACTTGATTATCATTGGGCCCTATGGGGTATAGTAGCCAATGGTGATGTACGCCGGCGGTGATGGTACACACCGCCGCGGACGGGACCACCATTTTATATCTGTTCACTCACTTGCTACCTGACCTTCTACAGGGGAGGATCTACACTGCAAGTGCTGCTGTGACCTGTGTCTGGAAGCGACCATGGCTCGAGTCTATGGGAAAAGGGCCCCAGCCTTCACTTCAGAGGAGTTGGAGAGACTGGTGGATGGGGTCCTACTCCAGTACCGATTGCTTTATGGGCCTCGAGACTAACAGGTGAGTACACTGTGTGCACATTGCATGGGGCATGAATGCATGGAGTGCTGTGTGTGAAGGCTTCGTGTAAGGGGGGGGCTGGTTGAGGTGTCCTGGGCAGAGTGCTGCATGTATGGTAGTCAATGTATGAGTGTAAGGGGATGGGAGGGATATGGTGGCCCATGGGAGTAACATGCTGGAAGGTATGACTGCTACCTTTTGTCTATGTTTATTTGTCTGCAGGTCAGCACCCATCAGAAAAAGGGTATATGGCGTGTCATTGCCAAGGATGTGCTGACCCTGGGTGTTTACGACAGGCGGAGCACCCACTGTCACACACAGAGGGAGGACCTGAGAGCCTAGGCAAGGAAGACGGCGGAGGCCCAGCTGGGGACGGCCTCCCAACGAGGAAGTGGGGCCGGCAAACCCTGACCCCCCCTGATGTTCCGCATACTGGCGGTGGGCTATCCAGAGTTGGATGGGCGCTTGAGGGCATCACAGCAGCCACAAGGGGTGAGTATAGTTTCCAAATCTGCAAATTGCGCGTGGTGGGTTGTTATCTGGGTGGGGGATGTTTGCCTGTGGGTGCCGCTAGGCCAAGTCAAACATTGCAGGGTAGGTTCCATGTTGGGCAGGGTCTGTTGCACTCCACCCCCAAACATGCTAGTAGGCATCTCCTACTGGGCAGGGTTCAGTGGGTCTCAGGTATACTGCTATTGGCATTAGGCATTATTCTCCATGGCTTGGTGACTAGCATTGTGACTGGTAGTGCATCGCCTAGTGCATAGGGCTGTTCCCTGTGTGTTGTGCACACCAACAGTGGTGTTGTTGCTGGCATTGACCAATTGCATCCTCTGTCTCTCCACCACTTTATTGTTTTGTCACCCTGTCCTTATGTGTATTAGCATGACCTGGCGGAGGAGCAGAGGCACCGGCAATGGAGGGAGCCGCATCCCACAGGGCCCATCAGGCCGAATCCACTGACAGTGAGGGAACCAGTGGGACGGAGGGCAAGGGGAGCACCACGGCAGAGTCTGGAGTGAACAGTTCTGACAGTGATACCTCCTCTGAATGTGCTCACTGGTGGTGGCGGACACCTCTGTGCCCATCCCCGTACCAGCACCGTCCTCCCAGCAGCCCCTCAGCATGTTTCCCGTACCCGCTAACCCAGGAGAATGGGCATCACCTTTGCCTCAGGCCATGCCCCAGTCAGCCCTGCTGTCCTGATTGAAAAGTCTATTGACCTCCCACAATCCACCTCTGTTGGGCAGTCCACCATAGTGAATGCCATCCAAGAGCTGGGAGGGCATTTGCAGCAAACAAATGCATTCCTAGAGGGCATTCACTGTGGCGTGGCAGCCCAACAGAGATCATTCAAAGCTCTGGCCTCCTTCCTGATGGCAGCCATTGTCCCTGTCTCTAGACGCCCCCTCCAACTTCTTCTACCCAGTCCCATTTCCCTCAACTCCAGCCTATACCAAGCACACCATCAGACCAGCATGCACCCAAGACAACACACAGGAGTGGCTCAGGTAAACACAAGCACCACACATCATCACACAGGCACTCACACAAACACCATCCAGAATCAAACATGCCAACATCCACTGCCTCCACTGTGTCCCCCTCCTCCTCATCGTCCACCTCCCTCCCAGTTGCGTCTACACTCACACCTGCAAGCACTACATCCTTATCCACTACCTCCATCACCATCACGCCTATCACTACACACCCCTCACTGGCAGTCATGACCCCCACATCCATGCACACATTCCCTGTGTCCTCTCCCACTGTGTCTGTGCCCCCTCATCCCAAGGTACACAAAAGCAAGCACTCAGACACCCAACAGCCATCCACCTCACAACAGCATCCAGCCCATGCACCTGCACCCAAACACAGATAAAAGACACCTCCAATCACCACTCCTTCTTCCTCCACTCCCAAACCTTCACCCTTTTCCCACCCCAGTGTCCCTAAAATGCTTTTCCTCTCCATCATTGACCTCTTCCCTGCCACTCCCCCCCACCCCGGTCCTTCACTTCGGGCCAGTGTGGGGAGAACCCAGGACAGCACCTCAGCCACTCAGTCCACGGCCACTGTAGTTTCGGCAGCTACTGCAGGTGTGAGCGGTTCCAAGGACACACCCATCAGCACTGGCAGTGTGCCTGCACCAGCTTCCAAGGGCAAGGCCAAGGAACAACCACCAGCTGCTGAGGGCAAGAAGGGACCACCAGATGCCAAGACCAAGGAGGCACCACCAGCTGCCAAGGATGCACCACCAGCTGCCAAGGGCAAGAAGGCACCACCAGTTTCCAAGGGCAAGGATGCACCACCAGCTGCCAAGGGAAGAAGGCACCATCAGCTGCCAAGGGCAAGGGCAAAGGGCCTGTCCCTGATGGCAGGAGGGACAGAAGGCCTGATGCAGTGACAGGATCTGATCCCCCACCACCAACCATACCGCTTCAGCCGTCCAAGGCTGCAGGGAAAGGGCTGGGGCCTTCCCCCACTACGGGCAGCACCGCCACTAGCACTGCCAGCAGCACCGCCACCGGCACTGCCACCAGCACCACTGGCAGCAGCATCAACCCCAGTGGGCAGCTGTCCGAGGCTGCAGGGGAATGGCTGGAGCCTCCCCCCACCACTGGCAGTACCACCACCAGCACCGCCAGCAGCACTGGCACCACTACCAGCACCACTGGCAGCACCATCAGCCCCAGTGGGCAACCTTCCAAGGCTGAAGGGGAAGGGCTGAAGCCTCCCCCCACCTCTGGCAGCACTGACACCAGCACCGGCACTGCCACCACTGAACAGCTGTTGCCGCCGGTGAATGGACTGTAGTCCTGCCTCCATGGAGTGTCATACATCTTGCCCACAACAAATCACGTGGATCTGACACCCAGGTGAGAGACTGTGACCTTGCACTCCCCATGTGCTGCATCACAGGGCACAAGGCCCCCTCCTGAACCAGTGGAAGAAGGCATCCACTCACCCCCTCCTTGCAAGGATGAAGCGCACTGGGCACAAAGCCCCCTCCAGAAGCAGTGGAGAAGCCATCTGTTGGACTTTTGATTATGCAGTGTCATCCCGAATCTTTTTGCCTCCTGCCTCCTATTTTTTTCTGACCTGTCGCTGTTGGCTTTTGAACTCTGAGCACTTTCCCACTGCAAACCAGTGCTAAAGTGCATATGCTCTCCGTGTAAATTGTATGTAATTGGTTTATCCATGATTGGCCTATTTGATTTACTAGTAAGTCCCTAGTAAGATGCACTAGAGGTGCCAGGGCCTGTAAATCAAATGCTACTAGTGGGCCTGCAGCACTGGTTGTGCCACCCACATAAGTAGCTCTGTAATCATGTCTCAGACCTGCCACTGCAGTGTCTGTGTGTGTATTTTTTACACTGTAAATTCGACTTGGCAAGTGTACCCACTTGCCAGGCCTAAACCTTCCCTTTTCTTACATGTAAGGCACCCCTAAGGTAGGCCCTAGGTAGCCCCAAGGGCAGGGTGCAGTGTATGGATAAGTTAGGACATATAGGCCCTCATTCTGACCTTGGTGGGCGGCGGAGGCCGCCCGCCAAAGTCCCGCCGTCAGGTTACCGTTCCGCGGTCGAAAGACCGCGGCGGTAATTCTGACTTTCCCGCTGGGCTGGCGGGCGGTCGCCTTCAGACCGCCAGCCAGCCCAGCGGGAAAGAGGCTTCCACGATGAAGCCGGCTCGGAATCGAGCCGGCGGAGTGGAAGCTGTGCGACGGGTGCAGTTGCACCCGTCGCGTATTTCACTGTCTGCACAGCAGACAGTGAAATACATGTAGGGGCCCTCTTACGGGGGCCCCTGCAATGCCCATGCCAGTGGCATGGGCACTGCAGGGGCCCCCAGGGGCCCCGCGACCCCCCCTACCGCCATCCGGATCTCGGCGGTCCGACCGCCGGGATCTGGATGGCGGTAGGGGGGGTCGGAATCCCCGCGGCGGTGCAGCAAGCTGCGCCGCCGCGGAGGATTCAATGGGGCCGCGGTACACTGGCGGGACCCCGCCAGTGGTGCCGGTCCGACCGCGGCTTTACCGCCGCGGTCGGAATCCCCATTGGAGCACCGCCGGCCTGTCGGCGGTGCTCCCGCGGTCCTCCGCCCTGGCGGTCAAAGACCGCCAGGGTCAGAATGACCACCATAGTAATGTGGTTTATATGTCCTGACAGTGAAATACTGCCAATTTCGTTTTTCACTGTTGCAAGGCCTGTCTCTCTCATAGGATAATATGGGGGCTACCTTTAAATATGATTAAAGTGTAGATTCCCCTAGAGAGTAGATGGACATGTGGAGTTTGGGGTCCCTGAACAATTAAAAAATACATCTTTTAGTAAAGTTGATTTTAAGATTGTGCGTTTGAAAATGCCACTTTTAGAAAGTGAGCATTTTCTTGCTTAAACCATTCTGTGACTCTGCCTTGTATGTGGATTCCCTGTCTGGGTCAGTTTGACAGTTGGGTTGTTTTTCACCCCGCACTAGACAGTGACACAAAGGGGGCTGGGGTGTAACCTGCATTTCCTGATTAGCCATCTCTGCTAGGAGGGAAGGGTGGAGTGGTCACTCTCATCAGAAAGGACTGTGCCTGCCTCTGACAATGCCGGCTCCAACCCCCTGGTGTGTGTCTGAGGCCTTGCCTGGGCAAGGCAGGATTTCACAAGTAGGTGTGAGTCCCCTTTGAAGAAAGGTGACTTCAAAGACTAAAATGGGTATAAGAAGGGCACCCAAATCTACAGACTTTAGAAACACTTCTGGAACCAAGAGGAACCTCTGCCTGGAGAAGAGCTGATAGCTGAGGAAGAAGTGCTGCCCTGCCTGTGACTGTGCTTTGTGGAGCTTTCCTGCAGTGCTGCTTCTGCCAGAGTAAGAGGGCAAAGACTGGACTTTGTGTGCCTTCCATCTTGTGAAGAAATCTCCAAGGGCTTGATTTAGAGCTTGCCTCCTGTTGTTTGAAGTCTCAGGGACAGCAAAGACTTCTCTCTGTCAGCACCTGGAGTCTCTGGAGAGACTCCTGCTCTGACAAGTGGTGCCCTATCCAGTCCCTGGGCCCTTGAAAGAAAAGCTGGTGGAAATCCAAGGAAATCGACTTCGGATGACTCCGGACTGACGCCGCTGCTGAATCCGGTAACGTCGCCTGCACCCGACGCGTGACCTTCGCTGGAACGCAACGCTCTTCGCAGGCCTGACACCGCAGCAGCCCCGCTGAAGTCCGCGACTCCGTGGAAGTCGCTGCACCACGTCGTGACCGACGCCGCTCGAAGTGCACGGATTCAACATTTCGCACAGACGCAGCGATTCCCGACTTCGCGCATCGGCTTGTTTTCACTCTTCACCAAAGGTACTGTACTTGGGGGTCCACACGACTCCGTGTCCGGCGCCGCTGGTGTCAGCTTGTTGGGAACGACTCCGTCACGACGCCGTGTTAACATCTCATCGAAGCATTTTTGTTTCTAAGCGCTATTTTTTAGTTTAATCTTTAAAAATTCATAACTTGACTTGTGTATGTTGGATTTTTGTCGTTTTGGTCTTGTTTTGTTTAGATAAATATTTTGTATTGTTCTAAACTGGTGTTGTGTCATTTTGTAGTGTTTTCATTAAGTTACTGTGTGTGTTGGTACAAATACTTTACACCTAGCACTCTGAAGTTAAGCCTACTGCTCTGCCAAGCTACCAAGGGGGTAAGCAGGGGTTAGCTGAGGGTGATTCTCTTTTACCCTGACTAGAGTGAGGTCCTTGCTTGAACAGGGGGTAACCTGACTGTCAACCAAAGACCCCATTTCTAACACCATCCACTTGAGATACTGTGGCCTTGCACTCCCCAGGATCAAGCAGTGGGCAAACCACCCACTTGAGAGACTGTGGCCTTGTACTCCCCAGGACCAAATAGTGGGCAAACCACCCACTTGAGAGACTGTGGCTTTGCACTCACCAGGCCATTGCAGAGAGCATGTAGCTCCCTCCAGGAGCAGTGGCGTTGTACCATCTTCCGGCTGAGGTGCCCCCACTTCCCCCTGAGGTGCCTGTGTAGTTTCTACATGATGCCCCAACAGTGTTCTCTCCATATTGAAGCAGGAGTCAAGTGGGGCCTTGGCCTATGTGATATGGCCCTGTGGCCCACGGACATTATGGACTGGGTAGTGTCCCTTCATTTGTATATCTGTAAATACTGTTTTGATTTTTGAGGACGTATTTCTAGCACTCACTTCCTTAAAATAATTTTGTCCTTGCATTATTCCTGAGGGGAGGGTGGTGAATATGTAATGTTGTTGTATCTGGTTGTGTGTATGGTGTTGGGGTTGGGGGTGTTGCATTTTGCGTGTGTGTCACTCTCTTTTTCCTACCCCCTCACCTGTATGCTAGCCGGCAGTACTCACCTTGGTCATCGTCAACGTCATTGGTATTCCTGGTGTAGGAAGAGGTAGACCAGCATGGGGAAGATCTGCAGTTCGGGCTCCATAGCGTTGTGGTTCTTCCTTGAGTCTCCGGAGGTGAGTCCTTTGCCTTCTGTGTACTGTTTCTGCCGTGCTTTTGATGGTGTTGGTACTGCCCTGGAAAAGGTGGCGGATTGGTGTCTCATAATACAGTGGGCGGAACCTTGTCTTCTGCTTGGCTGTAGGCGGTTACCGCTGCAGTGCTTGTTGCTACCACCGTGGCGGTCGGTGTGTTAAAGTGGCTGTCTGTGTTTGCGGTTTCTGCCGTGGTCATAATTTTAAAAAAAATTCTGCCGGCCTGTTAGCGGTATTACCGCCGCTTTATCACCGACCGCCAGGGTTGCAATGAGGGCCTAAGTTTTTAATTTGATTGCACAAGAAAATTTTTAACAATATTGCAAGAGAAGGATAATTCCTCGATAGTCCAAATTATAATCAACATTAAAAGAGGGACCAGGCCAACCTTGTCTTCCAGAAAGTCCACCTCGAATTCATTATGGGTAATAAAGCTTGGAATGGTCATTAGGGTCCCTAATAATCTATTATTAAATGTATTTTCTGCCTGCTGTAGGGGTACATGCCTTATGTGACCCCATGGTCCTGTTCCATATGTACCTGCACTAAGGACTTTATGTTTATATAGTGTAATCAATTCAGGTAGCGACTTATGTCCTAGTTTTCTGTCAAATCTAAAACTAGTGTCACAGGAGGCCTCCACCCCCTGTCTTCTCTAAATAGTTAGGGGGTCATTCTGGCCCTGGTGGTAAATACCGCCAGGGCCGGGGTCGGCGGTAGCACCGCCAACAGGCTGGCGGTGCTCCGCCGGGCATTCTGACCGCGGCGGTACAGCCGCGGCCAGAAGCGGAAAGCCGGCGGTGTACCGCCGACTTTCCACTGCCCATGGGAATCCGCCATGGCGGCGCAGCTTGCTGCGCCGCCATGGGGATTCTGACACCCCATACCGGCATCCTGTTCCTGGCGGGTCGCCTGCCAGGAACAGGATGGCGGTATGGGGTATCGTGGGGCCCCTGGGGGCCCCTGCAGTGCCCATGCCAATGGCATGGGCACTGCAGGGGCCCCCGTAAGACGGCCCCACAAAGAATTTCAGTGTCTGCTTTGCAGACACTGAAATTCGCGACGGGTGCAACTGCACCTGTCGCACCTTCCCACTCCGCCGGCTCCATTCGGAGCCGGCTTCCTCGTGGGAAGGGTGTTTCCCACTGGGCTGGCGGGCGGACTTTTGGCGGTCGCCCGCCAGCCCAGTGGGAAACCCAGAATGACCGCCGCGGTCTTTTGACCGCGGTACGGTCTTCTGGCGGTTCCCGCTTGGCGAGCGGCTCCCGCCGCCCGCCAAGCTTAGAATCAGGCCCTTAGTCTTTTCCACTGCAAATTGTCACTAATCATAACATCTAGGTAAATAAAATCTCTCATCATTAAAATCTTTATGCCTCCAATCAAAAATCTTGTTGTCTGAGTATTCCTTGGGCCACAAGTTATAACGTAAGATTTATTGCAGTTTACCTTAATTTGAGCTCTTCAATAAAATTATTAAACACATCTAAAAGGGACTGTAGCCCGTTTGCTAAATGGGCAATCAACACTGCATTGTTTGTATATAAGAGCACTGGGAAGGGGCGGGCGCCAATTTTGGAAGCATCATAGGTAGAGAATATTAAGAATGCTCTCAGGGCATTGATACAAAATAAAATTAAAAAGGAGCTAAAATACAACCCTGCTTTATGCCTCTATCAACAGCAATGGACGGTATATAATCTCCATGTTGGGTATAGTGGACCTTTGTCTAACAACATGGAGAAGAGTAGGGTCGACCCTTGCCCGGGCCATAATTTCCCACAAAGTATATATGTCCAATAAATCAAAGCACAGAGGAGATCCATGAAGGACAGGTGTATGGCCGCTCTCCTGGCCTTGACATATTGACGGAGGATCAGAGATAATTTTGGCACTTGTTCTGTCGTACCTAACCCAGAGCAGAATCCATACTGGGATTCAGAAAAGAAAGACTTTTCTTCTGCCCAGGCTTCCAGGTGGCCACGATTACTGAAAATTTTACCTGAGGCATGAAGCAGAGAAATAGGCCTGTAATTTGAGAGAATACTCCTTTTTTATAAATAGGAATTATTATCGATTCCCTCCAAGTCTCAATCGATGCCCCCTTAACCATCACTCTGGAAATGTTTGTTATCAGAGGAGCCCAGAAATCAAAATTGTATTTAAAGAGCTGACTATTGCCTTTCGCACGTTGGCTACTAATATTGACTCAATTAAATTTTGTTGCTCTACTGACAAGACAGAGGGAGTAGTCTTAGTTAAGGGCTGATTATCGCCACAAGAAAAAATAGCAGTAAAATGCCCCACCCAATCTTGTTCTAGAATATTGCATTCTATACATGTATGGTGTTTTCCAAAGAAGAAAGGTTGATTAACTGTTTCCCAAAATGCCTGACTATCTTTCATGAGGGCTGCTCTTTCCAAGTCTTCCCAAGCTCTTGCTCTAATCTTGGCTTTCCCATTCTGTAATGATTCTTTGTAGGCCTGTCTTGCCTGCTTAACTGTTAGACCTGACAGGTTAGGGTGGTCACCCCTAACTTTTTGCCTGCCTCCGGCCACGTTTTAGATATTGTTTTTGCTGGTTTTAAGACTCTGCGCACATTACCACTGCTAACCAGTGCTTAAGTGCATATGCTCTCTCCTTTTAAACATAATAACATTGGATCATACCCAATTGGATTATTTAATTTACTTATAAGTCCCTAGTACATTGCACTATGGCCCATCTTTATACTTTTTTTGTGCAGCACGTGTAACATTTTTGGATGCAAAAACGGTGCAAACTTACAAAATATAATTGTATTTTGTCAGTTTGCGCCACTTTTGTGACAAAAAGTGACGCAAATGTGACGCAAAAAAGTATAAATACGGGCCTATGTGTGCCAAGGGCCTGTAGATTAAATGCTACTAGTGGGCCAGCAGCACTGATTGCGCCACCCACTTAAGTAGCTCCTTCAACTTGTCTCAGGCTTGCCATTGCAAGGCCTGTGTGTGCAGTTTCACTGCCAATTCAACTTGGCATTTAAAAGTACTTGCCAAGACTAAAACTCCCCTTTTTCTACATATAAGTCACCCCTAAGGTATGCCCTAGGTAACCCATAGGGCAGGGTGCTGTGTAGGCAAAAGGCAGGACATGTACCTATGTAGTTTACATGTCCTAGTAGTGTAAAACTCCTAAATTTGTTTTTACACTACTGTGAGAAACTGCTCCCTTCTTCGGCTAACATTGGGGCTACCCTCATATACTGTTTGAGTAGTAGCTGCTGATCTGAAAGGAGTAGGAAGGTCATATTTATTATGCCCAGAATGGTGATACAAAATCCTGCTTACTGGTGAAGTTGGATTTAATATTACTATTTTAGAAATGCCACTTTTAGAAAGTGAGCATTTTTCTGCACTGAAATCCTTCTGTGCCTTACAATCCACGTCTGACTGGGTTTAGTTGACAGCTCCCTTGTGCATTGATTCAGACACACCCCAAACACAGGATACTCAGCCTCACTTGCATATATCTTCATTTTGAAAGGGTCTTCCTGGGCTGGGAGGGTGGAGGGCCTGACACTTGCATGTCAAAGGACAGTGGCCTGCCCTCACACATAGGACTGCCACACCCCCTACTGGGACCTTGGCAGACAGGATTGAACTGAAAGGGGACCTTGGGCACTTCTAAGCTACTCTTTGAAATCTCCCCACTTCAAAGGCATATTTGGGTATTCAAACAGGGCCTCTGCCCCTACCAACTCAGACACTTCCTGTGGAACAGAACCTGAACCAGAATCTGCAACCTGCCCAGAAGAACTGCCTGGCTGCCCACACATGACTGCTTTCTGTGAAGGAATTCTGCCTTGCTGTTGCCCTGCTGCCTTGCTGCACTCTGGCTGTGCTGAGAAGTGCTCTCCAAGGGCTTAGATAGAGCTTGCCTTCTGTTCCCTGAAGTCTCAGGACCAAAAAGACTTCATCTCTACAAGAAGGACTCCTTGTGCGGCGAAAATCGATTCACAGCCTGCCAGAATTGACACACAGCCTGCACCGCAGTGAAAAATTCACTGCATGCTGAGCCGGAATGATGCAGCCCGACTTTCAGAGAGGAATCAACGCAGCACCTGCTGTGCAGTAGAAAGTTCCACGCAACCTACACTGGATCGACACAGCCCCTGTGACTTCGTCCTGTCAGCGACGGAAATCCACGCATCGCTCCCGGGGCATCCAAAAACCCCGCAACCCAAAGAGGATCCACGACCGAGCACCGGAAATTAACGCACAGCCGTCCATGCGTGAAACTTAAACGGTGCATCTCCGTGTGCGGCCGGAGAAATCGGCACACACCTCCCTGTTTTCAACGCATCTCCTCCTCTGCGGTTCTTTGTGGAGATTTTGAACGCTAACCAGGTACTTTGTGCTTGAAAGATACATTTACTGCTTTTAAAACACTAAAGACACTTTATATCAGTTTAACAGTGATATCTCCACATGTACTTATTGCATTTTAACCGTTTTGACCTACATCTTATCAGATAGATATTAAATATTTTTCTAAACACTGTGTGGTGTATTTTTGTGGTGCTATACTGTGTTATTGCATGATTTATTGCACAAATACTTTACACATTGCCTTCTAAGTTAAGCCCGACTGCTCAGTGCCAAGCTACCAGAGGGTGGGCACAGGATAATTTGGACTGTGTGTGACTTACCCTGACTAGAGTGAGGGTCCTTGCTTGGACATGGGGTAACCGGACTGCAAACCAAATACCCCATTTCTAACACTAACTATATCCTCGGCCCGAGGAACTATGGTCCATATGTAAGAAAAATTATGCACAACTGACTAGTGCATTTGTGCTTGACTTTTTATTGACGCGAGCTAACGCAATTCCCTAACATCATCCCTGCACCATATTTAAGAAATGACGCAAAAATATGGCTAGCGTCTCAAAAAAAAGCTAGCCAGTGATGGATGGCGTTCGGGGAAATGGCGCTGTTGGGTCAAAAATGATGGTAGGCTGATTAGCGGCAAAATATCTGCAGCTAGTCAGCCTAGCGTCATTTTTTGATGCAAAAGAAGACAAAAAATGACTCCTGTCTAAGTTTAGACAGGAGTCATTACCACTACCCCAAAGCTCACCAAAGGGGACCAGTGTCCCTAGGGCAAGCCCAGTATACCCAGTGCCAGGCAGGGGGCCCCATCTCAGGAACCACCAGTGGCACACCACACACATACACTTACCTGTGATGGACTCCCCCTTCAAGTTCTGTCCCTGTGGTGTGGGTGGTGTTGATGCTGGGAGTTGGGTAGGCATCTTTGTGCACATTCCTCGGTTTTGTCCACATGGGAATGGGCCTCCGTGCACTTTAACGCCTTGTCTGAACAGACATTAAATAATTTCATTAATGGGGCTTAGTGACATTATTAGGCTCCTACTTGTGCGTCATTTCAGCATCAGAAGTTAAATATGGTGCTTGGGGGTTTGCCTCATTTTTAGGAAAGGAACCCTTACCTCCCATCTCATTGACGAAAGGTGAGTTGGCACTTCCTAGAAATAGATCTAACTCCAATATTTTGATGCTAGATGGGTCTGGTGTCAAAATATAAATATTGAGTTACATTAGCGCCACTTAAGCGTCAAAATAAATGACGCTAAGGTGGCGCTAACTTTCCTTAAATATGGGCCTACGTTTTTTGCCCTTTTTGAGCAACTTTATAAGCTATTGTGCATTCTTGGTTAAACCAGGAATGCGCAGGGTGCTCTTGCAGAGCCTTATTCAAGATTAAAGCTTCAATTACTGATTTACAAATCTCAGAAAAGTTTTCACTGATATCCACTGGATCGGCTATGTCTGATATTCAACATTCAATCTGAGGATGCTTCTTTAAAATTAGATCCCTAAAAACAACAACAGGGCTGAATTATGGCTATTTTCTCTGTGCCCCCTTATTCAGTGCATGTGTAAGAGGAGGATTCAATTTAATGACTTGAGAGACTGGCTGTAGGGAAGAAAAGCTGATACGTAGAGGATAGTGGTCACTAAAGGGCATGGAACATACCTCAAACTGTTCCATTCAGGGAGTAAATCCACCTATAAAAGGATGTGATGAATTACACTTCCTTCCTCTCTTCCCACCCAAATAATAGAGACATTTCCCGACCCTTTACCTATTAAAACTGTTACAATATCTTCAAAATCCTCAATGATCCCCAGCAGTTGGGCTTATTAAAAAGTTATAATAAAAAGTAATTGAGATAACATTACCGACTCTAGATGAAGATAATTTAAAAAATGTATAATACGAACTGGAGTTCAGCATCTTAGTGCTTAAGGAACATTATGAGGTAGAGATCAATACCATTAAACCCTTGTTTCACTTGCCTACAGTTGATGGGGTGTCAGAGGAACCAAATACATAAAAAGCATCCAGTGTCATTGATTCACTGCTGCATACCCATTCTCCTGAAAGCACATAATATCAAAGTTGTTAATGAAGAATATCCACTCCTCATTAATGTTTAGAATTCAGCCCGGAGAGGGGTTGTAACAGCTGATCGTGGTTGCCAGGTAGATCTTTTGACCTAGGTGCTGTGGCATCCACTGCAGTTGCGAAGTTACACAAGTTGACACCACTCCCTGTGTCCTTACATGAGATAATCCCTTTGGGCAACCGCGGTGGGATGATCTTTCAAAAGAAGGACCTCTACAATCATGAGTGGTTGGCCAGAATGAGTTAGCGAAGGAAGGGTCAGCTACTAGCTGCAATGGCGATGTCTTTAGTGGTGCCCATCTTATCTCAGCCGGTTTTGGGGTGATATCCTTGGGCTTTTACATAACCTCCTTTGTGACTAGGATCAGCAGCTTTCCCCATGTAAGAATTTTTTATCAAACTAAGTGTACATGAATGACCTTGGTGCTAGGTCCAGTGACTTCCCCCAAAAATCTATAGCACTACTAAGTCAATCATTAGAGTCCAGCCCAGAGTGCGGTAAAAATCTATTTGATATTGCAAGTGAAGGGGCTTCCTGAAGAGTTATTCTTATATAGCAGATATTTTCAGTCACTGGGCCACATCTGGATGTCTGCAATTTATCACTAAACAATCACCTTATATTGATTTAAAGGAGAAACCAATCCAGTTTACTCTTCTCACCATGAGAATATTGTCATATTGTCTGATTGCAAAGCTAGTGTTTTGAGCCAGCCAATTACTTTCTTTATTTTTAAGTTGTACATAGGTTTCGTCTCTTTGTACCTGGGCCTAGGGAATGCCATTTAAGACCTCCACGTAAGGAGTCTACCTTGGAGGTAATTATAAAGTCTAGCTGATTTTATTAAATTCAGTGTGTCAGGTGGTCTACTTGCGCTCAGACGTTTAGTGGGCCGCTTCCCAGAGATCTACCCAATGAGTCACTAGTGTTCAAGGCATCCATCTCCCCAGAGCCCAGGTCAAGAGAAATGGCCATGTTGGTATCTGACCGAGGCTGATTGGCTCCCCCTGCTGATGAACTATATACTGGGGCATCACTTACATGCCTAGAGATTGTGGGAGTAATTGAAGAAACACAATGGCATAAGTGTCCAGGATTTACATTCAGGGGTTGCGAGGATAGCATTGATGTTAATTCTTGAATAACCCCTTACAACATGCTTATCTCTTCACAAGCGGGCCAATAGCTGAATTCACAGTGATATTCAGAACCGACTGAGGCCCTCATTATGAGTTTGGCAGTCCCCGGCAGTCACACCACTGAAAGGCCAGTGGAGTAGACCCCCATATCATGACCATTGCAGTGATCCGAACGGAACACAGCCAATACACTGCCAGTACCGCCAGTGCGTACAGACCATCGGGCTGGTAGTAGCTATATACAGGCTGACGGAGACCATGTTTCCACCTAGCATATTACGAGCTAGCACACTTCCAGGATTTCCAGGGCGGTTGCACTGTACAAAGAGCCTGACGGAAATGAACAATATACAAACGCATTGGCAGAGAGACACACAGCGCACCTGCACAGCACAACACATACTGGCAGCAACACATAACAATACCACATAACCAATCCAAACCAAAACACTGCCAAACAACATGCCAGAGCACACGTCATTTCCTCCAAAATACAAAGCACATCACAGATGCATCACTACACATACGGACGCACACACCACCACCACACAATGCCACACTACACCCTCACAAGATATCACAACAAGACCATAGCACAAGTCACCTACACAACTCATGCAGCTACACAAACATATCACATTCACAGACCCCAAATCACACAAATACAACACGAATATGTGGAAGGGAAGGCAGGACAAGTATGTAACCTTCGACACCAAAGGTCCCGTCATGCATATGTATTGTAATAAAAAAAACTGCAAAAGTCCAACTATATATAACATAGGTGTACTGACCTGTCCAAAAGTCTAGAGTGCCCCAGCACATAGGCAAAGTGTCTGGCCCCAACTTGACTACTGACTGAAAAGTGGCCTCAACATGGCAGGGGCATCAATGGGGCAGGCATGCACCTCAGGGTTTTGACGGTGGAGGTGGGGGCTTGGGTTTCCGAGTGGAGTCCTTTGGCTTGGGTTTGGGTTTGGGGGAGTTTGGGTTTTGCCTTAGTCTTTGGGGGAGGGCCCTTGCCTTGGATTTTCCGAGGGCTGACCTTCTGTCTTGTGGGGATTGATGTTTTAGCAGGGGGAGGGCCATGGGCAGTACCGGGGGGCATGAAGAAGTTGAAGAACTGGGTATGGAGAGGGTAATGGGGTGCTTGGGGGAACCACGGGATGGGCAGTGGGAGGGAGCAGGGAAATCTCATAAAGGAATATTTTTTAAGGAACACAAGGGTATGAGGGGGCTTGTGGCTGGATCTTAGAGTGCTGTTGTGGTGATTCCAAGTTTGAATGATGTAGTGTCTGTGAAGGAGGAGGTGGTGGGGGAGTCTGTGTAGGGAGTGGATGTTGTTGTGTCTGCATGTGTATGTTGTCTTTGTGCATGGCTGTGGTTGGTCTGTGGTGCTTGTGTTTGTCTTTGCGAACCATGGGCCATATTTATACTTTTTGACGCAAAACTGCGCTAAAGCAGTTTTGCGTCAAAAAAATTAGCGCCGGCTAACGCCATTCTGAAGCGCCATGCGGGCGCCGTATTTAATCAATGACGTTAGCCGGCGTTAGCCGCCGGCGCTGCCTGGTGTGCGTGGAAAAAAACGACGTACACCAGGCAGCGCCGGCGTAGGGGGATATGGAGCTTGGGCGTCAAAAAATGGGGCAAGTCAGGCTGAGGCAAATTTTTCGCCTCAACCTGATTTGCGCCATTTTGTTCGACTCCCAACCCCCATAGAAATGACTCCTGTCTTAGCAAAGACAGGAGTCATGCCCCCTTGCCCAATGGTCATGCCCAGGGGACTTATGTCCCCTGGGCATGGTCATTGGGCATAGTGGCATGTAGGGGGGCACAAATCAGGCCCCCCTATGCCACAAAAAAAATAAAAAATATATACTTACCGGAACTTACCTTAATGTCCCTGGGATAGGTCCCTCCAGCCTTGGGTGTCCTCCTGGGGTGGGCAAGGGTGACAGGGGGTGTCCCTGGGGGCATGGGAGGGCACCTCTGGGCTCCTTCCGAGCCCACAGGTCCCTTAACGCCTGCCTTTTCCAGGTGCAAAAAAACTGCGCAAAAGTGGCCGTACGTCATTTTTTTTGACCCGCCCACTCCCGGGCGTGAATTTTGCCTGGGAGTGTAAATACGGCGCACATGCCTCGGAGTCAATTTTTTAGACGGGAACACCTACCTTGCATCTCATTAACGCAAAGTAGGTGTCCACGCTAAAAAATGACGCAAACTCCATGGACTTTGGCGCTAGACGCGTCTAACGCCAAAGTATAAATATGGAGTTAGTTTTGCGTCGGAATTGCGTCAAAAAACCGACGCAATTCCGGCGCAAACAGAGTATAAATATGCCCCCATGTGTTTTGAGGTGGATGAATGGTCATCTGACTGTGTGCTCTGGATGGGTGTGGAATTGGGCAAAGATAGCTGGAGGGGGGACGGAAGATGAAGGGACACTGGCTGCCATCAAGAAGGAGGCCAGAGCCTGAAAGGATCTCTGCAGGGCAGTCAGGGCACCGTAAAGGCCTTACAGGTAGGCATTGCTGTACTGCATCTGTGATGCCAGTCCTTGGATGGCATTCACAATGGTTGACTGTCCCACAGAAATGGACTTCAGGAGGTCAATAGCTTCCTCATTGAGGACAGCAGGTCTGATTGGGGCAGGGACTCAGGTGCCTGCGGAGAAGAAGACACCAACCCTCCTTGGTTAGCAGGCATGGGCAACTGGGTGGAGAGCTACAGGGAGAGCGGTGCTGGTAAAGGGGGTGGCAGACAAGGATGGTGCTGGGCTTGTCCCAGAAGTGTCTGCCACTGCCAGGGAGCATCCGCTGGAGGAGGAATATGAAGAGGATGTTGTAGATCCGGTCTCCTCCGTGACACACCCATTGTCCTCTATCTCACTGGTCCCCTGAGCTCTGTAGGTCTCAGCCTCCTGGCTCCTGTGGGCTGCAGCTTCCCCACTTGCCAGTGCCCCTTCTCCTTCACCTGATTACGCTGATGCACACAAAGACAGAGTAGGAGAGGGAGGGAGGGTTGGAGAGAAAGAAAGGGGTGCAATGGGTCAATACTTACCCATCATTCACACAGAATAACAACCTCACAGTCTGCTGGTATGCCCTAGGGGGGCATGCCTTTCCATTGACATGCACAACTGTGAGAAATTATAGGGGAAACCAAAGCTATGCAGAAAAAACTACTAATGTGGAAACAGTGGCACACACTGACTTCAATACAGTCTAACAATGCATACTTGCATAGTACTTGCAACATTCCCATGGTCGATAAACTTGGTATACCCTGTACTATGTAAATCACCATTATCATTCATGGGAAGGTATCATGTCCACAAATCCATATTCAATGTGGTCAGTAAGTACTTGCCCCCCTGCAGCCATCTACACTTTCAGGTAAAGGCAGCTGATTGAGAACTAAGAAATTACCTCTGTCATTGTGGTATAGTACTACTGATGGCAATGGCTTAACACCTCATGTAAACAGACGTTGATGGAAAGAGCAGGTCTCTCCAAATATGTCAAGAGTTTCCAGACAAACCCAAACATGGAATCAGTCCCCATATAAGTCACTCTCTACATGGTATTGGCACACATACTCAATACAATTCCTGCCAGGGTGGCAGATCCCCATACTCCATGTGCCTCTACCAGTGATCCACACTGCATCTTACCACTAGGTGGCTACCCAGACCCATACAAGCCAAAAAGTAGTGAGGTATGAGTGTATATTTACCCCCTTGTGGCTGCTGTGCTGCCCTCAAGCACCCATCCACCTCAGGGTAGGCCATTGCCAAAATGTGGAACATTAGAGGGTCAGGGTCTGAAGGGCACCCCTCTCTCATTAGGAGGACATCCCCATCTGGGCCTCAGTGGTCTTAGGGGCCCAGCATCTCAGTTCCTTCCCCTCTTTCTGCAGTGGGTGCTCCGCCGACTATGGACCCCCAGGGTCCGCACTTGTTTGGCGATGGCACCCCAAATCTCCTTCTTCCGAAAGGCACTGACCTGCATGGGTGACACAGACAGAAAGTGAAAGTCTTGTAGAGTGCCATTACATAACAGCAGTTAACTTACCACATCAGACACATCTCATGCCCACACTAATGTGTCTTAATGGCACAAAAGCACTAACTCCATTGGCACTTCCATGCATCCACTCTGTGTGCATCATCACGATGCCTTTCAGCCTCACACACACCACTTTCAGACAGGACAGTATCATTGGACTCACCTGCTGCTCTGGTGCCCCATACAACTGTCGATACAGGGGTAGGACCCAGTCCACTAGCTTTTACAACTCCTCGTGGTTGAAGGAAGGGGCCCCATCTCCTGCAGGACATGGCATTATGCAGTGGAGGTCTTGCTTACACGAGTGTCAGGATTCAAGTGAGCTATGCAACAGAAAATGGTGGTCACGGCTGCCGCGTACATGACCCTCACCGCCGGCAGTGATCTTCACAGGCCTCAGTCTGCCATGGGCAATAATGTTATCCAGTGAGGAGTTGCACATTGGTTGCAACCACCTACCGCCATGATGACTAACACTGGCAGAATGAGGGCATTTCCATCTGTCCTGTGCATGCACGACAGGCGGCTGCCATTTTACATGTCATCTGTGTATTGTAGGTGTATTATAAGTGCGGCATGGATGATATGTAGTGACAGTTGCATAGATTGACTATGTCCACACATCAAAGCTTAGTTCACACATGTGACATTAATGAAAAGTGTAGTTAAATGGACTGATGACAATAAATGGACAGTCACTTGCTGCATCATAGACGGAGTACCCATATCTGTATGTTAAAAAAGTTACATACAGCTAATTACCTGTGGGAATAGGGTGTTGTAAAATTGAAGAGTCACGTGTTTCCTGTGTGGCAAGCTGTATGTCTGAGGCTGCAACAGGAATCTAGGATGGCACACACATTCAGTTTACAAGCCCCAATGGACTGTGCATAATTCAGCGTTTTGTCCACATTAAAATTATGTGTTACTAGTACAGTGTTTGGTGCCATGTGAAATTCCGACTTCAACCTGTGGCTTTTCCTCTTTCCTATTCCTAGATACTGTGCAATGGTGAGAATGAGACTGACACCGGTGTGCTGGCCCTTAGTCAACCTTGCTATCCTGTAAGAGAGACACATCATCCAGTCCTACTGCCTGAACGTCAGACCATCATTGAACTGTGTACCCAGTTGAAGCTCTTGCCTGCCATTTGTAATCCCAATGCAATCGCTCCCACAGTACAAGTTGTATCAGTGCTACACTTCCTTGCCTCAGACTCCTTCCAGATTACATTGGGCTTGGCAGCAGGGATATCACAGTTGATGTTCAGTATTGTGTTAAAGGATGTACGGTGTGCTCAAACACCTGGACAGCTGCATCAGGTTCCCCCAGTGTGTGGATTTACTCACTGTTAAAGCTGACTTCTACGATATGAGACAAGTCCCTCATGTGATATGGGCCTTAGATG
Organism: Pleurodeles waltl; assembly: GCF_031143425.1. NCBI lineage: Eukaryota > Metazoa > Chordata > Amphibia > Caudata > Salamandridae > Pleurodeles > Pleurodeles waltl. The sequence goes on along the minus strand of NC_090438.1, from coordinate 417,119,578 downwards.
GCACCCACATTGCTTTGGTCCCTCTAAGGGTCAATGAACAAGTGTACAGAAACAGGAGAAACTTTTACTCCATAAATGTCCAGGTTGTGTGTCTCGCTGAGCAGTATATCTCCCAAGTGACGGCCAAGTTTCCTGGATCTGTGCATGACTCCTACATTCTGAAGAACAGCAATGTCCCACACATGATGGCACAGCTAGAGAAAGAGAGGGCCTGGCTCATTGGTATGTATCCAATAGTATGTATGCAACTCTAATGTTACTTCTCATCTTAATCTTCCTTGTGTCCCTATCGGTATTGTGTTATATCCAACCTTTGTGCACACAGGTGACTCTGGCTATCCCAACCTTCTGTGGCTGCTGTCACCAGTGAGGTACCTGACAACAAATGGTGAAAACCGTTTCAATGAGGCCCACGGCAGAACGAGGTGTGTCATTGAGAGGACCTTTGGGCTACTAAAGGCCGGATTCTGGGGTCTACATGTCTCAGGTGGTGCCCTGCTCTACAGACCACTAAAGGTCTTCCAGATCGTTCTTGCCTGCTGCGTGCTAAACAATCTGGCCCTGAGACATCACATTCCATTAATTGTTGTTGAGGAGGTGGCAGGTGGACCAGTGGCTAATGATATTGACATAGATAGTGATGAGGAGGCAGATGATGAGGATGCAGCTGACTCTAGAACAGAGTTGATCCATAAATACTTCTAATGAAAATCTGGTATGTGTGAACTGTATCGTATGTGTACTGTACTCCTGCCTGCCTTGTCACATTGATCCTCCTGGTGTGTGCCATCAGGGGAGGTGTTACTTAATTGTCAGAGCTAAGTTTCCATGCTGTTGCCTCACATTTGCAATCATTGGCCATGCTATATGTTCCCAGTAATGAAATGTCAACTGCCAAAGCACTGCCAACCAATGTAGTGTTCACAGTTTAGCTAGTTATCCTCACTGAACACAATGGCCAAATGTGGTACATAACTTATACTGACAGTGGACCTTTGCTTTGTTTGAATAATGTCAGCTGTGAGGGATCGAGCATTGGGAATGCATGTTTTGCAAATGTGGATCTGCCATGGAAATCACTGTTGAAATTCCACTTGCCAATTCACACTAGGGAGTACGACAATGTCCTGCATGTGTGTTGAGTGGGCAACATTGACTCCTATTGTGATGGTTGTCCCTGTATTGCTCGATTTGCAGGTCACTTACATTGTGCTACTCTGGTACCTGGCTAGACTCCCCCTTCTGTCCATTGTACAGACTTTTGCAGGTCAATGAGTTCACAGAAATGACATGTCATACTACAGATAGTCTTACTTGTCACAATAAAGCAGTAGTTGTGCTCAATGATTTTTATTTTGTTTCACAATTACAATGGTTGGAGAGTGGGTTCATGGTGGATGAATTCATCAGAGCAGTTGGCCCAACTGCAAGTAGTACAGGTCCAGTATCCAAAGGCCATGTGAAAATGGAAAATGGAGGGTGTGTCAGTGGCAAACAAGGGAGAATGTTCAGGAGAGGGTTACTTCCTGGCAGTGGTTGTGGTCTTGGCATCAGGTCCTGCAGGATGTCTGGATGGATGACCTTGTTTGTGTGGGAGTCCCTCGGCCACAGAAGGAGAGGTGCTAGTGTCCTGTGGGTCCTCTGGCAGGGTATCCATTTCACTAGCTGTAGCAGAAGCGGATGGCTCAGTTGGTATGTGGCTAGTGAAAGGGGCCTCCTGGTGGGTGGAGGATGCACGCAGGATAGTTGTTAGTTCTTTGAGCACTTCTGCCATGGTAGCCATGGTGGCATAGAGGTTCTGCCACTTCTGCATGGCCTCCTGATGGTACTCCCTCTGCAGCCTCTTGTTCTAATGGAAGGTGGAGTGTATCTGTCCAATCTTGTCCTGGGATTGCTGGTATGCTCCCAGGGCTTGGGAGATGGCCTCCTGGTCAGTCGTTCCCCTTGGGGGCCCCATCCATTGGCCCACGGGTGCCCTCCCACTGCCCTTGACCCACTGTGCATGTTCCCCTGGCATGGTGTGACCACTCTTACACCAGAACCTTCATTGTCTTGGGTGTGACGGGTAGACTCTGGTCCCTGTACTGAGGGGCACACTGCTGATTGACCAGTTCTTAGGACACAGAAATGGGGATGAGGGGTTGGCTGTGCTGTTATTGCCACAGGGGTAGTGAGCTCAGATGTGGGAAGGGTGAGGCGGTGGTGGTGGACTGACCAGTTGTCCCTCATGGGCCAGGTAAGTCGTCAATGTCCAGACATCCAGAGTAGTAGTCCTCACTGAGGCCTTCATCCTGGGGAGGGCTGGCTTTCTCTGGCATCGTCTGCAGGGTGGTAGTGGCAGGGGTGCCTGTGGATGGAGAGGGAGTGAGTTACATTGTGGAAGTGTATTTGTTCATATTATTGACTTATGCATTCAGTGGCTTGACTTGCTTCCCAGTGATGGCAATGACCGATGCAGCACTGCAGACATTATTTGAGAGTAGATTGTGATATTGGTTCCATTTTCCATTGAGGGTTGTAGATAGTGGATAGCATTGCGGTCACTGCCATGTAGTGGTACACAGTTGAAGTATCCAGTTGGTGTAGCTGGTGTGATTAGTACAGTAGGGCATTAGGTGATTGAGGGGGAGTAAGTGTGAGATGGGGAGAATTGGGGAGTCATAGGGTGGTGGGGATGCATGCTTCACAGGAGTTGTTGGTGCCATGGGAGTGTTAGTGACTTCCAGAGTCCAGTTCTCTGGTTATTCCAGTCAGACCCTATGGATGCAGGATGGACAAGACCTTCTCCTCCCACCATGTGAACTCTGGTGGAGGAGGTAGGGGCCCACTGTCAGCCTTGTTGATGGCAATTTGGTGTTTCGATGTAATGAAACGCACCTTCCTCCTAAGGTCATTCTACCTCTTCCTGATGTTCTCTGTTGTGTGTGGATGGTTGACCACTGTTGACGATCCTCCACCATAACTCCATTTTCTTGGCTATGGATATGTGCTGGACCTGTGCCCCCAACAGTGTCCTGTTAGGTTAGTGGGGGAAAAGCCTAAGTTAATGCCCACTGGCGTGGCGTTAAACAGACTACAGCTTTGTCTCCGGCTCGTAATCGAGTTGGAGGCAATGCTGTAGTCTGCAGGGTACACCAGCACCCTCCCAATGTTCATTTTCTGCAAAGCAGACAGTGAACATTGCAATGGTGCTGGCCAGGGTGGCCCCTGCACTGCCAATGCCAATTGCCCCCTGCACCTGTTCCTTGCCAGCAATATTATGGTGGTGGTACCGCCATGAGCTGCTGGCGGAGAAGGGGGTTATAATCCCCAGGGCAGCGCTGCCTGCATTGCTGCCCTGGAGGATTAGGACTGCCACCACCTCCAGACCACTGGGATTTCAGATCATGGTGAAGCTGGCAGGTCTCTGGTGGCCCGACTCCAGCGTTGTAATGTGGCGCTGGGACCACCGCATTGGCGAAGGTCCAACCGCTATCCGTGAGTCTGGTGGTCTAGTGTCCTCCAGACTCGTAATGACCGCCTTAATGTTTGTTTATGGCATTGCTGAATTCACATTTTTATTTTCTTCTTTGTTTACCATACCTTCTTTATCTAGCCAGTGTGTGTGTGTGTGTGTGTGTCTGTCTGTGTCTGTGTGTTTGCCATACGCCACCATTTTGTCTTTGTTCTCCATGGCATATGTCAGGTGGCCATTTTGTGTCATAAATTTCCATAGGCCTGTATGTGTTCTTTGCTGTCCGTGCCTCCTTGCTTGTAGTTTAAACGTGTTGCAGACGGCCATTTTGTTCAGTAGTCATTGTGCTTTTGTCACAGGCCTGCATGTGTTCTTTGTTTTCCCCTGCAATACCTGCCTGACAAAGGCATACACCAGCATTCATTTTTTAAGGGTTAGTCCATTTTCCCCTGCACCCGCTGCCTACCATAGGTGTACACAAGCATTCATGTTTTAAGGATTATTCCATTTTCTCCTTCACCCTCTGCCTGCCATAGGCATAAACCAGCATTCCTATTAAGGATTAGTCTATTTTCCCCTAAACCCCTTGCCTGCCCTAGGTGCACACCAGCATTAATTTTTTTAAGATTAGTCCATTTTCCCCTGCACCCGCTGCCTGCTATAGGTGTACACAAGCATTTATGTTTTAAGGATTATTACATTTTCACCTTCAGCCTCTGCCTGTCATAGGCACACAGCAGCATTATCTTTTTTTAAGAATTAGTCAATTTTCTTGTGCAGCCCATGCCTGCCACAGGCACACACCAGCATTAATTTTTTAAGGATTAGCCCATTTTCATTGGTACCTCCTGTCTGCCGTAAGTACACACCAGTATTAATTTTTTAAGGATTAGGCCATTTTCCCCTGCACCACATGCCTGCCATATGTGCACTCCAGAATTCATTTTTTTAAAGTATTAGTCAATGCTCCCCTCTACCCAGTGTCTGCCACAGGCGCTCACTAGTTTCCATTTTTTTAAGCATTAGTCAATTGTCTCCAACACCCCTTGCCTGCCATAGGTGCCCACCAACTTTAAGGTTTTTAAGGATTAGTCCATTTTCTGCTGTACCCCCGCCTGTCTCAGATATCTCAGAGGCCTTAGAAGGGCATAAAATAAACTTTTAAATCTGCATGTTATCGAAATAATATGTTATGGTTTGAATTGAGAGGGACACACTATTGTTAATTATTTGTGATAATCTCACTAAATTCTAATGTCTGTATGTATATTCAAACTGCAAATACCACGTTTTACTGCTTTTTCTTTCTTGTTTGCTTTTAGGTGTACAAAAGACCTCACCCTCAGTGCTTCCAGACAGAAGGCACCACTTGACACCACCTGAGTCCTCCTCTTGTTCAGCATGTGTAGCTAAGTGCTAACTGCCAGAGCTAAGAACTTGAAGATGACCCCAAAAAAAGGTGTTTCTGCTAGAAAGTGGCCAGTGAAGAGAAGAAGAAGACGACTGCCCCCACTGACATCCTGCCCTCTACCATTTTCAGGAAATGTGGTGTGCCTGCTGTACCATCCTCTGGGCAGCAAAAACCTGGGAGCAATACTCCTGCATTAATGGCACCACCCCAATCTATGCCCAAGCCCCTGTCTCTCAGCAAGGCAGCCACTGCAGCCATGGCGATGAGCAGTGAGTCTAAATTGTACTTTTCCCAGCCAACAAGTCCCATCCATTGCAGGAAACTAAGCAAAGTGGTCAACAGTAGCTAGCACCAGCAACAATCTGTCCTGAAGAAGGAGTAGAACTGGAGGTTGACCTTCCTGCTGAGCAAGATGTAGCTCTTCAACCATTGGCTTCACGATCTCCAGCAGGAAAAAAAAAGGTTACTCCACCATCTTCTCCAAGCCCCCCTTCTGATGATCTGGACATGGATTGCACCTCAGCTGAGTGCAAGACCCACCATGAGAGACAAGAGAAAAGGAAAGTTTCTGAAAACCTTAGAATTATGGAAAGTGGCAATGATGACTAGCCAGTGATTGTTGTCAGTATGGAGGGCAGCTCAGAGGACACCAAGACGCCCCAACTTTTAAAACTGCTTTGAGGGATGTGGTTCAAACACCACCACTACCACTAACTTTCATATCTGTGAGTCCTCCAATGAGACCTGCATCCACCACTACCTCAGTTGAAGTGTGCAATGCAGAGAGGCAAACAACATACACACGTACCACATAGTCTTCAGGCATTGGCAGTGGCACACTAAAATAGGTATCCTCCTCAGTTTGGGACTTCTTTATAATTAGCAAGCAGGAGAATAGCATTGCAATATGTTCCATTTGCCACATGAGTCAACAAGTTTGTTTAGGTAAGCAAATTCACACTAAGATACAGGAAGCCAAATGTTCCAAATGAAAAAGAATTACACAATATTGTGGAAGTGATGAGAAAAGGGCAGACTCTTCAATCATGGTTATAGAAGATGGAGATGATAAGGATAAATGGGATGGCAGCTTTACACGAAGCAACCTGTCACCTGCTGTGTTCCAGCATCACCTGCATCAGTAACATTCAAATGGCAGAAGACTCAGATGCAGACATCCCCACATCCAGTCACTCCTGTTTTAAGATGCACAGTGTGTATATCACCTACTGCTATTCTCTGGAAGTTGCATGTGTCATGGGCATCACAAAAGTAAACAATCAAAGCTACTATTGCCAGTATGTCCAGGCAACCACCAAAAAGCATGTAATTACAATGGGAAGCTGGCTAAAATATTAGCGCTCAACCTCCTCCCTTTATTTTTCTGGATTTTTAGAATTTGTGGTGGCTATCTGCCCAAAATATAAGGTTCACAGGCAGGCCTATTTTGCCAGAGTTGCTGTTCTAGTGCTCAGTCATGATGTGTTACAATTAGTTGGCCAGGCTATGCAGCTTACAAAAGACATATGGACCAGTTAACAGGAATCTGAATACAGATGTATATTTACATACTGGCTATATTTGTGGGGCCTCTGCAATAGATATCTGTAGTTCTCAGTGCTGAAGAAGGTTTTAAGAGCATTTGGTGGCATGCAATAGTAGTGATGTCCACCATGGAGAAATCTCATACAGCCGCAAACAAATTGGAAGACTTAGGGTGTGTAACTCCTTCACCCTAACTAGAGTGGGTGAGTTCTGCCTGGCTTAGGTGCATACCCTAACCAACCAGAACCCCCATTTCTAACAGTGTCACAGTAGCAGAACATTGGTTAGTCCCCAAGGGCCATTGGAATTTTTTATGTGATTAGTCTCAGGGCCAAACGTTTCTCACACGTGTATCACATAATGCAATACGATTTCATAGTGAAACTAAATAGACGCTTTGGCCCATATTTATATTTTTTTAGCACTGCATTTGTGTCATTTTTTGATGCAAAAGCTGTGCAAACTTGCAAAATACAATTATAGCGGCTCTACAAAAGTATAAATATGGGCCTTTGTGTGTTATGAATTACCTCTCATTAATGAGTAAGGAGTATATGCTGCATGCACTTTGGGCCCGATTTGGAGTTTGGCAGATGGGGTTACTCTGTCACAAACGTGACGCATATCACGTCCTCCATTTTCTGATTTTAGTATATCCTATGGAAATGGTAATACAGTGGGCTAGATATCCATCATGTCTGTGATGGAATAACTCATCCGTCAAACTCTAAATCAGGCCCTTAGTCCCACATTATACCCTAGCCTCCACCACAAATGATTTTCAATAAATATCTTCACGTGGCCATAAGAAAAGTTAAGTTAGAGGCATTAAATTAATTAGAGGTTTAACTATAGGATAGTTGGGTGTCATTGATCATGTGCTATGTTTTTGCCTAGGCACATTGGTTGAAGAATGCCAACTTGCTGGGACAATAGGAAAGAATGATAAAGTGAAGCTCCAGTACTATGTGACTGAGTGGGCACTGGGAAACATACTTTATTTTTGGTTTGTAATGCATTGCAAACTGCACAGTGCCACACTGGTAACTAAAGCAGACACAATTTTCACAGTGTGAAATACGGTGGTCAGGGAAGTGACGGGTGGGATATCGTTCTCACTTAACAAATACAGTATTGTCAATAGGAAAGCAAAGTGACTTACCACTTGTACCTGACACAGCTGGGACTGCTTCCCATCCTCCGACCACCAGAGCCTCTTCTGTCCCACTCCCTGCCTGGCTGCTGGCACTGGCCACAGAGCTGGTGGTTTCTGCGGCTAGAAAAAAATACCCATTTTAGATACAAGATTTGTCACCTGAGCAATTATTTGACACAAAGTACCACAGTCATACCTCAGTGCAGTTTGGTTAGCAGTATCTTATATTGAAGCTATTACTTTGGGAGGTTTCTGCCTTGTGCAGCAGGGGATTGAAAGCAGGTCCTGGCCTAAGGATCTGGGACTCAATGCACCTTTTAAGGTGAGGTATCACGGGCCACCCCTCTCTAGGCTGATTTTGGCCCCAGGAACCCCATCCTCCTGGGTCCGGTACTATATTTAATAGGGATAGGGTACATGCCCCCCAGGCTGATTTCTGACTTGGACTCCCCATCCCCAGGGCCTCTCAAATTTAGTGGGGGCACGTCTCCCCATTCTTGAGCCAATTTTGACCTGGGGACACCACCTCCTGGGGCCAGGTGTGTATTTTATTTTATTGGGCCCATCACTATATTTAAGAGGGAAGGGGAATGCAGCCCCCCTCCCTAGGCCGATTTCACCGCTAGGGATACAGGGCTCAGCCACCAAGGTTTGGGTTTTCCGGCCCTGGGTGATGGGGTCATCAGGGCCATTAATAGCTCAGAATGGGGCTGCATGGCTCTATCCCCATTTCATGTGCACCTGGGCCCTGAAGGAAGTGGTATCCTGTTCCCGAATGTGGCCAGGGTAGGAGGGCCGCACATCCCCTTCTCCTTTTACTTATCTGGATGGCCCTAGGGGATGGGGTCTGGAGGAAGGCTCAAGCAGAAATACGTGGGCCATGGCTATGCACCTGCCTTTCTTCACTTGCACTTTCTTTTAGAAAAAAAATAATTGTGTCCAGGAACTGAGTGTTGCTCTTGATTCCAGCAAATTAATTGTGGAACAGGAGGTTTTGATATGTATATATGATGTAATTTGAGATGTCATCAGTGATGTCATAAATTATGTCATACAACATGCCATTCGTGATGTCCTATGTAAAGTCATAGGCAGTGCATGGCAGGGCGCGCATTATAGTGAGCGCTGCTCACTATAACTGGTAAGATTCTGTGTTTTTTATGTTCAAAATGTCAATGTTGTCACTTACAAATTTACCTGGCTATGATGTAACTTTAACCTTTGGTTCTTCCAGTGACTACATATATTTTCATCAAAACTTTATCATCCTTTGATAAACCTGTGGAAAAAATCTAAAAAGAAAAAAAACATCTAAATCTGGTTCCTCTTGATAAGTTACAGGCAGAGCCATAAAGGGGGAGCAAAAACAAAACAGGCGGTCCCCAAGAAGTAACATTTCTTATTTTGACTCCCATAAGGTTCTTAGCTCCTTGATACAAATAGAATGGCTGAACGGAACAGTACCAAACATGACAAATAAGTAGTCCGTTACTCAAGGAATTACCTTTGTTTTGGTGTAAAACTCGGTACAGTAGCTTAAAACAATTAGTGATGTACAAAGTATTCCCATCTTCACATGAAGACCTTACATTTTGGAGCTATTGTGACAGTTGGAAAGATATATTTTTGAGTTGTCTATAGCTTTAGTGTTGTTTAACAAATGTGCATGAAATATGGCAGATGCTTTGCCCCCCCTTGAAGCAAAGTTCTTTATGTGTTACTTTCCAGGGCAAAAATGTTTTGGTATGGAAAGTAGCAAGTTTATCAACCCTCTGCACCAATTTTCTTCACTTTTGTGACTTTGTATCCATCCAAAATGTTGATAAATATGCCCCCTAGACATTTGTGGGTATGACACATTTTGTGTATATTCATCAGAAGCAGACAAAGGAGTGGCACAACCAATTTTATGTACTGATAATGTTGGTGCTCTTTAATGAAATGGGATGGAATTTAGCATGCTGAAAGCAATTTAAGCAAAGTGCAGGAATATCAGGAGTCATTTAGACCCAATAAGTGGGGGAAAAGTTAGAGTGGGGGGTCAACAGTGAAATCATTTGCTAATAAATTTGAAGCAGGTTTATGGAGCCACACAATACTTGTCAGTCATTTACCATGCTTACTCTATATGACTATCTGCTCTCCTCTATAGAAAGGAACCCTTAACAGGATTAAGGCAAGATTGGCCTGAAACTAGATTACTCAAGAATGTGCCATTGCTTTGTTTGTGTAAATCAGGCATGGGTAAAATGCTAATTACTTCTGCATAATTTGTGGAATTTTGGCAAGTTTCTGTTAAGGTTATAACTTGCAATTCGCAAAAAATTTATGTGAATTAGCAATTTGTAGTAAATATTGACCACAAATGCAAGTAAACAACAGTATGCGAGTATATATATATATATATAAATATATATATATATATATATATATATTTATATATAGAGCCACTGTACTTAAGGTTAGGGTGACCAGAGATTTTTTATTTTTTTATTTTTGTCTCTTAATATCATATCTTTGAAACTCTTTGATGAATGTCCATAAAACTTTGCAGACCTACTGCCCCTATTTCATTGTTGGAGTACTGATAGTTTTCCAGTGTTTGGTCAAGGAGGTGCAAAGAAAAAAAGGGGGGTCCCCAAACAGGCTATGAATCGTTGTACATGACACAGATTTTTGTATTTCATTTAGCACAAAAATGGGCAGTCGGATTTTGCTGAAATTTGGCAGCATTAGATATTAGGGTGTGTAGATGATACTTTTGGGTACTGCATGAATGTGGATTAAGTATTTCTTAAGATATATGGGGGAATATTTAGGAAACATGGTGCTGCACAGGGTGCCGTGCCACTTTTCTTGCACCCCTTAGTGCCCCCCCAACGCAACCATATGTGTGCCATATTTAAAATACGGCACACCAAGGTGGTAGTTAGGGGACAAGCATCTGAATTTTTGATGCAGGATTAGTGGCAAAAGTTCTGACACTAAGCCTGCACACCACCCAGAGGCCTACTGTAAGCAGTGGAAGCCTCCTTATAATGTCTGCTCTGAACAGGCGTTAAAAGTGCCGAAAAAAAATGGTGCAAGGACATCTCTTGAAAGCCATCTTTATGCAGCACCCCTGTGTTACAAAATAAAAAATTGACCTAGCAGTGAGCTACACAAACTATTATTTGGAGGACATGATAATTGGCCACTAGGAAAAAAATAATAACCTTAATTTCTTTTAACAGTAACACTGATTGCATTTTATTCACTTTGACCTTCATATGTAGCACAATCTTACTAAAAGTAGGAAGGAATCAAAAAGAAATAAGTATGGTACATATGCAAAGTTTCAGATTTGCTGCAAGACTATTCGGAAGACCCATTTATGGTCACATGCTAATTGTAATTTATAAACAAATATAACAAATAGAATACATCTTACTCTACATGTGTTTCTTTTGCATGCTCTCTGGCTCACAAAATAAAACTATGCCAAACAAGTACAACAAAAGCACTTTTCTTATGTACTCATGTGCAACAAAATGGAAAGTGACCCAGCAGTGAGCTACACAAACTGCTATATGGAGGAGATGATAACTGACCATTAGAAAAAAATAATCTTAGTTTTTACAACAACATTTGGGTTTCGTTCAATTTGGGCTTTATATGTAGCAAAATCCTACTAATAGCAGCAAGGAAGACCAAAACATAAAATAGAGTGTAAATGTAAAGTTTCAGAATTACTAAATTAACAATTAAAAGACTCATTTATGGTCACAAAATTATGTAAACCAATAAGCAATAACACTTGATAAAAAGAAAGAACTCACATGAAATCTGATTGTTTCTCTGTAGATGTAGTTAGTGTTCTCAAAGAAAGAAATTATTTGTTTATTGGGACTCTAATAACGTTCTCCCTGTTTGACGAATCACCACAAAACATTGCAGACCTATAGAATTTTCTGCATTTTGAGATTATGTACATTTTTGTGGAAAATCCTTATGCAGTGCAAAGATAAAAGGGGGGTACTAAAATGAATTTTTTCACCAATGCATTTTTCACTGCTAAGCATGGTAAGTATTTTTTAAGGTCTAAGGCATTTGAACTTAGTGATATCTGTCACTGTGTTACTTTCTCAGAATTTCACAAAATGTTGGGAAACTCCTGCAGTACGTGATGGTAAACTTATTTCAAAATATGTTCAGAAATGAATACACTTCCCTACCTATTACCACTTACGTGAAGTGGTATTAGGTACGGTCCTACTACCTACCTATATCTAAGGCCCTAACACTAAACATAACCAAAGTGTAGTAAAAACAATATGGCTGTCTTTCAGTCTCCAAAAAAAGCCATTACCCAAATATATACTGGACTGTCATCGCCATGTTCCACTGTATAATGCAAAGTTATCACGGTATACCATTACCCAAAATATAACTAAGGCCTACCTGTATTGCTGGATTGAGGTACCCTTCAATCACTCATGGTGTCACTTGGCAATGCAATATTTAAGTCAGATTTACAAAGGAATATAGGGCCACCATGTGTGGCCCTGCATTGATTGGTAAATCTGGAGAGACACAAGGCTGTGCAATTCACTGTTTTGTAATACTCTGCACACCATAATCTACATTGCTGCTGAATTTCACATACATCAGTATGCCAAACCACTGTAGCTGCTCCTCTATAAGCTTTTCTACTTTACACCACTCACTCTATGCTGCTTCTCTGTATGATACTCTACTCTACACCACTCCACTCTGCGCTATTACACTGTACTCAGTGCCACTGTATGCCACTCCAGTCTGTCACTCCACTATATTCCACTCCATAGGGTGCTACTCCACTATACCCTATTCCACTGTATACCATTATACTCCACACCACTCCACTCTACTCTTTTCCATTGTATGCCACCCTACTGAACTGAACTCCACTCTTTATCACTCAATTCTACACTATTCAATTGGACCCCACTCCAATGTATGCCACTGCACTGTATGCTGTTACACTCTACCCCAGTCCACTGTATGCTTCTCCAGTGTACACCACTCTGTTATATGCCATGTAACTGTATGGTGATATACTTTATGTCATTCCACTATACAACACTCCGCTCTACGCCACTTCACTTCATGCTATTACACTGTGCACACCTCGACTCTACTCCAGGCCACTCTATGCCATTAAATACTTCATTGAACTCCACTCTATGCCTCTTCATTGTACTCCACTCCACTGTAGGCCACTCCACTATGCACTACTCCAAAAAATGTTATTCCACTCAAAGCCATTCCACTGTACGCCACGCCACTCTATGCCACTCAACTGGATGTCACTCTACTGTTTGCTATTCAACTGTTTGCCACTCCACTCTAACACACTCCAGTGTATGCCACTGCACTGTACACCACTCCATTCTATACTTTTGCTCTTTGTGCTGCTCACTGTACAATGCCTCTCCTTTTTATGGCACTATACTCTACACTTCACTGTACCACACTCCACTCTATGCTATTCTACTCTGTGCCACTCCACTGTACACTCTTCTAATATAAGCTATTCTACTGTACACCACTTCATTGTATGTTACTCCATTCTATGGCACTCTACTCTATTCCACTCCACTCGTCCCTACCCACTCTATGCCACTCTACTCTATGCTACTCCACTTTATGCCACTCCATTTTACACCATTGCACTGTATGCCACTCCACTATACGCATCTCCACTCTACATCAAGCCACCCTATGCTATTACACTGTATATTCCTCCTTTCTTCTAAAAACTATGCCACTCTACTCTATGTAAATTGACTCTAACATACTCAGCTCTACACCAGCCCAGTGCATGCCACTCCACCCTTCTTCAATCCATTTTATGCTATTCCATTAGATGCTATTCCACTGTATGCCACTCCACTGTATGCTATTACACACATCCACATTCCAGTGTATGCTACCTCAGTTGACCCCACTTCAATTTATGCCACTGCAGTGTACACTACTCCACTATATGCTATTTCAGTTTAGCCCACTCTGCTGTACATCACTCCACTCAATTCTATTCGACTGTATGCCACACCACTATATGCTACTCCACTCTATGCCAACCTAGTGTACACCACTCCACTATACATCACTCCATTCTGTGCCAGTGCATTAGATGCCACTCCACTCTACAACACTCCACACCACTCCATCATTATGCTACTCAACTCCGTAATATGCTACTTCACTCTACTGGACTCCAATGTGCACTAATCCAGTCTACAGGACACCACTGTATGCTACTCCACACAATGCTATTCTACTTGACACTATTCGACTGTATGCTGTTCTACTCTACGCCACTCCTCTGTACTCCTCTCTATGCTATTCCATTGTACGCCACTCCATTCTACACTATTGCAATATATGTAACTTCAGTTTTTGCCCCTCTACGGTATGGTGTACCACTCTACCCCAATCCACTACACCCCACTCCTCCATATGCTAATACAGCCTACCGACCCCACAATACACCACTCCAGTATAAACCACTTCACTGTATGCCATGCGACTGTACACTACTATACTATACACTATTACACTTTATACTACTCCACTGAATGCAACTACTATACTATATGCTATTCCATTTTATGCCACTCCACTATACACTGCTCCTCTCTACATCACTCCAGTCTACTCTCCTCCACTCTAAATAACTCCATCCTACAAAACTCTATTCAACTCTGCACCATTCTATTCCATTTTATCCCCGTACACTATGCCATACACTCTATTGTACAGCACTCTATGACAGTTTCCAACACTGTGTAACACAGCCCTCCAATCTACTGTATGATATGCTATTTCAATTTATAACAGTTTATTTGACTCTGCGTTCGTCACTTTAAAGTATGCTATCCCACTCTGTGCTAATCCACTGTACCCTACTCCATCCTATGACACTCTACTGTAGACCACTTCACTCTATGCCATTAAACTCTATGCCACTACAGTGCAAGCCATTCCACTCTACACCACTCCACTGTAGGACAGTCCCTTACTCTTATATAACTCCACTCTATAAAAGTCTACCACACATCATAGCACTCTATGACATTTTACTCTACTCTTTCCCCTTACTTTCCACTGTCCACTTCTATACTCCACTTTATTCAACACAGGACTCCATTCTATTATAAGAGAACCCACTCCAATTTATAACAGTTTATGCCAGTATACTGCATTCCATGCCACACTAGTATTTGACACAAATACACTCTATGTTCTTTACTCCACACTGTTACACCACTCTACTCCACTTTATGAGCCTTGACTTCACTCTGCGCTACTGTACAAAAATCCACTGTAGCTCCACTGTTTCACACACTAGTGAACTCTATGGAACTGCACTCAACAACACTCTACTGCACTGTATGTCAATCTCTTACAATTTACTCCTGTCTATGCCCCTTCACTCCACTATATAACACTGTAGTATGCTGTATGCCACTGTACAGCACTCTACTCCAATATATTCTACGATACTCTAGTCCACTACACAACACTGCAAGCAACCAACTCTTTGTACTCAACTGTATGTTACACCACTCTGCTCTACTTCACTCTATGCCACTATAGTTTACAACATGCCACTTCACTCTGACACTTCACTCTACACAAACCCACTCCAATGTACTCCACTATAAGGCAACTCTAATACACTTTATTCCACTCCAAGCCACTGTACTATGGTTTGCTCTATGGCACTCTACCGTCTGATACTCTACTCCACTGAATGCAACTCGACTCTACAGCACTGTACTACACTCTATGACACTCTGCTTCACTCTATGCCCATCCACTCTATGCCACTCTGCTACAATGCATGACACTCAATACAACACTCAATTTCTCTCTGCAATATGCCACTCTACTATATTACATACCACTCTATTCTGTGACACTTTCCTCCACTATACTCTGACACTCCACTTGACCATACTACACTTTATGACACTGTACTTCACTTTACCCCACTCTATAACTCTCTATACAACCTATGACACCCTACTCTACTGTTCGACACACCATTCTACTGTACAACTCACTGCTCCAGTCTATTATACTTCACCCCACTATATGAGACACCGTGTCATTGAAAAATATAAGATACTGTACGATATGCTACTATACTCTACTTGATTCCAATCTACAATACTCCAGTTAATGGCAATAGACTTTACAACTCTCTCCCCCACTGTATTGTGCAACACTCCACACAACTCTCCTCTTCTGACTCTGACTCTATGATTTGAAACACACCATTTTTCAATAAAAAAAATGAAATTCAATGGCAAAAACAAAGGTTAATGCTTAGTTATAGTTCAGAAAATATGTGTTCCCTATAGAAAAAAGTTTAAACTACACAAAGTTTAAACATTCACAAGTTACAAGGCCAGATGTACAAACTTTTTTTTGGTTGCAAACGGTCTGATTCACAAAATTAGGCCATTTGTGACTGACAAAAACCATTTTCCTTCGTACATAGGCCCTATTTGCGATTACTTGTTACCGAATCTGAAATACTTTTTGGAATTCGGTATTAGAAAGGGGCATATTTAGGGCATCCCTTTATAATAACATCACACTGGTATGTGTGAATGTTTTGCAACCAAAATGTGGTCACAAAACATTCTCATTTTCCTGACTCCTTGAAGAAGGTTGTAACTCATTGACCTTTTGTGAATGTGTGTGAAAATATTTTTTAAGAGCAGGCAGTGGTCCCACAGACCACTGCCTACTCTTAAAAAATGAAAAGAAAGCTTTTCATTTTTGTTTTTTAAATGCATCCTGTTTTGCTTTAAGGAAAATGGTCTGCATTTAAAAAAAACATTGCTTTATTGAAAAGCAGTCACAGACATAGACCATTTTCAGAGGGTTGCAATGCAAGGCCTACCTCATGAATATAAATGAGGGAGATCTTTTTGCGACCCACTGGAAATCCCAAAATGTGTCAAAGACACATTTGCACATTTTTTTTTGTGATTTCCTAGTTGCAAATCACAAAAGATACCAACTAGGAAATCGCAAACTGACAGGACCATAGTTATAATGATCATTTACAACTTACACATTACCTTTAGATTATGATAAATAGTGGACCTCGTTTGACACTCCTTTTACTTTGCTAACCAGACAAAACTGGATGCAAGTCAAGCAAATCCCATCCCTGGTGCAGAATGTCAGGTCAGCTGTTGCTCTGTGCGGAGCGCACACAGGTGTCCTCTGCCCAGAGCAGCCAATGCTTCTGCAGGGTGTAGCCTTTGCTGGGCCAACCTCCTGCTGCCAACATGCATAGGTTGTGATGCTGAACCTCTGCCTCATTGAAAATAGGACGGGCTGCACTCCTTCATGCCTATGTCACCCACAAGGAATGCGGGTGGCACTGGCTCCACTGCTGCCTGCTCCTGCCATAGTGGAGGGATTCAGAATGGGCTGGGAAAGAAATAAAAAAGAAAAGGACAGAACAGAACGGGTCAATAAAAGCCATAAAAACTCATGCAGAAACATAAATACACACAGAAAAAGAGAGAGTGATAAAACTCAGTAAATAACAGGTGGGATTGAGACGTGGGTAATCAGATGGGACAGGATTAGGTAGGATTAGAAAAAGTATGAGCAGGCCAGAAGAAGAAGCAGAAGCTGGTAAAATAAATGGCCATGCCCTTGTGCATGGTGCAGTGCTGTTCATGGTAATTTTCAGTTCGGAATGCACTACTGTAGTGAAAAAAATCCACGAACAGCAGGAAGAGCATTTGTCTACCTTTTGCAGCAAGGAACGTATGTTTCTGCAGAGTTTTTTGGTAACTGCAGGATTTCAAGTTCTGCGTAGTCCTAGTTGAGTTAATGTTTGGCCTTTTGGAGGGCTTTCAATGATGCCAGTAAGGAAACCTGTGAGGACTGGGAAGAAAGTGTTGCCACTGTGCATTCCAAGTGGGCAGCCTGGGCAGCAGTTTTTCTTTCCTGGGCTGTGGTGTCACACATAGGCTTTTTTCCACGTACAAAGACTAACCCCTCATCATCATCTATATAATGTTGTCAGAAGTATCCCAGCCTCTGTTTATCATGAGTCTAACCTGTGCCTGGCTAGATTCAATCGCCATTGACATGACTAGCATGGTATTCTCGCCCTACCCATTCTTTGTGGTGAGCAGTGGTGGTTGGGTCTGATTCTGGTTAAACAATGAAAGGGCTGTGTTGAGAGGTGGGGAAAATGACTCTGTGCCATTTCTGAAGTGGGGAAAAAGTAGTCCTGTAACTTGGTGAATTATCATGCGTCATGGCCTGTTGCCATTTTCAGGGGCCTGGCTATGCGTCATGGCCTGTGGTCATTTCCAGGGGCTCTCCTTTATGATAAGCGTCATAGGGGGCCTAATCTACTGATATAGGTGTGTGGTATCTTTTGGTATTGGTCTTAAATCCAGGGACATTCATCTTGAGCTGATGCTCTGGACCCCCACTGTGATGGCCATGGCTACTGTACCTCATTTTAATTAGTTTGGGGGGTTTCAAGGGCAAATGGGATGTATCCTTGGTGTGAAGCACTTTGGGCTGTGGTTTGGTTTGGACTTTAGGCCAATGGACCATTTTCCACCCTTTAGGCTTCATCCATCAGGGTTACTTGCTGGTGAGTGTCCAGTACATCATCTAGGTAGCCTTCCAACTGCCCTTGGTCTTCAAACCTAAATGTCCTGTTGTTGTGAGTGATGAGCATAGTGGCAGGTCCAATAAATCATAGTGTATTCCCTGGCATGTTTGCAGCTCAAGGAATCTTTCACATTTGACGTTTGTTTCTCATGTGAAGTCTTGCACAATACATTTCCTGATGTTTCCCTTCCAAGATAATCACATGGGCGTGTTGGTGAGCGAGAAAGCACACTATGATCTACTGTGGGGCTTCCATAGGCAACATTCATCTTCATCTGATTCAATGCACCCCTTGGAATTCTAAGGGTGGGTCAAATGTTTTGTGCGGGTGGGATATTTGCTGAAGTTTTGGAGGTGTTGTCAACTACTTCTGCTAAAGTTGTATATATGGCTGTAAAGGGCAGATTAATGGAAAGTGGTGCTGCACCAAGTGCAGCGCTACTTTCCCTGTGCCCCTTAGCGTCCCCCTACCGCCACCATGTGTGCGCCATATTCAAAATACGTTGCACCATGGCACATGGTAGGGGGCAATAGCGTCATTATTTTTACACTATTGATGTACTTTGCAGGAGTAACGCCAAACAGTTGACGCTACTCCTGCAGAGTACATAGGGGCCCATTCTAAAGAATGGAAGCCCCCTTTTAAAGCATGCTCTGAGCAGACATTATAAGTGCCATAGAAAAAGGCGCATGGAAATCTCATAGATTTACTAGCACCTTTTTTGCAGCCCCCCTTAACAAGGGTGCTCCCCTTTGCATTCTTTATGCCTGTCACAGGCATAATGTAGCACAAAGAGTTACAGAGTGGCGCAATGCATGCATTGCCCAACTCTGTAAATACAGCGTGCAGATTTCAGCCTCATTAGGCCACATTAACAGCAAAAATAATTACGTTAATGTGGCGCAAGGTGGCACTAAGGGATTATAAATATTCCCATAAATTCCTTCATGATCTCCTCCAGTACAGTCTAGGTACCAAGTTGTTGCTTAAATGTGATTTTTTTAAAAAACACAATAGACAAAAGGCATTTGCAAAACAGTAACAAGTTAGTTTAATCAAACACTATGGCTGGGAGAACAGTTACAGAAACGGGGGTCTGAGAATTGTCTCAAAGTATAATCAATTTGAGTGGTGTCTTATCTCTGGGCATCATCAAACAATTTCAGCATTCCTTTAGGTAAAAAATGTGGGCTGTTGTCTTGGAGTCATAAATAAGGTCCCTAAAAACAAAGTGCAGTTGGGCCACAACCTTGCATGGGCACAATGAGGGCGAGTGGGTAACGTGTCCAGATATCCGTTATGGGGGCTGCATGATCGCTGTGGGTTACTGTGCCTGCTGTGTTATGATTGGATGAGTGTTCCCAACTTCTTGTGGCGTCTGACTGTATGGTGTTTTGGGAATGTGCGCATCCCTCTGACCATGTGTGCTTTAATTGGACCAATGCACCTATGTGTGAGATTTATCTGTATGCCCGTTTTTCTGCCAGCTATGTGCCACCCCACCTGTGACCTGTCAATCAGTAACCCCCAGGCCTAGGTCTCAGAGCCTGCCTGACCATATATTTCTGATTCGGGGTTGATGGAGAGTTCATGATGGATGAATTCAATAATAGTGATACAATTTCAATTTTATATGTGAATGTATCACTGTGCACATCAATATCGACTTTTTCAATATTAACAAAGTCATTGGTGTCCCTGGCTGAATTGTCCACCCTTCCCTGACACTTCATATAGCAGTTCTCTTACTGACTTTGACATCATCTCAGGGATTATGCAGGCCAAAAGCTGCACACCAGTACTGTCTAAAGAACAACTAAGTCACCAAGAAAACTGTGACTGTGGGGTAATGTATGACCTCTCCTCTGGTTCACTCTTCCAGCTTCTTCAGTTGTGAATTTTCTCCTGCAAGGATCTTTGCTGTGGGCACCATGGGGTACCATATGCCTCAGTGCACTGGGGAAGGGCTCAATCGTTCAGCAAGGCCAAATCATCAGGGTGTACACATTGTTGTCAATAGGCACACCTCCTGGCACCTCAACTCTACTGGCTATAATAGCTCTGAGTCTTAGAGCGGCCAAGTGGGGGCAAGGGGATGAGGGAAGGGAACAGAAGGGAAGGAGACCTGTGGAAACAAGAATCATAGGCCAACAACAAACAGAATATTCAAACATAGATCTGTATGCAATAAATCCTGCACTTATTGCCTATCAATAAATTTTGAAGAACCTGCATTGACCCTTGTTGTAGTGTTTGGTTAATAGCATACTTCTGTCATCTTTAATAGTTCAGGAAGGGCTGAAGAATTATCAAGAAAAACACCAAATGCAATGTTAACTCATATTTCAAAGAATTCAACAAACACAATTTCAGTTTTCCCCATTAAATTGTGTTATTCCCATAGATGCGTTCCGTCTTGTTCATAAGAACTATTCAGCACTTTCCTAGTACCATTCCTCCAAAAAGACACTCTAGTGATATGGAATCGAGCTCAACACAATGTGTCTCCTTTTGCTTTGCCGCTAATGAGAGAATTAGTATATTGTATCGAGTTTCGCTCAACTACTTATGAGCGGCAACTATGTATTAACAGATGATTGCTAGAGATAATCATGCCACAAAGAAACAATATTAAATGACTACAGGTAACAAGAGAAACAGATGGTGGGAACCAAAAGCCACCATCTGTCTTACCGTCCCGGGTTTCACACGAACTCTGCTTGAAACTCCAAATGAGCGAATGACAGGGCAGCTGCAGGAATAAGGAACCGCTTGTCTGAAAAATCCAGACCGGATTGAGGAGCACCAAACCGGAGCTTCAGTTCCCCATGAGGATCTCAGAATAGTCAGCACTGGGAACTGGGCGGGGGTGCTTAAATAGAAGTGCCCCGGCCAGGATGGCTGCCACAAAGACAGCTGGGACTTGAAGTCCCTTCTTGATTAAAGAAACAGAACACAGTGCGCGCATGACACACGAGTCCCTGAATTAAGCCCTGACATTTTATTTATAGTGCAGAGAGCGCTCATGCAGAAGGTGATACCTGATCATAGTGCAAAATAACCACCAACGTCCAGATATTATGGTATGCACTTTGCCACAACAGGAATCAGAAGTTTTATTATGATGGCATATGGAGAGACTTTGCCTTTGCATAATGATGAGCACCAGGTAGTGGTGGGCTCTAGAGCACGCACCGCTGTGGTGTTGACACAATCCATTCTTGATACGCTTCCATCCCCCCTGTCTGCAGTGTACCACCTACCAGTGGTAATCTGGGTATCATCTGCCTATGATACTGTATGGGCTGGTCACAGCCTGTGGGAACACTAGGGAGGCTGCATACGACTGGAGTCTCGTTGGGCCCGCTACCTAGTCACTTATGAAGTTATTAAGTGGTGATAATGCTTGGATCTGCCCATTTGCCGATGCCTGCTTCTATTGTGTTTGTGCCACAGGCCAAAAATCCCTGTCACACTGGTAGCGCAGTGTCTACGGCTGCAGGAGATGTTTGGGGGCATACATTTGAGGAGCTTGCGGGTATCAATGCCGCTAGCGATGGCATCTCCTTGACAGATGCTGTGCAAGCCCCGGCAGACTTTAGCCAGTCTCCCAATGTTCTTCACATATTCTCCCTGGTTGTAAAGTTGGTAGGGCCGCTGTGTTTGCATTTGGGATGCCCTATTACGGAGCCCATGTGCCGAGCTTCAAGAAGGTGCTGCCATGCCGTTGGGTGCCAGACCTGCATTATATAGTTATAAATAAAATATACCTCAACTGATCAGCAACCTGTTTCATGTACTGCTGGTAATCCAAACTTCACCCACATGTTCTTGACACACCCAAAGATGGCAGAATCTGTGTCCCAGTGAAAAAGGGGAAAAGGCAAGACAATCACATTAGATCCAAACAAATATCTAATATGACTAAATCCACTGCCAATCTGTGAGGAAATTAGATACAACTTGAAATGAGTCTTTAAAAAGAAAAGAGAACAGATTCTCTAGGTAAAAAAGTTTGTCTATAAAACCTCCATTTGTGGCTAATCACAAATAAAGAAGCACCAACTAGATGCTGTCACCTCACAACTCACTACTGTAAAAGGTTGGGGTGTTAGTTGATGGGGTGAGTAACCATCTCAAATAATAATCAATTAAAATCAGATACGGGGAACCAAAGATGTGAATTGTTAAAGAATAAATAATTTTTAGTGCATAGAAACTAAGGGACAGATGTTTCATTTTTCACAATAGCGAATACCTAATTGTAATTTTTAGCGAATCACAATTAAGTAATCGCTTTTGGAATGTATGAAACTCCAGGAGTATCATACTGCAATTCGCAAGGGCTCGCAAATCGACCTACCTCATTAATATTCATGATTAATGAATATTAATTTGCGAGCCATTGCGAATGGCTATAATCACAGGGATGTCTGTGTTTGCTTTTCCATAAAGCAATCTTTTTTAATTTAAATGTAGCTAGTTTTCCTTAAAGGAAAACGGGATCCGTTTAAATATGAAAAATGAATAGATTTATTTTCATTTTTTTAAGAGTAGGCAGTGGTCCGTGGGACCACTGTCTGCTCTTAAAAATCTTTTTTCATGCATTCACAAAGGGGAGGGGGTCCCTTGGGGACACCTTCACCTTTGCGAATGGGTTACCACCTACTTGAAGTAGGTGGTAACTGCAATTGTTTTGCGACCCCATTCATGGTGACACAACAATCATACATACCTCTGCGATTCCGTATTAGGAAGGGACGCCCTTGACTCGCCCTTACCTAATACCGAATCGGTATGTAGTCACAAATCCAATTTGCAAATCAGTAGCAAGTTACCGAATCCCAAATTGGACTTGTTACATGCAGAGAATGCATTTTTGCAATCGCAAATGGCTCATTGGACCGTTTGCGATCGCAAAAATGTTTGATGAATCTGGCCCCAAAAGTGCCATTCTGGACAGCTAGTCACACGCAACTGGGGTAAAGTCAAAATTTGAGGCTGGCCATGATAGAGCCCTGCTTAGCTACAGCAAGCAGGAGGCTTTGGTCAAAAGTTTACCTCCAGACTTCGGCCCTCATTATGACATTGGTGGTAAAACCCACTTACCGCCGTGCTCACTGCCGCCAATATACCGCCGCTGTGGCGAATATCCGTTCACCATATTATGACACATACACACCAATCTGTCACTATTCAGCCACACACACAAATCAGCCACACCAAAGGTCAGTGATAAACTGTCAGTATCAAAACCCACACCGTTACGCCAGCAGAACAACGCCCACCACATTATGACCCACGAATCACCACGGCGGACATTCAATGGCAGCAAACCATTGGTGGTACATACCGTCACACTCAAAATACACAAACTTAAACAAAACAACACCACATTGGTCAATTTAAATAACACACACCTGACACCCATACATACCACACCCCTACAAAACACCCACCCACATTACCCACATTCCTTTACCATTACAAACCATTGGCACGAGACAGACACCACGACTACAGACAAAACCAGAGCCACACACCACCTACACCTATACACCACCCATGCACCCCACATCACACACCCCAACACATCACCCTATACACCCCCACCTACACAACTCACACAACACCCATGGCACTACAAAGACCACCAGATTCTTAGAGGAGGAGCTAAGGGTCATGGTGGAGGAAATCATCCAGGTAGAGCCCCAGCTATGTGGAGCACAGGTGCAGCAGATATCCATTGCTATGAAGATAGAGCTGTGGCGGAGGATCGTGGACAGAGTCAATGCCGTGGGACAGCACCCAAGAACAAGGGACAACATCAGGAAGAGGTGGAACGACCTACGGGGGAAGGTACATTCCATTGCAGACAGAAACCAACTTGCTGTACAGAGGACTGGCGGTGGATCCCTTCTCCCCCCCAACTAACAACATGGGAGGAGCAAGTCTTGTCAATCATGCATCCTGAGGGCCTGGCTGGAGTAGAAGGAGGACTGGACTCCGGTAAGTCAACTCTATACTACTATCACCCTGCTACCTGCATGCCATCACATTACCCCACCCTCACAGTCACTCCCATCACTCCACCACCTCCCACATCCCCCACCATCACATCTCACTTATCCCACTGCCAAGCCCTGCATGCCATACTAATGCATGGACACCCCTCACAGACCTGCATGGACACCTATCACTAAAGCATGAACACTAGAGGGAAATAATCATCCCACCATACACCAATGTACACAAGCGAAAGATGCCAGAGCAAATACAAAGAGGGCAACCCACAGATGCACAATATGTCACACACAGAAACAATAACACTGCATTTACATCCCCACAGGTACCCCAGCCAATGTCAGAGGCGAAGAGGTGCCAGCACTATCCAGTCCCTCCACAGAAGAGGCCCACATTGATGACAGCAACTGTGGTCATCTGGATCTGGGTGACCAACCTGGCCCATTAGGGACCTCTGGACAGCCAGTTACCCAGGCCCAGTCAAACACCACCACAGAGCCTCCCCCATCTGGAAACACTACCACAGAACCCACCCAGCGTACCCATACCTCTGTCTCCAGGACACGTCATTCAGCAGTGTGTGTCCCACTACAGGGACCCCAGGGCACACCTCATACCCAGGACAATCAGGGACCTGGGGTCAGTGGCAGTGGGCACACGGTTCAGGGGACAGAGGCACAGGACAGCAGGGAAACTGGGAGGAGTGCTGTGAGCCAGGGGGAGGACAGGCCCAGGGAACCAACTCTCCAGGAAGCACTCTCTGAGATCCTGAGAGCATACCAATATTCCCAGGATAAGCTGGGCCTGATCCTGGACAACATGCAGGAGAACCGGCGGCTGCAGGAGGTACCAGGGGACCAGGGAGGACTTGCAGGCCATCAACACCACCCTGGTCTCCATAGCAGGGGTGCTGGCAGACAGGGGCCAACATTATGAGGGCAGGCAGTCTCACAACAGCGGGCCCCTGCCACAAGCCAGACATCTGAACTGCCTACCACCTCCGCTGCCGCTAATGGACAGGAGGTCCCACCACAGGACCAACAGGCCACCAGCACCCCTCCTCCAGAAGGTGAAGCATCCCACAAACGTTCCCTGTGATCCAGGCAGAAGCCAGAGACTATTGCCGAGACCCCTGCCAGGAAATGAGACTCTCCTGACTGTCACCCATGCGTCCCACTCTGTCACCCTGTCCACCATGAACTGCCATTGCTCCCCTTCCTATGTCCCCTTGGACAATGCATCTGTGCTACAAATAGACTGGAACAATACCCTGGACTTTCCTCCATCATTATCCTATCCCATTGCACTTGCCCCTGTTCTTCTTGGCACTTAAATAAACACACTGTGCTCTCATCCTCACTGTCCACAGGATCCACTGCTTCCACAAGGCCATCTCCAGCCTCCTCCTCCTGCAGAAAAGGTGCATGGCGTCTCAAGGCAAGGTTGTGCAACATGCAGCATGCTACGATTATCTGGCAGACCTTCTTGGGTGAGTAGCACAGGGATCCACCTGTTAGATGGAGGCACTGGAACCTGGCCTTCAGGGGACCAAAGGTATGTTCGATAATCCTTTGTGTTCACCCATGTGCCTCATTGTAATGTTCTGCTGCCCTTGTCCTGGCATTCCTCACAGGGGTCAGTAGCCATGATAGGTTGGGGTAACCTGAGTCACCTGCGAATATTGAGCGACAACATTAAGCCACACACCATCGTATATGGCCCACACCATACCCATGCACCAACATCTCCTGTATGGGACCCAGGGCTCACCTATTAGCCACACCCGTTGCCTCTGTAGTTGGACCATCACATTTGGGATGCTGCTATTCCTCAGGATAAAGGCATCATGCACAGACCCTGGATACTTAGCATTGACATTGCAGATGTACTGGTCCGCCAAGCACACTATCTGCACATTCACGGAGTGAAATCTCTTTCTATTTCTGTACACCTGTTCATTTTGACGGGGGAACACGTGCAATATGTGTTCCATCAATTGCCCCACTTATGTTGGCGATATGTCCCATTTCCTAGAAGTCAGCCTTCACTTTGGCCAAATCTTCAACCTAGGGAAAAACAATATAGCTGCACATGTGTTTAATCAAGGCAGACAACACTCTTGTCAGCACTATTGAGAACATTGGCTGTGACATTCCTGCTGCCAAGCCCACTGTCACTTGTAAAGAACCAGTTGCCAAGAAATGGAGCACAGATAGGACTTGCACAAGAGGGGGGATCCCAGTGGGAAGACGGACAACAGATATCAGGTCAGGCTCCAGTTGGGCACACAGCTCCGTGATTGCGGCCCTGTAAGTATATAAGTGAGGGTAATGTGCCTGTCCTCCATTGTTTCCAAATCCACCAGAGGTCTGTACACGGGAGTATGTCTCCATCTCCTATTCATCCGCAGCGGTTGCAGTCTAAGGGACAAAAGAGTGAGGAGCCGGTCACAACAGTACATTGCATGATGTTAACAAATAATGGGTAAGTGGGATTTGTCCTGTATGTCCTATTTTTTACTGTGATGCAGTTATTACCAGGGCCTGCCCCCGTGAAATGGTGTTCACCTGTCCTGTGTGGAGGGACAGGTGGAAGTGAGGTAATTCCACTGACGTTCTGCGCCGTTGCGAGAGGCGGTTGTGAACCGCCGTGCAACTCCTCATTGGCTAACATTGGGCCATAAGGGATACAGTGGCCAATGATGATGCATACCGGCGGTGACAGTATGCACCGCTACAGATGTGACCGCCATTTTCTATCTGATCACTCACTTGCTACCTGACCTTCAACAGGAGAGGAACTACACTGCATGTGCTGCTGTGACCTGTGCCTTGAACCTACCATGGCTCGTGTGACTGGGGAAAGGGCCCCTGCCTTCACCTCAGCAGAGTTGGAGCGACTGGTGGATGGGGTCATACCCCAATATGGACTGCTGTATGGGCCTACAGACCAACAGGTGAAAACCCTGTGAGCGCAATGCATGTGGAATTAATGCATGGCGTGGTGAGTGAAGGCCGCGTGTGGGGGGGACGAGTGGATGTTCCCTGGGCGGCGTGCAGCTTTTGTGCTGGGCTCTGTGTGTGCAAATAGCAATGTGAAGGGGTATGGTGAGCCATAAGTATAACAGGCAGGACGGTCTGACTGACACCATTTCCTGTATGTATTTCTCTGCAGATCAGTGCCCATCAAAAGAAGGGTTTATGGTGTGCCATCATCAAGGAGGTGCGGCCCCTAGGGGTCTACGGCAGGTGGAGCACCCACTGTCGGAAACGGTGGGAGTACCTGAGATGCTGGGCACAGAAGATGGCAGAAGCCCAGCTGGGGGTGGCCTTCCAACAAGGAAGGGTGCCCGTTGAACCCTGACCCACCTGATGGCCTGCATACTGGCGGTGGCCTATTCTGAGCTGGATGGCCGCTTGAGGGCATCACAGCAGCCACAAGGGGGTGAGTACAGTACCAATCATCACTACTTACGCATGGTAGGGGGGTACCTGGGTGGGGGATGTGTGTCAGTGGGTACCCCTAGACCAGGCCCGACATTGTAGAGTAGATCCCATGGTGTGCAGGGTTCTGAAGTGATAATCCTGCTACCCAGCTTGTAGGCATCCACAACTGGTCAGGGCTGTGTGGGTCCAAGGTGTGATGATTTTGGCAGCTAGCATTATCACAGGTAGTGCATTGCATAGTGCGTATGGCTGTTCCCTGTGTGTGAGGGTGGTGTGTACGCCAACACTGGTGTTGGTGCAGCCATTGAACAAGTGTATCCTTTGTCTCCCCCCCTTTTTTGTTTCCTCATCCTGTCTTTATGTGCATTAGCATCATCTGGCAGAGGAGCAGGGGCACCAGCGACAGAGGGTGCTGCATCCCACAGGACCCAGGAGGCAGAGTCAACTGACGCTGAGGGCACCAGTGAGATGGAGGGTGCGGGGGAGCACCATAGCGGAGACTGGAGGGGACAGTTCGGACACAGATACCTCCTCCAATGGAAGCTCCCTGGCGGTGGTGGACACTACTATGCCCACGCCAGCTACAGGTAGATCCACCACCCCTGTACCAGCACCACCCTCCCAGCAGCCCCTCATCGAGTTGCCCAAGCCCGCTCACCCAGGAAGGTGGGCATCTTCTCAGGCCCTGACCCAGTAAGCTCTGCTGCCCTGAGTGAGGAGGCTATTGACCTCCTGAGATCCATCTCTGTTGGGCAGTCAACCTCTATGAATGCCATCCAGGGGCTAGGACCTAAATGCAACAGACAAATGCATTTCTGGAGGGAATTCACACTGTCTTGGTGGCCCAACCGAGATCAATCCAGGCCCTGGCCTCTTCTGTAATGGCAGCCATAGTCCCTGTTTCTACCGTCCCCTCTCCAACTTCCACTTCGTAATACCATTCCCCTCAACCCCAACCTATCCCAAGTACACAGGCAGATAAGCATGCACACAGGACAACACACAAGAATGGCACAGGTAACCACAAGCACCACACATCATTCCACAGGCACTCACACAAACACCATCCAGATGCTGACATACCAACATCCATTGCCTCCACTGTGTCCCCCTTCTCCTCGACCTCCCTCCCAGTTGCCTCTACACTCACTCCTGAATGTACTACATCCTCATCCAACCACATCACCACCACACCTAGCAGAACACACACCTCACTTGCAGACACCTCTAGAACAGTCATACACAAGTCCCTTGTGTCCTCTCCCACTGTGTCTGTCCCCCCAACCCAGGGTACACAAACGCAAGCACTCAGACACCCAGCAGCCATCCACCTCAAAAAGCATCCAGCCCATGCACCTGCACCCAAACACAGCAGACAGACACCTCCTACAACCATTCCCTCTTCCTCCACTCCCAAACCTACTCCCTCTTCCCGCCCAGTGTCCCTAAGAAGCTTTTCCTCTCCACCATTGACCTGTTCCCTACCCCTCCCCCCATCTTTCACGTCTGGTCAGGGTGCTACAAACTCTGGCAAGTACCTCAGCTACCCAGTCCATGGGACCAGTAGTCTCCACACCCACTCGTGGTAGGAAAGGATCCAGGCCACCAGCCAGCCTCAAAGTAAGTGTGCCTGCCCCAGCTGCTGCCTGGAAGGACAAGGAGCCTGCCCAAGCTGCTGCCAGGAAGGGCAAGGAGCCTGCCCCAGCTGCTGCCAGGAAGGGCAAGGAGCCTACCCCAAGTGCTGCCAGGAAGGGCAAGAGGCATGCACCAGAAGGCAGGAAGGACAAGGGGCCTGGTGCATGGACTCAGTCTGAGCTCCCACCACCAACCATGGTTGTCCAGCCATCCGCGGCTGCAGGGGATGGGCTGGAGCCTCCCCTCACAAGCACCAGCAGCAGCAGCACAACCACCAGCAGTGGGCAGCCAACCGAGGCACCAGGGGATGGGCTGGAGCCTCCCCCCACCACCAGCAGCAGCAGCACAACCACCAGCAGTGGGCAGCTGTTTGAGGCTGCAGAGGATGGGCTGGAGCCGCCTCTCCACCAGCAGCAACAGCAGTACAACCACCAGCAGTGGACAGCCATCTGCGGCTGCAGGGGATGGGCTGGAGCCCTCCTCACCACCACCAGCAGCAGCAGCACCACCACCACCAGCAGTGGGCAGCCGTTTTAGGATGCAGGGGATGGGCTGGAGCCTCCCCCCACCACCAGCAGCAGCACCACCACCTCCAGCAGTGGGCAGCCATCCATGGCTGCAGGGGATGGGCTGGAGACTCCCCCCACAACCACCAGCAGTGGGCAGCCATCCGAGGCTGCAGGGGATGGGCTGGAGCCTCCACCCACCACCACCAGCAGCAGCACCACTACCACAACTGAGCAGCCATCACCGCCTGCGGACAGTATGTAGTCCTGCCTCCATTGCCTGCTGTGCAGCCTGCCCCCTGCAAAGCCATTGGGTATGACACCCACCTGATAGACCGTGACCTTGCTCTCCCCAGGATCAAGAGCACAGGGCACGATGCCCCCACCAGAACCAGTGAGTAAGCCACCCACCTATGCCAGCATCCCCAGGATCAAGAGCACAGGGCACAATGCCCCCCTCAGAACCAGTGGGTAAGCCACCCACCTACTCCAGCATCCCCAGGATCAAGAGCACAGGGCACAATCCCCCTCCAGAACCAGTGGGTAAGCCACCCACCTACCCCAGTATCCCCAGAAGAAGGAGCACAGGGCACTATGCCCCTTCCAGAACCAGTGGGTAAAACACCCACCAACCCCAGCAACCCCAGGATCAAGCACAGGACATGTTGCCCACTCCAGAGCATGTGGGCAAGTCACCCACTTGAGAGACTGTGGCCTTGCACTCCCCAGGACCAATCACAGGGCATGTTGCCCCCTCTAGAGCATGTGGGCAAGTCACTCACTTGAGAGACTGTGGCCTTGCACTCCCCAGGACCAAGCACAGGGCATGTTGCCCATTCCAGAGCTTGTGGGCAAGTCACCCACTTGAGATAATGTGGCCTTGCACACCCCAGGATCAAGTACAGGGCATGTTGCCCCCTCCAGAACCAGTGGTTTTGTTCCATCTGCCAGCTGGGGTGCCCCCCGGTTCCCCATCCCCCTGAGATGCCTGCCTATTTTCCAACTATGCCCCAGCAGTGTACTCTCCGTGTTGGTGCAGGTGACAAGTGGGGCCTTGGACTTTGGCCTGTGGCCTTGTGGCCTATTCACAATGAGGACTGGCTAGTGTCCCTTGAGCTGAACATATGTATATACTCTGAGATTGATTTTTCGTATTTCTACTGTGTTGTTATTATTACAGTCACTTTAATATATTCCTGTTGTCCTTGCATTATTCCTCAGGGGTACGGGGTAAATATGTTTTATTATTGCAGCTGATTGTGTGCATGGTGTTGGGGATGGGGGGTGGTGCGGGGTGGTGTGTGTGTGTGTCACTCTTTTTCCTCCCCCTCCCTTGTGTGCTAGGTGGCTGTACTCACTGTAATCGTTTTCGCCGGCGTTGGTGTTCGTGGTGCAGCAAGACGTAGAATATCATAGGAAATATTTGAAGTTCAGGCTCGACGGCGGTGTGGTTCTTCCCTGTGTCTCCAATGTTGAGTCCTTTAACTTCTGTGATGTGATTCTGCCAGGCTTTTGATGTCGTTGGTACCTCCCCGGAAAAGGTGGAGGATTGATGTGTCTTAATATGGTGGGCGGAACATTGACTTCCATCCTGGCTGTCGGCGGCTACCACCGTGGTGGCTGTTGTATACGCCCTGGTGGTCGGTGTGGTAAAGTGGCTATCTGACTTCTCACCGACATGGTCATAATATGGCGGTAGTTAACGCAAGCCTTTTGGCGGTATTATTGCCACTTTATCACCAACTGCCAGGATTGTAATGAGGGCCTTAGTCTTTTTCTTGAAGATTTTCTTCACTGGGACAAAGTCGCAGATTGGATCCAGCCTCCCTGGAGCCCTCTTTGGATACACGTCGCAGGAAACCTCGGGGAAGAATTTTACTTTTCACTTAGTCAATATTTCAGGACGGACATCTTCTTCCGGCCTAAACTTGAAATCTGATCTGACATCCCCAGAGCCCTCCTCGAATAAGTTCAGACTTTGTCACTTTTATGGAGCTTTTTCTCTCCGACATCAGACAACACTCCACAGCAAGCCAATTTTGAGTTGAATTCATCAGATTGCGTTTCCAGGAGACCTCAGTGAAATCCTGGAAGTCTAGGGCTCGGGAGCTTTTCAGTGGGACGAACCTGAAAGTCAAGCTGAGTCACAGTTGAAGTAAGCTGGCTTGACTCACAACGTCGTGTTGGACCCTCAAAGGTGCTTTTTTTACCAAAAGTTCTCCAATCTTCTCCAAACTTCTGGATCTTCTTCCAGAAGGTCTTTGAAGTTTCTTTAGGAATCCACCCCAAGCTCACCCCAAGGTTTCAGAAGCTCTGGGTTTTTCTTTGAGGGGTAGGACTCTAACCCCAGAATGCACCTGGCTCAAACTTAGAAATGGCAATTGGACAGTGGTCAGCTGATCATTTTCTTCAGGCTTTGATGCAAGGGACTCTGGTTAGCTATTGTCTGTAGCCAACAGGGAGTCTCTTCTTGCACCAGTTGAAGCCAGGCAAAGTCCTTTTTGTGGTGAAGCCCAAGTGTGCAGCCGATGCAGTCCTTCAGAGTGCAGTGTCCAGGTGCAGGTCAGGGGACCAGCAGGGCAGTCCTTCTTCTACTTGTCTTTGTTCCTGTTACGGATCTGAGGTGTTGGTGAATCTCTGCCATATTCATCCTTCCTCTTGGGCTAGAAAGCGTGGGGGGGGCCAACTGTCCAATCACAGGCAGACCACTACCCTCTTGGATAACCACTTCCTG
Source organism: Pleurodeles waltl (assembly GCF_031143425.1). Classification (NCBI taxonomy): domain Eukaryota; kingdom Metazoa; phylum Chordata; class Amphibia; order Caudata; family Salamandridae; genus Pleurodeles; species Pleurodeles waltl. The sequence continues at coordinate 417,086,974 of NC_090438.1, read as the reverse complement.
GGAAGTGTGGCAAAAATCAATCTGAGGGAGCAACATTCCTTACAAATCCAAAATGGCAGAAATTCAATTTTGGAGGTTAGATCTGTCTGAGTCTACCCACTGGTGTGAATAAAATTCCTTAACACACCCCTTTCCTGCCCTCTTCTAATATAAACAAGAGGGCACCTTGTTGTATGGGTTTGCAGGAAATTAGTGAGGTCCTGAGCTGCTTCAAATGTTCTACCCTGCTTTGAAGTCTAGTTTGACTGCTCTCCCCCCATCCAGTTTCACCATCTGTTGAGACAGATCTCCTCCACCAGGCACCTCCTTTTTCCCCAGCCCAGGTCGCTTCACACCTCATCAAGGAAGCCTGGCCAGGCTGCCAGAGGCTGGCCAATCAGAGAAGGACACTATAGGGCTGAAGTTGACAACTTTCAGGTAGAGTTCTAAAACACTCTCCATGAACCAGTTATATCATATTAAACAATGGCAAGTTTTGTGATTTATTACAACAATAAGTTTGATACCAGACTTGAAATATCTAGCTGTTTTGGCACTATATTAATTAAGAATAAAGTCTCCCATTTAAGCATATGGAGCCTATTCACTACAGTGAGGGAAAACAACTTTAACTATTTATCCCTCACCAGGGTTTTTAAAACATCTTTAATAAGGTCCCTGCTCATAGTTACACTGCACCCAACCCTGGGGGCACCTAAGGCACACATTAGGGGTGACGTATATGTAAAAATAAGCTAGTTTAATACTTCGGAAGTACTTTTAATTCCAATGTCAAAATTAAAGGTAACTTTAACTTAGGAGCAGTCAGCAAGGCAGGCCTGCCTTTAAAATGACACTGGGCACCTCTGCAGTACACCTATGTGGTACCCTCTGTGCTGGGGTCCCTAAACCTACATGCCTGGGGACTTATAGGTAGGATGGCAAAGGCAATAATAATTATCCTAATTTGCATATCCACATCACACAGAGCAGAGCATTGGCCCTGGGACTGGTTAGCAGTACCCAGGGCACAGTCAAGAGTCAGTAACCACCAGTATCTGTCCAAAACGTTTGGGGGTGGCCAGGCAAAACGGAGGACTTTCCTACATTTGGTCATTGTTGGTATCACTGAGTTTTATGGATACTTACAACTGCCATATATTTTTAACATCCACACATCCTATGGTGATTATCACTAGGCACAAGACCATCTTCTGGCCAGAAGGACATGATGAACAAAACATGAGTCTGTTTTTTAGTATTTTTTCTAAAATATGACAATTCTCTGCAGACTCCCTCTTGCAGGAACATATCACGGCAAAGCCATGACCCCCAGCCTTCTGTGTCTTCTAAGCAGATATACCAGACAGGGATGACTTTTCTTTGGGTTTCAGGTACCTACAGGTGATAAACTGGATATAATGCAGTCTTGAGATTGGGAAAGAAACTGCAAGTGAAGTGCCAGTTTATGTACCTGTCTTTTGGTCACAGATATCATCCATGGGCCCTATGGAAACATACCACAACCACATAGTTTTAACAGATAGAAATTGTAAGGTTTTAATTAACAGGTGCCTAACCTCACTCTCTCTGGCTGGCTGGTCTAGAGATAAAGCTGAACTCAACATTTGTCAGATTTTCAACTTTTCCACCAAAGCATGTTAATTCTCTTCAGTCCCCTCACCACAGAAGTATATTCATTTATCCCTCTGCACCTCATGGGAGAAACAGACATATATGGCTTTTCTATGGGTTTAGGATATCCAGAATTGATAAACTGGGTGCAGTGCATTTTCTAAATTTGGAAAGCAACTGCAAGAAAATCCTTGTTTAGGGAGCATGTTTATGGTCATCCGTTATTTTAATTTCTCAATATTATTGAACTGAGCATAAAATGTCATAAATCTCAACAAGTAATAAATCATGATAATCAATCAATGCAGGGTAAAAGCATTAATTGTGTTCCATGAAGGAAAAGGTCCCTACTCAAAGATTAAGAATGGGCTTGAGAAGAATGAGAAAAGATGTCAGTCAGAACTCATAAAAAGTATAGAGAGGTTATAGCTTAAAGCTTCAATAAGCAGATATTCAAATGAAGAAAAATCTGTGAAACTCATTTGAGTCTCAGAACAGCATAGATTCAGTTGGAGAGAGAGTCAGAGTGGGAAAGTCCTAACTCACTCAAGGAAGATGCACTAATATGGAACATGATATCTAGATTTTTGCAACATATTTCTTCTTCTTCCTCTTGTTAGCCAATGAGCAATCAGTGTCTTAATTGGAACAGGAATATTTTGTCGTCATCTTGTTGTATAGCCATTTTTAGCTATAGCTTTATACATGTTATTTTAGCAAATTCGGCCTTCCGCTGTGCACTTTAACCTAGATATGTTATATTCAGCTTTGATTTATTATTTTAACATTAGGCACTTTTTCGGTCTTGTTTTATTTTCTCCATCTAGCTGTTCTTCGCCTAGGTCAGCACTGCATTCCTAAACAAGGCATTTCTCTCACTCCGTGCTTTTCTCAAGGCTGCACTAAGATAGGTTGCTGGCAAAAGTGGTACACTTTGTCTCCAATGTTCATCGAAACATACACACTCTTACGTGGGGATTCTTTCTTGGAACATCAGTTGTTATATTTTAAAAACACTACTTTGACCCATGTACGTTAGAGGGAGATTCCAGGCAGATGACCACAACTTTATGCTGATTGCTTCGCTACAGCTGCTTATGCAGACTACAGGCCTCTTGCTAAGGTATGAGGGATGATGTCTTCCTAGGGGGAACCTGACAGGCAGAATTAGAGCTTAATATGCTGTGTTCTAACATAGCTTAGGTAGGAACTATCTCTACAAACCTCAGTGACAGTACAGTAGCATTATTCTTGTGTTTTACTCTCTTTGTCACAATTGTAATCTTATTGCGCTTCATCATCGTAGTTATTGCAATACATGCCTTATTATCTAAGATGCAGTTACTTTAATAAAACCTTATTGAACTTTACTCTGCCTCTGACTGTCCTTGCATGCGTGAGACTAATGTAACTGAGAGAACCAGATGAGATCAGAGTCACCACAATTCCCTTGAAGAGTCATGTATGTCATGCGCCTGATTGCCCCAATCATCCCTGCTCTTGGGTGGAGATGAGGCACTGCTAGTTAGCCAAAATAAACCCGGATTAGGCCGACGGATGTCACATGGTGTGAGATCAGACTCAGTCTCCCGCAGTACAGGTGATTCTGCCACCAGAATCCAGTAGTTTCATTAGGATAATGAGAACCTACGCGACAATCTCGCTGAGAATACAATAGTCTTCAGACATCAATGTTTGAGTGAATCATTTTTAGCAAGTACTTTGTATACATGCTTGAGGGCTCTCATCATTTACTTTGCTTGAGAGTACTTTAGTTCCATGAATAAGATTTGACATCATTTTATTAAAACACAAGCTATCTATTGATGTTCTAAGCTAAATCATTGTATGATTAGAAACATTTTGCAGAGTCAAACTAAAACATTTTATTGCATTATTGTATTCTATGAAAATCATAGGAAGGTCAGAACTAGCTTATTTTACATTGTCAACAATTTCACATTATGTTCACTTGGAAAAAGTTTAACATTTCACATTCTTAACCTAAGTCAGTTTTTCAAGAATATGCTGGTTGAGCTGTTCATGCTTAATACACGTAAATGTCAAAGCCTACTCGTCTACTTGAATTAAAAAGCATAGCATTATTGCTTAAGGCCTACCTGTTAATTCTACATGTTATTTGTATTATTTTTAAAATTATTTTAAAACACTTCTGTGATGTCATTGGGTAACAGATATCCAGCACCCTGATTGACATTCTGGGATTTCCAGCTGAACATAACCGTTAGTCAGATTTTTATAATTCTTTCATAATACATCGTTATTTCCTCCAGTATTCATTTCAGTAACAAATGCTTGCCACAGCGTCATCCCTGTGTTTATTCCTCTGGGCATCCAGAGTGTGGTTACTAGACATGTGTGGCTTTTCTAAGCTTATTAGATGAGTGCAGTGCATTTTCTTTGTATTTGGAGAGCAGCTGCAAGCACCTGCCTTTTGGTCACAGAGATCATCCTTGGGCTTCAAGGAAACATTTCACAACCATTCATTATATGACAACTCAACATGCTAAGGATTCTATTACTGGGTGCCAGACATCCCTCACCTGACTGGCATCCTAGGGGATCACACTATTTAAAGCTAAGATTTTTATATTTTTAACATATTTCCCAAAAGATGGCTATTTCCTACATACTTCCTCATGCAGAAATACCACTGCCATGTTTTGACACGCTGGGGCTGATTACGACCTTGGCAGACAGGATACTCAGTCGCAAACATGACGGATATCCCATCCGCCATATTAAAAGTTCTACTATATCCTATGGAACTTGTAAAACAGCGGGCGGGATATCTGTCACAGAGTATTCCATCTGCCGAGGTGGAAATAAGGCCCATAATTTGTTCCTTTGTGTCTCCCTCCAGAGGCTGCCGCTACTGGACATGCATAGGTTTTTGATGATTTCCGGGTTTTCAAAGGTGAAGCACATTTCCAGAATTTGGAAAGCAACATCAGATGAAATACCTTTTAGTTTACAAATCTTTTGGGCAGAGGTGTCACTCTTTGGCTGTATGAAACAACCATATGTTTGTGAATGTTAGAAACTACATAGGGTTTCTGTGTTTGGTGCTGGACCTTCTTCACGCTGATGGACTGGCTGCAAGATTATCCAGATCATTATATTCTAAAGTCTCCATTCACACAGGAACCCCTACTTTGTTTTTCTGTATCTCCTGCATATAGAGTATCAGACATGTATTGGTTCTCTGTGCGTTAAGGCTGCCCATAGGATATTTCCAGGTGTAGCACATTTTAAAAATGTTTACAGTAGCTTCAAGCTACATCTAATTTTATGACATATGGTATTTGTTCACAAACGTTGCCCCTAACCTATATGGAAACATACAAGAGCCATATGTTTTAATATCTCTACATTACAGGGTGTCTGGTGCTGGGTGTCAGAAAGTCCTCACTCTGAATCATAGGCGGGCTTCACACTGAATGAAAGTTTATCATATTTTTGGCCTTTTTTTTCAACCATGCTGACCCTCTTCAATCTGCCTTATGCATTAACACATCCCTGCCCATAATTGAGCTCCAGCTTTGTTTGAGTGTGGGTACCAGACCATATGTGTTTTCAGGGAGCACAGAGATGATAAACTGGGTTCAGTGCAATATGGAAATTTGGAAAGCACCAGCAATGGAAATGCTGGTATGGGTTCCCTGTCTTTTGGTTTCATATCACCTATGGACTATATGTAAATAGACCCCAGCCATGAATGTTTGATAACTACACATCTTAAGGCTCTTGTTGGAAATTGGGTTACTTCTTGGGGGGTAAAACACTACTCACGCAGAAACCACAATCTGTCAGGATGAAGCACAAGCAAACCCCAAATTAACCTGTGCTTAACCCTCTGGTTGCTTGGCACAAAATAGTGAGGCTTAGCTTAGAGACAGTGTGTAAAGTATTCATGAAAAATCCCAAGCAAATTTAGATAATAGAGATAAATGTAATACATTATTTGAAAACAAAATGGCAAAAATCCCATCAATAGAACCGGAGAGTGTGGTTATCTGGTCATGCTCGATCAGAACAAAGTCACAAGTGCAAGTCAACCACAGTGGTGCACAGGCCAGCTACAGACACCTAGTTACGCCCGCTAAACAAAATTACCTGGTTGTGGAATGATGCTGTGCCAAGGAGGTTCCGGAAAGCAGAGGTGATGTGAGGCCCTTACATGGAGATGCATCACACAGCTGCGGCTCCGAGAAAGCTGCAGTGTCAATGCAAGGTCCATGCATGGTGATGTGTCACAAAGAAGTGGTTCCAATGGAGCTGCAGAGAAGATGTAAGGTCGGTGTGTCGAGATACGTCATGCAGCAGCATTTCTAAGGAACTGTGAGCCACAATGCAGAGCCTTGCAAGGTGATGTGTCATGCTGTGCTGGTTCTGCTGGAACCACATATATTATAGAATGCACTTTCAGGTGCACTTCCAAGGGTCAACAACTGGGGTGGGACCACTTGGGAGGGTAGCAATCACAGCAGACAGAGCCCAGCTGCTGGGTTCAAGGAGGTTGGAGCCTTCTGTCCCTGAGGCTCTGGTCAAGAGGCTAGCCAACAAGCCATTGAAGTTACTCCGGTGATCCTGGGTTCAAGATGCAGGCCCAGTCATTTTACTCAGGTAGCAGGGCAACAGGAAAACAGAGTTGTAGTCCTTCTAGCAGAGCTGCACAGCTGTCCTCTTGAGTCTTCCACAGGCCCAGAGTTGTACTAAAGAGTTGGGCCTGAAGGTCCAATATTTATATCCGGTGCCTAATCTGAAGTAGAAGAAGGTTCTGGGAGATTCTATCCCTAGAAGTGCTTGGAATTCTCTGACTCCTCACCCTGGCCTCAGAGTATCTGGAGTCACATTAGATCAGTGACAAAACCTTTTTGAGTGTTCTTAGGCAGAGCCTTTGTGATGTGCATGTGTGATGGTAACAGTTCCTCCCCCCCATCAAGGCAGAAATATCCGAGCCTACCAACACCTATGGACTTTTGTTTTACTGTCTGAAAGCAATACAGAAAGACCAACTGCCACCTACACTCAGTCATAGTGCAGGACCCGCAGGATGCCTATTTTTCCCAGAACCTGGGCCTAGTTGATTGAAGAGGCACAGCAAGCTTGCTGTGGCCTAGATGATGTGGCCTGTTCCATTGTGCAGGGGTTGGGCTCTGACAAGCAGCACTATAGGCTGATCCGGCATTTGCCCATCCTGTAGAGTGGGCTCTCGCAGCTGGAGCGTGGACCCGGGGAGGGTTTTGGTGCCCTGCTTCCCGGACTGTGGGGTGTGCCCTGAGCAGCAGCCAGGGAGGAGTGTCAGGTCTGGCCCACTCTGTGGCTTGGCGCGTGCGTCTGAATTTGGTGGACCAGCGTTAGCAATTATTTCGGGCCCTCCTGCGAGGGATGCAAGTTTTGGTGGCCTCTGGGTTCAACAGGGTGATGCTGCTTAGACGGAAAGGTGTGATGGCTGACCGACACCTGAGAGGAGTGTTGCATGGCCTGCCGTGAGCTGCGGTGCAATGGAAGACACCAGCGGCTCCACCTGTTCCTAGGGAACAGCGCTTGGAGTGAGCAGAAAATATGAGGGCAGCCCCTAGCTGCCAGGGGCATCTGAGGAGTCTGCGCAGCACGGAGTACACCCTCCAGTGACTGGTGCACCCACATATGGGCCTACACATCCAGATCTGTGCAAATCACAGGCAATTCTGGGTGCAGCCCCCCCAGTGGTGTCCTCCATGGGGGGCAACTAGTGAGAACTTTAGCCTGACAGTCCTTAACTTTATGTTTCTGCTTATGGAGGTAACTGTTATATGGAGCCACATGCCCTTTCATATTACTCCAGCTACGTACTGCAGAGAAAACACTTGGAAACATGTGTGGGCATTAGGGGTGTAGCCTCATGAGGTGAGCCTTATATGTGGCGGTTGCTAGTCGTTGCTCAGCCTGCCCCACCCCGCATGCACAGACATTATGCAAGGGGAATCATTGGCATTGCTTTAGGGTTCATAGGAACTAACTAAGGCGGACTCCTCTCCACAGTGGTGTAGATACTTCAGTGCACTTGGTTCACCAGTTGCAAGGGCATCAGTGATTTGCTGCACTACCAAAAGCACTAGGCCATTGCCACAAGATAGCCAGGGAGCACCCCCCACCCTGAAGATAGTACTGGAGGCCTCATTGACAATGTAGCACCTGGAAACTACTCTTAAGACACACTCAAGTCAGTTTGAGAACATACTGCATGCCATTTCAGACATGAAAACATAATTAGAAAATTAGATAGATTCTGTCTCCCAGGACGTCAGTCTCCTCCAAGTTGACAGCCGTAAAATGTCCGACAGGGTAGCAGAAACAGAATCGTCCCTTTGTACCAGGGGACCCACTGTCCAAGAACTGCAAGAACAAATGAAGAGGCTTGGCGCGGAAGTGGTGACCTTACATCACAGAGCGGAAGAGGTTCTTGTCAGATTAACTTGCACTTCATGGGGTGAGTGCTCATTCTAGAACACTGGCTAATGAACAACATACTAAGGGGAAGATACCGAAATTATTTTCCATAGAACGTGCTCACAGGATTACTGACTGGCTGCTACCACGCAGCACACCTTCCAGCCCTCTCATTGCCTGCTTTCTCAATTATAGAGATTGAAATATGATCCTGCAACACTTTTGGACTTGTGGGTTGGAGCAGTGTGAAGGTGCCACCATTACAGCTTATCCAGACTTTACAGCAGAGGTGCAACGCCAATGAAGCTCCTACTAAAAAATCAAACAGCACCTTTGTGAACACAATATCAAATATGGCCTGATGTTGCCTGGCAGGCTCTGAGTGACAGCTGATGAGAGGACCCACATCTTCTCCACACCTGCAGATGCTTGAACATGGATGTACGGTGAGGGCGTTGCTCAATCCTTGTTGGAGGAACATGATCAAGGAGAATGGTTGATGCCTATTGCCCATCACCAAAATAGATCACAGGCCAAATCCACTAAAACCCAAGCAGCGGGAGAGAGTTAAGGCACAGCAGAAGAAAGCACTTCAGACTGAGAATGCCTTTGTGACACTACAGGACAGTCCTCAGATGTACTCTGACTCGGACACTGGGAGCTCCCAGTCCACTCTTCTTGACATGGTTAAAGGCCCTGATGTCACCTCCCAGACAGCGGATGACCTCTGATTGTTGCTCAAGGTTTGGTTAGCACTAACTTCAAAAGTGGGGTAAGCACCTAGATTTTCTCCTAAACATACTTGTGATATTTATCTTGATGTTTTTTCAAATCCATCCAACATTTATTATTTGTCCACATGCAGTCTTGCATGGCCTTCGCTGGACACATAGGGTCGCGCCTGCCAGTGTCATGGCTGGATGCCCACGTTCTGACTGCACTCGCCTCCATTGGTAAATTTTTTGGATGTGCCTTTTATTTTGTCTTACCATTATTCCTATTCAGGGCCAAGGCTGAGGCACATAACAGATAAACTTGTCACCCCTCACTCGAAGATTTCCACATGGACAGTATTTATTTTTCTCCTTACTGTACTAGGGCTAATTGGCAGTGTGCCTATCCCTCACCAGCTTTGGGGTTTGATGTTAAAGGTTGCTACACTGGTTCTATTTGAATTGATTTTGCAGAATGGGGTGAAAGGTGAGGGCATGGCTGGGTGGCTCGAAGTACGGGAAATTGTATTGTTAACACACACACGGTGTACAGTCATTAGCGCCTCTAATGTCACTTGTAAGGGAAAACCATGATGCACATGTCCAAATAAATTTCTCTATCATGGGTACCTACACTATTAATGCCGCCCAGCGCTACAATGTAATGTCATGGAATGTGCGTGGTATGGCCACTCTGGCTAAAAGGTATCAAATTCATGCATTCCTTAAAGGTTAACATGTGTACTTGTGTTCTTGCAGGAGACGCATCTCCTTGAAAATGAGCTGTGGAAACTTAGAAAATGGGTGGTGAGGACAAATATACGGCACCTCATCATCAGCATTTGCCAGAAGGGTACTGATATGGATAGCATCAGGCATGATGAGCACCCGTTACAGAGGGAATACCCTTAATCCCCGTACACAACCTTCATGCTAAAATAGATTTAATCTGGGACATGGTTGCACACTGGGAGTACCTTGCTTATACGATTTCTGACCACTCGCCACTACTGCTCACTCTGCAGTGGGGCAGACTGTGTTCCACTATTCCCATGTGGCGTCTGCAGACTGAGGCATTATTAGATACCCCATTTAGGGAGGAGCTCTTCAGCTGTATTATACAATACTTGAAACAAAACAGTGGCTCGACTGCCCCTCAAGCCATGGAATGGGATGCCCACAATCAGTAGTGAGGGGCTATTGCCTCTTGGCCACATCGGGGGTTCAGCGCACACTACACAGGGAAGTCAATGAACTGGAAAGAGAAATGCAGACATTAGAGACAGAAATCGCGAATCAGTTGGCGACATCCGCTTGTCTTTTAAGCTGCATAAACTTTTTATTGTCACCAATTTCAGCCTATGCCATCATGATTACCAATATTACTTCACTAGACTATGGGGGTCATTCCGACCCCGGCGGGCGGCGGGCGCCACCCGCCGGGCGGAGACCGCCAAAAGACGGCACCGCGGTCAAATGACCGCGGCGGTCATTCTGACTTTCCCGCTGGGTGGGCGGGTGACCGCCAAAAGGCTGCCCGCCCACCCAGCGGGAAAGACCCAGCAACGATGAAGCCCGCTCCGAATGGAGCCGGCGGAGTTGCTGGGGTGCGACGGGTGCAGTGGCACCCTTCGCGATTTTCAGTGTCTGCTTTGCAGACACTGAAAATCATTATGGGGCCCTGTTAGGGGGCCCCTGCACTGCCCATGCCAGTGGCATGGGCAGTGCAGGGGCCCCCAGGGGCCCCACGACACCTGTTCCCGCCATCCTGTTCCTGGCGGTAAAAACCGCCAGGAACGGGATGGCGGGAAGGGGGTCGGAATCCCCATGGCGGCGCTGCTTGCTGGATTCCCTGGGCCAGGGGAAAACCGGCGGGAAACCGCTGGTTCCCCTTTTCTGACCACGGCTTTACCGCCGCGGTCAGAATGGCCCAGGAAGCACCGCCAGCCTGTTGACGGTGCTTCCGCGGTCGTTGGCCCTGACCCCCTATATGCTTAGGGTGACCACTCAGGCAGATTATTGGTGTGGCTTGTCTGCGACAAACTTCAGCATAACCTAACTGACTGATCGATCCATGGCTACCACACAACCGATTTGTTGGCCTACCCCCAGCAATTGGATTTGTTTTTGAATGATACCCCCGATATAGCTTTTCCCCCTCCAGCACACGGCCCTTGGCGAACCCTTGCAGTTGGAGGAACTACAAACAGCTATTTCCCAGAAATCTTGTAATAAAACAACTGGTATGGATGGCCTGCTGATAGAGTACTGTGCCACATACTTGGCACATCTTATCCACCCCTGCTGGAGGTGTTCACAGAAGCATGGACATGAGGGGAACTCCCTGGCTCGCAGTGTGAGGCTTTGATCATAATGCTGCCCCAGCTAAGTCGTGACCCCACAGACATGTGATCCTATAGACCATTATCTCTCCTTGATCTCGAATGTAAAATATTGTGCAAGATTCTTGCGAATAGACTTATCCCCTAGTTAGCAGCTTAGTTCATGAAGATCAGGCGCTGGATTCATACTGGGCCATAGCACATTCCTAAATATACAGAGACTAGTATGCATCCTACATGACACTCCACTTGCAGCATACAATAGAATCGCTGTATCGCTAGATATCAAAAAGGCATTTGACACTCTTAGCTGGGATTTTTTATTTACTACACTAAGCCGTATGGGTTTCGGGCATGAGTTCTTGGGTTCATGTCTGATACGCTAATCCATCGTACAGGATGAAAACAGGTCGCTCGATCTCTGAGAGTTTCTCGATTAATGGGGCACGAGGCAGGGCTGTTCATTATCCCCATTATTATTTGTGCTTGCAATGGAACCTTTGGCCAGTCACCTTCACTTGTGGGCACAAGAATGGGGGATCCACAAGCTGAACACTCACCATATTGTATCACTTTATGCCGACTATGAAGTGATCTACCTTAGAGATGTCAGGACCACATTTCCTGATGTGATGTCTCTGCTGGACACCTTTGGGAAGCTCTCAGACCTTCGGGTCAATTGGTCCTACTCCTGTCTTTTTCCCCTAGTCCACTTGCCTTCTCCCCTCTTGGATGCACTCCCGGCCAACCAGTTACCATGCTGTTTTGACTCCTTTTCATATTTGGGTGTTCAAGTATATCACTCTCTGGATGCCCTCACGCATGGTAACCTGGGCTGTGCACTTCGCTCCATGATAGGGTCTCTCAATTTCTGAGGTTCCTTCCTGCTGTAACCACTAAGCAGAGTGGCAGTAGCTAAATGTTGATCCTCCCCAGATTGATGTACTTTTTTGCAGCTTTGTCCATAATTGTCCCAAGAGTTTCTTTTAAGAACTAGATGGATTATTATTGGGATTAATATGGAGCAAGGATAGACATTGTGTGGAACTGCAAATTTTACAATGCCTGCTCCTGGGGGGCCCAGCCACTCCAAATGTTCAACTCTACTATGCTGCAGCACAACTTCAATGGTCCCTCAATTGGCTGGGCACCTCTGCCAATGCGGAAGATGAACAGATGTGTGCACGATTAGGAGCGACTCCAATATATATCTGGCTTATGGAATGCACAAAATTGTGGCTTGAGAGCACCATCTCAATGGAACTGCCGGCACTTGCCGGCACCGTTATGTACGGGGTAGGTTTTCCTCCCTCCTCACTCCCCCCTCATCCCCATTTATCAATTGCCAGACGGCAGACACTTGACCAGGTCTCATGATCTTTCTCCGTGGATAACAAGAGGGACGGAGACAGTGGGGGACTACTTTGATTATGGCACCCTTATGTCATATGATGCCATTAGGGGACCTACTTCCTAGGGCTCGGGGCATTCCTGACATATCATGCTATTCGCTGACTACACAGAGCGGCTTGGGGTGCCAGCAATATGGAGCCTTCACACTCTCCAATTCTTCACAGATTATTATCAGACACTGGCTCAAGGATGGTAATAACAATCTTGCACGGACCCTTATCAGTAACTGCTACCTCACACATGGAGGTGGCACTCAATAGATGGAATTCAGTTCTCCAGCAACCCGTGACACCCAAAACTTGAATGGTAGCTCACCAACAAGTAAGAAAGGTGTCTCGTAATCCTAGAGTCCACTACACGCAGTTTAACTTCATTCATCAGACATATTCATCCCAACAGCGCATTAAACACATTTTCCCTGTCTCGACCCCCAGATGTCTGCATTGCGGGCTTGACGAGGCAGGTTTCTACCATATGGTTTGGGAATGTCCCCTGTTGTTGAATATGTGTTGGGATATTGTGGAGGAAATATCTGACAGAACAGACAGTTTATTCGTCCCTATCCCAGAATCCTGCCTCTGAGTATTGGTTCCAGACCCAAACAAACAAGACAAATATCTCCACAGATTGGCTGATCTAGCATTTATTCTGTATAAAAGACAACATGCTATGCAGTGGAAGGCCCCCATGCCACCGGAGGTTCCCTCTTGGCGCCAGTTGACACTGAAATGGGCGAGTAGAGACATGTGTCCTGAGATCCCTCCAAGATAGTGGTCAGCTGTTCATGGGATACGAAACATGGGACCCGCTTGTAATGAAACTTGAAGCTAAAAGTGACATTTGCCTGCCCTGATGAGGTTAACATCTCACATGAACCCAAATGACTCCTACTTACACTTATTTCCGGACTAATGGGTTGACCACACTGATCATTCTCATTTACATACATTAACAATGCAAGCACAGGAATATCTTGGAGGGACTTTTACCCAAAGGTGAAGATGTGTGCCTGTTTTCATTGAAGGCGGGGGTTGATTGCCCCAGACTCCCATGGTTTGGTCATTGGTGTCCCTCGGCACACGGTTTTCATGTCATCCACTCATGTAGCACGTGCACATGTAATGATCGCTGTTAATTTTGCATTAATGTTCCTGTTTGAGTACCATGATAATGAATATTTGTTCCTCTTCAGATTGTTTTATGAACAAAGATAGAACTGTGTATTTTACTACATTGTGCAAATTCTCCCTTGACTATGTTTGTGAATGCATTGCAAAGCCATACCTATTTCTCTGATGGTTACAGTTGAAACTTAAAAAATCAGTAGATAACATTTTAAAAAGAGGGCTTTATATCCATTACAATTATTTAGACACCCAACTTAAAATGCCTACCTGCTCCCAACTGAAAGTTATCACTTATCAAATGAAGTAATTTAACATAATATTATCTTATGGGAGAGAGAGACCTTGCATTACTAGGAATTGAATTTAAGGAGTTTTCACTACCAGCACATATAAAAGTTAAAAGTTAATGTTCATGTTTTCAATACACTGCACCCTGCACTCAGGGCTATTTAGGGTGTACCCTAAGGGACGTGTATGTTATTGAAAAGGAATGTTTTGCCAGGTCAAAATGGCAGTGTGAACTGCACACACAGGCTGCAATGGCAGGACAGAGAAATTTGTAATGGAGTTGGCACAATGAGTGCCCACTGATAATATTTAATTAACAGGCTGTGGGTGCATGTAGTGCCACTTTACTAGGTACTTAGAAGTTTATCAAATGTGCAAATATGTAAGCCAGTGTTATCATAATTAAAGGAGAGGGTACAAGCACCAGTTAGCATTGGTAAAGTGCACAGAGTGCTAAATCCAGCAATAACAAAGTCTGCAAAAACACAAGGCTAGAAGTCAAAAAGCTAGAGAAAAACCACACCAAGGACGTCAGGTTCAACATTTACCGGATCACATTTTCTACTGACTGGCTTGCTGGGACAACCTTCTCAAGAAGACATTTGTCATATTTTTAATATTGTTCCCCAAATCATAGTGATTTCCTTCAATTGTTGTCATTCAGTAATTTATCCTTCTATAGGACTGACCCAAATCTCTAGTTCCCTACACAGTCTAAGTGTAGTTAATCAGACATTGGTGTGTTTCTATGGGTTTGCACAGGGATCCACACCTTACTCTTAATGGAATCTTGGTGATGTATAAGAATCCAATGGGGATTCTACATTATTAGCATGCAGTATTGGCTGGCACCCAAGGGAACATACCAGCCTCCAATATTTTGAAACCTAGAGGCAGAGGGGAATCCACAGTGCTGTTTCTTGCATGAGTTTGATTATCCAAATCCATTGGGTAATATACCAGTAGGGTTAAATAAACACAATTTCTTTAATTTTCTGTGACAGAAATGTAGAGAACTTCGAGCATGTGGTAAAGATCCCACTATTGAATGTTCTCACATTTCACTCAATAAAACTGTACTCCACATTTGTGGCTGGGCTTATTACACAAGGCAGGTAAAGGGCACATTTGTGACGAAGTGAAAACCAAAACACCAAATAGAAACTGGTTTGACTTCACACGATCACATGTTTGGCCTGCTATGATCTACTCATCCATTCATGTGAGATAATTGTTTGGCGGGATATTGAGTCAGAATAGTCTGTGATGGTAGTTTGCCTCCTACACACACATGTCCTTGCTGGGCATACATGTGTTTCTTTACCTAAGCGAGGGGCAAAATGTGGTTTGGTATTTTTCTGAGGCTAAGCAAAAATCGAACAATGCCTAACCTCCTCACTGAGACACAGATATGTTTCTGTATGTCTGCACCACTAAAAGAAGCCATGCAGAGGTTGGATTATTTTCTGAGGTTACAAAATCCAATCAACATCTGTCCCCTGCCTGGAATGCAAAACTCTGGGACTGTGTCCCAGAAAGAAGATAGACACTGATGGATTTTTTCTTAGGCTAAAGAATACTCTAAGAGCATCTAGCTTCATGCTTGACAAGCAACATGCAGCTCCTTACTCTCCCAGTGTTTCTCTTAAACAGAGCAATACTGGAAGATGATTCAGGAAGTGGAGATTGCAAGGGGAGGAACCAGGAACATCAGTAGTGTACACCCTTCAAGTTCCCACTTCCTCGTTGGTTTCTTCCGCTGGATGAGTTTGAGGGATGTTAGGAGAGATGGTGGGAGAGGGTTGCTGCTCCTTTATCACACTCTCTCCCATACATCCCTCTCTCCCACCAATAGGAATAAAGTGACTCAAATGGTAGACATTGGTAGGGCACAATTGAGGAAAGTCATTGCTGTCCTTATCGCTTCCTGTACAAGACCCATCCCTGGATGGGCACAGGAGGGGCTAGAAAATACCCCAGACTTATCCAATATGTGTGTGATGTCATTCTGGACACGACATACATATTAATGAGCTAGCTTATTATGGAGAAACAGGCACACACAAACTCCTTTCCCCCACCTTCTGGCCAAGGAAAGGTACAACCCTCATTGAAAGGGGGAGGGAAAAAAATAAAAATAAAGACCTTTGTGCAGTGGACATCCTTTCATGGAAAATATATATATATATATATATTTTAACAAATGAAAGTCCCACAGTTAACGGGCTACATCCACCAAACAAGGCTGGTGCAGACAAACGGTTGTGGCTCCCATTTTGAAGGAATATATTATTTCGGGCACTTCATTCAAAAGTAGAAAAAATAAGTTGCACCCAACGTGTCAGCTTCTCAAGCACAAGGCTTTATTTGAAATAACAATTCAAAAAAACAATTCAATTCAAAGAAATATACTTCTAAGATGGCAACCCGTTTCAACACAAAAGTGTCTTCATCATGGTCGAATTGAAAACACCTGTGCACTTTCCCTTCTGACATTATATACCCCTTGTTCATAGACATAAACAAAATACTACCATAAACAGGGAAATCTCAAATGGTTTCACTATATATTCCATGATTGCAAACTGCAAAAAGAAGATTAATTAAATAATTAAAATAAAATAAAATAAAAACTAACAAAACAATTTAGAAAATTTAGTATATAACTAAAATAATATTTACAGCATCATTACCAATTTTGGTTAATCATATTACCCATTCCAGGTAAGGTTACCAAATAGCCCATTAATCACACTTTTCATCATTATAAAAAAGAAAAAGAAGACATTTCCTATATATTCATGTTGATTGTAAATGAATAAGTTAACCAAACCCCATTACACTGCTTATATTGCATTGCTGCAACTTCATTATAGAATCTCAGTCTTGGCCAAGTGGCCACAATTAAAATGTTTCCATGCCGGAAAAAAGACACCCTCATACCTGAAACCATTGACTAATGAAAATAACATGGGAATGTCACAAGTTTCAACTACTACAAATGTGTGAGAAATAACAAGAGCGCCTATTGGGTAAATCAGAGAGAGAGAACACACCTATTCATTATTGCACTATCACATTAACCCTACATGTACATGAAGTTCCTCATCCTCGTTTAAACCCCCCGGTGTCTTAATATATTCAGATTCCCTTATTCTAAGGAGTCTCTCTCAGTCCCCTCCACATATATTTCTCTCGATTAAGACACCGGGGGGTTTAAACGAGGATGAGGAACTTCATGTACATGTAGGGTTAATGAAATAGTTGGGTGCGACTTCCTTTTTCTGCCTTTGAATGAAGTGGCAGAAATAATGTATACATATATATATATATCTATATACATATGGAAATTAAGCGCTCCAGTTCAGGAAGTTATTTAAATGGAACTGTGCATTATGGGAGTTGGAGTTTGGTTATTGAAGTCACATGACTGTGTATTTAAAAAGCACTGGCTCACTCACATCTGCTCTTACTTACCTGTGAACAAGGCATGCTGTTGGCGAAACGCGTCAGGATTTTTTGTCTTGCTGCTCAGAAATGCTATTAAATGCTTGGATTTTAACATGGACTGGTGCCTGGGCTTTTCGTGTTTGGGAGATATTTTCTGTGGGATGCTTCGCCCCAGTAACCTAGGCCGCCCTGCAGGGTCTGTGGCCCCTTACGGAGCAGGAAGTGACAATGATAGTTTTATGGAAGGGGCCCGACCCACTCACCTTCATGCAAACAAGGCATTTATCCGAGAAAAATATTGTGATGGATGGGAGCAAGGGATAGGAGGGAGACAGTGTGCCTCTCCTCTTACTTTACACGTATTCCTTGTATTGCTGTTATCATGCTGGGCAGCAACTGTAAAAGCAAGTGGACTATCAAGTAATGGATACCTAATGCACATAGGAACATTTGTATGGTGAACTGAAGTGCCTGTGACGCTAATGCAGCTATATGGAAATTAAGCGCTCCAGTTCAGGAAGTTATTTAAATGGAACTGTGCATTATGGGAGTTAGAGTTTGGTTATTGAAGACACATGACTGTGTATTTAAAAAGCACTTGCTCACTCACACCTACTCTACTTACCGGTGAACAAGGCATGCTGTTGCCGAAACGCATCAGGATTTTTTGTCTTGCTGCTCAGAAATGCTATTAAATGCTTGGATTTTAACATGGACTGGTGCCTGAGCTTTTCGTGTTTGGGATATATATATATATATATATATATATGTTTATGTATATGTGTGTGTGTATATATATACATATATATATATACATATGTATATATATATGTTTATGTATATGTGTGTGTATGTGTGTGTGTGTATATATATATATATATATATATATATATATATATATATATATATATACATATACATATATATATATATATATATATATATATATATATATGCATTTCCTGTAATGATGTATAGAAGAGTAGCCGGACAACAAATTGAAGTTCAAAATACTTTAATACCAGATGCTTCCTCCCAATTTAATGTGTTTCAGCCGTAGCCTTGCTCACGTACACATTGGGAGTTTACTACACAAATTAAATATCCATGCCTGACAGAAGTCAAACAAAGGACTACATAGAATACATACTTACAATCCACAAAAAAGTATGGGCGCCATCTTAGAGTGTCCAAAGGTACATTGAATATATAATATTATATACAAATGTCATGATTACAATTCTTATTATTATATGAATGGAAAACATTTTTAAGAATGTTATAAATACCATATTCTCCAAATTCTTTTATATAAATATGTAATCCATTCATGAAATACTATAAATTATATCATGACCGCCATACCATTACTATTACTTGGAACATTCAATTATATTGCCTCTCATACTCTATAAATATCAATAAATCTATTCCTTTAAGCCAATATATTTCTGTCAGAAAAGCATCTTATTACCAACTATCATGTGAGCAAATCCCCAACCTACACATCTAAAGTATAAATATATTTCTCAAACAATTTGAAATACAAACTATTTTAAATTGTTTGATACAAAACATCACCAGCAAGCCAATTCAACCCTGATGTACATTCATTTCCTCACTTGAATTGAGACCCACAGGGCTCAGGGGGTTAAGCCTAATAATCATCTTGGATTCTAAAATCCTCATTTTTTTCTCTCTATTACCACCCCTCACAGTAGACTTCATCTGATCAATAACCGCAAAACTAAGCAGCCATTCATCCACATTGTGTTTCTCATGAAAATGCCTTGCCACCGGATAGTTTTGGTCATGATCGCGAATGGCTCTAATACATTACAGAACCCTCTTCTTGGCTTTATATATTGTACTGCCCACATAAAGTTTTTTGCATGGGCATCTCAGACAATAAATACAAAAATCTGTATTGCAATTATAATTACGCCGAATTTGATGGGTCCAATGTCCATTATCACCAAACACTATGCCTGCAAGCTTTACACTGTTTGCAGCAGAAAAACCCAGCCGGGTAATCTGATGCCATAACCCTAGCGTTGCCACTTGTGACCATATTATGACTTAAATCCTCTCTTAATGATCTACTCTTCCGGAAGGTGATCAAGGGCATATTGGAGATAACTACTTAAAACAGAGTCAGTATGTAATATGTGCCAGCTTTTGTTCAAAATCTGTCTCAAAATGTGTGATTGGTTGGAATATGTGGTGATAAATCTCATACTTTGGTCTCTTCTGTCTGTCTCTAACCTCGGATATAGCAAACTCTCCCTCTTTATATTATCTGCCTTTCTTTTGGCTTGTAGGATAATTTTGCTGTTACATCCTCTCTCTTGAAAGCGCTTGACACTATTCTCACTTTCTTTCTGATAATCATCCCATGTATTGCATATCCTACAAGCTCTCAGAAATTTACCAAAAGGAATACTGGCAATAAGCTTTGGTGGATGTGCCCTATACGCATTTAATAGACTATTCCCAGCAGTAGCCTTTCTATGTAATTTAGGGCCAGATGTAGCAAAGGTTTTTACCCATTCTGTGTCTATGGGAAAAAGTGTTCGTACATATGGCCCTTAGTCCTTAACGATTCCTCGTGGACCAACACATCAACATACAAAAATGGAATTTGTTTCTTACTGCATTGTTCACTCAGATGTAAATTGTAGTCATTCCTATTCAAACCAGCCACAAAGCTCCTAGCCGATTTCTCATCACCTTTCCAAACCACAAAGATTTAGTCTATATATCGACACTAAAAAACAACCTTCTCATTGTAATTTGGTATACTAGTGGATATCTGTTCCTCCCACCAGCCCATAACCAGATTCGCATAACTGGGTGCAAAACATGTCCCCATTGCTGTACCCTGAATCTGTCTGTACAGCTTATCATCAAATAGAAAAAAGTTGTTATTAAGACAACAACTGATCATATCATAAATCATCTCTGTATGCATCAAAAATGAGAACGATCTCGCCCTCAAAAAATGTCGGATCGATGCTAACCCTAAATCATGTTGAATACAGGTGTACAGGCTAGTGACATCCATAGTAACGAGAAGGTAATCTTCTTCCCATTGGACTCCATCAATCATACTCAAGAACTGCGTTGTATCTTTTATGTATGATGGAAGACTCTCTACAAAAGGTCCCAAGAAATAATCTATATATCTAGAGGTATTTTCCAAAAGGGACCCTATAACAAATACTATAGGTCTACCTGCCTGGAAGAGTGACACTGTTTTTGTGTAATTTAGGTAATAGACAGAGTATGGGAATCACAGGTGAATCACATTTCAAGAATTGGTATTCCTCCCAATTCAATAAGCCTTTGTCCCTCCAGTCAATCAACATTTCGAAATATTTTGTGTTGGATTTTTTAACATCAATCAATTTCACTGGTGTGTAACATGTACCATCATTCACTTGTCTCCATCCTTCTGCTAAATAGACATCCTTATCCAAAACAACAACATTCCCTCCTTTATCTGACTGTCTAATTACAATATTGCAGTCATTCTTTAATCCTTGTAATGCTTCCCTTTGCACCTTAGTCAAATTGTGATGTTCACTCTTTCTCACTTGATGTCTGATCTTCTTCAATTGTTTGATGACATCCCTTTCAAAAACATCTATAGCCTCACATTGTATAGCAGGTACAAAACACAGATTTTGGTTTAAACGAAGTGGAACAAGGGCTATTCAATTCAATGCCCAGGTCCAATAAGTTTAACATAGGATCTTCATGGGCTTCAACACCATCATGCAAACATGATAACGTATGTAATACCTCAACATCAGAAATATTTAATGTGCTGACAGATTGCTTGTCCCCAACATGTTCATCTGATGTGACCCTTGTGAGAAACCATTTCTTTGATTTCAATTTTCCAACCAAATGAAAAAGGTCAATTCTTGTCTGTACATAATCAATATCATTCCTAGGACAGAAGGGCAAACCCAATGCTAAAAGACTTGTCTCTTTCTTAGTTAGTACTCTCATCAACAGATTAACCACCGTCTTCACATCACTTTCCGAGCTATGGTTGTCACGCCTATTTGCCTCAACTCTTCTTTTCCTTGCTCGTATCTTTGCTGCCCGGTTCCTCTTCCTCTGCCTCTTGTACCTCGACCCATGCCTCTTTGGGGAAATACTTATTTTATTTGGTCTGTCCTTCCCTAATTTGAAAGGCAAAATTTGCTTTGAAAAATTAGACCTGTTTGTGTTCTTGTCCACATCCGGTCCTTTCTCTAGGAGGGAATCAGACACATCAGACTGGTTACCATCCGATATATCACTCTCTTCCACTTCTGACGTGAGTTCCCTACTGTTATTCTCAATCACTGGTTCCTTCTAATTTTCCACATACATATGATATTATTTGCGATGAAAGGTTAAAATCCTGCTTGATTGATAGTCCTTAAAGTCTTGTATAAATTTGCGTTGTTTTTTAGACATAATGGGGGTCATTCTGACCCTGGCGGTCCATGACCGCCATGGCGGAGGGCGGCGGAAGCACCGCCAACAGGGTGCCGGTGCTTCCTCGGCGATTCTGACCTCGGCGGTAAAGCCGCGGTCAGAAAAGGGGAGCTGGCGGTTTCCCGCCGGTTTCCCGCTGGCCCAGGGAATCCGCCATGGCAGCGCTGCTTGCAGCAGCGTGGCGGGAACGGGTGCCGTGGGGCCCCTGGGGGCCCCACAAAATTTTCACTGTCTGCTGTTCAGACAGTGAAAATCGCGACGGGTGCCACTGCACCCGTCGCACACCAGCAACTCCGCCGGCTCCATTCGGAGCCGGCATCCTCGTTGCTGGGGCTTTCCCGCTGGGCGGGCGGGCGGGCGGCCTTTTGGCGGTCGCCCGCCAGCCCAGCGGGAAAGTCAGAATGACCGCAGCGGTCTTTTGACCGCGGTACGGTCTTCTGGCGGTTCCCCAATATCTTCTTCAAATCTACTCAATTTTTTCTCAAAATTTTTCTTACATTCTTCCATAACATCCTCAGATGTAAGAGACAAAATCTCAGTTGACACTTTCTCAATCTCATCCAAAGCCTTCTTTCTATCTTTAGATGCATACCTGATCAGGATTTTCATCATATTCAGTGAACTGACTTTAGAGTTCTCTGCCCATTCCTCTAGCATATCAGGATCTGGATCTTCATAAGTAGGTATGGTATAGATCCTCAAACCTCTAGGAACTCTTTCTACATCAATGTACCTTTGTAGAGACTCAATCTCCCACCACTTAGAGATCTCCTTTCTAGACAGTTTCTCCATCTTTTCATAAAGTAATTGCAATTTAAGTTCTGAACCACCATTCGCATGACTCTCCATTCTTCCCTTCGGGAGTGTCATATGGGCAAAAAAGAGTTTGCTGGACTTTTCTTTCCACCGAACCTCAAGGGAGGAAGCCATCTTAGTATCAAAGAAATTAGACCACCAAATGTGAACCCTATATTTCTATTGTCCACTCCACCACCACAAGTTTTCCTCAATTTGGTCAATCACCATATAGAAGATCCAAAAATCCAAAAAGTCTAAATAGTCTTCCCAACAGGTACCACTCATTACTTTGGACAAATATATCTCATTGTATAATGCCAAACACAAGGGACGACTTGACTTGTGGACTGACTCAAAATTTGAAACTCCAGAAACCTCCTACCGTGCAGTGTTGTCTCCACACTGACTAAAGCACAATTGTTCCAACAGTAATTGTAATACACTCTGTTGTACACGTTTGTGCCTGCCTTCGTAGGATTACACCAGCTTGATACATTCATTAGTAGTAAACATTGGACACATCTATATGTCTATATGTGTTACAAAAAAGATTGTTCCTTTAGCAGAAGGGAATCACTGCAGTCACTTAATCTTTTTTTTTAAAGTATTTATTCAGGCTAAAGTAAAATGAGCAAAAACATAATCCCGCCCAAAGTGTTTCGGGGGACCTCGCTCCCTTGTTAATGGGAAATAATAATAGTCCATACTTCAATTTCCATTTATCATTTCAGATACTTACTCAACATAAATACCGAACTACAAAAAGTTATAAATCTACAGCGGCCATCTTGGAACATGTTATTTCTTATATTCTTTTTGATCAAACTTCAAGATGTTGTCTAATTTACTCCAATACAAACAAACATACTGTTCTATTTGACTTCTATTCCTTAACATTATTACTTATTACTACCAGATTGTTCTGCCAATTCGGTCAACAATTTAATCATTTAACATTGCATCAATAATGGTACTAATATCAATATTTCTAGCCTCAATGGTCTCTCTCTATACAGTACCCTATCAATCAAAAAAAGAAAAGAACAACTTTCCTTATAATGCCGCCTTTTCCATCGTCGTAATCTCATCTTGTATGATATATTAGCTATGTTGCTTTGCATCAAACATCATTCTATCCTTCTGTAAAACGAAAAGCAAAAAAAGAAGAAAGTTCATCTATTAGAGGTTTCACAACATACAGTGTCAATTTTAAAATTTAAAATACAGTCAAACATAAGCAGTAAATATATGTATTTGACAGAGTCAAACGTCATGCACCTCAAAAAACATGGCCAGACCATAAAAACTATTTCAACCATGCACTCTAAAGAGCACACAGGAATCTAATGCTAATGAGAGCGCTTCGCGATCACACCAAGAGTATGAAGCAATATATAAATAAAGCAATTGAATCACCCAAAAAATGGTATGGGCCTCATCTTTTTGCCAGTCATGTCATCCTACCAGGTATGTTTGACAAACATAAATTATTTGTGCCCCACCCATCATTCTTCTTATCTTTACTTCTAATTGATGTACAGACAGTGTACTACAGGACAATTAGAAAATACAAACATATTTTTAAAGAAGCTTTGCCAGTCCACTAGGCTTATGACGGCTCAAGCAAATGCAGCTGCTCTCTTGTGTGACTTCAAATTCTGTTAAGGCTACCTCCTGTATCACCCTTTACCAGTTGATGCCCTGAGATACATTAAATTTGGTTATATTTTATGTTATTAGTTAATAATGCTTAGCTCATTATCTCTCATTCAGAGCCCTGATGTCTCTTTATTGCAAACAATTTTTTGTGCAACAGAAAAGCTCAGCTTGGAGAGGATGATGGGAGAGGAGAGGATGATGGGAGATGCACTCAGCAGGCATGCTACCTCATCCTGTCATGGCAGCCTTAGCCCACGTCCATTCAGATGCTCTTGGCGGACTCCTCCCCTGGAGGTTACTTGCTTGTGGTATTTTGAGGCTCACCTGGGTTGTTTCTGCATGCTGTGCTCTCGGGGAAAGCAGGAGGGGGGAGCAGTATCCAATTGTTGATAGTGCTGGCTTGAAGCCTGCGGTTGCACAGACCCCTGGTCGGCGTGTCTATGATCGAGGAAGCTCTCTGGCAGTGCTGTGGATTGCCATCTCCTAACTAACCTCCAGAAGTGTGGCTCAAACAGCATTGATGTGCCAGTATGTGACGCTGGAAGGGTGACTAATTTGTGATGGAGACTGTACTGCTGCATAGAGCACTGAGTGAATCTTAGGTTTTTTCTGCCTTCATCTTTTGTGCCACCCTCTCCTTGCGTTTCTGCACCATTGTTTTTCATCCACTCCCCGGGACCATCACAGCTTCACTCTTTTAATATGGGCATGGGGCACTATGAATATTAAAATCCGGCCTTTGCTTTTTTAATGCAAGCCTGGACACTCTCTAATGATGCCTTTCAAGTATATGGTAGCGACACAATATTTCTTCTTCCCAAGTTATGAGGCCCTACTGTGGGAAAAAGGTTGAAGGGGCAGGCAGACTTAAATTTCCCGTCGACTTGCACAGTAAATCAACACACGGCGAGGTGAAGGCAAAGGCTTTATTTAAAATACAGCACTCACCAGCAGTGGCAATGAGGAGAATCGATCTGAGAGGGCTAAGTTGCCGCGTGAAAGGATGGCAGAGGACATTGGATGACTTTCTGGGTATACCAAGACAACATCGCCATCTCTATTACAGCCCCCAGCAGTGGCCTCCCTATCTAGAGTTCTGGTGGATGGAAACATCAGGGGCTTCAAAGCAGCCTTCACAGGGAACTCAACAGGTGTTCTGAGGGCTAGCCTGACTACAACTGAGAACTGTGTAACAAAAAGTCCAAAGGAAATCCCTGAGTCTGATGGAAAATTGAACCCATCTGGTTCATTGATGATTCCTTCTGAAGGCAGACTTATGGGCAGTTAGGTGTGTGTGCCCCAGTATCCTATCTTCAAAATACATTTTCCACGTGAACAACAGGAGGCAAATGCAAGTGTTTCTCTTCTTCTCTCAAGACTGGACGCTGCAGTTGACAATAGCAAACCAATGTCAGCAATGTAAGCCCCCTTATTAAGTCAGTTGTGTGTAATTTCTGTAGGTTTGCATAACCAGATGTGTCTAGGTGACACTTACAGCTTACTGTTCAGGTAGGGGAGTGTGGCTGTGTGTACACCCAAATGTCTTTCTCCAACTCTCCGGCAGTGCTCAGAGTAACCAAGCAACATTTTTAGAAACTGAGTAACTTCAGTGCCCCAATATGTGCCCTCCTTAAGCAGCTGTTGGCAGAGGTACAAGGAATGAGAGCTGTTTATAAAGGGATGGTTGAGAAAATAGAGAGGAGACTTGATTTGATAGGCTAGAGTCTGCAGATACTGAACAGTAGGTGCTCTGAGGGTGAGCAAAAGATATCTAGCCCTGAGGACATTCAGCAGTCACACATTGTGTCCAATAGCAAGCTCCTTAAAGATATGCAGCAAGTGAAGGTCAAGGTAGAAGATTTGGAGAATAGATACCAGGCAATCCAATCTGAGGCTCGTCAGGGTTTCAGAAACTTTTGGTCAGAACCAACCTTTGCCTGAAGAGATAACTAAGCTGTTGTCAAAATATGCCTTATCCGATTCATCTTCAGGCCTCTCCATTTGCAACAGCCCATAGAGTTCCCGCTACAGCCTCCAAGGATGTGTCTAGAACACAAACTATCTTGGGCTGTTTTCAAGATTTCAGAGTACAGGAAGAGATACTCAAAGGAGCCATCCAGTTAAAAACTGTAAAAGTAGCAGATGATTTCTCATTTAAGATTTTCCCACATGGCATATGAAATGTCCAGAAGTTGCTGGGAACTGAAACGCATGTCAGAGATGTTGAGGGCTAATGGCGCTCAAGTACAGTTGTTGCATCCTCCCAAATTGAAGGTTTTGTGGGGAAGGAAGTTAACCCTCTCAGGGAAGAGAATTTTCTGCTTCACATGAGGGGAAATTCCAAGAAGTAAATCTGTTATAAATAGGATGTGCTTTAGTCCGCTATAGATGCAAGAAGAAATGTGCCACAGGTTATCTGTTTCCCCAGTTCCCGGCTTCTGGGGGCTGGGGATTGAGAGGTTGGGTGGGGGCAGGGTGCACAATTTGGGGGCAGGGTTGCTGGGTAGGCTGTGGGGTGGGCCCAGTGGTGGGAGAAGTGGATGTATATTGCTTGAGATCACTAGCAGGACCAGTTGATCTTCAGTTCAATAGTAAAGAAAGGACTATATATGGATATTAAGGGAGCTGGCTTTTTCATAGTTTCCCATAATGTGTATGGGTTAAGCAATAGAAGGAAGAGGGGCATGCTCTTTTTGAGTTTGCAGGAGTCTGATCCTTCTGTTATTGTAACACAAGAAACACACCTGGTTTAGGGGAAGCAGGGTAATAAATCCCTGAGTCAGCTAATGTTTTATTCTCATCAACAGATTCCACTCATAGGGAAACAGTGGTTGTGTTTAGGTGTAGGGTCCAGGTCAGTTGCCTGCCCACGTAAGGGATATGGGTGGTTTTTTGGCTATAGTTTCCATCGTAATTTCAAACATCAGGTATAATATTGTCTTCTTCGATAGTCTGATTAATGGTAACATCAAGCCACTTCGGTCTCTGTTATGGGAGCAATGTAATGTCCCCAGAATACCCATTATAGGTGGTGATTTTAACTACCTTCTAGTTTCTGGGCATGATTCCTCCAATCCAAACCGAGGGCAACATAAGAGGAATACAGAAAGGGTATTTTTGAACTTGTGCTGAGGGCTGGATGTCCAGGATATTTGGTGTAGGTTGCACTCAACAGCCAGAGTGTACTCTTGTCATTCCAAAAAGTGCTGGTAGGCTTAACAGAGACGTTTTTCTAGCACCCTAACTATCTCATATATCTGTACAGATGCAGCTGGCAGGAGGTGGCAACGACCTGTACAAACTTCTTCTGGCAGTTACTGATTAAGCACGACTATTCTCGAACTGTAATTGGAAAAAGTAATATGGCAGCGATAAGCAGATTGCAGCCCAAGGCTGCGAGCACAAGGTCAATCATCAAAGTTCAGGAGGTTTGTCGAGCACATGGCAACATAATAAAGATAAACAGCTGCCTAGCAGCTATGGTGTATGATTAACTTTATGTACATTTTCTCACCTCTAGCTAGTTTGTTGAGAGATATGCATGAGCCCACAATGCAGAAGAAAGTTATGTATGCCACCCCGTCAAATATTTTTGCTGTGAAGCAACAGTTTCTTTACAAATTTATAATATCTGCGATTTGTGTTGAAACTCTCTTATCATGCTGTTTCCATCTCTCCCCTGTCTCTCGCCATACACTATTAGGAAGTGGGCAAGGATCCATATTTCTAAAATTAGAGACTTCCAGGACCAGGGCAGAATAAAGTTGGTGGTAGAAATCTGCTCTGGAAATACCATGCAGGAAGTTTCATTTAGCTTTTCTCATAGACAAATGGTCTCCGTTCTTAGTAGCCATATGAGGTCTACAGTCTGGCTGGGTTGGTCAGGAAACTGTTCATACCTGATAAAGTGCACGATCCACGGGGCTTCTGGTACAGGGAACTTCGGCCTGACAGAACCTCAATCACCTCTAGCATTGGGGTAAGATGGCATAGGCACACAGAGAAAGAAATTGTTGAGGAGATTTGGTTGAAGTACTTCGAGTATGGATTCACGTTGCTGTGTGGGTGGGGGTGGGGGAAACGTTCAAAGAATCATGTTTTGTAGTGCTTAGATGCTTTACCACACTCCAGAAAGTTTACAAAAATGTTCCACACCTCCATCACATTTCCGAGATATAAGGGAGTGGGAGACTGGGGACACTTGTTTA
The DNA here is from genome assembly GCF_031143425.1 of Pleurodeles waltl. Taxonomy (NCBI): domain Eukaryota; kingdom Metazoa; phylum Chordata; class Amphibia; order Caudata; family Salamandridae; genus Pleurodeles; species Pleurodeles waltl. The sequence goes on along the minus strand of NC_090438.1, from coordinate 417,058,412 downwards.
TGTTGTGTGAGGCTATCTCTGAATTCTGGTCACAGATTTTCAAACACATTGCCCTTGAGCTTGGTCGTAAGGTTAAACCCTCAGCTAGTCAATCAATCAATCAATCAATCACATTTATAAAGCGCGCTACTCACCCATAAGGGTCTCAAGGCGCTGGGGGGGAGGGGGTCAGTGCTCGAAGAGCCAGGTCTTGAGCTGCCTTCTGAAGGGGAGGTGTTCGGGTATGGCGCGAAGGTGACTGGGCAGGGAGTTCCAGGTCTTCGCTGCCAGAAAAGAGAAGGATTTTCCTCCGGCTGTGGTTTTGCGGATGCGGGGAACGGCTGCCAAGGCCTGACCGGTGGAGCGCAGAGTGCGCGGAGGAGTGTAGAAGGAGACGCGGGAGTTGATGAGTTTGGGTCCGAGGTTGTAGAGGGCTTTGTGTGAGTGGGTGAGGAGTCTGAAGGTGATCCTCTTGTTGACCGGGAGCCAATGGAGTTTTCTCAGGTGTCCGGAGATGTGGTGGTGGCGAGGTATGTCCAGGATGAGTCGTGCTGCGGCGTTCTGGATCCGTTGATGTGGTAGCTAGTGGTATCTTGCTTGGCCTCACTACTCCTTCACAGATGGGGGAACAATGTGCCCAATTTATTTTTATCCCGACTTTAGTGGCGAGTTCTATTATTACCAGCCTTTGGAAGTACCTGTGGATGCCCACATTTGAGGAGTGGTTGAAGCAGATGGAAAAAGAACTAGCACAAAGGAATATTGCTAATTTGCCTGCATAAATAATTAACGATCTGGAGATCTTTTATTGTGGACGATGGTGTCTAAAGTAGGTGACATAGACTCAGTTTAACATCTCAGGGTCATTTTTTATGGGATGTTGGGGTTTGCATTGTCACTTTACTTAGAGGTTGGTATTGAGTTAATACTTTGCGTGTCGGATCGTAATAGCACTGTATCAGCACTGTCACTTCATTGTTGATTGGTCAGATGGAAAGGGAAGCTGCAGTTTATTTGTCATTTGCACTGCCACTTAATACTGTTGATCACTTGCAGTGGCTAGGCCCCGCCTGCACTGCTGCCCCATTATCTTTTACGGGTTTTTTATTGCTTATAGTTCAACTGTTGCAATTCTGTAGTGTGCTGTTTAGCTCTCCAGATTAGTGTTAAGTTTTTAGCACTACATGCCGCTGTAATGGGTTTGGGCAGGCATTTTATCTATCTTTGGCAGCTTGTTAGAGCTGCTGTCAACTGATGCATACATAGTGATTTCATCTCCCGCAGGGAGAGATTGAGGGAATGTCAATTGTATTTATGTTGTTACTCTTATAAACTAGTCTCAAATTATTAATATTACTCTATGATGAGATGTGGTATAATGGTGCAATGAATTATATTTATTATTAAAGACAGTGGAAGCTAATTGTGCGCAGGGATTTTTTTGCACTGTATTCCAAGCAATACATGAAAATTAAAAAAAAAAATTAAAAAAAATACAGATAGGCTCATTAATTATTGGAAATCACGACTGATTTCTTCAGTGTACTGATATTGAAGTCAGAGTGTACTAAAATTCTGGCTCTTCAAATCAGCCTAATAACAAGACAGTCAATAGGTGCCAGCACGCAGAACCGCTTCTCTGTTCACTGTGCAATGCAAAACTGCATTCATACGTGTAGATTCCTATTAACTGCACAATGTTTGAAGCACATATTTGAACCACACTCCACACCTTCTTCTAGAACTAACAACACATCACACCCTTTCAAACGCACACGCTGAAAAAAACGCCTAGAATCCGATACAGTTCTAAACCCATATTCATATTTTTTCCGCCTCATTTTCGTCATTTTTTGACGCAAAAAAGTATAAATATGGGCCCAAGTGCCTTTCATTATCAACAGTAACAGGAAGTGTAAAATAAAATAGTTAGCATGGGACATCTGGGCATCAAAATTCATTTCAGGAATGCAAAAAAATAACTTCTAGTTTAAACGTGAAAACGAGCACAAGTTGCAGCTTTCCAAGAATAATGCTGGATTTGTTCGGATTTTAATTTGTTTCTTGAATGCACCTCTATACAATAACAAGCACTAACATTAGCAAGTCGATACACAAACTGTGTTTGTATGTGTACATAATGGCAGACCTGTTGGCTTTGGCAATGCCTGTTTATTTAGCATTTATCAAATAATGGAAGTGCATGTGATTCCTTGATCAATTTTCCGCTTATTTCTCAGCTCCCCACACATACTCTTTCTCTCCTCTTTCCTCCTGCCCACTCTTCTTATGCCTCTCATTTCACTCCCTGTTTAAAATATTTATTTATTTAGATTTTTAAGAGGGCCAGACAGCTGCAAAGTACTACTCGAGTTGCTTGCTTTCTTTTTTGCTTCGGCACGCACACTATTTTCACTTTTTTAAACCGTAAGAATATTTCTCTGCTATTTGCCCCAACATATTAGAATGGTAAATTAAGAATAACGGCCGCCATGCATCATGATGCACATGTACTCATGCAGTCATGATGTGTGCATGGGTTGTGACACAAGCACTTGCAGCCTTCTTCGCACAGAACAAGTTTGAGCGACATGGGTGCATGCACCACAATGCAGCCTTGCTTCCTTGGCAGTCTGATTTCACGCCATTGTCTAGAATAGCCTTATTTGCTCTTTTCTTTAGTTCGATCCTCTAGAGGGAGCAATACATACAAGAAAGCAGAAAAGATACGCAGACAAACATATGCACACTTTGTTTTCTGTTCTTCAACGTTTTATTCACTAAATTCCCTTTTTTCTGTTTCGTTCGTAAATTGTTCAAGGTCAAAAGGAATTTGCTATTCACTTTCACAGACGGCTGCAGGTTGTGCACTAGGAGAAAGATTGACGACTGCAAATGGACCAATTAGTTTAAATATTCAAACATATATTTAGGATGTTCCTACGAGAACCTCATACTTCAAAGGGACAATGTATTTCACCTTTAAAGATTCGAGCCTCAAAATGCCTTATTTATCCACTATGAAGGTTATGTTTTTGGTTATGTTTTTGTCAGCTATTGGATACTAATTTCAGACCCAGTACAGTATATTTCTGAACAACAAACATCTTACTTGGAGCAGTTCTAAGTAAGCTGCAGGGTAAAAACAGATGAGCAAGCAAAGATTCAGTCTCTATACAATCACGAATTTAATGGTCACATTCAATAGTCTTGGAAGGACAGTACAAAGCTAATCACAGGTAAGGAAAGCTGCTAGGGAATTCCTGGAAGGCATCAGATGGACAGGGGAGCACTCAACCACAGGAAGAAAGGCACTGAAGTTGTCCTACGCTGGGCAGCCAGCAGGTAATTAAGATAGAAGTGCAGCTTGGAGCAATCAGCAGGTGTCCATGAGAACAGGAGGGCAGCAAAGCCTGACATTGATTTTTCAGCATTTAATTCTACACACTTGTGAAAATATAGATTTCCTTCTGTGCTTTAATCCAGTTTTGCTGAACATTGTAGGCTTTCCAAATCCAGAAAGGACAAAATCGTATCACATTAACATCATGGTGTTTTGATGAAAAAAACACACAAGTAGCATTCAGAAATAAAGGATACATGGATTGTGATAAACAAACACAATTTCAAAAACGTGTATTACATTTTTATTAGTTGTATTCAAATATTACCACCTTCAGGAGTAATACACTCTTTCAAAAAATAAACAGCTTTGTAACAATCGGTTTCAAATCTCTTACTGTCAAAAGACTGGTATCGTTTTTTTGAAGTTTGTGAAACCATCTTTGCACTACCTGTAAGAGGGGTTGTTTCACATTTATATAAGGTCTAAAGGCATATTACCAGTTGACCACTTTTGTACCCCAGGACGTGATGTTCCATACCCATTTCTCGACAACTGCTTAGGCGGGGGCTATCTTTTTTCTTTTACTCCTCTTCATTTTATAAGCTTCTATGAAAAACTGGCATGCTTGAAGTGTAAATTTGCAGACGTAGGAGTAAGCTACTGTCTCTTAATTATACGTCCCCGAGCAAAACTAGTAGGGGCATCTGGACCTCCCTTCTCCCCCCTTAGTGGCTCGGCGGAAGGTGAAAGGACACCTTGCAGGCCAGTGGGGTTCTTTGCCAAGCCACCACTGGCATGTGGGAAGAAGTGCAGCAATGTAGGGATTTGGCATGCAGCGATCAATGCAGGGTGCAGCAAGCCCTCTGATCAGCCTGGATCCCAAGTGGGACATATGACAGACTAAAACACTGGAGCACACCCCCAGCCACACATAAGGCAAAGGAGGCAGAGAGGGCTCGCAGCAATCCTCCTGCTTGGCCCTAGAGGCCCTGAGACTGCCAGCTTATGGCTTAGCTGACCCTTTATGCCCTCGGGGCAAAGCACAGGCAGCAACAATGACTTTAATGAACTGTCTTGGACCTAATAACCTGATGCCCACCGCATGGTGCACTCCTCCCAGCTGGGTCAGCCAAAAGGGCAACACACACACCACCTCTGCCCAGTTGAATGGGGGGTGCCCAATCAGTCCAACAAGTCTGAGCCCTTCATAATCTCAGCATTTGCAAAGGCTCCTGGGGAGACAAGGGGGTGAGTCACTGGGAGTGCGGGGGCAACTGGCCACACATTAACCAATCAACTCAGGCACACACCCTGGTGCCATCAACGGATCCCAATGACTGCTCATGCTGCCCAAGGTTGGCCACAGCCCCACAGTGCATGTGGGTCATACAGGCACTTGGCCTCAAACCAGCCAATGAGCATGGGGAAGGAGTGTCAGGCCTCATCGCACACCCAGACCAAAATGGATCACTTTGACCACCGACTCCCAGAAGCTAAAAAACACTGATTGCCAGTCCCCAACTCCAGGATCCGATGAGGACAGACCACATCCTCTAATCCATAAAGGTGGCTCGAATGGTCTTGTCCAAGGTTGGGGAAGTGGGCATCAACATTGCCATCCTGTGCCAGGACCTGCACAATGTACCCAAGAGAACCTCTGTGGTAGAGGGGTGTGTCTTCACCCCCGGGAGACTCCTCTGGGGAACTCTGCTCAATGACTGGCTGAATCACCTCATTCGTGAAACAGCTGGATGAACACACTGAGAACCACAGAGAACTGGAATAATTTGCAATTCATAAGATTCCCAGAGGGAGCAGAAGGCTTGTTGCCAGAAAAGTTCCTAGACTCAGGGATGTACTCCTAGTTTCCTACAGAAGTTGTCTTTCTGTCATTCGCCTTTGAGAGAGCACACAGGACACTGGTGCAGAAACCCCCTGGTGGCACCTCCCTGAGTCCTCATTGCCAGGGTCCTTAACTATAAAGACAGAGTTGCCATCCTTAGAAGCTCTTGGGAACATGGCCCCACACTCTTTCAGTAGTCCAGTATTCTAGTGTTCCCTGTCTATACTTGCATGGCGCAAAAACCAGGAAAGCTCACAATGCTGTGAACCAAAATCTGAAGCGATGGGCCTTGCTTACATGCTTCTATTTCTAGCTCACCTGAGAGTGATCCACAACTCAGGAACAATCTTTGTCAACACCCTTGAGGAGGCCTGGGAGTTGGCATCAGAGAAGAAAGCCATGTGCCGCACTTCCTGGGCCACCCAACCATCAAGGGCCATGGAGGCTGTGCCCCTTGACATGGCCAAGTTGAACCCCAGAAGAAGGAACATTCCCAAAAGAGACCAGGCTAACGACACTGCTCAACGGACACCTTGGAAGCAGAGCATGGCAGGTTCCTTGAATGAGCTACGGACACCAACAACCAGAACCAGACCTCAGCAATTGACAGGTATCCCTTCCCACTAGACTGATGACTGGTTGCATGCCTCTTTACTTATAGTCCTTTGCCAGCAGCAATGTATCCAATATGTTATGAAGAAGCAAGCCTATGCAGCCCTATTTGTCATTACAGTTTGCTTATTTTTGGGTATTGTGTTATTAGGATCTGTAGGGTGACAGGTGCTTCTTGGGTGGAAATGTGGGGTGGCGGTAAGGTAGAGGATACTAGGGGGTTATCTAATGTTTGTTTCTTCTTTGTTTCATTTGTTCACACTGCTTTCCAGGAATTCAATGCACCATGTTAGGGCACTGTCATCCACATGACATGAGTAAGCCCCATTTCCATCACCCAGACCATGTGAGCACCCCAATGGCACGAGACGAGTGTGAATCTCATCTTGGCACATACACATCAACAGTTCATGCAGCTCCCATGATGAAGCAACAACTATAGCGACATGGAATGTAAACAGCCTGAATGCCTGTATCAAACATGGCGCTGTCTTCTGGTTCATAAAACAGTACTCCCAAGTGGTCCTGCTCCTCCAAGAAACACACCTGCAGGGCACACGGTGTCCAGTCCTGGCCCACAATACAGTTTCTGCTGCGGCCATAAAAAGGGATCACACTGTACCATGATCTTTATCTATAAAACGTTCTCCTCTCCATCACCCACTCCCATGCAGACTTTGTTGGTAGATACACACTACTAGAAGGCTTTTTAGATGGGAATTTCTACAACTTCCTCTGCGTGTAAATCCCCCACAGTTGGTGAGAACCACTCTTGCTGAACTTGAGTCAATGATTCTACACCTACCTCCAGGCTGAACCATAATCGGAGAGGACATTGGTGCAATAACTGACCATCAGTTTGGGGGTAGCAACACAGTGTGGGCCCTCACCCTTAATGCACTGGACTACCTCCCTGGGGCTTTGCAATGTTTGGAGGACTTGGTACCCTTGCATGGCTACCTACACCCATGTCTCAGAGGCACACAGATGTCTATCTAGATTAGACTACATATCTATGCCAGACATGAACCTCTTACACACAACAGGGGTGGCCATCCTATTGAGAGGTATTTATGACCATGTCCCAGTCATTTTACACCTAGGTCTGTACAGAGATGGACCCAGACCAATATGGCTTCTAAAGCATGGCACTTACGGGGCCCCCATTGTGCCCAACATTTACTTCACAAAGCACTCAATCAATGTGTGCCCAACACTTACTTCACAAACTGACTACACATTTTGCACTCAGTCAGCACTCTGTGCACACACCTAGGACATTATGGATGGTGGGAAAGGCAGTCATGTGGGAAAGAGTGAGAACATTCCTTTGTGGTCGTACTAAAGCATGCTTTCAAGTAAATGTACCTAATTGGAACCAAGATGGTGTTTGAGAGAGTACTTCATGGTAGGGCTTCCTGGTCATACCATATAGTCACCTAAATCCCCACAGTTGCCAATAGGGAGATTGCCTGTCATTGGAAATTGTCCCATGCCCCTTCAGAGGTTGAGTGGAGATTGGTGATTGACTGGTGCATGAAACTGTAGGAACCCACAAGCTCTGTAGGATCTGGGGGAGATTGTAGGAATTCTATAATATACTTGTGGCCTACAAAAGGCATTAGAAATCTCAGCTGCAAAGGAGCTTTCTATTGCTCACTGTACAGTGTTTAAGGTTTATCTTTCTTTCAAATTATTTTTCTTTCCTTTTTCCACTGTGTTTTCCATCACATTCCGGTGCTTGTATAAACTCAATAAAATCTGTAAAAACAAACATGGTTTTGATGGAGTACACCCTGCAGAAGCAGAATTGGTATCATTTTTGTGGTATTCAACCACAAATTGCAGACATCCTAGCAGTGGTACCACCCTTCACCATGTAGGTAACTCCAATCTATAGCCACTGAAGAGGGTTCACTGACAAAATATTGTAACCCGAAATATCGTGATGCAAAAATATTGTGTAAAAATATCGAGCAAAAAGATATTGTTATCATATACTTATAACTGAAAATACCAAAATATCCCCAAAAATATAATTTTACAAAAATAAAAAAATATATATTTAAACATTTTATAGTAAAAAATAAATATATTAACATGTAGCAGTAATATAATGTAAATAAAATACATTTAAATACTATAATATATATACATATATATATATAAATATATCCTCATTTAAACAAACACACACATATATGTCTGTGTGCAGGTTTATTTACACAACTATTATGTAAAACTATTGCTAAAATAATATTATTAATGTATTGTTAGACTTGGCATCCCTGGCGTGTTCTCCCTTAACATTTTGCCTCTGTTTCCCAGGTTCTTGATGTGTGCTGGAATCAGTTTTTGCTGTTTTTGTTACTCTTGGAACTTTACCACTGCTATCCAGTGCTAAAGTGCAAGTTCTCCTATATAAAACGTGTATGTAATTGGATTTCCATGATTGGAATATTTGATTTACTGGTAAGTCCCTAGTTCAGTGCATTAGAGGTGTCCAGGGCCAGTAAATCAAATTCTACTAGTGGACCTACAGCACAGGTTGTGCCACCCCATTAGTAGCCCTGTAATCATGTCTCAGACCTGCCACTGCAGTGTCTGTGTGTGCAGTTTTAAACCGCCAATTCGATGTGGCAAGTGTACCCACTTGCCAGGCCTAATCCTTCCCTTTTCTTACATGTAAGACACATCCAAGGTAGACCCTAGGTAACCCCATGGGCCGGGTGCAGTGTATGGATAAGGTAGGACATATACTAATGTGGTTTATATGTCCTAACAGTGAAATACTGCCAAATTTGGTTTTCACTGTTGCAAGGCCTATCCCTCTCATAGGTTAACATGTGGGCCGCATTTAAATATGATTAAACCATTGATTTCCTTTGGGAGCAGATAGACATGTGGAGTTTGGGATCTCCGAACTCAAAATTAAAAAATACATCTCTTAGTAAAGTTGGTTTTGAGATGGTGTGTTTGAAAATGCCACTTTTAGAAGGAGGGCATTTTCTTGCTTAAACCATTCTGTGACTCTGCCTGTTTGTGGATTCCCTGTCTGGGTCAGTTTGTCAGTTGGTCTGTTTGCACTTCTCTCTAGACAGTGGCACAAAGGGAGCTGGGGTGTAGCCTCCATATCCTGATGCTCCATCTGTGCTAGGAGGGAGAGGAGGAGTGGTCACTTACACCTGAAAGGGCTGTGCCTGCCATCACACAAGGGATTCTCTAACCATCTGGTGTGTGTCTGGGGCCTGTCCTGGGAAAGGCAGGATTTCACAAACAAGAGAGACTTTTCCTTTGAAGTAAGCCTACTTCAAAGGCCAAAATGGGTATAAGAAGGGCACCCAAAACCACAGACTTTGGATCACTTCTGGACATCAAGAGGAACCACTGCCTGGAGCAGAGCTGATGAGAAGTGCTGCCCTTCCCGTGACTGCGCTTTGTGGAGCTATCCTGCAGTTGCTGCTTCTGCTTGGTGAAAGGGGACAAAGACTGTACTTTCGTGTGTATTCCTGCTTGTGAAGAAATCTCCAAGGGCTTGTCCTGAGCTTGCCTCCTCAGGGCCATCAAAGTCTTCCCCTGCCAGCACCTGGACTCTCTTCTGAGACTCCTGCCCTGCCAAGTGGTGCCCTATCCAGTGCCTGGGGCCTTGACAGGTGAAGCTGGCAGACCAAGATTGAAAATCCATGCACAGACCGCAGTGCAGGGAAATTTCCTACGCAACCTCCGAGACGAGGCTGAAGAAATTATGCTGCGCCGGCTTCACGGCTGAAATTGACATTCCACCTGCAGCACAGCTGAAAGATCGTCACATGTGGTGGGAGAAATGAAGCGCCACACCGCTAACGGAGGCTGGTAACATCACAACCCACAAAGCGCGGTTTTGCTGATACTGTACGGCAGGATTTTCAACGCAAACCTTGCAGGGCACGGAAAAATGATGCAACGCCTGCCCGGACTCGAGTGCTTGTCTGGATGGACACATCGCTCTCCTGTTGAGAGGAAAAACGACGCACGCCGACCCGACCGGAGAAAGAGAAACGACAGAGGGTCTCGCTTGTGGGTGAGAAATTGACACATCGCTAAGCTTTCTCGATGCACACTCACCCAAGCATGTTATTTTTGACGCTACCTAGGTACTTTCCAACGCAAACAGTGTTTTTACTGTTTACAAAGGGACTTAAGACTCTTGTTTTTAAAATTAATAACTTGACTTGTGTATGTTGGATTTTTGTCATTTTGGTCTTGTTTTGTTTAAATATTTCCTATTTTTCTAAACCTGAGTTGTGTCATTTTGTAGTGTTATTACTAAGTTACTGTGTGCGTTGGTACAAATACTTTACACCTAGAACTCTGAAGTTAAGCCTGCATGCTTGTGCCAAGCTACCAATGGGATGAGCGGAGTTAGCTGAGGGTAATTCTCCTTTACCCTGACTAGAGTAAGGGTCCTCGCTTGGACAGGGGGTAACCTGACTGCCAACCAAAAACCCCATTTCTAACATTGGTGATCAGCGGTTGGCATTGGACTTGTATTTGTACTTGACATACAGTGATTAAGTGTACACTACTGTTTTCAGTGCAGACCATCACGTGACTACTTGTCTTGTGTTTTTTGCTTTTTCTCTATGGGACTCTTTTTGTTCTACTTCCATATTTTTGCTGATCCCTTGATTGACTTTTCTTCAACTTGGTTGGGAACATGTTTCTGCCTTTAAAAAATTGCCTTTTGTTGACTTTTCAACATGTCCCAATCTGGAGATGCATCAGCTGGAGTTGCTTTTTACCTAGGGAAACTAGAGAGCTACACAGTGGCTTAGTTGAAGCAGTTCTGTAAAGATTTTGCCTGTCCCGTTAAGGACTCCACCAAGAAGGAGGAGATGGAAAAGGTGCTGTGGGCCAGGGTGACAGCCAAAGAAGCTGAGGGGCACACAGAGGAGGAGGAGGAGGTGAAATCCATTCACAACGGTATAGTGGGTGGGCCTGTTATGTCCAGGGAAAGAGTCTCCAGGGCAGGTAGCAGTGTGTCATCCAAGGGTCTGACCTCTGAAGAGTTACAGGGCAGACAGGCAGACAGAGAATACCAATATGATCTGGGGAAGCTCAGGTTCAAGATGGAGAGGGAGAGGGTGGAGAGAGAGATGGCCATTGAGGAAAAGAAGATACTGTTGGCTCATGAGCTTAGCTTGAAGCAGTTAGATCAGAGGAGCCAGTCTAGTATAGATGGTGGCAGCAGTTCTACAGTGCAGCCTGAGAGGAGGGTGCACATTTCTAAAGATCTTGTGAAGGATTACAAGAGGGAGGATGACATATACTTGTGGTTCAAGGGGTATGAGTCTGCTCTCAATATGAATCTGGTCCCTGAAGCCCCCAAAGGGGGTGGGTCTGTAGAGGCATTTTGAGGTAGAGTGGAGGGATACTCTGACATCCTTATGGGATTCTCAGGGATTCACCTACTCTATCATGAAGGATGCCCTACTCACAAGATATGGTCTCACCCCTGAGCAGTATGAGGAAAATGTCAGGTCCTATAAGAGGAAGGAAATCCAAACATAATTGGAGTCTGTTGATTCATTCTGCAGGTCACTGGATGGTTGAGTAAAGGGCAGTAAGGTAACAAATATGTGGGGCTTCACAATTTGATCATTTGGGAGCACTTGTACCGTTTATGTTTTCCAGAGCTGCGCCAGCACCTAATTGACAGCAAACCGACTGACCCCAGGAAGCTTGCACAGGAAGTGGACTGATGGGAGAGCACAAGGGTCCAAAAGAGGTATGAGGGAGACCACACCAAGGGTGGCAAGGGTCCCTTTAATAAGAAAGGGGGGTTAAGGGTAAACAGGGGGAGTTCCATAAAGGGCCCCCATTTGATTTCCAGGGGAAGGATTCCCAGCCCTCCAGTAAGAAGGAGCCATTGTTCTCCAAAGGGAAACCAGTGGCGGGGGTCCCCCACGTAAGTGTTATGCATGTGACCAAGTGGGTCATGTGAGGGGGGACCCCAAGTGCCCCAAGAGTACACCGGCACCCACTGGTGTTTAGTCTCAGGCTTTGGCTAGTGTAGCGCTTGGGGAGGAGTTCATTCCAGGTGGGTGGGAGCCAGCAGAGATTACCCTTGACTCACTAAAGGACAGTGAGATGGTCCAGAGAACCCTTGTGCCTGAGAACACCACGAAGTACAGGCAGTGGGTGACCATCAATGGACAGAGGGTAGAGACTCTGAGAGACATAGGAGCCAGTGTGACTATAGAGAGGAGTCACCTGGCGTCTGAAGAGCAGATTGATCCCCATGTACTTCACCAAGTAGTTGCAGTGGACAACTCAGAGTGCCTGTGCAGAGTGGCACAGGTTTCTTTTGAATGGAGGGTTCTCAGGTTCCTTGAAGGTAGCTGTCCAACCATGCCCGTAGATTGTTTGCTTGGCAATGACATGGAGGATTCCCCTTGGAAGGCAGTGGAACACAGGTCACACTTGGAGATGTTGGATCTACCTGGGTTGGTATGCATACCCACCAGGTCAATGGCATCCCGTCAGGGTGGTCACGAGCTCCTGGAACCTGAAACAGTGGCCCAGAGGACTGCCAAAAAGAGGAAGGGCAGGGGGCATGGGAAACCGGCCCCAGAAGTTTCCACGGTCCGGGAGGAGGCGGAGCCTGAGGGTAACACCCCGGAATCTACAGGGGAACAGGTGGCTGAACTTAGGGAGGTCCCTGAGCTATCACAGGGGTAGCAGGACCGGAGGCCCACCATGGAGGCATTCTGTGAGGCACAGAAGTCATGCCCTACTCTAGAGGGTTTGCGGCAGCAGGGTGCAGGCCAGGAGTCTGGCAAGGAGCCAGGATCCCACCTGATCTATTGGGAGGATGGCCTCCTGCATAGTGTGCCTAAGGTTCCTGAACCTGGGTCAGCCCGTGTGCTGGTGGTACCCCAGTGCTTCAGGGCCTTCCTATTTGGGTTTGCCCATGATGTGCCTTTAACAGGACATTTGGGTCAGGACAAGACCTTTGAACGGCTTGTCACCCTCTTCTACTGGCCCCTAATGCACAGGCACTCAGATGCTCATTGTAGGTCTTGCCAAACTTGTCAGGCAAACGGCAAGAGTGGAGGGAAATGTAAGGCTCCCCTCCAACCTTTTCCTGTTGTTAATACTCCATTTGAAAGGGTTGGTGTTGACATTGTCATGAGCAACATGTTCATCCTGGTCTTGGTGGAACATGCCACTCGGGACCCAGAAGCCATTCCTCTGAGGTCAATCACCTCCCCTGTGGTGGGTCGTGCATAGATGGTTTTTTACCCACATGGGGTCCTCCAAGGAAATGGTATCTGATGGGGTACTGTAGGAAAGCACCATCTTGCCTGGCATGTTACCCCCATTTTTACTGTATGTATGTTTGTTTTTGCCTATGTTTCACTGGGATCCTGCTGGACAGGACCCCAGTGCTCATAAAGTTTGCCCTGTAGATGTTCCCTGTGTGGTGCCTAACTGTATCACTGAGGCTCTGCTAACCAGAACCTCAGTGTTTATGCTCTCTCTGCTTTTACAATTGTCACTTCAGGCTAGTGACTAATTTTACCAATTCTCATTGGCACACTGGAACACCCTTATAATTCCCTAGTATATGGTACTTAGGTACCCAGGGTATTGAGGGTCCAGGAGATCCCTATGGGCTGCAGCATTTCTTTTGCCACCCATAGGGAGCTCAGACAATTTTTACACAGGACTGCCACTGCAGCCTGAGTGAAATAACATCCACGTTATTTCACAGCCATTTTACACTGCACTTAAGTAACTTATAAGTCACCTATATGTCTAACCCTCACTTGGTGAAGGTTAGGTGCAAAGTTACTTAGTATGTGGGCACCCTGGCACTAGCCAAGGTGCCCCCACATTGTTCAGGGCAAATTCCTCAGACTTTGTGAGGGCAGTAACACCATTACACGCTTGCACTACATATAGGTCAATGCCTATATGTAGCGTCACAATGGAAACTCCGAACATGACCATGTAACATCTCTAGGATCATGGAATTGTCACCCCAATACCACTCTGGAATAGGGGGGACAATTTCATGCATCCCCGGGTCTCCAGCATAGAGCCTGGGTACTGCCAAACTAACTTTCCGTGGTCTCATCTGCAGCTACCGCTGCTGCCAACCCCTCAGACAGGTTTCTGCCCCCCTGGGGCCTGGGCAGACTGGTCCCAGGAAGGCAGAACAAAGGATTTCCTCTGAGAGAGGGTGTTACACCCTCTCCCTTTGGAAATAGGTGTGAAGGGCCTGAGAGGAGTAGCCTCTCCTGGCCTCTGGAAATGCTTTGAAGGGCACAGATGGTGCCCTCCTTGCATAAGCCAGTCTACACTGGTTCAGGGATCCCCCAGCCCTGCTCTGGCATGAAACTGGACAAAGGAAAGGGGAGTGACCACTCCCCTGACCAGCACCTCCCAGGGGAGGTGCCCAGAGCTCCTCCAGTGTGTCCCAGACCTCTGCCATCTTGGATGCAGAGGTGTGAGGGCACAATGGACAGCTCTGAGTGGCCAGTGCCAGCAGGTGACGTCAGAGACCCCTCTTGATAGGTGCCTACCTTTCTCTGTAGCCAATCCCCCTCTGTGGGCTATTTAGTGTCTCTCCTGTGGGCATCTCACCAGATAACGAATGCAAGAGCTCACCAGAGTTCATCTGCACTTCCCTCTTTGATTTTTTCCAAGGATCGACTGCTGACTGCTCCAGGACACCTGCATAACCGCAACAAAGTAGCAAGAAGACTACCAGCAATATTGTAGCGCCTCATCCTGACGGCTTTCTCTGCTGTTTTCTGGTGGTGCATGCTCTGAGGGCTGTCTGCCTTCACCCTGCACTGGAAGCCAAGAAGAAATCTCCTGTGGGTCGATGGAATCTTCCCCCTGCTAACGCAGGAACCAAACTTCTGCATCACCAGTCCTCTGGGTCCCCTCTCATCCTGACGAGCGTGGTCCCTGGAACACAGGAGCTGGGTCCAAGTGTCTTCGACAGTCCAGTGGCTCTTCTGTCCAAATTTTGTGGAGGTAAGTCCTTGCCTCCCCACGCCAGACAGTAATCTTGTGTACTGCGTGAACTGCAGCTGCTCGGGCTTCTATGCACTTTGTCAAGACTTCCTTTGTGCACAGCCTAGCCCAGGTCCCCAGCACTCTGTCCTGCATTGCCCAACTCTCTGAGTTGGACTCCAACGTCGAGGGACCCTCTTTTGTGGCTCTGAGTCAACCATTGTCCTCAGATCTTCTAAGTGCCTATTCAGGTGCTTCTGTTTGGGCTCCCTGCGTTGCTGAGAGCCCCCTCTGTCTCCTCCTCCAAGGGGAAACCTCCTGGTTCTTCCTGGGCCCTAGCAGCACCCAAAATCCTCAACTGTGACTCTTGCTGCTAGCAAGGCTTGTTTATCGTCTTTCTGTGTGGAAACCACTTTGCATCCTCCAGCACGCCGTGGGACATCTTCTGACCAAAGGAGAAGTTCCTGGCACCTTCTGTTGTTGCAGAATCTTTGGCTTCTTCCACCCTGAGGCAGCCCTTTTGCACCTTCATCCGGGGTTTACTGGGCTCTTGCCCCCCCCGGACACTTGCGTGACTCTTGGACTTGGTCCTCTTCCTTTACAGGTCCTCAGGTCCAGGGATCTGTCTTCAGTGTTTTGCAGTCAGTTATTGTCCTTGCAGAATCCCCTATCTCGGCTTTACTGTTTTTCTGGGGTAGTAGAGTAACTTTACTCCTACCTTTCAGGGTCTTGGGGTGGGGTATCTTGGACACCCTTAGTGTTTTCTTACACTCTCAGCGACCCTCTACACACTACACTAGGCCTGGGGTCCATTCGTGGTTGGCATTCCACTTTTGGCGTATATGGTTTGTGTTGCCCCTAGCCCTATTTCTCCCTGTTGCATTCTATTGTGATTCTACATTGTTTGTACTACTTTTCTAACTGTTACTTAATTGATTTTGGTTTCTGTGTATATATTTTGTGTATATTACTTACCTCTTAAGGGAATATACCCTCTGAGATACTTTTGGCATATTGTCACTAAAATAAAGTACCTTTATTTTTAGCAACTGTGAGTATTGTGTTTTCTGATGACATTGTGCTATATGATATAAGTGGTATAGTTGGAGCTTTGCATGTCTCCTAGTTCAGACTAAGCTGCTCTGCTATAGCTACCTCTATCAGCCTAAGCTGCTAGAACACCTCTAATCTACTAATAAGGGATAACTGGACCTGGCACAAGGTGTAAATACCACTAGGTACCCACTATAAGCCAGGCCAGCCTCCTACAGGTACCAACTTCATATCTACCTATATGAAGTCTCTGTGGAAGGTGTATGGGGTGACCTACAAGTTCACCAAACCTTACCACCCCCAAGGCAATGGTCTGGTTGAGAGTTCAACCTCACCTTGAAAGGCATGATCATGGGCCTGCATGAGCCCTTGAGCCGGAAGTGGGACGTCCTCTTGCCATGCCTTCTGTTCGCTTACAGGGAGGTGCCTAAAAAAGGGACTTGGCTTTAGTCACTTTGAGCTGATCTATGGTGACCATGTGAGGGGACCGTTGAGTCTGGGGAAGGAGGCTTTGGAAAAAGCTCCTAGTAAACACCCCCAGGATGTATTCAGTTACATGCTGGCTCTGAGAAACCACACTGCCCGCTTCCGGAGTCTCGCACAGGAGAAACTAGAAGCATGCCAGGAGGATAAGAAACACCGGTATGACCAGAATGCCACTCTATTCGAGTTTCAACCTGGTCAAAATGTATGGGTGATGGCACCAGTGGAGCCTAGGGTGCTCTAAGACAAGTGGACTGGGGCATTTGAGGTGGTGGAGCGCAAGAGAGAAGTAACCTACCTGGTGGACTTGCACACTCCCGGGAACCCTTTAAGGGTCCTGCATGGTAACCAGCTCAAGCCACAATTTGAGCTGACTGAACTGTCCATGCTCCTTGCAACAGATGACAGGGTGGAGGAGGAGAGTAAGCCTCTTCCTGACCTCCTGTCTGCAGGTGAGAAAGATGGGTCTGTGGAGGGCATGATCCTCTCCCCCTCTCTGACTGCAGAGCAGCAGAGGGAATGTCTCCAGGTTTTGCAACAGTTCGCCTCACTGTTTTCCTTGATCCCAGGGTTCACACACTTGTGCACACATCATGTGGAAACTCGGGACAGTGCACCCATTAAACAGAAAGTTTACAGGGTGACTGACAGTGTCAGGGCTAGCATTAAGGATTTTAACCCTAGGGTTTATTGAGAATTCCAGCAGTCCTTGGGCCAGCCCTGTGGTATTGGCCCCAAAGGCCGCAGCACATGGTGCCACTCCAGACCTCCAGTTCTGCGTGGACTACCGGGGACTCAATGCAGTCAGTAAGACTAATGCACACCCCATTCCCTGAGCTGACGAGCTCATAGATCGATTGGGAGCTGTCACCTACCTCAGCACATGTGATTGAATGTCTGGGTATTTGCATATTGCCTTTATTCTGGGGTGGCAAAGGAGAGGTCTGCATTTTCTACTCCATATGGGCACTTTCAGTTTAAGGTGATGCCATTTAGGATGAAAAATGTCCCTGCCACCTTTCAAAGGTTGGTCAACCAGGTGTTGGCTGGGCTGGATAAGTTCAGTGCCGCCTACCTGAATGACATTGCTGTCTTCAGTTCCACATGGGAGGAACATCTGCAACACCTCTGCAGAGTGTTGGAGACCCTGCAAAAGGCATGCCTCACTATTAAGGCAAGCAAGTGCCAAATAGGGCAGGGTTCTGTGGTGGACTTGGGACACCAGGTAGAGAGTGGCCAGGTGGCACCGCTACAGCCAAAAATTGACACCATTCTGGCTTGGGAGCCTCCCAAATCCCAGACTGAGGTGAGAGCCTTTTTAGACCTCAATAGCTATAACAGGAGGTTTGTCAAGGGGTATGGTACCATTGTTACCCCCTTGACTGAGTTGACTCCTAAGAAGCAACCAAAGAATGTGATCTGGACAGGTGCTTGCCAGATTGCTTTTGATGCCCTGAAGGCTTCCATGTGCACAGCACCTGTGCTGAAGGCACCTGAATACTCCAAGGAGTTTGTTGTGCAAACAGATGCCTCATAGTATGGTATTGGAGCAGTACTCTCATAGCTTAATAAAGAGGGCCTAGATCAACCTTTAGCCTTCATTAGCAGGAGGTTTCTTCCCAGGGAACGTCAGTGGAGTGCCATAGAATGGGAAGCTTTTGCTGTGGTATGGGCGCTGAAGAAGCTAAGGTGCTACTTGTTTGGGACTCACTTCCAGGTTCAGACTGCTATCCAGTCCTAAAGTTCAAGTGCTCCTATATAAAATGTGAATGTAATTGGATTTCCATGATTGGCATATTTGATTCACTGGTAAGTCCCTAGTACAGTGCACTAGACATGCCCAGGACCTGTAAATCAAATACTACTAGTGGGCCTGCAGCACTGGTTGTGCCACCCGCATTAGAAGCCCTGTATTCATGTCTCAGACCTGCTACTGTAATGCCTGTGTGTGCAGTTTCAAACTGCCAATTCGACTTGGCAAGTGTACCCACTTGCCAGTCCTAAACCTTCCCTTTTCTTGCATGTAAGACACCCCTAAGGTAGGCCCTAGGTAGCCCCATGGGCAGGGTACAGGGAATGGTTAAGGTAGGACATATACTAATGTGGTTTATATGTCCTAACAGTGAAATACTGCCAAATTCGGTTTTCACTGTTGCAAGGCCTGTCCCTCTCACAGGTTAACATGGGGGCTACCTTTAAATATGATTAAAGTGTAGATTCCCTTTGGAAGCGGATAGAGTTCTGGAGTTTGGGGTCTCTGATCTCAAAATTTAAAGATACATCTTTTAGTAAAGTTGATTTTAAGATTGTGTGTGTGAAAATGCCACTTTTAGAAAGTGAGCATTTTCTTGCTTAAACCATTACTGTGACTATGCCTGTTTGTGGATTACCTGTCTGGGTCAGTTTGACATTTGGGCTGGTTGCACCTCTCACTAGACTGTGACAGAGAGGGAGCTGGGGTGTAAGCTGAATTTCCTGATGATCCATCTGTGCTAAGAGGGAGGGGAAGAGTGGCCACTCACACATGAAAGGGCTGTGCCTGCCCCCACTCAATGTAGTCTTCAACTCCCCGGTGTGTGTTTGGGGCCTTGCCTGGGTAAGGCAGGATTTCACAATCAAGAGAGACTTTGCTTTGAAGTAGGTCTACTTCAGAGGGGAAAATTGATAAGAAGGGCACTCAAAACCAAAGACTTTATAACACTTCTGGAAACCAAGAGGAACCTCTGCCTGGAGAAGAGCTGACAAGCTGAGGAAGAAGAGCTACCTTGCTTGTGACTGTGCTTTGTGGAGCTATCCTGCAGTTGCTGCTTCTGCCAGAGTAAGAGGACAAACACTGGACTTTGTGTGCCTTCATCTTGTGAAGAACTCTCCAAGGGCTTGATTTAGAGCTTGACTCCTGTTGTCTGAAGTCTCAGAGACAGCAAAGAATTCTCTCTTACAACACCTTTGAGTCTCTGGAGTGACTTCTACTCTGCCAAGTGGTGCCCATCCATTTCCTGGGACCCTGAGAGGAGAAGCTGGCAGCAAAAGAGTGAGAAATCCACGCACAGATCGCCTTGTGGGGAAAAGATTGACGCAACTCCGATCTGTGGCAAAAAAATGGACGCATCGCTGGCTTGGCGGCTGAAAATTGACACACGCCTGACAAACGCAACCCAAGGATCGACTCCCGGGGCTGGAGAAACGACGCACAGCATCGCTGATAGAGGCTTGTGAAATCGCAACCCGCGCTGCATGGTTTTTGGATCATTGTGCAGCTGGATTTCCGATGCAAACACCGCTGGGCATGTAAAAACGACGCAAGGCATACCCAGACCCGAGAGTGCTGACCGGATCGATGCATCACCAGAGCGAAGAACCGACACATGCCGACCCGACGAAAGGAGAAAAGACCCAAGGTCTCGCTCATGAGTGAAATCGATGCATCGCAAGCCCTTTTTGACGCACACTCGCCCGAGCGGGTTTATTTTTGACGCGCCCAGGGTACATTTTCACGCTAACAGTGTTAGTGTGTGTTTAAAATTACATGAAGACTCGTTTTTGCATTTTTTGTGGAAACTTGACTTGTATATTGTGAATTTTTGTCATTATGGTCTTGTTTTGTTTAGATAAATATTTTCAATTTTTCCAAACCTGTGTTGTGTCATTTTGTGGTGTTTCCATTAAGTTACTGTGTGTGTTGGTACAAATACTTTACACCTAGCACTCTGAAGTTAAGCCTACTGCTCGTGCCAAGCTACCAAGGGGGTAAGCAAGAGTAAGCTGAGGGTGATTCTCTTTTACCCTGACTAGAGTGAGAGTCCTTGCTTGGACAGTGGGTAACCTGCCTGCCAACCAAAGACCCCATTTCTAGCACTGTCAATTAATACACCTTCCCACAAAGGCACACCAACATGGTTAAGCAATGGCACTACTTTATTTACCTTGTAATTTTTATACTCAATCAATCAATCAATCAATCAAGCATTTGTAAAGTGCACTACTCACCAGCTAGGGTCTCAAGGTGCTGAGGGGGTGGAGGTGGGAGGGAATTGCTACTATTTGAATAACCAAGTCTTGAGGCCTTTCCTGAAGGTCAGGAGGTCCTGGGTCTGTCGTAGGTGGGGGGGGAGAGTGTTCCAGGTCTTGGCAGTGAGGTGGGAAAAGGATCTGTCGCCGACTGTAGTTATATGGATGCAAGGGATGGCGGCAAGGGCAAGGTTGGTGGAGCGGAGTTGGCGGGTGGGGGCGTGGAAGGAGAGTCGCTCGTTGAGGTAGGCAGTGCCTGTGTTGTGAAGAGCTTTGTGGGCATGGATGAGGATTTTGAAGGTGATCCCCTTGGTGACGGGAAGCCAGTGTAGGTCTCTGAGGTGGGCTGATATGTGGTTGTGGCATGGGATGTTGAGGATGAGGTGTGCGGAGGTGTTCTGTATACGTTGTAGTTTCTTCTGGAGTATGACTGTGGTTCCTGCATAGAGCGTGTTGCCACAGTCCAGTCTGCTGCTGATAAGGGCGTGGGTAACCGTCCTTCTTGTTTCGATAGGGAACCATCTGAAGATCTTGCGAAGCATGCGTAGGCTCATGGGACGCAAATCAGATACATTCTACAAACCTCTCATGGTACATGGGAATTGTGTCAGATATCTGGTGGTGAAAAATTCAGATCTTTGCCTTGCATAGTGGAGTAGCCATCCACCTCTTCCAGTGGAATGAGGCATCCTTCACATCTGACATATATTAAATAGTCAGTTTAGTTAATAGCTGGAAAACGCAAAAACTGGTGTCCATCACTGTCTGCCATACCTCTTTTCAATAGATCCAATAATTTTGGGCAGGGCCAAATTGCATTTTTCAAATAACATATTCTGATTCTTTTCTTTCAAATACTAGTCCATCTCCTGGAGAAGAAACAACTTGGCATGGAATATTTGCACTGCAAGAAAAAAACAACTATGGGGGGGCCATAAGGAGTTAGAAACTTGGGAGGGGCCTTAGAGATTCACTCAAAGGTGTTGCTACATTTGATGGCAGGGCCACAAGAAGCTAAAAGCTGAGCTATGTTTTGGAATTTCTGAGCTAAGGGTTGTTATCATCAAATTATAGATAATTGACCTTTTCAGTCAGAAAGGAATTAAGTCATTAGTGGGGAAATAAGAAAAGCTTTTTAACCAGCAACTACAATGCAACATACTTAAATTACTAAATATTTAACTAAAAGGTGCGGGTTACTCCGATAAAGAAAATAGTACACCCCACTTCATGAGTCTAATGACTGATCAACTTTGTTTGCTCTCGAATATGTTCTTCATATAAGGATGCAAAACCACACATCCATACTACTTGGCTTACGTTCATCATTTGGGTCAACAATTGTTGCAGGCCTGTCTCTTCCACACCCCCTATTGTTTTTAACAACTTCTTGGTATTTGAAACGGAGCAAATAAAAAGGAATCAAATAAAGGAGTAGAATCACTTTATTGGCTATGCCTCCCTACTTATACAATAGTAAAAACAATGATAAATGGGAATGACACCTCCTTCATCTTCACTGTAGTCTGTCCTCATGGCTGAAATGGAGGTACATAAGAAAAATATGTATGCACAAATGTTCACTGATAGACCTGTCAGCCTTATGGTGGTCTTCCCCAAAACCCTTTGCCTTATTCCTCCATTTATTTAGCTGATCTCGTTTTTGTTGGTCATAGGATTCTAGGAGCTTTACCACTGCAAACAAGTGCTAAAGTGTGCATGCTCTCTTCTTGTCAAGCACTAACCTGAGAGCTCCAGCAGGGGTGAGCAGAAGTCTGAATCTCTAGTTCTCAATGTCTCCACTGTGATTTAACATGCCAGTGCGTGCACACACACACAAATATATATATGTATAATATGCACTATTACAAGTTACGATCCATTCACAATCCATGCCGGGTATTGTGGAAATCAGTCTGCTCATGCTCTGCACTCCATTACCTAGAATCCCCTGCTCACTGCTTCGTCTCCAACCCTGAAGGCCAAGGATAGGTGGAGGAATGCCCAAGTGCTTTACACCATGTTCCCTTTGTTGTTAATGTTGTTATAGATATATATGTCTTGCACATTCATCCTGGGGTGTTAGTCTGGGTGCCACATTACCTCTTGAATGCCTGTTCTGTCTGAGCCTGTATCAGTAATCTGCCGCCTTTGTCTTCCATGCCACCAGTTTAGCCAGCACCCCTACAGTTCCTGACAGAATGACCAACCCATACTTCCAAGATCACTTGTGAGGTTTCTTGCATTCAGCTTGTTACAATTTTTTCTGTGTTTTAATTGTTGTCTGTGAAACTGTTTTGAATGTGTGTCACAATCAGAGGTCTAAGAAAGAAAACCATGAGTGCTTCATGTATGTTTGTGGAGAGCAGCTCCCCAGTTCCTGACAATGAAAGGCATTTAGGACCACATGTACAAAGCATTTTTCTAGTCGCAAACAGGCCGATTTTCAGAATAGGCCTGTTTGCGACTAGAAACATTTTTGGGGGATATACAAAGCCCAAGTTGCGTTTCGGTTTCTTCTTACCGAATCGCAATTTAGGTTTTGCAATTCGGTATTAGAAAAAGGCATGTTCATGGCGTCCCTTCCAAATACCGAATCTGAACGGTTTGTATGATTGTTTTGTGACCGTGAATGCAGTAGCAAAACAATCACAGTTAACACCAATTTCAAATTGGTGCTAAGCAATTCACAAATGGGACGGGATCCCCAAGGTACCCCTTCTCTTTTTTATTAATGGTAGTGAAAACATTTTTTGAGAGCAGACAGTGGTCCCACATTTCATTTTTCTTTTAGAAATGCATCCCATTTTCCTTTAAAGAAAATGAGCTGCATTTTAAAAACTTTATTTGAAAAGCAGTCACATACATGGTGGTCTGCTGTCCTCAGCAGGCCAACATCCCTGTGCTCCCATTCTAAATGCGGTTGGAAATTGCGACCTACCTCATGAATATTGATGAGGTAGGCCATTTGCGACACCATTAGTAATCGCAAATAGTGTACATAGCACTGTTGTACATTTTATTTTGTGACTCGCAATTTGCTATTCCAAAACAGATCGCACATTGCGAGTCACAAAACAAAAGGTTGTACATCTGGCCCTTAGGGTCTAATTTAAGATTTGAGGATTTTAACTCTAGTCCTGAAACAAAGTATCATTTTACAAGAAATTGACATTTACGATCTGTATATTTTATACATTGGCTCTCTAACACCTCTTTGTCAAATCCCAACTTCATTTCCTGTTCTGATCCAGATTCAATGACGGTGTCAGTATCACAAATGGCGAATGATACCATACTCAGTTTGTTGAACAAGAATTCTGATTCTCACATGTCTGCTGAAAGTAGTTGTAAAATACAATATTCTACTAGACAACAATCAAAGAAAGAGCAGATGCATTTCATAAACTCTGTTTGTCATTTGAATGATAAAGACAAGTCTTGTGACCCAGTAAAGATCAAAGTCCCTGATGGCAAAGAGACAATGTTTAACACTACATCAAGCTCAACAATGATCAGTTAGTAGCAAGTTTAAACACAATCCAAGATTTGGTGGTGTTGCTTGTTGTGAAGTTGCCACACCCACCAATTTCCTTGTAGAGAAAAGCTACAATCTTCACAGGACGTAATAAAATCTTAGATTCTGGAATTACAGCAAGAAAATAAAATGTTTCAGACCCTGTTGACAAACTATATCCCAGAGTACAAGATGGAATCTGAGACTCCTGTAGAAGCTACTTTTCTGCATCTATGATAGATTATTTGCAAATGGACAATGAAACCTTGCACTCTCTATTGCAGTCCCCTCAGAGCTGGTCTAGTGGTTGTGTGAATTACACTGTGGCCCATCACCCAGATTCTTCTCAGAATAGCTATGGTGCTTTGTCTCAAAGTGCAGTGAATGAAAGTCTTTGTTTGAATTCTGAATTTCCTAACTCTTCTGATGTTTTGTCTTCTATTGCTGTTTTATGTGTAGGTGGTACGTCTGAGATGTTTCCCTTCACTTTTAAGGAACACCAAATGCCTATCAAAACTCTAAACATCTCTTTGCTTTCTCTTCCTGGTGGGAAAGTCAGTTCTACCTGAGAGGTATCACAAGTACAGGCCATTGATGTACAGACAAAACTTGAACCAGTGCCCCACATAATCCCTGATGTGGCAATATCCTGTGACTCTGACCAGGCTCTTGAGCTAATGGCTGTGACTGAAACCAACTTCCTCACTGAGAAAATAGTTACACCATGCATGAAACTGCAGCTCACAGATGTTTTATGTAGAGGAAGGGACACATGCTCTCATGTAGGTTTAAAGAATGCTGACAACAGTGATGGAACATGAATCATGTCAATGGATATTCCCCGCTTACCAAGGGAAAGTAGTCATCAATAGCTGCATCCAAAGATCAGTGTGATCCCTGACACATATGTTGAACATCTTCACATTACATACTTCAGTCAAGCACTAGCACCCATCATAAACTGAAGACAAATAGCTTCTGGGTAGCAGATACCTAGCAGATACCTATTTACACATTTGCCCAGACACATGGCAGGGGACAGTAATCCATCACCTACTTACCTTTGGCCTAGAACATTTAAAAGTAGTGGTCTGTTGCATAGAAGTTGCACCGATTACAACAACAAACAGTACTCGATTGAGCATTGTTCACAGCCATATGTGGTCCCTGCAGAGCAAGTGGTTTGGGGATTCCACCCAGTTGTGACCTAGGTCTCTCGGACAATAGGCAAGGCACATCAGTATACAACACATGACATGTCAAAACAAATAATGCCTCATCTACTGTGTGACAGATGGCTCATCCCTAATTGTCAGTGGGAGCTGTCAGAACCTCACTCAATCATTTGGCAATGGGACAGACAGCAATATGCCATGCACTCACCCCCTTGTGGCTGCTGTGCTGCTCTCAAATGCCCATCAAACTCCAGATAGGCCACCACAAGGATGTGTGCCATTAGGGAGGACATGGTCTGATGGGTACTCTGCCCACGTACGGAGGACAGCTCCAGCTGAGCCTCAGTGATTTTACAGGCCCATTGTCCCACCTTATTTTGCAGTGGGAGCCACACCAGCTGAGGGCCCCCAGTGTCTGCACTTTCTTGGAGATGGCTCACCATATTTCCTTCATTTGATGGGTGTTGACCTGCATGGATGCAAAAGACACATCAAAAGATCATGTTCACAAGCCTCATCACAAATGGTAGAGTCACTTACATGTAACATCAAGCTAGAACTTTCCTATTTGTCAATACTCCCCCCATGTGGCACATACACGCCAATAAGTACAGGGGAAATACTACAGAAATTAATTTCCTAATCTGCAGGCCAACCCACCACCCTGCTCAAGTCCTACAATGACTAGGCAACCTTACTGACATCATGTGGGACATGCTCTAGCAACCTGGCTGAGATGTGAGCCACTCTGACACAGATCACACCTCTGTGGCTTTTGAAGGGTAAACTCCTTAGACATGAATGGACCAACACATTCACACTCTGTGTGAATGTCTCTATCCATACAGTCCCTACAGGCTACTGCCAGAGTGCAAACTCAAACATCACACATGGTTAACAATGCAGGGACTGGCATGGTGGGTTCAGAAAGTGTCTACAATGTCAATGTGTGGACATGTGCAATCACAAATGCAGACTTATGCCACTTCAGTGGGTGGAGTTCTGTGTTATGTACCTGTACCAAAGAACACGCTTTTGGACAAATGTTTCTATCCTACAGAGATAGCATCCAACAAACAAAGGCATGCATTGTACAGTTTCTGCCATGTGACCAAGCTACTGCGTCACGTATCATGGCCTCCCAGGAATCAACACACTGTCTGCACTATGGGAAAGTTAGTTATGCAATAAGCCTACACAGGACAAATATGACCTGTGTGAAGGTGACAACAGGGCTGTGGGAGTAAGAGACTTGTAATGAGTTGGAAGACACACATTAACAATTATGCTAATTGCACGTGTGTAATAGACCAGCAACTTACCTCTGTGCCCATGACAGGATCTACTGGGTACAGGAAGTGGGCACAGTGCCACAGTTGCATAGCCACAGTGACTCCATCCCTGCCTAGACTAGGACCCCTACTGGGAGATACATGTGACAGGCGCTGGTCTCTGCAGGCTGATCAGACAGAACCTACATGACACTACATTCCCATCACTCTCATGCATGATAGTAGAGCTAGTTGACATGTGGTCTGTGCGGCAACCTGAAGGGCAGAGAGAGTGATGATATGCCTTCCAACCAACAGTCTAGGAAGGGCAGATGTGTGAAGAAATATCTGTAGCAACCCACACATAGCTCACATTACTCACAACTGACACATAAAACATGCATACTGAGCTCATGGTGTGATGTGCATACATGTTGCTCACATATACAGTAATCATGAGGAAAGAGATTTCAGTGGATAGCTGTAATGTCACCTCACCTAGTATGGGAATCCAACCCAAGGATGATCTAGGAACATAAAAAGCACACCACAATGTGAATGGACTCAACATATGGTACTGGACAACAATACCTGCACATTGACCCTCCCATTGATGGCACACCTACTGCACCTACAGGCACATGAGTAGTCGACCTGGCACATATAGGCACATTCTAGCCTGTGAGGAGGGACAATATGGTGAATTACAGAGAAACCTGGGTACATGAGGTACTCACCTGCTCCTCTGGTGCACCATAAGCTCTCTATGCAGGTGTGGGACCTCATCCACTAGCCCCTCCAGCTCCTCTGGCAAGAAGGCAGGGGACCTATCACCTGCTGGATGTAACATCATTGCTCCCAGAAGTGGTACACAGCAGTTTGCAAGTGGAGGTCTTGCTGACAGCAGTGTCAGGAGTCGAGTGAGTAAATCTGCAGAACATGGCAGTCATGTGCACCATGTACGCAGTTGTCACTGACGGCGGACACAGCCATTGGCCTGCGACCACCACTGGAAACAACGTTATCCTATGGCTGTGTCCACCATGGCTACAACCACCTACTGCCATGACAACTTCCAATGGAGGTTCTAGGCAGTTCCTAATGTCCAGTTGAGTAGGTCAGGCAGCAGCCATTTTAGAAGCCTAAAATGCAGTATTGGTTTTCACAAACTGTGTCACACCTCTGAAAATGTTGTTTTGAGCTCACAAACATGCTTATCCTGTCGTGTCACGTAGGTCCTACTACTCAAATCCCATTGCATTATGTTGCAGGGCACCAATTACATTTTACAGTGGGGTGCAGTCGGCCCCCATCAAAGGTCATTTTTGCGGTCAGGATATCCAGTCACATTTCAAGGGGCATTTATGATGCACATATTTGAGTTTGGTCCAGGTATATGATGTGGACACACGTGTGGCAAACCATGAGGGTCACATGCGACCCCTGTGTTATTTGCAGCTGTGATGTGTACTGTTTTCCATCCCATCCCTTCTAAAATGACTTGTCACATGTTATTATTGACATACATCATGTATGTAGCTGGGGACACAATGACTAATGTCAGAACTCATTTCTTGTCACATATAGGTACCCAGGGAGAGGGAGGCTGCATCAATCACCTGTCTACTGTCCACTGGCAGACCTTCAGACCATGGAAGAAAGACACATCATCCTTCTTTACCATATGAACCAGAACGTCTCTGCATGCCTCATCCTGAACATCCCCTGCCACTGCCACATTACAGACCACCTGAGAAACCTGCACTGGCTCCCAGCCAACAAGAGAATCACATTCAAACTCCTCACCCACGCTCCCAAAGCACTGGACAACACCGGACCAGAATACCTCAACAGACGGCTCTCCTTCTACACCCTGACCTGACATCTCCGCTCCACAGACCTCGCCCTCGCAACCGTCCCATGTGTCCATAGAACTACAACTGGCGGCAGATCATTCTCGCACCTCGCCGCCAAAACGTGGAACACTCTTCCCACCCACCTGCACCAGACCAAAGACCTCCTTACCTTCAGGAAACTTCACAAGACCTGGCTGTTTGAGCAGTAGTAGCACCACCCTCCCATCTCCCCTCCTCAGTGCCTTGAGACCCTCACGGTTGAGTAGTGCACTTTACAAATTCCTGATTGACTGATTGATTGATTGATTGATCTGACTAGGCAAAGAGTTGTGGATTGATGTCATCAGTTGGAGTCAGATTTGATGCCAACTTTTAGTAATCCACTCAGCATACCACACATTATACAAGTCATGTCAGTACTGTCCTAGCCACAGGTTCCTTTCAACATACAGTGGCCCTGTGAGCTTGCATGTCCCAACCTATGTTCAGTCTGGTTTTGAAGGATGTCCTCTCAGCACTGTTGAAACACCAGACAGCAACATCCAGTTTCCCCGGTGTGAGGCATTTAGCCCATGTAAAGGCTGACTTTTATGGTTTTGCACGCCTCCCACATGTGATGGGGGCTATTGATGGCACACATGTTGGCTTGGTCCCCCCGCATGCCAATGAACAAGTATACCGCAACGGAAAGAACTTCCATTCCATCAACATGCAAGTTGTATATTTGACGGACCTATACATTTCACAGATCCCTCCCTGTTATCCGATTTCAGACCATAATTCATTCATCATGCAGAACAGCACTCTCCCCCAGCTGATGTCACAATTGTACCCAGAGAGGGCCTGGCTCGTTGGTAAGTCACATCTGCCCTGTTTGTGTGTGTGCAATGTTTGGTGCCACAATTCTGGTAAGAGGGACTCATTGTTGCAAATATGGCCCATTCTTTAACATGAGACTCTGTATATCCAAACCATTCTTGGTTGTTAATGAAAATAAGGAATCCAACTATGCCAGGGAAAGTCTGCTTCAGTGAGACCCGTGGAAAAACAAGGCAGGTAGTGGAGTGTACTTTTGGGCTCCTGAAGGCCAAATTTAGGTGTCTGGTCTACAATGGTGGAGCACTCCTCTACTCACCCTGAACAGTGCGTCAGATCACTGTGACATGCTGCATGCTCCACAAAATTGCCCTGCGGAGGACTATCCCTTACACTCAAGAGCAGGGGGAGCCTACAGAGCCACAAGGTGAGCATCCTGAAATGCCTAGTGAGGATGACAGTGGTGAGGAGGAAGGAGCTGACTTGCGGGAAGATCTTGTCAATAGTTACTTTTCTTGAGTGTATGTCATATGATGTAAGGAGTGTGACTTTATGAAGAACTGTAGTTTTCTGATAGTGTGGAGTAGAGTGTTTTGGCAAAGACTGAGGAGGTTAATAATCTGCAATATTCAGCCAAATGGTGCTTGAAGGGTTACCTTTGGCATATCCCCACCCCGATGTAGCTACTTTGTTTGTGTCAGTCTCATTGCAATATAATCTTCTTTACAAATGTTTGCCACATAATTTGTGTAATAGGTATTCTTTTCAAGCCCATACTCCTTCTTTTGTCTTTGTCCAGGTACCTTCACTATGACATCCTCATGTGAGCATTTCACAGTTATGACATTGGCAGGAATCTGATGCAGTTCCGACAAAGGAAGAGGGCATGCATGGTGGCAGGTAATACAGGTCACAGATTTGGGGTGTAGGAGACCTGTGCCAAGGCAGCTTAAACAGTTTTTAGGTAGAAGGTCAAAAGTGCACATTGTGGTTATTTATTGTGCTGTGTTGGGCACATTGCAAGACGTGTGTGATTATGTGTCCACAAAAGATGTTGTCATCAGGAGCAAGCATGCCATTTACCCTTCTCAATGAATAAACACTCTTCTTGTATGACCTGTATGAAGCTGTAGATGTGTCCCATCATTGCAGGCCACAGTGCCAGTGCCACAGCACTGGCATATGTTTGTGTCATACCACCAGACATATTCCAAGGTCATTGGATTGTGATGGATCTATGATCAGGGACTGTTGTACTGCCCTCTGTCTGTACCTTGGTTTATATGATATTGTATTACTTTGGTTTTGTGTGTGACATCAAGGCATTCACTTTCCTGTTTGCGTATTTTGTAAGACAATGTCTGATAAGGCCCTTCCTTCTGAGGTCTGGGGGGCTGTATCTTCGTATATGTACCTTGACACAATATAAGTCAGCCATTTTTGGCTCAGACAGTCCAGACATATGGACAGCCTATGTGTTGTTCAGTGAAATAAAATGTTTGGTGTGACCAGATACTTGCAGCAAGGTGTTTGTGTGTGTTATTATTAATCCTTATCAGGACACTGTACCTGTCACATATCCCTCCTTGCATTAGGATCTTGTGTCTTCCTCACTGGCTTCACATGGTCTTACATCTCTACATAGCAAAATGTAGAACAAAAGCAGGCAGACAATGACTTTGTGATAGGTGGAATTATTGAACATTGTGCTCTAAAATTTAATTGGAGCATGGTTGAAAAGAACAGTGAAAGGTTTAGTCAGGGTGAATTAAATCATTGGATGTATGTGCCATCAAATTGTCAGTCCAAAGTCCAGTGTACTCCTCCCATAGTAAATGGAAAGTGGTTGAAGAACAGTCAACAGAGTGAATGTGTGGCACACAAAGGAGGCTCTTTATGAAGAGGTCACTTGCTGGCAGTGGTGGGAGTCTTGGCATCCGTACCTACTAGAGTATTTGCTGGACGTCCCCACTTGCGTGGGGGGATGATCTGCTGCTATAGAGGCAGGGGTGCCTGGTGCGTGTTTTTCCCCTGACAAGGCCCCCATTCCAGTGGCTATCACTGATGAAGGGCCAGGTGTTGCTACCCCATTGGAAGGGGTACATTGTTGTTGACAATTCCTGATCAGGGTGGTGTTAATGTCCCTCAACACTCCTGTTAGGGTGACCATGTCGTTACTGTGGGCCTCCCACTGTTCAGGGATATCCCTATGGATGTCCTTCTGCAGGTGCTTGATCTCCCGGAGTTCTGCAAGTACCAGGCCCATCACGCCTTGGGGCTCCTGATAGACCCCCAAGGCGTGGCTGATGGTGTCCTGGCCTTGAGCATCCCCATGGCCCTCTCCCCACTGGCCTACAACATCCCACCCACAGAACCAACCTCCAAGGGCCTGTGCCCTTGCCACAGGTTGCCCCCTATACTTGTTCACGGATCATCATTATCCAAGGTGTGGTGCAGCAATTCAGGATCCTAGACTAGGGGCAAAATATGGTTGCCACTGTCCTAGGGACACAGGTTGGGGCGTTAATGGCTGCCTGTGATGTTGAGGCTACTAGGCTGGGAGGTTTTGATGTGGCCACATTGAGGCTCACAGTTGGGGTCCGACCAGATTGTCTAGATGGGCCTGAACCGTCCTCCATGGGGGTAGTGGCAGTCTCTTATGTAGGCTCTGTGTGGCCAGTGGCATCTCGACCTGTTGATATGAAGGATACAATGTTACTGGTTGGATTGTAACATCTACCTTAAATGTTTACAGTGACATTTTGCAAAGCCCATGTACATAGTTGATTTGCGGGATATCTTATTTTGACAGGTAAGCATGCTATTGGTTGTATTGACCTGACATATGTGAAGCATGGCAATTCCATTAAATTCAAGCAGCTGCTGAATTGTACAGGTAATTAGCACTTGAGAGGATGGGCTGAAAATTACATCTTGCCACTGTGGTGAACCCATTTTAGTTTCCCACTGGGGCACAAGAGTTAGATAAGCCCTTGGCTTGCAGGCCTGTTGCCCCATCACCTACTGATCTTTTACCCACTTAGTATGTTCTGTTTTATTTCATTTATTTAATCTTTCTTTTATCATTTTACATTGCTTACATTTATTAAGAAATGCTTTGATTTTCATTATCAGTGCCATTCTGAGAAGGCGTCATTATCGGCGTTACTATCAGTGATACACGTCATCATGTACCTTTCTCACTTATGTGTGGCAGGAACATCATGTTCACTTGTTAGGGATTGCTTATGCAATTGCTGACACAAGTCTGCCACATTATCAGTTGTTTCGGAAATACCTGCATCAGGGATCCTACATGATCTGTATAAATACACCTCACCCTGAAAAGGTCATTAGAGGGGTTGCTTCCAGATGCCATCTATGCTGCACATCACCTTACTGCAAACTCAGCCTTTTTTCTTTTTACGGAGTCTGACCTAGAGACCTCACTCCAAGATAACAAGGGTTGAGGGGCGCTTTTCATGGATATGGTACTGGCAGATTAAGGTAGAGATTAGGCATTCTTGGTTAGGAATTGCATATCTTATGTTTATTGTAAAATGGTGGCAGTTTTCATAATCAGAACTCTCATCTTCACAATTCTGCTTTTATTACTGCTCATAATCCTAATCATTGCAGCATATGTATTCTATTGTAGATTGCAGTCTTTTCAATAAATGTATTGACATCTCCCTTGCATCTCCTTCATTGCCTATGTGTGTATGAGACTTATTGCTAAAGAGAGAAAAGGGTAACTTCTGTTCCACCACAACTTCCTTGAGAGGTCTCATCTAGAGTCAATTTGTAAGGCTGCCAGAAATCACTTTTACTGTCTGTGCTTTGGTGAGGTACTGCTTGTGAGCCGGGAGGGTTGGGTCGACAGTTGCGACTTGTTGTAGGAGTGACTCAGTTGTTTACAAACAAATGTGCTGTCACCCCTAAACAAGCAGTCTCGCTTAGGAGTGAGAGTCCAACTACGACACCACCAGTGCAGGCAAAAACAGGCTTGGCAGGATGTGGCTTTGACCACTTTGAGGCCTAGTTGATTGTTATGCAGGCAGACCAATGAGTTTGTTGTATTTGTGATTGGATTCATCATGTGATCAGTGCAGCGTGAATAGGCTTAATGCCCATACCATTCTGATGATACATCTTGAGTCTTGGTTCTCCTGCATAGCTGCTTAGAGTGTCTCATGTATCTCAGTCTCCTGTATGTTTTCCAACAGGTGAAAAGCTTCAAGTCTGCTTCCTGTTATCTTATTTGTCTTCCATCAGCTTGCATTTAACTTTTATGTCTTCTGCCAATCTGCTATCTGCGTCTGACCCTACAGTGAGTCCGCCTTTATTTTCAGAGTGTTAGTCCAGCTTGCCATCTGAACTTCAAATACCTTTGATTCAGGCTCCTAAAACCCCTGCTACTGGAAATGGACTCTTCAAGTCTGCATTCAATTCTGCCTCCTGCATCAGGGTGCTTCGCTCGTCAAAGTTCTGCCTGTAATACTGCTGCTAATTTACTGCTTATTATTCTATCATCCTAGAACATCACATTTATCCAGCCATCCCCTTGTATCAAGCACTACAGCTTTGATGGAAATGGGCTTATTACATAGGAGCAAAGACTCTGAATCCAGTCTCAGAGCCCAGGAGCCAGTCGTGGAAGAGGTATACTGTCACAATTAACTCCCTGCACACCAGGAGGCAAAATTGTTGTACTTTCCAATGCTGTAATAAGAATTCAGACCATTCCCTGCATACATATCCTGATTCCAGGCATTTGGATGCCATTTGCAAGTTACCATTCATTCTCAATCCATGCCGGGTTTGGTGAAAGCCAGTCTGCACATGCTTGGAACTCCATTACCTAGAATCCTCTGGTGACTGCTTTATCTCCACCACTGCAGGCCTAGGATGGATGGAGGAATTCAGCACACCTATGGCTGGCTGCTACTAGCCTGCTCATACCGGATGCATGTGATTAATGTGAGCCGTTTTAAGCCTCTGCCCAGTGTTGTTCATTTGTGGATGTTTTCCAGTGAGACCGTCCCTTTTTTCCTGGAGTTTCAGAGCCATAGTTATTCCTTGTTCCTGTTCCTGAGCTGTATGAGCCACAGATATCCTTGTTCCTGAGCTGTAGATAATCCTTGATCCTGGACTAGCACTCCCCGCAGTGCTATCTTGTCTTCTGAGCCTTAGCAAATCCTTGTTCCTGAACTATCACTCTCTGCAGTGCTATCTGACTCCTAGAGCAACAGCTACTGCTTGTTCCTTGAACTATTTCTACCTGTTGTGTTATCTTATTTTCTTTATTCCTGCACTAGCACTTCTTGTGCTCCCTTGAAGCCTCTCCTTCTGTATTTTCCTTTTCCCAGTCCTATTCGTTCCAATTCCTAGTTTACTGTTTTCCTGTTATCTTGCTTCTTGTTACCTTGTATGTTTGCTGCTTGCTTTCTGTCAAGTGTTTTCTTTGTGTTCCATGCTTCACCGTTAAGCCTGCTAGCTCCCTTTCTGTTGTATTTAGTTCTACAACCTACCGCCATACGTGCTTCTGTTTGATAGACAGTATCCAGGGAGTCAGCTGACAACCTAGGTGGTGTTTCTTGTCCACTGTGAGTATTGTCTTTTAGTTACGTTTCATAACATCACGATATGGGTCAGCTACACAGACGCTACCTTTCATGTATATCCAATATATGGGTATTAGAAGTAAGAATCTGCAACAGCAATTTGAGTGAGGAACTTACTGGGCTTCAATCTTACTGTGTGGAGCTCCTGAGTGCTTTACCCCCATTCCCTTTATTGTTAATGTCATAGATATATATGTTTTGCACCTTCGTTCTCGGGTATTAGTTCATCTGGTTGCCACATTGCCTCTTGAATGTATGTTCTTTTAAAGCCTTATCTCTCTTATTCCCTTGAATAGAGCTCCCTCTTTGGATCACCTCTCCTTTGACTCTGTGTGATCTTGAGCATCTCTGTAACAGTATTCTGTCCCCTTTGTCTTCCCTGCCACCAGTCTAGCCAGCACCCCCTGACAGTTCCTGACAGTCAGTGGGTACATAGGTCTCAGAGTGGGTCTGTGAAAGGTTGTGTGAGTGTCTGAGTGGATCTGTGAGAGGGCACTTCAGTGCCTGAGTAGGTTTATAAATTGGCACGAGTGTTTGAGTGCATCTGTGAGTGCATGAGTTTCTAAGGTGGTCTGTGAATGAGTACATGAGTATCTGAGTGGGTCTGTGAGTGGGTGCATGAGCCTGAGTGGCTCTGTGAGTGAGCGCGTGAATGTCTGAGATGGTATGTGAGTGGGTGCATGAATACCTGAGTGGGTCTGTGAGTGGGTACATTAGGGTCTAAGTGGGTCAGTGAGTAAGTGTGTGAGAGTATGAGTGAATCTGTGAGTGAGTACATGAGTCTCTGAGTTGGTGCATGAGTATCTGAGTGAGTCTCTGAGTACGTGTGTGTATTTGTGAGAGTGTCAGTACTTGTCTGAGTCATACATCCACAAAGGAACCTCACCTGCCTTTTTATGCAACAATAGTTCATATTTTTTCACAACATATCTACAGAAGTGGAATTCTTTCTGCCTCCTTGGGTAAATGTCCAGTATATAATCTACACTACAGCTACATGATGGAACACAATGACTTGTCGCCTGTGACCCTGTATGCATTTTGGCAATATGATTGTTCCTGGTGAATCTTTATTTAGAAATATGAGATAACATGAATCATCATATAGAGAGGCCAGCAAGACTACAAAGATATAAATCTCCATTAAACCAGGGTCCTTCCTCCTTTCTATATGATGTAAGTGCTTCTTTGTTTTGTGGAAATGTCCTCATATCCCTCAGCATCAAGAACGTGCCACCAAAATCAGCAGGAAATGTATGTGAGGGCTCTTTGGTAAACTGTCCATCATCCTGGCAAAAGGCAGGAAGATCTTTGCGTACTACTAAGGTGGATGGTGGGGGGCCAAACAGGCAGAGCTTCCAGGTCATTTGCACATTTGCATACTCATAGAAATTTAAAGCAAGAACCATGACACTGCTCTCACCAGTAGTGGACAAGAAAGAACACACTCCTCACAGATTGCCCTTCAACAGATCAACAATGCATTAACCTCGATGAAGGATTTCAGGTCATTTTTTATTTTGCAATTGCTGAGAAAACACACTTGCTTTGCCTTCACCTACAAAGGAGTTAGAATCATTTGTCCGTTACAGAAGTGGAAATTCATCTTGTGCACCTGCTATGTTTATATTTGTAAGTGTTTCCTGGTGAGGTTTAATTTCTGTGAAATGAGCATCATGGCCAGAATGGTCCTCGGTCCCCATCCCCTGGGGCCTGGCCACAACTTAATGGGGATGAGAGGCTACACAGCTCCTCTCCCCAGGCTGATCTTAGCCCCAGGGACCCCATCCCTGGGGTCTGGTGAAAACAAAATGGGGGAGGGGGCCAGATGGCCCCCCTAACTGGGCAATGTTCAGTCTTGGGGCCCCAATCCTTGGGACCTGGCCATTTCACCTAGGAGCCCTGGGCACCCAGTGTGCACAATGGGGACTGGTTGGGGGAGCCTCAAGGACCCACAGACCCCGCTAGCGCCTCGCCTTTTGCAAGAGCCAGCATTGCTATTGCACATGGGGAGCTGCTAATTATGCAGCTCCCTGTGTGCAAGAGCAATCATTGCATCGTTTTTCCTACCCGCATGTCCACTTCCAGCAGATCAGAGCACTTTGATTGTTTTCACCCACTGGTAGCAGAGTTTTTGCACTGACTAGACGGGAGCTGTCAAAGCGAACAGCTGTGTCCAGGGGGGTGGGCACCCCAGGACATAGCAGGATGTGGCCCTTGGGTGTGGCAGACCCCAGGGCCATTATTGGCTCCATGAGGTGGGTCACGTGGCCCCCCTCCATAATTTCTATCTAGCCCTGGAGAGGTGGTGGTCCCCAGGCCAGTGGTCTGTGACTTACCCCATATCTTGTTTTATTTCAGCCCTGGGTAGGTGGTGGTCCCTGGGGCATGGGAGTGCCACACAGCCCCCCAAATGTATTAGAAACTTAACCTCAGGAAGGTGGTGGTTCCTGGGGCCCAGGGGATCCTCAAGACCCCGTACTATTATAAATGTATCTTGCCCTGGGAAGGTGGTAGTCCCTGGGGTGCAAGGAGCCCCCCACACATTATTGCATCATCGCCCTTGGCAGGTGGTGATCCTCAGAGCTAATAGAAGCCCTAGGAGGGTGGCCTCATACACTACATCCCTTTTTTGAGTCCACAATGCCCCGGGACCTGACTCACCTGGGGATAAAATAAAAGAAAAGGGTGGGAGACCATCCTCTTTAAAAAAAAAAAAAAGTCTTGAAAAAATATGTGGAGCCAGATTTTTTTTTTTACAACATGGTTTTTAGCCATGGCGGTGCCCCTTGAGGACCCCAGCACCAGAGCTAAGGGGTCAGGGTGACTCTACACTGGCCTCTTTTCTGAAGGGACTCAGCTCATTCCTTGATGAATTGTTGGCAGACAATCATATCACAGCATGAGATCGGGAGGGTTCATGGATCCTTCGCATCCCTATATATACAAACTCGATTTTTCTTTCATATCTCAAAAACTGCTGAAAGGATTTACCTCAAGTAACCAAAAGGGTGCTTTCTGGACCAACAGGTACCTTTCTGCCAAATGTGGTGTAATCCCGTCCAGTGGTTCGGGCTGTAGTTGTGTTAAAAAACCCTATGGGAATTAACTTGAGGAAAATACATTTTGAGACCCCTCTTTTTCGCGGCGGTCGTCACTAGGTAGTTATAGTTAGGACCTAGTTTCTCTCTAAAAAGCGTTTTTTACTGGCCCATATCTTTGGCACTGCTTGACGAACCTTCACAAATCTTTCCAAAAAATATGCCAGTCACGTCAGCTGCTGTCTGGAAGGTCCAGAGAGGGTTGAGAAAAGGGGGGATCCCAAAACATTTTTCCTCCATTGTTTTTTCCATAGGGAACAGCGATAGCGCCAAAACTACTGAACGGAATTACAACAAATTTGGTAGTAAGGTAGGATCTGGTCCAGAAAGTGACATTTTTGTGTTTTGTTCTTTGTTCTGAATCTGTTTAGAGCTTTTTTGGTAATTTACAGCGAAAAAATTTGTATTTACATGGATCCGTCGTACATCTGCCGTGGACCGCCGCAAATCCGTGAGCCACTCGGAAAAGTATGATTGGCTGGGTGCAAGCTGTTCAGAACCAACATTTTATCGACAGCCAATGGTCCTGCTGGATGGAATTTCTTTGCAAAATGGATAGAAGGGGTCAGGGTAGCGGTACTCTGACCCCATGTGGATAATGTATAGGTTTGTGAGTTTTGAGTTTAAAAAGGTTAAACATTTGATGATCATGGATCCACAACTCCATTGCTGTGCTCAGTGCAGCCCACTGTACAACGTTGTGACGGACTCACGAACCCTGTTGATGAAATTAAAATATATATTATATATATATATATATATATATATATATATATATATATATATATATATATATATAAACACATACTTTCACCCACACTGTCACACTCACAGATCCATCAGACACTCACAATCCCACTTACAGCCCCAGTCACTCACACACCCACTCACAGACCCACTCAGACCCTCAGGCTCCCACTCATAGACCCACTAAAACACTGACGCACCTACTCACAGACCCAATCAGAGACTCACCGACCCACTCACAGACACACTCAGACATTCATGCACCCACTCACAAACCTACTCTTACCCTCATGCACACACAGATCTATTCAGAACCTCATTCAGCCACTCAGAGACATACTCAGATACTCACACTCACACTCACAGACCAGGCCACACACTGACACACCCCCTAAAACACTGATGTATGCACTCTCACACCAAGACAGACATTCTCACAGCCACTCTCACCCCCAGATACACCCTTCCACAACTATTCTCCCACCGAGAAAGGCCGCAGCCAACTCCCGCCACACATGGCCAAAGGCCTGTGTACTGCAGTGTCTGGCTTGCAACCACCACTGCACACAGTCAAAGGTCATGCATGGTGCAAGGTTGGGTGCTTATAGGGGGTTGTCCTCAGGGGCTGGCCACAACAGCTGCCACTCATGGCCAAAGAGTGGGTTGGATTAATGTATAGTAAAGAAAATTACTATACATTAAAAAAAAAACATAGAAATTCACTGAAAAAACAAAGGTTAGTGGGAGGCTCACATTTTAAATGTAAATAACAATAGAAATTCAGCTCTAAAGTGTGCTCTCCAAGGACATTTTGGCTTGCCCCCTGTTCTCTTGTGGAAGTCTCAGGGACATCAAAGGCCTACTGCAAGGGACCCACACCGTCTACTTGTGACACCTAGAGAGCCGAGCTTGCATTGCCTGCTGGGTTCCAACTGACAGCATGGAGTGAGCGGGAAACTAAGAATTGTGCCTGGAGACCGGATTGCCTGGAGTAGACCCCCAAAATTACTGCATAGTGGGGCCTCAGCACACATAAGTGCCTTGTTGGTGGTGAGCAGATGCACTGGTTGCCGGACCCTGCATGGCCCGCTTCGCCGATTGTGTCACATCTCTCTTGTGCTTCATGCCAACAGCATGCTCATTGTGTGCAATGTCCAATTCACAGGTTGCGACCCTCGCAGGTGGGGACATAACTATAGCAGTGTCTCATTCTTCCTCGTGCAACACTACTGAGCTTTGGCCTGTGACGGGGACAGGAACTGTCTAGTGTGAACCATGTCAATGTGTACCAGGCATTGAACCTCCTTTCCAGGGAGGTACCAAATTTGCATCTCTTCAATTGTACATGATTGGAACTGTCTGGTGAGACTTTTTTCAATGTGCATCGGGCATTGTGCCTCACTTTCAGGGAGGGACATGATTTATAACCCTTTGTGGTGTGTGACAAGAACTGTCTAGTATGACTCGTATCAATGAACATTGGGCATTGTGCCTCATTTCCAGTGAAGCACGGAATTTGCAAATCGTCATTGTGTGTAAAGCCGGAATTGTCTGGTGCAACTCGGATCATTGCACACCAGACCTTTTACTGGGATTGCCTGGGTTCAGCTCTGATCAATGTGTACCCGATGGAGCACCTCTAACTTCTGAGAAGCACACCTGCTACATTCCCCTCTTCATTGAACATTCCGTTTGGGACCTCTGAGTGGTGAACGATCTATCCTTTCCTCACCTTGCCCCCGACGGCAGCGTGTGCTAGGTAGTGTTGCCCGGACTGGGCCTAGGTGGCAAGAAGAATTGACTGGACTGGAGGAAGGCTTCCTAAAGCAATCATACCGGGTTAAGAGACTGTGCAACCCCTGCCCCCCACCCCAGGTGCTTCACAAAACTGGGCAAGTGCCAGAGGGCACATTGCAAAATCCTTTAATTGAACAAACAATTGCCCTCAGCCGCTTCTGCTCCGCATCCTCTGGGTGAACTTCCTGAGTGGTGGCCACCCCCTTTTGTATGTCAACTGCTTCCTAATGAGACCCACTTCCTACTCACCTCACCTTATTCTCTGGAATAGCAACTAAGTGTGACTCTGTCTGAGTCACACTTAGTTGCAGTCCTAGGGGATCAATGGGTGTGGGGTAGTCAGTGTGAGACAGATGGTGGAGGAGGGTTCGGGCCATGGGGTCTGCATTGTTCTACCAATTGACCTGCCAGAAATCAGTTGCACTGCATTACAGTGCTGTGTGCATGTGTATATGTAAGTGTACTACATAAGGACCTGTCTGACATCTGGAGCACTGCGTGGTGGTACTGAGTGAATGCGTGAGTGCTTGCATCAAGACCTCCTACTAGTGAATACATCAACCAGCATTGCTGCTTTACATGTTGATTAATAGCCGCTGGATACTACGTTTGACATGACTGCTTTCCAACACCTAGTAAGTAAGCGCTTTGCCAGCAGTAACCTTAAATCAGCAAATCACAAT
This sequence comes from Pleurodeles waltl, assembly GCF_031143425.1. NCBI lineage: Eukaryota > Metazoa > Chordata > Amphibia > Caudata > Salamandridae > Pleurodeles > Pleurodeles waltl. Next base: position 417,017,492 of record NC_090438.1, on the reverse strand, counting down.
GTCACCCTCCCGTTCTTAGTGTGTGAGGAAAGACCTAAAAGGCAAGACTTTGCCGTTCACCATTCATCTCTCCCCATATCCTCCTCCAGTATCGTTTCAATGCAGGACCCATACTGCGCTATACTAGGGCAATTCTGAGCATGTGGATTAGCTTTGCCTCATCCACCTTGCACCTCATGCATGGCAATGGTACTGCCGGGAATAAAGTATGTAGTCTATGTGGTGTAAGATATTCTCTATGCAATATTGCATATTGTATACATTGAAATCTGATGTTTCATGATACTCTCTTAGGGTATGCCAGTATGGAGGTCCACTCTTTATCCAGAATGCCCTTCCCATATCTTGCCCTCATTTTCCTCTCAGGGGCATCAGGGGTCACGACAGGTGCTCTATAGACCTTCATAAAGCCATCCTATTAAGTGCTTCCCTTGTCCCATGGTATAAATCGCTTGAACAAATTAATGCTTTGGGGGTTCAGTTCCATTTGGTACCCAATGGTCATTAATATAATGTATTATGTTAGCGTGTAACAGAAACAGTAAGGCCCATATTTATACTTTTTTAGCGCCACATTTGCAACGCTTTTTGATGCAAAAACAGCACAAACTTACAAAATAGAATTGTCTTTTGCAAGTTTGCACCATTTTTGCGCCAAAAAATGACACACATGCAGCACTAAAAAAGTATAAATATGGGTCTAAGTTTGTTCATGGGCAAGTTGTGTTAATGGGTGAAGTCTGTGTGCGTGAGCAGTGTCCGGTCTCTGACTAGCGAACCAACCATCTCCACTCCTTCCTGTGTCCAGAATTGTATCCTAGCTTGGGACAAAATTCCAACATTCGTGGAAATCCCAAGTAGCAGAATATTTGGTGCATAGGGCACTATGTCGGAGGTATACCTCAAAGTAAGCTTCCAGTACTGGAGGACTACTCACAGTAGGAACGGCAGCCCATCTGGAGGTCTAGACCCGGGGCAAATCAAATGATGAAGCCGGCCCCTGCAAGGCATGGACTGTGTCAATTCTATTTCCTATAGAATCCGTCCAGCCAGCCAATATGCTAGCCATTGAAGCTGCCCCGCTCTACAATAGGCCTTGAAATCCGGTGCTCCCATTCCCCCTGTTCTGTGGGCGTCTTCCTTTTTGGTAAGCTGATCCACCGCCTACCAGCCCACCAAATTAATTCAATCAAGAGAGAGTATAGTGATTTAAAATAAGTAGTAGGAACCATAACAGGCAAGATCACAAAATTATACATTATGCGTAGTAACATTACCATCTTTGCCATTGCCGGCCGACCGGCTATAAACAGCGGCAAAGTTGTCCAAAACCAGATCTGCTATCTAAGTGAAGTTATCATCCTCTGTAAATTACCCTCTAGAAGATCTACCGGGGTGAAGTATATATATATGTTGAGATAACGGAATGTGTCAGCTGCGACTTATAAGGCTTTGTTACCAAAGTTAATAGTGTTTCCTATGTCAGTCCACCGGAATGAGAATGTAATTGATTACTATAGTTTATTTCAAGTCTAAATAAGGCGGCGAAGTCCACAAATATCTGTACTGCTGCTGCTAGATTTTTCCCCAGGTCTTGTGCGTCAAACAACGGTGTCATGAGAGTATAAGGAGTGAGTTGCAGTTCCTGCCGCAACCTCCCATCTCTTGGCACACTGCCGAAGTCGCAGAGCCAGTGGTTCCAGAGCTAAGACAAACAGCAGGGGGGAAAGGGGGCATTCCTGCAGAGTGCCCCGAAATATGGGGTAGGAATCCAATATACACTGTCCAGTGCATGCCCTTGCCGTGGGGAAGGAGCAGCCGCACTCAACTAGGGGGAGCCCAAACCGCTCAAGAGCCTGGAACATATAGTTCCAATTAAGTGTACAGAATGCTAGATGGAGATCAAGGGAAAGACAGCCAACACAGGGGTATATGTTGCCACATAATCCATAATATGATAGAAGCGGCGAATATTATGAGACGTGTTTCCTTTTGGTACAAATCCACACTGATCTGTATGTATCAGTTTGTGTAGTAGCGGGAGGAGTCTTTGCGCAAATGTTTTAGCCAGTATTTTGTATTTGGTATTTAATAATGATAATGGTCTGCACGAGGACATATCTGTTTTGGGCTTTCCAGGTTTTAATAACGAGGTCACTATTGCCTGCTTTGCAGTATTGGGAAGGTGACCGACAGCAAGTGAAGCTTTATACAGCTTTTCCAGTTGAGGAACTAGTTTTGCACTATACATGGAGTAAAACTCAACTGGGAGACCGTCCATCCCCAGTGATTTTTTTACGAGCCATAATTTTAGTGGCTTCTCGTACTTCAGCTATGTAATATGTGTCACCAGGTTCTGTCTCTTGCTATCATCAAGCACTGGCAGGATAAGCTCATGGAAGAATAATCAAAGCTTTGACTGATTCAGTAGTGGGAGAGTAGAATACAGGTCTGTGTAAAAGTTGTGAAATGCTGTGTTAATCTTTATCTGAGTGTTGACACTGGATAGTTGAGGGGTGAGTATGTGCAAGATGGGAGTGGGAGATTGTTTACCTTTTATCAGTCGTGCTAATAATGTGCCTCTTTGTCTCCTTCACTATGCAATTGCTGCTTGTATGGTCTATGATCCACCACAGTCATTCATTCCAGAAGTTCCACATATTCAGCCCGGGCAGCTTGTAATGTCTGGGCTTGGGGTGCATTGAGCACGGCCTCTATTACTAGCTGGCCTAACTTTTCTTCTACGACTGCCAACTCCTTTACTATTGTTGCTCGAGCACACACTGTAGCTCCTATTGCCACCCTTCTAATCACCCCCTTAAATGCTTCCCACTCTATTAATGAGGAAGAAGCTGTCTCATCATTTTCCTTGAAGTCATTAGCTATTACTGTAGCTACTTCATCTTTAAGTGCTGCATCTTCCAAGAGTTGTGGTTGTAACCACCTCATAGGGATCGGAGTGGGCATCTTCCCCCTGGACAGCGTCAATTCTAGAGGGTCACGATCAGACAGTGTTTTTCCAGGGTAGGTGGCGTGAGTTATTTGAATCTGTACTGTACTATAGCATAGTATACAGTCCAGTCGCATATGTAAGCCTTGTGGAAAGGAGTGAAATTAATATTCACGCATCCCTTCGTTCCTCACGCACCATATATCAGTTAGAGTCCAGCCCTGCATCCATCCCTGTAGCGCCTCCACTTGTCTATGTGCACTGGTGCCCAGCAGTGGAGGGGATGGATCTGTCGAGGGATGTGTCTAATACTGCATTATAATCACCCCCTAGCAACTAATGTAGGTGTGCCCAGTTTGCCAGGACAGCAGAAATATGTACCAAAAAGATATCTTGTTCAGTGTTTGAGGGGTTTACACTTCCCAGCACCACAGGCTCTCCATCTAAATTGTCCCTGAGTGGCATGTACCTGCCGCCTTTTTCTATTTTTGTTTCTTTCACTTCGAAGGGGACTCCGGAGCGTAGCCAAATGGCAGCTCCACAGTCAAATGCAGAATAGGAAGTATGAAACAATTGGCCTTTCCTCTTTCTATGTAATTTAGCCGCCTTGTGTGTAGTCAGGTGGGTCTCTTGTAAGTATACTATATGCACTTTGCAGCGGTACAATTGAGCTAGTATTCTATTTTGCTTATCTATAGAGCCCATTCCACGCACATTCCAGGTGATAATATTATAGTTACATGTAGACGTCATTGTAGGACCCCGATGTACAAGATCTGGCAGCGACATATAGATCCCCGCTGTGTTTGGTGTATAGAGCTTGTGATAAATGTGTAGATGTCCTAAGAGTAACATAGTAATTATTTCTCCCAACCAATTTCAATTCTAGGCTAAGCATAAACTCACTTAGCCCACCCAGTAATAATCAGGAAACCCTTAAATAACAATGTAAAACCAGCATTTGATAATAGGGGTGATAGGCTTGGAAGCGTTAGGCTCCACAGTAATAATAAGCCAATTAGTTCAACGTGATGTTCTACTCGTAGGGTCCGTCCAGGCCTGCCAGTCGTTAGTGAGAATGCAACCTCCATGGAGGGTAGGGCTAGCCTAACCAGTGAAGTGGCCAACTGTTTGTAGTTCACAGCAATGTTTCGTGATCCCAGCAGATTCTGTCTAAACCAATATATCACGTATTGCATATCGTAGGATATCAATGTTCCGTATCCCCTTCTGTTCTCTCTACAGAGTGAGATGATCCAGGCAGTCAGACATTGGCAGTCAGGATAACACCCCTTTTAGCCCCTACATCATTCCACAATGACTCTCATGAAATAGCTCCTTCAGGGTCATAAATCGTAGGCTGTCTGGGGAGTAAGAGATGGGAACAAGGTAACACTGCCCTGAGAGTCTGAAACTACAGTACTATCCACGGAGAAAGAAATGCTAGGAGGGGGAGACCGGGCTCTCTGTATGGAGTATGCTGATTGTATTGCTGCTTTTTGACTCTCCAAGGCCTGCATAAGTGTGGGTCCAGTAATGCCCTGAGTTGGACAGCGTAGGGATCAATGATCTTTGCACCTCATCTGACGTTGTCTTGGCTTCAAGGGGTCGGTGGACTCCCAGTGGTTCAAGTGAAGGATGGTCTGGTCTAACCAGTCTCACACTGTTTTAGTGGGGTCAAGGAAGACGGTTTTTCGATTATACATGATCCACAACTGGGCCAGAAAAAGCAATGCACAGGAAAGGACCTCCGCTCTCCGCCTCTGGACCGCCAGTGTGTAATCTGGATACAGAGATATAGGGTCATTGTCTATAATGAGAGGGTCTGCCTCACATGCCGTACGCAGTAGGGCGTCACGGTCTCTGGAGTCCAGTACGTGGGTCACGATTGAGTAAGGTGGTACCCCTGGCAGAGGCCTCCTGCTTGGGACTTGGTGTGCTCTTTCCACTGTGAAGAAGGCCGATAGCCCAATAGTCGCTATGTTCTGTAGCCATGTCTCCACATACTGTGTAACATCTCGCCCCTCTGTGCCGTCCGGTAGGCAAATTATGCAGATATTGCTGTTGCATGATATTCCCACTGCATCTTTTATCCTTTCCTTTAGGGTCTATGTCTGCCTCAGTAGTTGAGTGATTCACCTCCACTGTCCTTCTGTCCGAGTACAAGGACAGCAATGTCTGTCTCATTTGATTTTCACCCTATCTGCCAATTTTCTGTGTTCATCCTTAAGGAGACCAAGTTCAGTAGTGATGGACCCCAGACTTTGCTCTATTGCTAGATGCAACTCTGAGATTTCTTGCAGGATAACATCCAGCTTGTCTATGCGGGGGTCCGCGAGCAAGGCGGTATATATTCTTCAGACATTGACATCCTATAGCTCTCCGAGTGTGTTGATTGCTTGCCATGTTTTTTAGGGCCCACGTGCTTCCCTTTCATGCATCCCATAGCTAAATGCTTGTTTGGCTGCCAGCAACACAGTCTCAATGCAAGGTATGTACTATAGATGAGAGAGGAATAGAAAGTTCCACTTACCATGCTCCTCTGTCCGTCACCCCACTTCAAGTCAGTATGATATGCCTTTAAGATTCAGCATTCAGTCCATCGGGGGAGGCTCAGACCACTAATGTAATGTCCCTCTGTACCCCCAGAGATGTGACAATCCTGGGGGGGTGAGGGGCTACAGCTTGGGCCCACAGTGCCGTTTCTGGTGCCAATTGTGTTCTCTCCCCTCTAGGCCATAATCCTCAGCAGATAATGGACCACCAGACCTCTCCAGGCCTCCCAAGCCTCCCCGACGCTCTCACCTCTCTCTCCCCGCTGGCCTCTTGGGTGACGTCTGGTCTGGCTGTGCGAATATTCGCTCCCCAGCCACTCTGACTCACTGGCTCCCTCCATTATCCGCGTGCCGCCACCGCGGTCTGGTAGCGTAGGCCGCCACCAGGGATCATCGCAGCTGGACAGGCCCAGCCCACTACCAGGCCTCGCCTATCGCGCTGAATGTGTCCTCCTACGCAGGACTCAGGTGGCTCAGATTCGTGCCGCCGGTAGCCTGTCCCAGCAGCGCTTGTGGGGTGTCCCTCTTCAATTTGGATGGCCCCTCAATATGCTGAATAATGCATGGCTGGAAGGCCTGGATCGGGAGCCCTACGACCAGACGTCCTCCATTTTTGGCGATTACCCACGCCCCCTCCGTGTACATACTCCTCATATTGATGTGATTTGTGGTGCCTCTTATTCTTGTGTGGTATTGCATTATATTAATTGCCATGTTGGGCCTTGTTCTGACAAAGTATTGCACTGTATACTGGTGTTGGGGGGTGAAAAAGGATTTCTCGCAAGTGCGCATGCTACTCATGTCATTTTAACGTGGTTGGGCTTATTAGTGCTAGTAATATTACCAAGTGTGATTTATGCCCATAAGTAATGATGTTTATGTTATGTTAATGTGCATGTTGAATACAAATGTTGTTTACCTACCACATTTGTAATGCTCTGTGTATTTATTGTGTGATTGCAGTGCCAGTGCTTTACACATTGTCTATGTAATAAGCCTGACCGCTCAGTGCCAACCTAGCCAAGGGTGATCGCAGGTTATACAAATATTCACAGAAAAAAACTAAGGTTACAGGGATGTTATAATTATAAAATACAATTTAAAAAAAACCCATAGAAATTCACTTAAAAAGCCAATTTTTACAGAAACATTATAGTTAGACGCATGGTTTAAACATAAACCAAAGAAATTCAGTAGTTATGGGTAGAATTATTTCAATTATCTATAACTTGTGTCCTAAGGTAACTGTAACTTGCTCCCCGCCAAGCATGGTTTTCTCCTCAGCAGTTTTACTGCAAATATTAAATTGATATTATCAATGATGTTATCAAAGATGTCATGATTATTGCAATAGGTGGGTTAATTAGCTGTGCATTGCTATGGTTTGAGTTATAGTTACCTTAGGGTACTAGTTCTGTGCACTTATTCAGCCTCAGTCCAGCCCGGTATAAAAGGCACACCACAGCATGGAAGAGACTCTAGTAATGTCTTGTGGCTATTATTATGGTAAAAAGGCTACATGTTTAGGGTGGCAGCACCACCGGGTGTGGGAGACTGAGTCAACCCCATGCCATCTGGAAGGTGTTGGACTAAGTCCTGGCTAGCCCGCAGTACCTCACCCACCGTGGTTAGGGTAATAGTGATTTGTGTCAACCTAAACATGACACTCTGACTCCTCAGGGAAGTGTCTTGAAGAGATTGCACCCCTTTTGCTCGGTTACTTGAAAACTCACATAAGGCCAAGACAAGTTGAGGGATCCAAGCTGGCTTTCAATGAATTTATTGATGCATTACCTGCAATAATAAGGCAATAATAAGGCAGATGAAACATAATTCAGTGATCATCATTACAATGAGAATGAAAAATATAAACCCCACCATTTTGTATAGTTCTAGAACGTCTAGTGATTCCTGCCTCTAACCTCTATGTATAAGAGCAAGGTGGTAGTAATCTATCTGCTGGTCCTGACCTATGGAAGTGTAGTCTCTAAAAGGCTAAAGTCTCCGAAACAGAAGGATATTGATATGCATATATGGTAAAAAGACAGTATTGAAATGTTCTATGTTCAGTGTTAATATTTGGTGGGATTGACTCCCCAGTCACAAAACCCACAGAGGAAAAATTAAAGAGAGTCAGCAAAATACACCAGTCATTATCAATAATTATTGGCGTAGGATGTTGACTTGTGTTCCCCAATTAGCTGGCATTTCAACAAGTCCTCTGTGAGTTTTCCTGCACTCAGGGTCAGGCGGTAGATGCAATCCCTTGAGGCAAACAAGACACAGAAGATTGAAAACTGTAGATGAAACTTAACATTGTATTTCTCTCTTTGTTCAGAATCATGGGGGACTAGGGTACCCGGGAATTGCATGTGCTCTATAGGGAGGGACTGTCACCAGCCAAAGTGCCTTGTCATGCATTCTTCACTGAGTGTCTGAGTGCCATTCTCCTTGTGCTTGTTGCACCCTAGCCCACCACCCTTTCCAAAATTCCTCCACAGAACCTGGGGACTTGCCTGAGACGACGGCCCTCCAGGGCCTTGTTTGGGAAAGCCTTGTCACCTCTCTGCCCATGGGACTCACTGGACTTCTCTGTGCTTATTGCTGCCTTTTCCTTGGTCTTTTCCTCCTGGTATCCCTCCGGTGTTCTGGTCGGCTTGTGGCAGTGTTCTGAGGCTGTCCTTCTTTCTGGCGTCCTTTAAGTCTTACGTGGTTCCTCCACACTCCTGACTTCGAGATTCTGGTTGCCCTGTTCCCTGCATTGATTTCAGACTCTGCCGCTCCCTTTCTGTGATCCTCCCTCCAAACTCCTCCATTTGAACTAGCCCTTCCTTTCTTTTACTGCAGTTTTCCTTCCAGGGTGTGGGGAAGTCTAGTCTGTTATTGTAATTTCCTATATGACGAGACGTAGCGGCCATGTTGGAGCTGTCGGGTGTACCACACTGCTCCTCCAATAATAATGGATGTTTGGGCCATTCTAAAGTGGGATACCAGGACAAATAATCCCTGTTGCTCTGGGAGGTACCCAGAACATGAAATGCCTGGAACAAAAAAGGCTGTAAGGCAAGGAACCAACGGAGCACTTTAGGATTTGTGTCCTTATCTTGGAACAGCCACTGAAGGGGAGCATGGTTGGTAAGTAAAATGAAGTGTCTTCCCAGAAGATAATACTGTAATGCCTCCACGGCCCATTTAATGGCCAGGCATACTTTTTCAAAGGTCACGTAGTGTTCTTCTCGGGGAAAGAGCTTAGGACTGAGAAACAGTACAGGTCTGAGGTCTCCTATAGTATCATGTTGGGATAACACTGCCCGAGACGATGCGCTAGTTTGTAGGACGAAGGACTTTATGAAGTCTGACCAACAAAGCACAGGGTTTTGAGATAAACAACCACATAATGTCAAAACCAATGTTCTTGTTCATCAGTCCAATGCCTAATAGTATGTGGATACTTGTGCGTGAGCATGTTTGTCAAGTGGCTTGCAAGTTCTGAAAAATGGGGTATAATTTGTCTATAGTATCCGACCAACCCTAAGAAGGAACGGATCTCTTTCTTGGTACAGAGTCAGGGAATCTTCTGAATAGTCTCTATTTTGGATACCTGGTGTATCTTTCATAGTCTACTTTATCTGTGGCAAAAATAGATATTTTGGGGTTCAAAGTAAGTCCTGCTTAGTGTAAAGGCTGCAGAACTAGGGTAAGGTGTTGTAAATGAGTCTCCCAGTCAGGACAATAAATAAGGATATTGTCTAAGTATGCCACAGCATACTGATGATGAGCCTGCATTAGGATGTCCATATGTATCTGAAAAGTGGGCAGGGCACTGCGAAGGCCAAAAGGCATGACCTCAAAGTGGAAGAGCCCTGTAGATGTCACAAATGCTGTTTTTTCTCTAGAATCCCAGGTAAGGGGAATTTGCCAATACCCTTTGGTCAAATCAACGGTGGACATTACCTGAGCTCCACTGAGTTTTTCCACTAATTCATCAACCCGGGGCATTGGTTATGAGTCGAATTTAGAAATGGCATTCAATTGGCAGAAATCAATACAGAACCATAGTCTCCCATCCCCTTTTAGAACGAGTACTACCGGTGAGGACCAGGCGCTTTGAGAGGGTTCAATGATGTCTGCTTTCAACATTGTCTCAACTTCTGCATCTCCTGCTTGTCTCTGGGTGGCAGGAATATGGTGAGGTCTTACCATAATCACACAAGTACCCTAAGTGCAGATTTGGTGCTGCACTAATGTAGTTCTACCCAGCTGCCCTCACAATAGTTTTGGGAATTGGTTTAGTAATGTGACTAATGTGACTCTCTCACTGCTTCTCAGACACTTGTTCCCTTCTTCTGAGTACCTCAGTTGTCTCTTCCCGGAAGGGTGGAATGGGTATGTCTAGGATTTTTTTAGTGTTCACAAAATGTTTTGGAGCACTTGATAAAGGAAGTGTGGGCTCAAGTACCTCCTATCTATTCAAGAGGTTTACATGATACATCTGCCCTTCCCTACCTCTATGGGGTACTGAGACTTGAGTACCAGAGGACATTTTTGATCCCAATCCTTCCCTGTCTCTTACATTATGTTCCTTAACATTGTTTTAATGGTTCTATTGTAACATTTCACTAAGCTATCTGTGGATGATAAACAGCAGTGCAAATTTGGGTGATCCCCAACAAACTACAAATATGCTTTATTAATCACAACACGAATGGAATGCCCAGGTAAGGGCTGGAGGGGAACTCTAGGCACATCCCCAGGATTCACCAGTTGACACTGTGGACAGGCACTGCAAAACCAAGCCACCTCCTTATATATTCCTGCCCAGTAGAACCTCTCCAAGATATATTTAAGAATATGTTCCTGTCCATAATGTCTTCCGCCAATAGCTGTATGAGTAAGATGTAATACTTGTTCACAAAACAATATGGGGACTACCAACTGACTGACATGATGGGCATCATTATGGTGGTTATTATGACCCTGGCGGTCTTCCGACCGCCAGGGTTAATGTGGTAGTGTCACCGCCAGGAGGCTGGCAGTGAAGACTGACACATTATGAGTGTGGTGGGTTGGCCGCTGCCAACCCGCCACATCTCCACCCATACTGCCATGGTGGTATGAACTGCCAGGCCAGAGATGTTCATCTCCAACCAGCAGTCCACAGAGGACAGCTAGAGGTATTAGGAGAGGGCCACGAAAACCATGGTGGTAGGGCTACCGGTGACAGGGAATTCCTTCCATGTCACCGGTAGATGGCTCCCCTACCCCTCCACAAAGCACTTGATCCCCCTAGCCCCCTTACAGTCACAGCGCCCCCACTCCCCCACTCACATAGCACCCCCTCCCTGCATACATGCACAAAGGCACCCACACGCACCACCCATATACCCATTCACCTGCACTTCCAGATAAGCATCCACCCACATTCATCCATACACGCATTCACTCACACATACACGCATTCACTCACACGCATTCATACATGCATTCACTCACACACATACAACCACGCATACACCACAACACTCACAGTCAAATTCACACATGCACACACACATTCATGCACACACACAGACACCACACACTCACACATAACACTACACCACCCTCCCACCCCTGTCAGATGCCAATTTACCTTGTCCAGCAAGGAGGTCGTTTGGCAGGGAAGGGGTGCTGACACCGCCCGCAGGACCCTGCCAGCAGGACACAGCCAGGCCATAATAATGGTCTTAATACAGCTGGCGAGGTCCTACTGGCAAGGCGGTGCAGGTAGTAGCAATGTCAGAGGGCCACCACCCACCAGCATGACTGCTGCCGGATATCCGCCCACAGTGTGGCAGAAATCAGGCAGTATCCATTATATGGCTGGCGGAAGACCACCAGCACTGGTGGTCTTCTGGCGCCCGTGGCTTTTTTGAGACCTCCAAAGTCATAATGAGGGTCTACGTATCTCCCTCTACAATAACCTTTTTTTCACACAGAAATAAGGGTCTACCTTCTCTGGGGAGATGTCCGAGGCTTTTTCCCAGGCACGCTGTAAGGTAACATCATCTCGTTGAGCTACCTGAAAACTGCGGGGTGGTGTTTGTGGGTCCTCTGTAGGGGAAGAGACATGTATGTGAAGGTTGACTCATTTGCCAATACTGCCACCGGTCCTTCCGTTTCCCCTTATGGGTTTTCTTCCTTTTGTATTTGGGACTTATATCCATATTGCAATATGGAGCGTCTTGTAATCATTCAATCACAGGATTGGGAATTGCTGTTTTGGAGAGAATTTAATCAAATCTAGCGAGGGCTCGACCTAATAATACCAATTCCGGTAATGATGTTACCACTCCCACCTTTCTAAAATGGGAGTTCCTGTCTATCTCCAGTAACACTTCCACCACAGGATATGTTTTCTTGTCCCTGTGTATACAACTTACCTGTACCTATTTCTCTTCACAAGGTATTAGACAGTACCTCATCACTGACAACAGTGTAATGGCACCTTGTATCTAAATAGACAATTAATGGATGCCCATTCACAGAGATCTTTTTCTGGTAGTCATTTTGCCCTGCCCCATGCTAATAATACTTTTTTGAGGGCGTAGCCAATCTGCATAGGTTCCATACCACCTACGATTGGTTTCGTGGGCCCCTTCAAGGGAGGTCTTGTCTTTGGGTCCCCGGAATAACCCCAATACCGACCTAGTGGTTTTGTAAGTACCCTGGTACTCTTAGGTGGATGTAACTTGAAATAGGGAGATTGATGATATGAGCATGCAAGAGACAGTGATGTTGGGTTCCTCCTTAACCCAAGATCTGGTATTGCTAGGGAGGACCTCTAGATGCTGCTCAAGATAGATTATCTCTGTCACTCCCCTCCATGGTATAGGAAGTAGGTTGTAACCATCTGTGTCCCAGATCCCTAATCCTATAGTGTAGAACCTGGGGGTTGCCTCCTAAAGTCCATTTCTCTTTCTGAAACCGAGCCTGGTAATACTCTTGTTCATAACCCATATGTTTGCATACAGCTTGTTTATTATCATCATATGAAGTGTCTCCTGCTGGATTAGCAGCTTGATAGGCTGCTTCCAGTTCTCCCGATAATAGCAGTGCTATGTATTGTCCCCATCTTTCTTGAGGCCATGCGGCTGTGGCGGCAACCCTTTCAAAGTTGACAAAGAAATAGTCCGGATCCTCCCAACCTGGTATTTCTGAAGGACTATACCTGGGACATTCAGGTGTACCCATGTGCTGAAGATTGCATCAGTCAACCTAGGAATTGTGGTGTCTTGGACACTGTGTGTTAGCCATACTTTCTGCTTGTTCCCTGAGAGCTGTTTGTAATATTTCTTGCTCTTTTTGGGATACGTGTGCCTGTTGTTCCATTACTAGTTGTAAATGTCTCTGGCCTTTTGCTAGTTGCTTCACCATTGCCTCATTGGTTATGTGTTGGATCATTGTGGATATCACCCTGCTCTGAATCCCACTTCTGACACCACTGTAGTCTCTAAGAGACTAAAATCTACTAGACAGAAGGATATTGTGATATATCTATAATAAAAAGGCAGCATTGGAATGTTCTATGTTCAGCGTTTATTTGGTGGGATCGACTCCCCAGTTACAAAACCCACAGAGGAAAAATGAAAGAAAGTAAGCAAAATACACCAGTCACTTTTGGCGAATGGCGTTCACTCGTTTTCCCCATTCAGTTGGCATTTCGTCTCAGGGTGTTTTCCTGCCCTCAGGGTGTGGTGGTAGATGCAATGCCTCGAGGCAAATAAGACACAGAAGACAGAAAACTGTAGGTTAGACTTAACACCATACTTCTCTCTTTGTTCAGAATCACAAGGTAGTCGGGAAGTGTATGCACTCTCTAAGGAGGGACAGTCACCAGTCTCAGTGCCTTGTCATGCATTCTTCACTGAGTGTCTGAGTGCCATTCTTCCAATACTCATTGCACCTCAGTCCACCACCATTTCAAAAACTACTCCCCAGAACCTGGGACTTGCCTGAGACCACACTCCTCCTGGGCCATGTTTGGGAAAGTCTTGGCGCCTCTCTGCCCATGGGGTACGCTAGACTGCTTTGCATTTATTCCCTTGTTTTCCTAGTTCTTCTCCTCCTGCCATCCCTCCGGTGTTCTTGTTGGCTCATTGCAATGTTCGGTGGCTGAACTTCTCTCTGGCTCTGCTGGCGTCCTTTTTGTCTCGTGTGGTTCCTCCTCGCTCCAGACTTCGGGATTCTAGTTGTCCTGCTCCCCGCATTGCTTCAGATCCTGCTCCTCCATCTAAACAATCCTCCCTCCAAACAGCTTCCTTTGGACTAGTCCTTCTTTTCTTGTACTGTGGTCTTCCTTCCAAGGTGTGAGAAAGTCTAGTCTGCTACCGTCATTTCCTATGTGACAAGAATCACATAGTGGGTGCGTTCTTCCTGGCTTAGATGCATACCCTAGCCAACCAGAAACCCCATTGCTGACAGAAGTCTAAGTGCAAACTACTTCAAAAAGCCAAAAAAAGTATCAGCACAGTGGGGGGGGGTTTGGAGGCCGAGCAGTGAAAGGGTTAAAGCCAAACTGCCACAGGCTCCTGTAATACATACACTGGGCCACTACCATGTTGGAATATATGTTGTAGGAGATTAGTTGGCCAATGAAGCTGCCAAAACCGCAGTCGATACGTCTTCTGTTGCTGCTATAACTCATTCTCACACAGGGGTAGATGATGGCATACTGCCTGCTGTGAATGGTTCATATGATGGCAAGCCTTTACCAAAGCATACCCCAAAAAATATTCCTACTGTTTAAGCATGCAGAACATTCCCTTTGTAACAATACCAGAGGGCGGGTGTTTGTGTGATCCCCAATAAAGACTGTAGGCTAGATCTGATCAAAGCAGCTCATGAGGATGTTGCTTCTGCCAATGCTGGTGTGATGACTACAATTAAACTACCATAGAAACGCTATTGGTGGCATGGTCTATATAAACAGGCCAAACAGCATGTCCTTCGTTGTGCGGTCTGTACAACAAATAAAAGGTCCCACCGTGAAACGCCCACCGCAGACACCTCTTCTCATGTCAAACAAGCCTATGCAGTGTGTGTACTTGGACCAATATGTTCCCTTAGACCAGAGGTCTCCAAACTTTTTAATGCCGCGCCCCACCAGTTGAAAAATAAAAATCACTGGGCCCCCCTCAGAATTTTTCACAACTATTTTATGAACATGGCAATGTTTAAATATGTCTAAACCTATTTAAACATTGCAGTTAAGTACTGTCGCCTTTTTAAAACTGAAATAACATGCTTCTGCTTAAAACAAAGGCCTGTTATCTGTATAATATTTATTTTGGCCAGAGTCTGGGGCCCCCCCTGGGATCACTTCAGGCCCCCCTAGGGGGGCCCACCCCCCAGTTTGAAGACCTCTGCCTTAGACTCTGATGGTACATACAAAATACATTCTACTTGCATTAGATTCTTGATCCAGATTTCAAGGTGTATGGCCACAACGTTCGGCTGACGCTCAAACTGTTATTAAAGATTTGCAAGCCTTTATCGGGACATATGCAGCATTCCATTCAGGTCAGGGCCCTGCTTTTGCCTCCAGGTCATACAGGGAAGTCTTGGGAATGATGAGTGTTCAGGTGCATGATCCTAGCCCCTGCCATCCCAAAGGAAATTCGGTAGTGGAAAGAAAAAACTGAGACTTAAAGCAATCCTTAACAGCTAGAGACTAGATTTAGGCTATAGTTGGCTTCATCACCTGTATGGAATCCAGAGAGCATTAAATAATTTATTTAGAACATTTTTGGGAGGCCACACCACCTATGAAATCCTGTTTGGCATCCCTATGTTTGTCCCAGATCTTGATGATCCTGGTGCAATGGCAGCAGAAACAACTTTTGACTTAAATAAATGTGTCACTGTTTTGCAGGAATTGTAATAGTTCCATGATGAACGCTTATCAGCACATGCCACCACCTTGGGAATGAGAGACTCACCAACATCCACAGGTTGGGTTCCAATAGATGGGAACCTAATCTGAGAAAAAATACCTGTGAAGAAGCAATTTGACCCATCCTACCGGGCAGCGTTGCCGCTTCTTAGAATACAAGGTACAAGGACAGTCAGGGTGAGGGGGGGGTCACACTCCCAGGATAAACCCTGCTCACCCCATTGCTAGCTTGGAATGAGCAGTCAGGCCTAACCCAGGGGCAATGTGTAAAGCAAATGCACAACACACATACAACACACATAACCACTATCCCCACCACAAAGGACACACAACACCAAGTTATATAAAAATAAACTGTATTGTACACAAAATCATTAGACAGAACACAGCATATCAGTAATACCCTGATACCCCAGCAGTTGTCAGAACATTACGAGTACTGTTACTCTTCAAAAACCAGCAATAGTCACATAAAACACATAGGCTACTGATTATTCTGCAACATAAACAGTAGTCAGGAAGACATTACTAAAGGAATGCACCTGTCATAAAATCACCATAAATGCCCATAAAAGGAATTTCAGAAAATATATGGCAATTCATAGAAATATCCAACATAATGCCCATATTAGAAACATATGGAGAACATTTGGCATGTCACCAAAAATGCATAAGGACATAAGCAGAACATCAGTGAACACATATGGCCATTGCATGATCAGAATACGGCCATCTCATGGATACACCTTGAGTAAAAGTGAAGCTGTGGTGGGGCCCCAGCGCTCCTCGGTGCAAAACAGGGGGCCCGTCTAATGATTGGTGCAGGTGAGGGGGTGGTTCACACCCTCTCTGTTTTATGTAGGATCACCTCCTGGGGCCACTGCCCAATCCAGGGTGTCAATTTCCCCTAGGGGACCCCTGGGGCCAAGACCGGCCCTCGCTGGGGCAGGGGGACCCAAAACCGCACAATGCACAATTAAGTTTGGGCTGGACTGTTCCCACAGGGAATAGGGTCAAGACTGATTTTCACATGGCTGGGTCCAAACTTGATTGGCATGGCAAGCACAGAAAAACAAACAACTCATGGATTAAACCCATATCTGTGACTGGGGCTGAATGTTTGATTTGCTCTGCATTCCATCCATCATCTGTTGTTTTTGCATTTGTTGCCCCAAGTGGGAAGGGTATGCCCTCAATGGATCCCGTGCATGCTATGCCACCAAATTCAAGCTAGCCTGGCTGATGAAGGGTGATACCCTGAAATCAGTCTCAGGATGCTTATTTCTGGTCCAGGGAGAACCTGGCCTGGTAGTTTGGGCTGGACTGTTCCCAAGGCAAACAGGGTCAAGACTGATTTGCACATAACTGGGTCCAAACTAGAATGGCATGGCAAGCAAAAAAAGCTGATGGAATTTACCCAGATCTGTGACTGGAGGTAAATGTTTGATTTGCTCTGCATTCAGTCCATCATCTGTTATTGTTTTTGCAATTAAAAGAGTTCTCATCAATTTAAGAAAGCCCGGGTCGTGGCGGTGAACTTTCAGCAGCAACACACTTGGCAAGATAAAGGAAGCACCTTCGAAGCACCTAATAAATCTAGCAAAAGGCACTCTGGGAAACCTATTTTAAATGAGGGGGAGAGGAGGTTACAATCAGCTATAACTGATTCTGGGAGTGTCACCTTTCTCCTCGAGCACATGCTCCAGACATCATTTGGAGGTAAACAAGTCCTTTATGTAAGGCCAGGGCATAGCCTTTGCAGATGCAAGTCTTCCCCACCTCCCGTTCTCTCAGTCCAGGAAGACCATTCAATGTGTTGATGCACCTCTGTGACACCCCCGCCCACCCTGTGTACAGGCAGTCTGAAAAGTATGCACAAAGCCCAGCTGCCACTCTGCCCAGACGTGGATTTGAGTCAAGCTGCAAAACACCAGAATCATAAGCACAGAGAAATGCTCACTTCCTAAAAGTGGCATTTCTATAATGAGAATAAAAAATCCACCTATACCAGTAAGCAGCATTTCTCTCTACCATTACAACCATACCAAACATTCCTACGCTACCCCTCATAAATCAGACAATAGCCCCTAGACATAAGGCAGGGCATTTCTAAGCAATCCAATGAGAAGGCAGCACTGACAGCAGTGAGAAAACAAATAGGCTGTTTGTCACTACCAGGACAGGCCATGCTACCGGGCACATGTGCTGCCTTCTACATACATACCACCCTGCCCATAGGGCTAGCTAGGGCCTACCTTAGGGGTGACTTGCATGTCATAAAAGGGGAGTTCTGGGTCTGGCAAGTAAACTTAGATGCCAGGTCCCTGTGGCAGTAAACTGCACATGCAGCACCTGCTGTAGCAGGTCTGAGACAGGTTTGAGAGGCAGCTTCTGTGGGTGGAGGAATACCACTGTAAAAGGGACTTATAGGTAAAATAAATGTGTCAATCAGGTATAGGCCAATCATGCCAAGTTTACAAGGGAGAGCACATGCACTTTAGCATTGATTAGCAGTGATAAAGTGACCAGAGTCATAACGTCATCCAAAAAGGGTTTGAAAATTTATGAGGCAAAGGCAAAAAAAAATGGGAAATGACCCTGTAGAAAGGGTCAGGTCCAACAGCCTCCACAAACTTTTTATGCACATATGCTGTCAATGCCAAATGTGTGTCCTTTCTTTCAACATATTTGTGTGGGTAGAACCAGTGCCTGCAAAAGGAAACAGCTCAAAACACAACATGGATGCAGCACATTTTTCCACCGAAACTTGACCCTCTTTTTCCGATGGGCTATCTCCAGATATTGGACCTTAGCTCAACTGACACCTAGAGAAACCTAGCCAACATGTACATTTTTGAAAACTAGACCCCTAGGGGTATCCAGGATGGCTGACTTGTGTGGCTCCCACCCCTTTTTTAACAAGAATCCTTTGCAAACCTCAAACTTTGACTAAAAAACACATTTCCCTCATATTTCTGTGATGGTAAGCTCTGGAATCTGCAGAAAATCACAGACTTCCTTCTTCCCAGCATTCCCCTAAGTCTCTTGATAAAAATGGTACCTCACTTGTGTGGGTGGACATAGTACCAGCAACAGGAAACGGCCTAAAACGGAACATGGACACAGCACATTTTTCCACTGAAAACTGAGTCTCTTTTTCTGATGTGGGTAGCTGTAGATTTTGGACCCCAGCTCAGCCCTCAGCCGGCACACAGGGAAATCTACACAACCTGTATATTTTGTTAACCCTATACATGTAAAGGTATCCAGGGTGGGTTGAAATGTGTGCCTCTCATAATTATTATTTTTTTTTTCATCCAGAATCCCCTGCAAACCTTAAGCATTGATGAACAAACAGGTTTTCATCATATTTCATCGATGGAAAGTTCTGGAATCTGCGAGAAGCCACAAACTTCCTTCCACCTGGCATTCCCCCAAGTCTGCAGATAAAAATGGTCCCACACTTGTGTGAGTACACCTAATAGGGAAACCTAGCCAATATGTTATTTATGAAAACTATAAACCTAGGGGAATCCAGGATAACATGACTTGTGTGAATCCCATTAGCTATTTTACCCACAATGCCCTTCAAAAGTCAAACTGTGTCTTAAATCACGTATTCTCCTTATATTCCTGTGATGGAAACTTCTGGAATCTGCAGGAATCTACAAAATTCTTACCACCGAGCATTGCCACACCTGTGCCGATAAAACCGCTGCCACACTTTTGTGGCAGTATTTCCATTTTAACTTCTGCGGCTATTTTATTTGATATTCTAATCTATCTGCTACTTCGGGGAAGATTTTAGCTTATCTGTTTTAATTTGCTATTTTGAGTGTAGGGTAGCAGCTACTCTTAGTTGTTTTCAAAACTGAGTACGTGGCTGTGTTTGGAGCCACAGAAATACTTCCTCATTTGCCATTTTACAGAACTAAGCTGCAATTTTGGCATCCAGATATAGTTGTTCAGCCTCAGTCTGACCCTTTTTAAGGCACACCGCAACACAGACATGAGCAGCAAGCAATCCACTGGTGTGCAAAAGATACACCCATCTGAACTCTTCCGCATCCAACCAAGACCAGGTGTCAGAAATCCTGTTGGTTTCATAATGAGACTAATGTAAACTGCAGAAGATCCAAGTTATCAAGCCCAAGTTAAGCAACTGAAGTAACATAATGCCCTTACTTGATCTACCTGTCTCCTGTAAGCTGTGTAACATCAAGGTAGGTAATTATACGATACTAACTGCATCTATCAAACCTCTCATAAAGTGTTGTAACAGTCCCAATATTCAGATGTATTTGCTGAAGTGCAGATCCCTGATAAAACACAGCACTGAGCTATTTATCCTTTTACAGGAGAATAAACCTGGTGTTATCTTTCTAACTGAAACATGGCTCAAAGATGAGTCAACCACACATATATTTATGACCCTCTAGCCTGGTTATTTGTTAGCAAGCATCACAGAGAGAAACAAAAAGGTGGTGGAGTAGCCATAATCTTTAAGAAGGAATATGCTAGAACGTTTACTCCTGTGGAAGTGTTGGAATGTAAGTGTCCAATTTTCACTTGAGTTATCCCCTACCTTTACCTTCTCTGGCATTGTGATGTATCGCCCCTGGGCATAGACCCTCAATTTGCCCTAGCTCTACCTGGTATAATTCCAGTGTGCAGCCTCCATTAAGAGAACTTTACTCTGCTAGGGGACTAAAATATGCATTTTGAGGAAACTGGATATGAAACGACTAAGGGGCTAGCATGTGATTTAGACACGATACAACTTCTGCAAGTTGTCAAATCACCAACACAAATACAGTGTTATCTTTTAGTGAATGTTTTTATTAACCTTAATAATTTGGTGACAGCTGATACCATTAATATATTGTGGTCTGACCACCATATAGTACCCATGTGTATAGAAGCTCCTGCTATAACAAGCGACATGGCCCTTTCCCAGAGATCAAAGCGGTCTTGGTCTATTCTTAATTTTAGGAAATGGATAGATACCCCTGCTAAAATAGCTCCCATGGGAAGATATACTACATTTTAGCAGTGGTTAAATAATGCTTTAGAATATCTGGTCCCCTGCTATCACTTTACATGCAGCATGTTAAAAACTGTACCACATACCAAGAACTGACCAGCTGGGAGTTTGTCCTTTTCAAAGAAAATAGTTAAAGTTTTTAGTTATAGTGCAGAAAGAAGTCCTCTATTTGCATCAGACACACCCTTATCCATCTTCCTGTCAATAAAATCCCTGAGGAAATGAAAGACCCACAAGTAGCAAGGCGGAATTACAGTAGGCACTTCAGCACTTTTGGCACTTTAGAGTGACATGAAGTAGACAGAGCTCATCTCTGACCGGGACCCTGCCATCCATAAACAGAGCAGCTATTGTTCCTTAATCCTGAACAGTACCAAACATCCCAATTTCCTGAAAGTAAGTGCCAACTAGCCACCCAGCCCCTCACTGTACCTGCACCACAAAGTAGTACAGTTTGAATTCAGGTGCACATAAGCCACAGTCAGACATTGGCAAATTCAGATTACTTAGTGCCACTCTATCAGTACCGCCTCCCCCAACCAGATTTCCCAGCAAGAATCTAGTTCTCTAAAATACCTCTTAGGGACCCACATTTGTAGGTTGACAAACAATATTAAATAGCTTTTTGTTTAATGCAATTGTCCTATGACCAACATAGTGTGTAACTGTGTGCAAATAAAAAAAAAAACTAAAGGGCATAATTATGAGCCTCTAGCACCACCTTGAGCCACATTTGTGGTATTTATTTCCACGCAAATGTGGCATTAAGGTGGCATTCCCCATGCGCCATATTTACAAAGTAAATGCGCCAAGCATAATGAATGCAATGGGGGCGTTCCAGCCATGGGGAGCGGTGTTAAAATTGTGCAAAGGAATCTATGAGACTCCTTTGCACCATTTTTATCAGCATTTTTTAACACCTGCTAAGTGCAGGCATTAAAAAGAGGCTCCCATTGATTACAATGAGCCTCTGGGTGCTTTGCAGGATTACTGTCATAATTTGTGACGCTAGTCCTGCAAAGCGCCGGACTAGCATCACAGATAATGACGCCAGTCACCCTAATTACCACCATGGTGAGCCGTATTATAAATACGGAGCTACCATGGTAGCATTGGGGTGGGGGGGTGCTATGGGGTGCAAGACAAGTGGCGCTGCACTAGGTGCAGTGCTGCTTTTCATAAATATGCCCCTAAATTTGTTATCAGGGTAATAGACTCTAACACCCAAGTAGTTGTTTTGCAGATGTTTTTATTGTAAATTGTTTTGCAATTTCATTTCTCAAAGTACCTTCATATTTCCTATGTTTCACCTCTTCAAGCAGAGATTGGAAGTGCTGCTGCCTTGTTTGGTGTCTCTCAATTTTCCTCTCTGTTAACCCGGAAGATGGTTTTCTGGCAGCTTGGGGAGTTCACACTTATCATCTTTTCTCAAAAAAAGGGGATATGTAAAAAGAAGTGTGACTTGCCATTAACATGTGTTTACGTGTGTACCGATATAAGCCTCCTGGTAAAATGATGATGTTGCATTTGTTTCACTCATTATGCCATGCTTAAATTGTCTAGTGTCATTCTGGAGTGAACTTTCCCATGGTTGCCATGAGATGTTACTTGGCAGCTATCAGGAAACATCCAGAAATTATCAGCATACATGTGAGAAGAAATATCCATCTCACAAAGAAGGTTACCAAATAGTTCAAGTTAAAAATCAAAGGATCATTGACGCAGCCTTCCGCTACAATGTAGGAGTTGGACTGGATGAGAGAAGGAGGCTTTATTCTTTATCTGTTCATCTTGGAAGGTCGTAATTAGAAGAAGCTGAGGACCTCACATCCTTTACCCCATTAAGTCAAGTAGTATATTTCTTCTTATTCTAACGCAGACCAGAAACCAAAGCAATGGCTAGAAAACAATGCAAAGTGAAATTTGGTTTCTTGCTGCTGACTTGAGGAACATCTGTGTCAATTTTTACAACTTTTTAAAAAATTGCCTTGTGGGGACCTGTGTCTCATCAAGTGTGTTTATATTTTTGCTCAGCTCTGCCTCTGCAAACAGAAGGCAGTACTGTAGGCTTAAACACACTTTGCATTTAAACACACATTGCTCACCAGAAACCCATGCCAGCAGCAGAAAGGACAGACATTCAAAAGGGAAAGCTGCATAAGCCTGTATTTATCAAAATATTTTCATGCAAAGTAACCTTTTCTCCATTTATTAAAGAAAAACTTTATTTACATGAAGTTATTGAATTTCGACTTTTTATATCTGAAAATTGTTAGTGGTTTTATAAACATTGCTAAAATCAATTTGGTTCAGCTATCATTCCCAGAATACTTCACTATTGGCATTTGATCTTATCTGCGATTAATGGAAGGTGGTGCACTGCACTGCGATACTATATGCACTGATTTGATTCTGTTTTTTTTTTTCAAATAAACTCACAGAAAAATGCACTCTTGCATCCAAAATTGCTGCAAAGGATGCATTTTGGGCAAAGAAAATAGTGCAAAATGCAACAGAGCACAAAAAGCAGCATGAGCTACCACTCACACTTGATGAATGTGCTGTTGGGATAGGATTTTCTTCACTGTATTACTTACATGGGCATAAATGAGTAATTTTTGTTAATTCTGCATCAAAGAGGCACACGAGAGCAACATGACTTTACCCTAATGCAGTGATATTCAAAGTACGGCCCCAGGGGCCACTTCAAGTTCTCTAGACCTTTATATGGGGCCTCCTTCTGACCAGCTGGATGGGCTGCTGTTTACTTGTCTGAGCTCTAATATTCAGAAACAGACAAGCATTTATTTGCTAGTTAACTGAAGTTATGAAGTCACTTAGGTGGTGCCCTGCACCACTTAAGCTTAGGAAATGCTTTATTTTTGGAGACATCTTGCAATAAATGTATAAAAGTAGGATTACATTAAAAAATGTAAAAAAGAGTATTTCAGTAACATGCAGAATTATGGCCTTGGTTCCATTGGGAAAGCATTTTTCAGTTTGCTTATAACTTTGGAGCCATTTGACAAATACCTTGTCTGAGTTTGGTTATTATTTACCTTAAGGAGATGGGGCTATTAAATACCTCATCTGGCATAGAAATTAAAGTCAAAAGCTTTGCTTCTATATATTAGTCAGTGATAAAGCATGCATTATCAAGCTCTCTGCACAACCCTCCGTAGTATGAAAAGATACCTTTTAGGTATTTCCTAAGTGAACACAAGAGTGTAAGCCATTTTACAAATGATTACAATCATCTGTATGTCAGTCATCCATACATTCTACATTTTACAACAATGCATGCATCAGAATTTTCATTAAACCTTTTGAAATGAATATCTCCACTTCATAAATTTCCATGTGCAGAGTTCATAGAAATTCTCAATAGAATACATGACAACTCTTGGACATCAGAATCCACAGAGACTTCCACAGGAGAGTAATGTATTTATTATAAGGAAATACTTTGGATTTTCTTACATTATTTTAGTAACAGGCCTTTGAAATAGGGCAGAGCCTAATTGTAAAGTATTGACTGCAAATCACACCAGTTACACTGATTCTATAAATTGCTTTAATGAAGTACTGCGTGCACTTAAAACTTCACTAGTTGTTCAAAATATGTCATTAATATTGTTATTTAACATGTAATCAAGATGGAATATATGAGGACTTAAGCAGTGCATGGCAGCCGCACAAGCAATAGTTAGTTAAGTAAACTGTAAGTGGTGAATGTAAGTGTTTTGTGTTTTTTAAATATTTTTTTTTATTATTTCAACACCTAAATATGTCACTTTTGCCTTCTTTTTTTAGTGAATTACTATTGATTTGTTTGGGTGAACGTGTATGTGTGTGTGTGTGTGTGTGTGTGTGTGTGCCGGCACATGCATGCATGAGTGAGTGTGTGTGTATGTGTGTGTGGTCCAAAACCCTTAATACACTTTACTTCAAATATCCATATGCATACATTCCAGATGCATAGCCATAGGCGCAACCAGGGTTAAACACCTCAAATCACGGAAAATGTCCCCTGAAAGCATATCATTAGTCACAGTTTGTTCCGCTACATGAAATTCAGAATCAACTATCAGCCAAGCTTAGAGTTCTACTCACTATGCTCTCTGGTTGCTGTGTTCAGGAAACTTATGTGCCAAACTTTTTTAAAGATTCTCCATAGTTCTGTGAATGACTCCAGTCCACTTCATTGGTCCACTCATTTTCCTTGCTGCTTAATGTCTTCCTAAACTGAAACTTTTTCTCTAAAGCAGCACTGAATGTGTTAATGTACACAGGCTGCATTTTAAAAACAGATATTTGGTTGGCAAGGCAAATTTAAGGACAAAGTCCCTCACAGGCTATTGCATTGGTATTTGCAGCCAATCACAGGGTCAAAAACTGCAACCTTACGTTCTTTAGGCAGGTCATTTTATAACCTTCTCTGAATGTCAAATTTGCAATACAACATATGAGTGCATTGCTTATGTTTCAAATCGCATTGGTGTTAGACTTGCTATCCTTGGCGTGGTCTCCCCTAACTTTTTGCCTTTGTTTCCCAGGTTGTTGATGTGTGCTGGACTCGGTTTTTACTAACTTAGATGCTCTTGGCACTTTACCAGTGCTATCTTGTGCTAAAGTACAAGTGCTTCTGTGTAAAATGTATGTGTAATTGGCATTCCATGATTGACATATTTGATTTACTATTAAGTCCCTAGTAGAGTGCACTAGAGGTGCCCAGGGCCTGTAAATCAAATGCTACTAGTGGGCCGACAGCACTGGTTGTGCCACCTACATGAGTAGCCCTCTAAACATGGCCCAGCCCTGCCACTGCAGTGTCTGTGTGTGCAGTTTTAAACTGTAAATTCGACTTGGCTAGTGAACCCAATTGCCAGGCCTAAATCTTCCCTTTCCATATATTTAAGGCACCCCTAAGGTAGGCCCTAGGCAGCCCCATGGGCAGGGTGCAGTGTATGTTTAAGGTAGGACATATATTAATGTGTTCTACATGTCCTAACAGTGAAATAATACCAAATTCGTTTTTCACTCTTCACGGCCTATCTCTCTCATAGGTTAAAATGGGGCTGTCTTTAAATATAATTAAAGTGCAGATTCCTTTTGGGAGCAGATGGAAATGTGTAGCTTAGGGTCTCTGAACACTCAATTTAAAAATGCATTTTTTGGTCAAGGTTGTTTTTAGAGTGTGTGTTTGGAAATTCCACTTTTCTTACTTAAACCATTCTGGGACTCTGCCTGTTTGTGGAGTCCCTATCTGGGTCAGTTTGACAATTGGGGTGTTTGCACATCTCCTCTTTACAGTGATAAAAAGGGAGATAGGGTATAGCCTGCATATTCTGATGAGCTATCTGTGCTGGGAGGGAGGGGAGGAATGGTCACTCACACCTGACATTTCTGTGCCTGCCCTCACACAATGCAGTATCCAAACCCCCGGTGTGTGTCTGGGGCCTGACCTAGGCAAGGCAGGAGCCTACAAAGGCCTTCTTCAAGGGCAGAGAGGGGTATAAGTAGTGGACCCAAAATCCCTGAAAGTTAGATCACTTCTCGAATCAAGAGAAACCTCTGCCAAGCAGAAGAGCTGAAGAGCTGAGGAGAAGTACTGTCCCTGCCTGTGGCTGTGCTTTGTTGGGCTATCCTGCAGTTGCTGCTTCTACCTGTGAAAGGGGACAAAGACT
Source organism: Pleurodeles waltl (assembly GCF_031143425.1). NCBI lineage: Eukaryota > Metazoa > Chordata > Amphibia > Caudata > Salamandridae > Pleurodeles > Pleurodeles waltl. The sequence goes on along the minus strand of NC_090438.1, from coordinate 416,991,322 downwards.
GGACTCTGTTGTACATTCCTGCTTGAGAAGAATCTCCAAGGGCGTGAACTGAGTTTGCCTCCTGTTGTTTAAGTCTCAGGGCTGCTGTGACCTGTGTCTGGAACCTACCATGGCCCGTGTGACTGGGGAAAGTTCTGGAATCTGAGAGGAGCCACAAATTTCCACCCAGCGTTCCCCCAAGTCTCCAGATAAAAATGGTACCTCACTTGTGGGGGTAGGCCTAGCGCCTGCAACAGGAAATGCCCCAAAACACAACATGGACACATCAAAATTATCAAATGCAAAACTACCTGTTTTTGCGGGGACACCTGCGTTTTTGGTCCTGGGCTCAGCAGCCATCTAGGGAAACCTACCAAACCCAGACATTTCTGAAAACTAGACACCCAAGGGAGTCCAGGAAGGTGTGACTTGCGTGGATCCCCCAATGTTTTCTTACCCTGAATCCTCAGCAAACCTCAAATTTAGCTAAAAAATATCAAATTTTCCAACATTTCTGTGTGGGACAAATTTCATACCACTCACTGTTCCCCTCAGCCTCCTGGTAAAAATGATACCTCATTTGTGTAGATGGGCCAAGTGCTTGTGAAAGGGAAGAGCCAAAAACATGTCAATATTGAGGGGGAACCAAAGGGGGTCCAAGAGGGCAGTTTGCAAAAAACATTTTTAGGCTGACAAGTGCAGCAGAACTTTTATCGGTATAGATGAGACAATGCTGGGTGGTAGGAATTTTGTGGATTCCTACAGATTCGGGAAGGTTCCATCACAAAAACGTGGGAAAAATGTGTGATTTCCAGCAAAGTTGGAGGTTTGCAGGGCATTGTGGGTATGAAAATGGTGCTGGTGCATGTGAAACACACCACCCTGGAATCACCCATATGTTTAGTTTTCAGATGTGTCTAGGTCTTGTGGATTTTTCTACATGGCAGTGTCCTAAAGTCCATAAAGTGCAGCCCTCACCATTCCAAGTGGGACGATTTTGAGAGTTAGCCAAGCTCTCATGGGTCAAATGGAAAACCCAAAATAATCAAATGTCTTCTTGCTTGCTGTGGGATAAGATCCTTTAGAGTGCGGGGATAGCTGAAAGACTGTTACTCCCTTCAGTTGGGGTTGGGGCATAACCAGGCCCATACTGGTATACTGGTTGGTAGCCACCACCCCAATATTTTTAGTTTTTTTTAAATTCCCTGGCATCTAGTAGACTTTCTGCCCCCCGGGTGTGGATCAGGGGTAATCTGGTGGGCAGAACAACTTTGGCCCCATTTATTTGGGGTGGGGGTATACCCATACCACCACCCTCGTATTTTGGAGAAAAAAAACGTCCCTGGTATCTGGTGGGCTTTCTGTCCCCCCTTGGGGGCAGATGGGCCTTCCAAAAATAGGCCCATCTGTCCCAAAGGGGGGCAGATATGGCCAACAGCAATGTGCCCCCATGGGGAGCTGCCCACCTAAAGAAAGCACACGCATACACACACACCATTCCCTGGTGCCTAAGAGGTTTCTGCCACCCTTGGGGGCAGATTGGCCTAACAAAAATCGGCTGATCTGCAGAAATGGTCAAAATACAGTCTGCCCCTCAGGGGAGCAACCCTTGCCTAAGGGGTTGCTCCCCACCTCTAAAAGACCAAAAAAAAAAAAATAATAATGTTTCCCTGGGGCCAAGATGTTTCTGCCCCCCCCCTCCGGGGGGCAGATCAGCCTAATAACAATAGGCAGGAATAGCCTAAATATAATTTGCCCCTAGGGGAGCGACCCTTACCTAAGGGGTCACTCCCCACCTCTAAAAAATAAAAATAAAACAAACCAAAAAAAAGATCCCTGGCGCCTAGAGGCCTTGAAAAAAAAAGCCCCCTGGAGACCGATCCTTGCCCAAGAGGTCGCTCCCCTCATGACAATTAGCATTCCATATATACATCCCTGGTGTCTAGTGGCATTTCAAAAGCCGGATCGCTTTACGATCCGGCTTTTGAAATGCTCTGAGAGACTTCAAAGGGAAGGACATTCCTTTCCTTCCCTTTGAAGCCTCTAAGGGCCCCCATCACATGATCGGAAGAGAAATGCTTTGCATTTTTCTTCCAATCGCGCTGGAAGCTGAGCACTGCTGGGTGCATATAATCGACTTCGAGGAGGACCTGCTCAACCTGCTAGGCGTTAGAATTCCAGGGCTTGGTGAGTATTATATTATTATATTTGTGGTCTACCATGCTAACTTTGTTTTCCAAATAGTATGCGGCTTGAACTCAGAGGTAAGTTACGTTCAGTTTACGTTAAGAATATTATTCATTATGTGATCCAGTGAAGGCTAGGCAGTTGCTCGGCGTTACTTCATCATGCTCGTAAACACTCACTTTGGTTCATTATTTAAGAAGCCAACTCAGACTCCTCTGTCCTCCTGTCTCCATAGTGAAATAGGGATATCAGTGAGTTAGCGTTCTCTGTGACTTTATGTAACTTGTACAATCCCAAGCAATTTCACAGTGATGCAAGTATGCATCTATGCATTGCAAAAAAGACGGACTGAGTTGGTCCATCAAGGGGACTGAGAAATTACAATAGAATCAAAGATCATTCATTGGAATGCATTAGTTCCAAATATATTTTTTGTCAAGGACATTTGGAATAGGGATTTTAGGAGCATAGCCAACTTAATGATAGTTGATCATACTAGTATAGTAGGCGATATGATTTAAGTACAATTGTATTGTATTTGCCTGTTACATAATGAAGATTAACCATACAATTAATATTTTTTATCTTCTTTATTTCTTACATCAGCACCCAAGGGCAAGAAGAGGGGTAGTACACAGTCAGGTCCTGTAGGAGCTGTTGAGGCGCAGACAACCAGCACCAATGTTGATGACTCTTCTCATCCCAGCAATGTCCTGTAATGTGATATTATTATTTCCCTAACTTTTACACTTTCATACTACTTTTTTTATTTTGCCTTGTTTACTTATTTATTCTATCTCCCTTTTTTGCTATCCCTGCATTATCTTTTTTCTGTCTTTCATCAACCATTTTCTACTCTTACCCTTCATTAAGCTTCATGGTTTGGAGTCATCATCATCATAGGCTATAGCTCTGCCCCGCCATTACTCAAAGCTTTTAGTTGGCTTGACTGCCTGGTTTTTCTAACATTTGAACAAAATGCCCAGAGTGATGTTTTTGATAGAAGATAATGCACTGCTAACTGAACTGAAACAATGTTTTGTGGCTGCATTTGTTTGATCAAAAAAATTAAGAAGGGGAGGTGTACCTAGCACCTAAAAACTGTATATAGTGTTTTTCTAGCCACACCGACCAGTGCAACCAGTGGCACAGACTCAAGTTTTGTTGCTATAGTAGCAGATGGAGTAGGGGGAGACACGGCAGCAGGGACGGACGGTAAGTCACATTGCTTGCTTATTGACAATTACTATTACTCACTTGCTACAAGAGTGTTGTTGTGATCGGATTTGTGCAACCCCTCCCAACCATTACAGCTACAGTGGTAGTTGGGTTACTTATGGCCTCCTCTTTCTGCAACTTATCAAAAGCACACATAGGTGGTCATTCTGACCCTGGCGGTCTTTGACCGCCAGGGCGGAGGACCGCGGGAGCACCGCCGACAGGCCGGCGGTGCTCCAATGGGGATTCCGACCGCGGCGGTAAAGCCGCGGTCGGACCGGCACCACTGGCGGGGTCCCGCCAGTGTACCGCCGCCCCATTGAATCCTCCGCGGCGGCGCAGCTTGCTGCACCGCCGCGGGGATTCCGACCCCCCCTACCGCCATCCAGATCCCGGCGGTCGGACCGCCGGGATCCGGATGGCGGTAGGGGGGGTCGCGGGGCCCCTGGGGGCCCCTGCAGTGCCCATGCCACTGGCATGGGCATTGCAGGGGCCCCCGTAAGAGGGCCCCTACATGTATTTCACTGTCTGCTGCGCAGACAGTGAAATACGCGACGGGTGCAACTGCACCCGTCGCACAGCTTCCACTCCGCCGGCTCGATTCCGAGCCGGCTTCATCGTGGAAGCCTCTTTCCCGCTGGGCTGGCGGGCGGTCTGAAGGCGACCGCCCGCCAGCCCAGCGGGAAAGTCAGAATTACCGCCGCGGTCTTTCGACCGCGGAACGGTAATCTAACGGCGGGACTTTGGCGGGCGGCCTCCGCCGCCCGCCAAGGTCAGAATGAGGGCCATAATGTATTCTAAAAATGATGGCTTGGTGGAAACAAGAAAGAACTGAAGGTTAAAAGAAAGGATGGGTAAAAAGAGTGAAAGGAAATTATGTGGATGAAAAAGTATGTGTGAGTGAGTATTGGGTAAGTGGATGGATGGGTGAAAGGATGATTGAAAGTAAGAGTTGATAGTGGTTACTGAATGGATCGATAAAGATCGTGAATTTGGGTGAAAGACTGGATGAGAGAAAGTAAAGACTAAATCATGATGTTTATGGGTGAATATAACAGTAAGAATGAAATGATGATTCAATAATTGCTTGGATAAATAAAGAAGGGAGCAATTCTGTAGAGGTGCATGCTTCTCACCTACTTCACTTACTTTTTGTTTTATCATTTATGGTAATCAATGCTATTGTAAAAATGGGGGCTATTTCAATTTGTGTTCTAATCCCTTGACTCACTGTATTTGTTAAATGAGACGGATATGTGTCCCATCATCTTTCAAAAACCCCCTCCCTGCCCATGACATTTCGACAGCCATAGCCAAAGAAGTGCAGTGCAGTATTCCCATAACAGATATCTTTTACACTGTTCAGAATTTTCCCTCTAGACTTTTGCTATACAGTGACTGAATAAGCCAAAGCTTAGGCACTTGATGAATTGATGATCACTGATGTCCCTCTATTCTTCTATATCAAAGACACTAACTACCTGCCTCACCCCTCTCCCCTTCTCTGCAGTACAGTAAATCAAGTTTCCTTACTGCCAGTGAATGCCAAATACAATTTATACAGCCCACACCCTTCCCTGTAGTGCAGTCTAGCATTTTTCCCACAGTCTACTTACGGCAGACAGAATATCATATCTGCATTTTATACATGACATGTATGATGAATCTTTTTTTTTCATCTGCCCTTTGGAGTCAGAGTAGAAAGTAACTGAAAGGCATTTGAGGAAGAGCAGGGCCCTGGGAATTAAAGATAGATAATAGTCAGCTACAGTTGCCCCAGCTGCAGACAGTAGCAAAGTACCTGAATCGCTGGCTAGCATGCCTCTAATAATTTGGCACAACAACTTGTACTCCAAAATGCATAATGTCTTACTCATCAAAAATGAGAGATAATTAATTTTTATTTTTTCACTTAATATGTCTGCTTAGTTACTAGAAACACCTTTTAAAAGAAAAAATATGAAATCACTGTTTTTTTAAATCTGGTGTTATTCTGCCTTAATCCTTTTCTACCAGACAGTCAGAGGTTCATATGTGAGGCATGTGTAGGTAAACAAATACAAAATGTCCTTGTGACTCTCCTAATCATAATCACATCAAACTAAAATGTCCCTAGGTGACCAGCAATGTAGTGATACTGTGCCACCCACAACCTACTCTTGAAGAAGTGTTTGTTCAGAGCATTGTTTGCAATTTGCCTTTTTTTATTCTTCTTTTTCTCAATATAGCTACTCCTGCTTGACGAACACCACCAATCAGGCAGGAGATAGCGGCCCGTCTACGGCGGAAGAGGATGGGTAATACCCAGGCCAAATACTAGCAGCTGGTGGAACTGGAGGAGGAATAGGCCAAACCAGCTGCCTCGGACCCAGGACCCAGCAGAGCAGCAAGCCAGCCCCCATTCTCCCAGCCAGTAAATTGCCAGCACCACCACCAGCATTCAGGATCCCTGAATACACCAGCTGCTGCATTTTCCCTCTCCAAAAGGGCACTTCTGAATTGCATTCTGCAGCGGATGGACCGCATGGACCTCAATCACCAGGATTGAGTGGACCCATATTTAAAAAGCCCTCTTCTAACACCTTTTTAAAAATGTTTTTGTTTTGGTGGGAGGGGCTTATTATGGGTAGAAAAGGCCGGGAATGACATGGAATGGACTTTGGACTTTTTTGGGGACAGGGTTATTATTTGTTCGGGGAAAGGCATGAGACTGTTGGGGGTGGAGACTGAGAGTTTTCTATTTGTAAATAATTACAGGTTTTATTTTATTTTTTTAGTTCATTTGGGCCTCAAATCTTTATTGTGGTGTTTTAGTTTGCACTGCTGTCTTTTAGTGTAGCCTTTCTTTTTTTTTTTATCTACTAAAAAAAGTGTTTGATATTTACTTATACCCTTGCTCTATTGCCCTTTGCAACTATATATTGACCACTAGGGGATGATTGCCAATGCCTATTTTGCCTATCAAAGGCTAGTACACACAGACAACAGCTTCTTCAATAGGAGTGACTTCATAACTAAACAAGTTCACTTCAATCAATAGTTCTTCTCTTACTTGAATAGATGAAGTAAGGGGGTCTTCTTATTACAGGATTTTTGCCTTAGGTGGAACTTAAGGGGGTGATAGGTAGTAGTAATGGCAGGATAGCACTCTAACAGGGAAGACAGAAGGTGCCACTCCCAGATATGCAAACTCCAACAGCAGGATTAATCAGAGGGTTATCCATCACTGTCAATTAGATTGAAAGAAAACAGAGAGTTACTGGGTCACATATCATAACTATAGGAAGAATGAGCCAGACTATCACAATGACAGCATTAGACACAACAAAGAAGACATGATATGATAATAAAATCTAGCAATATCAATTTCTTCTGAGAAATGGTGGGGAGCTACAAAACTAAACTTAGGAAATGAAATCATGGAGTCAGGATAGGTGGGCTCAGACTCAAGAGTGGTTGGACCAGGTTAGGCATTTATGAAACATGCACATACAAGGCATGAATGATGATGTTGATAGGACTGGTGTGGAATACTGCTCAGGTAGAAGGTCTTGCAGTGAGTTAGTGTCGCTATCACCAAATCTGCCCCAGCAAGGGTGTGTGTGATTCATTTATGGTGTAAAATTAAGACACACCTCAATAAATCACGCAGTCCGGGGGAAGAGGGTTAGGTGCTCTATAAATGGATTGGAAAAGGGATTTAGGGAAAGGTGTGACAAAGACAAACACTACACAAAAGATACCACATCAATATTCATCGGGCGCTGAACAGTACACTATCATCAATCTGTTGTAGAAGAAAACAAAGGGATAAGTATGAGACAGTTCAGTTAAATTAATTACAAACAGTCCTTCTGACCTAGAGAGACCTCAGATAGCATATCTTAAATGTTATGTCTTATAGTTTTGAAAAATAAACATTTTTGAAGATTTAAGTTAGCCCACCCAGTTCAGTTAAATTAATTACAAACAGTCCTTCTGACCCAGAGAGACCCCAGATAGCATATCCTAAATGTTATGTCTTATAGATTTGAAAAATAAACACCCAGTTCTAAAAATTATGATTGTGAAAAGGAAAATGATATTGTATTGCCAAATTGGGTGATACATCTCCATTCTTCTTGGAATGTCTATCACTCTTGGGTACCTATCTGAACCTGTCCAGTAGGTAAGCTGGAGTCTTAGCTTTCTCCAAGTTTGGTTTGTGCAAGAGAGGATTAGCAGAAGGCCTGCATATTGAAACAAGCAGTAGCTGTACTATACAGTCAAGAAAAAGGGCAAAAGGAAGCAAAGTAAGCATCTAGAGGAGTCAGGAGTGTACCAAGACAACTCAGTGTCAGAGCAAGAACATAAGAGGAGTTTCACATTTGAGCCAGCAACACAGAAAACAAATACTCAGCAGCATTATCAAATCAATGCAGCTCTCTACAGTTCACAGGGCTGAGTGAGTTCTAGGCCCCAGAGCCTTCACCATCAACATGGTTTCTCTTTAAAGTTGATAACTTTCTCCTTCTGGCTGTTGAGGTAGTGCCACCCTGAGTCCTTCCATCCTCCAGTAAGCAACAGTATCAATGCACATTTCCTAATTAATATATATAATATATTAATCCTTAATATAAAAGCTGTTAGGTAGTGCTCATACACTAATGCACATCGTTGCCCTGATGTGCTTTCCGGTTTTTCATAGAAAAGACCGTAATAATAGAACCAAACAAAATGTACTAGCGGAGCACAACAATTTTTTTCTTCCTTTCTTTCTTTTTTCTAAAGTATTGATAATCAAAAAGTCAAATATGACTATATAATTAGTAATTTGTGATAGACTGTCCACAATCCATATACATTCATATATTATTAACTTTAAGCAATGTAGGTTCTCATAATTTGATATAATGAAAATATTTATTACAGAAATTGGTGACAATGATAAATAACATGCAACACTAGACCCCTACAGTAGACAACCAATCTAACACAGAAATAAACTAGGAGTCAAAGGACCGGATGATATTTTGTCGAATCCACATGTAACATCAGCCGACATGTGTTTCGTCCACACATTGGACTTCTTCAAGGCTTAATCTCTCCATTTACCACTTGTATCTCCAAATGATATTCAAATCTCTTGGTATTGTCCGCACTAAGCTTGTTCAATGTACAAAAAAACTGCAACTGATTTTCATTTTTTTGATAATATGATTTTAGTTCATCAGCTTATAGTTGGTCCTGTATCCTCGTAACGTCCGCATAATAGCAATCCGCGTCCCGTGTTGCTTCGTTGCAATACCAACGAAAGTGTGTCACACTTTCGTTGGTATTGCAACAAAGCAACACATGTCGGCTGATGTTACATGTGGATTCGACAAAATATCATCCGGTCCTTTGACTCATAGTTTATTTCTGTGTTAGATTATGTCTTTTATGTTGATTGGTTGTCTACTCTAGGGGTCTAGTGTTGTATGTTATTTATCATTGTCACCAATTTCTGTAATAAAAAAATTGTTGTGCTCCGCTGGTACATTTTGTTTCCTTCCATCCTCCTCCTTCAGATTCTGAGTAACTCCCTCCTAGTTCCAAACTGAGCAAGGTATACCTGTGAAGTGCACTGCTGTTGAAGAACAAATTGAGAAACAGAACTGGAGGATTTAGTGTAGATTTGTGTTTCGTAACTAAAGTGGCTGGTCTGTTCTAAGGAACCAGAAAAAAGGAGTGGACCCCACAGGTAAATTTCACTAAATTTGAAAGGACAATCATTGTCAACCATCAACCCCCAAACATTGCAAATCATCGGAAACAAGTTTACAAGTTTGTTGAACTCCCTCCTTCATTGTCAGCTACCACATACATCAGTCATCACTCAAAAATTCACAATCGCTCAATATATCTCCACTCATTGGTGCAATAGTTACTTAGAAGTTACCTCTTCCAAGCACGATGGTTGAACAAAATATCTTCTCTTCATGATGTAAAAAATAGGACAGGCAATAGCATGTGAGGGAGGCAAGCATCGTCCCCAATGTCTTGAAGGGTATGTGAGGGTTTCTTCACTGCACATGGGTCCAACTCCAATCCGGGCTTATATCTAAGTATAAAATGGTGGGGCAGCATAAATTTCTCACAAACATAATGTTTCACTAGCATTTTTTAGTTTTTTGCAAAGAAAAAAAGAAAAAAAATAAGTTCAATGAGAAATAATTCTATGGTGGCACTGGCATACTCAGTTCAGGAAGTAGAGTTTGTCCTCAAGCTCTTGTGGTTCACCCAGAAGTTGATCAGCTAACACACTTGATTCTGACCCATCTTCTTCTTCCTCCTTCTGTGGTGTTTCAGGAATGGTGTAATCAGGTGGTATAAAATGGTGGTTCTTTTTGAACATGGTTACTCTCTCCACATTTTGAGGTGAGAGACTGGTCCTTCTCACAGTAGCAACTGCACCAGCTGCACTGACACACTCTGGTGGTCATTCTGACCTCGGCGGCAAAAGTCGCCTACCGCCGGTCAGAAATCCTCCATAATCCCGCTGCGGTCGCGGAAACCCGCCACGGTCATTCTGACCCGCAGAAGGCAAACCTCCGAAAATCCGACAGCCACAACAGACCGCCAGACCAGCGGTCGGTGGAAAAGTGGAGGTGACAAAACCTCCACCGTCACGCCAACAGAAATACGCCCATGCCATTACGACCCACGAATCCACGCGGCGGTCTTTCAAACGCGGTATTCCATTGGCGGGACACACCGCCGCGGTCAGAATACACACAAACGAACAAAACTCAGCCACATTGGCCGATTTGAATACCACACACCTGATACACATACACACACCACTCCCACACACACAATACAATATAAAACACACACCCACATCACCCACAAACCCCTACGACAGAAAATTCTGAAAGAAGGCCAGAGCGAGACACCACCATCCACAAACTAGCAGCCACAGCCACTCAAAACCATCACCCACACACTATCCACACACAAAACAACACACACCACCACACTCAACACACTTAACTACACATACTCCACCCCACACATCATACACACCACCCCATGGCACCCCAAAGACACCCCCGCTTCACAGACGAAGAACTCAGGGTCATGGTGGAGGAAATCGTTCGGGTAGAGCCCCAGCTGTTCGGCACACAGGTCCAATACACCAGCATTGCCCGGAGGACGGAGCTATGGCAGAGGATTGTCGACAGGGTCAACGCTGTGGGACAGCACCCCAGAAATCGGGAAGACATCAGGAAGCGATGGAACGACCTACGGGGGAAGGTGCGTTCCATGGTATCCAGGCACAACATCGCCGTGCAGAAGACTGGCGGAGGACCCCCACCTCAACCCCCACAATTTACAACATGGGAGGAGGAAGTCTTGAACATCCTGCATCCTGACGGCCTCGCAGGAGTCGGCGGAGGAATGGATACTGGTAAGTTGAAGCTTCACTACTGCTTCCCCCCCACCTGCATGCCAAATCATACCCCAACCCTCACCCCCATCCTCGAACCCCACCCTCACCCCCACCACCATCCTCACCCCCACCCTCACCCCCACCACCATCCTCACCCCCACCACCATCCTCACCCCCACCCCCAGCACACCTATTCCCTGCCAATGTCTCACCATCACAACCCACACATCCCAAAACCTAGGCCTGCATGCGTCCACTAAGCATGGACACCCATCACCAAAGCATGCCCAATGCATATACACATCCCCCCCACAAGCCACCCTCACCAAAGCCCCCACACACGAATGCCAGCACTTGGGGACACGGGAACCCACAGATACACCCATATGCCACACATTGAAACTTTAACCATACCTCTATACCCCTGCAGGACCCGACCGTCAACACACCGCCGCGGAGGGCCCAGAATTCTCCACACCCCCCACCCAAGAGGCCGTCAGCGATGACAGCAGCTCTGTCGACCTGGACACCGATGACCAGCCCGGACCATCGGGACCTCTGGACAGTCGGTTCCCCTCACACAGGCCCAGGCCACTACAGACCCAAACCCCTCTGGGAACACCAGCACAGCTCCCACCCAGCGGGCCCATGCCTCTGTCTCCAGGGCGCGTCAATCTGCGGTGTGTCTACCACTACAGGGCACCCAGGATAACCCACCACCCCAACAACAACAGGGACCTGGGGGCAGTGGTAGTGGGCACACCGGCCAGGGGGCAGAGGCCCAGGGAAACAGGGCAACTCGGAGGGCAGCTGTGCGACAGGGGGGGGACGGGCCCAGGGAACCCACTCTCCACGAGGCCCTCACCACCATCATGGGAGCATACAACCGCTCCCAGGAGACGATGGCGACGGTACTGGCCCGGTTCCAGGAGATCCAGGTACTGCAGGAGGAACACTATCGGGGGTACAGGGAGGACATCAGAGCCCTCACCTCCACCCTGGTTACCATGGTAGGGCTGCTGCAGGACCTCGTCAACACCAGGACGGACACTCAACAACACCCAAGGGCCCCTGCCACTAGCCTGGACCAAGAACAGCCAACCACCTCCGCCGGCGCTAGTGGACAGGAGGCCCCCGCACAGCAGCAGCCCACCAGACCCCCACCTCCTGCAGGAGAAGAACCACCCCGCAAGAGGGCCCTGAGATCTCGCAAGAAGACAGAGTAGGATGTCAAGACCCCCGCCAGCAAAGGATACCACCTGATGTTATCCCACTGTCCCACATTGTCACCCTGTCCATCCTTGAACTGCCCATGCTCCATCTCTCCACAGGCCTCTGGACAATGCACCTGTGTGACTGTTACTCTGGACTCTGCCATGGACATTCCTTCACCATAGCCCCCACCCACTTGAAACCACCCATCCCATTTTGAGCACTTAAATAAACACCTATTTTGCACAAAACTATCTGGAGTCTGGCTGTGATTTCAAAATATTGTAATTGACATGACAGTGCAAATATGTCCTTGTACATAGTGAAGTCAACAAACAGCTGCCACAAAGCTGTAGTCCATGGGGAAACGAAGCACAGGACTCGTAGTGGGGACCCCAGATCTGAAATAGGGAGGGAAAAGCCACAACTCAGTCATCATACACTGGGGCAAATAGACAGGCAGCAGAGATGCAGGAGAGTAGTTCACATTTACTAAATTATCTTTGAATTGTTACCTGTGTCCTATTGGAAGTACTGTTCAATGATTCTGTCCCTGTTGTCTGTTTCAGCCCCGTCGTCTTCCTCCTCGTCACTCTCCTCAGGTTCCACCGCTGCCACAACACCACCGTCTCGACCATCCTCCTGCAGGAAAGGCACCTGGCGGCGCAAAGCCAGGTTGTGAAGCATGCAGCAGGCCACGATGATGTGACACACCTTCTTAGGTGAGTACATTAGGGATCCACCTGTCATATGCAGGCACCGAAACCTGGCCTTTAGGAGGCCAAAGGTGCGTTCGATCACCCTCCTAGTACGCCCATGGGCCTCAATGTACCGTTCCTCTGCCCTGGTCCGGGGATTCCTTACTGGGGTCAGTAGCCACGACAGGTTGGGGTACCCAGAGTCCCCCAATAGCCATACACGGTGTCTCTCTAGCTGTTCCATCACGTAAGGGATGCTGCTATTCCTCAGGATGTAGGCGTCATGCACTGACCCTGGGAATTTGGCATTTACATGCGAGATGTACTGGTCAGCCAAACACACCACCTGGATGTTCATTGAATGGTAACTTTTTCTGTTCCTGTACACCTGCTCCCTGTCTCTTGGGGGAACCAAAGCCACATGGGTCCCATCAATGGCACCAATGACGTTGGGAATATGTCCAAGGGTGTAGAAATCACCCTTCACTGCAGCCAATTCGCCCACCTCAGGGAAAATGATGTAGCTCCTCACGTATTTCATCAGGGCAGACAACACTCTGGATAACACCTTCGAAAACATGGGCTGAGACATCCCAGAAGCAATTCCCACTGTTGTCTGAAATGACCCACTTGCCAAGAAATGGAGTACTGACAGGACCTGCACCAGAGGGGGAATCCCTGTGGGTTGGCGGATGGGGGACATCAGGTCGGGCTCCAGCTGGGCACACAGTTCATGTATAGTGGCACGGTTAAGACGGTAGGTCAGGATAATGTGGCGTTCTTCCATTGTCGACAGGTCCACCAGCGGTCGGTACACGGGAGGATTCATCCGTCTCCTCGCCAAACCCAGCGGACGGTGCCTAGGAAGGACAACATGGAGCACACAGTCAAGCAACCCACAGGTACGTACTCACAGCTAGCACAGTAAACGATTCTCTATGCAGTGAATGGCGTGTCTGAGTGGCTATGCAAGGCCTAGGCCTGTGTGACGCAGTTGAAATTGAGCCATGTGGACCCTTGAAATGGCGGCTGCCTGACCTGTGAAGTGTGACAATGGGATGTGAGGTCAATGTGCTGGCGTGGCACACCGCGGCGGGCGGCGGGCGAAGACCGCGGCGCGAAGCCGCATTGGTTAACATTGAAGCCTATGGGTTTCAGGAGCCAATGGCGAAGGGCGCCGGCGGTGGCGGTACGCACCGCCGCGGTACGCACCGCCGCGGACGTGACCGCCATTTTCTATCTACTTATCCACTTGCGACTTGAACTTTCACAGGAGAGGACCTATACTGCAAGTGTTGCTGTGACCTCGGTCTGGAAGGGACAATGGCTGCTGCGCCTGGGGAAAGGGCCCCTGCCTTCACAGGAGAGGAGTTGGAGAAACTTGTGGATGGGGTCCTCCCCCAGTATGCGCTACTCTACGGTCCTCCAGACCAACAAGTGAGTTTAATTCAATCTGGATTTGGGGCCACTGGCTGGCTTGGGGGCCTGGCGGGGGGCCTGGCGGGGATGGGGGGCGTTGGGCCTGGCTTGGGGGCCTGGCGGGGGGCCTGGCGGGGATGGGGGGGCATGTTGGGGCTGGCGGGGGGCCTGGCGGGTATGGGGGGGCATGTTGGGGCTGGCAGGGGGCCTGGCGGGGATGGGGGGCATGTTGGGGCTGGCGGGGGGCATGGCGGGGATGGGGGGCATGTTGGGCCTGGTGGGGGGCCTGGCGGGGGGCCTGGCGGGGATGGGGGGGCATGTTGGGGCTGGCGGGGGGCCTGGCGGGGATGGGGGGCATGTTGGGCCTGGTGGGGGGCATGGCGGGGGGCCTGGCGGGGATGGGGGGGCATGTTGGGGCTGGCGGGGGGCCTGGCGGGGATGGGGGGCATGTTGGGCCTGGTGGGGGGCATGGCGGGGGGGCTGGCGGGGATGGGGGGGCATGTTGGGGCTGGGGGGGGGCCTGGCGGGGATGGGGGGCATGTTGGGCCTGGTGGGGGGCATGGCGGGGGGCCTGGCGGGGATGGGGGGCATGTTGGGCCTGGTGGGGGGCATGGCGGGGGGCCTGGCGGGGATGGGGGCGTTGGGCCACTGGCAACGAAAATGCAGACAAACTTGAACGTGGTATTTCTCCCTGTACGTGTCACATAGGTCCGCGCCCATGAGAAGATCGGGATTTGGCGTGCCATCGCCAAGGAAGTCCGGACCCTGGGGGTCCACCATCGACGGGGCACCCACTGCCGCAAGAGGTGGGAGGACATCCGCCGCGGGACCAAGAAGACCGCCGAGTCTCTGCTGGGGATGGCCTCCCAACGTAGGCGGGGTGCCTGCCGTCAACTGACCCCCCTGATGTTCCGGATCCTGGCGGTGGCCTACCCTGATTTGGATGGGCGCGTGAGGGCAGCACAGCAGACACAAGGGGGTGAGTACAAGCATTATCTACTCTGTTGTCGCGCAGTGGAGGTGTCTGGGTGGGGGAGGAGGGCTGTGGGTCCCCCTAGGCCAGGGCGATATCTGTAGGCTGGGCACCCCCGTAAGCCCCTGTGTCCCCAGCCACCACCCTCAGTAGTTTGTCAGTACAGCCATCCCTGGGCCGTGTCATCCATGGGTGCAGTTGTCAACTCTAGGCGTGTAGGGCATGTTCCACGGAATGCGTAGCGGACCCCAAGTGCGCAACTTAGTGCAGGGGGCATCCGTGTCTGTCATGTCCGCTAACTGTACCGGAGATCCATGTACTCAATATCCCTTTATTTCTCTCTCCCCCCCCCCCTTTTTGTTTGTCTTTCTGTGCTTGTGTGCATCAGCATCATCAGGCGGAGGAGAAGTGGCATCGGGGCAGGAGGGAGCTGCATCTCACATGGCCCAGGAGGGCCATGCCACAGAGTCAGACTGGACCAGTGAGACGGAGGGCGAGGGGAGCTCCACAACGGGGACGACTGGACCCTGCAGCGCCACGGACACGTCCTCGGAAGGGAGCTCCCTTGCGGGGGTGGCACCATCCGTGCCCCCCGCCATTACAGGTACAGCCGCCACCCAGCGCACCATCTCCGCCCTCCCAGCAGCCCCTCAGCATTCGCCCCGTGCCCGCTCTGCCAGGAAGCCGGGCATCTCCTTCGCCCCAGGCACCTCATGCCCTGCCCCTGTTACCCCCGCTGCCCTCAGTGAGGAGGTCATTGACCTCCTCCGAACGCTCATTGTTGGGCAGACTACCCTTTTGAATGCCATCCAGGGGGTGGAGAGGGAGGTTCATCGCAGCAATGCGTACCTGGAGGGCATTCATTCGGGTCAGGCTGCCCATCAGCGATCGTTCCAGGCTTTGGCCTCAGCACTGACGGCAGCCATTGTCCCTGTCTCCTGCCTCCCTCTACAAACTCCCTCCTCCCAGTCTCCTGTTCCTCTGCCTGTCCCACCCACACCATCAGACCAGCCTGCACACACCTCAACACCCAAGAGAAGCTCATCCAAACATAAGCACCACAGATCACGCAGACATTCACACACGCAACATTCCGATGCAGACATGCCAACAGTCACTTCCACCTCTGTGACCCCCACCTCCTCGTCTCCCTCCTCCCTCCCTGTGACGTCTACACTCACACCTCCATTCACCTCACCATCAGCCAGTGTTTCCATCACCAGCACACCCTCCACTGCAGTCCGCACACGTGCAGTCACCACCCCCACTGCCATTTCCACGTCCCCTGTGTCCTCTCCCACTGTGTCTGTCACCCCCTCTTCCACACCACACAAACGCAGCCACCCACCCACCCAACAGCCATCCACCTCACGACAGCCTATCCCTCCTGCACCTGCACCCAAAGACAGCAAACGTGACTCACCTACAACCACATCCTCTCCCTCCACTCCCATTCCCACTGTACCTACCACTCTCCATTGTCCCAAGAAACTCTTGCTCGCCACTGCTAACTTCTTTCCTGACCCTGAGCCCCCCCCTCCTTCTCGTCGGGGTAAGAAGAGCACCTCAGCCACCACCAGCCCTGCAGCCCCCTTGACAAGGGTGCAGGGGTATTGGAGCCCACCAGCCCGCATGTCTGGATCTTCGCCCAGCAGCAAGGGGACAGCCAGCCCACCCCCTGGGAAGAGGAGCAGAAGGCGGAAGGGGCGCCGCAGGAGCCCGGCTTCTACATCCCCCCCGGACACCACCCAGACACAGTCACCAGCCACAGCTCCAAAGGGAGGAAAGGGCCACAGACTCCCGACTAAGGAGGGCAAGGGCAGCAAGTCGGAGAGGTCAGGCTGCAGGCCTGCTGCCCAGGAGGAGCCCACCACCCCCATAGCCGCTGCCCAGGGAGGACCCAGCCCAGCTGGCCAGGAGGGCCCCACCACCCACAGCCCAGGTGGGCATTGAAGGAGCACCATCCCCGCTGCCCAGGAGGGCACCACCAGGCAATGAGCAGTTGGCCATAGACCGGCCGCCGTCTCAAGAACCGCTGAACTGGGCCCCGCCGTCTCAAGCACCGCTGAACTGGGCCCCGCCGTCTCAAGCACCGCTGAACTGGGCCCCGCCGTCTCAAGAACCGCTGAACTGGGCCCCGCCGTCTCAAGCACCGCTGAACTGGGCCCCGCCATCTCAAGCACCGCTGAACTGGGCCCCGCCGTCTCAAGCACCGCTCCGCTGGGCCCCGCCGTCTCAAGAACCGCTCCGCTGGGCCCCGCCGTCTCAAGCACCGCTGAACTGGGCCCCGCCGTCTCAAGCACCGCTGAACTGGGCCCCGCCGTCTCAAGAACCGCTGAACTGGGCCCCGACGTCTCAAGAACCGCTGAACTTGGCCCCGCCGTCTCAAGCACCGCTCCGCTGGGCCCCGCCGTCTCATGCACCGCTGAACTGGGCCCCGCCGTCTCAAGCACCGCTCCGCTGGGCCCCGCCGTCTCAAGCACCGCTGAACTGGGCCCCGCCGTCTCAAGCACCGCTGAACTGGGCCCCGCCGTCTCAAGCACCGCTCCGCTGGGCCCCGCCGTCTCAAGCACCGCTGAACTGGGCCCCGCCGTCTCCAGCACCGCTGAACTGGGCCCCGCCGTCTCAAGCACCGCTCCGCTGGGCCCCGCCGTCTCAAGCACCGCTGAACTGGGCCCCGCCGTCTCCAGCACCGCTCCGCTGGGCCCCGCCGTCTCAAGCACCGCTGAACTGGGCCCTTCAAGGCAAGACCCGCTGAACTGGGCCCTTCAAGGCAAGAAGCGCAGAACTGGGCCCTTCAAGGCAAGAAGCGCTGGCCCTTTGGCAGACGTGGCAGGGCAGGATCTGTCTCGGGCAGGGCTGCAGGATGTCCTCTGGCCAACATGCCTCCTCCAGTGGCAGTGGGGTCTGTTATGGACTGTTTGGACTGTGGCTTTGCTCTCCCCAGGATGGCCCAGTGGGCAGGCCACCCACTGTATGGACTGTATGGACTGTGGCTTTGCACTCCCCAGGATGGCCCAGTGGGCAGGCCACCCACTGTATGGACTGTATGGACTGTGGCTTTGCACTCCCCAGGATGGCCCAGTGGGCAGGCCACCCACTGTATGGACTGTATGGACTGTGGCTTTGCACTCCCCAGGATGGCCCAGTGGGCAGGCCACCCACTGTATGGACTGTATGGACTGTGGCTTTGCACTCCCCAGGATGGCCCAGTGGGCAGGCCACCCACTGTATGGACTGTATGGACTGTGGCTTTCCACTCCCCAGGATGGCCCAGTGGGCAGGCCACCCACTGTATGGACTGTATGGACTGTGGCTTTGCACTCCCCAGGATGGCCCAGTGGGCAGGCCACCCACTGTATGGACTGTATGGACTGTGGCTTTGCACTCCCCAGGATGGGCCAGTGGTCATGGAGTCCCCTCGTGGATCTGGCGTCGTGTACTCAAGTGGCTGAGGTGCCCCCCCTTCCCTTCCCCCTGAGGTGCCTGTCCTATTTTCTTTCTGATGCCCCTGCAGTGTTCTCTCCGTGGAGTTCTTGTCGTGGGACTGGGCCTTGCCCCTTTGCACAGGACCCCTGTGGTCCACGGACAGTGGTTGGACTACATTTAGTAGCTGTATATATTTTGTACATAGTTTATTTATTTATTGGGATTACTGGTGTCCATATTTCAATATATCTGCCCGTTTATGATCTCTTCTTTTGGTCTTTGCATCATTTCGGAGGGGGGGGTTTGTGGGTTGTGACAGTGATCTGTGGGAATGCATTGATGTGTGTGTTGTAGTGGGTATGGGTGGGTGGGTGTGTGCCGGTAATCTTTTCCCTCCCCTGTGTCGTAGGTGCAGTACTCACCGATGTCTTCCGCGCCGCCGGGCGTGCTCCTGGTACAGGAGCAGGTATAGGAGTGCGGGGATGACCTGCAACTCGGGTTCCATACTGCCGGAATCTCGCGTGGAGTGCGTAGAGGTGAGCGTTTTCCCGTTCGTAGTCTGTTTCCGCCGTGTTTTTATCGGCGGTGCTCCCGCCCCGGAAAAGGTGGCGGATAGGTGGGTCGTAATATGGTGGGCGGTACATTGTCTGCCGCCTGGCTGTTGGCGGGGACCGCCGCGCTGTTTGTCTGTCCCGCCGTGGTGGTCGGAGTGTTAATGCGGCGGGCTGTGTTGGCGGTTCCCGCCAGGGTCAGAATTGCATATTTTGGATCGCCGGCCTGTTGGCGGCTTGGCCGCCGCATTATCACCGACCGCCAGGGTCAGAATGAGGGCCTCTATGTCTTATTTTGGACTAGTGGATAAGCCAGACACTTTATTGCCAGTCTGCTGAGCTCTGGAAATTGGTGCATCTTGCATCTTCCCATACCAATACACCAGTGGCTTTTGTTCCACATGCACTTGTTTGGGTCAACAAGATACTCCTGGAACATCTTCTGAATGGTCATTGGTGCTGCCACTTGCACAACCACTTTTGCTTCCACCTCTGCACTGGACTTAAGACATGCCACTTAAAACCAAGCCAATGCAGAGGTTGGGTCTGATTCTTCTGTTGCTGATGTCACCTGTTTTCTTGTTGGTGGGGTTGGTGGATGTGAGACAAAACTGCCCTCTCTGGAAGTTGAAGGCGGCACCCTGAACTGTGGAGTTGGGCTCTAAGTTCCAGGCGTTCATCTTTCAGTTCTCCTGCTTGCTCAACAATCCACCTCATGTATTGTAAAACATCCCCTTCAGAAAAAGGAATAAAAGCAGAAAGGATTTTTTGTAGCATGGATCAAGTAGGGAGGTACAGATGTACTCTTTGGATGAGATAATGCCATTTTACAGCCTTGCATTACAAGTCAAGCAATAATTTAGGCTCTCAACCAAGGCATGCGCATCTGGATTTTTATTCACACCCCCAAATGCAAACCTTTCAGACACCTTCTTTAGCTGCTCCTGTAGCAGATGCAAAAACGGGATAGCCTGACAAATCGTAATGTAGTGCTGAACAGCAACTCTGGCAAAATAGGTCTGACTTGGAACCTTCCGTTTCGGGCAGATGGCTGCCACAAACTCTAAGAATCCCACTCCTTCCATAAAAGAAAAAGGGAGGAGGACCAACACTAACATTTTTGCCAGCTTCCCATTGCTCAAACATGCTATTGGATGGCTGCAGGCATAGGGCCCCTCCTGCTTAACATGCCAGTAATTTTACCCTAGATTGTTTTTCTTTTGTGGGGTCACTGACGCAGGTGACTTTTGGGATGTGGATGGTAGCAGATTCAATGTGCGTTGTGGTGCAGTCACTGTATGCCGTGGTGTCCCCATCTGACTCTGACCCTTCCTGTGCCATTGTGAGGTCACTGAGGCGGGAGAATTTGGGGCACTGCTAGGGACAGAACTGCTTTGTGTAAGGATGTCACCCTCTTCTTCCTCGTCTTCCACCGTGTTATGGCCAGTTGCAACTGATGTTTCCTGGTTCTTTTCACCTACACCACAGCCACCACATTCAGCAATTTTGTTCCGGATCCTGGCGGTGGCCTACCCGGAGTTGGATGGGCGCTTGAGGGCATCACAGCAGGCACAGGGGGTGAGTACACTCTCATTCAGCTTACTTTGCGTGCAGTGGAGATGTCTGGGTGGGGGAGTAGGGCTGTGGGTTTCCCTAGGCCAGGGCGAGTTCCGTAGGCTAGGCCCCTTCGCAAGGCATGGCCCTGTGGCCCCCCACCACACCTCTGTAGAGTGCTAAGTACAGCTATTCATGCACCTGTGTCATCTATGTGTGCAGATGACGTCCATAACCTTGTAGGCCATTTCCCAGGAATTGCACTGTAGAGCCCAAGAGCGCGGCGTAGTGCAGGGGGCTGCTGTGTCTGTCTTGTAAGCCATGCACTCAACATGTCTTTCTTCTGTTTCCCCCCCATCCTTTTTGTGGTCTCCCTGTTCTTGTGTGCATTAGCATCATCAGGCGGAGGAGCTGCATCCCACATGGCCATGGAGGGCCACACTACGGACTCTGAATACACCAGTGGGACGGAGGGCGAGGGGAGCACCACGGCGGGGACAGGAGCTGCAATCAGCGACACAGAGTCGTCCTCCGATGGGAGCTTCCTTGTGGTGGCGGCAACATCTGTGCCCCCCACTGCTACAGGTACAGCCGCCACCCCCCTACCAGCACCGCCCTCCCAGCAGCCCCTCAGCCTTCGCCCCGTACCCGCTCACCCAGAAGGTTGGGGATCACCTTCGCCCCAGGCACCTCAGCCCCTGCCCCTGTCACCTCTGCTGCCCTCAGTGAGGAGGCCATTGACCTCCTCAGGTCCCTCACTGTTGGGCAGTCTACCATTTTGAATGCCATCCAGGGTGTAGAAAGGGAGTTGCAACAAACCAATGAATTCCTGGAGGGCATTCATTCTGGTCAGGCGGCCCTTCATCGAACCTTTCAAACTCTGGCCTCAGTACTGGAGGCAGCCATTGTCCCTGTGTCTAGCCTCCCCCCTCCAACTTCCTCCACCCAGACCCAATCCCCTGTACCTCTGCCTATCCCAAGCACACCATCAGACCAGTCTGCACACACCTCACCACATAAGGGAAGCACAGGCAAACATAAGCACCACACATCCCACAGGCACTCACACAAGCATCACACACATACAGACACCAACATCCACTGCCTCCACTGTGTCCCCCTCCTCCTCGTCTCCCTCCTCCCTCCCAGTCTCGTCTCCACTCACACCTGCATGCACTACCACTACAGCCACTATGTCCCGCACCAGCACACCCACCACCACACCCCGCTCACGTGCACTCACCACCCCCACTACCATTCACACGTCCCCTGTGTCCTCTCCCAGTGTGTCTGTGATGCCCCCTCCTAAGATACACAAATGCAGGCACACACCCACCCAACATACATCCACCTCACAACAGCCTCCAGCGCATGCACCTGCACCCAAAGCCACAAAACTTACATCTCCTACAACCACCAACTCTTCCTCCACTCCCAAACCCCCTCCAGCTACCTGTCCCAGTTTCTCCAAACAACTTTTCCTGTCCACCCTTAACGTATTTCCCACCACCCCCGTCCAACTCATAGGTCCTGAACTAGCACCTCAGCCACAAAATCTCCGGGACCAGTGGTGCCTGTTGTCACAGGTATGTGGAGTGCCAGTGTGTCACGGAGCCACAGCACAGCCAGTCCCCCCCATGAAGCACCAGAAGTTGGCCAGTGCCCGGCGGGAGAGGGGGAAGACTCCAGCCAGCCAAGCCGCTCACAGAGGTCCCGGGGGGAGTGTGGACTCAGCCGTGACTCCTCCCAAGGTGGGGAAGGGGCAGAAGAAACCCGGAAAGTCTGGGAGGAGCAGCACCGCGGAGAAGACTGCCATCATCCCCGCTGGCCAGGAGGCCACCGCCAGCCACAGCCCAGCTGCCCAGGAGGACCCCGCCAGCCACAGCCCAGCTGCCCAGGAGGCCACTGCCAGCCACAGCCCAGCTGCCCAGGAGGACCCCGCCAGCCACAGCCCAGCTGCTCAGGGGGGTCCCGCCAGCCACAGCCCAGCTGCCCAGGAGGACCCCGCCAGCCACAGCCCAGCTGCCCAGGAGGGCCCCGCCAGCCACAGCCCAGCTGCCCAGGAGGGCCCCGCAAGCCACATCCCAGCTGACCAATGAAGGACAGCCAGCCCCAGCCCAGCTGGGCAATGACGGACCACCAAGTCAAGCACCGCTGAACAGGGCAAGGACCGCCAAGTCAAGCACCGCTGAACAGGGCAAGCACCGCTGAACAGGGCAAGGACCGCCAACTCAAGCACCGCTGAACAGGGCAAGCACAGCTGAACAGGGCAAGGACCGCCAACTCAAGCACCGCTGAACAGGGCAAGGACCGCCAACTCAAGCACCTCTGAACAGGGCAAGGACCGCCAACTCAAGCACCACTGAACAGGGCAAGGACAGCCAACTCAAGCACCACTGAACAGGGCAAGGACCGCCAACTCAAGCACCGCAAGCCCATGAGCTGCAGGGGCACTGATGCAACAGGGACTGTCACGCGGTGAGTGATGCACTCTGGGCACCAGTCCCCCTCCAGAACCAGTGGAGACATGCATCAACTATCTCTGTCCTGCACAGGATGATGCTCTCTGGGCACCAGTCCCCCTCCAGAACCAGAGGAGTGGAGACATGCATCCACTACCTCTGTCCTGCACAGGATGAAGCACTCTGGGCACCAGTCCCCCTCCAGAACCAGTGGAGACATGCATCCACTATCTCTGTCCTGCACAGGATGATGCTCTCTGGGCACCAGTCCCCCTCCAGAACCAGTGGAGACATGCATCCACTACCTCTGTCCTGCACAGGATGAAGCACTCTGGGCACCAGTCCCCCTCCAGAACCAGTGGAGACTGTTATCCACTTGAGAGACTGTGGCTTTGCACTCCCCAGGATGGTACAGTGGGCAAACCACACACTGTAGACACTTGAGAGACTGTGGCTTTGCACTCCCCAGGATGGTACAGTGGGCAAACCACACACTGTAGACACTTGAGAGACTGTGGCTTTGCACTCCCCAGGATGGTACAGTGGGCAAACCACCCACTGTAGAGACTTGAGAGACTGTGGCTTTGCACTCCCCAGGATGGTACAGTGGGCAAACCACCCAGGATGGTACAGTGGGCAACCCACCCACTATAGAGACTTGAGAGACTGTGGCTTTGAACTCCCCAGGATGGTACAGTGGGCAAACCACCCACTATAGAGACTTGAGAGACTGTGGCTTTGCACTCCCCAGGATGGTCCAGTGGGCAACCCACCCGCTGTAGAGACTTGAGAGACTGTGGCTTTGCACTTGCCAGGATGGTACAATGGGCAAACCACCCACTGTAGAGACTTGACAGACTGTGGCTTTGCACTCCCCAATATACATCAATGGGCATGGAGCCCGCTTGTGGAGCTGGCGTCGTGCACTCATCCGGCTGAGGTGCCCTCCTTCCTTTCCCCCTGAGGTGCCTGTTGTATTTCTATCTGATGCCCCAGCAGTGTTCTCTCTGTTTTGATCTGGTATCGTGTGTGGGCCTCGCCCATGCATTTAGGGCACAGTGGTCCACGCACTATAAATGGTGCAATACCTGAACTATTAATCGTGGTGTATATTTTGTTAATAGTGTATATATGTATATTTTTGCTTACTGAATTTTGATATATTACAATGGTTACACTCATTTCCTTTTGTCTTTGCTTTCTTCCGGGGGGTAGGAGGTGTAACTGTAATGTATAGATATGCATTGGTGTGTGTGTTGTAGTGGGTGTGGGTGGGGGGGGGGTGTTGCGTGTGTGTGTCCCTGTTTTTTGCCTCCCCCCTCCCCTGTGTCATAGGTGCAGTACAGACTGTGGTCTTCGCCACCAGCGTTGGTGCTCCTGGTACAGGAGCAGGAAGACTATCGCAGGAAGAATATGGAGTTCCGGCTCCATGGTGTCCTCCTTCCTCGTGGAGTGTGTAGAGGTGAGCGTTTTTCATTCGAAATGCCTGTTTCCGCCGTGTTTTTATCCGCGGTGAATCCACCCTGGGAAAGGTGGCGGATTGGACTGTTGTAGTACTGTGGGCAGTACTTTGTCCTCTGCCTGTCTGTTGGCGGTTACCGCCGCGGTGTTTGTTTGTACCGCCGTGGAGGTCGGAGTGTTAAAGTGGCTGTCTTTGTTGGCGGTTACCGCCACAGTCGTAATTCCAAACTTTTTACCGCCGGCCTGGTGGCGGTCTTACCGATGCTTTAACACCGTCCGCCAGCGTTGTAATGACCACCAAAGTCTTGCACACACTCGCTAGCCAAGGGGCTGAATTTGGGAACGTCACACTACATTGAGTAGCATGGTTTGCCTGAATTCCACAGACTCCACCCGCGGAGTGGATTGCTAAGCCCAGGTCTAGCTTTATAGTTGTTTGGGTAGGAGGAAGGTTACGTTTTTTGGTGTTGTGGGTTTAGGGTGGAGTTTCGATCGTGGGAACATGTGGGGAATTGCAAGAGTGAAAGATATGTCCAAGGAGGAGTTTGGAGGCCTACTGTTGTTGGTGTACCACTACTTGCTTAATATGATAGGCAGTGAAGGCCGGGTCAGCAGGGGATACCCTTCTTAGGAGAGGTGGCAGCGTTGGGCAAAGGTCCAGTTCCAAATGGTCTGAATATTCAACATTCATCAGAGCGTACACCAACTAAAACTTTGTTGGGCAGATGTGGGCTTAGAAGGGGGTCTCCTTGAACATCTGTAATCGAAGTTGGTGAACTTACTGGTAAGTTCAAAAATTGCTAAATGTTCTAACTGCGTGTTGTATGACAAATGTAGAGAATGAAGGAGTATGTGTCCAGATTTAGTTGCAGGGCAGCGCTCCAAGCAGTCATGCTATGCAGCCATGCATTTAAACAAAATCCCAGGAATGCTGCTAATGTGTATGAATATGAGCTTTTCTTTCTTTGATGTTAGCTCTTGCACACAAATGGCTGCCATGTGCCAAGGCAGGAACTCTTGTGCCATGTTGGAAAGAGGTCCACTTTGTAGGCATGTGTTCTCTTGTGCAGGAAGGGTGAACTTCATGCACAAAAAACAAGGGAGGAGATTTCAACACTGTATGGGTGTTGCAGGTTGCAGCATACATGAAAATATGTAAAAGAATGAGGCACGTTTAAATTTGCATCATTATGCCTCCCTCATGCCTCCCCTGGGGAGGCTAAGGGCTGAGACACTCCCAGGCTTACATCATGTTCAAAATACTGACATGACTCAAATGCTTTGGTGTAACTTGGAAACATCCATTGTAACGCCCTTCACAGAGCTACCTATTGCAGTGTTAGGCAATGCAGCCACCTGCGCTGCATGGCCTCACTGCCATCACCAAGGTCATGAAAAGCAACACTGGCTTGTATGAAGTGGCCTTGTAGATATAGGTCTGAAGTGTGCTTCAATGTTCCATTATTGAAAGTTTCTGAGCAACACAGGGGTTTGGAAAAAGGCAGATATTATTTACCATGAAGTTAGAGATATATATATTTTGGTCATGAAGCCATGATACGCTTTATGACTGATGTCTAAAAATGACATAACGCAGTGGTCTGTTCACAGTGTCCTTACATTTGCAAAACACATCATACTGTGAGGGCATGGCCTATAGGTGCTATGTGAGATATTAAGAACTGTTACATCAGTATTGACATCCAGTCTCATGAGCCTGATACGTGAGGTGGCATGTACTGTGTAAGGACTCTGCAACATGGGAATGATACATCCATTAGCTGGACCTTCACACTTAGCCGTATGCTACATGGCCAGTGTACTGCCAGTAACAAGCATGAGTATGTCAATGTACTGTGCTACATATGTACACAGTGTAGATTTTCAACATTGATAAAGCATTGTACCTTTTTTGTCTTTCAGGCAGACTTGCAAACTACACCTGTAGTGAGGCCAACATATTCCAGGATCCTAATGCTAACTGTGAGTGTCTCCTGTCTCTGAGTGAGTGTCTAACTCTGAGTGTTTATGTACACAGTTTAAAACGTCTGAGTTCACATGTGTTGTTTTTTATGCGATGTGTAAGGTGCATCATAATTCAGCTGAAACAATGTTTCACTTGGCATGTACAATTCAAAAGGTAGCTTTGCATTGTACTATAATACCCTATCTAGTCAGGCATACATGATGGTTGTATCAGAACCTGAGGAACTGGACCAGCTAAGTTGTTGATGCTTATGGGACATCACCTGGCCTACATATTATCAGATGTGCATTACTGAAAAAGAATGTGATGCATTATATGGACAGGAGATGACTACCAGTCATCCAAAAACTCTAAAATTATTGTGGTATGGTACAGTCTGATTGATTAGAGGCTTGCCAGACCTTCATGCAACTCAATTAGTTATTTATTCTGAGATTCTTACATTTGCCAGTGGTTTAGTGTCTAGACAACGTAGGTACTACAGTGGAGCTCGCTAACCATGTAAGCAGGTTCAGCACACCTGAACATGATTCCGTACTAATGTAGATGCTGGTGAACTATTTCTGATGTGGCATAGTCAACATGTGTCATTCATGGTTGCAAAAATAGCGTGTAAATCACCTTACCAATTTTTTGCAGTGAGTAAGTCCATTGTCCATAACAATGTCAAACTTGCCTTCACCCCTAACCACTCATTTATCATTAAATGTTGCAATCCTCCTCACAGCTTCATGGGTAACTGTGCATGACTTTAAGTACTGCATATCAGTGACATTTGACATAAAGTGACTGAGGATCAATATCAAAATAAAATTTTGGAACAAAATATGTTGTTATGGAATCTGAGATGAGCAACAAATTTGAGGGAGGAACTTCTATTAACATGCATGAAGCACATTGCTGGTGTTGTTCACATATAGCAATGTAAGACACATTTTGTGTGGCAGCTCTACACAGGCTGTGTTAATTTATCAACCACTGAAGACAAAGTGCCTCATTTACAACATTATAGTGCAGAGCAGCGTTGCAAGCCTTTTTGTTGTGCTGCCCTGCATCAAAACAAGAGGGCAGGAATGTGCAATTTCTACAAGGTACAGCTCACTTCAGTCCTTGTTCCCGGCGCTGGCTCACAAATTGCTGCCATGCGCCAATGTAGGCCCCCCTGCACCATGGTGCAGGGATGCCTTCATTGCAGGGATGATTGTTTTTGTGCAGAAAAGGACACCTTCCTGTATGAAAACATGCATGGGAGGTGTTTTCCTCCTATGTGTGAAGCAGAACGCAGCACACATAGAAAGAGGAAAAACAGGGATGAAATAATGTTATTTATCCCAATTCTACTACACTACGCCACCCCTGGGGTTGGCATAGGAAACAGATGCCTTCCCAGGTTCACTACACCTTGTAAATCTGGGAATATGTCAGATTCCATGGCTGTTGCATGGGAACACACACAGCTACACCCATGGAAATACTTTTTCATGAAGACTAATGTGTGAAAGAGGGCCATATGTACAAGGCCATGAAATGTCCTGCCTGATGGCTTTGCATTGCCTTGTTAATATGGCCCGGCAGCCTGTGCTGCTCATACATCCAAAAAAGTGATGTACCGGCAGTGCAGGTTACTTGTAAATAAGGCTCTGGATATGTACGAGGCAATCATCTACATGTCAGCAGTCCAAACATGACAATGTGGTTAAAGGTCTGACTCATACACACATATCACAATGACCTATAACAGATATGTGTTCATATCTTTGTTGTGTTATGACAGGTATAAGGCCAAAGTGTTCATTCCCACAGGCATGCATGCACATGGTTGCCTACATGCAGGCCATTTCACATTCCACCTACTGCTGTTGTTACACATACTAGGCCAGATTGGAAACTTTGCAGATGAGAACACTTGGTGTCCTCTTTCTTAAAAACCCATAATATCTTCTTGGGATAGATCCTTACAGAGCCGCGATAGAAGCATTTTAGCTGTTTAACTTCTGGAGAACATCATGCTTCATGTGACAATTGTTCGTGATTCCTTATATAGGAGTCCATTTCCGAGCTGGATATACCACTTGTCCTGCTACTATGTGTTCATGCATGTAATTGGTGACAGCATGAACTACTTTATCTTGGTCTGATACATAGCCCTTCCTCTCCAACAGACAACATGAACCCAGAGGAGACAAAAGCTTTTCAGATTTGTTTGGAGAGATACCGCCATGTACAACATGTCAGCAAGGCATTCCGGAAAATGGGGTGGAAGTTTGAGCAGAGCAAGGCAGCAGGATCCTGAAGGTCACTACCATGGGGAACAACAGGGTGAGAGGTCAATCCCAGGTGCTGGTAGTAATGGATCACTATCTGCAGACATTAGAGCTGTTCCTGGGCCCTCAACTTCCACACCACAGGGAGTACATGCTACTCATCCAGCAGGCCAATGATGACATTAGGCATTAGGCGTTTGCTGGCCAGCCTCGAACTACAGGTTGCCAACATCTTGATGAAAAGGGAAAAACTACAAAAGCCTGTAGAAACTATTTGCCCCAACTTTAGTGGACTTGGGCCTGTTGCCCCTTCCCTGTATTTTAAAAACGTTATTACATCTGATGTTTGCGTAGTAAGTAAAGTAGTTTTAAGGGTAATTAGCTTTTAGTATTTCATAGTTGTTAGTTGGGCATATGGATGGGCAGTTCATTTAGTAAGTGGGGGGCTGATGTTTAGAGTCTGTATGGAAAAAAAATGAAAAACATACAAAAAATATATTTGTTTTGGTATCAATGTTTAGTTAGTTTATGTATAAATTTAATGTATGTGTGTTAATATGGCTGATGTGTTTTATGTGTAGGTATTCATAGGTTAAGAATAGGCAGTATAGGATGTTTGTAGGATACAATAGGATAGGATAGTTAGCATAGGTTACAATAGGCATAGTTAGTTTTGATCTGTAAAGTAGTGAAGGTAATTTTTGTTTTAGATATTATTATGACAGTATTGTGTATAATAAATGATTGCGAATGATTTCCAATACAACTTCCTTACTCACAATGTGGTAGTTGTCATTGCTGGATTAGGCCCATGATGTTTGCTTCCATGACATGACTTCTAAACATTGCTGACTGTGTGAAGGACCAAGGGAGTAGAGCCAAGTAAGTTAGATCTGGAATGAATGAATGGATTGTCTCAAATGGTTGTGCAGCAGAAGTGACATTTCTGCTGTGGACGGACAACATGCCACTTACAGGTTCTCATCCAAATGTAGTACTGTGTGTTGTAAGTGAGGCTAAATGTAATGTTATGGCAAATGCTTGATGCTAATCTGAGTTATCATGCATGTGTAGGCTCACATACATTTTCCATGAATATCGTCAATCACATACAGCTCCCATGAACTTCCTCAATCACCCTTACAACAAACAATTCTAAGAACTTCATACATGTAATCTTGGGTGAAGACTTGCTAGTACAGATGCACATGGGGTGTTCTAACTTATAATTACGAGACATGCAACAAGATGTTTGGGGGAAGTGATTTTATGTACAAATGAACATAGGAGCAAGTTACAAGTAGCAGTCCTTGTTTCAACAACCACAACATTTTGTCCGAGCCAGGAATGTCCAGGCAGAGTCTAATGGGGGATCAATGACAATGTCTATATATGTAAGGAATGTTTCAGTGAGGAAGTGAATGATCAAGTTCCAAATAGGAAGGAAAGCCACATTGGCCATCTTAAACTGTTTGAGATCAACAGTTAGGACAGTAAAATAAGGTCAGTACAGGTTGTCACATACACTGGAATGGCTCAACACTGGGCAAATGAGAAACAGCCATTTTGGCACAGAGAGATGCTACTGGGCAGTATGACATTTCAAGAAGATTAAGTCTACATCTTCCTCCTCGGATGTGTGTGCTGCTTCCTGTGAGGGGGTGTCGTAGGTGTCTGACGCAAAGGTGGCAAACACACATCATTAACTGAATATGTAGCTCCCATGTCCAAAGCAGCATATTTCTGTGTCAGAAAGTGAACCAGCACTGAACTGAGGATGGCCTTCATTTTGGCCAGCACAGTAGTTAGATCATGGTGGAATGCACCCATAGTGGCGATGAATGTGTCCTGCTTCTGCTTCATGGACTGTAGGATGCAGCGTATTTCCCCCAGCTGTTTGGCAACCTCGCCGGTGCGACTTTGACACTTTGGCACAGCAGTTGTTCATGCCTCTGCCTCATAACACCAGCGATATTAGCCAGGGACTGTTGGAGACTACAGAGCAGAGTGTAGGTGCCTCATATAGCAGATGAGGTGCCCTTATTTGGACTGAGGCATGTATGGACTGCCTACCACACAACACACCACATATAGCATGTCCCAATGGACTCCTGCCATACAAACCTGAAATTCTAATGCAGTTTCTCAGAGTCTAGGGCTGAGGGTAGTGTGGCGAGTGTTGTTTTTGTCTGCTGAGTGCATCCTCTATGTTATCCTCTGGAGACCCTGCTATGCTGATGGCCCTTCCTGCAGCTGGAGATATCTTGAAGGGGCCCAGAATTTCCCAGAGAGTGTCAAGATCGTCATCCTGTAGTTGTAGGTACATCCTCTGCAATGTGAGAAAACAATGTTAATGGTGTCTTAGGTCAGATGTTGACATGATTTAGGTGTTTGTCTTTCAAAACAAACAAAGGGGGTCATTCCGACCCTGGCGGTAAAAACCGCCAGGGCCGCGAATGACGGAAAGCACCGCCAACAGGCTGGCGGTGCTTCCTGGGCCATCCCGACCGCGGCTGTAAAGCCGCGGTCGGAAAACCGGGTCCGGCGGTTTCCCGACGGATTAACCCCGGCTGCCCGAATCCTCCATGGCGGCGCTGCAAGCAGCGCCGCCATGGGGATTCTGACCCCCTTCCCGCCAGCCTGTTCCTGGCGGTTTTTACCGCCGGGAACAGGCTGGCGGGAACGGGTGTCCTGGGGCCCCTGGGGGCCCCTGCACTGCCCATGCCACAGGCATGGGCAGTGCAGGGGCCCCCTAACAGGGCCCCACTATGCTTTTCACTGTCTGCCTAGCAGACAGTGAAAAGCGCGACGGGTGCAACTGCACCCGTCGCACACCTGCAACACCGCCGGCTCCATTCGGAGCCGGCTTCAGTATTGCAGGCCGCTTTCCCGCTGGGCCGGCGGGCGCTATTTTGGCTAGCGCCCGCAGGCCCAGCAGGAAAGTCAGAATGGCCCCAGCGGTCTTCCGACCGCGGAGCGGCCATATGGTGGTTCCAGCCAGGCGGGCGGCGACCACCGCCCGCCTCGGTTGGAATGAGGCCCAAAATGTTTTTAATTGATTATAACATTGAGGCATCGAATGCATGTTACTTGGAAGTATGGAGTCCAATGCGCACTTAGGTGGCCTTTCAGATGGCAGTATCTCTACTACCTTGACACAACAACTGTGTAACTGACAAGGCAGATTTTTTTTTGGCATATACTCCAACATAGTTACACACGTCACTAGGCCTTCTAGTCCTGAAGTTGTGAAATGAGATAATGTCCACATTTGACAAGGTAACTAGCATTCTTTCTTGTTTGTGTCTTGCCATGTAGACACTACTTCAGTTCAGATTCTAAATAATCCCTATCGTAGCTTCATTCCCTGTGGTCATCTCCTACCCACTGCCTCTTTGCAGGTAATGTCGCTTTTGACCAAAATGTATAGAGAATTTGCCATCTGGGGTTCCTACTGTACACTATGACACTGTGCCTTGTTGTAATGCCTTGCATGCACAATGTATATTGTTGTGGACAAGGGTGGAATTGATTACAGTTATCCAGACAAAATCTATACACCAAAGAAACATTGACAGACATCATGTATGTGTGAGGACATTGGCATCCTATGTATTTCTTATATCTATGTCCGCAGATTGAATGATTATATTCCATTTTGCCAACATCAATGTGGGCGGTGGGCACTTTGTCTCAGGCGTGTGGCTATGGTCTGAGTTACACTTGGTAAGTTACTGGGTGTCTGCATAGTATGACACATCCTTTGGCACTGGGCAATTCACTTGTATTTGTACATGTCTCCTCTGTGACTGCTCATTGAGTGAAAAGGACTCAATTTACTGCCAGAGATATAACCCAGATCATAGATTGGCTCTCATGTGCCTACAACATCAACAATATGTGTGACCATGACCAGTGTACTGACATGTCTTGCTGTTATTGAGGCCTATGGATTAGGTTGTACTGCACATGGTAGTGGAATTTTCTGGAAAGATGTATCTACCCAGTTGTCATACATGACTGGGCACATCCATCTCAGTTGCCAACCTTCAATGATTGATGCCTTTTGTGGTGGTGGACTAGTTTTGATTTTAACTTGACAGATCCCTATTTTGCATCATTAAAATTTGACATATATGGCATTATGATACTATTTGTATTCAGACTCCGTCCTGTCAGATGCTACATCATCACCCTTGAGCACATCACATGTACAATGTGATACCCCAGTGTGCTCTAACATGTCAACCCTTCACAGCTGTAACACAAGTGTAACACTATCAGACACAGCAACATGTTTGTACAGGTCTGGCTATTTAGCAACACATTTCCATTCAGAACACCTTGCTATACCATGGGCTCATTTACAAGGGACCTGCCCCGCCGGTGCGCCAATTTTTGCGATGCACCAGCAGACCAGGCTGCTGACCCATATCTACAAGACCACACAAAGCACTTGCATAGCTTTACAAGGCCTTATAGATATGAAGTTAAACAACACAGCACAAGCGGCTGCATTGCCTTATTTTGTGTCAGGAGTTTCAGTGGTTGTTCCCAGGCAACACCCATGGGTTTTGAATTTAAAACGTTTTCAAAACCTGGGAATGTGTCAAAAGCTTATGCCTCCCCAGGGCAACAATGCATCAGTTCCTGTAAATGAGGTGTAAGGGAAGTGCAACAATGTAATATACCTTTGTTTCTCATCATTTTTTATCTTTTTCTATGCCTGCTGCATTTTACAGCACACATAGAAAGAGGATAATGCATCTTGTGTTTGCTTTTGTGCAGGAAGGTGTCCCTTCCTTCACAAATACAATCATCCCTGCAACATAGACAGTCTTGCAGCATGGTGCAAGGGTGTCTGCATTAGTGCGTGGCTGTCCATTGTGCACCAGCACAGATGACAAGGAAATGATTGTACTGTATCTTAGGTATACAGTAGATTCCTGGCCTTTTCTTTGGTCACAGGGCAGCACCGCAAGAAAGTTTGCAGCACAGTCCTGAACCAAAAGGTAGTAAACCAGGCCCATGATTCTGTTGTCTCATGTTGTGTATTACACTACACTTGCAAGTATACACTGATTGTCATGGACTGGTGATGCACTTCACACATGTAATGGTTAGACATCACAGACTGACTGAACTGCGCAACATATTACTGGGCAGTGAGAGTGCCATTTCAATGTAATTTAATGGGCCATGGTCTAGACTCTGGCCTATTGTCCTCCAGACAGAGCAGTGCAGCGAAGAGACATAGCTAACAGCAATGGACAACATGTCTTTTTTGTCTCCATTAACCCTTGTTGATATTAACCCTGTGTCTTTGGTTGTCCCCCATGTGCTGCACTGTCATATCTGGGGACTCCAGGTATCAACGCATCTGAAATGACAGCTGCCACCCGCTCCTCCAAGACATTTAGCTTCTCTTGGGGCGCAGGGCTCCCCCTTCTGATCTGCTTTGCTGCCTTCACGTTTTTTTGAAAGTTTATCCTTTGTCCAGTGCTTATTATTGTGAACCACTTCTTGCAATCAATGACAGTCCTTTTCCTTCTCTCATAGTGTTGACCTTTTCCACAATGGCCTGCCAAATGGCCTCTTTCCTTCCTAGTGGCAATTTAGTGGTGCTAAAGAGCTGATGTTGGTGTCCTCTCACCTCAGTGATCAAGATTTCATTCTCCTCCTCACTGAAGTTGGACTTCCTCTTCCTCTTACCTGGGGAATCTGTCTGGAGATCATGGCCAGTGCTGGGGTTGGTGTCCTTGCTGCTGCTGCCTGCTCCATGGCTGCCTTCAGAAAGTTTTCCGTTGTTTTCCCACTGATGGGTTTCTTTTGTATCTTTTTATGCATTTCCTGCACAAAAATGATGTAGGGCCGATTTGCGTCTCTTTACAGCAATAGTGTCAGCTTTGCAGGTGACACAATGCACACAGATTACTCATTTTTTCTGCCACAGCCAGGTTTATTGTGCCATGGTGCACCGTACTGTAAATATGGTGCTTCCATGGCGTAAAAATCTGTTGTGCCATAAAGCAGTTCTTTTGATGCATTGTTACCGCAATGCAACAAATCATCAGTTCTTGTAAATGAGGCCCCCAGATTCCAAAAGCAAGTTCTCCACCACTTCCAAGCAACCTTAAGGCCTCTCCCCTTACATGTGAAGGTCTTCTCAGTCTCAATTTTCTTCCTGACTCCAGAATACCGTTTTACCTTTCAGATTGCCTTTTTGGGATTTTTGGAACTTCTCTCTTCCTCATCGGGACACTATGTGACAATTGCAATGATGAGCTTGCTGGCTATTCTAAACTTAAATATGGTATATTTTAAGCAGTATAAGACACTATAAAGAAGCTAACATTTGAGTGTAAATATACTCAACCTGGGATGTGTACATTTCAATTATGATCCTTTACCTCAAGGAGACTATCGGCCTCATTCACAACAAACTGGTGCTTTAATCACAATGTACCAGTTTGCTTACACCACCCTTTGCCCCTCCCGAATGACACCATGATAGCACTGTATTTCCAATACAGTGCACCAGTGCTTAATTTGTGCTTGTTGTTTCTGGTGCGGAGAACCAGCACTTATTTTTCAGGGCTGACTCTTATTTTTATGCCTCACGCATTTACTGTGAGCAAAAGACACAAATGGGAAAGATGGAGGAAGAGAAAAATTAAAAAGGGTCACAAAGGGAGAAAGCAGAAAGCTGCAAGAGTGAGCTCAAACGGCAGGGGGTGTCTTTAAATGGATTGAAGAGGCCCTAGATGGCTTCAGGATTACGCTGCCTCAGTATTCTGTGTTCAAGCATTTAATTGCAGCAGCCACATGTTTAACAGGAGTGCTTTGGGCACCAGCATGTTTTTATTGACAAATTAAGCACTGCAGTGCACCATGGTGCTCGTTAGCACGGCTACATCAGAATTTCTGACACAGTTTTGGCGCTTTTCTGGACTAGTGTCCAAATGGTGACGCAAGTCCAGCAACGCTCAGGGAGGTCCATTTAAAACATCCTAGCATCATTTTAACACCTGCCCTTGAGCAGGTGTTAAAAAATGACGCTGGAATGACACACTGAAATCTTGTAGATACCACTGCGCCATTCCTGTGGGCCTCCTAGCAGGGGAAATGCCTCCCTTGCATACATTATGCCTGGCAGAAGTGTGTGTGTGTGTTGTTGTGGATGGGGGCGTTGCGTGTTTGTGTTACTCTCTTTTACCTCCTCCCATCCCCTGTGTGGTAGGCGCAGTACTCACCGTGGTCGTCGCCGCCGCCCTTTGTACTCCTGGTCGATGAGAAGATACACCAACATTGGTAACACCTGTAGTTCGGGCTCCATGGTGTCCTGGTTCCTCGTTGGGTGAGTGGTTTCCCTTCCAAAGACTGTTTCCACCGTTCTTTTTATGGCATTGGTACCGACCCAGAAGAGCTGGCGGATTGGTGCATTGTAATAGTGTGGGCGGTACATTGTCTTCCGCCTGTCTGTTGGCGGTCACCGCTGCGGTGTTTGATTTTTACCGCCATGGCGGTTAGTGTGTTAAAGTGGCTCTCCGTGTTGGTGGTTGCCGCCATGGTCGTAATTCCATTTTTTTGACTGCCGGCCTGTTAGCGGTATTACCGCCGCTTTATCACCGACCGCCAGGGTTGTAAAGAGGGCCTAAATATTAAGCCATTTAGAGCATGCTCTGTTGTAATTGGGTCCATGGGAATTCCTTTAATTCTAGTCAGTTTATTTTGTTCCCCAAGAACGTGGAAAAATCTAATATCAGCTTCATCGTTGCTGGGAGTGACTTTGCTGGGACATTGATGGCAAGGAGATTAACATCAGTCTGGATTCACCAGCAATCGTGTGGATGCCTTTTGTCTCTTTGGATGATTCAATAGCAATCATCAGTGGTTCCAGTACCAGCAACAAGATTAGAGACGACAACAGGGGATCCTTGTGTGGTACACCTTCTGATTCTGATGTTGTCTCTTAAGGAGTCATTAAAGACTGCCCTTACTGTTGGTTTTTGATACAACATTTGGACCATATAAATATATGTATATATATAAATATATATATTATGACCTTGTCAAGCAGGGAATGTTGCATGCTAAAATTTACCATAAAGCAATAGTAGGGAACACCATACTCCATGCTAGTAGTTTCAATCCAAACAATCTAAACTGCAGTATCCCACACGCTGAAAATGTACGTATGCGTAGGAACTGTAGTGATGAGGAGCAACTCCAGATTGCCCAGGATGAGTTGGCTTGTAGATTTATTGAGAGAAACTATAAAGACACAGTGATTGCAGTAGCAAAGGTGAAAGCAAATCAATAATTGAGGGAGGAGCTCCTGTTCAGTGGAAAACGGAAAGACAAGATAAAAAAACAACTAGTGTGGATGATTACAGGGTACAGTGTACTCCGTAACCAAGTAAGAGCTATTCTCAATTGTAACTCGCACCTGATTAAAAATGATCCCGCAGTAGGAAAATATGATATCTGAAAAACCTGTAGTCACATTCCGCAAAGCCAAGTCCATTAGATAGGACATAGTAGTGAGTAGCCCCAAACATCTTAGAGAGGTTACATGGCTTGCCTCTAATCCTGGGTTTAGAAAATGCCACAAATGCAAAGCGTGTGAGTTTGGTGTTGATACAATGTCTGTGTTCTCGTCATTATTGGAACAACAAGAATTTGCATTGTAAAACTGAATCTACATACTAAGATGCCCTTGTCCCAAGATTTATGTGGGGAATATGATGTTGAAAGTTCATTTACGTATCCTCCAACATATTAGAGTAATTAGAAACAGGGATCCCAATTACTCAGTAGCACGGCATTTTGAGGAAGCCCATTCTGGGCATGAAATTGAACTTAAGTATTTTGTACTTGACGCTGTTTGCAAAAGTAGGAGAGAGGACAATAGAGAACAACCCCTCAGGAGGTTAGAGTCTTGGTATATTATCATGTTGGACACCAAGGCCCCGAGGGAACGTAATATTGATGAAGACTTGTATGTTCATCTGTAACACATTTTTTATAAAGTATTATCCTTAAACATTCCTAGATGTATTTTAGATGTCGTTTTGTATGCATTGCTGTGTTACAGCACTATGTTGAGAGTACTGAGCCTCCCCCTGGTTGAGTAACTTCTCATTTGGGTGATTTAAGTTCTTTAACCCTATTTTATTTATTTGATTTTTTGTAATAAGCAGTGCAGTCCATTAATGTATTGATTTTTAGCTATGGGATTTGTTAGGTGTTATATCATTTTGAATTCTATAAGATATATAGATTTTTACACATCAGCACTTGAGTGTATAAAATAGTACGCCAGGTAATCAATTTAGTGTGAAAATACGTGCTGGGGGTGCTGATAGATGATTGTCCTATGGGGTGCAGCTGCTGAAAATGAGAAGTTCAAATTCTTGACAATTTTATTTTAATTTATTTTTGATTTTGACTCAAATTTAGAGTTTTATTATGTTGCATATTATTTACGATAACTAATGTGTAGTATTGATGTGCATGAAATCTAAAGTAGTCTGGACCGCATGGCTGTTCCTGTACATAGTGTTGACAATATCGTTTATGTCCATTAGTGAGGTGGAAGTCAGGCAACATGGCTGCCTTTTATAAATGAAGTTTCAGTGATTAGTGTGGCGATTTTGAAAAAGGGTGGTTTGACAGCCGAAACGCATCAAGCCTGTTATGATTTTGCCTCAGTTGACTGGAATAAAGGCCTAGCTTGCTTTGCTGGTGCTTGTTCTTCCTTTTCGACGAGCCTGTTGATATATATATATATATAATGCAAAAAACAAAGGAGAACTCTGGGAAGTTCCCAATTTAGGTGGAGAGCTGCTCTAGTAAGGAGCACTCTGCAACACCAGCGACACTCTAGATTTGCTCACCTCAAATGTCTGCTTATCTAGCAAAGTTTTTAAGCAGAAGACCAGCTCAGTGCTATCCTCGCCGAGCTAGATAGTGACAAAGTCTTTTGCCATTTGTACAGCAAAATCTTTAAGCATAGGATTGACATAGTGTCATCCTCGCCGAGCTGTAAAATGACAAAAGCCATATATATATATATATATATATATATATATATATATAGAGAGAGAGAGAGAGAGAGAGAGAGAGAGATGGATATACATATATATAACTATGTTGATATACCCTAAACTGAATTTATTTAGAGTTCAAAAATCAAAAAAAGGTAGCTCCATTCCATTCTCTCACATACTTTTTCTGTGTAGAGATTTTGGGCTACCTGCTTGTCTTTGTCTGAGTTAACCTGCCATAGTAAATGTATCAATGTCCACTCAAGATTTTTCATGGGTGGTTGGGCACAAAGCACTGGTTGTTTATGTATTAACAGCTGTCAGCCTTGCCTAGCCTTTTGCCAATATCTTTATAACAGATAAGGGAGATATTGGCCTATATTTAGTTCCCTATGGGGTGCTCCTTTCCACTTCAAAGCTAGCACATATAATTACGAGCCTCAAGCAGATTCTTCAGCTCACTTCTGGACCTGCAGAGGATTCTCAGAGGACTTCCCTGCTGCATGTGGTCTGCTTTGTACTTCAGAAGGCTGCCTTCCTGCCTGAAGCCTGCCTTGTGACCTCCCAAGGGCTGCCCTGCAGCTAAAGACCTGCTTCTCTTCTTGAATCCAGGACCTCAAGAGTGACATCAAGGATTAGTTGACTGGCCTTCTGATAAGAGGCTCAGGGACACTAAAGACTTTAACCATAATGAACCCACACTTGGATGTAGCCAGGTTGAGTCCTGACCCTCCAAGTGGTGTCATTCAAGTTGGACCCTCAGAAGTGATGCTAAACATTCCTTGACAGCCCAGATCCAAACCTTGGGACTGATAAAAATGTTCAGCTATACAGTAACATGAGACAGGAGAGGCGATCGGGTCCCATCTGCTTGCTGATCCACCCAAGGTGCATCTCCGGGTTGCAATGAATTTGCAATACTTTCTGCTACTTTCATTGCAGCACCAAATCCTTCTGTCCAGAAGGTTATATGACCTCATGAAAGCCTTGTTATCTTTGTCTCACTGGAGATTTTTAAAGGCCAAAAAAGAGAACAAGTCCAAATGCAGAGATCTTCACCACAAATTTGACCAGTGTTCCCTGACTATGATGCTTCCTCCTCGGATATCCCAGCTGCCTTGTTTCACTGAACTTTACCTTCTCAGACAGTCCAAAGGTAAGCAGAGACTGGGCCCCATCCATTTAGAGTAGTCAACCGTGCTGCAGCTTGTTCAGCCATGACTTTTGACATTGCCCCTGTCTCATGCGACTAGATGTCCACGTTGATGCTTTGATCTTTTCGGTGCTATATTTAACTTTAAAATGTCATATCTCTGGCTCCATTGATTGGATTTTTGTTGTTTTGGTATAAAAACATTTATTAAATGTACTCTATTTTTCTTAATTTGTGTGGTTTTTTTCTTGTGTTTTCACATTACTGCTTGAATACCTCATAAATATTCTGCACACTGCCTCCAAGTTCAGTCTGACTGCTTTTGTGCAATGCTACAAGAGGGTTAAGCACATGTTAATTTAATGACTTTGCCCTCATTACAAGTGCAGCGGCTTCAAGACCACCACACTCGTGGTGGTGGTTGGACTGCTGCAGACAGGGCGGTCTAACCGCCCTATTAAGACCATGCCCGATGGGCCATGGTCCGACCACTGGCACCGCCAGGTTGCCACCTGTCGACAGCCTGGCGGTCTTGGCAGTCGCAATCCACCAGGGCAGCGCTGCCCTGGGGATCCAGAGTCCCCTTTCCGCCAGCCTTTG
Organism: Pleurodeles waltl; assembly: GCF_031143425.1. Taxonomy (NCBI): domain Eukaryota; kingdom Metazoa; phylum Chordata; class Amphibia; order Caudata; family Salamandridae; genus Pleurodeles; species Pleurodeles waltl. The sequence continues at coordinate 416,950,712 of NC_090438.1, read as the reverse complement.
CATGGTGGTAGCGTCGCCATGCAAAGGCTGGCAGAAAGGGGGTGCTGGGGGGCCCCATGAGGGCCCTTGCACTGCCCATGCTCTTGCCATGGGTAGTGCAGGGGCCCCCATGGGCAGCCCCGTCATGCTTCTCACTGCCCGAATTGCGGGCAGTGAAAAGCACGACCAGTGGTGTTGCACCTGACGCACCTCAACATTGCCGCCGACTCGATTACGAGCCAGCTTCAATGTTGTGGTGAGTATTCTGCTGGCCCAGCAGAAAACTCCTAATAGGGCGGCTAGCATACCACCAGGACTGGCGGTATGCTAAGTGCAGCAGCTACCACCGAAGTCGTAATGTGGGCCAAAGTGTGGTTCATCCTGATAGGGATTATAGTTGTTGCTTTAGAAGGGCACACACCCCTCTCATCCAACAACCCAATTTCTCATATTGGTGCTCAGTGGAAGGATCTAGTACTTATGTTTGTGCAGTACTATACAGTGATTAGTGTAAAAATGAAGATCACATCTAAAAATGTGATAACAGATTTGATCTCTGTTTAAATTCTCCATGGTTTTTGATTTTGCTATTTTTTCCTTTTTCCTAATTTACCTTTACCTCATCTCCTTTTTCCTACAATGGAGATGGAGCTAATCAATATTGATGAGCTCATCAGGGCTGAGCTGCAAAGGCTCTGCAAGGAGAAATAGACTAAGGGGGTCATTACAACATTGGCGGTAAAAGCCGTTTACCGCCGTGCAGAAGACCGCCAACATACCGCTACGTCTGCGGAATTCCGCCACAGCTATCATGACCCACATCTCGAAATCCACCAAAATTCAGACACCCACACAAGTCTGCCACACCAAAGGTCAGTGATAAACTGACGAAAACAAAACCTCCACCATCACACCAACAGGAATACGCCCACACTATCACAACACACGAATCCACGCGGTGGTCTTTCAACCGCGGTATTCCATTGGCGGTACACACCGCCGCGCTCAAAATACACACACACATACAAAACACCGCCACATTGGACAATTCAAAATATACACACCTGAGACACATACACACACCACTCCCACACACCCAATACAATATAAAACACACACCCACATCACCCACAAACCCCTACGACCACTATTACAGAGAGAAGGCCAGAGAGAGACACCACCAGAAACAACATTAGCATCCACAGGCACTCAACACCATCACCCACACAACTTCCACGCACAAAACACCACACACCACTACATATCACCACACTTATCACCATACACACCGCCCCACACATCACCTACACCACCCCATGGCACGGCAAAGACACCCCATGCTCTCGGAGGAGGAGCTCAGGGTCATGGTGGAGGAAATCGTCCGGGTAGAGCCACAGCTATTTGGAGCACAGGTGCCGCACACCTCAATTGCAAGGAAGATGGAGCTATGGAGAAGAATAGTCGACAGGGTCAACGCAGTGGGACAACACCCAAGAAATCAGGACGACATCAGGAAGAGGTGGAACGACCTACGGGGGAAGGTGCATTCCGTGGTCTCAAGACACCACTTGGCGGTTCAGAGGACTGGTGGCGGACCCCCACCTCCTCCCCCACAACTAACAACATGGGAGGAGCAGGTCTTGGCGATTCTGCATCCTGAGGGCCTCGCAGGAGTCGGTGGAGGAATGGACTCTGGTAAGTCAAACCTTTACTAATATATCTCCCACCCTTCCTGCATGCCATCACCAACTCCTACCCATACCCCCACCCTCAACACTCCACCAACTCACATATACCCCACTATCACAAACCACCCATCCCAACACCAAGCCCTGCATGCAACCCCAACGCATGGACACCCATCACTAAAGCATGCCCACTGCACATACCCATACAACCCCCTAAACCATCATCACACAAGTCCCCACATAGGAATGCAAGCACTGGGGTACACCGGTCACCCACCCATTGCCCACCATGACACACACAGATGCAATAATTAAGCTTTTACACCCCTGCAGGACCACTACCCAACATCACCAGACAGGAGGGTCCAGACATCTCTACCCCACCCACAGAAGAGGCCCACAGAGATGACAGCAGCTCTGTCCAACTGGATCCAGATGTCCAGCCCGGACCATCGTGGGCCTCGGGACAGTCGGTTCCCCTCGTACAGGCACAGGCCACCACAGACCTTCCACCCTCTGGTAACACCAGCACAACACCCACCCAGCAGGCCCATACCTCCGTACCCAGGACACGTCAATCAGCTGTGTGTCCACTACTACAGGGAACCCAGGATTACCCACCACCCCAACAACAACAGGGACCGGGGGCAGTGGCAGTGGGCACACGGTCCAGGGGACGGAGGCCCAGGAACACAGGGGAACTGGGAGGGCTGCAGTGCGACAGGGGGCGGACAGGCCAAGGGAACCCACTCTCCACGAGGCCCTCTCCTCCATCATGGGAGCATACCACCACTCCCAGGAAACAGTGGCAACGGTCCTGGCCAAGTTTCAGGAGACCCAGCGCATGCAGGAGGAACAGTATCTGGGCTTCAGGGAGGAACTCAGAACAATCAGCTCCGCCCTGGGTACCATCATAGGGGTGCTGAAGGAAATACTAATCACCAGGAGGGAAACTGTGGCACTCCAAGGGGCCCCTGACACTAGCATGGACGATGAACTGCCCACCACCTCTGCCGGCGCTAGTGGACAGGAGGCACCGCCACAGGACCACCACACCAGCACCCCACCCCCTGCAGATGGAGAACCACTCCGCAAGCGGTCCCTGAGATCCAGGAACAAGACAGAGCACGATGCCAAGACCCCCGCCAAGAAATGAGACCACCCTGATTGTCAACCCACTGTCCCACTTTGTCACCCTGTCCATATTGGAACTGCCCTAGCTCCACTTCCTATGCCCATATGGGCAATGCACCTATGAGACAAATAGACTGGACTCTGCAAAGGACACTCCGCCGCCATCACCCCTCACCATTTAACTTCCCCCTCCAATATTTTGCATTGAAATAAACACACCTAAAGCACCAAGATCTGGAGTCTGTCTGTGATTTTGAAATAGTGTATTTGCAATTACATTGACAAAATTTCCAGGAAATAGTAATGTCAACATACCTATGTCACACAGCTCTAGTCCATGAGGAATCTAAGCAGATGACACACGTTGAGACCCACACCTGTGAAACAGTAAGGGAAAGTGACAACTCAGTGACCATACACTGGTTGAAATCGACAGACAGGCTAGAGGTAGAAGTGTAAAAGTACTTGTAGTAGGCAGGAATGTATTCTCACCTGTGTTTCACTGGAAATATTGCTGGATGACTGAGTCCCTGTTGTCAATGTCTTCTTCCTCTGCTTACTCCTCATCACTGTCCACAGGCTCCACAGCTGCCACAACACCGCCATCTGGACCATCCTCCTGCAGAAATGCACCTGTCATCGCAAAGCCAAATTATGAAGCATACAGCAGGCCACGATGATCTGACACACCTTCTTTGGTGAGTAGAATAGGGGTCCACCTGTCATATGGAGGAACCGGAACCTGGCCTTCAGGAGGCCGAAGGTGCGTTCAATCACCCTCCTAGTCTGCCCGTGGGCCTCATTGTAGCGTTCCTCTGCCCTGGTCCTGGGATTCCTCACTGGGGTCAGTAACCATGACAGGTTGGGGTAACCAGAGTCCCCTAATAGCCACACCCGGTGCCTCTGTAGTTGACCCATCACATAAGGGATGCTGCTATTCCGCAGGATGTAGGCGTCATGCACTGAGCCAGGGAACATGGCATTCACATGGAAGATGTACTGGTCTGCCAAACATACCATCTGTACATTAATGGAATGATAACTCTTCCGGTTCCTGTACACCTGTTCACTCCTGTGGGGGGGGACCAAAGCCACATGGGTCACATCAATGGCACCTATGATGTTGGGGATATGTCCAAACGCATAGAAGTCACCTTTCACTGTCAGCAAATCCTCCACCTGAGGGAAAACGATGTAGCTCAGCATGTGTTTCAGCAGGGCAGACAACACTCTGGCCAACACATTGGAAAACATCGGCTGGGACATCCCTGATGCTATGGCCACTGTTGTTTGAAAAGACCCACTTGCAAGGAAATGGAGCACTGATAGCACCTGCACTTGAGGGGGGATTCCTGTGGGATGGCGGATTGCTGACATCAGGTCTGGTTCCAACTGGCTACACAGTTCCTGAATTGTGGCACTGTCAAACCTGTAGGTGATGATCAAATGTCTTTCCTCCATTGTCGACAGGTCCACCAGCGGTCGGTACAACGGAGGATTCCGCCATCTCCTCACATGTCCCAGCGGACGGTGCCTATGAAGGACAACAGCGAGCACAGAGTCAAACAACTCAGAGGTATGTACCCACAGTATGCACAGAACACCAATCATACACAAAATGTGGCCTATATGTGTGTTGAGACTAGGCCTAGGTATGTGTGACGCAGTTGGTAATTAGGCCACGTGGGCCCCTGAAATGGCGGCTGCCTGACCTGTAAAGTGGGACAATGGGATGTGAGGTAGCTGCGCTGGCGTTGTACAACGTCGCGGTAGGCGGGCGAAGACCGCGGCGCAATGCTGCATTGGTTAACATTGGACCCTATGGGTCCCAGGAGCCAATGACTATGTACGTCGGCGATGATGGTACGCACCGCCGCGGACGTGACTGCCATTTTCTAACTGTTTAATCACTCAATACCTGATCTTCGACAGGAGAGGACCTACACTGCAAGTGCTGCTGTGACCTCGGTCTGGAAGAGACAATGGCTCGTGCGTCTGGGGAAAGGGCCCCTGCCTTCACTGCAGAGGAGTTGGAGAAGCTCGTCGACGGGGTCCTCCCCCAGTACACTCTACTCTACGGTCCTCCAGACCAACAGGTAAGTACACAGGGAGCATGTTGTATGGGCTATGCCTGTGTGGAGAGGGCTGGTTGTAAGAAGGAAGGGGGCAGAGTTCTGAGTGCATGAAAGACGGTGAATGCATGTGCATCATGGCAAGGGTAGGGATGGGGGCCACTCACTTTGACGGTGCAGTTGGTAATGACTTCTCTTCTTCCCCTGTACATTTCATGTAGGTCAGAGCCCACCAGAAGAAGGATATTTGGCGTGCCATCGCCAAGGACGTCCGGACCCTGGGGGTCCACCACAGACGGAGCACCCACTGCCGGAAGAGATGGGAGGACATTCACAGCTGGAGCAAGAAGACGGCGTAGGCTCAGCTGGGGATGGCGGCCCAACGTGGGAGGGGTGCCCGTCGAACCATGACCCCCCTGATGTTCCGGATCCTGGGGGTGGCCTACCCTGAGTTGGATGGGCGCTTGAGGGCATCACAGCAGACACAAGGGGGTGAGTACACTATCATTCAGCTGACTTTGCGCGCAGTGAAGGTGTCTGGGTGGGGGAGGAGGACTGTGGGTTCCCCTAGGCCAGGGCGAGTTCCCTAGGCTAGGCCCATTCATAAGGCATGGCCCTGTGTCCCCCCACCCCACCTCTGTAGAGTGCCAAGTACAGCTATTCATGCCCCAGGGTCATCTATGTGTGCAGATGTCGTCCATAGCCTTGTAGGCCATTTCCCAGGAATTGCACTGTAGAGCCCAACAGGGCGACGTAGTGCAGGGGGCTGCTGTGTCTGTATTGTCCGCCAACGGTAGCGGTAAGCCATGCACTCAACCTGTCTTTCTTCTGTTCCCCCCCCCCTTTTTTTGCAGTCTCCCTGTTCTTGTGTGCATTAGCATCATCAGGCGGAGGTACAGTGGCACCGGAGCATGAGAGAGCTGCATCCCACATGGGCATGGAGGCCCACACTACGGACTCTGAATACACCAGTGGGACGGAGGGCGAGGGGAGCACCACGGCGGTCACAGGATCTGCAACCAGCGACACAGACTCGTCCTCCAATGGGAGCACCGCCCTCCCAGCAGCCCCTCAGCGTGTGCCCCGTGCCCGCTCACCCAGGAGGGTGGGCATCAGCTTCGCCCCACGCACCTCAGCCCCTGCCACCTCTGCTGCTCTCAGTGAGGAGGCCATTGACCTCCTCAGGTCACTCACTGTTGGGCAGTCTACCATTTTGAATGCCATCCAGTGTGTAGAAAGGGAGTTGCAACACACAAATGCATTCCTGGAGGGCATTCATTCTGGTCAGGCTGCCCTTCATCGAACCCTTTAGCACTGATGGCAGCCATTGTCCCTGTGTCTAGCCTCCCCCCTCCAACTTCCTCCACCCAGACGCAATCCCCTGTACCTCTGCTTATCCCAAGCACACCATCAGACCAGCCTGCACACACCTCACCACACAAGGGAAGCTCAGGTAAACATAAGCACCACACATCCCACAGGCACTCACGCAACCATCACACACATGCAGACACACCAACATCCACTGCCTCCACTGTGTCCCCCTCCTCGTCGTCTCCCTCCTCCCTCCCAGTCTCGCCTACACTTACACCTGCATGTACTACCTCTACAGCCACTACGTCCCTCTCCAGCACACCAACCAGCACACCCCCTCACGTGCAGTCACCACCCCCACTACCATTTGCACATCCTCTGTGTCCTCTCCCAGTGTGTCTGTGATGCCCCCTTCGAAGATACACAAACGCAGGCACACACCCACCCAACAGCCATCCACCTCACGACGGCCTCCAGCGCATGCACCTGCACCCAAATCCACAAATGTTACACCTCCTACAACCACCACCTCTTCCTCCACTCCCAAAGCCCCTCCAGCTACCCGTCCCAGTGTGTCCAAACAACTTTTCCTGTCCCCCCTTAACCTATTTCCCACCACCCCCCCAACTCATAGGTCCTGTACTAGCACCTCAGCCAAAATATCTCCGGGACCAGTGATGCCTGTTGTTACAGGTATGTGGAGTGCACCAGCCACCAGGCCAGCCACTCTGTCACGGAGCCACAGCACAGCCAGTCCCCCCCCTGTGAAGCACCAGAAGTTGGACAGTGCCCGGCGGGAGAGGGGGAAGACTCCAGCCAGCCAAGTCGCTCACAGGGGTCCCAGGGGGAGTGTGGACTCGGCAGTGAGTCCTCCCAAGGTGGGGAAGGGGCAGAAGAAACCTGCAAAGTCAGTGAGGAGCAGCACGGCGGAGAAGACCGCCATCATCCCCGCTGGCCAGGAGGCCACCGCCAGCCCCATCGTCGCTGCCCAGGAGGCCACCACCAGCCCCATCGTCGCTGCCTAGGAGGGCCCCGCAAGCCACAGCCCAGCTGGCCAGGAGGGCCCCGCAAGCCACAGCCCAGCTTCCCAGGAGGGCCCTGCAAGCCACAGCCCAGCTGAACAGGGCAAAGACCGCCATGGCAAGCACCGCTGAACAGGGCAAGCACCGCTGAACAGGGCAAAGACCGCCATGGCAAGCACCGCTGAACAGGGCAAAGACCGCCATGGCAAGCACCGCTGAACAGGGCAAGCACCGTTGAACAGGTCAAGGATCGCTGAACAGGGCAAGAATCGCTGAACAGAGCAAAGACCGCCATGGCAAGCACCGCTAGCCCATTAGCAGAAGGGGCAGTGAAGCATCTGGGACCGTCACGGGGTGAGTGCTGCACTCTGGGCACCAGTCCCCCTCCAGAACCAGTGGAGACATAAATCCACTACCTCTGTCCTGCACAGGATGAAGCACTCTGGGCCAAAGCCCCCTCCAGAACCAGTGGAGACATCCATCCACTACCTCTGTCCTGCACAGGATGAAGCACTCTGGGCACAAAGCCCCCTCCAGAACCAGTGGAGACATGCATCCACTACCTCTGTCCTGCACAGGATGAAGCACTCTGGGCACAAAGCCCCCTCCAGAACAAGTGGAGACATGCATCCACTACCTCTGTCCTGCACAGGATGAAGCGCTCTTGGCACAAAGCCACCTCCAGAACCAGTGGAGACATGCATCCACTACCTCTGTCCTGCACAGGATGAAGCACTCTGGGCACAAAGCCCCCTGCAGAACCAGTGGAGACATGCATCCACTACCTCTGTCCTGCACAGGATGAAGCACTCTGGGCACAAAGGCCCTCTCCAGAACAAGTGGAGACATGCATCCACTACCTCTGTCCTGCACAGGATGAAGCACTCTGGGCACAAAGCCCCCTCTAGAACCAGTGGAGAATGTTATCCACTTGAGAGACTGTGGCTTTGCACTCCCCAGGATAAAGCAGTGGGCAACCCACCCACTGGAGAGACTTGAGAGACTGTGGCTTTGCACTCCCCAGGATAAAGCAGTGGGCAAGCCACCCACTGGAGAGACTTGAGAGACTGTGGCTTTGCACTCCCCAGGATAAAGCAGTGGGCAAGCCACCCACTGGAGAGACTTGAGAGACTGTGGCTTTGCACTCCCCAGGATAAAGCAGTGGGCAACCCACCCACTGGAGAGACTTGAGAGTCTGTGGCTTTGCTCTCCACAGGATAAATCAGTGGGCAAACCACCCACTGGAGAGACTTGAGAGACTGTGGCTTTGCACTCCCCAGGATAAAGCACTGGGCAAACCACCCACTGTAGAGACTTGAGAGACTGTGACTTTGCACTCCCCAGGATAAAGCAGTGGGCAAACCACCCACTGGAGAGACTTGAGAGCCTGTGGCTTTGCACTCCCCAGGATAAAGCAGTGGACAAACCACCCACTGTAGAGACTTGAGAGACTGTGGCTTTGCACTCCCCAGGATAAAGCAGTGGGCATACCACCCACTGTAGAGACTTGAGAGACTGTGGCTTTGCACTCCCCAGGATAAAGCAGTGGGCAATCCACCCACTGGAGAGACTTGAGAGACTGTGGCTTTGCACTCCCCAGGATTGATCGATGGGCATGGAGCCCCCTCGTGGATCTGGCGTCGTGCACTCATCCGGCTGAGGTCCCCCCCCTTCCCTTCCCCCTGAGGTGCTTGTTGTATTTCTATCTGATGCCCCTGCAGTGTTCTCTCCGTCATGTTCGGGTATCTTGTGTGGGCCTCGCCCATGCATTTTGGGCCCAGTGGTCCACGGACTATGAATGATGCAAAACCTGAACTACTAATCGTGGTATGAATTTTGTTTATAGTGTATATAGATATATATGTATATATATTAGCTTACTCAATTTTGATATATTACAATAGTTACACTCATTTCCTTTTGTCTTTGCATTCTTCCGGGGGGTTGGGGGAGGTGTTACTGTAATGTGTAGATAATCATTGGTGTGTGTGTTGTAGTGGGTGAGGGTCGGGTGGGGTTTGGGGTGTTGAGTGTGTGTATTCCTGTTTTTTGCCTCCCCCCTCCCCTATGTCGTAGGTGCAGTACTCTCCGTGGTCTTCGACGCCGGCATTGGTGATCCTCGTAGAAGAGCAGGAAGACTAGCACTGGGAGAATATGAAGTTCCGGCTCCATGCTGTCCTCCTTCCTCGTGGAGTGTGTAGAGGTGAGCGTTTTTCATTCGAAATGCCTGTTTCCGCAGTGTTTTTATCTGCGTTGTATCCGCACCGGAAAAGGTGGCGGATTGGCCTGTCATAATAGTGTGGGTGGTACATTGTCTCCCTCCTGTCTGTTGGTGGTGACCGCCAAGCTGTTTGTCTGTACCGCCGTGGCGGTCTGAGTGTTAAAGTGGCAGTCTTTGTTGGCGGTTTCCGCTACGGTCGTAATTGCAAAATCTTTACCGCCGGCCTGTTGGCAGTCTTACCCCCACTTTAACACTGTCCGCCAGGGTTGTAATGACCACCTAAATGCTGGAAAGAAGACCACAACATTGGACTTCCAGATAGCCCTGTGTGTCAATGAGGAAATCAAGAGGATTCAGTCCACCCCAGAGGAGCCAGAAGATGATAACCCTGAGGAAGAGAAAGTGAGCTTAGAGGAGGAGGTTCTGGCCACAGACCCATAGCTGTACCTTCCTGAAGAAGAGGAGGGAAATGTATCTACAAGAGAGGAGTCCCCTGCCAGGGCAGGGAGCAGTGTGTCTCTCCTCGACCAATCCCCTGAAGAATTGGCAGACAGGAAGTTTGGGAGGAAGTTCAAGCTGCAGATGGCCAACTTGAAACTGATGCCAGCCAAAAAGAATGCAGCCACCAAAACAGTCCTTGCTCATGAGGTGAGCCTGAGCTCAACCTCAAAGCTAAATCAGCAGCAGAATCTAGCAACAATGGTGTAAGCATTAATCCAGTGTCCAATGGAGAAGTGAGACCCTGCATACCTCAAGACCTGGTTCCCAATTATGAGGTGGAAGATGATATAGACAATATGATACACCTATTAGGTAGCAACTAGAGTGCACAGGCTCCCAGAGGAGAATTGAGGAGCTTGTGGAAACGTGCACACAGTGGAGAATGATACCGCTCTGACACTAGAGGTGGGGGGATGAGATGAAGTATGCTCCTTTGAAAGCAATTTTCCTTGACAAGTTTGGGCAGACCACTGAGATGTACCGCCTCAAGTTCAGAAACAGCCATAAACTTGGTTAGGTTTCTTAGACTGCTCCAGAAAGACACTGCGTAGTTTGGGTGAAATGCAGCAAAGTTGATGATTTTCCTGGACTGTACAACCTGGTTCTGAGGGAGCACATGCTCAAACCCTATTTTACAGAGTTAACAAGCATCTTATTGAGAGTAAACTTATTGACCCCAGGGAGCCTGGGAGCCTGCTAAGAAGGAGGACCCCAGGTCAATACAAGAGTGTCCGAATAGGCTTCTGGGGTGGAGTCCCATGAAGGTGGTCAGGCCCTGACCAGAAGAGAAGGAGAAGAAAAATAAAAACAAGGAGTTCTCTCAAGTCCCCCAAAATAGTTCTCAGGGGAAGGGAACCCAGACCTAATCTGACCAAAAGAACAATAGATTGATAAGAAGACAGGTAGGTTTATCCCCAAGTGCCAGGATTGCTTCAGGTATGGCCACATGAAATGGGAGACCAAGAGTCCCAAGACAGCACAGCCCCATACTTGTGGCCAAAACAAGGGTAGGCCAGTATAGTGATTGGGATAAAGACTGCCCCACTTAGTGTGGTGAAGAGAACAAAGGTTACCCTAGTGTCCTAGGGAGACAACAAAATGGTCCCCAAAGCCCACATGCCTCTCAATACTTCCAAGTTAAGGCAGTGGGTCTCCATCATTGGGTGGAGCGTGGAGGATCTGAGAAACATAGGAGCCAGCAAGACTACTGTAAGGTGACAGCTGGTGTTCTCAGGGCTGGTCCTCCCGAACACATTCCACCAAGTCATAGTCACAGACAGCCATGAAAGTCACTTTCTAGTGGCTCTGGTTCCCTTTGAGTGGAGGGGGAGCCTCAGGTTCTCTAAAAGTAGCTATGAGGCCTTCCATGCCTGTAGATTATCTGATAGGCGGAGCACACAATCTGGAAAAGAGTAGAGCTTACATCTCACCTGAGGATGTTGGGATTGCCTGAGTGGGTGCTTTGCTCCACATTGTCCATGGCAGGAGGGGAGTAAAGAAGCCTGGACCTTTAATAAATGACCAAGGCAGCTGCCACAAAAGAGAAGGGCAAGGGGCATGGGAAATCAGGCCCTGAACCTCCCCTGGTCCCGGTTGATGGGTTGCCTGAGGAGGCCGCCTACAATGGAGAACGTTCCTGCTCTTGGAGACCTGCCTGAGCTTGCTGGTTGGCAAATTGAGCGTGGTCCCACCAGGGAGGCATTCTGTAAGGCATAGAAGGAGTACCCTACTCTAGAGGGCTTGAGGTAGTAAGATCAGGCCCAGACAGCTGGTGAGATCTCAGGAGATCACCTGTTCTATTGGGAGAATGAACTCCTATAGAGTGAGCCTAAGGTTCCTGAGCAAACCCTGTGTTGCTTGTCCCCCAGAGACAGACTCCAACCACTTTGAACCAGGACCTAGTCTGAGTGAGACCTGGACTGGTCTCTCTTTCATTCTAGACCGTTATACGTGGTGTAAATGTGTCCCGATAGCCCAAACCAAAAACATTTCAGCGAAATAGTGCTCTGAAACCTGAGAGGAGCCTGGGACCTACCTGCTTGCCAATCCACCCAATGTGCATTGCCAGCTGCCCTGACTCAGTAGCTTCCCTACATTCTTCTTCAAAGCAGTAAATGCTGTTCAGTGGTTCCTGCCCAGAAAGGTATGCGGCCTCTTTGAGCCCTCATAGCGACAGCTTGCAGCTGCTTCCAGCTGGAGATATTTGACTTCCCAAAAAAAGACTAAGGCCCTCATTATGCACACGGCGGTAAACACCGCACCGCTGGTGGTGGCTGTAACAACTGCCAACAGACATGCAGTCCAAATCACCAAATAATGAACCAACTTAAACACAGGCATCCTGAAAAACACTCACTTCCAGCAGAGGAGTGCCTACAATGACGGCAGAGGCCACCCACAGGCCGACGGAAAGGCCCTACCTACCCATCAAATAATGAACCACTAGACCGCCGTCAGTTCTGGGGCGGGAATCACCGCCACGCAAAGCCAGGTGGAAACAAACCAAATATAAGGAAACACTCACCAGAGGCTCACACAACATGCCAAAGCAGACATGGAGAGAGAGTTGCAGATCATGCCAGCCCTGCTCCTTGCCATAAACCTCCACCGACAAAGATGACAACGGTAAGTACCGCAACCTACTAAAAAAGGCAAGAAAGGGCACCGTTACATACCCACCCACTCCACCCACCCTGCAACGCTCCCACAACCCTTTACAGCAGCACAAGCTATACTCCCCACAGTAAGAGGTACTTACCAGACACAAGGCAAATCCAACCTCCCCAAAGTTCATACATGTGCCCAACACCCCCAAACAATGAAACAATAAACAACGGATCCAGAGTGTGCCATAAACAACTCAGGCCACACATTAACCTTTATTCTGCTCAATGAGCAATATAAGTGCATATAAGGCCAATGGCCAGTTCAGAGTAAAAGAAGTCCGATGGGCCACAATGGCCCCAACTTGACTCCCACAGTGCAATGGTACTCCACCTCATAGGGGCAACAATGCGGCATCCAGGCACCTCAGGGAACAGGGTGGGGGAGGTGGGGACTTATGACTGGGAGGGGGGCTTGGATTTCTATTTGGAAGGTGGAGGTGGTTTTATGCTTTCAGCTGGTGGCGTGGACTTGGCCTGGGGTGCGGCAGATGTTCCTGGGCCAGCACGGGGTCTCTTCCTCACAGGGGAGGTAGCACGGGAATGGGAAGGGCGGACAGGGGTGGGCTGTGACGTGGGAGGAGTGGACAGGGCAAGGAGGTGGGCATGTTTAGGGACAAGTAGGGGTGGGCCAGTGGGTTCAAATAGGTCTACACAGGATAGGAAAGGTTTCTTAGGTGCAATTGGGTTGGACCTGGAGGAAGGCGTGGGAGTGGAGGTAGAGAGAGTGGCTGTAAGAGGTGTAGGTGTGCGTGACGTGGGTGCAGGTGACTGGACAGTATGCTGAGGTGTGGTGGATGTGTGATGGGTGGGTGTTTTGGTGCATTTGAGTGTCTCAGGAGGACGGGGGTGGACACAGTGGGACAAGACAGGTTGCCAGTGTAAATGTATGTTGTCTGGGTGTCTGCCAGTCTGGTGAGTGTGCTGCATGTGTCAACTAAAGTCATTGTGGTGAGTGCAGGTGTGGTGTCTGGGGTGCATGACTGGATGTTTGCTATTGTGGTGACTGCAGGAATAGGGTCAACAACACTGAATGAGGGTGAAGTGCCTGTGGGTGTGCATGTAGAGGGGACAGACAGAGCGGCGGAAGATGTGGACACACTGGGGGAAGTGGATGTTGGTGTGTGTGCATGTATATGTTGGCTGTGTGTATGCCTGTGGTGGGAGGTGTGGTGCTTGTGTTTCGAAGTGTGCTTCTGGTGTGTTGAGGTGTGTGCCTGCGTGTCAGGATGTGTGCTTTAGACGGGTGAAGGGAGTGGGGTGCTGGAAGGGGTAGAGGTGGTTTGAGGGGTGACGGAAGGACTAGGGACACTGGCTGCTGTCAAAGAGGAGGCCAGAGTCTGAAAAGATCTCTGTAGGCCAGACACGGCACCGTGAATGCCATCCAGAAAGGCATTGGTCTGCTGCATTTCTGATGCTAGCCCCTGGATGTCATTGACAATGGTTGTCTGCCCTACAGAGATGGTTCTCAGGAAGTCAATAGCCTCCTCCGTGAGGGCAGCAGGGCTGACTGGGGCAGGGGAGGAGGTGCCTGGGGCGAAGCAGACACCCACCCTTCTGGGTGAGCGTGCACAGGCAACTCTGGGAGGAGCAACTGGGAGGGCGGTGATGGTATGGGTGTGGCGGAAGATGACACAGAAGGGGTGGGCCCACTAGGGTCCACCACTGCCAGGGAGCTCCCATCGGAGGAGGTATCAGAGTCACTACCTCCAGTGGTAGTTGTCTCCCCGTGGTACTCCCTCGCCCTCAAACCCACTGGTCCCCTTGGCGTCAGATGACTCTGCCTCCGAGGATCCGTGGGCCGCTGCATCCCCACTCGCCGGTGCCTCAGCTCCCTCGCCAAATGATGCTGATGTACACAGACAACACAAGAGAACAGGGATGGGGAGAGAAAACAGGTGAGACACTTGTAAATAGCTGAATGGAGGCACAGAACTGGTTCACACATACACCCACCCTGAAAATATTCCACCAGGCAGCACCTACCGCTATATACATGGCTATGCCCCTGACTAGTGGCCACAACCCTGCTCCATTCTCACAGCCATTCCCTGCTCCATTCTCACAGCCATTCTCCACAGCACTGCCGGACCTGACGTACTGCAGACTTGACCCTTACACCCCTACTCCCCACAGGGGCCATTATGTAGAAGGACATCAGTCAGAGTCCCTGTCACTAGACAGCATAAATACAACCGCACACACACACACATCCATCATGGGCCCAAAGTATGGTACTTGTACTCACCCCCTTGTGACATCCAGGTCTGGGTATGCCACCGCCAGAATGTGTTGCAAAAGGGTGGTCAGTGCCCAACGGGCACCCCTTCCTCATTGGGAGGACTTCCCCAGCTGGGCCTCACAGATCTTCCTCGCCCAGCACCTCAAGTCCTCCCACCTCTTCCTGCAGCGGGTGCTCCTGCGTTGTAGACACCCAGGATAGGCACCTCCCTGGCAATGGCATGCCAAAGTTCCCTCATCTGGTTGGTGCTCATCTATAAGGGACACACAGAAAAAGTAACACTGAGGTCAGACAATGGGCAATAATATACATCTGGCTATACGTGCACTATGGGACGGACATTTCAAACAGCCTAACAGCACATACACATGCAGCATGTCAGGAACGCAGGACTATACAGTGTCACACGTGCACACATGTGTGCATCCATCTACCACCATTACACACATCCATGCCTCCCAATACCCCTACTCACCTGTACATCTGGCCAACGGCAGAGCTTGGCATATAGGGGCAGGACCCCGTCCAGGACCTTCTCCAATTCCTCATTGGTGAAGGCCTGGGCCCGTACCCCTGCCATACGTGCCATTTCCATGACCAGAGGCAGGACACAGCAGTACACTCAGTGGAGTACCTGCATGCACGAGATCCGGGAAACACCGCCTTACGCTATTACGTCAACCGCTAGCAGTATGAGGTCACTCCCACCACAACACTTCTGGATTACAGAGGGCAGGCATTTTGGCCTTAACTACGCAGTTGTAAAACCCTCATCAGCACAATGCAGGCCCTATTGTCCCCTAAACACCCATAGGCATGAAACAATATACATTGCCTCACCTGAACATTCCTGATATATCACTGTGGTCATGTTGCTGTAATGTTACAAATACTAAGCATTTGTGTTGACGACAATCATGCCAGCAGTGCTGAATGAGAAATAATGTGTGCAGATGTATGTGTGTTCCTCAAATGTTTTGTCAACTCCTCCTAGGTACAGACCCTTGTGGTGAGGGAGGGCCCCATCGGTGTACAGACCACTTGTTGATTTGTGGACTAAGGTGGAGCGTCACATCATTATCAATTACAGAGTCACTCATGCTACTATTCATGAACTTTGTGTATTACTGGATCAGCAGTGAGACCAGCTAATCGGAATCAGCATGCCATCCCTACTGAAATACAGGGGCTCTCTGCACTCCATTTCCTGGCCACGGGCTAATTTCAAGTGACAGTGGGTATGGGTGCAGGTTTTTCACAGCCAATGTTTAGCATTATACTGTCCAGATTACTGAATGCATTTGTATGACACCTGCAGTCCTATGTGAGGTTTCCCCAAATGCTGACCTCCCTACCATCAACTCAGACTTCTATGCCTTTGCCAACATACCCCATGTGATAGGTGCCATCAATGGCACCCACATAGCTATCATCCCCCCAAGAGTCAGTGAACAGATGTACAGAAATAGGAAGAACTTTCATTCCATGAACATTCATTTGGTTTGTATTGCAGACCAGTACATCTCACATGTGAATGCCATGTTCCCTGGATGAGTCCATGATTCCTTTGTGCTAAGGGACAGTAGTGTGCCACACAAGATGGAATAACTACAAGGGGACAGAGGATGGATCATAGGTAGGTGTTTCTGACACTTATTGCTTCAGAGCACACAGCCAGGCTGTCTGCCACTGAGGGTTGTCATTGACAGTCCTGTTTTGCCCCATTTTTTTAGGTGATTCTGGCTACCCCAACATTCGTTGGCTTCTGACACCAGTGAGGAATCCTGGAACAGATGCAGAGAGGAATTACAATGAGGCCCATGGATGGACTAGGAGGGTGAAAGGGCGCACAGTAGGTCTCCTGAATGCTAGATTTCATTGCCTACATATCTCTGGCGGTTCCCTGGCCTATGGGCCTGAAAAGGTATGTAGAATAGTGGTGGCCAGCTGCATGCTGCACAACGTGGCTGTGAGGAATTCTATCCCCTTCTTGGAGGAGGAGGGTGCTGTATATCCAGACCTGCTTCCTCAGAGAGGGGATGAGAGTGATGGTGATGATGAGGAGGGAGAAGATGTACATTCCAGGACCCAACTGATATAACTCTACTTCCAGTAACTATGTGGGATTAATCGAAGAGATTGCTGTCTGTGCAGCATACTGTCAGTGTGCCTTTTCATCAAGGGGGGTGTTGGGTCAATAGTCATTGCCACTGTGACCAGGTCTGCATAGGACAGGTAACATTATAGTATAATAGTTCAAAACATCTGTAGGCACACCAACATGTTATGCTTGTGGTGCATTTACTGCTACTCAAATAACAATAAATGATTTATAATACAGTTGCATCCATACTTTGTTTAAACATAATGACCGGGACATTATAATAGGTAAACTGGTGTTTTATTTGGTGCAGGGATTACATTGTGAAGTTGACAGTGATGGGAGTGGGCTACTAGTGGTTGTACAATATGGCAACATGGTCACAGTATTTGTTGGCAGTAGTGGTATGTCCATCTATGTTTTCCAGTGTTTGTTGTTGTTTTCACACGGTTTGGTCGTTGGTTCAGTGGGACACTTGGAGGACAGTTCTTGCCAGAGTCACTTCTTTGAGGGGTCCTTGGTCTTGGCAGGTGTTCCTGTACCATATCTGTGTATGAGGGACCGTATGGGTGCCTGGTGTTGGCCTGTACGGCTTGAGATGCAGGTCTCCTGTGTGTCCTGAGAGGGTGCAACACGTCTAGTTGCTGCTACTAATGTTGTTGGCTGGTCAATATCTTGGCCTGTAGTAGGGCCTTCCTGGTCTGTGTGGGCCTCAGGCTGTGTTGGGACAAAGTGCAGCAGAGCACCTGCTATGGTGGCCATTGTGGCATTGTGCAGTTTCCACTGCTCCATGGCCTCTTGGTGGTGTGATACCTGCATCCTTTGACTCTGCTCCAAGGTGGAAACAATCTGGGCCAATCTGTTCTGGGTATGGTGGTATGCTCCCAGGACCTCAGAGATCACATCCTGGGCTGCAGCATCCATCCTGTGGCCTCCCCCCTGGGCCACTTATGGCCTCCCACTGGGACTACCCCCCTCTGCCTGTGTCCCCTGCACAGTTCTACCGGTACCACTTGTACTGGGGGAATCATCTTCCTGCCGGTTGGTAGGGAGTGACTGTTGCCTCTGTCCATGTGTTCCACCAGTCTGTGGCCTGGATACACAGGTGTGGGGACGGTTGCCCTGGGCTGATGTTGTTGGCTGTGTGGTAGGGGTGTCAGTGGCCTCTCCTATTGGCGATGCAAAGGATTGTGGGGTTTGTCTGTGAGTGTTTTATAGTGTTGTGGATGTGTGTCAGGTGTGTGGGTTTCAAACTTGGCAATGTATGCATTTCTTACTGTTGGGTCCACTTGCCGCCTATGGCGGTCCGTACTGCCAATGGTCGTTCGGCTTCCACTGACCTCCGCAGTGATTTGTGCTTCATTATTTGGAGGGCGGGGTGTTTGTGTGCTCGGCGGTGGCAGGGTAGAAGGTCCAGCATTTCCGTCGACATGGTCCTGGCAGTGACTGGTGACAGGGAGAGTTTTGTCGGTTTCTGGTTTTTGCATCATTATATGGCGGGTTTCTGTTCACCGCCAATGGCGGTCTTCTGTTCACCGTCGCCACTGCGGTCGACGGTGTTAACCGCAACTTGATCGAGAAGCACCCCGATGACAATGCCTTCTTTTTTGACTCAGCCAACTGCCTTGACCTTACTAAACTTTACCTTCTCAGACATGTTTTCAATACATTTCTTCTAAGTCCGAAGGTAAGTGGAGACCGGGTCCCATCCACTTCATTTATCCCTACTGCACTCAATCATGGTCAGGCATACATTTCTCTTTTGCTCCAGCCTCGCACGACTAGATGACTGCAGTTGGCAGATTTGTTAATTTAGTGAATGTTTGTGGTTTACGTTGATAAAGATTATGGCTGTTACTTGAGAAGGCCTCAAATCCCTCTCAACCAACAACCCAAATTCTCACATGTACTTATTACTAATGTTGTTAATTGTTGAACAAGGATTTATATGGCCAATTGTATTGGGTACCTCAGATGAACTGTTAGAACTGGGGTCTCTGATTGACAGTCAGATGGCACTCTGTCAAAGCAGGGACCCTCATTCCAGTCAAGGTAGGAAGGTACACACTTAGGATAAACTCTGCTCACCCCGTTGGTAGCTTGGCACAAGAAGTCAGAGTCAATGTGTAAAGTATTTATCCCAACACACACAGTAACACAGTAAAAACACCACAAAATGACTCCACACAAGTTTAGAAAAATAGCCAATATTTATCTGAGTAAAACAAGACCAATAAAATACATATCCAACATACACAAGCACAGTTATGAAATTTCAAAAATTAATCTTGAATATAATGCTTAGAAACACAAAAGCTTCAATTTGGTGTTATCACAGCGTCATGACGGGGTCATTTCCAACAATCCAACACCAATTGCGCCGGTCACAGAGTCGCCTGGACCACCTGCTTCAGTACCTTTTGAAAGCCAGTGGACAGAGCCGGGGAAGGGAGGAATTGCTGGATCTGGTGCGCCGTTGGTTCTGGGGCTGTGGAACAGTGGAGCGGAGGCATCAGTGTGAAGTGTTGGGTTCTTGCTGTGGAGCAGTGGAGATGATGCAGCATTGGTGCGAAGCATCGGTTCCTTACACTCCAGCAGGGTCGATGTCCAACAAGTCAACGCGGTTGGGTGGCCTCACCATGAGGCTGCAGGCACCACGGCGGAGTAGGGTGTCAATGACATCAGTGACACAGCACTCGGGACTCACAAAGTCACGGGATGTCAGTAGGGGTCATCCCAATTCAGTAGGCTTTGGTTGCAGGTGGCATCATGGGGTCAGGCATCAGCGTCAGTCTGGGCGTCATCCGGCGTCAGTGCACTTGTTTTTTTCTTGGTTTTCAACCAGATTTCACTCCCAAGGGCACAGAAACTTGAAAAGACACCACCTGGCGAGTTAGGGTCCACAGCAAGTGAGCCCAGAGGCTAGTAGGTGAGGTCTTTGCTGTCTGAGACTTCTTAACAGGAGGCAAACTCAGACCAAGCCCTTGGAGAAATTTCACAAGCAGGATACGCAGCAAAGTCCAGTCTTTGACCTCTCTAAGGCAGAAACAGCAACTGCAGGCCAACTGAGCAAACCACATGCTGGAAAGGGGCAGTACTCCTCCTCCAGCTCTTCAGCTTTTCTCCTTGGCAGAGATTCCTCTGGATCTAGAAGTGTTCTTGGGTCCACTACTTATACTCATTTCTGCCTTTGAAGTAGGCAAACTTCTAAGCAAAGTCTCTGTTGTTGACAAAATCGTACCTTGCCCGGGCACACACCAGGGGGTTGGAGACTGCATTGTGTGAGGACAGGCACAGCCCTTTCAGGCGTAAGTGTCAGCTCCTCCCTCGCCACTCTACCCCAGGAGACTCATCAGAAAATGCAGGATACTCCTCAGCTCCCTTTGTGCCACTGTCTAGAGTGAGTTCACTACCAGCCCAACTCTCAGTCTGACCCGGACTGGATTCCACGGGCAGGCAGAGGCAAAGAATGGTTAAGCAAGAAAATGTTAACTTTCTAAAAGTGGAACTTTCAAACTGACAATCCAAAAAACAACTTCACCAAAAGATGTATTTTTAAAATGTGAGTTCAGAGACCCCAAACCCCCCATCTCCATCTGCTCCCAATGGGAGACTACATTTAAAAGATATTTAAAGGCAGTCCCAATGTTAACCTATGAGAGAGATAGGTCTTGCAATAATGAAAAGCAAATTTGGCAGTATTTCACTATCAGGACATATAAACCACATCAGTACATGTCCTACCTTTAACATACACTGCTCCCTGCCCATGTGGCTACCTAGGGTTTTCCTTAGAGGTCCTTGAACGTGCAAAAAGGGAAGGTTTGGCCCTGGCAAGTGAGAACACTTGCTAAGTTGAATTGTCACTTTAAAACTGCACACATAGACACTGCAGTGACTTGTCTGAGCCATGTTTACAGGGCTACACATGTGGGTTGTACAATGAGTGCTGCAGGCCCACTAGTAGCATTTGATTCACAGGCCCTGGACACCTCTAGTGCACTTTACTAGGGACTTACTAGTGAGTCAAATATGCCAATCATGGAAAAGCCAATTACACAATCAGTTTATACAGAGAACACTTGCACTTAAGCACTGGTCAGCAATGGTAAAGTGCCCAGAAAACCAAAAGCAGCAAAAACGAAGTCCAGCACACAGTCAAAAAACACAGGAAGCAGAGGCAAAAATACAGGGGAAACCACACCAAGGATGCTAAGTCTATCATGAACACACAAGGTTACTCAGTGAAATTAGTCTTACAGGACATTTGTTGCAGTATTATATGTTTACGCTAGCCCTCCTGGGTAGATAGGGTTGTTCTTCTATACATATACAAGGGACCCAGGCACAGCAGGAGTCATTTGCAGAATTATTTTTTTTTAGAAACAGCATGTAATCTGAACAGGATTTTAAAAAAAGCAGTTCAAAGATTATGGTTGGCTGATGCTGGAGTACTGATTTGATAACTGCTATTTGCATTGTGAGTGAGAGAAAGATATCATTACTGTTCTGTTGTTTGTAAGTAGGTGTATTTATGACCATTAGACCTGTATCCTGCTCGTAACATGTTTGTAAGGATTTTGAAAGCATAATCGGATCAGCCCTGAACCTCACACACTACCTATTAGTAGGTTGACCCTCTTCTACATAGAGCACTCACCCTGGACAGAGCTCAGTGTGAAGAGGCCAATCCCCCACAGCAAACACCATCTATTAGTAAGCTGAGCCTGTTCTACAATCAGTTTTTACCCTGAAGAAATGTAAACATGAAGATTCCAGTCCCCCATCACACACTTCATCTATCAGTAGCCTGAGTCTCTTCCACAAACAGTTTTCACCCTCAACATAGCTGAGCATAAGGGGACCAGTCCTGTACCACACATACCACCTACTGATATGACAAGTCTCTTCTATATACAGCTTTTGCACTGAACAAATAGCATGAAGATGCCAGTCCTCCACCACACACATCACCTATTAGTAGATCCAGGCTCTTCTACATAGAGCTCTTACCCTGAACACAGCTCAGCATGAAGAAACCAGTACCCCAACACACACACCAACTGTTAGATGGCCTAACCTCTTTAACACACAGTTATCACCATGAAAAAAACTAACTGTGAAGAAGCCAGTCCTCCACCACCTACACCATCTATTAGTAGACTGAACCTCTTCTGTGTAGAACTGTCACCCTGAACAAAGCTCAGCAGAAAACAATCCAGTCCCCCACTACACACACCACCTATTAGTAGACTGGAGCTCTTCTTCATACAAATGTTTGCCCTGAACAAAGCACAGCATGAGCAAACCAGTCCCCAATGCACCACCAACCTATTGGTAGTCCAAACCTCTTATACAGTACATAGAGTTATTAGACTGAACAAGCTCAGCATGAAGATGCCAGTCTCCTACTATGCACACCATTTATTAGTAGGCCAAACCTCTTCTAAATCAACTGTCATCCTGAACAAATCTCAGCATGAAGACGCTAGTCCCACACAGCACACACCACCTATTAGTAAGTTGAACCTCTGCTACATTGAGTTCTCACCAAGATCAAAGCTCAGTATTGAAGGCAGCCCCCTACCATCTACACCACCTATTAGTAGGCTGAGCCTCTTTGAAATACAGCTTTTGCTCTGAGCAAAGCTCACCATGAAGATGCCAGTTGCCCATGACACACACCAACTATTAGTAGGCCGAGCATTGTCTATGTACGACTTTCACTTTGAACAAAGCTTAGCATGTAGATACCAGCCCACCCCCACACACCACCAATTAGTAGACCGAGCCTCTTCTATATAGAACTCTCACCTTTAACAAAGATTGGCAGAAAGAGGCCAGTCGCCCCGGCACAACCCACCTATTATTAGGCCAAGCCTCTTCTACATACAGCTTTTAATTTGAACAAAGCAAAGCACTTTACAGAGAGTCTTATCCCTCGCCACACATCTTCCCCATTAATTGAGCAAGTCTTAATACGTACAGCTTTCATTCTGCATGGAGCTCTTTATGAAGAGGTCAGTCATTGACCACACCAAAGCACCTACAACATATCATTTTAGTGCTGTGTTCACTTAAAAACTAAATAAAATAATAACTACTTACTGATAAGTTTCTATTGCAAGACATTTGTAAAGATATGCATATTTAAAACATATATATTACTTTTGAATAGTGTCATACTTGTTTTGCAGGTTATCAAACTCCTGGAAAATGCCTGCTAAACAGCACAAGAAGAAGAAGAATAGACAAACATATTATTACTAGGAAAGTGACAGTACATCTGAAAAAGGTGAAAAAAAAGAAAATAAATTGGTAAGAGTACTGAGAGGTGTCATTGAAAATGATGGATCTCCTAGTTTGAAAGTAAGGCAAAGTAAAACATCAAAAGTACAGAATGGGTTGGAAAATACATAATGACAATTTCTCAGCAAAGACTAAGAAATTCATGGAAGCTTGACAGAAGTTCTTTAAAGTTTAGAACAGACTATTTTGAGATCAATGAAACAGGTAAATAGAAGAGAAGCTAGAATTTCACAGAAAGATTTCAAGAATACTTTAGTAAAGAAAGCTTTTGATGTACAAATGATGTTGCTTAATCTCATCGTCAACCAAATGAGAACTTTAGATGGATTAGTGTCATGTCTAAAAAAGAAATTGTGTCAAAAACACCAAATCCCTAACACAACCTTTTGCACTATGTTTGCGGGGGAACGGAGACACACTTCTAGTACTGTGGCTTACTATAATGAAGAAATCTTCTTCCAAATTATTAGATTATTATTTGCTGTTCATACAGATGGTCAGTACTATGAGGTGATACAAGGTACAACAATACCAAATCAAAACGTAGTATCTAGAAATACAGTAGGTATAATAAGGGATCACATTTTACAGGAATGTCTTCTTGCTCCAGTGTGTAGGAGTAGCAGTACAGCAGTAACTGTAACATAAGGCAAGAGTCAACTGATTTCTAAGAATCTTTAAAATGGAAAAACAGAACTTTGCAAACTCTGGATTCTTGTAGAGTAACAAGGCTATCTAACCTACAAGGGCATTCATTGTCTTGCTTATCAAAAGAGATGTGTGGCAGTACTTTTGATCATTTTCAAATGCTATATATTCCTATATGTGTATCATACCAAAATGCACAGTCTAGTTAGAAAGCTGTATTTTGAGAAACGTCCAGCTGTGCATTTAGAAGCTTTAAATAAAGTTTGTTTACGTGGCACTCTGAAGTTACAAATATTTTATAGAAGATGTTCAATTAACAGGGGACTGAAAGTAACCCTGAAGTAAGTGATGTAGCAGTAAAACCTACTAGTGAGAGAAGGTACAGGTATTCTATTAGACAACTTCAGCAAAAAATACAAGAATTTAGTGCAACATCTGCTGAAATTCCTTACAGAATATGTGTTTTTTTGCCGTATAGAGTACAAGGCAGAAGCTAGGCAGAAAACAGATATCTGTGCAAAAAATCAAGAGGAAGGCCTTTATCGGTGGATTAAACCTATCGTGCATTTAATTGCAGAGGACTGCTTTGATTTATGTATCAGGCAGTTTGCATAAGCAAACTTAATGATAATATAAATGCAGCTTTCACAGTATGTTTGAAATGTTTCCAATCCCTCATGAACTGCTAGATCTGGAAGTTTATGACACATTCTGATCCAATCAGTATACCCTTTTCAAGCAAATTGAGAATAAAGACAAAACGTGCAAAAATACCTCCAAGTGAATTAGTGCAAGGCCATTAAAGAAATTTTGGACACCGTTCACTAGACTTTAAATGGAATATTGAATTGAATGGAGTCTTTGCTACCACACCATTTACTAGAACCACTTGTGGTTCTAGTAAAAGGTGTGAGAGCAAAGACTGAGAAAGATTTGACAGGAATTGGTTAGCATTAGACCTGGCATCCTTGGTGTGGTTTCCCCTAACATATTTGCCCTGTGACCTACTTTTTTGCTGACCTCGTTTTTGTCGGCTTTAGAACTCAAGACATCTTACCAGTGCTAAAGTGTATGTGTTCTCTGCTTAAAACATGGTAACATTCGCTTACCACAATTGACACATTTTATCCCTAGTAAAGTGCACTATATGTGCCCGTGGCCTCTAAGTTAAATGTCACTGGTGGGCCTACAGCACTGATTGTGCCACCCACTTTAGAAGCCCCTTAAACATGACTCAGGTCTGCTGTTGCATAGCCTGTGTGTGTAGTTTTAAATTGCCATGTCATCCTTGCATGCTGACCTCCTTGCCAGGATCAAAACTTCATATGTCACCCACAAGGTAGGCCATACACAGCCCAAAGACAGGGTTGAGTGTATCCAAAATGTAGGACATGTACCTTTAAGTTTAACATGTCCAGGTAATGAAAACTCTTGAATTCGTCTTTCACTTCTGCAAGGCCTATCTATCCGACTGATTAACACTGGAATTACCTTATTACATTTTTTAAGTGTAATTTCCACTTAGGAAGAGATGGGGTCTCCAAGTACAGTGTCTCTAGGATCGCAATTTAAAATCACCACTGCTGGTGAAGTTGGAACTTAAATCGTAATTCTGAAAATGCCACTTTTAGAGAGTTGGTGTTTTCTTACCTCAAATCATCTGGTGCCTTCTGCCTATCTCTGAATACACATCTGGATGGGTGACAGCTAGGTTCTTGTGTGTTCACTCCAGACAGCCATATACAAATGAAGCTTAGGCGTGACTGATGGGCCATCAACATTCTGGTGTTCCATCTTGGACAGGATGGGAGGGTGGCACTGACAATTATTCCTGAATGGGCTGTGTCCTGATCTCACACAAAGGGTTGCATAACCCCCTGTAGTGAGTCTGGAGCCAGGAAAGGAAGGGAAGGGACTCTGTGCACTTCAAAAGCTTCACTTTAAAGTCTTTCCCATTTCAAAGGCACAAATGAATAAAAGAAATTAACTTCTGATCCAACCAAATCTGAACACTTCTGGATCTGTTCATACTCTGCCAGGAAGAAGAACTGCTATGCTGTTGAAACTGCTTTCACCCTGCTGCTGGTGGAATCTGCTGAACTCCTGCTCTTTATTGCTGACAAGCTGCTGGCTGCCCTCCTTTTCTGGCAGTGAGGCGGATTGAACCTGAATCTCTCCAATCCTGAGCAGAGTGACCCGAAGGGCTTGCTGGTTTGCCTCCTGTTCTTATGACCTCTTAGAGACACAAAAGATTTCCAACACATCTGCTGCTGCTCCTGGATCTATCTTTATCCAGCTTGTGACCCCCAAGAGGTGGCCCTCCAATTCTGGGATGTTAAAAGTGGTGTTGTGGTTCCTGAAACCAAGCTTTTGGGCTCTTTGTGACCACGAATGGGCCTGCTTGCACCGGAACTGCACAGCTTAAACAAAGAATCAGCTCGAGCCACCAAGTTAATCTCTTCACACAACAAGCAACACAGAGGCTCCAGTCAGCCCATCCCTGACATCTGGCTGACTCTTTGCACCTGAGGACCACTTCCAGTGACACTCTTATTGCTCCTGGGGAACTTCTTCAGCATAAACGGGGCTATTGGCTCAACTTTGAAAAAGTAAAACTTCAGCAGGACTTGCCTCGGACTGCATCCTACCTGCACTGCATTGTGGTCGGCCTGAACTCTTGGTTTTCTCCTGGTCTAGTGCGACCAGGAATCCCCGATTGGAGCTTTATTCTTTTAAACACTATATTGCATTTTAATCTTTAAAAATTCATCTATCAACTTCTGCTTATTGGCTTTTTGTAGTTTTGGTCTTGTCTTACTCCTAAAATTAAGCTCTATTTTTCTATCCCAGTGTGGGGTGTTGATGCTTGTAGTGTTTCCCAAATATGTTACACATAGGCCCTCATTACAACATTGGCGGTAAAAGCTGCTTACCGCTGTGCAGAAGACCGCCAACACACCGCCGCGGCCGGGGAAATCCGCCACGGTCATTATGACCCACAGCTCGGAATCTGCCAAAATTGGCACACCCACACAAGTCCGCCACACCACAGGTCAGTGATAAAC
This sequence comes from Pleurodeles waltl, assembly GCF_031143425.1. Classification (NCBI taxonomy): domain Eukaryota; kingdom Metazoa; phylum Chordata; class Amphibia; order Caudata; family Salamandridae; genus Pleurodeles; species Pleurodeles waltl. The sequence continues at coordinate 416,923,753 of NC_090438.1, read as the reverse complement.
TGGCGATAACAAAACCTCCACCGTCACGCCAACAGAAATACGCCCACACTATCACAACCCACGAATCCACACTGCTGTCTTTCAACCGCGGTATTCCATTGGCGGTACACACCGCCACGCTCAAAATACACACACATTTACAAAACACTACCTCAAAGGACAATTACAAATACACACACCTGAAACACATACACACACCACTCCCACACACCCAATACAATATAAAACACACACACACATCACCCACAAACCCCTACTACCAAAATCCCGAAAGAAGGCCAGAGAGAGACACTACATACTACAACCAAGCATCACTCACACCACCCCATGGCACAGCAAAGACACCCCAGGTTCTCTGAGGAGGAGCTCAGGGTCATGGTGGAGGAAATCATCCAGGTAGAGCCACAGCTATTCGGATCACAGGTGCAGCACACCTCCATAGCTAGAAAGATGGAGCTATGGCGAAGAATAGTGGACAGGGTCAACGCAGTGGGACAGCACCCAAGAAATAGGGATGACATCAGGAAGAGGTGGAACGACCTACGGGGTGAAGGTGCGTTCCGTGGTATCAAGACACCACCTTGCGGTTCAGAGGACTGGTGGCGGACCCCTAGCTCCTCCCCCACAACTAACAACATGGGAGGAGCAAGTCTTGGCTTTTCTGCATCCTGAGGGCCTTGCAGGAGTAGATGGAGGAATGGACTCTGGTAAGGCAATTCTTTACTACTATATCCCCCACCCTACCTGCATGCCATGACATACCCCCACCTTCGCTCTCACCCCCATCACTCCAACTCCTCACAAGTGTCCCAATATCACAAACCACCCATCCCAACGCCAAGCCCTGCATGCAACAACAAAGCATGGACACCCATCACCAAAGCATGGCCACTGCACATACCCATACACCCCCCTAAACCATCATCACACAAGGTACCACACAGGAATGCAAGCACTGGGGTACACGGTCACCCACCCATTGCACACCATGGCACACACAGATGCAATAGTCATGCTTTTATACCCCTGCAGGACCCCTACCCAACGTCACCGCACAGGAGGGTCCAGACATGTCCACACCACCAACAGAAGAGGCCCACAGTGATGACAGCAGCTCTGTCCAACTGGATCTAGATGACCAGCCCGGCCCATCTGTGACCTCGGGACAGTCGGTTCCCCTGACACAGTCACAGGCCACCACAGAGCTTCCCCCCTATGGAAACACCAGCACAGCACCCACCCAGCGGGCCCATACCTCTGTCCCCAGGACACGTCAATCAGCAGTGTGTCCACCACTACAGGGAACCCAGGCTAACCCACCATCCCAACAACAACAGGGACCTGGGGGCAGTGGCAGTGGGCACACGGTCCAGGGGACAGAGGCCCAGGGAAACAGGGGAACTGGGAGGGCTGCTGTGCGACAGGGGGAGGACAGACCCAGGGAACCCACTCTCCACAAGGCCGTCTCCAACATCATGGGAGTGTACCACCATTCCCAGGAGATGATGGCAACAGTACTGGCCAAGTTTCAGGAGACCCAGCGGCTGCAGGAGGAATAGTATTTGGGGTTCAGGGAGGAACTCAGATCCATCAATTCCCCCCTGGGCACCATCGTAGGGGTGCTGAAGGAAGCCCTCAACACCAGGAGGGACACTGTGGCACAACAAGGGGCCCCTGACACTAGCATGGACGATGAACTGCCCACCACCTCCGCCGGCGCTAGTGTACAGGAGGCACCGCCACAGGACCACCACACCAGCACCCCACCACCTGCAGAGGGAGAACCACCCCGGAAACGGTCCCTGAGATCCAGGACAAAGACAGAGAATGATGGCAAGACCCCCGCCAAGAAATGAGACTGCCCTGAATGTCATCCTTTTGTCCCACCTTGTCACCCTGTCCATCCTCAAACTGCCCCAGCTCCACTTCCTGTGCCCCTTTGGACTATGCACCTGTGAGACTAATAGACTGGACTCTGCCATGGACATTTCTCCACAATCACCCCTCACCATTTTACAACCCCCTCCAATATTGAGCACTTAAAAAAACACCCTGAAAGCACAAAACAATCTGGAGTCTGTCTGTGATTTCAAAATGGTGTATTAGCAATTACAGTGACAAAATGCTCTTTCAATTGTAATGTCAACATACCTATGTCACACAGCTCTACTCCATGAGGAAACAAAGCAGATGTCACACAGTGGGACCCACATCTGTGAAATCGTAAGGGAAAGTGACAACTCAGTGACCATACACTGGGTGAAAAGGACAGACAGTAGAGAGGTAGTAGTGTTAAAGTACATTTAGTAGGCAGGTTTGTATTCTTACCTGTGTCTCACTGGAAGTATTGCAGGATCACAGAGTCCCTGTTGTCGATGCCCTCTTCTTCTGCTTTCTCGTCTTTGCTGTCCACAGGCTCCACAGCTGCCACAACACCTCCATCAGGACCATCCTCCTGCAGAAAAGGCACCTGTCGTCGCAAAGCTAAGTTGTGAAGCATACAGCAGGCCACAATGATCTGGCACACCTTCTTTGGTGAGTAGAATAGGGAACCACCTGTCATATGGAGGCACCTGAACCTGGCCTTCAGGAGGCCAAAGGTCCGCTCTATAATCCTCCTAGTTCGCCCATGGGCCTCATTGTAGCATTCCTCTGCCATTGTCCTGGGATTCCTCACAGGGGTCAGTAGCCATGACAGGTTGGGGTAACCTGAGTCACCTGTAAATGGCGAGGGACAACTGTTAGACACACACTAACCTGTAGGGATATCCCCAGACCCAGACAACTATTCCCAACAATTTGGTTCCAGGTGCTCACCTAATAGCCACACACAGGGCCATATTTATACTCCGTTTGCGCCGAAATTGCGTCGTTTTTTTTGACGCAATTTCGACGCAAAACTAACGCCAACTAACGCCATATTTATACTATGGCGTTAGAGGCGAATAGCGCCAAAGTTCCCGGAATGTGCGTCATTTTTTAGCGTGAACCCCTTCCTTGCGTTAATGATATGCAAGGGAGGCGTTCCAGTCTAAAAAATGACTCCCAGGCCTTTACGTGGTATTTATACTCCCGGGCAAAAGAGACGCCCGGGAGTTGGCGTGGCTAAAAACGGCGCATTTGCGCCACTTTTTAACGCCTGCTCAGGGCAGGCGTTAAGGGGCCTGTGGGCTCAAAATGAGCCCACAGGTGCCCTCCCATGCCCCCAGGGACCCCCCCTGCCACCCTTGCCCACCCCAGGAGGACCCCCAAGGATGGAGGGACCCACCCCAGGGACATTCAGGTAAGTTCAGGTAAGTATAATTTTTTATTTTTTATATTTTTTTTTGGTGGCATAGGGGGGCCTTATTTGTGCCCCCCTACATGCCACTATGCCCAATGACCATGCCCAGGGGACAGAAGTCCCCTGGGCATGGCCATTGGGCAAGGGGGCATGACTCCTATCTTTACAATGATAGGAGTCATGTTGATGGGGGATGGGCGTCGTTAAAAAATGGCGCAAGTCGGGTTAAGACGATTTTTTCGACGTAACCTGACTTGCCCCATTTTAAGACGCCCATGCGCCATTTTCCCCCTACGCCGGCGCTGTCTGGTCTACGTGGTTTTTTCCCACGCAAACCAGGCAGCGCCGGTCTGATTGCGCCGTCTAACGCCATTCCATAAATACGGCGCCCGCTTGGCGCTTCAGAATGGCGTTAGACGGCGCAAAACTTTTTGACGCTAAACTGCGTTAGCGCAGTTTAGCGTCAAAAAGTATAAATATGGGCCACAGTGCCTCTGGAGTTGCCCCATCACATAAGGGATGCTGCTATTCCGCAGAATGTAAGCGTCATGCACTGAGCCAGGGAATTTGGCATTAACATGGGAGATGTGCTGGTCTGCCAAACACACCATCTGCACATTCATCCAATGGTAAGTCTTCCGGTTTCTGTACACCTGTTCACTCCTGCGGGGGGGACCAAGGCCATATGTGTCCCATCAATGGCACCTATGATGTTGGGGATATGTCCAAGGGCATAGAAGTCACCTTTCACTGTAGGCAAATCCTCCACCTGAGGGAACACGACGTAGCTCCGCATGTGTTTCAGCAGGGCAGACAACACTCTGGACAACACGTTGAAAAACATAGGCTGGGACATCCCTGATGCTATAGCCACTGTTGTTTGAAATGACCCACTTGCAAGGAAATGGAGTACTGACAGCACCTGCACTTGAGGGGAGATTCCTGTGGGATGGCGGATAGGTGACATCAGGTCTGGCTCGAACTGGGCACACAGTTCCAGGATTGTAGCACGATCAAGCCTGTAAGTGATGATTACATGTCTTTCCTCCATTGTCGACAGGTCCACCAGCTGTTCACCGGAGGATGCCGCCATCTCCTCACATGTCCCAGTGGACTGTGCCTATGAAGGACAACAGCGAGCACAGAGTCAACCAACTCAGAGGTACGTAAACACAGCTTACTCAGAAAACCATTCATAACCCGATTTTTGCCTGTATGAGTGTTGAGCCAAGGCCTAAGTATGTGTGACGCAGTTATAAATCAAGCCATGTGGGCCCCTGAAATGGCGGCTGCCTGACCTGTAATGTGGGACAATGGGATACGAGGTAACTGCGCTGGCGTTGTACACCGTCACGGTAGGCGGTCGAAGACCGCGGCGCAATCCTGCATTGGTTAACATTGGACCCTATGGGTCCCAGGAGCCAATGACGATGTACGCCGGCGGTGACGGTACGCACCGCCGTGGACGTGACCGCCATTTTCTATCTGTTCAATCATTCGATACCTGATATTTGACAGGAGAGAACCTACACTGCAAGTGCTGCTGTGACCTCAGTCTGGAAGAGACAATGGCTCGTGTGTCATGGGATAAGGGCCCCTGAATTCACCACGGAGGAGTTGGAGAAACTTGTGGATGGGGTCCTCCCCCAGTTCACGCAACTCTACGGTCCTCCAGACAAAGAGGTAAGTACACTGTGAGCATGCTGTATAGGCAATGCCTGTGTGGAGTTGGGTGGATGAAAGAGAGGGGGGTGGAGAATGAGGCGTGCATGAAACGACGGTTAGTGCATGTGCCACATGGCAAGGATAGGGATGCGGGCCAATGACTGTGACAGTGCAGTTGGTAATAACTTCTCTTTTTCCCCTGTACAATTCCTGTAGATCAGCGCCCACCAGAAGAAGGATATTTGGCATGCCATCGCAAAGGACTTCCTGACCCTGGGTGTCTATCACAGACGGAGCACCCACTGCCGGAAAAGATGGGAGCACATTCGCCGCTGGAGCAAGAAGATGGCGGAGGCCCAGCTGGGATTGGCCTCCCAACGTGGGAGGAGTGTCCATCGCACCATGACCCCCCTGATGTTCAGGATCCTGTCGGTGGCGTACCCGGAGTTGGATGGGCGCTTGAGAGCATCACAGCAGCAACAAGGTGGTGAGTACACTCCCATTCTGCTGATTCAGCGTGCAGTGGAGATGTCTGGGTGGGGAAGGTGGGCTGTGGGTTTTTCCTAGGCCAGGACGAGTGTGCTAGTTAAGTCCCCTTTTTCAGGCAGACCCTATGCAACCTTCCCCACCTGGGTACAGTGCCAACTACACCTAGTCCGGCTCCTGTGAAATCCATGTGTGCAGATATCAGCCATAGCCTTGTAGGCCATTTACCAGGCATGGAATAGTGGACCCCAAGTGTACGGTGTAGTGCAGGGGGCTTCTTTGTCTGCCGTGTCCGCCAACAGTAGCGGTAATGCATGCACTCAACTTGTCTTTCTTCTGTCTTCCCCCCCTTTTTGTGGTCTCCCTGTACTTGTGTGCATTAGCATCATCAGGCGGAGGAGCAGTGGCACTGGAGCAGGAGGAAGCTGCATCCCACATGGCCCTGGAGGGCAACACTACGGAGTCTGATTTCACCAGTGGGACGGAAGGCGAGGGGAGCTCCACGGCGAGGACAGGAGCTGACACCAGCGATAGGGACTCGTCCTCTGATGGGAGCTCCCTTGTGGTGGCGGCCCCATCTGTGCCCCCCGCATCTACAGTTGCAGCCGCCACCCCCCCTCCAGCACCGCCCTCCCAGCAGCCCCTCAGCCTTTGCCCCGTGCCCGCTCACCCAGGAGGGTGGGTATCTCCTTCGCCCCAAGCACCACAGCCCCTGCCCCAGTCACCCCTGCTGCCCTCAGTGAGGAGGCCATTGACCTTGTCAGGTCCCTCACTGTTGGGCAGTCTACCATTTTGAATGCCATCCAGGATGCAGAGAGGCAATTGCAACAAACCAATGCATTCCTGGAGGCAATTCATTCTGGTCAGGCAGCCCTTCAGCGAGCTTTTCTGACTCTGGCCTCAGCACTGATGGTAGCCATTGTCCCTGTCTCTAGCCTCCCCCCTCCAACTTCCTCCACCCAGACCCAATCCCCTGTACCTCAGCCTACCCCAAGCACACCATCAGACCAGCATGCACACACCTCAACACACAAGGGAAGCTCAGGCAAGCATCACACACATGCAGACATAGCAACATCCACTGTCTCCACTGTGTCCCCCTCCTCCTTGTCTCCCTCCTACCTCCCAGTCTTGTCTCCACTCACACCTGCATGCACTACATTTACAGCCACTACGTCCATCACCAGCACACCCACCACCACACCCCGCTCATGTGCAGTCACCACCCCCACTACCATTCACACATCCCCTGTGTCCTCTCCCAGTGTGTCTGTGACGCCACCTCCCAAGGTACACAAACGCAGGCACACACCCACCCAACAGCCATCTACCTCACAACAGCCTCCAGCGCATACACCTTCACCCAAAGTCACCAAACGTACACCTCCTACAACCACTACCTCTTCCTCCACTCCCAAACCCCCTCCAGCTACCCGTCCCAGTGTTCCTAAGAAACTTTTCCTGTCCACCCTTGACCTCTTTCCCTCACCTCCCCCACCCCGTCAGTCTCCTAGGGCCCGACTCTCCAGGTCCCAACCTAGCACCTCAGCCACAACATCTCCGGCACCAGTGGTGCCAGTAGTCATCGGATTCTGGAGTGCATCAGGCAGCAGGGCAGCCAGTGTGGCAAGGAGCCACAGCACGGACAGTCCCCCACCTGTCAAGCATCAAACGTTGGCCAGTGCCCGGCGGGAGAGGGGAAAGACAACAGCCAGCAAAGCTGCCCCCAGGGGCATAGGTGGGAGTGTGGAGTCAGCAGCGACACCTTCCAAGGTAGGGAAGGGGCACAAGAAACCTGGCAAGTCTGGGAAGATCACCACGGCGGAGAAGACCGCCAGCAGCCCCGCTGGCCCAGAGAAGACTGCCAGCATCAGCCCCGCTGCCCAGGAAGCAACCGCCAGCAGCCCCGCTGGCCCAGAGAGGACCACCAGCATCAGCCCTGCTGCCCAGGAGGCAACCGCCAGCAGCCCCGCTGGCCCAGAGAGGACCGGAGGCAGCAGCCCCGCTGCCCAAGAGGCAAACGCCAGCAGCCCCGCTGGCCCAGACAGGACTGTCAGCAGCTGAAGCGCTGCCCAAGACAGGACCGCCAGAAGCACCGCTGCCAAAGACAGGACCGCCACAAGCACCGCAGGCCCATGAGCTCCAAATGCAATGACGCTACTGAGGCCGCCACGAGAAGGATGAAGCACTCTGGGCACCAAGCCCCCTCCAGAACCAGTGGAGTATCACATCCACTGCCTCTGTACTTAGCAGGATGAAGCACTCTGGGCATCAAGCCCCCCCCCCCCAAGAACCAGTGGAGTATCACATCCACTACCTCTGTCCTTGGCAGGATGAAGCACTCTGGGCACCAGGTCCCCTCCAGAACCAGTGGAGTATCACATCCACTACCTCTGTCCTTGGCAGGATAAAGCACTCTGGGCACCAAGCCCCCTCCAGAACAAGTGTAGACTTACATCCACTACCTCTGTCCTTGGCAGGATGAAGCACTCTGGGTACCAAGTCACCTCCAGAACCAGTGGAGTATCACATCCACTACCTCTGTCCTTGGCAGGATAAAGAACTCTGGGCACCAAGCCCCCTCCAGAACCAGTGGAGACTTACATCCACTACCTCTGTCCTTGGCAGGATGAAGCACTCTGGCCACCAAGCTCCCTCCAGAACCAGTGGAGTATCACATCAACTACCTCTGTCCTTGGCAGGATGAAGCACTCTGGGCACCAAGCCCCCTCCAGAACCAGTGGAGACTGTTATCCACTTGAGAGACAGTGGGTTTGCACTCCCCAGGATTGAACAGTGGGCAAACCACCCACTGTAGAGACTTGAGAGACTGTGGCTTTGCACTCCCCAGGATTGAACAGTGGGTAAACCAACCACTGTAGAGACTTGAGAGACTCTGGCTTTGCACTCCCCAGGATTGAACAGTGGGCATGTGGTCCGCTCGTGGATTTGACGTCATGCACTCAACCGGCTGAGGTGCCCTCCCTTTCCCTTCCCCCTGAGGTGCCTGTTTTATTTCTATCTGATGCCCCTGTAGTGTTCTCTCCGTCACGTTCGGGTATCTTGTGTGGGCCTCACCCATGCAGTGTGGGCCCAGTGGTCCACGGACTTTAAGGGTGGAATACCCTGGACTAATATTCTTGGTGTATATATTTGTAAATAGTGTATGTATATTATTTGACTACTGAATTTTAATATATTACAATCGTTCAGCTCATTTCCTTTTGTCTTTGCATTCTTACAGGGGGGTGTAACTGTACTGTATCATGCTATATTGGTGTGTGTGATCTAGTGGGTGAGGATGGGGGTGGGGTGGGGGTTTTGCGTGTTGCGTGTGTGTGTCACTGTTTTCTCCCTCCCCTGTGTCGTAGGTGCAGTACTCACCGTGGTCTTCGCCACCGGCGTTCGTGCTCCTGGTAGAGGAGCAGGAAGATAAAGGCTGGTAATATGTGGAGCTCTGGCTCCATGGCATCCTGGTTCCTCGTGGGGTATTCAGATGTGAGCGTTTTCCCTTAGGAGTTCTGTTTCCGCCGTGTTTTTTAGTTCACGGTTAATCCGCCCCGGAAAAGGTGGCGGATTGGTAGGTTATGATACTGTGGGCGGTACATTGTCTCCCGCCTGTCTGTTGGCGGTGACTGCTGTGCTATATGTTTGTACCGGCCTTTTCTTTTCCGCCGGCCTGTTGGCGGTCTTACTGCCGCTTTAGCACCGACCGCCAGGGTTGTAATGACCACCATTTTCTCTTAAGTTAAAGTCTGCCTTCTCTGTGCCAAGCTACCAGAGGGTGAACCCAGCTTATGTTATGATATGTCTGTGACTTACCCTGACTAGGATTGTGGTTCCTGCTTGGACAGGATGCATACCTCTGCTGACCAGAAACACAGTTTCTAAAAGTTAGAATAGAGAACGCAAAAGGTAGAGCTGTACCACACATTAAAAAGAAACATTTGCTGCAAAGATGTTTATGTAGATCAGCATGTAGCATCACTGGACACACCAACTTTAAAGTCTACTCATAGAGGACAGTTTGAAAGCGTAGATTCCGCAAAAATGATTTAATGGGTGACATATTAGAATTAAATAAAAAAACAAGCATAAGGTGAACTCATTAGTGTGCTGCTTTCTGCATCTGTTTCCAGCAGGAGAAGGAGGGTGTTATGATGAATATCCAGTGCAGATTTCAGTTGGAGGGTACAGACTAGACTAGAGTGCCCCCTGAAAATCAGTAATTCAGAAAAAAATCCTGTGATTTTTCACTTTCTTTTTGTGAGTGAACCCTTTGTTTTGTCATACTCAAATTGTGAAGACAGGAGCATGATTTCAAAATATGAGTGCAAGAGATTTTGCTGAGAAAGTGCATGGGAAATATGAGAATCTTGAGTGCAAACTCATGGCATGCTAATATGGACCAGTGAGTACTAGTCCAGTCGACTGATGAGGCCCAAGGCACCTACCCGGTACATAACTCTTAACTGTGCAGGCTATACCTGGGATGGTTTAAACAACTTCATGAGAGAAGCAAACTCCAACATTGCAGGCATAAACTTTGAAACACTGGGAGAATTGTGCTCCTTGGATCTAGGAAATGTTTGCAGGCACTTTATCCATAGATTACAAGCAATACTTAACTTTGTCCCAACAAAAGAAGTCCTTGCTAGAGGTTCTCCACATATTCACATGATATTGTAGGTAAATGGTGTGCTCAAATTTGAACAGAATGCTGATGAGTCATTTTTGCCATTTAGTGACCAGTATATAATGTGAGTTTCCCAGTGAGTCTGAGAACTGAACCCTTAGACAGGTATGATTTCAGAGCCACTGATGTGACAAGTACTGTCACTGTAGATACAGTGCCAAAGGGAAATACTACACCAAGTATTGCTTTTGTTTCCCTATGCCTGTTATCTTTAAAGTTATATGTAAAATGTTTCATGTCTACAGTCAGTCATATAGTCACAGCAAATCTCCTAGGAATACACACAACATTAAGAGAAGTAAGGCATCCAAACTCATCAATGACTACAATACTGTCATTTGATGTGAAATGCAAACATGGGCATTCAGTTTGTAGCTAACAATTTTATTGCTGATGCTCAATACATTTCTTCTTACATTACAAAGCTTATCTGAAAAGACAGAAATTAATGTGGTATGGGAAGAGATTTCAGCGGAAAAGTGTTTAACAAATAAGTTGTATAACTTCAGTCAGGAAATGCTTTCCCACAGCATTGTTAGTTCCTAAAAGACATGTGCTCTATTATTTCAACTTGTTTACATGTGATGTTCAAATCAATTTTTTGGATTTGTTTAGGCCTTGATTCTAAGCATAACAGTGTACTGAATCATTTTGATGAAATTGATTAGCTTGCATACTTTGATCTTGATAAAACAGACAATGTCAAAATAAATATGCTGTTTACTTACTACCCAAATCAAATTGTTCATTTAGAAAACCTCTGACTGTATGAAGTAACTTAGTTCTACCCATACAGAAAAAGAAATGTTGAACAAAACATTGAAATTAGCCAGTTAACTGTATCTGGCTGTAATGGATATTTAGTGAGAGACAGATAACCAAATCTCATCAGCCACCGGAAAGTCAGTTGTCAAAATGCAGATAAAAAAGAGCTCTTTTGTTTGGTTCTTCTGTAACTCTTCAGGCATTGGTGCAATGAAGATGAACACTTAGGTAATTATGACTGCTATGAGGATGCTTTCAATGCAATGTTTCCTACTTATTTGAAAATGTTGAATGATGAGATTCAATAACAGAAAACAAAAGCATATGAAGTTATGATGAATAGCTCACCAGGCAGCCAGAGTTCAGTACCTCATAGTCAAGGTCCTCTTAGGCAACCTATTATACTCATTATATATGAGGCCATTGGTATGAATATGGTGTACAATGCTATGGATCAGGTTAAGGTCCAGCCTATTCACTCATACAATTTAGTTGCTGGACTAAAGGAAAAGCAACTACAGAGTTACTAGGAAATAACTGCTTCGTTGGATAATGGAATTATGCATGATAATTCTGAATGTACATGCACCACATTCAAGCCTACACATCTCTATGTTAGCATACAAGCATGTACTGGTAAAAGTTTCCTGATAAAGGGGCTTACAACATATGTCCATGAAAAAACAGATTGTATTCTTTCTTGTGTCGTAACAGCACCCACTGGAGGAGTTCCCTAAATGGTTCAAAAAGATTGTGCTTATCAAGTTACCACTGGACGAGTGTGCTCAGTTCAATACTGAAATGCTGATGTTGTAGAAAGAGGAAATGATGTAAGGACAAGATGGAGCATCAAGGATTGAGTTTACCACTGTGTCAATCTGTGGTAAAGAATCATTAAAGACTTAAGAAGTTAGGGTCACAAACAGCTAGTTTAGAGAAAAATGTAAGCCTGTGTAAAAACTGTAAACTAATTCTGTGATGGAATTTGAATGTTGAGGAAGGCTTAGTGAATGATGCTAGGGAAATGTGTTTGCCTTAATCACATAGCCAATAATGAATAAGTTTATTTGCGAAGCGTAACTGTCACTCAAAAGAGAGCATCCTGATGCTTTGCTGGGAGTACTATAGATCCCTGAGGGTGACCAGATAGAGATTAAATGAATGACATGCAGAGGGAGTCAGTGGCCCAAATTAGCCAAGTGTTAAGTTCTTTTTTATATGCTGATTCACATCCACTTGTGTGCATCATATTGGGAAGTAGCTTCCAGGCTTAGAGCCTAAAACTGCAAAATACTTTCCACTTCGTGATTTTAGTTAAAATGAGGGAGGCTTCAGAAAGTTCTCAGGGGATGATCTTTAAGTTTGTTAGGACAGATATGGACAGAGATGGTCATTAAGCTATTTTGGGCAGAAACAATTGGAAGCTCTATAAACAAGGACAAGAAACTTAAAAAGGACCCTTTTATGTTTTGGAATCCAGTGAAGTTTGTTTGGTGTGGCTGATGCAGAAGGTCTTCTAGGGAGTTTCAGAACCAGTCTAGCAGCTGAGTACTTTACCATCTGAAGTTTCTGAATGATGGTTTAGGCAGTGCCAGCTTAAAGACTGTTACAGTAGTCCAATCTTGACAAGATTAACTCAAAGGCCACGGTTTTCCTGGCTGCCAGATGCAAAAGATTGAAGAAGGATTTCAATTATTTTATAAGAATAAACACATCCCAGCAATGGCCGATGCTTGCGGGAGAGAAGATAACTCAGTCTCAAATTTTACCCCAAGATTCTTTGCAACTGTTGGACCTGGCATCCCTGGGGTGCTCTCACCTGTCTTTTTTTGCCTCTGCTTCCCATGTATTGACTGTGTGCTGGACTCTGTTTTGCTGTTTTTTGCACTCTGGGCACTTTACCACTACAGACCAGTACTAAAATGCAAGTGCTCCTGGGTAAAATGTATGTGTAGTTGGCTTTCCATGATTGGCATATTTGATTTACTAGTAAGTCCCTAGTAAAGTGCACTAGAGGTACCCATGGCCTGTAAATCAAATGCTACTACTGGGTCTGCAGCGCTGGTTGTGCCACCCACATTGGTAGCTCTGTAAACATGACTTAGACCTGCCACTGCAGTGTCTGTGTGTACAGTTTTAACCTGTGAATTCGACCTGGCAAGTGTATCCACTTGCCAGGCCTAAACCTTCCCTTTTTATACATGTAAGGCACCCATAAGGTAGGCCCTTGGTAGCTCTGTGGGCAGGGTGCAGTGTATGTTAAAGGTTACATGCCCTAACAGTGAAATACTGCCAAATTCAGTTTTCGATGTTGTAAGGTCTATCTCTTTCATAGGTTAACATGGGGGCTGCCTTTAACTAACTTTTAAGTGCAGATCCCCCTTCAGAGCAGATAGAATTATAGAGTTTGGTGTCTCTGAACTCACAATTTAAAAATACATCTTTTAGTAAAGTTGGTTTTTAAATTGTCAGTTTGAAAATGCTACTGTTAGAAAGTGGGCATTTTTCTGCTTAAACCATTCTGTGACCTGCTTAAACCATTCTGTGACTGTTTTTGGATTCTCTGTCTGGGTCAGACTGACAGTTGGGCTGTTTGTGAATCCACTCTAGACAGAGAGACAAAGGGAGCTGGGGTGTGGGCTGCATTTCCTGATGGGCCATCTGAGCTTGATTGGAGGGAGGAGTGGTCACTTACACCTGCATGGGATGTGCCTGCCCTCTCACAATGCAGTCTCCAATCCCCTGGTGTGTGTCTGGAGCCTGGCCTGCTCAAGGCACGATCTTTTGAACAATAGACACTTTCCTTTGGAAGTTTGCCTACTTCAAATGCAGAGAGGGGTATAAGTAGTTCACCCAAAACCCCAGACTTTTAGATTTCTTCTGGGATCAAGAGGAACCCCTGCTAATGAGAAGAGCTTAACAGCTGAGGAGAAATGCTGCCAGTGACTGTGCTTTGTTGGACTATCCTGCAGGTGCGGCTTCTGCCGGTGAAAGGGGTCAAAGACTGTACTTTGTTGTGCATTCCTGCTTGAGAAGAATCTCCAAGGGCTTGACCTGAGCTTGCCTTCTGTTTTGAAGGCTCAAGCCTATCAACGACTACCTCTGCCAGCACCTGGACTCTCTGCTGAGACTCCTGCCCTGCCAAGTGGTGTCCTATCCAGTCCCTGGGCCCTTGAAAGGTGAATTGTATGAAAAAGAGCTGAAATCCACGCTCACAACGCCGTGCGGGAAAATCTTTGACGCACCACCTGCAATGGGGCTGAAAAATGACGCGCCACCCTCTTTGCGGCAAAAATCGACTCTCCATCTCCATTGCAGCTGGGAGATTGACACATTGTGGCTGGAGAAACGATGTAAGACCCGCTTGCTGATGCTGATAACGACACAAACCCCACACAGTGTGGTTTTCTAACACTTTGCGATCGGATTTCTCGCACATCGTCCCTGGGCTTCAAAGTAATTGTGGACCTGTGCAGATCCAGGGTTTCCGGTCCGGAAATCAAGGCATTGATCTCTTGCAAGAGAGGAAAACAACGCATCGCCAACCTGACTGGTGAAGAAATGACACAGGGCCTCACTTGCAAGGAAGGAATCAACGCATCATTGACTTTTCTGACGCACACTCGCCCGTGTGGCTTTATTTTTGACGCAAACCAGGTACTTTGTGTAAAATCAATGTTTCCATTCTTTTCTATGGAGTAAGACTCTTATTATTCTGAAAATTCACATCTTGACTTGTGTATGTTGGATTTTAGTCCTTTTGGTCTTGTTTGATTTAAATAAATTTTACCTATTTTTCTAAACTGGTGTGATGTCCATTTTGTAGTGTTTTGACTATATTACTGTTTGTGTTGGTAGAAATACTTGACACATTGTTTCTGAGTTAATCCTGCCTGCTCGTGACAAGCTACCAAAGGGGGTGAGTGGGGGTTAACCAGGTGTGTTTCTCCTTTGCCCTGACTAGAGTGAGTGTCCTTGCTCAGACAGGAGGTAACCTGACTGCCAACCAAAGACCCCATTTCTAATAGCAACCATCAACATGACTGGGGTGCAGAATCTGGCCACCATTCCATGGGAAAAAACTGCAGGATTTTCCAAATATCAGTATTTCTATCAGAATTGCATTAGTAATAAAAGTGCATTTGAGTAATTATTATATTTGACCATATAGAGGAGCAAAAACAAATAGGTATGTGTACTTTCTGGTTCCTGTTAGTGAAAGATGTATATGTGCATAGAGAACATCTTCCTCTGTTTGGCCTATGCTGTCTCCATCCATAATTCTCAAGTTATACGTATGGATGTAGGTCAAAAGATTTCCGAAGAGAGGCTGTCCTGTGTTGCACTGTAACATCTTAAGTCTCTTTGAGAGCTGTACCTTCAAGACTTTGATAAAATCAAAGTAAATGTTGACAGTTCATGTATAGGAGAAGTTGTAATTGATTGAGAAGTCTGTATGGTCTTCATCTAGGTCATTGCCTGATCTATAAAAAAACTTTCCCACATAAAAACTTAGTAAAGTGTGTTAGGAACAGGAAGGCTGAAAACAGCAGACTATAAAACAACGGGTATTAAAAAAGGTGAATATGGAAAGAAATGGTCGGATGTCAGTTCCCCAATGTATATAGAGTTAACTGTTAATTCTTAATGTCCTGTTTGTGTTACCTCCAGTGACTCTGGGAATAGAAGAAAAAAAGACAAACCATTGTGGAGAGCCCTGTCAACTCTCCTGATGACTGTGCAAGGCCAGAAGGATGCTTGTCCCTCTGTGATAAGTATAAGTGATTGTGGCGATATATGAACTGGTGTCACAAATTTGACTTTAAATTTACATGAAGATGTGCAGTAAGTTACAATGCTAATGTTAGGTATTCTAGAAAATGATCATATACAAACAAATGTTTTCTTTGGAATACGCTACTCATGGAATCATAAATATGAGAATTGTCAACATACAGCAAATAACTCACATTTACTCAGAACAATTTGTGTTTGTAACCATACCAGATTGTAAATTATTGCCATTTGACAAATTAATAAAGAAAGTTGTGCAAAATAATATGTCCAGATAATAAAGCAGAAGTTCTATCAAATTTAATTGTTGATAGTAGCAATAAATACATAATTTACATGCTACAAAAGTGTCGAGCAAATGGCACTAAAACCAAAAGTAAAATGTCCACCTTTAAAGCTGGACAGATTACACTTTTAAGGAAACACACAGTATAGTCACCATCATTTTCCATGAGATACATAGTATTGAATCAGATCCCTACACAGGCTATTTGAAAAAGAAATCTGGGTGAACAGAGTTCAATAACTCTTTCCTCACATTCAAACAGAGATTACCTTGGTAATTACCAAACTATTATCTCATTTTTCTTGAATCAAAGTTCTAGAAAATTATATGTTGTCATCATAGAGATAAGTGTTCAAGCAATAATATTGTATACATTCTGTATGTATGTTGTCATGCAGCCAAGCAAAGGTGACAACCACATTGGGCCTTGCCTTTTTGAATGAAATATGCATCAATGATGGTGTCACCATTTGTAACTGTAGGAAAGTCCCATCTTCCCTGGCATGTTAACCCCATTTTTACTTGTATGTCAGTTTGTTTTTGCCTGTCTCACTGGGATCCTGCTAGCCAGGACCCCAGTGCTCATAGTTTGTGGCCTAAATGTGTTCCCTGTGTGGTGCCTGTGTCAATGAGACTCTGCTAACCAGAATCTCAGTGCTTATGCGCTCTCTTCTTTTAAAATTGTCACTGCAGGCAAGTGACCATTTTTACCAATTCTGATTGACACAATGGAACACCCTTATAATTCCCTAGTATATGGTACTTGGGGTTCCAGGGGATCCCTATGGGCTGCAGCATTTCTTTTGCCACCCATAGGGATCTCAGACAATTCTTACACAAGACTGCCAATGCAGTCTGAGTGAAATAATGTTCACGTTATTTCACAGCCATCTTACACTGCACTTAAGTAACCTATAAGTCACCTATATGTCTAACCCTCACTTAGTGAAGGTTACGTGCAAAGTTACTAAGGGGGTCAACGACCACGGAAGCAACAGGCTGGCGGTGCTTCCTGGGCCATTCTGACTGCGGCGGTAAAGCCGCGGTCAGAAAAGGGGAACCGGCGGTTTCCCGACGGTTTTCCCCTGGCCCAGGGAATCCTCCATGGCGGCGCTGCTTGCAGGGCCGCCATGGGGATTCCGACCCCCTTCCCGCCATCCTGTTCCTGCCGGTTTTTACCGCCAGGAACAGGATGGCGGGAACGGGTGTCGTGGGGCCCCTGGGGGCCCCTGCACTGCCTATGCCACTGGCATGGGCAGTACAGGGGCCCCCTAACAGGGCCCCATAATGATTTTCAGTGTCTGCTTTGCAGACACTGAAAATCGCGACGGGTGCCACTGCACCAGTCGCACCCCTGCAAATCCGCCAGCTCCATTCGGAGCCGGCTTCCTCTTTGCAGGGGCTTTCCCGCTGGGCCGGCGGGCGATCTTCTTGAGATCGCCCGCCGGCCCAGCGGGAAAGTTGGAATCACCGCCGCGGTCATTTGACCGCAGTGCGGTGTTTGGGCGGAATGACCCCCTAAGTGTGAGGGCACCCTGGCACTAGCCAAGGTGCCCCTACATTGTTCAGGGCAATTTCCACAGACTTTGTGAGTGCGTGGACACCATTACACGCGTGCACTACATATAGGTCAATACCGATATGTAGCTTTACAATGGTAACTCCGAACATGGCCATGTAACATGTCTAAGATCATGGAACTTTTCCTCCATGCAAAATCTGGTATTGGGGTGCCAATTCCATGCATCCCCGGGGCTCCAGCATGGACCCTAGGTACTGCCAAGCTAGCTCTCTGGGGTTTTTACTGCAGCTACCGCTGCTGCCAACCCACAGACAGGCTTCTGCCCTCCTGGGGTCTGGGCAGCCCAGTCCCAGGAAGGCAGAACAAAAGATTTCCTCTGAGAGAGGGTGTTACACCCTCTCCCTTTGGAAATAAGTGTTAAGGGCTGGGGAGGAGTAGCCTCCCCCAGCCTCTGGAAATGATTTGAAGGGCACCGATGGTGCCCTTCGTGCATAAGCCAGTGTAACTTACAGGTTTTAAGGAATATTGATTGAAAATTATGCGTGCCTTATAGAAGTTTGCAGTTTGTGCTCATTACAAATTATAATGTTACATTCACAATATTATTAGGGATTTTTCTAAATGAACATGATTTTCCCCATAGTTTAAAGATAACACGCATTTCTTTGAAATGTTGTCAGTGTTTGGCACATTTGGCTTCCTGTACTTGGTATGAGAATCCACTGAGTGTGAGAGGACAGCCTGAGAAAAATTATATTTAAGTCTAATAAAAGTTTAATTCTAATAGTTGTCAATAAATTTGTAATAAAATGTTTCAGAACCTGTTTAATAGGTATGATTGGTTGTAGTTAACCTGTTGATTAATATGGGATAAAGCTGGTCACAGTCTTAGTGAGTAAGTAAGCAGTTTTTTCAATTTTCCAAATGTGTGTGTTGTCACATACAGGCCATTTATTTTGTATAGAAAAGTCCCATGACAGATTTAACCATTTCCTACAGATATATGCCCTCATTACAACCCTGGCAGTCAGTGATAAAGCAGCGGGAACAACAGGCAGGCGGTAACAAAAATGGAATTATGACCACGGCAAAAACCGCTCAGACAGAAAGCCACTTTAACACACCGACCGCCATGGCGGAATCAACAAGCACCATAGCGGTAACTGCCAACAGCCAGGCGGAAGACAATGTACCGCCCACTCTATTATGACCGGCCTATCTGCCACCTTTTCCAGGGCGGTACCAACGACATCAAAAGCCTGGTGGAAACAGAGCTCATAAGTCAAAGGACTCACCTGTGGAGACTCAGTGAACAACCACGATGCAATGGAGCCCGAGCTGCAGGTTTTCCCCATGCTCGTCTGCCTTCTGCTGCATTATGAACATCAACTCCGGCGAAGACGACCACAGTGAGTACTACCGCCTAGCACACAAGGGAGGAGGGAGGAAAAAGAGAGTGACACACACACGAAACACGCAAAACCCCCACCCCCAAACACCATACACACAACCATGATCCAGTAACATTACATATTCACCCTGTACCCCTCAGGAATAATGCAAGGACAAAATGATTTGAAGAAAGTGAGTGTAATACGACAAAATACTATGAATAAGTGCATCAAAATCCAAACATATATACATATTTACAAATGTAGGGACACTGCTCAGCCCTCAATGTCCGTGGGACACAGGGCCACAACAAATAGGCCAAGACCCCACCTCACTCCTGTAACAACATGGAGAGGACACTACAGGGGCATCAGGTCAAACATAGACAAGCACCTCAGGGGGACGGGGAATGGGGGCACCTCAGCTGGAAGATGGTACAACACCAATGGTCCTGGAGGGGGCAACATGCCCTGTGCGCTGTCCTGGGGAGTGCAAGGCCACAGTTTGTCAAGTGGGTGGTTTGCCCACTGCTTAGTCCTGGGGAGTGCAAGGCCACAGTCTCTGAAGTGGGTGGTTTGCCCACTGCTTGGTCCTGGGGAGTGCAAGGCCACAGTCTCTGAAGTGGGTGACTTTCCCACTGACGTGTCCTGGGGAGTGCAAGGCCACAGTCTCTCAAGTGGATGGCTTCTCCACTGGTTCTGTAGGGGACATTGTGCCCAGTGTGCTTCATCCTGGGAAGGATGGGGTGAGTGGATGGCTTCTCAGAACCATTGTGCCCAGTGAGCTTCATCCTGGGAAGGATGGGGTGAGTAGATGGCTTCTCCACTGGTTCTGGAGGGGGCATTGTGCCCAGTGTGCTTCATCCTAGGAAGGATGGGGTGAGTGGATGGCATTTCCATTGGTTCTGGAGGGGGCATTGTGCCAAGTGTGCTTCATCCTGCGAAGGATGGGGTGAGTGGATGGCTCCTCCACTGGTTCTGGAGGGGGCATTGTGCACAGTGTGCTTCATCCTGGGAAGGATGGGGTGAGTGGATAGCTTCTCCACTGGTTCAGGAGGGGGCACTGTGTCCTGTGATGCAGATCTTGGGGAGTGCAAGGTCACAGTCTCTCACCTGGGTGTCAGACCCACAGGATTTGCAAGGCCAGGCCGCACAACAGCCCATGGATGCAGGACTACACACTGCGCACCGGCGGTGACGGCTGCTCAGTGGTGGCAGTGGCGGTGCTGGTGGCAGTGATGGCAGTGGTGTGGGGGGGCTCCAGCTCATCCCCTGCAGCCTCGGACGGCTGCCCACTGGGGCTGCTGCTACTGGTGGCAGTGCTGGTGGCGGTGCTGGTGGCAGTGCTGCCAGTGGTGTGGGGAGGCTCCAGCCCTTCCCCTGCAGCCTTGGACGGCTGTCCACTTGGGCTGCTGCAGCTGGCAGTGGTGCTGGTGGCGGTGCTGCCAGTGGTGGGGGGAGGCTGCAGCCCTTCCCTTGCAGCCTCAGACGGCTGAACCACAATGGTTGGTGGTGGGGGATCAAAATGAGTACCAGCACCATGCCTCCTGTCTTTCCTGCCTGCTGGTTCAGGCCCCTTGCCCATCTTGTCAGCAACCGGAGATTGTCCCTTGCCCTTCCCTGCACCAGCTGGGGGTGCCTCCATGCCCTTCCTAGACACAGCTGGTGGTTCCTCCTTGCCCTTCCTAGATGCAGCTGGTGGTGCCTCCTTGCCCTTCCTTGAAGGACCTGGTGCAGGCACCCTTTCAGTGTGGCTGCCTGGTGCCCAGGATCCTCTCCCACCTCCAGTAGCTGTCAACACTACTGTGGCCATGGACTGGGTGGCTGAGGTGCTCGCCTGGGTTCTAACCACCCTGGTCCAACGTGAAGGATGGGAGTGAGTGTTAAGGAAGAGGTCAATGGTGAAGAGGAAAAGCTTCTTAGGGACATTGGGGCAGAAAGAGGGTGAAGGTTTGGGAGTGGAGGAAGAGGAAGTGGTTGTAGGAGGTGTCTGCTGATTTTGGGTGCAGGTGCATGGGCTGGATGCTGTTGTGAGGTGGATGGCTATTGGGTGTCTGAGTTCTTGCGTTTGTGTACTTTGGGATGAGGGGGCACAGACACAGTGGGAGAGGACACAGGGGACATGTGCATGGATGTAGGGGTGGTGACTGCCAGTGAGGGACGTGTAGTGATAGACGTGATTGTTGTAGTGGATGAGAATGTAGTGCATGCAGGTGGGAGTGTAGGCATTACTGGGAGGGAGGTGGATGATGAGGAGGAGGGGGACACAGTGGAGGCAGTGGATGTTGCTGTGTCTGCATCTGGATGGTGTTTGTGTGAGTGTCTGTGGGATGATGTGTGGTGCTTGGGTTTGCCTGAACCACTCCTTTGTGTTGTACCGTGTGCATGCTGGTCTGCCTGTGTGCTTGGGATAGGTTGGGGATGAGGGGAATGGGATTGGGTAGAGGAAGCTGGAGGGGGGAGGCTAGAAACAGGGACAATGGCTGCCATCAGGGAGGATTGATCTCTGTTTGGCCACCATGCCAGAGTGAATGCCCTCCAGGAATGCATTTGTCTGTTGTAAATGGGCTCCCAGCCCCTGGATGGCATTCACAATGGTTGACTGCCCAACAGAGATGGATCACAGGAGGTCAATAGTCTCCTCACTCAGGGCAGCAGGGCTAAGTGGAGCAGGGCCTGAGGTGCCTGGGGTGAAGTAGATACCCACTCTCCTGTGTAAGCGGGCACGTGAAACATGCTGAGGGGCTGCTGGGAGGTCGGTGCAGGTATGGGGGTGGCTACTGTACCTGTAGTTGGGGTGGGCACAGAGGTGTCTGCCACCACTAGGGAGTTTCCATCGTAGGAGGTATCACTGTTCAAACTGTCCCTACAGTCTCCGACGTGGTGCTCCCATCGCCCTCCAACCCACTGGTGCCCTTACTGTTGGTGAATTCGGCCTCCTGGGCCCTGTGGGATACAGCTCTCCTCATCGCCGATGCCTATGCTCCTCTGCCAGATGATGCTAACGCACATAAGGACAGGGTGACAAAACAAAAAGGGGGGGAGAGACCTTGGTCAATGGTGGCAACAATACCATCGTTGGCATACATGACACACACACACACAGGGAACAGCCCTACATACTAGGCAATGCAAAAACAGTCACAATGCTAGTCACCAGCCCATGGACAGGGACACCTAACTCCAATTGCAGCATACCTGAGACCCACAGACCCCTACCCAGTAGTGGATGCCTACTAGCTTGGTTGGAGGAAGTTTACATCAGACCCTGCCCAACATGGGACCTATCCTGCAATGTACGACCTGGCCTAGGGGCATCCATAGGCCCACATCCCCCAACCGGATGCCACCCCACCACACACAAGTAGTATATTGGGACACTGTACTAACCACCATGTGGATGCTGTGATGCACCCAAGTACCCACCATGCTCCGGATAGGCCACCGCCAGTATGCGGGCCATCAAGGGGGTCAGGGTACGATGGGCACCCCTTTCTCGTTGGGAGGCTATCCCCAGCTGGGCCTCTGCGGTCTTCCGTGCCCAGCGTCTCAGGTCCTCCCACCGTTTCCGACAGTGGAAGAGAAATACACATAAGAAAATGCATCAGTCAGACCATCCTGACTGTTACAGTCATGGCCCACCATAGACCTCACATCCCCTTATGCACAGACATGGCCCACCATACATGCAGCACACTGCCCAGGGCCCTTCCACCAACCCCCCTACATGAGGCCTTCACACACACCACTCCATGCATTCATGTCCCATGCATCGTGCTCACAGTGTACTCACCTGTTGGTCTGGATGCCCATACAGCATTCGGTACTGGGGTAGGACCCCATCCACCAGTCTCTCCAACTCTGCCACGGTAAAGGCAGGGGCCCTTTCCTCAGTGACACGAGCCATGGTCGGTTCCAGACACAGGTCACAGCAGCACATGCAGTGTAGGTCCTCTCCTGTTGAAGGTCAGATAGCAAGTGAGTGAACAGATAGAAAATGGCGGTCACATCCACGGTGGTGCATTCCATCACCTCCGGCGTACATCACCGCCAGCCACTGTAACCCATAGGGCCCAATGGTAACCAATGAAGAGTTGCATGGCGGTTCTCGACCGCTTCCCTCAATGGCGCATAACGTCAGCGGAATTACCTCATTTCCACATGTCCCTCCTAACAGAAAAGGTGGACGCCATTTCGGGGGGGGGCAGGCCATGGCACCTGACTGTGTCACAGTACACATAGGCACCATTTGGGCCTATCCAACAATATACTGTTACAATCACAATGTTTGGAATATGGGATATTGACCAGCTGCTTACCGTTTTGCCCTCAGATTGCAACCACTGCGGATGAATAGGAGATGGAGACATCCCCCGTGTACAGGCCCCTGGTGGACTTGGCAACAATGGAGGACAGGCACATTATCCTTACCTATAGACTGAACAGGCCCACAATCACAGATCTGTGTGCCCAATTGGAGCCTGACCTGATATCTACTATCTGTCACCCCACTGGGATCCCCCATCTTGTGCACGTTCTATTTGTGCTCCATTTCCTAGCAACTGGCTCCTTCCAAGTGACAGTGGGCTTGGCAGCAGGAATGTCACAGCCAATGTTCTCAATAGTGCTGACCAGAGTGTTGTCTGCCGTGATTAAGCACATGCGCAGCTACATCGTTTTCCCCCAGGTGGAGGATTTGGCCACAGTGAAATCTGATTTCTATGCAATGGGACATCTCCCCAACATTATTGGGGCTATTGATGGTACACATATTGCATTTGTCCACCCCCGGAGAAATGAGCAGGTGTTAATAAAAAGAGCTTTTACTCAATGAATGTGCAGATAGTGTGCCTGGCATACCAGTACATCTCCCATGTCAATGCAAAGTATCCTGGATCTGTGCATGACGCCTTTATCCTGAGAAATAGCAGCATCCCATATTTGGTGGCTCAACTCCAGAGGCACCGGGCATCCGCCCAGTGGATGTTGGTATATGGGTAAGGTGTGAGCCCTAAGGGTCAGTGTGTGTCTAACAGTTGTCCCTCGATATTTGCAGGTGACTCTGGTTACCCCAACCTCTCATGGCTACTGACCCCTGTGCGGAATCCCAGGACAAGGGCAGAGGAATGTTACAATGAGGTGCATGGGCGAACAAGAAGAATCACAGAGAGGACATTCGGCCTCCTGAAGGCTAGGTTTTGTTGTCTCCATCTGACAGGTGGTTCCCTATGCTTCTCACCCAAGAAGGTCTGCCAAATAATTGTGGCATGCTGTATGTTGCACAACCTTGCCTACGTCGCCAAGTGCATTTTCTGCAGGAGGATGAGGCTGGAGATGAGCGCGTGGCAGTAGTGGACTATGTGGACAGTGAAGATGAGGAGGCAGAGGATGAGGATGAGGACAACAGAAGTGCAATAATTGATCAATACTTCCAATGACACACAGGTAAGACAGTGTAACTTCACTTTTAATTGACAGTTTTATGTTTGACATTGTCACTGGCAGGGTGTTTTTCCCACTTCTATAGCCACTGACTGTACCCTTTGGCATTTCTATTTGCAGATATCTGTGCCCCACTATCGCTCCTGGTGTGTTGACTACAGCCAACTACAAGTCATTCATATGTATACATTACAGTTTTATTGCAGTGTTTAAAGCTTGTTAAACAAATACATAGTTCAATCATTTGACAAACTCCACACTTGTATTTTTTCAAATGGTGTTTATTTAAGTGTTAATAAGTATAGGGGGATGTGCAATGGGCCGGGGTGATGATTTAGGAAAGTCTAGGATAGAGTCCAGTCTATGTGGATCACAGGTGCATTGTACAAGGGGGCTTTGGAAGGGGAGCAATGGCAGTTCAAGGTGGACAGGGTGACAGAGTGGGACACTAGAGTGACAATCTGGAGGGTCTTATTTCCTGACAGGGGTCTTGGCAATAGTCTTTGGCTTCTGCCTGGATTGCAGGGAACATTTGCAGGGTGGTTCTCCTTCTGCAGGGGGAGGGGTGCTGGTGGCCTGTGCGTCCTGTGGCTGGGCCTCCTGTCCACTGGCGGCAGCGGAGGTGGAGGGCTGTTGATCGGTTTGGCTAGTGGTAGGGGCCCGTGGTATGCCACTGCCTCCCTCATAGTGTTGGCCATGTCAGCCAGCACCCCTGCAATGGTAACCAGGGTGTTGTTGATGTCCTTCATGTCCTCCCTGATCCCCAGGTACTGTCCCTCCTGCAACCGCTGGTTCTCCTGCATCTTGTCCAGTTTCTGGCCCATTGTCTCCTGGAAAAGGTGGTATGCTCCCAGGATCTTGGTGACTGCCTCCTGGAGATTCGGTGTCCTAGGCCTGTCCTCCCTCTGTCACACAGCAGTCCTCCCAGCTTCCCTGTTGTTCTGTGCCTCTGTCCCCTGAACTGTGTGCCCACTGCCACTGACCCCAGGTCCCTGATCGTCCTGTGTTTGTGGGGTGGCCTGGGGTCCCTGTAGTGGTGGACACACTGCTGACTGACGTGTCCTGGGACAGAGGTATGGGCCCACTGGGTGGGTACTGTGCTGGTGTTTCCTGAGGGGGGAGGCTCTGTGGTGGTATGGGACTGTGCCTGGGTAACCGACTGTCCAGAGATCCCTGATGGGCCAGGTTGGTCATCCATATCCAGGTGTCCAAAGCTGCTGTCATCACTGTTGATCTCTTCTGGGGGGGGACTGTATGTTGCTGGCACCTCCTCTCCGGTGATGTTGGCTGGGGGACCTGTGAGGATGTAAATGCAGTGTTATTGTTTCTGCGTGTGACATCTTGTGCATGGGTGTGTTGCCCTGTGTTGCCCTCTATGGTTGTTATTGCCCTGGCAGCTTTGCCTTGTGTGAGTAGTTATTTGGTGGGCTTGCTGGTTCCTTCTAGTGTGCATGCTTTAGTGATGTGTATCCTTGCAGGTCTGTGATGGGGGTCCATGCATTGGTAGAGCATGCAGTGCTTGGTATTGGGAGGGGTGGGTTGAGATGGTGGGGTGTGTGGGAGGTGGTGGAGTGATGGGAGTGAGGGGAAGGGTGGGGGTATGTGATGGTATGCAGGTGGGGGGTGATAGTAATAGAGATTTGACTTACCTGAGTCCAGTCCTCCTCCTACTCCTGCCAGGCCCTCAGGATGCATGACTGCCAAGACTTTCTCCTCCCATGTTGTTAGTTGTGGAAGAGGAGGTGGGGGTCCACCGCCAGTCCTCTGTACAGCTATTTGGTGTCTTGCTGCCACGGAACGCACCTTCCCTGGTAGGTCGTTCCACCTCTTTCTGATGTTATCCCTTGTTCTGGGGTACTGTGCCACGGCGTTGACCCTGTCCACGAGTCTCCGCCATAGCTCCATCTTCCTAGCAATGGATGTCTGCTGCACCTGTGATCCAAATAGCTGTGGATCTACCCGGATGATTTCCTCCACCATGACCCTTAGCTCCTCCTCAGAGAACCTGGGGTGTTGTTGTGGTGCCATGAGTGTAGTGTGAGTGGTGTGGGTGAGGGTGTGTAGGGTGATGAGTTGGGGTGTGTGATGTAAGGTGCGTGGATGGTGTGGAGGTGATGGTGGTGTGTGGCTTTGGTCTTGTCTGTGGTCTTGCTATCTCTCTTGTGGCACTTGTTTGTAGTCATAAAGTGTTGTGGGTAATTTGGGTGTGTGTTTTATATTGGTGTGGGTGTGTGGGTGTGTGGTGTGTATGGGTGTCAGGTTTGTGTTATTTGAATTGTCCAATGTAGTGTTGTTTTGTATTTGTGTGTGTATTTAGAGCGTGGAGGTATGTACCGCTAATGGTTTACCGCCATTGAATGTCCGCCAGGGTGATTCGTGGATCATAATGTTGTTGGCGTAGTTCTGTTGGTGTAACGGTGTGGGTTTGGATACCGCCAGTTTATCACTGACCTTTGGGCTGGCAGATTTGTGTGTGTGGCTGTATAGTGATGGATTGCTATGTGTGTGTCATAATGGATAGCGGTAATCCGCTAAGGCGGTGGTATGTTGGCGGCAGTCAGCATGGCAGTAGGCGATACTTACCGCCAATGTCATAATGAGGGCCATACTGTGTTCCTTAGTAAGCTCTTCTCACAAAGGCAGCTTTATTTATCCATAGAAAAACTCCCTTATGAAAACAATATTCTTCATGTGGCCATTTTAACCTACACATAATTTTTTATGGAGATGTTAGACTCTCAGCAGCATATTAAAGAGATCCTTGCAACACTGTTGTGTCACTTTTTATGAGGCAACGGCAGCGCAAACCTTGCACTCATATCTATGAGGCCATACAAAGCCACTTTGCATGGCTTTGAATTGCCTCATAGATATGGAGTAAGGCAAGGCAGAGCAAATTGATGTATTGCCTTACACTGGTAAGGGAGGCATTCCATGGGTGTCGCTGTGGGTGCTCCCACGCAATACCCATGGATTGTGACACAGTCCCAGATATACAGGAGCTTGTAACCCTGGGGATGTACCAAAGCTGTA
Source organism: Pleurodeles waltl (assembly GCF_031143425.1). NCBI lineage: Eukaryota > Metazoa > Chordata > Amphibia > Caudata > Salamandridae > Pleurodeles > Pleurodeles waltl. The sequence continues at coordinate 416,896,390 of NC_090438.1, read as the reverse complement.
GCCTCCCCAGGGGAGGTGCAGTGAGGAGAAATATATTTATTTCTACTTGTTTTTTCCTCTTCCTATATGAGCTGCATTCTGCTCTATTACAATTTCATTATAGACTATGGAACTTGTAAAATGGCAGACAGGTTATCTGTCATGTTTGGGACAGAGTAAACCCTCCAAATAACTCTGAATCAGACACTTAGGGCCAGATTTAAGGAAAGTGGCACTGCACTCAATGCAGCAGCACTTTCCTTGCGCCCCTTAGCTCCCCCCTCCCGCCAACATGTGTGTGCCATATCTAAGATATGGTGCACCATTGCGCTACTCCTGCAGAGTACATAGGAGCCCATTGTTTTCAACGGCATGCCCCCTTTTTATGCTAGCACTGAGCAGGCTTTAAAAGTGCTGAAAAAATGGTGCAAGGAAATCTCTTAGATTTCCTTGAGCCATTTATTTGGCCCTCCTAATGGGGGAATGGCCATCTTGCATAATTTATGCCAGACACAGGCATAATGGTTTACAAAGTTGCGCAATTAATGCATTGCACCACTTTGTAAATATGGCACGTGTTAAAAGACACTTTAGCGCTACCTTAGCATAAAAAAATGCTGCTATATCTGTGCTAAAGTGGCACTAGTGCCTTTTAAATCAGGCCCTTAGTAATTAACATAGCGGTTTATACGGAGAGTAGTTTTTAATCAAAATTATGTGTCATTATATGTGTAAGTACCCGACATGTTGATCCAATCCTCTGTTTCAAGATCTAAGAAAGACGTTAGTTGCTCATGTTATAGAAAGTACGTCATCAGATGATGGTCCTACTCTGCATAGACCTTTTTGTTGTAATTAAAAAAAAATGCATTATAAATTTCTGATTCTCACATTATTTTTTATGCATTTCTCAGAGTACTAAAGATCCTTCTTTCAGTTTGTCAACTGCAGAGCACAGGGAGCTGCTACTACAATATCTCAACCTATAATTTAGATACTGCTAGACCTGACATAGTTGGGTGGTAGTCCCCCAAACATTCTGCCTCCATCCTGACTGTTTTGTTGATTTTTTTAGTTGCCTTTAGAACAGCATTGTATTTAAAAAAGTAAGACATGTGAGTTTATTTTCATGTCCTGATAGTGAAAAACTCTTAAAGTCATTGTTCACTATTGTAAGGCCTATCTCCATAGCATAACATTGGGTTATGTTAGTGCACTTAATTAGTAATAACTTAGGTTTGGGAGCAGTCAGGCAAATTATGTATACATTTAAATGAATTGTAATTTAGGCCCCTACTTTATGGTAAAGTTGGGAAGGAAGATGAGAAGGAAGTAACTTTCCAGAACCAGATGTGGAGGTGGTCTAGGGGTTTCTTCTACTTAAGAGGCTGCAACCAGGTAAAAATATTGGACCTCTTGAACCACTCTTCAGATCACTTCTGGACCTGTGCAAAATTTGGAAGAAGGACTACTCTGCTGCCTTGCTGCTTGAAGGACTGCCCTGTTACCTGAGGAAGGACGTCATGAACTGCTCCGTGAACCTAAGACCACCAAAGTGACTCCAAGCGCTAGCTGACTGGCTTCCTGTTCTGAACTGCAGGGACACAACAAACTCTAGAAGCCACCCTACATTTGCGCATCTGACCTGTTGCAACTGAACCTGCCTGAACCTCCAATTGGACCTGCCTGAGCCCTGATGGCTTCAGCTAGAGTGAGTCCCTGATCCCCAAGTGGTACCTCCCCATGTCCAGGACCCTTGACTGGCATTCTAGTGCACTACCCTGCCCAGAAAGGGAGAAATCCTGATGCTGAGCTTTTTGCGACTGCAAACGGTCCAGTTTGTGCCAAGACTCTGGCACCAGTGACAACTGCTAACGCAAACCTCCATTGTGTGTGACATAAAATCTGTACTTCACATTTCAGCAGCGACAGTCTGCAGTGACCACCAAGGCAAAACTCCAGCAATGAACTCCAACAATAACTGCACATGACCGCTGGCCAGATCTTCACACCACAGCAATGACCATCGACGATGCCAGGCCTGCTATTTGAGCTACAGCGACGACCATCTGTGGCGCTCTACCTGCTCTTTGTGCCCTCCCCCACAGTGAACTAGACTCTTCATTCCACTTTAAGAATGTAACTTTTTCAATGGTACTAACTTGGTCACTGTATCTGTCCCGAACTCCATCACAGTCAGCCTGAACTTGTGACTTTTCCCCGGTCTATCATGACCAGATGAAAGTGAGTGACATTTTGTGATTTTAGGCTTACCTAAAATTTCTAAATACATATTTCCAGTTCTACTGAGTGGATTTCTGTTGATATGGCATCATTTTATTTATTCAACTGTACTCTTTTTCTCTAAATTTGTTTGTGAATTTTCTTGTGTTGTGTTTTCACATTATTACTGTTTGCGTGTTAAGCACAGGTTAATTTATTGACTTTTGTAGTTCACCCTGTCAGGATAAGTGATTTTTCCTTGAAAAAAATATCTTCACCTCCCTAAATGAAAAAACTATTTCCAATTAACATGAGAAAAGAGGCTTGAAATGTATGTTGATTACACTTCTATACTGTTTACCTGCTGCGAACAATAGCAGAAGAAAAGATTAAAGAAGGATTTGAAAAATAGTTGAAGAAGTAGTTTAATGAAATACTGTTTGTTTTTCTTTAGCATTTAATAACCATGTTTTTATTATAACTCTTTCTCTAAGAATATTTAAAATACATATTATAAACAGAGACCACTATTTTGAAAGTGTTCAAAGAGTTACTCACCAATTCACATACACAAACACATCAGCAAATGCATACCCACACAAAGACACATACAAACACATAACTGCACCTGCACACATACAGCCCCACACTCAGTCACACACATACAACTTCTCATAGTCCATGTAGCACACATACACACACCTCTTCAAATATTTCCCCCTACACACACATAGACATAAAAACATGCAAACAACTACATCACCCACATGCACAGCCAAACTCAGTCACACACTCACACCTACACAGCCATCCCCACATGTTCAGTCTCACACACACACCCCCACACACACACCCAAACAAATTCCCTCTCAAACAAATGCACACACATATTAGTACACTCACATATTCCCCACACATACACACATCAACACATTCAGTTACAGATACACAAACATACACACACCTCTACACACATTGACTGGCAAACATATAGAGAAACATGTGTACAACTACACCTATAACCACATCCTCTCCCACAGTCAGAGGCTGATTTATATTTTTGTATGTGGATGTTTAGTGTGTCAGGCTAGCAGATTATGGGGGTTATTACAACCCCGGCGGTCTGCGATAATGTGGCAGCAAGTACTGCCAACATGCTGGCAGTACTTACTGCCACAATATGACATTGGCGTGTTGGCTGAAGCCAAGCCGCCAATGTACCACTCGGACCAACATGGTGGTAACAGCCGCCGGGCTTGAGATATCCATCTCCAACTCAGCTGCCACCATTGTGCCACCTGTGGGATTATGACTACTGCCATGGTGTTTGTGGCGTTCGTAATGCCACGAAAACCATGGTGGTAGGCGATATCAGTGAAAGGGAATTCCTTCCCTGTCACTGATAGGAGTCTCCCCCACCTTTCCAAATACCCCCACCTCCCCCACCTCTACAAGCTTCCCTTCCCCCCTACATCCACACCCACTTCACATACACACACACGCATGCACACACTCATTCACACAAACATACACGCAATCACACGCACATCTGCACACTCTTCCAAACATACACGCAGACACGCACACACATACATTCACACCCACCCCACACACACACAGCTCCCCCCTGCCCGGTTGGAGGCCCGACTTACCTGGCTCCAGGAGGTCCTCCAGCAGGGGACATGTCGGGGCGCTGCTACTGCCAGCAGCGCCCACCAGCAGAACACCACCAGGCCGTATTATTTTTCATACTGTGACTGGCGGCGGTCTACTGGTGTGGCGCTGCTAGTGGTAGCAGCACCCCCTTACCGCCATCCACCAATTGGCCACAGCTGGATTTCTGCCATTCTTGTGGAGTAAATCCAGCTGTGGTCATATTATGGCCAAAGGCTGGTAGCCGCAGTGATGGTCTTTTGGCGCCTGTTGCCGCGGTGGTAGGCGGTTCTTACTGCCAATGTTATTATGAGGGCCTATATTTTATGTTGTGTTGACCGAGTCATCACATGTCAAATTTAGAAATGACCACTAAAACTATGGTTATTTCTAAAGAATTAGCGAGAACCGCTGTCATGGCATTTCCTGTCAGTGCTTGTTTATGTTTGACGCACAGATCCATTAACAAGATAGACCTCTCCATCAAACCTTTTTTCTAATTTTGAAAGGAATTTCCTGAAGTAAATTTTCATTTTGAAAATAAATAAAAAAGTAATGCCCCCCCTCACCATGACAGTCATTTCCCATGGTGAGGGGGGCATTTTTAGTTTTCTACTGACTCCTACTGCCACAGTTTTCCTGCTCATGATGAGCAGTAAAAAAGGTTATATGTCCATGTATCTAAATTGACTCCTACTGCCACAGTTTTCCTGGTCATGATGAGCAGTATAAAAGGTTATATGTCCATGTATCTAAATTGAGTGGGAAATATATAGCCATTTATCTGGTGGCCTGAGTTTGACCACTGCTGAAACAAAGACAGAGTAGTCTCTGCTATTGCTAGCTATGGTCTGTCAGCGAGCAAGCCATTTTATTGGTTCTGAAGATACTGCAAATTAAAAAATCAGGCCCTCAGTCACACACTGAGCCACACAGACACTCCTACATGTTCAGTCACACCCACACTTGCATACACATTCTGTTGCACACATACAGCTACAACCACACACAATGTTACACAATGCCACTCACTGAGTCACAGACACACAAATACACTTCCACACATTCAGTGATACTCACATTGATGTATACCTCCACATACACCTATATAAACATTTTCTTGCACACATATATATATACACACACATCTAAGTACATACATACTCGCATCTACATCCACACACATACACAACTACACTCAGTGACACAAACCCTCACAGGCACACCCATAGGATCTGTCACACACAAACCCTCACACTTTTGCACACACCTCTACTCACACTTTCTCTCACACATACAGCTATACCAACATACACACAAACACACAGTTGGTCACACACATACACCTACACATACCTCTGCACACATTTCCTTACACACAGACACATATACACACACAAACACAGAGCTACACACACATCCCACATTCCTACACTCAGTTACACACACACCCACATAGACACACTCACATGTTCAGCCAGACACATGCACATAAATCCACACACATTTCCTCACACACAAACACATACACACTCAAAGGTACACCCACAACTCCACACTCAAACACACATACACCCACACAGACACACTCAAATGTTCAGTCATACATATACCCATACACACTTGCACACACCTCCACCCACTTTGCCTCTAACACACATACCACACACACACATACCCACACACTCAGTCACACATGTACATACACCTCTACACATTCAGTGATGCATGCACTCACACCCTTTCACACACCTTTACACACATTTCTTTACCTACATAGAAACTTGAACACCCACACACATACACACACACTACACCCACACACACCCCAGCACTCAGACACACATAGACCCACAAGGGGGGTAAAAGAAACACATTGATGTATACACACTTCCGTACACCTCCAGACACATTCCCTTGCACACACATATACTACTACACTCACACACACATATACACATACAAGCACACACACAGTCACACACACACAACTATACACCTATGCACATTTGGTCACACACAGGCACAATTATAGACATACATACAAATATCCTTGCACACTGAGACATTTCTCACACTTACTCACCCACTAGTCATTCTGTCATACACAAATACATACACACACCATGAAGACCCTCAGACTCACTCTATACTTACATTAATAAACACACATACATACAGACATAAATGGTAACACATTAACAAACAACAAGTTTGTCTATCTTTGAACCAAAATAAGTGGCCCTGAAAAAACCCATTTATTGTTGTTTTTATGAACAATTACATATTTGTGGGTATTTGTTCTTGCTTTTCCAAAACTAGGGTAAAAACAATGGAAATAAAAGTGTACTTGAACTTGTAGAGTCTAAAGTGCCCCAAAAAATCAACATTTGTAATATTCAACAGCTTTTAAGAATGCTGACATTGGCTGTATTTCCATACTTATTACCTTGTGCATTCAGTCTAGGAGATCACAATCCTCTGCAGCTTGGGCACATGGGGTGGTTGTCCCTGGGTGACACTTGGTGTCTCCTGGTGCCAATGATGGTTCTGCAGTTGAAGTTGAGGCTTTAGCTTCATCCCTGCTCTTCAAGGCCATAACAAGGCTGTTGTTGTGGACAACACACATGCTTGATGATTTCTGCCTGGCACAAATTCCTATTACAAATAGAGCACTGCACTATTTTTGTAATATCAAAGAATCAAAAGAATTAAACGATCCAGACAAAGTATTTCTTTTTCTTTGGTGGTTCATCATCTTATTCCTCCCCCTGATGCCTCTGTTTTTCTTGGCGCATTTAGGACTGGAGCAGTTTAAAAACACTCAAAAAGTGGCCAGAAGTACAGTAGGAATAAGTACTGCAAGAGTTTCCACCTTACTGCCAGATGAATATAACTTGGAAGGGTGTGAACTTCTTAGCAGAGAAGACAGAGACTGTTTGCAACCAATTCAGAAGTGTTCTTTGCTTGTGTCTTCAGATTTGCAGTGGATTAGTGAGTACACTGCAATGGCTTTGCAAATATGTTAAAAGTTAGATAAACAAAAATAAAGCCCCAATCAAACACATCATATTGAAGTTTGGTGTGACTAATCAATGCAGTCATTAAACCGCCTATATTATAGTGTAGTGTTAGAAATTGGGGCCTCTAGTTGGCACAGGTATGAACCCTGTCCAAATGGGGCCACAATCCTAGTAAGAGTAAGTCAGATACACGGACTAAGTTAAACTGTGTTCACTCTCTGGTAGCTTGGCACAGAGCAGACAGGTTTATCTTAGAAGGCAATGTGTAAAATATCTGTGCAACTCACACCCACAGCAACACAGTAGAAACAGCATAATAAAACTCCACACAGGTTTAAATAAGACCAGTACAATAAAAATCCATTTAGCATTTCATGAAATACATTTGTTACAAAAAGAAATGAAAGAGCAGTGCTTAGCTCATGTGGGTTCCTTTTAGGGCCTTTACCGTAATTTGATTTAGTGGTGCAACTCTGAGAATTGACTATGGAACTCACCATACCCCTTTTATTCCAGTACCTCTGTAGATAGTTGCAGCTGCAGGGCTGTCAGTGGGCCTCACTCATGGTGCACACATTGCTAGGAGTGAGTCGCTCTGGGTCAGACGAGGTGCTCTGTGGATTGAATGTTGGTGGGCCTCACACATGGGGCCGTGGTGCAGGGAAGTAAGTTGCATTGCTCTGTAGTTGGTTGGCAAAGCATGCTGGCACCAGGCACCAGGGCCGGGGTACCCATAATAAAGTCAGCACTCCATGGCACAGGGAAAGCTTGTTGCTTCTTGGGCGCCTTGGTGAAGTCTTTGGTCACGCCGAGCACCTGTGATAGTTGGAGCTAGTGCAGAGGGAAGCACTGCTCCTTGTTGACAATCAGTCTGAGTGTGCCTACCCGGTGCAGAGAAGTGAAATGCTGTAACATGGAATGCAGCTGCTGGACTCCAAGCTCAGCAAGGCCCTTCAGTAGCCACACGAGGATGTAATCTTTCATATCCCTGAGATTTTCTCACAGAACAGGGGAGCAAGCTAGCAAACCCTTGGAGTCACTCTGGGCGCAGTCTGCAGCAGGGCAGAGATCAGCAGGCAGCAGGCCAGCACAACAATGCAGAGCAGCAGTTCCTGGGAACGGTCAATGCTGACAGAGTGGCAATCCTGGCAGCACAGCAGTCTTTACTCCAGTAGAGTGTCATTTTGGTCCATTATCGTACTGCCTCAGTGGGTCAAGAGGCCCAATTCTTAAACTGACAAGTGCCTTTGACGTGAGGTGACTACAAAATAGTTCTTGTGAAGTACACAGGTCCCCCTTTCAGGTCAGCCTCAACACCAGACTGCCAGTGGAATGTAATCAGACCCTTTATGTGGACTCTAGTCACTACCCTTTGAAATGTAAGTGTGAGCCCTTCCCAGCCTCCTCCACAGGAAGACCCATCAGTATGCAGATGAATGCAGACCTAGCTGACTATCCTGTGTTGTAGGTGTTTGAAGGAAATGCACAAGTATAGCTGTCACCTAGCCCAAGCCAGATCTGCATTGGAGAGAACAGACAAATGTCCCTAAAATAGTAATACATCCAACCTGACTGGTAAGATAATTTATTAGTACCATTCCAATGGTACCATACAAGACGCAGCTACTCCCCTCAGATCAGGAATCGCAGCTTTAAGATTTTATAAGGAATTCCAAATGCTGGCCTATGAAAGGGGGCAGGCCTCACAGTAATGAAAAACTACCTTTAGGAGTCTTTCATTACTCGTACATGAAAACTTAAAGGTACATGTCGTGCCTTTTGCTTTTATGGGCACCCGAGGGCCTACCTTAGAGGCAACTTATATGTAAGAAAAAGGGAATTCTGGGCTTGGTGAGGCATTTTAGGTACAAAGTCGGGGTGGCAGTGAGACAGCACATACAGGTTCTGCAGTGGCAGGCCTCAGACATGTTTACAGAGCTACTTAAGTGGGAGGCACAATCAGTTCTGAAGGCCCACTAGTAGCATTTAATTTACAAACCCTGGTGATATGGTATACCACTCTACAAGGGACTTACAGGTAAATTAAACATGCCTGTTGTGCATACACCAGTATTACCATGTTTAGGGGAGAAGCACTTTAGCACTGGTTAGCAGTGGTAAAGTGCTCAGAGTCCTAAGGCCACAAAAAATATTCAGCAACAAAACAGGAGGTAAAAAGGCAAAAAGTCTGGGGTAAGACTACCCCAAGGATGACAGGTCTAACATTCAGCATTAAAAAAACACAAGCCTGATCTGTATATCCACTGCAGTGTCCAGGACCGGAGCTTCCAGCATGAGGGGACCTCATGGCCAGGCATTTGCCTCCAAGATGGATCAACACATCCAAAATGGAGCCAAAATATAGAACACTTTTTTCCATCCTTATGATAAATTTATTATTGTCATTTTGTTTCAATAAATGTAATGAAAAAGTAAAACTACTGCTACTGTAATTTAAAGAAAAAAACCTTGCAATAGAAAAAATTATAAATCAATGAAAAAGGCTACCCTGGTTAAGTACATAGTAGATATTAAAATATGTCATAGTATTTTATAGTATTACAAGAAACGCTTGAAATACACTGAAACACCTACAAAATAAAGTGATGTTATATTTAGGTGTACAATAAATGCATGTTTAAATTCACTGAAAAAGCTAAAGGTTAAAGGGACCAGTTATATTTCACTGTACGTACTGTAACTTGTGCTCCCTTCATGCGCTGCTTACGACCTCAAATATTATATCACTCATGACATGTTCAGTGACATCATTAATGACATCACTGAAAGTATCGCTGTTCAAGATGGTAAAATCTGAGTGAGCCCGATGTGGATTACAGAGGTGTGCCTCAAAGTAGGTTAAAAGCCTGTTCGAAAACATTTGTGAGATAAGCCAAAGCTTCTGTTTACAATGGATTTAAAACCAGTGAATATCTGGGCATATGTCCAGGTTAAATAGGTGTAATACAGTGCTATGAATAAATATGCAGAGAGGATGTTTACAATATGTGGACGTGTATTTCCAGAACTTTGCTAGAGACTTGAGAGGGATTGATAGGAAGAATCAGAAGCAAGAGGAAAGAGAGTTGGGAAGAGGGAGAGGAAAACAGAGTAGCCTGAACAGCAAAGCAATAACGTCCATCACGCCAACCAAAATATGCACCAAAGTAGGACAGAAACGTTTGTACATCTTGATTTGCTGACATCTACATAAGTAATAAATGGTTTTCCTAATAGGGAGTAAGAGTGAGAGAAAGCATATTTGGCTGTGCAATACTTTAGTTAATTGTTTTATTCCCAGTCAATTAAACCGTAGGAGAAGATTCCTAAGGTCAAAAGATCAGTACCCGGAGAGGTGGAAAAAATGTGTGTTGGTTCCTGAATTTCGAATTCATATAGCGAAGAGCAGGAAAGAGCATTTCTGTAGAGGACAGTTCGTACATAATGAATGCGGGCAATAGCTTTTCTTATATATCCATTTGATTGTCAATCTGAATGTAGCCCCTCTCTGGACAAAAAGTAGAGTTCACTGAGACATTCACTAATCTTTGTTACATCTGAGTTAACTAATTCCTCAGAAAACAGAGTTTCATAACTGTTAGGGAAGTAGAAATTGATATTTACCAGTGGGATGCTATCCCATTTTTTCAGAAGTATTATGAAAAATTGTCCAATTTGAAGTTTTTCTTAGCGCAATCCCAAAGGCATCAGAGAGCTACATACAGGGAGTGCAGAATTATTAGGCAAATGAGTATTTTGACCACATCATCCTCTTTATGCATGTTGTCTTACTCCAAGCTGTATAGGCTCGAAAGCCTACTACCAATTAAGCATATTAGGTGATGTGCATCTATGTAATGAGAAGGGGTGTGGTCTAATGACATCAACACCCTATATCAGGTGTGCATAATTATTAGGCAACTTCCTTTCCTTTGGCAAAATGGGTCAAAAGAAGGACTTGACAGGCTCAGAAAAGTCAAAAATAGTGAGATATCTTGCAGAGGGATGCAGCACTCTTAAAATTGCAAAGCTTCTGAAGCGTGATCATCGAACAATCAAGCGTTTCATTCAAAATAGTCAACAGGGTCGCAAGAAGCGTGTGGAAAAACCAAGGCGCAAAATAACTGCCCATGAACTGAGAAAAGTCAAGCGTGCAGCTGCCACGATGCCACTTGCCACCAGTTTGGCCATATTTCAGAGCTGCAACATCACTGGAGTGCCCAAAAGCACAAGGTGTGCAATACTCAGAGACATGGCCAAGGTAAGAAAGGCTGAAAGACGACCACCACTGAACAAGACACACAAGCTGAAACGTCAAGACTGGGCCAAGAAATATCTCAAGACTGATTTTCTAAGGTTTTATGGACTGATGAAATGAGAGTGAGTCTTGATGGGCCAGATGGATGGGCCCGTGGCTGGATTGGTAAAGGGCAGAGAGCTCCAGTCCGACTCAGACGCCAGCAAGGTGGAGGTGGAGTACTGGTTTGGGCTGGTATCATCAAAGATGAGCTTGTGGGGCCTTTTCGGGTTGAGGCTGGAGTCAAGCTCAACTCCCAGTCCTACTGCCAGTTCCTGGAAGACACCTTCTTCAAGCAGTGGTACAGGAAGAAGTCTGCATCCTTCAAGAAAAACATGATTTTCATGCAGGACAATGCTCCATCACACGCGTCCAAGTACTCCACAGCGTGGCTGGCAAGAAAGGGTATAAAAGAAGGAAATCCAATGACATGGCCTCCTTGTTCACCTGATCTGAACCCCATTGAGAACCTGTGGTCCATCATCAAATGTGAGATTTACAAGGATGGAAAACAGTACACCTCTCTGAACAGTGTCTGGGAGGCTGTGGTTGCTGCTGCACGCAGTGTTGATGGTGAACAGATCAAAACACTGACAGAATCCATGGATGGCAGGCTTTTGAGTGTCCTTGCAAAGAAAGGTGGCTATATTGGTCACTGATTTGTTTTTGTTTTGTTTTTGAATGTCAGAAATGTATATTTGTGAATGTTGAGATGTTATATTGGTTTCACTGGTAATAATAAATAATTGAAATGGGTATATATTTGTTTTTTGTTAAGTTGCCTAATAATTATGCACACCTGATATAGGGTGTTGATGTCATTAGACCACACCCCTTCTCATTACAGAGATGCACATCACCTAATATGCTTAATTGGTAGTAGGCTTTCGAGCCTATACAGCTTGGAGTAAGACAACATGCATAAAGAGGATGATGTGGTAAAAATACTCATTTGCCTAATAATTCTGCACTCCCTGTAGTGTAGAATAAAGGAAGCAAAGGGATAAGAGAAGCCTCCTGGCACTTCTTTAGGCAATGGGTCATATGATAATATTTCTACATCTGATTCTGCCCCAAAGTATGCATAATGTATGGAGCAATTTGGGGTGATTGTTATACAGTATATCATCTTGTACATCCTCTTTAGGGACCAAGAATGGCTTTGGATAAGCATGCTCCCTATCCTACTGCCGGAATTGTCCACAACATAGAATGTGAATGCATGTAAGCAATTATCTGAAACCAGTTGTGAATGTTAAACCATGCTGGAAACATAAGTTGAATAGTTGGTTTTGGACGAGGATTGTGGCGACCTGGTTTTGTATCCAATGTTATGGCTATCCTGACTGAAAAGAATCATTATTACCATCCTGGCCGTTGAAGGCTGGTCATTGATTTCAAAGGAAAATATGTCAATTTTTGCAGCTGATGATCCATGTAATATGATTCCATATGGCACAGCTGGAGATCCTCTGGGATTATAGCTGTTGACACTGTAAGAGATTTGAGGCTTGTTTACTACCTGACCAGATTCAAATTTGGTACCACAGACAGGGGAAATGAGTACTCCTCTGGGGGTGATGAATGGTATCATGCCAAGCAAATAACTGTAGCATGGTGCCAAAACCATTTTTAGTACATGGGGTATTACTCAAAGGAAGGATTAGGGTGGGTCACTTACCTAAATCATTAACGGTTTTGACTATGAAGGTGTTCAGCTTTTCTGACACCCTTATTTTCTATGCCTTGATTAAAAAGGCTGCCCAGGTAATGAATTTGACTTAAGATCCATTTAAACATGTGTCCTTCTACGTCTTCCATACTGGTGACCTAGATAAGAGTAGCACATCACTATTCACCCAATTTACTCTATCCTGTTAGAATTTGGATAATTTCTCTAAACTGGTCATCAGACTTGTTATAGACAGTTTGAGTATAGAAATGTGTGCATCTTCGCAGGAATAGTCTCACTTACTTAAAAACAGAATTTAATCATTCAGCCATAATGCCAGCATGACGGTGATTTGAGGTTTTGAGTTGGAAGAACTTTAGCAGGGAAGTCTACCATTTCCTACTTTGGGTATGCTGAAACTTGAGTATGCACATTTATTTCTTCACAGTTCTGAAATAGAGGCATGTTTAGGTGCAGAACTATATATAAGCATGTTACAAGGTAGCTAGCAGGTGACCAACATGTGCCCCTGTGCTAATATTAAGGTTTTAATTACTTTAAGTACTGCAGCAGGCCAGGCCTTATTCTTTTGGTTGTTTGATAGGGACAAAAAATATAAATATGGGCAGTGGTGAGAGGGACAGCAGCAACAACAGCTTCACCCCATGACAGTTCATTCTTTTCCAAAACAGTTTCATTTAGAATAACCAAGGTCTGGTGCTCTAGTTCAGTGGGTGATGGAATTTAAGTAGCGACCCTACATGGAGAAGCAGCAGTTTACTTCCATGTGAGGGCACAAGACCGCAGGGTTGTGGCCCAGGGGGTCCCTAGAGTTCTTACCTGCAGTTATCCCATCGGACAGCCCATGTCTTCTCAGCTGAGTCATTTCACACAGGTGTGAGTGGGACATCCTCTCACAGAGTGTGGCAGCCACCATAAGTGATATTCTGGATGAGAGTCAGAGTTTCGGACCTCTATAGCTTCTGTCTATTGAGAGGAATACTTTCAAAATTCCCCAATTTCAGAAACTTTATTGATTCACTTTGTCATGTTTCGTCATGTTTCAAGGTCAATATCATGTTTACTCATACACATACATTACTCATAGTTAATTATAGAAATTAATTTCATGCTTTTTCTAGCTATTCTCCCATCACGCAGTCAGTCGTGTGTGCTCGTGAGAGGTTGTTTGCAGGGCCAGGCCTATGGCAAGGCCCTGCGTCCAACCTCAAACTGGACAGGTTTAGTGGGGGTAGGGTAGTCATGGGAGGTTGGGCGCAAGAGCTGGCATGCACCAACCCATGCTGTGAACGGCCAAAGGCCATGCACTGTTGGGGGTTGGGTACCTGCAGGGGTGTCAGGCAAAGGCCCCGGTCACAGGACAGGCCCTGTGCCCAACCTGACACTGCGCACAGGCCTTTGTCCATGTGCAGCGGGAAGGTGGTCACCCAACCCCATTCACACACCTCCAATTCCAAGCAGAGTTTTGAAACAACAGCTTCTGTGTGACTACTTTATTGCAGTGATGCCGACTGCTTTCTCTAAATTTGAGATTTGGGATACCTTTTAGAAGACGTAAAAACTGTGTTAGGGGCACAATGGTGTTGACGTAGAGATAAATTCCAAGACATAGGAGGAAAATATAAAAAGTATAAGGATTGTTAATTTTAGTAATTTATTTGGCCACTACATTACTTGAGCAAAGAAGTGTTTTGTTATACATTCTTTTTAATATTTAAATTTACGGGAAAACAGGCACGCTATGTTTTTACATTATATCCTTGTGTGTTGTGGGATTCTTTTATTGCTCTTACGTACCCACCTCTGTCTGTAACGTCAGATTGTTTCATGCCTAAATACAGATTCACCTTCCAGGTGGTAGTCCGCTGGTAATGTAGATACAACTAAACTCTTCAATACCTGGTTCCAGTACTCCAAAGCCAGCCTTAAAATTCCTCAGGTGGGTGCCGCTCAGTGCCAGTATTCAGAAGACTTCTAGATCTAAAACCTAAAATGGTCACAGACATTCACTTTGCATTACACACCAGCTTGGAATCCACACAGAAGAAATAAATAAGTGCTTCAGTAAACACTTCCGGCAAATCAAACTCCTCAAACACGCAATCAACTGAACTTCATTATAAAAATGGGTCATGATTGAAGAGTATCAGACTCAATTCATAACTTTTTTATTGTAAACTCTCTCATTCCTACCTGAAGTACTCTGCATTGAACCATTTTATGTTATTATTTACAACCCACCATTATCAATAGAGGGAAATTATATTTGCTATTCACATTCATTCATTCACTCAGTCCTGCTAGGCTGACATTTGTAGGGATCCACATCATTATTTTGCAACAGAATGCCTACGGCCTAAAACTGCTTGTTGAATTTGCCCATCGGAGTGGAGGTGAAGTGACTGAATGTGACACCATCACTAGAAATGCTGAAGAACAGTTCATCTTCATAAGGGACTTTAGGCTTGGTAAGCACAGCTGCAAATAGGAAGCTGCCTCTAAAGCCTGTGCCAAAGAAGGGAGAGAGTTGAGGGCGGTGAAGCACCTAAGTGATGCAAGACTGTAAGGATGCAAACCTGGAGTGCTTGAGAATGCCCTGATGGAGCACAGATAAAAGTGCAAAGGTGGCCTTGAGTAGTGAGTGAGTGAACTTAACACCTGAAAGTGACGGGTCAGCCATGAGATTGTCTTTGCCTACAAAATAGAAAATATTAACTAAAGACTATTTGCTGCAACCAGGGATGAATGGCCAGACAAAAAGCAGTGGCCAAAACAATTGCGATAGCGATTATGAGAAATTGCGTTATCACTCAAAGGGGGTGGCTATTCACCTTGAGGAATAACAACAGTCCTTGTCAGGGTGAACCATCCAGGTCACTAAATTAACGTGAGCTAAACCCACAGGTAGCTATGGCACAGAGCTGAAAGGTTTAACTGATGCTAATGAGTACAGTATATATGCAGTACGAAGACAAGGACAGAACCAAAACACAACATAGTAAACATCCCAACCAAGTGAGAAAAATAGACTACATTTTAAAATAACACCAAACTGACAAAGATCCAGTAAGAGGAACAGGAGATATTACTTTTTTAACTTTTAAATAAAATAGCACAAAAAAGCATTAAGGGCCAACCGCTGTCAACCGGTCATGGGAGCCTGGTAGACGGGGACCTAGGCATGATTTGAGGCCTTTCATGATGGATGGTGGGTTAGATACAGAAACCAGATTTGACACGGTCATAGGTTTCACCTTGGGACTTAGGGCCTAAGTTAGAGTTTGAGACACAGGTTACTCTTTCACAAACATGACAGATATACTGTCTGCCCTATTACGATTTCCATCGGATAGTATGGAATCGTAATACGGCAGACAGGATATTTGCCACATTTGTGATGGAGTAACCCAGTGCTCCAAACTCTAAATCAGGCCCTTAGTCACAAAAATGGAAGTTCAAAATCTTTTTCTGGGTGTAACAGAAGGCAATAGCAGTAGAGGGCTTCATTAGGTTTGATAGATGTTGGAAGGGGCCCTAATGAAACCATATGTTTTTGGAGGGGAAGCCTTCAAGCAGGAGAAATTCAAAATTGCGTTCCCAGAGATGGACCATCAATGGGTGGATAGTTATGACACCTTTGTCTGGTCAAGATTTCCACATCCTCACTTTTTCAGACCTCAGATTACTTCAATGCAGCAAGCCTTCAAGATGATGTTGAACAGGGTTACACGAGGCACACACAATCATTACTAAGAAGAGCAGACACTTTTAAATGAAAGAATTTATTACAACAGGATGAACCTGTTTATTAGTGTATCTAAAACAATCACACAGGATATCATTAAAGCAGCAAGAAGGAACAGTGTAAACAACAAGAATAAATTGAACTTTTGTAACATGTTTAAAATGGCCTCTAAAAGCCTAGCACCCAAGACATACTTCTATGTTCTATGCTAGGAGAGTATATGGTGGAACAACTTGTGAATTTAGGTTTCTTGAGAAGTGGCACACTACATACCTTGTTGACGGCTTGAGCTGTTGTTATCCAGAGATCAGTGGAGGAAGTGTCCCCCTGAGGAAGGCAAACATGCTGTGGTGGTGCCTTTCCTCAAGTACTAGGCTCCTATCAGCTTCAAGCAGGATCCATCAACTTCTCTAAATGCCGGCAATATCCAAGATTGGCTCCTACTTGTATTTTTCAGGATAGTCTGGGATGTAGGACCTCCCTACCTAAGGGGTAGAATGTTGGTCCTTAAATACTAAAGGCCTCATTACGAGTTTGGCGGTCGGACCGCCAAACCTCTATAGTGGTGGCCACCAAAAGACATACAGTTCACCGTATTATGAGTTACGCAGCGAGGGCCAACAGAAGCAACACCGCCAGTATGTTTGAGGGTGGGAAATAGGCAGACCTACCACCAGCACCGACAGCCCGTCAACCAACCACCAAACCTATTACAAGTTCAAAATTGCAGTGGGGTCATGTCGAGGCAGTCCTCCAATGGAGGTCCAAAATACAGTGGTTCAAAGCCCTTACAGTAGTACACAACACCATATTAGATGCATTTAAAAACTACACAGCTGATGCACATTCATACACCTGAAACACCTACAAACCACATTACAAAACACACCTCTTCACACAGCACAATCCTTTGCAGCTCACACTCAAAATACACCATCCAGAACACCCAAAAAAGAAAAAATCAAATTTAACTGGCCTCCATCTCTCACTGAGCAAATTGCTCACACCCTCAACACACCCACAACTCACCAATTTGCACCCCTCTACTCCATTTACGCCCCCTCACCTTCTAATTTCCCAGCACCTATTTTTAACACTGTTTATCTCATTTCACCATGGTGTCACTCCAGAAAAATCCTAATTTCACTGAAGATGAGTTAAGATTCATGGTGGATGATTTTTTTTTAGTAGAGCCACATCTATTTGGAGCTTAAGTCCAGCATATTACTATTGCCAGGAAAACAGAAATGTGGCAAAAGATAGTTGACAGAGTGAATTCTGTATGCCCCAACTCGCGCACAATGAACGACATCAGGAAGAGGGGGAACGACCTCAGGGGGAAGGTCTGTTCCATGGTATCCAGGCACCAGCTGCGGAAGCCCAGAAGACTGGAGGTGGTCCCCAAGCTGGCACTGTTCCAACATCACTAAAACTAGAAGTGTACCCTACTCAAAATTAACATTTATTACAAACTACACATTGGGGTGTACTCTTCTGAGAGGATGGCATCTGTATAGTCTGTGTGTAAGATAGGCACTGCCAGTAATTCTACAGCCAGTAGGCACAGCTACTTTCACTCTACTCAGCCACAACACTGTCCTCTGCCACTATGACCCTTCACTCTTTACTCAACTGTTAAATTGTACTCATCTGAGAGGATTGCATCTGTATAGTCTGTGTGTAGGAAAGGCACTGACAGGAATGCTAAGGCCAAGAGGCACTGTATTCCCAACGCAAAACATTGACCCATTGTGCATCGGCCCAATTCAATTCCCTGTATGTCAACTTGCAATGGAGCTGTACTCACCCAAGTGGATGACCCATGTATATTGGGTGCATATCTTGAAGCAGCCCTTGTAATTCAAGAACTAGGCCAGTTTCTATATTACAATGTGCATCTGCCTGTGAACTCACGGATGACGTTTAGCCATCTGGGAGGGACCAAGATACAGATCATGGCACACTCTTTGATGTGGCTAACCACCTAGACCCGTCTTTATTAGCTATGCCAAGATGAAAAAAATGTGTACAGGAAGGACACCTCAAACTCTAGACAAAACTAGCATTAAAGACAGATCAAATGTCCCAAAATGCATCATCTGAATGGTATAGGCAGCAGACATATTCCCAAAGCACTGACCACAGCTATCACATATACAAGGTTCTGGGTTTGTCTTCATGACAGTCAACTAGGTATTAAGTAGGCCTGGGCGGAATGAACGGAGTCTGGCTTTGCGAAATTCCTCAGAGTTGAAAAAACACTCCGTGGAATTCTGCAAAGCTGGAGTTTCATGCCCCGCGGAGTCCTGAATGCACCCATTTTGGAAGCTCTTATCAGGGTTGAGCCTGGTCAGCCAGACCTAGCTCTGCTTCGCGCTTCCAAGATAGGCAGATTCAGGAGGGCCGTAGGCAGTGAAAGCTGCTACCGGCCTCTTGTGACCCGGCCTGTCCCATGTACAATGCACACTTGGCATGCCGGTGCACAAGAGGCATTAAACAGCAGCTTCCTTTTGCTACCTACATCCCTGGCCTCAATTCAAACAATGACGAAACAAAGAGGACGAGGACTTACATGGGTCTTCCAGGGGGTCCTCTTCTCCTCATCATCCGACGGCGACGATGAGTCTTCTCAGCAGCTGCCTCCCTCCTGTCCTCCGGTGCGTGCTGCAGCCCAGTTATGGGCTGCACAGCGCAAGCACAGACAGTCTCATAATAGGCTGCATTTCACACCAGATGAGCTCTGCTCAGCTGGCGGGGCTAGCTGAGTTTTTGGATAACTCGACGCTCCAAGCAGAGCGAGGAGTTCCAAAAACTCCATTGCCTTTACCTGCAGAGTGGAGCTCCCCGCACAACCCTGGTTTTAAGATGACCTAAACCACATCCTGAACAGTGACTGTTTTCAGTGCACTGATGGCAAGACATAAGTCTATGACTATCTCTCCAAATTCTAATGAACTCAGATATCCTGAAGCTAGTTGATCGAAATGGAATTTGTATGTTATCCTAATGTCAGGTCGGCACAGTTGATAGCATGTGTGCCTGTCACATAAGGAAAATTGGCAAATCCAATTTGTACATGGCCTTAGTCAAATGTTTCTGTTAACTATTGGAGGAGGTTGTCACAATACAATCTGTAACATTCTATCTCTCACATCAACAGGTCTACCTGTAACTCGGAACCCAGAGACCACTCAAGAGACAGCCCCTACCCCAGTGGATGAAGCCCTCAGTGAGGACAACTCTCCTGAACGTATGGACACTGAGGAAGTCAAATGACACATGTCAGCCTCACCTTGACCACATTGACTCCTTCCAACCCTGTTACGTCAAAATCTCAGGCAGCCAGTCACCCCTAAACCTGTGTCCTGAGGATAGTGTCAAGACACCTCTGACATTGATGGTCCTTGAACCAGTAGTAGCGGGCAAGATGTGCCAAAGGCACAGGAATGTAGGGGTAGGGTGCATGGGAGGGATGGTGTGGGCCAGCAGCATGAGGCTGCTGGGGATGGTTCTGGTCAGGACACCATCACCCAAGTCTTAGGAGAAGGCCAACAATCCCAAGACATGATGGGCCAAGTACTTGCCAAACTCAGGGAAACCAAGGAGCTACAGAGGGACTTCCATCGGGAAATTTGTGAACAGTGGGAGATTCACAATACCAACATGGCCTACCTAACAGGTGTGCTGAGAGACATCAACACCATCCTGAGCAGGGACCATCAACAACACCAGACCCCTTCCATTGGCTAGTCAATTCCAGCTCCTTCTTCATTTGTGGCAGCCACTGGAAGGGAGGCCCTACCAGGAGAAGGGCCTGCCTCAGACACCCCTGCCTTTGTAGCAGGAGACCCGCCCCGCAAGCGGGGATGTCCACACAAGCATCCAGGAGGTGCGGATGGCAAAGCACAAACCACTGCTAGGAAGTGAGCCCTTCCTGATGAAACTCTTTTGTGTGCCACTGATTCACTCAGTTCACTGTTCTCCAACCACTTTACATTTTCCACGTTAGTAGTACACTGGACTTTGGACTTCAAATGTTGTGGCATTTACTGTAATGATTACATCCACCATGACTGATTCCTTCACTGTCAATTTCTTATTTTGAGTTCAATCTTTCTTTCCTGCGCACATGTATATAAAGACACCTAACACTAAAACAATGTCTACTAGTAATTTTTTCTTCATGTTGAGATGTTGAATGTTAAATCCATGTGATGCAAATGATGAATACATAAAATTGCAATGGAAGGAGAAATATATCACAGGTAGTGGCATGCAGAGGATTACTGCCAACACAATGAAATAAGTGACTAGTCACACCAAACATTTGATTGCATTGTACAGCACATGGGCTGCCAAAATGTCATGACTGTCATATCCAAGAATGGCAGAACTATGTTGAGTCAGGCTAGATATCTCAAGGCCACAGAAGAAAGGGCTATGTCAGACCTTGTCCCGTAGAATAGGCTAAAAGATTGGTGGATGTTGTGACCAACTTGAGCCTTATCACATACCAAATCCAGATCTACCAACTTGATGTACACCATGACACAGCTAGAGGGCAGTTCAACAGTCCCTAATCATAGGTCTATCCCATTACAATGACTAGTCCTCTGATGGCATGATACAAACCTACAGCAGTGTTGTGGTACAGGCAGCGTGGCCTGCGATGAGTAAACACTTTAACAGCTACATACGCGCCATGCAGGATCATTGTCAGCGTAATGTGAAAGGAGAATGCATGGATTGCACTGGATGACAACATGTTTCAAGGCCATATAATCACACACAAGACAATTGGATCAACACACCACATCAAACAAGTATATTGTGGACTTCAGAATTCCACTCAACCACCGTCATAGTTGCTTTGGCAAAGAATGTATACTCCCTAAATCTGTGACCAACATTACCTGGATCAATCCATGTCTGCTTCATGTGTCAGAACAGCAGCAGCTAGATTCCAATGTCATAACTCTGAAATCCCCACATGGGGATGGCATGGTGAAGAGACCTTTATAAAAACACAGTACAAGGGGTTTAGGCAGGAAAAATACATACAGATGACCACACCTCATATTAGACTTCAGTAGATCGTTTCATAGTATTAGCTTTTGTTCAGTCTAAATTTGCAACCACACCTCGGCCGCACACTTCATGGCATGAGATCCCCTGCCCTTTTTGAAAAACATGTCCTGCTCAACACATCCAGTCAACTACAGTTTCCCATACTATCACAGGAAACGCATATAATCACACACTTACACTCAAGTAAAGTATTGATTGATGGGATCTGCTCACAAGTCTTCGCCTTGGCATTTCAAAATTTTCTCCTGGTGGCACTGCTAGATCCCCCTCATCTGGTTTATATGGCATGCTCCTCCTCAGAGCAATGGTGTGGAGCATGCAGCAGGCCACAATGATCATACATACTTTTTGGGTGAGTAGAGGAGGGCTCCACCAGTCTTGTCTATGCTCCTAATTCTGGCTTTCAGGAATCCAAAAGCCTGCTCAACGACATGCTATGTCCTTTCATGGGCATTGTTGAAGCGGACTTCCCCTGGTGCAGTTGGGTTTCTCACTGGTGTCAACAACCATAGATGGTGTGGGTAAGCAGAGTCCCCTGTAATGGAATGAGACATATGTGCAACAATTAGCCCCTCTCATCTTATCTTCTGCAGCACACACTTGATACAAACCCATATGACATATGTGACTTACCAACCAGCCATGCCCTCTCTTGGTACAGTTGTGACATAAGCTGTGGAGTTGTGCTGCTCCGCATGATGAAGGCATCATGGACTGAACCGGGATAATGGGCACAGACCTGTAAAATGTAGAGGTCCGCCAAACAAACAACTTGGACATTGATGGAATTGAAGTTCTTTCTCTTCCAATAGGCTTGTTCTTTTCCATGCAGTTGACCCAAGGTAACATGTGTACCATCAGTAGCTCCCACCACATGTGGGATGTCTGCCAAACCATAGAAGTCAGCCTTCACATGGGTGAAATCCTGACATTGAGGAAACCGGATACAGCTGTTCTGGTGTTTCAACATTGCTGTGAGTACATCCTTCAATACAATACTGAACATAGGCTTGGACATCCCAGCAGATAGGGCCATGGTATTTTGGAAGGACACTGTGACCAGGAAGTGCAACACTGTCATAACTTGTACAATGGGTGGTATGCTATTTGGATGAGAAATTGCAGGCAGCAGATCTGGCTCCAACTAACAACAGAGTTCCACAATTGTTTGCCTATTCAGACAATAAATCTGGATAATGTGTCTATCTTCCATGGCCTGAACGTCTGGCAGTAGGCAGGGGGATGTCTGATCCTTCTCCTCCCCATGTAGGACAATAAATTAGTATAGCCATCCTCCAATTTATTTCATGCAACATACATAATGCATGTTATTGACATACTGCGACAAGGCATGCCATGATTTGATGGCATGATGCACTGTACATGTTATCTTTGTCAATCACACAGAGGTAACATGATCCCCCATTGCTTTAACACAAATGTGTACACATCATCTATCTGGACAGCAACAAATTTTTACATGGAACTTGCTACTCAGAATGTTAAATAAGTTCCCTAATTTAAAATGATAGGGTGGTGTGTCTGTGACCAAAATAAACTTGCCACATGTGTCTGGAAATGTACAAAAATGCTGTCAAAGTAGAAGGACATACATGACTGTACAAGACCAGCACTTATCAGTTGTTTAGACCGTGTTTCAGAGTTGGCACACATTTAATATTATCTAAATACAACATAAAATGCTTTTAAAATGGCGGGTGTCTGAACTACTCAATTGGACACTAGGAAACGCCCATGTCCACAAGTGGAAGTTGTCACTGTGGTAGGCAGTTGCAACCGTGGAAGACAGAGCCATAGGCTAACGTTGTTGCCAGTGGCGGTCTAGGGCCAATGGCTGTGTCCATCAGCAGTGACAGCCATGTATGTGGTGGATGTGACTTCCATGTTCTGAAAAATCTCTCACTTGACTCCTTACACTGCTCTCAGCAAGACCTCCATGACCTGAGCTGCTGTGTACCACCTCTGGGAGCAATCATTCCATGTCCAACAAGTGATAGGGCCCTTGGCTTCTCCCCAGAGAAGCTGGTGGATGAGGTCCTACCCCTGTATGCACAGCTCTGTGGTGCACCAGAGGAGCAGGTAAGTGCCTCATGTTTACTTTTTCCCCTGTACTTCATCCTATATTCCCTCATCACAGGCTAGATTGTGCCCATGTGTGTAAAAATTTGTAGTAAAGACATTGGATGCTACAGAGTTGTGTTCTGCCCAATAGTTTTTGACATCTCTGTCATAATGCAGGTGTATATCCCATAAGACCTCAGTTGACCAACCTAGTTAGTGGAGGAGCTGATCAGGGTGGTGGTTTTGGTCTGCAGATTGGAAAATGTTTGTAGTCTTGTCCGTGTACTCAGTGACTGGTATGTGCCCCAGTTGGGAATTTTGGGCAAAACAGTTTGTATGTTGCAATGTGTACTGAGGTATGTGACACTGCCATTTTGTAAGTGGTGAGGGGACATAATTTCCTGTCATGTTTTTCCATGAGGGTCCACAGCCGGTGGAGTGTCCATTGCAGAAAGAGGTGGGAGGACCTGAGATTCTGGGCCTGGAAGATCGTGGAGGCCCAGCTGAGGCTGTCCTCCCAACGTTGGTGGGGTGCCCATTGGACCATGACCCCATTAATGGCCTTCATTCTCAAGGTGGCCCACCCCGAGCTGCATGAGCATTTGAGGGCAGCGCAGCAGCCACAAGGGGCTGAGTACAGAGAGAGTTCCTACTTGTCCCATTGCCAGGTGATTGTATGGGGTACTGACTGCTCCCCCCACCAATTAGGGATGAACCATGTGTCACAAAGTATTTGGGAGATTGTGTTGCCATGTCATGTGGGACCTAGTACAAACCATGGGGTAATTCACAAATCACTTATTCTGCAGGGTCCAAAATAGCTGTGCCCATTATACATTCATGTACTATTTGTTGTTGTACTGGGTGTTATTTGTGAGCCAAAAACTCACTTCCCCTGAATGTCACAGACAAAAAGATAATTGTATTATGGATCGCTGTCCTCTGCCATGTGTCTGTGCATATGTTTCTGTAGAAAAATGACCTCCAAAAACAAGTTATCCTCAGTATATGATGGGTACTAGTGGATCACTGCAGTCTGTGCTGTGTTAGTGCCCATCATATATGTGACTCGGCTTACCTGGATAATTAGTTGCAGATGTAGTGAACCACTTTCCCTTTGTAACTGGGGAATGTCCAATTACATGAATCTTGTCCCATGGCTATTGCCAACATTTCTTGTGCCCACATATCAGCATATGTCCTTTTCCCTTTAGGAAATATTAATTATCAGATATTTCAGGCATGTCCTAGCCATGTTAATTGTATGAAATATGTATCCACTCACATATATGCTTGGAAAACTGTAAGTGGAATGGTACATTTTCAACAGTGGTACATTCCATGTTGTGCCACAGACAGGAGTGTGTTGGCATTGTTTTTTGTCTGACAGATACCTTCATGTGTTAGAGTATGGCATGTGCCATGTAGAATTGTTGTATCAATGAGGGATACGACAGGTGGCCCAAGATTGTGGGACCAATCTATGTTAATCCATGCCTTTGATGTGACATCATGATGAAGAGTTTACTGCACATGTGTATTGATTGAGGTTTGTTCCCTGACTGTTCTATGCATCATGGAGTGTCTTGCATTGATTATGACATCAAATGTATTTAGGTACATTCATTTATCCACAGATAACTTCCATGTTTGGCATGTCCAAGATGTGCATAGTGATATTGCTTCTCATTGGAAAACAAATTGCAGTAATCCTATTTGTGGTTTTGAGTTCTGTGTCTACAACATTCAAGGGACAGATGTATACTACTGACACACTCAAATGTTGTCATTGTAATGGGTGTCAGATATTAGTGGTGACTATCCTAGGCCTAACCGATTCTTTGTTGTGTGTATCCGTGAGACATGGCTCCATTACATATTGAAGGTAATGTCAATGTTGTTCCTTTCATTGACACATGTACGGTCTCTCTATGTGACACTGATAGTACATCCTTGACTCTATTGTGACAAGTGTCCCTTGCAGATTTGTGCATTGTTGACATCTGTCCATTATGACATGGGTATTTATATTTCCAATATTCTAGGAATATATTGCACTTTTGTATTAGAGTTAGCTGGATGTCATTTGCTTCATCCCAAATTGTTGGTACATCATGAAATTGCAGAATGGATATGTACACAAACTTGTGTGTGAAATATGGCTGTATACCTCACAATAGGATACTTTTGTTGGCTACAAATTATAGTCTGCTGCATGTGGCACAGCATTGGGGGTGGAGAGGTCACCTAGTCGAAGTATGGTTGTGGGGTTTGCCAGACTTCAACCATGCAATTGTAATAGTCTGACATCTTGATTTTCTTGGAAATCCAGATGGAATGCTGGCATATGCTATGGCACATGTATGTGCTATTTAGGTGTAAGTTTCTTGTTGGGGCATACTTCACCTGATGGTGTTGCATGTCACTCAGATTTGTGACTAAAGTGTTATTGGGTACATGTTGTGACCCTATTTCTCTTTCTTTTTGTAGAATCAGCACTGGCAAGTAAAGGAGATGGGACACAGCTGAATAGGAAGCATCTGGCCATAGGACCTCGGGTCAAGATACCTCTGACACAGAGGGACCCAGTGGCCTGGAGGGCGAGGGAAGTGCCATGGGGTAGATGGAATCTACATCCTCATCATCAGATTCCTTCTCCAGTGGCCACTCCCTAGTGGTGGCAGACACATTGGGGACCCCCCTGTACCATCCTTGTCCACCACCCACATTCTATCACCATCCTCCTGTTGCTCCCCAACCAGTTGGTTGTGCCAGCTCACCCAAGAGAGTGGGCGTCTCCTTTGCCACAGACACCTCAACCACAGCCCCTGTTAGCCCTGCGTCCCTCAGTGAGGATGCTATTGGCCTCCTGAGAAGTATATTAGTGGGTCAGTCCACCATTGTGAATGCCATCCAATGATTGGCAGATGAACTCCAACAGACCAATGCACCTAGAAGGCATTAATGGTGCAATGGCTGTCCTAGAGAGATTTTGTCAGGCTCTGGGCTCCACACTGACGGCAGCCAGTCATCTCCCACATTACGTCCCTCTTCCACCTCCCTCTTCCCAGTCCAAATCCCCCCTTCCCCTGCCTCCCCAAAGCACACAAACAGATCCTCAGGCATCCACCTCAACAGACAAAGGTAGCGCACACAAACACATGCACCACAAGACACCGGCATGCACACAAACAATATCTACCTGCAGACACAGCAACATTACCTACTTTCCCTGATACCCAACCTCCCCCAGCATCACATACATGACATCACGAATACCTACAGATACCACCACAACAGGCACAGACACAGCCACCATACCCATCTTACCCACAGACACCACCCCAGCAGACCAGCAGACATCCACCCCAAACACCACAGCCGCAGACACCACAACTACTGACACACACACACATCTAGTACATCCACCATACCGGTTGTCGTGACCCCAACAGGTACCCACCCACCCACCACAGCATTCCCCAGCACCACCACCCCCCTAGACCCAAGACACATACACACCCTCAATCACCTATCAAACAGACACCCACCACACACAAGCATACCGCCCATAAGTACGCATCCAAGACATCCACAAGTACACGTCAGACAACCACTTACTCAACCTCCAAATCTGGACTCCCTTCTGATGACCGTCCCTGTGAGTCCCAAAATCTTTTCCTTTGTGACCTAGACCTTACTACTGTCCTCCCCCCATACCCAATAGGTCATCAACCATCTCAAAGCCTATCCCTTCTACCTCTAAGGCCTCCCCTGCTGCCCCCTGTAAACACTCATACCCCCCCAAAAAGAAGCTCACCCCTCCCAAAAAGGAGCCCCCTTTCCAAGCCCAAACCTGAACCCTCCCTCTCAACTTCAATCTCCCCTCCCCTTGATAATCCCTGAGGAGCCTGCCTGCCCCTTGATGCCCTTTACTGTGGAGGTTACATGGCAGTTAGGAGTACATTTTATGCACAACACTATGCCATAATTTGGACAATTATTGGACTGGCCAATGGCTTTTGGACATTGCTATTGTTCATATTGTTGTTGGCATTAAACCCAAAGAGTTGATTTTGTTGGCTATACCTTTGTCCTGCAATTCCTTTCCTGGCTTTATGTTGTTTCTGAGTGGCTTGGATTGTGTGCCTCCAGTTGTGTGTGTTTGTGTCTGCTTTCTGCTCCACATGCTGATGTCTGCAGTATGTGAGTTTGTGTGCAGTGCTGTTGTCCCCCAAAGCAAGGGTGTGTGTTGTCTGTTAGATACGTGTGTGTATATGCAATGCTGGTCTCATGGTATTGTGTACTGCTTGGTATGGTAAGTATTTGTTTTTGTGTGTCCAATGTGGGCATGTTTTATGTTTGACGTGTCCCTCTGATATGACTATTGTATACATGTGATATTCTTGAGCTTCATTAGTGCAGACATTGAGTATGTTCAGTTGTGCTAGGTTGCTTTACATTTGAGTGGGCAAGCGTTGATTTAAGTGTGTGTTCCTTGCAGCTAGTTTGTATGGAGAAATATCCCATGGAGTTGTATGTGCTATGTTGACTTGCCCTTCCCCATTGTGTAGTTGTGCATGACAATTGGTTTTAGTATTGTTTGTCCCAGAGATCCATGTAGGGGCATTTCCTCTGTGCATGTTGTTTGAGAGGCCTGATCCACGTGATGTGTCCCAGAGCAGCCTACTTCTATGTATGCTCCTGATGCTTCCATCCCTACTGTGCAGGTATTGTTGGTATTATTCTATTTGTCTATCTTGTCTATTTGTCTCTCTGTCTATTGTGTATGCCATTGTGCTTCCACTGTGGTGTGATGTGTGTGATATGTGTGTCCATTTCAGGTTTGTTTCATGGTGGTGTTAGATATATTCCATGCCACATCAACAGATAAGTGTGTTGTATGTGTGGACAGTCCCTGACCAGTGTTGAATGTGAGTTTATGAGTTGTATTTGTATGTGTTGCAGGTGTGTTGCTGTGCATTGAAATGTTGTGCAGCCTTCAGGGTCCCTGTCCCTGAGCTGTGTGGCTGTGTATTTGTGTATTGTTGCAGTGCAGGTTGATGCTGGTCAAAGTATGAGTGTTGTGAGTGTGTACATGTCCGTATTGCTGTATGTCAGTGAGTATGTGTTGTTTGAGACCTGTACCTGCTGCCCGTGGCGTACCCCCCGTGATGTGTTTGCCGACGTGACAAGCTGTTTTTAAGACTATCAATACAGGTAGGTGTGTGTGTACTTATGGTTGCTGTTGTCTACAGTGGCATTAATTTCTTTGTCTTTTAGTGAGCTTGATCGGTGACATGACGTTGGCAAAGGGATCCATGGCAGCTCCAGATGTGTAAAGCTGTCTGCAGGTGATTGTCTTTCTTTATATTGTCAATTTCTGCCATCTTCTCCCTGGTGGTTGGACCGCCAGAGTCACATTGGTGGTGTGGAACCTCGTGATGAGTCCGGTGGAAGCACAGGCCCTGTTGGCTTATTTGTACTTCCAGGTGACCATGGCAGTCTGCACTGGCTGGCAGTGCTAGCAGACCACTGGCGGTCTTCTGTTTCTGCGACCACCAAATTCGTAATAAGAAGGTCCGCTCCACAAGAAAGCTGGTCACGGGACCCCCAATCTCATAATCAAGCCTTAATGTTGTCAGGGATGAAAAGCTCTGACATAGTTCAAGAATATGATTTTTATTTTATAGGTGCCAGATAGGGGCCCTAGACATATCTCAAGGAAATAAGAAACACAGGGATGCCAATTTGACTATATTTCTTTGATGAATTATCTAGGGATGCTTCTTGATGGCCTTGGCATACTGATAGGGGAACATTTATTCCAGACGGGGTGTCGCATCCAGTGTTCTATATGGGTCATTATCGGAACATGTTGACACTTTTCTGCCACCATCTCATTTCAACAAATGATAAGTGAGGTTGACATTCATGGTATTATAACTGATTATAAAATATATGGCAGGATTTGGAAGGATTGTACTTTGAGCTAAATTGCAGGGTCTGACTGGAATGGAGTCTGGTCTTAGGGACTTTACATCACCCTGTCAAGTCACAGACAGCAGGTCCAGTCTTCTACTTCCTTTCTTTCTTAGGTACAGGAGGTATTCTACAGAGGGTACCAAGGGATCCATTATTTATGCCTTGCACTCGCTTGTGGGTGGGTGTGACTCCTTGACCCTCCCTGATCGATTGCATAAAAGATCCCAGGGGTAACCCTGCCCACCTTTGGAACAGTTCCTGACTGCTCTTCTGCAGACACTTTCACAGTACCCCTCTCTGTCTAAATGCAAGAGGACAAAAACTCCTCTCTCCTTGTGCAGAGTCTCTGTGCTCAGTGAGAGATGTGGCCAAAGTAATGATCAGCCCCTCCTTTTTTGTCACTCCAAACCAGCTCTGGGAGCAGCTCCTCTCCCATTGGGATTGGTGCCTTTCTGCCTGGGAGAACAAAGGAAGGGGCATATCCAGGTATAATCTGGCATCTGCATGTGACGGCAGATTCCCTCTTGAAGTGAATTTGGTTCTGGGCACTGCCAAGTTGTCCCCCTTCCAGAGGAACACAAACACCTCTCCATCCTAAGACCAGTGTCCCTGATCTGGGAGCATGTTGCACACCTAATTCAGGGCTTGATCACTAAGAGGGCTGCAGCTGGAGGCTAATGAAAGTTAACCTCCTGAGGCTTTAAACAGGGAAAAGGTAAAAAGTTGCATTTCCTTAATGTGTATCAACAATTCAACTTCACGATCAATTTGGGCTTTTGATAAACAGTAGCTGGTCTGTACCCTGAGATAGCAGAATTTGAATAAATATTGCTTCTCAGTGTTTCCCTAAAGAAAAGCCAGCATTTCTACACTAAAATGGCTTTTGGGTGCTATTCATATTAAGGACCTGACTACGGCCTTGGCGGATGGGATACCCCTTCACAAACATGAAGGATATCCCGCCAACCATTTTACAAGTTCCATAGAATATAATAGAACTTGTAATACAGTGGACAGGATATCCGTCACGTTTGTGACAGAGTATTCCATCTGCCAAGGATGTAATCAGGCCCTAAGTTTCTACGTGTCCTACTTTTAAATACCATGCACCCAGTCTTGTGGGCTTCAAGGCCTATTAAAGGTTGCATTTATATTTAAAAAGAAGGATAAGATTTGCTAAAAGGGTTTTCTTTGACAGGACATTTTGCAGATCTTACACTGCTCCATTCAGGCCACCTTGCCTTGCTTGTATTGCCAAAATAGTAGTTGGCACAATAGGTGATGCAGTCCACCATTGGCATTTAACTTTGCGGCTCTCTATACACTTTGTACCAAATACTAGAGACTTATAGGCAACCTAACTATGTCAATTAGGAGTATTACAATTCAACAATGTTAAAAGGGGGAGCACAGGCACTTTACTTTTGGTGGTAAGAGGTAAAGTACACAGAGTTCCAAAGATAGCAAAAATAGGGTTCAGCTAAAAGGCATAACATTCAGGGTGACCATGCATAAAAGGCAGATTCCCTACAGAAATGTACTCAGTTCCCAGGGAGTCAGAGTGTTACAAATGGGGTCCTTGGTTGGCAGGTCTGAGCAAGGACCCTCACTCTAGTCAGGGTAAATAGAATCACCCTTGGTTATCCCTTGCACCCCCCTTGGTAGCTTGGCACGAGCAGGCAGGCTTAAGTTCAGAAGCAAAGTGTAAAGTATTTGTACCAACACACACAGTAACTCAGTGAAAACACTACAAAATAACACAACGCATGTTTAGAAAAATAGCTAATAATTACCTAAACAAAACTACAAAAATCCAGCATACACAGGTCAAGTTATGAATTTTCGAAAGAATAAGAGTCCTAATCCTTAGAAAACAGTGAGAATGCTGTTATTTCACAAACGTACCTGGGTATTGCGATTTTGCATTGAAAAAGGCCAGCGATGCGTCGATTTTTCACTCGCAAGCAAGACTATGGGGGTCATTCATACCCTGGCGGTCCGAGACCAGGGTAGGGGACGGAGGAATCACGGCCAACAGGCTGGCGGTGCTTCTGGGGCTATTCTGACCGCGGCGGTAAAGCCGCGGTCAGAAAAGGGAAGCCGCCGGTTTCCCGCCGGCTTCCCGCTGCCCCTGTGAATCCTCCACGGCGGCGCTGCAAGCAGCGCCGCCATGGGGATTCCGACCCCCTTCCCGCCAGCCTGGTTCTGGCGGTTTTCACCGCCAGAACCTGGCTGGCGGGAACGGGTGTCGTGGGGCCTCTGGGGGCCCCTGCAGTGCCCATGCCACTTGCATGGGCACTGCAGGGGCCCCCTAACAGGGCCCCACATTGATTTTCAGTGTCTGCTTGGCAGACACTGAAAATCGCGACGGGTGCAACTGCACCCGTCGCACACCAGCAACTCTGCCGGCTCCATTCGGAGGTGGCTTCCTCGTTGCTGGTGCTTTCCCGCTGGGCGGGCGGGCGGCCTTTTGGCGGTCGCCCGCCAGCCCAGCGGGAAAGACAGAATGACCGCCGCTGTCTTTTGACCGCGGTACGGTCTTCTGGCGGCTCCCGCCAGGCGGGCGGCGACCGCCGCCTGCCAAGGTAGAAATGACCGCCTATGTGCCCTTTCTCCTCCGGTCGGGTCAGCGTGCGCCGTTTTTTCTCTCCCGCAAGAAAGCGATGTGTATCAATCAGGACAGGCACCTCGGATCTTAACAGGCTTTGCGTTGATTTTCTGCATCCAGCGATATTGTGTTGAAAATCCTTTTGCATAGTATCTCAAAACAGCGCTGCTTGGGGTTTGTGTCATTATCAGCCTCCATTAGCGGGTGTTGCATATTGTTTCTCCAGCTGTGTTGCGTCGATCTTCCAGCCACGATGGAGGTGGAGCATTAATTTCAGCCACAAAGCCGGCTGATTGTCGTTTATCAGGCGTGTCACAGAAGGTGCGTAGAAAATTTCCCAGCAGGATAGTCTGTGCATGGATTTTCAGCTCTTGTCTGACATCTTCACCTTTCAAGTGCGCAGGAACTGGATAGGGCACCACTTGGCAGGACAGGAGTCTCAGCAGGGAGTCCAGGTGCTTGCAGGGGAAGTCTTTGATGGCCCTGAGACTTCAACAACAGGAGGCAACCTCAGTTCAAGCCCTTGTAGATTCTTCTCAAGTAGGAATGCACAACGAAGTCCAGTCTTTTTCCCCTTTCAAAGGAAGAAGCAGCAACTGCAGGATATCCCAACAAAGCACAGTCACAGGCAGGGGCGGCATTTCTCAGCTCTTTAGCTCTTCTCCTTGGCAGAGATTCCTCTTGATTCCAGAAATGATCTGATTTTCAGGGGTTTTGAGGGCTCTTCATATACCCATTTCTGCCTTTGAAGTAGGCCTACTCCAAAGAGAAGTCTCTGTTCTTTTCAAGACCCTGCCTTGCACAGGCCAGGCCCCAGACACACACCAGGGGGCTAGAGACTGCATTGTGTGAGAGCAGACACAGACCTTTCAGGTGTGAGTGACGCCTCCTCCCCTCCCTCCTAGCACAGATGGGTCATCAGGATGTGCATGCTACCCCCATTTCCCTTTGTGTCACTGTCTAGAGAGGCAAACTGACCTAGACAGAGGATCCACAAACAGTCACCGAATGGTTTAAGCAAGAAAAGGCCTATTTTCTAAAAGTGGCATTTTCAAACACACAATCTAAAAACCAAAATCACGAAAAGATGTATTTTTAAATTGTCCAGAGACCCCAAACTCCACATGTCTATCTGCTCCCAAAGGGAATCTATACTTTAATGATATTTAAAGGCAGCCCCCATGTTAACCTATGAGAGAGATAGGTCTTGCAGCAGTGAAAAACGAGTTTGGCAGTATTTCACTGTTAGGACATGTAAAACACTTACGTTCATGTCCCTCTTTTACATACACTGCAGCCTGCCCATGGGGCTACCTTGGGACTACCTTAGGGGTGCCTTACATGTATAAAAAGGGAAGGTTTAGGCCTGGCAAGTGGGTACACTTTCCAAGTCGAATTGGCAGTTTAAAACTGCACACACAGACACTGCAGTGGCAGGTCTGAGCCAGGTTTACAGGGCTACTTATGTGGGTGGCACAACCAGTGCTGCAGGCCCACTAATCGCCTTTGATTTACAGGCCCTTGGCAGCTTTAGTGCACTGTACTAGGGACTTACTAGTAAATCAAATATGCAATCATGAAAAGTCAATTACACATCAATTTTACATAGGAGCATTTGGAATTTAGCACTGGATAGGAGTGGTAAAGTGCCCAGAGTAAAAAAAAAAACTGTAAAAAAAGAGTCCAGCACACACCAACAACCTGGGAAACAGAGGTAAAAAGTTAGTGGAGAGCACGCCAAGGATGTCAAGTCTAACAGTGAGCATAAACACTGAGACACTCTAAGGAGCAGGCAGAGAGATTACATAATCTGGGAGTAAGTAGAGTATTACCTCTCCATCCAGTGAGTGGGTCCTCAATCACTTTTGTATCCCACTCTGACAGAGTCCTGCTCCAGAACTATACCACACTACCCCCCCTGGGTATCTGACAGGGTACGGGAGAACAAGACCAAGACGAGCAGACATTAAGGGGGTCATTCTAACCTTGGCGGGTGGCTACCGCCACCCGCCAGACGGGAACCGCCATGCGGCCGCAATAACACGGCCCCCATTCCAACATTCCCGCTGGGCTGGCGGGCGCTAACCATGTTAGCGGGAATGAGGCCGCAACAGAGGAGCCGGCTCCTAATGGAGCCGGCGGTGTTGCGGCCGTGCGACGGGTGCAGTTGCACCCGTCGCGCTTTTCACTGTCTGCCATGCAGACAGTGAAAAGCAGGCCGGGGCCCTATTAGGGGGCCCCTGCACTGCCCATGCCAGTGACATGGGCAGTGCAGGGGCCCTGTTAGGGGGCCCCAGGACACCCCTTACCGCCAGTCTCTTCCTGGCGGTGTAAACCGCCAGAAACAGGCTGGCGGTAAGGGGGTCATAATGCAGCGCTGCCCTGGCGGATTATCACCGCCGGGGGAAAATCGGCGGGACACCGCCGGCCCCGACGGTGTGACCGCGGCTTTACCGCCACGGTCGAAATAGGGTATGAAGCACCGCCAGCCTGTTGGCTGTGCTTCCGTCATTCTTGCCCTGGCGGTCCAAGACCGCCAGGGTCAGAATGACCCCCTAAATGTCTAAGCAAAAGTTGAACAAATAATTTTGAACAAATAACCTACCAGCCCCTGCTGCTGGATTCTTAGCCTGCAAACAAGAAAGAAACAAATATTCTGGAAAGAAAAGGTCCTTTCTTAAAGTCCTACAATTGCAACATCTTGACTTATTCTGTAACAAGTATATCACACAACCAGAACTTGTTCAAGGAGAGCAGGACAGAATGTCCCAAAGAGGAAATGTGGTTAAGGGGATCTGAAATCATGACTACTGTCAACCTAGGCTAATCTCATATTAAACAAAAAAGAAATGGAGAGAGACAAGACAAAAAGCTGTATAGAATTCTAGAAGCCATAGGCACCTTGACAGAGGCACTAGAAACCAGAGTAGATGCAGTAGCCATCGATGTAGGACTTTGTATAGAAAATAGCTATTGAGGATCATAAGCCAAGCACAGCAGCAATGAAAACACAACTCCTACACCACACTAAAAACATGTGATTTATTGTGCAGACAGCAGAGCACTCCAAGGGGTCCTCAATAAGGTAACATCAAAGAGTCCGGTCTACCTAAAGCAATGGAGGGCACACATATAGTAGAATATTTGGGGTCATGAATTGCCACCCATGTGCACTCCACGTTTTACACCATTGAGAGGGCACAAAGAGTACTAGCAAAGAAGCCACCTCCAGTGGTACTGCCCCAGTTAGTAGTGGCTGGATTGCTTAAATATTGAGAGAAAATACTGAGAGAAGCAGTCAAAAATGCTCCAGTTCATATCTTTCAAGATTTAGCTACAGTAGTCAGTGGCAAGGAATATAGGACCTCATTACAACCCTGGCGGTCGGTGATAAAGCGGCGGTAACACCGCCAACAGGCCGGCGGTAAAAAAAATTGAATCATGACCACAGCGGAAACCGCCAACACAAACAGCCACTTTAACACACAGACCACCACCACGGTAGCAACAAACACCGTGGCGGTAACCACCAACAGCCAGGTGGAAGACAATGTACCGCCCACTGCATTACAACATACCTATCCGCCACCTTTTCCGGGGTGGTATCAACACCATCAAAAACACGGCAGAAACAGTACTCTGAAGGGAAACGACTCACCTCTTGACACT
Source organism: Pleurodeles waltl (assembly GCF_031143425.1). NCBI lineage: Eukaryota > Metazoa > Chordata > Amphibia > Caudata > Salamandridae > Pleurodeles > Pleurodeles waltl. Next base: position 416,860,345 of record NC_090438.1, on the reverse strand, counting down.
CAAGGAAGAACCACAACGCCATGGAGCCTGAACTACAGGTGTTCCCCTTGCTGGGGTACCTTCTCATACACCAGGAACACGAACGCCAGCGAAGACGACCACGGTGAGTACTGCACCTAGCACACAAGGGAGAAGGGATGAAAAAGAGAGTGACACACACACACAGCACACAACACCCCCACCCCCACCCCCAACACTATACACACAAACAGATACAACAACATTACATATACACCCTGTAACACTCAGGAATAACGCAAGGACAAAAGGAATGGAGTAAAATGAGTGTAATATTATACATTTTGAAAAATATGTTCTTAAAGCAATAAACAGTATGTACAATATATACAATATATACAAAAAGAGGGACAATGCCCACTCCAAAATGTCCGTGGCCCACTGGGCCAAACCACATAGGCCAAGGCCACACTTGACTCCTGCCTAAATATGGAGAGAACACTGCAGGGGCATCAGGTCGAAAACACACAGGCACCTCAGGGGGACAGGGAATGGGGGGGCACCTCAGCCGGAAGATGGTACAACAACACTGGCCTGGAGGGGGCTCCATGCCCCCTGCTTGGTCCTGGGGAGTACAAAGCCTTGGTCTTTCAAGTGGGTGGTTTGCCCACTGCTTGGTCCTGGGGAGTGCAATGCCACAGTCTATCAAGTGGGTGGTTTGCCCACTGCTTGGTCCTGGGAAGTGCAAGGCCACAGTCTCGCTAGTGGATGTTTTCTTCCACTGGTTCTGGAGGGGGCCTTGAGCCCAGTGTGCTTCATCTTGGCAAGGAGGGGGTGAGTGGATGGCTTCTTCCACTGGTTCTGGAGGGGGCCTTGTGACCAGTGTGCTTCATCCTGGCAAGGAGGGGGTGAGTGGATGACTTCTTCCACTGGTTCTGGAGGGGGCCTTGTGCCCAGTGTGCTTCATCCTGGCAAGGATGCGGTGAGTGGATGGCTTCTTCCACTGGTTCTGGAGAGGTCCTTGTGCCCAGTGTGCTTCATCCTGGCAAGAATGCAGTGAGTGGATGCCTTCTTCCACTGGTTCTGGAGGGGGCCTTGTGCCCAGTGTTCTTCATCCTGGATAGGGCAAGGTCACAGTCTCTCACCTGTGTGTTACACCGACAGGTGTTGCAGGGGCCAGGATGTACTGCAGCCCATGTAGTCACCACTACACACTGCTCGCCGGCGGTGACAGCTGCTCAGTGGATGCCAGTTGCACTGCAGGTGGCGGTGCTGCCAGTGGTGGTGGTAGCCTCCAGGCCTTCACCTGCAGCCTCGGACTGCTGCCCACTGGGGCTGCTGCTGCTAGCAGTGGTGCTGCTGACTGCAGGGCATGTGGCGGTGCTGCCCACAGTGCAGGTGGAGGTGCTGGCAGTGGTGGTGGTAACCTCCAGGACTTCACCTGCAGCCTCAGACGGCTGCCCACTGGGGCTGCTGCTGCTGGCAGTGGTGCTGCTGGCGGCGGGGCATGTGGCAGTGCTGGCGGTGGTGCATGTGGTGGTGCTGGCTGCGGTGCAGGTGGCGGTGCTGTCAGTGGTGGTGGTAGCCTCCAGGCCTTCACCTGCAGCCTTGGACGGCTGAAGTGCCATGGCTGGTGTTGTGTGCCCCTTCCTGCCATGGGCAGAAGGTGGTGCCTCCTTGCTTCTGCCAGCTGGTGTCTTTTTCTTGCCCCTGTTGGCTGATTGTGCCTCCTTCCACTTGCTGGCTGGTGTCCCTTTCTTGCCATTGCTAGGTGGCAGACCCTTCTTGGCCTTGGCAGGTGGTGCTGGCACACTGGCACACCTGCAGTTGCTGCAGAAACCACAGTGGCTGTGGACTGGGTGGCTGAGGTGCTGGGCTGGGTTCTGGCCACCCTGGCCTGAGGTGAAGGACAGGTGGGAGAGGGGGAGGGAATAGGTCAAGGGTGGTGACGAAAAGCTTCTTAGGGACTCTGGGGCGGAAAGAGGGTAAGGGTTTGGGAGTGGAGGAAGAGGGAGTGGTTGTAGGAGGTGTCAGTCTGCCTTGTTTGGGTGCAGGTGCATGGGCTGGATGCTGTTGTGATGTAGATGGCTGTTGGGTGTGTGTGCTTGCGTTTGTGTACTTTGGGAGGAGGGGGTCACAGACACAGTGGGAGAGGACACAGGGGACGTGTGCATGGATGTGGGGTGGTGACTGCCAGTGAGAGGCGTGTAGTGATAGGCATGATGGTGATGGAGGTAGTGGATGAGAATGTAGTGCATGAAGGTGTGAGTGGAGATGCTACTGGGAGGGATTTGGATGAGGAGGAGGAGGAGGACACAGTGGAGGTAGTGGATATTGGTGTGTCTGCATGTGGATGGTGCTTGTGTGAGTGCCTGTGAGATGAAATGTGGTGCTTGTGTTTGCCTGAGCCACTTCTGTGTGTTGATTTGGGTGCTTGCTGGTCTGAAGGTGTGCTTGGGATAGTCTGGGGTTGAGGGGATTGGGACTGGGTAGAGGACGTTGGAGGGGGGAGGCTTGAGACAGGGACAATGGCTGTCATCAGTTTGTTGGCCAGAGCCTGGAATGTTCTCTGTTGGGCTGCCACACCAGAGTGAATGCCCTCCAGGTATGCATTTGTTTGTTGCAAATGCCCTGCTACACCCTGGATGGCATTCAGTATGGTTGACTGCCCAACAGAGAGGGATCTCAGGAGGTCAATAGCCTCCTCACTGAAGGCAGCAGGGCTAACTGGGGCAGTGCCTAAGGTGCCTGGGGTGTGGGAGATGCCCACCCTCCTGGGTGAGCAGGCACGGGAAACACGCTAAGGGGCTGCTGGGAGGGTGGTGCTGGTACAGGGGTGGCGGCTGTACCTGTAGTTGAGGTGGACACAGAGGTGTCCACCACAGCCAGGGAGCTTCCATCGGAGGAGGTGTCGCTGTCAGAACTGTCCCCTCCTGTCTACGTCATGATGCTCCCCTCGCCCTCCGTCCCACTGGTGCACTCACCGTCGGTGGATACGGCCTCCAGGCCCATGTGGGATGCAGCTCTCTCCATCGCTGGTGCCTCTGCTCCTCCGCCAGATGATGCTAATGCACACAAGGACAGTGTGTCAAAACAAAAAGGCGGGGGGGGTGAGACAGAGGATACACTTGGTCAATGCCAGCAACAACACTACGGTTGGTATACACAACTCAAAGGGAACAGCCCTATGCACTAGGCCATGCACTACCAGTTACACTGTTAGTCACCAGCCCATGGGGTACAATGCCTAATACCATTAGCTGCACACCTGAAACCAACAGGACCCTGCCAGTAGTAGATGCCCACTAACAATATTGGTGTTGGAGTGCATCTGAACTTGCCTATCATTGCCTAACATACCCTGCCATGTTTGCCCTGGCCTACATCCCCCACCCAGGTAATACCTTATCACGTGCAAAGTCATGATACAGAATCTGTACTCACCCCCTTGTGGCTGCTGCCTTCAAGCACCCATCCAAATCCTGATAGGCAACCTCCAGGATGCAGAACTTCTGGGGGGTCAGGGTACGACAGTCACCCCTTCCTCGTTGGGAGGCCAGCCCCAGCTGGGCCTCCGCAGTCTTCCTTGCCCAGTGGCGCAGGCCCTCCCACCATTTGCGACAGTGGGTGCTCCGCCTGTCAAAGAACCCCAGGGTCCCCACCGCCTTGGCAACCTGCAGGAAAAAAACTGCAAAAAAGGTATTAGTCATAACGTCCATACTGGCTATTGGTGTTGGGCATGACTCCTGTCTTTACTAAGACAGGATTCATGTTTGAATGGTAGTGTGTCAGAAAATGAGGCTAGGCTGGTTAGCTGCATATTTATTGCTGCTAACCAGCCTAGTGTCATGGCTGGCCCACTAGTACCTTTTCCCATCCCCCACCCTGGCTATCGTCTTTTCTTTAGACATTAGCCTGTCCTCTGTGCCACTGCGCGACATTCCGGCCGGCGCTATGGAATGGCACCAGCAGGCACTATGAATTTTGATGTAAAACTGTCTTAGCACCGTTTTGGAGCAAAATCCATAAATATTGGCCCATATGCCCTAAAACATACTATCACACTTCCCCAATGCTTTGCTTGCTCTGAGAGCTAACAAAAGGAATCAGTTTGCTTTAATGAATGATCTTGAAGCCCAGAATCGCTACAAAATAAGGTGCCGAAGAATTGAAGTTGAACACGATAAAAGATGTGAACATGGGAATGTCAATTAATGCAAACTGTACTCACATTCTCTTTTCGTTTCTACTGCTTTAAACCATGAAATCAATATTAACCAATAAAATGTATACATATTTCACTGGAAAGCACGTATTCACAAAAAAATATTTTATAAAGCTTAAGTTGTTATAAAGAGGGTTAAAATCATCAATTTGAGGTGCTACATAAATGTACTAAGCAATCACGTTATATTTCTTCACAGACTAATGATCAGCACAAAAATGTGACAACGTGCAAAAGTATTTGTGCAAATGTCTATCAATATCATGGTATACCATCGTTAGTGTTCAATTTGACATTCTTTTTCATTAAATTTCAGTCATACACGCCTTTAGGCACAAAAGTTGTCACCATGGGCTTCTTTTAATCATAACCGTCCTTCATCAGGGCCCCTAGTATTTTTTTAAACACACTCAGAATAGCACACAGTGCTCACAGAATCAACAACATCAACAAACAGATCAAAGCATCACGTTTCATTATTAAAGCTAATCAATATTTTCTGCCAGTGAAAAAAGTCCAGATGCTCATCTATTCTTTCTGTAGTTCTTTTAAATATTAAACTTAAAAAATGTTCACAAATTACTTTGTCATTCGTCTGCACTTACCCACAAGGATTATATTTTGAAGTTATTGACATGCATACAGTTTGTTGCTATTTTCCTCATGCTTCCGAGAAAGTTATCTCGTTTATTCTGGCAATTTCCATTTTCAATTTTACTAGCACCCAAATTATCGTATTAATCCATTTTAGTGTGAGGTACTACAATGTAACAATAATAAAAAAAAATAGAACACAACATTTTATAATTCCATAGTTAATATACATTACAAATGCTCACAAATCAGGGTACTTGTGATCCACTTAATCACTGTGATCGAGCAGTAGAATCAGAGGCCTCATTTACAAGAGGCCTGCGTCGCTGGGTTGTCACTTTTTATGATGCTCCAGTGGCGCAGGCCTCACAATCATATCTATGAGGCAGCGCAAAGCCACCTTTTGTGTTCTTTGCATCGCCTCATAGATACGGAGTAAGGCAAGGCAGCGCAAAGTGCTGAGTTGCCTTACTCTACGTCGAGAGGGCATTCCATGGGTGTTGCGGTGGGTTTTTCCAACAACACGCATTAGTTTTGACACATTTCCAGATTTACAAGAATCTGTAAACCTGGGAATGCCACCATGGTGCAAGGGTGCCTGCATTGGTGCTAGGTGCCAATTTGTAGGCAGAAAGGAGCCAAGGTTCCCTTGTGGCCCTAGCTTATACTCATCCAGCATGCCCTGCCACCCAAGAAGAGCTGCTACACGGTAGACCTAAACCAGGGCATGGAAGGACCCATGCAGCAGGGCCCTAGGGGGTGGGCCTAACCCAGAGAGGCAATTTCTCATGAGATCATGCTGGGTGATCATAAATTCCATCTCAGAGGGCTTTTCATCATGCCACTCTGAGGGTTTCAGAGATTGTTTGTATGTGCTTGGCTGAGGAGCCAATACGGCAGAGCTGCCAACTGTAGGATTATGATTGAACACCTCTAAGTCACAAACCCCCCTAAACCATAATGATACAGCAGTGCTGCTGAGCCTTAGTTGGCCTGAGATAGCCGGCCTCTGGGCCTGGGCGTAGGGCCACTTGCTTGGGACCGGAACGCAGACAGAAGGGGGCTATCTCCATCGCCTTGAGGGCACCTCATGTTTGTGGGGCACCCAGTGCTAAATCGTAGATTACCTGATTCTGGGTTAGGGTTTCCTAAGTAGCAGAGAATGCAACCTTGCTGTGGTCTACTGAATTTCATCCTCTGAGCCAAGCTTTTGTCTCAGTGCGTGGGCGTTTACGCCTCCCCTACAGCTGGGGGTCCCTCTGCTGCCAAGGAGGGACATGGGGGAAGCAGGCCTGCAGGAGGCTGCCTCCACAACATACCACCCAGCACAGGGGCCTCTCCCACCTGCCCTGCACCAACAGGTGATGGGACAGGGGCATGATCTCTTGCAGGTCAGCAGGGTAACCGGATGGCCAGCAGCTGAAACCCTCATTCCCCACATGAGTCATCGGGAGGCAAGTAGCATCCCAAATGCTTGCCTAAGAATGCACAGCAATTCTTGTCATTGTCAGACTGCTGTTTGCATGAGGCCTGGTCCACTCTTGATGGCCTGGGCCATCTGGTCGCTGAGTCTACCCAGGCCATCTGATCACCAAGCCAAGCTGGCCAATGAGGTGGCTAGCAGGCTGGCTGGCTAGATGACTGGCAGGCTGACTGACCAGATGGCTGGCAGTTTTTCACACCAGTGGCTGGTGGGCAGGCTGACCAGGTGGCTGGCAGGCTGGCCTGGGGCCTGACTTTCGTCACTCCCTGGGTTTTTGTAAGTCCCCATGGGGGCTTAATAGTCAAGGACAACCAGCTTTCCAGGCAGGCCAATGGGAGAGGTTTTGGGGTGAGCTGGGCTAAACCCTCCTTGGCTCTTCAGGTCCAGGCTTCAGGAAGGTGGAAGGCACCCACCCAAGGCACCCCCCTCAGCCCACGCTCTGTTTCTGGCAGTCATTAGCCACAGTAGGGTGGCTGCAGACCAATTTGCACTCTTTTGCTCCTCCACTGAGTTTGACCATAGAGGGGAGACCAGCCCTGCATGAAGGCACAGCCCCCCCCCACCCCACAGCCTGCTGATATGGAACATTTCCTACCTTGAACAATTGTAATGCATTTCTAAATATAATCAATGGCCATATAACACTATAATCCCCTGTGCAGAACACAGCTTCAGCACTTACTAAATACCAGTACCGGGTATATGTACCAACCAATTAACCCCCATCACACCCACTTATAGAAATATTTATGGTCATTTCCTCAACACATGTCACTGTAGTACAGTGGCAGGTGAATACAGCAGCCATTTAACACCCATCAGCCCCCATACAGAAATCAGTATGGCCATTATACCAAGACGGCTACATAAAAGAAACATGCCCTGGGTATGTAGCAGACATTTACCCCCCTATCCCTATTAATCCACTCTTTAAACATTATCTATTTTCATTTTCCTAACAGGACCATTTTAATATATGTGAAAATGTGTTCACCAACTTTTTAAATCCCATATTACCCTTGTGTAAGGTAGCTATTACCATTCCTTACACTAATCATGAAAATACAGTGGTAGACATATGTCAAAGCCATTTAACGACCATCTTCTCCAATGCAAAAAAATCCCTATCCATATTTCCGACCAATAACAATCCTAATACATCTCCAAATGTATCCAATGGCCATGTAATACCCATAATCTACTATCCAGAACACAGCTATGCTCACTTACCGTCAATATTCAATAAATACATTGCCCCAATAACCCCCCCTTCAAACATTATCTATTTCCATTTTCCTAAAAGGACCATTATGATATACAGGAAAATGTGTTCAACAGCTGTTTAACACCCATAATTTCCTGTGAGTAAAGTTGCTATTTCCATCTAGTAATCATGCAATTCCAGTGGTAGGTATATTTCAAAGGCATTCAAGGCCCATCATCCCCGATGTAGAAAATCCCTACTCCCTACCTTGTACAATCCTAATACATTTCCAAATAAATTCAATGAATATGTAACATCCATAATCCCCCATACAGAACACAGCTATGCCCTCTTACCTACAACATTTACTAAATAACATCACTGGGTGTACGCACCAGCCGTTAAACCCCCATCATCCTCATTTGAAGAAATATTTATGCCCATTCCTTCACACCCATCACTACACTACAGTGGCAGGTGTATGCAACAGTCACTTAACACCCATCAACCCCAATGTGGAATTCATTATGGCCATTAACCCAAGAAGGCGTAAAATACCATGCCCAGGGTATGTGTCAGCCATTTACCCCCCCCCATAATTCCACATTTAAACATTATCTATTGTCATTTTTCTTGACAGAACCATTATAATATATGGGAATATATGTTTAACAGCTGTTTAACACCCATCATCCCCTGTGAGTAAAGAAGGTATTACCATTTCCTTACAGTAATCATGACAATACAGTGGCAGGAATCTGTCAAAGCCATGTAATGCTGATCATCCTGATGTAGTAAATCCCTGTCCCTAGTTCTTAATACACTTCCAAATATATTCAAGAGCAATGTAACACCTACAATCCTCCATGCAGAACCCAGCTATGCCAATTTTCCTCGAACATTTACTAATAACAGTATCAGGTATCAATACCAGCCTTTTAACCCCCATCATCCCTATTTAAAATCCATTTATGCCCATTTCTTCAACACATGTCACTACACTACAATGGCAGGTGTAGGCAACCATCATGTAACATTCATCACCCCCCAAGCAGAACACAGCTATGCCCATTTTCCTTCAATATCTAGTAAATAACAGTACCAGATATATGTAATAGCATTTAATGCCCATCATCACTATATAGAACATCCCTATCCCCATTTCCTGCATGGAACATTACTAATATTTTCCTATAAATATTCAATAGCAATGGAACACCCATCACCCCTAATGCAGATCCATACCATGCTCATTTTCCTTCAGCATTTACTAAATGACAGTACCAGGTATATGTAATAACCATTTAACCCACATACCCTAATAGGTAGACAATAACAATTGCTGAAGAGAGTTAACTTTTGCTTTGCATGTGTAAGCATTAAACTACACTGCCACCGGTGGGCACTTGAGAGAATGCAGCCCATCATCCCCAAAGATCCTTTTGGTACGTCCCCATCCGACCAATGGGAGAAAAGGAGAAACAAATAGAGAACATTGGGTTCTGAATCTTCTGATTGACTACCTCTACGGTGGATTTTGTATAGACAACTACAATATGAATTACCAAGTGGAGACAAGAGAATAAGGTCTTGTCTTTGAATTTTGTGTACATAGAATATGTGTGATAATGTTTAATGTAATGGTGAGCGGAACTCAGGGATTGTGGAGTCCTTCTGGATATAATGAATGATGGCAGCACTAAACTTTGTGCATTACATGCATTTTAATTCATGTTATACTAAAGATTTAGGGAATACTTATAATCCCCTAGCACCACCTTACGTCACATTACCGTCATTTGTTTTGACGCTAATGTGCCCCAACGAGGCCAAAATCCTCACACTACATTTACAAAGTAACGCAATGCATGCATTGTGCCACTTTGTAACCCTTTGAGCTAAATTATGCCTGTGCCAGGCTGAATGTATACAAAGGGGCGTTCCCCCATTAGGGGTGGGGGGCAAAAAACATGGTGCAAGGAAATTTAACAGATTTCCTTGCGCCATTTTGTATGGCACTTTTAAAGCGTGCTCAGAGCAGGTATTAAAAGGGTGTTTCCATTATTTATAATGGGCCCCTATGTACTCTGCAGGAGTAGCGGCAAAATATTGGTGTCACTCTTTCAGAGTACTTCAATACCATCATGAAAAATTAGACTATTGCCCCTTATCCTGCACCATGGTGCACCGTATTTTAAATACCGAACACACATGGTAGCGGTAGGGGGACTGTAAAGGTCGCAAGAAAAGTGCTGCTGCTCACAGTGCAGCACCACTTGTCTTAAATATGGCCCTGAATGTCTTATTGGGTTGAATTTGATGGTGTTATAATATATCCCCATTTTTGCATCAATTTCTTTCATTAAGTTGTGTATAGCCCATGTGATTGGGATGATATGGGCACCCCCCCCTCCCCCCCAATGTGCAACCTCTTAAAAAAATGACACCAGTGGAAAATACGATTTTACAGTACGACGCTGAAGTAAAAATTATTATTTTTCATTGTTTTAAGTTAAATGTGCTCTCTGTCTATTATAAAGGAGACCAAAACAATGACCATCATAGAAGACATTATATAGAACATAATAATAAATACTACTGAAACTAGCAAGTAAAATCGGGCAATTAAAACTATAACATGTTAAAAAAAAGTCGCCTGAAACCAGTACTTGTTAGCTGGTGCCCGAGGAGTTATCCTTGTAAGCGCTGCATTTCATGAAATTTTAATACCTCGATCAATATTTTCATACCCTTAGGCTATTGATATGGTAGTCCTATTAGAGAGACCAACTATGTCATTTAAAAGCTATCATTTGAAAACATCTTTCATTCCGTTGTACAACTTTTGACTTTCCTTTTTTTGTTTTACCAGTCTAAAGTATAAGCTGCATTACGTACATGTGCCCAAGTGATTTCGATTCACATGACACGAGTTTTATAACTTGAAAACGGTCTGTTTTTTGCAACTATATCACTTCATATTGCATGCTGAGCAGTACTCGGAGTTGTGAATGAGCTGTATTCTATTAAGCAAAGCTTTCATCGAGTAGAGTTGCATATATTCTTGCTACCCTTCGGGGCCTTTGGTTGAGGCTAGTTATTTTTTAATAAGATGCTTAGGAATTCAAGCACAAGATAGGCTTCTTTCCATGAACCTCCAAGCTATGCATTAAGTATTTATAAGAAGGAAGCTAAATCAGAAACACTGCCTCTATTTCAGTACTCTCCTTCAGTCCAAATAGAAAGTGTGAATAGCTAAAGAAATATAAGTCGGTTGCAATAAAAAATGATGAAGAAAACATTTTTTCTTTAGCAGTTTAAAAAAAGTAGTTTTCTTGCCTAATAAGACTTTCTAAAAGACGTACAAGGAACATGCTATTTGTATTTGGGTTGCATATTAACATGGCATATTACTCAAATGATAAGCATGCTAGGAAACAAGGGAAAACTGAAGCGGTGACACGTGAGAACTATAGAAATTGTAATTTTGAGGTCACCAGATTGTGCACAGGTATTGCACTTTGAATTGCCACGGTGTGAACATTTGGACAACGTGAATATACTCCCCTAGGTCTTGGACCAATGATTCAATGTTAGTAAGTCTGTGGTGCATTAGAACCCTGTTCTTGCGAGTATATGACGCTAACCTTAGAATTAGGGTACGTCTAATACATTTCATACTATCACAAGACTGTTATCTTGTTGATTTTATGTAAAAATAAAAATAAAAATGTGAACGGAATCTGAAAAGTCTGCAATGCTAATTGCATTTTATTAATGTATTTAAAACATTTTACATGCACTTACTAAAATGCATTTATATATTTTCTTTATTGAGAGAACAAACATTTTAACCACTGTATGTTTGTATGTTCCACTACTAAACCATGCATACTCAAAATTGTACCGGTGTACATGTGGTGTTTGAAAGGCAGTGAAATGAAAACATATTATTTGTTCATAAGGCATATGTATACAGTGAAAGGTAATTTGTTATAATATTCCAAATGAAATATGCCAAGCAAGCTTCAGGCTGTCCTTAAGGCGACAACTTTGTACTAATTACCAACGAGGTGGACCAGTCACAGGGAAAAATACTGGTGACGGAAGACTGTTGAGCTTCCGGATTTTTGGAGCTCAGCTAAGAGATTGTCCTTCTTTGGTCACTAATATAATATTGATCCATTCATTACAGAAATACACAAATATCGGAAATTAAATATCAATACATTAATATCGACTCCATATATCTAAGAATAAAAATCACACATTTTGAGTACACAAATCTTATTGTACAAAATACCGATTTTTATATATATTGATAATAAAAATATCAGGAATTAAACTATTGTCATCTACAAATAAACATATATTACGTCAAAAATACTGATTCAAACAATATCATCTACAATATTATTTCCAACATGACTAAATATTTACTTATGAAACCATAAGCAAGTTTCAACATGAATAATTACTTGAAATTAACCAAAAACTTCTTGTACACATATTTAATTATACAAAAATATATTTCATCAACCAAATATTAAACATTCGCCCCCAGAAAAAATACACGCCCAAAATACATACAATCTAACCACCAAAACATGAACATTAAGAATGAACAATTCAACACAAACCTGATTATGATTTAATAAATGTAAACAAATACAGTTATATCTAAAATAAACAAACTATATATTATACATCAAAAATAAAATCTAAATTAGTGTTTACCACAGAAGGACTCAACTGACAAAAATATTCAAACTACACTAAACCAACCGATCAAATAAAAGCATAAATAACTTTAACCGAAAATTCAAAGAAGCAAGTAAACCAACAATATAAAAGGCACACTACTTTAAACAATAAATCTTCATAAACAACAAATGCTGCTAGATGAGGAAACTCTTTTGAATTCTCTCAGCAAACAATTAAAAAAATACATACTAATCTCAACATCCACATATTCAAGTAAATAATATTCATGTTTAAACTAAAATGTAAGTTATTGAACTTAATCATTTAAATGAATAAATAAATATTAAAACACTCTATAACTTTTACTTTTTTACATGCATTATCCAAAAGTTCAAAAAAACCACAACAACTTCCAAAGCAATAAACTGCCAGAAAATGTCAATTATAACAAACCAGCGAAAAAGACATAGGGCCAGATATAGCAAGGTCTGAGATTGCGACTCGGAAATTGCGACTCGGTGCGACTCGCAATTTCCGAGTCGCAATCTCGGATGCAGAACGGTGTCGCTATGGGGTCGCAAAGACCCACCTCATCAATATTCATGAGGTGGGTCGCATTTTGCGACCCCAAAGCGAGTCCCTGCACTCACAGGGATGGTGGCCTGCTGGAGACAGCAGACCTCCATGTCTGTGACTGCTTTTTTAATAAAGCAGTTTTTTTTTTTTGTATTGCAGCCCGTTTTCTTTAAAGGAAAACGAGTTGCAATACAAAAAAATAATGAAACCATTTGGTTTCGTTTTTTCAGAGTAGGCATTGGACCACTGCCTGCTCTGAAAAAATATTTTGAGCGACATTCACAAAGGGGAAGGGGTCCCATTGGGACCCCTTCCCTTTTGCGAATGAGTTACCACCACTTCAAGTGGGTGTTAACTGCGAATTGCTTTGCGACCGCTTTCGCGGTCACAAAGCAATTCTGCATCGCGGTGCGAGTCGCAAATAGGAAGGGAACACCCCTTCCTATTTGCGAGTTGCATTCACATTTTGGGAGTCGGTACCGACTCGCAAAATGTGAATGAGCATCACGATGGCCATTTTGCATGGCGCAAACTGCTATTTTCGCATGTTTGCGCCATGCAAAACGGTTCCTACATCTGGCCCATAATTATGTAAGTACACGTGGATATTAAATTACAATCTCACCCAAAAAGCTAGCAAAAATAAACCTAACACCCTATATCTCGCCAACAAACTACCATTTATAATTAAACACATTTGTTTTCTTTCAACAGAAAATAAAACACCTGCTCCACATTAAAACAAAGTCAGTGGAAAAGCTATAATACCATGCAAAACATACAAATAAACAAAATACAAATATTTACATTTTGTATTGTAAGAAAAACAAACATGCAGAATGTAAAATATCATATATACTATTACAGATACAATGATACAAGCCTCTAAATGTACACTTCACAGAAAGAGAAACAGTTATTAAGACATATGGGCTACACGAAAAAGCCAAAAAAGTGCATCAACAGAAACCGTAAACTGGAAGTGTGCTAAACATTATTCTAATGCATGCTGTGGGGAGGTCAGATACAAAATATGAAGTTGAAATTCATGTAAAAGAGCACAATCACCCCCCAAAATTGACAGAAATAGAAGTTAGAGAAATATTGCAAGATATAGGACAGTAAGCACTAACTCTGAGGGAACTCACAAGAAAAAACCTGAAAGGCATACAACTGAATGTCCCCAAACATGTAACAGGCCATGTACCACCTATCCCCACTTAAAAACATTTAGGGGTATATTTAGGAGACTCCTAGCACCACCAAGGCATCAGTATTAGTGAGGCTCCGGTGGTGCTATGCACTGCACCAAAATTACACTGTAGTATTTAGCCACTTTTTGTGGCTTAATAGCACCTTGTAAATATGGCCCCTTCACTCGCAGCACTTTGCGTGGGAGGTGATTGGGTATTACTGTGGGCGTGCTACAGCAACACCCATTGCATTTTGAAGCAGCCCCAGATTTACACGTTTTCGTAAACCTGAAGCAGCGCCAAAATCTAATGTCACCCCAGGGGTGGCATTAGCATGACGCAACGAAGAGAAACTCTTTCATTTCTCCTAGTTTTGTTGCTCATTCTATGTGTGCTGCATTGAGCAGCACACATAAAAAGAGCAAATCGCCATTTAAGATTATTTTTGTGTAGGAAGGTATTCCTTTCTGCACAAAAGCATTCTCCCCATCAATGCAGCCATCCTTGCACTATGGTGTAAAGGTTGCTGTGGTGGTGCAGGGCAGCAAATAGAGCGCCGGCGCAGAGGCAAACACAGGGGTGCGGCATATTCTTCTCAAAACAGCCTATCCCTGTGTTTTGTAAATAACGGTGTGTGACTCTGCCAAATAGGGTGCAGCACCACGCACCGTAATTTTTTGTTAAATCTGGCCCTTAATTGCATGAACTAAAAGAGCCACCAGCAATACCCCAATTTAATCAAAGTATATGGAGACGTTTCCAAAATTCTAAACTAAGGGGCATATTTTCAAGGAATTGACATAGGGCAGTGCTGCAAGTTTTCTGCTATGCTGCCCTACGGCAAATCGAAAGGTCAGAAATGCACCATATTTACAAGATATGGTGCATTTATGTCCTTTCCTCCTCTGCTGGTGCACAATTTGCTGCTTAGTGCCAATGCAGGCACCCTTTCACCATGGTGCAAGTGTGTCTGCATTGTTGGCAGGATTGTTTTGGTTTAGAAGGGGCACCTTCCTCCACAAAAACTAAAACAATCCATAGAGGTATTTTCCTCTTACTGTGTGTGCTACAGAATGCAGCACACATAGAAAGAGGAAACAACAAAGAGTTATTTCTCCTTATTGCACCTGCCCTTGGGAGGTGTAGTGTTTTGGTGCATTTCTAGTCTTACAGATCCTTGTTAATCTGGGAATGCGTCAAAACCCATGGGTGTTGCGTGGGAACATCCACCATAGTCACCATGGAATTCCTCCCTGATGCAATGTAAGGCAATGAAGTGACTTGCATTGTGGTACCTTACAACATATCTAGGCCATGAAAAGCCATGCAAAGTGACTTTGCGGGGGCTCATCCATATGGGTCTCCAGTGTGCGCCACTGGAGTGTCAAAAAAAGTGACACTTCGGTGGTGCATGGGGCTTGTAAATATGACCCTTAGTGTAGTTTATTCCACTAACAGCCAATTCATCTTAGAAATAAAAAAAATGATGGCACTAGCCTATTTTCCTGTCACTGAGATAGCCAAACAGAATAACTTACTAATCGAAAGCCCTCTCTAGCCACAAAATGAACTCAAATGTAGGGCCTAATTACAAGTACTGTGGTCCTAAGGCCCCCATACTTGTGGTGACGGTCTGACTGCCACAACCTTGGCACTCCAACCACCAGATTACGATGCTGGCGGTCAGACTGCCAGGAAACCGTCATCACCGCCAGGATCAATGATCCTGATGTGTTGGCATCAGTGCAAGTCATAGTCAAGCACTGCGGTGCAAATGTACGCACCGCCATGTAAATCATGACTTGCCTTTCCACCAGTCATTTCAAGGTGGAAAGGCAGGAACAGGGCCACAGGGGGACCCCTGCACTGTCCATAACCATGCTGTGGGGAGTGTAGCGTCCCTACTATCAGCACACCCAAAATGCACACTGTAAGCCATGACAGACAGTGCATATTCTGGATGTGCTTCTGACACCGGGAGAGCCAAGGCCAGTGCCGCTGCACTGTTGGTGCTGGGTGCTCCAGGGGGAAATCATAATACAGAGGTAGGGAGGCTGCCCGCTTGGCGGCTACCTTCCCACCACCACATTGGTAGTCCAATTGTCGGCCCACCAAATTTCTAACTAGGCCCTTAGTCCCCTAATGGAATTTTTCAATGACACGTAGGTTGGAAGACTGCATTGCTCACAACACAGACACCAAATGAAATTCAAGACACCATAATGGAATGCCCATGACGGCACCCTGGCACAGGAAGCCAAAACAAACAATGTAGTGGAAGGATGGCACACTGCCTTCCAAAACACATGAGGCAGAACTCAACCTACACTATACAAATGTATTTATTGAAATATTACAAAAAGAGAAAAGCTACAAAGAACTAAGAACAGAGCAATCTGTTAGCTAAATCGGCCCTAAACTTAGAAAATTGTATGACATGCTACAAATTAAAGTTAAACTGTTCATAAATAACAAAGGAGTTGAACATAATAACCTACCAAAGTCCTCAAACACCACAATAAACACTAAACCAACATACCAGATCATTTGGGTGGCTGCATGTGTGATTGAGTGGGTGTCAGAGTGGTTGTCTGGGTAAGTGAATGGGTGTCACTGTCTTGGTGAGTGACTTGGTGAGTGACTTACTGTATGGCTGTAAGTATAACTGAGTGGCTGTGTCAGTAACTGTGTGGGGGTATGAGTAGCTGTATTGTAAACTGAGTGTGTGAGTCCGTTTTTATATAGGATGTGAGTGGATGTGTGAGAACTTGTGTTGGTCAGTGAGTGGCTGTGTGAATGGCTGTATGGGTGACTGAGTGGGTACGTAAGTGCCTGTTCATGTGAGTGAGTTGGTGTGTAATTAGTTGTAGAGTTGAGTGATTGAAAGAGAGACAGAAAGAGAGAAACAAAGTGAGAGAGAAAGAGAGTTTTTTTTAGGCTTTTATATCTCATATACTAAGAATGAGATATTTTTGTTAATATATTTAAAAAAGTTTCATTTTTTAATTAAAAAAAATAAGAAAGACAAATGAGTCCAGCAGCACAGTCTGCGACCTTCATGTTGAGCTATGAGAGTTTCTATGAATTTATTTTGCCCTTTGTGGGCTTTGTAGTGAAACCAATATTTTTAAAAAGTTGAGTCCATGGGGGGAGCCCTTAACGGCTCTCCTGCAGCCCCTGCATTTTTATTTTATTTTTTTTAAATAGATTTAATTTTTATTATAAAGCACTTAATGGGCTATGTGGGACTGCGAGGGAGCCCTCAAAGGCTCCCTCCTCGGTCCCTATTTTTTTGTTTTTTAAACAATGCCCTTGGGGGCTACCTGGCACTGCAGGGGAAGCCTTAAGGCTTCTCACACAGTGCCAATGCTTTAGAAAGCACTAAGCTGCTTTGACAGAAGCTCCCTGTTTGCAGAAGCATTTTATCACTGTCCTCTGCATGAAAGCATGGGACAGAGATGAAAGTTTCAGATTTTGACAGTGGGACCTGGTTTGAAGATCCCACTGTTAAAACCATCATAGCTGCAGCCAAGCCACAGCAAACAGCTATGTCCTGAGGCTGGCATCCCTGGGACAAAACAGGACATAGCAGGAGCCGCCGCTGGGGAGTAGCGGGCCCCAGGGTCATCAGAGGCTCCTCGAGAGGGGCCGTGCTGCCCCCTCCAACTAGATCTTAGCCCCGGGGGGTGGTTCCGGACCCCTTTATTTTTTAAAACATTTGTCAAGACTGTAGTTGCCCCCGCTCCAACTACAGTCTTGCCCCAGGATGGTGGTCCCCTGGGCAGCAGGGAGGCCACAGGGCCCCCCCCCTTTAATTACAAGATTGCCCTGGGGAGGTGGTGGTCCCCGGGGGAGTGGGAGGAGGCCAGGAGGCCCTCTCCCCATATTACAATAATGCCCTGGGGAAGTGTCAGTCTCCAGTGAAGTGGGGGCCACAGGCCCCCGTTCAAAAAAAGAACGGGGAGGTGGTGGTCCCTGGGCAGAGGAGGCAGCAGGCTGCCCAACTTATTTTTTTTTTTTAAAGCTCCAGAGACATGGCCCACCCGGGCGCATTACACTAAGTAAGAGTGGGAGCTCGTGCTTCGTCGTTTTTGTGATTTTACGAGCGGATTGGTAGTTCCTCCGCCTCTCTGCTCATAAAATCAACAAATAAAAATGCTTTCTAGGCCTGGCAGGTTCCCTTTGGGACCACACCTCCAGAGCTAAGACGTCAGGGTGTTCGTTCCCTCCCCCCTTTTGTTTTGTTTTCTTTTTTGTTTTTACTTTTTTTGGGGGACTCTGCTAAAGCATCCCAAAATAGCTGACAACACTTCAACAGCTTCTGTTATTGAAGTGTTATCAGCCAATCAGATCTCAGCACCAGATCGTTAGGGGTCATGAATCCTTCATGCTCATAGATATACAAATTTGGCTTTTCTTTAATTTGCTAAAAACTACTGAATGAAATTACACCAAAACAAAAACAAAACACTCTTTCTGGACCAGGACCTACCTTCCTGCCAAATGTGGTGTAATTCCATTCAGTAGTTTTTGCGCTATTGCTGTTCAAAATCCCTATGGAAAATTAATGGGGAAAATGTGTTTTGGGATCCCCACCTTTATCTCAGCCCCCTGCCCCAGGAAGGATCACACAGAGACTTTCCAGGCGGCAGTTGACAGAACTTGCAAACATTTTTGGAAACTTTTGCGAAGATTCGTCAAGCGGTGCCAAAGATTTAGGCAAGCCAAAAAATGCTTTTTGTATAGAAACGTAATCCTACCTATAACTATCTCTACCTAGTGGCGGCTGCCTAGTGGTGTTCGCCACTAGGTAGTTATAGTTAGGACCATGTTTCCAGTAAGAAAAGCATTTTTTGACTTGCCTATATCTTTAGCACTGTTTGACAAATCTCCACCGAATTTTCAAAAAAAAAAAATCCTGGTGATTCTTGTTTTGCACTGAAAGTTTTGGGGTGATCTCTCAAGCAGGGGCCAAGAAAAAGGGTGGGTCAAAAAAGTTGTGTTTCCCATGTTAATTCTCTTAAGACCTGCAATCAGAATTGCTGGATTTAATTACACCAAATTTGGCAGAAACATAGCTTTCAGTACGCAGATTGTGCTTTCACTTATTTGATCCCTTCAGGAGATTTGGATATATTAAAGAGAAAATAAAAGTAGATATCTCTGGTCACTACAACTTCACAAATAATGACAAGCTTGTGCAGGAAATTTCACAGCTCTGATTGGCTGTCAACGCTTAAAAACAAGAAGTGTTGGCAGCCATCTTGGGACTCGGCTTCAACCACGTCCCAGAAAAAAATGCAATTGAAAATAAAAGGGCCAAGATAGGGACAGCCTGATCCCTTAGGTCTGGTGGTGGGGTCACAGGGATTTTATAGTTAGGGAATATATATATTTTTTTAAAACATAGAAATTCAATGAAAATACTATGGGCCATATTTAAGAAAATTGACTCACAACTGCGCTAGCGCAGTTATGCCTCAAGAAAATAACAGCAAGCTAACGCCATTCCCTGTGCACCATATTTACAAAATTATGCTATCCATTGAGACATGCCAAAAGAAAAAATGTTGCTAATGCTGCAAAAGTGGTGTTAGAACAGTGTGCAGCATGTTTTTTGAAGCAAAAGGGTTAGCGACCTATTTTAACAGCATTAGCGTAAAAAAAATGCACGAGCAAGAAAAAAACATTTGGGAATACAAGGTGGAGAATTCAGGCCAAGAGAGAACCTAGGGAGATCCCAATCAGTCAGGTATCAACCAGGTGCGTTCAGAAAAGCCCCAGGAGAATGAGAAGAGGAAATGAAACTGTCACTTTAGTGAGGAGGAGCATGACATCGTGGTCAGAGAGATGACAGAGCACTCACCAGCTCTTCATCACATCCAAATTGCCAATAGGTAGGAGAGAGGCTATATGGCAGGCAATAGTAGATAAAGTCAACAGCGTGGCAGAGGTGAAGAGGACTTTTACTGATTGCAAGTGCAGAGCTAAGGAGAAACTGGCCAGGAACCAAAATGCCTCACTGCAGGCTTGAGGTGGAAGTCCTGCACCCAAGGAGGACTTCACTGAGATGGAGGAGATGATGGCTGCCGTCATCCTGGAAGAGATGTTCTTTAGAATTGCAGGATCAGGACAGCACAGTCTACCAAGAACTACCACAAATGCAGGGTAAGTTGCAGGGGAGGACTGTCTGGAATCTCACTGATAGCAGAAGGGGGAGGCACATAGGACAAACTGAATGCATGCCAAAGGGTTGCATCTGGACCCATAAAGCAAGAATCAAAATGCTTCATTGCCACCGAAGACTCTCTTTTAGTGACATTCTGGTGGCGCAATGCACTCCGACTTACTCTGGCTTTACACTATTTTGTAAATATGCAGCACATTACCTGGAAGGGACGTGCAATTAGTGTGGCTGTGCCACAACACCCATTCCATATTGTTGTTGTCCCAGATCCAAGACAAAACAATATGTTCACCAGAGACTGTGACAGAAGTCAACATCACCCCATGGGTGGTGTCAGGATGGTGCAATAATGCAAAATGCTTTCCATCCTCTTTGTGTAATTGCCCTTCACATGTGTGCTGTGTCCTGCAGCACACATAGAAATCCCACCTTTTGATAATCGATTGTTTATGTGTAGGAAGGGACACCTTCCTCAAATAAACCATCCATCCCCTTAACTTTGGTGCAAGTATGCCTGCGTTGGTTGAGGGAGAATAAATCTGCACACACACTGGGGAAATTGCAGGGGTGAATATGGCTCATCCCTGCGTTTTAAAAGTGGTGCAGCACTGTGCAACTAATATTGCTGCTGCACCAAGCTGTGTCACTTGAGAAAAAAGCAGAGCCTAAGTGTGCAACCTGTGGAACCTAAACCGCACAGGGTGGACCAATAACTCTCACACACTTTCATGCCCAATTTGGGAATGGGCACAAAAGTGAAGTCATACAACACATGGAGCATGTCTGTGACCATCATTTGTACTGCTGTACAAGTAACTTTAATGTCACCATGTAACAAGGTTGTCTGTGTTGTGTGAACAATTGGTGTTCTGCATAAAGGGACATCTACATGCTTAACAATTGGCACAAGTAGCATAAATGTTGCACTACTGGCACAATGTCACTAGCCCGTAATGCAACTGTACCATCATGCAAATAGTTGCCCATGTGGATCCAAGCTACACATTCCCCTTATGCCACATCAGTAAAACATGCATTGGTCCACATTCTACATCCTTACACCAACATGTGCTTCTGGCAGATATGCTGTATGCAAGGAAAAGTCCCAAATGTAGTGAAGGACAAACTAATGGGGCAGACAGTCCACAATGGTTGCACTGTCCCATCCAATTAGCACATGTGTAGGGCCTGCTAAAGACAGATGACAAAGTAACACAAGCATTGTAAGCAATGGACCCACCTGTGCTTTGCTGGACTAGTGCCATCATTCATGGTGCCAATGCATAATAGCACCAAAAGAGTGACAGCAACATTACGCTATTTTGGTAATGTCCACCATGGTGAATAGAAAGGTAAATGATGTACTCCAGTGGTGTCAGTGGCAGGGGCATGGGGCCCACAAGGAAGATGGTGGTATGGAATCAATGCTCAAAATACCTTGAAAGGTTGTCCCATGTGTGATACACAATGCAACACATAATTTACAACTACAACCTGAGGTCTGTAACATGTCACTGAGCCTCCACTAGCAAGTAAATGATGAACCATGTCAACAGCCACTACAGTCCAAGATTGGCATTTCACTATCTCATTGCAGAGGAGGATGCCTTACCTCCTGCTGACCTGCCTGCCCTGGATTTTACAGATGACATTAATGAAGAAACTCTCCACGATGTCCTAGGCTCCCTCCAGACAACACCTCCAGTTGCGGGGAAGACACACTGTATTGCGGGGTCTCCACATGACCCATCCAGCTACCAACAGAGAACACCAACCAGTCTTGCCAGAGCCCTAGACTTCGAGGACCTAGACATCACCTTTCAGTGGACAGTGGTAAGAGTCCAGCGGGAGCTGGTCAAGCAGGTGCCGGTGGGGATAGAGACCATGGCAGGCAGCCTAGAGGGAGTGCAGAGGTGCCTCAGTCCAAATAAGGACAACTCAGCTGCCATCAGAGACACTCACTCCCCGTTACATGAACTTCAGCAGACCTTGGCTGATATTGCTGCTGTCATGATGCAGAGGCTTCAACAATTGCCCTCCCAAAGTGTCAGCACCATTATAGACAACAGGCTGGGCCTATACAGAATATCCTGGAGTCCATACAGTGGGAATTGGCCTCCCTCAGGGAAAACATGGGTGCCTACCACCTGTGATGTAGCTGCAGTGTTGAGAAATCTGAAGATTCCCCTTGCTGCAGTGATGGCTCATGTGTTCCCACAAATGGCAGCTGCTGGTACCTTTGACTCCACATCTCTATCCCTTAATGTGTGTGTGACCTACTCAGCTTCAACAACAGCACCACCCATAGGAATAGGAGGCACCACACACATCAGAAAATGAAGATGTGGAAGGAACAACATTCACACGGAAAACCATCTGGTAACAGCAGTCTGTGCCATTTGGACAGTATCTTCTTAATTCAGTGCTTAAGATCATGCCAGTGCTGTGACAGCTGGCAATGGGCCCTCTTCACTCAACCACTGCTGACTTTTCTGCTATGGAGTGTCTTTGTCTCAATTCCTACCTTTTGCCTATTTGGACACCTCCTCACTAATGCACACTTCTCTTATCCATGTCTCATGACATGAGCCTCACCCTTGGACTCTGACTGTACAACAAATGGCTCTGGTTCTCTCATGGGGTCTGTGAACTGGAAATTGTATTGTATTGGAATGCACACCTGCACATTTAAATAAATCTCCATATTCCCATGTATCGTGTCAACTTTTATTGTGATCCATTAACATATCTAAACGTCTGCATTGTGTGAAACTATGTCAATGAGAACAGAACCTAATTATATGTGTGGCTTACTGTCAGACACAAAACCACAAAAACAACTGTAACATGAAAAAGGTGACTGATGGTGTTGTGGGCTGCAACTAACATACGGAACCTTAAAAACATGTATTGAACAAACATGCATGTAGGTTGACATATGGCATTTATGAGTCAGAACCAAGTGTCTGGAAATTTCCCTGATTTGAGCACCAGTAAAACTAATATGTGTGGAACAGAAGAGGGTCAGTGACAGTCAGCTGTCAGTGTGCCAGGATACATACCCTAAATTAGTTTATGTAATATGTGCTACACTTTCCAACATTATTTCTGTTAGACCTCAGCAATGACAGTTGAAGTTTCATACTTACCTTACAAAAATTGTATATACATACACAATGTGCATGTTTGGAACTGAGGATGACAGATGTTTTGAGTTGCTGATGTCATATTGCAGCCAAACTGACAGTTCCTTGGTCATAGGGGATACACATTGTCATATATGTAAATCCATACAGAACGCATACCCTAAGGCATTCTTCTAACTTGGACAGTGCACACATGAGAACACCCAGACACTCAATCAACATGGAGACATAATTGTCAACAACTAAGTGGATTTATTTAAACATTAAAAGAATACCTCATTAAAACCTAACCTAGACACAACCCTACACTAAACTAACCTATACTAACTTATCTTAACTTACCCCACAGCTATCTATCCTAATCTAAACGTATCTTAAACATTTAACGCCACACAGTAATCATTGTCCTCCCCACCCCCTTAAGAGACAAGATACGAATATGACAACAAAAAGTAAGGCTGCACATATACTAACTTAACCCATATCCTAAACAAATCTATATTTGTTTAATGTTTTTTTTTTTTTTTTTAATAGACATAGAAACCCATACATAACCCCCACCCAACCCCCCCAAAAAAATTACTAAAGCACACCCCCAAACAATACTTAGTCTGTCCTACAACTAACCTCATTTAAATGCCTAACCTATCACTACCCACCTAAAACCCAATAAAAACAATGACAATGTAAAACGGGAGAAGGGAAGTATCTGGGAGACTGTGCAACAACATTTTTACATCTTCTTAACTTTTTTTTAAATACTTCAACAACTTGTAGTTTCTGGAATTTTCCTCCTCAAGTTGGTCCAACCTTCACATTATGGCGGTCGTGCCCCTCCTCATGTCCGCCTCAAATGTCGATGATGACGCTGCTGCAGGTGGCTGTTGTGGTGCCTGAGTACTGAGAGGTGCAGATGAAGTAAGGGGGTTGGACCACCAGAGACCCCCGATGCCAGATGTTGTAGCAGATGTGGCCTGCACACTTGCGGCCTGCAGTGGAGGTCCCCCATGTTGGAAGGCAAGCCATGTCCCTGAAGATCTCTCCCGATGATACTTCCTGCCCATCTTATGGTATCCGGCCTGTACGTCCATTATGTTGCAGAAACTTTTTTCAAAAATGCATTTCTGTGCTGTGGTCATTGTGGCAGCTAAAATATGAGGAGAACATTACATTGAATAGAACATTGGGTAGACGTTTAACAAACATTCAATTTAGACAGCATCCTCAGATGACACATGCTGTCCACCAGACATTCCACAACAATGACAATCTCCAAATAAAGACTAAACTTCATACCAGCCATCTACGGTATCATGTACATGTCACTGGGTCCACGGCTATCCATTGTTGACCATTAGGGCCCAGGTGTAAGTGGACTACTGTGTCCTTGTGCAACATTTATGTCATCATACTAGTGAGGATCAAGTGACCCAGTAAGTCCCAAATCCCTGTGCAATAGTCAAAAAACAGTGCAATGTATACAAGCCACCGCTTTGACACCCCTAAGGCTACATCAAGCATTGGGTAGGCACCAAGAATGCAAGGTGGGGTTCATCCATTAGGGCGGCAGGAAAAATGGCACTGGAAATTCCAAGGAATACCAATGCATCATTCATGTGTCCTTGCGTTAAAACCTGCTCAGAACACGCATTACAAGGGAGCACACCTTATTAACAGTGTACAGTTAAGGGTTAGTGCTTATATAGTTTGCCTTAAGCCTGAATAGTACATCTATATTGTCTACAGATTTTGCACGTGTTGCCCCCGACCCTGTGGTATGGTGTGCAACATGTCTAATGTGGCGCACACATGGTGGCTGTATGGGTGCTCTAAGGGGCACAGGAAGAGTGGCACTGCACAAGGTGCAGCTACAGTATTCCTTCTTACTGAACTACCTGTGCATATGCATGTCTAACATCTCCCAAGTACCAGGTATACACTCAGCATTCACATTCTATGCACACGTGATGTGACCAAGCTCACTCACAATCATCATGATGGGTAGATCATGTTGGTAAATCTGCCCACATTTAGTTTGCTACAATCCATAGACATGTCCCACATCCATCTGGAGCAGAGTTATATTCTCATAGTGTACTCAACTGACTGTTGCCCAGCACAAGAAGGCCCCTTGCATGGCTGCTGCCTCACTTAAATTTTGAAGAGCAGTGAGGCACCAGTGGTGCAAGTGCCTCCTACATAAGCCCCCTTGAACCCTCAACACATGTACATCATCTGTCCATTTCCTGAGTAACTGAAAGCAACGTGTGGCACACAGTGGCTGTAAAAAGTGCTGTGACAAATATCTTGTCTGACATCACTGTGTACATGGGCATGCTTTCCTTTTCATAACACTCACAATTCCATAGCAGCATAGGTTGGTAACAATCAACTTATTCTCCATTCTCAACATTGCATCAGACATGATGTTCACATCCTAACTCAGATGATGACATCTCATTGGTTTCACATTACATTTCAACATTGCATTTCACACATTATACCTCTCACACCAAACCCTGGAATGACACATGACTCACGAGGTGACACTTACTGGCTGCATCAGGGTCTGCAAATTGGAACACTTCTCCAACAGCGTCAGGTGGAGGCCCACCTGCACGACATGACAGAAGCACTTAGCTTAGTGATTTTAGACCATTTATGTGCATGGACCACTGTCATGCATTCAACTTGTTAAGCTGAGTAAACAAGTCAACTTTGTGACAGGACTGAACAAGTGCCAAACATCACAAATCTGTCAGCAAGACAAAATGGCAGATAATAGAGGACCTGGCACCACCAAAGTGTCCCTTTCCTTAACGCTCTGTCGGTGATTTTCAGTGCACCATATGTACAAGGAATTATCATACAGCTTTTTGTAGCGTTACACCTCAATGTACATATGGGGCTGCATGACACAGTATTCTGCATCACAGGTGCATGCAACAGTTGTTGCAGTAGCCCTTCCATTGTAAGCATAGCAAAGTGTTGAGTAATGCATTCATACTTTCTTTGTTCTTGTTTCTGATATGTGTGTGCCACTTAAATGCACACACAGTAGAGCTAAAATGCCAAGGATGTTTGCTTATGTGCACGTAGGTGTCCTTTCCTGCACATTTACAAAATAACATAATGGATGTCTTGGCACTGCTATGTGGGCAGTCATTGTGGCCATTGGATACTGTATAAGTTCTGGAAGGGATACCAACCTGCACATACACACTCTCCTCAACACTGTGGTCCAAGTTTCTGCATTGGTGCAGGCTGCTGAGTTATGTGTTGGTGCAGGCACAGCCTCCGGCCTGCCCCGTGCTCTTGCTAATACAGGGCAGGCCTGTGTTACTAATTCAGCACATGTGTGTCTGATATTTAACACTTTATGGAAAAGAGGAATGTGGAAGTAGTCTGCATCCGGTGCATAGCTAAGCTCACTTAAATGCTGTTTGCTTAAGACACATAAGGGCAGATTTAGGAAAAGTGGTACTGCACCTACTGCAGTGCCACTTTCCTTGCGCCCCTTAGTGCCCCCGTACCACCACCATGTGTGTGCCGTAATTACAATATGGCACACCATGGGGCAAGGTAGGGGGCAATAACGTCATTTTTTTTTAATGCTATTGATGTACTCCTGCAGAGTAAATAGGGGCCCATTATACATAATGATATGCCCCATTTTGCTGAAATAAATGGCATAAGGAAATCTCTTAGATTTCCTTGTGCCTATTTTTTTTACCCCCCATTGCATGCATAAAGGCTGGCATAGGCAGGATGTAGTGCAAGTGTTCACAAAGTGGCACAATGCATGCGTTGCATCAGTATGGATTGGGGAAATTACACTTTAGCGCTGCCTTATCATAAAAAATAATGACGTTATGGCAGCGCTAAGCTGGCGCTGGGGGCTCTTGAATCTGCCCCAAAACTTCCTGTCCTGACCCTTGACAAAACATTCTGCATTCACCCTTGTCTCGTCTGTCATGCCCGTGCAAATGCAAATGAGGATGTTGCAATGCAAGTGGGGTACTTACCAACCGGTCCTCCAAACTGAATCTCCAGGTGATCCAGAAGATCTTGCTCTCATGCAATCAGGTCTGCCCAACAGTGTTTGATCTGGTGGTCGGTGTGAAATATACCAAATATCCGTCTTGGGTGGTGGAGCACCTTCCCCACCGTAGCTTCCGTGCCACTGTTGGGTAGCCCTGTATGACTTGGCCACCCAAAGTTAACATCATGGGGAGATAATGTCTCACCAGCCAGATGAACCTTCCCAATTTATCGGCACTCATTCTCTGTGCTCTCCCTTTCCCAGACATTTTTCAGTTTCCTCTCAATACAAACGAAATAGCCCCCAAATAAAATAATTATCTACCCCACCTAACCCCAAAAACCCCAACAGACTACTCTACCCCAGGACAAACACCCCACAATACAATTACAATAACAGGACAAATACATTACACAAGACTCAGCAAATGATAAAATGCACAGGACAGCAACAGGACACAGCATGGAACTCTGAATGACCAGCACCAGCTCCACACACCCTCTCAGAATCATAGACAATGTAAAATTGAAAGTGAAATCACTGTACCATGTATGCAGCAAGGTAGTCCTGTTTCATCACTTCCTGGGTGTGTGCATCACGTTTTCTGACATGCGTTGTTTTTTTTACAGATGATGGTCATGCGTGTTTTTTTCTCCATTAAAGCTGACAAGGCCTGTCGACTTGCGAATGATGTGCAAGAGTCAACCGTCATTTTTTTAAATAGCGTAGTATGGAGTATTGAAGTAGTGTCAACAATTTTGATGCTGTGAGAAACTGGGGCTGATTGCAAGGGCCCCATAACTTTTTGCCCCCATTTTCCACTTTATGCTGGTGTTTTCCTGACTCTGATGGTGCCCTGGGTACTGCTAACCAGTCCCAGGGCCTGTGCTCTGTGTAAAATGGATATGCAAATTAGGCTAATTATAATTGGCTAAGTTAACCTACCTATAAGTCCCTAGTATATGGTAGGGCATGTAGGTTTAGGGACCACAGCATAGGTGGTGCACACCTAGGTGCATTGCTGAGGTGCCCAGTGTCATTTTAAAAGCAAGCCTGCCTTGCTGGCTGCTTTTAAATTAAAGTTATATGCAAATTCGACTTTGGAATTAAAGGTACTTCCAAAGTCTTAAACTACCTTATTTTTACATATAAGTCACCCCTAAGGTGTGCCCTATGTGCCCCTAGGGCTGGGTGCCATGTAACTATAAGCAGGGACTTTATAAAAATAGATTTATAAGCCCTGGTGAGGTAAAAACAGCCAAATTCGTTTTTCCCTCATTGAAGTAAATGGCCTTCATAGGCTAGAATGGGCAGACTTTATTTTAAATTTTAAAGTCTCCTTAAATGTTACATACCAAGAATTTGGTATCAAATTGATTGTTATAATAAATCCCACAACTTCCAGTTGTTGGATTTAATATAACTAGTGCAGGTAAAAAGTTTAGACTTTACCTAAAAAGTTGCCAATTTCAGCTCTGCATTGTTTTTGCTCCTGTGCTCTGATTGGCCAGCCTGCAGCAGCTTCTGCCAGGCTACTTTAATGAGGTGTGAAGTGGCCTGACTTCACACAAAGGAATGTGCTTGGGGGAGAGAATCTCCCCTCAACAGATGGGGAAGCAGGAAGGGGGAGGGCTGCCAAACTGGTCTTCAAAGGCAGAGAAGGACATCTGGAGCACCCAGCAACACCCCCACATCCTGCAACCCCAGACAGCTAGGTGCCCCCTTGATTAGATTAGGAGAGGGCAGGAGAGGGGTGTGTTTATGATTTTTAGCCACACCAGTGGGTGGGCTCAGCCAGATCTCTCCTCTAAAAATCAGATTCATCCATTTTGGATTTTTAGAGACTGTTGCCTTCTGGGATGGATTTTTGCCACACTTCCCAGGAAGTGGTCATCACAGGGGGACGACCCTGTCCCTGATTGGAGGACCAGGGCCCCCCTGCTTTTCACCCAGGAGCAAGGATAAAACTGGCAGACCTGCACCCACGCCTCAGATCCCCACCAAATTTCAAGAAGAAAGAACTACAAGGAGAAGAAGGACTGCCCTGCTGGACCCCTGGCCTGCACCTGGACCGTGCACTCAGAAAGACTGCACCAGCTGCACACTTGGGCTTCACCACAAGAAGGACTTTGCCTGGCTTCCACTGGTTCAAGGAGGGACTCCCTGTTTGCTACAGGTGAAAAATTGCTAACCAGAGTCCCCTGCACCAACTCCTGAAAAAGTGACCAGCTGACCACTGTCCAGTGGCCAAAAAGGAGTTTGCGCCAGGTGCACTCTGGGAGTTGAAGTCCGCACTTCCCAAGGACCATCACAGAACTTCTGGACCCTTGGGGTGAGCTGTGGACCCCAAAAGAACCTTAAAAGAACATCTGGGAGAAGCCCCAGAAGTTTGGAAAAGATTGGAGAAATTTTGGAAAAAAGCTCCATAAAGTGACCGACCCGACGCAGAAATTCTAGCCGGCTTGCCTCAACCGCGACCCGGCCTGACTTCGTGGTTCGTCCCGGTAAAGAAAAACATCCAAAAAATAGACTAAGTCCGAACGTAAAAAGTTGACCGGGACCTTCCAGCCATCGTATCCGAGAAGGGCTCCACGGACGTCGGATCAAGATCCAGGTTTACCCCGGTCGAAGGATTTTCATCTCGAAAAAACGACTAAGTCCGAAGGTAAAAATCACCACCGAGGAAACCGACTTCGCGTATCCGGACAAGGGCTCCAGGAGGTCGGATCCAACTGGCAGGTTCGTCCCGGTGAAGAAAAACTTCAAAATAAAGACTAAGT
Organism: Pleurodeles waltl; assembly: GCF_031143425.1. Taxonomy (NCBI): domain Eukaryota; kingdom Metazoa; phylum Chordata; class Amphibia; order Caudata; family Salamandridae; genus Pleurodeles; species Pleurodeles waltl. The sequence continues at coordinate 416,830,253 of NC_090438.1, read as the reverse complement.
CAGAAGGTAACTTTTTAACCGAGGCTTCCCGCGACCTGTAGCCGAGCAGGGCTCCATCGCGGTCGGCCTGAAAGTTTGACTTTGTCCCGGTCCTGGTGCAACCAGATGACCCGATTGGCGCTTTTTGTTTCTATGCGCTAGAAAATAATAATACTTTAAAAATTCATATCTCCGGTTCCCCTGAACCGATTTTAATCGTTTTTGTGTCATTTTAAAGATAAAAATATAAGCTATTTTTATAAATTGGTTTTGGATTTTTAAACTGTTTCCTGTGTTTTATTTAATTACTGTTTTGTGATATTTGAATGCTTTACACTTTGTCTCCTAAGTTAAGCCTTGACGCTCGATGCCAAGCTACCAAGGGTAGAGCTGGGATTAATTTATTGAGACCTAACTGTACTTTTGTGGAGGTTTGTGGCTTGTTGCTAGGTGTAGGTACCTACCTGCCCTATCAATAACCCATTTTCCAACATAATTGGAAGCAGCGACGGGATCCTGTACTTGTGTTCAATATCACGTTACAGTTTTAGATAAAACAAATTAAAAATCCTTTAAATTGTCCTAGTGCAAAAATTGTTTTTAATTTTTAATTTTAATTTTTTTTAAAAATTAATTTGGATTAATTTCAATTATTGAATTTTTGTAATTTTTCTAAATTCTTGTTTCCAATTTTTGCAAAAAGTTTTTGTTGACACAAAACTAGGGAACCATGGAGCTTGATCTGGCTAGCCTACCCACACTGACAGTAGTCCAGCTTAGGGGGTTGTGTATTGAGAGGGGGTTGCCTGCAACCACTAATCTCAGGAAGGAAATCCTGATTAAATCCCTGACAGCATGGGCTGAGGCCCAAGAGGTAGAGACAGAGGAAGCTCCAGAGGAGGAACCAAAAGAGGATGATGCTAACTCTAACCACTCAGGGGAGGAAAGGCATCAGACCCCAAGTGAGGAAGAGGAGGAACAGTCCTCACTGGACACAGTCACTAGGGGCAGACCCAAAGCTAGTGGTAGGAAGAGGGTCCTTTCAGGAGGAGAGAACCCATCCATCAGGGAAAGAGAGCTGGAAGCCCAGCTAGCCTACATAGCTTTGGAAGCAGAGAAGCTGGCCCTAGAGAAGAAAAAGTGGGCATACAAAGAAAAAAGAGATGGAAGCAGCGATAAAGAAGCTGAGGTGTCCATGGGTGGGGGAGTTTGCCCCAGATTACCCAAGGGGGTAGTTCCTGCTTATATAGAGGGGGATGACATAGATAAGTGGCTAGGGGCCTTTGAGAGGGCACTCCAAATGAGAAGGGTTAAGCCTCAATACTGGTGTTCCCTTTTGTGGGAGTTGGTCCCCAACTCAGGGAGGGATAGGCTTCTGACCTTAAGGGGGGAGGAGGCAGATTCATACCCTAGTATGAAGAGGTGCTTAGTCAAGAAGTTTGGTCTGACCCCAGAGCAATATAGAATGAAGTTCAGGGACACCCAGAAGGTCAGTACCCAGTCTTGGGTTGACTTTGTGGACACCTCACTAAAGGCACTAGAGGGCTGGATTATTGGCAACAAAGTAAATACTTATGAGGGGTTATACAATCTGATCATGAGAGAGCACATCTTGACCAATTGTATCCAAGAAAGGTTACGCCAGCATCTAGTGGACTCTAAGCTGACCAACCCTAGAGAGCTAGGGGAGGCAGCTGATGAGTGGTTGAGAACCAGGGTGGTTGTCAAGTCCCAGGGGGGAGACTCCAAGAAGGGGGGGACAGGTCCCCAAAAACCTAAGGAGGGAGGTGGTAAGCCCACCACAGAGACTCCCTCTGTACCCCAGAACCCTAAGAAGGAGGAGAGTAAATCCCACTCCCACTCTGACATGCAGAGACAGGGAGACCCAGGGTTAAAAAAGCTCTTGGACAGTAGGGCTTGCTTTGACTGTCAGCAGACAGGTCACTTCAGAGGAGATGCAGCCTGTCCAAAGAAGGTGGTTAGCACTGGGCTGTCCAGTGTAGCCATAGAGGAGGATTCCTCAGATGATGAAGTCCTCCTAGCATTGTGCTGGGAGACAGGACCAGATGGTAAGCTGGTGATCCCTGAGGGTGGGAGTAGGCACTTCCACCACATTCAAGTGAATGGGATCCCTACCACTGGCCTGAGAGACACCTGTGCCAGTCACACTGTAGTGAGTGACCGGTTAGTGACCCCAGACATGTATGTCCCAGGAAAGACAAAGAAAGTCAGGATAGCCACAGGGGAGGTGACCTCCAAACCTGTAGCCATAGTGCCCCTAGAGAGGGAGGGTATCCTTGACTGGATTAGGGTGGTAGTCAGTGCTGACCTTCCCCTAGATTGTATCCTGGGCAATGACCTCCCAGAGGTGAGTCTGGTCACAGATGGGGTGGTCGCCCAGGGCGCCCCCCCAACCCAAAGTCCTGGGGAGTCAGTCCCTACAGTTAGGAGACAGGGGTCCCCAAGAAAAGGAAAGAAGAAAAGGAAGGGTAGGCCACTCTTAAAGAGAGTTCCAAGGAGCCAAAGGCCTTCTGCCCCAGTAGGGGGGGAGCCCAGAGTTGGCACTGGTGAGGCCTCACCTGACCCCAAGGAAGTCCTGAGTAGTCAGGCAGCTGTCCAGATGCAAGGTGTTGCCCCTGCACTGACAGAAGGGAGAGTGGAAGGAGGGTGTCTGCCACAGGAGGTGGTAGCCCCCCACTCTAGACAGCAAGAGGGGTACCAGGACCCCAAAGATGCCCCTAAAGCAGCTCAGCCACCTGTCAGTGGAGAGCTTAGGGTGTGGTTCTGGGTACTGACAGCTGTCAGTAGCCTCTGCTGGGTGCTAGCCTTCCTGGCAGCACTGTACTTGGCCTGGGAGGCAGACCCCAGGGCCAATAGCAAAGTAGGCCCCCTGACCCTATTGGTCATGGTGGGGTTGCTCAAGTGTTGGGTGACCTCTTTGGGTAAGCTAGGTGTTGCCCTAGCAAAGTTAGGAGTAGGGGAGGTGGGCACCTCACTACCCAAGTTGGCAGAGAGAGAGGAGGAAGACCCCCCTAGAGGGAAGTTTCAGTTTGAAATGGGTCCTTTCATTGTTGGGGTGGGTTCACTACCCAGAGGGAGTGACCCTGACAGGAGGATATAAGGCAGAGTAGGCCCTGCAAAGGGACAGCCAGTTTTCTTCACTGTCTTCCTCGCCTAACAAGCCAGGAAGACTCTCCCAGGGTTGGGCTGAGTCTCCTGGGCGTGTGGGCTGGGGGGGGGTTGTGTGAGAAACTGGGGCTGATTGCAAGGGCCCCATAACTTTTTGCCCCCATTTTCCACTTTATGCTGGTGTTTTCCTGACTCTGATGGTGCCCTGGGTACTGCTAACCAGTCCCAGGGCCTGTGCTCTGTGTAAAATGGATATGCAAATTAGGCTAATTATAATTGGCTAAGTTAACCTACCTATAAGTCCCTAGTATATGGTAGGGCATGTAGGTTTAGGGACCACAGCATAGGTGGTGCACACCTAGGTGCATTGCTGAGGTGCCCAGTGTCATTTTAAAAGCAAGCCTGCCTTGCTGGCTGCTTTTAAATTAAAGTTATATGCAAATTCGACTTTGGAATTAAAGGTACTTCCAAAGTCTTAAACTACCTTATTTTTACATATAAGTCACCCCTAAGGTGTGCCCTATGTGCCCCTAGGGCTGGGTGCCATGTAACTATAAGCAGGGACTTTATAAAAATAGATTTATAAGCCCTGGTGAGGTAAAAACAGCCAAATTCGTTTTTCCCTCATTGAAGTAAATGGCCTTCATAGGCTAGAATGGGCAGACTTTATTTTAAATTTTAAAGTCTCCTTAAATGTTACATACCAAGAATTTGGTATCAAATTGATTGTTATAATAAATCCCACAACTTCCAGTTGTTGGATTTAATATAACTAGTGCAGGTAAAAAGTTTAGACTTTACCTAAAAAGTTGCCAATTTCAGCTCTGCATTGTTTTTGCTCCTGTGCTCTGATTGGCCAGCCTGCAGCAGCTTCTGCCAGGCTACTTTAATGAGGTGTGAAGTGGCCTGACTTCACACAAAGGAATGTGCTTGGGGGAGAGAATCTCCCCTCAACAGATGGGGAAGCAGGAAGGGGGAGGGCTGCCAAACTGGTCTTCAAAGGCAGAGAAGGACATCTGGAGCAGCCAGCAACACCCCCACATCCTGCAACCCCAGACAGCTAGGTGCCCCCTTGATTAGATTAGGAGAGGGCAGGAGAGGGGTGTGTTTATGATTTTTAGCCACACCAGTGGGTGGGCTCAGCCAGATCTCTCCTCTAAAAATCAGATTCATCCATTTTGGATTTTTAGAGACTGTTGCCTTCTGGGATGGATTTTTGCCACACTTCCCAGGAAGTGGTCATCACAGGGGGACGACCCTGTCCCTGATTGGAGGACCAGGGCCCCCCTGCTTTTCACCCAGGAGCAAGGATAAAACTGGCAGACCTGCACCCACGCCTCAGATCCCCACCAAATTTCAAGAAGAAAGAACTACAAGGAGAAGAAGGACTGCCCTGCTGGACCCCTGGCCTGCACCTGGACCGTGCACTCAGAAAGACTGCACCAGCTGCACACTTGGGCTTCACCACAAGAAGGACTTTGCCTGGCTTCCACTGGTTCAAGGAGGGACTCCCTGTTTGCTACAGGTGAAAAATTGCTAACCAGAGTCCCCTGCACCAACTCCTGAAAAAGTGACCAGCTGACCACTGTCCAGTGGCCAAAAAGGAGTTTGCGCCAGGTGCACTCTGGGAGTTGAAGTCCGCACTTCCCAAGGACCATCACAGAACTTCTGGACCCTTGGGGTGAGCTGTGGACCCCAAAAGAACCTTAAAAGAACATCTGGGAGAAGCCCCAGAAGTTTGGAAAAGATTGGAGAAATTTTGGAAAAAAGCTCCATAAAGTGACCGACCCGACGCAGAAATTCTAGCCGGCTTGCCTCAACCGCGACCCGGCCTGACTTCGTGGTTCGTCCCGGTAAAGAAAAACATCCAAAAAATAGACTAAGTCCGAACGTAAAAAGTTGACCGGGACCTTCCAGCCATCGTATCCGAGAAGGGCTCCACGGACGTCGGATCAAGATCCAGGTTTACCCCGGTCGAAGGATTTTCATCTCGAAAAAACGACTAAGTCCGAAGGTAAAAATCACCACCGAGGAAACCGACTTCGCGTATCCGGACAAGGGCTCCAGGAGGTCGGATCCAACTGGCAGGTTCGTCCCGGTGAAGAAAAACTTCAAAATAAAGACTAAGTCAGAAGGTAACTTTTTAACCGAGGCTTCCCGCGACCTGTAGCCGAGCAGGGCTCCATCGCGGTCGGCCTGAAAGTTTGACTTTGTCCCGGTCCTGGTGCAACCAGATGACCCGATTGGCGCTTTTTGTTTCTATGCGCTAGAAAATAATAATACTTTAAAAATTCATATCTCCGGTTCCCCTGAACCGATTTTAATCGTTTTTGTGTCATTTTAAAGATAAAAATATAAGCTATTTTTATAAATTGGTTTTGGATTTTTAAACTGTTTCCTGTGTTGTATTTAATTACTGTTTTGTGATATTTGAATGCTTTACACTTTGTCTCCTAAGTTAAGCCTTGACGCTCGATGCCAAGCTACCAAGGGTAGAGCTGGGATTAATTTATTGAGACCTAACTGTACTTTTGGGGAGGTTTGTGGCTTGTTGCTAGGTGTAGGTACCTACCTGCCCTATCAATAACCCATTTTCCAACAGACGCATAACGGGAATGTGTGGTATTCCTTCCCATGAAGGCTGACAAGCCTGTGGAGTTGCGATTGATGCGCAGGGGCCAGGCATCATTTTTTGGAATAGCATAGTATGTAGTATTGTCATTTATGTAAAAAAAAATGACGCACAACAGGAATGTGTGGATTTTGTTATATAGACTGACCGTGCACCCATATTCACATACCATGACACAGGAGCTATTTATGTATGTTGTCAGAATAATATTACTATGCGTGTCTGCATGTGCATTCATATTTTAACAGTAACATCGGAATCCGTTACCATATGTTTGGATATTTGTTTGATGTATGCGATGACTGATCTCATTTGCATATGTGCATGTGTTGGTAGACATTTTGTACATACATGTTACCACATGTAAATATGTGATGTAACACATATGTGTGGGTCTACCGCATTGTCATGTCTGGTTTTCAGATGTACTTTTGACAACAACACATTATATATGATGGGCTATGTCCAATGCATGTTCATGCATATGATATCTTTGACAATATGCACTCAGAAGATGCTGTGGAATACGGCACGATTGACTTTATGTAACCCATGGCTATGTGAGTGCATGTGTGTACACACTGTGGTGTGTTGTGTGGTTCAGGGTTCATGATGTTATGCTACATGTGTAACAGATGGTTCCCTGTGCACTTATGATGCAGAAGATGGTGTACTCACATGTTAATAAAGGTTGGCGTGTGTAGAAAGACATGTGTAGTGTAAAATGTGTAAAGAATGCCAAAGCGGTGTGTTAATGAGATATGAAACCTCACAAATCTGCCATCCTACATGGACACATGTTGCACGTCACATGATGGCTGTGTAGTCATATCAATGCCACCTCTTTCCGTATGTCAGAACACATCTGAAGGTCATTTAAGTCTATGTATAATCATGTGATACAAATACATTTTCATGAGTGGAAAGTAGACTTTTGTGCATACTGCAATACACAATACTGGGCCTGTACCATTGAAGCGATACATGTGTGGAGAGAAATCAGACATGTGTGCAAGGCACAAACTAGGTACATGCAATCGACCACAACATGTTTGATATTACTGTCACATACAATGGCATACTGTTGAGTAGCAGGATTGCAGTCAGACAATGATGGCACCCTAGTTATCATTGCTCTTTTCGGACTTTGTGTGCCCACACAGAGCCATGGTTGCATGTTTTGACACAGGTTGCCGGTGCTCCACTCAGGGCAGTCCACTGTGCTCATGCATCAAGCCTCTGACTGTGTCAAGAGTCAATGTGGCCTCAGCATGGGAGTTAGGGGGTGTTGGGCAGGGATGTACCCTCATCATCATAGCTCTTCAGCAGCACAATGTGCAGTCTCCTGCAGACAGACACCTGAACATATGTGATCCCATGACCTGGGATTTTTAAATTCCGGTGTGGTACTTCATGTCAGGCCTACTCTATCATGTACATGGGACTGGCTGCTTGTACGTGTAGGACATCTCATCATGTCTAATCATGTGGCATGGTCTGACACAAATGGTAATACATTGTTAGTATCTTCATATGCAGCTTGGTTAGGGCATGTATCTCAAGTGCAACTTGTTTATGTTTTCTGACCCAGGGGACAGATGATGTCAGTACCTTCTGTCAGCATAGCATGCAATGGTTAACTACATCATTGTTGTTGTTGCAAACATGAATGGGTTATGTACTGACCTAAACATCCTCAGTTAACATATGTCGGGTGATCACATGGTAACATTGTTGTGTTGCACAATCAGTATGGTCTATGTGTGTACCTTCCCTACATTAACAACATATCTTGTTTGGAATAGACTTGGTCCTACATTGTTGGCATTCTTTAGGCTGCTTACATTTTGTACACATCTTCTACTGCAGCATTGTCCAGTCATACATTGAGAGGATGCTATGTGCGACTTATGTGATTTGAAGATGTTCACATCTTCTACTACTGGCTATGTAATAGTTTCCCTCCTATTTCCAGGCTTTGCAGGATTACATGACTTCCATACACCCATGAAAGTACACCAGCCACAACACTTATGTAGTATCCAAGTGACCTTCCCATGTTGTATATCCAAGTGTCTGAGGAAGTCTCTCAGCTGTTCTTCCACATCCTTTAGTGTACATGAGCATGCACTCACATCTACATTCCACAGCCTATGTCTCTGTCACCATGAGTGCATCTTGTTAGTGTGTGAAATCATCACAGCTATACAATTATTATTTGCCACATGTAACATATCTGTCTCCTTCTTCTACCCATACAATTTAGAGTGAGTCTATGACATGTTTGGACATTGCTAAACTTACGCGCACATCCCATACCGGATTGGCAGATGAGAGACCTAGACATTTCAGTGTATTTGTCCTAGTAGTTCACTTTCTCTTGTGCAGGCATGTGAGTGTCAATGAGAGGTGTGTTTTCATATGTGGTGTGTGATGTTACCATACAGAACATAGTTAACTTGCTGACATATATCAACCTTTGTAGGTAATTGCAAACCCTTTCCTACCTAGGCCATACACCGATATATCAGTCTTCACATGTATTTCTGGATTAGCTGCACGCATATGTCAAGACAACACAATTGTATGACATGTTTGTTAGAATGTACATAGGAAGGCCTACAGACTGCCTAAATCCTGCACATACATTCATGTGGTGGTGCATTCTCCCATCTTATTGCTCACTCTTGGCTATGTGGCATATGTGTGGATCAGCACCCATTGCTACTTCACTTCACTCTGGTGACCCCTAGCTCACTCCACAGCCAACGTGAGTGTGCTATATTTGAGGTATAGCACACCATGTGGTAGGGTTGGGGCCAATAGTGCTCACAGTATGTAACCCCGTTGATATACGGTGCAGGGTTAGGCCCAAACATTTCTCCCTAACCCTGTACAATCCATGAAGGTCCATTTATACCAATATCATTCCCCCTTGTCACACATGCTCAGTGCTGGCATTACAGCTACTTGCCTGAGATGTGACACTGTACATTTCCTTAATTTTTAATACACCTTTTGGAAACAGCCCCTACCATATGTACACCCCCTTGTATGCATCTCGCCTGGCATAGCCATGATGTGGGGAAAGAGGTAGGGATTAGCACTATGCCTACTAGACACCACTTACTTTTTCCGATACATGAATCTATGCCTTCGAGAGCCACAATAGCATTAGCATGACGCTGATGTGGGGCGTGGATGCGCTAGACCCTCTTACATCACAACCTATGTTTCAACAATCTTTGTAACTGTTGTGTTTTTTGCTGTTTTCTGAGGTATGAGCAACACTCCAATGATATATGTAGAAGAGAATGAGTATACCATGGATAATGTGTGCAAAGTGATTTAATGGTGATATGTTCAAGGTGATATTAATTGTACAGTGTCTAGGTGTAGCAGTTCTGTACAATTTGTTTTCTCCTGCCCACTCCAGCAGCAGTGTTGAGTTGTTCCCCCTCCACTTGTGCTGCACCATTGTCATCCTCCTCCTTTCTGGGGAAATCTAAAAGTTCATCCCAAGGTCCATTAGTCCGAATTTATATGTTATGTAAGGATCATCTTGCAAACCAGGGGTGGTGCATACAACAGGCTTCCTCCTGTCAGGCCCAGGCCCCTGAACCTTGACTTCGGGAGCCCAAATATTTTCTCCACCACATTTTGTGTCCTTCATTGTATTCCCGCTTTTCCACCATTGTTATATTTAGGTGGAGTGATGACTCAGACTTGCTTCTGGTATTGTGTGTGTTCCTGTTTTGTTGATTGGTTGCATTAGTGGCTGGTGGTGGATAATGTTATCATGGGTTGTGGCTCAGGAACCTGGTGGTTGTCAAATGAAATCTGGACTGACAGTTCAACCAAGCAAAATAGGTGTTGTGTTGTGCTGTCCATATTTGAGGCTGTGTTAGTGGAACCTACCACCTCCTGCACCAGAATATTTTCATTTGTATTGACACTATGGTAGCCCTACAAGGCCAAACTCAGGCCTCCATGTTGCCATGTGGCACTACGCATGCAGTGCGACACTTAGTGACCCTTGGTGGCAGCTGATGCCTGTGCCAGCCATCATGCGTACAAGGGTGAGATTCACACAATAGTAGGAGTAGCAAAATTGGTGCAGAGGAATCTCCAAGGTTCCTAGACATGATTTACCACAGACACTTTTAACACATGCACAGAGCAGGTATTAGCAGGGGGCACACCATAGTTGTGAAAGGGTCCCTATGTACTGTGAATGAAATGGTCAGGTATGTTCTCAATACTTCTACAGAGTCCTACTACGGCATCCATTATCTTGACACTATTGCACCTACTCTGTACCATGGTTCGACATTTATTGTATACGCTGCACACATGGTAGCGTTAGGGGGAAACAAAGGGGTGCAGGAAAAGTGGTGCTCGACTATGTGCAGCACCACTTTTCATATATCTGCCCCATGGCCTTTCATGTCTGGTGATGTTGCATTCCTATGTGTGCGGCATAATGCACCAGACATGTGAAGGTGAAGGGCATAGCAATATGGCTGAACACAGACACACTTGCTCAGTGGTCAAAGGGTGCAGGTTAGTGAGTGATGTGCCAGTGATGGAGCTTATGCAGGGGAGCCCAATACTGTCAATGAGAAGCAGCAGGGCTGGGGAACTGACTCTACACATGTGTCTGGCTCTAGACATCATATAGGCTGTCTGTGATACACAAGGAACTGGAACATGGAACTGCCAGTAATCTGGACCAATGCATGATGAAGCACCCTTACATGGCCTTGTAAAATGACACAGAGGGGGTCATTACAAGCTTGGCGGGCGGCAGTAGCGGTAACCGCCGTTCGGCCGGCAATGCAGCCACACTCCCGCGGACCCCATTACGACATCCCCGCTGGGCCGGCGGGCACAAACCAAGTTTACGCCCGCCGGCCCAGTGGGGATGAGGCCGCAACATAGGAGCCGGCTCCTAATGGAGCCGGCGGTGTTGCGGCCGTGCGACGGGTGCAGTAGCACCCGTCGCGCTTTTCACTGTCTACTATGCAGACAGTGAAAAGCTGGCCGGGGCCCTATTAGGGGGCCCCAGGACACCCCTTACCGCCAGCCTCTTCCTGGCGGTGCAAACCGACAGAAACAGGCTGGCGGTAGGGGGGGTCATAATCCCCAGGGCAGCGCTGGCGGATTATCACTGCCGGGGCAAAAACGGCAGGAAACCGCCGGCCCCGGCGGTGCGACCGCGGCGCTACCGCCGCGGTCGTAATACGGGCCTCCGTACCACCAGCAGATTCTGCTCCCTTGACACCAGATCTGCCCAGCGATGCTTCATTTGGTGGTCATTCTTTCCAGTAGCAAATATCCGGGTAAGGTGGTGGAGCACCTTGCCCCACCGCAGCTCCCTTACCTTCATGGGGTAGTCAAGTATCACCCGGGAGGTACTGTGCCACAAGCCAGATGAACCCCCCCATCTGCAGACTTTCAGCCCATTCTCCCTTTGCCAGAGACTCCCTGTGGTGAATGGAGTTCACCCAAAAACAAAGAAAACTTAACCCTTACAACAACTACCCAAACTACCCCAACAACTAAACTTCCCTAGAAAACCACCCCACAATACAGAGACAAACACAGTGCAATCACAAGTTATAAGCCAATTAATATACAAAAAACACAGGACACAGCACAATGAACACTACAAACACAGCAACCACTCCGAAATCCACCTGCACCTTAACCACACAACATCACACAATCACAGAGAAACAGACTGTGAAGTGAAAGTGAAACTAAACTCACTGTATCATGTTTGCAGGCAGTATGTCCTGGTACATCACTTTCAGGGCATGTGCATCAAGTTTTTCAGTCATGCATCGTTTTTTGGGATTTATAATGGTTATGTGACGTATTTTCTCACTGTTAGCATGAAAAGGCCTCTGGACATGCGATAGACTCACAGGGGCTATGCGTCTATTAGCTTGGGGGTATTGTATGGCATATGCATATGCATGAAATTTTTTCACACATGACAACAATGTGTGGATTTTTGCATTGTGTGCATTGAGTGAACCCTGAGTGACTTCACATGTTACATGGGGTGTGCAATAATGGTGTATATGTGGAATGACAACATGTGGGTGAATGTCCAATACTGTCATTACTGTGATAATGGTATGTTGGACCTATGGGTTTGTTTGTGAGTCTGCTACATGCGATTACTTAAATCCTCATGCACATGTGCATGTGTAGCCACACTGTGTCCACAGACATGTTTGCACTTGTGTGCTATGTGTGCATATTAGAGTATGTAAAATAATTTGGTGGTGGGCTACATTGTTATGTCTGAGTTACAGATGTATACATACCTACAACGCCAAATGTGTTTTGTGGCCTATGTCCAACACATGGTAATGCATGTGACACCCATGAAAGTTTCTACACACAGTACTCAATGGACTTGGACTGCATTGACATCACATTAACCCTGCATTTGTATGTATGTCCACTATGTGGTGTGTCACTGGATTTCTCTTCATGTTGTCCTGCTACACCTGTGCCATTTTTGCTCCCATGCACTGTAGTTGCAGGAGATGTCATGTACACATGTGTTGGGGGAAGATTGGTATCTGCTGTGTGTGTGTATGGAGATGTGTTTTGTGATTTCTGTCACATATGACGACAGTGGTGTGTTCAGGGGATGTGAAACCTCATATTACTATCTTCCTGCATGGACACATGTTGTCATATGACAAATGCATGTGTTGTCACATCAGTGCCACCTATATTTCCGTATGTCGGAACACATGTGAAGCTCATTTCTGACAGTCACTGATCTAGTGATACCTATGCCCTTACTTTTGTTTTCAGTCCTTACACATTTCCATGCCTGAGCCAATACAATGGTACATGTGTGCTGACATATGTGTGCATGCCATCACCTAGGTACCCATATTTATCCACATCATGTTTGTATTGACTGTCACAAAAAATGGCATACCACTGGGTTACAGTGTTGCAGTCAGGCATAGCTTCCAGCCTACTCATCATCACAACAGTGTTAGTTTCGATAGCAACACAAACCCATGGTTGCATGTGAAGGGGAAAGTCAATGGAGCCGCAGTTTAATCACCTCCCTGTGCACATGCATCATGCCTCTGACAATGTGATATATCCATGTAGCTAGAGCAGTGATATGGGGGTTCATTGAGCAAGCACCTAGCCTCTTCATGTTTGCTACTCAGCAGTACTATGCACACTCCCCAACAGACAGACACATGCACAATTGTGGTCACACAGTCCAGGATCTCACATTTATCTCTGACGTACTTGATGCCAGCTTTCCCCTCTCATGTACAACACTCTGGTCTTGCACATTTGAGACTTGTGACAAGCTTGATGTCCTTAGCAGTTTCCTTGGGCATCTTTTTGGGCTTGTATCTATGTTGTGACTCCAATATTGGAAACGTGAAAAGGGGCAGATGGTGTTGCCTGTCATAGACCCATGTGAGGGGTAAATACCATAGTATGCTAGTGGCCAACATGACTGGGAGATGTACTGACCTGGCCACCCTCTCTGTACATATGAGAAATGTGCACATATAGACATTGATTTGTTGTACTGTCAGTGTTGCTCCATGTGTGTCGCTTCTCCATGTATTCCTGCACTACTGGTGAGGCACGTATTGTCAGCTACGTTGCTCCCATTCTTTAGTCTGTTTGCACTTTGTGCACATCTTCTACTGCAACATTGTCTATTCATACATGGCCATAATGCAACACGTGACTTGTATACATGGAAGATGTTTACATCTCCTTCTCCTGCCTACTTGATAGGGGTAGTTCCATTGACGGTATTCCTGAGTTTTCATGAGTTCTACACACACATGGCATCACTCTTGCCACACCACTTGTGTTATCTCCATTTCACCTCCAGTGTTGAATTTGGAAGTATCTGTGGGTGTCTGGAAGCACTCCATCCAGAACATCCATTGTACATGTGTTTGCATTTCTTCCAGCATAGCACAAACTAGGTAACGCTTACCATGACTGACTGACATTGAGGTGTCACATCATCTCAGTGCTGGAGAGTTCATTTGCCAATTGCAATATAAATGGGTAGGTCTACTCCCACTTACTTGTGTCTAAGACATATTTCAACAATGCTGAACAGAGTAGCACATCCCCCACCTGATTGCGATGTTGGAGGCCACGATATGTATGGGACTATTTGTTAATGTTGGTATCATGCACTTGTTCTGCCATGTGAGTGACAATGGATGATGCGTATTGCTTTGTGCTGTGTGATGTAGTTGTACACAGCATACTACATATACATGCTGACACGTCAAGCATTATAGATCCTGGCACACTCTTTGCTACATAGAACTTGCACCCATACATCAGTCTGCACATGTTTGCCTAGATTTGCTTCAGCCATGTGGCAAGACAGCAGATTTGTGTGACAAGTGTACACCTTATGTACATAGTGAATATTTGCAACTCTGCCTATATTCAACCCAGTTGAATATGTGGTGGTGCATTGTTCCAAAAACTCCATGGATGATGACAATGGGTCATGTGTTTGGATAGTGATTCTGCACCCATACTTGATTATGTAGTCAAGGCAACCCATTGCGCACTCCACAATCAACGTGTGCCATACGTGAGGTACAGTCCACCATGTGCCGGGGTTGTGCACATTGGCAGTGCCAGGACACAATCTCATGGATACACTGTACAGGCTCGGCATCGGACATTGGTTACAATCCCTGGGCATTTACTGAGGGACCACAGTTCACAATGATGTTCCACCCTTGTCACACATGTTCCATGCAGACAATGCTACTGTCACCATGAGTTGTGACAGTGTTCTGTTCCTACATAACTTGATATCCATTTGTTGACAGCCCCTACCTCATGTGTGTCCCCCTTGCATTCATCATGTTATTGATGGTGTTGTTGTGGTGTGTAGGCTAGGTATTAACACCTTGCCCACTTGACGGGACAATATATGTGGTGGTTCATGAATCTAGACGTTCGGGAGTCTTATGCCTGCAAATTAAGTATCTCTGATATTTGAGATGGTGGCAGTAGACCCACTTATGTCACAAACGTTGTTGCTATCATACTGGTCACCTTTGTGTTCCCTACCTGCTCACTGAGGTTTGAGTCACATTCCAATGGTGTATATAGTGGAGAATGGGTAGACCAAGGAGATTCAGGTGACAAGTGTTTTATTTGTGCTGTTTACAATGTGATGTTTAAAGTATAGTGATTATGTGTAGAAGTTCTCCACAATGTGAAGTCTCCTATGAACTCATTATCCACTCCTTCATCGTCCTCGCTGGGTACATCACCCTGTTCATCCCAGGGGATATTTTTCTGGACACAGATGTTGTGCAGGATTGCACATGCCAGAATGATCTTGCAAGCAAGTGGTGGAGCACACAATAGGCTCCCTGCTGTCAGGGGAAGGCACCTGAACCTGTATTTCAGGAGGCCAAATGTCCTCTCCACCACATTGTGAGTTTTCCTGTGTCCCTCGTTGTAGGCCCGCTGTTCCACCATTGTAGGATTAGCAAATGGGGTCATCACCCATAGCTGTATGCCGTACACTTGGTCAACTGCAAAGTATAGAGAGGAGATGTGTCGATTGTGGTTTGGAACATCTTATGGCAGTTGTACGTTTTAGTTGGAGTAGTGACACAGACTTGCTTGTGGTGTGGTGTATGTTCCTGTTCTTGTGAAATAGTTTCTTTGGACTGTGTTAATGGACATGACAGACTTGGGTAGTGGTTCAAGAGACTAGCAAGTTTTCATGTTGTTCCCAAAAGTGATGGTTATGATTTAGGTACATGTGTTGTGTAGTCCATATTTGAAGCAGTGTTCTATTCTTACATGGCACACACCCCTTCCTAGCAGCGCAATGGTGTCAGATGTTGATACAGTATAGTTGCCCTACAAAGCTAGACTCTGCCGGCCATATTACTGTGTTGCACTACGCATGCAGTGTGACACTTAGTGACCCTTTTTCTCAGATGATGGTTGTGCCAGCCATCAAGTGTACGGGATTGTGTGTCCCACACTGGTAGGGTGATGTAATGTGGTGCAGTAGTATCTCCTAGTTTCTATTACATGATTTCAGACAGGCACTTTTTCACATGCACAGTGCAGGCTTTGGGAGGGTGGCACAGATTTTTTTCACATGGGTCCCTTAGTATGGTGCATGTAAGGTTAGGTATCTCAACTACACTCCTAACACATCCTACTATGCCATCCATGAATCTTAGTGTTTTTTCACAGCTTCAACACCGTGGTGGATCATTTCTGGTACATGGAACAGACATGGTGTGCATGGGGGCACTAGGTGCTCATGTAAGGTGGCACTGGAGTATGTGCTGCCCCATTTCTCATGATTCAGCCCCATTGTCTTCAATGGCAGATATTTGTGTATACGTATGTGTGGAACACAATGCAGGAGACAAGTGTTTGTGCACAATACAGGTATGTCAGGTATGTATAGCTGATATATACTTGTTTATGGCACCATTTGGGTGCCATTGGATTTAGGTTCTGCCCGAGGCTTACACACCATGGTTTATGTGGGACTGTATGTGTAACCTATACCATATACATGCCTGTGCGCTTTTTTGTTTGGTGTAATGTGTGTGTATGCGATCTGTATTTAGTTGTCAACCTGTTAACACTTGTAGTGGTTTGTGAGCAGCTTCTGTATGAAAAGAAGACTTGTCCAGATAAGGTTTGCCAATCAGGGTTTGTTACATACCGTGTCTGCAGTGTAGTGTGGCATGTGGCTTGTGTGTTGTTGCCTTTGCATCTCTGTGGACCTGCCAATCAGTATTTATTGTGGTGTTTGTCTTGTTTGTCCTCGATGGTTGATGTGTTGTGTGGTATGATTGTCATGGTGGCTTATCTATGAGTAGCCCATTGCCATATTCGCCATCCTTGAATCGCTAGTTGATGGTGCAATGGTGAAAGATGTATGCATAATGGTCGCTGCCGGGATATTTTGCAAGTATGTTGGTGAAGAGACTACTGTGGTCCAGAATGGCCTGCACATTGATGGAATGTATGTACTTGCAGTTCCTGTAGAGGAGTTTTGTTGCTGCAGGTGGCACCAGTTGGACATGGGTACAGACCATTGCTCCCAGAACATGCGGATTCCCAGCAATCTGATAGAAACCTTGCTTGGTCTCCTGCTGCTGCTGCTGACTGCTTGGGAAGCAGATGTGTTGAGGTGTGAGGGGTAGGATTGCATGCAGGACCTTTTTGTAGGCAGTGTGAGAGGAGGCCTCTTTTTGCATGGCTATCCCCCACTTTTTGTCTGATGTTGATGTGTCCTAGAAGTCGTAGTGCCCAGGGCCACTGTAAACCAGGTTCCCTGGTTCAGAGCTCTTTCCTAAGTCTGTTGTGATGCTTGGCCCAATTGGATATACTCTTAACTTTCCCTATAAGTCCCTAGTCAATGGGCACCCATGTAACCAGGGCATGGGGTATTACGGGTAGTGCCCTGAAGGCAGCAGCACTGATTGGCCCACCCTCTAGGGCCCTTCACCCAGGTGCACCCAGCACTGCCATTGCAAGCTGACTGTTCTGGGACAAACCTAAAAAGACCAATTCGACTTGGCAGACTTCCTGTGTGCTCTGTCTACCCTACACTGCATATGTTCTGGGTAAGTCACCCCTCTAGCAGGCCTTCTAACCCTAAGGTAGGGTGCATCATACTATAGGTGAGGACATAGTTGTATGAGCAATATGCTCCCACTGTGTCCTTGCCAAACGTGGGACCTAGTGAGTAAACAGAGCAGCCACTTTAAGAACATGTACTGGACACTTGTCAAACACGAGTTCCCCAACTACATGATGGCCAATCTGCACCCTAGGTTTTCTGGTATCAAACAACTTAGGATGATAAATCCAAACGTGCACCATTATTGGATTCATCCCTTAATGAACCCAGGGGTCACCTTAGAGGTGCCCCCTGCAAAAGCTAATCTAACTGGCATGGTTGCTGACCGGTTCCGTCCAGCATGCCACCTCCAGACAGTCAATATACCATCTGTGGGGAAGAGCCCTGTCTCTCTGGTCTGTAAGACAATGCCCTTCCTGGGTGGAGGAGCTAACACTCTCTCCCTCAGGAATGTGCACTCTCCTGACAGTGAGCTTCAAAGGGCTACTGCCCTTGAAACTCGAGCCCCCCAGGCCTGCTGCTAGCAGAGATGGCTTCCCCCTTTGTTAACCCCACTTTTGGTGGGAACCACACAAAGGGTAAGAGGAGAGGCCACACTGAGCATGAACCATCGCTTGGGGCTTGCAGGTGCTATCTTAATTTCCCTTCAGGAAGTGGTCACTGTAGTGGGTGTAGCCATTGGACACTGCCAGGTTCCCCCTCAAAACGCCCACTAAATTCAGTATTTAGTGGGCTCCCCCACACCAAGAAATTTGATTCATCAGGAATGAAAAGAAGACAACACCAAAGAACCTGACAGGACGAAAACAGAGGAGCTGCTGCACCAGAAGAGGCTCCAAGACCTCTGCTTGCTGCACCAGAGTCCTGACAATCGCCGCTGCAGAGGAGATGACCATTGGACTGACCTCAAAAGACGCAGAGGACCTCCAGGCTTCACAAACAGTCCAAGATCTCCCTCCTGAGTGGAGGCACCACTCAAGAAGCAAAAGAAACCAGTAAGAACTAGCAAAACGGTGAGGGTCACTTTACCAACTTGACAATATCTCTGCAACCAGAAGTTGCAGCCAGACCCAATGACACACCAACAACAGCCCAGATAAGACATACAAGTGTGCCCTCCCATGGCTGAGTTGTGCCAATACCCCCGGTACTGGTCAGTGCAAATTAGACAACAGCAAAAACAGCTCACCTAGATCTGCAACTGGACCAGGAGGAAGCCCAAGTCGAGGGACTTCAGGAACACCCCAGACCTCTCACCAGAGCACCCTTGTTATCCTGCAAGGACCCTGGTAGAAGACTTACCTCTAGCTCCAAAGGGATTGCGCACAGCTTCCAAGACCTCAAACTCGCCCTGCACTTGGCTGCCCTGAGCCCTGAAGCCTGTGCCACAGGTCTCTAACCCCTTGTGACCTTGACAGCCCAAGGGGACCCAAACTCACCACCTTTGAATCTACAAACCAACTGCTTTTCCAGGTGGCCCCTCCAAGTGTACTGATCCTGCCGGAACCAGGAGCTGCTCGAGACACTCCAGTTGGCAGGGTATGTGCAACAACCTCATCAACCATCCTGCAAAAGGAGATACTGGTAACTCACCTGTGTGATTTTATATACATTTTTATAGGTGGCCCTTCCTTGATTCCCATGGTGCACAATTATGCACAGAAAGACTAACTTTATTAAAACTTTGAAAAA
Organism: Pleurodeles waltl; assembly: GCF_031143425.1. Lineage (NCBI taxonomy): Eukaryota > Metazoa > Chordata > Amphibia > Caudata > Salamandridae > Pleurodeles > Pleurodeles waltl. The sequence goes on along the minus strand of NC_090438.1, from coordinate 416,811,138 downwards.
TTCATAAGTCAAAAAGTACGTAAGGTATCGTAACCATTTTGGTCTTATAAATTTTAAAAAAGTCTGAAGTATTTTTATAAATTCTGGTCTTGAGTTATTTATTGAGTGTGTGTGGTGCATGGTTGATTTTGTGAGTAGAACAAATGCTCAGCACATCTCCTGGATTAGCCTAACTGCTCGACCAGCTACCTTAACAATTGGAACATTAGATGGTTTAATATTTACCTCTGGAAACCAATGTGTGGTTTCCTGAACTCTCTGCACAGTGTGCCTAGTTTTGCACACTACATAGAGGGACAGCCTCCTCTAGGCAGACGGAGAAGAATGACTTGGTGATACCAGCCAATAGTGTACATGTTGTCTGGAATGATCCAGATGCCATCATGTGGAGGACAGCAAGCAGTTTTGTCATGGGTGGAAAGTTAGGGGGAGTTTGCAGCCTTGCCGTGATGTGTGGTTCAATCTGGTGCAGCTGTTCCCTCATTCTAAAGATCCTCTCCCTCATTCTGAGCTGCCTCTGTGGCTGATGTGGTGGGGTTTGAAATTGCTGCAGTGGTAGTGATTGAATCTGCTGTCTTGGCAGAGATCTGCAGCATGTGTCCCGCTGGAGCTGTAGCACTTCCATATTGTTCTGGCAGTTTTCAAGGCTCCTTCCCTGTTGTTTCCTTGAGTGGTGGTGAGTGAGCCTCTTTTAAACACCTGGTCTAACCAGGTGTTAAAATTTTGGTGCTCTGAAGCCCTTGCTGGCCGTTTGCTTCCCTCATGCTTCCCCTGCCCTACCCACCTCACCCACATCTTATGCCCCATCACGTTGCCACCTTTTTTTTCCCCACCCTCGGTACCCCCGACCTCTTCCCACGGCCTCGTATTGTTCCTCAGGATCTATTTATTGATGGTTGTGTGAAGGGGGCATGCCAGCGTATGCCAAAGAAAAGCCTGTCTGCACCACACGTGCTTGGACCATGCCCAGGACCCTGAATCTGCCACTGGTACCAGTACTCGTCAGACGAGATCAAAAACCTCAGACCCAAGGCACTCAACCCTATCTGCTGCAACGCCTCCCCAATGCCCCAAAGGTTCTTTCTTATGCTGCCACTGCCACTTCTGCTGTTACACAGGAATCACCGCAAGCTCCACACTGTGGATGCCCACCCACAGTCCTCAACTCCACTGAGTACTACTAAATGCCCGATCCATCTCCAAGCATGCCATAGAAATCTGGGACATCATCACGGACCTCGCACCTGTCATAATGTTCAGCACCAAAACATGTCTCACCCCCACATCATCACCACAACGTCCCCCCATACAAGATAATCCACTGTGACCGCCTCAACAGGCATGCCATCATCCACAGAGACTCCTTCCACTGTGCCACCTCAGACGACAGCACAACCCAGATCATGGAACACCTCAACTTCCAGATCAAAGCTTATGCCAAAATCACCATCAGAGGAATGCTTGCCCACAGATGCCTGGGCCACATCATCTGCAACTCCATCCCAGACTTCTTTGCCCCTTTGGCCATTGAGGTCAACCACTACATCTTGCTGTGGGTCCTCAACTTCCTCCTAGAGGACCCTAACGACCTCCAACTCTGCCTCACTCCTCAAGAACATAAGCATCATCAGACTCTCTCAACTCATCAATGCCCCCATACATAGTGCAGGTCACATTCTGGACCCCATCTCCTTTAGTAGCAACAGAGCCAAGTTCTCCCACACCACTGAGGTAACATGGACTGATCACCACATCATCCACTTCACCATTGAGGGATGGCCTAAAGCCCTGATGAGATCCCCAACCCTCCACTGCAACTGCAGCAAAGTCACAGAAACATCCTGGATCTCTGCCCTCAAAGAAGCAAGACCCATTCCCACAGCCACCATCAAATACTGTATTCAAAACTTCTCCAACTAGATCCCAACAGCTGGGCCAACACCATAGCCCTCCTGAAGTGCACCACCAAAAGGAAACCCACCAAGCTGGCAAAGTGGTTCACCCCAGAACTTCTAAGCCTCAAACACCACTGCAGGAAACTAGAGCGACACTAGCACAACAAGAAGACCCCACCAACTTTGACTCAATCAGGGCCACCCTCGATAGTTATCACCACTGTATCAGGAAGACCAAGAAAGAAGCTCTGAGCACCTATATAGAGGCCAGCACCAACCACACCAAAGGATTGTTCAGCATTGTCAGAGAATTCTCCTACCCTGCAACCGACCACAGCAGACAACTCCTGGAACAGCAGCCCCCATCATCCTTAACTGATCGGCAGCCTTCAACACTGTTTTGCACCACATTCTCATCACCAGACTCCACAGCATTGGCGTCTAAGACAATGCACTCATCTGGATTGCCTCCTTTCTCTCTGACCAAACGCAGAGGATCCTCCTCCCACCATTTATCTCTGCACCCAAAGACATCATCTGTGGCATTACCAGGGCTCCTTCCTCAGCTCTACCCTCTGCAACACCTACATGACTTCACTGACTGATGTCCCATGCACCCACGGCTTCAACATCATCTCCCAGGCCAATGACACCCAGCTCATCCTATCCCTCACTGACAACTCCTCCAGAACTCGAATGAACTTCCAACACATCATGACCAAAATCACCACTTGGATGAGGACCAAATGACTCAACCAAAGGTGCATATTTATACTTGGCTTGCTCCGTTTTAGTATCAGAAATGTTAATGCTAAAACAGTGCATGGCTATCTCCATATTTATATTTGACCAAAGGCCAGCAAGGCCAGGCGGGCAGAAGGTGCTGCAGGCACTGTAAGTGCTCCACAGTACTAGTGCACAGGAGAACAGAGGATCTGTTCAATGGTGTCATGCTGCCACCCCCAATAAATAGGTCCTGAGGAGGAATGAGGCGGGAGGGGAAATTCGTGGGGTTGCCGAGAGGAGGAGAAAAAGGTGGGAAAGTGATGGGGGCCTGAGATGCGGCAAGGTGAGAAGAATAGGGGGAGCCTGAGGGAAGTAAGAGGTCAGCTAGGCCTTTAGAGCAGCAAGCTCAAGGATCAAAGGCCAGCAAGGCCAGACAGGCAAAACGCGCTGCACTACAGGCACTTTAAAGAACTTCACAGTGCTAGTGCATGGGAAAACAGATGATCTTTTCAAATGGTGTCGCACAGTGATCACGATTAAATAGGCTTTGAGGAGGTGGGGCCAAAGGTGAGATAAAAAGGTGGGAACATGGATGGGGCCTGAGACGCAGGCAAGACTGGAAGGATGGAGGAAGCCTGAGGCAAGTAAAAGGCCAGCAAGGCCATCAGAGCAGCAAGCTCTATGATGTTGTGCAGCAAACACCGGTAAACAGGTCGCGAGGATTGAAGGGTGTGATGAGGAGGCGGGCCGGGGTGCCGAGGGTGGGAGGAGAAGACAGAAACAAGGTGGGGGCCTGAGAAGCAGGCTTGCTTCTGTAAGCTAAAACTGAATAATTCTCTGCTGAAATCTATTCCCACAACAATTTCATTTTTGTCTCCTCTGCTTTTGTTATGTAAGAAGTGACATAGCGACCTACAGCAATATAGTTATCAGAAACAAATTGTATGTTCATATTTGCATCCCACATCTTAAGAATAACAGGATTGTGGTCATTTATATATTTTGAATCTTCTGTTCTTCTGATGTTGTATGTATTTTGTGGTGATTTCCGAGTCAAGGTGTGTCTCACTGGAGGTAAAAAGCTATTCACTCTCCCTTCTGAGATAACAGGACATGGAAATTGACATTGTGTATAAAATTTTGCTTTTGATTTGTATTTTGTATATACTTTACTCATGTCACAGTGGAACCATATCAATAATGCACACTTCACCATGTGTAATTTATCCTAATGGAGACACAGGTGTAGTAGTAATGCTGTTCAGATATGCTATACATCTGACATGGAAATGTACATTGTAGATAAAATGTGCAAATTGTCAGGGAGATATGTCTCTAAAATCTACAACACAATGAATCAGCAAGCACCAGGGAAATCAGCACTAATGTCTGGCACCCCTTAAATTGACATATTCTTATTGCATCAGTAGTCACTATTAGTCTTTTATATGTTGGAGAGGCCCAGATATTTGCAAGTACTTGTAGAAGGCCCTCAACATGTTGCCCAATGGGAAGTTACATCACTGTCTCCATTTTGGTTCTGCAAACCCAGATGCCCATGGATGAATGATTGTACCCATCATGTGATTCCAACTTAACTGTAAATCACTCCATGATGCATGCCAACAGTCAAGTAACAACACTTTTCCATTACACGTGTGCAGTGCATTTTTCCACAAGATGCCACATCAATGGCATAGAAATGCACATTGTGAGTAAAAACTCTAGTCCAACCCATCATGTCCCTCACTGCTACTGCAGTTGTGCATGCTAAATAATGGGTGAGGGTATGTGTGAGTTAACAATAAATGGTGATATGCTCCTGTCTGTGCCACCACATGAAATATAATCTCATTGTAAATGTCTTATTTCAAACACAAGTTGATATTCTCATATATGAACACAGGTAGACCATGCATGAAACAGCAGTGTATACGTTTTGTCAAAAGAGAAAGTAACACATGCTAACATGTTGGCACAAGGAATGTTGGCAACAGTGAAGGCACATAAATCATGTCAATGAACATTCCCAACTTACCAAGGGAAGTTTTTGATCTGTAGCTGCACCCAATGAACAATGCATGCTCTGTCACATGTGCGATGGTCACCTTCACATGACAGACAGTAGTGAGGCACCAGCGCTCGTCACACACTGAAGACAAGTGGCCTCTGAGGGGCAGATTCCAATTTACTCACTTGACCAGACACATGGCTGAGGACAGTAATCCATCACTTCTTTTTCTTTGGCGGTAACCCTGAGGAGTAGTGGTCTGAAGCATAGAATGTACACCTACTACAACAACAAACATTACAGATTTTCAACAATGTATACAGCCATATACTGCCCCTGCAGAGCAAATTTTTTGTGGACTGTACCAAGTTGTGCCGTAGGCCCGTGGGCCAATAAGCAATACACATCAGTGTACACCACAATACATTACAAACAGTTACTCTTCTACTGTGACATACATGGCCCTTCCTTAATTGTCAAGGGTGCTGTCAGAACCTAACACATCAAACTGGCAAAGAACAGGCAAAAATATGCCCTGTACTTACCTCCTTGTGGCAGCTGTGTACCCCTCAAATGCCAATCAAGGTCTGGGTGCACCACCACCAGGATGCAGGACATTAAGGGGTCATGGTCCAACATGAATCCCACCCACATTGGGAGGGCAGCCCAAACTGGACCTCCATGATCCTCTGAGCCCAGCATCTCAGGTCCTCCCCCCTCTTGTGACAGTGGGCGCTCAGCCAGATATGGACCCCAGGGTCAACACATTCCAAGTGATGGCTCTCCAAATCTCCTTCCTCTAATGAGCGTTTACCTATATGGATACAAGAGACAAATCAAGCAATTACAATCACAAGATAGAACACATGTCAGAAACACCAAGCAAAAAATGGAACTTTGTCAACTCAACACAAGTGTAAAGCACAAATGCCAATAAGTACAGGGACATGACTATACACTTTTGTATCCATCTGCAGACTAACACACTAGCCTGCTCGTGGCCTACAATTACTTAGCAAGCCTACTGACATCAGGTAGCCCATGCTCCAGCAACATGTACTGATATGTGAGCCACAATGAAACACTACACACCAATGTGGCAGCACATTTACAGTCTGCAAGATTGACTCACTGCATCCAGTCCCTACAGGTAACTTAAATAGTACAGATTTCACCCTTATACTTGAGTGAGTGTCTTTCCAGTGCATGTGTGGACATGTGGCCTACCAAAAGCAGACTTATGTCACTAATGCCAATTCAGTGTGGGTTTCTGTGGCATGTACCTATACCACAGAACACTCCTTTGGAAATATGTTTCTAAACTACAGAGACATCCAACATACAAAGGCATCAAACATACAATTTCTGCTATGGAACCAAGCTACTGAGTCACATGGCATGGCCTCCCAAGAATCTACACACTGTCGGCACTCCGGGTCTGTCACTTGTGCAATAAGCCTGTACTTATAACTTCTGTGACGGTGATAACAGAGCTGTGGACATAAGGGACCTGTCATGCGTCAATGGCACACATTGACAATGATGCGAAAAGCACATGGACTAGTTCTGTGACTTACCTCTGTACCCATCCGTAATCCAGTCAATGAACCGAGGCATTCAGGGAAAGTGTTGCAACTAGAGCCTCATGTTGGCTGCATGCCAGAATCTGCTGAGAGTAGGCGCAGTGCCACAGTTGCATAGCCACAGTGACCATCGCATAGCCTGGACTATGTCCCATACTGGGAGATACATTTGACAGGCCCTGGGCTCTGCAGGCTGAGCATACAGAATCTATATGACTCTCAATTTCCATTACTTCTGTGCATGACAGTACATTATGTGGCCATCAGCAAAGTGGATTGTAGCTTGTGTGGGTACCTGAAAGGCACAGTGAGTCATGACATGCCTTCCAAACAATAGTTTGGCAAGACCAGATGTGGGGTGAAAGATCTGTGGCACAATACACAGTGCTTGCAAGATCCTCAAATGACTTGAACAAAATGCATACACAGCTCATGCTGTCATGCACACACATATTGTCTAACATGTATAATAATCATAAACAACGAAATGTAATTGGCGGGCAGTAAAGTCTCCTTGCCCAGCAATTTGCATCCAACACAAAGAGGATCTAGGAGCCCCAAAAAATTACAAAACACAATGGGGGTCATTCCCACCCTGGCGGTCATGGACCGCCAGGGTCGGGGCCGGAGGAAGCACCGCCAACAGGCTGGCGGTGCTTCAGGGGCAATTCTGACTGCGGCGGTAAAGCCGCGGTCAGAAAAGGGGAACCAGCGGTTTCCCGCCGGTTTTCCCCTGCCCCAGAGAATCCTCCACCGCGGCGCTGCAAGCAGCGCCACCATGGGGATTCTGACCCCCTTCCCGCCATCCTGTTCCTGGCGGTTTTTACCGCCAGGAACAGGATGGCGGGAATGGGTGTCGTGGGGCCCCTGGGGGCCCCTGCACTGCCCATGCCACAGGCATGGGCAGTGCAGGGTCCCCTAACAGGGCCCCATTAAGATTTTCAGACACTGAAAATCGCGACGGGTGCCACTGCACCCGTCGCACACCAGCAACTCCGCCGGCTCCATTCGGAGCCGGCTTCATCGTTGCTGGGGCTTTCCCGCTGGGCGGGCGGGCGGCCTTTTGGCGGTCGCCCGCCTGCCCAGCGGGAAAGTCAAAATGACCGCCGCGGTCATTTGACCGCGGTACGGTCTTTTGGCGGTCTCCGCCCGGTGGGCGGCACCCGCCGCCCGCCGGGGTCGGAATGACCCCCAATGTGAATTAACACAACATATAGTACTGGTCACCAATACCTGCACCATGTATTTCCCATTGGTACCACACAGACAGCAACAACAGTCAAACAAAGGGCACATTGTAACCTTTTAGGAGGGACAGGATGGGGTTGAATAGAGTCAGTTATGCCAATGAGGGACTTACCTGCTCCTATGGTGAGCCATAGAGCTGTCCATACAGGGGAGGAACCTCACTCACAAGCCTCTTCGCACCTCTGGAGAGAAGGCAGGGGCCCTTTCACCTGCTCGACATGACATGATTGCTCCCAGAGGCCGCATACAGCTGCTGAAGTGGTGGAGGTGTTGCTGACAGCAGCATCAGGAATCAATTGGCTGATTTAGCACAATGCAGCGTACACATATACCACGTACGGTGTTATTACTGCAGACGGACAGAGCCATTGGGCCGTGACTGTCACAGGCACCAAAGTTAGCCTATGACTGAGCCCGGCACATTTGGAACCACTTACTGCGCAGATGACTTCCACCGGCAGATGCAGGAGGTTCCTGATGTCCAGTAGAGTAAGTCAGGCATATGACATTTTGGTGCCTTGAAAGTCTGCATATGGCCCTGTAAAATGCGTCACACTAACGGTACAAGTTTCATACAGTTGGAAACATCCTAAATCTGTCTTGTTGTGTAAGTCCGACTGCACAACCACCAGTGTAGTGTGCTGCAGGGCACAGATGGTATATGACAGTGGTGCATGGTCCCCCACCGCTGCCGGTATTTTTGGTAGTCGGAAAATACAATCATATTTCGAGGGGCAATTGTGTAGCAGATAGTTGGGTGTCACCCGAGTTCATGTTGTGGACACACGTACTGACAACCTTGGGGCTCACATTTGACCCTTGTGTAGTTGCCAGCTGTGATGTTGTACTGGGTGTCATGTCTATCCAGTCAGAAATACTTTGGGGCTGACTTAAGGGCCCCTAGTGCCTCATTGCGCCATATTTGCATAATTTTTTTGTTTTAGTAATGTGGCCCAATGAAGCCAAAATCGCTGTGCCAAATTTACAGAGTGGTGCAATTCATGCATTGCACCACTTTGTAACACTTTGGCCCATATTTATACTTTTTGACGCAAAACTGCGCCAACGCAGTTTTGCGTCAAAAAAATTAGCGCCGGCTAACGCCATTCTGAAGCGCCATGCGGGCGCCGTATTTATTGAATGACGTTAGCCGGCGTTAGCCGCCGGCGCCGTCTGGTGTGCGTTAAAAAAAACGACGTACACCAGGCAGCGTCGGCGTAGGGGGATATGGGGCTTGGGCGTCAAGAAATGGGGCAAGTCAGGTTGAGCTAATTTTTTCGCCTCAACCCGATTTGCGCCATTTTTTACGACTCCCAACCCCAATAGAAATGACAGGAGTCATGCCCCCTTGCCCAATGGCCATGCCCAGGGGACTTCTGTCCCCTGGGCATGGTCATTGGGCATAGTGGCATGTATAGGGGCACAAATCAGGCCCCCCTATGCCACAAAAATGTTTTTTTTAAAAACTTACCTGAACTTACCTTAATGTCCCTGGGATGGGTCCCTCCAGCCTTGGGTGTCCTCCTGGGGTGGGCAAGAGTGACAGGGGGGGTCCCTGGGGGCATGGGAGGGCACCTCTGGGCTCCTTCAGAGCCCACAGGTCCCTTAACGCCTGCCTTTTGCAGGCGCTAAAAAACAGCGCAAAAGCGGCCGTACGTCATTTTTTTTGACCCGCCCACTCCCGGGCGTGATTTTTGCCCGGGAGTATAAATCCGACGCACATGCTTCGGAGTCGATTTTTTAGACGGGAACGCCTACATTGCATATAATTAACGCAAAGTAGGTGTCCACGCTAAAAAATTACGCTAACTCCATGGACTTTGGCACTAGACACGTCTAACGCCAAAGTATAAATATGGAGTTAGTTTTGCGTCGAAATTGCGTAAAAAAAAACAACGCAATTCCGGCGCAAACGGAGTATAAATATGCCCCTTTGTGCGCCAGGCATAATGTTTGCAAAGTGGGCATTCCCCAATTAGGGGGCCGAACAAATGGTGCAGAGAAATCTAAAAGATTTCTTTGCGTCATGTATTTCAGCACTTTTAATGCCTGCTCAGAGTAGATGTTAAAATGAGTCACACCAATGTTTTCAGAGGATCTTACTGGGCTCTGCAAATTTTTTGGTGCTATTCCTGCAAAGCTATAAACTAGTGTCAAAAATGTTGACGCTACTTCCCCTAACTACTGCCGTGGAGTGTTGTATCTTAGATATGGCACACATATGGTGGCGTTAGGGGGAATCTAAGGGGCACAAGAAACATGGTGCTGAACTGGGTGCAGTGCCACTTTTCTTAATAATATCTCATGATGTTGGCATGCATCATGTATGTTGTTGTGGACATACTGACTAATGTTACAAATCATGTCTTCTCACACATAGGTACCCTGGGAGAGGGAGGATGTGACAACCTCCTGTGTACCGACCACTGCCAGCCCTTCAGACCATGGGGGAAAGCTACGTCATCCAGTTAAACCATCTGAATAGGTAATCAATAGTGCACTTATGTTGTCAGTTGGAGTCAGATCTGATGCCTGCTAACAGTGATCAACCCTGCATACCACCCATTGTACAAGTCATGTCACTATTGCACTTCCTGGCCACAGGGTTCTTCTAACATACAGTGGCCCTATCTACCAGGATTTCCCAATCTATGTTCAGTCTGGTGTTGAAGGATTTCCTCTCCGCGATGTTGAAACACATTGACAGCTATATCAAGTCCCCCTGCAGTAAGGATTTATCCAATGTGAAGGCTGAGTTCTATGGTTTTGCCCCCTCCCACATGTGGTGGGGTCCATTAATGGCACACATGTTGGCTTGGTGCCAGTGCAGGCCACTGAGCAAGCCTATTGCAACAGAAAGAACTTCCATTCCATCAATCTGCAAGTTGTTTGTCAGATGGATCTCTACAACAGAATCAGCACATGAGCCATTCACAATGCAGAACACCACCATACCCCAGCTGATGTCACAACTTCAGCCAGCGAGATCCTGGCTTGTTAGTAAGTCATGTCTGTTCTGATGTCAGGTGCTACAATCATATAGTGAGTGACTCATTGTTTCACTTATCTCCCATTCTTTAACAGGAGACTCAGCATAGTCAAACCTTCCATGGTTTTTGACGCTACTGAGGAATTCAACTGTGCCAGGGAAAGTTAACTTCAATGAGACCCATGGCAGAACACTGTGGGCAGTGGAGCGGGCTTCTGGGCTCCAGAAAGCCAGATTCCACTGTCTGGACAGGACTGGTGGAGCCCTTCTCTACTTACCCGGGAAAGTGTGTCAGATCACCATGGCATGCTCCACAACATCGCCCTGCAGAGCAATATCCCATACATCCCAGAGGAAGGAGATCCTGCAGTGCCACAAGATGAGAATCCTGAAATGTCAACTGAGGATGTCAGTGTGAAGAGGAAAGAGTTGAGTTTCGAGAAGATCTCATCCATAGCTACAGTTCTCATTAGTGTAAGTATGTTATATGATGTTAAGACTGTGACTGTACAATGAACTGTAGTTTTGAGAATGTGTGGAGTTAGGTTTTTTGGAAACAGCTAGGAAGCTGATTCTCTACAATAATCAGTCAACGGCTAATTGATTAGATAGCTTTTGACACATCCCCACCTTGATGATGTTGATTTGTTTATGCCAGTTTCCTTGCAATGTACTTTGTTTTCCAGATACTTTCTATGTATGGTTTCAGGCCTGTACTCCTTATTTTGTTCTTTGTACTGGTACCTTCACCATTACATCGTCAGGTGGGCATTTCAGAGTTGTGACATTGGCAGGTATGTGATGCTGTTCCAACATATGGAGTGGACATGGATTAAGCCAGGTAATGTAGGTCACAGAGTTTGGGAGTATGAGACCTGTACCAAGACAGCTTGCACAGTGTTTCTGTAGAAGGTCAGAAGTGCTTATTTGACTTGTTTTGTGTGTTGTGCCTAATGCATCATATGTGTCATCGTGTGGTCATAAAATATGTAGTCCTAGCTTACGACCAAGTCATTTTCCATTCACATTGACTAAATACTCATTTTATATGACCTGTATATAGCTGTAGATGAGTTTCATCATTGTAGGCCACAGTGTCTATGCCACAACACTGACAGGTGTTTGTGGCATACCACCAGATGCATGAGCATTAGATTATGATGGCTGCTATTTCTCTGTGTCTTGGATTATGTGATGTTGAATTATGCTGGTGTGGTATGTGATAAGGCTCAAGCTGGTGACATCAACCACTTCAGTGTTTGCCTATTCTACAGCACAATGTCTGATAAATCCCTTCCTTCCGTGGTCTGGATTTCTGTACCTGTAAATATGTTTATTTACTCAATATGAGTCAATCATTTATGATCATTAGTTTAGACATATTAACAGCCTATGTGTTAAACACTGCAATAAAAACTGACACTTGTGTGGGGTGGTTGTAATCTTAAAATGGACACTGCATGCATTATATCCCATCTTGAACAAGTACCTTGGATCATCATTGTATGGTTCCCATGGTCTGACATATCTACATGGGTAAATAAGAAATCAAAATCAGCAGTCAATGAGTCAGTGAAGGGTGATTTTATTGTGAACCTACAACCAGCAGATAATATGCGTCATATGACTCAGCAAAAATTAAAATGTGAAGGGATCAGTCATGGTGAATGAAATCATTGGAGTAAATGCCACAACATTAGGAACCCAAAGTCCAGAGTACCCTTCTCATTGGAAATGGTAGGTGGTTCAAGATCAGACCGGAGTGAATGTGTAACACACAAAGAAGGTCCTTAAGGAATAGGGTTATTGCTGGCAGTGGTGGGTGTCTTTCCATCCTCACCTCCTTTATTCTTCTTTGCTAGGCGTCCCACTTGTGGGGTGATCAGCTGCTACACAGGTAGGGGTATCTGTGGCTTGTTGAACCTCTTTTGCAGGGCCTCCCTTCCTGTGGCTGGCGCTGATGTTGATGGACCTGATGTGGATGAGCCAAAGGAGGGAGTAGGCTGGTTTTGAGGAACCCTGCTCAGTGTGGTATGTATGTCCCTCAACACTCCTGTTAGGGAGGACATGTTGGAATTGTGGGTCTCCATCTGTTCACGCATTTCCCTATGCATGTCCCTCTCTAGCCGCTTGATTTCCTGGACATCGGTAAACACGTGACCCATCATGCCTTGGGACATCTGATAGACCCCCAAGACGTGACAGATGGTGTCTTGGCCAAGAGCAGCCCCAGTGGCCTCACCCTGTTGGCCCACAGAATCCCTCCCATGCACTCTACCTCCACAAACCTGTGACCCTGACGTTGCCCTCTCCAACTTATTCCTGGACCCTCATTGTCCAAAGTGTGGTGCTGCAACTCAGGCTCCAGGGCCGGTGGGCACAAGGTGGTGGACACTGTTCTATGGATACAGGTTGGGGTACAAATGGTTACCTGGGATGTTGAAGTAACAGGGCTGGGAGGTGAGGTTATCGGCACTGTGAGACTCACTGTCCAGGTTGTCCAGATGGTCCAGAACTGTCTTCTACATACCGACATCCAGGACCTCTGTGTGTCCAGTGGCAGATCCACCTGTTCATGTACAACATAGATTGTTACTGGTTGTGACATCTACTTCCAAAGGTTTTGTCTTACACTAAGAAAAGACATTGGAGGAAGTTAAGCTGTAGTTAATTCAATTTTGCCAAGTAACCATGGTATTAGGGGATTTGACATGATGTGTGAAGCATGCTAGCCCAATTAGACTCAAGCAGCTGATGAGATGTGGTAGTCAGTTACACTTTGGAGGATAGCCTTAGAATTGCATTTTACTATCAGTGCAGCTAACACAGTGGAGAAGCTAGATATGGCTTTGACCATTTGGATGCCTAGTTGAGCTGGATGTAGGCAGACCAAGGACTTTGTTGTATATGTGACTAGAGTCATCATGTGCACAATACTGTGTCAATGTGTCTATAGCTGCTATCAACCTTGTGATGCAGCTTGAGGCCTCAGGAATACTTGTTGTACACACTGGGTAAGGTGTTATTCCTGTCCTCAATAGCTCAATCTTGGGTTAGTAGAGCAAGATAGTGAGTTCACAAACAGGGGTCCTAGAACAAGTGAACACTGGACTGGTGGTTGGAGATACAGAAACAGGGCCTACTGGGAGTTGCAGTCAGGTTACTCTCTCTCATCCCCAACACTTAACAGACATTATCTCCCAGGTGTGTAAAATTCATTTGGGAATTGATAAACAGGGATTTTTGGGCAAGAGAACACTGGGCTGGTGGTTGGAGTGACTGAAACAGGGCCTGATGGGAGTTTCAGTCAGGTCACACTCTCTACTACACACACTTGACAAATGTTATCCCCCCAGGTGAATAAACTTAATTTGGAAGTTGATAAACAGGGGTCTTTGGAGAAGTGGACACTCGGCTGGTGATTGGAGTTAGAGAAATGGTCTGCAGGGAGTTGCAGCCAAGTCACTCCCTCGACTCCTCAACACTTGACAACTGTTGTGTATTACATATCTGTACACATGCTGTATTTAGGTTTGAGCCTACAATTACATTTTGGGACATACCATGAATCCTGGAATATGGTTTTGTTATTATGAGATTTCCAGGCAACATTTGGACATATGGCATGTGATGGGCCTTGATAACTGTGATGTTGGGTCCAATGATACACATTGGTGGTGTTTCTCAGATACTCTGGGTATTGAATGTTGGTTAGGTACATGAGCAAGACAGTGACTAAAGGTGAGCTGTGAGCATGCATCACATTGCATTTATGTGGCTTTTTTTGTTGTAACTTACCAGACTCCACTTTCTCAGGTATTCCTGCCAAGCCCTCAGGATGCAGGATGACCAAGACCACACAGGTGATGGCGGTAGATCATTTGCCAGGCTGGCGGTAATGACCGACAAATTATAATCATGGCGGTGATCCCTTCTTATATACAGCCAATGTACGACCCCAACCGCCAGTGCGGTTCTACCACTGACCACAGTATTAGCCATCTACAGGCAGGCAGAAGACAAGGATTCACCCACCATATTATGACATAGCAGACCACCAGGATTTCCAGGGCATTAGCACCGCCACCAAAAGCCTGGCAGAAACACATCATATAAAAGGAGACACTCACCTCCAGAGATACAGAGGAGTCTGCAGCCGCCATGGAACCAGAACAGGAAGTCTTTCCGATGCTGTATCACGCAATGGCTGTCCAGGAGTATCAACGCCGACAAAGACGACGACCATGAGTACAGCTGCCTAGCACACAAGGAAGAGAGGGGAGAGTGTCACACACACACACACGCACAGTACACACTAAACACACATGCCACACACCCAGAACCATCTGCAGAGAAATCCCACATCAACATAATCCAGAAGGAAAGAAAGCCAGGACACATACCTTTGGTCTAACCACTGTAATACATTGGGTATAGCGACCTCAAGAATGTCAAACATAAATAATTAAAGATAGGGCCATGGGCCAGTCCAAGTGAAGTACAATGCCACAGGGCAACGTCAAAGGCCCAACTTTACTCCAGACAGCCCAGTAACTCCACTGGAAAGGGGCATCATAGAGATGGTAGGCCGGCACCTCAGGGGGTGGGGGACTGGGAAGGGTGGGAAGGGTGGGGGGTTTCTTCTTGGGAGTTGGGTCCTTGGGCTTGGGTTTGGGAGAGGGGCAGCAGGTCCTTGCCCTTCTGTTTTGGGGGCAGAGGAGTGGCATTGGAACAGGGGGGCAGAGTGACTCTCTTTTTTCCCAATAGTGGCAGGAGTACTCTTAGGAGGAGGAACAGGAGTCGACTTGGAGCTGGAGGTACTGGTCTGTTGTGGTGGGACTTTTCCCTTAAGGTTAGGACTGTGTAGGTGGGGGAAGGAAGAGGTCAAGGTGGGAAAGGAAAAGCTTCTTAAGACCAATGAGGAGGGGTGTGGGAGGAAGAATGGGAGTTCAGGTAGAGGGAGTGGTTGTTGGAGGAGGAAGCGTGCTGGACTTGGGTGCAGGTGCATGTACAGTGTGCGTGTGTGAGGTGGATGGCTGTTGGGTGGCTGAGTAGGAGCCTTTATGTGTCTTTGGAGGGGGCGGAGATGGTGAGGGAGGACAGACAGGATGTGTGAATGTATATTGTGGTGGTGTCTGCAAGTGAAGTTGGTTTGCTGCATGAGGTGATGGTGGTGGTAGTGGTGATTGCACATGTGGTGTGTAGGGTGCATGTCTTACGGGGCTACTGTTGTGGTGACTGTGGACAAGGCTGTACAGGTGGCAGGATCTGGAACTGTTGATGCAGTGCATGCAGGTGTGAGTGCTGATGTGACTGTGAGGGAGGAGGAGGATGGGGAGACAGTGGAGTCAGTGGCGGTTGGATGTGAATCTGTGTGTTGGCTGTGTGTGTGTGTGTGTGCTTGTGGAGTGAAGTGTGGTGCCTGTGTTTTTCTCTGCAACTCCTGTCTACTGTCAGATTGTGTGCATGGAATGGGTTGGGGGAGAGGGCAATGGGACTGGGAACAGGTAGTTGGAGGGGGGACGGAAGAAACAGGGACACTGGCTGCTGTCAGAGCTGGGAGGGATGTGCTTGCAGTGTGTATGGCTAGCAGGGCTATACATTTAGGTGTGGTAATTGGAGCGGTGCACTGTGTGGGATGCAGTGGGGTGAAGGGAGTCCAGGTGACTGGTGAGATGGCATGCAGGTTTGGAGTGGTGGTAGGTTGATAATGGTGACTCACCAGTGTCCATTCCTCCTGCTACTCCAGTGAGGCCCTTAGGATGCAGTGTTGCCAAGACTTGCTCCTCCCATGTTATCAGCTGTGGGGGAAGAAGTGGGTGTCCACCGCCAGTCCTCCTGATGGCGAGATGGTGCCTTGATGCAATGGAAAGCACCTTCCCCCGTAGGTCGTTTCACCTCTTCTGAATGTTTTGCCTTGTGCGTAGATGTTGTTCCACGGCTTTCACCCTGTCCACAATCTCCAACATAACTCCATCTTCCCGGTAATGGAGATCTGCTGTACCTGTGCTTCAAACAGCTGTGGCTCTACCCTAACTATTTCCTCCACCATCACCTGCAACTCCTCATCAGTGAAACAGGGGTGTCTTTGTGGGGACATGAGTGTTGTGTGGTGAGTATGTTGTATAGAAGGTGTTGAGTGATGTGTTGGGTTGAGTGGTGTGGGATGCGTGACGGATGAATGGGTAGTTGCGGTGTGTGTGAGTGCAGTTATTGCTAGGATTGGTCGTGGCAAGGTGTAGCAGCCTTCTCATGTTTGCAAAGGTTTGTGGGTGATTTGGTTGTGTGTTTTATAGTGCTGATATTGGGTGTGTGGGATGTGTGTATTTGTGTCAGGTGTGGGTTTTTTGTTCTGGCCAATGTTGTCTTGGTTTGTTTTTGGATGGCCATTTTTGCCATGGCGGTGTGCACCGCCAATGGTTAACCACTGTTGAATGTCCGCTGTGGTGATTCGTGGGTTATTATTTGGAGGGCGTTGTTTTGGTGGCGTAACAGTATGGGTGCTAGTTCCAATAGTTTTTCGCGTTTGTTGGGTCTGGTGGATTTGTGGTTGTGGCCGGTTTCTGTCTGTGTGGGTATATCATAATCTGGGGGATGGATGTTTGCATCAGGGGCGGTATGTTGGCAGCCATCACAGCAGCGGTATTCAGAATTTACCGCCAATGTTATAGTGAGGGCCATAGTGTGTTAAATTTTGCTAGCTGTGTTTGCATTTGCCTGTGCATTTTTCCATTTAGGGGTGTGTCACTTGCAGCTAGGTATGTCCCATGCAATAGGAGTTGTATGTGCTTTGTTGACTTCCCCTTCCCCAATGTGCAGGTGTGCATGACATTTATTTTAGTATTGTTTGTCCCTGAGACCCATGTAGGCACATTTCCTGTGAACATGTTGTTTGGGGGCCTATTCAAAGTGTTAAATGTCCCAGTGCAGTCTCTATCCCTGGCTGACCCAGATGACCCCAACTCAATTGCATAGGTATAGTTGTCATGTTGTTCTTGGTCTATTTGTGTCTCTGTGTTTTGTACATGGCATTGTGCTTCCATTGTGCTTTGATGTATGTAATTGATGTGTCCATTCCAGGTTTGTTTAATGGAGGTGTTGTTTGTTTTTCCATGCCACATCGATACATATGTGTTTTGTATATGAGAACAGTCCCTGGCCAGTGTGGAATGTGAGTGTGTGAGCTTTATTTGTATGTGGACTATTTGTGTACTGTTGCAGTACTGTGGGAGTATGCAGCCGAAAGGGGGTGTATTATGACTGTGAACATGTCCGTGTTGATGTATGTTTGTGAATATGTGTTGTTTGCAATGTGTACCTGCTGCCTGTGGCATGCCCCCCTACGATGTGTTTGGTAATGCAGATCGGTGTGTTTACTTACAGTTGTTGGAGTTCACAGCTATATTGACTTGTTTGTCTATCGATGATCATCTGCAGTGGCATGATGTTTTTAAGTGGCTTCATGGCGGCAGCGGATGTGTAAGGCTGCCTGCAGGTGAGTGCCTCCCTTTATACGTCTGTTTCTGCCTTCTCATCTGCAGTGTTTGGACCGCCATGGTCACAGTGGCGGTGTGCAAACTCATAATGAGCCCGGCAGAAACACAGGCTCCTTGTGACCATGGTGGTCACAAGGTGTCGGTGGACAGCTGACGGTCTTCTGTTGGTACGACCGCCAAACTTATAATATGACGATAACATCCGCCAGACCGATAACGGTCAGATCGCCACCATGCCAGTCCCAGGACTGCCAAACTTGGAATGAGGCCCAAAATGTTTTTCATTCGCCCAACCCTAATCCACCCAAAAAACAATATCCTGCTACTAAAAAGATACAATAGTTGTAAACATTAACACAATTTAAAAAAAAAATCTAAACAATTTCAATAAACAAAATTATTTCATACTAAAACACAAATAAAAGAAGTATCCAGAACATAAAATTAAACAAAAATGTAATACAGGAGATACAAATTAACAATAAGAAAAATAACATATACTGTATAACAATATCTTTTATGGAATTACACACAAAGATATTGAAAACAACACTAAATATTATATTTTTACTTTTGATATTCCTGCCCTTTATATTTCTGATGTCTCAATATTATTGACACAGTAATTTTACAGCACCATATTTGTTTTCTGATATTTTGTCTAAACACCCTGCTGGTCCACTCTCATGACACTATAGGCTAAAGAGGTCAAGACTGCGAGGAGGAATGAAGATACTCTGTGGATTCATAGTCACAAGCCACTTATTTCATTTTCAAAATGACTGCACATCTTTTAGTTTAAAAGATTTCCAGCAAAGTGTGCCATTTTTCTTCTCTTTTCTCATACTGGAGATTTCAAATGAAACTTCTAAGTGTTAAATAAGTCACCTCTAAGTAGGTTGTGTAGCTTACAAGATAGGGTGCACAGTATTTAAAGGTGGAACATGTAAGAACCGAATCTTGGCATGGTTCAGCAGAATTAGCCCAAAACACTATGTTTACTGTATAGGGCTGTGGCTAGTTCTATGAGAAAATCTGAAGTACAATTGCTTTTTGCTGTCACTGGTTTAGTGTATGTAACAGAGTCCATGCTACTACTGTTTTAACATGTATTTAAAAATTCTATCAATGACAAAGTTCAATTATTGATAAATCTACAGGAAAAGTATATTTTATTAAATTATTCTGCAATAAGTTCCAGTAGCCTAATTAGAACTAAGCTGCTTACACCTTCCTTGCCTATCATTGCTTTCTTGTTGATGGCATATAAAAATTGCCTCTAAAGAGGCAATAGCTCTGGCCTTTTGGCAGGAAAAACTTTTGGCAGAGCAGACAGTGCGCATTCTGAAGGTGCTGGTAGGAGGTCCCCTGCACTGCCCTTAACACGACTGTGGGCCATGCAGGTGCCCCCTCTGGCCCCCAGCACTGGCTTTCCAGCAGCCTTTTCATGGCGCAGACACCGCATGAAAAGGCAGGCAGAAAGTGGAGTTGTGAACAGCATGGCAGTGATGAGCTGAACACATCCATCGCTGACTACAACTGCTGCCAACCTGTCGGGATCTATGATCCTGACGGTGGTGGTTGTCCCTTGGCGGTCCAACTGCCATGACCATAAGGATTGTTTACGAATTTGCCAGTCTGAGGACTGCCATATTAGCAGTCCGACAGCCAACGGGTTGGTGGTGCGGACCGCTGTATTGTGAATTTGGTGGTCTAGCAACTAGAAGGCTGTCAATGGTCCGCAACCACCACCAGGCAGCACAGACTGCTGTGATCCCCTGGAAGTTCAAACAGACCAGTGGAGGCCATTTTCAGCAGGACTTATTAGGAGGTTGCACACCGCCAATGTGACTGTGTGTGCCCAACCACCACATATCAGAAGGTAGAAATAGACAATATAAAAGGATACACTCACCTGCAGTCAGCCATGCATGTCCAGAGTCGCCATGGAGCCATTCCTAAACGTCATGCCGCTCCTCCTGCTCACCAAAATACAATGGAATCAACACCAACATGAATGACAGCAACCGTAAGTAAAAACATCTACATGTATTATTGATAATACCAAAATTCTTGTATTGCTAGCAAAGACATCACAGGGGTATCACGGTGTCGTAGTTGGACTCTTGCTCTAGGCAAGACTTCTGGTTTAGGGGTGACAGCACTTTCGTTTGTAGGTGACCAGGCCAATCCTACAACAAGTCACAACTGTTGACCCAACCCTCCTGGCTCACAAGCAGTACCTTACCAAAAACTCAAACAGTAAAAGGTGATTTGTGGCAGCCTTTACGCATGGACTCAAGAGTGTGACATTTCATGGGAGTTGTGGTTAAACGGAGATTACCCCTTTCTCACATGAGCAACATGTCTCAGTCACACAAAGGCAATGCATGAGATGCAATCTTCTGTGAAAATGCATGGGCTATAATGATTAGGATAATGAATAATACAAGACACAGAATTGTGAAAATGAGAGTCAGGAATACAAAGAGCCCCACTATCTTGCAGCAACATAAGATGTAAAGTAGGTGTGAAATAAACCCTAATATCCTAGGATGATGAACCTAATCTATAACCTAAAGAAAGCTATGTGTGTTAAACCTAATCTGCCAGTACCCTGTCCATGGGGAGAGCACCTTAACCCTCATTACTTTGGAATGAGGTCCCTAGATCAGACTCCGTGGGGACGCAAAGGCTGGGTCTGCATCAAGATGACGTGTAGCATAGATAGCGTCAATGGCATCTGGTAGGAATCCCTCTGATAATCTTGTCTGTGTAAGAGGTATTTATACAGATCTTGTAGGACCCTTGATGCAGGTATGTTCCAAACAATAGATAAAAAGTCATGTGTGGGCATTATTTTACTGTCACATGAAAGTGGGAAGGTACCTGATGTGAATACCTATGTATCTAATTTATCTTTGACGCTGTTAGTGACGCCTTTGCAAAGTGATACTGATAATGTGAAACTAAAACATCTTCCTAACTATAAACATGGCAGCCATCTTGGAAGAAATAATTAAATAAATGTGCTAAAACAGAGCAAGCTGAGTAGGCTAAAAGTCACTAGGTGACGGGGCATAGGCCTGCAAGCCAGATGGCTAAGCTAAACTCCTGATTCCCACTAAAACTAAATAGGATCCACTACAACGGCAACAGCTAGACCTAACATTCAACACACACACTCACATGCTCTAACACAGACACCCACACATTCACAATACACACACTTCAGCCAGCACACCAATACTACACAGTTACACAGCACAGGCTCAGGAACACAGAAGCCCACACAACATTCACGCACATAGCAACAACAATACAACTACTGCACATATAGAAAGACATTCCACACACTCATACCCAACACTGGCCAGGGACTTGCCACACATACAATATGCATATACATACATGTGCCATGGTACCTACACAACACCACCATCAAACAACCCTGCAGTAGACACACACATCACACATGCACATAGCAAAGAAGCACAATGCCATGCACAATACACACAGAGACAAATAGACAAAAGACAAAAAGCGTACCACAACAACAATACCTGCACAGCTGGGATGGGAGCATTAGGGAGATACATGGAAGGAGGCTGCATTGGGACACATATCAAGTTGCACGCAGGAAATGGTCACAATTGGATCTCAGGGACAAACAATACCAATTGCCATGCACAGTCACACAATGAGAAAGGGCAAGGCAACAAAGCCCACACAACTAACACTCTATAGGACATACTCCTACACCAACCAGTTGTGAGGGACAGACATCTAAATGGACACATGTATACTCAAATTCAAAGCAAACTAGCTCAACTCAACACACTCCATGTCAACACTGACAAAACTCAAGAACACACACATCACGTGTAGACAATAGCCATATTAGGGAGACAGGTCCTACACCATACATGCCCACATTGCACAACACAAAAAGAAACACATACCACAACAAACACAACACAATGCCAGGACATCAACATTTTCATTCATGGGGGTAGTGGCAGTCAACTCTGTGGTGTCGGTAGTTGAATTACCAGTTGCAGTGGAAGAACAACTAGTTGATTTGGAGAGATAATGTTGGTGGTTGTATTGTGACATCTACCTCCAATAGTTGACTGTGACATAGGGCTAGGTCCATGTCCACAATAAATTTGCTGATTTCCCTTATGTGACAGGAACACATAAGGTCCTCTGTACAGAGCTGACATTGTAGCCACAATCTAATTCCTGCTCAGTGACTTAGCCTCAGAATGTCTGAAATTATTAGCTGTTGGAGGGAAGGTAATAGACTCATGTCTTGCCTGCAGTGCAGGCAAGACTTTGGCTGGGCAGGATGTTGTTTGAGTCATCTTGAAAGCTATTTGTTTGTCATTCTAGCATTGTCTGAACCTTGGATAATGTGGGATAGTTGTTATCCTGTGGTCAGTGCGTTGTGGATGTGACTGCTACCAATGACATACAGCTGACACAGTTTGGGGCTTTTGATCTGTGTAGGATGTTCCTTCCAGACAATTTGAACTCTCCTTCCTGTCTACACAATTTTAATCTTGGCATGTCAGCTCTAGATGGATCTGGGTGTGTTACCACATCACAGAGTGTACCATGCCCTATAACCTTGGACCTCACATTCATTTTGGGTTCAGTGACTGTTGCACCACAGCATATGGACAGTAGTCTGCTGTTTTGGGTCGCATGACCTGATCCTCTTCGAATTTATTCAGACGTTACTCTTGACACAACTCACTATTCATATTGTCCGTCCTCTGAGGTAAGTGGACTTTCATACCAGTATACCAACAGGGATATTTGACCATATGGAGAGTGGAGTGGGTAAATGGATGTTGTAGTCAGAGCCTCCAGGCCTCAGCAGTCATGTAACTACCTGTACTACATGCAGTTCTTCTATTTGACTCTCCCAGTTGTGTACAGGTCATTAGTGTTTTTTATGTAAAGGTATTTTGGGAGGTGTACAGTGTACATTTGCTTGGAGTGTGACTAAACGATTGTTAGAAATAGGGTCTTTGGTTGGCAGTCAGGTTACCCCCTGTCCAAGCAAGGACCCTCACTTTAGTCAGCGTAAAGGAGAATCACCCTCAGTTAACCCCCGCTCACCACCTTGGTAGCTTGGCACAAGCAGCCAGGCTTAACTTCAGAGTCTAGGTGTAAAGGATTTGTATCAACAAAAACACAGTAACTTAGTGAAAACACTACAAAATGACACAACATAGGTTTAGAAGAATAGGTAATATTCATCTAAACAAAACGAGACCAAAATGACAAAAATGCACCAAACACAAGTCAAGTTATGAATTAAAAAGCAAAAAGAGTCTTAAATTCTTTGAAAACAGTGCTAACACTGTTAGCTCGAAAAAGTACCTGGGTTGCATCAAAATAACACCGCATGGGCAAGTGTGCATCGGAAAAAGCAGCGATGCGTCGATTCTCACTCGCAAGCGAGACCGTGAGTCATTCCTCCTCCGGTCGGGCGGCGTGCATCATTTTTCCACTCTGCAGGAGAGCAATGCGTCGATCCAGACAGGCACCTCGGGTCTGGGCAGGCTTTGCGTTGGTTTTCTGTGCCCAGTGAGGTTTGCATCGAAAATCCGTTGCACGGTATCAGAAAACCGAGCTATGTAGGGTTGCGACGTTAACAGCCTCCATCAGCGGGTGTTGCGCAGCGTTTCTCCAGCCACATGTATCGATCTTCCAGCCGCGATGCAGGTGGAGCGTAGATTTCAGCTGCAAGGCCGGCGGAGCATCGTTTCTCAGTCGCATCTTGGAAGGTGCATAGAAAATTATACCTATATTGGCCTTTGAAGTAGGACTACTTCAAAGGAAAGTCTCTCCTGTTTGTGAGATCCTGCTTGCCCAGGTCAGGCCCCAGAAACACACCAGAGGGTTGTAAATTTGCTGGAAAATTGATCATATTGTTAATTGTTATTTGAAGTTTTGAACTGCAAATCACATAGGACCAGATGTAGGAAAAAAGCAATTTGCGACTTGCAAATTGCGAGTCCCTGCGACTCGCAATTTGCAAGTCGCAAATTGCTATGCAGTACGGTGTCTCAGACACCGACTGCAACTCGCAATGGGGTCGCAATGACCCACCTCATGAATATTCATGAGGTGGGTCGCAAATTGCGGCCCCATTGCGAGTATAGGCACTCGCTAACATGGAGGCCTGCTGACGTCAGCAGACCTCCATGTTAGCGACCTGCTTTTAAATAAAGCAGTTTTTTTTTTTGAAGTGTAGCCCGTTTTCCCTAAGGGAAAACGAGCTGCACTTAAAAAAAAAACGAAACCTTTAGTTTCGGTTTTTTTCAGGGCAGGGAGTGGTCCCTTGGACAACTCCCTGCCCTGAAAAAATATTTTGGGCTCCAGTCACAAACTGGAAGGGGTCCCATGGGGACCCCTTCCAATTTGCGATTGGGTTACCATCCACTTGAAGTGGATGGTAACTGCGATGCCATTTGCGACCGCATATGCGGTCGCAAATGGTATTGCATCCCAATGCGACTCGCAAATAGGAAGGGAACACCCCTTCTTATTTGCGAGTCTGAAATGCATTCTGCAAGTCGGTAACGACTCGCAAAATGCATTTCTGCATTGGGATACGCGTTTTGCGACTCGCAAACGGCAAATTTTGCCGTTTGCGAGTCGCAAAACGTTTGCTACATCTGGCCCATAGTTCTATATATTGGCACAGAATGCATCCATGTTTCATATTTTGATGCAAAGAAGCATTTTATTAAAAACAATTAGCAAACAAAACTACAATGCCACAAAGAATACGGGCTCCCATTCTGGTAAAACTGCACTATGTGCCTGATTCACAAAAGTAAACTTGAACTTTTGATATAAACTTACTTACATTTGTTAAAAATGTGAACTACAAATGTTTGTATAAATATGTATACCTTAAAATAAAAAAAATCTTTAATTTGTGATCAAAGTTAAAATATTGGTCAAAATATTAACTATTATTCATCAACTTTTAAAAATAAAATTACACAAAATTTCACAAACAAATTTTACAATCCTAATTTAATACGTATTGGGCCACATGTACAAAGGATTTTACACATCACAACCAGCGAATCTGGCTGTTTGCGACGTGCAAAATGCACTTCCCCATGTACAAATCCAGTTTTGCGATTCAGTAAACTTTTTACCGAATCGCAAAACAGGATTGTGACTCGCATTTAGGAAGTAGTGTTCCCTTCCTAATAGCGACTCGCAGTGCCATGTATGATTGTTTTGTGACCGCAAATTCAGGCGCAAAACAATCACAGTTAGCACCAGTGTCACACTGGTGCTAACCCATTCGCAAACGTCACATTTGTGAATGTCACTGAATTATTTTTTTCAGAGCAGGGAGTGGTCCTATTTAAAACAGACACAGACATGGTGGTCTGCTGTTTCCAGCAGGCCACCATTCCTATGACGGCCGCCATTCCCCAGGGGGTCGCAAATTGTGACCTACCTCATGAATAATCATGAGGTAGGCATTTGCGACCCCCTTGCGAATCGCTATTAGTGTCAATGACACTATACTACATTCGGATTTGCGGCTCACAAATTGCGGGCCACTCTGACTCGCAATTTGCGAGTCGCAAATCTGAACTTTGGTACATGTAGCCCTTTATTTCTTAATTTTAAATAGGAAAATAGGACTAAAATGATTTTCAACAATTTTTACACTTTTACAGATATTTCCCAAAAATAATGTAATATTTTATATTTTGACCTAAATTAATTCAAAATGTACTATTTACTAAAAGACAAAATGTATAATATTAAATTTTGTATTTAAAAACATAAATCCTAATTAACATCAAATTTAGAAGTATAAAACATAATATCATTATTAATTGCATGTTTTTTAAATTATTAACTTAGGATTCACAATTAAAAATAAAAATTAAATACTCCAAAACCTATTTCCCCAGAAATCCAACATCCTGCTACTGCAAAAATACAATAGTTAATTATAAACACACAAAGAAGAAAATTATTAAGAACACAAAATCAAAAAAACTATAATACAGGACAAACTATTTAGCAATTAAAAAATTACATATAAGAATATTTTGTATGGTATTAAACACAAATATCATATTTTTGAATTCCCAATATTGTTCACATTATATTTTTATAGCATAATATTTGTTTTCAGCTATTTTGTCTAAACACCATCCTGTTCTACTCTTGTTGCATTATAGGCTAAAGAGGTCGAGGCTGTAAGAGAGAATGAGGCTATTCCATGGCTTCATAGACACAGGCCACTTATTTCACTTTCAAAATGACAACACTTATTTCATTTTCAAAGATTTCCAGCAAAATGCTCCATGTTTGTTCTCTTTTCTCACACTGGAGTTTTCCAAGGAAAATATAGCTCACAGATGGAATTCATTTGGATTTGAAAAGCTGTGTTGCGATGTGTACTTTATATTCTGAAGCAATCTCAAAAGGTTTGTGGGACTGGAATGGAAGCATGTGCCAAAAAAATGTTGCCACACGTAAACACTGTGAGAAATGCCTCTTTTTGCATATTCACTTGCATGTTTTGTGGCCAGGGCTGTTAGCTTTTTTTGAAGTTTTAAGTCTGCACACTAGGACATTGCTGTCCAGTGCTCACTGCATGTGTGTGAAAACTCAAATGTGATCAAATTGGCTAATACCTAACTGGTATACTTAATTTTTCAGGAAGGCCACAGTTTATGGAGTAGGAAATAACCCATGCAATAAAAGTTAAATGTTACATGCGGACTGAAGGCCACTACGCTGACAAGGAAAACATGACTTCAGCCCCTTCCTCGTGGAAGGGTGTTTCCCGCTGGGCTGGCAGGCGGCCTTTTGGTGGTCGCCCGCCAGCCCAGTGGGAAACCCAGAATGACCGCCGCGGTCTTTTGACCGCGGTACGGTCTTTTGACCGCGGTACGGTCTTCTGGCGGTTCCCGCTTGGCGGGCGGCTCCCGCCGCCCGCCAAGCTCAGAATCACCCCCAGTGTCTTGAAAATAATACGTTTCCTAATCGGTAGCTAGTGGAGTTCCTTCAGACTCTCTTTGGCCGATGAAAACGTGGCCAGCCCAAGTACCAGACAAGCACTTTGATTCTGAATAAGTTGTAGCTTATTTAAAGATGCTTGGTTGATGTTGAAATACAGGGAATTACAGTAGCCCAATCTTGATCCAATTAGGGCCAGAACTACCATTTGTCTAAGATCCCGAGGTATGAAAGGGAGGATGTTCTTAACCATCTCAATAATCTATTCAGCAATCAGCATACAGTCGTGCTTCCCTGGCTGGAATCTCCCTCTTAACGTGTAATGGGACTAGGAAGTGTTTTTATAATAACACAGCTGATGTTCTAAGAAATGTCCCTACGTAAGGATGTGTATTTTCTACGAATGTTGGAGACTAAACTTCTACCACGTTCACCGGCAATGTACCACACTGTAATCTTGACTGAAGCACAAAGTGATCAAGAATGTCTTGCTTGAGAACACATTGCTGGGCTAAGCAAAAACAATTAGATAGATGAAAAATAAAACAAGACCGTAAAACTGGTTATTGTAAAAATAACAATGTGAAGCCGAAACAAATATATCTAGGTCAAAGTACACAGCGGCCTAGTTTGTTAAACTAACGTGCATGGAGCTATCACTAAAATGGCTACACAACAACTCCTCTCAGTAAGAAAAACAAAATGTGTGACAGGATAGTTGACAGAGTTAATGCTGTAGGTACCCCCCTGTACACAAAGGAGGACATCAGGATGAGGTGGTTGACCTCAGGGTCATGGTCAGTTCCCTGGTCTTTAGGCAGCAGCTGGAGGCCAAGAAGACTGTGGCCCTCTCAGTGCCCCATTAAGACTTTTCCTCGGAGGAGAAGATCTTAGCCATCCTGCATCCTGAGTGCTTGACAGGAATACCTGGGGGGGTGGAGTCTGATAAGTTACAACACACTGCTCATTGCATATCTGAGCAGCATTGACTGAGAATGCCTGCCCCCCCACTGTCTAGATCTCCGTAAAGTGTGGGTACATACCATATCTGCAGTACCAGAGACAAGATATCTTACTGAGATGTATCTTTTAAATCTAAGTTGTGGTGGCACCGGGCCTGTCTGTTGTAATTCCTTACATATATAGCTTTAAAAGTACTCCTTTGCTTTATGGGGAGCCAAAACAATTTCTTCAAGGCATCCTGTGCTGAAGACCTACATGGTCTATTTAGCTCTAACTTTGCCACTGCAACTTGCATTCTATGTAGTCACTCAATCAAATGGTCACATGCTGCAAGTAATAATGCATTGTAGTAATCTAACCTACTGAGTATGACACTCCGCAGCACAAGAGCTTTGGAGTGGGAAGGTAACATTGGTAGTACTTTCCTTAACCCAAGCAGTAATGCAAAGCATGTGCCTGCAACTTTAATCACATTGCTTTCAAAAGACAACTTGCTGTCAAATAAAAGCCCAAGATTCCAAACTGTAACTCGTGGCTGTGGTGCCTCAATGGAGAGAGGCCAAATATTTTGAGACAAACTTATTGGGATCTTGCCCTTTGAGACACATAGAAACTCAGTTATATCCTCATTTAGTTTTAAGGAGTTAGAGTCCATCCACTAGTAGATTTCAAGTATGACTCTTTGAAAGGCCATGAGTGACTCATTCTGAATGTTAGAAAAGGACAGTATCAGTTGCATATTCATCCACATAATTGCCCAAACGCAGGCTATGTTCCTTTATAAGTGATATTAGAGGCTTCATGTGAACACTGAAAAGCACATGTCTGGGTGCTGATCCCTGAGGGACACCCTGACACAGGTATTTAAATTCCGATCTAAAAGGTAGGAGAGAGATGATCTGGCGCTAATCCTCCAGATACAAATTGATCCATTTTAATACAGTTCCTCCTATTCCAGTTGCTGCTTGTCTTTCCAGTAGGACTGAGTGGCTGACATTATCAAATGCAGCTGACAAGTCCAATAAAATCAAAACTGTTGACTGACCTCCATACACCCTTATCCTCAGCTCAGTGTCTAAGACCAACTCAGTACTGTGTCCGGGTCGGAATCCAAACTGTACATCCTCTTGAGAGAGTGAGTCTCTAGCGAGTGAATAACTTTTCACTCACATATCACTCTTGGATTTTCACTGGGAAGGGGAGTAGCAAAATCGGTCTCTTGTTTATTAAGATCAAAGGATCTGCAGAAGTTTTCTTCAGCAGACGGGTAACTATTAGGTTCTTCCAAACAGATGGAACCCTCCCTGGCTTTAAAGACTGATTGCACAATAATACGGTTAGGAGGGCCAATTCATTTTCCAGCTCTTTCTACATCCTTGATGGGAGGAGATCTAATGGCAATCCAGTGATAGTAGAACTTGCAAAAAAATGAAAACGCTCCATAGAAATTGGCGTGAAGAAATCAAATCCATTACCATGGCCTTCCAGAGCCCTGGCACTATTATGGGCCAGTTTGGATCTAGTTTTTTTAGGAATGTCAATAGCTTCCAGTATTTTACTAATCTTTTTATCACAGAAATCCGCCAGGCTATCACACAATTCCTGTGAAGGTGTGACTGCATTTTCATGGATTTGGGATTTGATACTGCCTGAATAATCTCAAAGACCGTTTTTGTGCCATTTAAGGCATACAGGAACCCATTAGTGAGAAACTCAGCCTTTGTTTTACTGACCTCTCTTTTGCAGTTGTCTAAGGCAGTCTTTAAACACTTCTTAACCCCTTCAAGATAATTTCTCCACCATTTCCTTTCAAGCGTCTTACATACTAATTTGAGCTTTCTTAAGGATTCATTACACCATGGTGCAGGGGTTTGAAACTAGTGACCAGGATTATTTTAACCACAGATTCACAGATCCACTGCTCGTATATCATGCAGTTTCCCTATACAGGATTTTCTGGATTGAAAAAGAGTAGGGGTCAAAAAGAAGCACCCAATCCTACCTCCTTAATTTTTGCGTTGCCCTTTGTGTCATTAGGGGTGGAGGGTCTGGTTTGGGCAGAGTGTGGTTCTTTCCCCATTATCTGAAAGGGGATGAGGGCATGACCTGTCCAGCATAGAGGTAGAATATCATTCACAGAAATCAGATCATTAGGTGCAAAAATCAGACGTAGGGCATGCCCTGCCTGATGTGTAGGGTAACATACCTGTTGTTGCAGCCCCAGCACCTCACACAATCTCTGCAATTCCTTAAGAGGGGGAGAAAGGTCCTACATCTGTCAGTGAACTCTCAAATGAAGTGTACTCACCTGGAAAAATACCATTGGACAAGTGTTGGAAAGTAGAAGGAGTGACCTGATTGTGACTCCCAGGAGGCCTTGTGTCTGTAATTCCAAACACCAGCCCAGTTTTCATTTGTTCCAAAAATACCCTTGTCTGGTAACTCTAAATTGAAGTGTACTCAGCTGGGAAGATACCATTGTATTGTATGTGTAGTAGAGAGAGCGACCTGACTGTAACTCCCAGGAAGTCTTGTGTCTGTAACTCCAAACATCAGCCCAGTGTGCACTTGTCCAAATCCCCCTGTTTGTTTACTCTCAATTGAAGTGTACTCACCTGGGAAGATACCATTGTATACTATGTGTAGTAGAGAGACTGATGTGACTGCAACTCCCAGGAGGCCTTGTGTCTGTAACTTCAAACCCAGCCCAGTATGCACTTGTCCAAATACCCCTGTTTGGTAACTTAGAATTGTAGTTTACTCACCTGGGAGTGACCAAGCTACAGATCATGCTCAGCTCAGAGATGTGTCTGTCTACCTAGCTCCATCTTGACCTGCTAACTCAAGATGAAACTACAGTATTGAGGGCAGGAATGACACCTTACCAAGTGTATGCAATAAGTATTCCTGAGGCCTAAAGCTAAATCACAAGATTTTTAGCAGCAGCAGACACATTGACACAGCACTGTGAACATGATAACTCTAATTACATATACAACCAAGTCCTGGGTTTGCCTGTATCTCGCTAAACTAGGCCTCCAAATGGTCAAATGCACATGTTGCCTCTCCACTGTGTTGGCTTCCCTGGTGGTAAGATGTCATTTTCAGTCCATCTTCCAAAGTGCAACTGATCTGCACATCTCATAAGCTGCTTGAGTCAAATAGTTTAGGCATGCTCCAAACATGTCATGTCAAATAACCCAGTACCATGGTAACTTGGCAGAATAGGAGTACCTATAACTTAGCAATGCCCAATGTTACTGTGACATAAAACCTCTGGAGGTAGATTCAACCAGTAACAATGTATGTTCTTCATCAACAGGTCAAGCTATCACTGGGTACACATGGGCCACAGAACAGAATACCACTAACCCTCTGGATGAAGCCCTCAGTGACAACAACACTCCTGGACTTCTTGACGTGGATGACAGTCCTGGTCTATCCTTGCAACCTGGTCAGATGGCAACAGTGAGCCTCACTGTGGCCACAACATCACCTCCCAGCCTGTTGCTTCTACATCCCCCTCCAACCTCTTTGCCTAGCCCAGTTTCTACCATCTTGTGCCCCCCAGTCATGTATCTTGAGGTGAAACTTGACACTGAGGACACTGAGGATCCAGGACTCAGTTGGAGAGGGCACCCTGTGCCAAGGGCACAGGCCTGTGGGGTTAGGCTGGGTGGGAGGGATGCTGTGGGCCAGTGGAGTAAGGTCACTGGGGCAGTTGTTGGCCAGGGCACTATCAGGTACGTCTTGGGGGTTCTATCAGGAGTCCCAAGGTGTGATTGACCAGGTGTTGTCCAAACTCCAGAAAATCAAGCAGCTAGAGAGGGACATGCATAGCGACATGTTTTAACAAATGGATGCCCAAAGTTCAAACACGGCCTCCCCAACAGGATTGCTGATGGACATTCATACAATCCTGAGCAGGGCTTCTCCAACTCAATCTTCCCCTTCCTTTAGGTTGACAACATCAGGCCCATCTACATCGGTACCAGCCACAGGTTAGGATGTCCTGCCAGAGGCACAACCCTACACAGGTGCTCCTGCCTCTGTAAAACCTGGTTCCCCCTTACAAGTGAAGACATCTAGCAAAGAATCCAGGAGGTGCGGATGGCATGACACCCACCACTGCCAGCAATAATCCTCTTCCTGAAGGTCCTTTTTTCTATGTCACACATTCACTCTGTGGACTGATCCTGAAACACCTACCATTTCTAATGGGAGGGGTATTCTGGACTATGGACTGCTAATGGTGTGGCATCTACACCAATTATTTCATTCACCATGACTGACCGGTTCACATTAGATTTTGTTTAGAGTCATGCCACATATATTATCTGTTAGTTGTAGCTTCTCAATAAAATCACCTGTCACTAACTCATGGCCTGATGTTTTTAATTACACATTTAGCCATGTAGAAATGTTAGCCTATGTGAGCCACACAATGATGACCCAAGGTACTTGTTCTAGATGGGATGTGTTTCATGTACACAGTGTCCAGCTCAGGATTACAACTATTACACACAAACACATACATATAAGTTTCTGGTCAAAGAAAACATTTTATTACACTTTTCAGCACATACGCTGCCAATATATCTGAAACACTACACATCATAAATGATTGAATCACAATGAGTACATGAACATATTTACAGGTGCAGAACTCCAGACAGTGGAAGTAACGAGTTGGTCAGACATTGTCCTGTCCAATAGGTTGATGTCATCAGCTGGAGTCATATCATCTACCACACCAAAGTAATCCAACATCATACAATGCAAGACTCAGACAGATGGCAGACAAAAGTTTTGGATCACAGGGTCATTACAATCCAGTGCTCATTGATCTGGTGATATGACACAAACATATGTCAGTGATTTGGCACAGGCACTTTGGCCTACAATGATGAAACACAACAATGATGAAACATAACAACAGCTAGAAACAGGTCATGCAGAAGAAGTGGTTAGCCAATGTGAAGGGTAACTGACATGATTGTGGCTTGCGTATACGTATTTTCTGACCACATTATGACAGACATGATGCATCAGGGCCAACACAGGACAAGAAATAAGTCCCATGGTGTCTTAAATACTTCCACCCTATCACAGTACAAGCTGTCTTGGAGCTGGTCTCCCACAATCAAATTCTGTGACCTACATTCCCTGGAACAATCCATGGCCACTTCCTATGTCCGAACAGCATCACATATCTGCCAATCTCACAACTCTGAAATGCACACATAAGAATGTCATGGTGAATGTACCTGAAAAAGAACAGAACAAGGAGTATAGGCATAAAACAATACATATGATACAAGCCACATAAGAAGAATCTGGAAAACAAAGTACATTGTAATAAATCTGACACAAACAAATCAACATCATCAAGTTGGGGCTGTGTCAAAAGCTATCTCATCAAACAGTTGTTGGCTGATTTGTGACTGAGTATCAGCTCCCCAACTATTTCAAAGAATCATCTCCACACATTCTCACAACTACAGTACATTGTAGAGCCACATGACATACTTACACTCATGAGAAGAAGCTGTTGATGAGATCTTGTCGCAAGTCAGCTCCTTCCTCTTTACCACTGTCATCTTCATTTGACATTTCAGGATTTCCTCCCAGTGGCACTGCAGGCTCCCCCACCTCTGGGATGTAAGGGATATTCATCTGCAGGGTGATGTGGAGCATGCAGCATGGCACAGAGATCTGGCACACCTTCCCAGGTGAGAAGAGGAGGGCTCCACCAGTCCTATCCACAAAGCAAAATCTGACCTTCAGGAACCCAAACGCCTGCTCCACTGCCTGCTGTGCTCTTCCATGGGCATCAATAAAGCAGACTTCCCCAGGCATAGTAGGATTCCTCAGTGGTGTCAATAACCAGGGAGGGTTTGGATATGCTGAGTCTCCTGTTCAGGAATGGGACATAAGTGCAACAATGAATCACTCCTTGATTGCTCACACACAATCAGAACACATGTGACTTACCAACCAGCCAGGCCCCCACTAGTTGCAGTTGTGACATCAGCTGGGTTATGGTGCTGTTCTGCATTATGATGGAATCATGTGCTGATCCAGGGAAATGGGCACAGGCGTTTGAAATGTAGATAAACATACAACTTATATATTGATTGAACTGAAGTTTTTGCCATTACAATAAACTTGTTCAGTGGCCTAAGGTGGCACCAGGGCAACATGTGTGCCATCAATGGCCTCCACCACATGTGGAATGCGGGCCAAACCATAGAACTCAGCCTGCACATTGGCCAAATCTTCACACCAGCAAACATGAAATGGCTGTAAATGTGTTTCAACATTGCTGGTAGGAAATCTCTCAACACAAAACTGAACATAGGATGGGACATACTGCCAGATATGACTACTGCATGTTGAAAGGGCCCTGTTGCTGTGAAGTGCAATACTGCCACACAGTCTCACAATGGGTGGTATATCCATGTTGAATTATTGTTTTCAGGCTTCAGATCTGGCTCTAACTGATCCACTATTGGTTGCCTATTCAGACAGTGTAGTTAAATTATGTGGTGTTCTTCCATGGTCTAAAGGTCTGGAAATGGACAGTACACTAGAGCTTGTCACACCTTCCCTATCCCTGGGTACCTATGTGTGAAAATACATGAGTGGGAACATTAGTCACTAACATACATGATGTATCTCAACCAAAAAATGTGACAAAGCATTTCAGATGTGAAAAACATTACAACTAGTACACATCACACCTGTCACCTACATAAGTGTCAAATATGACCCCCATGGTTATCAAGACATTTGTGCACAACATGGATTCGTGCAAAACCCATCCATATGCTACTCAATTGCCCCTCTAAATTTAACAGCATTTTCCGAACTCCAAAAAAACCATCAGTGGCGATGAACAGTGCACTGCCGTCATATCCCATCTGTGCCCAGTGACACACTACACTGGAGATTGTGTAGTAGGACCTGTACAACAAGACTGATTTGTGATGTTTGTGATGATCCCACACATGTATTGTTGTTGTGATGCATCTAACAGGGCCATATACTGTGTTTCCAACCTCCAAAATGGCGTATGCCTGACCTACTCCACCGGACTTTGGCAACCGGCAGAAGTCGTTCCATTAGTGGGCAGTATCAACCATGGCAGACACAGCCATGCGCTAACATTATTGCCTGTGGCGGTTGCGGGCCAATGGCTGTGGCTGTCAGCAGTGATGACTGCATACGTGACATATGTGAACGCTACATTTTTCACAATCAGCCACTTGCCTCTTGACGCTGTTGCCAGCAACACCTCTACCACTTCAGCTGCTGTGCACCACTTCCGGGAGCAATCATGCACGGCCAACAGGTGAAAGGGCCCCTGCCTTCTCTCCGGAGTAGCTTGAACGGCTTGTGGACAAGGTCCTTCCCATATATGGTCAGTTCTATAGCTCACCAGAGGAGCAGGTAAGTACCCCAAATGAATCTGTACAGCACCATCCTTTTCCTCCTCACAGGCTACAATGTGCCTCTGTGTGCCAATTAGACTTCTTGTGTGCCTGTTGTTGCGGTTTGTGTGGCATCACTGGGATGTACATAGTGTAGGTATTGGTGAACAGAACTATGGGCCTGATTACAACTTTGAAGGAGGTGTTAATCCGTCCCAAAAGTGACGGTAAAGTGACGGATATACCACCAGCCGTATTACGAGTTCCATAGGATATAATGGACTCGTAATACGGCTGGTGGTATATCCGTCACTTTACCGTCACTTTTGGGACGGATTAACACCTCCTCCAAAGTTGTAATCAGGCCCTATATGTTGTGGACATTGACATTGTGTTGTGTGATGTTTTTGAGGCCCTAGATCTTCCCTGTGTTGCATGCATAGAACTAGGCAAGGAGACTTTGCTGCCATGCAAAGACATTTCTTTGTTTATGATGGTTTTAAATGTCAGGCAATATGTATGTGCATGCCAGCATATATCTTATCATTTGAGAATCTTCTATTATGCCACTTTTCTTTCACCCCACATCTGGCCTTGCCAAACCATTGCCTGGAAGGCCACAAAAGCCACATGATGTACTGTCATGCATTGAAGTGAGGGAAATCTGAGTGTCATGTACGTTCTGTATGCTTCACCTGCAGAAACCAGGGCCTGTCAAATGTATCTCCCATTATGGGACATACTCCAGGCTGTGGGAAAGTCACTGTGGCTATTCAACTGTGGCACTGTGCCCACTCCTTGTAGACCTGCAGATCCTGTCATGTGGCCATGACGAGGCTCTTGTGGCAACAATTGCCCGTATGCCTCAATCCATTGACCAGATTAGGACTGGGTAATGAGGTAAATCCATGAACTAGTCCATATGTGCATTTTGCATCATTGTCAATGTATCTTTGACTCATGACAGGTCCCTTACTCTCACAGCTCTGTTGTCACTTTCACAAAAAGTCATATTTGGCCAGCACTGGTGTATTGCACAAACACAAATTGCAGATATTGTGTAGATTCCAGGTAGGCCATGACATGTGACTCAGTATCTTGGTTACATAGCAGAAATTGAACCAAACATACCTTTGTATGTTTGATGCCATCTCTGTAAGTTTGCCACATATGTTTTAAGGTGTGTTCTATGGTACAGGTACATGCCACAGAAACCCACCCTGAAGTGGGATGAATGAGCATTTGGTCCGCCACATGCCCACACATCCACAGGGTAGAGACTTTCCATGCCTATCATGCCAGCCCTTTTGTTGTCACTCAAGTCTTAAGGTGAAGTCTGTACTATGGTATTTGCCTGTAAGAACTGTATGTATTGTGTCAATGTTGCAGAGTTTAAATGTATTGGTCCAGTCAGACCAAGGAGTTTACCCTTCAGAAGCCACATTGGCGTGTAGTGTGGCATTGTGGGTCACATCACAGTACATTTTGCTGGAGCCCGGGCTCCCTGACGCCAGTAGGCTTGCTTAGTCATTGAAGACCATAAGCAGGGTAGTGGGTTAGTCTGCAGATAACTCCAAAAGTGTGCAGTCATGTCCCTGTAGCTATCAGCATGTGTGTTTTACACTTGTGTTGTGTTGACAGATTGCAAATTTTGTGCTTGGTGTTTCTGGCATGTTTGTGACACAACCATTTGTGCAAAAACTTGTGTTTTTAATCTTTTGATTTGTCTCTTGCATCCATACAGGTCAACGGCCATCAGAAAAAGAGGGTTTGGGGAGCCATCACCTAGAAGGTGCAGGCCCTGAGGGTACAGAGCTGGCAGAGAACCCACACTTGGAAGAGGTGGGAAGACCTGAGACGCTGGGCCTGGACGTTCACAGAGGCCTAGCTGGGGCTGCCCTCCTAGCGTGGGTGGGGTGCACATCAGAGCCTGACCCATCAAATGGCCTACATTCTGGCAGTGGCCTACCCAGAGCTTGATGAGCATTTGAGGGGAGCACAACAGCCACAAGGGGGTGACTATAGGGCATATTCCTGCCTGCTACACTGCAAAGTTGATGTGTTAGGTTCGGACATCTCCCCCTGACGATTGGTGTTGGGCCATATGTGATGCACAAGATGAGTAACTGTTTGTGTAGGTATGGAAGTAAGTTGCTACATACTGATGTACCTTGCCTATTAGTGCAGGGACTTAGGACACAACTTTGTACAGTCAACAAACAATTTGCTTTCCAGGGCCAACACATGACTGTATACAGTGATTAATCAAGTAATGTTGGTTGGTGTTGTTGGTGTAATTTGTATGCAATAGTCTGCTACTCTTCAGTGTGACAGCCCCAAATAAATGAAGTGATGGATAACTGTCCTCAGCCATGTGTCTGCTCAAATGAGTACATTGGAATTTGCCACCCAAAGGCCACTTGTCAGCAGGGGGTAATGAGTGCTTGTGTCTCACTCCTGTCTGTCATGTGAAGATGGCCATCATGCCTGTGACAGAGCATACATTGTTCTTTGAGTGCAGCCACAGATCAATACTTTTCCTTGGTAAGTGGGGAATGTCCATTGACATGACTTATGTGACATCACTGTTGCCAACATTCCTTGTGCCTACATGTTAGCATGTGCTCCTTTCACTTTTGACAAATTATTTTCACTGATATTTCATGCATGGTCTAGCTGTGTTCATGGGATGATTTCTGTGTTCCCTCACATATATGTGCATACCAACATGTGTTTTGAATTGGACATATATCATGGGGCTACATTTCTTGTGGTGCCACAGATAGTAGTGTGTCACCATTGATTGGTAGCTCACACATACCGTCACCCATCATTTGGCATGTACAACTGTAGTTGCAATAAAGGACATGACAGGTAGGGCTACCGTTTTTACACACAATGTTCATTTTCATGCCATTGATGTGACATCATGTCACAAAGTGCTCTGTACCTGCGAAATGGGGAAGGTTTATTTCCTGACTGTTGACATGCATCTTGGGGTGACTTGCTGTTATATGTGAATCAAATGTGGTTGTGTATAACCATTCATCAACGGAAACCTGGGTTTGCAGGACCAAAGTGGGGACAGTGATATAGTTTCCCAATGGGCAACACGTTGAGGGCCTTCTACAAGTACTTGAGAATCCCTGCACCTCTCCAAAATTCAAAGGACTATTAGCTTTAACTGAGGCAATCAGAGTATGTCATTGTAAGGGATGCCATACAAAAGAGGCGATTTCACTGAGGCTAGCTGATCAATTGTGTATAGTAGATTTTTGGCGCATATCTCCCTGATATTTTGCACAATTTGTTGACAGTTTACATTTCCATACTAGATGTGTAGTATATCTGAGAAACAGTGATACAACCTCCATGACTCCATTAGGACAATTTACACATGGTGAAGTGAGCATTGTTAATTTGTTCGCAGTGTGACCTAGGTATTTCCATGTCATCTTCTTCAGTCTACTGTGCTTCTGTCAGCAACATGCCAGGATTTTGGAACATCTTTTATTATTATTGTGGCATTGTATATGTGACAAATAAATGTATGCATAACCTTGTGTGGGATCTGTGGGAATAACCTCGCCATTGGCCTACTACTAATGTATGACAACTGATAACTGAGGCATGCTACATGAGGCAAATCATTGAAGGTCTCCTACTTGTTATGGTTACTGTGTTGCGCAACTTCACCCATGCAATTAAAGTTGTCTGAGATTTTGATTTTCCTTTGGGTAACTGTTGACAGTTCATGTGGCATGCATTTATATAGTATGGTAGATGTGGGAGCCACTTTGATTGACTTTGTTGATGGGGCCTACTTTACATCATCATGATGTTTGCTACTAGCAGCTATTGTTCAAGGGTGATCAGGAACATGTAGTGACTCTATTTCTCTTTGTATTTGTGGCATCATGCCAGACAAGTGAAGAAGACAGGGTGGAATCAAGTGGAGAAGCAGCTGGCTATGGTACCTCTAGTCATGACACCACCGACATGAAGGGACCCAGTAGTCCAGAGGGTGAGGGAGTGCCAGGGAGGACACAGGATCTAGCTCGTCATCTTCAGATTCTACCTCTCTAGTGGTGTCAGACCCATCAGGACCTGCTCCTGTACCATACATGTCTACCTTTCCAGTTCCATTGCCACCATCCCTATTGCTTCCCACCCAGTTGGCTGTGCCAGCTCACCCAAAATGGTGGCCATCTCCTTCACCCCAGGCACCTTACCCACAGCCCCTGTCCCCCTGCTGCCCTGAGTGAGGAGGAGTGGGGCAGACTGCTATTTTGAATGCCATCCAGGGTTTCGCAGCCAACTTCAGCAGACAAATAAAGGAAGGCATTCATTGTGACATGTCTGGCCTACAGAGATCTTTTCAGGCTCTGGCCTCCTCATTGATAGCAGCCATCCACCCCAAGTCCTCCCTCCACCAGCTCCCTCTTCCCAATCCAAGTTCCCTATTCCCCTATCTGTCCCAGGCACACAGACACATCTGCATGCACACACCTCAACACACAAAAGCAACATACATTGACACAAGAACCAAAAGACACACCAACAGAAAAGCACTCAAGCACAGACACTACAACAATCACTATTTCCACAGACACCCCCACTACCCCCACAGACCCACACACCACAACCACCATACCCACAGACACCAACACAACACCCAGTGACATATCTACAAATCCCACCATACACTCAGACACTACCTTACAACCCACAGATCCACACACCTCAGACACTATACCCTCAGATACCACCACAACACCCACTGACACAGTCACCACATCAACCATACCCACAGACATCACTCCAGTACACACAGACACGTCTACCACATCCACCTTACCCACTACACCCACAGACACCACCCCAAAAGCCACACACACATCCACCACTCCCACATCACCCAGCACCTCTACCTCATAGCCCCTAAGACATGCAAACACTAACACTCACACATGCAACAGATACCCCCCAAACACAAGCATATCTCTCACACACCAGCAGCATCAATACCCACAGACAAGACCATCACTCCCTCAAACTCCAAATCCCCAGTCCTTTCTAATGATCCTACCCATTTTCCCCCCAAAGTTTTTTTTACATTGTCCTTTCCCGTTACCTTCACCTCCTCCCAAACCCAAGAGGCCCCCACCCACATCCCAACCCACCCCCTCCACATCCAATTCCAATTCCTATCACAACTGCCCCCCTGCAAGCACCCATAACCCTTCCCCAATGAAGAAGCCCACCCCTTCAAAGAAACAGTCCCCTTCCCAATCACAAACTCACCAATCCCAAATCCAACCCCACCCCATGCAAGCATAACCCGTGAGGTGCCTGCATCCCCACTTGATGCACCTTCCTGTGGAGGTTCCTTAGCAGTGATTAGAATCAAGCTTGGGCACAATCATGTGCATGGACTTGTATTTGGACTGGCCAATAGCCTTTGCTCTTCAGCATTTGACCTGCCAATAGTCTTCTACCTTTTTTTGTTTCTGAGTAACTTCTGTTGGAAGTCTACAGTTGTGTGTGTTTCACCTAGATTGCTGATCCATTTGTTGTTGTTGGCAAAAGCTGACTTTGTGGGTGGTGCTGGTATCATACAGGACAAGGGTAAGTGTTTATTTTATGGATATTTATTTGTTAATCCAATTGGGGTGTAATTGCATTGTGTTATGTTTGGTAAGTATTTCATGTTAGGTTGGCCAATGTCAGCATGTATTGTGTTAGAATTGTCCCCCTGATATGGACTGTACATTTATCCCGAGTGTGGATGCTAGAGTTGTGTTTGTACACACATGGAGGGTGTTCAACTGTGCTACCTTCCTTTACATTTGGACTGAACATGCGTCCATTTTGATGTGTCTACATAACAGCTACTTCATCTACATGTATGGCTCATGCTTTAGCTGGTGTATTTGCTTCCTTGCCTTCACTTTCACATTTGGCAGATTGGTATGTCACTTGGCTCTACTATTGTTTGTCTCTGAGAAACATGTAGGGCAAGTTCGTGTGCAAATTGTGTTTTAGGGCATGTGCACATTGAAATGTGTCCCAGGGCAACATCCTTTCAGAAGTGCCACTCATGCCCCCATCCCTATTGTGGAGGTATTGTTTGCATTGTGAGCTTTGGTTATGTGTCTCATGAGATATTGTGTATCCCATTGGCCTTCCAGTGTGCTGCAATATGGGTGATATGTGTGGGTCGATTGCAGGGCTGTTTCATGGGAGGGGTATTTGTGTTAAATGACACATCCATACAGTATGTATATTCAATCTGATGACAGTCCAGGGCATGTGATCAATATGTGGGTGTCATTTGAATTATGTGAGATGTTGATGTGGGCTTGCTGTTGTGTGACAGAGTGTTCCGTAAACTTCAATGTCCCTGTGATTAAGACGAGCAGATGTGTGTTATTGTGGAGTGTGGTGGTGCAGTATCAGTGACCTGCCAAAGGAGGCATTTTATGGCTGTGGATGTGAATGACTCCCACCCGGAACACAATGACAAGTGTATTTGGCCCACGCAGCATGACCTTCATATCATGTGGATGACAGCACGATGATATGTTGTTTAGTTTCATGACACAGGTAGGTATGTGTTCTTAGCATCGGTTGTGTCCTCGGCAGTAGCTGCGGCAGGACATGTGCAATCGGCTCCATGGTGGCAAAGGACAGGTGACGCTGCCTGCAGGTGAGTTCCTTCCTTTATACTCTCTGGTTCTGCCTGCTGGAATGTGGAGGTTACACCACAGATGTTATGTTCGCCATATCAAATGTACATTATAGCATATGACACTTCTCATACGGTAGGCAAAATATCTGGCAGGTAAGACTGAGTATCCTGTCTAGCTCCTGTTGAACCTCATCAAAGGATGTTATGTTATTTTTTAAGTACAAATTGAGATACAAATATTTAAAATTATATGCCTGGTTCTCCTAATTGCATTTTATTTTTTGTGACAACTTCATTTTTTAGAAATTGGTATTAGGACTTGTATTGTGTTGTGTTTTTTACTATTTAATTGCTTTGGTACTGCTAAACACTTTTCCTAATTTGAGCTTATCTGTACTGTGCTGTTGCTACCAGGGGCTGAGCCCATGTTTAAAATATTGAAACTGTGTTTTTAACCTGATAAAACTGTTGAGGTATTCCTTGTGCTGGATTCACATATACCTCAATTATTAAGCCACATATCCAATGTGGATACTGGCATGACAATGAGTGCTATATATATTGTTTGCACAGTGTGAAATCAAGTCTTGGCTGTACCTATATATACTTGTATAGTGTGAAAAACTGCAGGGTAATTTGTGGTTTACTTGACAAGGTAATCTAAAACTATGAGCATTGGAAATATTCCTTTTGCATAACTACACAAGTTTGCTGGTAAATTAAGTTGTATTGGGCATTATTATTTGAACTTTTGAACTGCAAATCCCACATTTAGCTCTATTTATTGGCACAAAATGTGCCTTTGTGTTAAATTTTGATGCAAGGGCATATTTTCTAATAAAAATTAGCAAAAAACACATATTGCTACAAAGAACAGTCATTACCATTCTGGTGACACAGCACTATGGGCCCGATTCACAAAGGTAAACAGACTTTTCGTTTAAACTTAGACCAAAAGTCCGGGATTACGACTTTCGGAATTCACAAAGGGCATTTTCGAGTTTTATCTTTAGGTCTGCACTTGGGGCAGAGATCCGGCCTGAGAGCAGACCTAAAGATAGTACTTGTAAATGCCCTTTCTCAATTCGCAAAGTTGTAAATGTAGACTTTTGGCCTAAATTTATACCAAAAGTGTGTTGTGTCATTATTGTTTCATTTCGGGAAGTCCACTGTTAAATTTCTGAAATTACATGGTTTGCCTGGCATAACTTAAGATTCAACGGGGCCAACTAAAAACTAGGTACATCAAGTCAAAGTTGATTGATAATATGTGTTTTACTTAATAGTAGGGTATTATGGCACATACTGGGGGGACACCTAGATGGAAATGTAAAGTTTAAAAAATAAGGACATTTAGAAACTGATATTGCAATATGAGTCTTGCACAGTCGTGAACTCAAAAGGTCAGACTCCATTTTGGCTCCATTAAGAGAACCTTTTTGCTGTTGGTCCACATTCAGAATTATCTTTCACAGAGCTTGTAAAAAAGGCATTCATCTAAATAATGACTTTATTAAAACATTAGGCAACACAAGTCTGCCTCAAACTATCTATCTTTCAAGGTTTGACAGTAGACGTGTCAGGTAAGCTTGTAGTCTGGGTTGACTTTTTTTTAACTAGCCAGATCAGACCTGTTACATCTTGGATTATTGGAAACTCCCTATTAGATTTGGCAATGCAGGGTAATAGTCATTGGTTATCCCTATATAAACAGCGTGAATTGAACACTGGATGAGAAAATACCTTAACATCCGGTTGTCATAAGATATCCTACTAGACTACCTGAATATCCACTCTTACGCTTAAAGAAGATCCATTAATAAGACACTGTAATCCCAGTAAATCCTGTGTTTTCCTTTAGAAGGAACACTCCTCCTTGACTTAAAATCTGATAATCACAGCTGATCTGTTATGTACAGGTATTTAGGGCACTGGACCCAAAGAAAATCTAGGGGCAAGACAGCTATTCTGTGCTCTCATAGTGTACCACATAGAAGGAGGTTTATGTTGATAGGCTGCCAAGAACATTCTAAATATGTCAGAACTAATAATTTTACTTTTGCTGTTAACAACATGCAAAAGTATTGTTTCAAATATATTCCGTGTGGTTATTACTTGTGATGAGCAACAGGATTTAACACTTTTAAATCTATTGGGCCTCATTTATGAGGCATGTGGCACAGGACGACACAGCAAGAACATTGCTGTGCTATCCTGAGCCACTGGGAAGGAGCATAAATGCGCTGAATCAACAAGGTACAGTGTGTTTTCTTCCTCTCCCCCTGCGCTGCAGAATACAGAACACATAGAAAGAGGAAAAATGGGGAAAACTAAAGATATTTCTCACTTTTGCGTCATTCTCACACCACCCCTGAGGTGGCATAGGAATCTTATGCATTCCCAGATTTGTGAATCTGGAATGTATCAGATTCCTTCGGGTTCCATGGGTGTTGTGTCGGAACACCCCAAGCAACACCCATGGAACTCCTTTTTCATGCAGTGTTATGTGTGAAAGGGGCCTATATTTACAAAGCCATGAAAAGTCACACAAGGTGGCTATGTGTGACCTTGTAAGTATGGGCTGGCACACTGCCCCACAGGAGCATA
Organism: Pleurodeles waltl; assembly: GCF_031143425.1. Lineage (NCBI taxonomy): Eukaryota > Metazoa > Chordata > Amphibia > Caudata > Salamandridae > Pleurodeles > Pleurodeles waltl. The sequence goes on along the minus strand of NC_090438.1, from coordinate 416,766,472 downwards.
CACAAATGACACTCTGTAGTGCAAGTGTGCCGCTTCGGTCTTGTAAATGAGGCCCATAGTGTTGTTTATTAGTGGGATGTTTGTGTGTGCTGTTCTAAGAAAGAAATGAAGTATGAATTACCACTGCGTGTTTTAAGGTCTGTTAGTAAAGTAGAAAGCACAACTCTAGCAGTAATGCACCATGGGTTGTGTGTGGCTAAAGTAGCCCAGACCTTCCCGCTCAAGCAATGGTGCACTAAACTCGTGTTTAATAGGCCTGCTCTCTACACCACAGTTTATGAAACAGCATGTTGAAACATTTGACAAGTTATTATTATAGAAATGGCTCCATTTCCAAACCATGCTTTATTGCTAACATTTATTTTGTACAGTGCACATCTGTGGTGTATTTGTCCCAGTATTGTGCTCAGTTGAGAAAAATAGAACAATAATCGGAAATGGACTCACTGTACATAATGTGGAGTTTATGTTTCACCAGATTTTGTAGATGCAATCGTAAGCACAATTTAATTTATATTGTTATAAATATTTTCCCTAAAACCAGACACAAACAATTAGTACAAAAAGGAACACATTTGAGGTATTTACATTTATTTTTTTCACAATGATGTCCAGTGCAGAGACCGCTGTTGTAAATATATGCATTCTAAATGTAATATACAGCACAGCAAGTGAAAAGTGTGTTAATAAGAAATAGAAAAAACATAGGTCTCTTACTTGGTCATTTTGACTTTGGTGGTAAAAACCGCCTACCGCCACGGTCATGGCCACCAAAATACCACCACCACGGCTACCATCCGTCCACCATATTATGAGCACTGCCAGACTTCCGTCACAAGAAGGGTGGAAATCCGTCAGTGTTCATGGTGGCGGGTGGAGGTAAGGTGGCGCTGCTACCACCAGCACTGCTACACCAGTAGAACACCGCCAGGCATACCATGACCTGTGATACAGCCTAGCAGTGTTCTGCTAGTGGAGCCCCTTCTGTTTCCTGCTGGATGACCTCCTCGACAAAGGTAAGTCGCGGGGGTGTTGTGTGTGTGTGCATGAATGTGTGAGCGAGCGTGTGAATGCGTCTGTGTGTGTTATGTTGTTTGTGTGGTTGTATGTGTGTAAGTGATTGTGTGTAAGAATGTGTGGGTGCATGTCTGAAAGTATGCATGTAAGAATGCGTGTATGCCAGTGTGTGTATGAATGCGTGTATGCCAGTGTGAGTGATTGGGTGTATGTGTGGTGCGTACCTGCAGGTGGGTGTGTGTGTGCATAGGGGGTGAATGAGAGTATCGGAGGGGGTGGGGGCTGAGTAAAAGGATTGGAGGGGGTGGTGGTCTGTGTGTTTGGATCAGGGGTGGGGGTGTATGTGAATGTCAGGGGTGGGGTGTTAGTGTCAGTATGGGGTGGGGTTGGGACTTTGGATGGAGGGAGTATAAGGGGTGTCAGGTGTGTATTCGGGGGGTAGGGGAGCCACCTACCCATGACAGCCTAGAGCCATGGTTTTCGTGGCATTAGCAATGCCACAGAAACCATGGTGGTAGGCAGACTCATAATGCCTCCGGCAGTAGTGTGCCGGCCGCCGGGCTGGAGATTTATATCTCCAACCCGGCGGGTGATACTGCCATGGTGGTATGACAGGAGAAGTGGCGGGTTGGCTGCAGCCAAACCAACATTCTCATAAAGTGGCAGTATGTACCGCCAGCCTATTGGCGGTACTACTGCCACATTTACACTCACTGCCGGGGTCATAATGACCCCCATAGTCTTGAACAGTCCAATAAAAAGTATGGATCTAGAGTAGCATTTGTTGACATGCTCCACAGACACATAGAATTGTAAATGATGTGTTTTGGAAACATTCAGCCATGCTCAACACTAAATAGGAAACCAACTATGGCCCTCATTATGACATTGGCAGTAAGTGTTGCTTACCGCCATGCTGACTGCCGCCAAAATACAGCGACCGCGGCGGTATACCGCTACGCATATTATGACCCACACGTAGAAATCCACCACTATACAGACACACACACAAGTCCGCCAGACCAAAGGTCAGTGATGAACTGGCAGTACCAAAAACTACACCATTACACCAACAGAAACACACACACAGAATTATGACCCACGAATCACTGCGGCGGACATTCAACCGTGGTAAACCATTGGTGGTACAGACCACCACGCTCAAAATGCACACAACCTAACAAAACAACACCACATTGGACAATTCAAACTACACACACCTGACGCACATATACACACCACACCCACACACCCACACCACTATAGAACACACACACATTACCCGCTTGACAACTGAGAGGGAGACACACCAAGAGCACCAACAGAACCAGAGCCAGAGAACACCTTCACCCATATACCATCCACACACCTTACAGCACACACCCCAACACATCACCCCACACACCCTCACAAACACCACTACCACTACACCCATGGCACCACAAACACACCCCAGATTCCCAGAGGAGGAGCTAAGGGTCATGGTGGAGGAAATCATCCGGGTAGAGCCACAGCTATTCGGATCACAGGTGCAGCAGACACCCATTGCTAGGAAGATAGAGCTATGGCAGAGAGTTGTGGACAGGATCAACGCCGTGGGGCAGCACCACAGAACAAGTGATAACATCAGGAAGAGGTGGAATGACCTATGGGGGAAGGTGCATTCCGTGGTTGCAAGACACCAGATAGCTGTACAGAAGACTGGCATTGGACCCCCACCTCCTCCCCCACAACTAACAACCCGGGAGGAGCAAGTCTTGGCGATCATGCATCCTGAGGGCCTGGCAGGAGTAGCAGGAGGACTGCACTCTGGTAAGTCAAATCTCTACTATTATCACCCCCCTACCTGCATGCCATCACATACCCCTACCCCTGCCCTGACCCCCATCACCCCACCACCTCACATACACCCCACCATCACAACCCACCCATTCCAGTAAGCACCACTGCATGCACCACCAATGCATGGACACCACTCACAGCCCTGCATGGACACTCATCACCACAGCATGCACACTAGTGACAATCACTTACCCAACCAAATCACAGCTCTCACAAGCCAAAGCTGCCTTAGTAATAACAACCATAGGAGGAAACATACCCATGCACAAGATGTCACACACAGTAACAATAACACTGCATTTACATCCCCAAAGGACCCCCACACAATGTCACCGGAGAGGAGGTGCCAGCAACATCCAGTCCCCCCCATAGAAGAGGCCCACAGTGATGACAGCAGCTCTGCACGCCTGGATCAGGATGACCAACCTGGTCCATCAGGGACCTCTGGACAGTCGGTGACCCAGGCACAGTCCCATACCACCACAGAGGCTCCCCCCTCAGAAAACACCACCACAGCACCCACCCAGTTGGCCCATTCTTCCATCCCCAGGACCCATCAAACAGCAGTGTGTCCACCACTACAGGGATCACAGGCAACCCCACAAACACAGGACGATCAGGGACCTTGGGTCAGTGCCAGTGGGCACATGGTTCAATGGACAGAGGCACAGGACAACAGGGAAGCTGGGAGGACTGCTGTGTGGCAGGGGGAGGACAGGCCCAGGGAACCGACTCTCCACGAGGCACTCACCAACATCCTGGGAGCACACCACCATTTCCAGGAGACCATGGGCCAGATACTGGCCAAGTTGCAGGAGACCCAGTGGCTGCAGGAGGGACAGTACCTGGGGATCAGGGAGGACCTGAGGGACATCCACACCACCCTGGTCACCATTGCAGGGGTGCTGGCAGACATGGGCAACACCATGAGGGAGGCAGTGGCACACCAACGGGCCCCTGACACTAGCCACACCGATGAACAGCCCTCCACCTCTGCTGACGCTAGTGGAGAGGAGGCCCCACCACAGGAACAACATGCCACGAGCACCCCTCCCCCTGCAGAAAGAGAACCACCACACAAAAGGTCCCTGTGATCCAGGCAGAAGCCAAAGAACATTACCAAGACACCCTCCAGAAAATAAGACTCCCCTAAATGTCACCCTTGTGTCCCACTCTGTCACCCTGTCCACCTTGAACTGCCAGTGCCCCACTCTCTATGTCCCCTTGGACAATGCACCTGTGATACCAATAGACTGGACTCTATCCTGGACTTTCCTCCATCATCAACCCAGCCCATTGCAATACCCCCTACATTTATTATCACATAAGTAAATATCCTTGGACCCAATACAAGTATGGAGTCTGTCAATTGATTGAAATATGTATTCGTTTAACAAGCTGTAAACATTGCAATTCAAATGTACAGTTATATAGACATAGGAATGACCTGTAGTGAGCAGCAGTAAACACACCAGGAGCCAGAGTGGGACACAGATATCTGAAAATAGAGATGTCAAAGGGTACAGTAAGTGGCCATAGAATTGGGAAAATCAGCCTGCCATGAACAATGTCCAACACAAAACTGCAATGGAAGGTGAAGTTACAGTGTCTTACCTGTATGTCACTGGAAGTACTGTTGAATTATAGCTGTTCTGTTGTCCACATCCTCTTCCTCTGCCTCCTCTGCGTCACTGTCCACAGGCACCACCACTGCCACACGACCATCTCCAGCCTCACCCTCCTGCAGAAAAGGCACATGGCGTCTCAAGGACAGGTTGTGCAACATGCAACGATGATCTGGCAGACCTTCTTGGGTGAGTAGCACAGCGATCCACCTGTCAGATGGAGGCACTGGAATATGGCCTTCAGGAGGCAAAAGGTGAGCTCAATGATCCTCCTTGTTTGCCCATGTGCCTCATTGTAAAGTTCCTCTGCCCTTGTCCTGGCATTTCTCACTGGGGTCAGTAGCCATGAGAGGTTAGGGTAACCAGAGTCACCTGTAAATATCGAGGGATGCCTGTTAGCCAGACACTCACCCTTAGGGCCAACCCCACAACCATATACCAACAGACACTGGGTGGGGACCATGGGCTCACCTATTAGCCACACCCTGTGCCTCTGGAGTTGAGACATCACATATGGAATGCTGCTATTCCTCAAAGTGAAGGCATAATTCACAGACCCAGGAAACTTTGCATTGACATGGGAGATGTACTGGTCCACCAGGCTCACTATCTGCATATTCAGAGAGTGAAAGCTCTTTCAATTTCCGAACACCTGTTCATTTCTCGGGGGGGGCAAAGGCAATATATGTACCATCAATAGCACCAATGATGTTGGGGATATGTCCCATTGCATAGAAGTCAGCCTTCACTGTGGCCAAATCCTCCACCTGGGTGAATACAATGTAGCTGCGCTTGTGTTTCATCAGGGCAGACAACACTCTGGTCAACATGTTTTAGAACATAGGCTGTGACATCCCTGCTGCCATGGCCTCTGTTGCTTGGAAGGACCCACTTGCCAAGAAATGGAGCACTGACAGGACCTGCACAACAGGGGGATACCAGTGGAGTGGCATATAGCTGAGAGCAGGTCTGGCTCAAATTGTGCACACAGCTCATGGATTGTGGCCCTATCAAGTCTGTAGGTTAGGATGATGTGCCTGTCCTCCATTGTCACCAGGTCCACCAGGGGTCTGTACACGGCGGTATGTCTCCAACTCCTACTCAGATTAAAATGCCTTGCACTTTTTTACAGAAACAGTATGGGAATGTGTAGGTCCGTTGATGTGCCTATGTCTGTGGCGACGCAGATCGGTGCCATGGCCTGTTCCCCCCTAAAATGGCGGCCGCCTGACCTGTGAGGAGGGACAAGTGGAAATGAGGTAATTCCGCTGACATTCTGTACACCGTACAACACCTCAATGGTTATCATTGGGGCCCAAGGGTCCCAGGATCCAATGGTGATGAACGACAGTGGTGACGGTACGCACCGCCGCAGACATGATCACCATTTTCTATCTGTTCACTCACTTGCTACCTGACCTTCAAGAGGAGAGGACCTAAACTGCAAGTGCTGCTGTGACCTGTGTCTGGAAGCGACCATGGCTCGAGTGTCTGGGAAAAGGGCCCCTGCCTTCACTTCGGAGAAGTTAGTGAGACTAGTAGATGGGGTCCTACCCCAGTACGCTTTACTTTATGGTCCTCCAGACAAACAGGTGAGTACACTGTGAGCACGATGCGTGGGGCATGAATGTATGGAGTGCTGTGTGTGTAAGCCTTGTGTAGGGGGGCTGAGGGGTCCTCTGCAGAGTGCTGCATGTTTGGTGGGCAATGTCTGTGTGTAAGGGGATGGGCGGGATATGGTGGGCCATGAGTGCAACAGTCTGGACGGTATGACTAATACATTTTCTTATGTATCTTTTTCTGCAGGTCAGCGCCCATCAGAAAAAGGATATTTGGCGTGCATCGCCAAGGAGGTGGGGACCCTGGGGGTCTTTGACAGGCAGAGCACCCATTGTCGCAAACGGTAGGAGGACTTTTGCCGCTGGGCAAGGAAAACAGCAGAGGCCCAGCTGGGGATGGCCTCCCAAAGAGGAAGGAGTGCCCGTCGTACCCTGACCCCCTGATATTCCACATTCTGGCGGTGGCCTATCCGGTTTTGGATGGGCGCTTGAAGGCATCACAGCAGCCACAAGGGGTTGAGAACAGTTTCAGAATCATGAAGTTGCGCGCTTTGAGGTGTTACCTGGGTGGAGGGCTGGAGAAGCATCTGGGCAAGCATCACCAGCCATGGCACTTCAGCTGACCAAGGCTGCAAGGGAAGTGCTGGAGCCTCCCCTCCACTGACAGCACTGCCATCTGCACCGCCGCCAGCACCGCCACCTGAACTGTCACCTGCACCACTGCCAGCAGCCCCACTGCCAGCAGCAGCAGCCCCAGTGGGCAGCCATCTGAGGCTGCAGGGGAAGGGCTGGAGCCTCCGCCCACCACTGATAGCCTTGGAGTGAAGGAGTCCTTCCCCTGCATCTGCAGGCACCAACAGCAATGATGACGCGCTGCGTGGGTCCCCTCTCCTGCTGATCTGCATGGATCTTGCAACACAGGTGGTGGTCAGAAGTGGTCCAGATGGTCCTCTCTACCAGCTGTCCAAGGTGGGTGGAGGTAAGCACTTGCCTTCCCAAGCACGACAGTACCCCCGTGCACCGCATCTTTTGCAGCTACCAGGGGTTGTTATCACTTCTTCCAAGGAGCCTTCTGTCTTCGTGTAGCTCATGCCCCCAGCACTACTTCCTGTGACGCATAGCTCCCTGAGTGACTCTCCTGCGGCGTGGGACTTCTTTTCATAGTGCTGCATGGGTTCCATTTGCACCTTCTGTGTCCCCATCCTGTGGGAATCCTGTGTATGCTGCCTGTGCTTCTATGGACTCTACAACACTGAGGGTCCTCTCTGACTCCCCCTCCTGGATTGAGTCTTACTGGTCCTTGCTGGTCTCAGCAGCACCCCTTTCTCCCATCCATGAGTTTTGCCTGTACCAAGGCTTGTTGGTGGACTCCGGACGCACAAATCTGACTGCAATCTTCCTTCCAGCATGGGACATCACCTGTGTAGGAAAGCACCAACTGCCTTGGTATGTTGCCCCCAATTTTACATGTATGTCAGTATGTTTTTTCCTGTCTCACTGGGATCCTGCTAGCCAGGACCCCAGTGCTCACAGTTTGTGGCCTAAATGTGCATGACTGTGTCACTGAGGCTCTGCTAATCAGAACCTCAGTGCTCATGCTCTCTCTGCCTTTAAATTTTTCACTACAGGCTAGTGACTACATTTACCAATTTCAATTGGCATACTGGATCTCCCTTATAAGTCCCTAATATATGGTACCTAGGTACACAGGTCATTGGGGTTCCAGGAGATCCATACGGGCTGCAGCATTTCTGTTGCCACCCATAGGGAGCTCAGACACACCCTTACACAGGACTGCCATTGCAGACTGAGTAAAATAATGCACACGTTATTTCACAGCCATTTTCACTGCACTTAAGTAACTTATAAGTCACCTATATGTATAACCTTTGTTGGAAAAGGGGTTATTGGTAAGGGCAGGTAGGTACCTACACCTAGCAACAAGCCACTAACCTCCACTTAGGTCCAGTTAGGTCTCAGTAAATTAACCCCAGCTCAACCCTTGGTAGCTTGGCAACGAGCGTCAAGGCTTAACTTAGGAGACAGTGTGTAAAGCATTCAAATATCACAAAACAGTAATTAAATAAAACACAGGAAACAGTTTAAAAATCCAAAACCAATTTATAAAAATAGTTTATATTGTTATCTTTAAAATGACACAAAAACGATTAAAATCGCATAAAGGGAACCGGAGATATGCATTTTTAAAGAATTATTATTTTTCTAGCGCTTAGAAACAAACAGCGCCAATCGGGTCATCTGGTTGCACCTCGACCGGGGAAAAGTCAAAGTTTCAGGCCGACCGCGATGGAGCCCTGCTCGGCTACAGGTCGCGGGAGGCCTCGGTTAAAAGTTTACCTTCACACTTAGGCGGTCATTCTGACCTTGGCGGGCGGCGGAGGCCGCCCGCCAAAGTCCCGCCGTCAGGTTACCGTTCCGCGGTCGAAAGACCGCGGCGGTAATTCTGACTTTCCCGCTGGGCTGGCGGGCGGTCGCCTTCAGACCGCCCGCCAGCCCCGCGGGAAAGAGGCTTCCACGATGAAGCCGGCTCGGAATCGAGCCGGCGGAGTGGAAGCTGTGCGACGGGTGCAGTTGCACCCGTCGCGTATTTCACTGTCTGCGCAGCAGACAGTGAAATACATGTAGGGGCCCTCTTACGGGGGCCCCTGCAATGCCCATGCCAGTGGCATGGGCACTGCAGGGGCCCCCAGGGGCCCCGCGACCCCCCCCTACCGCCATCCGGATCCCGGCGGTCGGACCGCCGGGATCTGGATGGCGGTAGGGGGGGTCGGAATCCCCGCGGCGGTGCAGCAAGCTGCGCCGCCGTGGAGGATTCAATGGGGCGGCGGTACACTGGCGGGAGCCCGCCAGTGGTGCCGGTCCGACCGCGGCTTTACAGCCGCGGTCGGAATCCCCATTGGAGCACCGCCGGCCTGTCGGCGGTGCTCCCGCGGTCCTCCGCCCTGGCGGTCTTTGACCGCCAGGGTCAGAATGACCGCCTTAGTCTTTATTTTGAAGATTTTCTTCAGCGGGACGAACCTGCCAGTCCTATCCGACCTCCTGGAGCCCTTCTCCGGATACGCGATGCTGGAATCCTCGGTGGAGATTTTTACCTTCGGACTTAATCGTTTTTTTCGAGGTGAAAATCCTTCGACCGGGGTAAACCTGGATCTTGATCCGACGTCCATGGAGCCCTTCTCGGATACGATGGCTGGGCGGTCCCGGTCAACTTTTTACCTTCGGACTTAGTCTCTTTTTCGGATGTTTTTCTTTACCGGGACGAACCAGCAAATCAGGCCGGGTCGCGGTTGAGGCAAGCCGGCTAGAGTTGCCGCGGCGGGTCGGTCCCTCTACGGAGCTTTTTTACAAAAATTCTCCAAACTTCTCCAAACTTCTGGGGCTTCACCCAGATGTCCTTTTAAGGTTATTTTGGGGTCCACAGCTCACCCCAAGGGTCCAGAAGTTCTGAGATGGTCCTTGGGGGGTGCGGACTACAACTCCTAGAGTGCACCTGGCGCAAACTCCTTTTTGGCCACTGGGCAGTGGTCAGCTGGTCGCTTTCTTCAGGAGTTGGTGCAGGGGACTCTGGTTAGCAATTTTTCACCTGTAGCAAACAGGGAGTCCCTCCTTGAACCAGTTGAAGCCAGGCAAAGTCCTCCTTGTGGTGAAGCCCAAGTGTGCAGCTGGTGCAGTCCTTCTGAGTGCAGGTTCTAGGTGCAGGACAGGGGTCCAGCAGGGCAGTCCTTCTTCTCCTTTAGTTCTTCCTTGTTGGAATCTGATGGGGATCTGATCTGTGGGTGCAGGTCTGCCAGTTTTATCCTTGCTCCTGGGTGAAAAGCGGGGGGGTCCTGGTTCTCCAATCAGGGGCAGGGTCCTTCCCCCTGCGATGACCACTTCCTGGGAAGTGTGGCAAAAATCCATCCCAGAGGGCAACATTCTCTAAAAATCCAACATGGCTGAATCTGATTTTTGGAGGTTACATCTGGCTGAGCCCACCCACTGGTGTGGCTAAAAATCATAAACACACCCCTCTCCTGCCCTCTCCTAATCTAATCCAGGGGGCACCTAGTTGTCTGGGGTTGCAGGATGTGGGGGTGTTGCTGGTTGCTCCAAATGTCCTTCTCTGCCTTTGAAGACCAGTTTGGCAGCCCTCCCCCTTCCTGCCTCACCATCTGCTGAGGGGAGATTCTCTCCCACAGGCACATTCCTTTGTGTGAAGCCAGGCCACTTCACACATCATCAAGGCAGCTTGGCTAAGCTGCTACAGGCTGGCCAATCAGAGCACAGCAGCAAAAACAATGCAGGGCTGAAATTGTCAACTTTTTAGGTAAAGTCTAAAACTCTTTACCTGAACAAGTTATATTAAATCCAACAACTGGAAGTTGTGGGATTTATTACAACAATTAATTTGATACCAAATTCTTGGTATGCATCTTTTGAGGAGACTTTAAAATTTAAAACAAAGTCTCCCCATTCTAGCCTATGAAGGCCATTTACTACAATGAGGGAAAAACGAATTTGGCTGTTTTTACCTCACCAGGGCTTATAAAACTATTTTTATAAAGTCCCTGCTTATAGTTACATGGCACCCAGCCCTAGGGGCACATAGGGCACACCTTAGGGGTGACTTATATGTAAAAATAAGGTTGTTTAAGACTTTGGAACTACTTTTAATTCCAAAGTCGAATTTGCATATAACTTTAATTTAAAAGCAGCCAGCAAGGCAGGCCTGCCTTTAAAATGACACTGGGCACCTCAGCAGTGCACCTATGGGTGCACTACCTATGCTGTGGTCCCTAAACCTACATGCCCTACCATATACTAGGGACTTATAGGTAGGTTAACTTAGCCAATTATAATTAGCCTAATTTGCATATTGATTTTACACAGAGCACAGGCCCTGGGACTGGTTAGCAGTACCCAGGGCACCATCAGAGTCAGGAAAACACCAGCAAAAAGTGGAAAATGGGGGCAAAAAGTTAGGGGGCCTCTGCAATCAGCCCTGTTTTCTCACAACCTTCACTTGCCGAAGGTTAAGTGCAAAGTTCCTAAGTGTGAGGGCACCCTTGCACTAGCAAAGGTGGCCCTACATAGTTCAGGGCCATTTCCCCAGACTTTGTGAGTGCGGGGACACCATTACACGTGTGCACTACATATAGGTCAATACCTATATGCAGCTTCACAATGGTTACTCCGAATATGGCCATGTAACATGTCCAAGATCATGGAATTGTCCCCCATTCCAAAACTGGTATTGGGGAGCCAATTCCATGCATCCTGGGTGCCCCACTATGGACCCCCATGCAGGAAGGTAGATTCTTTGTAGCCTTGTTACCCCCACTTTTTGCCTGTTTGTGAATATATGTCAGGGTGTTTTTACTGTCTCACTGGGATCCTGCTAGCCAGGTCCACAGTGCTCATAGTGGAAACCCTATAGATCAGTGTGTTTGATATGTGTCACTGGGATCCTGCTAGCCAGGATCCCAGTGTTTATAAGTTTATGGCCTATTGTCAACACCAGAACAGTACGGCAATGCAAAAAAAATCACTTTCAAAATAACATGATTCATGCATTGTGCTGATATGTTGTATTTTACCCTTTTGCATTGCAGAGTTCAATCCTAAACACTTATTCTTAATATGTTTACAAATACTGTTTCTTTGCAAGGTATTGCTACAGGTTTTCAGAGTGGGTTAGGGTGTGGCCTCTTTCCAGGGCCTTCCAGAGACTTTCCCTGCAACATGCCTGGGCGTGATTCTGGGCTGGGCCAAGAATCTATATAAGGAGAGTCAGCCCAACTCCCAGTGCTCACTATTCAGAGGTTCCAGTGGAGAAGAGCAGCTATTTCCAGAACTTCAGTTCCAGTGGCCTTTTTGATCTCCCAGTTCTGCTTTGAAATCTTCATTGGTGCATCTTATTCCTGGGTGGTAAGACGGTAGTTTTTTATCTAGAATTATCTCATTCTAAGATCTGATCGTTTATTTATGTTAACAATTTGTTTTAAGGTCATAGTCATAAAAAGTGCACTCGAGTATTTTTGTTAAAGTGTGTACATGAATGTTTATGAATTGGCAAGAAGCGCGATTCGTTTATAGTTTTGAAACTCATGTTACATTGCGCGCCAGCGTTTATTGACATACGCGTTGAGGTTTACAAATCAGCAGGAGACGCGATTCGTTTGAAAAGCTTCGAAATCTTGAGTTGCATTACGCGCTGGCATTTATTGACACATACATGATTGATCACGAATCGGCAAGAGGCGCGGGTTCGTTTATGAAGCTTTAAAAGCTTGTGGTACATTGTGTGATACTATTTATTGACATTTAAAAGAAGGTTTTGAAGTGGCACGATGTATAATCCAATTTAAAATAATTTCAAAACCTGTCGCTATTTATTGTGCAACCATTTCTTGACTTTGCATGGTGGCATTCGAGTCAGCAGGACATGCAATTTTTTACTAGAGTTTATTTATGTTGTGAACTGCATATTACCATTCCAGGATAATTGCTTGGTACAATTCGAGTTGACGAGTATGGGAAATATTTCTTGAACTATTGAACCCATTGAAAAATATTTCTTCTCTAGTGTTTTAAAAGTGTAATCTGTGTTGAAAACATTTCAAGGAAAATATATATAGGATCAGAAGTTCTAGATGCAATATTATATGCTCCTATTATGCATATTCTTGTTATTCTAATTCATGCTTCAATAAGAAAAGTTTTATTTCAAATTAATCTTGATTCCATTACAGGTATCTGATCATCACAAAATCTGTTCATTTTTAAAAATGCAATTCAAGATTGCTCATATTTTCAGAAAGACTATGGGCCTGATTCTAACTTTGGAGGACGGTGTTAAACCGTCCCAAAAGTGGCGGATATACCACCTACCGTATTACGAGTCCATTATATCCTATGGAACTCGTAATACGGTAGGTGGTATATCCGCCACTTTTGGGACGGTTTAACACCGTCCTCCAAAGTTAGAATCAGGCCCTATGTTTATTAATATTTACTTCAGGTTATATTGTGTGTTCTAACCTTTTTTCCCATTAGAGGTCTGCTTCCCAGCAGTACCCTTCCTAATCCCCTCTTCCCCTCTTGAACTCTCACAGTCTCTGTGAATTTACTATCAGAGTCTTGGAGTTGTTCATTAGAGGACGTGTTGGGAACGTGCGCAAACCCCGAGGATCTGGTGACTCTGACACCTATATGTGTTCCCTGTGTGGTGCCTAACTATATCACTGAGGCTCTGCTGACCAGAACCTCAGTGTTTATGCTCTCTCTACTTTTAAAATTGTCACTGCAGGCTAGTGACTAATTTTACCAATTCTGATTGGCACACTGGAACACCCTTATATTTCCCTAGTATATGGTACAGTACCAGGATATTGGGGTTCCAAGAGATCCCTATGGGCTGCAGCATTTCGTTTGCCACCCATAAGGAGCTCAGACAATTCTTACAGGGGACTGCCACTGCAGCCTGAGTGAAATAACGTACACGTTATTTCACAGCCATTTCTCACTGCACTTAAGTAACTTATAAGTCACCTATATGTCTAACCCTCACTTAGTGAAGGTTAGGTGCAAAGTTACTAATTGTGAGGGCACCCTGGCCCTATCCAAGGTGCCCCCACTTTGTTCAGGGCAAATTCCTCGGATTTTGAGAGTGCGGGACACCATTACACGTGTGAACTACATATAGATCAATACCTATGTGTAGCTTCACAATGGTAACTCTGAACATGGCCATGTAGCATGTCTAGAATCATGGAATTGTCACTCCAATACCATTCTGGTATTGGGGGGATAATGCCATGCATCCCTGGGGCTCCAGAATGGAGCCCGGGTACTGCCAAACTAGCTCTCTGGGGTTTTCTCTGCAGCCACCGCTGCTGCCAACCCTCAGACAGATTTCTGCCCCCTTGGGCCTGTGCAGCCCAGTCAAGGAAGTCAGAACAAAGGATGTCCTCTGAGAGAGGGTGTTACACACTCTCCATTTGGAAATAGGTGTTAAGGGCCTGAGAGGAGTAGCTTCTCCTGGCCTCTGGAAATGCTTTGAAGGGCACAGATGGTGCCCTCCTTGCATAAACCAGTCTACACCAGTTCAGGGATCCCCCAGCCCCTGCTCTGGCATGAAACTGGATAAAGGAAAGGGGAGTGACCACTCCCCTGTCCATCACCACCCCAGGGGTGGTGCCCAGAGCCCTCCAGTGTGTCCCAGACCTCTGCCATCTTGAATGTAGAGGTGTGAGGGCACAATGGAGACCTCTGAGTGGCCAGTGCCAGCAGGTGACATCAGAGACCCCTCCTGATAGGCTCTTACCTGGTTAGGTGGCCAATCCTCCTCTGAGGGCTATGTAGTGTCTCTCCTGTGGGCTTCTCTTCACATAACGAATGCAAGAGCTCACCAGAGTTCCTCTCCACTTCTCTCTTTGACTTCTGCCAAGGATCAACCGCTGACTGCTCCAGGACACCTGCAAAACTGCAACAAAGTAGCAAGAAGACTACCACCAACATTGTAGCACATCATCCTGACGGCTTTCTCAACTGTTTCCTGGTGGTGAATGCTCTGAGGACTGTCTGCCTTCACCCTGCACTGGAAGCAAAGAAGAATTCTCCTGTGGGTTGATGGAATCTTCCTCCTGCCAACGCAGGCACCAAGGGCCATATTTATACTTTTTGACGCAAAACTGCGCTAACGCAGTTTTGCATCAAAAAAATTAGCGCCGGCTAACGCCATTCTGAAGCACCATGCGGGCGCCGTATTTAGTCAATGACGTTAGCCGGCGTTAGCCTTCGGCGCTGCCTGGTGTGCGTGGAAAAAAACGACATACACCAGGCAGCGCCGGCGTAGGGGGATATGGGGCTTGGGCGTCAAGAAATGGGGCAAGTCAGGTTGAGGCAATTTTTTCGCCTCAACCCGATTTGCGCCATTTTTTTCGACTCCCAACCCCCATAGAAATGACTCCTGTCTTAGCAAAGACAGGAGTCATGCCCCCTTGCCCAATGGCCATGCCCAGGGGACTTATGTCGCCTGGGCATGGTCATTGGGCATAGTGGCATGTAGGGGGGCACAAAACAGGCCCCCCTATGCCACAAAAAAAAAAAAAAGAAACACTTACCTGAACTTACCTTAATGTCCCTGGGATGGGTCCCTCCAGCCTTGGGTGTCCTCCTGGGGTCGGCAAGGGTGACAGGGGGTGTCCCTGGGGGCATGGGAGGGCACCTCTGGGCTCCTTCAGAGCCCACAGGTCCCTTAACGCCTGCCTTTTGCAGGCGCTAAAAAACAGCGCAAAAGCGGCCGTACGTCATTTTTTTTGACCCGCCCACTCCCGGGCGTGAATTTTGCCCGGGAGTGTAAATACGGCGCACATGCCGCGGAGTCAATTTTTTAGACGGGAACGCCTTCCTTGCATATAATTAACGCAAAGTAGGTGTCCACGCAAAAAAATGACGCTAACTCTATGGACTTTGGCGCTAGACGCGTCTAACGCCAAAGTATAAATATGGAGTTAGTTTTGCGTTGGAATTGCGTAAAAAAAAACGACGAAATTCCGGCACAAACGGAGTATAAATATGCCCCCAAATGTCTGCATCACTAGTCCTCTGGGTCCCCTCTCATCTTGACGAGCATGGTCCCTGGAACACAGGAGCTAGATCCAAGTGACCCCGGCAGTCCAGTGATCCTTCTGTCCCAATTTGGTGGAGGTAGGTCCTTGCCTCCCCACGCCAGACAGTAATTCTGTGTACTACGTGATCTGCAGCTGCTAGGGCTACTGTGCACTTTTGTAAGACTACCTTCATGCACAGCACAGCCAGGTCCCCAGCACTCCGTCCTGCATTGCCCAACTCGTTGAGTTGACCTCCGACTTTGTGGGACCCTCTTTTGTTGTGCTGAGACAACTGCAGTGCTCAGATTTTCTGAACACCTGTTCAGGTGCTTCTACGGGTGCTGCCTGCTTCTGCATGGGCTCTCTCTGTTGCTGATCGCCCCCTCTGTCTCTTCCTCCAAGGGGCAACCTCCTGATCCTTCCTGGGCCCTTTATCAACACAAAAGGGTGATGGACGGAGTGCTGGACAATGCAAACACTTACCCCCAGTCACAGATCTGGGTTTAATCCATCGTTCTTTTGCTCACCATGCCCCCCCATGTTGGACCCAGCCATATGCAAATCAGTCTTGACCCTGTTCCTCATGGGAATAGTCCAGCCCGAACTGCCAAGCCAGGTCCTCACTGTCCAGAAACAAGCATCCTGGGACTGGTTTGAGTGTTTCACCCTTCATCAACCAGGCTAGCTTGAATCCAGTGACACAGTGAGCAAGGGACCCACGTCTGGGCATACCCTTCCCACTTAGGACAACTTTAGCAACACAAAAGGTTGATGGACGGAGTGTTGGACAATGCAAACACTCACCCTCAGTCACAGATCTGGGTTTAAACCATTGTTCTTTTGCTCACCATGCCACCCGAGTTTGGACCCAGCCATATGCAAATCAGTCTTGACCCTGTTCCTCATGGGAACAGTCCAGCCCGAACTGCCAAGCCAGGTCCTCACTGGACCAGAAACAAGCATCCTGGGACCGGTTTCAGGGTTTCACCGTTCATCAGCTGGGGTGACGTGGCAAGCAAAATAACGATGGATTAAACCCAGATCTGTGACTGGGGGTGAGTGTTTGAAAAGTTTCAACACTCCGTCCATCATTTTATTTTGTGATTTTGCCTTCCTGGGCCCTGACAGAACCCAAAATCTTCAACAGCGACTCTTGCAGCTAGCAAGGCTTCTTTGCGGTGTTTCTGAATGGAAATAACTCTGCATCCTCCAGCACGCTGTGGGCCATCTTTTGACCAAAGGAGAAGTTCCTGGCACCTTCCGTTGTTGCAGAATCTTCGGCTTCTTCCACCAGGAGGCAGCCATGTTGCACCTTCATCTGGGTTAGTGGGCTCCTGCCCCCCCCCCCCCGGACACTTTCACAACTCTTGGATTTGGTCCCCTTCTTTTGCAGGTCCTCAGGTCCAGGAATCCATCTTCAGTGCTTTGCAGTCTGTTGTGGTCTTTGCAAAATCCTCTATCACGACTTTAGTGTGTTTCTGTGGAAATAGCAGTACTTTACTCCTACTTTTCAGGGTCTTGGAGTGGAGTATCTTGGACACCCTTAGTGTTTTCTTACACTCCCAGTGACCCTCTACACACTACACTAGGCCTGGGGTCCATTTGTGGTTTGCATTCCACTTTTGGAGTATATGGTTTGTGTTGCCCCTATGCCTATTTTCTCCAAATTGCATTCTATTGTGTTCCACGGTGTTTGCACTACTTTTCTAAGTGTTTTACTTACCTGCTTTTGGTTTGTGTGTATATTTTGTGTATATTACTTACCTCCTAAGGGAGTATATCCTCTGAGATACTTTTGGCATATTGTCACTAAAATAAAGTACCTTTAGTTTTAGTAACTCTGAGTATTGTCTTTTCTTATGATATAGTACCTATATGATATGAGTGGTATAGTAGGAGCTTTGCATGTCTCCTAGTTCAGCCTCAGCTGCTCTGCTATAGCTTCCCTATCAGCCTAAGCTGCAAGAACACTACTAATCTACTAATAAGGGATAACTGGACCTGGCACAAGGTGTAAGTACTATCAGGAACCTACTACAAGCCAGGTCAGCCTCCAACAATCAGGAGTAAACTACTAGAACTTCCCCAGAACACCCACCTAGACGAAAAGATGAGAGTTGCAAAACCCAGAGATGACTACATGAAACCAATGGTGGATTCCTGAAGAGGAAGCCATGTGGAAAGAGGGGACCAAGTCCAGAAGACCAAGCAGAGTCCAGTGGGGGCAGGAGCCCCTACCACCAAGCTGAGGATTGCAGGAGTTGGTCGATGATGCAGAAGGGAAAGTCAGCACTGCAGCCCTGGAGTTGGAGTTGAGTTCCTGGATGCAGGTTGTAGGAGGCTGGCCTGGCTTGTAGTGAGTGCCAATAGTACTTACACCTTATACCAGGTCCAGTCATCACTTATTAGTAGAGTGTAGTAAGTGTTCTAGCATCTTAGGCTGATAGAGGTAGCTATAGCAGAGAAGCCAAGGCTGAACTAGGAGACATGCAAAGCTCAAGCAATACCACGTATGTCATATAGGTACTATATCATAAGAAAAACAATACTCATAGTTACTAAAAATAATGGTACTTTTTTTTTAGAGACAATGTGCAAAACATATCTCAGGGGATATACTCCATTAGGAAGTAAGTAAAATACACAAAATATACACAACTAACCAAATCAGGTAAGTAAAACAGTCAGAAAGTGGTGCAAACACTGTAAAACACAATAGGATGCAATAGGCCTAGGGGCAACACAAAACATATACTAAGAAAGTGAAATGCAAACCACAAATGCACCCCTAGGAAAGTAGTGTGCAGAGGGTCATTGGGAGTGTGAGAAAAAACACTAAGGGTGTAAAGGAGACCCCATCCTAGGACACTGGAAAGTAGGAGTAAAGTACTACTATTTCCCCAAAACACACTAACGTCGTGATAAAGGATTTTGCAGAAGTGATGCTGAAGTTTGGTGCCTGTGGGATCAGGGGGAAGATTCTGTCAACCCACAGGAGATTTCTTTGTGGATTCCAGTGCAGGATGAAGGCAGGCAGCCCCCAAAGCATGCACCACCAGGAAACAGTCAAGAAAGCTGGCAGGATTAGGCGCTACAATGTCACTGGTAGTCTTCTGGCACTGTTTTTCTAACTATTCTCATGCCTATTTCTGATAACTAGTGTATATCGCTTGTGTATTACTTACCTCTTAAGGGAGTATTGCCTCTATAGTAATTTTGGTGTTGTGTTACAATAATAAAGTACCATTCTTTTTGTAACACTGAAGGGCATATTTATACTTGTTTTGCACCAAATTTGTGTCATTTTTTAATGCAAATTGGGTGAAAAACTAACTCCATATTTATACTTTGGCGCTAGACCAGTCTAATACCAAATTTATGGAGTTAAAGTCATTGTTTGGACATGGAAACCTACTTTGCATCAATGAGGTGCAAATTAGGCGTTCCCGTGCAAAAAATGACTCTATGACCTTAGCGCCATATTTTTCCTGCCGTGCTAAAATCACGCACGGGAGGGAGGAGGGATCAAAAACTAGTGCAAAGCTTGCTTTGCACCATTTCTAAACGCCTGGGTCAGGGCAGGCATTAGGGGACCTGTAGTCCTATTTCCATGGTGGAAAACCAGGGAATGAGCCCGCAGGTGCCCTCCCCAGGCCCCAGGGACATCCCCACCCACACCAGAGGGACAGCGGAGGATGGGGGACCCCATACCAGGTAAGTATTGTTAAGTACAGGTAAGTATTTATTTATTTTTGAAGTGTCATTGGGGGCCATGAAATCCTCCCCTACATGGCACTGGGTGCAATGGCCATGCCCAGGAGATCCTGGTCCTCTGTGTTGGCCATTGTGGTGGTGGACATGACTCCTGTCTTTTCTAAGACAGGAGTCATGTGGTATGGATGTTTTTGTGTCAGAAAATGACGCTAGCCAGGTTAGAGTCATTTTTTGTTTACTCTAACCTGCCTAACGTAATTTTTTGGTGCAAAATCCCCTGCTTCCATACTGCCAACCCCACCCCAGTAACATAATTTTATTTTACCCTAGCCCACCCTTTGCAACGGCTTGCACCATTCCATAAATATGGTGCCTGGCTGGTGCACAGAAATGGTGCAAGCCGGTGCTAAACTTTTTGGTGCAAAACAAAAAGTATAAATCAGGTCCTGAGTGTATTCTTTCATATGTGTAAGTGCTGTGGGACTTCAGTGGTATTGCATGAGCTTTCCATGTCTCCTAGATAACCCTTGGCTACTCATCCACAGCTAAATCTAGAGAGACTGGCTTCTAGACACTGCCTACATTTCACTAATAGGGGATACCTGGACCTGGTGTAAGGTGTAAGTACCTTAGATACCCACCACATACCAGGGAAGCTTCCTACAGACCCAGACTTTGGACCCACTCCCAGCCCCAGCCCACAAGCACAAAACCTCAGGACAACAAACTGTATATGTATCCCCAGGTCAATGCCATCACCTTCATCTGTTTCCACACGCTAACGATGTTGAGAAAGATCTACAGGTGGATTTTGAACACCACCAGAAAAAACTGTCACCCAAAAACTCATCATCAGCAGATGGACTATGGTAATTGCTTCTATCTAGGAATCACCGAGCAACTCACAATGAGACTACAAACCATCCAGAATGTAGCAGCCAGACCCACCCTCAACCTCCATTGCTGATCCCACATCACATCACACCTGTCGGAGCTCCACTGTCTTCCGATAAACAAGCACACACAACTCAAGCTTCTCATCCACACATACAAAGCACTACACAACACAACTGTGTAACTAAGGTCCACCCTACCTCAATAGTCGCATACATTTCCAACAACCCCCCAAGCACCTCTACCCAGCCTCTATGATGGGGTAGAAGTTGGTGGGGGCATACCAGAGATATGTCAACTGTTTTCAGAAAAGTCCTTGTTGCTACAGTGGTAGTGATGTGGTCCTCTGTGAATTTACCCGACACCTCTTCAGCCTTTCAGGCTACAAAGATGCAGTTTTATTCTATTGCACAATTTCCACATGCCGCTGGATAGAGTAATGAGGCCTATGCCCTTCTCAGGGATTAAGGACATTTACAGAAATCAGAAGCACCCGTACTCCTTGAATAGATATTTTTTGTGCAACGCTGCATGCCTCATCTTGGACCTAGCTCAATAGTATCCAGAAAGTACACATGACTTCTAAAGCTTTTGTCATAGTGTACTTTATGGCCAACATAAGAGGAGAACTTGAGGTGGAAAGTTGTTTGTAGGGCTAAACCCAAAGACAGCTAGAGAATGGAGGTACAGTGCTGCTCACAGGTAACCAAGATCAATACTAGAATACACATTTGGACTGTTGAAAGGCAGATTTTGTTTTCAGTCCAAGAGTGGAGGTACACTAGACTATGACCTTGCTACTTCTTGCAAAATTATTACCACATGCACTATGTTGCAAAATACAGCCATCAGAAAAGACATGGCTATGAAATCTTTATTTGATGGCTCTAGTGATGGCAAGGAACCCTACCCTCAGATTCCACCTACTGGACAGGATACAACAATGGCTATTGAAGGATGTGCATGCAGGACTGAAATGACAAGTAACGTTTACTGTAAATGAAATTGGGGCAAATTACAGGATATAAACTTTAATATTCAGTTGATATCATATGTACATATTGGGAAAATATTATGTACATGATTTTGCCAACCAGCTGGGTTCATATATAAAACACATTATTGAGATGTGTGTACTAGAACATGAAAGTAACATTTTAACATTGTTAATGTATTTGTTACATTCTATTTACATCTTGACCTGCCAATAGACATTCTTTTTGTGGGACATTGAGTCGCAAAACACTCTCCGTGCACACTGTATCTTCTCCCATGTATTATAATGCTTGGATAAGTTGTCACAGAAACACTGCTAATAGCAGACGTCTCTTTACTCTTTCCTGATGCTGTCTGCATTTTCCCAAGTGTATTTATCATTTGTGCATCACAGCTGTAGTGAACTATATCTACTTGCTTAGTTGCTTTGCCCTTGCACATGGTTGTTATTGTAGATGCCAGTCTTTCAATGGAGTGTCCAATAGGTAATTTTCTATGTGCCTTTGCCTGCATTTGTTTGCATCAGACTCAACAGCAATAACTTGGCACAGGTCCTTTACTGCTTTTCTCAATTCTAACCTACCAGATCTAACGAGCTCATTACCTTCAGACACGGTTTTCCTGTGCACTTCAACCATCCTACTAAGCACACACATAGGCCCTCATTACAACCCTGGGGGTCGGTGATAAAGCGGCAGTAATACCGCCAACAGGACGGCGCTAACAAAAATGGAATTATGACCACAGCGGGCACCGCTCACACAGACAGCCAATTTAACACACAGCGGTAGCAACACGCACTGCAGCGGTGACCGCCAAAAGCCAGGCGGAACACAAAGTACCGCCTACTTTATTACAACAGGCCTATCCGCCACCTTTTCCGGGGCGGTACCAATGACATCAAATGCACGACAGAAACAGTGCACAGAAGGGAAATGACTCACACCTGGAGACTCAAGAAAGAACTGTGCCGCCATGGAGCCCGAGTTGCAGGTGATCCCAATAATCATCTATCTCCTTCTTCACCATGAATATCAACAACGGCGAAGATGACCACGGTGAGTACTGCCGCCTAGCACACAAGGGAGGGGGAGCAAAAAGAGAGTGACATGCAACACGCAACACCCCATCCCCAACACCATACATACAAACAGATGCAGTAACATTACATATACATCCCGTACCCTTAGGAATAATGTAAGGACAAAAGGAATTGATTAAAGTGAGTGTAATAAGATAAAATGCTAGAAAATTGTGCTTCAAAATCAAAACAGTGTACACATATATGCAAATGGAGGGACACAGCCCAGTCCACAATGTCCGTGGCCTACAGGGCCACATCACATAGGCCAAGGCCCCACTTGACTCCAGCAACAACACAAAGAGAACACTTCAGGGGCATTAGGTAGAAAATACCCAGACACCTCAGGGGGACGGGCAACGGGGGGCACCTCAGCCGGAAGACAGAACAACACCACTGGTCCTGGAGGGGGCAAGATGCCCATCACACTGTCCTGGGGAGTGCAAAGCCACAGTCTCTCTAGTGGGTGGTCTGCCCACCACTGCCTGGTCGTGAGGAGTGCAAAGCCACAGTCTCTCTAGTGGGCGGTCTGCCTACATCTTGTTCCTGGGTAGTGCAAAGCCACAGTGTCTCTAGTTGGTTGGTCTTCCCACATCTATGTCCTGGGGAGTGCAAAGCCACAGTCTCTCTAGTGGGTGGTCTGCCCACATCTTGGTCCAGGGGAGTGCAAAGCCACAGTCTCTCTAGTTGGTGGTTTGCCCACATCCTGGTCCTGGGGAGTGCAAGCCACAGTTTCTCTAGTGGATGGCTTCTCCAATTATTCTGGAGGGGGCTTTGTGCCCAGTGTGCTTCATCCTGTCACGGAGGGAGTGGGTCTATGCATGATGCCTTTATCCTGTGGAATAGCAGCATCCCATATGTGATGGCTCAACTCCAGAGGCACCAGGGGTGGCTAATAGGTGAGCCCATAGTTCTCACTCAGTATATGTTGGTGTATGAGTATGAGGTTTTCCCTAAGGGTTAGTGTTTGGCTAACAGGTATCCCTCGATATTTGCAGTTGACTCTGATTACCCTAACTTCTCATGGCTGCTGAACCCTGTGAGGAATCCCAGGACAAGGGTAGAGGAACGTTACAATGAGGCACATGTGCGGACAAGAAGGATTATAGAGAGGACATTCGGCCTCCTGAAGGCCAGGGTTCAGTGCATCCATCTAACAGGTGGTTCCCTGTGCTACTCACCCAAGAAGGTCTGCCAGATCATCATGGCATGCTGTATGTTGCACAACCTTGCCTTGAGACGCCAGGTGCCTTTTCTGCAGGAGGATGAGGCTGGAGATGAGCGTCTGGCAGCAGTGGACCCTGTGGACAGTGATGAAGAGGAGGCAGAGGATGAGGATGAGGACAAATGAACAGCAATCACACGATAGTACTTTCAGTGACACACAGGTAAGACACTATGGGGGTCATTCTGACCTCGGCGGTAAAATGCCCTTACCGCCGGTCAGAAGACCGCCATAACACCGCCGCGGCCGCGGTCAACCGCCACGGTCATTCTGACCCATAACGGCCAAACCTCCAAAAATCCGTCCTCCACTGCAGCCCGCCACATCGGCGGGCAGCGATAAACTGGAGATGACCAAACCTCCACCGTCACGCCAACAGAAATACGCCCATGCCATTACGACCCACGAATCCACACGGCGGTCATTCAAACGCGGTATTCCATTGGCGCTACACACCGCCGCGGTCAGAATACACACACATCACCAAAACACAGACACATTGGACAATTTGAAAAACACACACCTGATACACATACACACACCACTCCCACACAATCAACCAACTATAAAACACACACCCACATCACCCACAAACCCCTGCGACCCCAAATACTGAGAGAAGGAGAGAGAGACACAGCAGACAATCCAAAGGAAGACACACTGAGGCACACTACACCATCACACACACCACATAGTAGCACAAAGCACCACTCACCAACACACTTCTCATCACATACACCACCCCACACCTCACCCACACCACCCCATGGCACCCCAAAGGCATCCACGATTTTAGGACCAAGAACTCCGGGTCATGGTGGAGGAAATCCTAAGAGTGGAACCCCAGCTCTTCGGCTCGCAGGTGCAGCACACCAGTATAGCCAGGAAGGCGGAGCTATGGCAGCGGATCGTGGACAGGGTCAACGCGGTGGGACAGCATCCCAGGAATAGGGAGGACATCCGCAAAAGATGGAACGACCTACGGGGGAAGGTCCGGTCGATGGTCTCGAGGCACAACATCGCAGTCCAGAAGACTGGCGGCGGACCCCCACCCACCCCTCCCGAATTTACATCGTGGGAACAAGACGTCTTGACCATCCTGCATCCTCAGGGCCTCGCAGGAGTAGCCGGAGGAATGGACTCTGGTAAGTCCCATCTCAACTACTATATCCCCCACACCCCACCAGCATGCCAACCCACACCCCCACCCTCACCCCCAACCCCCCAGCACACATCCTTCCTGACAATGTCTCACCAGCACAACCCACCCATCCCAACACCAACTCCTGCATGCCAACACAAACCATGGGCACCCATCACCTAAGCATGACCACTGCACTAACCCCTCCCCCCCACTAAATACCCTCACAACACCTCCCTCCAGGGAATGCCTGCACTGGGGGACAAGGGCACCCACAACACGCATGCTATTGCACACACAGAAACAATAACCAAACTCTCTTACCCCATGCAGGACCCGAACGACAACACACCAGCCAGGAGGGTCCAGAAGTCTCCATCCCACCACCGGAACAGGCCCACACTGAGGATAGCAGCTCTGTCGACAGTGAACCTGATGACCAGCCCGGACCATCGGGGACCTCTGGGCAGTCGGTTCCCCTCACCCAGACACAGGCCACACCAGACCCGACCCCCTCTGCCGACACCAGCACAGCTCCCACCCAGCGGGCCCATGCCTCTGTCTCTAGGACAGCTCAATCAGCGGTGTGTCTGCCACTACAGGGCACCCAGGCTAACCCGACACCCCAACAACAACAGGGACCTGGGGGCAGTGGGAGCGGGCACACCGGCCAGGGGACAGAGGCCGGGGGAAACCGGGCAGCTCGGAGGGCTGCTGTGCGACAGGGGGGGGAGGAGAGGCCCAGGGAACCCACTCTCCAAGAGGCCCTCACCACCCTCATGGGGGCCTACCACCACTCCCAAGAAACGATGGCGACGGTACTGGCCAGGTTCACTGAGATCCAGGCACAGCAGGAGGAACGCTACATGGGCTTCAGGGAGGAGCTGAGAATCATCGGGACCGCAATGGGGACCATCGTCCTGGCCCTCCACAGGATAGAGGACGCGTTGCGGGACCATGGTGCACCACACAGGGCCCCTGTCACTAGGCCGGACCAGGAACAGCCTACCACCTCCGCCGGCGCTAGTGGACAGGAGGTCCCAACACCTCGACAGCCCCCCAGAACCCCACCTCCTGCTGAAGAACAACCACCCCGTAAGAGGAGCCTGAGACCAAAGAAAAAGACAGAGTAGGATGTCAAGACCCCCGCCAGCAGGACATACCCCCTCAAGTCTTCCCACTGTCCCACATTGCCACCCTGTCCAACCATGAACTGCCTATGCTCCATCCTTCCACAGGCAAAAGAACAATGCACCTGTGAGACTGAGAACTGGACTCTGCCATGGATATTCCTCCACCCCCACCCATCACCCTTAGAATCACATGTACCGGTATCTAGCACTGTAAATAAATCACTTTTTGCACACAAACCTGTTTTGAGTCATGCTGTATTATTAACAAAGGGATAACATATTACTGTTCAATTTCTGTCCTGTCAATTAGTCATGACAACATACCAATGTCAATACGCTGTATTTCATGGGCGAACCAAGCAGAAGTCAGGTACTGAGTCAGACAGCACTGAGAAGGGAAGGGAAAGGCATAAATTAATAAAAAACATCTGTGGGGAACTACAGAAAGTATAGATGCAGGAGGCTAGAAGCAATTGTGAAATGGCGTGGGTGATTCTTACCTGGGTGTTACTGGAAATACTGTTGTATCACTCTGTCCCTATTGTCTGTGTCGTCCTCAGAGTCTTCCTCCTCTTCACTCTCCACAGGCTCCACGGCTTCTACAACACCACCATCTGGACCATCCTCCTGCAGGAAAGGCACCTGGCGTCGCAAAGCCAGGTTGTGAAGCATACAGCACGCCACGATGATATGGCACACCTTCTTTGGTGAGTACATTAGGGATCCACCAGTCATATGCAGGCACCTAAACCTGGCCTTCAGGAGGCCAAAGGTTCGCTCAATCACCCTCCTTGTACGCCCATGGGCCTCATTGTAGCGTTCCTCTGCCCTTGTCCGGGGATTCCTTACTGGGGTCAGTAGCCACGGCAGGTTGGGGTAACCAGAGTCACCTATTAGCCACACACGTTGTCTCTGTAGCTGCTCCATCACATAGGGGATGCTGCTATTTCGCATCACATACGCGTCATGCACTGACCCTGGGAACTTGGCATTTACATGGGAGATGTACTGGTCAGCCAAACAGACCACCTGGACATTCATCGAATGATAATTCTTTCTGTTTCGGTACACCTGCTCATCGTCTTTTGGGGGTACCAAAGCCACATGGGTCCCATCAATGGCACCAATGATGTTGGGGATATGTCCAAGGGCATAGAAATCACCCTTCACTGTGGGCAAGTCACCCTCCTCGGGGAAAATGATGTAGCTCCGCATGAGTTTCATCAGGGCAGACAACACTCTGCTCAAAATCTTTGAAAACATAGGCTGAGACATTCCAGATGACATGGCCACTGTGGTCTGGAATGACCCACTGGCCAAAAAATGGAGGACTGACAAAACCTGCACCAGAGGGGGAATCCCTGTGGGTTGGCGGATGGGGGACATCAGGGCTGGCTCCAGCTGGGCACACAGTTCATGGATAGTGGCACGGTCAAGTCGGTATCGAAGGATTATATGGCGTTCTTCCATTGTCGACAGGTCCACCAGCGGTCGGTACACGCGAGGATTCCTCCTTCTCATCCCAAGTCCCAGCGGACGGTGCCTAGGAAGGACAACATGGAGCACAGAGTCAGCCAAACCACAGGTACGTACAGACAGCTTGCACAGTTAAAGAATGGCAATGGGTTGAAAGGCGTGTATGTGTGGCAATGCAAGGCCTAGGCCTGTGTGTCGCAGTCAAAATTAAGCCATGTGGGCCCTTGAAATGGCGGCTGCCTGACCTGTGAAGTGGGACAATGGGATGTGAGGTCACTGCGCTGGCGGGGCACACCGTGGCGGTAGGCGGTCGAAGACCGCGGCGCAAAGCCGCATTGGTTAACATTGAAGCCTATGGGTTTCAGGAGCCAATAACGAAGTGCGCCGGCGGTCGCGGTACGCACCGCCGCGGTACGCACCGCCGCGGACGTGACCGCCATTTTCTATCTGCTTAATCACTCGAGACCTGATCATCCACAGGAGAGGACCTATACTGCAAGTGCTGCTGTGACCTCAGTCTGGAAGATACAATGGCTGCTGTGACTGGGGAAAGGGCCCCTGCCTTCACGTCTGAAGAATTGGACAAGCTCGTGGATGGGGTCCTCCCCCAGTATGCGCTACTCTACGGTCCTCCAGACCAACAAGTGAGTACCCCGGGTGCTAATGGAATGGGCTATGCCTGTGTGGATTGGGGTGGATGTAAGTTGGTGGGGTGGGGTGGGGGGCGAATGAGGAGTGCAACGCCCGACAGATGAGAGCATGTGCCATATGGCAAAGTGGGTGGGGGGGGCCAATTACATCTAACATGCAGGCCATTGATGATTTCCTCCTTTCCACCCTGTACATGTCTAATAGGTCAGCGCCCATCAGAAGATCGATATTTGGCGTGCCATCGCCAAGGAAGTCCGGACCTTGGGGGTCCACAACAGACGGGGCACCCACTGCCGCAAGAGGTGGGAGGACATCCGCCGCGGAACAAGGAAGACCGCAGAAACACTGCTGGGGATGGCCTCCCAACCTAGGAGGGGTGCCAGTCGCACCATGACCCCCCTGATGTCCCGGATCCTGGCGGTGGCCTACCCTGAATTGGATGGGTGCTTTAAGACATCACAGCAGACACAAGGGGGTGAGTATCAGCACATTCTCCTATGTTTCTGCGCAGTGGAGGCGTCTGGGTGGGGGAGGAGGGCTGTGGGTGACATTAGGCCAGGGCGCTTTCTGTAGTGTAGTCCTCTCCCTTAGGCATGGCCCTGTGCCCCCGGCCCCCACCTCTGTAGGGTGACAAGTACAGCCATTGAAGGTCCAGCATCTCCCATGTGCGCGTTTGACGTCTCTTGGCCTGTTGTCTTAGTCAGTAGTACTGAGTAGTGTACCCCGAATGCGCGGCTTAGTGCATTAGGCACCTGTGTCTGTCCTCTCCGCCAACGGTGTTGACATTGCATGCACTCAACCTGGTCTTCTTTTTTCTCCCCCCACCCTTTCTCTTCATCTTCTTGTGCATGTGTGCATTAGCATCATCAGGCGGAGGAGATATGGCATCGGAGCACGAGGGAGCTGCAGGACACAAGGCCCCGGTGGGCCCAGGAACAGACACCGAGGGCACCAGTGATCCGGAGGGCGAGGGGAGCACCACGACGGGGACCGCTGGTGAGAGCAGCGAAAGCGACACGTCCTCGGATGGGAGCTCCCTAGGGGTGGCGCCAACATCCGTGCCCCCCGCCTCTACAGGTACAGCCGCCACCCAGCGCACCAGCCCCGCCCTCCCAGCAGCCCCTCAGTCTTCGCTCCGTGCCGCTTCGCCCAGGAAGGCGCGCGTTTCCTTCGCCCCAGGCACCTCAGCCCCTGCCCCTGTTGCCCCTGCTGCCCTCAGTGCGGAGCTCATTGACCTGGTAAGGACGCTCATTGTTGGGCAGACAACCCTTCTGAATGCCATCCAGGGTGTGCAAAGGGAGGTGCAACAGAGCAATGCGTACCTGGAGGGCATTCATTCGGGTCAGGCTGCCCATCAACGAGCGTTCACTGCTCTGGCCTCAGCACTGACGGCAGCCATTGTCCCTGTTTCCAGCCTCCCTCTTCTGACTGCCTCCAGCCTGTCTCTGTCTCCTGTTCCTCAGCCTATCCCATCCACACCATCAGACCAGCCTGCACACACCTCAACACCCAAGAGCAGCTCATCCAAACACAAGCACCACAGATCCCGCAAACACTCACCCGAGCAACACCCAGATGCAGACATGCCAACAGCCACTGCCACCCCTGCGTCCCCCTCCTCCTCGTCTCCCTCCTCCCTCCCTGTGACGTCTACACTCACACCTGCATGCACCCCAACATCAGCCAGTGCTTCCATCACCACCTCACCCTCCAGTACAGTCCACACTCGTGCAGTCACCACCCCCACTGCCATGTACACATCCCCTGTGTCCTCTCCCACTGTGTCTGTCACCCCCTCTTCCAAGACACACAAACGCAGGCAGCCACCCACCCAACAGCCATCCACCTCACGACAGCCTACAGCACCAGCACCTTCACCCAATGACAGCACACCTGACTCTCCTACAACCACCTCCTCTACCTCCACTTCCATCTCCACTACTCCTACCCTTTACCTTGGCCCTAAAAAACTTTTCCTGGCTAACCTTAACCTCTTTCCCCCCGATGACCCCCCCCATCCATCTTCAAAGAGTCCCAAGAGCACCGCAGCCACCACCAGCCCAGCTTCGGGTGTCACTGTTGTGCCTGGGTTCTGGAGCCCACCCTTTGCCAGCAGTGACACATCGAGCTGCAGCAAGGACACGTCCAGCCCCCCCCCCCGGCAAGAGGACCCGCAAAACCAAGGACCGCCGTGCGAGGACTGACAGGGCTGCCCCCAAGGAGCAATGTGCGGCCACTTCACCACCCACACCATCTGGGGGAGGCAAGGGCCCGAGAGCCCGATCAAAGGAGCGGAAGGGCAGCAGGAGCGCGGAGAAGGTGGACCCCACATGCCACATCCCAGCTGGGAAGGAGGACACTAAGGAGGCCAGGAGTCCGTCCCCGAAGGGTCCAGATACGTCACGGTCCGAGGGCGACTGAACAGGGAGTCCAGGCCAGGTCTGGCTCCCTTGACCTGCTGGATGGGCACCGCTGAACAGGGCCCGCGGTGCAGACGAGCACCGCTGAACAGGGCCCCGCCGTGGAGATAGGCACCGCTGAACAGGGCCCGCGGTGCAGAAGAGCACCGCTGAACAGGGCCCCGCCGTGGAGATAGGCACCGCTGAACAGGGCCCGCGGTGCAGAAGAGCACCGCTGAACAGGGCCCCGCCGTGGAGATAGGCACCGCTGAACAGGGCCCGCGGTGCAGAAGAGCACCGCTGAACAGGGCCCCGCCGTGGAGATAGGCACCGCTGAACAGGGCCCGCGGTGCAGAAGAGCACAGCTCAACAGGGCCCCGCCGTGGAGATAGGCACCGCTGAACAGGGCCCGCGGTGCAGAAGAGCACCGCTGAACAGGGCCCCGCCGTCTCAAGCACCGCTCCGCTGGGCCCTTCCTCTCAAGCACCGCTCCGCTGGGCCCTTCCTCTCAAGCACCGCTCAGCTGGGCCCTTCCTCTCAAGCACCGCTCCGCTGGGCCCTTCCTCTCAAGCACCGCTCCGCTGGTCCCTTCCTCTCAAGCACTGCTCCGCTGGGCCCTTCCTCTCAAGCACCGCTCCGCTGGGCCCCGCCGTCTCAAGCACCGCTCCGCTGGGCCCCGCCGTCTCAAGCACCGCTCCGCTGGGCCCTTCCTCTCAAGCACCGCTCCGCTGGGCCCTTCCTCTCAAGCACCGCTCCGCTGGGCCCCGCCGTCTCAAGCACCGCTCCGCTGGGCCCCGCCGTCTCAAGCACCGCTACGCTGGGCCCTTCCTCTCAAGCACCGCTCCGCTGGGCCCCGCCGTCTCAAGCACCGCTCCGCTGGGCCCTTCCTCTCAAGCACCGCTCCGCTGGGCCCCGCCGTCTCAAGCACCGCTACGCTGGGCCCCGCCGTCTCAAGCACCGTTGATGGTTCATTGTGCCCACCATGCCTCCTCCTTGACCAGTGGAGACTGTCATCCACATGATGGACTGTGGCTTTGCACTCCCCAGGATGGTCCAGTGGGCAGGCCACACACTGTAGAGACATTGAGAGACTGTGGCTTTGCACTCCCCAGGTTGGTCCAGTGGGCAGGCCACACACTGTAGAGACATTGAGAGACTGTGGCTTTGCACTCCCCAGGATGGTCCAGTGGGCAATCCACCCACTGCAGAGACTTGAGAGACTGTGGCTTTGCACTCCCCAGGATGGCACAGTGGGCAGCCCACCAACTGTAGAGACATTGAGAGACTGTGGCTTTGCACTCCCCAGGATTGAACAGTGGGCAGGCCACCCACTGTAGAGACATTGAGAGACTGTGGCTTTGCACTCCCCAGGATTGAACAGTGGGCAGCCCACCCACTGTAGAGACATAGAGAGACTGTGGCTTTGCACTCCCCAGGATTGAAAGGTGGGCATGGTGGCTGCTCGTGGATCTGGCGTCGTCGACTCATGTGGCTGTGGTGCCCCCCCCTTCCCTTCCCCCTGAGGTGCCTGTAGTTTTTACATCTGATGCCCCTGCAGTGTTCTCTCCAAAGGACTCAGGTCTCCTGTGTGGGCTTTGCCCTTGTTTCTCAAGACTTTGGCCCACGGACATGCTGAATTGGTAGGATGTGCAGGACTTGGTACTTCAGTCATACACTGATGTGTATGTCATTAGTTTTGTTGTGGATATCTTTCATGGTTGTACGCTAATTTTCTGGAGCTTTTTGGTACATAAATATTTATTCCAAATATGATTATGTCCTAGCATTTTTCAGGGGTGTTTGGGTGGTGTCACTGTGACTTGGTGCTCTGCATTGGTGAGTACATGATTGGGGGGGGGGGGGGTCGCATATGTGTGTGCCCGTAACCTTTCGTCTTCCCCCTCCCGTGTGTCGTAGGTGCAGTACTCACCGTTGTCGTCTGCGCCGGACTTCGTACTCGTGGTAGATGAGAAGGTAGACGAGAGCAGGTATGATGTTCAATTCGGGTTCCATGCTGTCCTCCGTCCTCGTGGAGTGCGTAGAGGTGAGCGTTTTCCCGTTCGTAGTCTGTTTCCGCCGTGTTTTTATCGGCGGTGCTCCCGCCCCGGAAAAGGTGGCGGATTGGTGAGTTATGATAGTGTGGGCGGTACATTGTCTGCCTCCTGCCTGTTGGCGGTGACCGCCGCGCTGTTTGTCTGTACCGCCGCGGCGGTCGGAGTGTTAAGTTGGCGGGCTGTGTTGGCGGTTCCCGCCAGGGTCAGAATTCCATTTTTTGGACCGCCAGCCTGTTGGCGGGTTGGCCGCCGCTTTAACACCGACCGCCAGGGTTAGAATCACCCCCTATAACTTCACCTTCCATTGACAGTTATGTGTTGGATATTGTCACTGGCAGGCTGATTTTCCCACTACTATGGCCACTTACTGGACCCTTTGGAATGTCTATTTTCAGATATCTGTGCCCCACTCTGGCTCGTGGTGTGTTGACTGCAGCCAACTACAGGTCATACCTATGTATACATTACTGAACAGTTAAATTGCAATGTTTATAGTTTGTTAAACAAATACATAGTTCAATCAATTGACAGACTCCATACTTATATTTGTTACAAGGGTGTTTATGTGCTAATAAGTGGAGGGGGTATTGCAATGGTCTGGGGTGGTGGTGGAGGAGACTCCAGGGTAAAGTTCAAGTCTATTTGTATCACATGTGCATTTTCCCATTGGGCATAGGTAGTGGAGCAATGGCAGTTCAAGGTGGACAGGGTGACATAGTAGGACACAAGGGTGACACTCAGGGGAGTCTTATTTCCTGGCAGGGGCCTTGGCAATATTCTCTGGCTTCTACCTGGATCGCAGGGACCACTTGCGTGGTGGTTCTCTTTCTGCAGGGGAAGGGGTGCTGGTGGCCTGTTGTTCATGTTGCGGGGCCTCCTGTCCACTACCGTCAGCGGAGTTGGAAGGATGTTCATCAGTGTGGCTAGTGTCAGGGGCCCGTTGGTGTGCCACTGCCTCCCTCATGGTGTTGGCCATGTCTGCCAGCACCCCTGAAATGGTGTCCAGGGTGGTGTGTATGTCCCTCAGGTCCTCCCTGATTCCCAGGTACCGTCCCTCCTGCAGCCGCTGGGTCTCCTGCAACTTGGCCAGCATCTGGCCCATCGTCTCCTGGGAATGGTGGTATGATCCCAGGAAATTGGTGAGTCCCTCGTGGAGAGTCGGTTCGCTGGGCCTGTCCTCCCCCTGTCGCACAGCAGTCCTCCCAGCTTCCCTATTGTCCTGCACCTCTGTCCCGTGGACCGTGTGCCCACTGCCACTGACCCCAGGTCCCTGATCGTCCTGTGTTTGTGGGGTTGCCTGGGATCCCTGTAGTTGAGGACACACTGCTGAGTGACGTGTCCTGGGGACAGTGGTATGTTATTCAAATTGTCCGATGTGGTGTTGTTTTGCATGTGTGTGTGTATTTTGAACGCAGCAGTAAGTATCGCCAATGGTTTACAGTGGTTGAATGTCCGCTGCAGTGATTCGTGGGTCATAATGCTGTGGGCGTAGTTCTGTTGGCGTAACAGTGTGGGTTTTGCTACTGCCAGTTTATCACTGACCTTTGGGCTGGCGGACTTGTGTGTGTGTCTGTATAGTGACGGATTGCTATGTGTGGGTCATAAAACCACACATAGCAAACCACAACAACGGCTGTATGTTGGTGGCAGTCAGCATGGCAGGAAGCGGCCAATGTCATAAGGAGGGCTATAGTCCTTTGCTGCTTACATTGAACTGTGACCATACATTTCTCTAATGTATGGAACTATGGTAATATAGGCAAACAAATTGTTACCTCAAATAACATTTGATGCAGACGTCACCCAGGGGGCATGGCCTGTCTGCCTTATGTCTTACTTTCTCTGTCTTGCTATATTATGTGCCACTGTATGATGCTAAGCAGCAGTTTTGACAATATAGGTCACATAAATTACATTAAACTTCAATATACTAGAAGACATACTTAATGCTTTTACCTTAATCCTTTCTATACAAAGAGTTTTTGTAAAAATCAAGACAAGTCATTGTCAAGTTAAAAAAGATTATAATTTCCTTCCTTCAGACAACCAAACATAATTACTTTTCTTTGCCTCACAAATAATCACTTTGGTCTTCCCTGAATTGCTGGCTAATACATATACAAGCAATTCTTTATGTTTGAGTTTTAAGGTTTAAGAAAAGTAACCACTAAATTGTCTGAGAAGAGAAAAAAGTCAGTGCCACTTTATCCCATTTTGGTGAAGGAGAAACAGCATTTGGCAGATCTGCCTAAAAATGTGAGAATGTCTGTCAACATCACCCCTGTTTCATTATTACATATATTATTGAGATCTTTCTAGTTAATCTTCATTTATCAGCAAGCTGTATTTGGGTCCAAATATCTCTATTCAGTGATAATGTGGCTACATGTAAGCCTGGCAAACTATTTCATTGTGACTGCTAACTCAACAGTAAGGATCAATATGCTGAATCAAATTCTGGTTGATAGTTTTAGGACCTCTGGGCAATGTTTGAAAGCAGCGGTTCTTAATCTGTTGCCCAGAGACCCCTGGGATCCAACTACACCTGGCCAGGGAGTGTGCGACTGCTTACAAATTTGAATTATAGTAACAGATTAATAATGTGTATATAAATGAAGTAGCAAAATGTAATATTGAAATTTCTAAATGTTCTGTAAACGGGAAGGATTTGAAAATTAAGTGTCTGATTACGAGTTTGCCTGGAACTGTACTACCGTCGAAATGGCATCTGATTCCCTAGCTACCTAGTTGGCGGCCTGCCTGCTGAATTAAGAGGTTGGTGGATATGTTGAATGAGAGACCACCTGAGTCCTGCTACCTACGTCAGCCATTCGCCGACTGCTTCAATGGAAGCATGGAGAATAGCCACAGTCAGAGGCAGTACAGACAAGGTTTCCTTCATCCAGATTGCAAAGTGCCTTTCTGTTGAGCCTACTGTGGTGGGGAGACCATCTGCTTTGAAATGGCAGAATTGAAGGAAATTGGGTGCAAGCTTACCATTTCCTTCTTTCCCCTTCAGTGTCCAATGTGGACTCCTTTTGTATTGGGCCTCCCTTCACAACAGCACCCCAAAGAAAACGACCCCATGGGGGCGGAAATTCAGGTAAGTAAGTTTCACAGTATTCTCCATTTGACTGGACTGGCCAAATATGGTCTAGATTTCAGCAATGGAAATTTCTCATACAAGGTATTTATCCACGTGTCATGCATATATGTAAATTTTAAAATTTTTAATTCACAATTTACACGCCCGCATCAACACATATGGGAAAATATGTCTTAAATTGCTGACCGCATCCTGCACCATTCCCTCGACATCAGTAACACAATTGCTGGGACAGCAGTAACATCAAAATACAGCGATGAGAGATAGACGACTCCATGGAGTCATTGGGACAACCCCGAGGTGGTATGGCAGTCTGACCACCAAACTCATAATCAGTCCCTTATTTGGTACACTGTAATTTAGTTGTAGGAGCAGTGCAAGTGCATGAAACAGAATATAAAATAGACGCTTCATGGCCTCAACTGATTTCAGGAAATCTCCTACCTTATCATTAAAATGTACAAAAAATATATTTATTGTATTTGTTTACTCAAATAAAATGTCATTATTTGTGTATTTGCTTGATGACAGCTTGTGTCAGTATTTTTATGTATTGTTTTACAATCACATTTACAAAATATCTTAAGCGGGAGTTCTGGCTTCCAGTAATAACTCTGTGGGGATCCCTGGCTTCAAATAATGATTTTTTTCAGGTCCACGGGTACAGTATTTATTAAGGTGGAGTTCACAGAAGTCAAAATGATGAGTCACTGTTTTAATACAAAAATAAACTCGATCTATAGCAGAGCTACCTGCATGAAACCAACCTACCCTGTACTATTGAATTGACATATTGTTAGTCAGCCATTCTTGTGAATGTGTTAGTATAACTTTTGAAAATAGCTAAACAATGAAAATCTATGAAGAAAATAAAACAGTACATGAACTAAAGAACAGCATCCTTTTCTGAAAATAGATTTTGTTATTGTCCCACATTAATATTCTGAAATGATCTACCTAAAAAAGTTGCACAGTTGTTCGATTCACTAATCTTGTTCAGCCTAAACATGCAGCCTGGTGTATTTTCTGGACCAACCACTTTTGATAGATTCATATTCTTAATGATTTTTCACCCTTATAGACTCTACCATTATTTAATATATACAGTCCTTGTCAGCTCCTCTGGGTGTCACTGGACCGTCATATATAGTATCCATTCCTCCTGAGGGATGATAGGTTTCAGGCTCAGAGATGTTACATGGGTACTTCTGCTTAGAACAGCAAGGAAACTGCACAATTCTCCAACTTATGTGCTATTGGAAATGGCCCTTTCTGCATGGTTATCCCAAAACCTTTTACCTTTCTTCTTCTATTTTTCTATTTCTCCTTCTATTGGCCTTAGGACTCTTGGCACCTTACCACTGCTAATCAGTGCAAAAGTACAAGTGCATGTGTTCTCTCCCCTAGAACTTGGTAGAATTGGCTTACACCTGTTTGGTTTATTTAGTTTACCTGTAAGTGTCTTGGAAAGTGGTATACCACATATCCAGGGCCTGTAAATTAAATGCTACTGGTGGGCCTGCAGTGAGGATTGGGCCACCCACAGAAGTAGCATTTCAAACTTGTTTCTGGCCTGCCACTGCAGGGCCTGCTTGCAGAGTTTACTGCCACATTGGCATGACAAGTCAAACCACTTGCCAAGGTCTAAACTCCCTTTTTGCTACACCTACATCAGTCCTAAGGTAGGCCCTAGATAGCCCCCGGGGCAGGATGCTGTGTATGTATAAGGTAGGACATGTACCTTTTATGTTTTTTCATGTCCTAATAGTGACAAACAGACTATTTTGTTTGTAACTACTGTGAGTGCTACTCCTCTCATAGGTTTGTGTTGGTAATGCCCTTATATATGTCTAAGTGATAATTTATGCTCTGTGTGGAGTACAGTGGACATGTTTGGTATGTTTGAAATGGTAGTGAGAAGTCCTGCTTACTGGTATAGGTGGATGTTACGTTACTATTTCAGATATGCCACTTTTAGAACAAGGGCAATTCTCTGTGCTTATAACTCTAGTGCTTTGCAGCCTGCCTCCAATGCACATCTGGGGCAGAGTGACAGCTCCACTTGGTGCAAACTTTCCAGACAGCCCTAATTCAGGAATGGCTGGGTGTGACAGAAGAAGCATCTGCATACTGACATGGGATGGGGAGAGGGGGAGGGTCATTCACACCTTACATGTCAATAGGTTGTGTACTGCCCTCACACTATGGGCTGATTACCCACCACCTATTGCCTAGAGACAGAGCTGGGTTGAGAAGGGGTTGTGTATCACTTGAAAGGGTCAGTTGAAGGTACCCCCTCAACGAAGATACTTTTAGAGTATGAGTAGAGGGACTCTGACCCATTGATTTTTAAAGCACTTTTCGGGCTGGTACGGAACCTCTGCTATAAGGACTGCTGGACTCCACAAATGACTCTTCTGTTGTTGCCTTGCTACCTGCTGCAGCTGGGTGGGGTAAAGGGATTTCGGGATTGATCTTCTGCTTGTTACCCTGTTGTCAGATATTTTGTGACTGTTGGTTACCAGATCCTAGGGGACTGCCAGGAGGAACCACCATTATTGCCCTGATGTGCTGGCCTGCCTGCTTTGCCCCACCTAGTGTTCGCCAGTGACTGGCTAGATGGCCCCTGCTCCCTCAGAGCCCCCGTGCCAGTGGGACTGCTGGCTGTCTCTAAGGCTGAGAGATCTTCCTCCTTCCAAATAGCATATGAGGAGTGCTTCACATGCCCACTTTGCTATATGCCATCTGTGCCTGGAGATCTCTTTGTTTTGGCTAATTCAGCCCCCCATACATGGAGAGGGGAGCCTGGGGTTCTTTCCTGTGTTATAGTGTGTGGTGAGAGCTTGTTAGTATTCTCCTCCCACTGGTGCATGCCCATCGCCCTTTTAGGATTCCTCCTCCACTACCTGTTCCTGTCAGAACCAGAAGCTGCAGCTCTGAGGGAAACACTGCTGAGGGTGCGGCCTCACTACCAGGAGAAGATGCCATACTGTCAATCTGCCAAGAGAAATCCCAGTAGTCAGGCCCCAGGAGTGGAACAGCCATGCCATCAAAGACCCAGAAGTTTTCCACTGATACTGGGAATGGCCCAGCACTGCTACGACTACTCCATGGCCCTCATTTCAACTTTGCGGTCTTTACAGAAGACCGCCATGGTGACAGCCACCAAAAGACTGTCACGGAGGTAGCAATCCACCCTCCATATAATGAGTCACAAAAACAAAATCACCAGAAAGCAGCCAGAAGTACAACCCCGCCAGAGCCAACGAAGGAGGGAGAGAGTCGCTCCCACCACCCTCACCGCCACGCCTACAACAAACCGTCCTCCAAATTACAACCCACAAATCACCACAATGGTCACTTAACAGCGGTAACCCATTGGTGGTGTGGACCGCCGCAGTCGATTTTGCCACTCCACAACAACAGAAGCCAACATTGGTCAGATTAAAAAACCCACACGTGATACACAGACACATACCATATACACCCACCAACAGCATTATAAAACACCCCCCCACACAACCCACAATTCTCTGCAAAATCCTAAAATCTACTATACATTTCCAGCCCACAAATCTCTAGAACTGCACACAAACCAGAGCCACCTATACACCCTTCACACATCACACACCACACCTCATACCTCCACACCAAACACACACAACAACACTGCACTCATTCACTACTTCACAGCATCCCACATACTCACGCAACCTGTACCCCCACCAAACATTCCACCCTCTGCACAACACACCCACTACACAATCGGCATGTCCCCACAAAAGAACCCCTGTTTTACTGATGAAGAGTTGCGGGTCATGGTCAATGAAATCGCCAGGGTAGAGCCACAGCTGTTTGGTGCAAAGGTCCAGCAGATATCCATTGCCAGGAAGATGGAACTATGGTGGAGGATCGTGGACAAGGTGAACTCTGTGGTAACCTATCCATGT
The DNA here is from genome assembly GCF_031143425.1 of Pleurodeles waltl. Taxonomy (NCBI): domain Eukaryota; kingdom Metazoa; phylum Chordata; class Amphibia; order Caudata; family Salamandridae; genus Pleurodeles; species Pleurodeles waltl. The sequence continues at coordinate 416,726,995 of NC_090438.1, read as the reverse complement.
ACAAGGGACAACATAAGAAAGGGGTGAAATGACCTATGGGGGAAAGTGTGTGCAATGGCATCCAGGCACCACATTGCCGTCATGAAGACTGGAAGTTGGCCCCCACATCCTCCCCCACAGTTAACAACATGGGAGGAGAAGCATTTGTCTAGCCTGCATCCAGAAGGCCTCACTGGAATCACTGGAGGGTTGGACACTGGTAAGTCACCATTATTACTCTACCACCACGTACACCTGCATGGCATGTCTTCCTGTCACCCTATCTCCCTTCAACCACCACCATGCCAAACTTAGAACCGCCCCATAACCCCCCTCAACAATATTCCCCTGCATGTCCAACCCACCTAAAGCACACCTCTTCAAAGTCATCATTCACCCACATGAGTAATGCATGGTCAGCATGTAGCACTACCAATCTCACAGTACATCACCATACACAAACCAAAGGTGGAAACACAACACCCATTCTATAGGGAAACCCATAAATGCTGAAAATGTGTCCCCGAATGAAAGTACAAATATCATACATGTCCACAGGTACCCCAGCCAATGCCAGCTGGAAGCATGTGCCCCGTCGACCCAGTCCTCCACCAGAAGAAGGCTCCAGTAATTACAGCTTCTCTGGATGACAGCTAAGTCTCTAGATTCTAAAATGGGCTGAGTGAAATCCTTGTACTCACAGATCCTTTCACAGACAGGTGTGCTGTGTTGCGTTGCTAGAGAGCACTGGGGGAGCATTGGAGTATGGGACAGGCATGGCTACCTTGGAGGAAAGGTAAAGGAGGAATCTTTCCACCACTAATTGAGTATATGCAGTGGCTTTGTGACCCCTAGATTAATTAAGTTGATTTGTTGGATAGGCTAGTTTGCTATGTTGGAAAAACTGGTTTGCTGTGAACTGCTGGCTCTGTGACTATGAAGTTTATCCCTGATGCTAATATATATGGACTTTGGTAATGATCCTCTAGTAGAAATTGTCAATGGAGGATGGAGGTGTCTTGGCCACAAATAGTTTTTGTAAAAATATATAATATTCTGAACCAAACTCATCAGATGGTCACCTATATCTTTGCATCACTGAAGTGGTTGTACTTTCAGATAAATGTCCAATACGGTTAATTCAACATAAGGAAACCAGCAATTTCAGTTGTTCATCTGTCTTTATCATTTAAAGTTGCTCATCACTTTGTCTGCTTATACCAGTTTGATCCACATTTGCATGTCAGTGCGATTCTGCCCCCCTTATCAGACAGCACTGAAGCAATGCTCTGACATATAACCTCTAGTTTGGGCCTGCTGAAGCTTTTCAAGAACCATATGTTTGATATTGATAGGTTAGACCTATTTTGAGACTATGTCCAGTTTCAAGACTTTTCAACTGATTCTCAGGTCCTCACCATAGTCCCCTGCAGGGTACATCTGGACTTCAGAAACCCTGTTGTGATACGACCTCCAGTTGGTTCAGCTAGACAGTTTCTCTACATAAATTCTTCTAGGAGTTGAAGGTATAATCCTTTATGATTACAATCTCCATCTTATGTTTGGCAGCTTACATTCAGGGGCTGTCCACAGCAGATGATTCAGGCACAGTTAAATTGGGGGACACAAATTGTCACTATTTTTTATTCCAATTTGCCTTTATTGTAATACAATCTTATTTCATCAGTAATCTGTCAATAGTTTAGGTCAATAATGCAATCATGCACACCTTTGGTCATTTCAAAAGTCCAAAATGTAAAAAAATACAAAGTTCTGTGTGTGTAGATTAACAAGAAAAGAACTGAAAGGCAATTAAGAAGAAAGTATGTCACATCAAAATGGCCTTGTCTAATTGTTCGGTGTACTTCCTTTAAATAACATCTACAAAAACGCTGCAATTTTGATTCAATCTGTCCAAGGCAACCCAAGGTGTAGTGAATCCTAGTTTTTTTTTATGGGATAACAGGAGTTAGCTTAGCCTTTGGCTTGCAGACTCGTGCCCCAGTCACCTAGTGACTTTTAACCTACTTAGCTTGTTCTGTCCATTTAATTTTTTAATTCATCTAAGATGGCTGCCTTGTTTATAGTTAGGTCGCTTGTTATGCTTTGCATTATCAGTGCCACCGCGCTAAGGTGTCAAGATCAAGCGACAAAGACAAACAAACAGTAGGTGTTCACACTTAGGGATTTTCCCTCTCTATACTTTTGAGGGATTTGTTTATAATAATTGCCGTGCCAAGCATGTCTGTTATCTATTGTTTGGGAACACACCTACGTCAGGGGTCCTGGTAGATCTGTATTAATACATCACACTTTAGACAGATAATCAGAGGGATTCCGAGCAGAGGACATCGCCACCATCGCTGATATTGATGCTGCACGTCGTGTTGATGCTGACCCAGTCTTCGTGTCCCTGCGGAGTCTGAGATAGAGACCTCATTTCAAGGTAACAAGGGTTCGGGGCTCCTCTCATGGACATGACATTGGCAGATTAGGTTTAACAAACCCAGCTCTCCTTTAGGTAGGAGGTTAGGCCTATCATATTAGGGTATTAGGGCATATTACACCTCTTATGTCTTTACATACTATTGCAAGATGGTGGGGGTCTTTGTAATAATGACTCTCGTCTTCACAATTCAGTTTCTTGCACTGTTCATTATCCTAATTATTGCAGCCCATGGAACATATCGCAAATTGCAGTTATGTTAAATAAAAACGATTGAAACTTTACTGCATCTTCGTTATTGCCTGTGTTTTAATGAGACATAATGCATCTGTGAGAAAGGGGTAATCTCCGTTTACCCACAACACTCACTGAGATGTCTTACTCTCGAGTCCATGCGTAAAGGCTGCCACAAATCACCTTTTACTATTGTGTTTCTGGTGAGGTGCTGCGAGTGAGCCGGTGAGGTTGGGACGACAGTTGCGACTTGTTGTAGGATAGGCATAGTCGCCTACAAACATAAATACTGTCATCCTTAAACCAGAAGTCTTGTCTAGAGCAGGAGTTCAAACTAAGACATTTATTGTAATACAATCTTATTTTATCATTAATCTGTCAATAATTTAGGTCAATAATGCAATCATGCACACCTTTGGTCATTTCAAAAGTCCAAAATGTAATAAATACAAATTTCTGTGTGTAGATTAACAAGAAAAGAACTGAAAGCCAATCAGAAACAAAGTATGTCACAACAAAATGGCCTTGTCTAATTGTTTGGTGTGCTTCCTTTAAATAACATCTACAAAAATGCTGCAATTTTGATTCAATCTGTCCAAGGCAACCCAAGGTTTCCCTAATTAAATAGGTTTGTCATTATGGAATTATCTGTGTTTGAAGTAGAGGTACTCAAACCCACATTGCATCAATTCTCTGACTCCAATTCTCATTTCCTAACACTTAAATTCATTATAAACTAACACAACGGGCAGGTCAAATGGCCTCTATCTATGGACAGGGATGATTTGGACTACCATATTTTGTTCTTTACTGACCCAGAGAAAGCTGTATTTGCTCCATCTGTCTCTGTTACAACATCCTTTGCCAACCAAGATATTTCCCTCAATACTGTGATGATGATGATTGTTAGACATGACAGTCTTTCCCAATCTTTTTGCCTGTTTGCCTCATAGTTTTGCTGTATCTTTTTGTTGGCCTTAGCATGCTGAGGACTTTACCACTGCTGAACAGTGCAAAATGCACAAGCTGCTCCCCTAAACATGGTAACATTGGTGTATCCACAATTGGCATACTTTATTTACTTGTAAGTCCCTTGTAAATTTGTGGGACATATGTCCAGGACATGAGAATTAAATGCTACTAGTGGGACTGCAGTATATATTGTGCCACACACTTATGTAGCCCTTTAAACATGTCTTAGGCCTTCCATTGCAGGGCTTTTGTGTGCATTTTCACTGCCACTCCAACTAGGTATTTACAACCTACTGCCAATATATTATATATTCCTCTTTCATTACATATGTCAACCCTAAGGTAAGCCATTGGCAGTCCACAGGACAATGGCCCTCATTCTGACCTTGGCGGGCGGCGGAGGCCGCCCGCCAAAGTCCCGCCGTCAGGTTACCGTTCCGCGGTCGAAAGACCGCGGCGGTAATTCTGACTTTCCCGCTGGGCTGGCGGGCGGTCGCCTTCAGACCGCCCGCCAGCCCAGCGGGAAAGAGGCTTCCACGATGAAGCCGGCTCGGAATCGAGCCGGCGGAGTGGAAGCTGTGCGACGGGTGCAGTTGCACCCGTCGCGTATTTCACTGTCTGCGCAGCAGACAGTGAAATACATGTAGGGGCCCTCTTACGGGGGCCCCTGCAATGCCCATGCCAGTGGCATGGGCACTGCAGGGGCCCCCAGGGGCCCCGCGACCCCCCCTACCGCCATCCGGATCCCGGCGGTCGGACCGCCGGGATCTGGATGGCGGTAGGGGGGGTCGGAATCCCCGCGGCGGTGCAGCAAGCTGCGCCGCCGTGGAGGATTCAATGGGGCGGCGGTACACTGGCGGGAGCCCGCCAGTGGTGCCGGTCCGACCGCGGCTTTACCGCCGCGGTCGGAATCCCCATTGGAGCACCGCCGGCCTGTCGGCGGTGCTCCCGCGGTCCTCCGCCCTGGCGGTCTTTGACCGCCAGGGTCAGAATGAGGGCCAATGTGTCATGTAACTAAGTGTCAGGACATGCACTTTTAGGTTTTACATTTCCTGGTAGTGAAAAACTCCAAAGTTGTTTTTCACCACTGTGAGGCCTACTACTCACACAGGCCAGCACTGGGAATTCCCTAATATACTTTTAAGCTGTAATTCCTGATCAGAAAGGTGTAGCTAATGCATGTTTCATATCACTGGAAAGTAATGAGTAATGCTCTTTACTGGTAAAGTCAGATTAACATTACTATTTTAGAAATATACCTTTTAGGAGGTGGACATTTAGCAAGACTGCCTGCAGCTCTCCTGGTGCTGCTGGACTCTGCCATCTGTGAGTCCTACCCTTCCCCGAGGTGCCCCCTCCAGTCATAGGCATCAGATGTGAGTTTGCAGCTGCTTTTTGCAAAAACTGACACATTGTCACCACTGCGCCGGTCTGTACAAATACATTGCCCCTTTGGTGCCAATACAGAGGCTGTGTGGTGACAGCTCATAAACAGCTTGCATGGCCTAAAATCAACACACTGAGCCCGCTGCTGCATCGCATTCATCTCTATAGAATCTTTCTCGATGCAAGACACGACTGTGAGGCTCGATAATGACCCAGTGACCAGCCCGTATGGAAAGACTCCCCTTTGGGGAACGCCTTCAAATCAGAATAAACACCTAGAGGGAGGAAAAATAGAATCTGATAGAGAAGCAGGCTATCGGGAGGTGTGGTGGTACCTCAAAAAGGTATTGAGTGAGGCAAAAGTCACACTAAGAACACTGAGTAGAGCAGATCTGCTGGTGGAGAAAACCTTGAAACATTAACACGATGGACAAAGAACATAACTCAGATTGATAACAGATTTCTTTAATGAGACATCAGGGTTCTGTCAGATTGGAATTGGAATATCTAAAAAGCAGACACTGTTTTGGGTCCAGTGCTACCAAACCACCCACAAGTAGCTTATAGAAAGGGGATGGCATTGAAGGACCTGTTACAAATCAATAGGAGACTTCTTTGCTTACATGAATTGCAAAGCATGCAAGTTCAGTAGAAAGGTGTACACATACCAGGTGCTGGGACATAAGACCCCTGTTTGCATTGAACATCTGATGAACTGCAACAATCAATGTGCTGTTCAATGCTTGGAGTGTCCTTGCAACAAACAATACATTGGAAGCCCAGTACACCCAGTGAGGAAATGACTGTTAGAGCACAGAAGGGGAATAACAAACAAAGCCCCCTCTTACCCTGTTGAAGACACTTTCAGGATGCTGATAATAGTAACAGGGATGTGCTTTGGTATTTTCGTCTGGATCGAGTTTCAATTGGAGAGAGAGGTGGAGACAGAATGTCTAAACTGAGGAGATTCTAATCAAGGTACACAAAATTACGAGACAGTGACACAAAATGAGCTATGAAGTGTCCTGCATAACCTGATGAGCCTCCTGGGCTTGAGTGAGGAGGGAGGAGCTGATACCTGCACATAAAATGGCTATACCTGTCCTCACACAATGCAGTTCCCAGCCCCCTTGTGTGTGTCTAGAGCCAGGCCTGGGCAAGGCAGGATCGTGTGAACAGCGGAGACTTTCCTTTGAAGATTGCCTACTTCAAAGGCAGAAATGAGTATAAGCAGTTGACTTAAAACCCCAGACTTTTAGGACACTTCTGTATCAAGAGGAACATCTGCCAAAGGGGAAGAGTTGAAGAGCTGGAGGAGGAGTACTGCCCCTTTGTTGTGTGTGATTTGCTGGGCTGGCCTGCAGTTGCTGCTTCTGCTTTGAAGAGGACAAAGACTGGATGTTGCTGTGTATCCTGCTTGAGAAGTTTCTCCAAGGGCTTGGTCTGAGCTTGCCTCCTGTTAAGAAGTCTCAGAGAAATCAAAGACTGCATCTGCCAGCTCCTGGGCTAACTTGCTGAAACCCCATGACTTGACAAGTGGTGCCACATCCAGACCCTGTGCCCATGGAAGGAGAATCTTGCAGAACTTGAGTGTAAATCCATGCACCAGAGCCAAACGGCAGAAAAAACACTGCAGTGCCTGCATAGTAGCTGAAATATCGATACATCATTGGTAATCGATGCATCGCCAGCTCAGCGTAGATTCATCTCTGCTGTGAATCTGGATTTTCCACACATCGTCATTGGGCAAAAAACGTCAACACCACTGCATGGTCCCGAGTTTGCTGTTCTGGAAACTGATGCATCATTTGCCCAGCCAGAAAGAATCAACACATTACTTGCCCAGTGGAGAAAGAATTGACACACGGCCTCACTTGCGAGTAAGGAGTCTATGTATCACTTGATTTTCTGACGCATGGTCGCACGTGCAACTTTATTTTTTACTCATACAGGACCTTTGTGCTAAAACAATGCATTCAATGATTTCTATGGATTGAGACTTTTTTTACTTTAAAAATTCAAATCTTTGCTTGTGTATGTTGGACCTTTGCCATTTCGGTCTTGTATGATTTAGATAAATATTAGCTATTTTGGTGTGGAGTCCTTTTGTGGTGTTTTAATTGTGTTGCTCTGTGTGTTGGTACAAATGCTTCACATGTTGCCTCTGAGAGAAGGGGGTGAGCAGGAGTTATCCTAGGTGTGTATCTCCCTACCCTGGCTAGAATGAGGGTTCTGCTTGGACAGAGTACAAACTGCCTGCCAACCAGAGACCCCATTTCTAGCACCCTTTGGTAGTCAGGGCAACCCCCCCAGTCATGATCTCTGGTTCCCAGCTGGGACAGAGGTTTCTCTTCCACTATCTGTGGCAGTGTTCCAGATTACCTAGCTCCCACAACTGTATTTCAGTACTATGTGCACATGTTTTTATTGCTTTAATGAATGTATTTATTGCTGTACTTCTATATTGAAATGATTTTTATCAATAATATTTGTTTTGCTTTACTTTATATATATATATATATACATACATGCAGGGAAACAGATGGAAACATTACTCCCACAAGCAGGAATCTTCTGTTTAAAGCATCTCCCTGCTTGTGGGAGAAATGCCATCTCCCACAGGATGTGGGAGCTAGGACCGCGAGGGCCTTCACCCAGTGGTCCTGTCACTCGCTCTCTCTCTCTCTCTCTTCCATCCCATAATGAGATGGAAGAAAGAGAAAGAGAAAGAGATTGTCATTGCAATGATCACTCCATGCAATGACTTCAATGTATCACATTTGCAGCATTTTTAGTACAAATGGTATAGTTAGGTTTGGCTGCAGAGCGGAACATAGTAACTTCTGGCCTGATGGTCAAGGTCGTGTGCTGAGACTCAGTAGGCTGATGATTCAAATCCTAGTATCATTTGGAAGTGTGTTTGTACATTTACTAGTATTTTGACTGTTAAATCTTCCGAGTTAGGAACATTCACGTTTTGTCCCAATCACATGTGTGGGTTGACTGTCATAGGTATGTCTGGAAGCATTACAGTAAGGAGTCACCTATGACCTAAAGGTTAGTTTCACAGACCCTCACACTGAAAGCTGAGGGTTCTACTCTTGGTGTGCCTGTGGTTGTTTTCCTTCTTTAATTTCTTTCAAATTTCAAAAATTTAAGATTCAAACTGAAAGGTAATCTCACCCTTTTAATTGACAAAAACATTCTCCTTTTCACTTTGTCCAGAAATATCTCATTCTAAGTAAATCAATCATCAAAGCCTAAAAACTCTCTATCTCTCCCTCTCACTATGTTTCTCTCTCTTTCAATCTATTTCTCCCACTCACACACCCACTCTGACCCTTACGCACCCACTCATAGACCCACTCAGACACTCACAGACCCACTCAGACACTCACACACCCATTCAGAACCTTGTTCACCCACTCACAGCCACAGTCAGACCCTTGTGCACCCACTCACAGACTCACTCAGACACTCATGCACCCACTCACAGACCCACTCAGATTATCTCATATCTATTCAGACCCACTGAAACCCTCACATACCCACTATCAGACACACACAGACATGGACACACCCACTCTGAGACCCACAAAGACATTGATGCAACAATTCTCACACAAAGACACTCTCACAGCCACTCTCACACCCAGATACACCGTGTCACACCCATTCTCAGGCCCAGAGAGACAGGCTGTAGAAACTCCTGCTACACACAGCCAAAACCCATGTGAGCGTGGCAAAGGGAAATTTCCCAACAGCTTTGTCGGCAGACGGCAGTAAGGTGGGAGCCTCTTTGATGTGCTTTAACCTGCTGGAATTGTGGCCTGAGGAACTTGGTGAGAGCTCTAGAAAACTGCAGGTCCCTGATTGTGTACGGAGGTGGCCGGCACCAGGCCAGTGCGGCTTGTGTCCGCAGAGGCACCTGTACTCCTGCAGACAAGCCACTAGGAGGGGGCCCGCACCTGTTGGATTAAACACGGATGGTAGCGGTTTATGAAGCTTGAGGACTCCAGAGTGACCCAGAGGGGGTAAGAGTTTTTTCTCTATCCCCTTTATCTCTCCCTCCCAGTCCATCTCCACTCAGTACACAGCACCTTGGCTGGCTTAAACAAGAATAGGACACTCCCAAATGTATTTTGATTCTGTATTGACCCCCTCACCACCTCAGATGTGGGAAGTTGCAGGTGGCAATCAAAGGAAACTGTCAGGAGAGCACAGTAAGGGCACATAATGCACAAGGAGAAAAGTGGTCACCCTCCTTTATGCAAGTGGGATAAGGTGGTAAGGAGGCAGGGAGGCATAGAGGAGCTAAGCAGGAGCTCAGAAGGGGATTTAAGGAGACAAGACGCCCTCTCTTTCCATCTTGAGCTGACCTACTAGGAATTAACTACAGCAGAGTCTAACAACCTGACTACCATCATCACTCAGCACCCCCACAGCTAGCCTCATCCTCACTGCGTCCAAGGTCTCCACAGGTACCTCCATGTGAGATGATTTGGGACGTTCCAGCTAACGCCTTTGTGAGTAGTGTGCTCATGCCTCTCCCCTCATCTCTCTTGGAGCCCAATAGCGTAGCTTGCTGATCAGGAGGTTTGGTGGCTCTATCAAATCGCCTGCCATAAATATCAGTTAAAGTCATGCTCCAAGGACGCTACTATCAAGCACTTAACTAAAGCATTGGCATCATGCCCAAAAGGAAAGCACATCTAAATGAATCAACAGAGGGCTTTTTCACTCATCCTCTGGCACTTCCCTCACAGGAGACTGAGCTTGAGTTTGAGCTTGATAATACCTCACCTAACAAGGAGCTTATCTTTAGTCCACCTAACAAGTCAAGGAAACAAGGGATGGAGGAGCACAGCCAAGAAGGCCCAAATGTTTCCCTATCAGCGTCCACAAAGAAGTCTCAGGGCTTGCCAAGTATACGCCTCAAGAGGAATCTGGTTTAAGAAGCCCAAGCCCTGACACAAGGATTGATCATGAATACTTTTGTAAGTCCCCCAACAAGGGAACTAACTCATCCATCTCACAGGGCTCTCAGAAGACTAATAGGCCATCAGAGTCATCATGCAGTAAGTGCACAGAAGGACCATCAGTTATAGGGCTAAACCACTGCAGAACAAACTCCTGCCTAAGGCTACAAGGGGTGATTCAGTGCAGCAAGGGGACCCTCCTACCAACCCACTACCTGGTCCCCAGGGAGCAACCCTGGTGTCAGCAGTAACAAACGAGGATAATTACCACCTGAACCAGTAGGACATAGACAACCAGAGTTTGAAAAGGGAAGTTTTTCCTAGTGAACAGCGAGTATGGGTGGTCACTGTGACGGTGTTAGCACATGACAGTGTGATTGCCCCTACCCTCTAGCCATCACCATTGGAAATTGAGTAAGAAACATAAATATCAGAGGTTAGTATCATTCAATCCCCAGCTCAATCTCCCATAAAAAATCCTGGGAGGGAAATTATATCTGAGATATAAGAACTGGGAAACATATAGGATTGCTTCATTGCAACATTGGAAGCTCAGACTGAAGCCCAAATTGAAGCATTGATGGCACAAACTCCTGTATTTATAAACAAGCATAATCCCAGATCCGTCAGCCCTATATAATCAGGAGCATCAGTCTCTCTTCAAAAAGGGCCCGGAGGCCTCTCTGTCCTCCATCAGCATTAAGCAAGACTAGATAGCCAGGACTCTCTTATGGCAATCGCAACAGATGGAGCTCCTGATAGACTTAATTCAATCAATCACCTCCGCTTTAGTGGACTGGTGCCTTAGATTAAACTTCCTAGAAAATGTTTTTGGTTGGGCAGGGGCGGACCAATCTTGCTTGTGCTTCCCTTCAGAGTGACAAATTAAGCACTTTGTATGGGATGTTATGGACACTAATCAAATGTGTCATGACTACAACTTGTGGCACAAGAAATTAAACAAACACAGTTGCCCCAGCTAGAACTCCAACAGTTAACACAACTGGCACTAAAAATAGTCTCCCCTCAGTCATGGGAACCCCAGCTCCCCTGGGAACCAAACATGGGTCTCAGGCTTCAATAAACACAGCCCACTTGTATCTCTAGCACAAATGTGGCTTTCCGTTCCCCCATACTGACTGAAGAGAGCACACATGCTCAACCTCCTCATTCAACAGTCGTATTAGGCTTACCAATCACCTCCTGTCTCTCGAGAAGGGTGAAAAAGAAACTGAAAGAAAACAGACAAAAAAAACAGCGGCTCATTAAATGGAGGATGCTGATTTCAGGGGCTTCTATAACTTTTCAAGTGGGCCATGAGGACAGCTCCTCAAAGCTTTTCCAATATTTAGCCTACTCTTCAAACCAAGCACAGAGCCTATGTAGGTTACAAACTCACTGCTCCCGTTAACGGCCTTGAAAACAACCCAAAAGTGACCACTCAAGGAAAGCACAGGACATGTGGGAGGTGCAAGTTCAGCGATTTCTGCCAATAATTTTGAAAACTCACCAAAAGTATTTACCCAAGGAACTGGCTTCAACGGCCATTATTAACTCATGAGGAACCATAATGATGTCCATACCTGGCATCGAGCCAGCAAAGGCCCCCAATGGAGCCCAGAGTGGTGAAACTGAGAGGCACCAGCTCATCAATATTAAATAATGCTCCCGTAGACGTAGCACAGGAAGGACTGCCCACAGAGGGGGTTACTAGAAGCTAGGTTCTAACTCCAAATAAGCCAGCAGCAGCTTCATGTTGTGCTACTGGGGCACAGCAACCCAAGCCAGACAGGTGAGGGCCCATGGTTCCCCTATGTGCAATGGTTCCCAGGGAACAAGCACTAATTCAACCCCTCCTCGCATCAACCTAATCAACAGCTTCCTCCCTATCAAAGGCCCTTCCGCCCCTGCAAGTGGCAGTCAAGATGCTGAATGGCCTCACAGCAGTATGCCAATCATCCCAGACCAAGTAAGCACACAACACGGAATAAATAACAATTTGGAGCAACTCTACACAACTGGTGGGCACATTGCACATCCAGGGAAGGCTAAGAGTTAGGCAGTCAGTCATAATGAACATCAGGACTGACTGACCAATGGCTGGTGTCAAAGTAGGAAGACACTCTGCCACAACTAAAACCTACTGTTCAGCAACTTGAGGCAAAATAGCCCAACAAGCATGCAATCTCCATACTACTTAAGCCGCCCTCAAGGTGCACTTAAGCCCTTACCTGTCTGATTCCAACTGACTCTAGTTCTCCAACCAACTAGGCAGAGAGAAGCCACACAACTTATCCCACAATGCATCCCTGAGGGTTCTCACGACATATTAAACACAGAAAACCACTTATGCTTGTTTCAACACATTCCTGCACCAAGGTAATTTCCTCTAATGAATTAACATCTGTAAAGTGAGCCAGGAGCTTAGGGAAAGGTACCTCAGCGCCCACAATAGCCACATGGCAATGAGTTGATCTCTGAGCCGCTATTTTGATGGAATCAATGACTTCCAAGGCCTTAGGCATTGAATTTTTAAAGCGACATCTACCAACATACCCCCACATGCTACTCCTACAAGATTCATCCAGGCTGCAAATGACCATCATGAGGAGGGCATTGGGTGCTGCCCATGACTGGCGTCCAAGTGCATAAAAAGCTTCAAACTCCTAAGAAATATTATGTGCTCAAAACCAAAGAATTGTAACATGTATGACAAAAAGCATCAATAACATAAACCGGAGCCAGATGAGTAATTTTTACTGTGGGACCTGTGAGATCTATTCCTATCCGCCATCAATCAGTTCGCTCACAGCCTCATAAATTTGCAATGGAGTCCAAGTTTACAATTACATCACGGAATGTGGCAGGTCTGAGGACAGTCTTAGTAAGTAAATCTGCAGTAGTATTTTTGCACAGAAGGGACATCATCTGCTTACAGGAAACATGAGGACTTACTCTAACAGTTTTACATGGCTACTATGAGCTCTTTAAGCGAGCAAAACAGGCCAGTTTATTTGGCTGGCCGTTGGGAGACCTCTCAATCTTCATCAAGCAAAATGGCATGTTTGAAGTCGTGCCCCTCATTCAGAACTCCCTGGCTTTACAAGTGGTAACAGTTTCTGGGCTAACACTTTGTCATAGAAAGACTCCCTTGCTCATGATAATTTGCTAACATGCAGAAATCACCAAAACTGCACAACAGATGACCTCGACAATTGCCAGGAAGCAATACTTCTGGACCATGCCTCATACAAAGACCTGTTGACAGGAGATTTTAATATCATGGACCCGGGAAGCACCTGAGCTGTTGTCCAAAAAAAGGAAAAAAGGAATAATCTCCTGCGCGCCTACAAACTAATCTCTGCTGAACAAGCATTTAAGGCTACAGATGCCGAATGGCAGCTCCCCTTTACTTTTAGAGGAATCTCAACAATAGACTATGGCCCTCATTACAACATTGGCGGTAAATGCTGCTTACCGCCGTGCAGAAGACCGCCAACACACCGCCGCGGAATTCCACCACAGCTATTACACTGGAAGTATTGATGGATCACGGTGTTTTTGTTGTCTATGTCCTCTTCTTCTGTCTCCTCTTCTTCACTGTCCACAGGCTCCACAGCTGCCACAGCACCTCCTTCAGGACCATCCTCCTGAAGAAAAGGCACCTGTCGTCGCAAAGCCAAGTTGTGCAGCATACAGCAGGCCACGATGATCTGGCACACCTTCTTTGGTGAGTAGTATAGGGAACCACCTGTCATATGGAGGCACCTGAACCTGGCCTTCAGGAGGCAGAAGGTCCTCTCTATAACCCCCCTAGTTCGCCCATGTGCCTCATTGTAGCATTCCTCTGCCCTTGTCCTGGGATTCCTCACCGGGGTCAGTAGCCATGACAGGTTGGGGTAGCCAGTCACCTGCAAATGTCGAGGGACAACTGTTAGACACACACTAACCCTTAGGGACAACCCCAGACCCAGACAACTATTCACACTGTATAGAGTCCACACCCTCACCTAATAGCCACACATGGTGCCTCTGGAGTTGCCCCATCACATAACGGATGCTGCTATTCCTTAGAATGTAAGCGTCATGCACTGAGCCAAGTAACTTTGCGTTCACATGGGAGATGTACTAGTCGGCCAAACACACCATCTTCACATTCATTGAATGGTAACTCTTCCGGTTTCAGTACACCTGTTCATTCCTGCATTGGTTAATATTGTCTCTATGGGTCCCAGGAGCCAATGATGATGTACGCCGGCGGTGACGGTACGCACCGCTGCGGATGTTACCGCCATTTACTCTCTGTTCACTCACTTGATACCTGATCTTCGACAGGAGAGGACCTACACTATAAGTCACCTTTCACTGTAGGCAAATCCTCGACCTGAGGGAAAACGATGTAGCTGCCATTGTGTTTCAGCAGGGCAGACAACATTCTGGACAACACGTTAGAGAGCATTGACTGGGACATGCCTGATGCAATGGCCACTGTTGTTTGAAAGGACCCACTTGCCAGGAAACGGAGTACTGACAGGACCTGCACTAGAGGGGAGATTGCTGTGGGATGGCGGATAGCTGGCATCAGGTCTGGCTCCAACTGGGCAGGAGCCAATGATGATGTACGCCGGTGGTGACGGTACGCACCGCTGCGGATGTGACCGTCATTTACTCTCTGTTCACTCACTTGATACCTGATCTTCGACAGGAGAGGACCTACACTGCAAGTGCTGCTGTGACCTCAGTCTGGAAGCGACAATGGCTCAAGTGTCTGGGGAAAGGGCCCCTGCCTTCACATCGAAGGAGTTGGAGAAACTAGTGGATGTAGTCCTCCCCCAGTACACGCTACTCTACGGTCCTCCAGACAAACAAGTGAGTACACTGTGAGCATGCTCTATGGGCAATGCCTGTTTGGAGAGGTGTGGATGGGAGATGGGGGGGGGGAAATGAGGCGTGCATGAAACAATGGTGAATGGATGTGCGTCAGGGCAAGGGAGGGAACGTGGGCCAATGACTGTGACGGTCTGGACGGTTATTGTTTTTCCTTTTCCCCTGTACTATTCCTGTAGGTCGGCGCCCACCAGAAGAAGGATATTTGGCGTGCCATCGCCAAGGACGTCCGGGCCCTGGGAGTCATCCACAGACCCGCTGGACCAAGAAGACGGCGGAGGGCCAGCTGGGGATGCCCTCCCAACGTGGGAGGGTTGCCCGTCGCACCATGAACCCCCTGATATTCCAGATCCTGGTGGTGGTGTATCTGGAGTTGGATGGGGACTTGAGGGCATCACAGCAGCCACAAGGGGGTGAGTACACTCACATTCATCTGATTCAGCACGCATTGGAGGTGTGTGGGTGGGGGAGGTGGGCTGTGGGTTCCCCTAGGCTAGGGCGAGCCTTGTAGGCAAGGACCCTTTGTGAGGCAGGCTCAGTGGCACCCCATCCCTACCAGTGGTAAGAGCCATCTACACCTAGTCAGGCTCCTGTGACTTGCATGTGTGCAGCAATCAGGCATAGGACTTGTACCCCATGTCCCTGTGATCAATTAGGGAACTCAAAGTGCATGGCGTAGTGCAGAGGGCTGCTGTGTCTGTAGTGTCCGCCAACGGTAGCGGTATTGCATGCACTGAACATGTCTTTCTACTTTCTTTCCCCCCTCTTTGTGGTCTCCCTGTTCTTGTGTGCATTAGCATCATCAGGCGGAGGAGCTGTGCCACCGGAGCAGGAGGGAGCTGCATCCCACATGGCCCTGGAGGGCGAGACTATGGACTCAGAATTCCCCAGTGGGACGTAGGGCGAGGGGAGCTCCACGGCGGCGACAGGAGCTGAGACCAGCGACACTGACTCCTCCTCTGATGGAAGCTCCCTTGCGGTGGTGGGCCCCTCTGTGCCCACCCCATCTACAGGTACAGCTGCCACCCCCCTACCAGCACCACCCTCCCAGCAGCCCTTCAGTGTGAGCCCAGTGGCCGCTCACCCAGGAGGGTGTAGGCATCTCCTTCCCCCCCAAGCACCTCAGGTCCTGCCCCAGTCAGCCCTGCCTCCCCCAGTGAGGAAGCCATTGACCTCCTCAGATCCCTCACTGTTGGGCAGTCTACCATTCTGAATGCCATTCAGGGTGTAGAGAGGCAGTTGCAACAGACAAATGCATACCAGGAGGGCATTCATTCTGGCCAGGCAGCCCAACAGAGAGCATTTCAGACTCTGGCCTTAGCACTGATGGCATCCATTGTCCCTGCTTCCAACCCCCCCCTCCAAGTTCCTCCACCCAGACCCAATCCCCAGTACCTCAGCCTATCCCAAGCACACCAGCAGACCAGCATGCACATACCTCAAAACACAAGGGTAGCTCTGGCAAAAATAAGCACAACACATCCCACATGCACTCACACAAGCATCATACCCAGGCACACATACCAACATCCACTGCCTCCACTGTGTCCCCCTCCTCCACATCTCCCTCCTCCCTCCCTGTCACGTCTCCACTCACACCTGCATGCACTACATCTTCAGCCACTACCTCCATCACCAGCACGCCCATCACCACACACCACTCACGTGCACTCACCACCCCCACTACCATTCACACATCCCCTGTGTCCTCTCCCAGTGAGCCCTCCTCCCAAACTGCACAAACGCAGTCACACACCCACCCAACAGCCATCCACCTCAGGACAGCCTCCAGCCCATGCACCTTCACCCAAAGTCAGCAAACGAACACCTCCAACAACCACTACCTCTTCGTCCACTCCCAAACCCTCTCCATCTACCCGTCCCAGTGTGTCTAAAAAACTTTTCCTGGCAAACCTTGACGTCTTCCCTTCACGTCCCCCACCCCTTCCATCCCCTAGGGCCCGCCTTTACAGGTCCCAATCCAGCACCTCAGCCACCACATCACCGGGAACAGTGGTGCCAGCAGTAACTGGCTTCTGGAGTGCGCCAAGCAGCAGGGCAGCCAGTGTCCCAAGGACATTCCCCCACCTCCAAATCAAAAGAAGTTGCCCACAGCCCGGAGGGAGAAGGCCAAAACACCAGCCACCAAGGGCTCAGCCAGGACAACAGTTGGGAGTGGCAAGACAGCTGTGCCACCATCCAAGGTGTGGAAGGGCCAGAGAAAGAAAGGGAAGTCGCCGCCAACTTGCACGGTGGACAAGACCGCCACCGGCACTGCCACATGCACTGCCACCACGGGCACCGCTGCCAGCACCCAGGATACTGTGCCCTTCACCTGCACCGCTGACACTGTGCCCTTCAGCAGCAGCAAGCTCAGTGAGGCTGCCACCAGCGCCGCCGCTAAGGACACCGCCGCCAGCAGCAAGCTCAATGAGGCCGCCACCAGCACCGCCGCTCAGGACACTGTCACCAGCAGCAAGCACAGTGAGGCCGCCACCAGCACTGCCGCTCAGGACACCACCACCAGCAGCACGCTCAGTGAGCCCCCCACCAGCACCGCTGCCCAATGAGCGCAGCAAGCACTGCCGCTACTGAGCCCGCCGCCAGCAACGCCAGCGGCCACGCAACATCTTGTGCCAGTGGCACCACCACAGACATGGCTGCCATCCCCAGTGGTCATTCGTACAAGGCTGGTGGTCAGTTCTAGGGGCCTGGACAGCTTTCATGTTGCCCCACAGTCAGTGGAGTGTCATATTCACTACCTCTGTCCTTGGCAGGATGAAGCACCCTGGGCACAAAGCCCCCTCCAGAATCAGTGGAGAATGGCATCCACTACCTCTGTCCTTGGCAGGATGAAGCACTCTGGGCACAAAGCCCCCTCCAGAACCAGTGGAGTATCACATCCACTACCTCTGTCCTGGGCAGGATTAAGCACTCTGGGCACAAAGCCCCCTCCAGAACCAGTGGAGAAAGGCATCCACTACCTATGTCCTTGGCAGGATGAAGCACTCTGGGCACAAAGCCCCATCCAGAACCAGTAGTGACTGTTATCCACTTGAGAGACTGTGGCTTTGCACTCCCCAGGATGAAGCAGTGGGCACATCATCCACTGGAGAGACTTGTGAGACAGTGGCTTTGCACTCCCCAGGATAAAGCAGTGGGCAAACCACCCACTGTAGAGACTTGTGAGACTGTGGCTTTGCACTGCCCAGGATACATCAATGGGCATGGAGCCCCCTCGTGGAGCTGTCGTCGTGCAGTCATCCGGCTGAGGTGCCCCCCTTCCCTTCCCCCTGAGGTGCCTGTTTTATTTCGATCTGATGCCCCTGCAGTGTTCTCTCCGTTTGGATCGGGTATCCTGTGTGGGCCTCGCCCATGCATTTTGGGCCCGTGGTCCACGGACTATGTAGGTGCAGTACATGAACTTGAATTCTTGGTGTACATATTTGTTAATAGTGTATATATATATTTTTGAGTAATGGATTTTTCATGATTACAATCGTTCAACTCATTTCCTTTTGTCCTTGCGTTCTTCCAGGGGGGGAAATGTAACGTTTCAGCATGTATTGGTGTGTGTGTTGTTGTGTGTGAGGGTGGGGTGGGGGTGTTGCGTGTTGCATATATGTGTCACTCAATTTTCTCTCCCTCCTTCCCTGTTTCATAGGTGCAGTACTCACCGTGGTTGTCGCCGCCGTCGGTCGTGCTCCTGGTAGAGGAGCAGGAAGACTATCGCAGGAAGAATTTGGAGTTCCGGCTCCATGGCGTCCTGGTTCCTCATGGGGTGTGTAGAGGTGAGAGTTTTCCCTTCCAAATCCTGTTTCCGCCGTGTTTTTGTTCACGTTGAATCCGCCCCGGAAAAGGTGGCGGATTGGCCTCTCATAATGGTGTGGGCGGTACATTGTCTTCCGCCTGTCTGTTGGCGGTGACCGCCATGCTGTTTGTTTGTACCGCCGTAGCGGTCGAGTGTTAAAGTGGCTGTCTATGTTGGTGGTTTCCGCCATGGTCATAATTAATTTTTTTTTTACCGCTGGCCTGTTGGCGGTCTTACCCACGCTTTAACACTAACCGCCAGGGTTGTAATGAGGGCCTATATCTTCCTGTCTGAATCTCTAGCAGACCGTCTTATTAATTTTGAGATCCATAACAGGTGTGAAAAAGATCACAAACCCTTAACTCTAGCTGTGATTTCAGGAGCACCTATTGTGGCCAAACATTGGTCAGTGGGGTCTTCCATGAGCACTGAAGGTCTCCTTTCAGACCTTTCTTTCAGGTGACAGGAGTCTGTAGTAGGATGTGTGAATGTATCTCCTTTCAGTCCTCTTTCTAAGATGAAAGATGTACGTAGTAGTGCATGGGGAGGTACTGGGCTCTCCTTCTAGACCTCTCTCTCAGATGACAGGTTTGCACAGTAGGGTTTGTGGGGAGGGACGGGCTTCTCCACTAAGGCATCTCTCTCTGATAACAGGTGTGCATAGTAGTGAGTGGAGAGGGACTGATCCTTCCTCATAGACCTTTCTCAGGCGTAACTGATGTGCATAATATTAACTTGTATATACAGAGTGGCCTCTACTGTCAGACCTCTCTCTCAGATAATAGGTGTACATAGCAGTGAGCAGAAACAAACTGCCCTTTCCTCTCTGGCCTCTCTCTGAGATAATTGGTGTGCATATTGCAGTTTATACATATATTGGCCTCTCCTGTCAGACCTCTATCTCAGAAGATGAGTGTGCATGGTATGTTGTGTAGAGAGACTGGCCTCTCTACTGAGACCTCTCTCTTATATAACAGGTGTTCATGCTAGGGTGTATATTTAGCATGACCTCTCCTGTCAAACTTCTCTCTCAGACTACAGGTGTGGATAGCAGGGTGCGTGGAGAGACATTAGCCTCTCCGCTAAGATCTCTGCCTCAGACAATGGGTATCTGTAGTAGGATTTTGGAACAGATACTGGCCTCTCTGCTGGGACACCGCCTTAGAAGATAGGTGTGTGTAGTAGTTAGTAGAGAAGGACTGCCCTTTCTTCCCAGATCTCGCTCTGAGGTGATGGGTCTGAGTAGTGGTATGTAGAGAGGGACTGTCCTTTTCTCCCAGATATCTCAGATGAAAGGTAAGTGTAGTAGTGTGTGGGGAAGGACTGGCTTCTCCTGGCAGACCTGTTTCTGAGATGATGGATGTGCAGAGTAGGGTGTGTGGAGAGAGACTCGTCTTTCCACTGAGGCCTTTCTCTATGATGACAAGTGTGTGTAGAAGGGTATGTGGAAGGAATGACCTCTCCTTTTACACCTCTAACTCAGATGAGAGGTGGGCACAGTACTGCATGGATCAGGACTGCCCTCTCCAATCAGATCTCTCTCTCATATACAACAGGTGTGTGTGTAGCCGGAGATACTAGCCTCTCCAATAAGACCTCTGTCTCAGGTGATAGGTGTTCATAGTAGCATGTGGGAACAGATACTGGCCTCTTTGCTGAGATATCTCTCTCAGATGATAGGTGTGTGTATTAGTGAGCCGAGAGGGAATGCCCTTTCCTCCTAGATCTCTCTATGAGAAGACAGTTGTGTCTAGTAGTGTTAGACTTTTTGTCCTTGGCGTGTTCTCCCTTAACCTTTTGCCTCTGTTCCCCAGGTTGTTGATGTGTGCTGGACTCTGATTTTGCTGTTTTTGTTACTATGGGCACTTTACCGCTGCAAACCAGTGCTAAAGTGCAAGTGCAAAAAACAATTTGTGGAGCACACATACATAAAAATTCGTAGCTGTCCAATATAATGGATTCAATAATCTGTAGGCACTAGTAATAATATCTAAAATTACAAAAAAAATCTAAGTACAAAGAAGAACAAAGGATAAACAGATAGTACAACTCGTATGTGGCAAATACAAATGAATCTTATTTAATCAACATAATTATATCCATTTCAAAATACAATTCATATCAACCATAATTCAGCTATGTTGAAATATGTTGGTATACAGTCCAGCCTAATTGAACACATTTGGTCAAGATAAGTCCGCCTGTAAACAATCTTGCTTGTATTGACAGGATTCAGCCGACACCTGTTTCGTTCTGTTATAGGACTTTTTCAAGGCTGATTAAACAGCAACATATAAGGATAATATTACAAATATTATAAATACAATACTCAATCTAATTACCAAATATTAGAAAAGTTAAAAACCTCTCAATATATTACCACCATATGTAATAAAACAAATATCAAGTTATAACCATTGAGAGCTGTGCAAAAGAACAAGCCACACACCATAAAAATCACCATGTGATGTGTCAAATCCAATAAAAACTAACCCTCTAACCGAGTATCCAAGTGAAATAAAAGAGAGTGAAAAGGAATGAAGACTCTGAGAAAACCATAAAAAAAGTCCATAGTTTGAAAATATAGTCAAAATAGTGATTTATAGATAAATGGACCCCCACACTAGGAAGATTATGTTACTAATTGTACCTCCTTATAGATAATAGAATCCATAGTAATCCAAAAAGTCACTAAAAATATATGTCATGAAATTATGAATTACAGTCAATTAGATCTCTAAAAGGTACCCAACTCGATATGTCCACCAACCTTGTATGTCTTGTTTCATGTATAGTTATTTTTCTTCATAATGCATCAGTCTTCACAATTACAAGGTAAAGTCCATATGTCCCAAAAACTAGATTGATCCTCAAGCACCTCACATGAAATATATCTGAAATAGGCCAAATGAGAGCCGTGCTGATACAATTGCCATACTATCAACAAAACACATGAGCCCCCAATGTATCTATATAAATGACATGTGACCTTGTCAGAAACCATTACTGTCAAATGTATAAATCAATACACAATACCCAAGTTAATAGTATTTATCGTTCTCCATCTTATATATTTAGTTTGAAAAATCAACATCCAAAATCACAATATATGGGCCCTCATTACAATCATGGAAGTCGGTGTTAAAGCGGCAGTAATACCGCCAACAGGCCGGCGGAAAAAAATTGAATTACGACCACGGCGGAAACCGCCAACATAGACGGCCACTTTAACACTCCGACCGCCATGGCGGTACAAACAAACAGCGCGGCGGTAAACGCCAACAGACAGGCGGAAGTCAATGTACCGCCCACCCTATCATAACACGGCAGTCCGCCACCTTTTCCGGAGCGGAACCAACGCAAATAAAAACACAGCGGAAACAGTACACAGAAGGGGAAATCCCTCACCTCTCCACACCCCACGTGGAACCAGGATGCCATGGAGCCAGAACTGCATATCCTACCAACGATGGTCTTCCTGCTCCTCTATCAGGAGCTCCAAAGACGGCGGCGACGACCACAGTGAGTACTGCACTTGCAACACAGGGGAGAGGTGAGGGAAAAGAGAGTGACACACACGCAGAACATGCAACACCCCCACCCCCAACCTCACCCACAACACCATACACACAAATACATGTTGCAACATTACATATACACCCCCCCCTTGAATAACACAAGGACAAAAGGAATAGATTTGAACAATTATAATCAATAAAAATCCAGTAGTCAAAACTCAAAATACAGTATATACAAGTATGTACACCAACTACGCAAGTCCGGATAGTGCACCAATCATTGTCCGTGGACCACTGGGCCCAAAATGCATGGGCGAGGCCCACACTAAATACCTGACTCCAAACGGAGAGAACACTGGAGGGGCATCAAATAGAAAATATACAGGCACCTCAGGAGGAGGGGAAGGGGGGCACCTCAGGCTGATGAACGCACAACGCCACTGCTCCACGAGTGGGCTCAATGCCCACTGCTTTATCCTGGGGAGTGCAAAGCCACAGTCTCTCAAGTCTCTCCAGTGGGTGGTTTGCCCACTGCTTTATCCTTGGGAATGAAAAGCTACAGTCTCTCAAGTCTCTTCAGTGTGTGCTTTGCCCACTGCTTTATCCTGGGAAGTGCAAAGCCACAGTCTCTCAAGTCTCTCAAGTGGGTGGTGTGCCCACTGCTTTATCCTGGGAAGTGCAAAGCCACAGTCTCTCAAGTCTCTCAAGTGGGTGGTGTGCCCACTGCTTTATCCTGGTGAGTGCAACGCCACAGTCTCACAAGTGGATAACAGTCTCCACTGGTTCTGGAGGGGGCATGGTGCCCAGAGTGCTTCATCCTGCCAAGGACTGAGGTAGTGGATGTGACACTCCACTGGTTCTGGAGGGGGCTTTGTGCCCAGAGTGCTTCATCCTGCCAAGCACAGGGGTAGTGGATGCCTTTCTCCACTGGTTCTGGAGGGGGCTTTGTGCCCAGAGTGCTTCATCCTGCCAAGGACAGAGGTAGTGGATGCCTTTCTCCACTGGTTCTGGAGGGGGCATGGTGCCCAGAGTGCTTCATCCTGCCAAGTACAGAGGTAGTGGATGGATCTCTCCACTGGTTCTGGAGGGGGCATGGTGCCCAGAGTGCTTCATCCTGCTAAGGACAGAGGTAGTGGATGGATCTCTCCACTGGTTCTGGAGGGGGCATGGTGCCCAGAGTGCTTCATCCTGCTATGGACAGAGGTAGTGGATGGATCTCTCCACTGGTTATGGAGGGGGCATGGTGCCCAGAGTGCTTCATTCTGCCGGTGACAGACTCAGTAGCGTCAGTGCCCTGGGCTCTCATAGGCCAGCGTTGCTTGAGACGGCGGTGCCCTGTTCAGCGGTGCTTGAGACAGCGGTGCCCTGTTCAGCGGTGCTTGAGACGGTGGTGCCCTGTTCAGCGGTGCTTGAGACGGTGGTGCCCTATTCAGTGGTGCTTGAGACGGCGGTACCCTGTTCAGCGGTGCATGAGACGTCGGTGCCCTGTTCAGCGGTGCTTGGAGCGGCGGTCTCCTTTGCAGTGACTCAGCTCCTGGCGGTCCTTCATGGACCAGCGGGGCTTGTGCTGGCGGTCCTCTCTGTCCCAGCGGGGCTTTTTCTGGCGGTCCTTCATGGCCCAGCGGGGCTTATGCTGGCGGTCCTTCATGGCCCAGCGGGGCTGGTGCTGGCGGTGGCCTCCTGGGCAGCTGGGCTTGTGCTGACGGTGGCCTCCTGGGCAGCTGGGCTGGGGCTGGCAGTGGCCTCCTGGGCAGCTGGGCTGGTGCTGGCGGTGGCCTCCTGGGCAGCTGTGCTCCAGCTGGGAAGGTGCTGGCGGTGGCCTCCTGGGAAGCTGGGCTGGTGCTGGCGGTGGCCTCCTGGGCAGCTAGGATGATGGCGGTCTTCTCCGCCGTGCTGCTCTTCCCAGACTTGCTGACTTTCTTGTGCCCCTTCCCCACCTTGGAAGGTGTCACAGCTGACTCCACACTCCCACCTGTACCCCTGGGAGCAGCTTTGGTGGCTGGAGTCTTCCCCCTCTCCCGTCGGGCACTGGCAAACTTCTGATGCTTCACAGGTGGGGGACTGTCTGTGCTGTGGCTCTGTGCCACACTGGCTGCCCTGGTGGTCCGTGCACTCCATATTCCGGTGACTACAGGCACCACTGGTCCTGGAGATGTTGTGGCTGAGGTGCTAGTTCGGGACCTAGGAGACGGACAGGGTGGGGGAGGTGTGGGAAAGAGGTCAAGGTTGGACAGGAAAAGTTTTTGGGACACACTGGAACGGGTAGCTGGAGGGAGTTTGGGAGTGGAGGAAGAGGTTGTGGTTGTACCAGGTGTTCGTTTGCTGACTTTGGGTGAAGGTACATGCGCTGAAGGCTGTTGTGAGGTGGATGGCTGTTGGGTGGGTGTGTGCCTGCGTTTGCGTATCTTGGGAGGGGGCGTCACAGACACACTGGGAGAGAACACAGGGAACGTGTGAATGGTAGTGGGGGTGGTGACTGCACGTGAGCGGGGTGTGCTGGTGGGTGTGCTGGTGATGGTGGTAGTGGCTGTAGAGTTAGTGCATGCAGGTGTGAGTGTAGACGAGACAGGGAGGGAGGAGGGAGACGAGGAGGAGGGGGAAACAGTGGAGGCAGTGGATGTTGGTGTGTCTGCACATGTGTGATGCTTGCATGAGTGTCTGTGGGTTGTGTGGTGTTTATGTTTGCCTGAGCTTCCCTTGTGTGTTGACGTGTGTGCATGCTGTTCTGTAGGTGTGCTTGGGATAGGGTGAGGTACAGGGGATTGGGTCTGGGTGGAGGAAGTTGGAGGGGGAGGCTAGACACAGGGACAATGGCTGCCATCAGTGCTGAGGCCAGAGTCTGAAAAGCTCGCTGAAGGGCCGCCTGACCAGAATGAATGCCCTCCAGGAATGCATTTGTTTGTTGCAACTGCCTTTCTTCACCCTGGATGGCATTCAAAATGGTAGACTGCCCAACAGTGAGGGACCTGAGGAGGTCAATGGCCTCCTCACTGAGGGAAGCATGGGTGATTGGGGCAGGGCCTGAGGTGCCTGGGGCAAAGGTGATGCCCACCCTCCAGGGTGAGCGGGCACGGGGCGAAGGCTGAGGGGCTGCTGGGAGGGCGGTGCTGGAAGGGGTGGTGGTGGCTGTACCTGTAGATGGGGGGGCACAGATGTTGCCGCCACCACAAGAGAGCTCCCATCAGAGGACGAGTCAGTGTCACTGGTCTCAGCTCCTGTCCCCACTGTGAAGCTCCCCTCGCCCTCCGTCCCACTTGTAAAGTCCGATTCCGTAATGTGGCCCTCCATGGCCAAGTGGGATGCAGCCCCCTCGTGCTCCGGTGCCACTGCTCCTCTGCCTGATGATGCTAATGCACACAAGAACAGGGAGACCACAAAAAGGGGGGGGCGACAGAAGAAAGACATGTTGAGTGCATGCATTACCAATACCATTGGCGGACACGACAGACACAGAAGCCCCCTGCACTACGCCGCGCTCTTGTGCTCCACTGTTCAATTCCTGGGAAATGGCCTACTAGGCTATGGATGACATCTGCACACATGGATGACACCGGGGCATGACTAGGTGTACTTGGCACTCTACAAAGGTGCGGTGGGGTGCCACATGGCCTGCCTTACGGAGGAACTCGCCCTGGCCTAGGGAAACCCACAGCCCACCTCCCCCACCCAGACACCTCCACTGCGTGCAAAATCAGCAGAATGCGAGTGTACTCACCCCCTTGTGGCTGCTGTGATGCCCTCAAGCGCCCATCCAACTCCAGGTACGCCACCGCCAGGATCCTGAACATCAGGGGGGTCATGGTGCGACAGGCACCCCTCCCAGGTTGGGAGGCCATCCCCAGCTGAGCCTCCACCGTCTTCTTGCTCCAGCGGCGAATGTCCTCCCATCTTTTCCAGCAGCGGGTGCTCCGTCTGTGGTAGACCCCCAGGGTCCGGACGTCCTTGGCGATGGCACGCCAAACATGTTTTTTCTGGTGGGCGCTGACCTACATGATTTGTACAGGGGGAAGAGAAAGTTTTTACCAACTGCACTGTCAAAGTGATTGGCCCCCATCCCTACCCTTGGCATGTGGCACATCCACTCACCGTTGTTTTATGCACGCCACACTCTCCCCCCTTCCTTCTTACATCCACCCCTCTCCACACAGGCATAGCCCATACAGCATGCTCCCAGTGTACTTACCTGTTTGTCTGGACCGTAGAGTAGCGTGTACTGGGGGAGGACCCCGTCCACGAGTTTCTCCAACTCCTCCGATGTGAATGCAGGGGCCCTTTCCCCAGACACTCGAGCCATTGTCTCTTCCAGACCGAGGTCACAGCAGCACTTGCAGTGTAGGTCCTCTCCTGTCGAAGATCAGGTATCCAGTGATCGAACAGATAGAAAATGGCAGTCACGTCTGCAGCGGTGCGTACCGTCACCGCCGACGTACATCGTCACTGGCTCCTGGGACCCATAGGGTCCAACGTTAACCAATGCAGCATTGCTCCGCAGTCTTCGACCGCCTACCGCAACGGTGTACAACGCCAGCGCAGTTACCTGACATCCCATTGTCCCACTTTACAGGTCAGGCAGCCGCCATTTCAGGGGCCCACATGCCTACAATTTCAACTGCGTCACTCATACCTAGGCCTAGACTCAACACACATACAGGCCACTTTTTAGATTATGAATGGTGTTCTGTGTAAGCTGTGGGTACGTACCTCTGAGTTGTTTGACTCTGTGCTCTCTGTTGTCCTACATAGGCACCATCCGCTGGGACATGTTAGGAGATGGCGGCATCCTCCGGTGTACTAACCGTTGGTGGACCTGTCGACAATGGAGGAAAGACATGTGATAATCACATACAGGCTTGACCGTGCCACAATCCAGGAACTGTGTACCCAGTTGGAGCCAGACCTGATGTCAGCTATCCGCCATCCCACAGGAATCCCCCCTCAAGTGCAGGTGCTGTCAGTGCTCCATTTCCTTACAAGTGGGTCATTTCAAACAACAGTGGCCATTGCATCAGGGATGTCCCATCCTATGTTTTCCAACGTGTTGTCCAGAGTGTTGTCTGCCCTGCTGAAACACATGCGGAGCTATATCGTTTTCCCTCAGGTGGAGGATTTGCCTACAGTGAAAGGTGATTTCTATGCCCTGGGACATATCCCCAACAGCATAGGTGCCATTGATGGGACACATGTGGCTTTGGTACCCCCCCACAGGAGTGAACAGGTGTACCGAAACCGGAAGAGTTATCATTCGATGAATGTACAGATGGTATGTTTGGCAGACCAGTACATCTCCCATATGAATGCCATGTTCCCTGGCTGAGTGCCTGACGCTTACATCCTGCGGAATAGCAGCATCCCTTATGTGATGGGTCAACTGCAGAGGCACCGTGTGTGGCTATTAGGTGAGAACCTGGAAGCAAGTCAGTGGGAATGGTTGTCTGGGTCTGGAGATATCCCTCCAGGTTAGTGTGTGTCTAACAGTTGTCCCTCGCCATTTGCAGGTGACTCTGGTTACCCCAACCTGTCATGGCTGCTGACCCCAGTGAGGAATCCCAGGACAAGGGCAGAGGAACACTACAATGAGGCCCATGGGCGAACTAGGAGGGTGATCGAGCGGACCTTCGGCCTCCTGAAGGCGAGGTTCAGGTGCCTCCATATGACAGGTGGATCCCTATTCTACTCACCAAAGAAGGTGTGCCAGATCATCGTGGCCTGCTGTATGCTTCACAACTTGGCTTTGCGATGACAGGTGCCTTTTCTGCAGGAGGATGGTTCAGATGGCGGTGTTGTGGAATCTGTGGAGCCTGTGGACAGTGAAGACGAGGAAGCAGAGGAAGAATACATGGGCAACAGGGACTCAGTGATCCAGCAATATTTCCAGTGACACACAGGTAAAAATACAGACCTGCCTACTCCATGTACTTAAACACTACTGCCTCTCTACTGTCTGTCGTTTTCACCCAGTGTGTGGTCACTGAGTTGTCACTTTCCCTTACGATTTCACAGATGTGGTTCCCACTGTGTGACATCTGCTTTGATTCCTCATGGACTAGAGCTGTGTGACATAGGTATGTTGACATTACCAATGAAAAAGCTTTTTGCCACAGTTATTGCTAATACATTATTCCGAAATCAGAGACAGACTCCAGATTGTTTTGTGCTTTAAGGGTGTTTATTTAAGTGCTCAATATTGGAGGGGGTTGTAAAATGGTGAGGGGTGATGGCGGAGGAATGTCCATGGCAGAGTCCAGTCTATTAGTCTCACAGGTGCATTGCCTATACGGGCATAGGAAGTGTAGCTGGGGCAGTTTAAGGATGGACAGGGTGACAAAGTGGGACAGTAGGATGACAATCAAGGTGGTCTCATTTCTTGGAGGGGGTCTTGGCATCATTCTCTGTCTTGTTCCTGGATCTCAGGGACCGTTTGCGAGGTGGTTCTCCCTCTGCAGCGGGTGGGGTGCTGGTGTGGTGGTCCTGTGGTGGTGCCTCCTGTCTACTAGCGACGGCGGAGGTGGTTGGCAGTTAATTGTCCAGGCTAGTGTCAGGGGCCTCTTGTAGTGCCACAGTGTCCCTCCTGGTGTTGAGTACTTCCTTCAGCACCCCTACGATGGTGCCCAGGGTGGAATTGATGGTTCTGAGTTCCTCCCTGAAGCCCATATTTCTGTTCCTCCTGCAGGCGCTGGGTCTCCTGAAACTTGGCCAGTACCGTTGCCATCGTCTCCTGGGAGTGGTGGTAGGCTCCCATGATGGAGGAGAGGGCATTGTGGAGAGTGGGTTCCCTTGGCCTGTCCGCCCCCTGTCGCACAGCAGCCCTCCCAGTTCCCCTGTGTTCCTGGGCCTCCGTCCCATGGACCGTGTGCCCACTACCACTGCCCCCAGGTCCCTGTTGTTGTTGGGGTGGTGGGTTAGCCTGGGTTCCCTGTAGTGGTGGACACACAGCTGATTGACGAGTCCTGGGGATGGAGCTATGGGCCCGCTGGGTGGGTGCTGTGCTGGTGTTTCCAGAGGGGGGAAGCTCTGTGGTGGCCTGTGACTGGGTGTGGGGAACCAACTGTCCCGAGGTCCCCGATGGGCCTGGCTGGTCATCTAGATCCAGTTGGACAGAGGTGCTGTCATCACTGTGGGCCTCTTCTGTTGGTGGTGTGGACATGTGTGGACCCTCCTGTCCAGTGACGTTGGGTAGGGATCCTGCAGGGGTATAAAAGGATGGTTATTACATCTGGTGTGCAATGGGTGGGTGACCGTGTACCCCAGTGCTTGCATTCCTGTGTGGGACCTCGTGTGATGATGGTTTACGGGGGTGTATGGGTATGTGCAGTGGGCATGCTTTGTGATGGGTGTCCATGCTTTGTTGTTGCATGCAGAGCTTGGTGTTAGGATGTATGGTTTGTGATGTTGGGACATTTGTGAGGAGTTAGAGTGATGGGGGTGAGGGTGAGGGTGGGGGTATGTGCTGGCATGCAGGTAGGGTGGGGGATGTAATAGTTAGGATTTGACTTACCAGAGTCCATTCCTCCACCTACTCCTGCGAGACCCTCAGGATGCAGAATCGCCAAGACCTGCTCCTCCCATGTTGTTAGTTGTGGGGGAGGAGGTGGGGGTCCGCCGTCAGTCCGCTGAACCGCCAGGTGGTGTCTTGAGACCACGGAACGCACCTTCAGCCGTAGGTTGTTCCACCTCTTCCTGATGTCATCCCGAATTCTTGGGTGCTGTCCCACTGCGTTGACCCTGTCCACTATTCTTCGCCATAGCTCCATTTTCCTTGCAATTGAGGTGTGCTGCACCTGTGCTTCGAATAGCTGTGGCTCTACCCAGACGATTTCCTCCACCATGACCCTGAGCTCCTCCTCCGAGAACCTGGGGTGTCTTTGCTGTGCCATGGGGTGGTGTAAGTGATGTGTGGGGTGGTGTGTGGGGTGATAAGTGTGCTGATATGTAGTGGTGTGTAGTGTGCGGTGTGTGGAAGTTATGTGGGTGATGGTGTTGTGTGCCTGTGGATGCTAGTGTTGTTGGTGGTGGTGTCTCTCTCTGGCCTTCATTCGTGATTTGTTGTCGTAAGGGTTTGTGGGTGATGTGGGTGTGTGTTTTATATTGTATTGGGTGTGTGGGAGTGGTGTGTGTATGTGTATCAGGTGTTAGTATTTCGAATTGTCCAATGTGGCTGTGTTTTGTAATTGTGTGTGTATTTTGAGCACGGCGGTGTGTACCGCCAATGGAATACCGCAGTTGAAAGACCGCTGCGTGGATTCATGTGTCGTGATTGTGTGGCTGTATTTCTGTTGGCGTGACGGTGGAGGTTTTGTTTTCGCCAGTTTATCACTGACCTTTGGTGTGGCGGACTTGTGTGGGTGTCTGAATTTTGGCGGATTCCGAGCTGTGGGTCATAATAGCTTTGGCGGATTTCTGTGGCCGCGGCAGTGTGTTGGCGGTCTTCTGCACGGCGGTACGCGGCTTTTACCGCCAATGTTGTAATGACCGCCAAAGTTTATTAAACCTCATGAAGTGGTACTAAAGTTCAGACAGCACCCTTCGGTAATGTTTGAAGTAGCACACTGAACTAAGAGAGCATGGTCCTTTTATACCAACGCAGGGGCTAAAAGAAGGTGGTACAGTTATAGAAGCAAGACTTATATACATATAAGGTCATATGGAAATGCACAGTCGACAGGTAGGAGGGGCTAACAGTTTTCAAGGACTAGTAGACACATTACTGTCGGTTACTATTTACTAACAGCTGCGAACCTTACTGGGCATGTGCAAAGTGGGAGATGCTAAATATAACTTGTCACTAGACAGATTTTTCAAGAGAAGTTAACAGGAAGGTAGGAGAGAGCACATGGCGAGCACATGGCAGCATGTGGCAGAGATAATGGCTGCCATGAATACAAAATGGATTCCGTGAAATGTTCACAATAGTTGCTAAATACAAGATGTCTTCTGCTAATACTTAATCTAATCGCTACTAAATTACAACACCCTTGCGGGAGAGAAAAATGATGCATCGCTGACTTTTTTGATGCACACTCACTTGTGCGACTTTATTTTTGATGCAACCCAGGTACTTTGTGTAACAACAACGTTTCTATTGTTTTCTATGGAGTAAGAGTGTATTATTTTGAACATTCAGAACTTCACTTCTGTATAGTGGATTTTTTTTGCTCTGGTCTTGTTTGGTTTAGCTAAATATTGCCTATTCTTCTAAACCTGCAGTGGTGTCTGTTTTGTAGTGTTTTCACTGTGTGTGTTGGTACAAATACTTTAAGCATTGGCTTTGAGATAATACTGACTGCTTGTGCCAAGCTACTAAGGGGGCGAGCAGGGGTTGTCTTAGGAGTGTAAATCCCTTACCCTGACTAGAGTGAGGTGTCCCTGCTTAGATAGAGTGCAAACTGAGACCCCAGTTCTAACAGGTAGATTGGCTGGCAGCCTAGATATAATTAGATCCAGTCAGATCTAACAGCTCTAGAAAGAATTTGTGCTGGTGTTTTTCCTTTTTACATTGTGCACTGTAAATTATCCTGCTCAAACATCATTAATGAATGAACTATATTGATTTGCTTGAATGATCAATGTTGTTTATTGAACCTATATGACTCTGTAAAGTGATTGTGGGATATATTAATAAAATAAAAGGTAAATTGGCCACAATGACACTCCACAAATGTGAGAGGTCAACAGAGGGAGAGTCAAATTGTTTGGGCACTGGCATGGTCTTAAGCACAGAGCAAAGGAGAAAGAGGGCATGTACCACAGAGAAATGCTACTGGGCAGTTTTTCTGGTGAAAGATTTGCCTTCCATATCTTCTTTCTCTAACGTATGCTGTGCCTCCCATGACAGGGGTGTTGTAGGTGTTGAAGTAGAGGGAGACACGCACATCAGAGGCTAAAGATGTGGATCCTGAGTCCACAGCTGTTCTCATCCGTGGCAACACATAAAGCAGCACAGCAGCAAGAATGACCTGCTGGTTTTGCAACACAGCAGCAAAGTAACGGTAGTAGGCACCCATGGTGGCAATGAGGGAGTCCTTCCTCTTCATGGACTCCAAGATGTTTAGGATTTCCCTTAGCTTTTTGGAAAACTTGCTGGTGCCACTCTGGCAGGGTACTTGCTCATGCCTCTGCCTCATGACACAAGGAACTGCTGAAAAGTAGGTGCCTTGTATGGCAGCCGAGTTGTCCTTATTTGGACTGAGGCACCTATGGACTGCCTCTAGTGTTCCTGCCATGGTCTCCTTCCCCACCCGCACATGATCTGCTAGCTCCAATCACAGACTGTTTGAATGTAAATTGTGGGTCCTGGGAGGCCAGGGCTCTTGGTGGGCTGGCAGGTGGTATATGTTGGATATTGGTTGGAAGATAAGGAGACCCTACCACACTGTCAAGCCTCTCCGTGACCGGAGATGGTGGCCATATGGTGCTGAGTATTTTCTGGAGAGTGACGGGATTCATGATTTTCAGCTAATCATCCACATCATCTGAAAAGTCCAGCACAGTCAGCTTGCGAGGAGGTATGGGTTTACGCTGTGCAATGAGATACGGATTTGTTAATGGTGATCTCTGCTATATGCTGACATGAGTAATCAGGTTCACATTTAAGGATTCAGATGTAGCACTTTCAGCACCTCATTTATAATGCCTTAATGGTGCACTACACAACAGGGGGCCAGATGTACCAAGAAGGTCTTTTGCGAGTCGGAAATAGCGATTTTAAAGAAATCGCTATTTCTGATTCGCAAAATGCAATGTATCACATTCGCGATTCAGTAATAGCGATTTCTTAAAAATCGCAAATGCTATTACCGAATCGCAGATTGCAATACCGGCCCCATTCGCACCTATGGGCCTGTAGGCACATATTTGCGATTTATTTTGCATTTCCAAAATTGCGATTTCTTAACTGGAAATCGCAATTTTGGAAATGCAAAACCCCAGGGTGCTCTGTTGCACCCCAAAAAGTTTTTTAGGACATGTGAGGTGCACACATGCCAAAAGGGCATGTGTGCTTTACATGTTTATTTTTAAAATGCATTTTAAATGCATTTTAAAAATTTGCACATGGTTACCACCAAGTTCAACTTGATGGTAAATAGCGATTCCTTAATGCCCAATTTGCATTAAGGAATTGCTTCTTACATGTGCATAGAAATCGTAAATAAGGAATCCTTATTTGCGATTTCTTATTTAGAGAGTCACAACTTGCGACTCTCTAAACATGGTAGCAATTTTAAGGAATCGCTATTTTAGCGATTCCTTAAAATTGCTTTCAGAATGCCTTTAATACATTCTGAAATGTCTTTTTGCATTCGCAAACGGGCATTTGTACTGTTTGCGAATGCAAAAAGCCTTCATACATTTGGCCCAGGATTCCCATTGTTTTTGATGCTCCAGTGGCACAGTATGCTGACCCATATTTACAAGGCCATGCAAAGCCACCTTCTTTGGCTTTTCATGACCCTGTAAATATGGACACCTTTCGTACACAACACTGCGTGAACGGGCGCTCCATAGGTGTTACTGTAAGTGTTTACATGCAGCACCCATGGAATCCGATGGAATCTGACACATTCCCGAATTTACAAATCTAGAAATGAGTAAGATTCCAACACCAGCTCCTGGGTGGCATTAAAGTTGTGTGACATGAAGAAATAACATTTTTCTCCCTGTTTTTACCTCTTTTTCCTCTTTCTATGTGTGCCACATTTTACAGCACACATAGAAAGAGAAAGATGCCATTAATGATCGTTTTTGTGAAGGAAGCTTTCCCTTCCTGCACATAAGCAAACATCTGTTGCTAGGAATGGGGTCTCTGGTTGGCAGTCAGTTTGCACTCTGTCCAAGCAGGGACCCTCACTCTAGTCAGGGTAAGGGACATACACAGCTCAGATAACCCCTGCCAAACCCCTTGGTGCCTTGGCCCTAGCAGTCAGGCTCATCTCAGAGGCAATGTGTAAAGTATTTGTACCAAACACAGAGTAACACAGTGAAAACACTACAAAATTGACACAACACCAGTTTAGAAAAATAGCCAATATGTATATGAGTAAAACAAGAACGAAATGACAACAATGCAACATACACAAGCAAAGTTATGAATTTTTCAAAGATTAAACTTCATAATAGCACTTAGAAACACAAATGCTTCGATCTGGTGACATCACGACATTGTGACAGAGTCTTTCCCAACAATCTGATGCCAATGACGCAGATAACAGAGTCACATGGCCTTCAGGTACAGTACCTTGTGAAAATGAGGAAACAGGCTGATGAACGGAGTCGGGGATTGAGGCATCACTGGATCTGGTGTGGCACTGGTTCCGGTGCTGCGGAGCAGAGGAGCGGAGGCGTTGGGTACTTGCTGCAGAGCAGTGGAAGTGAAGCAGCATCGGTGCGAAGCGTCGGTCCCTTGCACTTCTGATGGGGTCAACTTCCAGCAGTCAAGACACGGTGGGGTAACATCATGGGGTTGCGAGGCTGGAAGTGCAGCGGCAGAGCACTCATGGAGTCACAGACTTCAGTAAGGTGGCGTCGAGCCTGTGGGGTCATCGCACTCCAGCGGGGACCATGGCTTCAGTTGCAGGTAGCGTCGCGGGATCAGGCAGTGGTGTCAGTCCAGGCGTTGTCTAAAGTCAGTGAACTTGTTTTTTCTTGGTTTTTCACCAGCTTCTCCTTTCAATGGCCCAGGGACTGGACTAGGCACCACTTGGCAGGGTGTCGGAGGCTGGTCTGGTTTTTAGTGGGTAACTAAGGTACTTACACCTTATACCAGGTCCAGTTATCCCCATATTAGTGAAATGTAGACAGTGTCTAGAAGCCAGGCTCTCTAGGGGGAGTGTGGATGAGAAGCCAAGGCCTAACTAGGAGACATACAAGGCTCATGCAGTATCACTGTAGTCACACAGTACACACACACACACACACACATGAAGGAAAATAATCAGTGTTACAAAATAAAGGCACTTTATTTTTGTGACACAAATGTCAAAAGTACCTTACAGACTACACTCCCTTAGGTGAGTAACAGACACAATGTATGCACTAGAATGCAGTAATAGCTGTAAAAAACTGTTAGGAAACAGTGCAAATAGTGAAAATCACAATAGTTAGAAATGGGCCTATGGGAACACAAACCATATACTAAAATAGTGGAATATGAAAGTCAATTTACCACCTATGCAAGTGCAGTGTGTAGAGGAGTGCTGGCAGAATTAGAAAACACCAAAGATGAGTGATAGAACCCACCCAAGAGCTCAGGAAAGAAGGAATACATCACATTAACTTTCCTAGAACACACAAGAACACGTGATAGATGATTTTGCATGAACCAGAAGAGACTTCAGTACACCAATGATGTATTCCTGGACCTGAAGACCTGTGGAAGATGGGACCAAGTCCAAGAAGCACTGAAGAGTCCAGTGAGAACAGGAGCCCCTGCAAACCAGATGAAGGTGCAAAAGAAGAACCACCAGAGAAGAGGTACTGCACCTAAGAAAAAAGATGCGGGTTCCTGGTTGGTGCAGATGATGTCCTACGCCGGATGGATGATTGTAGTCTGGGTTGCTTTGCTGGATTCCTCCAACAAGCCTTGGCAAACGCAAAGCTGGCGGTTGGCGGAAAATGGTGCTGCCCGGAACCAGGAGGGACCTGGTGGCCTCTACCCAGGAGGGGCAGACAGAGAGGGCTCTCAGCAATGCAGAGAGCCCTCAGAAGACCAGGCACGGATACAAAGAAGGTACAAAAGGAGGACCATGCAGCATTACACAAAGGGATTCCATGCCCTGGAGAACCACGCAGGAGGCTGTGCCTCGCAGGAAGGAGTGCAGGGGGCTGGAGCTGCACGGTGGATGAAGAACTTCATGAAAGGATGCCAACAAACCTTGGCAATTGCAAAACACGCGGTGCACGGGGGTTCTGTCTTGCATGGGGAGGCAAGCTCTTACCTCCACCAAAGTTAGAGAGTTGGGCGTCAGGACCATTGGGACCTCTCCAGTCCACCACTGGTGATGCTGGAACCATGCACTTCGTCAGGAGAGGGGACTCAAGCCACCAGTAGTCGCTGCAGGGAGGTGCCTGTTGAAGCAGGGAAGTGACTCCTTCACTTTAACTGAAATTTCTTTGTTCTTCTGGTGCAGGCTGAAGACTGGCTGTCCTCTTAGGATGCGCGAACAAGAAACAGTTGCAATTGCTGGCAGGAGCTGAAGATACAATGTTGCAGAAGTTGTCTTTGTTTCTTTGTTGCAATTTTAGAATTCCTGGAGGGTCCAGATGCAGTTTCTTCAGTAAGAAGGTGAAGGAAAGGATGCAGAGGATTCCTGCTGGAGCCTTGCAAACTGAATCAGAGGAAACACCCAGGAAAGAGACCATAAATAGACCTGAAAGGGGGATTGGACAGCTACACAGGTAAGCACCTATTAAGCAAGGGCTCTGACATCAACTGAGTGCCCTGCCAATTTGGAATCCAAGATGGCAAAACCCTAGGACACTCTCGAGGAGCTCTGAGCACCACCCCTGGGGTGGTGATGGACAGGGGAGTGGTCACTCCACTTTCCTTTGTCCAGTTTTGCACCAGAGCAGGGACTGGCGGTCCCTGAACTAGTGTGGACTGAATTATGCAAGGAATGCACCATCTGTGCCCTTCAAAGTATTGCCAGAGGCTCTGGGAGGCTACCCCTCCCATGCCTGAAACACCTCTTTCCAAGGGGAGATGGGGTAACATCCCTCGCCCAAAGGAAATCCTTTGTTCTTTTTTCCTAGGCTTGAACTGCTCAAGCAACAGGAGGGCAGAAACCTGTCTGTGACACAGGGTAGGAGTCTCAGCAAGAGAATCCAGATGCTGGCAGAGGAAGTCTTTGATGGCCCAGAGACTTCAGAACAGGTGACAAGCTCAGTCCTGGCCCTTCGAGAAACTTCACAACCAGGCTACAAAGCAATGTCCATTCTTTGCCCTCTCTGATGCAGAAGCAGCAACTGCAGGCCAACTCAGCAAAGCACACACAGCAAAGGAGCAGTACTCCCCCTCCAGTTCTTCAGGTCTTCTCCCTTGGCAGAGGTTCATCTTGATTCAGAAGTGTTCTAAAAGTCTGGGGGTTTGGTTCCACTAATTATACTCCTTTCTGCCTTTGTAGTAGGGAAATTGCAAAGGAAAGGGTCTGTTGTTCACAAGATCCTGCTTTGCCCAGATCTGACCCCACACACACCCCAGGGGTTTGGAGACTGCATTGTGTGAGGACAGCCACAGCCCTTTTAGGTGTAAGTGTCAGCACCTCCCTTCCCACGCTAGCCCAGGACACTCATCAGGATATGCAGGCTACATCCCAGCTCCCTTTGTGTCACTGTTTAGAGGGAATACACACCAGCCCAACTGTCAGTCTGACCCAGACATAGATACAAAAGCAGGCAGAAGCACAGAATGGGTATGTAAGAAAATGCAAACTGTCTTATAGTGCCATTTTCAAACTGACTATTTAAAAAACAACTTTACCAAAAGATCTGTTTTTAAATCTATCTGCTTCCTATGAGAAACCGCACTTAAAAGACATTTAAAGGCAGTTCCCAGGGTGACTATCTGTAAGAGCAAACTGCACAGAGGCATTGAGATTCCCTGTCACTGTGGGAGGTTCTGCGCCTTACTATGTGTACAACCCCAGCGTGTTTGTCCACTGGTAATCCGTTTCCTGTTTGTTCACACAAGGGTTGCTCTGCTTTTACTTTCCTGTTCTCCAGTGAAAATTCCTGTACAGTTGACTGAATCTCTGACATCTCCGAGAGATTTGACACCTCTTGATTCAAAGAATGGATCAGAGTCTTCAGAAGGAAGTGTCTCAGCCCCTCTATCAGAACACATAAAGCCAAAGGAAGAAGAGAGTTCTGATGCAGACTCCAATAGCTGCACCTTAAGAAGTAAAGATATGACTTTACTGCAGATTAATTGCAAGTTGTGCAACAGTGTTGAAGAATCTGAATCTAGTGAAGACAGTGGTTCCTGCCTTGCCGTGAAAAAACCTGCAGATAGTGCTGTTCAAATGGCGCATACACCAGAATTTTCAGATTGTGGGGATACTCCTACTCTTTCAAACAATATCATAGAATTTTCAGATAATGAAGAGACAGTTCCTGTTTCAAGTGAATTAATGGAGTTTTCTGACAGTGAAGAAATACCCGCAGTTACTAAGATTGTAATGGACTTCTCAGAAAGTTTAAAAATCTCTTCTGTGTCAAAGCAAACCATGGAGATTTCATAAAAGGAAGAAAGCCAGCAATCTGAAACTAAACAGCCTGTCATAAGAAATGAGAGCCTTCTCCTAGAACTGGACACAGTTGCAGCCTCAACCACTGATCCTGACCTGCTGATCCCTGCCAATGTGTATCCTGTTTCCAGCTCCACAATTAGTGAAGAACAGATCTCTGAGCTACCAGTATCTGATCTTGATGTAAAATCAGCCACACCAACGTCACCTGCTGTGTCCCTGAAACTAAAGACTCCTGAAAACCAGCAATCTGAAACCGAAGCTCAAGTGCTGAAAGATATAATATTTCCCACTAAAACTAAAGACTTGAATTTGAATCTTGTATTCGGAGATCTGATGATAAGTACTGTTCTTAGTGTTTTATTGCAAGAAACCATCATCAATTCAAAGGCAAGACCTGAAAATGTAGATACCAATGTAGAGGCGATTTCTGAAGAGACTCCGGTTCCATTTCTTTCCAAAGAACAACCTTTCAGTGTTAACAGAGTTGAAGATCAACTACCTGTAGGAGAAACGCCTTGCAAAGAAACCATTTCTGATACCACGAACACACCACAGATCACTTGCAATGAAGAAATCCCAGTCTTGTCTGAAGATCACCCTAAAGAATTAGTTTGTGGAACTTCTACATTTTCAGATGTTAATCCAGTTTCTAAAGACTTAAAAACTCTTATTGATCCTGTGATTGATACTCCGAAGTCATCCAAAACTAAAGAAAATTCTGAATTTTTCATGTTCACCTTGAGAACACCAGTTACCCATGTTTCCCAAGTTTCTATGCTTTGCAAGCCTCAGACCACAATCAATGCAAATACTGCTGCAGAAACAGACATATCCTGCTTGTCGGAAGGAGTTACAGACCTTACTAATACGCCAATTATGTCCTCCAAAGAAGACAGTACTGAACAGGAAACTAAAGTCCTAAAGAATACCGCCCATGATGCAATTCCAGATCTCCTTGCTCCTGAATCCACTTCACCAGAAACCAACTCCATGCACTCCTCCCGTATCACTCGAACAATAAAGAAGAAAGACATCGGAGCCCATATGGGTATTAATACATGCTTTGCTCATTGGAAGTTTCAGCTATGGCAGGACTGTAAACTTATCAACCAAGGTTGGTGTTTGATTTTCTTGTTGTGGCTTTTCCTCTTCAACTTTTTTTCAGCCAAAGGATCGCCTTCTCTTCTTGAGCAGACTGGTGGGAGGGGGTATACTGTTACGACTCGGTCGTCCCATTTCCAGGGGGCGCTGTAAGGGGACTGTCAGAAGCCTGGGAATCACCTTGAACACCTATCTAGAGTCCCTTGCTGACTCCTGTTTGTTTCTCTTTTCTCCATGGTACACTTGTGTAGGACTACATTTGCTTCTTGGGACTGCAAATCCCATAATGCACAGCTTGGTAGTCAGGAAAACCCGGATTCTGTTTCCCATTGTCTTCTATGGGAGAAGTCCAGTTGCTCCTTTTCACTGGATCCTCTCCTCCAGGACTTGCAAGTGTCCGAAACTACACACACCTGTGACCTCTCCTATGCAGCCCAGCTTGGAACTGCTTATAAGCAGCCATTTCCTCAAGCTCCCCGTCGTGCATTGGACTTCAATTCCTTTGTGTTACAGACCCCTTGTTGGATGGTGTTCCAGTTTTGTTCCAGCCTGATCCTGTTTCCTGTTTCTCTGCCCTGCTCCTGATTGTTCCAGCCAGAGTCTGCTCCCTATCTCTTAGCCTTGTATCTGTTTGTTTCCTCCAGAGCCTGCTCCCTGTTTCTCTGCCCTGCTCCTGCCTTGTTTCAGCCTGAACCTGCTCTCTGTTTCCCAGTCCTGTTTACTGCTCATTTCCTACTCCCTGTATTCCAGTCCTGTCCTTGCCTGTTCCAGCCAGAGCCTGTTCTCAGTTTCCCAGTCCTGTCTCTGTTTGTCCCAGCCAGAAGTGTGCGCCCTGTTTTCAAGTCCTAGTCCCGCCTTTGCTTCAGCCTGAGCCTGTTCCTAGTTCTTGCCTCTGCCTCTTTGTTTGTTCCCTTCTGTTTCTGTTTCTTCTTGTTTCTTTGTGTCTGGTAAGTGTTCTATCAGTCTTCACCAGTGTATAAGTGTCCTCCTTTGTTCTGGGGTTGGCTCCTGGTTTCCAGGAGGCAATTCCAGCCCCCATCCTTGTCCAGTGTTATTCGTTGTCTTTTGTGCCTAACAGTGACAGTGTGCTATTGCTGTTTTGTCAGGAATCGCCACTGTGTTTCCAGCTGGACCCACAGGAGCGTGTCCTGTGTATGTAAGTACTATCCTGTGTATGTTTGTGCTCTAGGGTCCAGAGACAGAATCACTTCTGCTGCCTCCTTTCGATGGGGCTGGCAGGGTGACTATCTGTAAGAACAAACTGCACAGAGGCATTGAGATTCCCTGTCACTGTGGGAGGTTCTGCGCCTTACTCTGTGTACAACCCCAGCGTGTTTGTCCACTGGTAATCTGTTTCCTGTTTGTTCACACAAGGGTTGCTCTGCTTTTACTTTCCTGTTTCCTGTGCCTGTCCATAGCTGTCCTTTCCATGTATGCCTTTAGCTGCTCTTCTGCCCCAGTACACTACCTCTTTAGGATATTCGGTGACCTCAAGGGGTGTCCCAACCAGAGTCCTGATCAGACCCGCCCGAAACCGTGACAGGAAAGGCCAATTACATATTCAATTTACACAGAAAGCACTTGCATTTTAGCACTGGCCAGCAGTAGTAAGGTTCCCAGAGTGCCAAAACCAGCAAAAACAAAGTCCAGCACACAGTCTCAACATAGGAAGCAGAGGCAAAAAGACAGGGGAGACTACGCCAAGGATACACCATCGTGCATAGGGGCCTGTGTTGGCATTGTGCAGCAGTTTTTGCACCAGCGCTGCGGAATGTACAGGGATGTGTTGTTTATATTTCAGTAAATGCAACCCATTTACACACTTTCAAGATGATGCAGCATAGCAAGCTGCCTTGCAGCACTATTCTGCAACATTTCTTCATAAATTAGACCCTCCAGTTACCAGTGATGTGTAGTACACCTGTTAGGGATGGATATTGATGCGCAGTTTCACAGTAATTCTGTTAAAAATTGCAATATTTCTGCATTGTTTTCACAAGCACTGCATGCCTACTGTACTTTGAGGGGATGGGCTTTGTCCTTCTGGGTAGTGAAATTTAATTACATTTCCCAATATCATCATAATCACAATTGTTTATCTGCAGAGTGTCACACATCATGTGACTCATGCCCAGGCCATTGTATGTGTACATACCGCCTCTGATTACCCACTCTTAGGTCCTGATACCCGGTTAAGTGCCACACAGTGATTCTACCCAGATCATACATTTATTCTCACAGGCCTACAATTATTATACATGACCATATCCAGTGGTACTACATGTTGCTTTGTTATAGAAAGATACTGTTGGGGCCTCACCCCACATGGCATGTGCTACATGTTCCCTCCAGTCCTCATGACTTGTAGGTTGTAGTGCCCCAATGGTCTGTTCTCTGCCATCTTTTCCCAGGTGTGTCACAAGCGTTAAACAGTCAGACCCAGTAATGCATGTGTATTTGTGTAGCTACGATGCAGTATACATGTCCATTCCCACCTCCCCAGTATGCACAGTCTCTCCATTCATACCCAATGTCATTTTGACGCAGTTAGCACCTACCTTGCTGAGCAGTAGCAGAGGCCCACCATGTCATCACATCATCATTAGTTTGAACACACATGGTCCTGTGGTGAGCATCTCTTACATCCCCCTACCTCCAATTGATTATTTGTGAGGAGTTCCTGTGGTCCCTTCCATGGAAGCTGACATCTGTGTGTACTCACCCTGCCTGCCAAGTCAGCTGGGAGCAATAAAGTTTAATGCAGGGTGTATAGACATGTCTATTACCATTTCCCTATGTGTGGGTACCTCCCATCACCCACACTTGGCCCCACTCTCAGGTGAATTGTTTCTCCTGTGACACAGTCATTCAATTATGAGGACTTGCATTCTAGATTTGTGTGCCCAAGTGAGATTGAGTAGCTACATGTTGCATTGTAACAGTCAGGTTGTGCGAGGTAGCAGTGTGCATGCTTGGTGTAATGTTGCAGTCCATGTTTTTTGCTGTGTATTCTGGGAGTTATAGTTGTGGTGAATACTGCTGTACTTTACATGGCAAGTGCTGGAATACAAAGTAAGGTAAAAGTGGACGGATGCTGCACTTCACACACTGAAAAGAGTGAGGTGATGGTTCTGTACTGGGCTGTGTAAATTGTGGGAGATCAGTGCGAATGACATGTCCTTGTTGTTTAACCCTAAGTACGCTAGCATACTACTCTTTGGTCTGCAGACTGCATTTTAGCACTGGGGCATACGAGATTTCAAATTATGACATTGCCTAGTTGGCACATTGCTCTCACTCTGCAACTTACCATGTGGTTCTTGTTAATCATAATAAACCACACTGTCTTCTCCTAGGACTCCAGCCACCAACTCCTCAGGGATGACGGCTGCTACCATCTCCTCCAACTTATCCAGGTGCTCCTGCAGTGCCGGACTTCCACCTCCAGTCTGCAATTCTGCCTTGCAGTTGCTGGCCAGTTTCTCCTTTGTTCTGCTTTAGCAATCATATCAGCGCTTTTTACAGTTAATCAATGTCCTCTTGACTTCTGCCACACTGTTGACCTTGTCCACAATAGACTGCCATATGGACCCTTTCATCAGTAATCACAATTTTGAGGTGACAAAGAGCTGGTATTGGTGCGCCGTCACCTTAGTGATCAGGATGTTATTCTCCTTCTCACTAAACCTGTACTTTCTCTTCCCTTTCTCCTGGGAGTCTATCTGGGGATCCTGGCTAGAATTGGGGTTGTTTGGGTGCGCTGGAGTTTTTGGTGTTCTGGGCTCTCCATATTTACTTCTTCAGTGTCTCCTGTTGTGTTTGTTTTTCAAATGTAGTGTTTCTTGACTTTTTTTATGCTTTTGGTGCTCAAAAGTTACAGTAGGATGGCTTGTGTTAAATTATGTGGCGCATTTCAGACTGGTGTCACTTTTGCAGCAGTAACGTAATTTGTGCTTCTGACTTGGTGCACAGCCTAGCCTATTTTTTTTTATGCAGCCCAGATCCTAACACCATGGGGAGCCATTTTGTAAAAACACAAGCATAGAGTTAGGATTTGACGTTCCACAGTGTTAAGTTAAAATCGTTGATGCACCACTGCGTTGTGCCAGCAATGCATCATTTTTTTAACTTAGGCCTGTTAGAAATGGGGTCTTTGGTGTGCAGTCAGGTTATCCCCTGTC
Organism: Pleurodeles waltl; assembly: GCF_031143425.1. Lineage (NCBI taxonomy): Eukaryota > Metazoa > Chordata > Amphibia > Caudata > Salamandridae > Pleurodeles > Pleurodeles waltl. Next base: position 416,683,260 of record NC_090438.1, on the reverse strand, counting down.
CAAGCAAAGACCCTCACTCTAGTCAGGGTAAGTCACATACAATCCAAATTATCCTGTGCCCACCCTCTGGTAGCTTGGCACTGAGCAGTCAGGCTTAACTTAGAAGGCAATGTGTAAAGTATGTGTGCAATAAATCATGCAATAACAAAGTATAATACCACAAAAATACACCACACAATGTTTAGAAAAATACGTAATATTTATCTGATAAGATGCAGGTCAAAATGACTAAAATGCAATAAGTATATGTTGAGATATCACTGTAAAAGTGATGTAAAGTGTCTTTAGTTTTTTAAAAGCAATAAATGTCTCTTTGAAGCACAACGTACCTGGTTCGCGTTCAAAATCTCCGCAAAGAACTGCTGAGGAGGAGATGCGTGGAAAACAAGGTGTGCGTCAATTTCTCGGGCTGCACTCAGAGATGCAGCGTTTAGTTTTCATGCAGGGACGGCTGTGTGTCGATTTCCGATGTTCAGTCACGGATCCTCATTGGGTTGCGGGGATTTTGGACGTCCCTGGGACGATGCGTGGCTTTCCAGCGCTGAGAGGACAAAGTCACAGGGGCTGTGTTGATCCGGTGGGCATTGCATGGAAATTTCTACTGCACGGTGTCGATTCCACTCTGGAAGTCGGGCTGCGTCATTCCGGCTCGGATGTGTGTTGATTCAGTGGGCCGTGCATTGAATTTCAGGTCGCTACGCTGGTGCTGCATCGATCCTCTTGTTGGGAAGTCGGGCTGCATCATTCCGGTTCGGCATGCAGTGAATTTTTCACCGCAATGCAGGCTGTGCATCTTTTCCGGGAAGCAGCGCGTCTATTTTTGCCACTCAAGGCATCCTTCTGGTCAAGATGAAGTCTTTTTGGTCCTGAGACTTCAGGGAACAGGAAGCAAGCTCTATTCAAGCCCTTGGAGAGCACTTCTCAGCACAGCCACAGAGCAGCAAAGCAGCAGGGAAACAGCAAGGCAGCCGTCCATCACAGAAAGCTGTCAGTTGAGTCCTTTGGGCAGGCAGGCAGTTCTTCTGGTCAGGTGGTAGATTCTGGTTCAGCTTCTCTTCTCCAGGAAGTGTCTTGATGAAGTAAAATGTCTACCTCAGAAGTGTCTTGACGAAGTAGAATGTCTACCTCAGAAGCATCTGAATTGGTACGGTCAGAGACCCTGCTTAAATACCCAAATGTGCCTTTGAAGTGGGGGAGACTTCAAAGAGGAGCTTAGAAGTGCACAAGGTCTCCTTTCAGTTCCATCCTGTCTGCCAGGGTCCCAGTGGGGGGTGTAACAGTCCTTTGTGTGAGGGCAGGCTACTGTCCTTTGACATGTAAGTGGCAAGCCTCCCACCCTCCCAGCCCAGGAAGACCCATTCAAAATGCAGATATATGCAAGTGAGGCTGAGTATCCTGTGTTTGGGGTGTGTATCAGTGAATGCACAAGAGAGCTGTCAACTAAACCTAGCCAGACGTGAATTGGAAGGCACAGAAGGATTTAAGTTTAAAGAAATGCTCACTTTCTAAAAGTACAATTTCTGATATAGTAATATCAAATCCAACTTCACCATTAAGCAGGATATTGATCACCATTCTGGCCATACTAAATATGACCTGGCTACTCCTTTCAGATGAGGATATACCACTCAAACAGAATATGAGGTTAGCCCCAATGCTATCCCATGAAAGGATCAGGCCTCACAGCAGTGTAAAAATGAATTCAGCCATTTTACACTACCAGGACATATAGAACACACATGTTCCTGTCCTGCCTTTTACCTACATAGCACCCTACCCTATGGGCTACCTAGGGCCTACCTTAGGGGTGACTTATATGTAGAAAAAGGGGAGTTTAAGACTTGGCAAGTACTTTTAAATGCCAAGTCGATGTGGCAGTGAAACTGCACACACAGGCACTGGAGAGGCAGGCCTGAGACATGGACATGGGCTATTTATGTGGGTGGCACAACCAGTGCTGCAGCCCACTAGTAGCATTTAATTTGCAGGCCCAGGGCACATGTAGTGCACTTGACTAGGGACTTTCGAGTAAATTAAATAAGCCAATTGGGTATGAGCCAATGTCACCATGTTTTAAGGAGAGAGCATATACACGTTAGCACTGATTAGCAGTGGTAAAGTGAGCAGAGTCCTAAAGCCAGCAAAAATGAGATCGGAAAAAGCGAAGGAAGAAGGCAAAAAGTTTGGGGGTGACCCTGCAGAAAGGCCATTTCCAACAAGGCCCTTATTTTTTAAGTGTATATATATATATATATATATATATATATACACACACACACACACAAACTCAAATATATACATATAAATACATACATATATGTATATACAGTAGGTATTCATTGTTAGGAGCATGTTTCCATTGAAAAAAGTGTTTTTTATCTTTGGCAACCGTTAAACTGGGATTGGGTGGTTAGTGGGGTTGGCCATAGGGACCTGCAGCAGGCCAGGTTGAATTAACGTATTGTTAATGGATAGATTAACTTATAATAATGAAAATGACTTTACATCAAAAAAAGCCATAGAAATTCACTGCAATAACTAAAGGTTACAGGAACGTTATAGTTAGGTCCTCGCACAAAACCAGAGAAATTCAGCAGCTGTAGTTAGAGTTATTTAAAGTAAATATAACTCGCCCTAAGGTAACTAAAATCACACTCTCCCCATGCACTGCTAATTACCCCAGATATTACAGTACTCATGACAAATTTTATCCCATCAATAAAAATATATATGAAACATTAGAAGTCAAATTATTAAAGAAAAAACTGTGCACAGTGGGGGCGTGAGTTACAGTTACCATAGCCGCAAGTTATAGTTACATGAAATAACTATAACTATAACTGGTGAATTTCTCTGGTATTGCCCACCTCTCCTGAGAAAAAGGGTGGGGGTAAAAAAATGCACTTTCTATGTTAATTCCCATGGGAGCTTTGAACACGATTACAGCCCAAACCACTGGATGGAATTAAACCAAATTTGGCAGAAAGGTATCTTTTGGTACGCAGATTACACTTTTTATTATTTTGTGTAAATCTGTTCAGTAGTTTTTGAGGTATTAAATGAAAACTAAATATATATATCTAGAGATGAAGGCTTTGCATACCCTCCTGCTTTTGTGCTGAGATGTGATTTGCTACTAGCACTTCAACTTCAACACCTCCCAGGGCCGGCTTCTGCTATGTCCTTGGGGGCCCACCCCCGAGACAAAGCTGTTTGCTCTGACTTAGCAGAAGCTTTAACGGGCCCCACCAAGTCAGAGCACACACAAGCCCACTCCCAGCATGCAAGAGTTGTCAAACAGGTCTTGCTTGCTGGGAGCAGAGGTTTCCGCTGTTTCTCTTCTCACAGACATGCAGGCAGGGAATCAGAGGAAACAATTGATCTCACAGACAGGGAGCTGCATGTTGAGCAGCTCCCTGTCTGTGACAGCAATACCAGCTCCCTCAGGAGGCGAGGAGCCAACTGGAACTGCAGAAGCCTTGAGGCTTCCCCCGGACCCATTGCACTCTGGGTGCTCCCGCTGGCATCCAGGAGAGATAGGTGGGCCCAAGGGGATGGGGTTTGATACATATGTTCCTATATGTATCAAAAACGCTTTTTCTATGGAAACATGGTCCTAACTATAACAAACCTATTGGCGACCGCCAATATATATATATATCCCCTCTACTTGTTTTGGCATTTGCCGGTCATCTACCAAAACACCAGCGGTGCCTCTTGTGGCGCCACTCCGCAGCTCTTCATAAAACCTCATCTCTTCCTTTTGTTAAGACCCTAGGCGCTCCATGGACGTGCAATTAAACTATTTATTGTAAAGATGGGAAACAGGAACATGTTTCAGTGATATCTCCTTCGTCAGCCTGTATACATCACCATATTGTTACCATATTTCAACCAATCATGAGATGCCTATGTCACACCCAGTGCAGTAAACAGTGAAACAATACTCACAGTGCCCTCAATATCCAAAAACTACATTGTTAAACAATTATTTAAACATTTTTAACATTTTTTTTATAAAAAACATCAAAGCATCTCTTTTGCACACCCACAGCTGTTTCAAATAATACTCTCCTTGAACGTTTGTGTCCATCATTTCTCATAACCAGGCTTCCTGACTGCCACAGAAAGGGGCTGTTCATAACATGAACACTTGTCTGATCAATAATGTATCCACCCAAATTTCCACTGGGGAGAGAGTTTTTCAAAAGTTTATATATTACCACAATTTCATAAATTACAACATTATATAGTATTTGCAACTGTTAAAATCCTTCAGAGCATCTTTGAATTTGTGATTAAATAGCAGACAGCACATCTTAGAAACACATAGCAGTAACTGTCTCTCTGTGTTTCTGAACTATGCATCCTATTGCTCAAGCGCTAACTCTTAGATTGTACTAGGTATGCATGCAGTATCTCTGTAGTACAAACCTAGCTTTAAGACTAGAGATCACTGTACATGGTCAAAGGCAAGCATAAAGTCAAAGAATCAGAGGAAACGGAGCTGAGTTGAGGATAGTTTATGCATTGTGATGTATTGTTCTCTAAGGAGGTGAGTGTTGAACTATTTCATAAATCAGAGCAGCGTTGGGAAAGTCTTAATGGATAAGGGAATGTTCTTCAAAATCCTGGGTGCATAGGTAAAAAAGGCTTGCTGTCTTGTGTTTTTCTTTTCCACTTATTTGCAGTCTGATGGTGTCCTTGATGCAGGTGTGCCGAGGTTTACCAGAGATGGTGAGCTTGTCTGCAATGTAAGTGGGCATGCTGGTTGTGATACCTTTGTAAATGATGCAGATTGTTTGAGGATGGTACGGGTCATAAGGTAACTAATGGATATCCATCAGGATGGAGTGATGTGATCATATTTCCTCAGACCATGGATGAGATGTGCTGCAGCATGTTTCTAGATATTTTAACTATGACATTTTCCAAGTCAATTTATGCACTATAGACAGCGCTATTTTGGGAAAGTCAAAAACCCCATCTGCATCAACACAAAACACCGAACAGTATGATGGCACTGCCGTGAAATTAAGCCATGAGTTTTAACTCACTCTTCACAGTTTAATAAAGAAGTACTATCCATCTTTTAAATAAATTCAGTACCTTTAGTAAATTTTGAACTAAATCAGGCTGTAAGTAAGCACATCAAACTGATAGCTGGAATTCTTCATAGAAAGCCTTGAACACTTGCAACCTTATTTTAAGTTTGGTGGCCAATCTGCCAGGGCAGCTGAAATATGTACCTGGTGAAAGATCAACCACTATACTTAGAGATCTCTTGCAGGCAAGTGGCCATCTGTGGATCTGATTAGTGCACTGACACTTCATTGGAAGAGCACCATGTTTCACATGCCCACTAAGGACTTGTTTGTGTTTTTCAAAATAAAAAAAAACCTCCTAAAACAAGAGCTTGTTATTGAAAAATTAGAAAGGGAATGTTCCTCATGTTCTGAGTATTTTAGCACAGATATCAGATGTGATTTCTTGCATTCCTGTTTAGGGCTGCCAGGCTTTCCGTGGAGGTCCCAAACAGGAAAAGTATTCTTGAATATCTTCCTTGAATAGGCTGTATGGTCTGAGTTATTTTGACTAATGGGCCATCAGCCAAAGGTTTTCACTGGTTGAGCCAGTGCAAGCCCACCATCAAAAACATGGCACTTCTCCAGAGTCTAATTTGAATGGGGAAACCATGAGTTTCGCAGATAGGACGTCCACAACATTTTGAACAGATTACCATGTCTTCCAAACTCTCAAGCAGGCCTTTACTTCTGTCACTCTTCTTTTCCATCTGCTCCAGCCATAAATGTCTATTACCTGTTTCACTGTATAATTCTTACCTTATTTTCAACAGTACAAGTTTGCTGCTTTCTGCAGTATGAAGCATTCCCTATAAAAGTACAAATGAAAAATAGAAATGAGGACAGATTCTACTAATGTACAGTAATATGCATGGTGCTTTCACTGTGCTGGCGCTAATATGTAGTTACCAGTCAGTAAATAACCCATCATCTATGGAATAATGGAGCAACAGACCGTTTGAGCCTATTCTGGTGATGTCTGAACATACCCTGTTGACCCCATAAGAAGCAGAAAAAAGTATTGCCCTCAACAGGCTACTAGGCATGCTGATAAGGAATGGGAGAATGAAGCTAAGCGTTGTAGATATGCCTACGTTGGTAGATCACCATGATGTTAGGACAAAGACAAAGAAAGAACGAAGAGGCAATGATTCAGTTACATAACAGTGATCACATAACTCCAATTATACTTCTTTCACTCCTTCCTAGTCCTTACGCCATAAAGTGTGTGGGCACCCAGGAGTTGTGTTAAATATAGAAAAATCAAACTCCTTCCTCTCAACATGTGCCTAGAAAGGAGTGATTCTACTCAGAAACCTTCTGAATTTACTTCTAGACTAGCCCTACATGTCACAATCAAAGCTGGACACAGAGTATCATAAGGAAGTGGTAACAAAGAAACAGAATTACCAGTGAGTAATTGATGCATTACTTTTTCATAATTTCTTCATGAAGAAGTGTCCCACTCTGCTGTAGTGCCTTTGTGCTGCTTTTAGTCCTATTTATATCTCTTTTTAGAATCTCTGACTGTAGATTCCTTGACTAACAGCTGTCTTTGGCTTACTTGCTCTCCTGTTGCTCTTCCAAGTGTCCCCTCTTTTATGGTTCATCTTTTCTGATCATTCAGTTATGCCTTCTGCTTTTTGGGCTTATGTACTTGTTTGCTTTCTTTCTTTAACTCCTAGGACTTTCTTGGTCTTCTGTGTTTGGTCCTTATTCCTTCCTGTCTGGTGTATGTCCTTCCTGGCCGGCTACCTTGTAGGGGAATTGACAACATTCATGCTTGCTTTACTAGATTATCAGGAAAGATATTCTCTCCAGCTCCCACCCCTGCAGGGGCAGCAGGATCATGAATGTCATGAAAAGAGGCTCAGGTGTGAGACAGGAGAAAAACCCCACAAAACACACCCAAACCCATGCACCATTTAAATGCATGAAAGGACCACAAGTAGGCACCATGCCACACCCAAAGAAGGGCACATGTGCCCACTTGCAGGGTATCAAAGGCACATTAAAGCGGAAATCATAATTAGAACCATAGTGTACACAAGGGTGCAGAATGTTGCCTAGTACACAAAAAGAGAGGATGTGGCCCAGGTAAACAGGCACACCAGGGTAAAAACACAAGAAGGCTCCAGGGGCAAGACGCTTCACATAAGGAATATATCACAGCATGCTTACACACAATTGAGCACAGGCAGAGCCAGCCAGGTGCAAGACCTGTAGAAAACAAGCACATGAGGACAGACAGATTCTGGAGAACCTGGAGCAAGGAACTGAACAGCCTCAGCCACAAGCTCATGATGGTCCAACTCCTATTCTGTAACAAACTGGGCATACATGCAATGTGTGTGACTAGATACCACACTTAAGGAAGGTAGAGAAAGACAGGCCCGTAGTCTGCAACAAGGACACACATAAAAGGAGGCAAAGGAGGGACAGGTAGACCAAGCTCCAATATCAAGAGGGAACATGGGGCTGAATACCACCAGAACTCAAAGCAAACAGGTGTCAAGAACATGTGAAGCAATCACAAGAAGCACATCCAGACAATCCCACACGTCAGACTTCAATTTTCAGCCAGGAGCTGGGACAAGAGAAACACAGAAGAGCCACCAGAAGTAGAAACCATCAGTGGAGGGTCTGGCTGTATCAGCCAAGGACTCCATCTGTTGCGCAAAAGGTCTAAAGGCCTGATTAAATCTTGGCAGAGGGGAATACTTGCCCACAAATGTGATGGATATCCCATGCACAATACCACGATCCCATTATGTCCTATGGAGACTGTAATACGGCAGATGGGATATCCGTCACATTTGTGACTAGGTATTCCATCTGCTAAGACCTAAATCAGGCCCTAAGTAAGCTCATCAAAGTTGGAGTTGCGTGAGCATCATAGAAAGCACAAACACACAACAGGAACAAGAGGTAGCCTACAAAAGGCACAAGAACAAACATGAGAGATCCCACAAGCAGAGCTGCACATCAAATCTGAAAGACCACGAACATAAAAAGTGGATAGAGGCAATAGTAGAAAGAAGCACAAGCATTTTCAATGCAACGGGGCTCGCATTTGCTCGAGTTGGAGCTATTTGCATTGTAATTCCTAAACTAACTTTTCTTCCCACAAAAATTAAAAGAAAAAAAACACAGCGCAATCGTGCTACATAAAATGCAGCGCCATCACACTGAAATTGAAAACGAAAAAACAGAGCACGATCGCGCTATGTAAACCCCAGCGTGATCACGTTTCGGGGAAAATTAACTGATAAAGTAGTCCAGAAACCAGGCTCAAAACATCGAGCCTCGTATGTTTCTAGTAGTTTACCAGTGCTGTATAGGTGGGCTAAACACAGGAAAAGGCATGACGTCTGCATGCCTTTCACAAATGAAAGCAAGCAGATTTTAAAGAGCAAGCCCAGGAACCAATGAAAGAGGCTGACGTGACCTGGGCGTGGTTAGAAGCCCAAAGAGAGATTACTTTATGGACGGGGTGCTTTGCGCTCGCCCATAAAAAGGCCACTTCATGGTAACCCAAACCAACTCATGCACCCAGAGGCAAAAAGGAATGTGGGAAAGGAGGCCAAACAAGAAATTAGAACGAGGCTGAGCACCCAAACAGCCAAGCACCTAATTCTATAACAAGGAGCAAAGGCAAAAGGTACAAAAGGGACAGTCACCCAACACCGAAAGGGCACAAGTACTCAATTCTCCAAAAAAAGTACACCAAGCCACAATAAGAGTGTGGGTAGGAAAGAGTTTATAATGGATAGCCTTTTAAAGACACAAATTAGCAAAGCTAATCAGTCTTGTTTTGAAAAAAGTAAGGCATCTAGCGGGGCAGAGGACAGCAGCAGATAGGAAGAGCTGCTGAAGTTGCACAAATTAACCTAGTGCATGTCCATGAGAGGAGTGCCCTTGAGAGATTCAGGGAAGCAGCAGGAGTTTTATTATTGCACCCCCTTGGTCCACATGAGATAAACGGCTCAAGGGGAAGAGGGGGCAGGAGGAGCTGCAAAAATAAATCTGTAGGTATGCATGAAAGGAGTGGCCTGGCAGGAGGAGGTAAAGCAGCAGGAGCTATACAAACAACCCACCAGACATGCATCTGGAGAGACTGGGTAGGAGGAGGGGAAGTTGCAGAAACACAAATGAAGATGGCAGTCATGCCCGAGAGGAGCAGCCAGTCGGCAGGAGAGAAAGCAGTAGGAGCTGCAAAATATAACCAAATGGCCATGCAAGAAAGGGACAACTTGGTGTGAGATGAGGAAGCAATGGGATTTGCAGAAATGAACCCACTTGGCACACATGGGAGGAGCAGCCCAGTGGGATGAGGGGGAGCAGCATGAGAAAAGCAGCCCAGCAAACGAGAGACAGCTGGACTTGCATAAGTGTACTTGCCTGGTGCATGTGAGAGGAGCTGTTCAGCAGCAGAAAGGAGAGCAGTACAAATTGCACAATGGGCTCTGATGGGTGTACATGAGATGAGCGGCCCAGTGGAGGTACACAAGTAGATTGATGGTTGTCAGGCTGTGGGGAACTTGTGGCTTGGCACCATGATTTTGTGAAAATGGGAGAGACTCTTGCTCTCACATGTTCAGATGGAAGAAATCCTGTGGGATCATACAAATATTGATGGATATCCCCATGAGTCAGTGCTTAAAGTCAGAAAAATCACAGGACTCAATGGCTGAGAGCGCCTCTCCAAAAAGTCCTTCTATATATACGTGCATATTGTGTGTTATGTGCTGTGTTATGTGGTGACAATAGTTCTAAGTAGACAGCTAAAGGTGTTGGTTGTCGAGACCTAAAAAGTAGTGATTCATCATTCAGATAACAAAAGGTAACCCCAATTATCTCAAACCCAAACATTAGCAGTGCTTACCAGAAGCTTGACAATTCTGCAGGAAAGGCCTCACCACTGCTGCAGGATATATTTTTTCTAGAATGAATCATAAATCGAACATAAAGGTCAGACAAATTATATATAATCTATTTAATGGAGGTAAAGTCTAGGTAAGATGCCTCTGACAAACGAGGACAGAAAACAGACCACAAGAAACAGGACACTGTGAGAAGCTGGCCTGGTTTGTAGTGGGTACCAGAGGTACTTACACCTTATACCAGGTCCAGTGATCCACCTTAGTGAAATGTAGGCAGTGTCTAGCAGCTTAGGCTGTCTAGGGGTAGCTGTAGCAGAGCAGCCAAGGCTGAACTAGGAGACATGCAAAGCTCTTGCAATGCCACTATGGTCACACAGAACTGATGCACAAGAAAGATAATACTCAGCGTTATCAAAAATAAAGGTACTTTATTTTAGTGACACAAGGCCAAAAACATATTAGAGGAAATACTCCTACTTGAGATAAGCATTATACACAATATATACACTAGTAACCAAAATCAGGTAAGTAAACAGTCATAGAATACTGCAAACAGTGAAAAACACAACAGATTGCAATGGGCCTAGGGGCAACACAAACCATGTACTAAAATAGTGCAATGGAAATGTCGGTTTCCCCACTAGGCAAGTGTACTGTGTAAAGGGGTGCTGGGAGTGTGAGAAAACACCAAAGATAAGTAAAGTAACCCGGGAAAGAGCCCAGGAAAACAGGAGTAAAGTACAGCAAGTTTCCTCAGAAAACACTAGAAGTGGTGGTAAAGGATTATGTAAAAACCAAACAAGATTTCAAGACACCAACAATGGATTCCTGGACCTGAAAACCTGCGGAGAGAGGAGACGAAGTCCAGAAGTTGAAGAAGAGTCCCAGAAAAACAGGAGGTCTGCTAACCCAAGTGAAGGTGCAAAAATGGATTCTCCGATTGGATGAAGAAGTCAGAAATGCACCAAAGAAGACAGCTGCGGGTTCCTGCTTGGTGCAGGAGATGTCTCAAGTCGAGTCGTTGCATGTAGGCTGGTTTTCGTCGCTGGATTCCGCCAAAAAGCCTTGGCTCACATAAATGTCACAGTTGGTGGGAAAAGGAGCTACCTGGGCCCAGGAGGGACCTGAGTCCCTCAACTTGGACTGAGGAGACAGAGGAGGCTCGCAGCACTTTAGAGAGCCCTCATAAGACCAGGCAGCACCCACAGGAGTCCCAGAACACGGGGACAAAGGAGTGGCAGAATGGGGTCATCGCAGCACGAAACAAAGGGATCCCACGCCGCTGGAGAACAACTCAGGGAGCTGAGCATCACAGGAGTCCTGGGCTACGCTGTGCATGAAGGACTTTTGGAAGATGTGTATAGAAGCCCAAGGAGCTGCAGAATACGCGGTGCACAGGGATATTGTCTGGCACGGGGAGGCAAGCCCTTACCGCCACCAAATTTGGACAGCTGGACCTTTGGACAGTCAGGATCCCTTCAGTCCACCATCTGTGTTCCAGGGATCACGCTGATTGACAGGAGACGAGTCCCAGAGTACTGGTTGTCATTACAGAGAGGTGCCTGCTAAAGCAGGGAAGTAACTCCGTCACTCCACGGGAGATTCCTTTGGTCCTTCTGGTGCAGAATGAAAACAGGAAGTCCTCAGAGCATGCACAACCTGGAAACTGTTGCAGTTGCTGGCTGGAGCAGAACTTGCAGGGTCATAGTAGCCTTCCTGGATACTTTGTTGCAGTTACAGCGGTCATGGAGCAGTCTGCGGTTGATCCAACGGTCAGAAGCTGAAGCTGAGGATGCAGAGGATTCCTGATGAAGTCTTGCAAACCGAATCTGAAGAAACACCCATAGGAGAGACCCTAAATAGCCCTGAGAGAGGGATTGGCTACCTAACTAGGTATGCACTTATCAGGAGGGGTCTCTGACGTCACCTGCTGGTACTGGCCACTCAGATGCTCAGAGAGGGTCCCCACACCTTGGAATCCAAGATGGCCAATGGCAGGGACACTCTGGAATAGTTCTGGGCACAACCCCTGGGGTGGTGATGGACAGGGGAGTGGTCCCTCCCATTTCCTTTGTCCAGCTTCGAGCCTGAACCAGTGTAGACTGGATTATGCAAGGAGGGCACCGTTTTTGCCCGTCAATGCATTTCCAAAGGCTCTGGGAGGATACCCCTCTCATGTCTGTAACACCTATTTCCAATGGGAGAAGGTGTTATACCCCTCTCCTAAAGGAAATGCATTGTTCTGCCTTCCTGGGATTGAGCTGCTCAATTCCCAGGAGCGCAGAAACCTGTCTGTGAGGTGGCAGTAGCTGGGGCTGCAGGGGAAACCTCAGAGAGCTGGTTTGGCAGTACTGGGGGTCCATGGTGGGAGCCCCCAGGCTGAATGGAATTAGCTCCCCAATACCAAAATTGGATTGGGGGTACAATTTCTTAATCTTAGACACTTCACATGACCATTTTTGGAGTTATCATTGTGAAGCTACATATATGTATTGACATATATGTAGTGCTCGCTTATAATGGTGTCCCCGCTCTCACGAAGTCTGGAATATTGGTCCCGGAGAACATGGGGGCACCTTTGCTAGTGCAAGGGTGCCCTCAAACTCAGTAACTTTGCACTTAGCCTTTAGTAACTGAAGGTCAGACATACAGGTGACTTATAAGTTGCCTAGTGCAGTAAAAATGGCTGTGAAATAGTGTGCAGTGGCAGTCCTGAAGGAGTGTTTGAATGAGCTCCTTATGGGTGGCAAAAGAAATGCTGCAGCCCCTAAGGATATCCTGGAACCCCAATGCCCTGGGTCCATAGGTACCATATACTAGGGACTTATAAGGGGGGTCCAGTGTGCCAATCTGAATTAGAATATGGAGTCACTAGACTAGTGACAAAGTTGTTAAACTGAGAGAGCATAAGCACTGGAGTTCTGGTTAGCAGAACTCCAGTGACATAGTCAAGTATACTAACAACACAGTAAAACACACTGACATATAGGCCACAAACTATAAGCACTGAGACAGTAAAAACACACTGACAAACAGGTAGAAATTGGGGGTAACATGTCAGGAAGGATGGTACTTTCCTACAGCCACAGGTAAAATACTTTTACTGATATTTTTCAGGATTTCCCTTTTTTCTTTATAAAAGCACTAACAAAATAGAAACTCTCTTGGATCCAAAGTGCCTGATCATACATGTATTGGGAAAACTATAATATGCTTGTCCAAATAGTTTTAGAGCATCCAAGACAAAAGTTAAATAGATCCACTTTATCATAATAGTCGGGATATCTGAAAGCAATAATTTAACATCCCCTGTCCAGCAGTCAGAAATGCAAAACTTAACTTTGGCGATATAAAGTAGGATACACTAGTTAATTCATTTGTTTTAAGCAACCACTAAGGGCCATATTTATACTTTTTGACGCAAAACTGCGCTAACGCAGTTTTGCGTCAAAAAAATTAGCGCCGGCTAACGCCATTCTGAAGCGCCATGCGGGCGCCGTATTTAATCAATGACGTTAGCCGGCGTTAGCCGCCGGCGCTGCCTGGTGTGCGTGGAAAAAAACGACGTACACCAGGCAGCGCCGGCGTAGGGGGATATGGAGCTTGGGCGCCAAAAAATGGGGCAAGTCAGGTTGAGGCAAATTTTTCGCCTCAACCCGATTTGCGCCATTTTTTTCGTCGAGTCATGCCCCCTTGCCCAATGGCCATGCCCAGGGGACTTCTGTCCCCTGGGCATGGTCATTGGGCATAGTGGCATGTAGGGGGACACAAATCAGGCCCCCCTATGCCACAAAAAAAAAAAAAAATGACTTACCTGAACTTACCTTAATGTCCCTGGGATGGGTCCCTCCAGCCTTGGGTGTCCTCCTGGGGTGGGCAAGGGTGACAGGGGGTGTCCCTGGGGGCATGGGAGGGCACCTCGGGGCTCCTTCAGAGACCACAGGTCCCTTAACGCCTGCCTTTTCCAGGCGCTAAAAAACGGCGCAAAAGCGGCCGTACGTCATTTTTTTTGACCCGCCCACTCCCGGGCGTGAATTTTGCCCGGGAGTGTAAATACGGCGCACATGCCTCGGAGTCAATTTTTTAGACGGGAACGCCTACCTTGCATATCATTAACGCAAAGTAGGTGTCCACGCTAAAAAATGACGCAAACTCCATGGACTTTGGCGCTAGTCGCGTCTAACGCCAAAGTATAAATATGGAGTTAGTTTTGCGTCGGAATTGCGTAAAAAAAAACGACGCAATTCCGGCACAAACGGAGTATAAATATGCCCCTCACTGTTTAAAATGAGGTTTCATGATCGCTTTGACAATTGTTTAATTTGTACTTGACAGACCTACCCAGTGAGCTGAGTTCCACCTAGTATCTGTTCTCTCAATATAGGAAGCTATCATTCATGACTAGTGAATTATTCTGATGAATTAGATTTATTTTAATAGGACCTTGATTGTGCAACAGCAACTAGCCTATCGCCTAGGGTAGTAAACAAATATTTATCTTTGTTCTGTTATACTATAATGTAGTCAAGTATTTTACAATGAACCTGAAGAAATCGACAATTGTCAAATCTGTTTTAAAAAAAATAACTTTAAATTGCCTACTTGCATGCGCTGTAAAAAGCCATACCTCAAATGTAAAATTCACCACAGTGTCTTTCCCAGGGCGGCAGATCACTTTAGCCCTCATCCAGTGTTCGAGAAGGTATGAGATTAGCTGGGTGTCGGAGGAACAGATAGTCACGTAGCAAATAGTGATGCTTTTTCTTCAGGACTTTTAGCAGATGTCTGTGGAGACTGCAAACGGGTGCTGATTGCGGGCCACATTTATCATTATTTCACGCAATACAAAAAAATATCTTGAGGTTTATTTATAGGGAAATGGCATAGGACAGCGCTGCAAATCTTCATTCTGTCCTGCCCTACGCCAATGAGAAAGGGCAGGAATGCACCGCATTTATACAATTCGGTGCATTCCTGTCCTCTTCACCTGAGCTAGCGCACAATCAGCTGTCTAGCACCAACGCCGGCCCCCTTCCACCATGGTGCAAGTGTGTTTGTGTTGCATGAATGATAACTTTTATGCGCAGGAAGGGACATCTTCCTGCACAAAACAATCCTGGCGGCATTTTCCTCTTTCTATGTGTGTTGAAGAATGCATGCACACATGGAAAGAGAAAATATTTCTCATTGTTATGCTTTTCCAAAGGAGGTTTAAGGTTTTGATGCTTCTCCAGGTTTATGTGATTAAGTAAATCTGGGGCAGAGTCAAAACCCATGGGTGTTGCTTGGGAAAACTCACTGCAACAGTCATGGAACACTTACCTGGCACAGAGCAAGGCAGCCTTGTGCAGCTTTGCCTTACTCCCTATCTATGAGGCCAGTCAAAGCCACGCAAAGTGGGTTTGAGAGGCCTCATAGATATGGTTGAGAGGTTTGCGCCACTAGAGCATCAGAAAAAGTCACACTCCATTAATGCAAGTCTCTCATAAATAAGCCCCCTTGTTTCGCTGTGCTCCATTAACGGGAGAGGGCAGAAATGCCCCATATCTATGAAGATATAGTACATTTCTGCTCTCTCTCATTGTCCTCAAACTGCTGCTTAGCATCAATGCAGACACCCTTGCACCATGGTGCGAGGGTGCCTGCATTACCCACTGGTATGTTTTTGTGCAGGAAGGGACCCCTTCCTGCACAAAAACTACTGACTTAGGGGCAGATTTACAGAAGGTGGTGATGCACCCAGTGCAGCACCACTTTCCTTGTGCCCCTTAACCCCCCCACTGCCACTATGTGTGTGCTGTATTTAAAATACGAGGCACCATGGCGCAGGGTAGGGGGCAATTACATCATTTTATGTGACGTTATTGATGTATTCTACATGAGTAGCACCAAAATATTGGCGCTACTCCTGCAGAGTACATAGGGGCTCGTTCTAAATAATCGTATGCCCCATTTAAATGCTGCTCTGAGCAGGTGTTAAAAGTGCTGAAAAATGGCACAAGACAATCTCATAGATCTCCGTGCACCATTTTTTAAGCCCCCACTCCAATGGAGGAACGCTACCGTGCCTACATTATGCCTGGCACCGGCATAATGTGGCGCAAGGGTTTACAAAGTGGCGCAATACAAGCATTGCACCACTTTGTAAATATGGCTGTTGGGACATGCCACCTTAATGCCACATTTGGGTTGAAATAAATGCCACAAATATGCCACTAAGGACTTATAAATATGCACCTTGTTTTGTCTCCTCTTTCTACATGTGTTGTAGAAATCAACACACAAAAAGGAGGAAAAATAAAAATATTTCTCCTTGTTACCCCCCCGGAAGCTTAGCACTCTGACACATTCCCAGGTCCACCACTCTTGGTAAATTTGGGAATGCTTCAGAATCCATGGGAGTATGTGTGAGAACACCCACACTCCACACATGGAATACCCCCTTGAAGCAAAGTGACTCAAGAGAACAACTTGTGCTGCCTTGAGCTACTCCAAATTTACTAAGCCACGCAGGGACATGAAAAGTGGCCTTGAAGGGCTTGGTAAATCTCATTATGGGTTTTACGTTGACCTGTGCCCACATGGATGGCACAAGGGTGACACATAAGCATGGTGACACAATCACATTATAAAATAATATGACTCTGAGTCAGCTGTGCCCATGGAGGACCATCAATCTGAGAGTCTCCCTCTCCCCTGATGATCCCTCCTATCAAGTTGTGGTTGAACTGCAGATCTGATGCACTACCTTACCCCCAACCAGAATGGCGCTAATGGCCTGAAGGGTCATTGGAGGTGGGACCTGAGATGAACTTGAAGGGGAACTGCACTTGCACTGTAGTGAGAATCTGGCTGGCTCTAGTGACATGCTGCAATGCACATGCTGCTCAGTGCATTAGATACTACTGCGCTACTACTTCTTTCCATTGTAGAAAGCATGAACCACCTTCTGTTCTGGATTCAGTGGTTATCTGCATGCTTAGGTATACAGTGAACCCCCCCCCATTTCCCATCGAAGACCCTTAGGTACCTGCTAGCAGCTTTTTGCTGAAGCTCTCACTGGTAAACAGAAGGATCCACTACCTTGAGATTCAGCCACTATTTTTAAGACAAAAGAGGACTCTATACAGAAAGAACTTATATCAATTATATGATGTCCATCCCATCGTTCAGAAGAACACCACCAACATGAATGCAGAAATAAAATTGGTATGGGTGGATATCTCTTCTTTCCAGCCATAATTGATTTCACTGAGCATGGTCTTACTGCATCTGAAGTTCAAGTGGGGCAAGTATCCCACATGCTCAACTGGGGCCAGCAGCTTTGGTCCTTGCATAGAAAGTATAGTTAGAGGATAGAAGCCACAGGACAATATTAGAGTCTCTGAATTATTAGGGAATGAAGACTAGGATGATAAGTCATCATTCTTTGGCTTTTTCCTCATAGATCTGCTAAGTTACAACTCAGTGCTGACATTTCTAAGGGAACATAGGGTCTGTTCAAAGTGTATACAGAAAAAGAACTCACTGAGGAATGTTGGCATGCCTACGCTGGTATCAGCAATCCACACTAATAATGGCTGCAAAGAAGCAGATCTGCTCCTTCATATTTATGAGGCATTAGAACTTCATATCAGTGGACTTCTGACATGAAACAAACCTCAAAAGAAGTTTTTGTGTCCTTTCACTCACATCTTAGGAATTGGGACACTTGCTATGGCTTCTTAGAGCTAGCCGTGTTGCTGATTATACTTAATGATGAACACAAAAAAAGTAATTTGAGCTAAGGACCTCCTGAAACTCCTATAGTATCCTAAATCGGAAGCCAAGGTTGTGACCAACTCACCGCATCTGGTTGATCCCCCAATAACCCATGCAGATTGTGATGACTCTTTTTCTGGCATTAATGCTAAAAGGGACAGATTGTAATCCCTCACAAGGCACTGATGGAAGGATTGTCAAATACAGAGAGAAACAAGTTCAGGTCCGTTCACAAACCTGGAGTGATGCTTCTGAGCTTAGACTACTGTTATCCCTCATTGTCATTTATTCTTATTTGCCTCCACTTTTACCCTATCTTTTAGTCAGCCACTACATAGCTGATGTGTCTTACGATGACCTCCACCATTCCAATGGAAAAAGTGCTACAGCTTCTTACCTGCATTCTTGCACTGTTAATGTTATTGGTCTCCTAATGCCTCCCATGGGATGGCTTTTTATGATGAGTCTTCCCCACCATCCTCTAACTGATGTTTATGGTATTGTAATGGAGCCTTGTCTTATTGTTAAACTGCTCATTTGATTATCCCACATATTACAGCTCTTCTCATCTGGGTGGGCAATGAGACAGCAGGATATGAGTATATAGCCTATTTCTAGACTACAATTCCAAGCTTTGTAACTACATTGCTTTAGACATCATTGCTGGTTTCTGTCTTACAAATGTGGTCCAGAAGCTAATGGCAGCTAAGCCATTGTAAAAATCTCTCTTCAGGGATCAGTGCTGGTGGTTGCCCAGCATTTGTTAGAATTTAGCAGAGTCATGACAGTGGTTGGTATAGACTTCAATAAGACTGTTGATTCAGTATTGGATAGATCAGGCAGACCTCAGAGGAGTCATCTTCAAGTTGAGGGCTGTTTTTAAACCTTATGTCTGATCATGCGTTGACTGACATGTGGCAGCTTGCACAATTATACCAAAAACCAACACTGAGAATACATTAATTTAAAACCAAACATTGGCAGGGTATGAGGAGGGTTCGAAAGCATCACTGCAGTAATGTAACTATTGTAAGTGTCCGTGGGGGAGAGGGGAGTCATAAGAAGCCTGATTGAGTGTGAAATGTTAAGACCTGACTCAAAGGTGTGATAGGACAGAGGGGGTTCATGTTGCAAGGAGTGAGTGCCCATGTACATTACTGACAAGGTACTGAAGAAACAGAATCCGTAGCATGGTCAGCATATGGGGCGTCTGCGGACATGTTGGGACTCCACGTATTGAACATCAGTACCCTCTGTGGTTCCCCATTTCCGCATTTCTCCATACCATGCTTCCACAGGTGGGGCGTTGGGCGGTTTCCAATGCAGAGTAAGTGCATGTTTAGCTAAGAGCAAAGCCAGGCTTGTAAAACTAATACGGACAGCCTGTGTTTCCTATAACTAAAAACACAAACAGCACTAGCCTCCCACATACCAAGATCAGTGAGTTTGGTGACATCCTGTTAGATGGTGTGTATATTTAGCCAGAAGGCGCTAGTAGCAGGGCATGACCACAACATGTGTCGAAAATCTGTGTTGTCCGACTCACAGTGATGACAGGTCAGGATTGCAGTGGGAAAATATTTGTAATTATAAGTAGAGCCAGGGTTATGTAAGTCCAATGCAGAATATAAAACTGTATATTTTTTAATCTTACATTTCTGGAAATGATATATGAGAAGGCCAGTGCCCTACTCCACTCCTTGACATTGTATACTCTCCCCACCTCATCCTCCCATTTAGCATGAAGGGAGCTCAGTGACATGCCAGTGGGACAGCAACCACCACCCATGGTGAGCGTAGTCTATAATACATTATGAGTGGGTAGTTCTTCATGTCTAGTTATCCACACTTTAGCAGGTGTTGTGAAGGTGGCAGCAAGTGGGGAATTGACCAGTGTGGAGGTCAAAGTCTGTTGGAGCTAGGGAAAAGAAGAGAAGGTGACAGTCCAATAACAGATTGCAAGCCATGTTAATCAAACAATTTAACCAGGTGTGTAGCGTCCCAGCAGAGTAAAGGCCGGGGTAATGTGGTAGGCCAACGAGGGGGAATCCAGGCACATTCAGAAGAACATGTCTTGTGAGGGCATCTATAGGAAACATGTACCTGCAGGGAATGAGACAGGCTAGGTACTGATCCGGGGGAGGAGGCTTCTAATACCAGTTGAAGTGGTGGGGAATGATTACCAGCTTCACTGAGGCTGCGACCTGCTATCACTGCCAGAAAATACAATTCAAATCAAGGAGCGCCAAAACCCACCGTCGTCTGATAGCTATTGCAGTTTCCGCAGGGCAATCTTGTGGCATTCTTTACCCCAAATCAGTTCAATGAGTAAGGAATCAAATTCTTAAAAGAAGTCTCGGGGAGGAATCTCAAGATTAGTAAAATAATACAGAAGGTGGGGTAGGAAAACAATCTATGATAATGCAATCCATCCCATAGTGGCTAGGGGCAATTTTATCCAAAAGGACACTAAGGATTTAAGCAAGGGCAGCACAGGCAGCAAGCTGCCCTCAAAAAGATCAACTGAAGAGTGATACAGGCGTATGCCCAAATAGCTTACTGCTGAGTTCTGCCAAGTGAGTGGGGCATTGTCTATAATAATCTTTGGAGAACTTACGGTGTCATGTAGTGAATAGATGGAGTATTTACTCCAGTTATCTTGGAGTCCAGACAACCCGGCAAAGGACAGAAGCGTGGAATGGACGGGAACAGGGCTCATCTGGGCATCTTGCAAGAACTGAAGGAGATCATCTGCGTAGAGAGACACCGCATGTGTCCTATCTGAAAGGGGAATACCCCAGTGATCACCATCCATGCAGGCCTTAATCACCAGAGGTTCAATGGCCATTGCAAAAAACAGTGGTGAGAGGGAAACATCTGTCATGTGCCACATTCTATTGAGAATGTCTCTGAGATGTGGCACCACACACGCACCCGTGAGAGTAGCTTCGTGGAAAGTAGTCATATGTAAGCAAGGACACAAGGGCTTATGCCTATATGTCTAAGGACACAAAAGGACAGGACCAATCCAGGGAATGGAAAGCCTTCTCCAGGTCCAGTACTAGGCACACCAAGAAAGGAAATCGATTGCACACCTGGTCCTGAACATGGAAAAACTGTTGGATGTTGTGGGAAGTGTGGTGTCAGGGCACAAACTCGTTCTGGTCAGGTTGGATCAGGTTGGCTCAGGTCTGATAGGATTTGGGCATATCTAGCGGATTGTATCTTTCCTAGGATTTTGTCATCTGACCCCAGGATAGCGATGGAATGATAAAATGCTACAACAGCTGGGTCTCAGTTAGGCTTAGGAATCGAGATGACTAGGGACCCTTGGAGTGTGCAGGGTAATTAGTCTAATCAAAGGGCCTTGTTGTACATTGTGGCTAAACGAGGCAAAGGAGTGTCGGTGAATGTACTGTAATACTAAAAAGGGATGCTGTCAAGGCACGGAGTTTTATTCTAGGCTAGATCCTGGATTGGCTGTTTGACATCTGGAGGGGTTTTGAACGCTTCCAACTCAGTCTGGGTAGGTGCATCAAGGGATGGGACAGGAAGGCGGTTTAGGAACACATTAATGCTCTTGTGGTTCTCATCTGTCGACTGGTACATATGGGAGTAATAGTTGTGGAAATTTGCAAGGATGTTGTGTTACTTGTGAAACAGTACACCCAAGGGGAAAGAACTTCAAGAATGGGGGTTTCTTTTATTTCCTGACAGATCAACCAATCAAGGAAGAATGCTGATTTATGGCCTTCAATATATGTTTTTGCTGTGTATGCAGTAAAGTTGAAGCAGTGTGACAGTTCCAGGAGCGAGGCATGTTGGCATTTCGCCTCTTCCAGTGTAGGGAGGTGGGAAGCATCACGTTATACTTGGCACACCAAAAGGGGCTTTCGCCGATGAGCCTCCTCAATCTCCCTGTCTAGCAGATGCTGGAACCCTACATTCCCCTGGGGGCAGCAAATATATGTAACAACCTTGATTGCATCCCATTCAAGGAGTCTGTTCGAGGCAGTGTCTTAGTTTTTGTTAAAACAATTATAAATTTGGAAGGCCTGACATCCTGGGTCTGTTAAGCACTCACGAGGGAAATGCCAGGTGGTTGTGGAGGGGTGGGGGACACCCATGTGTAACAATAATGTGGGCACTGTGATCAGGAACAACCATTGTGAGATAATTTGCAGTTTTTAGGGAAGATGCAAGTGGCTAAAAGCATAGTATATGATCATGGGGGGATAGAAAGAATAGACCTGAGTTTTCGGTTAAAGGGCACTCCATGCATTCATCAGAACACAATGTCATACCCAGTCTGCAGATCTATTAGTTTGAGTGTAAGGAGGGGAGCGGGAAAGAGGAGGGTGGGAACGATCTAGTTTGATATCTAGGACACAATTATAGTCTACCCCAAAAGTCAGGGAAGGTCAGTGTTTTAGGATAAAATACCAGACAGCATAGTCCAGAAGGCATCTTGGTCGTCGCTTGTTGCGTATATGCTCCTGAGCAAAACCGGGATGCCATTAAGATGGCACTCTAGGAAAACATAATGGTCATTTTCATTAATTATAGTGTTGAGTACCTTAAAGGGAGCTCCAGAGCAAATTCTTATTTATGCACCCCTGGAGAATGCCAAATATGTTGTGGAATATAGGCTACTTCTCCATCGTTTCTGGAGCTGGGGCTAACTCTGTTAAGGTAGTGTGTGTTTCCTGAAGGAAGACCACATGAGGATGGTGTAATTTGAGCTAAGAATACATGGAGAAGCACTTGCCTGCGGTTTGCATGACTTTGAGGTTAAGGGTTAAGCATTTCGTAAAGGTTTCCAGTGCCACTTTCCAGATGGTATGGTATGATGAAAACAAAGTGATAAATGGAGAAATTCTCCTCCAGTGTACCCCCACTGTACGGTCCTGGCCTGGGGGTTGTGGTATAGGGGGATGTGTGATTCTGTTATATGTGGTTGGGTAAAATGTGGGATTATGAAGGGGCAGGTAAGTATGAACAAACAGAGCCTACCACAACCAGAGAAATGCCCAAATTGGGAGTTAAGGGATATGAATCTTCTAAAGAGGGGGGCAGCTATGATCCAAAGTTTGGGTGAGCATAGCAGGCCACCCTTTAAGCAGTGAGTAAATGCAGCAGGGCATGTTAATGCAGAGATGGCAGGATATGTAAAGTGTACCTGCACTACATACACCTGCAGAGAAGTATGTGTGCTGTGGTGTAACATGCCCGTTAGTAAAATGTAACAAGGCTGTATGAATAATGACAATCAACAAACTAACAGAGATAAGGATACTAGATGATTGTTTCAGCAGTTTGAGGTGTTACCAGTGGGAGTGCAGGTGAGGGCTGGGCAGAGGTCCATGACAAGTCTTAGTCACCATTCGTAGAGGAAATATGAGGACCACTATTGCACCAGGGAGAGGAGTGGTCCTTCGGGAGTAGGTATCACATTTACAATTTTGCCTGGTTGACTTTGAGGAGTTGGCTATATGACGTGGCAGTGTCAAAGTGTCTATCCAGCCACTCTCAGGTCTCCCTGGGATCATTAAGGAAATGGGTCTCCCCATGATATATGATTTTAGGCCTATTGGGGAAGAGTAGTGAGTACTAAATCTCTATTTGTCTGAGATGCCTCTTGGCTTCTCAGAACATGGTCTGCTGGCACTGCATCACAATCGTATAGTCAGGAAATATCATCATTTGTTGATTCTCAAGTAAGAGGGGAGCCTTCAACCAGGCTGCATGAAGAATGGCATCATGGTCCTGGTAATGGAGGAGTTTCACCAGCATCAGTCTGGGTGATGTCCCTGGAGGAGCGTTCCATGCTGTCACATGGTGCACCTGTTCCAGTGAGAAGAAGGCAGTGTGGTCCAAGACAGGGACAAATGAACGGAAGCAAGTGTCCATGAATTGAAGACAATACTTCCCTTCCATTCCCTCCAGCAGGCCAATTATCCATGCATGACTCTTATGGGAGTGGCCTTTGACATTGTCAGCACGGTTCTCAAGTTTGCAGATCCAGTCTTGAAGGTCCTGAATGGCTTGTGTATTATTTGAAGTCTGTGGTTGATCCATTCCCTCTATGTCATTCGGTCCTTGAACTTGTGATGATTGTTCCTAACAAATGTCTGTTCTTTCACCAAAGACCATAGGGTGGTCTCTGCTGGAGTTTTCAATAACGGGCAGTATTTGGTCCAGGTGGTCTTGTTGAGGTTGCAAGGGGCAGCAGACAAGTCTTGCGGTAGGGTTTTAGAGATAGTGGAGGGGGGGGTCTTGCTCCGGTGCCTAAATGTCAGATGCCGAGGATTTTGGGCATCCCATGTTTCAAAGCACGGTAGGGAATGTGCTTGACTTCCACCCCAGGTGTTGGTGAACTGGATAGAGACACAGGCAGCATCTAGGCGATGTGGCTCTGTTAAAGATGAAAGTCACTGTGCCCTGACTCGGGTCTGAAGCCATTGTGGTTACATTGCGATGCTGGAAGAGTAGCTAAAGGCAATGTAAATGGGGTTTTAGCAAAGAGCTGAGGTGATGCTGCAGAAATGCACATCAAAGGAGAGCAGGCTTCAAATGGGGGCAAGACCGATACAGTGATGGCAGGACTGTCTACACCAAAGGAGAGGCCCTGTGTACCCCACAGCCCTCCACCCAGTAGCACCGCTCAGGTTTGCCTGTGTCGCAACCCCTCTAACCTGGAATTGGATGCAGTGCAGCATGGGAACCCCAAGACTGTCAATGAAGATAGTGCAGGCAATTGGAGGTCCCGTCGGTGTAAGACAGGTGCAAGCCTTCCAGTCCATGCAGATGCAGGGACAATGCCTGATGTAGTATGTTGTGTACTAGCCCCGTCACCAGGACTGCCAAGGACACACCAAATAGCTGCTGTTGGCGAAAGGTGGCAGGGTGCCAAGGTGAGGGAGCAGGAGGTTGCCTCAGGTGGAATCAGGTTATGGGTGCTAGGCCATGAGTAGGGTTCAAAGGCCACCACAAGGATGGTAGAGCAGTCTGCGCCACTGATGAGGTATGATGCATGGTTCCCTAGTGACTAGTGGAGATGTCTCCAGTTGAGTGCATGGTCCTGGAGAAAGTATAAGAGCTTGCACAAGTGAAGTCAGGTAGGAGGTTTTAAAAAGCTCTCGCCAAGGCAGCAGTGGGCACTCTCAAGATCCTTCTCCCTTACCCCTGTCGCGTGCCACTCATATGTAAGCAAACATTCAATTCAGAGAGTGGTTGTGCATTGTTCTCTTATGCTGTTGGATCAAGCAGGTAGCACTTGTGGACCATGTAGGGAGGAAGCCGAACACGGGCTCTATGGGGCCAGGCAGGTTGCACCAACAAATAGGGGCCTCTGGGGGCTGTCACTGCTGGACACGCCACTGCTCTGGCAATCCTGATAGATAAGGGCTTACCACAGTGGTGGGGAGTGCTGCAGTTTACTGTACCTCCAGGCATCCTCCCAGATGTAGGCACCAGATGGTTAGTGCTGTTGGCATGTGCCACTGTTGATCAGGGAGGCCCCAGGAAGTTCACAAGGTAGCCGCCTCACAGGTGTCAGCGTGCAGTAGGCTCCGGTGAAAGGCAGAAGTTGGGGGTGAGAGTAATAGAAACCCTTCTGCAAACTCTGGTACCAGGCAAAGTGCAGTCCATGCCTTCAGGGTGGTAGCTGTATACTGAAGGCAGTGGGCAGCCATGTTGGAACCGAAATGTGCACTGCGGCAGAGTAGTATCTCCGACTCCCTCGGTTGTCGAGCAGGATCCAAATGTAGGGTGCTGTGGTAACTTTGAGCTGCAGAGGGGCTGTGCTGTAAAGCTGATAGTAATGATGAGCCATGAGCAGTATTATGCAGCGATGGCAGGGTGGATGGTGCAGAGCACTGTTAAGACAAGTCTGCCATCACTGCCTGCCTTGCCACCATTACTGACTTAATTCTTGCTTTAACCTCTGTCCTACCACATGTTACTTCATGCGACATATCACAAAGTAGCAACACAGATCATGTTGATTCAGTTCAGTAATAGAAAAACAGATCATATAAATAAGTTTAAAATTATAAAAGCAATATCCTGTTAACTCATATCTCAAAAAGCCTGATAAGTCCCACTGTTGGTGAGACTAGCATCATATTTTCAATAAATCAATTACCCTTAGACCTCAGAAATATAGAATGACATTGTGTGAATTGAAATTATAAATATGTCAATATCTATTACTATATCAACGTTACCGTTGTGCAGTGGGTACCTAAGATACTTACACCTTATACCAGGTCCAGTTATTCCTTATTAGTGAAATGTAGGCAGTGTTCTAGCAGCTTATGCTGTCTAGAGGTGCTGTAGCAGAGCAGCCAAGGCTGAACTATGAGACATGCAAAGCTCCTGCAATACCACTATAGTTACACAGTACTTATACACAATAAAAGACAATACTCAGTGTTACCAAAAATAAAGGTACTTTATTTTAGTGACACAAGGCCAAAAATATTGTAGAGGCTATACTCCTTCTGGAGATAGGTATTATACACAATACAGGGAGTGCAGAATTATTAGGCAAATGAGTATTTTGACCACATCATCCTCTTTATGCATGTTGTCTTACTCCAAGCTGTATAGGCTCGAAAGCCTACTACCAATTAAGCATATTAGGTGATGTGCATCTCTGTAATGAGAAGGGGTGTGGTCTAATGACATCAACACCCTATATCAGGTGTGCATAATTATTAGGCAACTTCCTTTCCTTTGGCAAAATGGGTCAAAAGAAGGACTTGACAGGCTCAGAAAAGTCAAAAATAGTGAGATATCTTGCAGAGGGATGCAGCACTCTTAAAATTGCAAAGCTTCTGAAGCGTGATCATCGAACAATCAAGCGTTTCATTCAAAATAGTCAACAGGGTCGCAAGAAGCGTGTGGAAAAACCAAGGCGCAAAATAACTGCCCATGAACTGAGAAAAGTCAAGCGTGCAGCTGCCACGATGCCACTTGCCACCAGTTTGGCCATATTTCAGAGCTGCAACATCACTGGAGTGCCCAAAAGCACAAGGTGTGCAATACTCATGGCCAAGGTAAGAAAGGCTGAAAGACGACCACCACTGAACAAGACACAAAAGCTGAAACGTCAAGACTGGGCCAAGAAATATCTCAAGACTGATTTTTCTAAGGTTTTATGGACTGATGAAATGAGAGTGAGTCTTGATGGGCCAGATGGATGGGCCCGTGGCTGGATTGGTAAAGGGCAGAGAGCTCCAGTCCGACTCAGACGCCAGCAAGGTGGAGGTGGAGTACTGGTTTGGGCTGGTATCATCAAAGATGAGCTTGTGGGGCCTTTTCGGGTTGAGGATGGAGTCAAGCTCAACTCCCAGTCCTACTGCCAGTTCCTGGAAGACACCTTCTTCAAGTAGTGGTACAGGAAGAAGTCTGCATCCTTCAAGAAAAACATGATTTTCATGCAGGACAATGCTCCATCACACGCGTCCAATTACTCCACAGCGTGGCTGGCAAGAAAGGGTATAAAAGAAGGAAATCTAATGACATGGCCTCCTTGTTCACCTGATCTGAACCCCATTGAGAACCTGTGGTCCATCATCAAATGTGAGATTTACAAGGAGGGAAAACAGTACACCTCTCTGAACAGTGTCTGGGAGGCTGTGGTTGCTGCTGCACGCAATGTTGATGGTGAACAGATCAAAACACTGACAGAATCCATGGATGGCAGGCTTTTGAGTGTCCTTGCAAAGTGGCTATATTGGTCACTGATTTGTTTTTGTTTTATTTTTGAATGTCAGAAATGTATATTTGTGAATGTTGAGATGTTATATTGGTTTCACTGGTAATAATAAATAATTGAAATGGGTATATATATTTTTTTGTTAAGTTGCCTAATAATTATGCACAGTAATAGTCACCTGCACACACAGATATCCCCCTAACATAGCTAAAACTAAAAACAAACTAAAAACTACTTCCAAATATATTCAGCTTTGATATTAATGAGTTTTTTGGGTTCATTGAGAACATGGTTGTTGTTCAATAATAAAATTAATCCTCAAAAATACAACTTGCCTAATAATTCTGCACTCCCTGTATATACACTAGTAACCCAAATCAGGTTAGTAAAAAGTCGTAGAATAGCGCAAACAGTAGAAAATACAATAGACTGCAATGGGCCTAGGAGCAACACAAATAATATACTAAAATAGTGGAATGTGAATAATGAATTCCCCCCTAGGCAAGTGTAGTGTGTAGAGGGGCACTGGGAGTGTAGTAAAACACCAGAGGTAAGTACCCCAAATCAGAGTCATGGAGAGCAGGAGTAAAGTACAGCAAGTTTCCTCAGAACACACTACAAGTCATGATGAAGAATTATGCAAGAACCAAGCAAGCCTGCAAGCAACAAACAATGGATCCCTGGACCTGAAGACCTGTGGAGAGCAGTGACCAAGTCCAGAAGTCAAACAAGAGTCCAGGAAGGACAGGAGCCCCTGCCAACCTAGAGGAAGGTGCAAAAGTGGATTCTCCGGTCAGACGAAAAGTACAGATGAGCACCAAAGACTGCGGGTTCCTGCTTGGTGCAGGAGATGTCCCACGTGAAGTTGTTGGATGCAGGCTGTTTGTGTCACTGGATTCTGCCAACAAGCCTTGGTTCAAGCAAGTATAAGAATTGCATCAAAAAAGAGCTGCCTGGACCTAGCAGGGACCTGGGGTTCTCAACTCAGACTGATGAGACAGAGGGGACTCTCAGCACTTCAGAGAGCCCTCAGAAGACCAGTCAGCACCCACGAGAGTCCCAGAACACGGGTACAAAGAAGAAGCAAAGTGCGGTCATTGCATCACTACACAGGAAGGTCCCATGCTGCCGGAGAACAACTCAGAAAGCTGTGCGTTGCAGGATGGAGTGTTGGAGACCTGGGCTATGCTGTGCACAAAGAATATGTTGGAAGAAGTGTATAGAAGCCCAAAGAGTAGCAGAAGACACAGTCAACAGGGGAACTGTCGCAGCACAGGGAGGCAAGCTCTTACCTCCAAGAAATCTGGGCAGCTGGACCTTTGGACAGTCTGGGTCACTTCGGTCCATCACCTGTGTTCCAGGGAGCATGCTCGTTGTCTGGAGAGGGATCCCAGAGTACCGGTCGTCATCGCAGAAGAGTGCCTACAGAAGCAGGGAAGTGACTCCGTCACTCCAGGGGTGATTCCTTCGGTTCCTCTGGGGCAGGATCAAGACAGACAGTCCTAAGAGCATGCACACCTTGGAAACTGTTGCAAATGCTGGCTGGAGCTGAAGTTGCAAGTCAAATGAGCCATCTTGGATACTTTGTTGCAGTTACAGCAGTTCCTGGAGCAGTCTGCAGTTGATCAGACGGTCAGAAGCTGAAGCAGAGGATGCAGAGGAGTCCTGGACAAATCTTGCAAACCGAATCAGAGGAAACACCCAGAGGAGAGAACCTAAATAGCCCTGAAAGGGAAATTGGCCACCTACCCATGTATGCACTTATTAGGAGGGGTCTCTGACATCACCTGCTGGTACTGGCCACTCAGAGGTCTCCAGAGGGTCCCCACACCCTGGAATACAAGATGGCTAACACCAGGGACACTCTGGAGGACCACTGGGCACCACCCCTGGGGTGGTGATGGACAGTGAAGTGGTCACTCCCCTTTCCTTTGCCCTGTTTCATGCTAGAGCATGGACTGGGGTTCCTTGAACTGCTGTAGACTGGCTTATGCAAGGAGGGCACCATCTGTGCCTTTCAAAGCATTTCAAAGTCTCTGGGAGGCTACCCCTCCCAATCCTGAAACAACTATATCCAAAGGGAGAGGGTGTAACACCCTTCTCCCAAAGGAAATGCATTGTTTTGCCTTCATGGAATTGAGCTGCTCAGTCCCCGGGAGGGCAGAAACCTGTCTGTAAGGTGGTAACAGCTAGGGCTGCAGTGGAAACCTCAGAGAGCTGGTTTGGTAGTATTGGGAGTCCATGGTTGAGCTCCCAGGGTGCATGGGATTGCACCCCCAATACCAGATTTGGATTGGGGGGATAATTCCATGATCTTAGACACCTCACATGGCCATATTCGGAGTTACCATTGTGAAGCTACATTTATGTATTGAGATATATATCTAGTGCACGCATATAGGGGGTCATTCTGATCCCCGCCGGCGGCGGATGCCGCCGACCTGGCGGGAACCGCCAGAAGACTGTACCGCGGTCAAAAGACCGCGGCGGTCATTCTGAGTTTCCCGCTGGGCTGGCGGGCGACCGCCAGAAGGCCGCCCGCCTGTCCAGCGGGAAACCCCCTTCCACGAGGATGCTGGCTCCGAATGGAGCCGGCAGAGTGGAAGGGGTGCGACGGGTGCAGTTGCGCCCGTCGCGATTTTCAGTGTCTGCCACGCAGACACTGAAAATCTATGTGGGGCCCTGTTAGGGGGCCCCTGCACTGCCCATGCCAGTGGCATGGGCACTGCAGGGGCCCCCAGGGGCCCCACGACACCC
Source organism: Pleurodeles waltl (assembly GCF_031143425.1). Classification (NCBI taxonomy): domain Eukaryota; kingdom Metazoa; phylum Chordata; class Amphibia; order Caudata; family Salamandridae; genus Pleurodeles; species Pleurodeles waltl. Next base: position 416,653,051 of record NC_090438.1, on the reverse strand, counting down.
GTTCCTGCCAGCCAGGTTCTGGCAGTGAAAACCGCCAGAACCAAGCTGGCGGGAAGGGGGTCGGAATCCCCATGGCGGCGCTGCTTGCAGCGCCGCCGTGGAGGATTCCCTGGGGCAGCGGGAAGCCGGCGGGAAGCCGTGCTTCCGCGGTCGTTGGCCCTGGCGGTCCATGACCGCCAGGGTCAGAATGACCCTCATAATTGTATCCCCACACTCACGAAGTCCGGGGAAGTGCAAGGGTGCCCTCACACACAGTAACTTTGCACCTAGCCTTCAGTAAATGAAGGTTAGACATATAGGTGACTTATAAGTTACCTTAGTGCAGTGAAAATGGATGTGAAATAGTGTGTACACTATTTCACTCAGGCTGCAGTGGCAGTCCTGATGAAAGGTTTGTATGAGCTCCTTACGGGTGGCAAAAGAAATGCTGTAGCCTATACTGTAATGATCTCCTGGAAACCCAAAGCCCTGGGTACTTAGGTATCATATACTAGGGACTTATAAGGGGGGTGCAGTGTGCCAATCAGAATTGGAATATGGAGTCACTAAGGTGTAGTGACAAATTTGGAAAGTAGAGAGAGCACAAGCACTTGAGTTCTGGTTAGCAGAACTTCAGTGACACAGTTAAGCATACTGACAACACACATAGGCCACAAACTATGAGCATTGGGGTCCTGGCTAGCAGGATCCCAGTGAGACAGGCAAAACACACTGACAAATAGGGTTTTAACTATGAGGACTAAGGTCCTGGCTAGCAGGATCCCAGTGAGACAGTAAAAACACACTGACAAACTCTCACAAACAGGCCAAATCTGGGGGTAACCATGCTAGAAAGAGGCTACATTCTCACATGTCTGTGTTATCTGCAGGATTGTTTTTGTGCAGGAATGGGGCTCCTTTCTGAACAAAAACAATCTAGGGAGGCGTTTTCCTATTTCCATGTGTGTAGCAGAATGCAGCAAACATTGAGAGAGGAATCGATGAGGAGAAATAAATATATTTCTCCTCGTTGCACCTGCCCTGGGGAGGCATTCAGTTTTGACGTTTTCCGAGGTTTACAGACTCTTGTAAATCTGGGAATGCATCAAAACTCATGAGTGTTGCATGGGAATACCCATACAATGTCCGTAGTATTCCTCCTTAACGAAGTATAATGCAATGCAGTGACTGTAATGCATTGCCCATATATCTACAAGGCCATGAAAATCCACACAAATTGGCTTTGCGTGACTTTGTAGACATGGGTCTGCACCATGTAACACCAATGCATCACATTCTAGATCTTCCATGCTTAAGCCGAGATTTAATATGTTGAAAGAGAGCTGTTTGTTTAGCTTGATGATAATTCAACAAACCCACTGCTTCCTCTTTCATGTGCTTTGAATAAGAGATAGCATGTTTAAAATTGATAGTTCAGCAGTTCGACCAGCCTCAGCCAAAATAAAAAAAATGAGGTTCCAAGTTGTCAACAATTCTTAAGTACAGAATTGTCCATGTTGGCTGGGACAAGAGATCATAGAGTAGTAAAGATGGAAAATTAGCTTTTCACAATAAGGGGATGCCCTCTTTTAAAATAAAACAATGGAATGAGGATAGACGTGGGTCTTTATTTACAGTATTATTATTTGAACCCTTCAAAAATGAATTGAAGTGTAGGAAATATTCCTCTGCAATTGAACATTGGCCCGATAGAAATCAAATTTGGCTCGACAATCAGGCGTTGAAATGAGGAATGCTTCACATATAGAAAAGTAGCACAAAAAGGTGGAGTAGGGCCGGGGAGGTTCGCCAGATTCATGCTCAATTGTGGTCTCCTCCAGTGCAGCAGCTATATTTTGGAGTAGCTCAACCTTCATTAAATTAGGAAAATTAAAAAGTTTGTCAACAAAGTTCTTCAAGTACATAGATGATGATGATGACGGATTTAGGTTTAACACATCATCGTGAGTCATTCAACTTCTTTCAGCCTCTTGCTCAATTGATCTGCTCCCCGTAGCCACTGGCTCGGGCTCTTGCTGCCCCAGACAAAGATGCAGGTCTGCTTTGAGCCTATAGCTGGAGCATACAGTTCTTGCTGATTTTACTGACATTCTAGACATTGTAGATAAAAGGGCAAACAGATCCAAAGAGACCCAAGGGGGCACTACATACAGTTGCAGCCCACTAAGGACCTTTCTCCAAACTACCACACTGCTGACTTGTTGAGGCCACTAAAGGCAAAGAGAAATAATTTAAATGTCAAACACAGCTGTTTATACTCCATTACCAATTAGACTCACATTGGAATCTTGATCTAGATTGAATAAGGCTCTTCTTTTTGAGACAGCAGTGAAATGTTTGTCATTATTTCATGTGAATGATTGGGTTAATTAATACAAGGCTGCTAACTATATAATCACTTCAAACCAACTTAAATATTAACTTAAGAGGAAACTTTGCTCTTCATGGAACCCAGGGGCATATTTTTACTCTGCTTGCGCCAGATTTGTGTCATTTTTTTCACAAATTCGGCACAAGCCTAACACCATTTTGACGCCCGACCCTGCGAACTCCAAAATTCCGATGTGTGCGTAATTTTCTGGATGTGTGAAACCGCCTTGCGTTAATGACATGCAAAGTAGGATTTCCCGTCCAAAAAATGACTTAAACACCCGTGCACCATATTTATCCAACCGCACAAAAATGCCACCCGACTTGTAGGCGGAGGCGGAAAATGGTGCACTGCCGAATTTGCGTAAAAAATAACGCCTGGGTCAGGGCAGGTGTTAAAATGGGGCAAACACACCAGTACTTAAGGAAAACACACAGAAGCAACATCAGAGCTCCAAAAGGAAGACAGGAGGTGCTATTCATCCAGCATGCACGAAGACGCAGAGCACAGCACCAACAGCAGCAGCTCCCACCACACCAGCAGGGACCCCAAATGCATCGCAGAAGGCAGGAGAGGATATTCAGGATCAGGACAACCCTTCTGAGCCTCAGGGAATGACATCATCCAGAGGTACAGACTAAACTGGCAAGCCATACTGGAGCTGCTGTGCAACATTGAGCCACAGTTGGCACCCGGCTTGCAGCCACCCCACACCATTCCACCAGAGACCAAGCTGCTAGCTGTCTTCCACATGTTGGCAAGTGGCTGTTTTCAAACCACTGGTGCCTTGGTTGCTGGGAACTCACAGCCCTCATTCTCTGTCTTCCTACCCAAGGTACTGGATTCCATCATCTCCCTCACACCCCACCACATCAGCTTCCCCAACACACAGCAGAAGCAGGAGGAGACCAAACAGGGCTTCTACCAAATCAACGGCTTCTCACACGTGCTTGGTGCCATTGACTGCACACATGTACGGATTGTGCCACCTGCTGCAACCGAGCATCCATACCGCAACAGGAACCACACACACTCCATCAATGTGCAGGCCATTGTGGATCACCGGGGATTGATCACCAATATCATGGCAAAGTAACCTGGGTGTGTACATGATTCATTCATCTTCTGCCACTGCACCATCAATCAACACTTCCAGGATGGACAATATGGAAATGGCCTACTTGTTGGTAAGTACAGAAACCCAGTTATTTACACACAGCACAGCAACCCAGTAGGACACACAACAAATGCACCACTCCATTGACAGGTGGCCAGGAAGACACTGAGGTTGTGACACTGCTAGTCACGTTTGATATCCTGACCTAATGGGATACACGCCTATGGACAAATGACAGATGCAAATAACAACAGATGCCACTTCATAGACACAAGGGACCAATTTAAAACCACACAGTGACAATGACATGGCTTTAACTGGCAGTACAACTTGGAAGATGAACCTTACAAAATCACATCAATAACACTCAATCACCCACCCTTCCAAGCAATATGTACTGTGTAAGGGGTGTGTAATATGTTTCGCTGCAGGTCAAACACCATGAGACACATAGCATGATGATGATGACTCTAATGAATGGGACATGGAATCATTGTGGCTGTACCAACATCTCACATCACTCCTTGGGTGACATTGCCCGCTAAAAATAAGGAAGTGGACTGTGCTAAGAAAACATATTGATGTAACAATATTGCAAAGTGCACATTGCTAAACACACGGATTGAGACAATTACACATATACACAACAGATGTACAGGCATATGGACCTTTTGACAATTAAACCTTCACCCCCACAACCAAGTTAGCCACCTTACCTGGACCAGGTTCAGTAGTGTAGGTACACGTTTGAACATGAGCCAACTCGGTGAGGGCACATAAATAGGTTTGCATAGAACTTGTCACGCATGGGATATTAGTGCATTGTCAATTGTCAACACTTCAGTGCTGCAAACGTATGGGGATGTGTTGTACATTGTCACCTAGCCAAATCAAAGGGCCTCACTGTTGTTTTTCACATGCTATTGCATATGTTGAATTGGATGGGATGTTCAGGCCATATAGTGTAACCGTGTTACCAATACTGTGGAATTGATTCTGTGTTTGGAAGTATCATGTCACCCCCAGTGAAGACACGTGGGCACCTCTTTCACATGACCTAATGCATGGGAGTATACAATGTACTGCAAGTGTACAAAAATACCACTGATATCCGGTCAATCAGCCAAATCACCAGTTTAGATAATGAAACAACCCAATGCTGATGGAACATCCTAGAAGCCTAGGATTCCACACAATAACACAAACACAGATGAGTCACAGACAACACAGGATAACAACTGCCATGCAAAGTGATAATCATGGTGCAAGCTCCATCAAAACATTTTCACTCATTTTCTGTTTCAGCTGATCAGGACTATGGGATCCAGCCATGGATCAGGACCCCTTTTGCCAACCCAAGCACAGCATCCGAGTGTTCCTATAATGAGGCACATCGGAGGACATGCACCATTGTAGAGAGGACTTTTGGTATCCTGAAGTCAAGATTCAGGTGCCTCAACATTACCTAAGGCAGCCTCTTATATTCACCTGAAATGGTCTGCAAGATCATTTTGACCTGTGCCATCCTGCACAACATATGTGTAAGGAGGAACATTCCCCTCTATGAACCAGAGCCACAAATGCCTGAAGAGGAGGAAGAGGAGGATGTTGTCCATCAACATGAGGGGGACCATCCAAACACTGCAGCAGGATTGTGTCGGAGACAACACATTGTACAAAACGTCTTTTAACTCTAGTCACCATCCACACTGTCTTACCATGTGTCATTAAACACCTCATTTAATCACTGAATCATGGTCTGGGTAATTATTTATGCATCACATGATCCCTTGGAATCACAATCAGAGTTTAGCCTCATGGAGCATTGCAGTAATACAGATTAGGATACTGAAAAAGCCACATCACATTTGATGAATGTACACCCAACCTCACACACAGTGCAAATTACATATATTGTGTCCATTTCACATTTGAAGGGCAACATCAGAGTAGCACAGCTATGCACACATCCATGTTGGCAACATGGTTCATTGCAGCATTTGGCACACAACTAAGACACCATCAACCATAAGTTAAAAAACTGCTTGGATGTGCTATTGCATTGGTAACATGAATGTCTGACCAGACCCTTGACAGCAGTAAGTGTGACATCAGCTATCTCTGCAAGGAACATGTGTGACAATAAGTCCATGTAAGCTGCAAATGGATAGCACAAGTGCCCCAGGTATGACAAGCATTGCTCACAAATTATGCCCTGTGCATGCCATTAAAGGTTATAAGTCCTGCCACAGGCATGTATTCAGTCTCTCCCCAACCTTCTCTAGGGGGCCCTGTAACTGGACTATTTGTACGCTGATAATCCTTCATCTACACATACCCAGACTCAGATTCTGATTCCAGTGGGCTTCTGTCTTTAGTATGGAATGCCATAGTCATAGTTCATCTGTCTGCATGGACTTCAGGTCCGAAAATGCACTGCCTGGTAGTCTGTAGGACCTGTAATCACCTGTCCATTGCTTCCCATGTGAAAGGTACTGATGGCCCTTTGAACTTGATTCTCACCTACAGGACTTGTGAGAGACTGAAGCTGCACACACCTGTGAGCACTTCCATGCAGACCAGCCATTTGAACCTGATGGTGTCATTGTTGCTGCCTGGAACTGCTTAGAAGCTGAAGTTTTATGTATATCCTTGTTGTGCATTGCCCTATAAACCACTTGTGTAACACAGCCCTTGGGTTATTGTGTAACGTTGCATCCCACAGCAAAAATTCAGTTTTTATTTTCCACATTGCTGTTGCAGCTTTTCCCACTCAGAGTGTGCTCACTGTGCATTTGCCTTGTTCATGTTAGTTCCTGACAGAGTGTGCATCCTGTTAGCCTGATTCGTTCCTGTCTTTGTGTTAGCATAGAGGATCCCTGTGACTACATTTGTCTCATAGTTGCTTTCCATGCCCTCCCTTTCCTCATGGGGTATTGTGTCTGGTAGGTCTACGATGAATCCACAAATATATTGTATAGTGTAATCAGTTCACTTATCGTATCATGGTCTGGGACATGTATTCAAATGGCCTAATCCCAGCCCCATCCCTTGTCTGGGTTTCATGTACGCATGAGTGACAAACAGTGACAGTGTACTATGGCTGTATGCATGGATTGGGTATGGTGCCTCCAGCACAACAAACAGCATTTGCTAATGTGCATTAAAGGACAAAACATGTTTGTGCCCTGACGGTTCACACACAGATTCACATTGGCTGCAACCCAATGATGATGCTTGTGTGGTGACTAGCTGTGAGTTTAATCATTACAGAGGCACTGATGTTCCCTGTTGCAGTGGGAATTTTACAGGCCATCCTGTGTACAAATGTTGGGATGAAACCTGCTGCGTTCTATTTAGTGATCCATTAGGTTTGTGAGCACACCAAGGTTGCCCTGTTGTCAGCCTTATAAAATGTCTGCAGTGCCATAGATGGACTATCCCCATGTGTGTTGTCGATTCCCCTTTGTCTTTCGGGCAATTCTGCTTTGAAGGATACTCTGTTAATGCAGGGAATGGCTCCACAGACTCCTGACTAGACCTGCACGTAACTGTGACAACATGGTGGCCAATAATGACACAGGGTACACATGGCCACACACTTGAACTGGACACCTTTGTGCAATTAACCACTGAAAATATGTGAACACATGCAGCTTGGTCTGCTGGTCCTCCACTGCCACAAGAGAAACATAGGTCATATATATGACTCAAACTGTGGAGTTACATCACATTTTTGGATTGGTTTGGAGACTCTGGGGGTCATTCCGACCCCGGCGGTCATTGACCGCCGGGGCCGGGGTCGGCAGGAGCACCGCCAACAGGCTGGCGGTGCACCGCAGGGCATTCTGACCGCGGCGGTTTGGCCGCGGTCAGAACAGGAAAACCGGCGGTCTCCCGCCGGTTTTCCGCTGCCCTGAGGAATCCCCCATGGTGGCGCAGCTTGCTGTGCCGCCATGGGGGATTCCGACCCCCTCACCGCCATCCGAACAGGATGGCGGTGAGGGGTGTCGTGGGGCCCCCTTAAGCGGGCCCCACTTTGAATTTCAGTGTCTGCATAGCAGACACTGAAATTCCCGACGGGTGCTACTGCACCCGTCGCACCCTTCCCACTCCGCCGGCTCCATTCGGAGCCGGCTTCCTCGTGGGAAGGGGTTTCCCGCTGGGCTGGCGGGCGGCCTTCTGGCGGTCGCCCGCCAGCCCAGCGGGAAACACAGAATGGCGGGGCGGTCATTCGGCGGTTCCCGCCAGGCGGGCGGCTCCCGCCGCCCGCCGGGGTCTGAATGACCCCCTAAGTCACAAACACTGTACCTAAATAGCATTTTCAAATGCCTGACTCACGGGTAGTATACAAACAAGTGACCAGGATGTGGTATCCAACATTCCTGTACATGCGATGGCTTACTCATTGCCATTATCAACTGCCCTCTATCTATCCTGTGCATAGTTTGTCATGGGAGATGCTTTGTCCCAAAAGTCAGGGAAGTTCAAACAGCATTAGATGCTACGTGTATGATAAACACGTATCCTGACTCATTTCTACACTGAATAGCACCTAATGGTTATCCACATTTACAACACATGCATACAAGCACATTAACGAAAGCACGTCTTGTGACATTCAGACAGAGGCCCAACAACAATTGAAATTGCCAATTCACAGACATTAACACACATGCCATGAGTGAATGTATTAAGTTGAGTAGCCTTGCTATCCTCTATTGACGCACAGCCTGCTCAAACTGGGTAATACCAATTTTTATTCAAAATGTTTGGGTAGCTGTTGCGTCAGTGAAGAGTGCTCATCTAGTACAACAACATGAGTATCATTGTCTGCAGTAGTGTGGTCTGCCACATGTGCCCAAACACTGGAACACACAACACAGGCGCAAACAGCCTATCTCTGTACAGTTACAGCTTTCAGGTACGTTAAAAATGAGAGAAATGACACAAACACAGTAAAAGCTAGATATTTTGACGCAAACACGTAAAAAAAGATGCATGTGAGTCAAAATTAGCCGCATATGCATTGAAAAATGATGCCATCATACATCCATTGGGCCCGAGCGGTAATTCCTACACTGTACCCCAAGAAATTGGTTACCAATGACAAATATTTGGAACTATGAATGCAGGGTAATTTTGAAGCATTGCCCCAAAAAAAAAATACGCACAGCCCATAAGCATCAAACATTTTTCACGCATCATAAGAAAAACGCACTAAATTTGAGACAGGAAGTGATGTAGTAGGATATCCTGTTTACAGAAATGGTACAGTGGGTGTACAGTCTGTGATTCTTCTAGACTGTGTGGCTGTACTGAGAGTTTTGTCTGTCCAAATTGTGCTTTTGTCTCCTGGGTGCCATCCTATTTGTCATCTGTTGTTTTAGTAATTGTCTCAGTTATTCATTGTAAGTGTGTTTTTGTCATATTTGGCGTCTAATTTTGTCTTTGTACTGTTGGGTGTGTGTAGTGGGTATTGTTAGTTTGGGGTTTGTTGGGCTGTTTGTGGGTTACTTAACTTTCATTTTCCTCCCTCCTTTCCCTATATTTTCCTCTGTACCCTTTCCTATAAATATTATTTTGGTCATTTTAGGTAGGCCATGTCTGGAGAGAATGGGTGAGGAGGAGCTGGGGCATTCATTTGTCTGGTCTGCCACTTCCTCCCCCTGATGATTGAGGCTGGTGGAAGGGTGATACAGGGGTAGGACACGGAGGTGAGGAGGCTCAGGTGGTCCAAGGTGCTGTACCACCGGAGGAGAATTTTCAACTCACCGCGCAATGACCACCAACTCAAGCACCGCTGGGCTGACCTTGTTGCCAGAGAGCAAGTCCTTCTGGACCACCTGGGTATGGTGATTGGTGGCCCTGTTGGTGAGTACAATTCAGACTAATGTGCAAATATAAATGCTCTGTAGTAACAGTATCAGATTTGTTGATATGCTGCATGCAATGTTTTTGACCTGTGGAATGCAAGTTAAATATACAGTTCCCCTGATTTATACAATATTTGCTACACATTACCGTCATTTGTTGATGCAACAGCTGCATACACTTACAAAACACAACTTGATCCTGTAAATTAGTGCTGCTTTGACGTCAATAGATGATGGGAATGAGGCTCAAACAAAAGTGTCATTCATGGTCTGTGAGTGTACTAATAAAGAGAAGTATTTCACATGCTAAAGCAAGGAATTCATGTGGTCCACAATTATTTGGAATGCATGTCTGAAATGTATTCCTGGCCATACGTACATAGTTCTTCCGAAGCTCTGGTAATATCTTTGGCTGATACTTTGACTTGCTTTGTGCCGCAATTAAATTAGAAATGGATGCCAAAGTAATGCACACGGGTTCATATCCTGATTAGCCATCTCTGCTAGGAGGGAGAGGCGGAGTGGACACTCTCATCTGAAAGGACTGTGCCTGCCTCTGACAATGCCGGCTCCAACCCCCTGCTGTGTGTCTGATGCCTTGCCTGGGCAAGGCAGGATTTCACAAGTAGGTGTGAGTCCCCTTTGAAAAAAGGTGACTTCAAAGACTAAAATGGGTATAAGAAGGGCACCCAAATCTACACACTTTAGAAACACTTCTGGAACCAAGAGGAACCTCTGCCTGGAGAAGAGCTGATAGCTGAGGAAGAAGTGCTGCCCTGCCTGTGCTTTGTGGAGCTTTCCTGCAGTGCTGCTTCTGCCAGAGTAAGAGGGCAAAGACTGGACTTTGTGTGCCTTCCATCTTGTGAAGAAATCTCCAAGGGCTTGATTTAGAGCTTGCCTCCTGTTGTTTGAAGTCTCAGGGACAGCAAAGACTTCTCTCTGCCAGCACCTGGAGTCTCTGGAGAGACTCCTGCCCCGACAAGTGGTGCCCTATCCAGTCCCTGGGCCCTTGAAAGGAAAGCTGGTGGAAACCCAAGGAAACCGACATCGGACGACTCCGGACCGACGTCGCTGCTGAATCCGGTAACGCCGCCTGCACCTGACGCCGTGACCTTCACTGGAACGCGAAGCTCTTCGCAGGCCTGACGCCGCTGCAGCCCCGCTGAAGTCCGCGACTCCGTGGAAGTCGGCGCACCACGTTGTGACCAACGCCGCTCGAAGTGCATGGATTCAACGTTTCGCACAGACGCCGCGATCCCCGACTTCGCGCATCAGCTTGTTTTCTCTCTTCACCAAAGGTACTGTACTTGGGGGTCTACATGACTCCGTGTCCGGCGCCACTGGTGTCGGCTTGTTGGGAGCGACTCCGTCACGACGTCGTGTTAACATCTCATCAAAGCATTTTTGATTCTAAGCGCTATTTTTGAGTTTAATCTTTAAAAATTCATACCTTGACTTGTGTATGTTGGATTTTTGTCGTTTTGGTCTTGTTTTGTTTAGATAAATATTTCCTATTTTTCTAAACTGGTGTTGTGTCATTTTGTAGTGTTTTAATTAAGTTACTGTGTGTGTTGGTACAAATACTTTACACCTAACACTCTGAGTTTAAGCCTACCGCTCTCTGCTTGGACGGAGAGCAAGATGGCGGCCGCGTAACGCAGCCGCGAAGCGTCTGCTCCGACCAAGGAACCCTTCCAGTGTTGCGGCAGCTCTCCCGCGGGTCGGAGCTTCCTTCGGCAGTCGCGCTTAGAGGAAAACAATGTAGCGGCATTTTAGCAACATTGTGCGTTGCTTCACCTGCTCCCTCTTTTCTTGGGGATGACTGTCCCAGGACTCTCAGGAGGGGCGGGAAATATTGCGGGTGACATTGCTTTTTGAAGGACTGCTTCTCATGTGAGGATTGTTCATGGCTACTTGGCTCTTGGTTTCTTGGTTTCTGCGGGGCCTTTTTTTCCCCTGGGAGAAGTAAAACTACGTGGATTTTCTGACGGAGGCCAAAAGGATTGCAAAGTGTTTTCCCGGGATGCGGTCTGGACTGCTCCTGCTCCTACCTGAAGACAACTACAGGTCTGTGCTCAAGGGCCCCAATTGGGGGCAATTTTCGACGTGGACTCAAAAAACGGTCAGAGTTTCTTTATTTTATTACAAGTATTTGACACTGGGCGTATATTATAATAACGCATTTTGCATTGAAAAGCAAAAAAAAAAGGTAAAAATGCCACCTAAGGGAGTGAAAAATGTGACTCTGTCTGGACGAGGCAAGCCGGTAAGAGCAAGCCTGTCGGCACGGCAGGGGGGGGGTACGGATATAAAACAAGGCTTAGGTGAGAAGGTTGTCTCCAAAAACAAGAGTGCTTCACTGGACAGGTATTTTGAGAAAGGGAAGGACATACTGGTGGGGGGCATAGATACCCCCCCCGCCGCTGTGGAGGAGGCTGATCCTCTAGTAAACGAAGAGATGACGGCTATAGATGTGCCCCCCCCGCATGAAGGTGGGCAGAGTGATGCTGAAGATGTGGCAACTTTACAAAAACAAGCTACCGGGAGTCAGATGGCGCAGAGGGAGCAGAGGGAGGGCGCACAAGGCGCTAGGTCATTATTACAGGTGGAGCGGAGGCCAGTGGAATTACGCGATAATGAGACAATACAAGGAGACAAGTTTTTCTCACTATCAGATCATTCAAGTTGGTCAAGCAACGAGCAGCTGGATTTGGAGGCGGATAAAACTTCTTCTGAATTCGAATCTGAGGTGTCCTCTTTGGCACTGGGAAAGGAATTACAGGAGAGTGGCAGGAGTGCCACTGTCAGGAAAAAACAGAGGAAGAGAAGTGAGCAAGTAGGACCTAATAAGCACTCCACTAACCCATTGGACACTAAGGCCCTCATTCTGACCTTGGCGGGCGGCGGAGGCCGCCCGCCAAAGTCCCGCCGTCAGGTTACCGTTCCGCGGTCGAAAGACCGCAGCGGTAATTCTGACTTTCCCGCTGGGCTGGCGGGCGGTCGCCTTCAGACCGCCCGCCAGCCCAGCGGGAAAGAGGCTTCCACGATGAAGCCGGCTCGGAATCGAGCCGGCGGAGTGGAAGCTGTGCGACGGGTGCAGTTGCACCCGTCGCGTATTTCACTGTCTGCGCAGAAGACAGTGAAATACATTTAGGGGCCCTCTTACGGGGGTCCCTGCAATGCCCATGCCAGTGGCATGGGCACTGCAGGGGCCCCCAGGGGCCCCGCGACCCCCCCTACCGCCATCCGGATCCCGGCGGTCCGACCGCTGGGATCTGGATGGCGGTAGGGGGGGTCGGAATCCCCGCGGCGGTGCAGCAAGCTGCGCCGCCGCGGAGGATTCAATGGGGCGGCGGTACACTGGCGGGACCCCGCCAGTGGTGCCGGTCCGACCGCGGCTTTACCGCCGCGGTCGGAATCCCCATTGGAGCACCGCCGGCCTGTCGGCGGTGCTCCCGCGGTCCTCCGCCCTGGCGGTCAAAGACCGCCAGGGTCAGAATGACCACCTAAGGGTCTTCAGGGGCTTCAGTTGGAGTATTCCAAGGATGATTTAACTCTATTTGATAATGGTGAAAAACAGCCTAATCCTGTGTCACTGGAAACCATATATCAAAGCATTATGGAACATCGAGAGGAATCTAAATTAGATAGCCGTAGGACTCAAATGGCTTGCCGCAAGATGCAAATCCAAATTCGTCGAGTAGCTAAGACATGTTCAGAGTTTACTACACGGATGGAAGAAGCAGAGACCCGGATCTCGCGTCTGGAGGATGAGGCTGGAGCTCGCCAGTCATCTCGAGAAATGATGGAGAAACAACTTGAGGACACTCAGTGGAAATTGACAGATTTAGAGGACAGAATGAGGAGGAATAATCTGCGCGTCCTGGGTGTACCAGAAGGACTTGAAGGATCAGATATACATAGCTTTATGGTCGCACTTCTTAAGGAAGCTTTTCCGGACTTACACCAGTGGGACTGGGACAAAGAGGTTCAAAGAGCCCATCGATTTCCTTTTAGTAAAATAGGACCAAACTCAGAAGGAGGAAGTGGTAGACCTAGAGCAATATTAATCTCTTTGCTTAATTATCAGGCAAGGCAGGCTATATACGACCAAGCTCGACCCAATGCTAGAAGTAAGGCTAAGGGATGTGAGTTTTTTGTGAGACCAGACTATTGCCATATTACTGTTGAAAAAAGGTGGAGGCTCCGGCAGTTAATTCAGCCACTTCAAAGTAAGGGGGCACAGGTTTTTTTATTAAATCCGGCTAAACTGAAAGTAGTAATGGATAATAGGACTTACTTCTTCACGACAGAGGAGAAAGCAAGGGCTTTTTTGGGTGGACTTAACGGTCCGGTTCCCTAAGATAGATTTTCTGGATTGGGACATAGGGGTGGGGGTAAAGTAGAGAGGGTTAGGAGTTAAGCCCTGAGAATTCGAGCCGGGGGTAAGATATTGTTTTGGCTGAAACAGGGTTAGATAGAGAGAGATAAAGACAAAGAAAGGGAGAAAAGGTAAAAGAAAAAAAGAAAAAGAAAATTATGCACTGGGTAGGGACGGTCGGAGCGGAAGCTTTACCATCATTAGGGACAGTGAGATCCCATACTCTCCATAAATTGGGTGTAAGGGTAGGGGTAAGGGGTGTAGGGGGGTGGGGGGGGTGGTTGGTAGCAGGGTTGGGGTATAAGGGGTGGGAGGATGGGAGAGGGGGAGAGGGGGGAGAGGGGGGAGAGGGGTGGTGGGGAGAGGGGGGGCACTAATATAGGTAGAAATGTTCAGAACAATTTAATGAAGACATATCAAAAGAAGAGGATGTATAGGATTCAATATCAACAAGTTGGTTTCTTTAAGGGAGAAAGTATTGACGTGAGTTTGGTACATCAAACTGAGTGATATGGCAAATAGATTAAGGATTTGTACACTGAATATTTGCGGTCTAAATAGCCCCCAGAAAAGGAAAAGAGTGGCAGCTGGTCTTAAACTAATTAAATCAGATTTATATTGCTTGCAGGAAACACACATTGCATGGAGTAAGCGAGAGCTCATACGAGAGCTTGGGTTGACGCCTCTTGTTTGTACCAGACAGGAGGTTTCGACACGTGGGGTGACGATACTTGCCAGAAATAACAATGTACAAGTTTGTAGATCTCGAGCAAGTAACGATGGGCGGTGGGCTCTCTTAGAATTATCCGTGAATACATTTAAATTTACCCTCTGCACTATATATGGATCAGTTTTGGACGAGGCTGAGCCTCTGGATACGTTGAATATGGAACTAGTTGGATGGCCCTTACCAATAATTATTTGTGGCGACTTAAATATTCATTTAGAGGTAGGTAGCAGGAGCATGGACACCCAGAGTTTATATCGTATGGAAAGCTCTAAGGAGGTTAGTAAGGGAACATGGGTTGAGAGATGTCTGGGAAAATATTAAAACTGTAGATCCAGGGTATACCTATTACTCGTTCCCACATGCTAAATTGGTAAGGTTGGATTATTTTTTCGTATCACAAAACTTAATCCATGGGGCTGAAATAGAATGCAAACCCAGATTCTTATCAGATCATAATCCATTAATATTGTCCATAACAATTAAGGGACCATCTAATCCGCGTCGTGTATGGACATTTGATAGGAAATTGTTGGTTGACCCAGGATATATATCCCATATGAAAGAGTGGATTCACCACTTTTTTGATATCAATAGGAATACGGCAGATCCGGGGATGGTATGGGATTCATTTAAAGCTGCAGTGAGAGGTGAAAATCTTAGCTATAGTTTGGGAATACAGAAAATTAGGGGGAAGGAAATTGTAGAACTTCAAGAAAGATTAATAACAAAAGAGAGGGAGTTAGCTAGTAAAATTACTAGTAGAGAAGACATTACTCTCACTCAGACCCAAATGGTGATTCTTAAGGCTAAAATAAATGCTTACTTGAATAAAACAGTGGCAGCCGTCTATCAAAGTCACCGATTGGAGTGTTATGAATATGGTGAATCCACAGGAAAAGTCTTAGCTAGACGGGTCAGACAAAAGGCAGTTAAACAGAATGTTTTGAATATAATTGATGGTAATGGGCGGAAACATACAGAGTTAGAAGGAATTCTAGAGGTTTTTAAGGGTTACTATCAGGAGCTGTATAGTGAAGATATAGTGTATTCTGAACAGCTACAAAAAAAGGTTAGTGAATTTCTGGGGGGATTAAAGAGTACAAGGCTCTCTTCTGAGGAACAAATTACATTAGATGCACCAATTCGTATTGATGAGATAATTGAGGCAGTAAGCTCCCTGGCAACACGGAAAGCTGCTGGACCGGATGCAATACCACTTGAATTTTACAAGACCTTCCTGATAGACATTAAAAAGGATATGCATAGCATTTTTTGTATAGCGCAGGCAGGTCAGGCACCCTTATCGTGGGAATGTGCAAGTATCATAGTGCTAAAAAAAAAGGATAAATCAACAGAGTTCCCCAGTTCATACAGACCCATATCTTTGTTAAACGTAGATGGAAAGATTTATGCAAAGATTTTGGCCAGTAGATTGGCAAATGTGATAGTCAGGCTGGTTAGAAAACAACAACATGGGTTTATTCCGGGTAGAGATACAATAGATCATATAAGAATAATAATAGCCATGTTTGATCTTGCAGAACTATATCAAACAAATTTAGGATTATTACTTTTGGATGCCGAGAAGGCATTCGATCGTGTATCGTGGAAGTTTCTATGGGAAGTCATGCGCTGGAAAGGTATAGGGAGTGGATATATTACAGCTATAAAAACTCTATATGTAGCCCCAAAAGCTAGAATTTGCATTGCTGGTTTGGAATCAGATACTATCTTAATCTCTAGGGGGACTAGACAAGGGTGTCCATGTTCCCCCTTGCTCTTTGCTCTATATATTGATTCTTTCTTGCTGAGATTAGAAGAATGCAAAAATATTCAACCTCTATTATATCATGGAGAAACATATAAGGTGTTTGCATATGCTGATGATGTAGCTATAGTGACAAGCAATACGGAGGAAGCTATTGGGGCAATAGAAATAGAGGCAAGAGAGTTCGGAAAATACTCCGGATATAAGCTGAACTCAGATAAAACACAAATAGTATGTTCTGGGCACGTTTCACTAGTAGATAGACGATTGGTATCTGAAGCAGTGTATTTGGGGGTGAAGATTACATCAGTGGTTAATCGGTTGGTGGAAATTAATTTTATCCCATTATTAAATAGAATAAAGAGGGATTTAGACCGAATGCATAATTTGCACTTATCGCTAGAGGGTCGCTGCAATGTATTGAAAATGATGGTTCTGCCAAAAATCCTATATTTATTTCGGGCTATTCCCCTTGAGGTTGATAAAAAATGGCTTAAAAGATTGGAAAAGATGGGGAATAATTTTTTATGGGGGTATGCTAAAACGAGAAGGGCAATGAAGTATATGACACTTCCCAAAGATCGAGGCGGTGGTCAGTCCCTAATTTTACACTGTATTACTACGCCTGTTGCCTTCAACATATGGATGAACTTATAAGGGGAAGTTTTAAGGGTAACGAAGAAGTAAAATCAACCCCTATTTATACTATGATGGCGGGTGGGGAGGCAAGTGGTTGGTTATCAAAATTTGAGGAACCAAGTTACTTTAAAAAAGTAAGATTTAAGCCTTTTTTGTCCGCCTTCAAGGTTTGGGCTCAGATAAAACGGAGTATGGGACTGGGAAAGATTATGGATTATACACCAGTGAAATTTTCAGCTATCCCAAATCATATCTTTAGGGATCCCATACTAGATTTTTGGCGTTCTAGGGGAATAAATAAAGTCGGAGACTTGTATTGTAAATCCGGTTATAAATCATTTACGGATCTGCAGTCTCAATTCGGCTTACCTAAGACCCATTTTTTTAAATTTTTGCAAATACGAAATTTTTTACAGTCTCAGAAGTGCGTTACAGTACAGTTGTCGGAGATCCCGGTAGTTGAGGCTGTTAAAAATGGGGCAAAGATTGGCAAGTTATATAAGTTACTAACAGAGCTACAAGTAGATGATATGGCACAACAGAATGAGAGATGGATTGCACGATTTGGGGTGGCTGGAGAGTGGGTGGACCAATCCTTAGCCATGGCTGAGACAACATTTCTATCAGCTAATTTGAAAACCCAGCATTACAAAACACTGATGGACTTATATTATACTCCAGCAAAACTGAAAAAGTGGGGGATATCCTCTGGAAGCTGCAATCGATGTGGGGAAGTTGAAGCTGAGATAATGCATATGTTCTTTGTATGCCCAATGTTGCAGGGAATATTAAATGAGATAGAGGTATTCCTTAAGAAGATCACGCATTGCAATATTCAGGTTACTGTTATGCTGGTAGTATTGGGAGTCGTGGACTCACCTGAAAGTACGGAACCTGCACTGTATAAAATAAGGCGATTTTTATTTTTGTCCATGGCAATATACCGCTTATGTATTGCTACAGATTGGCTCAAAAAAGAACCCCCCACGTTTGAGAATTGGCGCTCTAGATTACTTACCATCTATAATACTGAATTAAGTCTTTATAAGTTAAAGGGTCATAAGAAGAGATATAGAGGTGAACGAATGTGGGCACCACTGACTAGATGGTTGGAATATGAAGACACAGTTTAAAACAAAAAAAAAAAAAAAAATGCTAATTGTTTCGATATGTGATATATATAACTGAGGTTTTTTTTAAAGGTCTTCTTTCTCCCGTTGTTTTGTTTACTTTACTTTCTTCGCACGGATATATTATGTCTTCTTCTTTTTTTTCTCATGTAACCCCCTCCCTCCGACATATTAAAATAAAATTAAATTTGAAAAAAAAAAAAAAAAAAAGCCTACCGCTCTGCCAAGCTACCAAGTGGGTAAGCAGAGAGTGATTCTCTTTTACCCTGACTAGAGTGAGGGTCCTTGCTTGAACAGGGGGTAACCTAACTGTCAACCAAAGACCCAATTTCTAACATGGACCATAGAAAGCATAATAATTCATGAGTTAAACTCAACGCACATGAGCATCACACAGTAACTGATTGTCCCTCGATGCACAAGGCACAATACCTGAGTGACTGGTATTGCAGTGCACCAAGAACGTGGCTTTGCATGTCTTTCATAACAAAAGATGAATAAATGGAGTACACTCTATAAATTAATCTGCAACCAATTGAGGAATCATGTTTGTCACCACATGATTGTAAGGGCCACTGCATGTGTGCATATGTGTGTTTATCACTCACTGGAGTGACAGGGTCAATACATGTTGGCAGTGGTTTGTCTGCTGGAGTGTCATCATGCCTGAGGGGCTGGACTATCAGATATAATGTCACACACAGTAATTTTGTCTTCACAATGTTGTACAGTGCATAGACATTGAGCACATTTCACCCTTCCATGTGTTACAGGTGGACCTGCCCCCTACACAATTGGAGAAGTGGCTTGATTTGAGGACAAGACATATCCAGTAAGTGTTGATATTTCAGTTCTGTGTTGTGTTTGCAGCTGTTTTGTGATTGACACCTGTGTGTTGGACACATAGCAAGGTATGATGTGCTGGAACATGATCTGATATGTGACTTGATTGGAGTTTGACTTTTTTTGCCATATCTGAGTTGGACAATCAGCGGCGTAGAGTCATCCTTTGGGATCATTGTGCAGCGCTGTAGGAATTGCCATGTGAATAGGGTGACATTTGTTGTTACTTTTCTTGTAATGAAATATTTGGAGGTAGCCATTTTCATGATTTAGTCAGCAAGTCATTCCCTGAATCACACAGAGCAGGGATGCTGAAGTATTACACACAGACTTGAGCCTCCCAGTTAACTAATGAACATGTAGGACTGTATGTTTGACTTCCTAGCAGCATCTAGCTCCACATGTTGTGCTACATTTATGTGGCACTTGAGTAAAATGCCATATGTGTGCATGCAGCTCAAGCCCAGATAGGCGCTTGCATCTATATGCTTGTTTTTGGAAAGGTGTTAGTGAGATCAAATGATGTTGGCAATTGTCCACAACTAGGAACATAAATGTGGATGTGATTGTACAATGTTTGAGTCTATCCTAGTTGGATACCATCCTTACCTGTGGTGGACTCACTAAACCCATGGACAGCTGTCCAAAGCTTCCTGGCTGTCCTTGATATTTGAAAGTATGTGTTGCATGTCCATCCCCCCCTGAGGCACAGGCTTAGGGTTATGAAATATGTGTACCTAGGTGTGAGAATCCAAGTGTAGTACACAGACATGTAATTTAGAAATTCATTTGTTCCAACCTAGGATACCCCCTCATGATTAGCGACTGCATACCATCCTGGCAATTCCATTTACAAATCACAGATCTTGTGGCCCTTGATTGTCATCCAGAAGATAGTCATTAGTTGGCCTGTCACATGTGGAGGTCTTGCAGCATTTGTTACGTGACTAATGGCAGAACAATAATTCTTAGATCATCTAAGTAGGTACACATCTTTTTGAGCATTGCTGTGCTGTTAGATAGGACATGTGTAGGCTGCATTGGCATGTACTTCCTGAGGGACACTCTGTGATCTTTAAAGTGATTTGGCCTGTTTAAGCTAATTTTGAGTATTTTTTTTTAATATCATCAGTAGGTGTATCACACAGTGATGGAACTAATGTTTGGCTTCATCTTTTTTAACAGCAGCCAATATGGATGCCAACCAGATCCACAAATTCTGGAGAAGGGAAATGAGTTACTGCCACATTCTGGATGTTGAGTCTGGGTTCTGCCACATGGCATGGAATTATCGCCATGAGAGAGCCACAGGGATCTGAAGGGCATTTGCCCAAGGGGTGCCATGCCTGTCCACAACATCCGCCACCACCAGCACCACCACTCCATCCCAAGTGGCACCAATGATGACAGCCACCACTGCAGGTTCTACATCCTCCACTCCTGGACCACTGACAGCAGCCCCTGCACCTCCCCTTCCAAGCATGGCACTGGCAACCGCACAACCCTCCACAACTGGCACACAGACCACCCCTGCTGCAGTCATTGACAATGTTAATTTTAGGAACATGCAACGTATGTTGCGCATAATGGACCGGCTGCAGCAGGAGGGGTCCCAGATTAACAGGAGAGTGCGTGGGATGAAAAAGATATTGGGAAGGGCAAACTTGTGACTTTGAGACCCTCAGCCATGATTCCCTCCCCTCCCTCCTCTTTCCTGGTTCTTATATTTCGTGGATTTAGGGGGCTTAGCGTTAGGTTAGTATACGCTGTTAGTTTAGTTAGTTTAAGTGGGTTGCGGGGTGGAAGGTATGATATTTTACATGTATTTTTGTTTTGTTTGATGATGTTGGTGTTTTTTTGTATTCAAAAATAAAAAAATGCAAAAAATATATAGAAAAAAAAAAAAAAAAAAAAAATATATATATATATATATCATTGTTTAGGATACGATAGTATGTGTTTAGGTTAATATATGTTGTCCTCCATGTGTCCCATCATATAAGAGGGGTGGGAGGCTGATGTTTAGACTGTTTAGTTAAATGTGATAAGTAATTTTATCTTAGGGTAGTTAGGGCCAGTTGTGGGTAATGTGTAGTTAGGATAGGTTAGGTTAGTTAAGGTGTTTCCCTTGTTTTATTATCCTTTTTTACAGTTCAATAAATATTTAGGTACTTCTTTACAGTATGTGTCATATGCTTGTGGTCAGGGCCTTGGCATGGGTGAATAGTGTCAATTTAGTATTTGCATTTGTGTTCCATCCTGCATCCAAATCCCAATGAGCTGTCACATTGGAAGCTACACCAAAGCTACTTCTCTATGCATCTGCCATCCATTGCACCCACAACTCAAGGTTACGATGGTTCCCAATATTTTGTTAAGTTTGGATGTATGTTTTCAATCTGTCATACTTTGAGACCAGATTTTGTCTGTGGGGCACTGTGGTACGTCTGCCAGCAGCCTGATGTTCATGTGAACCCTGATAAGGTGAGTGATTGTAAAATCTTATGTAGTACAGTATACATAAATCACACCTATCGCTTCTTACACTGCCAGGTTACTTATTTGTCCGTACACTCATACACATCCATTCCTGCTGTATGGTGTGTGTGTGATGAAATTTTAGAGTCAAATGTCACATACCTAAATATTGTCTAGAAGACAAATTTGAAGACATTGACACTGCTTAGACATCCCTTGAAGCAGTCTTATTCTGTCCAACACAGAATTACACTGTAAATGTTCTATGTACTTCAGAAATAACCCTCAGGAAGGGCAGATGATGGTACAATCCAGGCCCCAGTGCATAGATATCAGCCCACAATCTTTCAAGGAAGTTGTATTGACATTCTATGCCCATTGACAAGAGGCAAACATCACTGATCTCCTACATGGTTGTTGTGTCACATTACACAGAGACAAAGTGGTTGTGTAAGTGCTATTTATTTTAAAGTGCTGTAGTGCTATATTTACATAGTCCAGGATTGTGAGTCCATTAGTGTGACGCCTTCTATTGTGATACTACACAAGTGCAAAAGGTCATGTTGGGTTGAAGTGTCATACAGTGCAGAGGAACATGAATTGCCAATGAGGTAGTGAGAGACATTCACAGAGCATAGTATTAAGGTGAACAGTGGGCTGGAGAACAGTGCATTTGAGCTGCTGTTGCAACATTGGCATGTTACAAAGCACAGGACCTAGGATATCAGTGCCCATGTGGCAAGGACTTGTGCTACCGGGTACTCTTATGGGTGAAGATGATCTGTTCCACATCTTCATCTTCTGATGTGTGTGTGGTCTCCTCTGCCCTTGGTGGTGTGATTTGAAGGGGCAACACATACTTCAGTGTTTGAAGACGTGGAGTCAAGAATCCCGGTAGTAGCCAACTGTGGGGCTATTAAGGGCATTAATGCAGCATGAGGAGCTGCTGGTTCTTGAGTATAGCAGCTACATCACTGTGGTAGGCAGCCAGGTGGGCCCAGAGGGGGTCAATATTGCATTTGTGCACGCAGTGAAAGCTTTGGTGTGCCAGGTGTTGTGGCAACTCCCTTACTGCTGTGCTGATTTCCTTCACACTTTATTGAAGTTCTTGCAAGATAGATGTTCGCCCTTGCATGGCTGCTGCCTGTTCTGCAGATGACATCAAGCACAATCGCATCCCCACAAGGCTGGCTGCCATATTTTGCATCCGCACCTTCTTGGCCAGCTCCCGCTGTACTCCAACTACAGTCCTCTCAAAGCTGGTGCCAGTGTCGTCAGAGTTCTCAGCTGGGTTGGAGCTGGCAGGTCGTATAATTTAGGTGGGGTGGTAGGTGGGTCCTCTGTGATGACTGCTACTTCTGTGCTCCTCCTTGCGACTGAAGGTGGGGTCTGGAGGGGTCCAAGGACATCTTGGAGGGTCTGCTGGCTAATGTTTGTCAGCTCGTCATCCATGTCATAAGGGAAGTCCAGGACAGGCATATCCCCAGGACAGCCTTCATCCTCTGCAATGAGATATTGTACAATTAGTGTGTCTGTGTTGTGGCATTTATAATGTGAATTTCCTGAGTTCCTATTAGTTGCACATTGTGATCTTGGTTCCTGTTCATTGTTACTGTCATCACTATTGACATTCTCCCAGGCCTATGTCACATGTAGTGTGGGCAGTTTGGGGAAATGGCTGTGTCACATCCTCTAGGTGTAGGTTCTGCGCAAATTGTATGTTGCCACCTTGTTGTCCTACTCAACCCTCCGTCTACTTCCATTATCATGGTGTGGCCTTGCAATGGTTGTGGCTGTTCTGATGGCACTTGCACCACACTTAACAATCTGGAACTGACCCAGACTCAAATATTTCACAACCAGCTATATGTTGCTGATACCTAGCATATACTATGTATAGCATTGGCATGGCACAATATGGATGTCAGCATTGGTAGTGTGTACTGCTGATGTTGGGCAATGTGTGCTACATTGGATTACACTGATGGTCCTAGCAATGTTCCATTTCCTCTTATGACTGTGTGGGTGTGTTTCACTAGCTAGACACATATGTCCTCCCCTTCAATGCTGTTGTCATAGCAGTACGACATTTGGGATGTTGCATGGTGGCATTGCAGCTATTGTGACCCAGCCACAGGGTAGACCCTGACATGTGCAGCATGTGTATGACATTACTGCTGTGTACCTCATAATGTTTATGAAAGTGCCTGATGTTTGTAGATACTATGGACATTCACATTTGACAGGACTAGCACATTTTTATTAATTACAGGGGATTAATAATGTTGTCATACTGAACCCTATAATTTGGGTGTGTTTGATCCATGGGCACGTAACTGCCATTAGCTACTTGACCTGCACACACAGCAGAGGTGGTAGTGGCAACTGTTGTCAATGTTAAATTCCACTTGCGGATATGGCCTGAGATGTGAAATTGAGGCATAATTCAAAAAAGCGACAATACCAGCTGTCGTGTGACAGCATGCCAGTTTTATGTTGTACCCTACCCTCCTGGACTGGCTTTGCTTTTCCATCATCCTTGGCATGGCAGCATACCCCCATGCAAAGGTTGTTGGTGTAGTGTTGTGCTGTGCCCTAGGTTTGCCAAGCACAGCCCATGCCCCCATGCCGTGCCCCTTTGCCCTTTCCACTACCTGATTATCATGGCTTACATGCATTGTGTAGTAGGTATATCCTCCCCCCTGGTTGCAGTTTACAATTAGGCATTTTAGTTCCCCATGCCACTTACCCTGCATCTGTGTTGTATCCTCGTAATCTGCGCTCTCCTGTCCTTGAATCCCTGTGACCATCTCCTCTGGGATGACTGCTGCCACCATCTCCTCCATGTGATCCAGGCCCTCCTGCGGTGCTGGACTCCCACTTCCAGTCTGCAGTGCTGCCTTCCTGTTCCTTGCCATCTTTTCCTTGGTCCTGCGCTTGCAGTCATGCCAGCGTTTCTTGCACTCAGTGACTGTTCTCCGTACTTCGGCCACACTGTTGATCTTATCGACAATTTGTTGCCAAATTGCCTCTCTCCTCCCAATTGGCAATTTAGAGGTGACAAATAGTTGGTGTTGGTGTTCCGTCAATTCTTTTACCAGTATTTCATGCTCCTCTGCACTGAACCGACACTTCCTTTTCTTCTTTTCCCTCCCCCAGTTCTTGTGTGGGTCGTCCTGGCTGGTTCCTGGTCGGTTGTCATCTTCGTGGGGTCTCTCATAGCTTCTGGAATCCATTTTGGGGCTCCTTTGCACATTTTGCAGTGTTTACGCCGCTTTTTTATGCTATTGCGTCAAAAAATGGCACGTATCCGGTTTGCAACATTGTAAACCGAATAAAAGTCATTTGGGCCGCGTTAACATCATTTTTCTTTACGACGTGGCGCATTGGTTTGAGTAAAACAAAATGACAAATAAATTTGACGCCCTGGTGGCGCAATGAAATGGCGTTATCCATCGTTAAACTTTTTGACACAAAGCTGTGTAGGCAGTTTTGCTTTAAAAAGTATAAATATGGGCCCTAGTTCTTTAATGAAAATAATCCTTATTGGCTTTCTGACATGACCATAATTAAAAGACTCTGATGGGTCAGGGAATGCCTGGAAAAGTCAGTGCTAGAAAAGTCACAACTATGCAGTTTTGATTACTTAGTACCACAAAGTTCTCTTCCCTGGATCCCCCTCAAGATGAACAATAGATGGTATGTTGGGCACCCAGTCCCACTGGCTGAACTTCGCTATTCACCACCAGAGACCTCAGACTGCCCTTTGACCCAGTCCATAGCTGGCAAGTTTCCCAGGTCCATACATGAAGTGTTGCTCCAATTCAGATTTTTTTCTTTGAATTGCTAGGACTTGTAGGCCTGTTTTAAAATGAAATACCCAAGAGTATATGTCCCAGAATTCAGGAAAATGCCCCAAATGGAGCAACACATCATGCATGGATTGGGACACTTGGAAAGGCTGACTGTTGGGCATAAACTGGGCCCCAGAACCCCCTTCTCAAATAAGCCACAACACGTTCCGATACTTGAGGCCCTCACAGGAGGCTACTTGCAGCACCCAATTAGAGGAGCATGGAACAGCATAAGAAGTATGAGTGGAGACAGAGAGAGAGGGAGAGAGAAATAGAGAGAAAGAGAGAGAGAGAGACAGAGATGGGGAACAATAAGTACACACATCAGTCAAGCCCTATCTGGCTACGTTCTGCCTGAACAGGAAGAGAGCCGCAAAGACTTGAGGGCATGAAGACCGAGCCACCACCATGACCCTCCCAGCCAGTACAGCTGAAGCTGGCTCCTCCACACTTTCTTCTACCGGGACCTCCCTACTAGCCCCTGAACACTGACAGAGTCTGAGATGGAGTCAACTGATAGTTTCAATGAGCAACTGCAGCTCCTCCTTCTGTGGCACGTCGCATATCAAGTATGTCATGTCACATTGGTTCTTTTTATTAGCAACCAGTTTGGTTCATTATATATGGTTTTACCCTAGATAATATTAGAACATTTTTAATGTTGGGAGCTCCATTTAAAATATAGTGGACTGCTCCAGCCTTCTAATGGCTGGTAGAAGCCCAGAGTTCCAAAATTCCAATTTTGTCGTTCACGGCTGTTGCTGTGAACAAAGGCCTCAGGGAGCATGAGGGAATTTTAATCTCCTCATTCTCCATGCCCCTTCATTTTAGTAATTAGAACATTATGCCCTCTAGTGGAAAAAAGTTCTAATAGTCTTAGAGCCAGCTGTAGTGGAGTATACTGATCATTAAAGGTCTGCTCCCTTCTTAAAGTCCCTCGTCTTTGGCTCGGGCCCTTAACGCTGAAGCAGGCCTTTAATGGCTGGTATAGCCAACGACGGCGGGCTCCTAGGCTATAATAGTGTTCCATTATAAAGGAATATAACATTGTAGGTACGCTGTTCCAATATGGCGGCCGTTTATGTATCATTCATTCAATGAGCGGTAGGGCTGGTATTGCACTGGAATGTAATTTAACTGGTTTCAACAAAAAAATAATAGTAACCTAGATATACATGCGAGATGCCAATTCTTTTATTTGGAAAGACTCATTGACTTATGGGCGTTTTTTTTTTTTGGGTAAAAAGTACAGGGTGGGAAAGAGTGGGGCAATGTCCCAAACCCCACTTTATGTTTTAGGTATTTGAATGTGTACAAAAAACTCAATATGGTTCTCACTAGGAGTTCCTTGCTTGTCTTTCCTTATGTATGCAATACGTCCTAAAAAACAAGGCTATATCTACCTGTCTGGCGCAAATTACAGATTATCCTTAGGCAGACAGTATTCTTTGTCAAAATATTTTCATTATGGGCCATCTCATGCTAAGCCTTGTTTTTGGAGTACAGTAGAAATATTAATTTAAGTTGATGGGATCCATTTTAGGAAAGAGTTTTTTAATGAGAACTGAATCGATTCACAAGTCTCATATATAGAACTGCATCCCTAGTTGAGCAACAAGATTGGTCTTCTTTACCTAGGACAGCGTACCTATTTAAACATTAATTTAATCATGTACTGTTTTATATTTAGAATGATTAAGCAGTGTTCACACTGGAGAATATCACCCCAAGAAAATAGTTGTGTCTATCTAGAGGTGCTTTACATCATAGTTATTTTTTTTTTATATATTTTTATTAACATTTTACTCACAAACAGACATAATTTCAGTACTGTTTACATTACTTGTTTTTATGTTCACACTTATTGCTTCATCATACGTTTTGGGTTATACATCAATATCAGACTAATTCTTGGTAACAAATAATTAGTGGTTGAGATACTTCTCATGCAGATAGATAGTGATTTTTCATAGTCATTTATGTAGTAGTTACCTGTCTGATTCCATTCAGAACTATGTACACAATAGTGGTTTGCAGTGCTAGTGTGGTGCTGTGTTGAGGAGGGTCTATTGATATTAGTTTGTTCAGTTCTGAGTTAATCCTTAATTACCGAATCTAGTACTGTAGGGGGGAAGGTCTCTACATCTGCATGCTATGTGCTGATGCCATCTTGCTTTCTCCTCCAATGGGTCTGTTATATTGTGGTACAATCTGACTCTTTCTTCTTGCGCCTATCATGTTGCTACTTGACCTGCCTTCTCTTCCCCTATCTATGCTATCTTGCTACTGTGCGTTCTTTTCTCTTAATTTCTATTTTAAGGGGTGTCCGTTGTCTTTCTATTAGTTCCTATTTCCTGAACTTCCTGCTCCCATTTACCTAAGATTTCCTCCCAGTCAGGGGCAATGGGTTTCAGGCGTAGCCCCTTCATCTCCTCTCGCCTCAACGCTTGAAGTTCAGCTCTCGCCCACTTTGAGACATCTCTTCTCCAGATCTTTAGAGGGGGTCTTTCAGAAGATTTCCATCTAATGGCAATCTGTCTCCTAAATAGTACCAGAGCCAGATCCAAGAATCTTGTTTTACCGATCCTGCCGCTGCTCCGGCATATAGTCCCATCAGACATGCCGATGGGGACTGATCCAGTTCCCTTTCCAGCAGCGTCCTCAGCTTGCCCAGCACCTCTCCCCAGGCATGTGGGATCCCGGAGCACTGCCACAGCATGTGGTCCAGGTCCGCATCTAGTTCCCCACACCTAGGGCATGCTCTAGTTTTGCCTCCGTAAATGATGTTTAGTCTATGTGGGGTGAGGTACGTCCTGTGTAGGTAGTTGTATTGGATATAGCGCAGTCATGTGTTTCGTGATACAATCTTGGGGTAGGATAGTGCTCTCCTTCAGGCCGAATCCGTCAAGTCTTCCCCTAGTGTTTTTTCCCAGCGTTCTCTTAACACCTGTAACAGCACCATGGAGCATTCCATTTGGGCCTTATATAATTTAGCTACCAGGTGGGATTCATCTCCCTGTGTTAGGAGGTAATGTAGGATCTTATGAACCTCTGGTTCCGCGTTGACAGTGTCCCAGAGTGATTTTATGCAGTGTGTTAGGTATTGATACGACAAGAACCTCCCACCTGGGACATTATTGTTATCGGACATGTCTGTGAAAGTTCTCATTATCCCGTCCTGGAAGAAATCTCCAACTGTCTGTACCCTGGCCCACTCCCAGACTCCCAGCCCGTGGCTCATTAGTGGTTTATCTGGCGAGGTTTGTACCAGCACTGTTAACGGAAGGGCTGGTGAATATGCTACTCCCACCCCTACTCATCGCGAGCAGCGCTTCCAGCAGGTTGTCGCAACCTTCATTAGGGTGCTTTTCTCCCCGCGTGCTCCACCTTGAGCAATCATGTGTGCTAGTATCTTGCCTATATCCTGCACTCCGGCATCAGTGCATCTGTCCAGTTGGTCTCTTCCCCTCAGCCATCCGGCTGTCCACTGGAGTTGACAGGCCAGGTAGTATAGCTCAAAGTCTGGCACTCCCAGACCCCCCATGAGTACTGGCCCAGTCAGGGCCGATAGCGATGAACGCCTCCGGCCTCCATCCCACACCAGATCCCTAAGAAGTGTATTTAATTTGTGAAACCATGTCGAAGGAACGAGTAGCGGGAGATTGGCAAAAAAAGTAGAAAAGGCTTGGGAGCATGATCATCTTAGAAAGGGACACCCTAGCTGATATGGTTAGTCTGAGTGATCTCTAGAATCTCACCGAGGACCTGAGCGAACGCAACGCCTTGCCCAAATTACCCTCGCAGAGGTCTTTTAAATCATGGAAGACCTGTATTCCGAGGTACTTAAAGTTGCGCGGAGCCCACACTACATCCCCGGGGCAAGAGGAGGGTCGCTCACTGCCCTCTACCATGGGAAAGACAAAGGTCTTACCACGGTTCAGACGGAGTCCAGAGACAGCACCAAAGTAATCTAATATCCTCAATGCCCTTGGTAAACCAGTCTCGCCATTTCTCAGATAAAATAATACAACTTCTGCATAAAGTGAAATGATGTGTTTAGTTTGTCCCCACTCCACTCCATGTCCCTTTCCCTCCATCCGGAACCGGGCCGCTAGTGGTTCGATTGCCAGGGCAAACAACAAAGTGGATAATGAGCATCCTTGTCTAGTTCCCCTGTGTACAGGGTAAGTCTCAGAAATCATTTTACCCGTTCTCACTCGTGCCAGGGGAGTCGTGTATAGCAGATCTACCCAGCGCACCCAGCCCTCACCCATCCCCATCTGGAGCATCACTGAGCGCAGGAAATCCCATCGTATCGAGTCAAAGGCTTTTTCAAAATCTATTGCCAACAGCGTCGACCCATCAGGTTTTGCAGCTTGTGGCATATGTAAAAGATTAAACAGGCGTCTCAAGTTTAGGATGGTGCTTTGCGCTGGGATAAATCCATTTTGGTCCTCATGTATTAGACTGGGGATGTAGCTGAGGAGTCTGTTGGCCATTAGTTTACTCAAAATTTTAAAGTCACAGTTTAAGATTGATAGTGGTCGGAA
This sequence comes from Pleurodeles waltl, assembly GCF_031143425.1. Classification (NCBI taxonomy): domain Eukaryota; kingdom Metazoa; phylum Chordata; class Amphibia; order Caudata; family Salamandridae; genus Pleurodeles; species Pleurodeles waltl. The sequence continues at coordinate 416,623,314 of NC_090438.1, read as the reverse complement.
GTCTGTCACTGAGAGCTCACCTGTGTTCCGTTTGGGCAGGGGGACCACTAAAGCTTCTCTCAGTGTCTCTGGTAGGGAACCCCGTTGGAGAGCCTCTGCATACATTTCAACTAGTCGTGGAGCCAGCAGTGCGGAATACTTCTTGTAGAAGTCCATCGGAAGACCATTCGTACCCGTGGTCTTCCTCGTCGCCAGCTGTTCTGTGGCTTCTTTTGCCTCTTCTAACGTCACTGGTCCCCCTAGGCTGTCGCCGTCCTGTTCCGTCAGAGTTGTCAGTGGTAATGCCCCCAGGTAATCACTGAACCTTTCGATTTCCAGGTTCTCCGGTTGTCTGTACAGGTAGGTGTAGTACTCCTTAAAGGCTCCATTGACCTCATTAGGTGTAAGTTTATGTAGTCCCTTCGCATCTTTTACGCTCACTATAGGCATCCCCTCTCCTCCTGGTCTCACCAACCATGCTAGCATCCTCCCCGATCTGCCCTCCTCCGCTTGTATTGAGGTTAGGTACCTTTGTGTGTTGTGGCATCTTAACTGTTCCTCAGTCTTAGCATGTGAATCCTTCGCCTCTCTGAGTCTATCGCATTCTAAGGCAGTTCTGTTCTCTCTCCTTTCTTCTTCGTGGATGGTTTTCTCTAAACCTATTAGTTCACACTCGAGAGTGCGCGTAATCCCAACAGTCTGGCTCATGCAGGGCCCTCTTACCGCAACCTTTAGCATTTCCCATTCCACCCCTCTAGTTGACGCCGAGCCAGAGTTGGTGGCGATATGATCTGTGAGAAAGGAACGCAATATCTCCCTATATGCTTTGTCCTCTAGCGCGGCTGGGCCCAATCTCCATAATGGTATAGGGGGTCTGTCTCTAGTTGCTCGCCATTCGCAAAGCAGTGGGTTATGATCAGACAGAGTGCGCCCCAAATATTCAGTGTGGACCATGTTCTGTGCTAACGCTGCTGAGCAAATCACCCTGTCAATTCTGGTGTGTAACTGGTGTAAGTGTGAGAAGTAGGAGTAGTCCCTGTCTTGAGGATGCTGCGCTCGCCATACATCCACCAAACCCCAGCCCGGACCCATTCCTCCATGTGTTTATCTATCTTATGCATTGTTGCTCCAGCCAGTGGTGGGGTGGAGCGGTCCAGTTCAGTATCCAATACACAGTTAAAATCCCCTGCTAATATCAGCTCCCCCCCCGGCGCGTGAGGTGACTCAATAAGCGCTGCATGAAGGGTATCTGGTCCTGGTTGGGCGCATAGATACTGCTAATGGTAATCGTAACTCCATGTAATATACCTTCCACAACCACAAACCTGCCTTCTTGGTCTATGTCCACAGCTTTGGCCTCAAAGGGGACCCCTGCTCTTACCCATATCAGTGCTCCCCTATTGTAGGCCAAGTACTTGGTAGCTAATATCTGTCCCCTCCATCTACGCCGAAGTTTGTCTACATCGGTGGAGGTAAGGTGCACCTCCTGTATCATAGCAATGTGCACCCCCTGCCGTTTCAAGTACAATAACACTCTGTACCTTTTAGAAGGCGATCCAATTCCCCTGATGTTCCGGATCAGAGAGTTGTATTCAGCCATACTAGACTAACTAGGGTGAAACTGAGTTCTGTCGCGCCCCTTTGTGTCCCCTCCTCCACTTCTCGTTGTGAAGAATTCTGTACTACGTTCATAGTGTTTCCATCACCATCAAAAAAATGCAAATGTAAACCCCAACTCCCGGACCCCTGGGCACCTCTCGATATGTAGGTTTCCCATAACACATTGCAAAAATGAAGCAATAACAACAAGTTGATTAAAGTTCTCGCCATCCTGTCTTGTGGCCGAGAAACTAGTGGGGGGTGGATACGTGTCCGTCGGGGCCTCATTCATATGACACTCCTCACTTCGTGTTCAGGTTATGGACTGTTTAACCTAGCTCGTCCGCCTTCTGCTGGGTTTCCCTGGGCGCATCTCCCGAGCCGCCGGAGCCCCCCTCAGAGGACATGGACGCACGATCTGAGTCCCCACTACTGCTATCAACCAATGGAGTGCCTCCACAAACGGAGGCTGCCCCGTTCAGAGCGTCCATCCTGGCCAGTTCCTTTTGGGCTGTGGTTGGTCTTGTCCGTGATCTGTTTCTGTTTCACTGTCTCCTCTGACCTCTTCGACCCGTGCAGTCCATGCACTCGTTCTGGCCACGCAGTCCCTCCGCCATTCCCTTCGACTCCAGCCACTCCCATGTCTCCTCAGGTGTTTGAAAGAACATGGTTTTGCCGTCCAGAATTACCTTTAGTTTGGCCGGAAAGAGAAGGGAGTATGGTATCCCAGCTTCTCGGAGTGTCCTCTTCACCGTCGTGTATGAGGCCCGTTTCATCTGCACTTCGGGAAACAGGGTCACAAGGCATTTTCGACTCTGAATGGTCCAGTCTCTCTGGCCCTTTGGAGTAGAGTATCTCTGTCCCTGTAGTGCCTTAGTTTGGCTATCAGCACCCTTGGTGGCCTTCCCGGTGACAGTGGGCATGAGGGGACTCTGTGTGCCCACTCCAGGGAGAAGAAGGGCGAGAGAAGCTCCGGGGCTACGACCGTGCGCAACCATTCCTCAAGGAATTCTACCATGTTTGGTTTCTCTACACTCTCAGGAAGACCCACGATCCGTATATTATTTCTTCAGCTTCTCCCCTCTGCATCCTCCACCCTACGTTTTAGATGTTGCACTCGTTCAGTTAGGTTGAGGACTGTGGCGGCGAGGTTATCTTGTTTCGGTGCGAACTCTGTCAGTGTAGTTTCAGTCTCTTTCACTCTGTCTGCTAATTTGTGGTGGTTGGCTCTCAGCAGACCTAATTCGACCACTACCTGGTTGATGTCATGTCTCAGAGTGGTTTTTGTGTCTTCTATTGCACCTAGGTGGTCTGTACCGTGGATTGTGCGGGGGCTTCCATCTTCTCTTTGTCGTAGTCTCTGGTGGTTTTACAGCCAAGTTTTTGCCTCTTGTCCTATGCCTGGTGGTCATCCGGGACATGTAAATTGTATTTCAATTGTCTAGCAGGTGGGAGATTACTCAGTGCCTCGTCCCTAGGCTTATAGGTTCACCTCCAGCTGTTCTCCACAGCATTGACACTGCGTTCCTTTGCTATGGCTCAGACTAGGGGGTGCACCGACCAGCAGCACCAATCAGGCGCCGTCCCAGTGCTGTCTATCTTCGGTGAAGTGGCATGAGCGCCCCTCAGGAGGTCATGACAACAAACCAGTCATCTTCCACGAACAGGCACTGTTTCTAAGGCTTGTCTACGTGTATGACCCCAGCGGTCGTGGCGCTGTATAGTACTGCCCTCTGCCCCCAGGCCACGCACCCCGCTCCACGCCGTCAAGGCAGGGCTTTGATCAAGTTAGGATTGTGCTCTTGTGCGCTCAGTTCCGCGGGCCTCCGTCCTTCACCAACGGGCACGTTCTGACTCACCACCGCGGCCCAGGACAGGCCGCCAATTTGCCACTCAGTGTGCACTATCCCGGTTCCCCCTGCGGCTGTAGTCCACTTGCCTCAAGGGTTTGGGACTGGTCCGATTCTCCCTCCGTGCCGCTGCGTAGGCTCTGCCCCAGCAACCCAGTCTGTCCTCTCCAGTATAGGCCTCCGGCTTGAACGCCCCTCAGGAGGTCATGACAACAAACCAGTCATCTTCCACAAACAGGCACTGTTTCTAAGGTTTGGCTATGTGTATGACCCCGGCGGTGGTGGCGCTGTATGGTACTGCTCTCTGCCCCCAGGCCTGGCACCCCCGCTCCGCGCCGTCAAGGCAAGGCCTTGATCAAGTCAGAATTGTGCTCTTGTGCGCTCAGTTCCGCGGGCCTCCGTCGTTCACTAATGGGCACGTTTTAACTCACCTCCGCTGCCCAGGGCAGGCCGCCAATTTGCCGCTCGGTGTGCACTCTCCCGGTTCCCCCTAGGGCTGTGGTCCACTTGCCTCAAGGATATGGGTCCAGTCCGAATCTCCCTCCGTGCCACTGCGTCGGCTCTGCCCCAGCAGCTCAGTCAGTTCTCTCCAGTATAGGCCTCCGGCTTACCAGAAGTGATAGCGCTCCCCCAGGCCGGGCCGCGACATCCGTCCGGTTGTGCCTCCAGGGGTCACATTTTAAACCACCAAAATGCAGCCGCTGAGGTTCCTCCGCGGCTCCGTGGGCATCCAACAGCAGGTCAAGCCAGAGATTAGGCCCTGTCGCCGACTCCCCACAGAGTGTCGCTGCTCCACTCCTCACCCCGGTGCCGTTCTTCTTAGGTCAATCGTGCGCACTAGGGTTCATCACTATAGGCCCGGAGCCTCCTCCAGCACGCAGACCAAGATTGGCACTCCTCCACGGGCCCCGGCCCCCTCTCCGTTCCTCTCGCGGCACCGGCGGGTTAAAACAGCCGGGAAGCCCCGGCCCCGGGTTGCCGCTGCCTTGGCAGCGCTCCAATCTCCACGGGCTAGGGGAAGCACTCCAGCCAGCCCAGCAGGCACGGGTTCGCCGGGAGCCCTCCGGGTACGCGAGCCGCTCCTCGCATCAGCGTCCCACCTCCACGGCTCAGCAAGGCACCGCCGCGCCTCGTGAGCCCATCCGGGCTAGGCCCCCAGCCACGCTCAGGTCCCCTCCTGAAGTCGTCCACGGGCACCTCCGAGTTCCCAGGCGCTAGCCGGCCACTCCTCACCTGCGCCTCTGTATCCCTCTGCACAGCCCAGTTTACTGACTCGTAGGGGGAGTAGATTCAGGCAGGATTCTGTTAGGCCCCGACAGAGCCTCGGGATTGTGCATCCGCCACGTTGGTGTGGTTGGCCACGCCTGCTTTACATCGTAGTTAAGGTAAAGTTTCCTAAGAAGGATCATTACCTAACATGGTGTAAGAGACTCTTGAGCCCAATTTAAGACCTACACAGATAGTAGGATTTTCTAAAGCTGTGGTTTAGATCTGTGGTATAACTAGTAATCAATCAGTATTGCAAGCAGCCTATAATGTTTACATAAGTGCTGCACTGCTGGTAACATACTTCAGGTGTTTTATGCAATGGTCAGGTACTGTAATAATGAGATAAAAAAGAACATTATCTTTTATATATAATGCTATACTTATAGGGCAGATAGGTAAATTCAGTGTTACATCCACAGCATGGTAGAGCCTTCAATAGTGTATTAAAATGTATTTATCCTACATCCATGGTGACTATGCAGGTAAATTCTTTATGACCAAGAAGGTCACAGTTAAAGTCTATGTGAGGGTCATGTTTTCAAATTGAAAATAATGGGAATCAGGATGGTTTCTGCAGTTTTGGTTATGGGGTAGAATTAAAGTTGTTATGCTTTCTGTCAAAATGTTGTTTTGTTTTTGCATTATCATTAGTATGTGTTTTCATGAATTTTTTTAGGCATGTATTATTGTTATACGATGACTGAACAGTATTAGTTACATATGTACGTTGTCTGCAACATTTCTAGTTATGTGTCTTGAAGAAGCTGGTGGTTGGTTCGCTTTACCACCAAAATGTCACTGCTAAATATTGGGGACTCATTTCTCTTTCCATATTATTAGAATGAAAGTAGGATTGGTGACCTATTTAACATTTAATGATGAGCAATGAGAAAGAGTTATAAAACTAAGGAGAGGTGTATGTCATCTTCTGTATGTTTATGAAATTGCTATTTTTTAATATATGCTTATATGGATATGTATTTTTATGTGATAATGAATTATATATTTTAGTATGTTTTTGTTATGTTGTTCAGTTTGCACAGTGTATTTATGAATGTATTACACTAGCTCTATATGAACCTAGGGATGTCCTTGTGTATTGTTTGGGTTTTGTTGTTGTTATTGGTCACCATCCAAACTTTACTAGGCCCCCATGGGCGCCTCTTCTCAGAGCCTTAACCCTGTTCTAAGTTTACCTAGTTCTGGTCCCCAGAGTGGCCGACCAAGAGGTAGGTCCGTGGATCCACCTTTCAGTCTTTGTAACCTTGCTGGTATTTGATGACTTCTGGTATTGTATTACAGCACCCCCACAGGCTAGAGGTGTTGGTTTGCCACTGTTTTTCATTTGCAAAGTTATGCTGTCTCAGATTTTGGAAAATGTGATTAGTACCCACACAATGAACTTGGATTGCAGAGAAGATGGCTATAGATGGATAGAAATGCATCATATACAAACATAACAATCAGTCTACTTTGTTTGATCCAATTTGGGGACACTTTGTGGCGTTAAAACAAGCCTGATCAATCTGACTTCCATCCCCACTCTATATATTCACTATATATGCTTCCCATCTTTGCTTATGTCGGCCACCATTTTTCGGACACTAGGTCCTGCCTTCACGTCTCATACATCAACACATATTTCATTTTTCTAGCCTGGACGCTATTGGAGTAGTAACTAAGAGCAAAATCTTTGAGCCTGATTCATAGAACATTTTCTATGAATATATATTCCACAATTGATCCTGGTGTACATGTGGCTTATTCGTGATTTACTCCTGGAACGCATAAGTACAATAAGAGAAAGTCACATTGAAATATTTGTAAATTTGGCCCCTTTTGAATCAGACCTCTTGGTTGTTGATCTAGTTAACTTTGAATGCACAACTTCCCTTCACAGAATATAAGATAGACAGGTACATCGGCCCTGTAGCCCCGCTCTAAATTTCTGTTTGTTGTGTTTGTTACTTCTGTAATGCTCACATAAATAGCTCACAAGCTGATAAGCAGTTGCAAGATATGATAATATCGGAGTACAATTCGGGTCACGCAATTAAAGGAAATAGGCTGAAGCCATACAAATGTATACGTGATTCCAGACAAGCAATAGCTGGTGCCTGTTTAGGGAATAAAATTGTGCTTTTGCAAGGGTGTAAATATAACAAAGAGATTCATACTCAATTGTAACTTCCTATGCACTAAACTTATGAAAATAACTACATTCATATTTTTTTCTGAATATATTATTTATTGAAAACAGAATAGCGCTCAAGATGGGTTGTAGTGCTTGCATCACGCCAATATTCAGTAAACGTAAAACAAAAGGGACCTAACATACCGAGGTTTTTGGTTCAATGGGCATGGTAATTCATATCGTTGGAGTTTAGAAAAATTGAATTGAATGTTATGAAGAACACAATTGAGGGAAAGAGGTTCAGTTCGTGTACCTACCTGTATTTGATGCTCAATACGTATAAAAACAGTATATGCATAAAAGTAGCTCCAAACATTCATGCTACAATATACTGCTAGTCAGACAGTAAGTCAATCACATCTTACCTCAGTTCTGAGTAAAAAATGTATAACAGTTGTCAGGAGCCATTTTCAATAGTGCAGCCTGAAGTGGAGAAAATGGCATTGAAGATTGTACTTATTAGAATAATTTCCACCTTTCTAATGAATACATGGATAGAAAGTTAATCCACAAACCTACATAGTAGCTCATTTGAAAAATTAGTATACCATGAAAAGTAGACCATCACATTGTGAACCTAAATGGACAAAAGTTGTAATATAACTAAATGAAACACTATTATGCTTTATGAAATAAATACGAATAAGCACAACATATATTCTATGGCCCTGATGCAGAGTTTTGTGGTAATAAGAAACCCTCCAGTTTCTAGAAGAAGTACTAAATACGGAGTCGTACACTATATAAAATGAACATTGATGTAAATATGAAAGACGACATTGCAGCAATTAAAGACATATCATTTTTGAAATTTCCAGATTTACACTGAAGGTTTTTTTTAGATTGGTCTTTAAATAGTGCAGTTTGAAAATTATACTTTAATTCAAAAACACACCTTTAAAAAGTAGGAATGTACCTCAAATTGAATGTGCATTTAGAAGGCACATGAAGAAAAACAAGGATTGGTATATTCACGGTCACATTTCTAATACTGAAAAAGAGATTTTGTATTATTAAGTCGTGCTGCAATGAATAGCCAGCTATGTTTTAGTGCTGCTCTAATGTACAGCCCAGAAGAACAAAACTGCAGTTTAATGTCGGTAAATTTCACCTGTTCATTTAAACACATATCTGATTGCATCTTTAAAGAAATGCCAATAGATGCATTTTAATGAGGCGCTGACTTCTGTTGTGCACTCTTCTTCGGCAGTCTCTCTACGACCTAATTTTTTATGGGCGCCAGTCCAGGCTCCAGTCTATGTCATTCTTTGCTAAATCACTGGTTCAAGTCATCATAAAGTGTCATACAGGGCACAATAAAAACACAACAATATGATTGAGGGAAAGTCATGGCTTCGGTATAAGAATGGCATGCCTTAAAATGCACAGTTAGATGCCTTTCTGATTCACAGTAAGCAAAGAAATAAATGGAGTAAGTTCTAAGCAAGAACCATGCGTGACTGCAGTTCACAAAGAAAGTTCGGACTGACTTTTAATAATTATTGTATTACATGTCTCTCCATGAATTTTAAAAGGCATAGATTTTGTGCATTTCTAGCCTTTATTCCTGACATATGTTCACATGATTGCAATGTGTACTCTGATATTTTCTGAGTTTAAGAATACAAAGGAAGAACACTGTTTCCCTAGCAACAGAAATTGTCAGAGCTGCTATTCATGTTTTCCTTTAGTTTTCTGGTGTGTTCATGCAGCACTGGGAGCTCACACAGAGAATCCGATAGGTTGGCGCTGAGTGGCCAGTTCAGCTGCATCAGTCAGTTGGAAAAAGGCATAATGGCTCAGTGGGAGCTCTCCAGATTTCCGCAATTTGCACATAGCCTACACTTACCTTCAATTAAGCATGTATATGTATGGTTGGAGTATTTAAAGTCTCAATCACTGCATTGAGAAAACGATCTGTCTTACGTCACTGCGAAGTATCCTTTCACCATGTTGATTACAGCAGGCTTTTTTTGAGATACCTTACTTTTGCAAAACCTTTATAAAATTATTTTCTGGAACACATGCCACATACTGTTAAAAAGTAAGATCGGAGAAAGTAAAACAGTTATGTTATTTCGTTGTAAACTTTCCTATGGGCTGCTTGAATCGAAAGTCGAAGCAACCCAGTGATAACTTCAGACAGATGGCATCTTCCTTCTAATTCTAATTGTTTATTAAAAACAATATAAAACAACAGAGCATTCTTTCTAATTATTCAGCATAATTTAAACGCGCATTGGTTAAAAGTTTCAGTTTACAATGAAATTCAGTAGCCCGCCCGACCAATTTTGAATGTACTTTCTGTTGGCGAATCCATGGCGATTAACTCCCCACACCGGATTTGGTGGTCTCGAAATTTTAAAAGTGCAAGCACACCGACCCTACCTTGTCCTGTCTCTCGTTCAAGATGATCTGATGCATCAAGGCTTCAGTTTGCTACTGCTAGATATGGATGATGAGTCACACGGGTGACAACAGAATTACAGGTAATTTCCTTTTTTAACAACAAAAAAATATATATATTTGACCTAGCTCCTCTTAAAAATACATATTTTTTTGTTAAAAGAAACATACACTAGTTATGGTGCACTCATCTTTCTTTATTTACTCTATGTATTTGCTATGAACAGTAGGTGTTTAAAGCTTTTTCACTGTATAAAAAATGTGTTTGTAATTAAAAAAAAAAAGAGTGGTGCTTGAAAGTGCTTTCAAGTATCCCTTTTATTAAAGTTTATTTTCTTAAAATAAAAACAAGCTTATTTTGTAATCACATTTACAAATCCATTGACACTTTGATGGACGCCTCCGTCAATATAATGGAGGCAAATGCAAATCTATCAAGGTTATTGATAAGGAATACTTATTTAATCCAAATAAAGGTATTCCACATAATCCTCACCTAACTTGTGTACCACCTTGCAATAAAAGTACCTTTGTCCCTCTCAAAATAACAGATTCCATGCAAGAGTAATATTTCCTAATTTAAATAATTGCAACGTACATAAGCATGCTTTCATAATACATATAAATGTTAAATGACAATCTACATTTATTTATACAAATAGTGTTTTGAAGTTAGTCAGATCCCATGTATTGATATAACTACACTTACAAAAATCAAGTATTTCCATTTATCTTCTTCATATTTGCCCAGCTCTAATATCTGTTTTATTTCTTATTGATTTGAAATGTACACTTAAATCATGATGTTAAGATGTCAGAATGTAAAAAAGTAGACCGTTGTAAGTAGATCTGCATGTATTTCCTAATTGAAAAAAATATTATCTGAAGTACATATTTTAAATGCAATGCTAACCTAAGCAGACATAATGGTGTTGTCTATCTTTTGGATACTTGTAGGAGGCTGGTCTGGTTACCTAAGGTACTTACATCTTATACCAGGTCAAGTTATCCTTTATTAGTGAAATGTAGACAGTCAATCAATCAATCATTAGATTTATAAAGCGCGCTATGTACCCGTCAGGGTTTCGAGGCACTAGGGGAGGGGGGGGTAGCTGCTATCGTTCGAAGAGCCATGTCTTAAGGAGTCTCCTGAAGGTGAGGAGGTCCTGGGTCTGGCGTAGCGAGGTCGGGAGTGAGTTCCAGGTCTTGGCGGCGAGGTAGGAGAAGGATCTGCCGCCAGAGGGCTTGCGCTGGATTATGGGGGCGATGGCGAGGGCGAGGTTGGCAGAGCGTAGTTGGCGTGAGGGAACGTAGAAGTTGAGTCTGGTGTTCAGGTAGGTGGGTCCGGTGTTGTGTAGTGCCTTGTGTGCGTGGGTGAGGAGTTTAAAGGTGATCCTCTTGTCTACGGGGAGCCAGTGGAGGTCCTTCAGGTGGTGGGAGATGTGACATCGGCGGGGTATATCGAGGATCAGGCGGGCGGATGCGTTCTGGATGCGTTGGAGTCGTTGGATGTCTTTAGTTGGGATGCCTGTGTAGAGTGCGTTGCCGTAGTCGAGTCTGCTACTGACGAGGGCTTGGGTCACCGTCTTTCTGGTTCCTGTTGGAATCCACTTGAAGATTCTGCGGAGCATGCGGAGGGTGTTGAAGCAGGAGGAGGAGACTGCGTTGACCTGTTTGGACATGGTGAGAGCTGAGTCGAGGATGACGCTGAGGTTTCATGCGTGGCTGGCTGGGGTGGGTGGGGGGCCCAGGGCGGTGGGCCACCAAGAGTCATTCCAGGCCGATGGGGAGCGGCCGAGGATGAGGACTTCCATCTTGTCGGAGTTTAGTTTCAGGCGGCTGTTGCTCATCCACTCGGCGATGGATTTCATTCCCTCGTGGAGGTTGGCTTTTGCGGTGTAAGGATCTTTGGTCAGGGAGAGGACGAGCTGGGTGTCGTCGGCGTAGGGGAGAGGATGCTGAGGTTGTGCTGACGGGCCAGTTGTGCGAGGGGGGCCATGTAGACGTTGAACAGCGTTGGGCTTAGCGAGGAGCCTTGGGGGACGCCGCAGATGAGGTTGGTGGCTTCGGAGCGGAAGGGAGAGAGTCGGACTCTCTGGGTTCTGCTGGAGAGAAAAGAGGAGATCCAGTTGAGGGCTTTGTCTTGGATACCGGCTTCGTGGAGGCGATTTAGTAGGGTGCGGTGGCAGACCGTGTCGAAGGCAGCGGAGAGGTCCAGGAGGATGAGGGCTGAAGTTTCGCCATTGTCCATTTGTTGTCTGATGTCATCTGTGGCGGCGAGGAGTGCAGTCTCTGTGCTGTGGTTGCGTCTGAAACCGGCAGTGTTCTAGCAGCTTAGGCTGTCTAGAGGTAGCTGTAGCAGAGCAGCCAAGGCTTATCCAGGAGACATGCAAAGCTCCTGAAATGTCACTATAGTTACACAGTAATTATACACAATGAAAGACAATACTCAGTGTTACCAAAAATAAAGGTATTTTATTTTAGTGACACAAGGCCAAAAATATCTTAGAGGTATTACTCCTTCTGGAGGTAAGTATTATACACAATATATACACTAGTAACTGAAGGAGGCTGGCCTGGTTTGTAGTGGGTACCAAGGGGTACTTACACTCTGTACCAGGTCCAGTTATCCCTTATTAGTGTAGAAGAGGTGTTTCTAGCAGCTTAGGCTGATAGAAGGTAGCTATAGCAGAGCAGCTTAGGCTGAACTAGGAGACATGCAAAGCTCCTACTATACCACTGGTGTCATATGCACAATATCATAAGAAAACACAATACACAGATATACTAAAAATAAAGGTACTTTATTTTTATGACAATATGCCAAAAGTATCTCAGTGAGTACCCTCAGTATGAGGATGCCAAATATACACAAGATATATGTACACAATACCAAAAATATGCAGTAATAGCAAAAGGAAGTAATGCAAGCAATGTAAAGTTACAGTAGATTGCAATAGGAGCACATAGGTATAGGGGCAACACAAACCATATACTCCAAAAGTGGAATGCGAACCACGAATGGACCCCAAACCTATGTGAGCTTGTAGAGGGTCACTGGGACTGTAAGAAAACAGTGAGGGTTAGAAAAATAGCCCACCCCAAGACCCTGAAAAGTAGGTGTAAAGTGCACCTATATTCCCCAGAGAGCACAGACGTCGTGATAGGTAAGTGCTGCAAGGAAGACCAACACCAGCAATGCAACAAAAGTGGATTTCCGGACCTGAGTACCTGTGGAACAAGGGGACCAAGTCCAAAAGTCGCGACAATGTCGAGAGTGGGCAGATGCCCAGGAAATGCCAGCTGAGGGTGCAAAGAAGCTGCCACCGGATGGTAGAAGCTGTAGATTCTGCAAGAACAAAGAGGACTAGGAACTTCCCCTTTGGAGGATGGATGTCCCACGTCATGAAGAAGCTTGCAGAGGTATTCCCACGCAGAAATACCGCAAACAAGCCTTGCTAGCTGCAAGGGTTGCGGTTAGGGTTTTTGGATGCTGCTGTGGCCCAGGAGGGACCAGGATGTCACCACTTGGATGATGAGACAGAGAGGGCGCCCAGTAAGTCAGGCAGCCCTCACAGAAGCAGGCAGCACCCACAGAAGTACCAGAACAGGCACTTGGAAGAGGAGTGAACCGGAGTCCACCTGAAGTCAGAAAAGGGAGTCCCACGATGCCGGAGGACAACTCAGAAGGTTGTGCACTGCAGGTTAGAGTGTCGGGGACCCAGGCTTGGCTGAGCAAAAAGGAAATCCTGGAAGAGTGCACAGGAGCCGGAGCAGCTGCCAATAACGTGGTACCCATCAATGCAGTCTAGCGTGGGGAGGCAAGGACTTACCTCCACCAAACTTGGACTGAAGAGTCACTGGACTGTGGGAGTCACTTCAACAGAGTTGCTGAGGTCCAGGGACCATGCTCGTCATGCTGAGAGGGGACCCAGAGGACCAGTGATGCAGTCTTTTGTTGCCTGCGGTTGCAGGGGGAACATTCCGTCGACCCACGGGAGATTTCTTCAGAGCTCCTGGTGCAGAAAGGAGGCAGGCTACCCCCAGAGCATGCACCACCAGGAAACAGGCGAGAAAGCAGCAGGATCAGCGATACAAGGTTGTAGTAGTCGTCTTTGCTACTTTGTTGCGGTTTTGCAGGCGTCCTGAGCAGTCAGCGGTCGATCCTTTGGCAGACGGTGAAGAGAGAGATTCAGAGAAACTCTGGTGAGCTCTTGCATTCGGTATCTAAAGAAGTCCCCAAAGCACAGACCCTAAATAGCCAGAAAAGGAGGTTAGGCTACCTAGGAAGGAGGATAGGCTAGTAACACAGGTAAGAGCCTATCAGAAGGAGTCTCTGACATCACCTGCTGGCCCTGGCCACTCAGAGCAGTCCAGTGTGCCAGCAGCACCTCTGTTTCCAAGATGGCAGAGGTCCGGAGCACACTGGAGGAGCTCTGGGCACCTCCCCTGGGAGGTGCAGGTCAGGGGAGTGGTCACTCCCCTTTCCTTTGTCCAGTTCCGCGCCAAAGCAGGGCTGGGGGATCCCTGAACCGGTGTAGACTGGCTTATGTAGAGATGGGCACCATCTGTGCCCATCAAAGCATTTCCAGAGGCTGGGGGAGGCTACTCCTCCCCAGCCCTGACACCTTTCTCCAAAGGGAGAGGGTGTAACACCCTCTCTCTGAGGAAGTCCTTTGTTCTGCCTTCCTGGGCCAAGCCTGGCTGGACTCCAGGAGGGCAGAAACCTGTCTGAGGGGTTGGCAGCAGCAGCAGCTGCAGTGAAACCCCAGGAAAGGCAGTTTGGCAGTACCCGGGTCTGTGCTAGAGACTCGGGGGATCATGGAATTGTCTCCCCAATGCCAGAATGGCATTGGGGTGACAATTCCATGATCTTAGACATGTTACATGGCCATGTTCGGAGTTACCATTGTGACGCTATACATAGGTAGTGACCTATGTATAGTGCACGTGTGAAATGGTGTCCCCGCACTCACAAAGTCCGGGGAATTTGCCCTGAACGATGTGGGGGCACCTTGGCTAGTGCCAGGGTGCCCACACACTAAGTAACTTAGCACCCAACCTTCACCAGGTGAAGGTTAGACATATAGGTGACTTATAAGTTACTTAAGTGCAGTGGTAAATGGCTGTGAAATAACGTGGACGTTATTTCACTCAGGCTGCAGTGGCAGGCCTGTGTAAGAATTGTCAGAGCTCCCTATGGGTGGCAAAAGAAATTCTGCAGCCCATAGGGATCTCCTGGAACCCCAATACCCTGGGTACCTCAGTACCATATACAAGGGAATTATAAGGGTGTTCCAGTATGCCAATGTGAATTGGTGAAATTGGTCACTAGCCTGTTAGTGACAATTTAGAAAGCAGAGAGAGCATAACCACTGAGGTTCTGGTTAGCAGAGCCTCAGTGAGACAGTTAGTCATCACACAGGGAACACATACAGGGCATACTTATGAGCACTGGGTCCTGGCTGGCAGGGTCCCAGTGACACATACACTAAAACAACATATATACAGCGAAATATGGGGGTAACATGCCAGGCAAGATGGTACTTTCCTACAGTAACCAAAATCAGGTAATTAAACAGTGATAGAGTAGTGCAAACAGTAGAAAATACAATAGAAAGCAATGGGCCTAGGGGCAACACTAACCATATACTAAAAAAGTGGAATACGAATGTTGAATTCCCCCCTAGGCCAGTGTAGTGTGTAGAGGGGTGCTGGAAGTGTAGGACAACACGAAAGGTAAGTAAAGTACCCAACCCCAGAGCCCAGGAAAGCAGGGGTAAAGTACAGCAAGTTTCATCAGAACACACTACAAGTCACGTTGAAGAATTATGCAAGAACCAAGCAAGACTGTAAGCAACAACCAATGTATTCCTGGACCTGAAGACCTGTGGAGATAGGAGATAAGGTCCAGAAGTCGAAGAAGAGTCCAGGAAGAACAGGAGCCCCTGCCCACCTGAAAGAAGGCACAAAAGTGGATTCTCCGGTTGAAGAAAAGTACAGAAATGCACCAAAGAAGATAGCTGCAGGTGCCTGCTTGATGCAAGAGATGTCCTACATCGAGTTGTTGGATGCAGGCTGTTTGCTTCACTGGATTCCACCAACAAGCCTTGGTTCATGCAAGTACGTGGTTTGCATCAAAGAGGAGCTGCCTGGTCCCAGGAGGGACCTAGGGGTCTCACCTTGGTCTGAGGAGATTGAGGGGGCACTCAGCACTTCAGAAATCCCTCAGAAGACCAGGCAGCACCCATGGGACTCCCAGGACATGGGGACAAAGGAGTTGCAAAGTGTGGTCATCGCAGCACTAAACAAAAGTATCCCACGCTGCCGGAGAACAACTCGGAGAGCTGTGCATTGCAGGATGGAGTGCTGGTGACCTAGGCTATGCTGTGCACTAAGAACTCTTGGAAGAAGTGCACAGAAGCAAAAGGAGCTGCAGAGGATGTGATGCACATGGGTACTGTCTGGCACAGGGAGGCAAGCTCTTACCTCTACCAAATTTGGACAGCTGGACCTTTGGACACTCAGGGTCACTTTGGTCCACCACCTTTGTTCCAGGGATTATGCTCGTCAACAGGAGAGTAGTTTCAGAATACCGGTCATCGTTGTAGAGAGGTGCCTGCTGAAGCAGGAAAGTTACTCCATCACTCCACGGGAGATTCCTTTGGTTCTTCTGGTGCAGAGTGAAGACAGGCAGTCCTCAGAGCACGCACACCTTGGAAACTGTTGCAGTTGCTGGCTGGAGCTGAAGTTGCAGGTCACAGGAGCCTTCCTGGATACTTTGTTGCAGTTACAGCGGTTCCTGGAGTAGTCTGCGGTTGATCCAACGGTCAGAAGCTGAATCAGAGGATGCAGAGGGGTCCTGGAGGAATCTTGCAAACCGAATCTGAGGAAGCACCTAGAAGAGAGACCCTAAATAGCCCTGAGAGGGGGATTATCTACCTACCCAGGTATGCACCTATCAGCAGGGTTCTCTGACATCACCTGCTGGCACTGGCAACTCACATGCTCCCAGAGGGTCCCCACACCTTGGAGTTCAACATGGCTTACGCCAGGGACACTCTGGAGGAGCTCTGGGCACCACCCATGGGGTGGTGATGGACAGGGGAGTGATCACTCCCTTTTCCTTTGTCCAGTTTCACGCCAGAGCAGGGACTCGGGGTCCCTGAACCTGTGTAGGCTGCATTATGCAAGGAGGACACAGTTTGTGCCTTCAAAACATTTCCATAGACTCTGGGAGTCTACCCCCAAGCCTGTAACACCTATTTCCAAAGGGAGAGGGTGTAACACCCCTCTCCCAAAGGAAATGCTTTATTCTGCCTTTCTGGGCTCAAACTGCTTGAGCAACAGGAGGGCAGAAACCTGTCTGAGAAGTAGCAGCAGCTGGGGTTGCCTGCAAAACCTCAGAAGGCTGTAATGGCAGTACTAGGGGTCCACTAAGGAGCCCCCAGAGTGCAAGGATTCATACAACCAATGCTTGCAAAAGCCTTGGGGTATGATTCCAACATGTTTGATACCAAACATGGCCATATTCAGAGTTACCATTGTGGAGCTGGACATAGTTAGTGACCTATGTACAGTGCACACGTAAAATGGCATCCCTGCACTCATGAGGTCCTGGAAAATGGTCCTGGAGGTCGCTGGGGTACCTCTGCGTGTGCAGGGGTGCTCTCACACACACGTACTCTGCATCCTGCCATCAGGGCTGGAAGGCCTGCAATAGGGGTGACTTATAAGTGACATGGTGCAGTGTGAATGTCAGAGAAAGGGTGCATGAACCTTTTTAACCAGGCTGCAATGGCAGTCCTGTAGAAGATTTTGCATGGGCTCCCTATGGGTATCAAAAGAAATGCTGCAGCCCATAGGGATCCCCTGGGGTCCCAATGTCATGAATACCTAGGTACCATGTACTAGGGACTTATAAGGGGGGACCAGTATGCCAATGTTGGGTGAAATACTGGGTTACCAGCATGCAGTGACAAAATTTAGAGGAGAAAGAGAATAATCACTGAGGTCCCGGTTAGCAGGATCCCAGTGAACTTAGTCAAACACACTGACATCAGGCAGAACATAGGGGTAACCATGCCAAAAATGGGGTACTTTCATACACAACCGCCCCCTCAAATGAGGGAGAAAAAGCCTAACCTTGCCCAGATGAGTCTTCATTGTCTAAGTGGAAATATCTGGAGAGTCTATCTGCATTGGAGTGGTTACTCCCAGGTCCATGTTCTACTGTAAAGTCCATCCCCTGTAGGGAAATGGACCACCTCAACAATTTAGGGTTTTCACCATTCATTTGTATTAACCATAAGAGAGGTTTGTGATCTGTCTGAACTATGAAGTGAGTCCCAAAAAGGTATGGTCTAAACTTTTTCAAGGCCCAGACCACAGCAAAGGCCTCCCTCTCTATAGCTGACCAACGCTTTTCTCTAGGGGTCACCCTTCTGCTGATAAAAGCTACAGGTTGACCCTGGACCTCTGAATTGAGTTGTGATAGTACAGACCCAACCACCACCTCTGAAGCATCAGTATGGACTATAAACTTCTTGGAGTAGTTTGGGCTTTTTAGGGCAGGTGCAGTACACATAGCCTGCTTTAGCTCCTCAAAAGCTTCCTGACAGCTAGCTGTCCACTATACCTTTTTAAGCATCTTCTTTGAGGTGAGGTCATTAAGAAGGGCAGCAATGGAGCCATAGCTCTTAATGAACCTCCTGTAATAATCAGTGAGACCAAGAAAGGCTATGACCTGGGTCTGTGTTGTAGGGGGAGCCCATTCTAAAATAGTCTGGATCTTACCTTGTCAATCACCACCCCAGGGGTGGTGCTCAGAGCTCCTCTAGAGGGTCCCTGAGCTTTCCTTCGATTGCAAGTTGGCAGGGAACTCTGGAAGCATCTGAGTGGCCAGTGCCAGCAGGTGACATCAGAGCCCTTCCCTGATAGGAGCTTACCTGTATAGTTGACCAATCCCCCTTTTAGGGCTATTTAGGGTCTCTCTCTTGGGTGGTTCTTCAGATTTGGATTGCAAGACTCTAGCAGTAATCCTCTGCATTCTTTACTTCACCTTCTTACTGAAGAAACTGCATCTGGACCCTCCAGGAACTCTACAAACTACAACAAAGAAGCAAAGATGACTTCTGGAACATTGTATCTTCAGCTCCTGCCAGCAACTGCAACTGTTTCCAGGTTGTGCATCCTCCGAGGACTGCCTGTCTTAAGGCTGCACCAGAAGAATTAAGTAATCTCCCTTGGAGTGAAGGAGTCACTCCCTTCCTGCAGCAGGCACCCCTCTGCAATGACAACCAGTGGCGTGGGCCCCCTGTCCTGACAAAGTGCATGGATCCAGCAACACTGGTGGTGGACTGAAGTGGTCCAGACGGTCCTGATGTTCAACTGTCCAACTTTGGTGGAGGTAAGAGCTTGCCTCCCCATGCAAGACAGTACCCCTGTGCAGCATGTATTTTGCAGTTGCCAAGGCTTTCTGGCATACTTCCACAAAGTTTTGCACCATGCAGCTCCAGCCCCGGGACTCTATTCTATGACGTACAGCTTCCTGAGTGGTTCTCCGGTGGCGTGGAATCACTTTGTGTAATGCTGCGTTGGCCTCCTTTTGCACCTTTTTTGGCCCTGTGC
The DNA here is from genome assembly GCF_031143425.1 of Pleurodeles waltl. Lineage (NCBI taxonomy): Eukaryota > Metazoa > Chordata > Amphibia > Caudata > Salamandridae > Pleurodeles > Pleurodeles waltl. The sequence continues at coordinate 416,604,387 of NC_090438.1, read as the reverse complement.
TGTGGGACTTCTGTACACACTGCCTGGTTCTCTGAGGGCTCTCTGAGTTGCTGAGATCCCCCTACGACTCCCCCTCCTGGGTAGAGTCCACCAGGTCCCCACTTGTCCCAGGCAGCATAATTTTCTGCTAACCGAGTGCTTTGCGTGTGCCAAGGCTTGTTGGCAGAAGCCAGCGATGCAAAACAGACTGCAATCATCCATCCGGCATGGGACATAACTGCACCAACCAGGCACCTGCATCCGTCTTCTTGGGTGCAGTGCTGACTGTTGTTCTTCAGAGGTGGTTCTTCGTTTGAGCTTTTATCTGGGTTAGCAGGGTTCCTGTTCTCCATGGACTCTTCAGTGCTTCTTGGAATTGGTCTCCTTCTTCCACAATCAATCAATCAATTAATCAATCAGTGTTTGTAAAGTGCAACTGCTCACCCCTTAGGGTCTCAAGGTGCTGGGGGGGAGTGTAGCGTTCACCGTTGAGGTGGATCTTAGAAAAGCCATGTCTTCAGTTCCTTCGTGAAGCTGAGGAGGGAGGTGGTTTGTCTGATGTGCAGAGGAAGGGTGTTGCAGGCGGTGGCTGCGAGGTAGGAAAAGGAGTGTCCTCCTGTTCTGGTTTTCCTGACGCGGGGTACTTCTGTGAGAGAGCTGGGCTGAGCATAGGGCCCTGTGGGGTACGTGGAGGTTGAGTCGCTGGTTCAGGTAAGCTGGTCCGGCGTTGTGGAGGACTTTGTGTGCGTAGGTGAGGATCTTAAAGTGATTATTTTCTCTATGGGAAGCCAGTGCACTGTACACAGGTGTTGCAAGATGTGGCAATATTGAGGTAGGTCGAGGACCAGTCTGGCGGTGGCATGCTGGATGTTTTGTAGTTTGCGGGTGAGTTTGTTGTTGATTATGGTGTGGAGTGCGTTGCCTTAGTCCAGTCCGCTGGTGATGAGGGCATTTGTGACAGTCTTTCTATGTTCAAGGGGGATCCATTTGAAGGACTTGCGAGGAGGTGGGGGATGCGGAAGAAGGTGGAGGTGACTGAGTTGATGGATCCACAGGTTTTCAGGTCCAAGAATCCATCACTGGTGTCTTGCAGTCTCTTCTCGTTCTTGCATAATCTTCGTATCGTGTTCTTGTGTGATCCAGGAAAGTAACTGTGATTTACTTCTTCTCTCCTAGGCTCCGGGGTGGGTTTTACTACTTACCTTGGGTGTTTTCTAATACTCCCAGTGCCCCTCTACACACTACACTTGCCTAGGTGGGAAAATACATTTCACATTCCACTTTCTTAGTATATGGTTTTTGTTCCCCCAAGGCCCATTGCTAACTACTGTGATTTTCACTATTTGCATTGTTTTCTAACTGTTTTTACACCTATTTCTGCTTAATGTGTATCAAATTTGTGTATTACTTAAAGGGAGTATAGTCTCTATGGTATTTGTGGCATTTGTGTCACCAAAATATAGTACCTCCATTTTTGTAACACTGAGTATTTTCTTTCATTTGTGTGAGTACTGTGTGACTATATTGCTGTGCATGTCTCCTAGTTAGGCCTTGGCTACTCATCTACATTACCCCTATAGAGCATGGCTTCTAGGCAATGTCTACATTTCACTAATAAGGGATAACTGGACCTGGTATAAGGTGTAAGTATCTTAGGTACCCACAACAAATCAGGCCAGCCTCCTACAGAAAACCCAGAAAACCTGTATATTTTTTATAACTATTCACCTAGTGCAATCTAGGGTACGGTGACTTGCGTGACTCTCACCAGATTTTTTTTCTAAATCTCTTAAAAATCCTCAAGCGTTAGCTAAAACACTTTTTCCTCACAGTTCTGTGATGGAACGTTCTGGATTTTCAGTAAAACTACACATTTCCTTCTACCTACACATCACATTTTTCAAATGGAAACTGATCCCTTTTTTAAGCAATTTGAGTACCTGTAGATTTTATGGTCCTAGTTCAACTGGCAGCTAAGGAAACCTAGCAAACTTGCACATTTGTGAAAAGTAGTCATCTAAGAGAATCCAGGGTAGGGTGACCTGCATTGCTCTCCTAAGGTTTTCTTACCTAGAATCCCTTGCAAACCTCAAACTCTGACTGAAAGCACACATTTTTCACAATTCTGTGAGGGAAACGTCTGGAATTTCCTACCACCCAACATTCCCACAAGTCTCCTGATAAAAATGCTACCTCACTTGTGTGGTTAAACCTTGTGCTTGTCACAGGAAAAGTCCCAAAAAGAAACATGGACACATCACATTTTAAAACAGAAAGCTAATCTTTTGTTTTATAATGTGGTAGCCGTGGATTTAGGGAAACCTATCAAACCTGCACATTGTTGAAAACTAGACACTAGGGTGTGGTTACAGCTTTTATTACAAAGAATCCCATGCAAACCTCAACCTTTAACTAAAAAAACACAGTTTCCTCATATGTCTGGGATGCAAAGTTCTAGAATCTGTGGGGATGCACAAACATCCTTCCACCCAGCATTCCCCCAATCTCCTGATAAAAATGGTACCTCACTTGTGTGGTTGGCCTAGTGCCCACCAAACAATATGGGCCAAAATGCAACACAGACGCACAAGATCTTTCCCCAACATTTTTCCACTGAAACATTACCCTTTGTGTGAAATGTCAGTAGCTGCAGACTTTGAGCTGCTAGCGTGCCTGGTCCTTAGTAAGTAGATTTACAAGGGGACGCGTATAGGCAGATGAACCTTTTGGGTTGCATGGGGTATCCTAGCCATGTAGTGGCTAGTGTTGCTAATATGCAGTATAACCAATCAATATTCACTAAGAGAATTATTAGTCATTAAACGATTAGATCACCATTTCCATGAATGATCACAACTCAATATATGTTTTAACAATTTTATTTCCCTATTAGTTACAATTCTCGCACATAAGGTTAATTCAAACTCTATTCAATCAGTTCAGAATTAGTTTATTAGAGACACCAATAACATGATCTAATCAAAACTTGAGAAAACATATGCTCTAATGCTTCAGCATAAGCAATCAGAAATGAATATATTGGCATTAATAGTAAAGTTCAGCAACCAGTTTGTCAATCATTTGTCACTGTCAACGTCACCCAAGATAGCCCTACCTAACCTAGATTAGCATCAGCATGTGGGTCTTCATGCAAAAACAATTTAGAAACGTGGATTTGGAAAACATCTAGCTAGAAGATAACTATAAAAATTAAAAAAACAGCAGCTCAGTTGGTACCTAGAAAGAAAGGCACAAAAGTTAATCAGTCACATTTTCATAACTACTTATCCACAGAATGGATCAGCAACAAAGTCAGTCTTCGTCTTCAGGTCATCAATCGATCAGCAACGCATCAGGCTCTCAAGCGCATAAGCCCAATGATAGAATCTCGAATTGGATCTCTTGACGTCATCAATTCTCCCCTCATATCTCGCACCTCACATCTGAATTTTAGCCCCTTTGGATGACTTTTTATTAGAGTTTTTCAGTCCATCCCCCTAATTCCTAATTGGTCAATTAATCACCAGTTATGACTCTATCCCGTAATATTATTTTTGCAATTCTATGAATTCTAATATTTCACCGTTCTCAGTTCAATGATTGGTTCACTGTATGATGTCCTCATCATCCGGCTCATCAGGTATCGAAAATGTTGCATCTTCTTCTCCAGTCAGTGTCTCTATTGTTCAAGTCTGGGTAAAGTACATCGAGTCTGCCTTACACCAAATTGTAATATATTTAGGCCCATATTTATACTTTTTGACGCAAAACTGCGCTAACGCAGTTTTGCGTCAAAAAAATTAGCGCCGGCTAACGCCATTCTGAAGCGCCATGCGGGCGCCGTATTTATTGAATGATGTTAGCCGGCGTTAGCCGCCGGCGCCGTCTGGTGTGCGTTAAAAAAAACGACGTACACCAGGCAGCGCCGGCGTAGGGGGAAATGGGGCTTGGGCGTCAAGAAATGGGGCAAGTCAGGTTGAGGCAATTTTTTCGCCTCAACCCGATTTGCGCCATTTTTTTTTCACTCCCAACCCCCATAGAAATGACTCCTGTCTTAGCAAAGACAGGAGTCATGCCCCCTTGCCCAATGGCCATGCCCAGGGGACTCCTGTCCCCTGGGCATGGTCATTGGGCATAGTGGCATGTAGGGGGGCACAAATCAGGCCCCCCTATGCCACAAAAAAAATTACAAAAAATCACTTACCTGAACTTACCTTAATGTCCCTGGGATGGGTCCCTCCAGCCTTGGGTGTCCTCCTGGGGTGGGCAAGGGTGACCGTGGGTGTCCCTGGGGGCATGGGAGGGCACCTCTGGGCTCCCTCAGAGCCCACAGGTCCCTTAACGCCTGCCTTTTGCAGGCGCTAAAAAACGGCGCAAAAGCGGCCGTACGTCATTTTTTTTGACCCGACCACTCCCGGGCGTGATTTTTGCCCGGGAGTATAAATCCGACGCACATGCCTCGGAGTCTATTTTTTAGACAGGAACGCCTACCTTGCATATAATTAACGCAAAGTAGGTCTCCACACTAAAAAATGACGCTAACTCCATGGACTTTGGCGCTAGACGCGTCTAACGCCAAAGTATAAATATGGAGTTAGTTTTGCGTCGAAATTGCGTTAAAAAAAATGACGCAATTCCGGCGCAAACGAAGTATAAATATGCCCCTTAGTTCCATCATCTCCTGTTCGTCGGTATATTGCAGAAAACTCTAGCAAAGCAGAATTTTATTAACACAAGTGGTCAAGGTTAGTTCAACACGTTTGCTTTCCTCCAGTATGCTCTAATAATTCAGCTTCTTCATGAGGCCTGGCAACTAGGCCACAACTTTGGCTAAGTTACCTCTACAATATAATGAAAAACATAGGTTATACATCTCAATATGGCATATTACTACATTATTATTACACATTCATTATTTCACACATTTTAAATCATTTTAATACACTTTCGAATAACTGACTGCCACTCTCCGTGGGCACATTTTCAAACGTGCACATTAATTATCTTCTACAATTAATTTCTCTATGAACTACTTGTTAATCGAAACATATAAACATTAATTATTAATTTCTAATTAGCATATCTGTTCCAACAGTCCCTCCTCTGATGACTAAATATGTAATCACTCCTTTCTTCACCATCATTTCACAATTCGGTTCCAGCTGTATTTTGTCTCCTTCTTAAATTAATCTTCCCTATAGATTATTTCTCTGTTTCATTCTTCCCTCCTCTGATTATTTTTATATCTTTTAAATTTTATCCTTTGACATAATTTACATGTACCCCATGTTCCTGCAAGCAATTACAATTAATATTCCCTGTATGATTTTTAATAATACCCCATTCCAAACTTGACTAAGCCAATTCCCCACTGAAGCAAATCCTTTTCCAACCTTTTCCGAAACACCTGGTTCCTTCAATTCTTTCAAATCCTTACTTGAGTTAGTCAGATTAGTGAGTAAGTTTCTTATCTCCCTATCATTGTCCGGAATATATGAACAACAATGCCTAGCTTTAATCATCTTATAGACTCCGCCGTCTTTCACTAAAAGAATGGCTAAAGCAAGCCTATTTTGAAGCATCATAGCTCTATCCGCAGATAATTCAGCATCTATTAGGAATATTGCCCCTGTAAAGTTTGTCAGTATGTTATCCACAATAGTAGACAACTTTTGTATCTTGATCGAATTCAGAATTACTCTTACTGAAGGACTCACTGCACCAAAGATATCTCCCACAATTGCAGAAGAGGTTTCCCTCCTCTGTCGCTTATGATGTAATTCAGTCAATTTCAGAAACTTATTTAAGTCATCTATCTGGTAAATGTATGGGAAAACTATCCCTAAATAACATGTTCCATACCATCCTCTTGGAAGACGGTAATAAGCATTTAATCCACAAATATAATAAATCCCAGGAATCGCAGGGTTCTGACTATTCAGCATAAAGGTCCACTTACTCTGAAACAAGAACACATGCCTACATTCACTCGTTCCCACAAATAAAGTGTCAGTGTGTGATTTTGGCCTATATATACAAAGCTTCCTTACATGTAATGCATCTCATGCCAATTTTCCATGCGCTTTAATAGCAGTGTAAGCATAATCATTCTTGTGAGTTCTTTTCTCTAAACCCTTTTCTAATTTTCCTTTTAATGCTTTTCTCCATCATCAGTATGCCCTATAAAGCTCTTTTCTAAAGGTATAAGCAAGCACGCTAGGTTGTTCCGATGCGCATAGGCTGTCCCAAATGTTAGTGTAGGCTCAAAGAATCCTCTAAGTAGCACTATATCATGTTCTCTAGCTATTGTAACAGGTATCTAATAATAGGAACAAATGAAAACACAACGTCATGGTTTGAATAAAAATACTGTATGTACTCTTGGTTATAGAACCTTGTTATTAGCAAGCTACAGTTTATTCCATAGGTCAAAGGTAAGCTATGGTATGTAACTCCTTCCTTTACTGATGAAGGAATTTGTGTACACACAATTCCTCTCAGCCACCATTTCAATATACTCACTCAACAAGCGATAGCATACATTAGAAGAAAGCTCTTCTGGAGCATTGGTATAGTCATGCAAGTACTTCTCATCTAACTTAAATCTCTCTAAAGCTGTTAGTGTAGTAGTTTCAGGAGCAGAAGTCGAAGTAGCTCTTTTCATATCATGAACAGACATTCTCACAATCATTACTATAAACAAGATTCCACACATAACTGCCGATCCAACACTCATGTATCTACAGCGCCTAACATTTCTATCTTGATTATTTAACTCAGCCATGATCTGTAAAGAATCACAAAGTAGAAGTAACTCTCATATAAGGTGTGGTAAAAATAAAAAATAAAAAATTCTCCTCTCGCAGTTCAGTTTGACACTCAGGAACCCTTTTCCTTTGTCAACTTCGATTAGCAGCTTGTCACATCTGCTTTTTCAATGCCAAATCAGGTTATCAATGTCTCTTTCAGTTTTAGTTTCAACAGTCTCTTTTAGGTTTTTCTCTAGATCAGCTCAACAATTCAGCTTCTTGATCACCATCAAGTTATATCAAAGTACTGACTCAGAACCTCTCTATCAAAACAAAAAGACATAAACTTGTGTTGCCATTCATTGTTAGTTGCATATGCCCATTCAGGCCCTGCTTAGCGTCAACTTGCTATTTTCTTTCTTTTCAACCTCCAATCACCACTTAATTCTCCTTCACTCAATTCTTCTTTTCTCGTAGTGTCTACTTCTTCCTCTATAGTTTCATTTATGACCAATTCCTTTTTCTTCCCTATCTGTGATTCAGGCCAATTATCTAATTTTCTTGATCCTTCTGTAAAATTTCTTCTCAGGATTGGATACTTCTCTTTCTCTATCACTATGATGTTTTCTTTTGATGGACCTACAACAGGCTCAGGAGGAGTCAGATCACTTTGACTTTGATCTGTCTCAACTCTTTCCCTCTCTTGGTCTGGCACTTGCTCTGTCTGCTTTTCAGCACAGTCTGCTTCTGGGAAAACCTCTGCTGAACTAGGCTCTCCTGATGTATCCATCAAGATTGATTCTTCTGCACCCTCATGTAATTCTTCACTCTCGTCTCTCAGAGGGATAATAGAAGCACCTTCCACAATCTCTGGTTCAGCTTCAGGCTCTATTGGCTCTTTTTCTGGCTCAGGTGCAGCAGACTGTTTCGCTGTTGTTGGTGCTTTCAACAACGCTCCTTCATGATCTGGTGGACATATCACTCTCTTTGTATGGCTTGCATGTACCCAGTTCGGGAGTCCTGCACACTTCACAGCTGTCGTAGTTGTCAACACCACCTGATAAGGACCCCTCCAACGCAGTTCCAAACATGTCTTGCGAACAATCTTTCTGACAAAAACACAGTCACCGGCTCTCAAGTTGTGCCCTGGATCAAGGATGGGTGGCAGGGTGGTGGCCTGCACCTGCTGAGAGAAAGAGTGAACCACATCAGCCAGACCCTTGCAGTAGTCCAACACCATATCATCTGTAATGTTTACAAGTGCATGGGCGGAAGTGCTGGTAATCTCATTGCTCTGCCCATGAGGATCTCATGGGGTGACAGCCCTGTCTTCTTGTCAGGTGTGTTCCTCATCAACATCAACACCAAAGGCAATGCATCTGGCCATTTTGGATTCATAGCTGCACACATCTTTGCAATTCTTGATTTCAAGGTACCATTCATCGGTTCCATCAGTCCTGATGCTTCAGGAAGATGGCTACAATGCAACTTTTGCTCAATCCTTAGTGGTGCACATAATAGTTTAATCACCTCATTATTGAAGTGAGTTCCCATATCTGATTCTAAAGAGATTGGAAACCCGAAACGTGGTATCAACTCCCTAAGCAACAACTTTGCTACTGTGAGACTGTCATTCCTCCTTGTTGGGTATGCTTCAATCCAGTAACTAAAGACACACACTATCACCAACACGTACTTCAAACCTCTACTGACTTCTAACAATACTGCAATTTCAAAGGTGCCACTTTATATCCAAATTTTCCCAAATGATTCAACAGAGCAATCAAGTCGTACTTACACTCGTCCTTTGTTTTGGACGCAATCAGCAAGTCATAAATGTACTGCACTAGAGTCGATTGGTACAGTAGTTCCAATGACTCCAAGTACAAGATGTACAAAACTTTTTGCACTTCGCAAACAGCGAATTTTGCTGTTTGCGACGTGCAAAAAGCACATTGCGATGCCCAGTCCCCGTTTTGCGATTCGGTAACCTGGTTACCGATTCGCAAAACAAGACTGCGAGTCACAATTAGGAAGGGGTGTTCCCCTTCCTAATTGCTAGTCGCAGCGCAATGTTGTATTGTTTTGTGACCGCGAACGCGGTAGCAAAACAATCGCAGTTAGCACCCATTTCAATTGGGTGCTAACCCATTCGCAAAAGGGAAGGGGTCCCCATGGGACTGCTTCCCCTTTGTGAATGGCATTAAAAAAAAAAATTCAGAGCAGGCAATGGTCCTATGGAGCACTGCCTGCTCTGAAACCAAAAAACAAAATAAAAACTGCTTTATTTAAAAGCAGTCACAGACATGGTGGTCTGCTGTCTCCAGCAGGCCACCATCCCTGTGAGTGCTGCGAGTCTCAAGGGGGTCGTAAATTGCGACCCACCTCATTAATATTAATGAGGTGGGCCTTTGCGCCCCCCTTGCGAGTCGCAGATGGTGTCAGGGACACCATCCTACATTCTGAATAGCGACTCGCAAATTGCGAGTAGGTCTGACTCACAATTTGCGGGTCGCAATTCAGAATTTTACTACATCTGGCCCCAAGTTCTTTTTCAATCAATCAATCAATCAAAAAATGTAAAGAGCGTGCTACTCACCCGTGAGGGTCTCAAGGCGCTTGTGATGGGTGAGGGGGGGTTACTGTTCGAACAGCCATGTCTTGAGATTTTTTCTGAAGAGTAGGAGGTCTTTGGTTTTGCAGAGGTTGGTGGGAGTTCCAGGTTGTGGGGGCGAGGTAAGTGAATGCGCTGCCTCCTGAGGTGGTTCGTTGGATGCGGGGGACTGTAGCTAGTGCGAGGTCGGCTGATCGGAGGTTGCGGGTGGGAGTGTGGAAGTTCACTCATTCGTTGAGGTAGGTCGGGCCGGTGTTGTGGAGGGATTTGTGTGCATGGATGTTGATCTTGAAAGTGATTCTCTTGTCTATGGGGAGCCAGAGAAGGGATTTGAGGTGAGGTGAGATTCGTTCATGACGGGGAAGGCCAAGGACGAGGCGTGCAGCTGTGTTCTGGATTCTCTGGAGTTTGCGTTTGAGTTTGAGTGTGGTGCCGGCGTAGAGGGCGTAACCGTAGTCTAGTCTGCTGCTGATGAGTGCATGGGTGACTGTCTTCCTGGTCTCTGGGGGAATCCATTTGAAGGATTTTTTTTAGAGTGCGGAGCGTGTGGAAGCAGGAGGAGGTTAGTGCATTGATTTGCTGTGTCATGGAGAGGGAGGGGTCCAAGATGATGCTGAGGTTGCGTGCGTGGTTTGCGGGGGTGGGTGCGGGGCCTAGGGCGGTGGGCCACCAGGAGTCGTCCCATATGGTTTTGTTGGGGCCGAAGATGATGATCTCGGTTTTGTTTTAGTGAAGCTTGAGGTGGTTAGTTGTCATCCAGTTGGCGGTGTCGAGGAGAGCAGCGTGTAGGTTGGTTTTGGCGGTGGGAGAGGATGAGTTGGGTGTCGTCTGCGTAGGAGAGGATAGTGATTCCGTGTGGTCGGAGGATGTTGGCTAGGGGGATCATGTAAATGTTGAAGAGTGTGGGGCTGGAGGAGGACCCTTGGGGGACTCTGCAGATGATCTTGGTAGCGGAGGAGTGGAAAGGTGGAAGGCAGACTCTTTGGGTCCGGTCGGTGAGGAAGGAGGTGAGCCAGTCTAAGGCTTTGTGGCGAATTCCTGTGTTGTGGAGGCGTGTGCCGAGTGTGTGGTGGCAGACAGTGTCAAAGGCTGCAGAGAGGTCTAGGAGGATGAGTGCGACGGTCTCGCCTTTGTCGACTTTGGTCCTGATGTCGTCAGTGCATGTAGAGGGTTCTTGTCGCCATATTTTCTACGCTTGGCGGCATTTGCGCTTGGAGTTCGGGGGTGAACCATGGGGCGTTCTTGATGTTGCGGGTGGCAATGTGTTTTCTGAGGGGGGCTAGTGTGTCTACGCAGGTAGTGATCCATTTAGAGAGGTTGTGTGCTCCTGCGTTGGGGTCGTTGGTGTGGGGGGGGAGGTTGTGAGCCAGTTGGGAGTTCAGGTGTTCTGTGGGGATCTTGTCCCACATGCGGTAGGGTGTGGTGTGTTGATGGTGGTGTGTGGGGGGTTTGGTGAAGGAGAAATGGACGCAGTGGTGGTCAGTCCAGTGGAGTTCGGTGGTGTGGGTGTAGGCTATGTGTTGGCTTGAGGTGAAAATTGCGTTGAGCGTGTGTCCTGCTGATTTGTTGGATGCAGTGACCAGTTGTTTGAGTCTGAGGTTGGTGAGGTTGTCTATGAGGGAGGTTGAGTTGTGGTCTTGAAGGTTCTCCAAGTGAAAGTTGAAATCACCGAGGAGGATGTAGTCTGCGGAGGTGAGGGCGTGCAAGCTGATGGTGTCGGCGATGGTGTCGCAGAAGACGGGGCGTGGTCCTGGTGGTCTGCAGATTAGTGTACCTCTGAGGGTGGAGTTGTTGTTAATGTGGATTAGGAAGTGCATGTGTTCTGTGCTGTCAATAGTGTCTTGGGAGCTGGTGGTGACTTTGATGGTGTCCCTGTGTAGGATGGTGATGCCACCACCTGGCCTGTTGAGGCGGTCTTAGCGTTGGAGTTTGTATCCCTTGGGGGTGGCAATGGCTATGTCGGGTTCCGAGGAGGGGTTGGTCCAGGTTTCCGTGAGGAAGGCGATATCAGGTGAGTGTGATGTGATGAGGTCCCAGAGTTCTATGGCATGTTTGTGAAGGGAGCGGGTATTGAGGAGCAGGCAGTTGAGGTGGTTGTGGTGGGTGGTGTTGGTATGGTGCATGATGATGTTGTTGCGGGGTGTGTTCTGGTTGTGGGGTGGTGTGTGGCAGTGCTTGTTGGTGCCTGGGTTGAGTGAGTGGAGTGATCTGATTGAACAGAGACGACGACTCCATGTACCCTTGAGGAAGCCTGCACCAGCTGTAGACTGTGTCTAGGAATTTGAAACTAAAAAGAAACTGACTATCCTCATGAAGAGGCACAGAAAAGAAAGCTTGTGACAAGTCAACCACTGAGAACCACTCTGCTTCGCATGGAATCTGAAACAGTATCACTGCTGATTTCGGCACTACAGTTCAACACTTGACCACCATGTCATTCACTTTTTGCAAGTCCTGCACAATTCGCCCTTTCCCACACAGCTTGTTTAAGCCCATTATCGGTGAGTTACATGGACTGCTCAACACTTCCTTCAAAATCCCTTGCTTCAGAAAATCTCCAATTATCTGTGCCACTTTCATCAGAACATCTTGTGCCATGTTACATTGTGGAAGCTGCGGAAACACTACATTCGGCTTTAAAGTAATCTTGATCGGCTCCTCTCTCTTGATTAAGCCCACTCCTTTACCTGTCAGGCCCCACACGTTCTCCTGTACTATTCCCTGCAAGTCGGAATGCAATTCTTTCACGGTAAACATTGGGAAAAACTCCACTCACTCAACAGGTACTAATCTTTAGTGTTTTGATTCTCAGTTTCAGATGCCTGTTGTTCCCCATCATCACTATTAGTCTGAACCTCTATTCCAGCAGTCAAACAACTAATGGAACATTTGGTCTTGCACAACAAGTCCCTTCCCAATAGAGATAGTGGACTTGAGTCACAAAATACAAACTTATGTAGTCCCTGGAAGTTGCCAATCTCAACCTGTACTGGATCTGTGATTGGATTTGTCAACTGCCTGTTTGCTACCCCCACAACCTGAACTGTTCTGCCTGAAAGAGGTAAGTTCGGCACTTTCACACTTCTCACTGTAGAGCGTGTAGCTCCTGTGTCCACTAAGAATGAAACCCTGTGACCCATCACTTTTCCTTTCACAAAGTGTCCTCGTTGATCTACTTCTAATGAAGCTGCAAGCATACATGGCTCTTCATCCAAACTAATACTCATCCATTCATCGTTTGTTCCATTCTTACTACGTAACGGGAATTTGTGCACTGTGTCATCACTTCTGTCTTGTCTCTGACCTGTGACCTGTAAGCATCATCTGTTGCTGTTCCATCGGGGCTTGAGGTATCTGCATTTGCTGTCTAGGTACCATAGGCACCTGCTGCTGCATCGGGTGCAACTGTGTGACTTGTGCACGTGGCACTTGCACCTGCTGCATGGGTTGAAAATTATGCACTTGATTCTGAAGATTTGGATTAAGTCCTCTCATTCTCAAGACTTTCACAGTGAAATGTACTGACATCACCACTTTGCTGAACAACACCATCCTGCACCATCAACGTACACTCCCACTTCCAATGTCCCACGTTTCCGCACAGATGACACAGTAACACCTTTTTCATCCCTGGCACATCATTCTGAACCACTACAGTACTCAAATCTGGACCACAAGTAATATTGACTCTACGACCTCTGCCTCTCACCTGAGGCTGGAACATGACAGTTCCCTGCTGCTGCAGTATCTGTTGCACTAAAGCTCCTTGTACTCCAGTCTGAGCTGCCTTAATTTGCATCACCATCGCTTTCTCCTTCAACTTTTTCTGTTTCAACTCAATCTCATCACTACAGTATTTCACATACTGGAACACCTCATCAATCGGCTTTGCTTGCCAGCAAATCAAATGGCATGTAATCATCTGCCCTACTTCAGGTCTCAATCCTTCGACGAACCTGAACACAAAATGCAAGATGTCTTTCGGCTCAATTGCTTCTTTACCACTGTACTCCTTGAATGCTTTCAGCAATCTCTCATAATAGGCATGTATCAACTCCTTTACTTCCTGCACTGTCCTGTCAATCCTCTGCCAGTCAATATCTTTAGGTGAGATTCTCGTTTTCAGGAATTCTATTACCTTATAATAATGTTTCTTCACTTCAGGTGAGGGTGCACCTGTAACTCTATCCCTTTCCGGTTCACTCTTCGGCCAATCCACTGCTCTCTTGCACTCAAACCACAAATCAGCTAGAACCACTATCTCCAACAAAGTATTCAAGTCTTCCTACAAACACTTAGAAAGCTTCACAAATCTATCTGTCTGCTGGTACCACTCAACCGGTTTCTCTCTCAGTTTTGGATAATTATTTGTGAATGACAGAATATCACTCCAGTGCCATGGAACATGAACAAACTGCCCTCCTGGAATTTCCCTCATCTGTAAAGCTTTTACTGGATCTTTTTTCTTTCTGAACACCTTCAGACCCTTCTTGTGAATCTCGTTTCTGTTTATTCTTCTTCATTGCCCATCTGTTTTCCCACTTTTCTAATGCTCCCCAAAGCTGAGCACTTTGCAATAACTCCTTTAGATGCGCTTTCATTCCTGCAGACCTCATGTGTTCAAAGTCCTTTGCCTCAAAGTCTAACTTGAATCTTCTCTATAAGTGCTTTGTTCTCTCAATCTCTGTCATGTTTGTCTGCTAAATCTGCCAATTTCAGATGTATCTTGCCCACTTCTCTTGTAATTCTCAGACACAAGTACCTCAGCTCTCCTTCTGTATAGGATTCTAACCTATTTACTCCCATTGATCCCCCGACTAGTGTGGTTAATTCAGTAGCTAGCCTTACATGATCAATCTGCTCTTCACCCTGGGATCTATTGAGGAGTATTCAAACTATCCAACCACTCATTCAACTGCTGTGCTGTCAATCCCTGTAATGAGATATTACTTGCATTCAGCATAGGCACCTGCTGTACCACTGCACCTGTAGTTTGCGGTGTCAAAAGCTTCAAGCTCTGACTTGCACGCGGGCCATGTACCACATCTGGAAGCGCAACAAGTGGACTAAGATCCATTAACGGTCCAGATCCATCAAAGGTCTGACCTATGGACGATATCACTTGCACATGATCTCTCACCCCCCTCCTCACGAGGCTCTGTGACATTTCACCCTGTTCTCCTGCAATCAGCTTCTTTTGTGCAAATAATGGTACGGCTGGACCAACAGTAATCAGCAGCGATATTGCATCTGGTGCTGCTCTGACACTCGCATTTTGTGGAAGGGCTACTCCCATATTCTGATTCATCACTGGTGTCACGTCTGATTGTGTCCCTGTCATTGGTGTGAACTTCGGCAAACCCTGTGGCTGGGCCTAAGGCAACAACTTTGGAGTCGGCTCAGTCTGAACTAACATTGGCCTCGGAACCACTGGCTCCGACAGCACCACTAAGTTCGAAGTTGTCTCAAGAATTGGTACATCTGGATAAATTCTCTGTATCAATGGTGGGTGCATCTGCGCTTGGACCACCGAAGTAGTCACTGCATTAGGAGCACTCTTCACTACCCCTTGTACCTGTCCATTATCTGTCTGCACTAGTCCTAATGTTCCCTTCACTTGAGCTGGGGCAGTCGGAACAGAACTAATACTTGGACCCTCTTCATGTGCTGCATATGGCGGAGGTCGATCCCTCCATATCTGTGTAATAAGATCCTCAACATCCGAATCTTCTTCTTCTACATAAGTCTTTTTCTTTTACTTATCCACTGAACTCTTATCACTCTTGCCAGTATCCTTTTTCTCTTCTGACTCATCTTCCTCTGCGATAGCAGGAAACAACCTAACATCCTGTAACATTGCCATTCTCCACTTCTTCTGTTCCCAATCCCATCTTGCCTCTGCTAACGGCTTCTCTACCTTCCTCTCTTGCTGCTGTATGGCTACGAGCACCCAAACTGCTAAAGCCTCAAACTGTGCTGGTCTTGGAAGTGGTTTTGTCTCATATAATGTCATTGACAACTGATCCAAAATTCTCAAATTAAACGTTCTGTGCTTTGGAAACGCTAAAGCTCCCTGTTTCTCTGTCAATTTGCACCACTGTTTTAACCAAAGACATGGCAAGACACCTTGATCCTCCATCACAATAAATGATGGAGAATTTTCCTGAGAGGTCGGCTCCCCAACTGCTGCCTTAATGTAAGAATCAGCCTTCATTGCACTCCTGAATGCTTTGAAAAACTTCATTTTGCTATCTTTTGTGTATTCGATTCAATAAGGAAATTACTTTTACTCCCAAGATTTCTTTCACCCGCATACTCAACCAATTGTGTCCTACAGACGGCTGCCAATCCTCTTGCAACTCTTCTCACTAACCAACCTATCCCAGCGCAGCTCACTCTGACGTGACACTCACACACTGTGGCTGGAAAAGACTTGGTCTTGTCCTCCTAAACTTTGACTCACACAAAAACGAATTGAATTTATTGCGAACACTAACCAAGAACCAATAACCAAAACAAACCTGCTAGTTTACTACAGGAAGGTACACAATCGCTTCAGAGACCTTACTGATTTTCACTGATGGCTCTATCGCTCATACAGCTATTCCTCTTTCTTAGTCTCCCACATTCGCAAGAAAAATTCGACATGTGAATTTCACTCTCAACTGATCAATAGGTCTGTCCTGGTGCACATAGGACTCGCCAAATCTCAGTCGAAAACTTTCTCTTACTCACTTAACTCACACACCAACTTGTTGACCACGCCCGAACGACTAAACCAGACAGATTACAACATATAACCAAGTGTCTCCTACACTTGTCAATATACTCCAGAGTCTTAGACCACATAGGGTCCGTACAACACCAATAACCACGTGGACAATTTTTTAGCACAAAGCACCACACACATGTGTAGTTTGACGACTTCCCTACTCTCACACTGCGGAGTACGCACACTCCTACTAAACCTCAACTGGAGTATGCAAACTCCCTACTTTCCTCACATGCATCACAATTCACCTGCATTCTGCTTAAGCCTTTGCAAGCACAACCTACCACTTTCACACTATCACAAATACGCCGAGAACATACCCAACACTACTAGCGGGATCCAGGACCTGGGAAAGTCATTTCTGGGCTTAAGAGGACATCATCTTTGCTACAATTGCCATTATGAAAAACAAAAATTCAAACCTCATAAAATGAACAACTAATCCTAACTCAAACTATCACCATAACCACCACATAACTAGTTCTCCAAGGAAACTAACCAGCAAGCTGCTACCAAAAACTGCTGGCACGCCTTGTCCTTAGTAAGTAAACGTACAATGGGATGCGTATAGACCAATGAACCTTTTGGATCGCATGGAGTATCCTAGCCATGTGGTGACTAGTGTTGTTAATATGCACTATAACCAATCAATATTCACTAAGAGAATTATTAGTCATTAATCAATTAGATCAACATTTCCATGAATGATCACAACTCAATATACATTTTAACAATTTTATTTCCCTATTAATTACAATTCTCGCGCATGAGGTTAATTCAAACTTTATTCAATCAGCTCAGAATTAATGTATTAGCGATCACAAATAACATAATCTAATCAAAACTTGAGAAAACATATGCTCTAATACTTCAGCATAAGCAATTAGAGATGAATGTATCGGCATTAATAGTAAAGCTCAGTAACCAGTTCCTCAATCATTTGTCACTGTCAACGTCACCCAAGGTAACCCTACCCTACCCAGATTAGCATCAGCATGTGGGTCTTCATGCAAAAACAATTTAGAAATGTGAATTTGGAAAACATTTAGCTAGAAGATAACTATAAAAATTAAAAAAACAACAGTGCAGTTGGTACCTAGAAAGAAAAGCACAAAAGTTAATCAGTCACATTGTCATAGCTACCTATCCACCGAATGGATCATCAACAAAGCCAGTCTTCCTCTTCAGGTCCTCAATCGATCAGCAACGCATCAGACTCTCAAGCGCATAAGCCCAATGATAGAATCTCGAATCGCGTCTCTTGACGTCATCAATTCTCCCCTCATATCTTGCATCTGACATCTGAAGTTTTAGCCCCTTGTCATGACTTTTTATTAGAGCTTTTCAGTACATCCCTCTAATTCCTAATTGGTCAATTAATCACCAGTTATGACTCTATCCAGTAATATTATTTTTGCAATTCTATGAATTCTAATATTTCACTATTCTCAGTTCATTGACTGGTTCACTGTACAATGCCCTCACCTTCCGGCTCATCAGGTATCGAAAATGTTGCATTTTCTTCTCCAGTCAGTTTCTCTATTGTTCAAGTCCTAGGAAAGTACATTATCTCCTGTTCGTCAGTATATTGCAGAAAACTCTAGCAAAGCAGAATTTTATTAACACAAGTGGTCAAAGTTAGTTCAAAACATTTGCTTTCATCCAGTATGTTCTAATAATTCAGTTTTTGCATGAGGCCTGGCAACTAGGCCACAACTTCGGCTAAGTTAACTCTACAATACAATGCAAAACATAGGTTATGCATCTCAATATGGCATATTACTACATTATTATTACACGTTTTCATTATTTCACGCATTTTTAATCATTTTAGTACAATTTCGCATAACCGACTGCCACTCTCTGTGGGCACATTTACAAATGTGCACATTCATTTTTTTCTACAATAAATTTCTCTATGAACTTCTTGTTAATCAAAACATATAAACATTCATTAATAATTTCTAATTAGAATATCTGCTCCAACAGAGCCTTATCTCAGCCACCACCTAGGGAAACTTAGCAAACCTGTATATTTTTTTAAACTAGAGACTTAGGGCAAACCATCTTGGGGTGACTTGCATGGCTCCCACCAGCTTGTTTTTGCCAGAATGCCCTTCAAGCCTAAAACCTTGAGTAAAAAAACAAATTTTCCTTACATTCTGTGATGGAACGTTCTGTAATCTGTGAATAGCCACATACTTGTGTAGGTAGACCTAGTTCCCATGAAATGGAAGGGCCCAAAACACAACATAGACACATTACATTTTTCCATTGGAAACTGACACTTTTTTGCTATGTGAGTAGCTGTGAATTGTGAGTCGTAGTTCATCTGGTATATAGGGACACCTAGCAAACGTGCACATTTTTGAAAGCTAGACACCTCAGGGAATCCATGGCGAGAAGACTTGCTTGGATCTCACCATGTACTTTTACTTATAAGCCTTTACAAACCTCAAACTTCAACTAAAAACTAGGTCTTGGTGGAAATATAATTTTGTTTGTGGAGTTGCCTGAATTCCGAAACTCAAACCGCTAGCGAGTGCATGTGAAATATGCTGGCAGCTTGTGCGGCTTCCAGTCGCTAAGGATCCTTTCAACACCATTTTCATGACTCTGGCAAGAGCAAGCAGCCACAGCTGCTTCTTTTTTTTTGTTTTGTTTATTTATTTATTTTTTATTTATTTTTTTGCAGCGAAAACACATATTAGGATGGCCAGTCCCCATACGAGATAGGGCTTGCGTGGTTCGATACAATAACCATTTACTAAAAAATATCATTCGATGCGAGTTAGCCCCTCGTAGCACAGAGAAATTCAGGCGATTAATAGTCTCCCAGTAGTCACCTGAGACCTCTATGCCCTCCTGACTAGCCCATTTTGTCTGAGCTCTTATCCCGAGATCCACTTTGACCCTTTCTGCCAGGAGCCTTCTCCATGACCCTGCATTCCTTATCCGAGAAGGTCCAACTAATTCTGTTACCAATGGTTGGGCATTAAGGTTGGAATTAACATCTAAATCCCTTAAAACATGTAACAAAATATTATAAGATCCGACCAGCAAAAAATCATTGTTGACAGTAATCAGGATATTCAATGGGGCTTCCCAGTTGTCCTCAGCACGCAAATGTCCAAACTTACTAAATCCAGCGAGCTCCCACCTCTTTACCAAGTCTTCATTAAGCTGAGTCCCAGAGTGTAGAAAAATCTGTGAAAGTGGAGTGTCAAAATGTACAGAGGGGATTGAGTATTTTCTAAAAAAGTCTAATCTTTTCTTGAAAAACCATTTAAGAATTTTAAAACAAACTTTTTTAGGCGATTTCGTCAAGAGGGCTTGGTTCTGGATATTATGCTCCCTACATATTAATACCCGAAAATCAATAAAAAACTTGGAGCCCACGGAGTAATCCAATTTAAAACTAGCATAATAATGTACAAAAAATGCATAATAATAATCTTTCAAATTTGGCAAGGCCAGTCCCCCCTTCTCCTTGTCGGAGTACAGTATACTTAAAGCGGCTCGAGCCTTTCGGTTCTGCCAAATAAATGAACGAAATAGGGATTCCAGTTTTTAAAAAAAAAGTTGCGTTAGAACACACGGAATAGCCGCAAACAAGAAATTGAAAAGTGGTAAAATTGACATTTTAATTAACGCAATGTGGCCTAATATAGAGAGAGGTAAAGGAGCGAAATTCAACTCGTAGAGATCTCTTATATTGGACGAGAAATAAACCCCCAAATATCTTTTTGGATTGGGATTTACACATTCTCTTAATTCAGGAAGAAGACAACTAGGAGAGGTACCACAAAGAATAATGTCAGTCTTGCTCCTATTAATCTTATAGCCACCGATTTGCTGAAATTAATTAAATAGATTGAATTCCGCTTCCTGAGAAGAACGTTTTATGCCTAAGAACAAAATGATATTGTCTGCATAAAGTTTGATCTTTCCCATTGATTTTAAAGGGGGTTGAATCTGACTATGTTTCCTAATTTTAATGGCGAGTGGTTCAATAAAAAGGGCAAATAAAATAGGGGATAACGGGCACCCTTGTCTAGTCCCACGTTGTATTTGAAGTTGTCCGACACACTTCGATTTTATAATAATATTGGCCTCAGAGTTTGAGTACAACCTTTGAATTAATGTAATAACTTGAGTAGGTACCTTATAGCTAGACAAAACTAAGAAAAGCGTGTCCCAAACAACCAAATCAAATGCTTTTTCCGCATCCAGCAGAAGAATAATGGCAGGGACTTTATTAGTAGTGAAATAATCGAGAGTCTCAGCTAAATAGTGTGTGTTTGTAGCCAGTTGTCGGCCAGCCACGAAACCGTTTTGATCGGAATGCACCAATTTATTGATTACCCCATTAAGCCTATTAGCCAGTAGTTTTGTCATTATTTTATAGTCTGAGTTAACAACGAAATTGGACGGTATGCATTTGGATCCTCCCTATCCTTATTTTTCTTAGAGAAACTAACCACGTTTCCTGAATGCCAGGTTTTGGGGATCTGTTCGCACCATAGTAGGCCATTTAATAGGGCCAAGAACTCCTCAGCGAATGCATTTATAAAGGTCTTATAGAACTCAGCCGGGAAGCCGTCTGGTTCACAGGTTTTCCCTGTGGGAAGGTTCTTAACGACATCTAGAAGTTCTGGCTTTGTAAATGGTTGAGACAATGCCACACAGTCTTCATCTGAAAGGCGAGGGATATCAAGGTCCATCAGGAACTTCTCAATAGTCCTGGGATCTGTAGCTGAAACATCACTATAGATTTGTCAATAATGTTCCAACATAATTTTATCGAGGTCTCCGGGGTCAGTACGTCTTGCCCCGGTGACCAGGCATCTTAAAGCGTGTATGACATTGCCAGCAATATGATCTCGAGCTTGCCATGCCAAGAATTTTCCTGTAAAATTACTTTCTTCATAAATCTTCTGTTTATAGGACCGATATTCTATATCAACCTTCTTAAAAAAAAAATCCCGCCAGCGCTTTCTTGGCAGCTTCGAAGGCCTTCCTATTAGTATCTGAAGGGGCATACAAATAGGTAACTAAACGCTTTTGAACTGCATCTTCCAATACCGCAGTTTGTCGTTTCAGAACCCGTTTATCAGCTGCCTCTTTGACAATTACCCAGCCCCTAAAATAGGCCTTAAATGTATCCCAGACTATCGCTGGGATTGAGGACCCCTGACTGCGTTGAAAGAAATCCCTTATTTCGGCCTGTGAAGCCTGTATCCACCCCTCCTCCGACAAAAGGCGGAGATTAAAAATCCACCTTCTAGTCTGGGGTATATAAACTGTAGAATGGAGAGAGATTTCCAGCAGCAAAGAGGCATGGCCTGAGAGGCCAGAATGCTGGACCGATTGAGATTGATAGCACAATGTTTCTGAAATAAATAAAAAAATCCATGCGCAAGGAGCTTTTATACCGCGAGGAGATGCAAGTATATTCCTTCGCATCGGGGGTGTTTGTCCACCAGGGATCGCATAGCGCCAAAACCTTAACATAATCTCAGAAGATCTTTGCTACTTTAGGTTTGTGCTGTCTCTTACCTTTTACGTTAGTGTCTAAAACTGGGTCCTGGAAAAAGTTGAAGTCCCCTCCAATAATACTTTTTCCTGTCAATTGCAAAAGGGAGTAAAACAAGCCTATATAAGGGGCTGTATCGTCTATCAGAGGAGCATAAAAACTAAAATAAATCTCTCCTTAGCGACTAAACACTGAACCCAGCACCAACGTCACTCAGGGTCAGAAAGAAAATCCAATGGTTGTGCATTAAGGGCTTTAGCTAGAAAGACTGCCACTCCTCTATGAGCCGCTGAGGCTGCTGCAACCACTTTAAAATCAGCCATTTTTTTTAACATTTGAAAGCCCGAAACTTTATTAAGTGGAATATGGGTTTCCTGAAGGAATATAACTGAGGGACTAAGATCAGATACCCTCTCTTCAATAGCGGACCTTTTCCTATGGTTATTTAATCCATTAACATTCCAGGATAGTAATCTTAATGGTAAAAAACATTTTGTCATACATTTATACCTTGAGTTAGTCTGCCTATGGTCCCCCCTAATCTGGAGTAAAATACACTATCCAATCCTAACAATCCTTTGAAGTGAAAAAAACAGATCCTGATGTCCATACCTCTTCCCCCTCTCCCCCAAACCCCCTCCTCTCCTTCAGTGGCCCACACCTGGAGCCCTCCCGCCCAGACAGCCCGGGCCACATCCCTCCCCCACCCGCTGACCCAATTCTTCCCTAACGTGGTGCCTTGTCATAGCACCCTAAGCCAAAGACTAGAAAGAGAAAATTAGAATAGCCTGACCATGCGCTGTAGCATGAGAAAAAAAAAAAAGAAGGGGGGAGGGTCCTATTCTCCTACAGTATTACTACCCTCATTTCTCAGTATCCAATATATCACCTTGTAGTCTTTATTGGGTTCTTTCCCCCTCTGCCCCCGCCCCACCACCCCTTACTCGTCCCAACTGCTCAGAGTTCTGAATTGCATGCAACAAGGATTTAGCAGCGTCAACTGTATGGATAAAATTCGAGTGACCCTGAAAAAACACTTTAAGTTTGGATTGTTGCACAAGGCCAGCCTGTGCCCCTGCTTTTTGAAATGCTGGAATCATCTCTTTCAATTCTCTTCTCCGATGCGCTGCCACCACCGACATGTCTGAGAAAATCTTGAATGCATAGTCCCCGGGAATCTGAAAGATTTTGGTTTTAATTGCTTTCTGGAAGATCTGTTCCTTGATACGAAAGTCACCAAAGTTCACTAGAATAGTTTGAGGATATTTAGAGTTTAGCGGCTGGACTGCAGGGACCCGATGGGCCCGCATAATGATTAGATCTGGATGCTTATCCACTAGCCCTGTTAAAACATGACTTTTAATAAGATCTGTTACCAATTCTGTAACTGTCCGACTGTTTTTTCGCCCTTCAGGGACTCCCGTAAATCGCAGATTAGATCTACGTGATCGATTTTCGGCATCGTCTAGACGAATCTGTAGATCTAGCAGATCAGCTTGGCATTTTGCCAGAGATGGTTCTACTGTTGCCCGAATATCCTCGAGATCGGAGACTCGTTGTTCGATGACTGTGATTCGTGAGTTAAGTTGCTGGATATTACTACAAATCAGGTTCAATTGTGATTCTGTTCTCTGATTTGCAACGTCCTGGGAAACTTTCAACGTTTTTAACTCGCTTATTATCTGCAAAAGTAAGTTATCCGGAGGAGTGCTAGCACTTGCCATAACTTTCGGACCCTGAGAAGGAGCTCCACTTTGCCCATTATTTCCGGTAGACACAGTAGAAGTAGAAGTAGAAGTAGAGATGTGGGCAGAAGATTCAGTTGCTGCGATTGCCCCACCCCTGCTGATTGACTCATGCGCTAATAGAGAAGCTGAGTTATCTACCTGAGGGGGGGGAGTGCTGCTAACAATTGGTGCAGGGGGATCTTCCTTATGATTCTTCCCACCCCCAAACAAGGGATAGAGGGGTCTAGGTGAAGATCCAATGTCCGTTGTTTGATCACAAGCAGTCTCAGAGTTCCAGTCGGGGATCGACTGAGTGAGCAATGGAGAGCCTTTAAATGACCCTGGGCTAGGATCTGAATCGGACGGTGGAGGCCTTGACTCGTCAGATGGGCAATCCAAGCTGAGAGGGGAGCTTGACAAGTTAGCTCCTGAGGGCGGTAAATTGAGAGATAGAGGTGAAATAGGGTTGGAGGCTGAATCCATAACGGAAAGTAGAGGGGGCACGGAAGCCGGATCCTTGTGCAAGTGATTATCTGAAGGCGCGGGTCGCTTCTGTTTGGTAGTGCGTGTTGCTCTAGGAACTCTGGCAGCAGAGTAGCCTGCATAGTGTGGAGACGCCGCATCTTTCCCCCCAAAAAAAGGGAGGGGAGAGAAGAGAAATAAAAAGAAAGAGGGGTCCCTTACCCCCACAAATGTGAATAAATTAAGATACACTGAGCTGTCTAACTGTTTAACTGTTTAACTGAGTGTCCAGGGGGGAGTCTGGCAGGTCCCACCAAAAACTCAACCTCTGCATCCGTACCTTAGCGAAGCTTGCTGGGTCCCGGGGGTGGGGGTGGAGGGAACGGGGGGAAGCTTTGTCCCCTCCCCCTCCTCGCTCCTCCTTCAAAAAAAACCACACAAAAAAACCTCAGAAACTAAAAAAAAAAGGGGGAGGCTCTCGTACAATTGTATAGCAGTCCTTCACCTGCCTTAATACAGTCTTTTCCCAAGTCCTTTCTCCTTGAATACCCTTTAAATGTCTCTTAAAACCCTGTGTACCGGGTGAAGCGAGCCCTGAAGGCTGGGTGATCAGCAGGAATCTTAAAAATGTCCTACCGCCGGCCCCTTCCTCGTCTGGGGCACACAATCCTGATGTGCAGAGCGAATCCTCTTAGAGGAATCCAAATACTCAGATATGGCTTTTCCCCCACAGAGCCCGCTTGAAAAGAATCCTTAAATCATCGCACTCCTGCCCTGAGGCTTAGACCTGCTTGGGTGGCGTCTTCTCCGTGTCCTGGAGCAACCTCAGCTCACTGAATATCCACGCCCACGTCTCAACCCTCGAAAAGAAGCGTCCCTGGAAACCACCTTGGCTCGGGACTGCTTCCGCGTTCCTCTGTCAACTTGCTTGAGCCTCAGAGGCTCAGTGAGAAAGTGTCTTGCTCAGCGTCCCCAGCAACCAGAAACCGCTTCAGAGGGGCTGATTCCGCATTCCAACAAAATTGCCTGAAGCCCAGAGAGAAGCGTTCCACTCGGCGTCCCTGGCAACCAGGCTCTGGGGCTGTTTCCGCATTCCTTGCTCTCAGCCCTCCACAGCGTGTCTCATCCTAATGCGCTCTCTCCCGGTCTGTGGCTGAGCCGCAGAGCGTGACGGGAGCTCTCGCGGCCATCCGGTCTGTCAATGCACCTGGTCCCACAGCTGCTTCTTGAGAAGATTATCTACCCAAGAAGCAGCTATTTCTAATTGAAAATACTTTTTCAAGTGAATATTCTTTTATCATTTTTTGTTTACTTTTCTTTTCAACAGGAAGGGAGTGCCCCAGAGACTTTAACTTCCTCTTCCTGTCCAGCAGGCTCCTCCTATTGCTTTGTCCATCTCCTGGTCACCTTTCATTTGCATTGTATAAGTTGATAGCTGGAGGGACATACCTTGCCTTTGTGGAGTTATAGAACTTTAGTATCCCTGCTATGGTCTGGCAAAGTTGTAGACTGCTTTTTGACTTGGGCAGACCAAGACATATTATGGTTAATCTGAATCCTAGATAGTCAAAATGGGAGACTCTTTCCAGAGTGGTACTACTTAAGCTTTTAGGGCATTTAAATGATTTGTGGGGATGTGTAGGCATAAACCTAGTTTTTGAATGATTTATCTCAAGTCCCCTACCTAGACAGAAGGGATTAAAGGGGCAAACAAGAACTTGCAGACCTTCCATAGTTTTGGATCCCAGCAATGTATAATCTGCAAAAAGGAGCAGGGGGGACTTTTGGCCTGCTATGTTAGGGCATCATTATCATATTTCTCCAAAAAGGCTGCAACCTCATTTAGATAATGGGAAAATAGGGTGGGAGCAAGGACACCCCCCTGATGGACCCCCTTATGGACACTTATATATTCAGTTAGTTCTCCTTGGGGTCCCTAGCAAACTTGTGTGTATGTCCCTTCAAGTAGGCAAATCAGGGTGTCAAGTAAGTCTAGGAATTCTCCTTTGTGTTCTAATTCTTCCCAAAGTATACAGTGTGGTACCAAATCAAACACAAAATTTAAGTCCAAAACACTGAGCAAAGGTGCTGCTATTCCAATAGATTGTATTACAAAAGTAACAACAAATTGTGGCTGTGTAGAAATGGTGTGCACTTCCGGAATATAAGCTCAAGCATGTGTCCAAAGTACATAAACCATCAAGCCTCAATTGGATGTTGAAGAAGAGTGCCCAAGCGGTTTTAACACCCAGCCACAGGGTGCATGAACTGTCGCCTCGGAAGGTCCACAGTTGATTTGTAGAGAGAAGAAAAACCACGGCACACCGCAGATTCGTAGAAGTGTAAATGTATTCTCCTGTGGTATATCAGAGAAGAAATAACCTGACCCAGTGAAACAAATGGGCGAGGTGTCAACAGGCCAATACAGTTCTCACATTCGGAAAAACAACAGCCGACACGTGTTTCGTCAGAAATGACTTTTTCAAGGTTCCAACGTGTGGAAGTATCAATCTATGCCATCAGGCTCCAGTGGGCACTACAATTGTCAAGTAGAGTATATGGAGAGAAGGTCCAAAGACCATGATAAGCCCCCGGAAAAGCAGATATTATCATGTTGTCGTGCTAACACCATGCGACACTGTTACGGTTTGTGTGTGTCACTTACGTTTATTCTATAGCCACTGCCATTATAGGACTTCCATTGGGTCCAGCCACTGTCTCCCTCCATCAGCAATCCACTGTTAGTACACCACCTGCAGGACTGTAACATCTAAATAAGACCAGGGGGAACCTTCCAGCCTGACGGCTAGGTAGAGTACTCCATTGTGGAGGTCTGCGGTTCAGCTGCAATACATCTAAATATGGCAGACAGAATACCATCCAGTGGATGGTGTTTTGAGCCTACAGACGCAGCAGATCGTCAATATTACAGCCATGATCTAAATCAGGCTCATAGTGCAGTCTGCTACAATGCCATGGGTGATTGTAAGTATAAAGAGCGTGCG
The DNA here is from genome assembly GCF_031143425.1 of Pleurodeles waltl. NCBI lineage: Eukaryota > Metazoa > Chordata > Amphibia > Caudata > Salamandridae > Pleurodeles > Pleurodeles waltl. The sequence continues at coordinate 416,577,543 of NC_090438.1, read as the reverse complement.
GGTCTGATCGAGTTCAAGATTACAGGCTCTCAAACCATAAGTTAGCATCTGAGCTAGCAATTGGTCAGCTGCATCTGTCCAATGTGTCACTGGGGGTATGTCAATTGCAGTGATGCCCCATTCGTCAACCTCAGTGAGGGAGAAGTCTTAGTTGTCAAAAGGTTCATAGGTCATATTGAAATCACCTGCAAGATCATAGAGGTGTGTGAGTAAAATTGCTCCCTATTGGCCATTTAGTGTTTTGTGGTTTGGGTTTTGCCACCTCCGTTGATCCTCCTGTTGCAGATGTTATGTACAAGAATAAGGCAACCCTCTTTTGTGGAAACAGCTAACCCCTGGATGAAACAATATTGAGGGGACTTAAATTAGAGTTTAAGGAGGTACAAATCCACATATATAGACCACCAGATGGGTGACCTTCCCCATTATGATGGTTAGGGACAAAGAAGTTCCCATAACCATTCCTGTGCATAGTGTCAAGACACCACATGTATGGGCTGTTGGAGCAGGGCAGTGTAGCAAGTAACTGTGCTGCACTGCCGTGCATCAAAAGGAAAGGGCAGAAATGCACTGTATCTCTGGCATAAGGTGCATTCCTGCTCTTTACCCCTGTGCTGGTAGCGTTTTGTCAGTCTAGTGCCAACGCAGGCAACATTGCGCCATGATGCAAAGGTGTCTGCATTGTAGGCATGATTGCTTTTGTGCATGAAGGGGCACCTTCCTGCACAAAACAATCCTTGGTGGCTTTTTCCTCTTTCTATGTATGCTGCAGAAAGCAGCATACATAGAAAGAGGGAAAACAAGGAGAAATAAAGGTAGTTCTCCTTGTGGCTCCTCCCCTGGGGAGGCATAAGGTTTTGGCACATCCCCAGGTTTACAAGGTCTTATCAATCTGGGGATGTGTCAAAATCCATGGATGTTGCATGGGAACGCCCACCACAATGCCCATGGGACGCCTCCCTTAGACAGAGCAAGGCAACACAGTGATTTTTGCTGTCTTTCTTTAATCCAGATCTATGAGACCATTCAAAGTCATGCACAGTGACTGTGCATGGCCTCACAAATACGCACCATCATTGTACCACAAAAAGTGACACAACGGCAGCACAAGGGGCTGTTCAATGAGTGCACCCCAGTCAGGATCATTTAGCTTCATTTTCAAATCAGCTTCATTTGAGGATAAGATATTGATGCCAAATAAATTCCCATATCATACTTCTGGTGCAAAACTGGGGGTTTCACTCACTTGGTGAACCAATCTCGCCAGATACAGCCTTACGTTGCTCAGACTCTGCTACAAATGACCCCTTAGCTTTGCCTGGAGTGCCCTGCAGCCCTTTGTTATGTCAGTCAACCATGTACAAACAGAGTGATGCAGTGTAAAAAGGCCTGGCATTGAATGTTGCTCCCTGGTGGGGGAATCAGAACAAATCAAAGCCCACAAGGCTATCGACCAAACAAGTATACCTAACCTCTCCTAAGATTCTTTTTCTTTTTGCATAAACAATATCAGAATGGATCATAGTGTAACAATTAGGAGTTGACCTTATCAGATGAATACACTTGTTCACTGAGGAGTCCTTGTCTTCTGTTGCTCTATAGATGAATTTGGGTACATTGATCAAATACACACATCTAGGAGGACCAACGCTCTCGACGTGCCCACACTAGATTCTAATCTTCCCTCCAAACACTGGGTAAGGGAGTCCGGGGGGGTGTTGATTGAGTCTGTTTGGCGGAGTCACCCTGCAGCCCACATCTGTATCCCTGGGCCAGCCAGGGCCAGGTGGTAGGACGAATGAGGACAGTCTTTTGTATAGCATATAAGTTAGAATTAGGGACAGAACTTGCCTGGAGCATGGGACCGATATAGGATGATTGTCTGGACCATGACTGGTACACGCTTGGCAGTTGACCAAAGGAGATTGGTATGCTGGACTTTGGGGATTCATGGCAACTTGGCACTCACATGCACAATATCTAGGTTTCTGCACTTTTTCAACCATTGCTGTTAAGGCAATGGGTTTCCCATTCAAACCACTGATCTCATCTTGTAGATCGTGTGCTAGCTCTAAAAAATAGGTGGCACTGTTTTCGATCTATATTGGTTCATAGTGGCTTCTGAACTGGAGACCCCCCATGATGTATACCAGGTTGATACTGGCTAGTGTCTCAGCAGGGCCAGAGCACAGATAGTTTACTGCAAAAGCAGCAAAGTTGTTTGAGCTTACTATATTTGGCTCTAAAGGAATAATAAGATGGGGGACAGAGATGGTTTCATTGGGACTTGCTTCATCGGCCACCTGTGGATGATCCAATACTGGAGAAGTCAAGATGGTCTTAGTTACATTAGTAATGTGAAATGTTCTTTTCTTTTCCCCCCAAATATAGGTACAATCATAGGTGAGGATCACTGTTTCCTTGTGCTTTTTTCTTTAATTTTGTCATCTCTCAGCAACAACTCCAACTGCTCTATTAAGACGTCAATAATCTCAAGGGTAGAATTTGTATGGTTTTTTCCCTAAGAGACTCTGCTGCTTTGCTTTTTTATTTGCCCGTTGTAGTTAACAAGATTTTATGAGAGAGGAGCAGATGATGACTGCAAATATGGCAAGACTAGTAGGCTGTGAGAATACAAAACAATAGCCAAAGCTCATCCCATTAACGGGAGAGTGATTGTAATGCTACTCACAAGGTGGGGGTTAGAGTAGTGGCCTGACACAGCCTCAGAGGAGCAGCACGGCTGTAAAGCACAGTGCACTTTTTAAATTTGATTGTGGTGGGTGGCCTGGAGTTTCAGTAGGGGACAAGTTATTATTTTGCATTTAATTTTTTTATCTTTTGTAAGGGAAAAAAGGTTGCATCGTTCAGTACATTCTCTCCATGTTTGTTAAATTTTCACTATAAGTTTATTTTACTATGTGGCCTAGTTTGCCCAAGGCCATCCAGCCCAGATTATTTTTAAGCATGGGCGGTAGACTCCGCCCCACCAGTGAAGATTTGCCACTCCACACTGGTTGGAGCACAGGGTTCAGTAAAAAACCTCTGACTGCCAGAGCGCTCTAGCCTCTCACCCCGAGCAACACCAAGAAGTAATCAGGAAGTGAACCATAGGCCAAATGTTCTACCATGGCACTAAAGAAGAGCATTCTAAGTGGGACGTGGCCTCACTAGAATGGACCATAAATCCCACAGCCTATAAGAATACTCCTCTTCCAGCAGCCACCACTTACTTCTGCTGTAGTGAGTTTTTCCTAGCCTGTCGAGGCTCAGGAGTTTGCAGTTTCCATTATCCATGCCTGCTTGTCTCACATTTCATCTCCTGCTGTGAGTGTTGGCCATCCTTTACTGTTCCTTGCCTCTGGGACTCAGGGTCGCATATGAAAATGAAATATTATGTTGTGGTGAAATGGTATGACTTTGGAATGGATTGTTAACTATTTAGGATCGTAAGTCACAGCAGCATTAATTTTTTAAGGATTATTCCATTTTCACCTGGACCCCTCAGCCTGCCAAGGATGTCTCTCCTTAGATGTGCATAAAGCAAACAATAACATCTGCTTGTTGTTATCTGGATGAAACTGAAATATTATGGTGAAGTGGTATGACTTTGGAATGGACACACTATTCTTGTTAAATGCTTAGTTACTAAACTAGATTATATTGTCGGTGCTATGAATAATTCAAACAGTAAAAATGCCACATTTCAATACATGTTTTTCTTGATTGTTTGATATTTGGTGCACAAGACATTACCCACAGAGTACTGCCAGAGAGAAGGCAGGCACCAAGTGACATGACCACAACACGAGTCCTCCAGTCTCTTGCGCTTCTGCAGCTAAGTGCCTCTATCAACTGATGGAGCTTGAAGATGGCCCTAAAGAAAGGTGCTGCTAAGTTTTTCAGGAAACATGTGCCTGCCACACTGTCCTCGGGGCAGCTAGCTGGGAACAGCACTCCCCCATCAATGGAACCACCCAAACCTAAGTCCAAAGCCATGTCTCTCAGCGAGGCAGCCACTGCAACCATGGTGACGAGCAGTGAGTCTGAATTGGAATTGTCTCAGCTGCAAACTAGTACCCAGTCATCACCCAGCAAAGTGAAGCTGCAGCCAGAAATGTTCTTCTTTAAGTAGGAGAACAGTAGGTTGACCTTCCTGCTGATCAAGATGTACCTCTTCTTGAACCATTGGCTTACTGTTCTCTAGCAAGAAAAAGAAGGGGTACTTCACCTTCTTTTTCAATCCCCCCGAGGATCTGGCCAGGATTGGACCCCAGCTGAGTCCAAGACCTGCAATGAGAGACAGGGGAAAAAGAAAGTTCCTGAAAGCCTTGGAATTGTGGAAGGATTGGACGAGGATGAGCTAGTCATTATCCTGGGAGCCGGCTCACAGCACACCACCATTACCCCTCCTATTCAACCTGCTCTGGAGAATGTGGCATTGATATCACCACCATCACTATTGCCAGCTTCCATATTTGTAAGGCCTCCACAGAGACCTGCATCCACCACTACATCAGTCAAAGTACATACTGAAGAGTGTCAAATGAAATGTCAACACACCCACCTACCTCCAGTTTTTGGGCATTGGCAGTGGCACTAGTGGCCGGCCAAAAAAATGTTCCTCCCTAGCTGTGGACTTCTTTACATTTAGCAAGCAGGAGGATAAAATTACAATATACTCCATTTGCCACATAAGTGTTTGTCGAGGTGAAAGTAATGAGGCAGATCAGAGTGACAGCTTCACACGAAGCAGCCCGGTCCCCAGGAGTGTGCCAGTATCACTAGCCTCTGCAACCTTGAAATGTCAGATGGAAACCACACAGCATACAGTGACTGCCCCAAGATGACTGCCCTAAGACGCACCTTGTGTTTACCACTTCCTAGTCCTCTCTGAAAGTCACCTGTGTCAGTGGCACCAGAAAAGAAAAAAAATCCAGTCTATTATTATGAACATGTTTTGGTAGGTGTCCTATGAATGCAACCAATGACAATTTTTCTTTAGTGGAAGAAGTGGGATTGTTTGAATTTGTGACAGCTCTCTGTTGGAATGGAAGGTCCCCAGTCAGACCTACTTTGCAGTTCGAGCACTCCATGACGTGTCAGGGTCCTGTGTGGTTTATTACATGTTGCAATGACTTTTGAGTAGTACAATCCAATCACTGACTATGTGGTTCAAAGAACAGGTGACACAATTGAGGTAGACAAATGGGGCCTGGTCAAATGCCTGACACAGATGCTACCTTTGTTTGAAGTTTTTTAATGAGAAATCAGCACGGAGAACAGTACGATGACCCAAGCTATCCCACTGTTGCATCTGCTACAGGACCAGTGGAAAAAACGGTGTTGCAAAGGTTTGCCAGTGTGAATGAGTTGGTTGAGAGTTTAATCCTTCAATTGGTTATTGACCCCTTGACCGCCATGGATGGAATGGTTACGTCCATGGCTGCGCCTCTCAGGCGCCATGGATGTAACCATTATGTCCATTTACCAGCCCTCAGGGGAAGCGCTAGCGCTCCCCGAGGGCCACCCCCCCCCAGGCCAGGGCTGGAAGGGGAATCACTTCCCCTTTCACCCTGAGCCCTCAACCCTCCCCTGATCCCCCCGTGATGTCTGATGACGTCAGCAGACAAGAGCGTGCTGACCTCATCTGAGGTCACCTCCCGTCCTTCAGCGCGATTGCCGAAGAGAAATGCTCAGCATTTCTCTTCCTCTCGAGAGGAGGGAGCCAGCAGAGGCATGAAAGGAAAGGAAAGGCCTTTCCTTTCCTTTCCTTTTCTGTCTCTGCAAGCATTTCTGCTGTGCGATCGGGCAGCAGAAATGCCCACTAGACACCAGGGATTTTTGTAGTTTTTTTGGAAGTGGAAAACCCCCAGACACCAGTGATCATTTTTCTTTTTTCTTTTATGTGTGGGGAGCGACCCCTTCAGCAAGGGTCACTCCCTAGGGGGGCAAATCATTTTTATGCCATTTCTGCCCCCCTGGGCGCATCTGCCCCCCGGGGGGGGCAGATAACCCCTAGACACCAGGGATCATTTTTTTTTTTCTTTTATGTGTAGGGAGCGACCCCTTCGGCAAGGGTCGCTCCCTGGGGGCCAAATAGTTTTTAGGCCATTTATGCCCCCGGGGGGGGGGGGGTGCAGAAACCACTAGACACCAGGAAGTTTTTTTTTATTATCTTTATGCATAAGGGGAGCAGCCCCTTGGGCAAGGGCCGCTCCCCGGGTGGGCAAAATATTTGTAGGCCTTTTCTGCCCCCCCACCTGGAGGCAGATTGACATAATATAATTAGGCTGATCTGCCTTCAGGGGGTGCAGAAACCTCTAGACACCAGGGGTATATATACATTTTTATTTACTTTATGTTTTTATGTAAAGGGAGTGAACCCCTAGGAAAGGGTCGCTCCCCTGAGGGCAAATTTTATTTAGGGGGCAGAAACCACCTGACACCAAGGATTGGTGTGCTTGTATGTATGTGTTTTTTTGGGGGGGCTGCCCCTTGGGCAAGGGTTGCTCCCCATGGGGGCACATTACTGATGGCTATATTTTCCCCCCTTGGGGCAGATCTGCCTATTTTTGGAAGGCCCATCTGCCCTTAAGGGGGCAGACAGCCCACTGGAGCCCAGGGCAGATTTTTTTTCAAAATAAGAGGGTGGGGGTATGACCATACCCCCACCCCAAATAAATGGGATCAAAGTTGTTCTGCCCACCAGTGGGCAGATGGGGCAATTACCCCCAATCCACACCCCGGGGGCAGAAAGTCTACTAGATCGCATGGAATAAAAAAAAAAAATAGTGGGGTGGTGGCTACCAACCAGTATGGGCCTGGTTATGCCCAGACCCCAACTGAAGGGGTTAAGAATCTTTCAGCTCTCTAAAACATCTTATCCCACGGCAAGCAAGAAGACATTTGATTATTTTGGGTTTTGGTTTTACATTTGGGCCATGAGAGCTTGGTAACTCTCAAAATCGTCCCACATGGAACGGTGATGGCTGCACTTTTTTTACTTTGGGATGCTGCCATGTAGAAAAATCCACAAGACCCAGACACATCTGAAAACTAAACATATGGTTGATTCCAGGGTGGTGTGCTTCACATACACCTGCACCATTTTCTTACCCACAATGCCCTGCAAACCTCCAACTTTGCTAGAAATCACAAATTTTCCCACATTTTTGTGATGGAAGCTTCCGTGATCTGCAGGAATCCACAAAATTCCTACCATCCAACATTGTCTCATCTTTATCAATAAAAATTCTGCTGCACTTGACAGCCTAAAAATGTTTTTTGCCAAACTGCCCTTTTGGACCCGCTTTGGTTCCCCCTATCGAGTTTTGAGAAAAGTCTGGGTTTGGTATGTTTCTCTAGATGGCTGCTGAGCCCAGGACCAAAAACGCAGGTGCCCCCCCAAAAAACACAGGTCGTTTTGTATTTGATAATTTTGATGTGTTCAGATAGTGTTTTGGGGCATTTCCTGAGGGGGGCGCTAGGCCTACCCACACAAGTGAGGTACCATTTTTATCGGGAGACTTGGGGGAATGGGAGATTCCAGAACTTTCTGTCATCGAAATAAGAGGAAACAGGTTTTTTTGGCCACATTTTGAGGTTTGCAAAAAATTCTGGGTAACAGAACCTGGTCAGAGCCCCACAAGTCACCCGGTCTTGGATTCCGCTAGATGTCTAGTTTTCAAAACTACACAGGTTTTGGTAGGTTTACCTAGGTGCCGGCTGAGTTAGAGGCCAAAATCCACAGCTAGGCACTTTGCAAAAAACATCTCTGTTTTCTTTGTGAAAATGTGATGTGCCCATGTTGTGTTTTGGAACATTTCCTATCGCGGGCGTTAGGCCTACCCACACAAGTGAGGTACCATTTTTATCGGGAGACTTGGGGGGAATGCTGGTTGGAAGGACATTTGTGGCTCCTCTTAGATTCCAGAACTTTCTGTCATCGAAATAAGAGGAAACAAGTTTTTTTGGCCACATTTTGAGGTTTGCAAAGAATTCTGGGTAACAGAACCTGGTCAGAGCCCCACAAGTCACCCGGTCTTGGATTCCGCTAGATGTCTAGTTTTCAAAACTACACAGGTTTTGGTAGGTTTACCTAGGTGCCGGCTGAGTTAGAGGCCAAAATCCACAGCTAGGCACTTTGCAAAAAACATCTCTGTTTTCTTTGTGAAAATGTGATGTGCCCATGTTGTGTTTTGGAACATTTCCTATCGCGGGCGCTAGGCCTACCCACACAAGTGAGGTACCATTTTTATCGGGAGACTTGGGGGAATGCTGGTTGGAAGGACATTTGTGGCTCCTCTTAGATTCCAGAACTTTCTGTCACCGAAATGAGGGAAAAAAGTGTTTTTGTGGTCAAATATTGAGGTTTGCAAAGGATTCTATGTAACAGAACCTGGTCAGAGTCCCACAAGTCACCCCATCTTGGATTCCCCTAGGTATATAGTTTTCAAAAATGTGCACGTTTGCTAGGTTTCCCCAAGGTGCCGGCTAAGCTAAAGTCCAAAATCAACAGGTAGGCACTTTGCAAAAAACAGCTCTGTTTTCTTTGGGAAAATGTGATGTGTTCACATTGTGTTTTGGTGCACTTCTTGTCGCGGGCGCTAGGCCGACTCACACAAGTGAGGTACCATTTTTATCAGGAGACTTAGGGGAACGCCGGGTGTAAGGAAATTTGTGGCTCCTCTCAGATTCCAGAACTATCTGTCATCGAAGTGAGGGAAAAAAGGTCTTTTTTTGGCCAAATTTTGAAGTTTGCAAATGATTCTGGGTAACAGAACCTGGTCAGAGCTCCATAAGTCACCCCATCTCGGATTCCCATAGGTGTCTAGTTTTAAAAAATGCACAGGTTTTCTAGGTTTCCCTAGGTGCCGGCTGAGCTAGAAGCCAAAATCTACAACTAGGCACTTTGCAAAACACATGTCAGATTTCAATGTAAAAATGTGATGTGTCCATGTTGCGTTTCCTGTTGCGAGCAATAGGCCTATTTACGCAAGTGAGGTACCATTTTTATCGGGAGACTTGGGAAAACACAGAATAGCAAAACAAGTGTTATTGCCCTTTGTCTTTCTCTACATTTTTTCCTTCCAATTGCAAGACAGTGTGTAAAAAAGATGTCTATTTGAGAAATGCCCTGTAATTCACATGCTAGTTGGGCACCCCGGAATTCAGAGATGTGCAAATAACCACTGCTTCTCATCATGTTATCTTGTGCCCATTTTGGAAAGATGTAACAGTATATTGCTTTAAAAAATCTGACATCGCAGGAAAAAGTTACAGAGTAAAACGTGGAGAAAAATGTCAATATTTTTTATTTCAGCTGTTATTTTCTGTAGGAAACACTTCCAGGATCTACACAAATTAACCCTTGCTGAATTCAGAAGTCTGTCTACTTTTCAGAAATGTTTAGCTTTCTGGGATCCAGCATAGGTTTAACACACATTTCTGTCATTAAGTGGAAGGAGGCTGAAAACACAAAACATCATAAAAATGGGGTATGTCCCAGTAAAATGCCAAAATTGTGTTGAAAAATTGGGTCTTCTGATTCAAGTCTGCCTGTTCCTGAAACCTGGGAAGATGGTGATTTTAACACAGCAAACCCTTTGTTGTTGCCATTTTCAGGGAAAAAACACAAGCCTTCTTCTGGAGCCCTTTTTTCCCATTTTATTTTTAAAAACTGACATTTTCCCTGTATTTTGGCTAATTCCTTGGTCTTCATCAGGGGAACCCACAAAGTCTGGGTACCTCTAGAATCCCTAGGATGTTGGAAAAAAAAGGATGCAAATATAGTGTGGGTAGCTTATGTGGACAAAAAGCTATGAGGGCCTAAGCGTGAACTGCCCTAAATAGCCAAAAAAAGGCTTGGCACCTGTGGGGGAAAAGGCCAGGCAGCGAAGGGGTTAATCTGGGCCTGCAAAGAGACATTGTGTCCTCTTAAAAGTATATCTGTGCCACAACACTTGCTCAAAAGTACAAAAAAATACTGGTTCCTTTCATTCCTCTTTCAGAAGGGGATGTTTCACTAAACAAGATCTGAATTATTGAGCAAGTGAGGGACCTGGAAGAGGAACGAAAGACATTAGAGTGCCACAATGGCAGTGCTGTTGTCTCACAGCAGCCAACACCAGCAACAAGAACACCAGCAACAACATTATCTGACTAATTGGACCCAACCTCTGTAATGGCTTGGTTTAAAGTGCCAGGGCCTACGTCAAGTGCAGAGGCAAATTGCATTTGCAGAAGTGAAGAAAAAAGTGGTCGAGCAAGTGTCAGTACCAATGATCATTCAGAGAATGTTCCAGGACTCTCTGGATGACTCAAAAGAGGTCTATGTGGTCAAAACCCATTGGTCTATTGTTATGGGAAGATACACCAATGGCTCAGCGCGCAGTAGGCTGGCAATAACCTATCTGGCTAGTCTGGTAGTCACTGTGTCTGGTGAGCATGTGTTCAGTGCAGCTGCACAGTTGCCTCGGTCAGAAGGACCTGTCTTTTGCCTCAAAACATGGAGAAATTGACCATAACTAAAATGAACCAACACCATAACAAACTATTACACTATTCCTGAAACACCAAGGGAAGAAGAGGAGTATAATGGTGATTGGTCAGACTCAAGTGCTGACTAACTTCTGGGAAAACCGCCTCATTTTGAGGTTGAACTATACTTTGCTGACTGAGTACTGAGCAGGCACTATGGAACTTTTAATTACTGTCGAACTACCTTGCTACAAAAAATGAATTTAGATAAAGGAACATTAATTATTTTGTTTGTGTCTGATGTATGCAGCCCCACTATTTTAGGCACATACATGGCCAGATTGGAATTCAACCAGTAGGCAGTGAATAAGCCTTCCCATTCCCTTCAAGCAGGCAGGTAGACAGGCAGGCCTTGTGTTAGTACATCTCTCCTGACACAATGATTTTGTAATTTCAGTTTTAATTGTTTTAATAAATTAAATAATAACTCACTATTGCTCAGAGGAAGTTATTGCTGCAATATAGGGTGTGTGTCATGGTGGTAGTCTGGTCTCAGACTTTGATAACTCACTAACTGTGTTTTCTTTCTTGTTGCCTGTGATGGATAATCCATCTGACTATTCCTACAGATAATCCTACAGTTTCAGTTCACCTAGATGAGAGTTGGACCTTGCTTATGAGGTCTACCCTGTTTGTACGCTAGCCAACTGCTACTACCACCACCATTAAGAAGGCAGCTTGGGACACATAGCAATAATATTTTAGAAGATTGAGAGAGGTAGCAGCCATCGCTTTATCTATTCAAGTAATACAACTATGGAGTGAAGTGAAGTAGTTCTGTTAGTAGCTCATCTACTGAAGGAGAATAAGATTTTTTGAATAGGTTGTTCTGGGCAATATACGCATAAACATACTCCCCCAGCGGTTACTAATAATTACAGAGAGTAGTAGGAGGGACAAGGGTATAGCTAACTACTTTTGATAAGTGAATTAAAAAAAGTTGTGTTAAAAGGCAGCAGTGCAAAGTAAAACAGAAACAACAGATTTCCATAAGTAAAAAAAATAAATAGTGTTGAGTACTACTTTGCTACTTTCTGCAGTTTCCAGCTGGGCCAACTCTAATTGACTGTTTATTATCTTTCTTTAATTCCATAGGCCTGTCTCTTCTCTGACTGTCTTTCAATTTTACCCAGACTCCAAAGAGGAAGATGAGTAATAATAATACTATGTCACACACGTCTTCTATAAAATGTGGATATCCTGCTGTGGTAAGTAGCGAGTAGAAAAAATAATGCACTGCAGTACAGTGAAAGGAACATGACATGGATTTTATTTACCACGCTCATCACAGAGTATCCCATCCACAAAACTCTAAATCAGGCCCTTAGGGTCAACTTTTTGACCAAAAACCCATTAGCCACTAAAACGGTCCCCCAGATGTATTTTTATATTGGCGGTCCTAAAGATGAAAGTCTGCATTCATCCTGACGTCTCTGTCAAGGAAGACTGCCCATGTTGATGACACAATAGGGAAATGTAGTTAATGGTGGGATTCTGGACACCTTTACCATTGTGCTGATTTTGATGTGTCTTACCACCAAGACAAAAGCGGTGGTCCGACTTCGATGTTTGATTGGGTGAAGGGGGTGAAAACGTATCATTTCTCTCCAATCCACACCCATCTTTGACTGGACACAACTGGAGAGCACCTGCTATCACAGCTGCCACTGACCCATGGAGAAAACACAACCCCCGGCACTGGACTCAAAGGGAGGTGTTGGACCTGGCCTTTTTTGCAAGGTCATACCCCAACTTTTTGCCACCGTCCTCCTATTTTTTCTGACCTCATTTTGTTGGATCTTAGACTCTAAGCACTTTATGACTGCTGATCAGTGCTAAAGTGCAGGTGCTCTCCCTTCTAAAGTTGGTATGATTGGCTTACACCTAATTGGCACATTTAGTTTACCTGTAAGTCCCTTGTACAGTGGTATATACCCAGGGCCAGTAACATTAATGCTACTGATGGCCCTGCAGCGCTACTTGCGCCACCCATAGAAGTAGACTTTCAAACCTGACTCAGGCCTGTTACAGCTTACTGCCACAGGGACCTGGCATCTAAATCTATTTGCCAGGCCTGGAACTCCCCTTTTACTACATAGAAGTCACCCCTAAGGTAGGCCCTAGCTAGCCCTATGGGCAGGGTACTATGTATGTAAGAGGCAGGGCATGTGCCTGGTTGTGTTGCCTGTTATGGTAGTGACAAACAGCCTATTTGGCTTTTGACTGCTGTTAGTGCTGCCCTGCTCATAGGATTGCATTGGAAAGTGCCCAGCCTTATGTTTAGGGGGTATTGTCTGATTCATGTGGGGTAGCGTAGGCATGTCTGGTATGTTGTAATGATGCTTAATAGTGTAGGTGGATTTTAAATTACCATTATAGAAATGCCACTTCCAGAAAGTGAGCATTTCTCTGTGCTTATGGCTCTGCTGTTTTGCAGCTTGACTCTAATCCACATCTGGGGCAGAATGAAATTTGGGCTTTGTGCATACTTTTCAGACAGCCTGCAGATTGAATATTCTTCTTAGCCTGATAGAAGGGGAGACAGGGCACACCTTCATTTGTAAAGGCTGTGCCCTGACCTCACACAAAGGGCTGGTTTACCCCCAACTGATGTCTGGAGCTTGTGCTGGAGGAGAGAGGAAACACTTCTAGAACCAGTTGTAACTGGTTGGAACCTCTTTTCCCCCTCTTTGTAGAAGTTGTGCAAAACTGAGTACAAGTACAGGGGTTTTCCCCATGTTGAGAGACACTTGGAAAGATTCTCAAAGAACTGATCTGGACACAGAATGCTGGGAATGGAAGGACTCACCAGGTATCACCTTGTACTACTGCTGCTGCAGTGCTGACCTGTGACCTGCTGGGTCACTAGGAGGACCTGCCTGACTGCAAACCATTTGTTCTGGCCTGCTTGTTGCGCCCTACCACCCTGTGCTTCCACTGGTGTCCCCAGGGGCTGGGTGCTATGGCCCCTGCCCCCAAGCAACTACTTGTTAATAAGCACGAGGATAGCGCTGTGGTGGAAGCTCTTGTGCTGGAGCATAGCACCTGGCAAGCGCTCTCCTTTCTTTGCTTAAAAGCGCACTGGAGCACTTTTCTTTGTCTTCCCAAGGGAGAAAGCACGGCCTCAGCCCGAATGGGCTGCCAGGATTGAGCGTGTCCAAAACACACTTCTCAGAGTGGCCTGGGGCACAGGGAGGTGAATCATGGAGCGATTGCACTCTGCTGAGTGCCCCTGGGGTGAAGATCACTGTAGAGAGTGCCCCCGGGACACCAGCAGGCACCACCTTGCACTGAAATAACCGCAGCAGCCGAGACGCCCGCGCACCAGATTGGGTACAGGCATGCGGAGGTGCAGCAGCAGGAGGGAAGGGAACCTCATCGGAGGTCTCTACAAACCCCTGGGCCACCCCAGGGCCTACATCCCAGGAGCATTGCAGCTGGGGGTAGACGTGTGGTCCCCCGAGGCACCAGAAGCTGCGAGAGCCCTGTTTACCTCACCGGGAGCCTGGCCTGGAGAAGAGGAAGTTGCACTGTGCCCCCAGAGGAGGAGGGGGCATCTGAGGAGCAGGATGCAGGGAGGCAAGGATAAGTCCCTCTTCCTCGGTTGCTGAGTGAGGAGCAAGACACTCCAAAAGTACTTTTGAGTTTCTTGGGCTTCCCTGCCCCGCGAGGGTGGGTTGTGGCCTCCAGGGGTCCCTGGGGCAATTTGCACCCCTTGTTGGCATTGTTTCTATGGTGGGAGAGGCCATCCAGGAAGATCGGAGGGGGTGCATGCCGCCCCCCTCCCTCATTCATATTAAGACAGCTTGCAGGCCGGGAAGGAAACCTCAACGGAGGTCCCATCCCCATAAAGCCAGTTTTGGGCTTCCTTTAGCACAGGCGAGTTGGAGTACCCTTTATGTGGCCAGAGGGATTTGGCCCGTAAACAGGCAGGAAATGCTTAATTTTCTAGGGGCATTCATGATTTTTAGGGACATTTGCTCATGGTAATTCTTACTGTGCATCTAGTGATACTGTTTCTGCATTGTTGGTGATGTATGTTTGGCATGATTGGTTCAGTTCTGATGTTATGGCGATTTTTACTCAATATGAAAGCTACTGTGTACATTCATAATGTGCTGGCAGTAATGATCATGTGTTTTATTATGACATATGCGTTTATGATTATGGGGGTCATGCCGACCCTGGCGGTAAAAACCGCCAGGGCTGGGGTCCGCGGGAGCACCGCCAACAGGCTGGCGGTGCTCCTTTGCGCATTCTGACCGCGGCGGTACAGCTGCGGCCAGAAACGGAAAGTCGGCGGTGTACCGGCGACTTTCCGCTGCCCATGGGAATCCTCCATGGCGGCGCAGCTTGCTGCGCCGCCATGGGGATTCCGACCCCCTCACCGCCATCCTATTCCTGGCGGTTTCGACCGCCAGGAACAGGATGGCGGTGAGGGGTGTCGTGGGGCCCCTGGGGGCCCCTGCAGTGCGCATGCCAATGGCATGGGCACTGCAGGGGCCCCCATAAGAGGGCCCCACTTTGAATTTCAGTGTCTGCTCAGCAGACACTGAAATTCGCGACGGGTGCTACTGCACCCGTCGCACACCTTCCACTCCGCCGGCTCCATTCGGAGCCGGCTTCATCGTGGAAGGGTGTTTCCCACTGGGCTGGCGGGCGGCCTTTTGGCAGTCGCCCGCCAGCCCAGTGGGAAACCCAGAATGACCGGCGCGGTCTTTTGACCGCGGTACGGTCTTCTGGCGGTCCCAGCCAGGCCGGCGGCTACCGCCGCCGGCCGGGGTCAGAATGACCCCCTATATGTTTTCATGACTTGTCATGTGTTCCCTGATGTTCCTTTTATGGGCATTTATGATGGTATTGTGATATGTGCATTCTTCTAGTAAAGTTTACCTGACTACTGCCTATGTTGCAGGATAACCAGTATCCTATATGTTCTAAATGACTACTGCTGGCTTTTGCAGAGTAATAGTACTGTATAATGTTCTGACAACTGCTTGAGTAGCAGGGTATTACTGACATGTTATGTTTGGTCTAATAATGTTGTGCACAATACAGTTTATTTTTACATAACTTGGTGTTGTGTTTCATGGCATTTGTAGTGCGTCATGTGTGTTGTGTGTGTGTAGTGCAATCGCTATACACATTGCCTCTGGGATGGGCCCCACTGCTCGTGCCAAGCTCCTAAGGGGTGAGCAGGGGTTATCTTGGGTGTGTAACTCCCTCACCCCGACTCGAGTGGGTGGATTCTCCCTGGCGTAGATTTATACCCGAGCCAACCAGAAACCTCATTTCTAATGTAGTGAATCCTAGTTCGTTTTCATGGGACAACAGGAGTTAGCTTAGCCTCTGGCTTGTAGACTCGTGCCCCCGTCACCTAGTGACTTTTAACTTACTTAGCTTGCTCTGTCTTCGCCCATTTAATTATTTATTTATTCTAAGATGGCTGCCTTGTTTATAGTTAGGCCACTTGTTATGGGTAACATTATCAGTGTCACCACGCCAAGGCGTCAAGATCAAGCACCAAAGACAAACAGTAGGTGTTTGCACTTAGGGATTTTCCCTCTCTATACTTTCGAGGGATTGTTGATATTAATTGCCGTACCAAGCATGTCTGTTATCTATTGTTTAGGAACACACCTATGTCATGGGACCTTGTAGATCTGTATAAATACATCACACTTTAGACAGATAATCAGAGGGATTCCGACCAGAACGCATCGCCACCATCGCTGATACCGATGCTGCAGTCGTCTTGACGCTGACCCAGTATTCGTGTCCCCGAGTCTGAGATAGAGACCTCATTCCAAGGTAACGAGGTTGGGGGCTCCTCTCGTGGACATGGCATTGGCAGATTAGGTTTAAGAAACCCAGCTCTCCTTTAGGTAGGAGGTTAGACATTTCACATTAGGGTATTAGGGCATATTACATCTCATATATCTTTTTACGTATTGCAAGATGGTGGGGGGTCTTTGTTTTTTTATTATCCTAATCATTGCAGCCCATGCAACTTATCGCAACTCGCAGTTATGTTAAATAAAAACTATTGTAACTTTACTGCATCTGTGTCATTGCCTGTGTTTGTATGAGACATGATATATCTGTGAGAAAAGGGTAATCTCAGTTTAACCACGACACTCCCTGAGACATCTTATTCTCGAGTCCATGCGTAACGGCTGCCATAAATCACCTTTTACTATTGTGTTTCTGGTGAGGTGCTGCTAGTGAGCCGGTAAGGTTGGGACAACAGTTGTGACTTGTTGTAGGAAAGACGTAGTCGCTTACAAACAAAAGTACTGTCATCCCTAAACCAGCAGATTTGCTCAGAGCAAGAGTCCAAACTACGACACTAACAATAGGGACGCTGCTTTGCCTGAGTATGTTGGGTGGGCACTGCATGGGAGGTTGGGACCACTGCAGACATGTACATGTCACAGTAGTTTTCTTAATTACTGTGACATGCATATGGCAGGGACACAGTTGTGCCACACCTGACTGGGAACACACTGGCACAACACACATATAGCACTAATACACAACTGCCATTGTGGTGTCATCATTCATTACAAAATGAATGCTGGCACTGGAATGAGGATACACTAACACTAGACAATGGTGTCCATGTGTGTGCATTGCAGGTATGTTTGTGCTATTAGTTATGTATGTGCCTCTGTATATGTGTGTGCAGGTTGGCTAGTTGAGGTGGAGGGTGCTGGAGTGGGTGGTATGGTTGTATCTGTATGTGTGTCACTTGCATGTGAAATGGATGTTGTTATGTATGTTGTGTTGCCATGTGATACATTCAGGTGAGTGTTGTTGTGTGACAAACATTGTTGTGATGTGTGGAGTTGTGCTTGTGTGTTAGTGTATTTATGTAACTGAGTGTATGATTGTGTTGTTTGTTGTGGTTTTGTCGTGCATGTGTGCAGTGTCAGTGGTGTGTGCATGTTGTGTCATGGATGTATGTTAATGTGTTTTTTCAGCATGTACGGGTTGTGCTGTATGGCAAGGGACATGTGTGTGTGTGTGTGTGTCAATTACCTCGCTTCCATAGCCCCTGCCACTGTACGAAGTTCATTGGGTTCCGCCATCATCTCCCTCTGTCAGCAGTCCGTCGCCATTCAATCAGCTTGTAGAACTGTAACATCTAAATATGGTGGGTGAAACACAGTTGGCTTGATAATGTCTTTGATTCCTCCATAGATGTGACTTGGCAGTAACACAGCCACGATCAAAATCAAGACCTTAGTCTAACAGTACCCCCTGGCCTCATTCTCCTCCAGAAGTTATTTTCAACAAATACCTTTGCTTGGCAGTAAAGAAAGTTACTCTACTGTAGGGTTAATTTAGAGGTGTTAGAAATTGGGTCTTTGGTTGGCAGTCAGGTTACCCCCTGTCCTAGCAAGGACCCTCACTTTAGTCAGGGCAAGGCACACAAAATCCAGATTATCCTGGGCCCACCCTCTGGTAACTTGGCACTGAGAAGTCAGGCTTAACTTAGAAGGCTATGTGTTAAGTATATGTGCAATAAATCATGCAATAGCACAGAAGAACACCACAAAAATACACCACACAGTGTTTAGAAAAATATATAATATTTATCTGATAAGATGGAGGTCAAAACGATTAAAATGCAACAAGTAGATATTGGAATATCACTATAAAAATGACACAAAGTGTCTTTTGTCTTTAAAAAGCAATAAATGTCTCTTATAAGCACAAAGTACCTGGTTAGCATTCAAGATCTCTGCAAAGAACCGCAGAGTAGGAGATGCGTGGAAAACAGAGAGGTGTGCATCGATTTCTCTGGCTGCACGTGGCAATGAGTCACTTATTTTTCATGCAGGGAAGGCTTTGCATTGATTTCCAGCGCTCAGTCTTGAATCCTCTTTGAGTTGCGGGGTTTTCAGACGACCCGGGGACGATGCGTTGAAATCCGGCGCTGACAAGAAGAAGTCACAGGAGCTCTGTCGATCTGGTGGGCGGTGCATGGAAATTTCTACTGCACGGCAGGCGCTGCGTCGATTCCTCTCTGGAAGTTGGGCTGCATCATTCTGGTTCGGCTGTGCGTCAATCCAGTGTGTCAAATTTCCAGACGCTACGCTGGAGGTGCGTTGATCTTCTCATTGCTAAGTAAGGCTGCGTTGTTCCGGTTTGGGGTGCAGTGAATTTTTCACCGAGATGCAGGCTGTGCATCATGTCTGGTAGGCTGTGCGTCGATTTTCGCCGCAGAAGGAGCTCTTCTTGCAGAGATTAAGTCTTTTTGGTCCTGAGACTTCAGGGAACAGGAGCCAAGCTCTATCCAAGCCCTTGGAGAGCACATCTCACCGCAACCAGAGAGCAGCAAGGCAGCAGGGCTACTGCAAGGCAGCAGTCCTTCACAGAAAGCAGTCAGGTGAGTACTTGGGGCAGTCGGACAGTTCTTCTTGGCAGGATGAGGGTTCTGGTTCAGGTTCTCTTCTCCAGGAAGTGTCTTGATGAAGTAGAGTGTCTACCTCAGAAGTGTCTTGTTCAGAAGTGTCTCTGTTGGTAGGGTCAGAGACCCTGCTTAAATACCCAAATGTGCCTTTGAAGTGGGGGAGACTTCAAAGAGTTGCTTAGAAGTGCACAAGGTCCCCTTTTAGTTCCATCCTGTCTGCCAGGGTCCCAGTAGGGGGTGTGGCAGTCCTTTGTGAGAGGACAGGCTACTGTCCTTTGACATGTCAGTGTCAAGCCCTCCACCCTCCTAGCCAAGGAGACCCATTCAAAATGCAGATGTATGCAATTGAGGCTGAGTTTCCTGTGTTTGGGGTGTGTCTGAGTGAATGCACAAGGAAGCTGTCAATTAAACCTAGCCAGCCGTGGATTGGAAGGCACAGAAGGATTTAAGTGTAGAGAAATGCTCACTTTCTAAAAGAAGCATTTCTAAAATAGTAATATAAAATCCAACTTCACCATTAAGCAGGATTTTGTATCACTATTCTGGCCATACTAAATACGGCCTGGCTACTCCTTTCAGATCATGATCTACCACTCAAACAGTATGTAAGGGTAGCCCTAATGCCATCCTGTGAAAGGACCAGACCTCACAGCAGTGTAAAACAAATTTAGGAGTTTTACACTACCAGGACATATAGAACAAGCAGGTTCATGTCCTGGCTTTTACCTACATAGCACCCTGCCCTATGGGCCTTATATGTAGAAAAAGGGGAGTTTAAGGCATGCCAAGTACTTTTAAATGCAAAGTCGAAGTGGCATTGAAACTGCACACACAAGCACTGCAGAGGCAGGCCAGAGACATGGTTAGGGGGCTACTTATTTGGGTGGCACAACTAGTGCTGTAACCCACTAGTAGCATTTAATATACAGGCCCTGGGCACATGTAGTGCACTTGACTAGGGACTTACAAGTAAATTAAATAAGCCAATTAGTTATGAGTCAATGTCACCATTTTTTTGGGAGAGAGCATATGCACGTTAGCACTGGTTAGCAGTGGTAAAGTGCGCAGAGCCCTAAAGCCAACAAAAATGAGGTCAGAAAAAGAGAAGTAGAAATGCAAAAAGTTTGGAGGTGACCCTGCGGAAAGGCCATTTCTAACAAGAGGGATTAAGTTAGGTAGAGGTTTTGCTATAAAATATTGGGGTGTCCCTGAAAATCATGTGCTAAGCTTTGGCTTGATCAGTCACTGTTGTTGAAGAATGACGCAAGGTCATAATGTGAGAATGTGTAAATATGTTATGGAAGCCATGAATTATCTATACATAAATCACTTGGTCAGAAACATGAGGCACATGTCAACAATAGGTTTTTCAATTTTTTGCTAGCAAGGACAGAACTTAAGAAAGAATAATGAAGTGAAGTACTAGTAAGAGGTGAGAGAGTGGGCACTGGGAAACACACCTTGTTTACAGTTTGTAATGCATTGAAGACTTCATAATGCAGCAATAACTGAAGCAGACACACATTGTGCAGCCAACATTGCAGTGATTAATTCATCTATGCTGCAGTTAGGTCACAGGTGGTGGGGATGAATAATGACAGCCCAGAATAGGATATATGCCCAGCTTTAACAAATACAGTATACTTAATGTGTCAAAAAGAAAGCAGTGTGACTGAACATCAACCATCTCTGGCAAAGCTGGGACTCTCCCTCCAACAACCTCTTGTGACATGCTGCTGCTGCTGATACTGCCAGCCCCCCGCTGGAGGTCTGTGAGGCTGTAACAAAAATTGCACATTTTAGATGTCAGATTCGCTTCCTAAGTTACTAATATTATTTTTGAACAAAGTACAACAGCAATACCTCACTACAGTTCAGTTAGCAGTATCTTCTATTGACACTATTACTTTAGGAGATTTGTTGGGTGACAATGTTAGGAAATCCAGGTAGCCAAGCCAATGAAAAACTGTTTGTAATGGAGGGGCAGAGCTATGATGATTCTGAGTCATTAAAGTGCAAGGAAAGAGTGAAATGGTCAATAAAGGGCATATGGTCTTGGATAGCAAATGCAATGGGATCTCATACTTTCCTGCCATGCTGCACTGTCATGAAAACCACTGGTACACTACACAAATGAATTGATAACACAGCATTAGGGGTATATATGACCATAGCCACTCTCTTGTTGACTATTTGAGCAAGATCAAGAAAGCCTTCACAACAAACATGCATTGTGAATAACAGTTTACTTGGGCCTGCAATCTTCACAGTACCAATCTGTTCTGTTAGTCTCACGGTAGCTCCAAATATATAAGGGGAGAGGAAAAGCTTGCTAACAAAGCAAATGAAAGCTACATGGTACAGACAGGAGGAAATAAGCTATAGAAACATGAAATATGGGAAAAAAGAAGGGATTAAAGTAGATTCAAAAAGCATGCCCAAAACCATGCACTGAGTCAGAAAGCAGGTAAAACAAAATGGTTGAACCCATTGTGGACCACTTGGTGCTGTTGGTGCTCATTTTTTAGTGCAGACCGCACTACTGGCCTGAAAAAGCATGAATGGACAGACAGGTGGATTGACCTTTGCCAGGCCTTACCCTTCCTTTTAAATACACATAAGATACCTCTAGGGTAGGCCCTAAACAGCCCATAGCACCAGGTAGAATGTATTAAAAAAAGTTAGACATGTACTTTTATGCTTTACATGTTCTGGTAGTGAAAACGTCTTTAATTTATTTTTCACTACTGCAAGGCCTACCTCACCCCTAGCATAACATTGTTTTTTCTTATTACACTAAACAAGTCATGTTTCATATGGGAGCAGGTAGACATGTCAAGTTTGGTATCTAAAGAAATCCAATTAAAAGACTCTTGGTAAAGTCAGAGCCTTCTCCTACTTCAAATCTGGCTGGAGATATGCTATAGGCCCTTAGACCAACTCTTAATTACACCTCTGAGCTGCTGAAGATTTAAACAGGACTGCTGTGCTGCTCTGCCAGGTGGACTGCTACTTCATTGCCCTGCTGACATGCTTCCTGAGTGAAGGACTGGCCTGGCTTCTTGAACCCAAGACCCTCAGAGAGACACAAAGAGCCAGTTGGCTGGCCTCCTGATCAGAAGCCTTAGAGACAGAACAGGGTTCACCCACCTTCAATCTAGCACCTAGACTCAGTCTGCTCTGAGTCTTGTCCCCCAAGTGAATCCACCCCAGTCCTGGTCCCTTGGAAGTAGACCTGATGGTGCTCTGCCAGCCGATCTGTGGTACCAGCAGACCAGACACAGAGCAATGCATCAATTCCCAAAACTCTGCATCAAAACCACAATACATTGCCTCATAAAACTCTGCACTTGAACTGCTGCACAATGCATCCTCGTGCAGGTCTATGCATTGCAAGGCCCTCATCAACAACATATTCAGTGATGAAGCATAACTCCACATGGCAAGCTATGCAGTTTCTTTGGACCCTGCTGGTGCCCAACACACCAAAACATATTCAGCACAGAACTTCAAATCGCAAGCCCCCGGTCAATGACATCCTTGGCGATGATGCAGGACCTCTCATCATTTCCTCACAGCATCCCAGAGCCTCTGCTGCATGACACATCTTCACACCTGAACCTCACTTATGCCTCAGCATCGAAACACATCCTCAACGTGGAACCTTGCAAAGCTCCACAACCAGCATTTAAGATGCTCTTGATCAGCAGGTCTCATTTTGTCCCTGAATCTGGCTCATGGTCTATCATAGTCAGTCTTAACATGTGATTTTGGCCTTTCTCACGACTTTGGCAGTCTTTCCCAAAGACTGCCATGCTGGCAGTTGCCAAAAGACCGCAGTAACGGCTGTAATCAGCTCACCCTATTACGACTCACAAAAACAAAATTGGCAGAATTCAGCCACAAATCTGACACCGCCAGGCTGCATGACGGCGGCAGAGAGGTGGTTCCACCACCTACGCCACCACACCAGAAAAAGACTGCCCTCCTTATTACGACTCACAAATCAGAACAGCGGTCTTAGCTCTGTGGTAATCCATTGGCGGTCTAGACAGCGGTGGTTGAAATGGAACCTCCACTACAACACAGGACCACATTGGGCAGTTCGAATAACCCCACACCTGATATACATACACACACCACATCCCCCCACACACGCCACTTTAAAAAACACACACACAACCCACAATCCTTTGCTACAGCAAACAACTACCATATATTGCACAACCACTCTGAAGATCGCGCACAGACATCACAGACGCCTGCACACCTCTCACGCATCACGTTTCACATAAAATCATTTTCACTTACACACACTTCACACTCACCATGTCCAGACAAAAGCACCCCTGTTTCACCGATGATGAATTTAGGACCATGGTGGACAAAATCATCAGTGTAAAGCCACAGCTGTTTGGGACACAAGTTCAGCACACGTCCATGGCAAAGAGAATGGAGTTATGGCAGAGGATCATTGACAAGCTGAACTCAGTGGGAAGCCTTCCTCACACAAGGGAGGACATATCGAAAAGGTGGCATGACCTGAGGGGGAATGTCCGGTCCATGGCGTCCAGACACCAAATCGCCCTCTTGAAGACTGGTGGTGGGGCCCCTCCTCCTCACCTGGAGATGACATGATGGGAGGAGAAAGTCTTACCGATCCTGCTCCCTGAGGGTCTCAGTGGAATCCCAGGAGGACTGGACACTGGTAAGTCACCTATAATCCTCTTGTATTAAGTATACCTACAATGCATGCATCCCTATCCCCTGCATGCCCATCCTACCCAAGACCAATCCCAAAGTCTACACTCTCAAATGCACCTAATGCATGTACATCATAAATCACTACAACTCCCACAATGCATCACCCTTTAGCCACCTAACAATGCACATTCCTCTTTTATAACTACACCTGAGTACTGAAGCATGACATATACCTAGCAGCCCCTGTAAAGTACATCAGGTAGATGTGAATAACCATTTTTTGTTATCCACAGGTGCCACTGAGAATGACATCAGTCAACCAGTGCCACATAGAACCATTCCTCGACCAGATGAAGTCCCCAGTGATGACAGCGACACAGGATGTCTGGAACTGGAAAACCTACCTGGCCCATCTGGTCTCACTGGGCAGTCTACCTTCACCAGCCTCGCCCAGGACACCATAGAGTCCCCCACAACCTCAGCTACCACAACACCTGTCGCCCAAAGCCCCCAAATCAGTGTCACCAGGTCACATCAATCCATAGTGTGTCCACTTGTACAGGGACCCGAGTCAGCACCCACCACTCAATACGATGAAGTTCGTGGTGTAAGTGGGAGTGGGCACACTGTGCCGGAGACACAGGCACAGGGGGCTAGGGCCAGTGGGAGGGCATCTAGGGGCCACAGGTTGGGGCAATCCAGAGAGCTACCTGCCCATGAGGCAATAGCACAAGTCCTGAGAATGTAGAACCAATCCAAGGACAAGATGAGCCAGATTTTAGACATGTTGGGGAAAAACCAGAAGCTGCAGAGGGAGTACCACGAGGAGGCCATGCAGGAGTGTCATGCCCTCAATGCCACCATGGCATCCATTAAAGCCTTGATGCAGGAGCTCATCACAGTCCTGCGTGAGTCCTCCACCCACCACTAGGCCCCTTCCACTAGCCATACTACTGACCAGCCCTCTACATCTGCTGTAATTAGTGGGATGTTGGCCATGCCTAAGGACTCACAAGCTACTACTGAGCCACCCTATGTAGCTGAGGAACCCCCTCGCAAACGTGGTTGCAGAGCCAGACAACCTTCAGGGACTAAAGCCAAGACCAACCCCACTGCCAGGAACCGAGCCTCTCCAGAACTCTCTACTTGTGTGCCACTGAGACACCTTGTTGACTCTCTACTGCCATAGTCCCATTTTCAAATGCCACTTGGATACTGGACCTGTGTAACATACTGCTTGTCCTAACAGACTGATGTTTTCGAACACCATGGTCCTGCTTCTTTGCACCCTTTCCTTCCCTTTGTTGTTCACAATAGATACACTTATACACAAGTTATGGTGTTTTGTGTTTAATTATTGAAATAGTGCAACAAAAGTGTGACATGTTAAACCCTTCGCTGCCAGGCCTTTTCCCCCTCCTGTGCCGAGCCTTTTTTTGGCTATTTGGAGCAGTTTGCGCTTAGGCCCTCATAACTTTTTGTTCACGTAAGCTACCCACGCCAAATTTGCGTCCTTTTTTTCCAACATCCTAGGGATTCTAGAGGTACCCAGACTTTGTGGGTTCCCCAGAAGGAGGCCAAGAAATTAGCCAAAAAACAGTGAAAATTTTGTTTTTTTAAAAAAAAAAGGAAAAATGGGCTGCAGAAGAAGGCTTGTGGTTTTTTCCCTGAAAAGGGCATCAACAAAGGGTTTGCAGTGATAAAATCACCAGCTTCCCAGCTTTCAGGAACAGGCAGACTTGAATCAGAAAACCCATTTTTTCAACACAATTTTGCCATTTTACTGGGACATACCCCATTTTTACGATTTTTTGTGCTTTCAGCCTCCTTCCAGTCAGTGACAGAAATGGGCATGAAACCAATGCTGGATCCCAGAAACCGCAACATTTCTGAAAAGTAGACAAAATTCTGAATTCAGCAAGGGGTAATTTGTGTAGATCCTACAAGGGTTTCCGACAGAAAATAACAACTGAAAAAGAAAAATATTGAAATTGAGGTGAAAAAAACATCAATTTTTCTCTAAGTTTTACTCTGTAATTTTTTCCTGTAATGTCAGATTTTCGAAAGCAATATACCGTTACGTCTGCTGGACTCTTCTGGTTGCGGGGATATATAGGGCTTGTAGGTTCATCAAGAACTCTAGGTACCCAGAGCCAATAAATGACCTGCACCCTGCAGTGGGTTTGCATTCTATGCCGGGTATACAGCAATTCATTTGCTGAAATATAAAGAGTAAAAGATAGCTATCAAGAAAACCTTTGTATTTCCAAAATGGGCACAAGATAAGGTGTTGAGAAGCAGTGGTTATTTGCACATCTCTGAATTCCAGGGTGCCCATACTAGCATGTGAATTACAGGGCATTTCTCAAAAAGATGTCTTTTTTACACACTGTCTTACATTTGGAAGGGAAAAATGTAGAGAAAGACAAGGGGCAATAACACTTGTTTTGATATTCTATGTTCCCCCAAGTCTCCCGATAAAAATGATACCTCACTTGTGTGGGTAGGCCTAGCGCCCGCGA
Organism: Pleurodeles waltl; assembly: GCF_031143425.1. Taxonomy (NCBI): domain Eukaryota; kingdom Metazoa; phylum Chordata; class Amphibia; order Caudata; family Salamandridae; genus Pleurodeles; species Pleurodeles waltl. The sequence goes on along the minus strand of NC_090438.1, from coordinate 416,551,356 downwards.
CAGGATACGCCCCAAAACACAACGTGGACACATCGCAGAAAACAGACCTGTTTTTAGCAAAGTGCCTACCTGTAGATTTTGGCCTGTAGCTCAGCCGCCACCTAGGGAAACCTACCAAACCTGTGCATGTCTGAAAACTAGAGACCTAGGGGAATCCAAGATGGGGTGACTTGTGTGGCTGGGACCAGGTTCTGTTACCCAGAATCCTTTGCAAACCTCAAAATTTGGCTAAAAAAACACATGTTCCTCACATTTCTGTGGCAGAAAGTTCTGGAATCTGAGAGGAGCCACACATTTCCTTCCACCCAGCGTTCCCCCACGTCTCCCGATAAAAATGATACCTCACTTGTGTGGGTAGGCCTAGCGCCCGCGACAGGAAACGCCCAAAAGCGCAACGTGGACACATCACAGAAAACAGACCTGTTTTTAGCAAAGTGCCTACCTGTAGATTTTGGCCTGTAGCTCAGCCGCCACCTAGGGAAACCTACCAAACCTGTGCATTTCTGAAAACTAGAGACCTAGGGGAATCCAAGATGGGGTGACTTGTGTGGCTGGGACCAGGTTCTGTTACCCAGAATCCTTTGCAAACCTCAAAATGTGGCTAAAAAAACACATGTTCCTCACATTTCTGTGGCAGAAAGTTCTGGAATCTGAGAGGAGCCAAAAATTTCCTTCCACCCAGCGTTCCCCCATGTCTCCCGATAAAAATGATACCTCACTTGTGTGGGTAGGCCTAGCGCCCACGACAGGAAACGCCCCAAAGCGCAACGTGGACACAACCAAATTTTTGAAGGAAAACAGAGGTGTTTTTTGCAAAGTGCCTACCTGTAGATTTTGGCCTGTTGCTCAGCCGCCACCTAGGGAAACCTACCAAACCTGTGCATGTTTGAAAACTAGAGACCTGTGGGAATCCAAGATGGGGTGACTTGTGTGTCTGGGACCAGGTTCTGTTACCCAGAATCCTTTGCAAACCTCAAAATGTGGCTAAAAAAACACATGTTCCTCACATTTCTGTGGCAGAAAGTTCTGGAATCTGAGAGGAGCCACAAATTTCCTTCCACCCAGCGTTCCCCCACATCTCCCGATAAAAATGATACCTCACTTGTGTGGGTAGGCCTAGTGCCCGCGACAGGAAACGCCCCAAAGCGCAACGTGGACACATCACAGAAAATAGACCTGTTTTTAGCAAAGTGCCTACCTGTGGATTTTGGCCTGTAGCTCAGCCGCCACCTAGGGAAACCTACCAAACCTTTGCATTTCTGAAAACTAGAGACCTAGGGGAATCCAAGATGGGGTGACTTGTGTGGCTGGGACCAGGTTCTGTTACCCAGAATCCTTTGCAAACCTCAAAATTTGGCTAAAAAAACACATGTTCCTCACATTTCTGTGGCAGAAAGTTCTGGAATCTGAGAGGAGCCACAAATTTCCTTCCACCCAGCGTTCCCCCACGTCTCCCGATACAAATGATACCTCCCTTGTGTGGGTAGGCCTAGCGCCCACGACAGGAAACGCCCCAAAGCGCAACGTGGACACAACCACATTTTTGAAGGAAAACAGAGGTGTTTTTTGCAAAGTGCCTACCTGTAGATTTTGGCCTGTAGCTCAGCCGCCACCTAGGGAAACCTACCAAACCTGTGCATTTCTGAAAACTAGAGACCTGGGGGAATCCAAGATGGGGTGACTTGTGTGTCTGGGACCAGGTTCTGTTACCCAGAATCCTTTGCAAACCTCAAAATGTGGCTAAAAAAACACATGTTCCTCACATTTCTGTGGCAGAAAGTTCTGGAATCTGAGAGGAGCCACAAATTTCCTTCCACCCAGCGTTCCCCCACGTCTCTCGATAAAAATGATACCTCACTTGTGTGGGTAGGCCTAGCGCCCGCGACAGGAAACGCCCCTAAGCGCAACGTGGACATATCACAGAAAATAGACCTGTTTTTAGCAAAGTGCCTACCTGTGGATTTTGGCCTGTAGCTCAGCCGCCACCTAGGGAAACCTACCAAACCTGTGCATTTCTGAAAACTAGAGACCTAGGGGAATCCAAGATGGGGTGACTTGTGTGGCTGGGACCAGGTTCTGTTACCCAGAATCCTTTGCAAACCTCAAAATGTGGCTAAAAAAACACATGTTCCTCACATTTCTGTGGCAGAAAGTTCTGGAATCTGAGAGGAGCCACAAATTTCCTTCCACCCAGAGTTCCCCCACGTCTCCCGATAAAAATAATACCTCACTTGTGTGGGTAGGCCTAGCGCCCGCGACAGGAAACGCCCCAAAGCGCAACGTGGACACATCACAGAAAACAGACCTGTTTTTAGCAAAGTGCCTACCTGTGGATTTTGGCCTGTAGCTCAGCCGCCACCTAGGGAAACCTACCAAACCTGTGCATTTCTGAAAACTAGAGACCTAGGGGAATCCAAGATGGGGTGACTTGTGTGGCTGGGACCAGGTTCTGTTACCCAGAATCCTTTAAAAACCTCAAAATTTGGCTGAAAAAACACATGTTCCTCACATTTCTGTGGCAGAAAGTTCTGGAATCTGAGAGGAGCCACAAATTTCCTTCCGCCCAGCGTTCCCCCACGTCTCCCGATAAAAATGATACCTCACTTGTGTGGATAGGCCTAGCGCCCACGACAGGAAACGCCCCAAAGCGCAACGTGGACACAACCACATTTTTGAAGGAAAACAGAGGTGTTTTTTGCAAAGTGCCTACCTGTAGATTTTGGCCTGTAGCTCAGCCGCCACCTAGGGAAACCTACCAAACCTGTGCATTTCTGAAAACTAGAGACCGGGGGGAATCCAAGATGGGGTGACTTGTGTGTCTGGGACCAGGTTCTGTTACCCAGAATCCTTTGCAAACCTCAAAATGTGGCTAAAAAAACACATGTTCCTCACATTTCTGTGGCAGAAAGTTCTGGAATCTGAGAGGAGCCACAAATTTCCTTCCACCCAGCGTTCCCCCACGTCTCTCGATAAAAATGATACCTCACTTGTGTGGGTAGGCCTAGCGCCCGCGACAGGAAACGCCCCAAAGCGCAACGTGGACACATCACAGAAAATAGACCTGTTTTTAGCAAAGTGCCTACCTGTGGATTTTGGCCTGTAGCTCAGCCGCCACCTAGGGAAACCTACCAAACCTGTGCATTTCTGAAAACTAGAGACCTAGGGGAATCCAAGATGGGGTGACTTGTGTGGCTGGGACCAGGTTCTGTTACCCAGAATCCTTTGCAAACCTCAAAATGTGGCTAAAAAAACACATGTTCCTCACATTTCTGTGGCAGAAAGTTCTGGAATCTGAGAGGAGCCACAAATTTCCTTCTACCCAGCGTTCCCCCACGTCTCCCGATAAAAATGATACCTCACTTATGTGGGTAGGCCTAGCGCCCACGACAGGAAACGCCCCAAAGCGCAACGTGGACACAACCACATTTTTGAAGGAAAACAGAGGTGTTTTTTGCAAAGTGCCTACCTGTAGATTTTGGCATGTAGCTCAGCCGCCACCTAGGGAAACCTACCAAACCTGTGCATTTCTGAAAACTAGAGACCTAGGGGAATCCAAGATGGGGTGACTTGTGTGGCTGGGACCAGGTTCTGTTACCCAGAGTCCTTTGCAAACCTCAAAATGTGGCTAAAAAAACACATGTTCCTCACATTTCTGTGGCAGAAAGTTCTGGAATCTGAGAGGAGCCACAAATTTCCTTCCACCCAGCGTTCCCCCACGTCTCCCGATAAAAATGATACCTCACTTGTGTGGGTAGGCCTAGCGCCCACGACAGGAAACGCCCCAAAGCGCAACGTGGACACAACCAAATTTTTGAAGGAAAACAGAGGTGTTTTTTGCAAAGTGCCTACCTGTAGATTTTGGCCTGTTGCTCAGCCGCCACCTAGGGAAACCTACCAAACCTGTGCATTTCTGAAAACTAGAGACCGGGGGGAATCCAAGATGGGGTGACTTGTGTGTCTGGGACCAGGTTCTGTTACCCAGAATCCTTTGCAAACCTCAAAATGTGGCTAAAAAAACACATGTTCCTCACATTTCTGTGGCAGAAAGTTCTGGAATCTGAGAGGAGCCACAAATTTCCTTCCACCCAGCGTTCCCCCACGTCTCTCGATAAAAATGATACCTCACTTGTGTGGGTAGGCCTAGCGCCCGCGACAGGAAACGCCCCAAAGCGCAACGTGGACATATCACAGAAAATAGACCTGTTTTTAGCAAAGTGCCTACCTGTGGATTTTGGCCTGTAGCTCAGCCGCCACCTAGGGAAACCTACCAAACCTGTGCATTTCTGAAAACTAGAGCCCTAGGGGAATCCAAGATGGGGTGACTTGTGTGGCTGGGACCAGGTTCTGTTACCCAGAATCCTTTGCAAACCTCAAAATGTGGCTAAAAAAACACATGTTCCTCACATTTCTGTGGCAGAAAGTTCTGGAATCTGAGAGGAGCCACAAATTTCCTTCCACCCAGCGTTCCCCCACGTCTCCCGATAAAAATGATACCTCACTTGTGTGGGTAGGCCTAGCGCCCACGACAGGAAACGCCCCAAAGCGCAACGTGGACACAACCACATTTTTGAAGGAAAACAGAGGTGTTTTTTGCAAAGTGCCTACCTGTAGATTTTGGCCTGTAGCTCAGCCGCCACCTAGGGAAACCTACCAAACCTGTGCATTTCTGAAAACTAGAGACCTGGGGGAATCCAAGATGGGGTGACTTGTGTGTCTGGGACCAGGTTCTGTTACCCAGAATCCTTTGCAAACCTCAAAATGTGGCTAAAAAAACACATGTTCCTCACATTTCTGTGGCAGAAAGTTCTGGAATCTGAGAGGAGCCACAAATTTCCTTCCACCCAGCGTTGCCCCACGTCTCTCGATAAAAATGATACCTCACTTGTGTGGGTAGGCCTAGCGCCCGCGACAGGAAACGCCCCAAAGCGCAACGTGGACATATCACAGAAAATAGACCTGTTTTTAGCAAAGTGCCTACCTGTGGATTTTGGCCTGTAGCTCAGCCGCCACCTAGGCAAACCTACCAAACCTGTGCATTTCTGAAAACTAGAGACCTAGGGGAATCCAAGATGGGGTGACTTGTGTGGCTGGGACCAGGTTCTGTTATCCAGAATCCTTTGCAAACCTCAAAATGTGGCTAAAAAAACACATGTTCCTCACATTTCTGTGGCAGAAAGTTCTGGAATCTGAGGAGCCACAAATTTCCTTCCACCCAGCGTTCCCCCACGTCTCCCGATAAAAATAATACCTCACTTGTGTGGGTAGGCCTAGCGCTCGCGACAGGAAATGGCCCAAAACACAACGTGGACACATCACATTTTTTCATAGAAAACATTGCCTACGTGTGGATTTTGGCCTCTAGCTCAGCCGGCACCTGGGGAAACCTAGCAAACTAGCGCATTTATGAAAACTAGAGACCTAGGGGAATCCAAGATGGGGTGATTTGCGGGGCTCTGACCAGGTTCTGTTACCCAGAATCCTTTGCAAACATCAAAATCTGGTCAAAAAACACTTTTTCCACTCATTTCGGTGACAGAAAGTTCTGGAATCTGAGAGGAGCCACAAATTTCCTTCCACCCAGCGTTCCCCTAAGTCTCTCCATAAAAATGGTACCTCATTTGTGTGGGTAGGCCTAGCGCCCACGAAAGGAAATGGCCCAAAACACAACGTGGACACAACATATTTTTTCACAGAAAACAGAGGTGTTTTTTGCAAAGTGCCTACATGTGGATTTTGGCCTCTAGCTCAGCCGGCCCCAGGGGGGGGGGGAAATGCCCTAAAATAAATTTGACCCCCCACCCCCCCAAACCCCCCCTGCCCAGGTGCGACCCTTGCCTACGGGGTCGCTACCCCTGCGTGACATTGGCGCCAAAAAACAAATTCCCGGTGCCTAGTGGTTTCTGCCCCCTTGGGGCAGATTGACCTAAAATCGACCAATCTGCCCCCAAGGGGGGCAGAAATGGTCTAAATACAATTTGCCCCCCAGGGGAGCGACCCTTGCCTGATGGGTCGCTGCCCATCTCGAAAAAAAAAAAAAAAAAAAATTTGCCCTGGCGCCTAGAGGTTTCTGCCCCCCCTGGGGGTAGATCGGCCTAATACCAATAGGGCGATCTGCCCCCAGGGGGGGCAGAGATGGCCTAAAATAATTTAGCCCCCCCCACCCCCCCCGGGGAGCGACCCTTGACTACAAGGTCGCTCCCCTTGTGTGACGGCGCAAAAAAAAGATCCCTGGTGCCTAGTGGTTTCTGCCCCCCTTGGTGGCAGATTGACCTAAAATCGGCCGATCTGCCCCCAAAGCGGGCAGAAATGGCCTAAATACATTTTGCCCCTCCAGGGGAGCGACCCTTGTCCAAGGGGGTCGCTCCCCATCTGTAAAACAGAAAAACAAAAAAATCCCTGGTGCCTAGTGGTTTCTGCCCCCCTTGGGGGCAGATCAGCCGAATCAAAATAGGCTGATCTACCCCCCCCCAGGGGGGCAGAAATGGCCTAAAATAATCCCCCCCCCCCAGGGAGCGACCCTTGCCTAAGGGGTCACTTCCCTTGCATGAAATTCACGCAAAAAATGTCTAATGGTTTCTGCCCCCCTTGGGGGCAGATTGGCCTCATCAAAATAGGCCAATCTGCCCCCAAGGGGGGCAGAAATAGCCTAAATATATAAATATATAAATATATAATATATATATATATAAATAAATAGCCTAAATATAATTTGCCCCCTAGGGGAGCGACCCTTGCCTAAGGGGTCGCTCCCCACCTAAAAAAAAAAGAAAACATAACAAAAATAAAAAAAATAAAAAAGATCCCTGGTGCCTAGAGGTTTCTGCCCCCCCTGGGGGCAGATCGGCCTAATAATAGGCCGATCTGTCCCCAGGGGGGGCAGAAAAGGCCTTCCCAAAAAAATGCCCCCCCTGGGAGCGACCCTTGCCAAAGGGGTCGCTCCCGTTGCGTGAAATTCGCGCGCGAAAACAAACTCCCTGGTGTCTAATGGTTTCTGCCCCCCTTGGGGGCAGATTGGCCTCATCAAAATAGGCCAATCTGCGCCCAAGGGGGGCAGAAGTGGCCTAAATATATATTGCCCCGTAGGGGAGCGACCCTTGCCTAAGGGATCGCTCCCCACCTAAAAAAAAAAGAAATCATAACAAAAAAAAAAAAAAAAAAAAAAGGTCCCTCGTGCCTAGAGGTTTCTGCCCCCACCGGGGGCAGATCAGCCTAATAATAGGCCAATCTGCCCCCAGGGGGGGCGGAAAAGGCCTTCCTAAAAAAATGCCCCCCCGGGAGCGACCCTTGCCCAAGGGGTCGCTCCCTTTTGCCAATTTCACTGAAAAAAAAAAAAAATCCCTGGTGTCTAGTGGGGTTTCAAAAGCCGGATTGCAAGCAATCCGGCTTTTGAAACCTGTGAGAGACTTCAAAGGGAAGGAAATACATTTCCTTCCCTTTGAAGCCTCTCGGGGCCTCCCCCATGGGATTGAAAAAGAAATGCAAAAGCATTTCTTTTTCAATCGCGCTGGAAGCTCTGCTTCCAGTGCGATGGGGGAGACCCTGTGACTAATCAGCGCGCGCTCGCGCGCTGACATCACAGGGGGGGTTGGGGGGGGTCGGGGGTGGGAGGGGAAGTGCTTCCCCTTCCATCCCTGACTTGGGGGGGTGGGGGGGAACCCCACAGAGGGAGCGAGAGCGCTCCCTCTGGGCTCTGTGCACAGGACGTAATGGTTACGTCCTGGGCACAGCAGCACTTTGCCTCAGGACGTAACTATTACGTCCTGGGCACAGAAGGGGTTAAAGAAAGTGACTAATAATATACAGTGAATGTGTGAATGTATCATACTGACAAATGGTTGTCCTGCTGCAAAGTCAGTGTCCACACATCCCTGGGTCCTCAGAGAGGGAAAAGTAGTCAAATACTAGATAGTAAAGAAGGTACATCACATATCAGTAGCACAGTTGTCAACAGTTTGTACCTGCAAATTATGATGGTTAAACCCATTACAAAGTAGATTTGCACATAGATAGCCAATCCAATGCTATTGAACACATGACCTCAATCCTGTTCAGGTAATATGAGACAAGATAATCAATGCATCTAACAGTAATGTACAACACAGCTCACACCTTTGAATGCAAAGGCTATACATCAATTGAAGATACAATAAGCAGCAACCTATGCACATTAAAATATGTATCAGAATATAGTAGTCGCAAATGTGTAAATAAGTAGCTAAGATAGGTGAAGTATATGCAACGCAGACAGATGAACTAGATGACATCAAGGTGGGACTGTTGACCTACTTGACAGAACTTTCTTGTATGCACTCATCTGATACCCAAATGAGACCAAAACCTACTCACATCAGAGATTGATAACAATTTACACCCAGCCTTTACTCCAGCATGAGACATGGTATATGTAGAGATGTACCTACCAGAATATTAGCTGAAGTACCGCTGGGAGAGCTGTGTTCTTGTGACTACATCTTCCTCGTCCCCATCTTTGTCACTCAGATTTTCTCCCTCTTCTGCTACCAGATTGTCCCTAACTCCTTCCTCCTCCAGCAACGGAATATTCATCCTTAGTGCCAGATTGTGGAGCATGCAGCAGACCACCACAATCTAGCACACCTTCTGTGGTGAGTACTGCAGGTAACCCCCAGAGATGTGCAGACATCTGAAACTTGCCTTTAGCAGACCAAGGGGGTCATTCTGACCCTGGCGGTCCATGACCGCCATGGCGGAGGGCGGCGGAAGCACCGCCAACAGGCTGGCGGTGCTTCCTGGGCGATTCTGACCGTGGTGGTAAAGCCGCGGTCAGAAAAGGGGAGCCGGCGGTTTCCCGCCGGTTTCCCACTGGCCCAGGGTATCCGCCATGGCGGCGCTGCTTGCAGCACCGCCATGGGGATTCCGACCGCCTTCCCGCCAGCCTGTTTCTGGCGGTGTCCACCGCCAGAACCAGGATGGCGGGAACGGGTGCCGTGGGGCCCCTGGGGGCCCCTGCACTGCCCATGCCATTGGCATGGGCAGTGCAGAGGCCCCCTAACAGGGCCCCACAAAGATTTTCACTGTCTGCTTTGCAGACAGTGAAAATCGCGACGGGTGCCACTGCACCCGTCGCACCCCTGCAACTCCGCCGGCTCCATTCTGAGCCGGCTTCATTGTTGAAGGGGCTTTCCCGCTGGGCCGGCCGGCGGTCTTCTGGCGGTCGCCCGCCGGCCTCGCGGGAAAGCCAGAATGGCCGCCGCGGTCTTTTGAAGGCAGAGCGGTCTTTCGGCGGGAACCGCTTGGCGGGCGGCGACCGCCGACCGCCGCGGTCAGAATGACCGCCCAAATGTCCTTTCTATCACCCTTCTTGTCCCCCCATGAGCGTCATTGTACTGTTCTTCAGCCCTTGTCCTTGGATTCCTCACCGGTGTCAGTAGCCACGAGAGATACGGATAACCTGAATCACCTGTGGATAGAGGAAACAAACATTTATAATCCAATATGTTATATACAGACTGAGTAGGAAGGCTGGGGTAACAGTAATTTCACAAACACTCATCATACTCACAGATGAGGTAGGCTCTCCCTCTTTGTAGAAGTGCCATCAATCGTGGGAAACTGCTATTCCTGAGGATGTAGGAATCATGTACAGACCCAGGAAACTTTTCAGTCACCTGGGAGATGTACTGGTGTGCTAAGCAGACCATCTGGACATTAATAGAGTGAAAGCTCTTACGTTTTCCATACACTTGCTCATTATCCATGGGTGGTATTAATGCAATGTGGGTGCCATCAATAGCCCCAATCTCATGGGGATATGTCTCACTACATAGAATTCAGCCTTCGCACTGGCTAAATCTAGAGTATGAGGAAATTTAATGTAGCTTTCCACATGTTTTAGTAAGGCAGACAAGACATTCCTCAACACATTGCTGAACATTGGTTGAGCCATACCTGTTAACATCCCCGCTATCCTCTGGAATGAGCCAGTAGCCAAGGAGTGGAGGACGGATAGCACCTGCTCAGTTGGAGGAATACCTGTAGGTTGTTGAATGGCTGGCAGCCGATCATACTGCAACTGGGCACACAGGTCCCTGATTGTAGCACGGTTCAGACAATAGTTGGAGATGATGTGGTGTTCTTCCATCGTTGCTAAGTCAACCAAGGGCTGGTACACCCTCCACAGTAGTCAGTATCTACACATGGCAAACAACACAAGAGTGACAACAATTACATTTCATGCATCCTACTTCATGGTCACAAATGCAGGATGAACATCACAGCTGCTACCACTGTTTGCATACAAAGCGGACTTCAAAGTGCAGGGCTGTTATAATACGTATGTATTTTGCAGAGACATCTGGGTACATAGGATTACATCAGAAAGATGGATGTCTGTCAATGCTAGTGTACAGTCACCATCATTATGTTTGTTTTCATCAATATGTCATAATGTCATCATCTGATTCTGTGGACTGTCAAAGTTTATACTGCCTGATTGTTTTATACATATTCCTACACCGTAACTTATTTCATGTCCATAATGAAAAAGATTAGTTATGCTTTTTTATCATGTTTTATTAATAGTAATAGTGTAAAATGGCTGCTGCCTGTCCTGTATGCAGAGGACAGATGACAGTGAGCTTGTTCCGCCGGCATATGCGGTAGGCAGCCAGAACAGCCATGCAACTCCTCATTGGTTAACATTAATGTCTATGGCATACAGGGACCAATGACAATTACCACCGGTGGTGACGGTGCACACCGATGCGCCATGACATCCATTTTCTACACTGTATCTCACTTGGCTCTTGACTCTCCAGTCACCAAGACCGTCACTAAGGGTGCTGCTGTGTTGTGTTCTTGGGAGTCATGATGGCGCGTGTTACAGGGGATAGGGCCCCTGACTTCACTACAGAAGAACTCCAGAAACTTGTGGATGGGGTCCTACCCCAGTACATAAAGCTGTATTGGGCTCCAGAACAGCAGGTAGGTTGCATTATGGTATGTTTGTTGCTAAATGGGCATGTAAGAGTGTATGCAGGATACTCAACTGTAAGGTGTAGCTTCGGATATGACTGCTGGAAATGTTGTGCAAATGTGAAGTCGTATATGATCATGATATATTAACAGTTTGTAGGCCTAAGAATGTCGTAGGTTGTTGGATCTACATAATGCGCCTTTCCTTCTGTGTCTTCCATTCAGCTAAGCGCCCATCAAAAGAAAGGGTTGTGGAAAGCCATCACCAAGGAAGTACGGACCCTGGGGTCCATACCGGGTGGAGCACGCACTTCAGGAAGTGGTGGGACGACCTGAGACGCTGGGCCCGGAAGACTGCAGAGGCCCAGACGGGGATGGTCTCCCAACTAGGCAGGGGTGCCCACCAGACCCCCCTAATGGCCTGCATACCGGCGGTGGCCTACCCGGAGTTGGATGGGCGCTTGAGGGCAACACAGCAGCCACAGGGGGTGAGTGATATAGTACATGTCCTGTACAGTTTGCAATGGACTGGATGGGTGTGTTAGCCAAGGGATCAACGATGTAAACTGTAGGTATGGCAGTTAATGTAGGTAGGATACAGTTGTGATGTAAGTATTAGTGGCTGTGGTAGGTAAGTATCTGTGCAACAGGTTGCCATGGCATATGTAAGGTGCCAAATTGTAGGATATGATAGGGATATTCTGAATCTTAAGTTGGTTACAGTACCTATCTATTCATATCCATTAAGGGTGACACAGGTAGATATGACACTGTACAAATGTCACTTATTGACTGACCTTTCTAATAATCCTGTATACTAGGGCCATGACAGTGTAGAGTAGTACCTGAGTGTTGGTATAGAGGTTTTTGATTGGGTATACACATTAACTGTATGCACAGTAGGTTTGTAGATATGTCTATTGAAGGTGTAGTGGGTGAATTCCTGAATTTCAAATGATTAATGTTGTTGATTTGTTCAAATGTGCAAAGGGTATTTGTATTGACCCTATGCTCCCATCTTTTTCACCCCGCCCCTCCCTTTTGTTCTGTCTTATCCTTGTGTGTATTAGCATCAGCAGGCAAAGGATTATGGGCACCAGCGAGTAGTGAGGCTGCAGCCCACAGGACCCAGGAGGCAGAGTCCACCGAAGCCGAGGGGACCAGTGGGTTGAATGGCAATGGGAGCACCATTGGGGAGACTGGAGCAGACACAACCAGATTACTCCTCCGATGGAAGCTCCCTGGTGGTGGCAGAACCTCCTGGGACCAGCCCAGCACTATCCTTGTCAACCATCCCCCTTACCAGCACCACCCTCCAAGTAGTTCTCCACCTTGTTGCCTGTGCCTGCTCACCCAGGAGGGTGGACATCTCCTTTGCCACAGGCACCTCAGCCCCTGCCCCAGTCAGCCCTGCTGCCCTCAATACTGAGGCTATTGACCTTCTGAGGTCCATCTCTGTAGGGCAGTCAACCATCATGAATGCCATCCAGGGCCTGGCATCCAAGATGCAGCAGAGTAATGACCACCTGGAGGGCATTCACTGTGCCTTTGGTGGCCTACAGAGATAATTTCAGGCTCTGGCCTCTTCAGTGATAGCAGCCAGTGACACTACTACTTCAGTCTTCCCTCCTGCCACCTGTGCCTCATCCCAGACCCCTCTCCCAGCCAAGCCAGACATACAGTCAAGCACTCACCTAAAGCTACAGACAAGGTACGCAAAGACAAACACAGGCACCACAAATCGTGTCACAATCATGCACACACTCACTACACAAAGGCAGACACAACATCAGCCACTATCTTCCCTGTCAACCCAGCACGCCCTCCCATACAGTCATATCACCACTCACACCTGCCAGCACTGCATCCTCACTCCGACCTCCTGTCACCATTTCTGTGTTGCCCTCAGTCACCACAACAGCAGACACTCATATCTGAACCCCATGCACCACATCCGCACTCATGACTCCCTCACCAGGCCAAGTCCCTCCACCTCCAAGTCTTCACATGACCCCCTTCTACCTCTGCTGCCCCTCCACCTGCCAAAAAGCCTCCCCCTCTCCCCAAAAAATCACCTGCCCCTAATCATAAGTCCAAAGCCCCCTCCCCTCTTTCCAAATCAAAGGTAAAGCCCCCACACCCTCCCAAACCAAAGCCAAAGGCCCCCCCAAAGAAAAAAAAGCCCAAGGACCCCCTTCCTAAACCCCCACCCACATACCCTTGAGGTACTTGCCTGCCCCATTGATGCCCCGTCCTTGTGGAGGCCATTAGGCTGTCAGGAGTCAAGTAGGGGCCTTTGCCAGGCATACTGTGCCTTAAAGATGTTTGTATATTGTATTGGCCTTGTCACTTTTTTAATTTATATAAATCTGTCCAACAGATTTCTTGTTGGTATTCGTACAATACATTTGCTGAGTCTTTTTGTTTATAGTTTAGATTCCATACATCTATTATGTGCTGTACAATGTGCATCTCTATGCATTTTTTTATTCAAGATCACTGTTATTTCTTGTATTTGTCCATTGTCTGTTTTGTTGTGTATTTTTATTGGTTTGAGAGTCTCAGCTTGTTTGATGATATTGGTGTGGTTGTGTAGTTTTGATCCGGGTTGTGTGTATGTGACGTGTGTGGTTGGAGAGGCTGTGCTTTGTGTGTGTGTGTGTGTGTCTTGGAATGGGTGTTGTGTAACGTGTGTAAACATGTGTGAGCATGTGTGAGTGTTGGAGTCCGTGCATGATGTGTGTGGGTGTGTAACTCTCTCCTTCAAGGTGGCTTTCCATGGCTTCTGCAGAGTCGTCTGTGTCCCTGGAGGTGAGTGGGTTCTTTTAAACTTGCTGTTTACACCAGGCTTTGGGTGGCGGTCGTACCGCCCCAGAAATTGTAGCGGTTTGCAGAGTCCTAACAAGGTGGGTGGTGCAGTGGTTGCCACCGTGCTAGAGATGGCAACCGCCGCTTTTGCCGGTCAGGCCGCATTGGCGGTACTTGTGGCAATCTGGCAATCTTTCAGTGGGAAGACTGCCATGATTATAATATGGTGGTCTGCACTGCCGGCCTGGTGGTGGTCCGACCGCCATCGCCGGCGTGGCGGTACCATGACCACCAAAGTCGGAATGAGGGCCTATGACCCGGTCCAGTGCAACTAGCTAACCATAGTTGATGTTTTATGCTTTTACGCATTATTTTTACTCAATCTTTCAAAATTGCTCATCTCTGGCTGTACTGATTGGATTTGTGTTGTTTTAGTCTCAAATAATGTATTAATTTTAACTCTAGTTTTCTAAATTGGAGTGGGATTTTTCTTCTGTTGTATTTTCCACTTCATTACTGGTTGAAGTGCGGCAATCATACTTTACACATTGCCTCTAAGTTAAGTCTGACTTCTTTTTGCCAGGCTACAAGAGGGTGAAGCACAGGTTAATTTGGGCTTTACTTGTGACTTGATGGATGGAATGCTTGAACTAATCTCAGCCACTGGTAAATATTAGGGGCCAAATCTCAATCCATTGATCTTTGGCACACAATGGGGGTCATTCTGACCCCCGCGGGCGGCGGAAGCCGCCCGCCTGGCGGGAACCGCCAGAAGACCGTACCGCGGTCAAAGGCCCACGGCGGTCATTCTGACTTTCCCGCTGGGCTGGCGGGCGACCGCCAAAAGGCCGCCCGCCCGCCCAGCGGGAAAGCACCAGCAACGAGGAAGCCGGCTCCGAATGAAGCCGGCGGAGTTGCTGGTGTGCGACGGGTGCAGTTGCTTGGCAGACACTGAAAATCTTAATGGGGCCCTGTTAGGGGGCCCACGACACCCGTTCCCGCCATCCTGTTTCTGGCGGTGAAAACCGCCAGAAACAGGATGGCGGGAAGGGGGTCGGAATCCCCATGGTGGTGCTGCTTGCAGCGCCGCCGTGGAGGATTCCCTGGGGCCGCCAGCCTGTTGGCGGTGCTTCCGCGGTCGTTGGCCCTGGCGGTCCATGACCGCCAGGGTCAGAATGACCCCCAATGTCATCTCAGTTTAGACCCAGCTATACGCGAATCAGTTTTGACCCTGCTCCAATGGGAAGAGTCCAGCCCGAACTGACAGGCCAGGTCCTCCCTGAACCCGAAAACAAACAACACAGTACTGGTTTCACCATTGTTATAAGCTCATCGGCCAGATACAGCTTGGTTCCAGTGATGCAATTTGCACATGCCCACCTCTGAGTATATCTGTCTCAATTAGTGAGGCATATTATAGTATACATAAAGTAATGGATGGAATGTTTATGCATGTAAATGGCTTATGGAAAACTTTATTGTGGTGGGAGCTGCTCAGCCTTTGCCACTATAAAAGAAAACTCCTGAAGCCACAACTCTGCTTTTGATCTCAAGAAGCACACATTGGCATGCTCCTTGTGAAAAAACACTGTTCTATCACCAGGGTCACTGGAATTATGCAGCAATAAAACACCCAATTTAGGACAGAGTTGACTAAATTATGCAGCAAGAAAAGGCAAATTATGTGGCATAATGTTGCACATTTTCTTTTACAGTATTACATCAAAATGTTGTGATTTCAAGACATGACACCTCTGCCTGGGCAAAGATTTAACCTCATTAGAACCAGTATGGCAACCAAATACAGAAACAGTCAAGCTTTGTGCAGAGTCTTTCGCTGCATGCAAACATGTTTTGTAACTTTTGATCTGTTTGAGATTATTTTTTAAAGAAACCCCCCTTCCTTAACTAAAATGTTACCACGTAAGTACAGTGTGACTCTTTTATTTTTATATGTGTCCGTATTTACCCTGGGGAGTGCAATTGCCCCATCAGGGAAGAAACACACATTTATTAAAAAAGCCTTCAGGTCTGAACCCCATCTACATATTTTTATAGGTTTTTTGGAAATATGTGTTTTCCCCAGGTGGGCCTTGAACAATCCCTCAACAAAAAGTGGCCCAATAGTACATTGGCCCATATGTCAAGAGGTCGACCCTGTGACAATTTTACCTTTTTTCTTTAAATAAATGACCCCCAGTGAGGTTCAACCCATATCCTCAGAGCTGACCCCCACCTACCTTTCTATTATTTGTTTTTTGGAAATGTGTTTTTTTTTTCACCTGGGTGGCACGATCACTGCAGGGAAAACACACATTCCCAAACAAAATGAGGGCCCAAAGGGGGTCAGCCCATAAATTAGCAATGCCAACCCTCTCACAATTTCACTTATTATTCTTATTTTTATCTTTTTTACTTCCCTTATGGGGTGCAATCGTGCACTAAAGAAAATAGCAATGTATCTTTTTTAATGTTCCCTCCAGGGTGTCGGCACATGAACCACAAGGGCTGAATCCCCCCACTGCTGGTCCCTGGTGGCCTAGTGAGTTTACTGACTGTGGCTGTAGCATGATGGTGATCGATAGGCAGGACTCTACCTTTTTAACGAGCCTTCCCTGAAATCAGGGCAGGCTGTTTTTACTATGTTATCCCCACTGGAGTAGAAAACAGAACTCACTTGCTCCCGGTAGCTGTTCTGGTGGGAATATGTGACATCAGTGTGGCTAGCAATGCTGTGACATTATGGATGGGTCAGGGGGCTGACACTGAAGTGATTCCACATCTCCCTCAGCTCAACATGAGTAGTGGGAGACACAACCGTTGTTGTCATAAGGAAAATGAAAAAAAGTGAAAGGATCCAGGTGTTTTCCTTGCTACAAAGCAGTTATTGGGAACTAAATGCACACACAAATCAAGTTTTGAAACCAATAATGTGAATTAATCAAAATAACAATTCAGGAGCACATTGCTAAGGGACTTACTCAAATGAGCTAGCTTTATGACAGTGTGATAAGTATTTTTGGTAGGAATGACACTCTCTTCCTTTGTTTCTTTCTAATATAATTACAGAAGACTGTAATTTCTCATGAGGCCAACCCTTACAAGGGAAAATCTATATCTTTCAGTAACTCCTCGTCTTGTTTAATACCATTCATCCAGCATTCATTGGTGAAACTGTCCTCACACTATTTTTGAAAATCATCCAAAGTTGCTACTACGCACTCCTCAATCAGGTCTGACTTGATTTTAAGTGCGAAATCAAGTAATCTTGACATTCAGTCAGCTATCTCTTAGCAAGAACCTAAAATGTAATTAGCACAAAAATGTATTCATAGATTTTAGATACAATCTTAACTAGGAGAGCAGAGGTTTCACTTGTACCGTTACTATTGAGCAAGGACCACAGTTTGTAATCAGTTTTTATAGTAAACATTTTCCCCCATAAATAAGTCTCAAAATGTACAACAGCCCAAGTACAGTCTAACACTTCTCTTCCAATAGCAGAAAATCTACTTTCTGAACTAGAAGGAGGTCTTGAAGAAAAGGCTACAATACCTTCACATCCTTTTGATTCAAAATTGCATCAAGACCTTCTGAACTCAAACTACCATACAAAATACAGTGATGTTTGTGATTGAAAATGGACAGCAGTGAAACATTCAAAATAAAAGCAACTGATGATCATGTAACCAAATGAACTGCTACATCTGAAGTAATTTCCTAAGTGGTAAAGTCATCTGGGGGACTGTGTTAACTAATCTGTAATTAAATTAACATAACCCAAGGTAAGACCTTAATTAAACTTTATCAGTGGGTGCTGGTGTGGACTAATTTACATGAAACAAATTTTGTTTAGCCAAAAGAATCATTCTTCAGGAATAACATGCACCAAATACTTAACTTCCTTAGTAAGGCATTTACATTTTCCTTTGTCATGTAAATGTTTAAAAACTTTGGATAGTGTAAGATTGTGCAGTTCAATAGTGTCAGTATACATGAAAATGTTGAATTGAAATGTGATAACAGCCCCAAGACCATTTAGAGACAAAAGCATTAGTTTCCGAAAGACAGATGCAGCAGATGACATACAAAAATACATTCTGGTGTAATGAAACACCAGAACAGGAGTCATGAATGTGCTTAAAGGTCAGCACCCTTTTTCTAACTTGATTTTATGACATCCAGTTTTCAGATCAAGAGACTCAACTAATTAGACTCCTTCAAACTGCACTAGTAACTCCTGAATTTTGGGAAGTGAGTGACAATTTACAGTAATTTGTTACACAACCTCAAAGCTGCACAAAGTCTTAAAGAGCTAGATTTCTTCCTGACTATTGGAGAAACGAAATTAGATGATACAACTGCTTCTTAAACATGTTCCTCTTGTAACTGCTTAAGTAATAAACTGAGATCATTTCTGGTACTTCAGGCAACATCTCTTAGTTTGTGCCTAGCAGGAGATGCATAAGCTTTTTATTCAATCTTATGGGTAAACCCTTTGGCCACACTCTATTCTGTGCCAAAGCATCCATCTTTGTTCTAAGAAATAATACCCTGAATACCATGTTTATGGTCATGCAGCAAAATGATAAATTTGACAAAGGATCTAAAATTAGTCTCAAATTTCATAGTGTTGTCAACCTAGAACATGTTGACCATTCTTCGCCACATATATCTTCCTAAGGTGGTGCAAGAACAAATACAATTAGCAGCAACAAAATCACCTAAAATGTTAATGGTTGACATTAATGATTTCCATAACCCTAACCTTTACTATCATTCCTTTCTAAATTCCTATCTCTCCACTATTTCTTGAAGAACACATCAGAAATCAAATAAACAGTGAACCAGAATGAACCAACATAACAGGTTTGAGTCCATCAATCATGAGTTTGCAGTTGGGAGATTTGCATGGATCCACGTCGACAGCAGACAAATCATTATTACTGCTATCTACAACAAGAATATATTTATTCTTTTCCGTTCTGAATGTCAACTGATAGGGCGTTTATGTTCTGTCAAGGCTTGCACATTTTAGAAAAATACCCTACTTCACCAAATTTGAAACACTGTAAAGTGCAGAACAATCTGATTCATTGAAATGTCATTCAGAACCACATCTAGACCATTTTTTGTATTGTTGCTATAAACAGACTTTTTGGTTGTGTTTGTCTTTTGATTAAATTGTGCACAATTATCACCTCTCTGTGGCTCTCTTTTTCCTAGTTTAACTCTTAAAAAATGTAACAGATTTTTCAATACCTTTGGCAACTTCATTAACATGCCATAAAAGATATATTGTTATATTAGAGAAGTTGTTCCTGAAGATTCTTATTATGACAACACATTGTTACCTAATCACATATGTTAGACCTGTCAGCCTTAGGGTGTTTTTTCCCCAAACAGCTTGCCTATTTTTTGCTGGATGTTAGCTTCTGTTGGCCTTCAAACTCTGTGCACTTAATCACTGCTTACCAGTGTTAAAGTGCTTTTGCTCACTCCCCTTCACATGGTTTGATTGGTATATACCTAATTGCGGCTGCAGCACTTATTGTGCCACCCACCAAAGGCATTCTAAACTGTGTCCCAAGCTTGCTATTGCAGCCTGACTGCAGTGTCACGCTGGCAGGTCGATTTAGCATTTAAACCCCTTTACCAAGCCTTAAACTCCCTTTTTATTACATAAAAGGTAGCTCTAAGGTAGGCCCTGGGTAGCCCATTGGCAGGGTGTTGTGTATTTAAAAGGTAGGATATGTATCCTTAAAATTACATGTCCTGGTAATGGAAAACCCCCAAATTCACTTTTTACTACAGTGAGGCCTACCCCTCCCATAGGATAGCATTGAGGATTCCTTATTACATTTATTAAGCTTTAATTCATAAATGAGAGGAGGTACATATGTCATATTTGATACCTATGAAAATGCATTGGTAAACTCTTTAATAGTAAAGCCAGATTTTTCATTACAATTTCGAAAATGCCACTTTTAGAATGTTGACTTTTTCTTGTCCTTAGCCCTTTGTGTCTGTACACTCTCTTTGGTCAAATGACTGGGTATAACTGACCGACTTTATGAACTCCCCCCAGTTGTCTCACAATAGTAAGATGAGGTGTGCCTCAATGGGCCATCAACTGGCAGGTTGGGGTGGTGCCGAGCACAGCCCACTTGCACCTGAATAGGCTATGTCCTGTCTCTTCACAAAAGGCTTATCGGCTCTGTATTGTTACTGCAGCCAGCTTGGAGCCAGGTTGGGGAAGCAGGGTGATCAATGCACTTCAAGGAAGGACACCAGGGTATAAAAATAGGACCTCCAGACCCGCTCTTCAGTTCACTGCTGGACTCCCAGAAGGACTCCCAGAGGAATGCCTGTTATTGTGACCTGCTGTGCACTCTGCCAGACTGCTGCTGTACCTGGAATGACTGCTTTGCTGCCTGAAACCCTCAGAGGGCACATCTGCTGTTTTGCACTGCACCCAGGACTACCAGAAGTGACTCCAAGGGCTAAGTTGCTCCTGTTCAGAGCCACAGGAACATTACAGCTCCCATCATCTTGATCCCGCACTTGGAACTAGCCTGAGTGAGCCTTAAACCCCCAGGAGGTCTCCATACACTCCTGGACCCTTGATTGTGATGCATAAGGTGCCCAAATGGTAGTTTTCCAAAACCTAGAACTTAGACAAAATTTGCAAAAAAAGTGCCTTGAGAACTAGGAGGAGACTGGGACTAACCTGATCACCTTTTCGCCCGAAGTGCTTTGCCATTTAGATCGCAATTGTGGTTTCTACATCTACAGTCTTTTAAGCAGCAGCACATCTGTTTCAGTGGTCTTTCGCTAAAGGGGTATCCAACCTCATGGTAATGTCTTACTCTACAGCCCTCGTGTTAACTCACTAGAGATTTTTGACTTCCATTTTGGAGACTAAATTCAAAGGTAACAATCTTTACTATGGCTTCACTCCACAGCTATTCAATGACAATGCTCCCTCCAGGGACACTCTCCAGCTTTGCCCCACTAAACTTCTAACTTCTCAGACATTTTTCTTCAAAAAGTCTGAAGGTAAGCACTGACCGGGCCCAATCCATATCTTGCATTCAAACCATGCCACATCATGGTCGGCCTTAACTTTTGACTTTGTCCGCAGTTGGTGCGTTTTTCAACCTTAAACTTCAAATTTCATAACTATGGTTCTACTAATTGGATTTCCTTTGTTTTGGTGTTGATTTATTAAAATTCATCTTTTTTTCTAAATTAGTTTGGTATTTTTCATATGTTATGCTTTCACTTTATTACTGTTTGTGTGCTGCATACATATATTACACATTGTCTCTAAGCCTGACTGCTTTAGTGCCAAAATGAGAATTATCTGCTTTTTTCTCTGTGTTTTCAAGGTTTAGCTCTTCTTTTTTGCTAGTGTTTCGGTATGTGTCCTATTCTTTATATGATTGATAAATCTGGGTAGATTTGATAGCCCCTTTGAGTGAATGTTCTTTGCTCTATAGCTACTTAAAATAAATAAGTAATCAAAGAAAATTAGTTGTAAGCCACTTATATCAAGATTGTACCTGACTTTGGGTTGACATGAACATCAATGTGGTGTAAACAGTATTAGGTCTACATCCATCTTCACGTTGTCTTTTGCAGCAGGCTTATCTTCTTTACACAACAATGCAATGTAGTACGATCTGCCCATTTATATCCATGTATCATAGTGAATATCTCAAAACCACTGAATATATAAATGCTACATGGAAATAATGGGTACAATTAATAAATACCTGGTACCTGAAGATGTGATGTCTTAACTGAACTAATGCATCATTAGCTATCTGATTCTACTAGAGAAATTCCAGTCAGCTCAAGCAGGGCTTTTAATTGAGCAGGTACAACATTTATTTCAAAGCTTGTTTGGCCCAAAATGAAAGACAAAAAATGGCAGTCTTAGTACATTATTTGCAATTATGTCCAATTAATATATACTGTGGATTGCAAAGCAGAATCAATCAATCCATTTCATTGTGTGGTGTTAATTTATTTTATAATGTATGATTATTTTCTGTTTCTGTTTTTTATATTGCTTGTTTGCGTTTTGAGACTGTGCGCATTACAATGGAACAGAATCTTTAAAAACAAATGAACCAAATAGAAGTCTATCCCACAAAGCTCCACAGTGAGATGTATTTGGTATAGTCTGGAGGCAAATTAAGAAATAAAATGATAACCTGAGTGCAATGCAGCTGTTTCTCTTCTTCAGACATAACTGTTGGGTGCAAAAAATGGGTGAATTGGCAAAACAGATGAAGAGCAGAAGATATCCCTCAGGAAAGATGACAAAAAAGACAAGTACTAGTAAACACATTGTCTAACAACAAGAAGAATAACAAGGTAATAAAAAGGTATACAACAAGAGGGATAAAAAGGTAGATAATATTAAGGAATGCTCAAGAAAGCAACAGATGCCCAGTGCACAGAATCTGATTTATGGTGTGATTTTTTTTACAAACAAGAAGAGGCCTTAGAAGGAAACACAAATTAAAACATTGGAATGTTGAGAGCTCCATTGAAGACAATTGAGCAGCAGGGACATATGTAAACTGGTATAGGCCTCCACTCAACGTTGTCCTTTTTCTTTCCCCCTGCCTCTCCAAAATATGTTGAGTGGGCAGTGGAAAGTGAAAATGCAGAGCCTGTGGAGCAGGGCACACAGGAGTCTTCTCCTGTTCCTCCTCCCATAGTTCACAGTGTAACTGGAGCCACAGAAGGACGGAGGAGGAATGCTGCTCAGCTTCTGGGTCTGAATGAAAAGTAGTTTGGCCAAGTTGAGGGGTACAGCGTTGAGGCAAAGTCTTCAGAGCCACATGGGTGGGTGGGTTTCAACCACCTTGGTTTCTAAGAGGTATTTGTTTTGTTAATTAGGATATTCTAAACACATTATAATATTATTGGACATTATAAAGCCTAATATATAGGACACTTTGTACAAGTTATGCACATGCTTAAAAAAATACAAAAATAAGAGGTTTCCTCTTCAAAATCATCAAAACATTCACCGGGGTCCAAAATGTCACTCACCCAACCAACACACTCAGAAGGCCAATCTTGTGTTCTCAACATCACCAACAACAGACAGTAAACACTCATACCTCTGGACTGGACCTACCACTTTCCATTTTTTTCTCTTTGCTCAGCTCCCTACCAATAAACCAAGGTCACCTCAAAAGAGAAGACTAAACCTTCAAATTCTTAAAAAACTTCTACACATGCTCCCGAATATTTGCACTCATCTCTCACCCTTTCAATTCCATGACTGATACCAAAACCACTTCTAAACAGCTTCAGCACTTTTCTGAAACACTATTTGATTATTCATATCCCAGTTAAGACACATGTGTAAGCAAAAACTTTCAGCACCCTGGTATGCCAAAGATAGCACTGATAATCAATGATCCATCCCTCTTCTCAACATTGAGACACCTCATCAAATCAGCCCAAGCAAAGAACTACACCAACACCTTCAATGAAGGCACAAAGAAGAACATTTTTAAAGAAAATCAAGCACTTCATCAAACCCTTCTTCAAAAGAATATTACATCACAATGATTAACCATCCACAACCCAACTACCAATCCTATTACTCATTGATGTCACGCTTGTCTTTCACCCTTTAAAGCACCCTGCTGCCTTTTGGATAGGTTTGCACCAGTGAAAAAACATAGACATGCATACACCTATTCCTCACACCACAGAAAAGACAGAAGATCCAGCACATTGACAACACCAAGCATGCCGAAACCCATCCATTTCCATAGAATTCATCAATGGACAGATTTCAAAGCCCTATCTCTCACAGATTTTGCTGACATATTCAACATCCTCACAGCCATTTCTTATGAAGATACCATATTGCCCATATTCTTTATCAATGATCCTTTTGGGAAACGCTGTCTATCTCCAGTTCACTATTGGCAATCCCTCCCTCATATAAATCATCTTCCCAGAAGCTCTCAAGACTGGGCAGATCCTCCCACTCCTCAAGAAACTTACACTAAACCTTGATGACCCTGATAACTACAGTCCCATAACTCACCTACTATTCATCTGCAATATCATTGAAAAAAATGGCTACCTTTAATTCAAAGATCACACCAATGCTAATTATCTCCTGCATGACTACTAGTCTGGTTTCAGAGTATGCTGTAACACAGAGACTGCTACCATACTTGTAGAGGATGCCCTTCAGACCATAGATGAAGATGAGTTGGATACCTCAGATGCTTTAGACATAGTCAGTCATTTGTCAACCCTCATGCACACTCTGGAGTTTCACTGGCAGCGTCAATCCTACCTTTCCAGCCGCACTAGTTTGTTCACATGGGCACCTCTATGTCCCAAAAGATGCTTATCACCTGCAGAGTACCCTGGGGTTCCATGCACTCTGTCCCCTGTCATCTTCATCCCCTACATAGCACCAACTTGGTGCTCCTCTTAAAGATAGCAACATCAACACAACTTTACTGGAACATTTCCTCTGCTTCAGATATTCACCACCTCAAAAACTACGGTTACATCATCCAGACTTTAACGAGACCTCAAGCTCAACCTCCAGAATTCCTGTTATTTACCAACAGGAACAAGAATAACAACCAAGAAACAGTACAGAAATAGTACAGTGACATGAACCTTTACAGCGTCTAACCCCAACTTTCAGCAAATGTCAAGTCACTTAGATTCAATCTGGGCACTAACAACATCCTCAATGAACAAACTGCTCAAAAACAAAGATGGCTTTTAAACCATTTTTTCTATAATGAGTCTTCAGCACTCTGGTTCAAGCCTGATGAACTTCCATTGCCTTCTCTTTGGGGCCTGCACCATCTTCAAGTCCAGCTACATCATTTGCCAAATGCAAAACCATTACAAACAGCACAACCGCTTATCTTCTAGACAAGCTCACCATTTCTGATGATTATCAGAAGACTTGCAGCCATCACACCATCAAACTGCAAACTAAGAAGTGTAAAATAAGAGCACAGGCCCTTTTCCTCTTAGCACGTAGGAGATAGAACAGCATCCACATTCTGTCAGGAGTGCCCCAGACATGCTCCAATTTAGGAAAGAGCTGAGGACTCACTTCTTAAAAAAGAACACAACATCACAATGATTAATCGTCCACAACCCAGCTACCAATCCTATACTCATTGTCTGTATGCTTGTCTTTCACACTTTGAAGCACCCTGCTGCCTTTTGGATAGGTTTGCACTGCAGAAATATCACAGACATGCATACATACATAAATTGGACTGAGTCTGTGCTCCGACAATCCAAGATTGCCAGGAGAAATGTTCCTTGCTTTAGCAATAGCTATTCTTTACTAATAACAGACTTTTCTGCATAGTTGTAAAATGAATGTGAGACATGTATTAGTTCTTTTTCCGTTCTCATTCCAGCAGATTAGAAAATTATCCACTACAATCGTGGAAATAGTCTCAAAGGATCTCTTGTGTTCATTAATAGAAATTTGCACATGGTGATACTTTAAGCTGTGAATTTAGGTTATGTAGACAGATTCCCTAGCCTATGTGCTTATATTGTCTTATTTTCATACATGCTCTCCCTCCCAGAACATTTTCTACAGCCATTCATAAGCGTATGAAAGTGGGTTTATTCAATCTGATATTCGATAGTGTGAGAGATGAGATTTTTTCATAAATATTTTGTCCTTACGCAATTATATTTATATGCTAACGTATAAATTAATTTGATTATAAATTTGCACTTATGAAAATTGTGACCTACTTAATGCCCACCATCAAAAGAAAGGCCTACATTTGTTTTCTAAAGCTAAGTTAACAATGTGATAATAATATTCAGTCTCTTTAAGAGAGTGTTCTTTGCAAAAATAAATGCTGAAATAAAGTGAGTGTTTTGTGGCCTTTGTTAGGCAGAAGCAGATGCAACATCACTGTGCAATTTTATCTGTATTAAATGATTCTAGTGTATTCTGTTTCTGACTGCATTTACACAGCCGAACAGACTTCATTCATTGTATTCGCATATTTGTTTGTAGTTATGTTTCAAACATGTTTCTCCCTTGAGGAAATGGTGTGACGAGAAAATGTTTCTATATTTTGTAATCCTTATCCTGTGACATCGTATTCCGAAGGTGCCAAACAATGAGTCCACAGATGCAACTATAGAAGAGGATGTTCAAGATACAACTGTATTAGTCTGAGGTTGGTCAATGAAATAACAGCAAATAGAAATGCTCAGAGCTGACATTTTACATATTTTTGATGTCTCTTAATGTTCTGATTGGACATAATTTTCTCACCTTGTGTTTTAATCAATACAAGAGTTTAACAAGTTTCTTGTATCCTGAGTTCCAGAGATCTTACTTCTTATGATCTGTCACTATGACATTTCATGCTTTGCCAGTCAGTCTACTGACATTCTGGTGTTTTATTATTTTCTGAGTTGCTATGTCTGTTCGTTACTGAACAAATGCTTTGATGGTTTAGTAATCTTATAGTCCAAATTCTAAACCATATCCCTTACCTTGTTCCTGTTGTGATGTGGATGTCTGATGTTGCTGTCCCCCTGACTACCTTAGAGATTGGGTAAATGTATAAAGGATGTAATGTTATTTGTCTTTTGCTTTTCAGGAACCAACTACTACAATTTTAATACTGCTGCTATTTTTGATAGCGCTTTAGCTACCTGTTTTCCAAATTCATGTTACTAAATTCTTTTACATGAAGTCCAACATGTTGATGCTGATTAGTGTTTATTGAGGAGTTATTCTCATGCATGTGAATGCTCATTGATTCCTTACGATTTGTTATTCCAATGTATTTAATTTCTTTTGCTCAGATTCTATTGCTATTGTTTTGTGTAATAACCATTGAGATATTGTGTCTTTTTGCATTGATTAAGCTTAGATTCATTTGATGACTAAATCAGCCTTTATAGTTTCGATACATGTATCATTTGAGTTTAAGAATTATTTTCGTGACCTTAGCATTGTGAATAGAGGGAATTAACGTTTAACTTCTTAATAAACTGGTGTGGTTATTGATGTTCAAATTAAGTATGGTATGTTTCATTTGATTGTTTATAGCATATTTCCTATGGTGTTTTCTTTAAAGCAGATTCCGTTCGGTTCATCGACCCAGAGTATGAAATCTGCTATCTAGTCTGCTATGACTGAAATGTAGCCGAGATTTCTCCATTAACAATAGTGACACCCCAACTCTGGTTCCTACATTAAAACCACCTAGGTATTCTTAACAAACTGCAGTTCATTTTATAACCATTATAAGTTTTAAATTAGTCATGCTTTTGTAATGGAAAACCTCACAGTTGAAATGGAATATTGTGTTTTGCTTGAGTTATGGTTGTACACGACCTTTGATGTAAATTCCACAATCACAAGTTTGTGTTCTCAAACTCTAGGGAATGTAATTGTTTTTTGCAGTTTAACCAATATAATATACTTATATCCTATACAAAATCCCAGTTTTAATGGAGACAAAAACAAACCAAACACTAAACAACTATGACGCTATCTCCCATCAAATATATACTGAAACTGTTACAAGTTTTCTGGTCAGAACTAGTTGGTTAGTCCCTAATCTGTTAATTTTCTAGAGTGTTAGAAAGAGATGCTGTTAAGTGACTCTGCTGTTAAACCGGAAACGCTTGTTGCATACCATACTTATATCGAAAAGTGATGCTATTTGTAATCTAGTGCCTTCCTCTGTACAGTACTCTCTCGGTTCCATGTTACCGATCCCTACCTCTCGCAACCTGATTTTTCTACTCATCCTCATGCGTATCCAAAACACCTCAATCGTCATCTTGCCTCCTTTTCCACAACTTAAATTGTTAATATTTTATTATGACATTGCTGGCACAGTATAATCATAACATGCTGAGTTCCCACATGTGCTGGGAAGTCTGTCCACTACTAAAATAGTGAATGCAATTCATAACTTGTGTCTACAGAAGATGGTCACGATTTACAAAGGATTTTCATGTGGTTTGCGTTACTTTTTTAACACAAACCCGATGCAAAACCTTTTTGGGGGTTGTAAAACCAACACAAATTGATATTTGTATTGGTTTGTAAGGAACATTAATGCAAAAGAAAGCGCTGCTTTGCATTACTTAGGCCCTCATTTCAACATTGGCGGTAAAAACCACCTACCGCCGCAGCGATAGCCCCCAAAAGACCATCGCCGCGGCTACCATCCGTACACCATTTTAAGACCGCAGCGGGTTTTCTGCCACAAGAAGGGCGGAAATCCAGCTGTGGCCATACTGGCAGATGGCGGTATGGTGGCGCTGCTACCACCAGCAGCGGCACGCCAGTAGGTCACGCCAGGCATATTATGACAAATAATACGGCCTGTCGGTGTTCTGCCTGTGGGTGCTGCTGGCGGTAGCAGAGCCCCATCCCGTCCCCTGCCGAAAGACCCCCAGGATCCAGGTAAGTCAGGTCTCCGACAGGTGAGGGGGGTAGACGGGTTGTGTGTGCATGTATGTGTGAGTGTGTGTGTGAATGCGAGTGTGTGTGTGTAGTGTTTGCATACGTGTATGCATGTGTGTGAGTGCGTGTATGAATGTGTGTGAGTCCGTGTATAAATGTGTGTGAGTCCGTGCATGTATGGAAATGTGTATGGGTGTCTGCGTTGATGTTATGATGTGTGTGCAGATGTGTGTATGAATGAATGTATGCTTGCGTGTATGTGTGGATAAGTTTGTGTCTGCGTGTGTGTATGTTTTGGGGAGGGGTGTGGATGTAGGGGGGTGGTGGGGTGTCTGGGGAGATTTGGGGGAGAGGGTGCCTCCTTAAAGTGACAGGGAAGGAATTCCCTGTCACTGATAGGGCCTTCCGCCATGGTTTTCGTGGTGTTATGAACGCCAGGAAAAACATTGCGGTTGGCAGGGACATAATACCGCTTGCGGCACAATGGTGGCTGCCGGGCTGGAGAGTCTCATCTCCAGCCGGCGGCTGGTACCGCCATGGCGGTCGGAGTGGTAAAAGCCCAGCCGCCAATGTCATAATGTGGCGGTAAGTACCACCAGCCTGTTGGTGGTACTACCACCACATTAGCTCTGCCCGCCGGGGTCATAATGACCCCCTTAGTGTCAAGTGGGTGGTACACAGGCGTTCCCAAGTAACCACCCATGGTTTTTGATGCAAAACCCTATCTACTAACATCAGTAGACAGGGGTCCGCACTGAAAAAAACACTGCTGGAAAACAGGTGTTAACAGGAGAAACATTTTAACTTCTGCTTTCTTTTCCAACTTTACCTGTGGGCCCCATTATACAGTACAGACACAGGTGGAAACATTTTAAAACTTGTGTAGTCATAGGGGCATATGTATGGCTTTGAAGCATAGGGCAGTGCTGCAAGTCATTTTACTGCGCTGCCCTGTGTCACAAGGGAAGGGAAGGAATGCACTGTATCTATGGCATACAGTGCATTTCTGTCCTTTCCCCCATGTTGGCCCCATTTTGGGAGCCTAGCATCAAAGGAGGCACCCTTACACTAAGGTGCAAAGATGCCTGGATTTCATGCAGGATTGTTTTTGAGCAGGAAGGGGCATTTTCCTCTTTCTATGTGTGCTGCAGAATGAGGCACACATAGAAAGAGCACAAAAACAAGACAAAATTGTGATATTTCTTCTTGTTGTGCCTCCCCTGGGGAGGCGTAACGTTTTGGTGCATCCCCAAGGTTAAAAGGCTTTGTAAATCTGGGGATGCATGAAATTCCAGGCTCATGGAATGCCTTCCTTG
The DNA here is from genome assembly GCF_031143425.1 of Pleurodeles waltl. Classification (NCBI taxonomy): domain Eukaryota; kingdom Metazoa; phylum Chordata; class Amphibia; order Caudata; family Salamandridae; genus Pleurodeles; species Pleurodeles waltl. The sequence goes on along the minus strand of NC_090438.1, from coordinate 416,521,791 downwards.
CATTGCCTTGCCTACTCCATGTTTATGAGGCCATACAAAGCCATGCAAAGTGGCTTTTAGCTGCCTTATAAATATGATTTTTTGGTTTGTGCCACTCTAGCATCACAAAATGTAGTGCAACGGCATTGTAAGGCCCTCATAATTATCAGCCATAGTACTTTTTTACTGAAGGGTAGGTCATATTTAGGTGTGATTTGATTTTGGTTACAAAAAACGTGTGAAATTCACTGAAAAAAACAAAGGTTAAAATAATGATATAGTTAGGTGAATATGTCAGTGCCAGCATAACATTTTGAACTCAGAAAACCACAGAAAGTCACCAGTTATAGTTTGCAGAGCTAAATATAACTTGAGCCCCTGCCATGCACTGCTTATGATCTCACATATTACAGCACTCATTAAATTGTCCTAACTATAACTAAGCTTTAACTTAATTATATTTATTAATTGGAGGTGGGCAATTCAGCAAAAACAGGGGCAGCCAGTCTAGACTTTTGGCTCTAGGAGCCAATGCGTGCCTGCATGTATGATATGATGTGGGTGCAGATGTGTGTGTGAATGAATGCATGCATGCGTGTATGTATGTGTGGATGAGTGTGTGTCTGTGTGTGTGTGTTTTGGGGATGGGCGTGGATGTAGGGGAGGTGGGGGGTGTCTGGGGAGATTTGGGGGGAGGGGGCCTCCTATCAGTGATAGGGAAGGAATTCCCTGTCACTGGTAGGGCCTACTGCCATGATTCTCATCTCCAGCCCGTCGGCTGCTAAAGCTATGGCGGTTGGAGTGGGACAAGCCAACCCGCCAATGTCATAATGTGGCAGTAAGTACGCCAAGCCTGTTGGAGGTACTATTGCCAGCCTGTTGGCGGTACTATCACCACATTAGCTCAGACCGCCGGTGTCCTAATGACCCCCTTAGTGTCAAGTGGGTGTTACAAGGGTGGTACACGGGCCTTCCCAAGTAACCACTCGTGGTTTTTTACACAAAACCCTATGTACTAACATTAGTAGACAGGATTCCGCACTGAAAAAAACACTGCTGGAAAACAGGTGTTAACAGGAGAAATGTTTAAACTTCTGCTTTCTTTTCCAACTTTACTTGTGGGCTGCATTGTATGGCACACACACACAGGAGGAAAAGTTGTAAAACGTATGTAGTCATAAGGGCATATGTATGGCTTTGAAGCATAAGGCAGTGCAGCAAGTTAGATTGCTGCTCTACCCTGTGTCACAAGGGAAGGGAAGGACTGTACTGTATGTATGGCATAAAGTGCATTTCTGTCCTTTCCCCCTATGTTGGCGCCGTTTTAGCAGCCTAGCATCACGGGAGGCACCCTTGCACCATGGTGCAAGGGTGCCTGCGTTGCATGCAGGATTGTTTTTGAGCAGGAAGGAGCATTTTACTCTTTCTATGTGTGCTGCAGAATGAGGCACACATAGAAGGAGGACAAAAACAAGGAGACATTGTGATTTCTTCTTGTGGTGCTGCCCCTGGGGAGGCTTAAGGTTTTGGTGCATCCCCAAGGTCAAAAGGTTTTGTAAATCTGGGGATGCATGAAAACCACAGAAAGTCACCAGCTATAGTTTGCAGAACTAAACATAACTTGAGCCCCTGCCATGCACTGCTTATGATCTGACATATTACAGCACTCTTTAAGTTGTCCTAGTTATAACTAAGCTTTAACTTTATTATATTTATTAATTGGAGGTTAGCAATCCAGCAAAAACAGGGGAAGCCAGTCTAGACTTTTGGCTCTAGGAGTCAATGCAGAAGCAGATCCACAGAAATGTTTGAGATGTAAATCATGAAATAAACATTACATAAAAAGTAGTCTGTTTAAAATGTAAAAAATTATTTCTTTAACTCACAAAATTCTTTTAGCTTAGCAGTTCAAATTATTTAATGTCATAGTTTTTAATCATGAACTTGGAAACATTCCTGCCTCCCACCACACTGAAAACAATGCCAATGATGATCTAAGGGGAGAGCCAGCTGTGAACTGTACCTTCTATGTGGGCTAGATTTATATTATACATGGAGAAACATTATAGCCTAGTAAAACCAACACAAATATTTTTTACAGTGAACATATTGAGCACATGTATTTTAAGGTGCTTTCGTATATAATAATAAAGAAAAAAAGAGGCTTGGTGAAAGTAAAACATGTTTCTTTGATCACACAATTTAGTCAGGTGGGGAAGCCAGAATTCTGTTTTCTTTGTGGAATTCTGCCACTAGATGAGTATCCCTCTCTCTTATTTTGCATTAAACATTGATGCATTGCCTAGTTTTACATTGGAATATGCATCACATATTAGGACTCCTTGAGCCCTACTCTATCTCTGAGAGGAACACTGGAGTCCCTGTTCTTGCTCTAAGTTACTGCAGCTGCGAGGAAACGTACAGGGAACTGCCTCTCTCAGGTTGTCTGTCACCCAGTTGTGTTGCTCAGATGGTGATTTATTCTGTCTATGGGCAGCAGAGCAGCTTTTAACAAGGCAAATGGTTTCAATATAGCGGGCCTTGCAATGCTCCTGAAATTGAATTGAAAAAATGTGAAACAATGTGATTTGTGAACTAAACTAAAATGAATAATTCCAGGATACACTGATTTTCTGCAGAAAAATAGGTGTTCTAATAACATGGAGCCTCCTGGTAATCCTATATCTTACCCTAGTATATTCCTGTGGCTTTATGAATGAGAGCAGGTATATAGCTTCAGAAGAATATACAGCTTTAATTAGTCTAGCAAAGATTCTAATCCACTCTCCAGCCACAGGGATGCAGCCATTACACATTCACCAAGTAGGAAAGTGGTATCTATACTCCATCACATCACCCAAAATGCAGCCCACTGGTCTATGCACTTAGACTTTCATCACAAAAGGAGTATTACTACTGTGCAACTGCTACCTACTAACCACACACACACAACACACATATGGAATGTCAGTGCAAATATCGGGGGAGTTTGCATAAAATCCCTCTATGGGCCGTCTGAGACAATCTAACTGGTGCCTCCATAACCACCTCTTCTATTCATCTGCTTATCAGAGCCTTTTTATGATACTGAGCTCCACTTTTCTGATTGGCATAGCCCTTTGACCCCATTTTTCCTGTCCTCAACCATCTGAGTTTCTCAAACCCTCTATATCATCCTGCACAGACCACACTCATTTTCACCCTTCAACCTTTAAATTCCTCCGCAAGTTTCAATCTCAGACCCACTGATCCTCCCCCAGAATACTGCGCCAGTATCAGGCATCTTTTCTATCACTAAGAGTGTAACAGTCTCGGCTCTTTATTTACATTGCATGTTCTGATTTTTCAGCTCTATATGTAGGCTTAACAGGTGGTGGTATCTCAGGGTTGGCAGCATAAGAAGAATAAATACATTTACAAAAGGGATATCCTAATACATGTGGCCTAGACTCCATAGGTGTTCTCCTGCTTCTGGTCTTCTTCTTTCTCTTCTAGGAGCTTCTGTGCCTTTAGGTGTTGGCCCTCCTCCTATTCAAGCTCCAAGTCCCCCTTTCCTGGCCTGTTTTGGTCCTACTGATTCTCACCTTTGCCCTGGTCTAGCTGGTTCTGGTCACTTTGTTACTGGTTTCCTGAATCTGGTGTTCCTGGCTGTAGTCCTGGCCCTGGCTCATTCTTGTATTAGCCCTTCCTTGGCCCCCTGATCCTGGTACTACTGATCCTCTCCTTGATCCTGCTGGTCTGCTGGGGCCCTATTCATCTAGCACTGTTTTCTTGGTTTTACTAGGTCTGGCACTCCTTCTTGGTTTGGAGTACCTTTTTTCTATTTGCCCTGGTTCTTGTTGTCCACCTGGTACTGCATCCACTGGCCCTTGACCTCCCTATTAGGTCCTCTTTGGCTGGGCCTGGTCCCATTTGTCCTTGTGGCTCTGATTGTCCTGGTCCCTCTGAATCTCACTGTTGGCCCTGACCCTTTTTGCAGGGTTACTCCAAACTTTCTGCATTCCTCCTACTTTTTTCTGACCTTGTTTTTGTTGGCTTTAGGACTCTGCGCATTTTACCACTACTAACTAGTGCTAAAGTGCTTGTGCCCTCTTCTCTAAAATTAGAACCTTGGTTTACACCTGTTTGACATATTTAATTTACTTGTAAGTCCCTTGTAAAGTGGTACATATACCTAGGTCCTGTAAATAAAACGTCTGCAGCACTGGTTGTGCCACCCACAGAAGTAGCCTTTCAAGCCTGCCACTGTAGAGCCTATGCAAGCAGCTGTCTGTCACTTCAACTTGGCATTTAAAACTACTTGCCAAGCCTTAAATCCCCTTTTATTACATATAAGTCACCCTAAGATAGGCCATAGCTCAAGGTGTCATTTAAGTAAAAGGCTGGATATATACTTTTGAGTTTTACATGTCCTGGTAGTGACAAACCACCTATTTTGTTTTTCACTACTGTGAGGCCTGCTCCTCTCATAGTGGCTTGCATTGTATATTTCTTAATATATGTGTACGCTGCAATTCATGATCAGAAAGGAGCAGATGCATCATTTTTCATGTCATTGGAACGGTAATGACAAATCATCTTTACTTGGAAAGTTGTATTTACCATTACTTTTTTGGAAATGCCACTTTTAGAATATGGGCATTTCTGCTCTCACTGCTCTGTGTGCCTGATAGCCTGTCTCCAATCCACGTCTAGGTGACAGCTACATTTATGCATTTCCTCTAGACAGTCACAACACAGGGCTCTCAACTGCATCTGCATTATTCTGAATACTGATGGGTCTTCTTGGGCAGGGATGATAGGAAGGGTTCACACTTACACTTCAAAAGGTAGTGGCCTAAACCCCATACAAAGGGCTGATTACCCCCTACTGATAGTCTAGAGCCAGGGCACTCCCACTTCAAAGGCACTTTTTGGTATCAGTACTGGGGCTATGACCCACTGAAATCAATATATTTCTTAACTTGGGAAGAACTTTGCTGGAGTAAAGGCTGCTGTGCTGTAAGGATTGCCTGAACTGACTCTTCCAAGGAACTGCTTCTCTGCTTTGCTGAGCTGTCCTGCTGATCTCTGCTGTGCTGAGGACAAGGACTGGACCCAGCATGCTAAACCCAGAATGATACTAAGGGCTTGTAGGCTTGACCTTCTGTTTTTCTGCCGTGTCAGGGGCTACAAAGACTGCCTGCAACTCTTCTGTTGCTGTGTGACTCTACCATTTGTGAGGCCTAACCTTGCTTGAGGTATCCCCTTCAGTCCTGGGCTTCAGAAGTTGGCTCTGCGCCTGAACTCTGTAAAAACCAGTGCATCGCCTTAAGTGTGGGAGAAAATCCGATGCATTGCTCCACCGACACTGAAGCAGAGGCTGTTAACAGACTGTGCAGATCAACAATGACTTTCAGGGTGGCTTGATGAAAATGCATCCCATTCCCCTCAACTGAGTTGAACGCCAACGTTGGACCCGACTACGAGGACCGTAACTGATACAATGTGACCTTGACATTGATGCTTTGCTCCATCAAAGGTACTGTTCAGGGGACCCTGAGAGGGTTCTATAGCTGGCCTACCCTCCATTGCGGTCGGCCTGAACTTGGATTTGCCTGGTCCCTCGTGACCTCAAGTAACCTTTTTGGTCTTATTTTACTCAGATAAATATTCTCTATATTTCTAAACTGGCGTGGAGCCTTTTTAGTGGTATTATCTTTATGTTGCTGAGTGTGTGTTGCTCAAATACTTCAGTTAAGCATGCCTGCTCTGTGCCAGGTTACGAGATGAGAGCAGGTGAGCACAGGTTAATTTAAGGTGTGTATCTGACTTACACAGATTAGGGTTGTGGACCCTCACCAATTTAATACCCCACTTCCTAATCCTCCTGCTCCACTTTGAACTTCAGGTCCTGATCTGGCTATTTCCGAGCTCTCTGGTCCTCTCAGTCCTGTTCCTGGTCCTGCTTATGCTGATCTCTTAGTTCACCCAATCCTCCCCCATGTGGTCTCTGGTCTTAATGGCAATATTCCATCTGTTCCTGACCTGACTTGCATCCCAGGTCCTCCTCCAATGTGTGATGATAATCTTGGCCCTGGTCCTCCTTCTTGTTGCCATCCTGGACTAGCTTGTACACTCCTCCTTGTTAAGGTCATCCTGTTCATAGCCATCGAGTTTGGTCATCAGGGCTCATATCATCATGGCTTTCCTGGTCACTGTCTTCTTTCTCCTCCTCATTCTGATCCTGCTTTTCCTGGTATGGCAGAACCTGATACCCTGGGCCTCTGTGACTTGTGCTTCATTTTCCCCTCAGTTCTGGTCCCGCTGGTTATCCATGCCCTGGTCCTTTTAAGCTCTTGTCCTGCTGGCTCTGGTTGCCTGACCGTCTCCTCTTGATTCTGTGGGCCCTGTTTTGATAGTCTTCAACACTCTCGGCCAGGTTGTCTAGTAATGGTCTTCCTATTCCTGGTTCTCAGTCTGTGTTTTTTTTCTAGATTTGTGTCAATCTAAATTTGATCCTTTTGTTTCTGGTCCTCCTTATGTGGGTATTTTTATGTCTAAACCTCTTGGTCCAGGTCCTTCTGGCCATCCTGTTCTATTCAGGCTCCCTTCTCCTAGCCTTTCCTTTTCTTTCCTGATCCGACTGACCCTCGACGATTTGACCTTGTTCCTATGATTCTTCTCACCATGCTCATCTAATTCCTAGTACATCAGTTCCTGGTTCTGCTGGTCCTTTCGGTCACTTGTGCCCTGGCCCTCTTAGGCTATGCCTTCACAGCCCTTGTCTTCCAGGTTTGGATCATCTTTGTCCTTCTGACCTAAAGCTTTGTCCTTGTGGTACAGACTACACACAATGGCCTGGCCCCTCTTGGTCCTGGATATCTTTGTTTGGATCCTTCTAAGTCTTGTTATTTTGGTCCTGGCCCCCCTAAGCATCCCAGTCCAGTCCCCTTGCCTTCTTGGCTCTGGCTTCTCTTGTCACGGTTTTGGACAGGTCTGATCGGGACTCTGGTTGAGACACCCCTTGAGGTCACAGAATATCCCAAAGAGGTAATGTACTGGGGCAAAAGAGCAGCTAAAGGCATACACCTAGAGGACAGCTATGGACAGGCACAGGAAACAGGAAAGTAAAAGCAGAGCAACCCTTGTGTGAACAAACAGGAAACAGATCACTAATGGACAAACACGCTGGGGTTGGACACAGAGTAGGGTGCAGAACCTCCCACGGTGACAGCGAATGTCAATGCCTCTGTGCAGTTTGCTCTTACAGATAGTCACCCTGCCAGCCCCATAGAAAGGAGGCAGCAGAAGTGATTCTGTCTCTGGAACATAGAGCACAAACAAAGATAGTACTTACATACACAGGACAAGCTCTTGTGGGTCCAGCTGGAAACACAGTGGTAATTCCTGGAAGAACAGCAGTAGCACACTGTCACTGTAAGGGACGAAAGACAACGTATAACACTAGACAAGGATGGGGGCTGGAATTGCCTCCTGGAACCAGGAGCCAACCCCAGTACAAAGGAGGACACTTATACATTGGTGAAGACTGATAGAACACTTACCAGACACAAATACCAAGAGGAAACAGAAACAGAAGGAACAAACTAAGAGGCAGAGGCAGGAACTGGGAACAGGCTCAAGCCGAAGCAAAGGCAGGACTAGGACTGGAAAACAGGGTGCAAACATCTGGCTGGAACAAACAGAGACAGGAATGGGAAACAGAGCAGGCTCTGGCTGGAACAAGCAAGGACAGGGCTGGAATACAGGGAGTAGGAATAAGCAGTAAACAGGACTGGGAAACAGAGAGCAGGTTCAGGCTGAAACAAGGCAGGAACAGGACAGAGAAACAGAGAGCAGGCTCTGGAAGAAACAAACAGGTACAAGGCTAAGAGATAAGGAGCAGACTCTGGCTGGAACAATCAGGAGCAGGGCAGAGAAACAGGAAACACGTTCAAGCTGGAACATAACAGGAACAAGACTGGAACACCTTCCGATAAGGGGTCTGTAACACAAAGGTATTGAACTCCAATGCACGACTAAGGATCTTGAGGAAATGGCTGCTTATAAGCAGTTCCAAGGTGCCGAAAACCCCAGGTGGAACCACATGACTGAGCTGCACAGGAGAGGTCTCAGGTGTGTGTAGTTTCAGACACTCGCAAGTCCTGGAGGAGAGGATCTGGTGAAAAGGAGCAACTGAACTTCTCCCATAGAAAACAATGTAAAACATTATCCAGGCTTTCCTGACTACCAGGCTGTACATTATGGGATTTGCAGTCCCAGGAAGCAAATGTAATACTACAAAAGCATACCATGGCGAAAAGAGAAACAAACAGGAGTCAGCAAGGGACTCTAGGTAAGTGTTCAAGGTGATTCCCATGCTTCCGACAGTCCCCTTACAGCGCCCCCTAGAAATGGGATGACAGGGTCGTAACAGTTCCGCCCCCCCCCAAATCCTCCTCAACCTGGTACTGCTGCCCCCAGGTCCTGGTCTTTTTGCTCCACTTGGTATTCTGGGCCCTGGGTTTATGGTTTTACACCTTGTACTCCTAGGCCTGTTCCTGGTCTTATTAGTGCTCTGGTCCTGGTCATCCTGGCTTTGTCCTACTGGTGTTTTAAGTACTGCCCCATCATCTTCCTTGCTTATTCTGACCGCTGGCCCTATTCGCCTTTATCCCGTCTTCCTGAATCTAATTCTGCTACTTCTCACCCTGGTCTTCCTGCTCCTTGCCCTCATGTTTCTCCACAAATGTATCATGGTCTTTAATACATATGAGGGGTGCTTGAATAGGAAAACCTGGTGCTAAAAAACCCAATAGACAATGTTTTGCAACAATAATATCAGAAATACGGTGCTCTTATAGGGGAAAAAACATCCTCCTCCCCAAAACCTGACCAGTCAATGACTGACAGACAATCAATCAACATTCAAGACACACGCTCAAGTACATAATAAATCATATCCTGATGAAACACATGTTGGCTGAGTCAAAATTGAAATGATCATCTGGCAAATACGGAAGGATTAGAAAAACTATTTTTATTTTACTGGACTAAAATTTGGAATACTGGCTGAACCATATACAAGGATTAAAGTGTTGTACTTCAATACACAATAATATTGGACTTAATCAAGATATATTGATGGGGTTCTTGGTTCCTCTTTTTGTATATACACAATGAAAACCTGCAAAGAAAGAATAGGATATGATTTAATATGTATCATGGTCTTCCTTTGTCTGTTTGTTCTGAGCCCGGCCATCCCTGTTGCTCATCTTCCTAGAGATCCTGTTTCTAGCCCTGTGGCTGGACCTCCAGGCAGTGATCATTCTGGTGCTGCTGTTTCTGGCCCTGATTCATCATTGCCCGGTCTTCTTGGTCCTGGTATTCAATGTCCTGATCTTCTTCTTCCTGATCTTCCTGGCCCCCCTAGTCCTTTTGTTCCTGGTCTTCATAAAGCCTTTCCTTCTGGCTCTGCTTACCCCTGAACTCCTCTCCCTGACACTCCTGGTCATGGTTGTACTATTCTTTTTTTAGTAGTTTTTGTCCTTCTCAAGATTATGTGCCCATTGGTCCTGATCCTCTTGGTCCTGGCCCTTACTTATTGGTTTCTCCTGGTCTTATTTCTAATGGACGTATGCACCAACCATTCTAGCTTTGGCCAGCTTGGTCCTGGTTGTCTTGAAACATTTCATCCTATTGTGCTTGTTATCCTACACCTTGCCATTTGGGCATCTTGGCCTTTCTTGACCCTCCAGTCTTGGCCTTTCTGATTCTCTTGGACCTGGTCAACTAGTTCTGATTCTTCTCACCCTGAACTTCCTAGCCCTGGTACCACAGGTCCATGTCCAACCAGCCTCTCATGTTCTAGCACTTTTAGTCTTTGTCCTTCTGGTTTGGGTTAACCTCATCCGTCTGGATCTTTTACTTCACATTTTAGTCCTATTGTTCCGTAGCCATCAAGTCTGGACCACTTGATCCTGGTTCCCGTTGTTGGGCCTTCCTCACTGTGGTCCTGGTCCTCCTGTCCACCACTTTTCAGACCTCTTGCTGTGCCCAACTTGGTAATCTGTGCTCTGATCCCCTATGTCCTAATCTTTATGGCTCCCCTAGCCATGTTTCCTCCCCTCTTGGTCATAATCCTTTTGGGTTACTGAGTACTTCTTTCTCTGGTCTTCTGGGTGTTCTTGCTAATGGTCCAGTTTGTCATTCTATTCCCCTGTCCTGACTATCCTGGTTTCCTGATACTACTAGCCATTGCCCCCCAGGTTCAGATCTTCATATTCCTATTATATCTCTTCCTGATCCTCCAGGCCCTAGTTCTCCTTCTTCTTGCTCTCATGGTTCTGCATGGTGGCTTTAGAACGTATATATGTACTGTACTTTACAGTCTGTCTGATCATCATTCATGGATCTGCTGTTTCACAGTTTACTCCTCCACCTTAATTCCCAAATATCAGTCCTCCTTCTCCCCTAGTTTATCTATTGCACTGGTTTGCCTGTTCTAAATCCTGCTGCTTCCTATTATACTGGTTCAAGTAGTTTTTGTCTTAGTTCTGGTCCTAGTGTATTAGGTCTTCTGGTCCAGCTGGCCTTGTTTTGTTTGACTCCCTCCAGTCCTCCACCCCTTGCCAGTCCTACTCGGTCTTCCTGACTCCTGGTTTGCCTGTTCTACCTTCTTTTTGTCAATATGACACTTGTCAATCTGACCCTCGTCCCTTCTATCATGGTCCCCCTAATAATAGTCTCCTGACCTGCTCTTCTGCTTTTGGCCCTTCCCCACCTTTGATGGTGCCGCAGTTGTCTTGTCACTATTCCCTTTTGTTTTTGCTGAGCCCTTGGTGGCAGGTAGTTTCGGCTTCTCCCTCCGGGATGTGGGCACCTTTTTCACCTTGGCAGGTGGCGGAATGTCCTTGCCCTCGTTACGTGGCACACTGGCAGCACTGATGGGTGGCGCACTCGATGACCCCGCAGTTGCTGGCACCACTGTGCCTGGGAATGTGGTGGCTGAGGTGCTGGGCTGGGACCTGGAAAGCCTGGCCCAAAGTGAAGTACAGAGGGGGGGAGGTGTAGGGAAGAGGTCAATGTTAGCCAGGAAGAGTTTTTTAAACACACTGGGAGGGGAAGATGGAGGGGGTTTGGGAGTGGAGGTAGAGGTAGTGGTTGTAGGAGGTGTATGTCTGCTGAATTTGGGTAAAGGTGCATGGGCCGGAGGCTGTTGTGAGGTGGATGGCTGTTGGGTGGGTGTGTGCCTGCATTTGTGTACTTTGGGAGGAGGGCTCACTGACACACTGGGAGAGGACACTGAGGATGTGTGAATGGTAGTGGGGGTGGTGAGTGCATGTGAGTGGTGTGTGGAGATGGGCGTGCTGGTTATGGAGATAGTGGCTGAGGATGTAGTGCATGCAGGTGTGAGTGGAGACGGGACAGGGAGGGAGGAGGAGGACGTAGAGGAGGGGGACACAGTGGAGGCAGTCGATGTTGGTGTGTCTGCATGGGGATGGTGCTTGTGTGAGTGTCTGTGGGATGTGTAGTGCTTATGTTTGCCATGTCCACTCTTGTGTGTTGATGTGTGTGCATGCTGGTCTGATGGTGTGCTTGGGATAGGCTGAGGTACAGGGGATTGGGTCTGGGTGGAGGAAGTTGGAGGGGGAGGCTGGACACAGGGACAATGGCTGCCCTCAGTGCTGAGGCCAGAGACTGAAATGCTCTCTGTTGGGCTGCCTGCCCAGAATGAATGCCCTCCAGGAATGCATTTGTTTGTTGCAAATGCCACTCTACACCCTGGATGGCATTCACAATGGTAGATTGCCCAACAGTGAGGGATATCGGGAGGTCAATAGCCTCCTCACTGACGGCTGCAGGGCTAACTTGGGCAGGGCCTGAGGTGCCTGTGGTGAAGGAGATGCCCACCCTCCTGGGTGAGCGGGCACGGGACACACTCTAAAGGGCTGCTGGGAGGGCGGTGCTGGTAGGGGGGGTGGCGGCTGTACCTGTTGATGCAGTGGGCACAGAGGTGCCCGCCACCGCAAGGGAGCTCCCATCAGAGGAGGAGCCGCTGTCACTGCTGTCTGCTCCTGTCCCTGCCGTGGAGGTCCCTTCGCCCTCCGTCCCACTGGTGGCTTTGACTCCGTTGCTTCACCCTCCAGGGCCAAGTGGGTTGCCGCTCCCTCCTGCTCCGGTGCCAATGCTCCTCCACCTGATGATGCTATTGCACACAAGAACAAGGAGACCACAAAAAGGGAGGGGGGGAAAGACAGAAGAAAGACATGTTTAGTGCATGCAACACCACTACCGCTGGCGGACACAACACACATGGAGCAGCCCTCTGCACTACGCCATGCACTGACAGTTCCTAGAAATTTCAGCTGACCATGGGGTACAAGGCATAAGACCAATTGCTGCACACTTGGAAGTCACAGGAGCCTGACTAGGTGTAGATGGCTCTTATCACTGGTGTGGATGGGGTGCCACATAGCCTGCCTCACAAGGGACCTTGCCTACCAAGTTCGCCCTGGCCAAGGGGAACCCACTGCCCATCTCCCCCACCCAGACACCTCGTAATGCGCGCAGAATCAGCTGAATGAGAGTGTACTCACCCCCTTGTGGCTGTTGTGATGCCCTCAAGCGCCCATCCAACTCCGGATAATCCACAGCCAGGATCCGGAACATCAGGGGGGTCATGGTGCGACGGGCACCCCTCCCACGTTGGGAGGCCATCCCCAGGTGGGCTTCTGCAGTCTTCTTGCTCCAGCGGCGCAGGTCCTCCCATCGTTTACGGTAGTGGGTGCTCCGTCTGTGGTAGACCCCCAGGGTCCGGACGTCCTTGGCAATGGCACGCCAAATACCCTTCTTCTGGTGGGCGCTGACCTAGAGGAGTGGTACAGGGGAAAAGTAAATTACTTACCCGTCCGGACCATCATACTCATTGCCCACCAGTTCCCACCCATGCCCTGACGCACATACACTCACCATCCGCACATGCAGGCCTCAACCTCCTTATGTATTTTCCATCCACACCACTCAAAACAGGCATTGCCCATGCAGCATGCTCACAGTGTACTCACCTGTTTGTCTGGAGGACCGTACAGTTGCGTGTACTGGGGGAGGACCCCATCCACTAGTTTCTCCAACTCCTCCAAAGTGAAGGCAGGGGCCCTTCCTCAGACACTGTAGCCATCGTCGCTTCCAGACACAGGTCACAGCAGCACTTGCAGTGTAGGTCCTCTCCTGTTGAAGGTCAGGTGTCAAGTTAGGGAACAGACAGAAAATGGCGGTCATGTCCGCGGCGCTGCGCACCATCACCACTGGCGTACATCGTCATTGGCTCCTGGGACCCATAGGGCCCAATGTTAACCAATGCAGAATTGTTCTGCGGTCTTCAACCGCCCACCACGATGGTGTACAATGCCAGTGCAGTTACCTCATATACCCTTGTCTCACCTTACAGGTCAGGCAGCTGCCATTTCAGGAGGCCACATGGGATGAATGTTAACTGCGTCACACCTATCTAGGCCGGGAAGATAGACAGAAACCGGCACATTGCGGATTAATAACGTTTCTGCAAATAACAAATTGTGATACCTCAGTGTTATATGACTCTCTGCTCGCTGTTCTCCTCCATAGGGCACGTCTGCTGGGGCAGGTGATGAGATGGCAGCATCCTCCGGTGTACAGACTCTTGTGGACCTGTCGACAATCGAAGAGAGACACATCCTAGTCACATACAGACTTGATTGTGCAACAGTCCAGCAACTGTGTCCCCAGTTGTAGCCAGACCTGTTTTCATCTATCCCGCCATCCCACAGGAATCCCCCCTGTAGTGCAGGTCCTGTCTGTACTCCATTTCCTGGCCAGTGGGTCTTTTCAAACAACAGTGGCCATGGCATCAGGGATGTCCCAGCCAATGTTCTCTAACGAGTTGTCCAGAGTGTTGTCTGCCCTGCTGAAACACATGCGCAGCTACATCGTTTTCCCTCAGGTGGAGGATTTGCCCACAGTGAAAGGTGACTTCTATGCCCTGAGACATATCCCCAACATCATTGGTTCCAGTGATGGGACACATGTGGCATTTGTGCCCCCTGCAGGAATGAACAGGTGAATAGAAACCGGAAGAGCTACCATTCGATGAATGTGCAGATGGTGTGTTTGGCAGACCAGTACATCTCCCATGTCAATGCCAAGTATCCTGGCTCTGTGCATGACTCTTACATTTTGAGAAATAGCAGCATCCCTTATGTGATGCGGCAACTCCAGAGGCACCGTGTGGCTAATAGGTGAGGGCAAGGTCCCAATACAGTTGACATAGGTGTCTGGGTATGGGGCTGTCCCTAAGGGTTAGTGTGTCTAAGAGATATCCATCGACATTTGCAGGTGACTCTGGTTACCCCAACCTGTCATGGATACTGACCCCAGTGAGGAATCCCAGGACAAGGGCAGAGGATCGCTACAATGAGGCACATGGGTCAACTAGGAGGGTGATCGAACACACCTTCGGCCTCCTGAAGGCCAGATTCCGGTGCCTCCATCTGACAGGTGGCTCCCTATACTACTCACCGAAGAAGGTGTGCCAGATAATCATGGCCTGCTGTATGCTACACAACCAGGCTTTGCGACGGCAGGTGCCTTTTCTGCAGGAAGATGGGCCAGATGGTGGTCTTGTGGCAGCTGTGAAGCCTGTGGACAGTGAAGCAGAGGAGGCAGAAGAAGAGGATATTGACAACTGAAACAACATCATCATGCAATACTTCCAGTGAGACACAGGTAAGAAGATGTCACTGCTTCCCACATCTCATACTATTGTTTGAGCTAGCATAAGTCTGTCATTTTCACTCAGTGTACGGACCGTGACTTGTCACTTTGACTTTCATTTCACAGATCTGGTTCCCACTTTATGCCCTCTGCTCTGTTTACTCCTGGCCTACAGCTGTGTTACATTAGTATGTGAACAAGTAAATTGACATTGCTATATTCCATAGTTATTGCAATTACACATTTGTGAAAGCACAGACTGACTCCAGATTGTTTTGTGATTGAAGTGTGTTTATTCCTGTGCAAATAAGTGGAGGGGGTTGTAAAATGGGCTGGGGTAATGGTGGATGAATGTCCATGGCAGAGTCCAGTCTATTTGTTTCACAGGTGCATAGGAAGTGGAACAATGGCAGTTTAAGGATGGACAGGGTGACATAGTGGGACAGAAGGGTGACATTCAGGGGGATCTCATTTCCTGGCAGGGGTCTTGGCAATGTTCTCAGTCTTGTTCCTGGATCTCAGGGACCGTTTGCGGGGTGGTTCTCCATCTGCAGGGGGTGGGGTGCTGGTGTCCTGTTGTTCCTGTGGCGGTGCCTCCTGTCCACTAGCGCCGGTGCAAGTGGAGGGCTGTTCATCATCCAGGCTAGTGTCAGGGGCCCCTTGTTGTGCCACTGTGTCCCTCCTGGTGTTAAGGTCTGCCAGCACCCCTACAATGGTGACCAGGGTGGTGTTAATGGACTTAAAGTCCTCCCTGATCCCAAGGTAGTATTCCTCCTGCAGCCACTGGATCTCCTGAAACTTGGCCAGTACCGTTGCCATGGTCTCCTGGGAATGATGGTAAGCTCCCATGATGTTGAGAAGTGCCTCGTGGAGTGTCGGTTCCCTGGGCCTGTCCCCCCCGTCGCACAGCAGTCCTCCCAGCTTCCCTGTTATCCTGTGCCTCTGTCCCCTGAACCGTGTGCCCACTGCCCCCAGGTCCCTGATCGTCCTGGGTTAGTGGGTTTGCCTGGGTTCCCTGTAGTGGTGGACACACTGCTGATTAATGTGTCCTGGGGACAGAGGGATGGGCCCGCTGGGTGGGTGCTGTGCTGGTGTTTCCTGAGGGGGAGGCTCTGTGGTGGCTTGTGACAGTGGCAGGGGAACCGACTGTCCCAAGGTCCCAGATGGGCCAGGCTGGTCATCTTGATCCAGGCGTGTAGAGCTGCTGTCATCACTGTGGGCCTCTTATGTGGGGGGACTGGATATGTCTGGCACCTCCTGTATGGTGACGTTGGGTAGGGGTCCTGTTGGGGTGTAAATGCATAGTTATTGTATCTGTGTGTGCCATTGTGTGCAATGGGTGAGTGACCCTCTACTCCTGTGCTTGCATTATTGGCTTGGTCCTTTTGTGATTGGTGATTTTGGGGCATGAGTGAGTCTCTGTACTGGACATGCTTGGGTGATGGGTGTCCATGCATTGGTGTTACATGCAGGGCTTGGTTTTGGGATGTGTGGGTTGTGTTGGGTGGATATCTGTGGGTTGTTGGGGTGATGGGTGTGAGGGGAAGGGTGGAAGTATGTGATGGCATGCAGGTGGGGCAGGGGGGATAAGGTAGTAAAGGTTTGCCTTACCAGAGTCCAGTCCTCATGCTACTCCTGCGAGGCCCTCAGGATGCAGTATTGCCAAGACCTGCTCTTCCCATGTTGTTAGTTGTGCAGAAGGAGGTGGGGGTCCACCGCCAGTCCTCTGTACAGCAATCTGGTGTCTGGATACCACGGAACGCACCTTCCCCCGTAGGTCGTTCCACCTCTTCCTGATGTCATCCCGTATTCTTGGATGCTGTCCTACTGCGTTTACCCTGTCGACAATTCTTTGCCATAGCTCCATCTTCCTTGCAATGGATGTCTGCTGCACCTGTGATCCGAATAGCTGCAGCTCTACCCAGACGATTTCCTCCACCATGACCCTGAGCTCCTCCTCAGAGATCCTGGTATGTCTTTGAGATGCCATGATGTGGTGTGGGTGATGTGTGAGGTGGTGTCTGTTGTGATGTGTGAGGGGATGTGTTGGTGTGTGTTGTTTGAGGTGCGTGGAAGGTTGTGTAAGGGATGGTGTTGTGTGTCTGTGGATGCTGGTGTTGTTTTAGGTAGTGTCTCTCTCTGGCTTGCTTTCAAATTTCTGGTAGTAAGGGTTTGTGGGTATTGGGGTTGTGTGTTATATAGTGGTGTGAGTGTGAGGTGTGTGTATGTGTATCAGGTGTGTGTATTTTGAATTGTCCAATGTGGTTGTGTTTTGTAAATGTGTGTGTATTTTGAGCACAGCGGTGTGTACCGCCAATGGTTTACCGTGGTTGAAAGACCGCTGTGTTGATTCGTGGGTTGTAATAGTGTGGGCGTATTCTTTTTGGCGTGAAGGTGTTGTTTTTGTTATCGCCAGTTTATCACTGACCTTTGGTGTGGCGGACTTGTGTGGGTGTCTGTATTATGGCGGATTCCGAGCTGTGGGTCGTAATACCTGTAGCGGAATTCGCGGCCGCAGAGGTATGTTGGCGGGCTTCTGTGCGGCGGTAAGCGGGATTTACCGCCAAGGTTGTAATGAGGGCCCATGTCTTTAAGTTTGGTGCGAGACATTATTTTCTTCAATACTTCTGTTTCAAAGAGCTGTTTTTCAGGAGTCTTTAATTTCAGAGACACAGCAGGTGGCATTGGAGTGGCTGGTTTTACATCAAGATCAGATACCGGTAGATAAAAGATCTGTTCTTCACTAATCGTTGAGCTGGAAACAGGATACAGAGTGGCAGGGAACAGCAAGTCAGGATCAGTGGTTAAGGCTGCAACTGTGTCCAGTTCTAGGAGAAGGCTATCATTTATTGTGACATGCTGTTTAGTTTCAGATTGCTGGCTTTCTTCCTTGTCTGAAATCTCCACAGTTTGCTTTGACACAGAAGAGATTTTTAGACTTTCTGAGAAGTCCATTACATTCTTAGTAACTGCGGGTAGGAACCACTGTCATCACTAGATTCAGATTATTCAACACTATTGCACATCTTGCCCTTAATCTCCAGTAAAGTCATATCTTGGTTTCGTATGGTGCAGCTATTGGAGTCTGCATCAGAACTCTCTTCTTCCTTTGGCTTTAGTTATTCTGATAGAGGGGCTGAGACACTTCCTTCTGAAGACTCTGAGCCATCCTTTGAATCAAAAGGTGTCAAATCTCTCAGAGAGGTCAGAGATTCAGTCACCTGTACAGGGATATTCTCTGGAGAACTACAAGCTGAGAGAGAGTCTGAAGAATAGGCTGATATATTTATAACTGGAGCTGTCTGTTGACTGTCATTAATAGAAGGGACAATCTGCTCTATAGTAGTCTTTGGAAAGGCACATGAAGTAGCATACTGTTCTTTAAGCCAAATCTGGTGATCATTTTATTTTTTCAGGTTTTCAAATTGCCTTGCAGTAGTTTCCATCAGCTGCTTTGTTACTTCTTCTACCTTACAAATAAACAGAATGTCTGGTTCTGGCAACAGTGAAATATGCATCGTGAAAAGAGCCCACGTGCAAGATTTCTAGTGTATGTTACAACATATTCATCATAGAAGTCCAATATCTGCCTTTTAATCTGCCAAAACTGCTCTTTTAGTGTGTGTATGTCTGTATTGTTATCAAACTCACTCAGAATAGAAAAGGGTTTAGCAGAGCTTTTAGGAATTGAGACTGGTGTATGATCATCCAATTTGGGAAGAGCACAAGCCATTTGAGTTGAGCTAAGGAATCCAACAGTCGTTAATGATCCCTTAGATACAGGGTCTAACCTGCTGACTTGAAGGCTCTGAGGGACTGGTAGGTCTTTATAAGAGTCAGCACTTCACTTTGAATTCTGAGAAACTGGCCTAGGTGGGCTGAAGCACACATCAGAAAACAAGGGAATCCCTAGTGTGGCTTCTTGGACACTTGACGGGAACGCGAACCAGAGGGTAGGTCCTTCACATAGGACCATGGATACATTTTGTCCGTTGCAGTCATGGGTTTCGGCGCTTCCTATGGAGCCACACCTCCTAGTTGGGGATGGGCGACCTTTTTGATGATATTTAACAGTTGACTAGATGTAAGTGACTGGTTTTCCCTAATGCTAATTGGAGAAGCTAGTTTTGGTCCTGATGAAGCATCAACGGATCCACATGGACCATTGGACCTGAAACATGTCGACCCTTTGTTAGAGGTACCACACAGTTCCCATAGTGTTTTGAAAGTGGTTGAGCATTGCACTCATTTCTTACTTTCATTTTTGTTTTTAACCTTGGTCTTCATTTCTCCTGTACTGAATAAATTTATGATGTGAGTTTCAAATGAATAACCAATTTTAATTTTACCTTTTTGCTCTCCTGTTTTTGGATTGGTGGTTTGGTCCCCTTTTCCACCAGTCATCACAATAGTAATACGGCTGACAGCTCCCATTCTGGGAGCACGTCAGGCATTGCAGTGCCGGCCTGATGTGGAGCAATTCCCAATGATGATGCCTGTCATCCAATGTGATGCGTGAGGGCTTTTGCTCCTGAATTATCAGGTTCCCTAGACCGCTTTCTTTGCCTTGGAACAGTGTACTCTTGATTTGTTTATGGCTTCTTGGACAGTGTCAGGGCTCTTTGTTATGGCTGAGTCCTGGAAGTGAACTTGGGATGCACAAGCATGAGGCAAGGAATTAACCGTCTTTTCTTGAGTGTGAGTGTCGTGGGCAGAAGTAGCAAAAGCACTTCCACAGTTATGAACATTCTTATTGGCTTCAGCTAATAGATCCAGCAAAAACTCATTACGTCCTTGTCATTCTTCTACAGACAGGAACTAGGGGACATAGCCACAAATAACATAATAGTCTATCATTGAAAGATTAGCAAGCCACTCAGTGCAGTACTGAACTTGCAAGTTATGGTTTTCTTTAACAAGTCTATCCTTTAAACTAAGGTCTTTTTTAGAGGTTTTCAGAATATGTATAGGTTTATATAGGGGTGTCTTAACATAATGGGAAAACATTTTAGGTCCGTGTGTGCCTTTACTGTCTGGGGAGCTTGAAATCTTTGGGTTGTGCATTCTGTCACGGTTTCGGACAGGTCTGATCAGGACTCTGGTTGGGACACCCCTTGAGGTCACAGAATATCCCAAAGAGGTAATGTTATGGGGCAGAAGAGCAGCTAAAGGCATACACAGAAAGGACAGCTATGGACAGGCACAGGAAACAGAAAAGTAAAAGCAGAGCAACCCTTGTGTGAACAAACAGGAAACAGATTACTAATGGACAAACACGCTGGGGTTGGACACAGAGTAGGGTGCAGAACCTCCCACAGTGACAGCGAATGTCAATGCCTCTGTGCAGTTTGCTCTTACAGATAGTCACCCTGCCAGCCCCATATAAAGGAGGCAGCAGAACTGATTCTGTCTCTGGACCCTAGAGCACAAACAAGGATAGTACTTACATACACAGGACAAGCTCTTGTGGGTCCAGCTGGAAACACAGTGGTAATTCCTAGAAGAACAGCAATAGCACACTGTCACTGTAAGGCACGAAAGACAACGTATAACACTAGACAAGGATGGGGGCTGGAATTGCCTCCTGGAACCAGGAGCCAACCCCAGTACAAAGGAGGACACTTATACATTGGTGAAGACTGATAGAACACTTACCAGACACAAATACCAAGAGGAAACAGAAACAGAAGGAACAAACTAAGAGGCAGAGGCAGGAACTGGGAACAGGCTCAGGCCGAAGCAAAGGCAGGACTAGGACTGGAAAACAGGGTGCAAACATCTGGCTGGAACAAACAGAGACAGGTATGGGAAACAGAGCAGGCTCCGGCTGGAACAAGCAAGGACAGGGCTGGAATACAGGGAGTAGGAATAAGCAGTAAACAGGACTGGGAAACAGAGAGCAGGTTCAGGCTGAAACAAGGCAGGAACAGGACAGAGAAACAGGGAGCAGGCTCTGGAAGAAACAAACAGGTACGAGGCTAAGAGATAAGGAGCAGACTCTGGCTGGAACAATCAGGAGCAGGGCAGAGAAACAGGAAACAGGTTCAAGCTGGAACATAACAGGAACAAGACTGGAACACCTTCCGATAAGGGGTCTGTAACACAAAGGTATCGAACTCCAATGCACGACTAAGGATCTTGAGGAAATGGCTGCTTATAAGCAGTTCCAAGGTGCAGAAAACCCCAGGTGGAACCACATGACTGAGCTGCACAGGAGAGGTCTCAGGTGTGTGTAGTTTCAGACACTCGCAAGTCCTGGAGGAGAGGATCTGGTGAAAAGGAGCAACTGAACTTCTCCCATAGAAAACAATGTAAAACATTATCCAGGCTTTCCTGACTACCAGGCTGTACATTATGGGATTTGCAGTCCCAGGAAGCAAATGTAATACTACAAAAGCATACCATGGTGAAAAGAGAAACAAACAGGAGTCAGCAAGGGACTCTAGGTAAGTGTTCAAGGTGATTCCCATGCTTCCGACAGTCCCCTTACAGCGCCCCCTAGAAATGGGACGACAGGGTCGTAACAGTTCCGCCCCCCAAAAATCCTCCTCAACCTGGTCCTGCTGCCCCCAGGTCCTGGTCTTTTTGCTCCACTTGGTATTCTGGGCCCTGGGTTTATGGTTTTACACCTTGTACTCCTAGGCCTGTTCCTGGTCCTATTAGTGCTCTGGTCCTGGTCATCCTGGATTTGTCCTCCTGGTGTTTTAAGTACTGCCCCATCATCTTCCTTGCTTATTCTGCCCGCTGGCCCTATTCGCCTTTATCCCGTCTTCCTGGATCTAATTCTGCTACTTCTCACCCTGGTCTTCCTGCTCCTTGCCCTCATGCTTCTCCACAAATGTATCATGGTCTTCAATATGTATGAGGGGTGCTTTAATAGGAAAACCTGGTGCTAAAAAACCCAATAGACAATGTTTTGCAACAATAATATCAGAAATACGGTGCTCTTATAGGGGAAAAAACACTCTCCTCCCCAAAACCTGACCAGTCAATGACTGACAGACAATCAATCAACATTCAAGACACACGCTCAAGTACATAATAAATCATATCTTGATGAAACACATGTTGGCTGAGTCAAAATTGAAATTATCATCTGGCAAATACGGAAGGATTAGAAAAATTATTTTTATTTTACTGAACTAAAATTTGGAATACTGGCTGAACCATGTACAAGGACTAAAGTGTTGTACTTCAATACACAATAATATTGGACTTAATCAAGATATATTGATGGGGTTCTTGGTTCCTCTTTTTGTATATACACAATGAAAACCTGTAAAGAAAGAATAGGATATGATTTAATATGTATCATGGTCTTCCTTTATCTGTTTGTTCTGAGCCCGGCCATCCCTGTTGCTCATCTTCCTAGAGATCCTGTTTCTAGCCCTGTGGCTGGACCTCCAGGCAGTGATCATTCTGGTGCTGCTGTTTCTGGCCCTGATTCATCATTGCCTGGTCTTCTTGGTCCTGGTATTCAATGTCCTGATCTTCTTCTTCCTGATCTTCCTGGCCCCCCAAGTCCTTTTGTTCCTGGTCTTCATAAAGCCTTTCCTTCTGGCTCTGCTTCCCCCTGAACTCCTCTCCCTGACACTCCTGGTCATGGTTGTACTATTCTTTTTTTAGTAGTTTTTGTCCTTCTCAAGATTATGTGCCCATTGGTCCTGATCCTCTTGGTCCTGGCCCTTACTTATTGGTTTCTACTGGTCTTATTTCTCATGGACGTATGCACCAACCATTCTAGTTTTGGCCAGCTTGGTCCTGGTTGTCTTGAAACTTTTCATCCTATTGTGCTTGTTATCCTACACCTTGCCATTTGGGCATCTTGGCCTTTCTTGACCCTCCAGTCTTGGCCTTTCTGATTCTCTTGGACCTGGTCACCTATTTCTGATTCTTCTCACCCTGAACTTCCTAGCCCTGGTACCACAGGTCCATGTCCAACCAGCCTCTCATGTTCTAGCCCTTTTAGTCTTTGTCCTTCTGGTTTGGGTTAACCTCATCCGTCTGGATCTTTTACTTCACATTTTAGTCCTATTGTTCCGTAGCCATCAAGTCTGGACCACTTGATCCTGGTTCCCGTTGTTGGGCCTTCCTCACTGTGGTCCTGGTCCTCCTGTCCACCACTTTTCAGACCTCTTGCTGTGTCCAACTTGGTAATCTGTGCTCTGATCCCCTATGTCCTAATCTTTATGGCTCCCCTAGCCATGTTTCCTCCCCTCTTGGTCATAATCCTTTTGGGTTACTGAGTACTTCTTTCTCTGGTCTTCTGGGTGTTCTTGCTAATGGTCCAGTTTGTCATTCTATTCCCCTGTCCTGACTATCCTGGTTTCCTGATACTACTAGCCATTGCCCCCCCCGTTCAGATCTTCATATTCCTATTATATCTCTTCCTGATCCTCCAGGCCCTAGTTCTCCTTCTTCTTGCTCTCATGGTTCTGCATGGTGGCTTTAGAACGTATTTGTACTGTACTTTACAGTCTGTCTGATTATCATTAATGGATCTGCTGTTTCACAGGTTACTCCTCCACCTTAATTCCCAAATATCAGTCCTCCTTCTCCCCTAGTTTATCTATTGCACTGGTTTGCCTGTTCTAAATCCTGCTGCTTCTTATTATACTGGTTCAAGTAGTTTTTGTCTTAGTTCTGGTCCTAGTGTATTAGGTCTTCTGGTCCAGCTGGCCTTGTTTTGTTTGACTCCCTCCAGTCCTCCACCCCTTGCCAGTCCTACTCGTTCTTCCTGTCTCCTGGTTTGCCTGTTCTACCTTCTTTTTGTCAATATGACACTTGTCAATCTGACCCTTGTCCCTTCTGTCATGGTCCCCCTAATAATAGTCCCACTGGGTCTGGATTTCCTCATTCCTCTGGTACTGGTCCTCCTAGTTCCTATATTGTAGGTCATCCTGGTTCATGTAATCCTGTCACCCTATTATAGGATCCAGCAGAGTCTGACCCTCAAGGGCCTTCTCATTCAGGTTCCACTGGGCGTAGACTTCCTGTTCTTCAATATCCGGTCATTCTAACCTAGGGGGCCCAGCTCCTGTTAGCCCAGGTCCTTTCTGTTCATAGTTTTCCAGGTACTGGTCAATTCACTTCTCCTTGATCTGATCTCAGTGGTCTTGGAGCGCCAGTCCCTAGTCCTTCATTTCAGTGTTCTCCTGGTACTGGTACTCTTTGGTCTTTCAACCCGGATCTGCTACTTCTGCCCCTGGTTGTCCTCATTCCTCTGGTCCTGGTGGGTGCTCCCAGATCCTCCTAACCCTCCTTGTTGTTATGGTTCCTAGCCTTCTGTTGCTTTGACCCCTGGTATTTCTGTTCCTTCAGGCCTTTGTCCTCTGGGTCGAGATCCCCCTGTTCCACTTCTGTGTGGCCCTCCTAATCCTTCTCGCCCAGTCCAGGACCTGGCCACAAATCAGAACTACCCTTCCCAAAATACATTGTGCAAGAGTTTAGAAGTGTGGCTCACGGGACCATTCATGACATGGGAACAATCAGCATCCATGCTTGAAACCCACTCTGCTGGGTGAATACTATGAACAAGTATGTTTATTCACAGGCACCAGAGTGAACTTCTCCTGTGAATTATCCAGATGCATTACTTTCTTTCCTGTCTCCTACTTTCACTTCTCCTTCTACAGAAGCCCCATTACTCAATTTACCTCCTGAAGTTTCACCAATACACTTGGGCCCCCAATCACCAGCTGCCTACTCTATGTGTCCCTCCATCTGAAACCCAAAATCTTCAAAGGCCAGGCATAATATTATATAGAATTTTAGACGAAGTCTATGTACACATCTGTAAAATTACTTTTCTGTGTTTATTTATTTTAATTATTAGTCATGGATCTTTACTGCGACTCTAGCTCTGTAAAGATTTTCGATTTATATTTGCCTGTTGAATTATGTACAGATTAGAGCTACAAAAAATAACAGATTTAGTTAATGTTTTTTTTTTTTACGAACATTAAAATACCAGTAGTGCCAGGAGAGAACCATCCATGTGACAACCCGAATGATACACCCTGGCCTCTGCACAATCCAATTAAAGGGCACTGTTATTGTTTGACCATGTTCAAGGTATCTTTCCTTCCTAGAAATAATAAGTAGCGATCCCAGACTCAATTTAATGACGCTGCAGTCTATTTGAACGTTCAAGATCTGGGCACACATTATCGCCGGGCAATATCTCGGTGGTCAACCGCGCAGTGCTGATTTGTACTGTTTCCAAGATTAACAGAGTGCAGTAAATCGGGTTGTGATTTATAAATTTGTGCCTGCATCCCCTTACGAGAAGGCTATGCTGCACAAGCATTTTATAGGCAATAATTTCAAGTCTAACAATAACGTGTGTTTTTTTAAATTTTATTCTCAATAATGTCTTCAAATTATTGTCAAAAAATGTCCACTGCCTGATGAATGTGGAGCGCTCCAAACATAAACATTTCTCTGGCCAGATTTCCAATACCCAGGCATTTTCTAAATTATCATTCTTTTTTTTTTAATTGGGTAAACGTTGGAAACAAAAGTGAAAGTTTAAATTATGGAAGACTACCGAGGCCAATGCTTTCCAGCTATTCACAGCTTGTGGGATCAAAGAAATGCATGGATCTTCTTGGTCGCCCAGACAGTATTAATAAGAAAAGCAGAATTGTTGGAGCAAAATTGTGTGCAGTGGGATGTATTATTTGATTGTCTTTTATATTAGTTTCTAAGGTGTTCATTAACATAACAATTGAAGTCACGGTGCAGGATTTATGCACAGAAACAAGAAGGGTTGAGGAGATTAGCACAGTGAACTGTTGAACCTGTTTTTCATGTGTGAACAACCTTCATATTTCACTCCTGGCCCCTTCGCCTTAATCCCCTCTAAGAATTCTACTAATGCAAACTGCAAGGAGCTTTGAGGTTACAGCATACTGCTGCAGTCCGCAGGGAAGGCACTTTCTGTTCTATTATCCCACGCAGAATAAGAAGATGAGGGAGAGGAAAGCTATTGGGTTTCAGAGGTCAGAAACAAAGTGAGGTGAACAATCCCTTTTGAGACTTTTATAATTAACTTTGCATTTAGCTGAGCACCATGATCTATCTCCATAACCAGCTTTTTTGTCTGTTTCATAAACAGATGTTTCCCACTGCCATGAGGCCTATTCATGGAATCCCTATAGTTATGCCTCATTTCTTAGCACTCTAGAAATCACGATGTCTTTGATTTGCACTGTTGTACATTGCACATTTTTTCTTTTGTGCCATTGTTTTGAAATACATTTTAATGTCACTTATTGTGCAGCAACTTGCCTGGTATTCTGTCTGTACATTCTCTGACTGCTCAGTGGGCACAAGTGCCAGGTGTTGTTTTCTGTCCATTTAGCAATCCTTCCCAGGCTCCTATAGCCATAACATAGTAGCTTTTCACTGTATCCAGCTAATATGTTCTAAAGTAGATTCTGTAGTATTTACTTTTAGAGAGGAGGATTCTAGCAGAGCTGACTCCTCTGTGGAACAGATGCCTTCCGGGGCATGCAGCCTGTGTAAAATGGGTTTACACTCCCATATGAGGACTGCTTGACTACGCAAACAGAGGTATGGAGGTCTTGGCTCCCAGAGATCACTAATAATAATAATAGTATTCCTGAGCATACAATTACAGGATAGGCTCAGGACACCAGATTTGCATTACAGTGGTTTACAGTTTTCTAAATGCTATTATGATGTTTATACTATTGCCAGTGCTGTAATTGCATCTAATTTGCTTCATAATAGACTATGTTAGTTGCAAGAAATATATTATCTACTTTCATTGTGTCTTTTTTTACTTTTCCCATAGATATGTATGACTGAGGCAATGTACAACAAGCATTTGCAATGCAATGGGTCTCGCGTTTGCTCAAGTTAGAGCTATTAGCATTGTAAGCTCCTAACCTGACTTTTCTTGCCACATAAATTGAAAATTTAAAGTAAAACAGTTTCACATAACTAACAGGATTTTTCTTGCCATATAGACTGAAAAGTAAAAGTTTCACATAAGCGAGCCGACGGCCGCTATCAGTGAAAAGCAGACACACAAAGGGAAATAAAAGTTCACTCGCAGTGAAGCCTATCGGCAAAAGTGCAATTATCCATGTAACCAGCAAAAGTGCAATTACATATGTAACAGGATCGATGTCATGAAAGTGATTGACTACTGCCCAGCTAGATCGAGCTGCAAAATGAAGAGAAAAAGTAGTCCAGAAACCAGAGGGAAAACATCGAGCCTTTTATGTTTTCAGTAGTTGGTCGGTGCGCTCGAGGAGGGCTAAACACTGGAAAGGGCATGACGTATGCATGCCTTTCACTAGTGAAAGGAAGCGGATTTTAAAAGGCAAGCCCACGAACCAATGTAAGTGACTGACGTGATATGGGCGTGGTTAGAAGCCCTAGGAGAGATTACAACAGGGGACGGAGCGCTTTGCCCTCGCCCCTAAAAAGTATCTCCTTAGCAGAGATCAGGGATCTTAATTTGCACAGGAGGCAGTAGGTATCACATCAAGGTGTAGCTACTGCATATCAAAATTGCATAGCTGCTGACAGTAGCCAAGTTCTGGGCAAAGGGGGTATTACATTCTTGAGACTACGTAATGGAGACCCGTTGACCCATTGGACCCCTTGTTCTAGAACAATATATATTTTTTTTGTGAGGGTTCCTCAAATTCAGCCAATAGGCAAAAATGCCATCGAACTTCCGGGAGGGGGGATAGGGAATAGGACAGCTGATATAGTCATCTCTGGAATTCCTCCCCTCATATGCAAAGACTTCAACTTCTGGAAGGCACTGATTTGTTCAATGGAAGCCAAGGGCTGAAAATTGGATGTCACATAGAGTGATTTTGCAACTATAGTCGGGGCAGTTTTTATAATTTCTCATTAAATCACGATTCCGTTTTTTCAGCGACTGAAAACCCTTAACTTTTTGTTCAACAATTGGGATTATTATTATTCTCACGAACTGCAGTTTTCTTATGTTCTGAAAGAGTCGGCAGCAAAAAATTTTCAAAATGTGTTTGATCTGATTTAATTTGGCATTTTCCATTTTGAATTGGTTCTGTGGCCGTTGGTTTACATTACGTATTTTCTGATAATGTCTCTCGCCTAGGTAATTCAGTGTACAGTGCTGATTGTTATCAGTGTGCATTTTTCGTGCCTGCAAGTTAAGTAAAACGAAAGCTATGAAAAACAGTTACATGTGACATGTTTGCCAAGCAAAGCCGTAAACGTAATTGGTTAAAATAAAACGTTTGTTTGTTTTCACAAACCAGAATATAATAGTTTTTGATGAGCAACTGCTGAGAAGAAACCACACCCTCTTAATTTTCAAAGGAGCCGTCATTTTGCTGGTGCCTCTGTGGTTAATGCAAGAAAGATGTTTTGCCATAGACTGCAGTGGGTGCAGCTGAATTGCAGTTGTCAATTCAGCCAGGACTTTAAAGAAAGTAAGACAAGCATTTGCAATACAAAGGGTCTCGCATTTGCTCGAGTTAGAGCAATTACTGTTGTAAACTCCTAACCAGACATTTCTTGTCACACAAATTACAAGAAAAAATCCACAGCGCGATTGCGCTATGTAAAATGCAGCACGCTGCGTGGAAAATAAAAAGATAAAGTAGTCCGGAAACCATGCTGAAAACATCGAGCCTCAAATGTTTTCAGTAGTTTACCGGTGCTGTGTAGGTGAGCCATGACGTATGCATGCCTTTCACAAACGAGAGAAGCAGATTTTAAAAGGCAAGCCTACGAACCAATGAAAGCAACTGATGTGACATGGGCATGGTTAGAAGCCCAAAGAGAGATTACAGCATGGGACGAAGTGCTTTGTGCTCGCCCATAAAAAGGACCAACCTTTTTTCCATAGTTCCCTGGGAAGGGGCTAGAGTGTTGTGCCTTTTGGGTAGCCACAATTACTTGTCACTCTGTCATGTTAGGAAGGCAAGTAAGGCACTGTGAGCTAGTCAGGTTTTTTGGTATGACAGGACTGATTTGGCAGAAGTGGCGCAGTCCCTGCATTCTGATGTTCTGTTGTCTCCAGGCGCAGTTCTGAAAAAGCAGACTCCCTGAGATATGGTGCTACCAACGACATGTTTAGTACTTATATAATGGGTCATCTGAGGAGTACTCCTCAGTATTCATAGTACCCTCACACCTACAACGGAGACATCTGTGTTTTGTGGGATTTATCCTCCACAGTATTTGTTACTTCATGTGGTTGTTTGAGCTCAGACCTTTAAAAGGATGTTACCACATCTGTTTTTTTAATGGTGAATCCGCCACCACTGGTTCCAATTGCAGTAAACTGAAACCTGGCTGTTAATGCACATTTAACATTTCATGGCCTCACTAATACAGGGAATAATTAATTTTTTTGTGGTTGAGGCACACATTGCTTACAGAATTGAAGTTTTTTATTCTTGGGTCAACTTTCCGGCTGTGGATGCTAATAAAAATCATTTTAATGAATACACTGGGATTGCCCCTCCTAATGCATACAGAGCATATGCACTCTTAGAAATACCTTTTACACATTTGGAACATATTAATTTGTTCCAAGGCACCCTGGAACATGTGCTTGCCCTGGTACCTATGGGAGCCCTTAGTAATGAAGGGGCCACTTGGCCGGCCTTAGCTGGTTATACACCTTATCCTGATTTGCGTCACTTGACTGTTGCTGAACTTCAACAGTTTTATACTATCCTAGTTTGACTCTACCAATGCCTGGTTAAATTTGTTGTGTGCACTTTTATGGCTGCTCCTGCGTGAGTTGCATGGTGGGTGTACCACAGTTGTCTGCTGCTCCAATAATTATCAATGCAATTATGGGTAAAGTACCCATAGTTTGTGAGAAAATTCCCCTTTGGATTGGCAAAAAAATAGACCAAATTGATGCTGCATTTCCCCTTACGAGACCACAGGACAAGCGTTGAATATTAACTATGCAATTACAACATGGATGGTAGCCCAGATAGCGGACTGTAACACATTGGGTACAGTTTTTGCAGCTATCTATAACCTGACTCATGGCATGCCATCTTTGGCTGTGTTACCGGATGTTTTGAAACAAGTGCAGGATAAGTATGGGGCCAGTCCAGCCCTAGATTTGGGTATGAAATAATAGGAAATTTTCCTGGGTATGAACTAATAGGACATTTTCCTGTTGTTTCTGAGATGATTCTCTTGAACATCAGAGGCGGAGCTGCATCTCTGGCTATACGTGAGAGGCTCACCGTGGTCACTTCTGCTGACCAGGAATGTGAGCTATGGAGCATTATACCTGAAGTTTATACTTCACTTTGTCCCAGTAATTGGGGACCAGACCACCGAAACCATAACTTGGCAAACTTAGCACAAGCAACAACATGACACTGCCAAATGGAACCTGGAGTTTGTTATAAAACAATGGGACAAAAATAAACCTAAATGTAAGGATAAATCTTGAAGAGGATCTCCGTCACCAGAGACCTTGGAGAGAAAATATAATTTGCGGAATTGCACACAACTTAAACCACCTGAGAGATATCAGCAGTCTGATACTCCTTCTTGTTCCTTTCAGGACTCCTCTAACAAACCGTACGAGTGGGGAGGGCATTCTGACCGCATACAAGAACAGTATGTGAAACCGGGAAAGGACTGACAATGCTCGTCTGACATAAAAATCAAGCAGGAGGGGAGGACAAACCCTATTTAAAACAAAAAAAAAGTTGTGGTTATAACTTGAAAACATGCCCCAAATCCTGATAACCCTTCTCTTGAATGGGAAATGGGAATTGACCCTCCTCAACAGTGTAGGAGGCTGGCCTGGTTTGTAGTGGGTCCCT
This sequence comes from Pleurodeles waltl, assembly GCF_031143425.1. Lineage (NCBI taxonomy): Eukaryota > Metazoa > Chordata > Amphibia > Caudata > Salamandridae > Pleurodeles > Pleurodeles waltl. Next base: position 416,491,240 of record NC_090438.1, on the reverse strand, counting down.
ATGGTACTTTATACCAGATCCAGTTATCCCTTATTAGTGAAATGTAGGTAGTGTCTAGAAGCAGCCAAGGCTTATCTAAGAGACACGCAGAGCTTATGCAATACCACTGTAGTCACACAGTACTCACACACATGGAAGAAAATATTCAGTGTTACAAAAATAAAAGTACATGTTTTTTGGGGGTGACACACATATCAAAAAATACCATGGAGGCTAAACTCCCTTCGGAGGTAAGTAATAAACTAATTATATACACTAGTATGCAGAAGTAGGAATAAAAACAGGCCAAGGGGGAACACAAACCATGTACTAAGAAAGTGGAATGAGAATGTTGGTTTCCCACCTAGGCAAGTGTAGTGTGAAGGGGGGAACTGGGAGTACTAGAAAACCCCAAGGTAAGTACTAGAACCAACCCCAGTGACCAGGAAAGCAGGAGTAAAACACAGTAACTTTCCCAGAACACACACAGAAACGAAAAGGAGAAAGATGCAAGAACCAGAAGAGACTGCAAGACACCAACAGTGGATTCTGGGACCTGAGGACCTGTGAAAGAAGGGGACCATTTCCAGGAAGGACAGAATAGTCCAGGGAGAATAGCAGCCCCTGCTAACCTGGATGAAGGTACAAATGAAGAACCACCGGTGAAGAAGAGCAGTCAGTACTGCACCCAAGAAGATGGAGTCTGGTTCCTGGTTGATGCAAATTATGTCCCACGCCAGATGGAGGATTGCAGTCTGCATTGTGTCGTTGGAGTCCGCCAACAAGCCTTGGCACATGCAAAGCTCACGGTTAGCAGAAAATGGTGCTGCACGGGGCCAAGAAAGACCAGGTGGACTCTACCCAGGAGGTGAATTCAGAGGGCGCTGTCAGCAACACAGAAAGCCAACAGAAGACCAGGCAGCACAAACAGGAGTCCCACAGCATGGGGACAAATAAGATGCAAAAGGGGCCCAAGCAGCACTATGACAAAGGATCCCACATTGCCGGAGAACAACTCAGGAAGCTGTGCATCACAGGATAGAGTGCTGGGGGACGGAGCTGCAAGATTTATGAAACACTTTGTGGAAGGAGACCAGCAAGCCTTGGCAACTGCAAAACACACCGTGCACAGGGGTACTGTCTTGCGTTGAGAGGCAAGCTCTTACCTCCACCAATGTTAGACAATCGGACGTAAGGACCGCCCGGACCACTTCAGTCCACCACCTGTGATGCAGGATCCACGCAGCTCAACAGCAGAGGGGATCCACGCAGCTGGTCGTCGTTGCGGAAGGTGCCTGTAGAAGCAGGGGAGTGAAACACAATACTCAGAGTTACTAAAAATAGAGGTATTTTATTTTAGTGAAAATATGCCAAAAGTATCTCAGAGGTTATACTCCCAAACAATGCAGAACACAATAGAATGCAATAGGAGACAATAGGCCTAGGGGCAACACAAACCACATACTCCAAAGTGGAAAGCGAACCACAAATGGACCCCAGGCCTAGTGTAGTGTGTAGAGGGTCGCTGGGAGTGTAAGAAAACACTAAGGGTGTCCAAGGTACCCCACCCCAAGACCCTGAAATGTAGGAGTAAATTTACCCTATTACCCCAGAAAGACAGTAAAGTTGAGATAGGCGATTCTGCAAGGAGAACAACTGACTGCAAAGCACTGAAGATGGATTTCTGGACCTGAGGACCTGTAAAGGAAGGGGACCAAGTGCAAGAGTCACGCAAGTGTCCAGGAAGGGCAGGAGCCCACAAAACCCCGGATGAAGGTGCAAAAGGGCTGCCTCCGGGTGGATGAAGCCAAAGATTCTACAACAACGGAAGGAGCCAAGAACTTCTCCTTTGGTCAGAAGATGTCCCACGGGGTGCTGGCGGATGCAGAGTTGTTTCCACGCAGAAAGACCATAAACATGCCTTAATAGCTGCAAGAGTCACAGTTGAGGATTTTGGGTGCTGCCAGGGCCCTGGAAGGACCAGGAGGTCGCCCCTTGGAGGACGAGACAGAGAGCCCATGCAGAAGCAGGCAGCACATGCAGAAGCACCTGAACAGGTGTTCAGAAGATCTGAGCACGACGGTGGACTCAGCACAACAAAAGAGGGTCCCACAAAGTCGGAGTCCAACTCAGCGAGCTGGGCAATGCAGGACAGAGTGCTGGGGACCTGGGCTAGGCTGTGTATGAAGGAAGTCTTTCAAAAGTGCACAGAAGCCTGACCAACTGCAGTTCACGCAGTGTACAGGATTACTGTCTGGCGTGGGGAGGCAAGGACTTACCTCCACCAAATTTGGACAGAAGGGCCACTGGACTGTGGGGACACTTGGACCCAGCTCCTGTGATCCAGGGACCACACTAGTCAGGACGAGAGGGCACCTAGAGGACTGGTGATGCAGAAGTTTGGTGCCTGCATTGGCAGGGGGAAGATTCCGTCGACCCACAGGAGATTTCTTCTTGGCTTCCAGTGCAGGGTGAAGGCAGACAGACCTCAGAGCATGCACCACCACGAAACAGTTGAGAAAGCCTGCAGGAAGAGGCGCTACAATGTTGCTGGTATTCTTCTTGCTACTTTGCAGGCATCCTGGAGCAGTCAGCGGTCGATCCTTGACAGAAGTCGAAGGGCGAAGTGCAGAGGAACTCTGGTGAGCTCTTGCATTCGTTATCTGGTGAGATACCCACAGGAGAGACCCTAAATAGCCCTCAGAGGAGGACTGGCTACAGAGAAAGGTAAGCACCTATCAGGAGGGGTCTCTGACGTCACCTGCTGACACTGGCCACTCAGAGCTGTCCATTGTGCCCTCACACCTCTGCATCCAAGATGGCAGAGGTCTGGGACACACTGGAGGAGCACTGGGCACCTCCTCTAGGAGGTGCTGGTCAGGGGAGTGGTCACTCCCCTTTCCTTTGTCCAGTTTCGTGCCAGAGCAGGGCTGGGGGGATCCCTGAACCGGTGTAGACTGGCTCATCCAAAGAGGGCACCATCTGTGCCCTTCAAGCATTTCCAGAGGCCAGGAGAGGCTAATCCTCCAAGGCCCTTGACACCTATTTCCAAAGGGAGAGGGTGTAACACCCTCTCTCAGAGGAAATCCTTTGTTCTGCCTTCCTGTGACTGGGTTACCCAGGCCCCAGGGGGGCAGAAACCTGTCTGAGGTTTTCCAGCAGTGGTAGCTGCGGAGAAAACCATGGAAAGTTAGTTTGGCAGTACCCGGGCTCTCTGCTGGAGTCCCAGGGATGCATGGAATTGTTATTTCACTCAGGCTGCAGTGGCAGTCCTGTGTAAGAATTGTATGAGCTCCCTATGGGTGGCAAAAGAAATGTTGCAGCCCATAGGGATCTCCTGGAACCCCAATACCCTGGGTACTGAGGTACCATATACTAGGGATTTATAAGGGTGTTCCATTGAGCCAATCAGAACTAGTAAAATTAGTCACTAGCCTGCAGTGAAAATTTTAAAAGCAGAGAGAGCATGAACACTGAGGTTCTGGTTAGCAGAGCCTCAGTGAAACAAAAACAGTTAAGTAAACAGTCAGAAAATAGTGCAATTAGTGAAAATCACAATAGGTTGCAATGGGCCTAGAAGTAAACCAAACCATATACTAAAATAGTGGAATGTGAAAGTTGGTTTCCAACCTAGGCAAGTGCAGTGTGTAGAGAGGCACTGGGCGTGTAAGAAAACACCAAAGGTAAGTAAAATACCCCACCCCAAAGCCCAGGAAAGCAAGAGTAAAACACATACATTTTCCTAAAACATACTAGAAGTCGTGGTAGAAGACAGTGCAAGAACCAGAAGAGACTGCAAGACACCAATGATGGATTCCTGGTCCTGAAGATCTGTGGAAGAAGGGTACCAAGTCCAAGATGCACTGAAGAGTCCAGGGAGAACAGGAGCCCCTGCTAACCCGGATGAAGGTGCAAAAGAAGAACCACAATTGAGAAGACAGTCAGTATTGCACCATAGAAAATAGATGCAGGTTCCTGTTTGGTGCAGAAGATGTCCCACGCTGGATGGATGAATGTGATCTGGTTTGCGTCACTGGATTCCACCAACAAGCGTTGGTAAATGCAAAACTCACGTTTCATGAAAAATGGCACTGTCTGTGCCCAGGAAGGACCAGGTCAAATCTGCTCAGGAGGGGAAGACAGAGGGGGCTCTCTGCAACTCAGAGAACCCTCAGAAGACCAGGAAGTGTGGACAGAAGTCCCACAGAACGGGGACAAAGGAGTTGCAAATGGTGGTCATCGTTGGACTAAACAAAGGGATCCAACGCCACTGGAGTTCTTGTTAGCAGGACTCTAATGACACAGTCAAGCATACTAACAAAATAGTAAAACATACTGATAAGTAGGCCACAAACTATGAGCACTGGGGTCCTGACTAGTAGGATCCCAGTGAGACAGTAAAAACAGACTGACAAACAGGCCAAAAATGGGGATAACCATGCTAGAAAGAGGCTACTTTCTCGCAGCCATCGGGTGCAAGAAGAGACTACGACTGTTTCCGGTCCGTATAGTGTCAATTCTTCAAGATATTGACCCAGACGCACTGTCTTATGCAGGAGATATATCCCTTAGGTACAATGAGCTAAACGCACACTTCACCAGAGTAGATCACATAGTTTGTGAATTTTCTGCGATTGGCTAGAAATTTAATTTTAAGGAATCTCCATTACATTTCTCAGTGTCATATTCTTAGGATCTGAACTCACAAGCAAAGACAAAAGCCTTGCAGCTCCTATAGCCACCTAATATTCTTTGGAAGCTACAAGCAGTCTTGGGTTTCCTTAATATGTACTCAGTTTGCAACAGATTGTTATAAGTTGGTAGACAGAACTGGTGGTCATTAGAATTAGCAATTTTTCAAACCATATCACTAGCGGTTTTCAACATGTTGGAACAACATGTGTTCTTATAAATTTGACATTTAAGGATGTTATGGCTGTTTTTACCCAGAAGCAAATGATTTGTTGACTTTCTATTGCTTTTTTTCATTGACAGACATCTGTGAGCCCTATCCAAAAATACAGTTGTAATTTGCACACTTAAAAGTTCTGCTTTCCACAGGCACAGATAAACAACGTTTACCCATTCACACAAATTTAAATTAGGTTGCTTGAAAACACCTCTGCACAATTTCCCTTCCCATCACACTCACATGATATGATTGTGTTCCATGACACTCCTGAACTAGGAAAGGGATTTACTCTAGTCCCTGGCAGGAACCAATTTCTGATCATTTCCAAAGAAGGAAACTGATGGAGAGGGGTTTGTGAATTTTCATATGCAAACATTGTTGTGGGCATTCGCAAACTTTCAAGGCATGCTACACTTTCATTTGCCCCTCTCAAGCTCCTGTTTTTGATTTTCTGCTACTCAATTGTATCCTGTCAGTTGCAATATGGAGTAAATGTGCTTATGGTGCAAGGTTTTCTTTTATGAATCTGTTCTCATAAATTTAGTTATTTAACTCCTTGCATAGACCTCTCAATGGGATTTGGAAATCGGAAGATAATTAATGTACATTTTGTGGATGCAATTGCAAACATTGATCAGTTCCTGACCCCCAATTTCTGGTGGTAAAAAGGTTTGCAAAGAGAAAGCTCTCCATGTGGGACAGCTTCCTCTTTGGGAATCATGTAGATAGCCTTGGGGGGAGTGGGAGAATGAAGTGGTGCAAATCTCTCCATTGTCTTCCCAAATGTGAAACATATATATATTTTTTTTTTAAACAACAGCTGTTGTTTCATTAACATGGGCTGTTTTAAAAAATGTTTACTGTTTGGATGATGCAGAGATGGAGGGTTTCTGCCTCTCACAGTCAATCACAGGGTGTTGCAAGTTGTAACCTGCCTCAATATACAGTAGTCAAGTGGCTATGTGACTCCCCCGTCTAAATCGACAATTTGCAATGTGGCTTATTAGTACATAGACCACATCACAATTTACATTCCCGTTCATTAACCAGTCTGTCTGCAAATTTTATATCCCTGGTTTGTGACTAGAAATAGTACACCAGGCCCTAGAATTCTCCGAATGGAAGTTTGCTTCTATTCTGCTTGGCACACAATACCTGTATCATGCACCCGGGACGTAGCTCACAATTGCCAGAAAAAATGTGCTGAAAACAGCATAAGGTTATGGTGCTACATTGACCCATCAAGCAGAGTCACTGATCTGCAGGTGTGAAAAATATTATGCTAATAACACTTTGGAAAAATAAATCCCCAGAAAACAATTGTATTCAGTCCAAATAACTTCTGCACCCTTCCATAGAACCCTGAGTTCCTCATAGGAAGTGCTGATACTTTAACCCACTAATGTAAGTTTTGAATTTTGCCAATAGAAGGCATTTTCTTAATCTAAAATAGTTCCAGTAGCAAGGGTGATATGATAAAATGTTGGAATATAGTCGGAGTCCTAGGCAAGCTTATTAATTTGGAGAAGCAGACCTGCATTTTGAGATATGGTCTCTGTTGTTTGAAAGAAAACATAACATTTGGTGTTTGGAAGAAATCATAACTTTGAAAGGAATTGAAGGCCACAGTAGGGTATCACCTTTGAAATGGTGCATAAGGCTTGATGATGAGATTGATAAATTGAGACCCGAATAAGCAGCAGGAATCAATAATCATGTTACCCCAGTAAGTGAGATTGGTTTCTAGAATATCTTAAATATTTTAGTGAGACCCCATCATTCCTCAGTTTGCTCAGGTCCTGGGTGCAACCAGAACCACCTGGGTGTTTTTGAGCCCTGCTATTGAAGAAAGCAGATTCAAGACATTGGCAGTGTATGGACAAGTATATCAGCCCCTAAGGCACAGATTTAGTATATCACAAAATGCATAGCTTAATGGTTAATTCCATTTGCTCTTGACATGTATAAAAGGATATGGCCAAATTCTAAACTACAAGTAGTAGGACCAATGTTTTCAGGAGCAGCCCTTCAAGTCCTTCAAAAATGTGATGGGGTGAATTCACATGATGTCCGAAGATAGGTTTTTTAAGCATTTATGGGTGATGACTTCTGCCCAATGGTATGTTTGACTTCTCGCCATCTCATGGATTTATTATCCTCCAACTCTCATAAGCACCTGATTGAGTGGTTCTATTCAAAGGTCCTCGATGAACATCCGAGCATCAGTCAACCTCTTGCTTAATATGTCAATTACCATAAGGTAAGTACATTAGAGCTTCATTCCCAGCTATCAGATACTGAGTATTTCGAGACTCAGAACTCACCCTAATAAAGTGATTCAAGACTTATATTATGCACCATAGAGGCTATTTTTATGACGATGCCATCAGAGTTCTTCATGTTTCTGATGATCTCAAATGAGAAGGACACAGCTGTGCTGTAACAAGAGTCAGGATGTTTGACTTAGAATTCTAAGAAAAATTAGAAATCTGCTTCAATATAATATTCCCTTTATGTATAAAATTATTGTTTGTTTTTATACTCAATGATCCCATATGAATATTTTGGGATTGTTTTTATTTTTTATTTTTTTATTATCACAACCAGGCTCTGTATTGTAAGGGCATGGTTGCACATTTAATAAGGAATGGTCAGAAAAATTTGTTGATATCCATGGAATGGAAATATCAATCATAAGTAACAATCCAGAGAGATGACAGTCACAAATATGAGAATGGATGGAAACATTTATACCTCAAGTTCTTTGATTCAATGAATTGATAACTGTTTAGGTTACAATGCCTTATCCACCCATAAAAATGTGTAAAGAGTCAAACTGTTATTAAGACACCAACACATGACTTATGCTAGGAAAAAAGATTTAGGGCCTCATTACTACCCTGGGAGTCTAATGACTGGCAGGGTCGCAGTGGCGGTCAGACCGCTGCCAATGTGGCGGTCGGAGCATCATATTATGACAGCGGCAGTAGCACCACGGTCAGACCGCCAGAACCACCAGATTTCATCTACACAACAGTCTGGTGGAGCTGGCAGTCTTAATCAGCCAGGCAGCGCTGCCCTGGGGATTACGACACCCTTCTCAGCCAGCAATTTCATGGCAGTAACCCCGGTATGAAAAGGCTGGCAGAGACTGGGCGCAGGGTGCCCCAGGGGGCACCTGCACAGACCATGCACTTGTCATGGGCAATTCACGGGACCCCTTGCCAGCCCCGTTGCAATGTTAACTGTTTGCTTTGCAGATATTGAACATTGCGATGGGAGCTGGTGCCCCCTACGCACTACAGCATTGCTGCTGGCTCTCTTATGAGCCAGAGACAATGCCGTAGGCCATTTCCTGCTGGGCCAGCGGGTGTAAACTGTGCTTCCGCCCACTGACCCAGCAGGAAACTCGTAATGGGCCTAAAGGGAGGCTGCCACACTGGCGGCAACCTGCTCATCAGGACTTCGGCGGACGGGCTTTTCTTCCACCGAAGTCGTAATAAGTCCCTCAATTATATGTCCTTCGTGTACATCCTAATAACACCCAAAGCAGGGGATATCATGATTAAATCTATAAGGCACCGTCTAAAATTCTTAAAAGATCATAACTGTAGCTGGAAAAACATGACAGGATTATCAGTGGCAGAAATATAACTGGATCAAAAATAGTGTATGGCACTGCCTACTTGAAACTGTACCGTACCTACCTAAATTCCCAGGTCATTTAGAGTGCTGAAGTATATGGAGTCATGAATCCTATCACAAAAATATATATATATAGTTATTGAATTTTAAGAACAACTTCATGGCTACGTTAGATGTTGAGGTGTAATGTTCATCCCTAACAGAGACTTCTCCTGGTAATTAATGGGGACTGACTTGAAACCAAGGAAAAATCAAATGGCAAGCATTTAATTATTGAATTATAAGAAAAGGGCCATGTTAAATGGTTGCTCCTTCTGTACTTAAGCAATCACAACATATATTATGCTGCCAGGTTTTTTCAGCCTTAACAATCAGTTGCTCCCATTCAGAAAAATATAGATAAAAGAATGTATACATTTTAGAAGATAAGCTCTTAATGTTTTTGTTTTTAGAAGTGTATAAATGATACTGATTATGAGTGACTCAAAGACTTCATAAATCTGGTTCTAGCAGTATTATTATTTTTAATTTAACTTCATAGGAAAGCAAATGTACTTCTTGTATAGATTTCAATTAGACTTATGTCTTGAGAAATGTAAATCACCACAAACACTGAAAATTGTACATATGCAGAAGCAGATATTTCTGTGGAAATGGTGAATCAAATTATATTGTAGATTTGATATAATTACTCAGCAAGATGGGGCAAACTATGAGTGTAAGAAGCTGATTATTAATTGTGGTTGATGAGAGTTCAAAACAAGGAATAATGCCAGAATCATTTTTAAACTGAAAGACTGTTTCTGAAATTTAAAACTGGAGTCAACCCACTAGTAGCTATGCCACAGAGCAGACAGCTTCAACGTAGGAAAATGTCCAATGCAGTACCATACCAGCTAAAAAAATCAAAACCCACACAATAAAAATCCCACAATTATTTAAGAGAAATATGTAAGGAGTAAAATGACACTGAAGCAACATAAATCCAATAAAGGTAAAGGAACTATGAAGTTTTATTGATTTAAGACAAAAAATGTAAAGAAAAAGGAAATGCACCAATTACTTAGTCACTGTTTGCAATTTAACTAGGACCTGGGTGTCATTTCAGGAGGACCGCATGGAGGGAGGTTGGATACACCTAGCGGGTTACGCCCAGTCACAGACTTTACTTTCTGATTTAGGTCCTGATTTAGAGTTTGGGAGAAGGCTTACTTTATGACAGACATGACGGACTCATCCAGCATTTTACAATGTCCATAGAATACAATGGAATTGTAATAATGTGAACAGAATATCAACCCCATTTGCCAAACTCTAAATCAGGCCCTTAGTCTCTGAAATAAAGTTGAAATTATTCAGCGGGCAGTGTTGCAGGCTGTAGCTGCCTAAATGCTAAATCACCCAGGGTCTCAGGTATAGCACTTAGCGGCCTATGCTCACTTCTGAGGAGGCCACCAGCAGGGTCCATTTCAGGTCCACTTGCTAGTGGTCATCTGGTCACTCAAGGAAATATGCCTCTTTCAACTTGTTGGGTCGATTTAGCTGTGTAGGAGATCAGACAACTGGCACTTGATGGTAATTTCCCTCTTGGATTCAAGTAAATGCAGGTCCATCTCTTCTGGCTTCCACAAAGGTTCAGCCTCTTCTGTTTTTCCACAGCTCCAAATTTGCTTTAATGAGCTGTGAGTGAGGTGCCACTTCTATGTGATTAACTAGAGAAACTGCAACCTTTCCCACAAAATGGCAGCAGATCCTGTTTTATTTACTGCAAATTATTTCACAGTGCAGAATTTTGAGCCAAATCCAATATAGCAGTATCTGTCCACTCTTGCAGGTAGCTGGTAGGCCTGTCAGGTGTATGCTTGGGGAACCAAACAGTCCCCTTCTCCTCATCTACATCAAGTTGGGCCTGTGAACAAATCCCCCTCCCACTTGAATGATGTTAAGCTGGCTACAGATGGCCAATGATCACAGGCTTCTCTTTTTCAGTTTCCTTTTACTTTCAACTACCACTGTGCATGTGTCACCCTTTTCCATTCAAAGTTAATGAAGTTCCGTTTAATAGCTGCTTGTACCACTTTTAGATACTGTGCACCTTACCTTATGGACTTCAAGGCTTGCATAGAGGTGACTTATTCAATGTTTGAAATGTTGAATGTTTCCATCAAAAAGGGTCCTTTCAACAGGTGTGCTTTCATGGTTAAATGATGCAGCAGGAATGCTACACATATTGGCCTGGAGCTCTGTTTTCTTTGTCACTCTAGTTGATGGCCCAACATGCACTGTAGCCTATAGGAGAAATTTAACTTTTCTGGTCCATTGGTGTACCTCCCTCACTACATAATATGACCTTACTGAAAAGTTCAATAAGTCAATTTGGGGTTATCCAAGCCTATCATATTTTAGGGGTCAAAGCAAATACACTGGGTCCTGGAGAGTAGTTTCCCAGAGTGAAAAGTTAAAAAACCAACAGCATTAGTACACAGAAATGGGTGTGACCACAAAAAAATAGGCTCTTTCTCACAATATACATGTAAAGGAAGTGGCAGTGGTGGTTATTTAGAGCAAATGCGCAAGTAAACACAGATATGATTTATTTTTTACTGCAGTGCAAAGATTAAATGCAACTTTATTTCCACAGTAGAATGAACTTGACAATAGAAAAGCACTGGTTAGCAGCTGACAGCTTATTTCTTACAGATAGTTTACACATGGAGGCAACTGGTCTAAGGATTAGGAGCCTTCTCAATGTGATTTTTCCCTGCCCCACATACCTAACACCTTATATTCTGGTTTGACATTAATATCTTTATTTAAACAAATAACTATCAAATGAACTCCCATGGAATACACCACATACACAGACGTGCAGAATGTAATATTCATGAATGTTTGTTCATCTCCATTATGTTAGCTATAATAGATATGTGTAATTTAACAAGTATTGTAAATGGTGTTAACAGATTACTACAACTACCACGATGCACTGTTTTTGTATCTATAACACAATAGTGCAATGTAATGTTGCTCTGCCTCCCCTGGACTTCCCTTTATGCACATATGTCAAACTGTTGAGCATTTGTCAGTCACCATATCATTCTAAGTATAAAAAAATGTCAGTCATTGTGTTAATCAAGCATGTCAACACCTTTTTACTACACTGAATTGATGTAATTGCTTACATAATTTATAGTCCATGTAATACAAGTTTTGCTACTATGTTATGTGGCATGCTGAATAGAAGTAGTATAGTAGTATCAACACACAATTTACTTTGCAGTGTCTATATGATGACCAGTGCCTTTATTGCCATTAAGTTGAACTACCGTTTGTCTAATCTTTTGAGCCTGCTAGACCTTGGAATGGTTTAGTGCTCAAATTTCCACATTACTGGGTTGGATTGAATATCTGGTTCATGTAATGCACACTTCCTAATTAAAATGTTCATTTCAGGACATCTCTTCATCATCCTTTCTGGAGTTTTCATCTGTGTAAATCATGATATGGGGGTCATTCTGACCTCGGCGGTAAAAGGCGCTTACCGCCGGTCAGAAGACCGCCATAACACCACTGCGGTCGCGGTAAACCGCCACGGTCATTCTGACCCGCAACTGGCAAACCGGCAAAAACCCGACAACAACAAAAGTCCGCCACACCAACGGCCAGCGAAAAACTGGCGATGACCAAACCTCCACCGTCACGGCAACAGAAATACGTCCATGCTATTCCGACCCACAAATCCCCGCAGCGGTCTTTCAACCGTGGTATTCCATTGGCGGTACACACCGCCGCGCTCAAAATACACACACCTTTACAAAACATAGCCACATTGGACAATTCAAAATACACACACCTGAGACACATACACACACCACTCCCACACACCCATTACAATATAAAACACACACCTACATCACCCACAAACCGTTACGACCACAATTGCGACTGAAGGCCAGAGAGAGACAGCACAGAATAGAGTACACCATCACACAGAGGCAAATCACAACATCACCCACACAATATCCACGCACAAAACACCATACACCACCACACTCACCATACTCTACAACACATACACCACCCCACACCTCATCCACACCACCCCATGGCACCCCAAAGACACCACAGGTTTTCTGACGCAGAACTCAGGGTCATGGTGGAGGAAATAGTTTGGGTAGAGCCCCAGCTCTTCGGGACACAGGTGCAGCACACCACCATTGCCAGGAAGATGGAGCTATGGCAAAGAATAGTGGACAGGGTCAACGCTGTGGGACAGCATCCACGAAATCGGGACGATATCAAGAAGCGGTGGAATGACCTACGGGGGAAGGTGCGTTCCATGGTATCAAGGCACAACATCGCGGTGCAGAAGACTGGCGGCGGACCCCCACCTACTCCCCCAGAATTTACAGCATGGGAGGAGCAAGTCTTGCACATCCTGCATCCTGAGGGCCTCGCAGGAGTAGCTGGAGGAATGGACTCTGGTAAGTCAAATCTTCACTACTTCATTCCCCCCACCCCACCTGCATGCCAAATCATTCCCCCACCCTCACCCCCACCCCCATCACACCAACTCCTTGCAAATGGCTCACCATCACAACCCACCCATCCCAACACCTAGCCCTGCATGCGTCCACAAAGCATGGACACCCATCACCAAAGCATGCCCACTGCACATACCCATCTCCCCCACAAGCCACCGTCACAACAGCCCCCACAAGGGAATGCCAGCACTGGGGTACACGGCCACCCACCCATTGCACACTATGGCACACACAGAAGCAATAACCATTCTCTTATACCCCTGCAGGACCCGAACGCCACCACACCGCCCAGGAGGGTCCAGAAATGTCCATCCCACCCCCAGAAGAGGCCCCCAGTGATGACAGCAGCTCTGTCTCCCTGGACCCAGATGACCAGCCCGGCCCATCGGGGACCTCGGGACAGTCGGTTCCCCTCACACAGCCACAGGCCACAGCAGACCTACCCCCCTCTGGGAACACCAGCACAGCTCCCACCCAGCGGGCCCATGCCTCTGTCTCCAGGACACGTCAATCAGCGGTGTGTCCACCACTACAGGGCACCCAGGTTGACCCACCACCCCAACAACAGCAGGGACCTGGGGTCAGTGGTAGTGGGCACACGGTCCAGGGGACAGAGGCCCAGGGAAACAGGGGAACTGGGAGGGCTGCTGTGCGACAGGGGGGGGACAGGCCCAGGGAACCCACTCTCCACGAGGCCCTCTCCTCCATCATGGGAGCATACCAACGCTCCCAGGAGACGATGGCTACGGTACTGGCCAGGTTCCAGGACATCCAGGTACTGCAGGAGGAACAGTACATGGGGTTCAGGGAAGAACTCCGAGCCATTAGTTCCGCAATGAGGACCATCGTCGTGGCTCTTAACCAGATTGTCACCACATTGCGGGACCATGTGGCACCACAAAGGGCCCCTGTCACTAGCATGGACCAGGAATAGCCTACCACCTCCGCCGGCGCTAGTGGACAGGAGGCCCCCACACAACAACAGGCCACCAGAACCCCACCTCCTGCAGAAGAAGAACCACCCCGCAAGCGGTACCTGAGATCTAGGAAGAAGACAGAGTAGGATGCCAAGACCCCCGCCAGCAAAGGATACCCCCTGATGTCATCCCACTGTCCCACATTGTCACCCTGTCCAACCTTGAACTGCCCCTGCTCCATCCTTCCACAGGCATATGGACAATGCACCTGTGAGACTGAAAATCTGGACTCTGCCATGGACATTACTCCATCATCACCCATCACCGATTTTCAAGCATGTCCCTAAATTTAGCACTTAAATAAAATCACTTATTGCACTAAAATTATCTGGAGTCTGCTTGTATTTTGAACAAATGTATTAGACATAACGGTGCCAAAATGTTCAGTTACATTGTGATGACAACATACCACTGCCCCACAGCTGTAGTCCATGGGAAAACAAAGCAGAGGTCATGCAGTGGGGCCCACATCTCTGAAAACGGAAGGGAAAGTCACAACTCAGTTAACATAAACTGGGGGGAAACTCAGACAGTAGAGAGGCAGGAGACTGTAAGTACATGTAAAATGGCGGTGTTGATTCGTACCTGTGTGTTATTGAAAATACTGTTGTATCACTGTGTCCCTGTTGTCTGTGTCATCCCCGTCGTCTTCCTCCTCTTCACTCTCCACAGACTCCACAGCTGCCACAACACCACCCTCTGGACCATCCTCCTGCAGGAAAGGCACCTGGCGTCGCAAAGCCAGGTTGTGAAGCATACAGCAGGCCACGATGATCTGGCACACCTTCTTTGGTGAGTACATTAGGGATCCACCTGTCATATGCATGAACCTAAACCTGGCCTTCAGGAGGCCAAAGGTCCGCTCGATCACCCTCCTAGTCCGCCCATGGGCCTCATTGTACCGTTCCTCTGCCCTGGTCCGGGGATTCCTCACTGGGGTCAGTAGCCACGACAGGTTGGGGTAACCAGAGTCACCAATTAGCCACACACAGTGTCTCTGTAGCTGTTCCATCACATAAGGGATGCTGCTATTTCGCATGATGTACGCGTCATGCACTGACCCAGGGAACTTGGCATTTACATGGGAGATGTACTGGTCAGCCAAACAGATCACCTGGACATTCATAGAATGATAACTTTTTCTGTTCCTGTACACCTGTTCACTTTCACTGGGGGGAACCAAAGTCACATGGGTCCCATCAATGGCACCAATGATGTTGGGAATATGTCCAAGGGCATAGAAATCACCCTTCACTGTAGCCAAATCGCCCACCTCAGGGAAAACAATGTAGCTCTGCATGTATTTCATCAGGGCAGACAACACTCTGGACAAAACCTTAGAAAACATAGGTTGAGACATCCCTGATGAAATGGCCACTGTTGTTTGGAATGATCCACTTGCCAAAAAATGGAGTACTGACAGAACCTGCACCAGAGGGGGAATCCCTGTGGGTTGGCGAATGGGTGACATCAGGTCTGGCTCCAGCTGGGCACACAGTTCCTGTATAGTGGCTCGGTCAAGTCTGTATGTCAGTATGACATGTCTTTCTTCCATTGTCGACAGGTCCACCAGCGGTCTGTACACAGGAACATTCCTCCATCTCCTCGCAAGTCCCAGCGGACGGTGCCTAGGAAGGACAACATGGAGCACAGAATCAAGCAAACCACAGCTTACACAGTACACGATTCGCTATGCATTGAATGGCTTCTTTGAGTGGCAATGCAAGGCCTAGGCCTGTGTGACGCAGTAGAAATTAAGCTATGTGGGCCCTTGAAATGGCGGCTGCCTGACCTGTGAAGTGTGACAATGGGATGTGAGGTCAATGCGCTGGCGTGGCACACCGTGGCGGTAGGCGGTCGAAGACCGCGGTGCAAAGCTGCATTGGTTAACATAGAACCATATGGGTTTCAGGAGCCAATGACGAAGTGCGCCGGCGGTCGCGGTACGCACCGCCGCGGTACGCACCGCCGTGGTATGCACCGCCGCGGGCGTGACCGCCATTTTCTCTCAGCTTAATCACTCGAGACCTGATCATCCACAGGAGAGGACCTATACTGCAAGTGCTGCTGTGACCTCGGTCTGGAAGAGACAATGGCTGCTGCGACTGGGGAAAGGGCCCCTGCCTTCACTTCTGAAGAATTGGAGAAACTCGTGGATGGGGTCCTCCCCCAGTATGCGCTACTCTAAGGTCCTCCAGACCAACATGTTAGTACACTGGGACCATGCTTTGTGGGCAATGCCTGGGTTGAGTGGGGTGAATGAACGAAGGTGCGGAGGGGAGCGTATGAGGCATGCATCAAACGACAGATGAGAGCATGTGCCACATGGCAAGGGTGGGGATGGGGGGACACTCACATCGAGCATGCAGAAAATGTTGATATCTTGTTTTCTCTCCCTGTACGTGTCACATAGGTCAGCGCCCATCAGAAAGTCGACATTTGGCGTGCCATCGCCAAGGACGTCCGTACCCTGGGGGTCCACAACAGACGGGGCACCCACTGCCGCAAGAGGTGGGAGGACATCCGCCGCGGGAGCAGAAAGACCGCGGAGGCTCTGCTGGGGATGGCCTCCCAACGTAGGAGGGGTGCCACTTGTCTATTGACCCCTCTGATGTCTCGGATCCTGGCGGTGGCCTACCCAGATTTGGATGGGCGCGTGAGGACATCACAGCAGACACAAGGGGGTGAGTACAAGCACATTCTGCTATCTTAGCGCGCAGTGGAGGTGTCTGGGTGGGGGAGGAGGGATGTGGGTATCACTAGGCCAGGGCGATTTCTGTAGGCTAGTCCCCTCCGTAAGGCATGGCCCTGTGCCCCCGCCCTCCACCTCTGTAGGGTGCCAAGTACAGCTATCCATGGCCTTGTGTCACCTATGTGTGCAGATGTCGTCCATTGGCTTGTAGGCCAAGTCTCACTGATTGAGTAGTGTACCCCAAGTGCGCGGCATAGTGCAGGGGGCTTCTGTGTCTGTCCTCTCCGCCAACTGTGTTGCCAATGCATGCACTCAACATGTCTTTATTTCTCCCCCCCCCTTTTTTTGTCTGCTCTTCCTGTTCATGTGTGCATTAGCATCATCTGGCGGAGGAGAAGTGGCATTGGAGCACGAGGGAGCTGCATCTCACATAGCCCCGGAGGGCCATGCAACGGACTCTGATTTCACCAGTGAGACGGAGGGCGAGGGGGCTCCACAACGGGGACACGTGGAGACATCAGCGACACCGACACGTCCTCGGAAGGGAGCTCCCTTGTGGTGGCGGCAACATCCGTGCCCACCGCAACAACAGGTACAGCCGCCACCCAGCGCACCAGCTCCGCCCTCCAAGCAGCCCCTCAGCGTTCGCCCCGTGTCCGCTCGCACACCAAGGCGGGCATCTCCTTCGCCCCAGGCACCTCAGGCCCTGCCCCAGTTACCCCTGCTGCCCTCAGTGAGGAGGTCATTGACCTCCTCCGGACGCTCATTGTTGGGCAGTCTACCCTTTTGAATGCCATCCAGGGGGTGGAAAGGGAGGTGCATCGGAGCAATGCATACCTTGAGGGCATTCATTCGGGTCAGGCTGCCCATCAGCGATCGTTCAACGCTCTGGCCTCAGCACTGACGGCAGCCATTGTCCCTGTCTCCTGCCTCCCTCCTCCAACTCCCTCCACCCAGTCCCACTCCCCTGTTCCTCTGCCTATTCCAGACACACCTACAGACCAGCCTGCACACTCCTCAACACCCAAGGTCAGCTCATCCAAACATAAGCACCACACATCCCACAAGCATTCACACAAGCAACGTCCACATGCAGACATGCCAACAGCCACTGCCTCCTCTGTGTCCCTCTCCTCCTCGTCTCCCTCCTCCCTCCCTGTGACGTCTCCACTCACACTTGCATGCACCACTTCATCAGCCACTACGTCCATCACCAGCACACCCACCAGAACACTCCGCACACGTGCAGTCACCACCCCCACTGCCATTTACACGTCCCCTGTGTCCTCTCCCAGTGTGTCTGTCACCCCCTCTTCCAAACCACACAAACGCAGGCAACCACCCACCCAACAGCCATCCACCTCACGACAGCCTCCGTCACAAGCACCTGCACCCAACGACAGCACACTTGACTCTCCTACAACCACATCCTCTTCCTCCACTCCCATACCCACTGCACCTACCCTTCCCATTGCTCCTAAAAAGTTTTTCCTCTCCAAACTTAACCTCTTTCCATCACCTGACCCACCCCCTCCATCTCGTAAAAGTCCAATCAGCACCTCAGCCACCACAAGCCGTGGACCTACAAGGACCATAGTCCAGGGATATTGGAGTCCACCACCTTCGAGGGCAGCTACATTGGCCAGCAGCAAAGGGACAGCCAGCCCACCCCCTGGGAAAAAACCCAAAAAAGGCAAGGGCCGGCGCGAGAGGACAGAGACGGCAGCCTCCACAGGCACCACCCTGGCACCGTCAGGAAGTGGGGTGCCACCTGACACATCTCCAAAGGGAGGCAAGGGCCACAGAGGATTAGGCAAGGATGGCAAGGGCAGCACGGCCGACAAGTCTGGCAGCAGGCGAGCTGCCCAGTAGGGCCCCACCAGACTCATTCCGGGGGTGAAGGAGTACACCCACGGGCACGGGACACCAGCAAAGGAAGGCCCCGCAAGCGAGAAGTCGGATGGCGAGTGAACACCATATATTGGCCAGATCTGGTGCCCTGGAGACACATGTGAAGAACCGCTGAACAGGGCCCTTCAAGACAAGCACCGCTGAACAGGGCACCGCCGTCTCAAGAACCGCTGAACAGGGCCCTTCAAGACAAGCACCACTGAACAGGGCACCGCCGTCTCAAGAACCGCTGAACAGGGCCCTTCAAGACAAGCACCGCTGAACAGGTCACCGCCGTCTCAAGAACCGCTGGACAGGGCCCTTCAAGACAAGCACCGCTGAACAGGGCCCTTCAAGACAAGCACCGCTGAACAGGGCACCGCCGTCTCAAGAACCGCTGGACAGGGCCCTTCAAGACAAGAACCGCTGAACAGGGCACCGCCGTCTCAAGAACCGCTGAACAGGGCCCTTCAAGACAAGCACCGCTGAACAGGGCACCGCCGTCTCAAGAACCGCTGGACAGGGCCCTTCAAGACAAGAACCGCTGAACAGGGCACCGCCGTCTCAAGAACCGCTGAACAGGGCCCTTCAAGACAAGCACCGCTGAACAGGGCACCGCCGTCTCAAGAACCGCTGAACAGGGCCCTTCAAGACAAGCACCGCTGAACAGGGCACCGCCGTCTCAAGAACCGCTGGACAGGGCCCTTCAAGACAAGCACCGCTGAACAGGGCACCGCCGTCTCAAGAACCGCTGGACAGGGCCCTTCAAGACAAGAACCGCTGAACAGGGCCCTTCAAGACAAGCACCGCTCCGCTGGGCCCTTCCTCTCAAGCACCGCTCCGCTGGGCCCTTCAACTCAAGCACCGCTCCGCTGGGCCCTTCCTCTCAAGCACCGCTCCGCTGGGCACTTCCTCTCAAGCACTGCTCCGCTGGGCCCTTCCTCTCAAGCACCGCTCCGCTGGGCCCTTCCTCTCAAGCACCACTCCGCTGGGCCCTTCCTCTCAAGCACCGCTCCGCTGGGCACTTCCTCTCAAGCACCGCTCCGCTGGGCCCTTCCTCTCAAGCACCGCTCCGCTGGGCCCTTCAACTCATGCACCGCTCCGCTGGGCACCGCCGTCTCTGCACCGCTCCGCTGGGCCCTTCAACTCAAGCACCGCTGACACATTGGCAGAAGGGGCAGGCCCGGATCAGTGTCGGACAGGTCTGCACGATACACTCTGGGCACCAAGACTCCTCCAGTACCGCTGGAGTCTGTCATCCACTTGAGAGACTGTGGCTTTGCACTCCCCAGGATGGCACAGTGGGCAAGCCACCCACTGTAGGGACTTGTGAGACTGTGGCTTTGCACTCCCCAGGATGGCACAGTGGGCAAGCCACCCACTGTAGGGACTTGAGAGACTGTGGCTTTGCACTCCCCAGGATTGAACAGTGGCCATGGAGGCCCCTCGTGGATCTGGCGTCGTGGACTCATGTGGCTGATGTGCCCCCCCTTCCCTTCCCCCTGAGGTGCCTGTAGTTTTCCGATCTGATGCCCCTGCAGTGTTCTCTCCAATGGATTCGGGTCTCATGTGTGGGCTTTGCCCATGTGTTGAGGACCATTGGCCCACGTACAATGACAGAAAGCCAATTTTGACGGGACAATTTACATATGTGTATATAGTTATGGGATGTTCGACTTACTTATTTACTTAGCCTTACAATATATTTGAATTCCAATAACATATTATTTTGTCTTTGCATTCTTCCGGGGGGTTAGGGGGGTGTCACTTTGAGTTGTTGCTCTGCATTGGTGTGTAGGTAGTTGGGTGGGGGGGGGGTGTCGCGTATGTGTGTGCCCGTATTCTTTTCTCCTCCCCCCTCCCCTGTGTCGTAGGTGCAGTACTCACTGTTGTCTTCTGCGCCGGCGTTCGTGCTCCTGGTAGAGGAGCAGGTAGACAATTGCTGGTAGGATGTGTAGTTCTGGTTCCATGCTGTCCAGATTCCTCGTGGAGTGTGTAGGGTGAGCGTTTTCCCGTTCGTAGTCTGTTTCCGCCGTGTTTTTATCGGCGGGGCTCCCGCCCCGGAAAAGGTGGCGGATTGGTGAGTTGTGATAGGGTGGGCGGTACATTGTCTGCCGCCTGTC
This sequence comes from Pleurodeles waltl, assembly GCF_031143425.1. Lineage (NCBI taxonomy): Eukaryota > Metazoa > Chordata > Amphibia > Caudata > Salamandridae > Pleurodeles > Pleurodeles waltl. The sequence goes on along the minus strand of NC_090438.1, from coordinate 416,470,478 downwards.
TGTTGGCGGTGACCGCCGCGCTGTTTGTTTGTCCCGCTGTGGCGGTCGGAGTGTTAAAGTGGCGGTCTGTGTTGGCCGCCAAGGTCAGAATTCCATTTTTTTGGCCGCCTGCCTGTTGGCGGGTTGGCCGCCGCTTTAACACCGACCGCCAGGGTTGGAACGACCCCCTATGTGTGTAAATATTGAAAATCACACAAAGGCCTAATAATTCTACTAATCTAAATTTCTAATTCTAGGTTGCCTCATTTGTAGCTGAGACACATTTGATGTACAATCCAGATTTTAATTTCATATTGTCAGTATTCTTTTCAGGTACACCACCCAGGGCCAGTGCAATAGTCCACCAGATCAAGCCTTTAGTGAAGACTCCACTCCTGCAAGTCCAGAGGATAGGGACCTCCCTAGTCCAACTGATCTGTCTGGGCAGACAGCTCTAGTGATTCATACTCAGGCCATGGCCACACCTCCCATCCCAGCTGCAACCACACCTCAGCCTCAGGATACCTCCACTTCCTGTGTCCAGAGGAACTTTGCACCGATTTTGTGTCTCCCGGTCCTGGCTGCCACTGAAACACCAACGCTGCTCTAGTCCCCTTCCTAATAGCAAGTCGCAGTGCAATGCCAGATTGCTTTGTGACTGCGAACGTGGTCACAAACCAATTGCAGTTTGCACCCATTTGAAATGGGTGGTAACCCATTCGCAAAAGGGAAGGGGTCCCCATGGGACCCCTTCCTCTTTGTGAATGGAACTGCACACCTTTTTTTCAGAGCATGCAGTGGTCCATAGGACCACTGTCTGCTCTGAATGAATGAAACAAAAATGTTTAATTTTTCTTTTTTGTAATGCATCTTGTTTTCCTTTAAGGAAATAGGGCTGCATTACAAAAAAAACCTGCTTTATTAAAAAGCAGTCACAGACATGGTGGTCTGCTGTCCGCAGCAGGCCACCATCCCTGTGAATGCCGCCACTCGCAAGGGGGTAGCAAATTGTGACCCACCTCATGAATATTAATGAGGTGGGCCTTTGTGACCCACTTGCGAGTCGCAGATAGTGTCAGGGACACCATCCTACATTCCAATTTGCGACTCGCAAATTGCGAGTCTCTCTGACTCGCAATTTGCAAGTCGCAAATTAGAATCTTCCTACATCAGGCCCTCAGTCCCTAATTTCCTCTAGTGTGTGTCTACTATTAAATCTGTGGACTATTTCAGGGACATAGTTACCTTGTTTGAAGGCAGTTGTGTTTTGTACCTTCGATTAAAAATAATTTTGCCTCTACTACTATACTTTAATTGGTTTTGCTTTTTTATTGGTTTTATTTTGAAGCACTTTTAGATAATTTCTGTCATGAAAATAAATGATAATGACACATAGTCAAAGACAGTTGTATTTTATTGTGGTATTTTGTTTGTCATGTCTTCCTTCCACTAACAATAGTTAAATCAATTGAGCAATTAGGTCCAAAGAAAAATTAAATATGACACATAGGTAATGTGTTTTCAATTGAATTCAAACATAACAAGTCAAAATCACAATATATTTGTATCATACATTTGTAGGTAACAAGGCTTTGACAAAATCAGAGCTAATTTTCACTGATCACGCATAACCCAATTAGCTTGTGCCACTCCACAGCCTTGACACCATGAAAGAAATGGACATTTTCAAAAATCCAAATGAAATAAGCAAAATATAATTGATTTATGGCATCAGCTGGAGTCAGACATCCTGTTCTCACAATAGGATTCCTACATCAATAACACCAATAGTCTACATCATGGCAGTTGCAGACATTGAGGCCACAAGGCCATTTAAGTGTCCTGTGACAGTCTCTGGTACAATGTCACAACCACCTTTAAGTGGTGTGCTACAAAACAGTTCTTGCAACTATGATGAGATACATCAAGAGCTTCAGAACACAAGTTGAAAATTTTATCAATGTGAAGCGAGATCACAGTGCTCTAGCTTGATATATACATGTGGTTATAGCAAGTTAAGCAGCACACATTGCCTTGGTGGCAACATCTAACAGAAAACATGTCTGATACACTCTCATGAATGTCTATTAATCACTATGCAAGTTGTCTCTGTACTAGATCTGTACATCCAATGTGGGTGTCTATCCTTGGATCAAACCATGTTCCCCTTGCACTTTCCAAAAGCAAAATATCACTGCAAATGTCTCAAGTTTGAAATGTCCAAATAAAGATAACATGGTGAAGGATCCTTGTTGCTCGACTTAGATTTTACCCTAAATAACAAGAGAAATGAGGTGTCTGGCAAAACAGGAAACAATTCTTTTAACTAAACATTACTGCCAGGAGAGCAATTACAGCAGCATGGGCTAAGGACTGTATCTTGTGGAACATCAAAATGACACATGTTTTATACATTTCTTCGAGTGTAGTAAACACATAAACATTCTTCTCCTGGTGAAATATGCAAACTATTGACAAGGAGTCACAAAGAGATACAATTTCCACATAAGTAATGTAGGTGGGCCTCAATCTGGTGTGGACACCATGTGGGCCAGTGAGTACATGTCCAGATGTCCATCCTGAGGGGCGCATGGTCAGGAAGTGTGCTGTGTGCGCTGTGTCCTGATTGGCTGAGTGTACCTAACTACGTCTTGCATCTGACTTTATGGTGTTGTGCTTTGCTGGGCCAATCTCCAGTGACCATTGTAGTGTTGCTGCCCATCTGCGGGATCTGATCTGCCCTAGTGTGTTTGGTTGTATGCTAAGTGTTACCCCACCTGTGACCTGTCAGTCATTAACTTTTCAGGCTTGGGCTGCAGAGCCTGTCTGACCACATACCTATGTGGTGGGTTTGATGGAGAGTTCATGACAGGGGGATTCCAAAAGGGGTGATATGACTTGGCTTGTGTATGAAAATGGATCATTTATGTATGAAGGTGTTTTGTTATCCTGTGTATTGATTAATCTTATTTCAACACCAATGTTAACCTCCTACAACAGCATAACAACTGAATGTTAATGGCTTCACCAAAGAAATTGGACTCAAATGATCAGTTAGGTGGACACATATACTCAGCACAAGCAAAGAAAGATGATAATAAACACAGTAGTCAATGTATGGAACCTGCGATCAATAAACATTCATACTAAATTACCATCACAGACTGATGTGCTCCGTATGTCACAAGTTGTTCTGACATTAGGAGTTATATCTATTAAGATTTTACACCATGGTTGTGTCACAAGAATGATGCAAATCGTGGCAAAATCTTTTTTCCTACCTATTTACTTTCCAGCGCAAAACTTGTTTTTCATTATAAAGTAGCCTAAGAGTAATTGAATGCAGCGCGAAGCACTGCTTTATGTTGCTTAGCACCAGCTGGTGTTACATGGGTGGTACATGGGCATTCCCATGCACCCACCAATGTCTTTTGGTGCAAAACTCTATCTACAAACAATAGTTGACAGGGTTTTGTGTCAAAAGTTAATGCCATGTGAAAGCAGGCGTTAAAAGTTGAAATGTTTTCCTTTCTCCTTTCTTTACTGACTTTGCATGCTTGGTGCATTGTGCAGCACACATAAAATATAGGAAAAGCTTTAAAGTGTGTTTACGCATAGTATTTTGTATTGAAAGGGTAGCCTTTCAATACAAAACCTATGCTATGCTCAGGCATACACCTTTGCAGTATGGTGCAATGGTAAGTGCCTGGTGCATGGCAGTAGATTTCATTGCTGGCTCTACTGATAGGGGAGGAGACTTCCATATGCAGTCTCTTACTCCCTCCTTCTCATGCAGTGCAGCCCAGCACATGTCTCTTAGCTGCTGTACTGTGCTGAACAAGAATCTCGTAAATCTGCACCTGGATGTTACAATATGTAAGGGTATACTAACACTCAGGTAAAGAAGTGGTCAATTACATCTTGACGTAGGTCAATTCCTTCCTCCTCACCATTATTATCTCCAATGGGCATTTTGACATCCTTACCCGGTGGTTCTTTGTGGTCTCCAGCTTCTGAGATGATTGGGGGTTCAGTCGCAGGGCGATGTTGTGCAGTATGAAGCAGGCAACTGAAATTTGGCACACCCTATCGGGTAAGTAGAGGAGAGCTCAGGGGGTTTTACCCAGAGATCGAAATCTAGCCATCGGGAACCCAAAAGCCTGCTCCACTGGCCTCCATGTTCTTCAATGGGCCTCACTAAAGCGGACTTCAACTGGTGATGTTAGAGTCCTAAGCTGTGCCAACAACAATGGTCAACTAGGTTACACTGTCCCCCACAAGTCATATTGTACTCATCAACAAGCCAGGCCATCTCAGGTCCAAGATGTGACATTTACAGGGCTATGGTGCTGTTCCGCTGTACAAAGGAATCATGTGTTGACCCAGGAAAGTGGGAACACACACTTGAGATGTATAAATCTAGTAAGCAGACAGCCTGTACGTTGATGGTATAGAAGTTCCTCTGATTGCAGTAGACCTGTTCCCTGGTGTGTGATGGCACCAAGGCAATATGTGTGTCATCAATTGTTCTAACCACATGTGGTAGGCCTCCCAAATCTTAAAATTCTCCCTTCACATTGACCAAATGCTAAGCTCTTGGAAACTGGATGAAGCTGTTGATGACTTTCATCTTTGACATCTTGTAGCATACCACTGAAAGTTGGCTGTGACATGCCTCCAGGGTCTGCCACAGTGTACTGAAAAGATCCAGTGCCCACAAAATGGAGTACTGCCATGAGTTTCGCTATTGGCGTTATTCTATTTTGAGGCAGGGAATCAGGCTACAGCTGCTAATACAAATCCATTATAATTTGTCTATTTAACCAGAACTTTTTTATTATGTCCCTTTCCTTCATGGTGGCAAGGTCTGGAAACAGTCTATAGACTTGAGGACACCTTCTTCTACCCATCCTTGGGTTCATATGTCTGCACGCAAGGAAAACAAACAAATTGTCAAACAAGACTTTCACAATCAAAGTGCATCTTATGTCTTGGCTAGATTAGTGATCTTATTGTGTCATATTTGCTCACTGAATTTTAAAACATTTTTGATACCTCAAATTTTAATTTTTATATGTCTGACATTTTTTACAAATAATGTGTAAAGAATACTTTTGAAATGTATTATTTGCACATTTTTTTTTTTTGTCAATTACTGTCATCTGAAGTATAACATACACTATGGCAATATCAATGTCAAACATAGTAACACTTCCCTTTTTTACATGTGATATTTTGGCAAATTCAGTGTCAAACATATCTGAAATTTGCATGCAAAGTAGCCACCATTTTGAGTGCTGGTGATGCTTCACGTCCTAAAGTGGTGGGTGTCTGACCTTGCCATCAGGACACTGGCTCTCCGATGGCCACCACAGAAGTTGACCGCATAGTAGGGGGAACACTACATGATAAACACTACCATAGACAAATGTGTGTGACAGCTATGCACGAAAGCCAATGGCTGTCTCTGTCTCCACTGCCGAACACGGACACCATGTACTTGTACATGGCATCTAGAACAAATCTCTCTTGCCTCCTTATACTGCAGCCAAAAACACTTCCTTGACTTTTGCTGTTGTTGCTGACCTCTGGAGCCAGGATGCTGAGCAAAGCAGGTGACAGGACCCCTGCCCTCTCCCCTGAAAATCTGGAGTTCCTCACCAGAGAGGTCCTTTTCCTGTACAACCAGCTGTGTGAAACAGGTGCATATTTGAGAGGGAAATGTTTGTCAAAGTAACTTGTTCCTCCTTTGTACACAGGAAATGTTGTCCTTTTTTGTTCACAAATGTCATGCAGAGAAACAAAAGTGGATGAGATGCAAAAGGCATACATTAAATGGAAGATAGCATGGCAAATTTCTAGACTGTGAGCAAATAATTGGTGGAATTCTTCCTTACATGCATGAGATACTGATGATAAAGAAGCCTAGTTTGAGAGCTTGGAAGCTCGATTAATATGTACAATTGGCAAATGTTTTGTGAGCAAAGTTCAAGTTCTATGCTATTTACACAGATACACTCAAACTGATGCATCTTTGTTTTCAGCATCATCAGGGCAAGTTGAAAGTGATAGGGGCCATGTCAGTGGGGAAGAAACTGGTCTCTGTGGTTCCAGTGCAAACACCATCCACACTGAGGGATCCAGTGCCACGGGGGAGCGGGGACTGGAAAACAGGCCACCAGTGACTCTACATCATCTTCATATGCTTCCACAGAAGACCAGTCAATCAATCAATCATTCAATCAATCAATCAATCAATTAGTGCTTGTTTAGCACGGCACTGTCACACTGGTAGAAGTTGGCGTAGGCCAGTACTTGATTGTGTGAGGCATTGTATGCATGTGTCTGGGTCTTCAACAGGCATCCCTTCTGGATGGGGAGCCAGTGAAGTTTTCTGAGGTGGGGGTGATGTGCATCTATCTGGGTAGGTCCAAGATGAGTTCTACTGCCACAATCTGTATGGTGTGGAGTTTGTTGAAGAGTTTGGTGGAAATGCCAAAGTTGATTGTGTTGCCCTAGTCGAGGTGACAGGTGAATAGGGCATGAATGACGGTCTTCCTGGTACTGACTGGAATCCATATGAATATTCTGCAGAGTATACTGAGTGTGTGAAAATAGGAGGAGGCAGCTGGGTTGATCTGCTGCTTCATGGTCAGTTCACAGTTAAGGGTGATGTCAAGGTTGCAAGTGTGTTTTTTGGGTGTGGATCTCAGTTTGGCTGGCCTCAAGCTGTGGTCTCACATGGATGTGCTTCTGCCGAAGACCAGTGGTTCCATATCATTGAAGTTGAGTTTAAGGCAGTTGTCTCTCCTCCAGGTTGCTAATTAGGTCATGGCATCGCAGAAGCTTACCCTGGTGGTGGGAGGATTTTCGGTGAGCGAAAGGATGAATTGTGTGCCCTCTGCATAGGAAATTATGTTGAGGTCGTAGGATCTGACGATGTCCACTAGAGGGGTCATGTAAGAATTGAACAGCTAGGGCTGATGGGTGATCTTTGGGGTACGCCTCAGTTGATGTTCTTGGGTTCATATGTAAAGGGGAACCCGGATGCTGTGGGTGTGTCCTGTCTCTATTGGTGGCAGTCCTTAGTGCAACAGTTCCTCCTGCATTGTTGTCTGCCACCCACGTTTCCATCTCCTCCCTCTTTCTAGCTCCCAGTTGGCCATAGCCAACCCCCTAAATGGAGTGGTGTCACCTTGGTTGCAGGCACCTCCCCCCACCCTGTTTCCCAGGATGTGCTCAATGAGGAGGCTATTGACTTATTGCAGACTATTTCTGTAGGCCAGACTGCACTACTAAATGCCATCCAGGGGCTTAGTGGGCAGATGACACAGATGCTGGCTTACCTGGATAGCATTCACAGTGCTATGTCTGGCCTACAGAGGCCATTCCAGGGTTTGACCTCCTCGGTGACCGCAGCCTCCCAACCTCCTGCCCCAAACCCCAGCCCTTTTTCATCCCAAATCCCTCTTCCCAGCCCTATCCAAAGCACACTCACTCCTTTGCACTCACAAGTAGCACATCTACACATAAACACAAACACGGAATGAAAAACAAACATACACACATGCATATACACACCACATCCACAAGCATACCCACAGATGACACACCCTCCACCACCACACCTTCAGACACCACACACACCATTACACAAACACACCACTCCCACCACCACCACACCTGCAGATTCCACACCCACCATTACACAAACATCCACACCTACCACCACACCTGTAGAAACCACATCCAGCACAACAGAAACATCCATACTCACCACACACACACATGCACCTGCACATCCACAGGCACCACACGCATCATCTCCACAGCACCTCCATTCACACACACACACACACATACTGCACAATACACACACTGTACACAAATGCCTGTACATATCAAACAACAGACAACCTGTAAGAGACACAAACCAACACGTATACCACAAACAATAGACCGACAGATACTGCACCATCAACAGACACATGCACATCAGACACTGACACTCCCTCTACCTCCCAACCTGAACTCCCTAACAACTACTGCATGTACCCACAACCTGTACATTTAATGCTACTAGTGGGCATGCAGCACTTATAATGCCACCCACTACAGGAGTCCTTTACAGATGTCTCTATCGCCTGCCATGGCATAGTGTGTATTCAGTTTTATTCTGCCATTTTGATCTGGCAAAACAAACCTTTGCCAGTTACCAATGAAGACCTTCTATTTGCCCTGGCCCCTTCCACATCCCAGACCACCCCTCCCAAAGATCTCGCAACCCCTTCCACACCCCAACCCACCCCTTTCCACATCACAGCCCATCCCTTCCAAACCTAAACCCACCCCTCCCAAATCTAAATCTTAGAAGCTATGGCAGTTGCATTCCTGGGTGCGGAGAAAGCCTTTGACAGGGTTAACTGGGATTATTTGTGGCAAATACTGGAGACGTATGGTCTGGGAGAAAAATTCCTTTAGGCAATAAAAGCTATTTACATGCACCCAAGTGCACGGATACAGCTAATGGGAGGACAATCTGAGAGCATACAAATAGGGAGAGGCACTAGACAGGGGTGTCCATGCTCTCCATTGTTGTTTGCAGTATATATTGATCCTCTGCTCAGGCAGCTATAAGAGAACTCAGCCATTTTGCAAGTTCATAGGTATGGATGGAATACCAAGATACTGGCATATGTGGACGATATAGCTGTTGTAACAGCTAATCCGGATGAAGCTCTAAGAGAAATTGAGAAGGAGGTGAGTATGTTTGGAGAGTTTTCTGGATATTTATTAAACAGAGAAAAAACTCAGTTGTTGGTTAATAAGTATACGACTACTCAAGATTTCAGTAAGGTGACCCATCCACCATATTTAGGTATAGACTTTGCATTTTACGAATCCCTTGAATTTGGATGTACCATGCTGATTTCTTCAGCATTGCAGGCACAGCATTATAAGACAATGTATGACTTATATTATACTCCATTTCAAATAGCAAAATGGGGAAGGTTGGAGGGGACCCACTGCCCGAGGTGTCAGGTATTTGGGGCAGATACTATACATATGTTTGCTACTTGTGTCAAATTGGAGCCACTGAAAGGGGAGATTAAACAGGTGTTAAAGGGGGTGGTAGGATATGATGTGGCGCTTACATCGGATAATATGGTTTTAGGTGTATCAGAGAGAGGGGGAAAGACACAAAAAGCTTTTATTTTTATATCAATGGTTGTGTATAGACTATGTGTTGCATCTGTATGGCTCGATGCAAATCCTCCCTCATGTCAACAGTGGCTGGGACGACTTTTATATATTTATCATTTGGAGACTGCACTGTATCAACGCAAGAGGAGGAAGGCTAAATGTAAGGGGCAGATAATATGGGCCTTTTTGGGGAGTGGGTCAGGTCTACTTAGTGGCTCGGGGAAAGGAAAACAAGGCACAGAGCACTTTAATTGAAATGTATTACATTATCGATTCTTGATCTCTCTTCTCCCATTTGTTTCTAATGAATTGTCTTTATTTTCTGCATAAAAAACTATTTAAAAAAACAAACAAAAAAAACAAATGCCCTGCATGAAAACACTCACAAAGGGGTTGTCACTTGTCTTTTGTAACCCCAGACAAGTTAGTGGCAGGGCAAGGAGGCAGAAAATTCCAATTGCCCCAGGAAGGGGGGGTATGAAACTCCTGGACTTTTTCCTACTTTGGTATCAGGAAAATATGTTGAACCTCAGACCCTAACCCTTCAGTATACATCAGAACATAACGAAGACTCAGAAGAAGGACTGCTGTGCTGCTTTCTTGCAAGCAGGACTTTCCACCTGCCTGAGTAGGAAGGACTGGATCCACATCTTGAACACAGGACCACCAGACTGACTGTAGGAGGCTGGCCTGGCTTCGAGTGGGTACCAAGGGCTACTTACACTCTGTACCAGGTCCAGTTATCCCTTATTAGTGTTTCTAGCAGCTTAGTCTGATAGAAGGTAGCTATAGCAGAGCAGCTTAGGCTGAACTAGGAGACATGCAAAGCTCCGACTAGACCACTGGTGTCATATGCACAATATCATAAGAAAACACAATACACAGATATACTAAAAATAAAGGTACTTTATTTTTATGACAATATGCCAAAAGTATCTCAGTGAATACCCTCAGTATTAGGATACCAAATATACACAAGATATATGTACACAATACCAAAAATATGCAGTAATAGCAAAAGGAAGTAATGCAAGCAATGTAAAGTTACAGTAGATTGTAATAGGAGCACATAGGTATAGGGGCAACACAAACCATATACTCCAAAAGTGGAATGCGAACCATGAATGGACCCCAAACCAATGTGAGCTTGTAGAGGGTCGCTGGGGCTGTAAGAAAACAGTGAGGGTTAGAAAAATAGCCCACCCCAAGACCCTGAAAAGTAGGTGAAAAGTGCACCTATATTCCCCAGAGAGCACAGAAGTCGTGATAGGGGAATTCTGCAAGGAAGACCAACACCAGCAATGCAACCAAAGTGGATTTCCGGATGAGAGTACCTGTGGAACAAGGGGACCAAGTCCAAGAGTCGCGACAAAGTCGAGATTGGGCAGATGCCCAGGAAATGCCAGCTGACGGTGCAAAGAAGCTGCCACTGGATGGTAGAAGCTGTGGATTCTGCAAGAACGAAGAGGGCTAGAAACTTTCCCTTTGGAGGATGGATGTCCCACATAGTGAAGAAGCTTGCAGAGGTATTCCCACGCAGAGAGACCGCAAACAAGCCTTGCTAAATGCAAGTGTCGCGGTTAGGGTTTTTGGATGCTGCTGTGGCCCAGGAGGGACCAGGATGTCGCCATTTGGATGAGGAGACAGAGGGGGCGCCCAGCAAGTCAGGGAGTCATCACAGGAGCAGGCAGCACCCGCAGAAGTACCAGAACAGGCACTTGGAAGAGGAGTGAACCGGAGCTCACCCGAAGACACAAAAGGGAGTCCCACGACGCCGGAGGACAACTCAGGAGGTTGTGCACTGCAGGTTAGAGTGTCGGGGACCCAGGCTTGGCTGCACACGAAGGAAATCCTGGAAGAGTGCACAGGAGCTGGAGCAGCTGCAAATCACGCGATACCCAGCAATGCAGTCTAGCGTGGGGTGGCAAGGACTTTCCTCCACCAAACTTGGACTGAAGAGTCACTGGACTGTGGGAGTCACTTGGACAGAGTTTCTGAGTTCCAGGGACCACGCTCGTCGTGCTGAGAGGGGACCCAGAGGACCGGTGATGCAGTCTTTTGTTGCCTGCGGTTGCAGGGGGAAGATTCCGTCAACCCACGGGAGATTTCTTCAGAGCTCCTGGTGCAAGAAGGAGGCAGGCTACCCCCAGAGCATGCACCCCCAGGAAAATAGTGGAGAAGGCGGCAGGATCAGCGATACAAGGTTGCAGTAGTCGTCTTTGCTACTTTGTTGTGGTTTTGCAGGCGTCCTGAGCAGTCAGCGGTCGATCCTTTGGCAGAAGGTGAAGAGAGAGATGCAGAGGAACTCTGATGAGCACTTGCATTCGTTATCTAAAGAATTCCCCAAAGCAGAGACCCTAAATAGCCAGAAAAGGAGGTTTGGCTACCTAGGAAGGAGGATAGGCTAGTAACACAGGTAAGAGCCTATCAGAAGGAGTCTCTGACGTCACCTGCTGGCACTGGCCACTCAGAGCAGTCCAGTGTGCCAGCAGCACCTCTGTTTCCAAGATGGCAGAGGTCTGGAGCACACTGGAGGAGCTGTGGGCACCTCCCCTGGGAGGTGCAGGTCAGGGGAGTGGTCACTCCCCTTTCCTTTGTCCAGTTTTGCGCCAGAGCAGGGCTGGGGGATCCCTGAACCGGTGTAGACTGGCTTATGCAGAGATGGGCACCATCTGTGCCCATCAAAGCATTTCCAGAGGCTGGGGGAGGCTACTCCTCCCCAGCCCTGACACCTTTTTCCAAAGGGAGAGGGTGTAACACCCTCTCTCTGAGGAAGTCCTTTGTTCTGCCTTCCTGGGCCTAGCCTGGCTGGACCACAGGAGGGCAGAAACCTGTCTGAGGGGTTGGCAGCAGCAGATGTAGGAACTCACATCTCGGGCCTCTCGTCAATGGCATCCTCAAGGACAATTCAGGATCCTGCATTGAAACCTAACAGCTTCCCTTAACCAATGTTGTATTGTGCATCTCCACACCTCAACCTTGCATCGCCTCAGCTTAGTTACGCATCCTTAATACGGAATCTCTGAATGCTCCACAACCAGGATTTAAGGGGCTCTTGTTCAACGGGCCTAACTTAGTCCCTGTATCCGGCACATGATCCATCGTGGTCATCCTGAACTTGTGATTTTGTCCCGGTTGGGTGTCGCCAGATAACCACTTTGTGCTTTTTTGTCGCAATTTTAAAAACTTAAAAATTGCATATCTCCCATTCTACTAGGTGTATTTCTTTTGTTTTGGTCTTCAATTATTTTCTTTACATTTTACTCTATTGTTCTAAATCGGTGTTATATTTTTTCTTGTGTTGTATTTTACTTTATTACTGTTTGAAGTGCTGCAAGTACTGTACACACTTCCTCTACATTAAACCTGACTGCTTTGTGCCCAGCTACCTGAGGGTTGAGCACAGGTTAGCTTGGGATTTGCTTATGAGTTTACCACTCACAAGAATTGTGTTTGCTGATTAAGTAGGGTTTCTTCCCCCCACAAACAGGAACCCAGTTTCTTACTGGATGACTGCAAATCCTTTCTTTTGGCAACTCTTGTTTGCCTTGATACAGGACTAGTCTGAAACTGTTGATCTGTAAATGCTTCTTGATATTTTTGGGTTATTTTACTAAGACTTTTCAACACTACAATGTAACAGAAAGTGATGCATAGTGAGGCAAAGTGGCAGAATGCATTGTAAGAATGTTTATTTTCTAGCACAAAAGGTATTTTGTGCTGAAATGTATCATTTTCCCAGCTGACTTAGCTCTTTGCCCTGTTTTGCCTAACTTTGCTTTTAGGGGGTTTACATGTGTGTGAACCTGCCAGACCACTGCACACATGCAAGTTTTTGACTCAAAGCCTAATTCACCAAAATTGTCAGATAGAATTTGCATCAAGAAGCTATTGCCTTAATAATGAGTTTGGTGTTTAAAAACTCACAAATGTGCATATGGAGGAAATACAGATTCTGTGGGGTTTGTTAAATTACATGTGGATTAAATAAAACAGATTATGAAGTTTTACAGTGTACCACAGAATCTGTATTTACTGCATGTTACAACCTAATCTGTGCTCTTTACACCATGTTGTAAATGTTACACCCAATACATACCTTACGCACAAAACATCAAGAAGTGGACATTTTCAGGTACCAGAAGTTCCTGGAGTAAGAAAATGAATTGCTGTAGAGCAGAACAGCAACAACATAGAGAAGCAAAATACACCAGTAATGCCTTTCTTTGTGAGGGCATGCAGACATTCATTTTCTGCTGAGAAAGCACCTTCAAACAAGACAAACAGAACCTCTTGCTTTCCACTGATATCATTCAGTCATCACAGTAGAAACCTGCCAAATTCTTTCATCATAGACCCAGGGGGAAAGGAAGTGAAAGTTTACAGAGGAGGTCCTCGCCAAGGAGATGGTAAGACACCTTGACTGTCTAATGTGGCATCTCATGCAATGCTGATAATGATGCCAAACAAAAGAAGAACATACCTTTGGACGGAGATAACATACAGTATAAATACTGTATAAACTTATTCACATGATGCCAAGAAGGTTCTAAACCTTGAAATGCTAGGTACCTGAGAATGTTGCCAAGCACAAGCACTAAAGCACGAAGCATGGCAACTGCTGGCAGTTCTCCACCTTAGCTCTGCCTCAAGCAGTGGGAAGGAAAAAATATGACCATCCTCAAAGTGTCTGGAGTGGAAGAAATTAAGGGTGGTCTTGAGGTTGGAGGTGTCTAAGGTAAGAGGCATGAGTGTTATAATGGGAGTACTTGTGATTGTTAAAAATTGGACCTGGCTGCAAATCATCATCATTGTGAAGAGGGACCAGTGGAATTTACTATGCATATTCACATTGATTAGTGTATGTGCTGCCAACTCTCTAATGTTATTCCTGGTGTGTATGAACTTGGACTACAACAATCATAGTGAATTGTAATATTGATGATGAAGGTCTGATTCTTCTGTCAAGTACACTGAGGATGATGTGTTAATTCAGTATGACTAATGTGGCTTCTCCACATGATCATTGCATTGTGGTTTAATCAAGGGCACTTAACAGGTAGAACAATAACAGTGTGTTTCATTTTATGATTCCAGTATTCTTGTTCCTGTCTACACAAGGGCCACTGGGTGTCGATGTATGCAGTAAATTGACCCTTTGATGTCATGAAGTACTGTTGTAGCATAGATTTTCTTTTTTCTGCCATTGGTTATGATTGTTTTTAAGTATAACTGGACATGCTGTCACTCACCCTCTACATGCATTTGTCACTTAGCAGAGTATTTGCTGATGGTCGACCGAGAAAGGGCATGTCCACTGTGTGTTTCCTCTGGCAAAAAATTCTAGTGCTGGTCGTTTTCTTGAAGATTTTCTTCAGCAAGACCAAGTCGCAAGTCCAATCCAACCTCCTACAACTCTTCCTCGGATACGCATCACAGGGGGGCCTTCTGTGGATATTTTTACCTTCAGACGTAGTCAGTTTTCTTAGATGAAAATCCTTCAACCGGGGAAAACCTGAATCTTGATCTGACGTCCCTGGAGCCCTCTTCGGATACACTGCCTGGGAAGTCCCGGTCAACCTTCTACGTTCGGACTTAGTCACTTTTTCAGAGATTTTCTTCTCCGGGATGAACCTGCAAGTCAGGCCAGGTCACAGTTGAGGCAAGCTGGCTAGAGTTGCTGCGCATGTTGGTCCCTTTATGGAGCTTTTTTACAAAAGTTCTCCAAACTTCTCCAAACTTCTGGATCTTCTTCCAGATGTTCCTTTAAGGTTCTTTTGAGGTCCACAGCTCACCCCAAGGTTCCAGAAGCTCCAAGATGCTCCTTGAGGGTGTGGACTACAACTCCCAGAATGCACCTGGCGCAAACTCCTTTTTGTCCACTGGACAGTGGTCAGCTGGTCAGTTTCTTCAGGAGCTGGTGCAGGGGACTTTTGGTTAGCAAGTTTTCACCTGTAGCAAACAGTGAGTCCCTCCTTGAACCAGTTGAAGCCAGGCAAAGTCCATCTTGTGGTGAAGCCCAAGTGTGCAGCTGGTGCAGTCCTCCAGAGTGCAGTGTCCATATGCAGGTCAGGGGTTCAGCAGGACAGTCCTTCTTCTCCTGTAGTTCTTCCTGGTAGGGATCTGAGGTGTGGGTGCAAGTCTGCCAGTTGTATCCTTGCTCCTGGGTGAAAAGCTAGGGAGTCCTGGTTCTCCAATCAAGTGCAGGGTCCTTCCCCCTTGTGATGACCACTTCCTGGGAAGTGTGCAAAAATTAATCCCAGGGAGCAACATTCCTCAAAAATCCATCATGGCTGAAAATTATTTTTGGAGGTTACATCTGGCTGAGCCCACACATTGGTGTGGCTAAAAATCTTAAACACCCCCCTCTTCTGCCCTCTCCTAATCTAATCAAGGGGACACCTAATTGTCTGGGTTTGCAGGATGTGAGGGAGGTGCTGGGTTGCTCTAAATGTCCTTCCCTGCCTTTGAAGACCAGTTTGGCAGCCCTCCTCCCTTCCTGCTTCCCCATTTGCTGAAGGAAGATCTCCTCCCCCAGGCACATCTCTTTGTGTTGAGCCAGGCCACTTCACCTATGGGTGCACTACCTATGCTGGGGTCCCTAAACCTACATGCCCTACCATATAATAGGGACATATAGGTATGTTAATATTGCCAATTATAAGTAGCCTAATTTGCATATCCACTTTACACAGAGCACTGGCCCTGGGGCTGGTAAGCAGTATCCAGGACACAGCCAAGAGTTAGTAACCACCAGTGTCTGTCCAAAAAGTTTGGGAGTGACCAGGGCAAAAAGGAGGACTTTTCTACAATTGCAGAGTTCAAGTGTGAGCTGCTGCAAATCAATCTCTGAGAGCTTCCTGTTCATGGCTGTTTATGCAAGAATGGCACTGGTGCCCATATCGAGTCCATATATGCCTTGGATCTCATTCTAATTCTTGTTCATGAGTGCCAGACATTCTCTGTCAATCTTGACTCTCATCCTGTGTTGCTGCACCATTTTTGGGTATTGATTGGTGACTTGTTTATCGTAGCAGAACATGAATGTGGCATAGAATTATTTACTGGCCTAGCAGTGCTGCATCCATGGTGGTGTACTGCAGAATGCAAGTGTGAGCTGCTGAAATCAATCTCTGAGAGCTTGCCTGTTCATGGCTGTTTATGCAAGACTGGCACTTTGTGTAGGAGTGTATGTGATTTTTTCCAGCTAAAACAGTGCATGTCCTATGTTGTTTTTTTTAAATTATCGTAATGGTCTTAGTTTTTTTTGTATTGATTTAGAGTTTTCCTTTATTTCCCTACACTTTTAGTAATTTTTACCACTTGCTTTTGACTGGAGGGTTTTTATTATTTTATTATAGTTTTTTCCACTGATTTCCATGACCTCTGATATTTGTAATTGGATGGTATTTACTTCATGCATTACTTTTTGCATATGGCATATACCATGTGCATTAAGTAGCACATGCAATAAATTGTGCCAGTAAATCAGAGATATGCAATATTTAATAAATATGAAAAATAGCACATGCGTTTTTCAACTTTTGATTTGACATGTGGTAATTACCACAACACCTAACTCATAATCAGGGACTATGACTCCTTGAACCAGGTGCTAATTTAGAGAAACTTTGATATTTCTTCAAACATATCACACATTGATATGTGCTGCACTATAGAACACATATTCATAGTATGGTATGTACTAGAATCTGGAAGGGTATGCTTTCAGTATTAAGCCTATGCTAGACATCACACACGTGCACATGCACACATACACGCACACACGCACACCCACACACCCACCCACCCCTATATATACCTTAGACAGCTGGGTTGCAATGTATAAAAGCTGTGATTTTATTGTTTTGTATTGTGAACATGCACAAGATGTTTAACCTAAATAAACATTTTCAAAACCTGTTGCATATTAGTTGAATATGTGCAATGAAATGAAGTGATTTTTGAGAAAATGAAGAACAATGACTTGGTACTAAGTAGGTGATTAATATGTTCTCATTTTACAGATAAGCCTGCCAGTTAATTATCAAAAGCTACCTTTAATGTAATGAAAAATAATATTCACATGCAAGGTTTTTTATTAACTCTTCTCATTTTTGCTAGACATGTGGGAGCTATATTTGTTAACAACTCCGCTGGGTTGATTTAAATATAGTATAATAAAGTGCTACTAAAATGTAATCGTTGTTAAACTAGGTCACCTTGTTAAATGCTTAACATATATTGGGTTCTGATCTGATTCTCATCTGCATTGGCTGAATATTCACACCTTATATATATATATATATATATATATATATATATATATATATATATATCACTGCATGTGCTGTAGGCTTTGTGATGTACATGAAATTTCATTATAATTGTTGTAGTCATAATATGTTTAAAATGCAATCAAAAATAGATGTTAGTGATGTGCATAATTAAACAAGTGTTAGTCCCTAGAATAATTTGAAAACACAGGGCCTGATTTAGATACTGGTGGACATGTTACTCTGTCACAAAAGTGACAAATATCCCATCCGCCGAAATCTAAACCTTATTATATTAAATGGGATTTAGATTTCGGAGCACCGATATACATCACTGTTATGACAGAGTAACGTCTTCCAAAATCTAAATCAGTCCCATAGTGTTCAATAGACTATCTTAGATTTACAAAAACCTATATGCTGAAAGATGTATCTTTAAACTACATGCAGGAAGTAGTCCATTACTATCATGTTTCCATTTGGGAGGGGGCGTGGGCTGGACCTCTCTGAGAAAAATAAGACACCAGCGCAGCATGGTTCATCGTCTGTTTTCTCAGTGGAATGCATACATTTATTTAGACCCAATGCAAACTTGTGGGCCGCTCTCAGAAAGCTGGTTCTCGGACAAACTAGCAAAATATTTACAATATTTAATAGTCGCAGCCTCTACCCACAGGACAGGCTTAAAGTGTCCTGATCCCCTTAAATAAGAAGCAGCAGTGCACACTGGCAAACAACTCAAATTAGGTAGTGCTGGGATGCTTGTGTGATCTTGGTACTAAACCTTTTCAAGATTGTTGGCGGTATTCCCATTTTAATTATTGATAGCTGCCTTAGCGCGCTAGGTGACATGCCTCTTATCTCACACACTTCATTAGATTCAGTTTTCTATGTATTCAGCCTCACTTGTTTTATTTCTCTCATCATTAACACTGTAATGGATACACACTTATACTTAGTCGTTAGCTCAACCAGTCCCTGATTACCCTTGAACTGGGTTTACAGCTGTGGTGCAAACTGTTTGAGATATGGATCTGCACCCTTAATTTGTGCCAAAGAAAATATTCCACAAATTGGCGGTTAGAGTGCATAATAATACATTGCACACCTCAGACTGAGTGAAATCGTGTGCAGTATGCACTTGTTCCTTATTCTGAGGACTGCAACTTCTAACTGGGTGCAAATAGTACACCAGATACCTACCACACCCTAAGCAAATGGTAATTATGGCTTTGAACATTTGCTTCTGCCTTAGCACAAAAGTATGGCAATAAGGCCCTTGCTCAACTTCACTTTCGAACTTTGTATTTATTTTGCCTACTTTTTCGCTTAGGAAAAAATCTGTCATACTTTGATCCAATAACACTTGCTACTGTCAGTGAACTACAAAACTCCTTCTATGTTGGGTTATGGGAATCCATAGCAACTGGTGAATTGCTACATCACTCCAGCCTCAACCAATTAGGAAAATCACAGCGTATATGAACTGACACCACATGCTACTGATAGCATAAATCTCCTAAACTAAGTCAGACTCGGATCCGCAATTGAAATATTCTCTGAGTTATAATATGTAATACCTAACTGTGCTGCAATGGCATCCAAATTGTTATACATCCTCTTCCTCTCCAATGTTTTAGAAAAAAAAATATCAACGAAGAGCATGGGGTACTGTAAAGACATGTGGAAATGTGCCTTTAAAGAACTGAAAGCTCAATATTAAATTCAGAACTTTTCTCCTAGACCAGCTAAATAAAGATATGAGGTGATGAAGTAATGTAGACTTCAGTGCTCCCTTAATCTAAAAAATGTGAATGATTTTTTGTTCGGTCTAAAAAAAAAAGGTGCATGTTTTTTTTTGTAGCATACAGAAGGCCCTACAAGCACCAGAGCACCTCACAGAGAGACTGGCAAAAACCAAGTAGAAATATACAGTACTGACCAAAATGAGACAACATCAAGAAAAATAACAATCTGAATACAGATAAAGGAGAAGGGAAAGAAAATGTTAGGTGTGCGTACATATACATTTATAAATAACATTTTCTTTCCCTTATCTTGACAATTACTTGTTTACCTGTTTTCAGTTTTAAAGTTTATCTTGAGATATATACATATATAGTGTTCATAGATTGATTAAACTAAGAATAGTAGCTTTTATTGTAATTGACTGTTTACAAAATATTACACAAAACATTAAAGGGGGGCAAGCCACTGAAAGCTCGAGCCAGGCTTGACCCTGAAGCCTGGCTTTGGCTCAGCTTGAGGTCCTTTTGGAACCTTGAGCCCATAACAAGGTAAGCTTTGTGTGGCTTCTGACCTTCCTCCCTCCCTGTTTTGAGGTTTAAAAATCCTACTTTTCTTTACTTTCTTGTCTGTCGGATTTCGACACTTAGGGGGTGATTCTAACTTCGGCGGGCGGCGGAGGCCGCCCGCCGAAGTTCTCCCACCAAAATACCGCTCCGCGGTCGAAAGACCGCTGAGGGTATTTTGGGATTTGCCCTGGGCTGGCGGGCGGCCGCCAAAAGGCCGCCCGCCAGCCCAGGGCAAATCAACCTTCCTACTAAGATGCCGGCTCAGAATTGAGCCGGCGGAGTGGGAGGGTGCGACGGGTGCAGTTGCACCCGTCGCGTATTTCAGCGTCTGCTAGGCAGACACTGAAATACTTTGTGGGGCCCTCTTACGGGGGCCCCTGCTGTGCCCATGCCATTGGCATGGGCACGGCAGGGGCCCCCAGGGGCCCCGCGGCACCCCCTACCGCCATCCTGTTCCTGGCGGGCGAACCGCCAGGAACAGGATGGCGGTAGGGGGTGTCAGAATCCCCCATGGCGGCGCAGCAAGCTGCGCCGCCATGGGTGATTCTAAGGTGGGTGATTCTAAGGGTAGCGGTAAACCGTCGGGAGACCGCCGGTTTACCCTTTCTGACCGCGGCCAAACCGCCGCGGTCAGAATGCCCTGCGGGGCACCGCCGGTCTGTTAGAATGAGGGCCTTAGACCTTAAAGGCTTCTCCTTTGAAAGGCATGCTTCAGTGTGCCCCACTGTGCGGACATTGATTGCTGTGTGAGCAGCCGCCCATGCGTGCATTTTGAAGGGAACAGTGCTCATGGTCGCATTCTAAGATGGATTCCATGCATACTCATGTTTGCATGTGCACCATGATGTACTTGTGGCCATTTGTGTATTTTTAATTTATTATTCCATCATTACTGTCATTTATTTTACAATGGTAAATTGAAAGTTAATACCAAAGTGTGTAATGCCTCCCCAAAAAATGAAGCTAATGGTGTAGCTTTCCCCAAAAGCTGCCAGACACTTGTTAAAATAGCAGTGATATTGATATAATGAAATTCATTGGAAACAAGGAGTCGGACACGGATGGATAGTAGTAAATAGAGGTCACGTGGGGGAAAGGCACTGTGACAGGAAGACACAACTCCATACCAGTATGTGATGTTTCTTAGAAGAGTTTACATTAAGGAAAGTATGGGATATAAAGTATGCCAAGTTTGTATATTTAGGGGCAGATGTAAGAGTCCCTTGTGCCTCCCTGCACCACATAAGCGTCATTTATTTGTATGCTAATATGGGCAAACAAGGCCAAATTTGCTGCGCCAAATTTACAAGGTGGCGCAATGCATGCATTGTGCCACTTTGCAACCCTTTGCGCTACATTTTGCATGTACCAGGCATAATGTATGCAAAGGGGGTATTCCCTCATTAAGGGGGCTGAAGAAATGGTGCAGAGAAATCTAAGAGATTTCTTTGTGTCATTGTTTTTGATACTTTGAATGCCTGCTCAGAGCCTTAATGGGCTTTTCAGGATCAGCACAAAAAGTTCTGAACTAGCCTCATAAATTCTGATGCTAGTTCCCTAACTACCGCCATGGTGCGCAGCATCTTAGATACAGCGCACACATGGTGGCATTAGAAGGGCACTAAGGGGTACAAGAAAAGTGGCGCTGCACCACTTTTCTTAAATCTGGCCCTTAGTCCCTTGTATGGATTGTACACCTTCCTGCACATATCTTCTGGGCTTGTCTCGACTGTTTATGCTTCACCTTTGGGGAAAACAGGATAAGGACTTAGGCACTAATGAGACAATTTAATTCTCGAACCCAACACCTGAGTCACCAATGTGGTAAGTCTGTGGCCTAGAATCCAATACGACAGTGCTTTATCAAAAGAAACAGAATGAAGGGATCACTGAACCTGCCATTGTCTAGATTCTACTTGCATCAATATTTCATCCAGCAGGTATTCTGTGTGACATACATTTAGTGACTCAAAAAGGGTACTCTGAAGGAGGTAACTTCTCTCAATCCCTATCACTCCCCTTTCACACAGTGACCTCATATATTAAACAACATGTACATTTTCTCATAAAAACATCAGGTGCTTTCTCTACCAAAATGCCTATTATAAGCCTACCTGATAGCGTCTTAACAGTGCCCACCCATACAGTGCTTGAGGGACTGGCTGAATTACTTGCCTGTGACTCTTGCCAAGAGCTGTGGCAGCCTTGTCCTATTCACATTTCCCCAGGGTATGCCCGACGCCATCCTCTCCAATCTGAAGATTATCCTCTTTCAGTTCTGTGTCTCTGCCGACTTCTGGTTATCTGGGTTAGGGATGCCTATTGCCTCCAACTCAATTCTCTGCTCTTTATCATTGCTGCAGAAGCTGAACAGCTTCTTCTCCGGTCCAACTAGAACTCTTCTTCCCCGGCTGGTTTCTCCGTCTCGCTCCTTATTTCTCCAAGCCTCTTCCTCCCTACTTCCTTCTTCCCGCTCCTCCATCAGCCTATGAACGAGCACCTGTGGAGAAGGAGGCATCGCTGGTAGAAAATCTAGTATGTCAGATGAGGTCTCAGTGGTACCCCCTGGATACTTTACCAATTCTGTCAGGGGTTTGCCATTCCTGCTACAGGCACTGACTTGTTGGGAGGCACACGCATACTCCAAGTCAGTAGTGGAAGAATACAACTCATCCAATCAGAACACTGAGACTGAAATGCTAGTGAGTGGAAGTAAGCTCAAAATTTGGAAGAAAAGCCATCAAATCACAAGCAGAGACCTGGATAGACGACAAAATCATGCAAGGAAGAGCAAAAGACTGATCTAAAGCTCACTATAAGTAAATTATATATATTGAAAGCAATTGTTCTGCAACATAAAATGAAAGCACTCTTTAGCAAGACCTGAATGCAATATTACATGACAAAAATGTATTATTACCGTGTAAGGATAATTTAGCTGTTCCTAGGGTGAATAAATGTAGGATTATTGCCATGAGGAGAACCAGAAGCAGCAGAGCCACCAGGATTGAAAAGTCCGTAATCACTAGGAGGACCAGAACCAGGAGTATTCATCACAAGAGGACAATGATTATTAGGGCCCAAAAGACCAGGATCAGGAGGTCCAGCTGGAAGAGGACATTAGAAAGAGGTACAGGAAAGCCCAGATAAGGAGAAAGGAGAGGAAAAAGACCACCAAGTATACAAGGACCAGCTTGATCAGATGAAGGATCAACGTGATCAAGGTCAGGAAGACCAGAGCCAAAAGAGTTTGGTGGAGAAGTAGAACCACAGGGGTGAGGAAAATGAAGATCTCCACCAGAATGACTAGATCCACCAGGACCAATTGGATGCATTTACACATGACTCTAAAGTGGAGCATGAACTCTCAATATTCAGAGAGAAAAATACCAACATGGCAAGTGTCACAATGTGCTCCAGGTGTGCATAAACTCATGACCAAACGAATTTCAATCCCTGTGCTGGGGTAGGTCACTCTGCTGTAGAACCTACTTTGGTCCCTTATTTGATCAACAATGTCCCTGTTTCCAGTGGGTGGGTTAGGGCCCCAATCCCCTACCTTGCTAATTTTGGAGTTTTCATTGGGTGCATCAGGTCCGCAAACCCTTGCATTGCTCATTTTGGAGTGCACTTCACACCCTCTCTGTCTTATATCTTGGATACTCCCCCTCAGCCCTTCCTGGTGACTGCTGGTTTCTGAGGGCTCCTATGATATCCTAACAATTTGGATTGTATTTATCCTGGATTTGGTAACCATGTGGAAGGGCAGCGGCTATCTTGTGCATCGTTGTATTTAAATCATTTCTCTATTTTCAGCTGTCCACCTGGCTTTAGGTCCTTCTGAAAGCAATTTTCCTATGGCACTCCTGTGCTATGGTCACTCCAGGAGGACACCTGGGGCTGTGTATCTGCAGTGTACTTTTCCTGTTTGCGCCACATAGCACTTTCAAAAGGTCTGCTCTGGGGCAGCACATTCAAGTGAAATACAGAGAGACTGCTTCAGAGCCACTTAGTGTTTCACAGTGCAGGCAGCATGCCACCTGCACTTTCAAGAGGGGTAAGAGACCCCTTGCAGGCGGGTGCAATGAGTGAATTCAGCTGCCTACAGGGGGATGCCTGGGGGATCCATGGGTCCCAATTCCCCCCACAGATGGATGCCTTTAAGAGGTGCACTGAACGCATGTCAACTTTTTGTGACACATTATCAGTACACCTACTAAAGGCATGTTTACCTCTGTGCCCATGTCCTTAATACTTATTGGGCACAGGGGTAAAGCAATCCCCTCATTTGCATAGTGCCACACCCCAATGCAACTGAGGGGCTGCCCTCTCATGTTAACACTGGTGCTACAAGTTTGCCAGTGCTATCAGTACTACAGACGGGGACACACATGTGTCTTTGGCACCTTCTGCAAGACCACTGTGTCCCAGCGGTGCACACATACATTGCACCCCTGGGGCACAATTATAATATTTCCCCTGGACCCAACCTTCTTGTTGACATTTTCACCAGTACCTCAACTTCTCCATGCAGTATCCAAACATCAAGACTCCTTTAATCCCATAATAAGAAAGAACAAAGACTATATAACTAATAAGGTTAGAGTACATATTAAGGTAGTTGCACTTGCACTACCAATTATGTACAGCCCTGATAAGCCCGCACAGAGATATTGAGAGCTAGAGAATTTGCATTACTTCATTAAAAAGAAGAACTGAGATAACTGGAAGGTGTATGCTAACTTTCTGAAGCAACAAGGATTTGACAGAAAACTAAGGTTAGGGTCTCTAGCCTACATGCAGCAGTGAGCAAGCAGCTCTTCGAGTGTATATCTGTCACAGGTGGATTCTTGGATTGTGACTGCTGTGAGAAAATGTCATTGTTGTAAGTTTCATTTTCATATCTCTTCTGTGTTCTTTGTGTTATAGTAGACATTCCCTTCTCTTTCTCCTGCTCAGTTCTGCCCGACATCATGTCAATGTAATGTTCAATGGTTTAGCAGAGTGGAGGAGGAGTCAAATTCACCTCACTCCAGCATATGAACCCAGGAAACAGGTTAGTGGTCTTGGAGCCCAATGGCTACAACATAGCACACCAGGCCTGTATCAACAGACAAGGAGGTGGGATCATCAATCTCCACAAAGTATAAATCCACTGCACCAATGCCATGGACGACACCACCCCGATCATGGAGCACCTCAATTTCCAACTCAGAATTGATGGCAAAACCATGATCAGAGGCACTCTCCTCTACAGACCTCAAGGACCACGCCCCAGCTTCTGCAACACCATCACCAAATTAATTGCTCCCTAAGCCATCAACACTGAACACTACATCTTCCTCTGACACCTCAACTTTCACCTTAATGACCCTAATAACGCCAACACAGCCAAGATTCTCTAAAGCACGGACAGCACTGGCCTTACCCAGATAGTCATCCACCCCACACACATCTCTGGGCACATGTTGGACACCTTCAAGACATTGCTCAAGCAGTACAACCGGCTCCTGAAAGAGATGAGAAGGAACACCCTAGCAGACCATATCAAAGCATGCTCCAACCACAACAAAGAACTCTTCAGCATCATCAAAGAATCCTCCAATCTCTCAGCAATCGATAACATCTTCGCTAGGCATAGGTGGAATTTTTAATTCCGCCGACGGAATTGGAGGAATTTGGCACTTCTGTATTACTCTTGTAATTCAGAATAACTGATAAATTCCACTGCTCTGCTCCACCAGCGGAATTGATCAGCCGTAGCCTGGGAGACTGGCTGCAGACAGAGATTTCAGGAAAGACTTCCAAGCTCAGTTTGCCCTGCAGGTTCTTTTGCACCACTTTTGCAAGAGATAATATGGTCATGTCACCCTGCAGCTTTCAGTGACAGCGAACGGCTTGGACGACTTTTTGCACTGCTGGCCGCAGGAGCACATGAGCATTAGGAGCCCCTGGCATGCAACAGAGGAGCCCCCAGTGAGCACGCAGATAGATGGGAGCTGTGGATCCAAGACTAGGTGAGAACAGAGGGGCTTGGGACTGGTGGATAGGATGGAGTACAAGTGAATGTCAGTGTGGGTGGGTAATGTCAAAGATGGGTGAATATTAGGGTTATTAGTCATAAGGGGTCAGTGTGAAAGATAATCAGAGGTGCAGCTGAAAATCTACTAGCTACTAGTGTGTTGACTGACTAGTCCTGGCCAGTTCAGCCTCCACTGACATGTTTCTGGACCCCCAGGTGAGAGCCAGTGCTCTCGAGACCCAAAGACAAAAGCCTGCAGATGTGTTACCTCCTCTCCCAAGCATGATGGACATCCCAGGGTGGGGAGCATCAAAGGCCTTGTCGCCTTTGAATAGTTACATAGGTCTCTCCAGATGGTGAAGATGACCACTCCCCTGTCCTGACCCCACTTTTGGTGGCAACACAGATGGGAAAAATATTTAAATTAGGAGGAGTGCCCCCTTCATGCCAGTCCTACCCTTGAGGTGGATGTACTTTTTTAATTCCTCCATCTTGTGTGGAAGGAATTAGGCCAATGGGGTTACGGCTTTGCCCACCTCCCGATGAAATGGTCAAAAGCAGGGTGTTGTCACCCTAAAGGTGAGTAGCCCATTGGCTACCACCTGCCATTCACTGTAACCCTCCTAAATTCACTATTTAGGTGGCACCCCTGAACGCTAGAATCAGATTCCTGTCGACCTAAGAGGAGCCAGACAAAACAGAAGTAGGTGAGGAGAGAACACTGAAGACACTAACTGACTTGGCCCCAGCCCTACCAGCCTGTCTGCAGCCTTCAAAGAAACCTGTGACCAGAAGATTATTGTCCTGCAGCCCAGCCACCTCCAAAGCCTTTGGAGGACTGGCTGCTTTCAATAAAGAGCAGAGGACCTGTCCAAAAGAAGTATCTCCAAAGAAGAAAGAAGTATGCCTGAGGAGCTGCGAAACCGCTGCCTGGAACCACCTCTGCACCCAACATCCACGGCCCGAGTCCAAGTGGCCCACTAGTCCAGTGAAGGTTTCCCAGTGCTTCTGACCCTTAGTCCATCGCAGGCTGAACCCTGCCAGACTCCACAGCAATGCCTGCAACCTAAATCCGAGGTTTCCCCCTGACCGCAACCTGCCCGGTAAGCTGTTCCCAATGCCAAATGACACCTCTGCACTGGAGCCCCTGTGCCTTAGGAAGCTAGACTGTTTGTGTCCCTACAACCCCTGATATCTTAACTTTCCTGGGTAGATGTGGGGTGAACTCTCCAGGACCCCTGGCCAGAGTCTGCAGCCCATTCCTGAAAGTGATGCCCAGCTTTGACTAACGTTTGGAGCCCGAGCCTGTGCTGTCACTCTGCACCCCACTGCCACTGTGCTGCTGAGGGTGTAAGTTTAGTGCTGCCTTGTGGCCCCCCCTTGTCCTTGCTTCAACCCCAGGAGATCCACCTCGGACCCCACTCTACTCACCTGTAAGAAGGGCTGCAGCGGATACCCCCTGTCTCCATTGGATAGCATTGGGTGCCTGATGCTGTGTTGGCACACTGCAACCGTCTGCCCCTGTGCTACTGAGGGAGTAAGTTTGGTGCTGCCTTAGCCTCAACCTCTGGAGACCAACCTCTGACACTGCCTGTTCTTACCTGGGAGCAGCATATCCTCAGTCCCCCATGTGTCCGTTGACTAACATTGGGCACTGACTCCAACTTTGACCTTGTCACCCAGCCGCCCTGTGCCGCTGTGGGTGCACACTCAGTACCACCCTGAATCTTGCCTGGTGCTAGTCAGAAACACTGAAATCTGGGGTTGTTAGTTGTGTACTTACCTGAGAAACTGCATTCTTGTTTTCCTTTCATAGCCTTACATTGAAGAGTCTGACAATTGCACTGCGTCAATTTTTTAAACAGCAAAGTATTTTTAGTTTAAAAACTGCTTACGTTATAATGAAGTTCTTTGGTTCAAAGCATATATAAAAGCAACTGATAATTTTTCTAACTTGGTGTCAGATTATTCTTTGAGTACGTGTCTCATTTATTGCCTCTGTGAGTACAACAAATGCTTATCACGACTTCTTGATAAACCTAGCTGCTCACCCACACTACAATAAGAAGGACACTAGACCTATCTATTTCTGCCTCTGCAAATCTTTGGGGAGCCACTAAACTCCCTGCACAGTGTACTTCATTTTAGTGCACTATATAGAGAGCCAGCTTCCTACATAAAGTGCTTGTCTTATCTCATTCACAAATGGCAGAATGGGGATGCACCCAATTGGCACATTTGGAATTGTTAAAAATGTAATGTTCACTCTCAAAATAACTGTAATTTAAACCCTTTTCAATGCTGAAGTTGTATTTTAAGTCATAATTCTGAAAATGCCAGTTTGAAAAAGTTGGCTTTTCTTGTCCCAACAATATGGTGCCTTCTGCCTATATCCTGGGTCACCTGCTGAAGTGTAACTGGCAGATGGTCTTTGTGTATTACTCCCAGACAGTGAGCTGAAGGCAGACTATGGCCCTCATTCTGACCTTGGCGGTCGGCAGGGAGGCGGCGGTCGGACCGCGAACAGACTGGCGGTATTAAAAATGGCATTCTGACCGCGGCGGTCACCGCCGCGACCGACCGCCACTTCCCCACTCCGACAGCCACGGCGGTCATGACCGACGGGCTGGAGTCTGCGCACTCCGGTCCGGCGGTCGACCCAAGACCGCCAACGGTATCATGACCCTGCTTACCGCCGCGGTTTCTGGCGTTCGGGAACCGCCATGCGAACCATGGCGGTAGGCACTATCGGGGCCAGGGAATTCCTTCCCTGGCACTGATAGGGGTCTCCCCCACCCCCCACTGCCCCCCCGAGTCCTCCCCCCACACCCTCCACCCCCCTGCCACCCCCCAGAGGTGGTACGAACCCCCTCCCCACCCCCACCCCGACATGCACATACACGCACCCCGACATGCACACACCCCCAACATGCACATATACACACCCCCTACACACACACATACACAACGGGGGACACATACCCGCACACATACATGCGACATGCGCACCCGCCGAACTACACACATCGCCCATAGGCACAGCAGCACTCCCCGCCCGCATGCACGCACTCACACACCCCCTCTACACACTCACACGCACACCCCCATGCACGCACACATCACACAACACCCCCCCACCCCCTCCCCTCACGGACGATCAACTTACCTTGTGCGTTGGTCCTCCGGGAGGCGACGGGAGCCATAGGGACGTGACCGCCAACAGAAGACCGCCAACAGAAGACCGCCACACAGAAATGTGGGTCGTAATTCTGGGGGTGGTGTTCTGCTGGCGTGGCGGTGGAGGTTGACCAGTCTCCACTTTCCAGCCGACCGCCAGTGTGGCTGCTGGCGGTATTCCGGCGGAACGCTCCCAGCGGTCGGAATACGCGCAGCGGCATACCGCCGCGGTCGGCGGTCTTTACCGCGGCGGTAACTCGGCGGTCTTGCGAAAAGACCGCCAAGGTCAGAATGAGGGCCTATGTGTTGGTGGGATGGGCCATCTCTGTCTTGATAGAGGGGCAGAAAGGTAACCTACCACAGCACATCAGAAAGACTCTCCCTCTCCATCGGCAAATTCATAAAGAGTTTCTCATTACTCTTTTGTGCCCCCAGCCAAGCTGGGGCCAGGGCATGGGAGGCAGGAGATTTCAAAAAGCTCTGAGAGTGGGAACCTGCTTCAAAGCTGGCATCTAGTAGAAATACTGGAACCTCAGACCCAACTCTTCAGTACATATCTAGACCTGTGGACAACTCAGAAGAAGGTCTTCTGTGCTGCTGTGTTTCAAGAAGGACTGCTCCTCTGCTGGCTTGCGACTTTCTAATTTGCTGCTCTACTGCCTGACTGAGAGGGCTTAACCTGAATCTTGAACCCAGGACCATCATAGTGAACTCTAAGGGATAGTTGTCTGGCCTCATGATGAGAGCCTCAGGGACAAAAAATGGCTCCACCACTTTCCACCCAGCACCTGGAGTCTTGCCCCGCCAGTGCTACCACCCAGCCTTAGACCCTTGGAAGTGGTTCTGAAGGTGCTCTGTCAGCCCAGCTTTGAAACAAGCAAAACAAATGCAGTAGGATGCAACAGCTTCACATCAAAACTACCTCGTTGCGTGATGTATCCTCGATGCCGGACCTCGCAATGCTCAGCAACCAGGATTTAATGTACTTTGATCAGCAGGCCTAACTTGGTCCTTGTAGCCGGCCTGCAGTCGATCACCGTCGGCTTGATCTTGTGGTTTTGTTCTGGTCTGCTGTGACCAGATAGTTGCAGTTGCTTTTAAGCACTAGTTTTAGATAAATCTTTAAATCTTCATATCTACAGTTCTACTAATTGGATTTTTGTTCTTTTGGTGTCAAATAATTTAATAAATTCTACTCTGTTTTTCTAAATTGGTGCGTATTTTTCATTTAGTTCACTTTATTACTGTTTGAAGTCCTGCATAAGTACTTTACACATAGCCTTTAAGATGAGCCTGACTGCTTTGTGTGAAACTACCAGAGGGGTAAGCGCAGGTGAATTTGGGGTTGCTGTTTGAGTAGGCTTTCACTGCCTCACTCAGTAATCCAATTTCATATCGCAGCAGTTTGAAAAGAATGCAAGCATATAGCAGCATGCATGATAGGTGGCATCATAAAATGTAATCTTACAGCTCAGCCCTTCGACCCGTACACTAGCTCATAATATAGTAGCTCATTTTTAGCGCTGGACTGGACACCAAAATCAATGCTGCCAAAAATGTTCAAACCAATCGCATGCTAGTCCTTCCTTGACGCCCCACCCCACCTTTGTCCACCCATTCACACTCCTTCCTTACCAGCCTTTCTCTCCAACTCTGCCCCACCCATTGAACCTGGGGAGTTAGAAAGTGTGACACGGATGCCATCACTGACCCTCGGCCTTCAAACATCAGCCTCTAAACAATCCAGCACCCCAGGAAAACGCATGATAGAACAAACTGGCAGCTCGTCCCTGCTATTCCTTCAGCACTCTTGCAGAGTCTCAATATTTGTAGGAAAAGTTTTGTTATTTATGTACCAGTTTCCCGACGCACCTCATAACGTCTGAAGTGGTAAAACAACTATGAGTAGATGAAACATTTCACACTGACGCTTAACTGCCAGCGCAGTCCCTCTTCAATCCCCCTTTGAGTGGTTTGCATGATCTGTCTTATTCCTTTTTCCATATTTTGCTGGAAATAGTAGGAAAGGATTAGAATTAGAATATATCCGTCTAATTTAAAAAACTGGAAGGAATCAGGTGCATATGCCCTTTCATTTTTCTTGTAGTCTTTTCCTTCTTTGCTTTTTTCTTTCATCTTTCATTCTGTCCTTATCCCCCTTTATTTCATCCATGTTTCGTTCCTGCCATGCTTCTTCCATTCATCATTCCTTCTCTAATCCCTCTTACTTTCTTTTCCTTTCTTCCTTTCTCATCATTCATGCAAACACCCTTCCTTCTGTTTTTTCTTCTGCCCGTCCATTCATTCCCCAATCAAAACATTCATAATTTCTTCCTTCTTTAAATCCATCTATCTATACTTCTCACCATCCATTCTCTATCCATCCACTCTCCTTCAAATTATTTTTATCCATCCATCATCTATCTATCCATCCTTCTCTCCGGCCAACCCTCCTCCGTCTCTACATTCATTCATCCACATAGTCATCCATCTCCAACCTATCCATCTTTCTCACATCCATCCCTCCCTTCTTTACTTCCGTTCTCTCTTCTTTTATTTATTTCTCCACTCAACAACTGCATCATACTATCCTCCTATACTGGTATGAAAAACTTCCTATTAGGAGATCAGTGATTTCCAATGAAAGTGAAAGGAGCTGTAAACAAAAACTTCAATGCTTTATGTTAACGAGAACTGCCTGAAGCACGTTGTTTAAAATATGGAGGAACATGTTTCCTACGATTTACTGGCAGAGAGTAAACTACCAGTGTAATGTGAGGGCTG
Source organism: Pleurodeles waltl (assembly GCF_031143425.1). Classification (NCBI taxonomy): domain Eukaryota; kingdom Metazoa; phylum Chordata; class Amphibia; order Caudata; family Salamandridae; genus Pleurodeles; species Pleurodeles waltl. The sequence continues at coordinate 416,438,721 of NC_090438.1, read as the reverse complement.
GTGTTAGTAGATGGACTCAGTTGCATAACGAAACTTGAGCCTCCGCCTTGAAAAGTAAATGGAGGGTGCCCCCCAAGATCCAATCAGGAGCTCTCAGACTAGGAGACCGTCTCCTGTGCACAGTGCTGGCCAGTAACTGTGTGCACAAGTGATAACGCGTCCCACCTTTAATAATCTAACCTGCACGGGGACTCGTTTTAGGCCAACGAACCTTTTGACCCTGATTGGAGACACCTTAAGACTAGATATCTATTTAGCATTTCAATCACTAGAGCAATAACTTCATCAATATTCACAATAACGATCAATCAAATTGGTTAATTACATTTATAAGAATAGAAACACCACATGACCTTTCAGCCATGAATAACCACACAGATTTAGTAAGGTTTATGTCATTTATTCCATATTTGTTACACTCTACTAGCAAGTTTATTAGTCTCAATACCAGAAAACACATCAACAATGTCACAATGTGGCAACTTGAATACGATTTTATCAAGGCAAAGCTCATGAACATTAGAACAAAGCACGACGTCAACATGAATTCACTTTAGCAGAGTATCATTAGCACATTTATTCAACAAAGCAAAGATTCAGTCATTTGTCTATTTGCATTCATTTTAGTGAACTCCTTAACTAACCTCGAGTTAGCATCCACATGTTGGGCTTCATGCAAAACAATTTAGTACCACAAATTTAGAAAACATCTAACTATTGTCTCTATCAAAAGAGCAGTTGGTACCTAGAAAGAAAAGGCAAATAGACAATTACAATTTTCATCATCATATAGTTACCCTCCGTAATGGGTCAGCATACAGAGTCAGTCTTCGTCCTCAGGACATCAGTTGATTCAGCATCGGCCAGGACTGAACAGCAAAGTCTCAGCAAGGTAGTGGAAAGGGTTCTTCCCTCATACGGGGGATAAATAAGTATTGTGCAAGGCAAGAAAGGTGAGGATGGTTCGAAGAATCAAACCGCACAGTCTTAAGGCAGACTATCAAAGTAACAGCAAGAGTGTCCCTATAATGGCTGATTTCTCCTTGAGACATGTTGTTATATCGAAACCGGCTAACAAGCTTCTAATTTCCAATTGGGCAATATTTGGTGCATCATTATCTCTGTCCAATAATCCATTGATCACCTTACTAGAATTTTCACTTAAGATAGTTCTCACGTAGTTTATTGGCTCCTGTAATTGACGTCTTCAACGGGTAGAATGTCAGGTAGGAAAAGTTACACTTGTTGTTTCAGTCAGTAGTTCCATTGTCTTTACCAGTTTAGGCGACCTCGCACCTGTTGCGAATTACACTGTTGCATTCGGCAAGAATGTCTCCTTGAGCAAGTCAGATCTCATGAGAAAGAATTTACTACGGTTAAACACACATCTCTAACTTCTGGAAAAGTACAGCTTCATGTCCTTCAGGGAAACAGCACAGTGCATGTTAGAAAAACACATTTAGTATGAGACCAGGCAGCTAGGCCCAGACCCTGATAACTAAGGCCTAGTAATTAATTTAACAAAGCCTTAAGATATATCTCTTAATGCTAATACCGAATCATACATAAGTACATTAATACTCCATTATTAGTCAATTTCATTAATAATCTTATACATTGGTGGCCACTCCCCGTGGACACATTTCAAACATGTACATTTATATTAGTCTATCACGTTTTCGATGCAGCTTCATTACACATTATTTTGCAAGCAGGTCATGTTAATTTTGATTATAAAAAGCTACACTCCAACAATCCCTTCTCTGATGACTCTTGTCATCACACAAATCCCTTCCTCCTTTCACAATTTGTTCATTTTCTTATCACTTTCATTTCTATTTCTTCCCCTGCTTTTGCCTTTTCATATTTTGCTCTGAGCAATTTTTCCCTTTTCTTTTCTTCCCTCCTCGCATTACACTTTGCCAAATTTGTTTTAATCCTTTTACTAATTTTGCATGATAACCATAGCCCAAATTAACAAGCCAGAACAATCACTATTCCCTGTATTAGTTTTCCCAATATCCCGTGCCAAATATTACTAAACCAGCTTCCCACTTTAGCAAATCCCTTTCCAACCTTTTCCCAAACTCCTGGTTCTTTCAGTTCCTTCAAATCTGCACTATCTCTTGTTAGGTCAGTAAGCATTCTTCTAATCTCATTGCTATTGTCAGGTATGTAGGCACAGCAGTGACGCTCATTAAGTATCTTACAGACTCTGCCATTTTTCGCTAAAAGAATGTCTAAAGCAAGCCTGTTTTGAAGAGTCATAGCCCTCTCCGCAGCAATTTCAGTATCCATCAGGAGTATAGCCCCTGTGAAATTTGTTAGCATGTTATCCACAATAGCAGACAACTTTCGAATCTTTATGGAGTTCAAAATAACTCCTACTGAAGGAATTATTGCTCCAAAATGTCTCCTAATACACCAGCAGCAGTCTCTCTCTTTTGTCTAATACGATGTAATTCAGACACTTTCGGGAATTTCTTTAAGTCCTCTAGCTGATATATCTTTGGGAAAACTATCCCCAAATAACATGTCCCATACCATCCCTTTGGAAGACGGTAGTAAGCATTAAGTCCACAAATATAATAGACCCCAAGGATCGCTGGATCCTGTCCATTTAACATGAACGTCCATTTATTCTGAAACAAAAACACATGCTTACATTCACTCATTCCCACAAACACATTGTCATAATATGACTTAGGTCGCGTAATGCAAAGCTTACCTACATGTAGTGCATCTAAAGCTAATTTCCCTCGTTCCCTAATTCCATTGTAGCTCCCACTATTAATAAAGGATCGTTGCTGCAAGCCTTTTTCTAATTTCCCCTTTAAAATTCTTCTTCTGTCTTCAGTGTGATCTAAAAAGCTTTTCTCTACAGGTGTAAGCAGGCATGTCAAGTTATTGTGGTGTGCATAAGAGGTACTAATTGTTACTCTAGCTTCAAAGAATCCTTTAATCAACTTTATGGCATAATATTTAGCTACATTATTCAAATCTTCTATGATAGGCACATAAGAGAACACAAGATCGTGGTTGGACTAAAAATATTGTACTTCTTCTTGGTTATAGAAACTTGTTAGTAGTAGACTACAACTTATCCCATAGGTTAGAGGCAAACTATGATAGTGACTCCAATTGTACCGAAACAGGAATTTGTGTACACACATAACAAGCCTTCGCATCCATAGTGTCAACATACTCACTTAGCAAGCGATAGAAGACATTAGTAGACAGTTCCCCTTTTGTGTTAGTTTCCTCAGGCAGATACCTCGTATCTTGCTCAAACCTCTCCCAAGGTGTTAGTGTAGCAGTCTCAGAAATAGTAGCATTGTTAGCTTCATTTTCATCCACCATTGGCATCTCCACAAACAAAGCTATAATGAATATTACACATACAACACCCAAAGCAACAACGCCTACTCCCCTCGCTATCTTCTCCAGTGCTAGGCATGATCTGTAAAGAATCAGAAAGTAAAGTGCTATAAGTGTAAACAACAATCAACTAAGGTGGTTAAAGCTTTTTTTTTGTTTTGTTTTTTTCTTCTCAGCAAAGCTAGGCAAAGTCTTTCTTCAGCAAATATTTACAGCTTTCTCATTCCCTCCCAGGATCCTTGTCAATTCAGGTTAGCAACTTGTCACAATCGGTTTTCAAAAGTCAATTCAGGTTAATAGTGTCACATCCGGTAATTTATCAGTCTCTTTTCTCACGTTTCTCTAACTCAGTTTCCAACTTAACACAGTCTCTTTTCCTCGTGGCCAAACTCAGGTACCATAGTATTGACCTGGGACTCTCGATCAAAACAGAATACCGAGAACTCTTGTTGCCTCTCAGCTGACGTTGTATAAGCCCATTCAGGGCCTGCGTATCTGCAATTCACTATTCTTTTTCTTCTCAACTTGCGGTCACCTTGCAATTCGCCTTCACTCAGGTCTTCTTTCCTTGTGGTATCGACCTCTTCTTCTATTGTTTCATCAACAACCACCTTTCCTTTTGTCACTTGAGATTCTGGCCACTTATCTCCTTTCAGTGTCTCTCTGCTGCTCGACTTTTCTTGTCGCTGCTCAATGCCCGCCTCTTGTTCTATGGTGTTTTCTCTTGCTGGATCTGCGACTGGCTCAGGAGGAGTACGAGCACTCTGACTTCCTTCGGCCTCAACTCCTTCGCCTTCTGGGTCTGTCAGGGGTTCAACGTCAAACCAGTATCCGTCTGCTTCTGGGAGAACCTCTCTTTGGGTCAGTCCTCCTGGTGCCCCAGTTGAGATAGGCTCACCGTCACCCCTCTGGATCTCGTTTACTGTTTGAGTGACCAAGCCGTTCTCAATGGGCTCTCCTTCAGTCTCATTTCCCCTTTGATTACTCTCCGGCCCTGATACTTCCTTTTCTGTAGCTGTTATTTTCAACAACTCAATTTCCTCATCAGTTTGACACGTCACCTTCTTTGTGTGTCTGACATGGATCCAGTTTGGAATTCCTGCACACTTCACAGCAGTAGTAGTTGTCAGTATTACTTGATATGGCCCCTTCCAATGTGGCTCCAAACACAACTTCCTCACGTGCTTCTTGACAACAACCCAGTCACCAGCTTTCAGGTTGTGACCTTGATCATTTATCTGTGGCAATGTGGTTGCTTCCACCTGCTGAGAGAAAGAGCGGACTACGTCAGCCAGACCCTTGCAGAAGTCCAACACTATATCATCCGTGATATTCACAAGAGCATTTGCAGGCACTGCTGGCAATCTCATAGCTCGGCCCGTGAGAATTTCATGAGGAGACAGTCCTGTTTTCTTGTTGGGTGTATTTCTCATTGACATTAGCACTAAGGGCAATGCGTCAGGCCATTTCAAATTTGTAGCTGCGCACATTTTCGCCATTCTCGACTTCAGGGTACCATTCATATGCTCCACTAATCCTGATGCTTCAGGGCGGTAACTACAATGCAACTTCTGCTCAATGTTCAATGCTGAACACAAGAACTTAACCACCTCATTGTTGAAGTGACTTCCTCTATCTGATTCTAAAGAGATCAGAAACCCGAAATGTGGTATCAATTCCCTAAGTAGCAACTTCGCTACTGTAAGGCTGTTATTTCTACGTGTGGGGTATGCTTCAATCCAGTGGCTAAAGATATACACAATCACCAACACATATCTCAGACCTCCACATACAGGCATTTCAATAAAATCCAGTTGCATCCTGCTAAATGGACCTCCTGCTCTCCCAATGTGGCTCAAGTTCACCACTGTACCTTTCCCCGCATTCATCTGCTGACAGATGATACAGCTGTGACAAATCACTTCTGCAGCTTGTCTGAATTTTGAGTTAAACCAATCAATTTTGAATAACCTGATCATGGCATCTCTCCTAATATGTGCTTGACCATGGTAAAACCTTGCAAACTGTGACAAAAGACTGCTTGGCAAAACCATTTTCCCTTCATCTGAAACCCACAAATCATCTGGTCTTTGTACACATTGCATTTTAAGCCAAGAGCGCTTCTCTTCTCTGCTGGCACGATTCTGCAACAACTTTAATTCGTCCAATGTGTCAACCACCCTCAATGCGTAAACTGTGTGTTAGAAATGGGGTTTTTGGTTGGCAGTCAGGTTACCCCCTGTCCAAGCAAAAGCCCTCACTCTAGTCAGGGTAAGTCACACACAATCCAAGATTATCCTGTGCCCACCATCTGGTAGCTTGGCACGAGCAGTCAGGCTTAACTTAGAAGGCAATGTGTAAAGTATTTGTGCAATAAATCATACAATACCACCATATAGCACCACAAAAATACACCACACAGTGTTTAGAAAAATATAAGATATTTATCAGGATAATTGTAGGTCAAAAAGAATAAAGTTGCAATGGGAAATTGTAGAGATATCACTGAAAAGTGATATAAAGTGTCTTAAGTCTTTAGAATATAAACAAAGTCTCTTTCAAGCACAAGTACCTGGTTGGGAGTGGAAAAATCTCCTCAGAGGGCCACAAGAGAAGAGGTGCGTGGAAAAAGGATGTGTGCGTCGATTTCTCCTCAGCACACACGGACTTGCGTCGTTATTTTTCACGCGGGGAAGTCGGGCGTCGTTTTCCGGCGCGTAGACAGTCTCTTTCTGTGGATCGCGGGGATTACCAGATGTCCCTGGTCTGTGCGTGGATTTTCCTGCTTGTTCTCCGGCTGCGCGTCGATCTGCGGGGCTGCGCGTCGAATTTACGATCTCACGGCAGGCGTCGCGTCGATTTCTCCTCTAGACTTCGATCTGCGGGGCTGCGCGTTGAAATTACGATCTCACGGCAGGCGTCGCGTCGATTTCTCCTCTAGAGGTCGGGCGGCGTTGTCCTTGCGAGGCTGTGCGTCGGATCTTCGATCGTCCCAAGAGCGTCGCGTCGATCAGCGTCGGTGTGCGGCGTTTTTCTCACCGCGAAACAAGCTGTGCGTCGAAATTTTCGGCGCACGGAGCGTCCAAGTAAAAGAGAGAAGTCTTTTTGGTCCTGAGACTTCAGGGAACAGGAGGCAAGCTCTATCCAAGCCCTTGGAGAGCACTTTCACAGCCAGACAAGAGTTCAGCAAGGCAGCAGGGCAACAGCAAGGCAGCAGTCCTTTGTAGAAAGCAGACAGGTGAGTCCTTTGAGCAGCCAGGCAGTTCTTCTTGGCAGGATGTAGTTTCTGGTTCAGGTTTCTTCTCCAGCAAGTGTCTGATGAGGTAGGGCAGAGGCCCTGTTTTATACCCAAATGTGCCTTTGAAGTGGGGGAGACTTCAAAGAGTGGCTAAGAAATGCACCAGGTCCCCTTTCAGTTCAATCCTGTCTGCCAGGGTCCCAGTAGGGGGTGTGGCAGTCCTTTGTGTGAGAGCAGGCCCTCCACCCTCCCAGCCCAGGAAGACCCATTCAAAATGCAGATGTATGCAAGTGAGGCTGAGTACCCTGTGTTTGGGGTGTGTCTGAGTGAATGCACAAGGAGCTATCAACCAAGCCCAGCCAGACGTGGATTGTAAGGCACAGAAAGATTTAAGTGCAAAGAAATGCTCACTTTCTAAAAGTGGCATTTCTAGAATAGTAATATTAAATCCGACTTCACCAGTCAGCAGGATTTTGTATTACCATTCTGGCCATACTAAATATGACCTTCCTGCTCCTTTCAGATCAGCAGCTGCCACTTCAACAGTGTATTAGGGCAGCCCCAATGTTAGCCTATGAAGGGAGCAGGCCTCACAGTAGTGTAAAAACGAATTTAGGAGTTTTACACTACCAGGACATATAACTACACAGGTATATGTCCTGCCTTTTATCTACACAGCACCCTGCTCTAGGGGTTACCTAGGGCACACATTAAGGGTGACTTATATGTAGAAAAAGGGGAGTTCTAGGCTTGGCAAGTACTTTTAAATGCCAAGTCGAGGTGGCAGTGAAACTGCACACACAGGCCTTGCCATGGCAGGCCTGAGACAAGGAAAAGGAGCTACTTAAGTGGGTGGCACAACCAGCGCTGCAGGCCCACTAGTAGCATTTAATTTACCAGCCCTATGCACATAAAGTGCACCTTACTAGGGACTTATAAGTAAATTAATAGTCCAATCAGGTATGATTCAAGGTTACCATGTTTTAAGGGAGAGAGCATATGCACTTTAGCACTGGTTAGCAGTGGTAAAGTGCGCAGAGTCTAAAAACCAGCAAAAATGAGGTCAGAAAAAGAGAAGGAGGAAGGCAAAAAGTTTGGGGATGACCCTGTCAAAAAGCCAGGTCCAACACTGTGCATGTCTCATTTTTTGTTTCAGGTAACAATTCCCACTGATCATTGAACGATATACAGTTCAATGCACAAAACCTTGCAACTTGATCTGCATATCCGTTTCCCATTGACACAAAGTCTTGTGATTTCACATGAGCACTGCATTTCACCACGGCAATTTCAAGAGGTAACTGAATTGCGTGCAACAATTCCTTAATTCTTTCACCATTTTTCACTGGAGAACCAGAAGAGTTCATAAAACCCCTCTGTGACCAAAGCTGGCCACAATCATGGACAATTCCAAATCCATACCTGCTGTCAGTATAGATCGTTACTTTCAATTTGTCAGCAGCATGGCATGCCCTAGTAAGAGCAACCAATTCAGCCACTTGAGCAGAGTATACTCTTTCAAGCCAAGATGCTTCTAGGATACCAGTGATTGTACACACAGCATATGCGGCTCTCAGTACTCCTACTGAGTCTCTCAGGCATGAGCCATCAACAAAGATAATGTAATCATTTTCTTCCAATTGGGTGTCTTTAATGTCAGGTCTCGGTTTGGTGCACAATTCTGTTACCTCAAGACAACCATGTTCTACCTCTTCAGCATCATCAACTTCTGTATTCTCATTTGGAAGCAAAGTTGCCGGGTTTAACACAATACATCGTTTCAGTGACACATTTGGTGACCCCAATATAATTGTCTCATATTTCGTTAATCTGGAATTTGTCATGTGCTGCGTTTTGGTTCGGGTCAGTAAAAGTTCAACTAAGTGTTGGACCATTACTGTTAGAGGGTGTCCCATCACTATGCCTTCACACTGCGTAAGGCTTTGACCAACTGCTGCGACTGCACGCAGACAACCCGGTAAGGCTGCTGCAACAGGGTCCAAAGTAGCTGAAAAATATGCTACCGGGCGGTTTGCACCTCCATGGACCTGTGTCAGGACAGACAAAGAAAATGCATCACGCTCATGACAAAACAGGACAAAAGGCTTTGTGTAATCAGGCATACCTAAAGCTGGAGCCCTGCACATACACTCTCTCAGCTCAATGAACACCCTCATCTCTTTCTCGGACATAGTTAAGGTATCTGGGCCATCCTTAACCTCCTTAACCGTCTCACCAATTGCTTGGAGATAACTGAGAAATTCGGAATCCACTGGCGACAGTAGCCCACCATTCCCAGAAACATCCTAACGTCTCTCCTGGATGTCGGGGGATTCATCTGCAATATGGCTGTCACTCTCCCTTTGGATATTTTCCTCAACCCCTTCTCAATCAGATGATCTAAGTATTTCACCTCTTTCTGACAGTACTGCAGCTTCTTTGGGGACACTTTCTTCCCATTATTTCCCAAGTGGTTCAGGAGGGCAATAGTATCATACCTGTAGTCATCTCTCGATTTGGATGCAACAACAAATCATCAATGTACTCCACTAGAGTCGAATTAAAAGGCAAATCCAATGACTCCAAATCCTTTTTCAGTATTTGATTTAAGATGGAAGGTGATTCCAAAAACCCTTGAGGAATTCGACACCAACTGTAAACCTTGTACAAGAATTTAAAACTGAAGAGAAACTGGCTGTCCTCATGAAGAGGCACAGAAAAGAACCCTTGACACAAGTCCACGACTGTGAACCACTCTGCATCACATGGGACCTGGAACATAATCACAGCCGGGTTTGGCACCACTGGGCAACATTTTACCACTATGTCATTAATTTTTCTCAGATCTTGGACAATTTGAACTTTCCCACAAGGCTTCCTCAGTCCCATTATGAGTGAATTACATGGGCTGCTCATCACTTCCTTCAAGACCCCTGGCTTCACAAAGTCTGCAATTATCTACGTCACCTGTATGAGGACATCTTGTGCCATGTGGTACTGCGGTACCTGGGGAAACACGGCATTTGGCTTCACATCTACTTTGACTGGTTCTACTCCTTTTATCAGTCCCACTTCCTTTCCTGTCAAGTCCCCCACCTTCTCTGTGACTGTTCCCTGAAATTCTGCTGGCAAATCGGTCACTGTGAACATCGGGAAGAAGCTTATCAAAGGGTACTCCTCATCTGTGGTCTCCGTCTCTGGCTCTGAGATCTGACCATCATCACTCTTTGTCTGCACCTCAATTCCTTCATTGGAACAGGTGATTGAACACCTCGTCTTGCACAGTAAGTCTCTCCCTAGTAGGGACACAGGACTTGAATCACAGACTACAAACCTGTGCAATCCCTGAAAGGTACCAATCTCAACCTGAACCGGAGCTGCAATCGGATTAGTCAGGAGCTGGTTTGCCACTCCTACTAACTTTTTTGTACGCCCTGAAAGAGGCAGCTTCGGAACTTCTACACTTCTGACTGTAGAGCGTGTAGCTCCTGTGTCAACCAAGAATGGATCTTTGTGACCCATCACTTTCCCTTGCACATAAGGTCCCCTCTGATCTACTTCTAGGGACGCTGCAAGCCTGCACTCCTCACTATCTGAACTGTCATCCGACAATTCATCGTTTATTCCATTCTCACCACGCACAATGGGAACTGTTGTACTGTGTTATTTTGACTCATTCCTTGACCTGTGACTTGTTGAGGAAGCATCAACTGTTGCTGTCCCATTGGCACTAAGGGCAACTGCATTTGCTGTCTAGGTACCACAGGAATCTGCTGTTGCACTTGCTGCATCTGCACTGGTTGTACACGTGGCATCTGCACTTGTTGCTTGTGTTGAAGACCCTGCATCTGAACCATGTTATTCTGGAAGTTCGGTTTTGGACCCCTCATTCTTGGTCCTTTAACATTTTGTAATGCATTGCCATCATTGCTTTGTTGAACAACACCCTCCTGTACCATCATCGGACATTCCCGCTTCCAATGTCCCACGCCCCCGCACGCATGGCATGGTAACACCTTCTTCATCCCTTGCACATCATTCTGAACCACTACAGTATTTAAGTCTGGACCACAGTTCACAAAACCTCCTCGACATCTGCCTTTCGCCTGTGTCTGAAACATTCAGTTTCCTTGCTTTTGTTGCACCATTTGCTGTATTCCATTCCCCTGCATCCCTGTTTGCGCTGCCTTACTTTGCAACACCATCACCTTCTCCTTCAAGTTTCTCTGCTTCAGCTCAATCTTGTCACTACAGTACTTCGCATACTGCAGCACCTCATCAATCGGCTTCGCTTGCCAACAGATCAAATGATTCTTAATCATCTGACTAATCTCCGGTCTCAGCCCTTCAATGAACCTGAACACTAGGTGATTCATGTCCTTCGCCTCTATGACCTCTGTGCCACTGTAGTGCTTGAATTCCTTCAGCAACCTCTCATAGTAGGCATGTATCGACTCTTTGGCCTTTTGCGCCGTTCAATCAATCTTTTGCCAATCAATATTCTGCGGTGACACCTTCTGCTTTAAAAACTCATTCACCTTGTAGTAATAGCTCATGACCTCAGGAGATGGTGCTCCTGTGACTCTGTCCCTTGCCGGTTCTTCTGTAAAAGCAATCCACACTTCTCTTGCACTCGAGCCACAAATCAGCTTGGACAATGATCTCAAACAGAGACTCTTTACAGTATTCAAGTCTTCCCAAAGACATTTTGCAAGCTTCACAAACCTATCTGTATGCTGATACAATTCTATCGGCTTTTCCCTCAACCTGGGAAAGTCATTTGTGAATGACAAAATGTCACTTCTCGACCACGGTACATGAACAAGAACCCCTACGGCTGTTTCTCTCATTGGTCACATCTTTATTGTACCCGTTTCTGACACAGCATTTGCCTGCTGCTGTTCCGTGCAGTCACTTTTCCTTTTATCTCTTTTCTTTGCCCATCTGCCTTCCCACTTCTCTAATGCTCCTCAAACTTGAGCACGCTGTAGTATCTCTCTAAGGTGTGCCTTCATCCCAGTAGACCTCATGTGATCAAAATCCTTAGGTTCGAAGTCTAACCTGTAACTCCTCTTAAGATGCTTGATGTTGTTTAAATCTATGCCATATTTGTCTGCCAAGTTCGCCAACCTCTGGTGCACCTTACACACTTCCTTAGTTATCTTTGGGCACAAATACCTCAATTCTGCGATAGTGTATGATTCTAGCCTGTTCACTCCAATGCTCCCTTCGACTAACTCAGCTGCTTCCAGGCCCAACCTCACAAAATTCAGGTATTCATCTCTCTCTGACCGCTCTGCTGTCACAGGAGTAGTCTGTGGTGAATTAAGCTTGTCTAACCATTCATTCAATTGTTGCGCAGTTAAACCTTGCAACAAGATATTTCCAGCCTGCATCATCAGTGTTTGCGGCATGTTCGCACTTGGTATCTGCGGAGTCAGCAGTCCCAAACCTGATTGTCTCATTGTATCGGGAGTAATCCTAATCGGACTGAAGTCTAACAAGGATCTAGATCTCTCTACTGTCTGTTCTCCCGGTGTCATCCCTTGAGAGCTCCCGCGAACCCTCCTCTTATCATCTCTTGAGTCATTACCCCCTGATCACATACACTAGGCTTCGCCTGTGCATACAGCGGTACTGGTGGACCAACTGTAATCGGCAAAGATATAGCAGCTGGCACCTGTCTGTTTCCCAAACCCTGTGGAGCATTAACTCCCATAGTCTGATTCATTACGGGTGCTGTGACTGACTGTGGTCCTGTGACGGAAGTGTAACTCGGAACCACCTGTTGCTGCGGCTGGGGCAGCAAAAGTGGAGTTGGCTCAAGCTGCACTAATTTTGATCTCGTATATGCTTGATCAGGCAGCACCATCAAATTTGTAGTTGTCTCTAATACTGGGACATCAGGGTAAAGCCTCTGAACTGGTGGTGGCTGCAACTGTTTCTGCATTTCTGGAGCAATGGATACACTAACACCATTCTGTATTGGAGCTGGTGTTATAACATTATTTACCTGTGCCGTATTTGTGGTCCCCTGATTCTATGGTGTTAGAAATGGGGTCTTTGGTTGGCAGTCAGGTTACCCCCTGTCCAAGCAAGGACCCTCACTCTAGTCAGGGTAAGTCACACACCCTCTGGTAGCTTGGCACTGAGCAGTCAGGCTTAACTTAGAAGGCAATGTGTAAAGTATTTGTGCAATAAATCATACAATAACACAATATAGCACCACAAAAATACACCACACAGTGTTTAGAAAAATATATACTATTTATCTCGGTATTTGCAGGTCAAAACGATAAAAGATGCAATATGAAAATGTAAAGATATCACTGGAAAGTGATATAAAGGTGGTCATTACAACCCTGGTGGTCGGTGTTAAAGCGGCGGTAAAACCGCCAACAGGCCGGCGGAAAAAAAATTGGAATTATGACTGTGGCGGAAACCGCCAACAAAGACAGCCACTTTAACACTCCGACCGCCACGGCGGTACAGACAAACATCGTGGTGGTCACCGCCAACAGACAGACGGGAGGACAATGTACCGCCCACAGTATCACAACCTACCAATCCGCCACCTTTTCCGGGGCGGATTCACCGCAGATAAAAACACGGCGGAAACAGCCATTTCAAAGGGAAAACGCTCACCTCTACACACCCCACGAGGAATCCAGACGCCATGGAGCCGGAACTCCATATACTCCCTGCGATAGTCTTCCTGCTCTTATACGAGGATCAACAACGCCGTCGGCGAAGACCACAGTGCGTACTGCACCTAAGACATAGGGGAGGGGGAGGGAAAAACACAGGAACACACACAACCAACATCACAACCCCCACCCCGACCCTCACCCACTACAACACACACACCAATGCATAACCAAACATTACAGTAACAACCCCCCGGAAGAATGCAAAGACAAAAGGAAATTAGTTGAACCACTGTAATATATCAAAATACAGTAACCAAATATATACATATATATATATATATATACATCAAACAAAATATACACCACGATCAGTAGTGCAGGTAATGCACCATTCATTGTCTGTGGACCACTGGGCCCAAAATGCATGGGCGAGGCCCACACTAGATACCTGATCAAAACGGAGAGAGCACTGCAGGGGCATCAGATAGAAATACAACAGGCACCTCAGGGTGAAGGGAAGGGGGGCACCTCAGCCAGATGGGTGCACCACGCTAGATCCACGAGGGGGCTCCATGCCCATTGATGTATCCTGGGGAGTGCAAAGCCACAGTCTCTCAAGTCTCTACAGTGGGTGGCTTGCCCACTGTACCATCCTGGGGAGTGCAAAGCCACAGTCTCTCAAGTCTCTACAGTGGGTGGCTTGCCCAATGTACCATCCTGGGGAGTTCAAAGACACAGGGGGTCATTCCGACCCCGGCGGTCCTTGACCGCCGGGGCCGGGGTCGGCGGGAGCACCGCCAATAGGCTGGCGGTGCCCCGCAGGGCATTCTGACCGCGGCGGTTTGGCCGCGGTCAGATCAGGAAAACCGGCGGTGTCCCGCCGGTTTTCCGCTGCCCTGGGAATCCCCCATGGCGGCACAGCTTGCTGCGCCGCCATGGGGGATTCCGACCCCCTCACCACCATCCTGTTCCTGGCGGTTCCGACCGCCAGGAACAGGATGGCGGTGAGGGGTGTCGTGAGGCCCCTGGGGGCCCCTGCAGTGTCCATGCCAATGGCATGGGCACTGCAGGGGCCCCCGTAAGAGGGCCCCACTTTGAATTTCAGTGTCTGCTTTGTAGACACTGAAATTCGCGACGGGTGCCACTGCACCCGTCGCACACCTTCCACTCCGCCGGCTCCATTCGGAGCCGGCTTCCTCGTGGAAGGGTGTTTCCCACTGGGCTGGCGGGCGGCCTTTTGGCGGTCGCCCGCCAGCCCAGTGGGAAACCCAGAATGACCGCCGCGGTCTTCTGACCGCGGGACGGTCTTCTGGCGGTCCCAGCCAGGCCGGCGGCTACCGCCGCCGGCGGGGGTCAGAATGACCCCCACAGTCTCTCAAGTGGATTACAGGCTCCACTGGTTCTGGAGGGGGACTGGTGCCCAGAGTGCTTCATCTTGTGCAGGACAGATGGAGTGGATGCATGTCTCCACTGGTTCTGGAGGGGGACTGGTGCCCAGAGTGCTTCATCCTGGGAAGGACAGACAGAGTGGATGCATGTCTCCACTGGTTCTGGAGTTGGACTGGTGCCCAGAGTGCTTCATCCTGTGCAGGACAGATGGAGTGGATGCATGTCTCCACTGGTTCTGGAGGGGGACTGCTGCCCAGAGTGCTTCATCCTGTCCAGGACAGATGGAGTGGATGCATATCTCCACTGGTTCTGGAGGGGGACTGGTGCCCAGAGTGCTTCATCCTGTGCAGGACAGATGGAGTGGATGCATGTCTCCACTGGTTCTGGAGGGGGACTGGTGCCCAGAGTGCAGCACTCACCCCGTGATGGTCCCTGTTGCGTCACTGCCCCTGCCGCTAATGGGCTAGCGGTGTATTCCATGGCGGTCTTTGCCCTGTTCAGCAGTGTTTGAGTTAACAGTTTCAGACCTGTTCAGCGGTGCTTTCCATGGCGGTCTTTGCCTTGTTCAGCGGTGCTTGAGTTGGCAGTTTCTGACCTGTTCAGCGGTGCTTGCCCTGTTCAGCGGTGCTTTCCATGGCGGTCTTTGCCCTCTTCAACGGTGCTTGAGTTGGCAGTTTCTGACCTGTTCAGCGGTGCTTGCCCTGTTCAGCGGTGCTTTCTATGGTGGTCTTTGCCTTGTTCAGCGGTGCTTGAGTTGGCAGTTTCTGACCTGTTCAGGGGTGCTTGCCCTGTTCAGCGGTGCTTTCCATGGCGGTCTTTGCCCTCTTCAGCAGTGCTTGAGTTGGCAGTTTCTGACCTGTTCAGCGGTGCTTTCCATGGCGGTCTTTGCCTTGTTCAGCGGTCCCTGGCCTGTTCAACGGTGCTTGCCAAGGCGGTCCTTCATTGCCCAGCAGGCCTGTGGCTGGCGGTCCTTCATGGCTCAGCTGGGCTGTGGCTTGCGGGGCCCTCCTGGCCAGTGACGATTGGGCTGGCCTCCTGGGCAGTTACTCTGGCGGTGGCCTCCTGGCCAGTGACTCTGGGGCTGGCCTCCTGGGCAGTGACTCTGGTTGTGGCCTCCTGGCCAGTGACGATTAGGCAGGCCTCCTGGGCAGTGACTCTGGCGGTGGCCTCCTGACCAGTGACTCTGGGGCTGGCCTCCTGGGCAGTGACTACTGCGGTGGCCTCCTGGCCAGTGACTCTGGGGCTGGCCTCCTGGGCAGTGACTCCGGCGGTGGCCTCCTGGCCAGAGACGATTAGGCTGGCCTCCTGGGCAGTGACTCTGGCGGTGGCCTCCTGGCCAGTGACTCTGGGGCTGGCCTCCTGGCCAGTGACTCTGGGGCTGGCTTCCTGGGCAGTGACTCCGGCGTTGGCCTCCTGGCCAGTGACGATTAGGCTGGTCTCCTGGGCAGTGACTTTGGCGGTGGCCTTCTGGCCAGTGACTCTGGGGCTGGCCTCCTGGGCAGTGACTCCGGCGGTGGCCTCCTGGCCAGTGACGATTGGGCTGGCCTCCTGGGCAGTGACTCCGGCGGTGGCCTCCTGGCCATTGACGATTGGGCTGGCCTCCTGGGCAGTGACTCTGGCGGTGGCCTCCTGGCCAGTGACTCTGGGGCTGCCTCCTGGGCAGTGACTCCGGCGGTTGCGTCCTGGCCAGTGACTCTGGGGCTGGCCTCCTGGGCAGTGACTCCGGCGGTGGCCTCCTGGCCAGTGACGATTGGGCTGGCGGTGGCCTCCTGGGCAGCGGGGATGATGGCGGTCTTCTCCGCCGTGCTGCCCCTCCCAGACTTGGGAGATTTCTTCTGCCCCTTCCCCAACTTGGGAGGAGTCACAGCTGAGTCAACACTACCCCCGGGACCCTTGTGAGCGGCTTTGCTGGCTGGAGTCTTCCCCCTCTCCCGCCGGGCACTTCCAACTTCTGGTGTTTCACAAGGGGGGGACTGGCTGTGCCGTGGCTCCGTGCCACATTGGCTGGCCTGGTGGCCGGTGCACTCCACATACCTGTAACAGGCACCACTGGTCCAGGCGATTTTTTGGCTGAGGTGCTAGTACGGGACCTATGAGTTGGAGGGGGGGGTGTGAAAGAGCTCACGGTTGGCCAGGGAAAGTTTCTTAGGAACACTGGGACGGGTAGCTGGAGGGGGTTTGGGAGTGGAGGAAGAGGAAGTGGTTGTAGGAGGTGTACGTTTGGTGATTTTGGGTGAAGGTGCATGAGCTGGAGGCTGTTGTGAGGTGGATGGCTGTTGGGTGGGTGTGTGCCTGCGTTTGTGTATCTTGGGAGGGGGCGTCACACACACACTGGGAGAGGACACAGGGGACGTGTAAATGGGAGTGGGGGTGGTGAGTGCACGTGAGGGGGTGTGGTGGTGGGTGTGCCGGTGCGGGACGTAGTGGTTGTAGAGGTAGTGCATGCAGGTGAGAGTGTAGACAAGACTGGGAGGGAGAAGGGAGACGACGACGAGGGGGACACAGTGGAGGCAGTGGATGTTGCTGTGTCTGTATGTGTGTGATGCTTGCATGAGTGCCTGTGGGATGTGTGGTGCTTATGTTTGCCTGAGCTTCCCTTGTGTGGTGAGGTGTGTGCAGGCTGGTCTGATGGTGTGCTTGGGATAGGCTGGGGTACAGGGGATTGGGTGTGGGTGGAGGAAGTTGGATGGGGGAGGGTAGAGACAGGGACAATGGCTGCCATCAGTGCTGAGGCCAAAGTTTGAAGGGTTCTATGAAGGGCAGCCTGACCAGAATGAATGCTCTCCAGGAATGCATTTGTGTGTTGCAATTCCCTTTCTACACCCTGGATGGCATTCAAAATGGTAGACTGCCCAACAGTGAGGGACCTGAGGAGGTCAATGGCCTCCTCACTGAGAGCAGCAGAGGTGACAGGGGCAGGGGCTGAGGTGCCTGTAGCGAAAGTGATGCCCACCCTCCTGGGTGAGCGGGCACAGGGCGAAGGCTGAGGGGCTGCTGGGAGGGCGGTGCTGGTAGGGGGGTGGCGGCTGTACCTATAGAAGTGGGGGGCACAGATGGTGCTGCCACCACAAGGGAGCTCCCATCGGAGGACGAGTCCGTGTCGCTGGTTGCTGATCCGGTGACCGTCGTGAAGCTCCCCTCGCCCTCCGCCCCACTGGTGTATTCTGAGTCCGTAGTGTGGCCCTCCATGGCCATGTGGGATGCAACTCCCTCGTGCTCCGGTGCCACTGTACCTTCGCCTGATGATGCTGATGCACACAAGAACAGGGAGACCACAAAAAGGGGGGGGACGACAGAAGAAAGACAGGTTGAGTGCATGGCTTACCTCTACCGTTGGCGGACAAGACAGACACAGCAGCCCCCTGCACTACGTCGCGCTGTTGGACTCTACAGATGCAATTCCTGGGATATGTCCTACATGGCTATGGTCGACAACTGCACACATAGATGACACAGGGCCATGTATACCTGTACTTGGCACTCTACAGAGGTGGGGTGGGGTGCCACATGGCCTGCATTATGGAGGGGCCTAGCCTACGGAACTCGCCCTGGCCTAGGGAAACCCACAGCCCTCCTCCCCACGCAGACAACTTCACTGCGCGCAAAGTCCGCTGAATGATGTTGTACTCACCCCCTTGTGTCTGCTTTGATCCCCTCAAGTGCCCATCCAACTCAGGGTAGGCCACCACCAGGATCCGGAACATCAGGGGGGTCATGGTTCGACGGGCACCCCTCCCACGTTGGGAGGCCATCCCCAGCTGAGCCTCCGCCGTCTTCTTGCTCCAGCGGCGAATGTCCTCCCATCTTTTACGGCAGTGGGTGCTCCGTCTGTGGTGGACCCCCAGGGTCCGGATGTCCTTGGCGATGGCATGCCAAATATCCTTCTTCTGGTGGGCGCTGACCTACATGACATGTACAGGGGAAGAAGAGAAGTCATTACCAACTGCACCATCGAAGTGAGTGGCCCACATCCCTACCCTTGCCATGTGGCACATGCATTCACAGCCCTTCATGCACGCAGAATTGTGCCCCCTTCATTCTTACAACCAGCCTTCTCCACACAGGCATAGCCCATACAACGTGCTCCCTGTGTACTTACCTGTTGGTCTGGAGGACTGTAGAGTAGCGTGTACTGGGGGAGGACCCCGTCCACAAGCTTCTCCAACTCCTCTGCAGTGAAGGCAGGGGCCCTTTCCCCAGACGCATGAGCCATTGTCTCTTCCAGACCGAGGTCACAGCAGCACTTGCAGTGTAGGTCCTCTCCTGTCGAAGATCAGGTATCGAGTGATTCAACAGATAGAAAATGGCGCTCACGTCCGCGGCGGTGCGTACCATCACCGCCGGCATACATCGTCATTGGCTCCTGGGACCCATAGGGTCCAATGTTAACCAATGCAGCATTGTGCCGCGGTCTTCGACCGCCTACCGTGACGGTGTCCAACGCCAGCGCAGTTACCTCACATCCCATTGTCCCACTTTAGAGGTCAGGCAGCCGCCATTTCAGGGGCCTACATGGCCTCATTACCAACTGCGTCACACAGACCTAGGCCTTGTCACACAACACAAATAGAGGCCAGATTTTGTGTATGAATGGTGTTCTGTGTAGACTGTGGGTACATACCTCTGAGTTGTTTGACTCTGTGGTCGCTGTTGTCATTCCTAGGCACTGTCCGCTGGTACATGTGAGGAGATGGCGGAATCCTCCGGTGTACCGACTGCTGGTGGACCTGTCGACAATGGAGGAAAGACATTTGATCATCAACTGCAGATTTGACCGTGCCACAATCCAGGAACTGTGTGCCCAGTTGGAGCCAGACCTGATGTCAGCAATCCGCCATCCCACAGGGATCCCCCCTCAAGTGCAGGTGCTATCAGTGCTCCATTTCCTTGCAAGTGGGTCATTTCAAACAACAGTGGCCATAGCATCAGGGATGTCCCAGCCTATGTTTTCCAACGTGTTGTCCAGAGTGTTGTCTGCCCTGCTGAAACACATGCGGAGCTACATCGTTTTCCCTCAGGTGGAGAATTTGCCTACAGTTAAAGGTGACTTCTATGCCCTTGGACATTTCCCCAACATCATAGGTGCCATTGATGGGACCCATGTAGCTCTGGTACCCCCCCACCGGAGTGAACAGGTGTACAGGAACCGGAAGAGTTATCATTCGATGAATGTACAGATGGTATGTTTGGCAGACCAGTACAACTCCCAGGTAAATGCTATGTTCCCTGGCTCTGTGCATGACGCCTACATCCTGCGGAATAGCAGCATCCCTTATGTGATGGGTCAACTCCAGAGGCACCGGGTGTGGCTATTAGAGGACTCTGGTTACCCCAACCTGTCATGGCTACTGACCCCAGTGAGGAATCCCAAAACCAGGGCAGACAAACGCTACAATGAGGCTCATGGGCGGACTAGGAGGGTGATCGAAAGCACCTTCGGCCTCCTGAAGGCCAGGTTCAGGTGCCTCCATATGACAGTTGGTTCCCTATTCTACTCACCAAGGAAGGTGTGCCAGATCATCGTGGCCTGCTGTATGCTTCACAACTTGGCTTTGCGATGACAGGTGCCTTTTCTGCAGGAGGATGGTCCAGATGACGGTGTTGTAGCAGCTGTGGAGCCTGTGGACAGTGAGGAGGAGGAAGCAGAGGAAGAAGACATTGACAACAGGGACTCAGTTATCCAGCAATATTTCCAGTGACACACAGGTGAGAACACATTCCTGCCTACTACAAGTACTTTCACACTTCTACCTCTATCCTATCTGTCGATTTCACCCAGTATATTGTAACTGAGTTGTACATTTCCCTTACGGTTTCACAGGTGTGGTTTACAACGTGTGTCATCTGCTTAGATTCCTCATGGACTTGAGATGTGTGACATAGGTATGTTGACATTACATTTGAAAATGCATTTTGTCACTGTCATTGCAAATACACATTTTTGAAATCACAGACTGACTCCAGATTGTTTTGTGGTTCAAGGGTGTTTATTGAAGTGGTCAATATTGGAGGGGGTTGTAAAATGGTGAGGGGTGATGGTGGAGGAATGTCCATGGCAGAGTCCAGTCTATCAGTCTCACAGGTGCATTGCCCATATGGGCATAGGAAGTGGAGCTGGGGCAGTTCCAAGATGGACAGGGTTACAAAATGGGACAGTAGGATGACAATCAGGGTGGTCTCATTTCTTGGCGGGGGTCTTGGCATTGTGCTCTGTTTTGTTCCTGGATCTCAGGGACCGTTTGCGGGGTGGTTCCCCGTCTGCAGGGAGTGGGGTGCTGGTGTGGTGGTCCTGTGGTGGGGCGTCCTGTCCACTAGCGCCGGCCGAGGTGGTGGGCAGTTCATTGTCCATGCTAGTGTCAGGGGCCCCTTGCAGTGCCACAGTGTCCCTCCTGGTGTTAAGTATCTCCTTCAGCAGCCCTACCATGGTGCCCAGGGCGGAGCTGATGGTTCTGAGTTCCTCCCTGAAGCCCAAATACTGTTCCTCCTGCAGCCGCTGGGTCTCCTGAAACCTGGCCAGGACCGTTGCCATTGTCTCCTGGGAGTGGTGGTATGCTCCCATGATGAAGGAGAGGGCCTCGTGGAGAGTGGGTTCCCTAGGCCTGTCCGCCCCATGTCGCACAGCAGCCCTCCCATTTCCCCTGTGTTCCTGTGCCTCCGTCCCCTGCACCGTGTGCCCACTGCCACTGCCCCCAGGTCCCTGTTGTTGTTGGGGTGGTGGGTTATCCTGGGTTCCCTGTAGTGGTGGACACACAGCTGATTGACGTGTCCTGGGGACGGAGGTATGGGCCCGCTGGGTGGGTGCTGTGCTAGTGTTACCAGAGGGTGGAAGGTCTGTGGTGGCCTGTGACTGGGTGTGGGGAATCGACTGTCCCGAGGCCCACAATGGTCCAGGCTGGTCATCTGGATCCAGTTGGACAGAGCTGCTGTCATCACTGTGGGCCTCTTCTGTGGGTGGGGTGGAGATGTCTGGACCCTCCTGTCTGGTGACGTTGGTAGTGGTCCTGCAGGGGTATAAAATCATGATTATTGCATCTGTGTGTGTCATGGTGGGCAATGGGTGGGTGAGAGTGTACCCCAGTGCTAGCATTCCTGTGTGTGGGCTTGTGTGATGTTGGTTGAGGGGGGTGTTAGGGGTATGTGCAGAGGACATGCTTTAGTGCTGGGTGGTCATGCTTTGTTGTGTCATGCAGGGCTTGGTGTTGGGATGGGTGGTTTGTGTTATTAGTACATTTGTGAGGAGTTGGAGTAATAGGGGAGGGGGCGAGGGTGGGGGTCTGTGATAGCATGCAGGTAGGGTGGGGGATATGATAGTTAAGATTTGACTTACCAGAGTCCATTCCTTTATCAACTCCTGCGAGGCCCTCAGGATGCAGAATAGTCAAGACCTGCTCCTCCCATGTTGTTAGTTGTGGGGGAGGAGGTGGGGGTCCACCGCCAGTCCGCTGTACCGCAATGTTGTGTCTTGAGACCATGGAACGCACCTTCCCCCGTAGGTCATTCCACCTCTTCCTGATGTCGTCCCGATTTCTTGGGTGCTGTCCCACTGTGTTGACCCTGTCGACTATTCTTCGCCATAGCTCGATCTTCCTTGCTATGGAGGTGTGCTGCACCTGTGCTCCAAATAGCTGTGGCTCTACCCGTACGATTTCCTCCACCATGACCCTGAGCTCCTCCTCCGAGAACCTGGGGTGTCTTTGCCATGCCATGGGGTGGTGTAGGTGATGTGTGGGGTGGTGTATGTGGTGATAAGTGTGGTGATATGTAGTGGTGTGTGGTGTTTTGTGCGTGGAAGTAGTGTGGGTGATGGTGTTGTGTGCCTGTGGATGCTAGTGTTCTTGCTGGTGCTGTCTCTCTCTGGCTTTCGTTCGTGATTTGTTGTCGTAAGGGTTTGTGGGTGATGTGGGTGTGTGTTTTATATTGTATTGGGAGTGGTGTGTGTATGTGTATCAGGTGTGTGTATTTCGAATTGTCCAATGTGGCGGTGTTTTGTAGAAGTGTGTGTATTTTGAGCGCGGTGGTGTGTTCTGCCAATGGAATACCGCGGTTGAAGAACCGCTGCGTGGATTCGTGTGTCGTGATAGCATGGGCGTATTTCTGTTGGCGTGGTGGTGGAGGTTTTGTTTTCGCCAGTTTATCACTGACCTTTGGTGTGGCGGACTTGTGTGGGTGTCTGAATTTTGTCGGATTTCGAGATGTGGGTCGTAATAGCTGTGGCGGAATTCCGCTGCGGTGTGTTGGCGGTCTTCTGCACGGCGGTAAGCGGCTTTTACCGCCAATGTTGTAATGACCCCCAAAGTGTCTTAAGTCTATAAAAAGCAAACAAAGTCTCTTTCAAACACAAAGTACACGGTTTTGAGTGAAAAATCTCCGCAGAGGGCCGCAGCGGAGGATATGCGTGGAAAATGGTGTGTGCGTCAGTTTTGCCCCTTCACACACAGACATGCGTTGTTATTTTCCAGTCAGACGGCGTTGTCCAGGCGGGCCTTCCATTGAAGTTCCGGTCACACTGCAGGCGTCGCGCCGATCTTTTCCTCGCGGGGTCGAGCGGCATCTTTCCGGGTCGGCGTGCGATTAATTTTTCACCGTGGAGCAAGCTGTACGTCGAATTTTTCGGCGCACAAGGAGTCCAATTGAAAGATAGAAGTCTTTTTGGTCCTGAGACTTCAGGGAACAGGAGGCAAGCTCTATCCAAGCCCTTGGAGAGCACTTCTGCAGCAAGGCAAGAGTTCAGCAAGGCAGCAGGGCAACGGCAAGGCAGCAGTCCTTTGTAGAAAGCAGTCAGGTGAGTCCTTTAGGCAGGCAGTTCTTCTTGGCAGGATGCAGTTTCTGGTTCAGGTTTCTTCTCCAGCAAGTGTCTGAGGTGGTAGGGCAGAGGCCCTGTTTTATACCCAAATGTGCCTTTGAAGTGGGGGATACTTCAAAGAGTGGCTTAGAAGTGCACCAGGTGCCCTTTCAGTTCAATCCTGTCTGCCAGGGTCCCAGTAGGGGGTGTGGCAATCCTTTTTGTGAGAGCAGGCCCTCCACCCTCCCAGCCCAGGAAGACCCATTCAAAATGCAGATGTATGCAAGTGAGGCTGAGTACCCTGTGTTTGGGGTGTGTCTGAGTGAATGCACAAGGAGCTGTCAACTAAACCCAGCCAGATGTGGATTGTAAGGCACAGAAAGATTTAAGTGCAAAGAAATGCTCACTTTCTAAAAGTGGCATTTCTAAAATAGTAATATTAAATCCAACTTCACCAGTCAGCAGGATTTTGTATTACCATTCTGGCCATACTAAATATGACCTTCCTACTCCTTTCAGATCAGCAGCTACCACTTCAACAATGTATGAGGGCAGCCCCAATGTTAGCCTATGAAGGGAGCAGGCCTCACAGTAGTGTAAAAACGAATTTAGGAGTTTTACACTACCATGACATGTAGACTACTCAGGTACATGACCTGTCTTTTACCCACACAGCACTCTGCTCTAGGTGTTATCTAGGGCACACATTAGTGGTGACTTATATGTAGAAAAAGGGGATTTTTAGGCTTGGCAAATACTTTTAAATGCCAAGTCGAAGTGGCAGTGAAACTGCACACACAGGCCTTGCAATGGCAGGCCTGAGAAAAGGTGGGGCTAATTAAGTGGGTGGCACAATCAGTGCTGCTGGCCCACTAGTAGCATTTAATCTACAGGCCCTGGGCACATATAATGCACTTTAGTAGGGACTTATAAGTACATTAAATAGTCTAATTGGGTGTGATCCAATGTTACCATGTTCAAAGGGAGAGAGCATATGCACTTTAGCACTGGTTGGTAGTGGTAAAGTGTGCAGAGTCTTAAAACTATCAAAAACAGTATCTAAAAAGTGGAGGGAGGCAGACAAAAAGTTAGGGGTGATCACCCTAAGGCCGTCAGGTCTAACACAATGCAACTGTATGAAATTATTGAGATAACTTTGCACCTTCTCTGAGAAAATCTTGAATAGTTGCATCCCCGATTGGACGTCTATAATTTTCATTGGATATTGATCCATTTGTGCTTGACCAATCAGAACTCTATAGACATTTCTAATTAGAGAGAAACTTTTGAAATAGAGAGAGTCCACTTCTTGACACCGTTGGAGTCAGTCCTTTCTAACTATCCTCAAAGCTGTTCCCCTTTTTGCCTCTCATGTTCGCCTATTCCAATTGTCCCATTGTTCTGCTGTTCAGTATTAATATGTCCAACAAACTCTGAACTCTTTTTTCCCCTATGTGCTGCTCGTACTCTAAACTACCCTGTATGCTGCTGTCTACTGATGCTGTGAAGCTGTGAGTGCTCTGGACTGACAAAACCTTCCAATCTGCTGTCCCTTGAGGAGAGGTATATAATCTGCAATACAATACTTCTTGTTCCTTTTCAGCTTAGAGGATTTACACTAGTGTATCTTTCATAGTGAGTTAACCTAGTAAGGTGATTTTCCATTTTTTTTGCCATTCTTTTGTTTTGCTCACATGTATTAGCCTGTCCCCACACTTGCAAGTCCAAATTCGAGTAGGGATGGCCCAGCCCATATTTTGAGTACTGTTGCTTGAACTTGGCTACTGTCACCATCAACTGCTGCGCAAATCATTTTTTTTTTTTTATGTGTGTCATCTTATTGACATGTTTAATAGTATTGATTGTTAGTAGGCTAAATTTCTTCAGACGTTTAGGCAGGCCAATGGTTTTCATGTAGCGTTATATTTAGGTTCCTGAATCCACAAATGGAGGAAAGGCAAATCACACTCCAGCACCGCTCACAACATTCTGCAGGGAGGCCCCATTAGTATGCACTATGTCATTAAAAGAAAAGAAGAGATAATATGAGACAGACGATCCAGTACTCTCAGTGAAATCTTTTGTATTGCCTACCCATGAAAGACAGGCCCGTCCGAAAGCGAGGGTCGGAATGGTCAATACTGCCAAGGTCCAGGGCTTTTTGAACACCCCGTGCTCGTGGTGGAACTTAAACAGTTTTTAAAGCAAAGCTCCCCTGTTTATTAATAACGAGGCTCCTAAAAAGGGTAATAGCACTGTAAGGCACCGTATGTGGGATCTACCGTAATATTAAACTGCAAAACAGGTTCTAGTCCTTCGAAGTGCCTCACTTCAGTTTCATGACAAGGGCCACAACAAACATCGGAAATGACGACTAAAGTTATCTTTTCACAAGATGGAACAGCCTTGAATTTTAACAGAAGAGCATCTGATGATGAGGAGCTACTTGTAAATGTCTAGAGGAGCTATGTATATGCTTCCGGAATGAAGACACATGCATTAGAGGCCTTTAGAATTTCACGCTGAATGAATTGCCTTTGGCAAATGGAGTGAGACGAAACCTTTAATGCCGTATCACAGATCAATGTCAAACAATTCAGAGGAAAACGTTTGATGAAATTCTCAAGCAGAAACAATTTCAAAAGCAAGATATGCAGCTTGAGATCAGATACACTTAAGTGCTGTTGTTTTTCCGCTCATCCTATTCATGTCAGTCACAGCAGCAATGCAAAGCTAAAGGTTAGGAAATGATACGCTGCTGTAGAAAAATGGATCTTATGTGTTCTTCAGTCTTTGAATTTGAGCTGGTTCGACATGGTTTAATAGTTGTCATAAGAGAGAATTGAAGTCTTAAAATGTGCATCTCCCTCTTCTTTCTAGGCTCAGATCAGACTCCACATTGAAGCAAACAAAGTAGGATAATTACTTTCCCACATCTCCTTTTTTATTCTTCTTGTTCTTCTTTTCGTTCTTTTTCTCTTTCTATTATTCTCCTCATTATTATTATTGTTTTTGTAGTTATTATTTATTTATTATTAGATTAATGTGTGTGCTACATTATTTTAACAAATCAGACAGCTGTATCCTACACAAGGTATGAAACGTTTCGCTTATAGTTCTGTTGCTGCTACATGTGTTATATTATGTTAGTTTTATGTTATTCTATGATAAAATATGGTATGTTATATTATGTTATGTAATGTTGTGTTTGTATAGCGAACAACGCACGGGATGGTACCCTTGCGCTAAATATGGTAATACTACATGCATCTAGATTGCATTGTATCTCACTTTGCTTCGCTAATTTGCGATTACAAACTGCCTCTCGCCGTGATTGTCGTATGACACGCTAATAGTGCTGCCGACAGCTCCATTCATACATTTGAAGTTCTTATCAAATCCTTTATTGAAAAAAAAAAGGAAATGTTCAATGACGAAAACGTGTATAAATAGTGTGTTTTCCTAAAGCATACTAAAATAGGCGTTCTATGACGTCCTGGTGAATCCACATATACCAAATGGCCAAAGTTGAGAAAACAAGACCTTACGTGAGTGTAAGATGAGATGTAGGCTTCGTACGTCCTCTATTTTAGATAAAAACGATGACCAGCATACAACTTCCCCCAGCTCACCACTTTATTGAAAAATTCCCCTTGCTAACTTTAGACAGCGGTCACAGGACTTTAAGTACTCTTGGAAGGCAGATAAAGAAACCTAAAAGCAGTGACGTTATTAAAAAACACTAACTCAATACTTGTGTGTTTATTGGTATCCGCTCCATCGCGGATTCACTGCGAGTAGCCAGGCATTTTCCTCTACAATGCTGTAGGCCTGATGCCTGATAGCAACGTGCGCGCGATTGTCATCGTGCAAAGCCCCTGCTGATGGGTATTGACAGACCTGCACTTGGGAGCTTTGTAATGATTAGGCCTTTTTGTGACCCGAGAGCCCATGGTAACATCAATGGATGTTCAGCAGAGACTATTTCCTACAGTGTTGACATCCGTTATCTGAGAAAACATCAAAATAAAAATAAAAAAGAGAAAATGAGCTATTGATTTTTCAATATTGTCCTAAGCTTCTGCTTAATTGAAGGTCAGTTCAGTGAATGAATCCCAGTCAGGGCATGCTTTTAACGGAGACTTGTACAGAGTATACCAACAAGGAACCGAGTCTGCCCTTGTACAGAGGACTTAACCCCTGGATGCTTGGGGGCTGTCTACCAATATTTTGATGCTCACTTTTTGTAGGCATATACATCATGTGACAGAAACCGTGGCAAAGTGATTGGCTAAAGAAGCTTCGCAGTCTATCTTCAAAGCTTTTCCTTGTTTACTCCTTCTGAATCCAGACGGATGCATAACTATATTTAATGCGATTTGCAAGTGTTTTCATTTAAATAATAAAACTAATACCGATTTGAAGCAATTGCTTTATCATGAACAATATAGAGGAATGAACCCAAAGTAGTGGGATTTTCAGTGCTTAATTTGTAAAAGTATAAGTGCAGGATTCCAAAATTTGTGGCAAAAGCTAACAGCTTGGGCTGCGGAATTTCAGGGTTGTGAATACCAAAGCTCTCTAGTCCTGGAAGAACCTCTTGCCTTTCATCCGCCACCTTCTACTCTCTGTCCCCTTATTTCACTCTTGCAGGGCATTTCTCATCCTTGCTTTATTTCTTTTTCACTGTTGTCATGCATTTTCTTCTCCCTTCTTTGTCCCTTTTTAGGGGCGAGAACAAAGCGCTCCGTCCCCTGTAGTAATCTCTCTTTGTATTTCCAACCACGCCCATGTCACGTCAGTCACTTTTATTGGTTCGTGGGCTTGCCTTTAAAAATATGCTTGGTTTCATTGGTGAAAGCCATGCATACGTCATGCCTTTTCCGGTGTTTAGCCCACTTGCACAGCACCAATAAACGACTAAAACGATGTTTTCAGCATGGTTTCCGGACTACATTATCTGTTTATTTTCCACGCAGCGTGATCGCTGTGGGGTTTATTCTACCTTGCTCTCTCTTCCTCCGGATCAAAGTCTGATAATAAAAAGACAAGTCATTGTCCCTAAAAATTAAGGTTTCCCAGCCCCACCTGCAACCACCGCTCAAATTTAGTACTGAGCATTATTTACTTACTTACGTACATTTTGGTAAAACAGTGAATATCACGGGTTGTGCAATTGACATTTATGAACTATCTCGGAGATGCCAAATTTGCAATTGTGCGGTGGTCACCCCTTAAATACTGAAACAGTATGGATTTTTTGACATATTTTACTTGCTACTTCTGACCAGGAGCTTTCAGGTGACTCAGTGGTTGTGACCCACATGCAAAAAGTGATGCAAAAGAAGCGCTGCCTGCACTGTCTATGCATCCTCAGAACTGAATCCTACACCTACATGGGACATCAGATCAGTCATCAGATAGTCACACTATTTAGTATTTTAAGACAGGAATGTCACTCAGAAGACAAAACAGTAATAACATTTAAACTCAGAAATACAGTACACTTTCACATGAGGCAATTATTAGTTTATAATAATGAACTGCATGTTCTTGTCAATCAGCTGAAATTCTTCAGTTCTTCACGTTCATCACCACCGAGGCCTCACTAGCATGGCTAGAGTGACATATGTGGTTATATGGACCCTATGTTCAACAAGTGGACCAGGCATCTAGGGCCAACACATAGTGATGATGAACCTGCCACAACCACATAAATATTACGTTATGCAGATTTGCAGAGAACACTATCTCCCCTGAGTGTGTCCTGGCACTGAGCAGGTATGAGTGTAGACAAAAAGGTCTAGAGGACTACTCAAAAAGCCAGGTCTTCAGCTTCTTTGGAAATTTAAGAAGTGAGGTGCTTTTTGTGTTGTGATAGGGCATTCATTGCTTTAGGGGTGATGTAGGAGAAGGCTCAACAGCTGGACCTGTGTTTTCATTTGCATGGGATGGATGTAAGTAGGAGTTCAGATAAGCACAAGTGGTTAGAATGTATGTAAAATCAGATGTGATTGATGAGGTAAGTGGTGGTCAGTGATGTATGACTTGAAAGTGTAGGTGAGGAGTTTGAATTGTGCTCATTTGTGTATGGGGAGCCAGTAGAGCTCATTCAGGTGTGGTGTGATGTGATTGTAGCGTGGAGGTTGAGAATGAGTCTGGCTGGCGAGTTCTGAATGCTCTGCAGCCTTCTGGTGAATTTTCTTTTTTGATGCTGTCATAGAGGGTGTTCTTGTAGTTTAGCTTACTTGTGACCGGGGCATGTATCACAGTTTTCCAGGTGCTGATTGGGAGCAATTTGAAAATCTTCATCAGCATCTTCAGGGTATGGAAACATGGACTTGAACAAACATGTCAAGTTTGCCATCAATAACGATTGAGAAGTTATGGGCATGGCATGCTTATCCGTCCTAGCTCTGTTGGCCACCAGGAGGAGTCAGGTGGTGTCAGTGTTCAGCTTTAGACAGTTAATCTACATCCTGTTGGTGATTTCAATCATGCAGGTATTAAACTTGATTTAGGTCAGGGGCACCTTGTCCATAAGGGAGTTAAATGCATTGAGTGTCATCAATAAAGGAAAGGATGTTGCTGTTATGAGAGCAGATGATGCTAGCTAGAGGGATCATGTATGCTTTGAAGAAGTTTGGGCTCAGGGAGGACCATTATGGATCTCTGTAGATAAGGTCACGGTGTCCAAGGTGTATGATGCCAGGCTGACTGAGTGGGTCCTTCCAGTCAGGAAGGATCAGATCCATCAGAGGGTGGAGCTATTGCCTGAAGGAAAGTTGGAAAGCAGTAAAGGTGGCCAAAACAACAACATACTACCACACAAAAAAAGATTTTATGCAGCTATTCAAAAATATCCAGAAGGGAGCTTTTGGATAGCCCTTTTCAGTCTTTGGCTACTGTGGCTGATATGCCATTAGGTACTGGCTAACAGTGTTCTCCAATAGTGTTCTATCAGCACATGGCATTTCTCAGATATAAACATCCTTAAAAAGTTGTTCCATGCACAAATACCTTTTTCCAGAGAGTATCTACCCCCTCACTGTCTTTATTTGCTCACTCCACTCCCCAGTTCATACACTGTTAGCATAGGTGTCTAATCCAATTTTTTAATGTTTTTTTTTTTCGAGCCCTACACACGTTCACTGGTATTTTTGCATTCTGGGCCTCATTTGGGAGGATATTGTACCACCATAGCATAATTGTTTTGACACTACTGTGGTAGAAACAGTGCACCACACAGCACCGCATTTACAAACTGGCACAGTGTAGGGAAGGTAGCCTCTGTCTAGCCCTGTTACCCCCACTTTTGGCCTGTTTGTGAACATATGTCAGAGTGTTTTTACTGTCTCACTGGGATCCTGCTAGCCAGGACCCCAGTGCTCACAGTTGAAACCCTATTTGTCAGTGTGTTTTATATTTCTCACTGGGACCCTACTAGCCAGGACCCCATGTAGCTTCACAATGGTAACTTGGAATATGGCCATGTAGTATGTCTAAGATCATGGAATTGTTCCCACATGCCAAATCTGTTACTGGGGTGCCACTCCCATGCATCCCCAGGGCTCCAGCATGGACCCCAGGCACTGCCAAACTAGCTCTCTGGGGTTTTCACTGCAGCTACCACTGCTGCCAAACCACAGACAGGCTTCTGCCCTCCTGGGGTCTGGGCAGCCCAGTCCCAGGAAGGCAGAACAAAGAATTTCCTCTGAGAGAGGGTGTTACACCATCTCCCTTTGGAAATAGGTGTTAAGGGCTGGGGAGGAGTAGACTCCCCCAGCCCCTGGAAATGCTTTGAAGGGCACAGATGGTGCCCTCCTTGCATAAGCCAGTCTACACCGGTTCAGGGATCCCTCAGCCCCTGCTCTGGTGTGAAACTGGACAAAGGAAAGGGGAGTGGCCACTCCCCTGTCCATCACCACCCCACGGGTGGTGCCCAGAGCTCCTCCAGTGTGTCCCAGACCTCTGCCATCTTGAATGCAGAGGTGTGAGGGCACAATGGAGGCCTCTGAGTGGCCAGAGCCAGCAGGTGATGTCAGAAACCCCTCCTGATTGGTGCTTACCTGGTTAGGTGGCCAATCCTCCTCTGAGGGCTATTTAGGGTCTCTCCTGTGGATTTCTCTTCAGATAACGAATGCCAGAGCTCACCAGAGTTCCTCTGCATCTCCCTCTTTGACTTCTGCCAAGAATTGACCGCTGACTGCCCCAGAACGCCTGCAAAACCACAAGAAATTAGCAAGACGACTACCAGCAACATTATAGCACCTAATCCTGCCGGCTTTCTCAACTGTTTCCTGGTGGTGCATGCACTGAGGGCTGTCTGCCATCACCAGGCACTGGAAGCCAAAAAGAAATCTCCTGTGGGTCGACGGAATCTTCCCCCTGCTAACGCAGGCACCAAACTTCTGCTTCACTGGTCCTCTGGGTCCCCTCTCATCTCAATGAGCGTGGTCCCTGGAATATAGGAGCTGGATCCAAGTGACCCCGACAGTCCAGTGGTCCTTCTGTCCAAATTTGGTGGAGGTAAGTCCTTGCCTCCCCATGCCAGACAGTAATCCTCTGTACTGCAGCTGCTAGGGCTTCTATGCACTTTTGCAAGGAATCCTTCATGCACAGCATAGCCCAGGTCCCCAGCACTCAATCCTGCATTGCTCAACTCGCTGTTTTGACCACTGGCTTCGTGGGACCCTCCTTTGTAGTGTTGAGATGACCACCATTCTCAGATTTCTTGGATGCCTGTTGAAGTGCTTCTGCAGGTGCTGCCTGCTTTTGCATGGGCTCTTTGTGCTGCTGAGTGCCTCCTCTGTCTCCTCCTCCAAGGGGCGACCTCCTGGTACTTCCTGGGTCCGGACAGCATCCATTTTTTCAACCTAGACCTTTGCAGCTAGAAGGGCTTGTTTGTGATCTTTCTGCGTGAAAACAACTTTGCATCCTCCAGCACGCCGTGGGACATCTTCTGTGAAAAGGAGAACTTCCTGGCATCTTCCGTTGTTGCAGAATCTTCAGCTTCTTCCACCCAGAAGCAGCCATTTTGCACCATCATCCGGGGTTTAGAGGGCTCCTGCCCCACCTGGACATTTTCGTGACTCTTGGACTTGGTCCCCTTCCTTTGCAGGTCCTCAGGTCCAGGAATCCATCTTCAGTGCTTTGCAGTTAGTTGTGGACTTTGCAGAATCTCCTATCACAACTTTAGTGTGTTTCTGGGGAAGTAGGGCAACTTTAATCCTACTTTTCAGGGTCTTGGGGTGGGGTATCATGGACACCCTTAGCATTTTCTTACACTCCCAGTGACCCTCTACACACTACATTAGGCCTGGGGTCCCTAAGTGGTTCGCATTCCACTTTCTTGGTATATGGTTTGTGTTGCCCCTAGGCCTATTGCATCCTATTGTATTCTACAGTGTTTGCATTACTTTTCTAACTGTTTACTTACCTGATTTTGGTTTGTGTGTATATTTTGTGTATTTTACTTACCTCCTAAGGGAGTATATCGTCTGAGATATTTTTGGCACATTGTCACTAAAATAAAGTATCTTTCTTTTTAGTAACTCTGAGTATTATAGTTCTTATGATATTGTGCTGTATGATATAAGTGGTATCGTAGGAGCTTTGCATGTCTCCTAGTTCAGCCTAAGCTGCTCTGCTATAGCTACTTCTATCAGCCTAAGCTGCTAGAATACTACTAATCTACTAATAAGGGATAACTGGACCTGGCACACAGTGTAAGTACCATCAGATACCCACTATAAGCCAGGCCAGCCTCCTAAACACAGTTGTACCATTCCACTTGTTCGTAAAGCCCTGTGCTACATCATACCTGCACCAGGTATAATGTATGGAAGGTAAGCATTCCTCCACAAGAAGCCCAGCAGGCATCGCTCATCTACAAGATTTTACTGCACCATTCTGCGCTGTCACAGCGCCATTTTTATAATGCAAGCTCACGGCAGGTGTTAAAGTGGAACTGTTTTCAGTGGACCCCCCTTAACATTGCAATTTTTGATGCTAGTCCAGCAATGCTAAGGTTTAGCTAAGGTGGCTGCCCCCACCACTAAAATGTACTTGATATGATGGTCTGTGATGAAGGAACTTAGCAACTTTGCACATTCCTGCGACCTGGAGCTGGTAGGTTTAATGGCTGCATTTCTATGGACACCGGGTCAAACTGGAAAGCCAGATGGCAGGAACTGCAGCATAGATGACCCAAGTCATTTTTAGAACAGCACCATGCTCAGTTTTGATTTCACTTATTTTTAAATGGCACCTTCGTTGTTACAAGTTACAATCACACGGTGAGAGTCTGTGGGGGAATGAACTTAAAAAAATCTCAGCACTTGTGTGAGATAGCATGGTAGGCTAAGCCCTGCTGCTGTGATCTTGTACAACATGCAAGTTATGCATTTGACTCATAGTAGATCCTCGCAGCCTTCCGATCATGAAATATTAATTGTGATTGGTTTGGAGTATTAGTAATCAAGAACAACTAGCATTTATAGCACCATGAACTTGCAACATTTGTGATATGTAGACCATACGTTTATTCTAATGGTTTCACAGCATTAAGTCTGAAACTGAGCATGTTAGAAATTAAAATGTTCCTCTCATCAAAGGCAACACTCAACTACCAAGACTGTTTATGATGTGTGTCTGTTGGGGTCGGGAGCACGTGGGGATGAGGAAATAGGGTGACCACCTGGCATTGATGCAAATTCTGGACAGGACTGTAAAAAATTAAGGATAACGGGTCGAAATTCAGGGCAAAAATTCAGGACAAAGGCTCAAAATTCAGGACAAAAATGTAAGAACAAATGTCAGTTTTACAGACACGCGCAAGAGTGGCCATGTCTCACTATGTTGTCAGTGCATTTATTTACTCTTTATTAACATAGCACTATTTTTCCACTGTGGTCTTTTTGTGATTGCATCCTGGTATGCTACATTCAGGTGTCACATTACATCCTTGTTCAGTAGTAAATTAATGCCCTTCAGTCCTCTACCCAAATCTACCCAATCTTTCTTGAAGAGAAAGTTACAGCAAATTTGTGATTATGTTTCTGAACATTTTAAAACCCCTGGCAAACACTTTGGGGAACATTAAGGTAATTAACCTTATGTTAGTTTAAACAAATTGAACAAAAACATACCCCAAACTCCCATAGACTTTCAACCTAAAAGAAAATTAAAGAGTCAGGGCAAATGGTGTGGGCGACAGTCTCAGACCTAATGTCAGGATGTGAGGTACCCACAACTTGTCTGTAGTCTCACAGCACTAGACTGTATGTCTGGGACCATACATTTATCTCACATGAGTCCACTCTTCTCTCTATGACACTGCACCACTCTTCAGTACTGCACTCTCTGCCACTCTATTGTATGCCACTCTATTCCACTGCACTCTATGTTACTCTACCCCATGCCACTCGATGACACTGCACTCCGGCCAATGCACTCTAAACAACTGCACTGTACGCCACTGCCCCTACTCCGCACCACTGTAGT
Organism: Pleurodeles waltl; assembly: GCF_031143425.1. NCBI lineage: Eukaryota > Metazoa > Chordata > Amphibia > Caudata > Salamandridae > Pleurodeles > Pleurodeles waltl. The sequence goes on along the minus strand of NC_090438.1, from coordinate 416,403,779 downwards.
CTACACCACTGCTCTCTGTGCCACTCTACTCCACTCTACATCACTGCACTGACACTCTACTCTGCAACATTGCACTCTCCGCCAGTGTACAGTACACCAATCTACTATGTAATACTTCATTCTACTCCACTGCACTCTACACAACTGCACTCTATGCCACTGCACTCTATGTCACTCTACTCTGCATCGCTCAATGACTGCACTCTACAACACTATACTCTACTCTGCACTGCACCACTCTACACTACGGCACTGCACTCTCTGCCACACAAGTCTACTCTGTAGTCTATGCCACTGCATCACTCTACACTACTGCACTCTCTGCCACTCTATTGTATGCCATTCTACTCCACTGCACTCTATGCCACTCTACTCTGTCCCACGCCACTCCGTGCCACTGCACTCTATGCCAATACACTCTAAACAACTGCACTACACCCTGCACCAGTGGGCTCTACACCACTGCTCCTATGCCACTCTACTCCACTCCACACCACTATGCCACTAACTTTTAGCCATGAACAGCAGCCACTCTGGTGTATAACATGGCTAAAAGACATTGGCAAAGCCAATAACTCTTGTGTGGACTAGACCTATTGACTTTGCCAATGTTCGTTAGTACTATGACGTGCTGAGGCCCCTAAAAGAACTGTGAATGTGTAAGTCCTTATTTTAAACATGCATTTGACGCCTCGTCAGAGATAGTGAGCGCTATATAAATACAATTACATCATATATAGGCTGCTACAAAATGCACAAATACATTTTAGTTAAATAAAATAAGTGCTCCTCAAATAAACATTTGAATAAAATACAGTTTATATCTAGTACTAACATTTTTTATAACACTCCATTAAAACTACACACTCCACAGCTCACCTTGGAACACCATTGCAGTACCTCTCTAAAATAAATTATCTTTGCCATCAGAAAGCTTGCCCACATTTGTATTTCTTTAGGGAAGGAGACACCCTGGCAAGAAGGTCTGTTTCTTATCTGTCTGCCCCACCCTCCCTCTGAGCACAGGAGACCCTCTGCCTTCCACTCCAGCTGGGGAAACTAATCTGCCCCTAATTTTGCCCTGCTTCCTTTGTCCTTTTGGTGAAAGGCTAAAATTACGGACAAATTCCATCCGTTAAGCCTTTCATCACAGACAACGGATGGCAGGGTGAAATTACGGGCAGTCCATGAAATTTATGGACGGGTTGTCACCCTATGAGGAAAAAGTACTGGTATTACAAACTAAAAGACGTGTTCGCGTAAGCTCTAAGAAGAGGTAAGCCAGTGGAAGGAAGAACACACTGAAAATGCAATAAAAAGTGTTGTGAGCCGCAGGTCTTGGGTGAAAGTGGTCAATTATTCTCTTGGAGTTAAATTCCAGACCCTGTCCCCAGAACAGGTAAATATGCCGGGTTGCAATGGCCAACAAAGTTTGCAGCTCTCTGATGGAATAATGACTATAAAGAAGCATTGAAGTCCATGGCTGTGACCCAGCACTGAGCTCAGCACCATCACAGCCTCACTGTAGGCTCAGGGCTGGCTGCAGAAAGTTATCCTGTGAACTCCATCCCCCTCGGGCTGCAGCCTGTAACCCATCAAAATATCTTAGATGTTTCCTTTCTCCTTGTGATCTTTACACACACAGGTGGCATCAACAGGTGGAATCAGCCTCACTGTAGACTGTTGACTTTTGTTTTAACACCAGAGTAATAATTTTATTTCAAACACCTAATTCAGACCAACTAAAAAAGACCAAATCACAGTTTCAGAACCTGGCCCATTTTTATTTTTTTTTGTCAATGAACATGCTGTCATAGTGATTTGTTTTTAGCATTTTTGGCTTAGTGTATTAAGTTGTATCTCTAGAACTTTTTTGCTTATGCAGGGACATCCCCAATCTTTTTGTCTCCTATTTTATCTGACCTGTTGCTGTTGGTTTTTTAAGTTTGCTAACCAGTGCTAAAGTGCATATGTTCTCTGTGTACAATTTTATGTAATTGGCTTATCCATGATTGGCATATTTGGTTTACTAGTAAGTCCCTAGTAGAGTGCACTAGAGGTGCCAGGGCCTGTAAATCAAATGCTACTAGTGGGCCTGCAGCACTGGTTGTGCCACCCACATGAGTAGCTCTGTAATCAAGTCTCAGACCTGCCACAGCAGTGTCTGTGTGTGCAGTTTTAACTGTAAATTCGACTTGGCAAGTGTACCCACTTGCCAGGCCTAAACCTTCCCTTTTCTTACATGTAAGGAACCCCTAAGGTAGGCCCTAGGTAGCCCCAAGGGCAGGATGCAGTGTATGGTTAAGGTAGGACATATAGTAATGTGTTTTGTATGTACTGACAGTGAAATATTGCTAAATTTGTTTTTTACTGTTGCAAGGCCGGTCCCTCTCATAGGTTAACATGGGGGCTACCTTTAAATCTGATTAAAGTGTAGATTCCCTTTGGCAGCGGATAGACATGTGGAGTTTGGGGTCTCTGAGCTCACAATTCAAAAATACATATTTTAGTAAAGTTTATTTTGAGATTGCGTGTTTGAAAATGCCACTTTTAGAAAGTGGGCATTTTCTTGCTTATACCATTTCTATGACTCTGCTGTTTGTGGATTCCCTGTCTGGGTTAGTTTGACAGCTGGGCTGGTTGCAGCTCACACTAGACAGTGACACAAAGGGAGATGGGTGTAGCCTGCATATCCTGATGAGCCATCTGTGTTAGGAGGGAGGGGAGGAGTGGTCACTCACACCTGAAAGGGCTGTGCCTGCCCTCACACAATGCAGTCTCCGGCCCCCTGGTGAGTGTCTGGGGCCTGGCCTGGGCAAGGCCGCATGTCACATTCAAAAGAGACTTTACTTAGAAGTAGGCCTTCTTCAAAGGAGAAATTGGGTATAAGAAGGGCACCCAAAACCACAGACTTTAGAAACACTTCTGGAAACAAGAGGAACCTCTGCCTGGAGAAGAGCTGAAGAGCTGAGGAAGAAGAACTGCCCTGCCTGTGACTGTGCTTTGTGGAGCTATCCTGCAGTTGCTGCTTCTGCCAGAGTAAGAGGGCTAAGACTGTACTTTGTCTGCCTTCCATCTTGAGAGGAAATCTCCAAGGGCTTGATTTAGAGCTTGCCTCCTGTTGTTTGAAGTCTCAGGGACAGCAAAGATGTCACTCTGCCAGCACCTGGAGTCTCTGGAGAGACTCCTACTCTGCCCTGTGGTGCCTATCCAGTTCCTGGGACCCTGAAAGGAGAAGCTGGCAGCCTAAAAACAAGAAAATCCATGCACAGAGCGCTGTGCGGGGGAAAGATCGACGCAACTCTCATTTGCGGCTGAAGAAACGACACGCCGCCGGCTCCACAGCTGAGAATTGACGCTCGCAGGAAACGCGACCGAAGAATCAACGCACGGAGCAGGGGAAATGCCGCGCAGCCTCGCTGATGGAGGCTGGAAGATCACCACCTGCGCTGCGGGGTTTTCGGATCATCGTGCGGCTGGATTTCCGACTCAAGTACTACTGGGCCTGGAAAAACAACGCAAGGCCTGCCCGGACCCGAGAGTGCTGACCGGACCAACGCAGCGCACTCCTGCGGAGAGAAGAAATGAGGCGCCCCGACCTGGTGATAGGAGAAATGACGCAAGGTCCCGCTCGTGAGTGGAATCAACTTATCGCAAGCCCTTTTTGGCGCGCCCTCACCCGTGTGGGGTCATTTTTTACGCACTCAAGGTACTTTTTCATGCTGACAGCTTTAGTTTGTGTTTAAAACTACTTAAAGACTCTTTTTGGATTTTTATTGATAACTTGACTTGTGTATTGTGGATTTTTGTCGTTTTGGTCTTGTTTTGTTTAGCTAAATATTTCCTATTTTTCTAAACCTGTGTTGTGTCATTTACTGTGTGTGTTGGTACAAATACTTTACACCTAGCACTCTGAAGTTAAGCCTACTGCTCTGCCAAGCTACCAAGGGGGTAAGCAGGGGTTAGCTGAGGGTGATTCTCTTTTACCCTGACTAGTGTGAGGATCTTTGCTTGAACTGGGGGTAACATGACTGTCAACCAAAGACCCCATTTCTAGCAGTATCAATAAAGAAACATGGCTCCCGCCTTTTGTCCTTCAAGTTTGAGACACAAAAATGGATGCCTTTGCACACTTCACACATGTTGTTTGATGCCTGTTGCTGTATTAATTGTGCTGCTCCTGCAGCAAGGAACCATTTTAACTGCAAGAAGCAGCTGCACATTGATTTGAGTGTCCCTTTTCTCATACTCTGTGGGGAGGTCTTACAGTCAATGGGACACAGGAAGGTGATTCCCAGGTCTCACAAACAGATGCAAATTAAGGGCCAAATTAACAAACTCTTTTTAGAGGTCAGAAATTGTCTGATTTGCATAATCTGGCTGTTTGCGAGCGGTAAAAAGCATTTTTGTATGCACCAATGCCAAATTGTGATTCAGTAGCCTTTTACTGAATTGCAGTTTGGCTTTGCGAGTCAGTATTAGCAACGGGCATGTTTAGGGCATCTCTTCCTAATAACAAAGTGTAGTGGTATGTATGAATGTGTTGCAACCAAAATGGGGTCGCAAAACATCAGTAGTTTACCAACAATTTCAAATTGGTGGAAACCCATTCGCAAATGGGAAGAGATCCCCAAGGGACCCCTTCTATTACTAGCCCCTTGATATACCTCTATAAAAAACTTGATGTCCAAAGACTTTCATTTTTGATTTGTTTTTTTGTATGATTAGAGAAGTAATTCAGCTTGAGTAGACATCGCTAATCAGGGACGATTTTTTCTGGACGACAGTTTTAAAAATGGCAGATGTGTTGCAGTCATAATGTCATATTTCAGGAACTATGAGACGTATATACTTTTGTCACGTAGGCTCTCATTATCCTAATGAGACTACTGGATTTTGAGCGGCAAGATCGTTCACAGTGTGGGGGACTGAGTCTGACCCACAGTGGATGACACTTGTCACTCTAAATCCAGCTAACTAGCAGTGCCTCATCTCTCCCAAATGGAAGTGACAATTGGGCAGCCGAGCGTATGACATCTTAGTACTTCTCACTCAGGTCACAACCGGTTCTCTCATACACAGTAAGGTCTCATATAGAAATGACAAAGGAAGTGTTTTTATAACTAACACGCAGATGTTCTAAGAAAATGTCCCTACGTAAGGATGTGTATTTTCTACGAATACTGAAGACTAAACTTCTACCACGTTTACCGGCAATGTACCAGACTGTAGCCTTGACTGAAGCACAGGGCAATCAAGAATGCATTATTTGAGAACACAGTGCTGAACTAAGCTAAACAGTGCGATAGAAGAAATTAAAACAAGACCGTACAACTGGTTATTGTAAAATAACAGTGTGAAGCTGAATAAAATATATCTATGGCAAAGTGCACAGCGGCCTAATATGTTAAACTAACGTGCATGAAGCTATATTAAAAATGGCTACACTGCACTTTAGTCTAGTGTCAAAACATAACTTATGGGGGTTAGGTAGTCTTATAGAGACAGAAAGTAACTCCTCAGAGGAACCCTTCCACCATTTTCCAAACTGGCAGCTCTATAATGATGTGTTTTGACCATCATATTGGTAATTGATATTGCTTTTGTTTCAAGTTTTCTGTTGATTCAAATTAATAAACGTGAGGGAGGGGCGCAGGTGGTAGCAGAGGCTCTTTACCTTCTGAAAGAGTGCTGCTGACTAGAAAATATGAGGATTTCTTCAACAAAGAAAAATGTGTCTTATGCCAAACTAATCCAAAAGAAAAGCTAAAATCAACTGTTGCTGGAAAGAAAATTGTTTGAGAAGCTGCAGAAATTTCGGCAAGGTGAAGTTCACAAAAGATTGAAACTGATGGGTGAATTTTATCATTGTAACAACAAGTCATATATAATTGCAGAAAGTCTGGAATAAAATTGTCAAAAAATTGCAGAAGCCAATGAATCACAGCAAGAATTCAAGTCTTCTGAGAAAGCGACGACAACGAAACTCAGTGCCCATCCACTTAGAAGATCTATTGCAAACCATCATCCATCTCCAACAACTAATCAGAAAGCAAAGGATCTTCAATGTGTTACCTGTAGTTTAGCCAGAACAAGGCCAAAGGTATTGACGGAAGAACAAAGTACAGAGCATGTGAGTCTCAAAGGGCAACTTTAGCAACACAAAAGGATGATGGATGGAGTGCTGAACAATGCAAACACTCACCCCCAGTCACAGATCTGGGTTTAATCCATTGTTCTTTTGGTTACCATGCCACCCCAGTTTGGACCCAGCCATATGCAAATCAGTCTTGACCCTGTTCATCATGGGAACAGTCCAGCCCGAACTGCCAAGCCAGGTCCTCCCTGGACCGTAAACAAGCATCCTGGGACCGGTTTCAGGGTTTCACCCATCATCAGCCAGGCTAGCTTGAATCCAGTGGCACAGTGTCAAAGGGCAAACATGTTTTTATCTGTAGCTATTTTCCTCCAAGATGATGTTTTCAGCTGAGTAGCTGATCTAAACGACGAGGTGAATGTATCTGCAGTGGATTTGTATACTCACCCAAACTGCATGCGTGCATACATTTGAAATATGAATGCACAATAAGCTCCCAGCAGCAACGTAACCGCCAGCCTTCAATTAAGTTTGCACTCTTTGAAAAATCAAATGAAGTTTGAAAGCCACTCTGAGTGCTACCTACAGGTTCACACTCACTGAGATCAGAGAAATAATGGTCAACATTGATGAAACTGTATTGATCGATAATGATGAAATTAAGATTGTTCTGGTGAGAGCTTACAATGACAGAAGTGGTTTTTGTCAGTGTAACAAAAAGAATGAGACACTTTTGGTGTTCTCAGCTGATTTGACTCCTGAAGTTCTTGCTGCTAAAATAAGATCACAGTATGTAGTAAAATCAGCAGGAACCATTTAAGAAATGTCCTTAAAGATTTCAATTTCGGAATTAATGACAAATTTTGTGATGCCCCAGACCTCTGCACATCATGGTTGGTGTCTTAACATTTTTTACATCATTGTTTAATATCAGCAAAGTAAATCTGTTACAAACGAAAGTTCTTGCATTCGGAACTGAAGTCAACAACATTGATGATGGCTTTGAAGATGTATGCAAAGAAGTAGAAGACAATCCCATGAACTGACAGGCTTATGTTGTGCAAATTTACTGTATTTTCCCAAACATGTTTTATGAATTCCATCACGGCAAAAATAAAATTGCTACACATGATGACGTCCCACGCAATCTATGACACATGCAAAAGTAGAGAACTAATCAATTCAATAAATAGGATTGGTACACCATTATAATGACATAGTACAGAGCAAAAATTTGTTAGCAACCCATGCTGTAAAATCTGACAGGATACCACTTCCAAGTCACTTTACCAGGAAATGATTTACAATTGCTGCTCCTAATTATTTTGATTTTGAAGACAGCTCTTCTTTATCTAGAACATCCAGCACACACAATACTGTCATGGTGCTTTTTGAAGACTGTACCAATAAACTATCTGCTGGACAACAAGCTGTGTCAGCTGGAGACAAAAAAAAGTGGAGCTGCATACTTATAACCCAACGGCCTTGCCAATGTGTGCAAAATCACTATAAGCCATCAACACGTCCCTGTGTATCAGAAAGTTTCAAAGTGACTGAGGACATGGATCTTCTTCTACCTGAGGCTGCGGTACACAAAGCTGATTTAACAGAATTTATCATATTGCTTATTAGGTGCAGACTGAAGGATGAAGAAAAGCCAGTTCCTCTGTGGGCTGGAATTCATGCTTTGATCTCTCAGAATACCGTCCAAATGAAAAAGGTTGGGTTTTTACCAGTAATACGATCACCAGTCACAAACTAAGCAACAGTATACACAGCTCTAAACCATTTCCAAAATTCCTGTGCTCAGCTTCAAGACCAGCCTATCCTGCCAATTTTCTATGATGAAGGTGTTTTCTGTATTGTAGCCAGCATTTTTTTGAACAATCGAGTAGAGTCGAATGATCTTTATCTAATGATGGGAATTTTCCGCATGACAAAAGTTGTGTTGCGGTGTACAGGAAAGTACCTCAGTGGATGTGGCATAGACAAAGCGCTCATTGAGGCTGAAATCTTTGAAAGCAAAACTGACCAGTCAATATTGAGCGGAACTCAGTATGTTTGCTCATTACAATGTATGCTCATCATATCTGAGGCTAAAGAAACATTGCATTACAATTTTTTCTGGAACAAGAATGATTAATTAGGTTTTGTATATCTTATCTCAGAAGTGAACAAGGCACATGGTGCACTTCAATCAAAAGGCATAGTGCAAAGCTAGGCAATGTTCAATGTACTCAGTTCAAAATCAGAAAACCTGAAACCAAGTTTGTAAAGTTTGTCAAAGAATGTGAAGAAAAATCAGATCTTTTCAAGTACTGGGCAAATGTTTTATACATTATAGCTCTAGTGAAAAACGGTACACGCAGATCGAGAAGGTGATTGCGAGCTGCCTGCGAAGACTTTGGTAGCTATGTTTTGTAAATTTGATTGCATAAACTACCTGAGATACGGGTCACAGTGTTTGGAAAGAGTAGAGAAGCTAGAGGTGGAAAAAACATACCTCTAGAGCAAATTCATCCAAAGACATTGTGTGATGAAAGGCAGAGAGGGAAGGTTCAGTGCTTTGGCTCCAGATATGAAACTGGAAAAAATTATCCAGAGATCACAGAACAGCTCCAAGGGAATTGTTAGCCAGACACGTAAAAGTAAATACGTTGCCCAATGGCAGCTAGTATACCATGAAGTCCTTTAAATTTACAATGTTTTCAGACAGGTGGCAAAATAAACATTAATGGATCATTGTGAAAGTGTTCCTCACCACAAACTTGTGGGAAAGAGAGGGGAAAGTTTTAATAAACATGTTGGCAGCCTTCTTTATTTCATGCAGCATCAAGGAAACCCCTTTGAAATGACTGAGCCTGTATGACTACACAACTCTGTGACCAAACAATATGTGGATAACGATATAAAGACAAATCTACTAGAGGTCCTGGAACGTGGATCAAAACTATACGCAGAACGGAAGAAGGAGAGATTTGTATTAACAGAGAAAAAGCTGTTTGACATAATCATTGAAGCTAAACTTATATTCTTTAATTAACATAGCCACTACAAAACAAGTTACAAAAAGGCAACTTTTGCAAGCACATAGAGAGATGGATGTGGCAAAAGAAAGGGGTGAATTTATCAAGGACATTCTGTCACGTGATCTTCCAACAGTCCGTCCCATTTTACTTTAACCACATCAGTGCTGAGGATGGAATGGTTTCGTCCTCATCAACACAGTCGCGTGCTGAGGACAGAACATTCTGTCCTCATCACATGACCACAAAATCACTCTGTTGTTTCAAGCAGGGGGATTTCCTGTTTTGGAGTCTCTGGAGCAGAGGAAGAGCTTCCCCTGCTGCCTTAGGCATTATTTTCTTCACTTCAAAAACAATCGACGTGCATGGCACGCTGACGTCATTACAGTGAAAGTGGAAGTGAAATGAGCTGATCAGCTTATTTCACTTTCACTACTTTGGTGCTCCTGGGGCTATCTCAGCCACCCTGGCACCAAAGTTCATGGGAAAGGTATTGATAAAAAAGCAAGACTCTCCCCTTTCCAATGGTACCTTTCCCAAGTCAATCCCTGCTTAGGGATCGCTCACAGAGGGCCATTCACCAGCAGGGATCCACTCCACTAGACCACCATGGATTTATTTTTCTGGGAGAGAGCGGCTCCTTAGACAAGGGCTTCTCCCTATAATGAGAGAATTACTTTGGCCATTAGATTGACCTTATTTTTTTAGGCCCATCTGCCCCCGGGGGGCAGAATACCACTAGACCCCAGGGATATAACCAAATATATATGTGGGGGAGTGGTACCTTGGGAAAGGGTTGGTCCCTATTAGGGGCATTATTTTGGCCATTTTCTGGCCCCCGGGCCCTATGGTCCTATGTTTAGGCTAATCTTCCCCGGGGAGGCAGAAAACCACTGGACACCAGGAAATACTTTTTTTTATTTATAGGAGGTTGCCATGTCCCCACCCTCAAAAACAAAAACAGTCTTTCTGCCCCCACCGGGGTCAGATGAAGTCAATTACCCCCATTTGCCACCCGGGGGGGGGGGGTGCAGAAAGTCCATTAGACACCCAGGATTACTTTTTTGTTGTAGGGGTGGGGGCTGTCCAGCATGGACAGTGCCATGCCCCCACCCCCTAAAAAGTAAAACAATCGTTCTGCCCCCCTGTGGTGGCAGGTGGGGCAATTCCCCCCATCTGCCACTCCGGGGGGGGAGAAGAAAGCTCACTAGACACCAGGTATTAATTTTTTTATTTGTATCAGTGAAGCTGGCCAAGATGGGCATTGCCATGCCTCCACCCATAAAAAAAAGGAAAACAGTCTTTTTGTCGCCCTGGGGGAGGGGATGCAGATGGGGACAATTATCCCCATCTGTCCCCTGTGGAGGCAGAAAGCCCACTAGACACCAGGGATTACTTTTTAAATTTGTATCAGTAGGTGCTCCCCAGCAGTGACATAAACCATGCCCCCAGCCCCCCCTAAAAAGGGAAACAATCTTTATCCCTCATAGAGGCGCCGATCAGTGCAAATACCCCATCTGGCCCCCAGAGGGGCAGAAAGCCCACTAAACACCAAGGATTTCGTGCAGGGGTGGGGGCTGGCCACAACAGGCCTTGCTATACCCTAGCCTCTCAAAAATGGGGAAACAGTATTTCAGCTCCCCTGCCTACTAAAGCATTTCTTCCTAATGGAAAAGCAGGAGGATGTTTGATATTTTTGGGTGCTGTTTTTGCAAATTAGGACAGGAGAGTGTGGCTAACTCCCAGTATCATCCCTATTGCAATCATGAATAGCTGCACTTTTTGGGCTTGGGTAGGGTGCACCTGGAAAAACCTAATATACCCAGACAGTTTTGAAAACTAGACATCTGGGGGAGTCCAGGGTGGTGTGCTTAGCATCCATCCCTCACCAGATTCTTACCCACAATGTCCTGCAAACCTTAAATGTTGACTTGAAATTCACATTTTTCCTCACATTTCTGCCATGGCAACTTCCAAAATCCCCAAAACGTCTACCACCCAGCTTTGTCTCACTTCTGCCCATAACAATGCTGTGCCGTGTGTGTGGCTGGGCCTAGTGCCAGCAAAAGGAACAGACCCAACAGAAGTCAATAGGAGTCCTCACGCAAGGGCTCCCATTGTCCTTGGTTTTATAAGTTCCTGCCGGTAGCACTAGGCCTAGCCACACAAGTGGCACATCATTTCTATCAGAACAAGTGGGATAGGGCTGGGTGTTAGGGATTTTGTGGATTCTTACAGATTCCAGAAGTTTCCACTACAGAAATGTAAAGAAAATGTGTGATTTCAGGAAAAGTTTGAGGTTTTCAGGGCACTGTGGGTAAAAAAAAAAGAAAAAAAAAAGAACTCATGAGATCCATTCAAGTCACCCCTCCCTGGATTCCCCCTGGTGTCTAGTTTTTAAAAAATTTACAAGTTTGCTAGGTTTCCCTAGGTGCAGTCTGAGCCAAGGCTTCTAAACCACAGTTACCCACACAAACGAGGAGCCATTTTCATCAGAAGACTTACGAGAGTGCTGGGTGGAAGGACGTGTGTGGCTCTCTGCACATTCCAGAACTTTCCATCAAGAAATGTGAGGGAAATGTGTTTTTTAGTCAAAGTTTGAGGTTTGCAAAGGATTCTGGGCAAAACAGCCTGGTGCAAGCTATGCAAGTCACCCCATTCTAGATTCCTCTAGGTGTCTAAATTAAAAAAAAATACAGGTTTGCTAGGTTTCCCTAAGTGCCGGCTGAGGTAGGGTCCAAAAATCACAGTTACATACTTTCCATATAGTGGATCAGTTTTGCATGGGAAAATTTGATGTATCCATGCTGTGTTTTGGGCCAGTTCCCATCACGGGCACTAAGCCTACCCACACAAGTGAGGTACCAATTTCATCAGAAGACTCAGGAGAATGCTGGGTGGAAGAATGTGTGTGGCTTTGTGGACATTACAGAACATTTCATCACAGAAATCTGAGGAAAACATGTTTTCTTAGTCAAAGCTTGAAGTTTGCAAGGGATTTTAAATAAAACAACCTAGTGAGAGCGACACAAGTCACCTCACACTGGATTCGCTTTTTTGTCTACTTTTAAAAAATGTATAGGTTTCCTAAAAATCACAGCACCATGGTGCAAGGGTGGCTATGTTGACACATGGCAGACAATAGTGCCCCAGCGATGTGGAACAGGACAGGGATGCTCCATTGCGTATAGATGTGGTGCATTCCTGCCCTTTTCTTTTGACACAGGGGAGAATAGCAAGAATGCGTGCTGTGCCAAAAAGTAGTAAAAGTTGCTCTTGGTTCCTTTGGGAAAACTTTGTAGGATCTACACAAATGACCCCTTGCTAAATTCAGAATTTTGTCTAGTTTTCAGAAATGTATAGCTTTCAGGGATCCATCATGGGCTTCACACCTGTTTCTGACACAAAACGGAAGGAGGTTGAAAGCACAAAAAATAAGGAAAATGGGATGTCTTACAGTAAAATGCCAAAACTGTGTTAGAAAATGTGGTTTTCTCAATGAAGTCTGTCTGTTTCTGAAAGCTGGGAAGATTGTGACTTTAGCACCTCAAAGCTTTTGTTGATGCCATTTTGCAGGGAAAAAAACAGACACTTTCTTCTGCAGCACTTTTTCAAATTTCCCTCCCAAAAAACAAAATGTAGCTGTATTTTGGCTAATTTCTCGGCTCTCTTTGGGTAGCTCTAGAAACCCTATGATGTTTGAAAAAAGTAGAAACATTTAGCATGGATAGCTTATGTGGACAAAAGTAATGGAGTCCTAAGCACAAACCACCCTAAATAACCAAAAAAAGGCTTAGTATTGGGGTTGTGGGCTGGCTTAGCAGTGATAGGGGTAAAGAAAATGAGCTGCATTTAAAAAAAAGATTGCTTTATTTAAAAGCAATCACAGACAGGGTGCTCTGCTGACCCCAGCAGGACACTGTCCCAGTGATTTCTGTGATTCTCTATGGCTCGCAAAGCAAGACCTACCGCATTATTATTCATGTGGTAGTTTTATTTGTGACCCACTGGGAATAGAAAATGAAACTCAAAAGAGTTTCATGCATTTGAAATTGCAGTTTCCTAATTATGATTCGCAAGAAATTGCAATTAGGAAATCACAATTTCAAACTTTCGTACTTGTGGCCCCATTTTCTTACAGACACAAACAGAGCTCCCTTGTAAAGCGCTTTCAGCCGGCACACAATTAATAAGTGCTGGTGGGTGCTCTTACCAAGTCGGGGAATAGACAAGGATTTCGTTCTGTGACAATCAAGCCCCCAGTCAGCCAATTAATTTCTATAAATAAATGCCATCAAATAGTCTATGGATGGCTGAAGAGCTAATTGAAGGAGTTCTGCAGTTAACAGAACACATGAAAGCTTTGCTGTAAACTTTCAAATAAACAAAGATAAAATGTTGGTTGGCACAAGTTGGGTTTCCTTGTAATGTACTTTCAGCAGACACATAATGAATAAATGCTGGTGGGCGCTCTTACAAACTACAGGACTAGACAGGGATTTTTTCTGTGGCAGTCAAGTCCCCAATCAGCCAATTAATTTTTATAAATATATGGCATCACACAGCCTATGGATTGCTAAAGAGCTAATTAAAAGGAGTTCTGCAGTTAACGGAACACAAGAAGGCGTTGCTGTAAACTTTCAAGTAAACAAGTATAAAATGTTTGTTGGCACGAGTTGAGTTTCCCTGTAATGTACTTTCAGCAAACGCACAACGGTTAAGAGCAGGTCGGCAATTTTGGAAGGTAGTTTGAAAGTAGGTGAGGATTTTGATCTTCAAAGTTTGAACACTATATCCACCAATGAACCACTTGGATAGGCCGGCCCCAGTTCACAAACATCTCCAGCCTTGGCCCAACAGCAAATGTAGGCAGTGCTGTAGGTAATGTGATTTAAGGGGCGAGAGGGTTGCCAGGGTCTTACAAGCAGAAGTGGATTGAATGCTGGCAGACACAAACTGAACTTTCTTGCCTAGCACTTTCAAGAGACACATGAAGATCAAATACTGACATGATTTACTTCAGTCCGGAAACAGGCAGTGATCTTTTGCGAGAAATTACAACCCTCTATTGGTGCACCACTCTTTACACACACTTCAAGCAAAGGCTCAATCTCTGTGTGTGTAAAGCTGCAGTTAATGGGAGAGGTTGTTGGGGCATTCTGAAATTAATGCAACATGGTAAAGGTTGGCTGAATTCTCACAAGCACTAGGGGATGCGGAAGTTGCAGAATTCAGTGACTCTGCATTACTCCTGTAATGTGGATTTCCAGTCACATTTCACCAGTCGTTGAGTGTAGAATTTTTTACCATAAGTCTCCAGAAATGCAAGTTGACGAGCGACATTTGGTGTCCCATCGAGCATTTTTTTTTTTTAAAGCAGTCATGAGTGGCCAGGGTCAGAGGGCTGCTTATTGAGTGAATTTTCTACTTGAGTGCCAGCAAAATAAACTTTAACGGTTGCACGCTGTTGTGCACCACTTGCTGCTGATCGCTATGATTTTTCAGAATTGCTTACACTACTGGCACTAATTTGTTGGAAGTTCAGCACAACATGCATATTTCCTGCACGTTGATGGAAATCCAGGCAGTCTAGTGGAGCTTTTATGTAACTGCAAAAATCAGCAGAGTGAAACTCCCCAAGTTCCTCCCACCCCTGACAAACACATAACTTGCCCTATCATTTCAGATTAATCACAAAATTGTGTTTTCAACTCAAACAGATGAAGATCACACTGCTGCATAATTTGCATTTTAGCTACATAATTTTTATAACTTTGCTGCAATATTATGACCTTGATGTTGTATAATTTATTAGCAACAGCAATGGTAAAATTGTTCAGAGTGGTTTGGGGACTGCTAGACCTGTCAGCCTTAGAATGGTCTTCCCCTAAATATTTTGCCTTACTCCTCCTAGATTTGCTGAATTAATTTGCACTTTACCACTGCTACCCAGTGTTGAAGTGCTTGTGCTCTCTCTTTTAAATGGTTGTGTGTCTGAAGAACGCATGCCTTTACAACGCATGCTGTTATTCCACAGTCATTACAATGAATGCGTTTTTAACATGCATTCCTTCCTCAAGCATATCATTACAGCGACATGCCTTAGGGAAAGGCCTGTACTTTGGAGCTGAATAATTTACTATTCCAACTCCAGTCTTTGCAACAGACCGGAAAGCATTGGTATTTAAAGTCTAATGCTGCTTTCCCTAGGGCATGTTGTTGTACTGACATTGGTGGTAAAGGAATGCATGCTAAAGATTCATCCGATGTAATACCAGTGTTGTAAGCGCAGTGCGTGGTACAGCCCTCTCAGTAAAGGCTGTTACCCATTTAAACATGGTAAACTTAGCTTACACCCAGTTGTCCCATATAATTTATTTGTAAGTCCCTAGTAAAATGATACAATCAGTACCCTTGGCCCGTACATGTAATGGTACTAGTGGGCCTGCAGGACTAATTGTGCCACCCAATTAAGTAGTTATTTTTAACATGTCTCAGGCCTGCCATTGCATTATGTGTTTTGCAGTTTTAAACTTCCATTTACAACTGGGAAAATGAATCTTTAGTCACGCTTAAATATTCCTTTTTAATACATAAAAGTTACCTTTAGAGTAGGCTCTAAACAGCCCATAGGGCAGGGAGCAGTGTATCTAAAATGTTGAACATGTACTTTTAAGTTTTACATCTCCTGGTATTGGAACACATCTACATTTATTTGCACTAGTGGAAGGCCTGCCTCTCCCATTGGATAACATTGGGTTACCTTATCACATTTATTAAGGGATATCTTTCAATAGGTAACAGGTAGAGATGTCAGGTTTGCTCTCAAAAGAATTGAAATGTAACATTTTCTTTAATGATACAGTTGTATTTGGAGTCACAATCCTCAAAATGCTACTGTTATAAAGTTGGCATTTCCTTGTCCTAACCATTTGGTACCTATAGCCAGTGCCCTGGGTAGAATGGCTAGGTGTAGCAGGCAGTTGGTCTTTGTGTACTACTCCCAAACATTGAGACAACGGGGATAGGTTTTGGAATTATGGGTCATGTCTGTTTTGATATTGGGGCAGAGCTGTCTCCTACCACATTTGCACATCACAATGATTCTACCCCAGCACACTCATAAAGGGTTTCACACTAATCTTTTGTGCCCTAAGACAAGCTTGGACCAGGACAGGGAGTAAGGAAATTTCAAACAGCTCTGGAAGTGGAACCATCCAAAACCATCTCCTACTTCAAAGCTTGCACCAAGGATGAATAATAGACCCTCATACCCAACACTTCAGTAATCCTTTGGACCTGTGGAAGACTCAGAAAGATTCATTTGCTGCTCTGCTGCAAGATGGACTGCTACTCTGCTGCCCTGCTCTCCTGCTGCCCTAATGCCTAAGTTAAGAGGACTGGACCTGCAGCTTGAGTGCAGGACCACCATAGTGAGGTAAATGAGTAAGGTACTCTGGCAGCCCAGCTGTGGTCCAAACAGATCTGATGCAATTCGATGCATCACCTCGCAGCCTTGCATGGAAATTGATGCAATGTAATGCATTGCACGCAAAACAGGTCTTAGCAACTTTTGCTGCACAATGCATCCTTAATGCAGTACCTCACATTGCAGTCCTGAATCATCATTACATGAACCATCCTCAATGCAGCACCTTGCAGCAATCGCAACCAGGATTTAAGGTACTTTGTTCAGGAAGCCTAACTTAGTCCCTCTAGCCAGCCCGCCCTCCATCCCGGTCAGCCTAATTTATGACGTTGTCCCAATCCAGTGCAACTAGATAACAACAGTTGGTTCTTTTAAGCACTGTTTCTACTTATTGGACTTTTGTTGTTTTGTTGTCATATAATTATTAAAGTGTACTCAATTTTTCTAAATTAGTGTGGCGGTTTTCATGTGTTGTCTTTTCACTTTATTTCTGTTTGTGTAGTACATAAATAATTGATAGATTACCTCTAAATTAAGCCTGACTGCTTTTGTGCCAAGCTACAAGAGGGTGAAGCACAGGTTAATTTGTGGTCTGCTTGTGTTCCACCCTGTCAAGAATTGTGGTTACTGCTTCAGTAGGGTTTAACCCCCTCAACCAGTAACCCAATTTTCTACATGGAATATAACTAGGATGATCAAATCTATATTTACAGTGAACCATAAATTATTTTTCATTCCATACTTCATGGTTCTCAGTGACGAATAGTTATGTTTACAAAATACAAATCTAAAAATCACTTAAATTCAACAGTTAGTAAGTAAACATAGCATAACTCATGCCTCTGTCATGCTTCGTTTATGGCCTTTAATATGATATCACTCATGATATGTTAAATTATGTAATTAATGACAAAACTGTTGATATCTTAAATCACATCACTGATGACATTACTGGTTACAGCATCAAGATGTACCAATGCTCAAAGACAGTCAAACACAGGATAAGGTCCTATGCACAACCCTCTGTAAGGGACTAAATAGCATTGCTCTTGTCCTTTAGCTGTGTTGCCGAATTGAACATAGGGCCCGGCCTTGGCCAAGCCTTAGGACCAGCCATCCAACAGTAGCCAACATCTGCTGTCCTTTTTTGCAGTTCTGAGCAACAGGGATGGACACAGGATCTGACCTACAACCATACACTTAGCCAACCTTCCATGGTACCAAACCCTTACTATGCATGGCCTTTGCCCATGCACAGTAAGGTTGGCCACAAGGACTGAGCTATGTCTAGGCCATGCACCCAAACTGTCACTGGTATTCACTCCCTGCTGCACAGGAGATTTACCTTCACTACAACCTGCATTGAAATATTGATTAGAGGCCAACACACGCTGCAAAGAAAGGGTTGGTTTGAGAACATGGGCTATGGCCAAACCCTGCACCAAAGTCTTTGTGAGCACCCAAACCCCAGTATGTTTGGCCTTGGACACTGTGCAGTAAGGGTTGTCCGCAGGACTTGAGCATAAGCCAGGCCTTTTACACAGACAGTCAATTCCTACTCCAAATATGGTTGGCTGAATTGCCAATTTTTGGACGCTAAAAGTCTCATGTCAACAAAACTATCATCAATAATAACATTAATGATGTCATGAGTAGTGCTATCAATGATGTAATTTCAGATGCCATCAGTGATATAATTTGACATGTCATGAGAGATGTCTTTGTATGTCCATAAGTACTACATGAAGGAGGTGCAATCTACAGCTAGTTTACCGAGTCATAATTGATTATCAATAGATTTAGACTTTACTTTGTAGCCATAACCATACTTTAGTTGTGTTTTTTTCTGGGAATTTCTACTTTTTTATAATGCACTTAAAACTAAAGTTAACCACAACAGCATTAACCTCACTGTATTCTAGTGATTATCTGAGTTCTTTGATCATGCAGCACATACAACTATTTCCTGTGCTCTACATCCTATTGAGGGCCAACAATCATATACAACAGCCTATGGCAGTGCACAGTGGGTGTGGGACACACACCATGGCCCATGGTGAGACGCTTTACAGAAAATGCCACAAGTGGCCACTCCACAATGCACAAGGCCTTCAGTCATGCACAGCAGGAGTTGAACCTGATCTGCTCTGTGTACCCATCACCCACTGTGCACTGCATTTGGCCATACATAGTGGAGGTGGGTTGTCCAACCCTGTAATAGGCCAGAGTATTTACTCAACCCACCATGGATGCCCAAGCCTCGGTGGTTCACAGCAAGAGGACCATGCCTTTGGCCAGGCCCTTCACCCAATCCACTGCAAGCATCCAAGACTTGCTGAATTGGCCCTAGGCCATGCACAGTAGGGAATGTCCATAGGGCCAGTCCTATGGCTAAGCCCTCTGTCAACCAACCACAGGTTCCCATCTGCCACTGCACATGGCTGAAAACAATAGACAGTGGAAGTTGGCCAAGTGCAGCTGTAGTGCAGTAACCTACTTAAAACCTAATCCAGGATTTACAAATCCTGTGTTGGATTTGCAAATCCTAAAACCCCAGAAAGTTCACCCTCTCCCCCTATGCCTTTCTTGTTTTTAATTTTTGCAATTTTGTGCTCAGACCACTTTGTTGGGTAAAGGCGGCAGCAGCAGACACATTTCTGTGATGGTTAGGTAATCAGAGCATGGTGGATTTGTAAATTTGCAGTCTAATGTGTGACTCTGCAGTTGAGAACAGGAGAAATAGCTCCTTAGTCCAATTGTGTACTGTCATTTTTCAATTGGATACATGTGGCGGGTTGGGAGTATGGCCTGGCCCCACTCTGTTGTCTGCTGCCAAAGCCTGATAAGCCATGGTCATTGCAGAGTTGGCATCCTGCAGATGGTTGTTTGCCAAATCTTAGTGAAGGCAAAGTGTGTGGCCTACACTCGCTATGCACATTTCCTGTGGCCAGTCCCCAGTGTTCATTGCCAAAGGCCATGGATAGGCATGGCAGGCTGCTCATGGTTCATTTTTAGCAGATAACTGCTGCATTTGGTATATAATAAATACATCTTCCAAATAAACAAAAGTTAAACTAAACTTATAGTTATATTTGGTTTTAACAAACATTACATTTAACACACAAAAGGTAATGAGAGAAAGCTTGCAACAAGTCAAACTACTGACAATTGTTAGCAATAGCACTCCTTCCCATCTTTTATTTGCTCACCATGCCACTTCATATTAGACCCAGCCATATGCAAATCCCATATCTGGCCATACCCTTGGTCAACTAGGGTGTTCCATCAAACACATGACCGGTGTCAGGAGAAAGCCCGTAACAAGTTTAAGCACTGGCAATCACTTGGGGTAGCATTCCAGCCCATTGTTCTTTTGCCTGCCTTGCCACCTCACATTAGACCTAGCCATATGCAGTTCATTGTTGGTTCTGCTATATTGGAAACAGTCCAGCCAGTACTGCCAAGCCTGAGCCTCTCTGAACTAGATGACAAAGAACCCAAGACCCATTCCTCCCCCACTGGGGCTCCTCAGTGGGGTGTAGCTTGGTTCGGGTGAAAGAGTGAGCAAGAGACCCAAGTCTGGGCATATCCATGAACACTTAAGGTGTAACATCAAACACCCAAAATGTTATGAGAGAATGCTTGCAGCAAGTTAAACCCACTGGCAATGTTTCAGGGTATCATTCCAATCCATCATTCTTTTGCTCACCATGCGACCTCAGCCATATGCTAACTGTCAAAAATGAGGTGGTCTAGTGGATAAATGAACAATGAATTAGAATTCTACCCTGAGAGATTGCCAGTGGTTAAATTTGGTGCAAGCAACCTCTCAACAACTATTGTGTGTTTGATAGTTTTGGATATAACTCTTCAACATATGTTTAAAAATATCTTAGAAATTCACTTACAGTAGCAGTGTTTAAGCAGTTACTAATTAAAACTTGAAAAAACACTGTCATGTTATAGTTAGAACAACATTACATACCTCACCAATAACAATGCAAACCATAAATTATACACCACATGCAGTGCGTATGACTTCACAATATTTATGGTAAAAACAGCTAAAAGCAAAATGTAGAATGCATACTCAAACCAATAGATGATACTACATTCATAAATGTGACTATCAAAGAGTTCAGGATAATGTGATATGCAACCAGAGCTGTTAGATTATTTACATTTGTAATTGCATCTCTTTCATTTTGGGTTAAGTCATGAGGATTGCATTTAGTGTGCAAGATACAGCTTGCATTTACTGCAGTTCACACAGTACCTAATGCATGAACTCAAAATACTAAGTATAATCCCCCCAAAAAGTAAACTGAACTAAAATTGTACAAGTAAATTTAACCAGAACTCCGAACCACTAAGCACAAGTGCAAGCAACTCGAAAGAAGATGGTGCTCTATCAAGGACCCCATCGACTGAACCACCTTCAAGAACTCACTCAGCTATTACCACAAATTCCTCAATGACACCAAGAAAAAATCCATAGCCACCCGCATACAAGCCAGCTCCAACCGCAGCAAAGAGCTATTTAAAATCATCAGGGTTCTTCAACCCATCAACATTGGAGAACCATGCGACTTCCTTGCTAACTCCTTTCACGACAAATTATTCACCACTTACAAAAACTTCTCACCCCAAGATTCCATCGCAGACACCTTCAAACTATTGAACTCCTTTGACCCCTCCACCAACTGCACGATCAGCAACTGGAGCCAACTCACTACGCAAAACATCGCCGACCACATGAGAATCAACCACTCAGGATCTGCCACTGATCCATGGCTGCACCACATGTTCATTCTAGGCATCAACACCATCGCCAGCAAACTCAGGGACATATTTAACTCTTCAATCAGCACAGCCAAACACCATGGAAACATGCATGAGTCAAACCCCTTCTCAAAAGACCCTCCGCTGACCCCAACAACTTAAAAAACTACCAGCCTTTCTCCATGCTCCCTTTCTCAGCAAAAGTACTCGAAAAAGACATCAATCAACAGCTTACGCTCCTGGACACTGCACGATCTGGCTCCTGCGAAAACACAGCACCGAATCTGCTCTGATAGCGGCCACAGACGACATCCGAACCCTCCAAATCAAGGACACTGGGCCACCCTCACCTCCTCGACCTCTCAGAGGCCTTCGACACAGTCTCCCAGAACACGCTGTTCACAAGGCTCCACCAAATAGAACTCATAGAAAAAGCACTGAAATGGATTGCCTCTTTTTTATCAGGAAGAACTCAGATAGTCCAACTCCTGCCTTTTACCTCAAAGCCTAAGAACATCATCTGCTGCATCCCCCAGGGATCATCACTCAGCCCCACCCTCTTCAACAGCTACATGATCCCCCCAGCCAACATCATCAGAAACCATGGACTAAACATAATCTCATATGTAGATGACACACAGCTCATCCTCTCACTCTCCAAAGACCCTTCCACCACTAAATACAATTTACACAACTTCATGAAGATAATCATGGACTGGATGAAGGACAAATGCCTCATACTCAACACCAACAAAATGGAAGTAGTACTATTTAGAAACATTACCTCACCTTGTGATGACTTATGTTATCCAACAGAGTGGGGACCCCCCGCCAACCATGCCAGAAAACTAGGAATTATCGCTGACAACAAACTCACCAAAATCATTAAAAATCCTAATGACTGATTGAAATAAAACAGTACAAACTTCATTCAAATTAAAACAATGGACATTGATGTTATCAGTAATTCCATTTTAGGAAGTCACAACTGATGTAATCAACAGTGTCACTTATGTTGTCAATGGTATTATGTGTAATGTCATATGCAGCGCAAGGGGTATCACAAGTTATGTTTTAAGCAGTAATGTCTATGGTGATGTCATAATGTTCTCAGTGTTATCACTTATGATGACCTCAATTATGTTGTTTGTGATGTCATTTGCAGTGCAGAGGAGAGGTGGAGATATTATGTGTGTTGAGAACCATAACTGGTGAATTTCAGTGGTACTGACCATTTGAGCCAGAACTATAACCTTTTTTTACCGTTTTTTTCAGTGCATTAATTTGTCTTTTCATAGATTGGAGGTGAAATATGTCTTTAAAATGTGGCGTGGAGATTATAATCGAATAATCACTTATTTCTTCTTTCTCGTTTCTATTAAAGTTATTGTTTTTCAATGCTTCTCTCCTAAAACATCTCGGCCTGGTAGTGTGTTTAATTTAGAACATGTTTAGAAAACAAACATTATTATTTATTGCAAGTTAATAATCTTCTATTCCATTTTTCATTAATGGAAGCACCTGTTAAAAGCGATAAAGCATGCGATTATTTTTTACTAAACACACGGTTATTTATAAAGTGTGCTCAGATACAATATTAACAACCGGTAATTATCTTAAATACAAGGGTGACTGGAAACGTATGACTGTTTCATCATTTGTGGAAACCTATTTTAAGGAGAGAGACAAATGTTGTATTTTTAGAAATAAATCCTCCTAAAGAGTGGGCTTTTGAATTACATGAATACGCTGTTAGTGCGTTACAAT
The DNA here is from genome assembly GCF_031143425.1 of Pleurodeles waltl. Classification (NCBI taxonomy): domain Eukaryota; kingdom Metazoa; phylum Chordata; class Amphibia; order Caudata; family Salamandridae; genus Pleurodeles; species Pleurodeles waltl. The sequence goes on along the minus strand of NC_090438.1, from coordinate 416,380,678 downwards.
TCTATGCAATCTCAAATAGTAAAGTATCAGCTCATATTTTAATGCTTGGTAAACGTTCATTTAAAATATCTCATTCTACTTTATTTTGTAAACTCACTCTTTTGTTACACAATATCACCTTTAGTAATGATGCTGCTGCTTATTAACAATGAACTGGGTTTACATTTTTACCATTCCACCATGGTCATATTGCAACATCTCATTATATTAGTGTAATTTCTTCTCACTTTATTCGTTGTGAACTAATGTTGTTTTGAATACCTACGGTTTATGCTCCAATGTCTGTATGTATCCATTTTCCAAGTTTCTGGGTAATCTAACCTTTGAAATAATAAGTGTGCTGTTGTACTCACACACGCTAAAAATGGTCTTCAGATAAATGTCACAGTGCCCCGAACTACTGTTTATGCCTCTGTAAAATATGATGGCAATTGTAGTGTATGTTTTGCCATTACGAGACACATGACTACTTCAGTCAGTCATAATAGGTATATTCGCGTATCAAAGCCATACAAACAATTCAAATATATAGTTTACAGTACATATTAAATCTATCACAAAAACAATGTGAGTAAATACACAGAAAAAGCCATCACTTCTGTTTCGACCTTAAAAAAATCACAAATTTTAACAACGTCTCTACAACATAGGTGATCACATCTGAAAAGACTATTTGAGGAGAAGATCTAAAAGGGTAGCACTGCAATTATCAAAGTGCAATGCTTGTAACATAGATCTAAAACAAAGTATATGAGGTGCTTCGAACTGGTCACAATAAAAACATAAAAACAACATAGTTTAGACAGAACAATGATCACAAGAGGATAGCATCAGTGAAGCATGGGAATCTCTACCTCTAGGTGAATCTAAGAAAAGTTGCATAATAGAAGATCTGAAACTAGCCAATAAAAAAGGTTCATATTAACTTGGACAAGATCCAGTTACAGCTGTAATATGCACAACCTTTTCCCTATCTCTTTTTCCTCTTTATTGATGGCGCTGAACACATATTAAGATCTCTTGATGAGGATTTAATCAGCTATGTCGATGTCTTAACTTAAACATTCTCAAATGCAATGGTTGGACGTTGTAGGAAAATATTCTTGCTACGGGCACAGAGTGCCTCATGGATGTTTCAATCTGGCACTTTTACGAGGGTTAAGCACTACACACCAGTATTCCTGAGGCCTCCTTAACCTCCATATTGCGCTGTATTGATAGACCACATGCAACTCATGCTCAGCAGCCCTTAAAAGTAGCTCCTACTCTGGGTTGGGCAGCCTACTGTTCCTTCACTTACGGGGAACCATCACAGGTGCACCACAAGTTTGAGGGCATCAGTTCCCCCAACTTTATATCTTCAGAGACCTTAGGAAAACTGTGTGTGATCCCTCCAGAGTCATTTTACAGCGTAGTGCAAAACAACAGGCTCTGCGTATCCTGCAACCACAGGACACTGCAACTTGCCAATCGTAATAAATCCCCAAGCATGCAAGCGATACATAGCATTGTTTCTAGGCACCACAGCATGTCAGTCCTGTAGGAAGGTAGCCTCTTTCTAGCCTTGTTACCCCCACTTTTGGCCTGTTTGTGAGTATATGTCAGGGTGTTTTTACTGTCTCACTGGGATCCTGCTACCCAGGGCCCCAGTGCTCATAGTGGAAACCCTATGTTGTCAGTGTGTTTGATATGTGTCACTGGGATCCTGCTAGCCAGGACCCCAGTGCTCATAATTTTGTGGCCTATATGTGTTCCCTGTGTGGTGCCTAACTGTATCACTGAGGGTCTGCTAACCAGAACCTCAGTGTTTATACTCTCTCTGCTTTTAAAATTGTCACTGCAGGCTATTGACCATTTTCACCAATTCTGATTGGCACACTGGAACACCCTTATAATACTCTAGTATATGGTACCTAGGTACCCAAGGTATTGGGGTTCCAGGAGATCCCTATGAGCTGCAGCATTTCTTTTGCCCCCAATAGGGAGCTCAGACAATTCTTACACAGGACTGCCACTGCAGCCTGAGTGAAATAACATGCACGTTATTTCACAGCCATTTTACACTGCACTTAAGTGGCAACTCCGAACCTGGCCATGTAACATGTCTAGGATCATGGAATTGTCAATTCCATGCATCCCCGGGGCTCCAGCATAGAGCCCAGGCACTGCCAAACTAACTATCTGGGGTTTTCTCTGCAGCTACCGCTGCTGCCAACCATCAGACAGGTTTCTGCCCCCCTGGGCAGCCCAGTCCCTGAACCTGGCCATGTAACATGTCTAGGATCATGGAATTGTCAATTCCATGCATCCCCGGGGCTCCTTCATAGAGCCCGGGTACTGCCAAACTAACTCTCTGGGGTTTCCTCTGCAGCTACCGCTGCTGCCAACCCTCAGACAGGTTTCTGCCCCCCTGGGCAGCCCAGTCCCAGGAAGACAGAACAAAGGATTTCCTCTGAGAGAGGGTGTTACACCCTCTTCCTTTGGAAATAGGTGTGAAGGGCCTGGGAGGAGTAGCCTCTCCTGGCCTCTGGAAATGCTTTGAAGGGCACAGATGGTGCCCTCCTTGCATAAGTCAGTCTACACCGGTGCAGGGATCCCCCCAGCCCTGCTCTGGCATGAAAGTGGACAAAGAAAAGGGGAGTGAACACTCCCCTGACCAGCATCTCCCAAGGGGAGGTGCCCAGAGCTCCTCCATTGTGTCCCAGACCTCTGCCATCTTGGATGCAGAGGTGTGAGGGCATGATGGAGACCTCTAAGTGGCCAGTGCCAGCAGGTGACGTCAGAGACCCCTCCTGATAGGTGCTTACCTCTCTCTGTAGCCAATCCTCCTCTGAGGGCTATTTAGGGTCTCTCCTGTGGGTTTCTCACCAGATAACGAAGGCAAGAGTTCACAAAAGTTCCTCTGCACTTCTCTCTTCGACTTCTGCCAAGGATCAACCGCTGACTGCTCCAGGACCCCTACAAAACTGCAACAAAGTAGCAAGAGGACTACCAGCAACATTGTAGTGCCTCATCCTTCCGGCTTTCTCAACTGTTTGCTGTTGGTGCATGCTCTGAGGGCTGTCTGCCTTCACACTGCACTGGAAGCCAAGAAGAAATCTCCTGTGGGTCGACGGAATCTTCCCCCTGCCAATGCAGGCACCAAACTTCTGCATCACCAGTCCTCTGGTTCCCCTCTCATCTTAATGAGCATGGTCCCTGGAACACAGGAGCTGGATCAAAGTGTCCCCAACAGTCCTGTGGCCCTTCTTTCCAAATTTGGTGGAGGTAAGTCCTTACCTCCCCACGCCAGACAGCAATCCTTTTTACTGCGTGAACTGAAGCTGCTAGGGCTTCTGTGCACTTTTGCAAGACTTCCTTTGTGCACAGCCTAGCCCAGGTCCCCAGCACTCTGTCCTGCATTGGGCAACTTGCTGAGTTGGACTCTGACTCCGTGGGACCCTCTTTTGTTGTGCTGAGACGATTGGTGTGCTCAGATCTTCTGAACGCCTGTTCAGGTGCTTCTGTGGGTGCTGCCTCCTTCTGCATGGGCTCCCTGGCTTGCTGTCCGCCACCTCTGTCTTCTTCTCCAAGGGGCGACATCCTGGTCCTTCCTGGACCCTGGCAGCATCCTAAATCCTTAACCGTGACTCTTGCAGCTAGCAAGGCTTGTTTGTAGTCTTTCTGTGTGGAAACAACTCTGCATCCTCCAACACGCTGTGGGACATCTTCTGACCAAAGGAGAAGTTCCTGGCACCCTCCGTTGTTGCAGAATCTTTTGCTTCTTCCACCCAGAGGCAGCCCTTTTGCACATTCATCCGGGTTTTAGTGGGATCCTGCCCCCGTGGACACTTGCATGACTCTTGGACTTGGTCCCCTTCCTTTGCAGGTCGTCAGGTCCAGGAATCCGTCTTCAGTGCTTTGCAGTCAGTTGTTATCTTTGCAGAATCCCCCATCTCGACTTTACTGTCTATCTGGGGTAGTAGGGTAACTTTACTCCTACTTTTCATGGTCTCAGCGACCCTCTACCCACAGAGCATAAGCACTGAGGTTCTGATTTGCAGAGTCTCAGTGACACAGTTAGGCACTACACAGGGAACACACATTCAGGCCACAAACTATGAGCACTGGGGTCCTGGCTAGCAGGATCCCAGTGAGACAGGCAAAAACAAACTGACACACAAGTAAAAATGAGGATAACATGCCAGGCAAGATGGTACTTTCCTACAGTAATAGTTAATATAACTCCAACAACATGCCAGTGTTAGGTTTATCATAACTATTACAGGGGAAAAGTTTTAGAACTCTTTTCTAAAGTTACCTAAAGTTAGTCCTTTAGCAGCTTCTCCTAATTGGTTAGCTTTTGACAGGCTGCTCTGAGGTGGTGTGAAGTGGCCTGGGCTGAGTCAAAATAACCTTTTGGTGGTAGGAGAACTGCAGCAGCAGATGCCAGAGCTGGAAGGGGGTGGGTAGACTAAGTGGTCTTTAAAAGGGCTGTGGGTGGGCTTACCAAGATGTGAACCTTCGGGAAAGATTTCTTCCATTTTGGATTTTAACAAACAGAGCTTTCTGGGACAAAAATTGGCCACACTTCTAAAGAGGTAGTCATCAAAGAGGGTGGCATCGTGCACCCCATTGGTCAGGGCTGCCCACTGCTTGCCAGCCCAGAAACCTGGATGAAAGTGTGAGAGCTGTCCAGCAATTTTGATCTCGGCTGAAAGAAATCAGAACAAGAAAGACTACCCTGATGAACCCCTGGTCTGCACCAAGAAGGACTGCACTCACAAGGATTGCCCCTGCTGCACACTCAGGGATTCACCACAAAGAGGACTTTGCCTTATATAACAAATCCAGGAGTGGACTCCCTGTAAGCAACAGGTACATAGGATCTACTAAGGGCCCCCTGCATCAACTCCTGCAAGAAGAGCCCAGCTGACCAGTGTCCAGTGGACTGTTAAGGATCTGACTAGGTGGCTTTTGATAATTGTAGTCTCATCTCTCCAAGAAGCAACTCAGGGCTTCTGGAACCTTGGTTAATGTTGTGGACCCTTCACAACCCCAAAAGACCTTCTGAAAGAAGATTTAGAAGTTGGGAGACATTAGGAGAGTTTTTGGAAATAATCTCCATAAGGTGACTGACACGTTCTCAAGAGTCAAACCACAACGCTCCTGGATTTCACGTTCATCCTGCTATAAGCTCTAGAGATCCAGGACCTCCAGGTTTTCAAAAAGCCTCGCATTGAGGCAAACTTCTTTTGTAGGCTTGAAAGCCAGTCTGCTGAGGAGACCAGCTCGACGTCAAGGACAAAATAACCAAAAAAGTGAATAAGTGTGAGGATAAAATTTTACCCAAAGTCTACTGCTCAGAGGATCCAACTTGGATTCCACTACGGTTTGTCTCAAAATTTGACTTTGACCCGGGCAGATGGGACTAGATGACTGCGGTTGGGGTTTTTGATTTTTAGGCACTAGAAAGTAAATGTTTTGGTTCACGACAGAAAACTTCATATCCCCTGTTCCCTACATTGGATTGTTGTTGCTTTGGTGTCATTTTAAAGATGAAAATATTTCAGATTTTTATAAATTGGTGATGGATTTTAATTGTGTGTTGTGTTTTACTGTTTGTTTATATTAAATGCTTTTCACACCTGTCTCCTAAATTAAGCCTAAATACTCATGGGCCAACCTACCAAGTTGAGCAAGGATTAATTTATTAAGACCTTGACTGGACGTTATTTGTGATTCTGGTGTAGGTACCTACCTGCTCCTACTTATAAACCACTTTCCAACAGGATCCTTGGGTCTATTGCCATTCTGTTTGTTGCTTGAGCCTGAACTTCCACAATGCACACATATAGCTATGGCCACAAAATAAAAATGTCCTCCCAGTGCCATTGGGGGATAACCGTAGTTTTTTGACAATGGATAATCTGCGTCCACGCAACCCTCTAAACCCTAGACATGGTTAAAAGCTAGTGACTTATGGTAATACAGTGTGATGTAACCTGGATGAATCATACAACATTTTCTTACTCAGAATGACTTGGAAAATGTATCACTGCTATAAAAATAGTTTTTTGGTTGACTCGGATGTGAGCCCTGGTCAAGCAGCAACCACAATCCTTATCTGGGTAAGACACAAGCAAATCTAAAATTAACCTGTGCTTAACCTCCTGGTAGCTTTGCACAGATCCATCAGGCTCAACTTAGAGGCAATCTGTAAAGAATGTGTGCAATACATTGAGAACACACCACAAAATGAGCACACAACAGTGTTAGAAAAATATAGTGATTTTTAATAAATAAAGCAATACCAAAATGATAAAAATCCAATTAGTAGAACCAGAGATATTGAATTGTAACAGTTTTAGAACAAATGGTGCCCAAATGCGTAAAACACCAGCTGTGCATATCTGGTCACATGGGACTGGGATAAAGTCACACGTTCAGGCCAACTGGGATGGAGAGCGGCTGGCCACAGGGACCCAGTTAGGTCCGCTGAACAGAGTTCCTTAAATCCCGGTATGTGGAGCACTGCATGGATCTGTGTTGAAGATGCAGCATTCAGCTGAAGAAATGAGTTAGTTCCAAGCTGCGGCGAGGCTGCAGTGCACGGTCCTGCTTGCTTCAACGTTGAAGATCCCATCGATGTCAGCTTGCAATCCGAAGACTGGAGTCGGGCACGCATCACTCATTCAGGGTGATGCATCAGTTTGGAGGAGCTGTGAGGCTTTGATGCGGAGTCTGGAGTTGCCTTCAAAGCTACCGTCTATGAGAGATGTGAGGATCTGAGGCAAAGATGTGTCGTGCTGAGGTGGTTATGAAAGCGATGCAGACAGCAGTGACAATGCATGTTCTTTGCAATGGTTCCAATCCACATAGCGGCAGAGATGCATCAGTTCTGCTTGGGTTTCAGATTAGGAGGCCAGCCTACTAACCCTTTGAATCACTCTGAGTTCTCGGTTCAAGAGATTTAGATCCAGTATTTCTCATCCAGACATCAAACAAGAACTAGTTATCTGTTCCCATTTGGACATTACACTTATAAAATATAATAAGGGATTGCAGTTGTGAAAAACTAAGTTAACAGTTTGTCACTACCAGGACGGGCAAAACGTAGAAGTACACAAACTACATTCTAAATACATTGCAATTTCTGAAGATATTCTCACCGAGAGTACACAAAAAATTTGTGTCCGAATAAATGCACACAAAAAAGCTGTGTCTGAATAAATGCAGCCTCTAATCACACTGTAACCGCATTTTGCAGGACAAGTAAAAGAAATGCCCTAATGTCTGCCCATTGAGAAGTAGTGAATATTCTATTGACAGACCTATGAGTCATTATGTAAGTAAGATTTAGGCCCTCATTATGACTCCGGCGGGCGGCGGAGGCCGCCCGCCAGAATTCCGCCCTCCGTAATACCGCTCCACGGTCAGAAGACCGCGGAGGGTATTATGAGTTTTTCCCTGGGCTGGCGGGCGGTCTCCAAAAGACTGCCCGCCAGCCCAGGGAAAAACTCCCTTCCCACGTGGATGCCGGCTCGTAATAGAGCCAGCGGAGTGGGAAGGTGCGACGGGTGCTGTTGCACCCGTCGCGTATTTCACTGTCTGCAAGGCAGACAGTGAAATACATTTTGGGGCCCTCTTACGGGGGCCCCGCGACTCCCCCTCCCGCCATCCGGTTCCAGGCGGGAGAACCGCCAGGAACTGGATGGCGGGAGGGGGAGTCGGAATCCCCAAGCCGGCTTAGAGGATTCCTTGGGGGCAGCGGGAAACCGGCGGGAGACTGCCGGTTTCCCTTCTCTGACCGCGGCTAAGCCGCTGCGGTCAGAATGCCCCGCGGGGCACCGCCGGCCTGTCGGCGGTGCCTCCGCGTCCAGCGGCCCTGGCGATTACAAACCGCCAGGGTCGTAATGAGGGCCTTAGTGTTAAATAACCCCATCAGTATGAAAATTAACTACCTCCATTCAATAGGCCGGAAATTGTACCTTTATTGAAAATCGATTAAGTATGTTACCGATGAATGCTTAAGTAGCATTTCATATTCTGTCAGTTTAGTTGGTAGGCTTCATACTGCAAAATGAGGGGGGCGAAGTACAGACTGGGGATAGAATGGGGAAAATAATAATATATATATATATATATATATATATATATATATATATATATATATATATATATATATATATATATATATATAAATAAATATATATATATATATATCTGTAAAGAGATATGCATTGAGCCTTTCCTTAAATAGCTTCACTTCTTTATTGGATGTAAAATATCCGATGCATTTCCTCTAGCCATTGACAATGCTTTTAATGCAGCCTTTTTTCTGTCCTCTGCACAGCACTTACTCAGAGACCCGTCAGATTTGTAATTGATATTTATGCTGCCCCTTATTAATGGGCACAAGGGCCTTCATTGTTGCATGTGCTGCGGCTTGATTATAGCGAAATGTGTGATGTCAGCTTGGCCTAGGAAAACTTGCTTTCAAATGAGATGGCCTCTGCTCTGGCTTTATTGGTGGCTTGGTTTTGGCAGCGCAGTGAAGACAGTATGCAGCATGGCCTGTAATAGTCGGTGATCATCTGATGTGCATTAGTGAGTGTGACTTGTTGACAGTGTTGTAATATCATTTTAGCATGAGGGGTCACCAATATGAGAGCACCAAGGAGGCCAGTGAGAGAAGTGGATCAAGAAGAATAAGACAGGAAGGTCCTAATTTTGATTCTGATTTTGTTATAATTGGCCAGTGTGAATAAAAAGCTCACTCATTAATCCTGCAGGACAAGGAAGCCACAGGAAGAAATGTTCATTTAAAGTGTTTACTTAGAGAGAAGAACATGCCCTGTAAATGCCTATTATATGGATATTATTACACATGATTAACCAATAGTCAGTGGTAGCATCCCTGGACTCTGAAAGGGAGAACCATTCGTCATAGTCCTTAGAGAAGTCTCTTTATTTTTATTGTCTTTGACAAAAGCAGATTAGTTAAATAGAACACTTTTTGAGATACTGCAGGCAGTGCCTTAGATGGTGCTGCTGTAACAGAATAGGGAACAGCAGTACTGATAAATTCTGCAGTCACAAAATCTATGATGTTGAAAATCACTGGCTTTGTGACTGCAAAGTGGCATTAGGGTACTAACCAGTGGTGGATGGTGACATTTCAAAGTGGAGGGGCATGAAGATTTTTGAAGAATGAGTGAAGCATGTGAGTGTGACTGGAATAGATGGTTGTGGGGGACCTTCAATGAGAAAAAATTTAAACACAGAGCAAACAAATACATTTTACAGAATATTTTTAAGTTGAAATTTGTTGCAAGCAATATTCTGAAAGACAATTCTGGAAAGGAACTTTTGAAATTGAAACATTTGAAAACTTCAAGGTACACGGATAGTTCTATCTAGGATGTTAGCATAAGCATAATAAAACTGTGCCCATTGAGGGGAACTCTTCAGCCAAAGACACATTTTCCAAACCAGTGGTACGCGGACCCCCAGGGTTCCATGACAAATTCTTATTTCTCAGGCATCTCAAGGCCTGGGCTGGCAGAAGGCACTTCTCCAGCCTGGGCCTCTTGACAGAAACACAGTGTTTTTATACTTGTTACTTCATTTATGCAGTGGTTTCAAAAGTACAATAAAGTTCCTTGTATATCCAGCAGTTTTCAGGAAGAAAGAAAAAGTGCCAAAATAACTTTGGTGATTATTGTACCTGCTAGAGGGAGCTGATAATTTTGTTAAGTGGAAGTTTTCACTGATCAAAGGTAGCGCAGATGGATAATATTCCTGCTGCAAAGAAAGTTTGTTATTCATATTAAAGAACAGTATTTTATGTCCAAAGCACTTAGGGGTACTGCTTTTGTCACTGAGTCTCTTTTGTTACTGTGCAGTTCATACGTTACAATTGTAATCAAACACAGTGAGATGTGAACTGCCATCAAGGAGCTGCACGCAAACTACATGACACAAGTTAGAAAGTTCAGTTTTTTTCCCCCCAGTGTTTCATTTTTCCTGAGGCTACTAAATGTTTTTCTTGCATAGAAATAAATGTTTATTATTACATTCAATGCTAACCAGTGTGTTATGTTCTGAATCCTGAGTTTGTGCTTCTCCATACAAAACACTCCTTGAAAATGTCTGCCAGTATACACCTTGTAGTATCCCTTGCCTAATGTAGCATTTTCTATACACAAATTTAGACAAATATGATTCATTGTCTCTGCATGTGTGTGATGTACAGTGTTACAACACCCCACACTAGTATGAGAGGTGGTATAAAACAAATGGAAATACATGTGACAGAGGGGCCATGGAGGGATGAGAGGCACTTAAGGTCTTACTTTTTATCCCCACCAAATATTTATATGAAAAGATTTCTCAAATCTTATGTACCTAAAAATTCAATACAGAAATTGCCTCGGGAATGTAGAAACTATTGCACTCCCTGAAATAAAACCAAACATTGAAAAGTTAGGGCATGATTTAGATATTGGATATCACAGCAGTGATAAACATCTCATTCACCAAAATCTAAATCCCATTATTTTCCTTGGGATTTAGAGTTCGGCGGATACAATATCTGTCACCGTCATCACGGGGTAACCCATCCACCAATATCTAAATCAGGCCCTTGGTCACTGAAATCCAGCACCAACCTTCCTATAAAAATTTGCGATTTGTGCATGTTTTTCAATATAAAATAATAAAATCTTTAGTAATTCAAGTGTTTGCTTGGTATGTACTTGTTTGTGTATTTTTTACAAATAACTGTTTTCACTTTTGAAATTTAAATGGTACAAATTGCTTAGAGGTCCCTGGCTTCCAGTAGTGATTCAGTGGGGTTCCTCAGGAGTCAAAACGTACAATCCACCTGTATAAGACTTCTGCCTGCGCAATCAAAGTATTTTTCACTTTAAGGAACTAACACTCTTGTTAAAAATATCCAAAGCCTTGATTTGTGTCCATTTAAGCACTATCTTGCTTCTTGAGTAGTGGGCCTGCATCAGCTCTGTACATTTGATGTATATGGTCAGCTGTCCACAGTTATCTTTGGCCATTTTATTGGTGGCTCTGATGTACAAGAAATCACCCTATACAATCTCTGTAGTTTGATGTATATGCTCAGCTGTTCACAGGTTTCATGGGCCATTTTATCAGTGAACAAGAATTCAGCCGGTAAAATCTACATGCATTGGAGGGATAGCCTGGTAAATATAAACTTCTGTGTTTTACCAGTGCATACTGTGTCAACGCCATCTGTGGCATGTGCACACTGAGAGCCAGTCCTTCCATCCTGAAAACCTGTAATCCAAGTCACCTAAATGGCACTCCTGTCTGGTCTTGAGAGGCTAGTTCTCACTCCCCGGAGGAGATGACCAGAGATGTACTTCAAAAACCACAAAAAGCGTGCAGTCTTCCCGTATAGCATCTTGATACCCTTTTTTTTTTAGAATTTGATTTAATCTCTGAATAGCATATTATATAAAATATGGCTCCTAGTCTGAACAGGGGCAGCTCCTCCATAAGGGAAGAGGAGCATCCCCCCTGCCAGCAGCGGCAAAACCTTTCAAAGAAAAGGATAATAAACTATGTGCCAAACACACATGCGCACAGGGTTCTCTCCAACCCAGCAACGCATTTGCTGGGCTGGGGCGAGTCTGCACAGGCTCCCAGTCTGCCTGGGAGCACCCAGCCAGGGCTCTCCCAGACAATCCTGATATTGCTTGAGCAGCATCAGGATTGGGCGTAGGGCAGGCTGGGAGCCTGTGCCTGCAGCATCCAGACAAAGGAGAGATGGGGCGCAGCGCGGAAGCAGAGGTACATTTTAAACGAATTTTGAATTGTTATTAATTTCCCCTGTGCTTTACCCCACATGCCACCCTGACCCGCCCTCAGGAATCCCTGCGAGCCGCGAATGCTCAGGTCCTGTCCTGCTTTCCTGATGAAAGGGTGACTCTTCCAGTCGCAATGGAATAAAACATGTGAAAGAATGATTAGTGTCTCGTGAGCGCATTCCAGCTAGGAGAAAGGAGCCACAAAGGTTAGATATCCTCCTTTAAAATGTTGTTTGAAGATAAAGATGAATATTAAAGAAAGAGATTAGTAACTCACCAAACTGCTTCTCACATCAGCAAAGAGGCATTAAATGGACAGAGCAATACCTTGGAAAGCACAGTTTATAACTGTTGTCCAGGCCCTTTAGTGCAAATTATGGTGTTTATTTGCCAAATGAAAAAGAAGCTTACATTTGACAATCTTTGCAAAGCAGGGAATTCCACACTCTTGTCTTCACATAACACATGACTGTGGAGATGCTAGAACAATGCAGGCAGCGGGACACCCAGTCAGGTGCTTAGTGTTGCTTCAAACAATGTGCTGTGCAATGATCAATGCTTCCTCCTCTCAACAAGTGCAGTCTTTGTGTAGACTCTGGGAAGCTCCCAATACTGCTCTTGGAACACATGTAACAGCACTGATAAGAAAGAGGTTAACCACCATTATCTCATGATTCAGTGACAAATAACTCAGAAAGCCAACAATCATTGTGACAAAACTGTAATGATAAGTATATTGTGCAAGTCAGAGAACATGTGAATAATGCATCCAAGGGTTAACAAAGAAATGTAAAACAATACAGCATAATTGGAAGAAACAGTAATATCAAATGACAACACTTTTTGAATGAGACTTGCAAAGCAAAAGGACTCTTGTATGGGACTTCCAATTAATGATGTGCCAGCAACAATTTGAAGAACTTCAGAAGTCTTCCTCACCACCTTGTTAGAAAAGTTATTTTAGTTTGAAGTCCTATCCAATAAACATTCCACCACTATCCAGCAACAGAGAAGTATGAACAACCTTCCCTTCTTCTGTTCCTACAATAATTTGTAGAAAGAACAATTTATAACTATTATTCATAGAGCCAACACCCTTTTATTTTCTTTGCAAAAGAGGTTTTAGTTGTTCCAGCATTCCTCTCAGCACAAGCTTTAATCATATTTAATCATATTTCCACATCACCACACTATAGACACAGCCTAGCCTTTCAATGATGCTCCTTTTCACTTTCAAATAACCCCTCAGATCCCCTTATGCATAGGACCTTCTTGGTCCATTGAAACCTAAGAGAAGCTGAAGTCGGATGTTGAAACAGGTGAACTCCGTCCGCTATTCAAAAGCATCCTGTGGTCCCTGAAGACCAGGTCAAGAAAGGGGAAAGACCAGGGAAGTGACTATTTCTCTATGAGTTCACGGAAAGCATTAGACAACTTGTGTGTTTTTCTCTATAGTAATATAAGAGCAGTGAGTGATTGGATTTTGAAAACAGCATCCATGATTATAGCTTCCATATTATTACAACTCAAATGATTATCTTCTTTAACTTGTGCAACTAAGGGGGAAAACTAGTTAACTGGAAAGAAAATGGAAAATGAAGACCAAATGTGCTCCGAGCAGAAAAGAAGGTTAAACAAGTATATAGTATAAGATAGGGCGCATTTCTGTCCTCTTCCTTTGCACTGGTGGACAATGGGCAGCCTAGCACAGATGGAGGTACCCTTGCACCAAGGTGCACAGATGCCTGCATCACAGACAGGATTGTTTCTGTGTAGGAAGGGACGCCTTCCTGTACAAAAATAATCCATGGAGGCTTTTTTCTCTTTCTGTATGCTGCAAAATGCAGCACACCTAGAATGAGGAAAAACAAGGAGAAATAAAGATATTTCTCCTGGATGTGCCTTCCCTGGGGAGATGTAAGATTTTGACGCATTTCCAAGTTTACAGTGCCTTGTAAATTTGGGAATGCTCCAAAATCCATGAGTGTTGTGTGGTAAAACCCACTGCAACGCCCATGGAACATCTTCCTGATGCAGTGTCAATCCAGTGACCTGGTTGCAGTGCCTTACACCATATCTACAAGACCATGAAAAGCCATGCAAAGTGGCTTTGCGTGGCATTGTGGGTATGGGCCTTCACTATTTGCCGCTGGTACATCACAAAAAGTGATGCACCGGTGGTGCACAGGGTAAATAAGCCCCCAAGCTTGACCACCAAGGGACTGTAGACCTTGTGCTTTCTCTTCACAGCTTAAACGGGCTCGTAAAGTCATCTGGTCATAAGTTTGCTCCCCCTAATGTACAGGGGTTCACAAATAACATGCTGTAACATTTGTTTTGTGTCTTTTTTCTTATGTTTTTACATTAGCATGTAGGTATTTCTCTTCGCTTTTTTTTCTTTTGCCTGTTCTACTTCACCAATCTCGTTCTGTTTGCAATTTACCACCCTTGACTTGACATCTTTTGTCACCTTTTATTACTCTAAATCAGACATGTTAGAGAGATCTCTTATTGTTCCATTTCCTGGTGTGGGCACCATGCATCCAGCCTTACAGCATTATTTTTGATCCCGTACCCATACTTATAGTTCAGGATTTAAAAGGAGTGGTGGCCTACAAGCATCAGAATGCAAAAGCACAGTGATGTGCAAGATGCTGACACCTGGTAGGGAAGTGTTTATTATCTCTGGTATTGTTCGGGTGTTGGGAGACAGACCCCTTCCTGCTGCTCACATGATAACCTTGAGCAAGTACAACCGAGCATGTTCAACCGCACATGATATTCATGAACTAGTGATGCTTCCTGTGTTCACATTCGGTGTGAAGTCCTTCAAGTGGGCGTGATTTGTTTCAGTCTCAGTCACGGCTCGCGGGGATTCCTGGGGATGGGGCAGGGTGGCTCACGAGGGGGGGGGAGGCAAGAGGGGAATTAATAACAAAGTAAACATTTTTTTAAACTTACCTCTGCTCCGGCACCATGCAGCTCCTCACCTTCGTCCGCATGCTGCAGCTTGCCCTGCGGCCAATCTTGACACTGCTCAAAGCAGATTCAGGATTGGCTGGGAGCCCCCTGGCTGGGTGCTCCCAGGCAGACTGGGAGCCTGTTCAGGTTCTGGGCTGGAGAGAGCCCTGTGCGCAAGTGTGTTTGGCCTGCCCGAGATGGCCGGCCAAACATACATGCGCAGTGAGGAGGAGTGTTGTGCATTCCCTCTCAGTGCATTTCACCCCGTGGTCCTGCCCCTTTCAAAGAAAAGGATAATAAACATAGTTTCTTTGAAAGGTTTTGCATCTGCCGCTGCTGGCGGGGGGGGCAACGCTCCTCTGCCCTTATGGAGGAGCCACCCCTGGTACTGAGTAGGCCGTTTCGGCACTCACCCCTTTGCATCCACACAACTTGATATAAGAATAAAGCCTCATGATGATGCAGGACCAAGCACCAGTAACCCCATGTCAAAATAAACATTGTTTGTATGTGTAAAAGCCTACTTCTAACATTAGATGAGTCACCTGTAGAAGTGGTTCTTTAGACCCCACATGATTGTGGTTGCAATGTGTAAAAGTGTGGCATGTTAAGATAGATGTGGCATCTTGTGGCAGTACATGATTGAAAGATGCAATTTACTTCTCACCAGTTGTTCTAGTTTTGTCAAGGTCTGTTTTAAATATGAAACACATAATTCACTAATTTGCATTAGAAAAAAAGCTGGAAGTATATCATTATTTTCATTAGCTGTGTATTTTCAGTAGTCATGTCACAAACAAGTTTTTAACTGTTTGTTTTTTACTTTTTCCCTATGCTAGACAGCCCTCCTGACTGGAACTCCCAGGCTCCTACCTCCTGTAATGAATATAATTATCTTGAGACAGTTTTGAAGGAATGTGCAAATTACACCCATCAGCATCCTTGCAAAAGAATACATTAAATTTGATTTCACTGCCCTGCTAGAAGACTCCTGGAAAGCAGGCAGGGGCTTGTCATTTACAGAAGAATCTGCTACACCTATCTAAAGAAATATGTGAGGGTGGGTGGGAGAGACAAGCTTATATCAAATGGTCATAAAAAAGACAGACAGGAACTCTGACAGCAGCATGTGTACACAAAAATTGTTAAATGTGCACTGAGGTTCTTAAATGGGGAATAACTAATACCAAAATTGTGATGTTAGGGGAAATTGATGAAGATGTTTTGGAGGGACATGCTAATGTCAGTTGTGGCTAGTGAAATGTGAAAGTGGTAGGGCGTAATCCCTTGTATGGAACAGCAATATTAGCAAGCAAGCCCAAGTCACTGAATGGATAGAGAAATGTACAAACTATTGTACTGAGTTCAAAGAACCACTGTTTGCTTTACCTTTGTTTCACTAACCCAGTTAGCTGCATGTATATTGCATGTACATGCAGCTATCTGTTTCAGATACCGATCTTCTTTCCCTTCACATAACACACTCACAGGACCTTCTTTCAATCGTCTACGTTACCATCATTTGGCCTTACTCTCCTTCCATCGTTTTTCTTATTCCCTTTTTACTACCCCATGATTGTATGGTAGGTTCTCATTATCCTAATGAGGCTACTGGATTCGGGGAGCAGAATCGCATGGATTGTGGGATACTGAGTACAACTCCACACCATGTGATGCCTGTCAGCCTAATCCAGGTTTTCTGGCTAACTAGCAGCGTATCATCTCCACCCAAGAGCAGGGATGATTGTGGCAACCGAGCCATGACAAAGAAGGCTCCTCAGGGGAATCGTGGTCAATCAGATCCCATCCCTTTCTCTCAGTTACATTGGTCTCACACAGGCAAAGACAACCGAGGCAGAATATAGTTCAATTAGGGTTTATTGAAATATCTGCATCTTAGACAAAAAGGCATGTATTGCAATAACTAGGATGATAAAACACAATAAAAACAATGAGCTGATGAGAAGAGTGAAACACAAAAATAGTCCTACCATACTGTCACTAGGAGTCAGATATAGTTCTCTTTCCTACACCAAGTTTGAGCACAGCATAATGAGCGCAATCCGCCCTTCAGGTTTCTCCCTGGGAAAACATCATCCGTCATGCCTTAGTGAGGAAGCCTGTAGTTTAGAAACAATCCCCATGTAGATCAGAGGTTCAGCAGTCTAAACAAGCAGCTATTACAAGGCAATCAGCAATCAGCATGCAGTTGTGGTCATCTGGCTGGAATCTCCCTCTAATATGTATAGGACAATGGAGTGTTTTTATAATAACATGGTTGATATTCTAAGAAATGGTCCCCACGTATAAGGGTGTATGTTTCTGTGATTGTTGGAGACACAGCGTACTACGTTTGCTGGAAACCCTAACTGACTGTAGCCTTGAAGAAAGCACAAAGTGAAATGAATGTCCTACTGAATGTGATGCTTTACTAGGCAAAGGAACGATTAGATAAAAGGATATAAAACAACACCACAAATGTTTTTAATGCTAGAAAAATAAACCAATGCTGAATAAAATTTAACTGGGCTAAAGTGCACAATGGCAGGCCTAGTTTGCTGAAGCTAAAATATGGATAAAATAGCTACACAACATGATTTTCACTAATTTTTCTCCTTCTGGCGGTCATGAGTTATAGTAACTTGAGATAACTCAAATTATAACAGGTGACTTTCTATGGTTTTGTACTTGTATGTATATATATGTATATATATATATATATACACATATATATATATATATATATATATATATATATATACATATATATATATATATATATATATAAATAAATTCAGCAGTTAGCTCAGGCAACTATAAATGATGAATTTCACTTGTTTTGTTTGAGTAAATGTGAGCCTAACTGTGACATCCTTGTAACCTCTGTTTTTTTCTGTGTTGGAAAGTGGATTATTGGTAAGGGCAGGTAAGTACCTTCACTTAGCAACAGGCCACTAACCTCCACTTAGGTCCAGTTATGTCTCAATAAATTAAACCAAGCTTAACCCTTGGTAGCTTGGCAACGAGCGACAAGGCTTACATTAGGAAACAAGTGTGTAAAGCATTTAAAAATCACAAAACCGTAAATAAGTAAAACACAAAACATAATAAAAATCCAACACCAATTTATAAAAATAGATTATATTTTTATCTTTAAAATGTTTAAAATCGGATGGGGGAACCAGAGATGTGAATTTTCAACAAATTAATGTTTTCTAGCTTATTGAAGCAACTAGCACTCAAAGGGTTAAAAACAGTCACACTGGACAGAGACAAAGTCCAGAATTTAGGCCACCCACGAGGTAACACTGTTATACTCTACTTTCAGAAGTGTTTCTTGATCCAGGAAAGTGGTCCACAGCACCAGCCATGGGTTCATAGGCTCTGGTTTGCCTCTTGGGGTCTGGGACTACAAATCCCACAATGGACTTCTTCAACTTATGGAGCTGCTCCAAACATCTGGATCTTCTTCCAGAGGTCATTTTTGCATCCTGGAAGTGTCCACAACTTGAGCCAAGGCTCCAGAAGCTCTGAGTTGCTCCATGGGTGTTGGGACTACAATTCCTAGAATGCACCTGTTCAGAATCCTAAAATAGCCTCTGGACTCTGGTCAGCTGGGTTCTGATTGCAGGACTTAATGAAGGGGACTCTGGCCAGCTCCTGTGTACCTGTAGCAAACAGGTAGTCCCTTCCTCATGCAGTAGAAGACAGGCAAAGTCATTTTGGGGGTGAAGCCCAAGTGTGCAGCTGCTGCAGTCCTTCAGAGTGTAGTGCCCTGGTGCAGGCCAGGGGTGCAGCAAAGCAGTTCTTCTTCTTCTTTGTCTTGCTACTTGAAGGGATCTGAGGTGTGGGTGTGGCTCTGCCATATTTATCCTTGCTCCTGGGTGGAAAGCAGGGGGGCTGGTTATCCAATCACAGGCTGGCTCCTTCCCCCTTTGATGACCACTTCCTGGGAAGTGTGGCAAAAATCAGTCCCAGGGAGAAACATTCTTGTAAAATCCAACATGTGATTTTTGGAGGTTAGATCTGGCTGAGCCCACTATCTGGTGTGGCTACAAATCCTAAACATACCCCTCTCCTGCCCTCTCCTAATCTAATCAAGAAGGGGCCTAATTGTCTGGGGTTACAGGTTGTGAGGGAGGACCTGAGCTGTTCCAAATGTCCCTCCCTGCCTTTGAAGACCAGTTTGGCTGCTCTTTCCCCATCTTGCTTCACCATCTGCTGAGGCAGATCTCCTACCATAGGCACAACCTTTGTTTTCAGCCCAGGCCACTTCACACCTCATCAAGGCAGCCTAGCCAGGCTGCCAGAGGCTGGCCAATCAGAGAAGGGCACTACAGAGCTGAAGTTGGCAACTTTTAGGTAGAATTTTAAAACTCTTTAACTGAACAATTCATTTGATACTAAACTCGAGGTATCTGGCACTTAAGTGAACTTTGTTAATTAAAATAAACTGTCCCCATTTTAGCTTAGTGAGGCCATTCACTACAGCGAGGGAAAAAGAAATGTGGCTATTTTACCTCACCAGGGCTTATAAAACATTTTTTATAAGGTCCCTGCTTATCGTTAAATGGCACCCAACCCTAGATGCACATAGGGCACACCTTAGTGGTTACATATGTAAAAAATAAGGTAGTTTAAGATTTTGGAAGTACTTTTACTTCCAAAGTCAAATTTGCATATAACTTTATTTAAAAGCAGCCAGCAAGGCAGGCCTGCCTTTAAAATGACCCTGGGCACCTCAGACTTGCACCTATGGGTTCACTACCTATGCTGGAGTTCCTAAACCTACATGCCCTATCATATACTAGGGACATATAGGTAGGTTGACATAGCCAATTATATTTAGCCTAGTTTGCATACTCATTTTACAGAGAACACAGGCCCTGGGACTGGTTAGAAGTACCCAGGTCACCATCAGAGTCAGGAAAACACCAGCAAAAAGAGAAAAATGGGGGCAAAAAGTTAGGGGGCCTCTGCAATCAGCCCTGTTTTCTCACAGTTGTTATAATCTATTTCCTAACTCTCACTATAACGTTCCTGTAACATTTCTTTTTTCAGTAAATGGAACGTTTCAGGGTGATCTGCCAATCGGGTGGTGAGAAAAAAGGGAGAGGTCAAAAAAGTTATGCTTCCTATGGTAATTCACATTGGACATGAACCGCTGGATGAAATTACACAAAATTTGGCAGGAAGTTAGCTTTAGGTATACAGATTACGCTTTCACTTCTTTGGTGTATATCCATTCAGTAGTTTATGAGATATTAAAGGGAAAACAAATTTGCATATGTAGGGCTGCAGATCCTTCGCAACAATTTTGCAGTGATTGCGGCGAATTTGCATATGTATGCAGCAACAGGAATGCTGTGATTAGCTGGTAGCAATCTGACTAGAATGTTGCGGCTGCCATGTTAGGGAATGGGACACAGTCACTGGGGCTGAAATTTGACATGAAAAGTGCCATAACGGAACAGGGTGGAGTTACCCTGACCCTAAGACTATTATACAGGAGACTATAGTGGTCCAATTCTAATCTTAAAATCATTTTTTGTCACCAGTTCCGATACTCACGAATACGTTGCGATGCTCAGCCCGTCACCCTCATGCAACATCATGATAAATTTGTGCATGCCGGCATTAGCAAAAAAACATTTACAGCCATTCATTATCTAAATCATTCACTCATAGTAGCACTCTCACACCGAATCACAGACCCTCTCAGACACTGATGCACCCACTACCAGACCTACTCAGACCAGCACACGTTTACTCACAGAACCACTCAGCTCCTCACGCACCTACTCTCACACCCAGACAGACACTCTCACACCTAGAGACACCCTATCACACCTATTCTCACACCCAGAGAGGCAAACCAATCAGCTATGCATGGTGCGGGGTTGGGTGGTTATGGGTGTTGACTACATGGCAACGGCTGAAGGCTGTATGCGGCCGTGGTTGGAATAACGTATAGTAATTAAAATTACTTCACATTAAAAAAACATGGAAATTCACTGTAAAAAACAAATGTCACATGGATGTTATAGTTAGGTTCTGAATTTACTCGTACAAATCCATGGCAATTTAGCAGCTATAGTTAGAGTTATTTTAAGCAACTATAATTACAAATTACAGCACTCATGACATCTTTGATAACATAATTGATAATGTCACTGTAAAATCTGCAGTAAAATTATTGATCAGATAATTGTGCATGGCGGGGGCATGCGTTATAGTTACCTTAGGGCGTGAGCTATAGTTACTTGAAATAAGTCTAACTATAACTGATGAATTTCAATGGTTTGGTAGCAGTAAATTCAGAACCTAGCTATAATGTCCCTGTGAGCTTTGTTTTTTCAGGGTCAGAAATGTAACAAAATACTATAATTAAGGATTATAAAGGAGCCTAAGGCATTTTGAAATGGTGTTTTTTTACCAAGAACACCAAAGCCGCAGGTGCCAGAAGACAGCGAGTGATGGTGGTCTTCCGCCCACCAGATCACGAGTACTGAAGGATTTCCACCACATTTTGGGGGGAAATCCTCCGGTAGTCATGCTGGCAGTCGGAGGCGCATGGGCGGCTCCACCACTGGCTTGCCCTGCCACAAGAACTCCAACAGCCATATTACGAGCAGTAATACAGCTTTGCGGTGTCCTGATGGTGGTACGGTGCCAGTGGTGGCAGCGCTCATTCCCGATCCCTGCCAGCTGATCTCCTTGCCAGACAAGGTAAGTCGATAGTCCGACAGGGAAGGTGGGTGGGATGGTGTGGGGTGTTGTGTGTGCATGTGTGAGTGGGTGTTGACTGCGTGTGTAAATGTAAGTGTGTGTGTATGCTTGTGTGTATGCGTGTGTATATGAATGTATTGAATGCGTGTGTTTATGCATGTGTATGAGTGTATTGAATGCATGTGTGTATGTGTGTGTGAATATATGTGTGTGTATGCATGGTTGAATGCGAGTATGAATGTTGAGGTGAGTGCATGTATGGATGCTTGTGAGTGTATGCATGTATGGATGCATTTATGCATATATGGATGCTTGTGAGCGAATGCGTGTATGTCAGTGTAGGTATATGAGTGTATGTGAGGTTTGAATGAGTGTATGTGGTGTGTGTGTGGGAGTCTGTGTGTGTACATGTGGAGGGTGGAGGGTGCAGCACTAGAAGGGGGTGGGGGAGGGGCGCTGTTCTGGTAGGGGGTGAAGGGTTCTGGTATCGGGGTGGGGGCATTGGGCTTGCTGGGGAGAGGGAGTCATTTGTCGGTGACAGGAAAGAAATTTCCTGTCACCTATAGCATTTCCATCAGGGTTTTCGTGGCAGTGCTACTGCCATGTAAACACTGGTGGAAAGCCGGCATCAAATACTGCCAGTGGTCTTCTATGGACTGCCTCGTCGGAGATGCTGATCTCTGGCCCGGAGGGTCCAACCACCCTGGCAGTACAGGCGGGGATGTGGAAGGTTGGCAGAGCCCACCCCCCAGAATCATTATGTGGCAGTCTTCACCTCCAGTCTGTTGATGGTGAAACCGCCACCGTGGCCCTGGCAGTCAGTAGACCACCAGGGTCATAATGAGGACCTAATGTCTTCTTACAAACATACAAGTTGGTATCTGCTCCGAGGGAAGGAAGTCCAACTAATCCACCCAAGAGCTTCATCCACATGTTCAGTAAACAAACAACAATAGATTTTGGGGGTCTTTACGACCCCGGCAGTCAACGATAATATGGCAGTAAGTACTGCCAACAGGCTGGTGGTACTTACAGCCATATTTTGAAATTGGCGGGTTGGCTGAAGCCAACCCACCAATGTACCACTCCGACCGCGACGGCAGTACCAGCCGCTGGTATGGAGATATCCATCTCCAGCCCGGCGGCCATCACTATTCCGCCTGCAGGATTATGACCCCACCTACCGCCATGGTTTCTGTGGCTTTCTGTCACTGATAGGGGTCTCCCCCCACCAGTTAGCCCCCCAGCCCCCCTACCTGTCCAAAGCCACCCCCTACATTCATGTCCCTTCACTCACACGCACAGGCATACACACACCCATTCCCACATGCATCCACACATGCATACATCCATTCACACACACATATCCTCACACACTTTCATACATACACGCAGACACACAATCACATAACACAACATCCACACACTCACACCTGCATCCACACACACACAAACATTCACACACACACAACACCCCCCAACCCTCTCCCCTTTCAGAGACCCTACTTACCTGTATTTAGGGGGTTCTTTGGCAGGAGACGGGACGGGGTGCTGCTGCCACCAGCAGCGCCCACCAGCAGAACACTGCCAGGCCGTATTATTGGTCATAATATGGCTGGAGGCGGTCTACTGGCGTGGCACTGCTGGTGGCAGCAGCGCTACCTTACCACCATCTGCCGGCATGGCCACAGCCGGATTTCCTCCATTCTTGTGGTGGAAATCCAGCTGTGGTCATAAGATGGCGGATGGCTGGTAGCCGGGACGACAGTCTATTGGCGGCCGTCACCACGGCGGTAGGCCGTTTTTACCGCCAGTCTCAAAATGAGGGCCTATATATTTTTGAGCCCAGGTTTGAGCTCAGTTACCTCCGAGTACAAAGTGCACCATTTGGGCGTAAGTGATCATGCAGCCTTATGGTTGCAATTGACCATATCAGGGGGAAATCACAAATGAATACCAGAAATCAGTAACTCGTCAGGCGAAGAATTATATAAACTACCCCATAGGATAAAATGGTCACCAGTTTCAGCAATCAGGTTTGAGGGTTGGAAATGCCAATGGGATGGCTGGCCAATTTTAACTCAAAGTTTAGAAGCCCTCAAGGGCTGGCCATCAGTTCTTTTGGAACTGCACACCCTCCTAAAAGAAATAGTCAGAGATAAGCTGTCAAGAGGATAAGTCTTATCCTGGGTCCAATATCAGAGATCAAAAAAGAGCGCTCAGAAACTCGAGGTCCCAAACAAAAAAAAAGAATCATTGGTGGTAAAAGGTACCCAAGAAGTATCAAAGATGTTGAAACATATCAGGAAGGATTGGGCCCCTAACCTGAACAGATTACCAGGTACTCTATTTAGAGAAGATCCAAATTTCTGGGCAACAGTTCTCTCACCACTGTATGCAAAGTGATGGCTATATAAAGATGTCCTGGATTCTTAGAGAGGATTACTACTTCAGTCAATCCTTAAGAAAGGGTTCAATGCTGACCCAAAAAATAATAGGCTACTTGCCTTTTTAGACATTGAGGGAAAACCCTATGCTAGCATGGTTCAGCAGGATCTCACTAAATGGGCATCTGATGAGGGTGTACTTCCATTTTACCAAACAATTTTCAAGAAGGCAGTTCAACCGTGGACAACATAGTGGCCCTCTCTTATAATGCCCAACAAGCAGTCACTAAGCACAAGCTGTCAGTCTTTGCTCGCTTTGTTGACTACTCTTCAGTTTTTAATGGTGTCGCTCGCAACACTCTCTAGCAGAAGCGTGCAAAGTGGAATATCCCCCCAAAGTTACAAGGGGCAATAATGTCACTTTACACAGGGACATGGGTCCAAGTCAGACTGTCTGGTGATGCAGCAACTGCTAAAACTGAAATAGAAAAAGGGCTCAAGTCGGCTGTGTGCTTGTGCCAACCTTGTTTAATTTATATACAGCCAATTTGGGCCATGCTTTGGTAGATGAACATTTAGTCACCTCAAAGATCGGAGAGAACAAAAAATTGCCCTTATGCAGTACTCGGACGATCTTGTTTTATTAGACCATACTAGGGTTGGTCTCCAGAGGGCCTTGAATGCATCAAACAACTATAATATAAAAAACAATCTAATCGTCAACCAAAGTAAAACCAAAATAATGATCTTCAGTCACTATCCAAAAACAAGGGCCAGGAAATGGTGCCTGGGGGCTCAAAAACTTGACTGTGCTCAGAGTTACAACTACCTGGGGGCTTGGTTGAGTGAAATTGGAACACCGATGGAACATCTGCAAAGAATGAAGAACAAAGAGAAAACAATCTTACATTTTCTGTGCAAATTAAATAGTTTGCTTGATAGTCCAACGGTCAAAGCCATCAGGAGGATTATTACAGCAAAGTTAATGCCAGCATCAACTACGCAAACATTTCCGCGTAAGCTAGCACACAAAGTTGATAAACTTCAATGCCTGTGCTATACAATAGTCCTCCAACTGCCATTTTATCCTGGGAATACTTTAATCAGAGTCAAATTTGACGTAGTTTGTCAAAAGCTTGTGCATTTAGACGTATTGGTGCAATACTTCTACAGGACAGCTTTTGCCCCCAAGAACTCAATAAAGAAGGTCTTAAACACATATTTTACAACTAAAGGCAACCTGTGGTAGAAGTACTTACAACTAGCAGGGGAGAAGCTCAATTTAGCTGGAGAGAATTAGGCTCATTGCCCTAACAGCTTGTCTGCAATTATGGCCGCAATCAAAAGACAGATCTGCCTCTGCTCATGAGACCAGACCTAAGGACCCTTCAGAAACGGGCAGTGCAAGCTCCTTGATCTTACCCGAATTGCATGCATTTGAAACAAGCCCTGGGAATACGTTGTCTAAAGATTATATTGTGGGCAAGCCTGGTGTTTCTCCCACTAAGGGTGTTGAAGGGCAAATGGAAATCACTCAGGAACATCATTTATTATAGGGGTGCAGCTATAAAAAGGAAACGCCAATCCATCTTCTATGCTGCTGTCCAGCTTTATATAGTACACGTTGCAAATTCTTGAGGCCAATTTTTCTTAACAACACGGGGTACAAACCGTCACTGATGCTCAAATCCTCCTGTTTGAACTAGACAATGTGCCAGTGATGGCGAAGTTTGGCAAATCCATGCACCTGACAAGGTCTCTGTTAAAGAAGAAATTGGCACCAACGGCACTGGCCTACATTTTAATGCATTAGCTGCTCCTTGAGCAAGAGACAATACATTTTAAGCAAACTAAATAGAGATTTGCACTCGCTAAATTGTTTTTTCTTACATTTTAACCTTATTTGTTTTTAACTTTGGTGTGTCCACCGTGTTATTAATCGTAGCATTGATTTGCACATTTTATTTATAATCGTTTTAAGGTGGTCATTATGAACATGGCGGGAAACACCGTCGGCCGCCGTGGCGAAGGTAAACAGAAGACCAACATTGGTGGTGAACAGAAACCCACCATATAAAGATGCCAAAAACAGAATCCGCCAAAATGTTTGCTACCACCAGCCACCGCCAGGGCCTTGTTGGTGGAAAGGCTGAACATCCCACCCAGGCATCGCCAAGCAGACAAATCCCCTGCCCTCCAAATAATGATGCACAAATAACCGCAGCGGTTAGTGGATGTCGAATGACCATTGGCGGTCCAGACCGCCACGGCCAACAATGGGACCCAACAGCAAGAAATGCACACAGTGGCAAGTTTGAAACCCACACACCTGACACACATCCACAGCACTATAAAACACTCACAGACACACCCCACAATCCTTTGCATCAGCAATAGGATAACCCAGACTGACAACACAACACACAGACACTGAACGCAACATCACACAACTCACACACCCGATTACACAACAGCACCCTCACGAATATCCACACAACACACCACCCACAACACATATCATGGCACCCCCTAAGCACCCACACTTCACAGAAAGGAAGCTAAGAACAATGGTGGATGAGATACTCAAGGTCGAGCCACAAATCTTTGGGGCACAGGTCCAGCACACACCCATTGCCAGGAAGATGGAGTTGTGGCAGACTATAGTGAACAAGGTCAATGCAGTGGGAAACAATCCACGCACAAGTGGCGACATCCGCAATAGATGGAACGACCTGCGCGGGAAGGGGAGGTCCATGGCATCCAGGCACCACAATGTGGTACAGAAGACTGGGGAGGACCCCCATCCACACCCCCCAAATACACCAACTGGGAGGAAAAGGTACTGGCAATCCTGCACCCTTAGGGCCTCACTGGACTCACTGTAGGAATGTACTCGGGTAAGTCATCTACAACTATCCCATATCCACCACACATGTAATGCATGCACCACCCGCCCCTCAACCACTACAAGACCACACCCCACCCTGGCTTCAATCACCACATCCAGGCACCTTGCATGCCCACAAACCCACCAAAGGGCCCACATCCCTCCCCCTGTGCACAGCCACCAACCTCAGCAAGTTATCACAATGGCACTACACCACCCACAATGCACCACCACATCCCATGCAAAATGCAATGGCAACCCCACAAAAGGTCCCTGCATGCCCCAAAAGGGTAAACAAGTGCACAAAATAGGCCAGAGCTGTGCATCCTCATCTGAGTTAGTAAATGTAATATACATGTTAATTCCCCCCACAGGCACCACCACCCATGCCACCCTGACGGAAAGGCCAAAGAGTGCCAGCACCCCACATGGAGACAGAGGCACCACTCAGGACACTGGAGAGGGAAGTGTGGACAGTGAGGAGGAAAACCCTGGCCCGTCACACAGTCCTCGACTGTCACCCTCCAGCAGCCCCACCCTGGACACCACTGACACCCCTGCCACCCAGCCACCAACATCAGCACATGCCAAACGACCCCACACCAGTGTATCCAGGCCACAGACTGATGGAGCACAAGTACAGAGGCCAGAGTCTCCACCTACCAACAGGCAGGATGACAACGGCCCCAGTACAAGTGGTACCGCCAGACCTGTGCAGGAGACACAGGCACAGGGGTCTAGGCCCAGTGGGAGGGTATCAGTGGCCCAGGGGGTAGGCCAAACAATGGATGCTGCAGCCCAGGAGGTGATCTCTGAGGTCCTTGGAGCATACCACCATACACAAGACAGGATGGGCCAGATCCTGGCCACCCCGGAGCAGAGTCAAAGGCTGTAGATAGCCCAACATCAACAGACCATGCAGCAGTGGAAACAACTCAATGCCACCATGGCCACTATTGCAAGGGTGCTGCAGCACCACCACCCAACCCAGCCTGAGACCCCCACAAACCAGGAAGCACCTACCACTGCCCAGGACACAGACCAGCCATCAACCTCAGCAGCACCAACTGGACAAGTGTCACTCGCAAATGACACACAGGAGAGCACCCCTACCTGTGCAGCCCAGCACCAGACACTCAAACGGTCCATCAGTACGAGATAAGGAACACCTGCCAAGACCAAGGCACTCTCAAAGAAGTGACTTTGACATGAATTGTCTCCCAAGTGTGCCACGGTGCCACCATCCTCACCGGCCAATAGCAACTCAACAACTTGCAAGCTACAGATGGACCTGTACCCACTGCCACCAATTGCTGAGCCCACGTACCCAGTATGGACATCCACCATTAGCCCACTTCCCAACACGGTAATGCACACCAATGCATTCCTGACACCAAAGAAACACATGTACACCAATTCCTATGTTCCCTGTCATCATGTTGCATCAATTGTAAGTATGAATGCATTTGGTAGTAAATTCCATTATCAGACCATTATTGCAGGAATGGCACATCACACACAACATTGTGTGGAGTAAACAGAAATATACCCCATGTTGGTTATCATGGCACATGGCACCTTAAATTCATGTAACAGTGTCAAAGACTACAGACCCCACAGCCCCATAGTGAATTAGTCAGACTGACATTATGTAGTGCAGAACACATCATCAGTGAACAGTACCTCATAGTCACTGGAAGTATAGTTGGATCAGTTGGTTCCTGGAGTGGACATCTTCCCCCCTTCATCCTCACCATCACTCTCATCCCCTCTCAGAGGAAGCAGGTCTGGATATACAGCACCCACCTCCTCCAGTATGAGGATAGATTTCCTCACAGCCACGTTGTGCAGCATGCAGCAGTCCACCACTATTCTACACACCTACTCAGGGTCATAGCACAGGGATCCCCCAGAGAGATGGAGGCAATAGAATCTAGCCTTCAGGAGACCTATAGTGCTCTCTATCACCCTCCTAGTACGTCCATGGGCCTCATTGTAATTCCTATCTGCATCTGTCCTGGGATTCCTCACTGGTGTCAGGAGATAATGCATGTCGGGGTAGCCGCAATCACCTGCAAAAGTAGGCAAAGCAGGACTGTAACAAACTGCCATCAGTTGCAGACAGCCTGGCTGTCAGCTATGTACAGAAACAGTGTCAAACACACTCACCTATGAGCCATTCTCTGTCCCCTTGTAGTTGATCCATCCTGTGTGGTACACTGCTGTTCCTCAGGACAAACGTATCATGGACTGATCCAGGAAACATGGCATTCACATGTGAAATGTACTGGTCTGCAGTACACACCAATTGTATGTTCATTGAGTGGAAGTTCTTCCTGTTTCTTTACACCTGTTCATTTACTCTGGGGGGGATGAGAGCTATGTGGGTGCCATCAATGGCACCTATCACATGGGGAATGTTAGCAAAGAAATACAAGTCTGACTTGATGGCAGGGAGTTCAGGCCTTTAGGAAAACTTCACATTTGTCTGCAGGTGTAGTACAAAAGCATCCAGGAATTTGGACAGGATAAGGCTAAACATTGGCTGTGAGAACCCTGCACCCATTCCCACTGTCACCTGAAATGATCCTGTGGCCAGGAAATTAAGTACAGAGAGCACTTGCACTTCAGTGGGGATGGCATGCTGATTCCGATTTGCCGGTCTCAGTACAGGATCCAGTAATGCACAAAGCTCATGAATGGTAGCACAAGTGAGTCTGTAGTTGATAATGATGTGATGTTCCACCATGATCTCCAAAACAACAAGAGGTCTGTACACAGATGTGGCCCTCCCTCGCCACATGGGTCTGTACCTAGGAGGAGTAGAGAACACATTTGAGTGACACACATACATTTGCCCAACCTGTTGTGTGTTAAACTCTTCTGTACGACATGTAAGTTACACACAAGCATTGTAGGATGTACAACTGGAGTGACATGTTTGAACTGTTACGTCTGGACTGTTGTGGGCAGAAAATAGTCATGTGGTCATGCGACTGAGGGCTGGTGTCCATAGGGCCTGCAGGGGGCCCATGACCAGGAAATATCTGCGTAGTACAGGCAAAATTGTAGCCCCCTGCCATCCTGACATGTATCAGTGGAAATGACCTAATTCCGCTGGTGGGTGTTGTTATGGCGTAATGCGGTGTTCACCGCCATGCACCCATTCATTGATTAACATGGTTGTCATCATGATCACCGCTGGCGGTGACGATGCACATCGCCGCGGAGCGTACACCATTTCGTCAGCCCCAGTTTCCCTTGACTCCCAGATTCCATGCATGGAAGTAATCCACTGAGTGTGCTGCTGTGTCCTGACTCTGGTTACTCAAATGGCTCAAGTCACAGGGGAAAGGGTGCCGGCCTTCACCATGGAGGAGCTGGAGAAGCTGGTGAACAGCATCCTACCCCTGTATGCCAAGTTATATGGGCAACCAGAGGTGCAGGTGAGTAGGCGGATTACGTGCATGGATGTGTGTGATGGTGGAGGATGCCTGTATGCATGATGCATGTGTGCGCAATTTGTAACTGCACAGGCATTGAATGTTTGGCAAGTACCGTGAGCGAGGTGGTGAAATGATGTTGTGAAGTGTCCGTCCCTTAGGGGACATCTGTATCAAATGAGCATTGTCTGACCTCTGTGTTACTTTTCTGTGTATCCCCTACAGGTCAGCGCCCATCAAAAGAGGGGAGTTGTGAACCCCGGGGGTCTACAACCAGCGGTGCACCCACTGCAGTAAGCGGTGGGAAGGCCTGT
Organism: Pleurodeles waltl; assembly: GCF_031143425.1. NCBI lineage: Eukaryota > Metazoa > Chordata > Amphibia > Caudata > Salamandridae > Pleurodeles > Pleurodeles waltl. The sequence goes on along the minus strand of NC_090438.1, from coordinate 416,350,126 downwards.
GGCGCTGGGTCAGGAAGAACTGTGAGGCCCAACTAGGGAAGTCCTCCCAACAAGGAAGGGGTGCCCATCGGGCCCTGACCCCCCTAATGCGCCATATTCTGGTGGTGGCATATCCTGACTTGGATGGGCGCTTGAAGGCTGCACAGCAGACACAAGGGGGTGAGTACCAAGACCATTTCATGCCTCCTTGATGGATGTCTGAGGGTGCTGTAGTATGTATGCTGTCTAGTGGCAGGGACTCTGACTGGTGACTTATAGTAATACAGCCCCCATGGGCATTGAGATGATTAGGGGCAGGTCTGCAGTTCCTCAGGTCCTTCTGTCACGTGGGAGATGGTCGTATGCTAGGGTTGTGGCCACTAGTCAGGGGCATAGGCATGACTATAGCTGTAGGTGCTGTGTGTTGGTGTATTTGCTGGGTGGGAGTATGAGTGAACCAAATAAATACATTCATTCAGGTGCTAACATATATCCCTCCTGTTTTGTCCCCCACCCTTGTACTCTTGTGTTGTCTGTGTATATCAGCACCATCTGGCGAGAAAGCAGTGGCACCGGCGAGAGGGGATGCAGCGGCCCGCGGTTCCAAGGAGGCAGAGTTGACCGACGCCAAGGGGACCAGTGGGTTGGAGGGCAAGGGAGTACCACCGGGGAGACTACTACCACTGGTGGTAGTGACTCTGATATCTCCTCCGATGGGAGCTCCCTGGTGGTGGCGGACCCTAGTGGGCCCACCCATTCTTTGCCATCTTCTGACACCCCTATACCATCACTGCCCTCCCAGTTGCTCCTCACTCAGTTGCCCGTGCCCCCTCACGCAGAAGGGTGGTCGTCTTCTTCGCCCCAGGCACCTCATCCCCTGCGCCAGTCAACCTTGCTGCCCTCACTGAGGAGGCTATTGACCTCCTGAGGACCATCTCTGTAGGGCAGACAACCATCGTGAATGCCATCCAGGAGCTAGCATCCCAGATGCAGCAGTACAGTGCATACCTGGAAGGCATTCACAGTGCCATGTCTAGCCTACAGAGATCTTTTTAGGTTCTGGCCTCCTCTTTGACAGCAGCCAGTGTCTCTGGCTTTTCCGTCCCCCCTCCCTGCACCTCTATCCCTTCCAGCACCCCACTCCCTTCACCCATCCCAAGCACACGTTCAGACAGCCATGCACACACCTTAACACACATAAAACATACAGAGAAACACAAGCACCACACTTCCTACTACAGGCATACACACAGTGAACATACAAAGGCACACACAACAACATTCACTTCCCCCAGTGTGTCCACCTCTCCCGACTCCCTGTCTGTCACCTCTACATGCACACTCACAAGTACTGTACCCTCAGTCACTGTTGCTGGCCCCATTCTTGCAGTCACCACAACATCGGACCTCCAGTCAAGCACCCCAGACACCACACCTGCACTCACCAAAACGACTTTTAGTGACACTTGCAGCACACTCACTAGACTTGCAGACACCCAGACAACATCCATTTACACTGGTAGCCTGTCTTGTCCCACTGTATCTACCCCTCTTCCTCCCAAGACACTCAAACGTTCCCAGACACCCACCCAAACCACATCCACCACACCTCAGCATACTGTACAGGCACCTGCATCCACGTTACGCACAACTGCACCCTCTACCTCCACTCCCATCCTTTCCTCCATGTCCACCCCGACTGCCCCTAAAAATCTTTTCCTGTCTAGTGTTGACCTTTTTGAACCCACTGGCCCACCCCATCTCATCCCTAAAAGTGCACACCTCCTTGCCCTGTCCAATCCTTCCACGTCCAAGTCCGCCCCTCTCTGCCCTTCCCATACCCATGCCCCTTCCCCAGTGAGCAAGAAGCCCCGTGCTGTCCCTGGTCCATTTGCCACCCCCGGTCCAAGCCCGCTCCCCCACCTTCCAAGGCTAAACCCAAATCCCCTCCAACTCCCAAACGTAATCCCAAGCCCCCCACCCAGTCATAAGTCCCCACCCCCGCCACCCCATGCCCCTGCTCCCTGAGGTGTCTGGCTGCCCCACTGATATCCCTTTATGGTGGAGTATCATGTGCACATGTGGGAGTCAAGTTCAGGCCATTTGGGCCCTTCAGCCTTTTTGTGTTGGACTGGCCAAAGGCCTTATTTGTAATAAAGTTTGTGTGTCCAGTGTTGTTGATGGCACACTCTGGATACGTGGTTCATCATTTCATTGTGGGGGGTGTTGTGCACATGTGTGTACTTTGGGCAGGTTGTCTTGGTCTTATGTCGGGTAAGTACCTCTTGCTCAGGTGTGCATGGCTTGTGATGTTGTGAGGGGTTGGGTGTGCGTTGCTGGGTGGGTGGAGTGGGTGTGTATGTAACTGTGCCTTTTCTTCCCTTGTTTAGAAGGTTGCGGTACTTACAGTCGCCATCTTCGTCGTGGAGGTATATGGCAAGGAGCAGGACTGGCATGATTTCTAACTCTCTCTCCATGTCTGCTTCGGGGTATTGTGTGTGCCTCCGGTGAGTGTTTCCTTTTATTTGGTTCATTTCCACCAGTCTTTGTGTGGCAGTGGTTCCTGCCCCGGAACTGACGGTAGTCTTCTGCTTTATTATTTTTTGGGCAGGTGAGGCCTTTCCGTCAGCTTTTGGGCAGCCTTTTCCATCGATATTGGCACTCCTCTGGGTGGTGAGTGGTTTGCAGGCTGCCTGTTTTTCATGTGCTTCATTATTTGGCGGTCCAGACCGCCAGCCTGTTGGGGGTAGTTTCCGCCACCACCGGTGGTGCGGTCTTTCCCGCCATGTTCATAATGACCACTTAAATTTCAAACACAGAAATTTACCAGTTATTTTTAGAAGCTCTAACAATTTTTTTTTTTTTTTTAGATAATAACAAGTTTATTAGTTAATTAAAACCATAAAACTTTTCCTTCCACGTAAACAATAACAGAACAATTTTAGTTCAAAAAGACAATTACAGTTCTTTGGCTTAGGGTGAAATGGTAAGTAAAATTTCCTTCCACATAATTTTTTTTAGAAAAGACATACTAGTGCTATAAGGTATTGATAATAGGGCAACAGAATAATCTTATTGAAGGTAAGAAAAAATACAGCGCAAAATAAAATCTTGTGATTAAAATGAAATGATATATGAAGTTTTCCTTCCACAAAGAAATATAAACAGTAACCCAATGAGGTATTGGTAAAAATAGTGCAAAGTGGGAAGAGACCTTCTATCGATTTTATTTACCCCTACTTAAGTCTGGTTTTTGGTACCAGACTTTATTATGACATAAGCTAAACAACCCAATGGACTACCTAGGAGCCTTCCCTTCTTTAAGATGTTCAATGAGGGTTATAGGGATTTCGCTATCGTTTCAGCCCTCCCTCTGAGTTGGTTATTTCGAGAGGCTGTGGTTTTTAGAGTGAAAATTTCCAAAAATTGAACCAGCCTAATGTTCAATATTGTATTTCGAGGCTTAAAGAAGCTCTAACTATAACTTGTGCCCCTGCCATGCACTGCTTATGACCTCACATATGACATCACTGATGTCATGTTCAAGGACATCATTTATGAGATCACTGATGACATGACATCGGAGAAGGCATCATTGATGACATCATCCAACAAGTATTAGTTGTTTTATAGTGCATATAGTGGGGGCAACTACCATATTACTTTACTATCTAATTGTGTACAGCCTATGTAAAGCTAATCAGTATAACTGTTTACAAAACACATGGGTTACTAATGCATCATAGGTGAGTAGAGGTATTGAACACATTATAAATCTTTGTATTGAAGAGTAACTCTTTGTGTGGGTGACAGTTGACTTTTGTTCATTATGTTCCACACATGTTTTTTGGTTCTTCAGAAAAGGTTTCCTGCACGCAAAGATTCTGCATACTATATATTAACTACTATAAGAAGCCTTGAGCTATTAGACAGAATTATCTGAGTTTGACAATTTCTACTTAACGTGAAAGACTGTGTGCACCAGGTACAAACCTACGTACGTATCCTTGTTTTGTTTCAGAAGACGGGCTATCTTTAGCACCTTCAGTACTTGTTATCTAAAATGAATAGTAACTCTTTGGACAAGTTTTGCATAGAGTGTACACTGTGCTTAGTATATACTTTTTAAATACTGTGGTGTATTTCTCATGTGAGTTTCACTGGCTGCAAACAATGTGATACTGAGTACATACTATTCACTTTTCTACTCATCTGGACTTCAGTTTTTGCTGCAGGTTCAGTGACTGTCAGGGGTTTGATAGAGGTAAAGTGTTTGTAGTAGGGCATTACTTATTGTAAAGTGGATTATTGGTAAGGGTAGGTAAGTATCTAATCTTAGCAATAGGCCAAAAACCCCATTAGTTCCAGTCAAGGTCTCAATAAATTAATCCTGGCTCAACCTTTGGCAGATTGGCAACAAGCAGTTAGGCTCAACTTAGGAGACAGCTGTGTAAAGCATTTAAAATCAGCAAAACAGTAAATAAGTGAAACACAAAACAATAAAAATCCAAAACAAATTTATAAAAATATATTTTTTTTTTTATCTTTACAATAACACCAAAACAACAAAAATCCAAGAAATGGAACCAGAGATATGATTTTTTTGAAGAATAAATGTTTCTAGTGCCTAGAAATCAAAAGTGCCACTCTGGACATCTTGCAGCACTCAACCGGGGCAAAGTCAAAAGTTGAAGCTGACTGCAATGGAATCAACTACACTGAGAGGGAGGCCTCAGTTAAAGCTTTACCTTCACACTTAGTTGTTTTCATGAAGATTTCACCTTGACCGGGACAAAGTCACAAGTTGAGGCAGGCCTCAATGGAGCCCTCTTCAGATACATTGCGCAGGAGGCCTTGTTCAAGTTTTGTACATTCACTCTTAGAAACATTTTCGGGATGGAATTCTTTGTCTCGGACTAAGTCAAAAGTTGAAGCTAAACTTGCCTCCTCAGACACACTGCCAGGAGGCCTCTGTCAAACTTTCACCTTTAGACTTAGAAACATTTCTGGAGCTTTTCTTCCCAATCGTCGGATGACCCTCCTCAGCAAGCCAATTTTGATGCAATGTTGTCAGATCACCTTTCCACAAGCCCCCAGTCAAATCCTGGAAGTCTGGGGCTCTGGACCTTTTCAGCAGGACGAACCTGCAAGTCAAGCCAGGTAGTTGTCGACACTGGCCAGCTTGACTCACAACATCAGGTTGGTGCACTTATTGAGGTTTTTTCCAACATTGCTCCAGAAGCACGTTTAAGGTCCTTCAGGTGTCCACAACTCACCCTGAGGTTCCAGAAGCTCTGAGTGCCTCCTCAGGGGTTAGGACTTCAACTCCCAGAATGCACCTAGTCCACATCTTTAAATGACCACTGGCCACTGGTCAGCTGGGCTATTTTGAGCAATTTTGCAGGACTTGATGCAGGGGACTCTAGTCAGCTCCATTTACCTGTAGCTTACAGGGAGTCCCTTCTTGAAGTTGTATAAGTAGGGCAAAGTCCTTTTGTTGGTGAAGACCAAAGTGTGTAGCAGGTGCAGCCCTTCTGAGTGCAGTGTCCAGGTGTAGACCAGGGGTCCAGTAGGGCAGTCCTTCTTCTTCTTGTCTTGTTCCTGTAGGGATCTGAAGTGTGGGGGGTAGCTCTGCCTTATTTATCATTGCTCCTGGGGTGACAAGAAGGGGGGTGCTCCTGTTCAATCACATGGAGGCCACCACCCTCTTGAGTGACCCTTTCCTGGGAAGTGTGGCAAAAAACTATCCGAGGGAGCAACATTCCTCCAAAATTGCAAAAATTCATTCTTATAGTATAGATCTGGCTGAGTCCACCCACTGGTGTGGCTAAGTTTCCCTTAAAACACTCCTTTACAGCTCTCTCTCAATCTAATCAGAGGTCACCTGGCTGTCTAGGGCTAGAGGAAATGTGGGCGGTCCAGCTGATATCCCAAATGTCCTTCCCTCCTTTGAAATCTAGTTTGGCTGCTCTTCCCCCATACTGTTCTACCGACTGCTGGGGCACATGTTCTGCCACCAGATGATTCCTTTGTTTCAGCCCAGACCAATTCTCACCTCATGAAGGCAACCTGGCTCAGGCTGCCAGAGTCTGACAAATCAGAGAAGTGAACTACAGGGCTGAAGTTGGTATCTTTGACCAAGAGTTCTAAAATGATTTATCTGTTCAAGCTATATTAAATCCAACAGTGTCAAGTTGGATTTATTATAGCTTTTAATATAATACTAAACTTGCTATATTTAGCTCCTTCCTATGGAAAATAAGACGTCATTATTTTAAAATTAAATTAATACTATCATTGTTAGCCTATGAAGCCAAATCACTACAATGGGGAAAAACAAATGTGGCTATTTGTCCCTCATCAAGGCTTATAAAACAACTTGTATAAAGTCCCTGCTTATGTTACACTGCACCCAAACCTGGGGGCACTTAGGGCATACCTTGGGGTGACATATTTTTAAAATTAAGGTAGTTTAGGACTTTGGAAGAACTTTTAATTCCAAAGTTGAATTTGGGGTTAACCTTAACTTAAAAGCAGGCAGCAAGGCAGACTCGCTTTTCATATAACACTGGGCACCCCAGCAGTGCACCTCTGGGTGTACTATCTATTCTGGTGTCCCTAAACCTACATGCCCCACCATATGATAGGGACTTATAGGTAGGTACAGCCAATTATATTTTGCCTAGTTTGCATATTCCATTTTACACAGAGCACTTGCCCTGGGACTGGTTAGCAGTGTCCAGGACACAGTCAGAGTCAGTAACCACCAGTATCAGTCAAAAGGTTTGGGGGTGACCAGAGCAAAAAGAAGGTCTTTCCTACACTTCCCATCCCAGATGAAAGGTGATGGATACTAATCTACATCCTGGTATTCCTCATCAGATAAGTGGAAAAACCTGGAAAGGCCATCTGCATTGGCAGTTCCAGATCAATGCTCCACTGTAAAGGAAAGTGACAACCTCAACAGTTTTGGTGTCTCCCCCCTCATCTGCATGGGCTATCTGAGAAGTCTGTAATCAGTTTGAACATGGACGTGAGTCCCAAACAGGTATGCCCTCAACTTCTTCAGGGACCAGGCCACTGCATAGGCCTACCTCTCTATGCTCTCTGGGGAGTAGTTCTCTGTTGATGAAGACAACTGGCTGATCCTGGCCGTCCCTATTCAAAAGACTGTGCCAACACTGCCCCGATTCCAGTCTATGAAGCATCTGTTTGCACTGTAAATTCTTTATTGTAGTCAGGGGCCAATAGCACTGGTGCTGCACACATAGACCCCTTCAGAGTGTCTATGTGTGCCTTCTGACACTCTGAGATCCAAATTACTTTCTTGGGCTGTTTCTTGTAGGAGAGGTCTGTCAGAGGGGCTATAATGGTGGACAAACCTCCTGTAATACCCAGTCAGACCAAGAAAGGCTCTGATCCGAGCCTGGGTCTTAGGAGCATCCCAATCCAGGGGGTTTGGATTTTGTGCTGGAAAAGCTGTACAAGGTCTCCACTTACAAGGTGAGCCAGGTACACCATTGCTTCCTGCAATATCTGGCATTTGCTTTTCTTGATAGTCAGGTCTGCCTGGAGCAGGGCCTAGAGCAATTACCTCAGGTAGACCAGCTGATCCTCTCAGGTAGAACTGAATACAGCTATATCAATCAGATAAGCTACACTAAAAGATTCCAACCTAGACAAGTCTTTGTACATCAACCTTTGGAAGGTGGCAGGAACAGTTTTCAAACCAAAGGGCATCCCTTTAAATTAAAAGTGGCCCTCTGGGGTTGAAAATTGCTGACATCTCCTTAGCTCCTGGACTCAGGGCAATCTGCCGGTATCTTGAGGTCAGATCAAATGTGCCCAAGAACTTAGCAGCTCCCAACCGCTCAAAAGCTCATCAGCTCTAGGCATGGGGTGAGCATCAGACTCAGTAACTGCAGTCAAATCTCTATAGTCTACACAGAATCTTAACTCCTTTTTCTCACCTTGGGGATTAGGTTTGGGTACCAGCACCACTGGACTGGCCCAAGGACTATCAGAGGGTTCAAATACCCTTAACTCCAACATCTTAGTTGCATCAGCTTTGATGTTGACTCTGACCTGGCCTGACAACCTGTACAACTTATTTTTAACAGCTAAGCTGCTACTAGTGTCAATGTAATAGACACACAGAGTGGTGTGTCTAGGGGTCAGGGAGAATAGCACAGCTAACTGCTATAACATTTGTCCGTACTTCTTTTGCTGCTGTGCTGTCAGTTTGGGGGAGAGTACTACTTCCTCCACTGTGCCATCTTGTGCATTGGGAGAGAGGAGTTCTGGCCGAGGTTCACTCTCCTACTCTTTTACCTCACCTGTGACCATAAGCATGGACATGCCTGTCCTGTCTTGGTGGGTTTTAAGTCTGATGACATGCAGGACCCATTGGGTAGGGACCAGTCCACTTGGCCTGAAGGGTCCTAGGACCCAGAGGCTCCAAAACTCACATCAACTTACCTGGATGGTACTCAGGCACAATAGCCTTCTGGTCATGCCAGTGCTTCATGAGCTCTTTGCTGGCCTCCATGTTCCTGTTTGCCTTCTTAAAGTGCTCTGCCATGCATGACTACAGGCCTACCAAATAGTCATGCACATTCTGCTTGGTTTCTTTGAGAGGCTTTTCCCAAGACTCTCTCAGCAAGCTCAATGGGCGTCTTACAGGGTGCCGAAACAGGAACTCAAAGGGGCTGAAGCCAACGCCCTTCTGTGGTACCTCCCTGTAAGCAAACAGCAAGCATGGGAGGAGAACATCCTGTCTCCTCCTTAGTTTGTCAGACAAACCCATGATCATGCCCTTTAGGGTCTTGTTAAATCTTTCCACCAGACCATTGGTCTGGGGATGATATGTGGTGTTGAGCTTATAAGTAACACCACATTCATCCCAAATCACCTTCAGATATGCAGACATAACGTTTGTGGCCTTATCAGAGAGACAACCTCCTTGGCAGCAGTGACTGTACTGAGGGGTGTTGCCTCTGGATACCTAGTGGCATGGTCCACTACCACCGAAATGCATCTATTTTCTGAGGCAGTTGGTGGGTCTAGGGGATCTACAGTGTCAATCACCACCCTCTGAAAGGGAGGCCCAACCACTGGCAGTGGTAATAAAGGAGTCTTTGGCACAGGAGCTACAAAGTTTGTTTACTTTTTCTGACATGTGGGGCCAATATAAATGGTTGACCAGCCTATTCCAGGTCTTGGTCTGCCTCAGATGCCCTGCCAAGGGAATGTCATGGCTTAAAGTGAGAAGGAATTCCCTGTAAATCTGGGGACCACCATTCTCCTGGTTGCTCCAGGTTTTGGGTTTCTTGCCTCAGTACAGAGGACTCCATGCTCCCAGTAAACCCTCTGGGATCCACTGACATCTCCCTGTGCTTGCCTGGAGGCAGTCTGTCTCAGGTCCTTAAAAGTGGCACACTCTCTTTGCCCCTGGCACAACTCTTTTCTGGTGGGTCCACCCACCCCTTGCAATTCTGCCAAATTAGGCAGAGCTTGCTGGGGTGGTGGCCCTCCCTCACAGGTCAGATCCTCCACCTCAGGATTGGATTCCAAATAATACCCTATGTCATTTTTCTTACTTCTTTAGGCTTGGCCCATTGTTCCAGGGTACAAATATCCAGCATTTCACTGTTGTGCAGACTGTGACTTGGTCACAGCACACACCCATTCAGGGAGGTCCAACATCTGTGCATGGAACCCTATCACCACCTCTGACCATTCAAATGCTTCACGATCATTTCCTAGTAGACAATCTACTGGGAAGGCAGGAGCAACAACTACCTTTTTAGGCCAGACATACCTCCCCATGCCAAACTTACCATAGTCATTGGATGGTGCTTGTTGCTTGTTTCTGGTGTCTCCATAAGTCACCTGGTGGAATACACCAGTTAGGGCGTGCTCTTGGGAAACCACTTTCTCTGTGACCATGGTCACACTGGCTCCTGTAGCTCTCAGAGCCTCCACCTGAGTCCCATTGACTTTAGGTCTCTGCCTGTACCTCTCCATGCTTGGAGGTCTTCAACATCCACCCCTCCTACTGACACTAGGGTCACCTGTAGCCTGAACCCATCCCTATGCCAACTTCTACCTCCACCCCTAAACTAGCAATCCCATGGGACTGCCCACCAGTGGGGAGCTTCTTGGAACAGACAGTATCTCCTCTTGTGTGTCCAGGCTGGTGACAAAATATTTCCCATACTTAGCAAGTAAATGGAAAATTCCTGCTTTAACATGATCATAATTCTTCTCCTGATCTCCTCTCCCCTTCCAAGTGTTATGGCTGGAGCCTCCTCCCCCACAAGGTTGCAGGTTTTGGGTGACTCTTGTGAGGACTCGGGCTTTCTCCAGGGAAGGACCCTGTCCTTCTTTCTTCTGATCCCCGCCTGGGGATTTGTTGATAACTCTGGTTCTCAACCGTTCATCAGCTGTCTCCCCCAGGTCCCTGGGTATGGACAACTTTGAGTCTACCAGATACTGGCATAACTTCTCTGAGGCACAGATAGTGAGAAGGTGCTCCTTCATGATTAAATTGTACCGCCCCTCATAGGTACTTATCATGTTACCCTGGACTGGGTATTGACATTCTGGCTATCCCTAAACTTTATTCTATACAGTTCTAGGGGGTAAGACCAAACTTCTGGGTGAGGCACTTCTTCATGTTGGGATAAGCTAGGACAACCAATTTGGGTTCTCTGCGACAGAACCCACCACCCCTGGACATCTCAAATTCACATTCTCTGCCACCATCTCTTTGCTCTCCTCTTGCCCACGTCTTCTTTTCTAGTGACAACTTCTCTGCCTCTAGTGCTATGTCAGCCTCACTCTCTCTGAGGGACAGGTTGGCCTCTTTTGAAGGTGCCCCTTTCCACCAACGAGCTCTAGTCAGGGCCTTGTTGACTGTGTGGAGAGATGACCCGCCTTTCTCCCTGTTAGAAATAAGATCTCTAGTTTCCAGTCAGTTTACAGCCTGTTCAAGTAGGAACCCTCACTCTAGTCAGGGTAAGGGAGATACCCAGCCCAGATAACCCATTCTCACCCCCTTCACACCTTGGCACTAGCAGTTAGGCTTATCTCAGAAGCAATATGTAAAGCATTTGCATATAACACACAGTAATACAGTGAAAACACTACAAAAGGACACCACATCAGTTTTAAAAAAATAGCCAATATTCATCTATGTAAACCAAGACCAAAACAAGAAAAATCCATCATACAGTAATAAAGATATTACTTTTGCAATAATTAAAAATACAGTTCCTTAAAGTTGAAATCTCAGTCTGGGGCTATCCTGGTGTTGTGAACAACAAATCCAACATTTCAGGCAGGCCGCGACGTCACGGGTCAGCGACGGTGTCAGGAATACCGGCAAACAGTACCTTGGAAATGCAGGGCGTAGTGTGATTCTCGCAATTAGATCCACAGGGTGGCATCCCTGGTGTCAGCAGGCATCGGTTCTGGAGGTCGGTGCAGGGGTCATCGGGCCCTTGAACTCACATGTGTTTCAGATTGAACTCCTTGCTAATATCGAAGTCAGAAGTGCTGGCGTTGATGTTGTCAGGGCTATGGTGCGAAGGGACGATGCACGTACGGTGCCCACAGGTCAGGGTCCAGGCAGTTGCTCGGTGACGGTGAGACCAGGGCTGCGGTGTGAAGTGGGGCAGTGCGATGTCTGGTGTCTCTAGTTCACAGTGCAGGCAGCGTCATCACTGTTGCTCAAGTGCTGTAGTGGGTATGCGGTGTTGCAGACAGGAACATCTGTTGATGATGCTGGAGTCAATGGCACTGGTATCAGTGGACCCGGACTGCGGTGTGGGATGGGACAGAGCATCATATACCTCACAAGAATGTCTTCAGGCCACGGTGCAGGCAGCAGCGATGGTGTCAGCGTGGAGCATCATTGGGGATGCCAAGGCTGTAGTGTGAGCAAGGCCATGTGTAGTGCGGGGCCCACAGGTCATGGTGCAAGCAGCGGCTCTGTGATGATGTCACGAGGTGGCAGCGGGGAGACCAGGGTTGCAGTGCAATCTGGGGCATGGCTCTGTGCGTTGTCTTCAGGTCACAGTTCAGGCAGCGGCATTATTGAAGGCATTGCAGCACAAAACACACAGTTCCCAGCACTGTAGGTAGATTAAGCTGAAATCTTTCATATCGCTGAAACTTCCAACAGGAGGCAAGATCTACACCAAGAGCTTGGAGTAACTTCACAAGCAGGATACACAGCAAAGTCCAGTCTTTGTCCTCTTTAAGGCAGAAGCAGCAACTACAGGCCAAATCAGCAAAGCACATACAGCAAAGGGGCAATACTCCTCTTTCAGCTCTTTAGCTCTTCTCCTTGGAAGAGGATCCTCTTGATCCAGAAATGCCCTAAAAGTCTGGGGTTTGGGGTTCACTACTCATTTCTGCCTTTGAAGTAGGCAAACTTCAAAAGAAAGTTTATGTTGTCCACAAGATTCTGCCTTACCAAGGCCTTGCTCCAGATTCACTCCAGAGTGTTGGACACTGCATTGTGTGAAGACAGGCACAGCCCTTTCAGGAGCAGGTGTCAGCTCCTTCCTCCCACTCCAGCCCAGGGAGTCTCTTAAGTAAATGCAGGACACACATCACCTCTCTTTGTGTCACTGTCTAAAGGGAATTCACAAACAGCCCGACTGTCAGTCTTACCCAGATGTGGATTTCACAGGCAGGCCTAGGCACAGAATGGTTAAGGAAGAAAATGCACACTTTCTAAAAGTGGCATTTTAAAAACAGAAAATCTAAAACCCAACTCTAAATTGTAAGTGCAGAGATCCCAAACTCCTTATTTGTATCTGCACCCAATAGGAAACTTCACTTAAGAGAAATGTAAAGGCGGTCTCCATGTTAACTTATGGGAGAGATAGGCCTTGCAATAGTGAAAAACAAATATGGCAGTATTTCACTATCAGGACATGTAAAACACACCAGTGCATGTCCTACCTCTTATATATACTGCACTCTGTCTATGGGGCTACCTAGGGTCTACCGTAAGGGCAACTTGCATGTAGTTGTAGGAGGCTGGCCTGGCTTATAGTGGGTACCTAGTGGTACTTACACCTTGTGCCAGGTCCAGTTATCCCTTATTAGTAGATTAGAGGTGTTCTAGCAGCTTAGGCTGATAGAGGTAGCTATAGCAGAGCAGCTTAGGCTGAACTAGAAGACATTCAAAGCTCCTACTATACCACTTATATCACTTAGCACTATATCATAAGAAAACACAATACTAAGAGTTACTAAAAAATAAAGGTACTTTATTTTAGTGACAATATGTCAAAAGTATCTCAGAGGATATACTCCCTTAGGAGGTAAGTAAAATACACAAAATCTACACACAAAGACCAAAATCAGGTAAGTAACAGTTAGAAAAGTAGTGCAAACAGTGTAGAACACAATAGAGTGCAATTGGGAAAAATAGGCCTAGGGGCAACACAAACCATATACTCCAAAAGTGAAAAGCGAACCACAAATGGACTCCAGGCCTAGTGTAGTGTGTAGAGGGTCACTGGGAGTGTAAGAAAGCACTAAGGGTGTCAAAGATACCCCACCCCAAGACCCTAAAAAGTAGGAGTACAGTTACCCTACTACCCAGTAAAGTCGAGACAGGGGATTCTGCAAGGACAACAACTGACTGCAAAGCACTGAAGTCGGATTCCTGGACCTGAGGACCTGTAAAGGAAGGGGACCAAGTCCAAGAGTCACGCAAGTGTCCGGAGGGGGGCAGGAGCCCACTAAACCCTGGATGAAGGTGCAAAAGGGCTGCCTCTGGGTGGAAGAAGCCAAAGATTCTGCAACAACGAAAGATGCCAGGAGCTTCTCCTCTGGTCAGACGATGTCCCACGGAGTGCTGGAGGAAGCCTTGCTAGCTGCAAGAGTCGCAGTTGAGGTTTTTGGATGCTACCAGGGCTCAGAAAGGACCAGGAGGTCGCCCCTTGGCGCAGGAGACAGAGGGTGCGCTCAGCAATAAGGAGAGCCCATGCAGAAGCAGGCAGCACCCACAGAAGCACCTGAACAGGCACTTAGAAGATCTGAGGATGACGGTCAACTCAGAACTACAAAAGAGGGTCCCACGAAGCCGGTGGCCAACTCAGTGAGTTGAGCAATGCAGGACAGAGTGCTGGGGACCTGGGCGAGACTGTGCACAAAGGAAGTCTTGCAAAAGTGCACAGAAGCCCAAGCAGCTGTAGTTAACCCAGTACACAGGTTTACTGTCTGGCGTGGGGAGGCAAGGACTTACCTCCACCAAATTTGGACAGAATGGCCACTGGACTGTCAGAGACACTTGGACCCAGCTCCTGTGTTCCAGGGACCATGCTCGTCAAGATGAGAAGGGGCCCAGAAGACCGGTGATGCAGAAGTTTGGTGCCTGCATTGTCAGGGGGAAGATTCCGTTAACCCACAGGAGATTTCTTCTTGGCTTCCATTGCAGGGTGAAGGCAGACAGCCCTCAGAGCATGCACCACCAGGAAACAGTTGAGAAAGCCGGCAGGATGAGGCGCTACAATGTTGCTGGTAGTCTTCTTGCTACTTTGTTGCACTTTTGCAGGTGTCCTGGAGCAGTCAACGGTCGATCCTTGGCAGAAGTCGAAGAGGGAACTGCAGAGGAACTCTTGTGAGCTCTTGCATTCGTTATCTGGTGAGATACCAACAGGAGAGAGCCTAAATAGCCCTCAGAGGAGGATTGGCTACAGAGAAATGTAAGCACCAATCAGGAGGGGTCTCTGATGTCACCTACTGGCACTGGCCACTCAGAGCTGTCCATTGTGCCCTCACACCCCTGCATCCAAGATGGCAGAGGTCTGGGACACACTGGATGAGCTCTGGGCACCTCCCCTGGGAGATGCTGGTCAGGGGAGTGGTCACTCCCCTTTCCTTTGTCCAGTTTCACACCAGAGCAGGGCTGGGGGGATCCCCGAAGCGGTGTAGACTGGCTTATGCAAGGAGGGCACCATCTATGCCCTTCAAAGCATTTCCAGAGGCCAGGAGAGGCTACTCCTCTCAGGCCCCTCACACCTATTTCCAAAGGGAGAGTGTGTAACACCCTCTCTCAGAGGAAATCCTTTGTTCTGCCTTCCTGGGACTGGGCTTCCCAGGCCCCAGGGGGGCAGAAACCTGTCTGAGGGTTGGCAGCAGCGGTAGCTGCTGTGGAAACCCCAGAAGGTTAGTTTGGCAGTACCAGGGCTCTATGCTGGAGACCCTGGGATGAATTGTCCCCTCAATACCAGATTGGTATTGGGGGGACAATTCCATGATCCTAGACATGTTTAATGGCCTATGTTCAGAGTTACCATTGTGACGCTACATATAGGTGTTGACTTATATGTAGTGCACGCGTGTAATGGTGTCTCCACACTCACAAAGTCTGGGGAAATCGCCCTGAACAATGTGGGGGCACCTTGGCTAGTGCCAGGGTGCCCATACACTTAGTAGCTTGACACCTAACCTTCACCAAGTAACGGTTGGACAAATAGGTGACTTATAAGTTACTTAAGTGCAGTGTAAAATGGCTGTGAAATAACGTGGACTTTATTTCACTCAGGCTGCAGTGGCAGTTCTATGTGAGAATTGTCTGAGCTCCCTATGGGTGGCAAAAGAAATGCTGCAGCCCATAGGGATCTCCTGGAACCCCAATACCCTGGGTACCTAGGTACCATATACTAGGGAATTATAAGGGTGTTCCAGTGTGCCAATCAGAATTGGTAAAATTAGTCACTAGCCTGCAGTGACAATTTTAAAATCAGAGAGAGCATAAACACAGAGGTTCTGGTTAGCAGAGCCTCAGTGACACAGTTAGGAACCACACAGGGAACACATACAGGGCATACTTTATGAGCACTGAGGTCCTGGCTAGCAGGATCCCAGTGACACAGGCAAAAACAAACATACATACAGTAAAAATGGGGGTAACATGCCAGGCAAGATGGTACTTTCCTACAGTAGTAAAATGGAAGGTTTAGGCGTAACAAGTGGGTACACTTGCCTGTTCAAATTGGCAGTGCAAGACTGCACACACAGACACTGCAGTCGTAGGTCTCAGACATGTTTACAGGGCTACTCATGTGGGTGGCACAATCAGTGCTACAGGGCCAGTGGTAGCATTTGATTTACAGATGTTGGGAACGTCTAGTGCAGTTTACTAGGGGCTTACCAGTAAATCAAATATGCCAGTGATGGCTAAACCAGTCACCAATACAATTTACACGGGGATCACTTGTACTTTAGCACTGGTCACTGGTGAGACAATTAAACAGCAAAACAGATATTACAAAAATGTGAGGAAGAAGGCAAAATATTTGGGGATAACTCTGCTAAAAGGGCCATTTCCAACACTCCCCCTCACTGAGGTGTAGAAGTTCTCCCTACTCTGAGAGGTTAGAACTGGCCTCCTCCCTCTCCTCTCCCACTGGAGCTTCCTCTGTGCCTACCTCAGGGATCTAATCAGCTCATTCTTTCTAATGTTAGGGACTGCTGGCTACCCCCTCCCAGCACACAACCCCGTAAGATTGACTACAGTGAGTGTAGGTAGGGTAGAAAGATCAAGCTCTGATGTATCCCTACATTTTGTGTCACACAAAAAAAACGTTTGCAAAAATGTAATGAGAAATTTATAAAATCACAAAAAGTGATACATTAAAATTAGTCTGAATTAAAAATAAAAATAAATTTTTGCTCTTGGACTATTTAGAGGATTTTTAATTTGCTTCACTTAAAACTGTATTGTGATATTAAACACAGATCAAGCAAGCTCCATGGCATCCCTAAGTTTTCTGTCACACAAAAAAAACTTTTGCAAAATGGAATGAGAAAGTCGGAAAAATTACATACTTTATTAAATTGAAATAAGTCCAAATAAAAAAAAAAAAAACTTTTTGCACTCAGACAAGTAAGAGGATTTTTAATTTGCTTCACCTAAAACTGTATTGCGATATCTATCACAAGTCCTGGATCCCACCACTGCGCCCCAAAATGTTTGAAATTGGATTATTAGTAAGGACAGGTAAGTACCTACACTTAGCAACAAGCAACAAACCCCCACTAGGTCCTGTCTAGGTCTCAATAAATTAATCCTGGCTCATCCTCTTGGTAGCTTGGCAATGAGTAGTTAGACTAAAATTAGGAGACAGGTGTACATAATACAATTGGAGAAGCACCAACAACAATGTAAAAAAAGCTGAATCATCCAAGCAAGTCTCTTCCAACACAGCCTTTATTTTTTTCTTACAACGAAGAACTGCTTGGATGATTAAACTTTTTTGAAATTGTTGTTGGTGCTCCTCAAATTGTATTATATGGACTTTTTACCTCTTTTGGTTGCACGTTTGGAGCAGTAGGTGCTTTGATTATGAGCATGACAGTATGACACATTCGGACAAGGGGAAGGTGCGGTGGTCCATTTAGCTCACTGCTCTGTATTGATGATCTTTGCATTAGAAGACAGGTGAGTAAAGCATGTAATATCAACAAAACAGTAAATAAGTAAAACGCAAAACACAATAAAATTCCAACATAACCAAATAGATTATATTTTTATCTTTAAAATGAAACCAAAATGATAACAAATCCAATAAAACGAACCAGAGATATACATTTTTTTAAGGATGTAATGTTTTCTAGCGCTTAGAAATCAAAAGCACCACTTTGGAAATCTGGTTGCACTCAACCGGGGCAAAGTCAAAAGTTGAGGCCGACCGCAATGAAGCCCAGCTCAGCTACACTGAGCGGGAGGCCTTGGTTAAAATTTTACCTTCACACTTCGTCATTTCTTGAAGATTTTTCTCGACCGGGATAAAGTCACAACTTGAGGCTGACCTCGCTGGAGCCCTCTTCAGGTAAGCTGCGCAGAAGGCCTTGGTCACGTTTTCTACATTTGGAATTAGAAACATTTTTGGGGTGGAATCCATCATCCAGCACCACGTTGAAAGTTGAAGCTGACCTCGCGGGAGACCTCCTCAGATACCTTCGGAATTAGAAACTACTCTAGAGCTTTTCTTCTCTGACTTCGGACGACCCTCCTCAGCATGCCAATTTTGATGCAACATTATTAGATTGCCTTTACAAAAGCCCTCAGTCAGATCCTGGAAGTCTGGGGCTCTTGAGTTTTTCAGAGGGATGAACCTGCAACTCGGGATGTCACGGTCAACATTGGCCATGATGACTCACAACGTCGGGTCAATCCACTTATGGAGCTTTTTTTCCAAAGTTGCTCCAAACTTCTGAATCTTCTTCCAGAAGTGCTTTTAAGGTTCTTCGGGTGTTCACAACTCACTCCGACATTCTAGAAGCTCTGATTTGCTCCTTGGGGGTTAAGACTTCAACTCCCAGGATGCACCTTGTCCAAATCCTTAAACTACCAGTGGCCACTTGTCAGCTGGGCTATTTCACAGGACTTGATGCAGGGGACTCTGATCAGCACCTTTCTACCTGTAGCTTACAAGAAGTCCCTTCTTGAAGTTGTAGACATAAGGCAAAGTCCTCTTCTTGGTGAAGCCCAAAGTGTGCAGCTGGTGTAGTCTTTCTGAGTGGAGTGTCCAGTTGCTGGCCAGGGGTCCTTCTTTTTCTTGTCTTTTTCCATTAGGGATCTGAAGTGTGGGGGCAGCTCTGCCATATTTATCCTTGCTCTTGGGGTGGCAAGCAACGGTGTGCTCCTGACCAATCATGTGCAGGCCACCACCCTCGTGAGTGACCAATTCCTGGGAAGTGTGGCAAAAATCAATCCCAGGGAGCAACATTCTGCCAAAATCCAAGATGGAAAAAATTAAATCTTAGAGTTTAGATCTGGCTGAGTCCACCCACTGGTGTGGCTACATTTCCCTTGAGACACCGATTTACATCCCTCTCCTAATCTAATCACAGGGCACCTGCCTGTCTGGGGCTGCAGGAATTGTGGGAGGTCCAGTTACAGTATCAAATGTCCTTCCCTCTTTTGAAGTCCAGTTTGGCTGCACTTCTCCCATCCTGTTCTATCATATGCTGAGGCAGATCTCCTCCCACCAGGTGCTTCCTTTGTTTCAACCCAGGCCACTTCAGACCTCATCAAGGCAGCATGGCTCAGGCTGCCAGAGGCTGACCCCTCCGATAAGGGCACTACAGGGTTGAAGTTGGCAACTTTTAGCAAAAGATGTAAAATTATTTCCCTGTTTAAGTTATATTCAATTCAACAGTGGCAAGTTGTTGGATTTATTCTAACTTTTCATTTGATACTGAGCTTGCTATATTTAGCTCCTTCCTATGAAAAATAAGACTTTATTATTTTAAAATAAAGTTAGTCCATCTTAGCCTATAGAGCCCTTTCACTACAAAGGGGAGGAATTTGGCAATTTTTCACCCACATGGGCTTATGAAACATCTGTTATGAAGGTCTTGCTTATAGGTACTCTGCACCCAACCCTAGGGGCACTTGGGGCACACAATAGGGCATACCTTCAGTGTGACCTATATTTAAAAATAGTAGCTTAGGACTTTGGAAGTACTTTTAATTATAAAGTTGAATTTGGGGTTAACTTTAACTTAAAAGCAGCCAGCAAGGTAGCCCTGCTTTTAAAATGACACTGGGTACCACAGAAGTGCACCTATAGTATCTATCTATGCTGGGGGCCTTAAACCTACATGACAATTATAATTAGCCTACTTTGCATATTCCATTTTACACAGTTCAATGGTCCTGGGACTGGTTAGCATGCCCAGGGCTTAGTCAGAGTCAGTGTCCACAAGTATCAGTCAAAACCAATTTTTTTTGGGGGGGTGACCAGGGCAAAAAGGAGGACTTTCCTACACTTATGCCACAGTATTTGAGTATCTGGAGGAACCTAGTTTTCCCTGAACAGTTGTATACAGATTAAACACTGTGTAGCCTATAACTGCGCATAGGTAGCATGGTCCCTCTGACTCTTCAGGGTTACATATTGAACTGGGGTAGACCTTATAATGTTAGTGTGCAGTCATACAGAAAACTATTGTAGTTTACTTTCTTGTCTGCAGTGACACCTTATTGCACAGATAGGGGAAAAACAGCTTTGGATTGGAATTTAACTTCCCTTTGGCCTACAAATTCAGTGACTTATCAAAATGTGGTGGAACATCTGTGAGAAAACCAAATCTGAGAGTTCAAGAAGGGTATGAGTACAACTTATGGGTCATTCACATTTGTCATATTTCTCTGGTTCAGTTCATGATTAGAACCCACACCTTTCGTTACCCTGCTGGGCCAAGTTATTTACATTTCTCTTTACCAGCAGGAACAAAGGCCTGTCCACACAAATGTGCTTCCCTCAGCTCCTGAGCAGGAAAGGGTAGGGGTAAAATTCTGTATTTGTTAATTACTTGCCACACTGCAGAAGGGCTGGAGACAGCCCAGACCCATTAACTAAGAAGTGCGCACAGACAATTTGAGCCAACACAGGAGAGGCTCCTCTTTGAACTTTTGGTGGGAAAGACCCTAGCAGCGATGTCAGCAAGGGGCAGACCTGAGACCCCAGGACCAGATGTGGACCTATTACTTGTGCAGGCTTCACATCTTGCACAACAACAAAGCCAATTTCCTACAGCGGCGTTATTGGCTTTTTGTATGTGCTGCTGGAAAGGTGTGTGAATGACCAGTAAAGCCTTGAAAAGGTTTGCACCTTTCACGTTGTGAGTTTTAGGTTTCCCATTCTAATATTTCCAATCGTTTTACTAACAGTGATGTCTATATTCTGAATAGAGGAGCATCTCCCTGCCTCAACGGCTAAACAGAGTTCACTTAATAGACTGCTTAATCGTCTTTAGGAAAGTATATGAAGCACTCGTTTTTGGCTTGAATAAGTAATTATTTTAGGGGTCGCGTTTTGATTACATAATAGGACTAGGGCTGTGATTGGTTAATGGGGTCAGGTCTCCCCTTGCTCCAGGGTTTAGGATTAGGTTACTGTTTGGTTAGGGCTAAGGCTACGATTCCATTGGCAGGTAAGGATATTTAAGCCTAGGGTTCAAGGCACCTCAGCCAGGCCACCGAGGCTAAGGGCAGAGAGGACAAGGGTAGTTGCCTTATTGGGCCTGTTCAGGCCGGGTCGGACCTAAAGCCAAAAATGCTGCCCAATTTTCAATGTTCCAGCAACGAGATTAAGCCTTCCATATTCACAATTATCCAAAAACATGATCAGCAAAGACCTTCTGCTCCTGTAGCACAAACAAATCCACATATCTCTCGCTACACCTATCTGGAACGTCCTGAAAGGAACAAGAGGGACGTGAATCAGTATATCTATCAAGGGTTCTAATATTCTCCCTATTTCTGAGAGTATATCTCCTTTTTGGAGTTCTCTGAATGTGGAGAGTCTGCTCTCAGCTTCTGTCTGTCTTTAAATTGTTTTGGCTTCTCCCAGCACTTTTTCCAACCCTCTTGTGTCTGTTTCGTAAGTTCTTTAGGGGTGGTACTCTGTACTTCTAATTTCTTTGGCTTGGATCTAGACTATCCCGTCCTATGCTAGTATAGGTATCGGAAATAATTTTTGGTAGCTGTCTCTCTTGATCCAAATGTGGAGTTTCTCAGAGATGCTGGCGTATAACCAGTGCCACCACTTCCCCTTTAATGTTGCTGAGTATTATCCAGGATACTGCATCAAAATTACGCATAAATTCCATCCCCAAATCTAGGGCAGGTGCTGCCCCATGCTCAGTCTGTATTTGTTTTAACACTTCTGGTAAATTGGTAAGTGTTGGGGTACCATGTGTGGTAGTGTATATTGCAGTGAAGACTGTACCCCATGTGGCACAGTCATCCACTGAGGGAACCATCCCAAAGGGCAAGCACATTGTTAGAATTCTATGTTTCTCCTGTGGTCCCGTATGGGGAAACACAGCTTCCAGCTGATTTGTTTTCTGGGCTATCCAGTAAGGTATTTTTTTCCGCTCTATGGGTACTTTACCCATAATAGAGTATGCTCTGTTTGTGGATTATTCTCAGTAGCCAATTGGTACCCAGCAGGTGCTGGTGGTGCTGGACGCGCTGGTATTGTTTTCAAAGCCTGCATTACAAACTAAAGTTGCATTCTATATAATGTTACTATTTCATTATATAAGTTTTCCAGATCGGCTGCTTCCAAGTTTTGTATACCCGGGTGAGGTGTGTATGTGGCAAATACTTAGGTCGGTCCGTCATTACTCAAGGGACCTAATCTCACACATTGTATAACATGTGGTAGGGCACCTTCAAACCAGGTCTGATGCTCCTGAAAAGTGAGCGGTATTTCATGATACTGGTGTGCTTTGTATCGTTGTGGTACATTAGCAATTGTATATGTGTGAAATGTAACTGTTCTGTGGTCTTCCTCTGGAAAGATGACCCAAGAGTAAAATTTCTCTGTTTGGAAAGCTTCACCTGCTTCTACTATGAAAGTGGCGTCCCGCCCTCTTCTATAAACCCTAGCGCTACTAGGTGTCATGTTAATGCTTGTCTAGCATTTTCAGGAATGTCGATGGCGTTAGTGATATTTGTAAAAATGGGTGAAGAGATGGAACACCAAGTGGGGAGTAAAGTCCTTTTTAAGAGTTCAAGCTTGAACAACCTACAGCCTAATTAGGTGTTCCCTATTCAGCTGAGGAGGATTTTCCCAAAGACCATGAACGTCTCAGTATAATGGTACTTAGGGTACCTGTTATCTGTGACACAGTGATAGTCGAGGTACCTGTAAATTAGTGCCTAACCACTATCGTTGGTGGCGCCATGTCGTAGTTTGGACTCTTGCTCTAGGCAAAACTGCCGGTTCAAGGATGACAGTACTTATGTTTGTAGGCGACCATGCCTATCCTACAACAAGTTGCAACTGTAGACTTAACCCTTTCGGCTCACTATCAGTACCTCACCAATAACCCAAACAGTTAAAGGTGATTTGTGGCAGCCTTTACGCATGGACTCAGAAGCATGACATCTCAGGGAGTGTCATGGTTAAACGGAGTTTAATCCTTTCTCACAGATACATTATGTCTCAACCAAACACGGGTAATAACGAAGATGCAGTAATGTTTCAATAGTTTTTATTTAATACAATCTGCAATCTGTGGTATATCACATGGGCTGCAATGATTAGGATAATGAACAGTGCAAGAGATAAAATTGTAAAGATGAGAGTCATGATTATGAAGACCCCTCACCATCTTGCAATAGTATGGAAAGACATAAAGTGTATATTATGTCCTAGTACCCTATCTGTATAGGCCTAACCTTCTACCTAGAGGAGAGCTGGGTGTGTTAAACCTAACCTGCCCATGCCATGTCCCTGGAAGGGGCCCCCAACCCTTGTTACCTTGGAATGAGGTCTCGTGCTCAGACTCAGAAGGAACACGATGTCCGGGTCAGTGTCAAAGCGGCATGCAGCATCGACTACTTTAATGTCTAGAGCTCGCTCCCCAGGCGTGCAGCTCCACCAAGTTGTTCCTGTGTCCTTCCCTCCACCCACGCTGCTGTCGCGTGCTTGAGGCTCTCCACCACCCTTCAGGCACCCGCCTGCGCCTCATCCCTGGTGTCTAGTGGGCTGCTCTGGTAAGCGTTCCTAGACTTGTGCTTTATTTTCTCTGTCTATTTTAATTGTGCCTTATTTCCTTTTTATTTGTGCCTTATTTCCATTGTTTGCATTATGTTTTGTGCCATTTTGCCCCATGCGTGCTCCCTGCCCTTGCGCTCCATTTTTCGGCTCCCCCGAGCCGTTTCCACCTTCCTGCCACTGCGTCCCTGCGGCCACGCCCCTCTCGTGCCCCCATTCGCTCGTCCCTCCCGCCTCCCAGCTGCTCCTCCCTCCCACCTCCCCTTCTTAATGGTGCCCGCTGCGCCCGTCTGCGCCTGTCCGCACCTGGACCGTGCCCAGCGCCAGTCCCCCTGGCCCACGGGGCCACCACACCACCAGACACCGCAACACAGCCAGTGACCTCCGTGCCCTCAACCCAGGATGCTCCTCCGTCTGCTTCCAGTCCACGCCGAAGCACACTAAAGGATCCTTCTCCTGCAGAGCCTGCAACTTCACCTGCTCCCTAACCACCAAGCGCAGACACAGACTCGCAGACAACCACCTCAGCTGCATTCTGCTCAATACCCGCTCCATCGACAAGCACGCAATCGAACTCTGGGACCTACTGACCTCATCATCACCGGACGTCGCTTTCCTCACCGAAACCTGGATGAGTTCGGCTTCAGAACCAGACATAGCCATAGCCATACCTGAAGGCTACAAGATCACTAGAAGAGACTGCACCAACAAACCAGGAGGAGGAATCGCCATAGTCCACAAAAGCACCATCTCCCACAACACCCTCAACTCTGCCGAGCACCTCCATTTCAAAATCCACGTCAACGCCAACACCACCCTCAGAGGAACACTGGTCTACAGACCCCTGGGCCCCGACCTCACTTATGCGACACCATCGCCGACATCATCAGCGCCCAAGCCCTCGCCTCAACTGACTACATCCTCCTCGGTGACCTGAACATCCACCTAGAAAACAACAATGACATAAACACCACCAACCTACCCGTCAACCTCGCCAACCTCAGCCTTAAGTCACGTTGCCCACCCACACCGCAGGACACACACTGGACCCCATCTTCTCAGCCAGCAACCACATCTCCTTCAGCCACACCACCAAACTCCACTGGACCGACCAACGCTGCATTAATTTCTCCTTCCAGAAGCCAGTCACTCACCACCTCACCACTCAACCCTTCGAACACGCCTCCACAACGCAAGGACCTTGACTGGATCTCTTCTTTCCTCTCCGGCAGAACGCAGAGAGTCCGACTACTGCCTTACCTGTCAGAACCCTCCAAGACCATCTCCTCCCTCAGCCCAACACTTTTCAATGTTTAGGTGGCTCCTCTCACCATCATCGCACGAGCCCACCACATCAACATAGTATCCTACGCAGACAACACCCAGCTGATCATCTCCCTCACGAAAGACCCTGCAACCGCAAGAAACAACCTCCACAATGGACTTCACGCCATCGCCAACTGGATGGAATCAAGCAAGCTCAAGTTACACAGACAAAACAGAGATCCTGATCTTTAGCAGCTACACCTCCGGTTGGAACGACTCCTGGTGGCCTACCTCCCATAGGAGCCGCACCCACAACCACCACTCAAGCAAGAAACCTGGGAATCATCTTGGACTCAGCAGGTCAACGCAGTCTCCTCTTCCTGCTACAACACCTTTTGCATGCTCTGCAAGATTTTTAAGTGGGTTCCTGTCGAAACCAGAAAGACAGTCACCCACGCCCTGGTCAGCAGCCGACTGGACTACGGCAAAGCACTCTATGCAGGAACCATAGCAAAACTACAAACGAAAATGCAACGTATACAAAACGGCTCCGTCCGACTCATCCTCGACATCCCACGCCACGACAACATCTCTGCCCACCTCACAGAACTACACTGGCTACCCGTATCGAAGAGGATTACCTTCAAACTCCTAACCCATGCACGCAAAGCCCTCCACACAGGTCCAGACTACCTCAACGACAGGCTCACCCTCCACACTCCCATCCGCCAGCCTCGCCCTTGCTTTCGTCCCCCGCATTCACCACACCACTGCTGGAGGTAGATCCTTCTCTCACCTCGCCGCCAACACCTGGAACTCCCTACCACTCCACCTACTCCAGACCCAGGACCACCTGACTTTCAGGAAACGCCTCAAGACATGGCTATTCGACCAGTAGCTTCCCCCCCATCGCCTTGATACCCTGACGGGTGAGTAGCGCACTTTATAAATTACTTGATTGATTGATTGATTGATAACAGTGATGGTATCTGGTCAGAATCCCTCTGATTATCTGTCTAAAGTGTGATGTATTTATACAGATCTACTTGGACCCCTGACGTAGATTGTTCCCAAAGATAGATAACACAGCATGATTGGGACGGTAATTCCTAATGTGAACACCTACAGTTCGTTTTTGTTTGTCGCATGAGTTGACGCATTAGCTTGGGGGGACTGATAACATAAAGCTAAACAAAGTGGCCTAACTATAAACAAGGCAGCCATCTTAGAAGACTTAATTAAATAAATGGACAGAGCAAGCTAAGTAGGTTAAAAAGTCACTAGATGACGGGAACAAAAGTCTGCAAGCCAAAGGCTAAGCTAACTCCTGTTGTCCCATTAAAACAAACTAGGATTCACTACACTCTATCCTCTACTTTCTCGTAACAGACCCCTTTTTATCACTGCAAGACCTATACTCTGCCTTCCATCATATCGTCAACAAACACCCTCTTTCTGTTTTTACCAAAAACACACAGCCAAACAATGCTAACATGCCACTCCACCACACATATTACCTCTTCCAGTGATCAAATCTAACACAAACTCCTACAAGTCTTGTCCATCCCCTCTCACATACCACATACACTCTTCTCCAAAACACATCACCACCCTGTTTCCCATTAAACTTCCACTCACCAACAGTACTTTACATACACATTGTTCCCAGAAACATACTACACCAATATCTGCTATCACTACTCCACAAAAAACAAACATTATAAACACACACACTTTCATAATACTTTCTGTCACAAATTACAAACATATACCCACTCCCTCCCTAATGACTACACAAATAACGTCCATCCTAATCCCTCTTTAATCCTAAAATTTCTATCTTCACTAACAACAACAAATACCCCAAGACAACAACTCTCATTCACCCGCTTCTCATCCATTGCACAATTTAGATTCTTAGAATATGACCCACAAGTTCCACCACCACCCCAACCCATACCCCTTTCACCCTAAATAGATGTAAACAACATGCCACTCTTCACAACTTCACATCCCCATGTCTATTACACTACAAAGCTATTCTAGAAAAACAGCACAACTCACCATCTCACTCTCAACCCCCATCTCTACCACCAACACAAACAGACCCAACAAAATATCTTCTAAGCCTCCTGGACGAGGAACAAAATATAGAAAAATAACACTTTTGTGACCTTCATACAGTTAATGTCAGCACTAATAACACACCTGCTACAAATTCAAAATACACTGCACATTTTTCTACAAAACTAAGTCACACCACCACCAAATCAAATCAAATCAAATTCTATTACCGGTGCCTAATTCATGAAAACCATTGCATTTATTTATAGGCTGTTGTTTCTTCAAGTGTGCTTCCACTCAGCCCCCAGTTTGTTGCCCCCTTCAGGGATCTCTTGCCAATTACCATGAATTTAGATTTTATGGTTGACTTGTAGCCCTTTCTCAAGGGCGTAATCTTCCGTGGCTTTCAGGAGGTGTTGTATGCCTACCTTTGTTCTGCTGAACAGCACAACATCATCTGCATATAGCAGGTTTGACAGTTGCTTCTTTCCCAACCGTGGTGCGTGGGAGTTGATTGAAGATAATGCTGTTGAAAAGTCTGCTGTGAAGAGATTGAATAGTGCAGGGGACAAGATACAGCCCTGTTTTAGGCCTTTTGTCTTTGGGATCTTCCTGGATAGGTTTGAGCCGTTGCCCAGTTTAACCCTGACCCATGTGCTGGTGTACAGGGTCTCAACGGCTTTCATCAGTTGCTGTAGAATTTGCCAGAATTTGAGTTGCTCCCAGAGTCTGTTTTGATTGATGCTGTCAAAGGCTGCTTTGAAGTCAATGAAGCAGAGATATAGTGGGAGCTTCACAACCTTAACAGAATGCAATATGAGGGATAGTGTCATAATGTTAGTGTACCAGAGTTACTGGCAAATACTGTTTAGTTTAGGGGGATTATTGATTCTTGACCAGCCCAGTTGACCAGATATTCTAGGAGAGTGCTGGCACAATACTTTGTTACGTTGTCTATGAGTGCGATCAGGCGGTAGTTGCTGGGATTTGACTTGTCGCCACCTTGTGTATTGGAGAGATTATTGATCCCCTCCAGGATTCTTGGATTGATTAACCAGACCGAAGCCAGGTTGAAGAGGGGGGCCATGACTTCGGCCCACTTGGGTGGGTCCAGTTTATAGATGGCCTGAGGAACTCCGTTTGGACTGGGGGCTGCCATCTTTCTCACTCTGTCTATTAGTAGTTGGAAACCTGCACGGGAGATGGCTAGTTCACTGTCCACATCACTGGAGTTGCTGGAGGCTGGGTGGTCGAGCTTGGTTGGCCTGCCTAGGCCACTGATAGTGGTGTGGTCCTCAACGCCTTTGGTTTGCTGAAAATGTAATTTCAAAAAAAGATGCCCAGTCCACTTCCGAGATGTTTGAGTTGAAGATTGGGCTTTGTTGGTTTTTCATGGCATTTACAGTACTCCAGAATTTGCTGGCATTCTTGTGCTTAAGGTCCCAGATGAGTTTGGCCCAAACTTTCTCCGTTTGTTGCCTCCTGATTTCCCATACTGCCTGTTTAAGCTTTTCTTTTGCTTGTTTCAGTTTGAAGAGGTGGCATTCTTGATCGGGAAACCAGCGGACCAGCCTCAGTGCTTGATTAACTTTCCTCTTTATCTGTTTCAGTCCATGCGAGGAGTAGGGATCTTTGTGGCTCTTTGGGGTTGAAGTCTAGTGGCTGCAACATTCCTGGTGAATTTCTGGGTGTATGAATTAATAAAGGCCTCCCATTTGTTTTTAGTTGACCCTTCTCTCCTTTGGGAGGCTTTCAGGTGCTTATTAGATTCCTCCACCAAGAGAGCTTGGGAAGTAGCTGTCCATTTGATTCTTTTCAGGTGGCACAGCTGTTCAGTGCCAGCAGGTGCTGTGTTGGTTGTGTCAAGGGCTGGTGTCGAAGTGAAAGCCTCTTCCTGTGGCAGGTTATCACTTTCAGGACTTAGACCCAGTTTAAAGGAAGAGACTGTTTGCAACAGTGATATGAAGACCGAGGTGAAATTGGTTAGTGAGTTTCCATTTGTAGCATGGAAAGTTAGGGATGGGGGATAGCTCCGATGAATCAGCCATTTAATGCTCTGAGACATATTTGCTCAAGAGAGCCAACTAAGATTGTTCCTATGTTGCTTCTTTTCACCATTTAAATCAGTGCTTGTTCAGGAATCAACCACTGGTGTTCCTGGGTGTCAATGAACTTTGTTGGTTTCTGATCCTCCTAGCAGGTTCATGTTGAAGTCCCCTGTCACTAGTAGTAGAAGAAGTGGGTGGGAGCCAGGCACTTAAGTGATATGGTCCACAAACAGGTTTGACAGTACATCTTGATTTTTTCATCTAGGGGGTATATATATGTTGACTAAGATTAGCCCTTGCTCCTCCGTTCTGTGTTGATAGGTCAGGTCCACAGTGAGAAATTGGTCGGTGTCCGATAAGAGCATCTTGCAGCTGGCCTTTATGGCAGTTGATAGATATACCCGAGGCCCCCTTTCCCGCAACCAAATTTGCCTTCCTTAATGGCGGGAAGGAGAGCGTAGGAATAGCTCGGGATGGGGATTGGTTCCAGGGCCCAATTGTCTTGGAAGGCGATGATCGAGCAACCTTGAAGAAAGGTGAGTTTGTCCTTTAGCCAATGAATTTTCAAGGAGCAGGGCTTCAAGCAGTGACTGTCAAGAGCCTCCTTGACCCCTAGGGTGGGGATTCAGTTTGTAGTTTGCGTCTGGTTGAGGATGCGGGCTACCCACACCCATTCGTCTCTATTGTTGCTGTCCTTCTGATTCGTAGCTCAGTGTATGGGCCGGGCACAGCCTTTGGGGTTTGGTCCCAAGGGTGGGCCTCTCACTCCCTGAAGAACCATGTGGGGAGCTGCAGGAGAACTCCTTTTGTCATCCGATCTGCTTTTTCATGGCCGGAGATGGTATGGATAACCGGGGTTTTCTACCCCTTCCAGAGTGATTTTCCACTTCTTAAAATGTTTGTTTTCCTTAAAACAGCCCCAGCCAGCATATGACTGCAAGATGACTTTGGTTGATTCGTTGGTTTCCCTGGCCCTTGCTCTATCAATTCGATGGGTACAATCATGTCGGTGATGTAGGTGAGTCCTGGAGACTGTCCTAAGAGTTTCAGTATGTTTCACCAGTTGAGGATGTCCATGTTCCCAAGTGATCGGTGTTTTGGGTGGAATAGAATTGTGTGGCACTGTCCATCCCCAGAGGTGTGCACAGTGGGGCGGTCCATTGTTGTAGTTTTTACCCTCCTGGGATGAGGACAGCAGGGTGTGAAATATGTCTGTGGGGTGGTTTGAGGAGGTTCCTTTGGATCTAGATGTGGTTGTTCTCCTAACCTGAAGTGGAGTGTCTGGCTGAAGGACAGTTACATACCACCTCACATCTTTGTTCAAGGAGAGCTGTTCTGGCTCCTTTGCCTGAAGCAGACCTTTTGTCGGTGGCCATGATGAGTGCAATCCTGTTTGAGGCATGGGGCCTTGCCCTCCCGATGCCTCTTTGTAGGAGGCTGGCCTGGTTTGTAGTGGGTACCTTGGGTACTCACACCTTATACCAGGTCCAGTTATCCCTTATTAGTGAAGTAGTAGTGTTCTAGCAGCTTAGGCTGATAGAGGTAGCTATAGCAGGGCAGCTTAGGCTGAACTAGGAGACATGCGAAGCTCATGCAATATCACTTATAGGTACACAATACTTATACACAAGTAAAGACAATACTCAGCTTTACCAAAAATAAAGGTAATTTATTTGTGTGACACAATACCAAAAATATCTTAGAGGCCATACTCCTTCTGGAGGTAAGTATCCTACACAATATATACACTATACACCAAAATAAGGTAAGTAATTAGTCATAAGATAGTGCAAACAATGGAGAATGCTATAGAATGCAAAGGGAGAAAATAGGTCTAGGGGCAAAACAAACCATATACTAAGAAAGTGGAATGTGAATCACAAATTCCCCCCTAGACAAGTGTAGTGTGTGCAGAATCGGTGGGAGAGTAGGAATACAGTAAAGGTAAGTAAATTACCCCACCCCAAAGCCCAGAAAAGCAGGAGTAAAGTAGCGCAAGTTTCCTTAGTACACACTACACCTCATGATTATTGCAGTAACCAACCAAGTCTGCAAACAACAACTGCTGAATTCCTGGACACGAAGACCTGCAAAAGAAAGAGACCAAGTCCAGAAGTCGGAAGAAGTTCAAGGAAGGACAGGAGCCCCTGCTAACCCAGGAGAGGATGCAAAAGAAGAGTCCCCAGATTGACGAAGACTGCAGGAATGCACCCTAGGAAGATGCCAGCAGGTTACTGCATGATGCAAAGGATGTCCCATGACATGAAGATGGATGCAGACATGATTTTGTGTCGGAAGTCTCCAACAATCCTTGGTTACGACAAAGTTGCATTTTGCATCAAAATTGCACTGGCTGGACCCAAGAAGGACCTGGGGGCCTCAACTCTGTGTGAGGAGAAAGAGGGGGCTCTCAGCACTTTGGAGAGGCCTCAGGATGCCAGACAGCACCCATGGGAGTCCCAGGACACAGAGACAACGGAGGCGCAAAACGCAGTTGGTGCAGAACTGCAAAGAAGGGTCCCACGCTGCCGGAGGTCAACTCAGCAAGTTGAATGTTGCAGGATAGAGTGCTGGGGTCCAGGGCCAGGCTGTGCACAAAGGAATTTTGCAAATTGTGCACAGAGGCCTCAGGAGGTGAAGAAGACGCAGAGCACAGGGGTACTGTCGCTGTCAGGGAAGGTAAGGACTTACCTCCTCCAAATTTTGTCAGCAGGACCTCAGGACAGTCTATGTCGATGGGTTCTACCCTCTGTGTGTCTAGGAGCATGCTTGTCGCTGTGAGAGGAGTCTAGGAGTACCTCTCGTCGACTTGGAAGGTGCCGGCGTGAACAGGGGAGTGAGTCTGTCACCCCACAGGAGATTTCTTTGGTCCTTCTGATGCAGGATGAAGACAGGGAGTCCTTAGAGCATGCACAGCATGGAAACTGCTGCAGTTGCTGGCTGGAGCTGAAGTTGCAGAAGAAAAGTATCCCTTGTGGATACTTTGTTGCTGTTACAGCAGTTCCTGGAGCAGGCTGCAGTTGATCCGAGGTCAGAGGAAGAAGTAGTAGTTGCTAAGGATTCCTGCTGGAAACTTGCAAGTAGAATCTGAAGAGAACCCACAGGAGAGACCCTAAATAGACCTGAGAGAGGGATTGGCTATCATATCAGGTAAGGACATATCAGGAGGGGTCTCTGATGTCACCTTCTGGCACTGGCCACTCAGAGCCCTCTAGAGTGCCCCCACACCTTATAAAGCAAGATGGCTGAAGTCTGGGACACACTGGGGGAGCTCTGGGCACCACCCCTTAGGGAGGTGATGGACAGGGGAGTGGTCACTCCCCTTCCCTTTGTCCAGTTTCGCACCAGAGCAGGGGACAAGGGGTCCCTGAACCAGTTTAGACTGGCTTATGCAAGGAGGGCACCATCTGTGCCCTTCAAAGCATTTCCAGAGGCTGGGGGAGGCTACCCCTCCCCTGCTTGTAACACCTATTTCCAAAGGGAGAGGGTGTAACACCCTGCTCTCAGAGTAAATGCTTTGTTCTGCCTTCCTGGGACTGAGCTGCTCAGACCCCAGGAGGGCAGAACCCTGTCTGTGAGGTGGCAGCAGCTGTAGCTGCAGTGCAAGCCTCAGAGATCTGGTCTGGCGGTACTGGGGGGCCATGATGGAGCCCCCAGGATGCATGGAATGGGCTCCCCAATACCAGATTTGGAATAGGGGGACAATTCCATGATCTTAGACATGTTACGTGGCCATATTCGGAGTTACAATTGTGAAGCTACATATAGGTATTGAGCTATATGTAGTGCACGCGTGTAATGGAGCCCCCACACTCATAAAGTCCCGGGGAATGGCCCTGAACTATGTGGGGGCACCTCTGTTAGTGCAAGGGTGCCCTCACACTTAATAACTTTGCACCTAACCTTTAGCAAGTGAATGCTAGATATATAGGTGACTTATAAGTTGCTTAAGTGCAGTGAAAATGGCTGTGAAATAGTGTGTGCACTATTTCACCCAGGCTGCAATGGCTGGCCTGTTGAAGGGCTTGTCTGAGCTCCTTATGGGTGGCAAAAGAAATGCTGCAGCCCATAAGGATCTCCTGGAACCCTAATGCCCTGGGTACCTAGGTACCATATACTAGGGATTTATAAGGGAGGTCCAGTATGTCAATTGAAATTGGTAAATGAAGTAAATGAAGTGTGTATTACAATTGTGGGCCACCAAATGAGGTATGGACCTCTGAACCTCCAAAGAGTTCCTTAATCTGCGAAGAAGATTGGTAGGCCTACCATAAATCTGATGTAAGACTTCAAGCTTTCCCAGTCAAAGATGTGATTTAATCAGTATGCTGAGCCATATCAATGAGTCCAATGGCCGTTTAATACAAAGCACTTGAAAGACAACAGCCGACACGTGTTTCGCCCCCTAAGTGGTATATGTACCTGGTGCTTTCTCAAGGTTGCAAGTACAAGAAATAAAAATTAAATTTACAGAAACCATAGGAAACTATTAAGCCAACCATCACCCAAGGTGTAGAAGGGTCAAAATGGCCGAAGTTCTAACAAATGTGAAAATCTCACAGAAGAGAATACTGAATTATGAGGGTAAACCAGGAATTAGTGGTTTTTCAATATGGTAGTTATCAAGTGGTGATAAAGTTACACAAGATGCTTAGATTGTTTGTGCAAGGATGCTGGCAAGTAAGTAAAAATACAAATGGAGTTCAAAGAAAATTGGTTTTGGATAAAGTAAAGGTGTTATTAAGGAGAATTATAATCAAAGTCACCCAAGTGCATCAGGAGAAATGTTGTCATTACCAAAAGAACTGAAGGAGAAGCCCTCTGCCCACTGCCCATTGTTGCAAGATCATGCAGAACTACAAGTGGAGAAAATGAACAGGCCCATTGCCCATGCAAATTTTCAAAGTCTCATACAATACCCATTCATATGTTCGGAAAAATGTATCCATTTATAGATCCCGCAGTATATATAGATGATCCAAAAGGTCTATCTGTACCAGAAAAATGATACAGTGAAAATATTAATCAAATTCCATTCAAAAGGTCTAACTATAAGTTCTTTTTGGAGTTAAATATACCTAAAGTATATACACTTTCATCCTTGGGAATATTTTCACATTGTAAGGAGCATACAGATCCACTGATTGAGCAAAATACATATAAATCCAAAGATCTATGATATCATATATAGAAACCTCCCAATGTATTCATTTTAGCATCTAAAAAACCTAATCTTTGTAACACATAAGATTAAGGTAAATCAATGTATCCTAACAAACTAGATATTGCACTTATCATTTGTAAAAATTGTTTACACAAACTGTAGATTAAAGGAAACATGGGATCTCATGTCTTCCGTTTCTTTGATACAACACATGCATTTTGTATATAGCCATACATAAAGGGTAGGGACATAAGATTGTAACTCTTTGCATCCAAGTTTATGCATATTATTATAAAGGTTTTTACAATAGTACTAAATAAGTAGTCCTAAGGCTCATATCTCCCGTTCCACATTAAGACAATCTAGAAGAGCCACGGATATATGTCTCTTTTGGGTATTTATCGTATAGAAGATCATGTCTGGTCAGTTATTTTCCCAGGGATAACATGAGACAAAGAAGGGGAGCTGAATATGTTTAAAAAGTGACTTAGTTACACTACAAAAGTTGATAATATTAAAAAAGACAATGACATTCGCCACCTCATACCAGCCAATCCAAATAATTGCTGGTATGATTTTTGCATGGGTTAACTCACAAGCATGAAGGGTCTGCATAGGGTAACCTGGCTTCCTAGTCCAGTGCCCTGAAGTCATCAGACGTCACTCGGGGGTGGAAAGGGAAGCAATTCCCTTTCCATCCTTGCCCATAGGCCCACAGGGAGGGTAGCGCTAGCGCTCCCCCATGGGCCAGGTGCAGGACGCCATGGCTGAGGATGTAACCAGCTTGTTCTATGCACCGAGGGGTTAAAGCAGCATTCTGCAGATCCAAATGCTCATTGTGGTGGCCATATTTAAAAGAGTACCCCGTGGTAATGTTGCTTTATGTTTTATTATAACTGTATACGTTACATAAGAACTAGTATTGTTTAAGGGACTATAATACGCATAGGCCGCCTAGGCTCTCGCCATGAAATCAGTCCTAGTGTTGAGTTATCATGAATCTCCATTGATCCTAGGGACAGGGGTGTTAGCGTCCTATTTCATGCTATATTAAGAAGAAAAAGGTGTCATATTCTTTTTTTTATATTTTCTCTGGACAATGCATAAGGAAAATCTAGTCATAAGTGAGTAGTTCGAGCAAGCTTAGTTTTGGTACAATTAATCTAACTGTTTAGATCACAAATAACCAGGTAGTTTAAGAACGAAGAGACCATTAACAAAGAAAGAAAAATGTAAGAAAGTTGCTTGAAATCCCAAGGCAACATAAGATGAGGACCATATTGACATATCCCTGGGTTGCAAATACAGCAAAAGTATAAATTGATGTCAGTAGTATCTAATTCCATACATCAAAGCAAGTTCTAGGCATAGGAATGTGACATTCACATATTGTTTAGGTTACTGTCCCATGTTCTGATGCCGTTGAAGGAGACATAGAGGCCCGTATTTATACTTTTTGACGCTAAACTGCACTAACGCAGTTTAGCGTCAAAAAGTTTTGCGCCGGCTAACGCCATTCTGAAGCGCCATGCGGGCGCCGTATTTATTGAATGGCGTTAGCCGGCGCTAGCAGACCGGCGCTGCCTGGTGTGCGTGGAAAAAAACCACGTACACCAGGCAGCGCCGGCGTTGGGAAAAATGGCGTTAGGGCGTCTTAAAATGGTGCAAGTCAGGTTGACGCCAAAAAATCGCCTCCACCCGATTTGCGCCATTTTTTACGACGCCCAGAAGCCATTTACATGACTCCTGTCTTAGTAAAGACAGGAGTCATGCCCCCTTGCCCAATGGCCATGCCCAGGGGACTTATGTCCCCTGGGCATGGTCATTGGGCATTGAGGCATGTAGGGGGACACAAATCAGGCCCCCCTATGCCAAAAAAAAATATAAAAAAATAAATAAATTATACTTACCTGAACTTACCTGAATGTCCCTGGGATGGGTCCCTCCATCCTTGGGTGTCCTCCTGGGGTGGGCAAGGGTGGCAGGGGGGGTCCCTGGGGGCATGGGAGGGCAGCTGTGGGCTCATTTTGAGCCCACAGGTCCCTTAACGCCTGCCCTGACCCAGGCGCTACAATCCGGCGCAAATGCGGGGTTTTTTGCCCCGCCCACTCCCGGGCGTGATTTTTGCCCGGGAGTATAAATACGACGCATTTGCGGCGCAGTCATTTTTTTAGACGGGAACGCCTACCTTGCATCTCATTAACGCAAGGAAGGCGTTCACGCAAAAAAATGACGCTCTTTCCTCATACTTTGGCGCTAGACGCGTCTAACGCCAAAGTATAAATATGGCGTTAGTTTTGCGCCGAATTTGCGTCGAAAAAAACGACGCAAATTCGGCGCAAACGGAGTATAAATATGCCCCAGAATGTTCAAATTTACTAGGAAACTGAAATTGAAATCCTTTTTTGCTAACAAGGAATATAATAACACTAGGTCTACTCTTCACCTATAACCAGTGATTTGACGGCTCAGGATCTGGAAACAGTTCACTTATTAAGTAGCCTTTGAAGACTTGATGATTCTGAACAATCCATAACAGAGATAACATTGGAACTCTGACTTCATATTTCACATTCCAAACAATCCAAATGACCTTTCAAATCGACTTTCACACCAAGCTATCTTCACTGGCCTAGTCACACTGAACTTACATCAAATGATACACATCCCACACACATCGCTGGACACATCCTAGGTTTGCAAATCCAGAGCTAGTTACCTTTAACAGCATCACACCCGTCACATATTGAGGCCACCATTTGGTAGCTTGCCAAACATAAAATACCACAAATCAATGCACTCCAGATCAACCTACATGCATCCACCAATCGAACATGGAACAAACTCAGTTTTTAATACTTATAAACAAACAAACAGCCAGCACAGATTTAGACACAATAGATTCTGAGTGGCAGTAGGATATTGAGGCCCATATTTATACTTTTTTAGCGACGCATTTGCATAATTTTTTTACGCAAAAACGGCGCAAACTTGCAAAATCCAATTGTATTTTGTAAGTTTGCTCCATTTTTGCGTCAAAAAGCGGCGCAAATGCGGCGCTAAAAAAGTATAAATATGGGCCTGAATGGGCCTTATGGGGGTGCAATTTATAGTTAGGTGAGGTAACTATAACTGCTTCATTTCTATTGTTTTATAAGTATGAAATGTCAGCCTAATTTCTGTAACCTGTTTTTTTTCAGTGAACTTCTATAGATTTATAAAAACTACATCCTGACTACAATGCCTCTGGGTCATTATTTTTGTATGAAGTATGTATCATTTTTTTTAAGTATAGTAAATAAATATGATGTTCATGCATACAGGTGTGAGTAGGTCTGAGTGTGCATGTAGGGTAGGAGAGGGTATCTGAGAGGGTGCATAAGGGTCTCATTGGGTCTGTGAGTGGATTAATTTAAAAAATATATATTTTATTAGCATTTTGTTGTTTTACATTTGTGTGCTTGTTCATGATATAGTCTTGCATTTATTACACATGTCTTTTTAACAATTCGCTTTTGTGATATACATTACTTTTGGTTCGTTGTTTATTGCTTTAATGCTGCTGACATTTTTGCTTCTTGTTTTAATAAATTGTGCTCTTTTACATGTTATAATACTTTCCTTGTTTCATTTCACTATTGTTGTAGAACTAATAACCAAACATTAAACTTAAGTCCCTTCTCAACTATAACTTGGGAGGGAGGAAGAGGAATGGAAAGGGAAGAGACAAGGAGAGAGAAGAAAGAGGAAGAAAAAAAATTAAAAATAAAAAGGAGGGGGTGTAAAAATCAAATGGACGTTGATATTGGGAGGAGTGAAAAGAGGGAAAGGAGGAAGGGAGATAAAGACCACAAGAGGTCAACTTTACGGCTTTGTGTGGGTGGAGTTTGTGGTTGTTGGTGTTTAAGGTACAATAGCATATCAACTTTTGGGGAGGAGGGCCAGCCCGGGGCGCACCAGCGCGCAGAGGGGACGGTAGGTCACTCACGCCTTTCGCTGTTTCTAATGGTGGAGTGGGAGCCAGCGGATCAATTGTCTTCGTATCCCTACCCCCGGTGTGTTCTATTTGTGATTTGGACCAGTTCTGGGCGTCTGTTTATGAATTTTCCCCACTTGGTTCATTTCCTAGTGTGAGTTAGACTTCGCCTGTTGTTCCTACGGGGTTTGTTAGTCTCTTGATTATATCATCCCAACTCGTTACTAAGTCTTCCCATCCTGGGGCAATGGAAACCCGGCGGATGTCCTTGGCTTCTTCTGCTTTTAGGACCTGTAGTTCAGCTCTGGACCATGCTGAAATATCCTTTTTCCAGTCAGTTAGCATAGGGTGGCCTGAGGCCTTCCAGCCCTTCAAGATTAGTCTCTTGTAAAGGGCCCGGGATAGGTCCAGGAAGCGTCCCCTCACCTTTCCACATAGCGCAGCCGGTCTGAAGCCCAGTAAGCACAGCTCAGGGGTGATTCGCAACTCCGTCCCAAATAATTCAGATAGAATGGGCAATATTTCCCTCCAACCAGATTGGATCACTAGACATCCCCACACCATGTGGCCAAAATCCGCCTCTCCTCCTCCACATCCCGGGCATGTCCTAGGGGCCCCCCGTATATACGGAACAGTCTGTGGGGTGTGAGGTACGTCCTATGTAGATAATTGTATTGGATGTATCTTAACCGCATGTTACGCGAGATCACCCGGGGGTAAGCCAGTATTTTGTTCCACTCTGAGTCAGACAGTTCCCGCCCAATCGTGTTCTCCCACCGACCTCTCAAAGACTGTAAAGGGTCTAAGGCTGCCTCGACTTGGGCCCGGTATATTTTGGCGATCAGATGTGGGTCCTCCCCTGATGTCAACAATAAGTGCAGGACCACGTGGGCAGCGGGTTCCGCATTTATTGTGTCCCGGTGAACTTTAAGAGTGTGTACTAGCTTCCCATAGAGCAAAAATTGACCCCGGGGAACACCCTCTTCCGTTAGTTCAGCAAATCCCCTCAGTACACCTTCCTTGAAGAGCCCGCCCACTGTTTCTATTCCAGCTGTCGACCAAGGACCAAGCCCCATACTTCCCGGTCCCTTCCCCCCGGATTC
This sequence comes from Pleurodeles waltl, assembly GCF_031143425.1. NCBI lineage: Eukaryota > Metazoa > Chordata > Amphibia > Caudata > Salamandridae > Pleurodeles > Pleurodeles waltl. The sequence continues at coordinate 416,310,977 of NC_090438.1, read as the reverse complement.
CAGGGCAAGCACCGACAGTGGTAAAGTTGGAGAGTATGGAGGGCCCACTCCCACCCTTTTCGTGCATCTTTTCCAGCATGCCATCGCAACTTTTATCATTATATTGTTCCCAGGGGGGGTTATTTTCCTGTTTGCCATGCATGCCGCAATCCATGCCGTGTCCGTCACTCCTTGGGCAGTACATAAATCCAGTTGGCCCCTACCCGCCAGCCAGCCGGATACCCACTGCAGTTGGGATGCCAGGTAGTATGCCTCAAAATCAGGGGCTCCCAGTCCTCCCGTACGGGGTGGCCTGCAAATAGTCGTGAGTGTAGTTCACCTACGTCCATCGTCCCATATCAGTTCTCTGAGCAATGCATTCAGGTCGTGGAACCATGCCTGGGGGATCAGCAGTGGCAAGTTGGCAAAATAGTAGAGAAGTCGGGGAAGCATGATCATCTTGGACAGTGCCACTCTGGCCATCACTGGCAGTTTCAGAGAGTGCCAAAACCCCACCGAGTACCGCAGGGATCGGAGCACTTTGCCTAGGTTACCCTCTCTTAGGTCTCCCAATTCGTGGAAAATTTGAATCCCCAGGTACCTAAAGGTCCGTGGGGCCCATTTCAAGTCCATTGGGCATACTGCAGGGTGTCTGTAACCAGGCGTCAAGGGAAACACATATGTTTTGCCACGGTTAAGACATAATCCCGAAACCTCTCCGAAGTCCTCTAGGACCTCCAGGGCCCACGGGAGACCGCTCGTTCCGTCTCTGAGGTAGATCAGTATATCATCTGCATATAGCGAGATAATGTGCTCAGTTGGTCCCCACTCAATCCCCTTGCCCGCTCCTTCACCTCGTACCCAGGCCGCCGGGGGTTCTATCACCAGGGCGAAAAACAATGGGGATAAGGGGCACCCCTGTCTGGTTCCACGGTGCACCGGGTATGCACTGGAGATTGTCCTACCCGTCTTTATCCTTGCTAGTGGGGATGAATATAACAGGTCCACCCATCTAACCCAGCTCTCCCCCAGGCCCATTTTTAACATTGCCGCCCTCAGGTAGTCCCACCTGATTGAGTCGAAGGCCTTCTCAAAGTCCACTGCCAATAGGGTCCCAGCTGGTGGCTTCGATTCGTCGGGCATGTGTAAGATGGAGAAAATTCATCTAAGATTCAGGGAGGTGCTGCGACCAGGAATGAAACCGTTCTGGTCATCATGTATCAATGTGGGCATGTGGGGTAGCAGCCGGTTGGCCATGATCTTGCTGAGGATCTTAAAGTCGCTATTTAGCATTGATAGCGGGCGGAAGTCAGCTACTGATGCCTCCTTGTTGGTTGTTTTGGGGAGTGGCACTACCAGTGCCTCACGTAGTGTGCATGGTAGTTCTCCACTCTGTGCCGCCTCCGTGTACATCTCCACCAATCTGGGGACTAGTAAGGACTTATACTTTTTATAAAAATCCATAGGAAGACCGTCTGTGCCAGGGGTCTTCCCAGGGGCCAGCTGTGCTATTGCATCGCTTATCTCTTCCGTAGTCACCGGCCCTCAAAGACTGACCCTGTCCTCTAAGTTCAGCACTAGCAGGGGGATCCGGGTCAGGAAATTGTCAAGTGTTCCTGTCCCCAGGGTAGTAGGCTTCCTGTACAAGTGCGTATAATAATCTCTAAATGCGTCATTAATGGAGCCTGGGCTGAGTCTTCGAGTTCCCCCTCTGTCCAATACGCTTGTGATAGGTTCGCTGTCCCCATTCGGGCGTACCAGCCATGCCAAGAGTTTACCTGATCTCCCCTCTTCCGACTGTAGGGATATCAGGGACCTCTGCATGCTATGGCATCTAAGCCGTTCTTCGACTTCGGAGTGTTCTCTGCGTGCGCGGTCATACTCTTCATCTACTTGCGCTGCAGGGCCCTGTCTCAGTTCCCCCTCATGAATGACCTTCTCCAGAGCGTTTAGTTCCCTCTCTAGTGTGCGTCTTACCCCCACGGACTGCCCAAGACAGTAACCCCTCGTCACCACTTTGAGTGTCTCCCATTCTACGGCTCTGGAAGGGGTGGATCCCTTATTGGTTTCAATGTGTTCTGTTAGGTGGCATCGCAGCGCCTCCCTATATACCTGGTCCTCAAGCACCGCAGGGGTCATTCTCCATGATGGTATGGGGGTCTGTCCTGTGATACCCTCAATGTCAGTAATAGAGGATTATGATCCGATATTGTACGGGCAAGGTATTCAGAGTGGGTCACATCTCGAGCCAATCCCGCAGTGCAGACCATCCTATCGATTCTAGTGCACCTGGTGGAGGCCCGAGTAAAACGAGTAGTCCCTGGCAGTCGGGTGCCGCAACCGCCAGACATCCACCAGTCCCCAGGTGCCTAGCCACTCATCTAGTTTTTGTGCTGTCTTGGTTGATGTTGCCCCCTGCAGTGGGGGGTGGACCTGTCCATGTCTATGTCTAACACTGCGTTAAATTCTCTTCCTATTAGTACTTCCCCTATGTGTTGACGAGTAAGGTGTCTAGATAGACCCATCATAAATGAGGTTTGGTCCTGATTGGGGGCGTAAATGCAAATCAACGGGAACCCATGTAATTTCCCCTCCAATATGACAAACCTTCCCTCTTTGTCTATGTTGGAGGAGTCAATCGTCAGGGGGACCCCCGCCCTAATCCAAATCAGAACGCCTCTTGCATAAGCTGAATATTCTGTGGCAAACACCTGTCCCCTCCATCTCCGTCTTAGCTTTTCTCCCTCTCCTGGCGCTAGGTGGGTCTCTTGTAACATAGCTACCTACACCCCCCTTCTCTTTAGGAAGGAAAGAATTCTATGTCTCTTAGCTGGAGTACCCATCCCCCTGACATTCCAGGTTATGATATTGTGGTCTGCCATCTTATTCTTAAAGCCTGTTGAATGTGAGCCTGGCGCGCCCGGGACCCTGATTGACACCCCGCAATCTCGTACCTTCATTGTGGTAGATCCATTTCACACATTTAGCCGATGTGACTCGTAACTGCAAACCCCAACTCCCCATCCCCAGGGCACCTCCGGAACTGTAGGTTGCCCAGCAAATTGTGCAACAGTGCAACTTGTTCAAACACATCACTGCAATACTCGCCAGCCAAATCTGACAGGCGAGAGTCAAGTCAGGGGGGGCGGCCAGGTCCGGAGGGGCCATTCTTCCTCTCAGTTCGTCTTGTCGCTCGGCGCCAGCGTAGGTCAAAACTATGCGAGTTCGTCAGCAGTTTGCGGGGTCACCCTCGGTGTATAGGTCAAGCCTCCGGAGCCATCGGCAGAGGACACCATTGTGTCATCCGATTCTTCTTCAGAACCTTCCCGGGGTGACATTTCTCCACCCATTCGGGCTGCTACCTCCAGGGCCTCCCTCTTGCCTGTTTCCCTCTGTATCCGCGTTGGCGTCAGTCGTGGGCGATCCCTGGGCCTCTTTCCCCTAGGGGCCCGGCGGTTCCCGCGGGGCCCAATGTTTTGCGTGCATGGGCCGCGCCGACTGTGACCCATGCCTCTTGAGCCATTCCCACGCTTCCTCTGGGGTTTGGAAGAACGTGGTCTCTCCCTCCACAATCACTCGTAGTCTTGCTGGATAGAGCAGCGAGTACTGTATCCCCTCATCTCGCAAGGCTCTTTTAATCGCCAGGAAAGAGGCGCGCTTGTTCTGGACTTACAAAGTGAAGTCAGGGAACAGTGTCACTTCCCCGTTGGCTACTTTAAACGGGCCCGTTTCCCTGGCTTTCTGTAGGAGGATGTCTCTGTCTCTATAGTGCAGAAGTTTAGCAATTACAGCCCGCAGGGTCCTACCAGGAGCCAGCGGTCTAGACTGCATACGATGCGCTCGCTCCAGTGTGTAGAAGGGGGTCACTCCCCTCGGGGAGGCCCACCACACGCACATTGTTCCTCCTGTTTCTACCCTCCGCATCCTCAGCCCGTTGTTCAAGCTTTGCCACTCTGGCGGTCAAAGAGGTCACCTCTGCTGTCACATCTTTTTGTTTCGGCACAACGTCAGCCAGTATTGTTTCCATTTCTTTAACTCTGTCGGCTAATTTATGGTGATCAGCTCTCAGGTGGCCCACCTCTATCGCCACTTGATTGATGTTGCGTTGCAATGTTGATTTGGTGTCCTCAATGGCTCCCAGTATCCTGTCTAGGGTGTCTTGCACTTTGACTTGTGACTGGTTCTGTAAGGTCATCTCATTGTCCCCCGGTGGTATCAGGGGGTCCATGGCTTTGTTCTTATGTCGGCCCTTGGGGGGCATCGGTCAGGCAGGGGGATGTGCCCCAGGGGGCCCGGCACGTGGTCCAAGCGCTTGTGCTGCCTGCTTCTGATTTGTCCACTCACTTAGGCCTCAGCTGTCTTAGCCACTGGTCCCGGGCGTTCCAGGGCGAGCCCCAGGTGTTCTGCCGGCCGCCTTCAGCGCCCAATCCCCGTGGGGGGGGGTTACGTTAGCCAATCATGAGCGACCGCCACCTACTCCCGCCCTAAGCCATCCGTGCACTCTTCACTTTCACTGGGCCCCACTTCGTCGACCAGAGCCAAGCACACGCTACCACTGTAGCTTGATTATCTCCCCACTCGATGCACTCACCCTCTCTTGGGTACCACTTCTGTGTCCGTGGTGCTTCTTATGATTGCGCCCGGTATCTCCAGTCAGGAGCCGATGGTGTCCTCTGGTCTCCAGCAGCTCCCTTGTTCTACCACGTCAGGTAGCCAGTCGCGAACTCTCCGCTAGGTGCGCTCCTCCCGAGGGGGACTACCGGGGGTTGATGCTCCCCTCAGCGGTTCCTTGGGTGGCCTCCATAACGCCGCCTCGGGTCTTTCTTTTGCCGCCAGGGCCCCATTCCATATGTCTGGGCCGGTTCCAAAGGGATCTGGGCCACGCCCACTCTACTGGCCTCGAGAGGTCAGAAATCCTTATTTGTATTGGGATCCACCAGGGCCCAGCGCCTCCATCAGGCCCCCCAGGCACTTCAGAATGGTGGCAGCGTCTGGGCGCTACGGCCGCCGCACGCGGGTCGCCCACCCGGTCCCGAGCACGGCTCGCGGCTCTACCCGGGGCCGCGGCGTCAATCGGGAGGAAGGGCCGCAGGTCTCCGCCCACGCCAGGCGGCTCGACGCAGCCGAAAGCCCGCGCCGGGACCGCGGGCGGGGTTCAGCGGCTCCGCTAGCTCGTCTGGACTGCCGTGCCCGCACTCCGGTGACGGACGGTCCCGGCTGGCGCTCCTATCAAGCAGTTTGCTGTCGGCCCCTCCGGAGCCGGACGATTAAGCGCGCGCCATGTTCCGAACCATGGCCACGCCCCGTCTGTGAGTGGATTCATAAGGGTCTGAGTGAGTCTGTAGGTGGGTACATCAGTGTATGAGTGGATCTGTGAGTGGGTGCATTAGGGTCCTAGTGGGTTTGTGAGTGGGTGAATGAGGGTGAGAGTGAGTCTATAAAATCGTGCATAAGGGTATGAGTGGATCTCTGACTAGATGTATGAGGCTGTGAGTGGGTCTGTGACTGCGTACGTGAGGGTGTGAATAGGTCTGTCACTGACTTCATAAAGGTCTGACTGGGTCTGTGAGTGTGTACATGAGGGGATGATTAGGTCTGTGAGTGTGTGTATCAGTGTATGAGTGGATCTCTGAGTGTATTTATGATGGTCTGAGTGGGTCTGTCACTGTGTATAAGAGGGTCTGTGTGGTTCTGTCAGTGGATGCGTCAGGATTGTACTGGGTATGTGAGTGGGTCACAATGGTATGAGAGGGTGCATGAGTGTATGCATAGGTCTCTGGGTGAGTGAATGAGAGTCTGATTGGGTCTGTGAGTGGCTACATGAGGGTGTGAGTGGATCTATGAGAGCATACGTAAGGGTCTGAATGGATCTCTGAGTGGCAGGATCAGGGTGTGAGTGGGTCTGTGAGTGCGAGCATGTGGGTCTGAGTGGGTCTGTAAGTGGGTGCATGATTGTAACAGTAGTCTGTGAGTACATACATGAGGCTTGAGGATCTGAATGTGTTTGTGAGTGGCAGCATGAGGGTCTGAGTCTGTAAGTTTGTCCATAAATGTTTGAGTGAGTGTTTTTTCGAAATTTTGCAGCAGGGTTTGCCACTCTATCGGAATGTTACATGTGGGGGCCATGCTGACAGGTGTGATTGAGTCGCGCCTCCAAGATCGTGAAACAATAAAAGGATTTAAACCATTCTACAATCATAAAGGGTCCCTCAGACACTCATTGTTGTACATCAAGGGATCAGAGTACTGCTTCCTTGACCCCTTTATTGTTATCAGGTCAGAATTCCATCCCTCAGGATCATGCACCAGTGTATAAGATGGCAGTCACCACTTTCCCACAGCTTGCGGCCAGCCAATCACAGTACTCCTTCTGTAGCGTGGAGCCAAGACCCTCCGCGCAGGAGCCACAACATATCAGCGTCCCTACATAAACAAATATATTTTTCACTTAATGACCAAAAAACTACTGAACAAATTTACACTGAATAAAAAAAGGCCTTTTTCTGGACCATGAGCTACCTTTCTTCCGAATTCAGTGTAATTCGGTCCACTGGTTTTGGCACTATAGCTGTTCAAAATCCCTATTGAAAAATGAATGGAGAAAAAGTGGTTGGGGCCCTCCCTTTTTCTCGTCCCCCACTTGATGGATCACTCTGAAACTTCTGGATGCCTGCCCCCCAAGCCATGGGGACCACCACCTTCCCAGGGCACATATTTGTAATTCAATGTAGGGGAGGTTGTCTGGCCCCCCTAACAGCCCCAGGGACAAGAACCTCCCCAGGGCACATATTGGTAATTCAATGGGAGGGCTACCCAGCCACCTCGCAGCCCAGGGGACTGCCACCTCACATTGGCAAATATTGGCAATTCAATGTGGGGGCTGCTTAGCCCCCTCACAGCTCCAGGGACCACCCCCTCCTCAGGGCTATAGATTTTGGAGGGAAGCCATACCTCCTCTCTCACGGAGGCACTGATGGCCTTTGGGACTGCCACCCCAAGGGCCCGCTCCTGCTATGTTACAGGGTGCCCACCCAAGGAAATAGCTGTTTGCTGTGACTTGGCTAAAGCTTTAACAGCTCCCACCAAGTCACAGCAAATGCTCTGCTCACGGTGAGAGAGAGCTTTCAAACAGTTCTCCCTCACTGGGAGTGAAGGTTTCCACTGTTTCACTGCCAGTGGAGATGCAGGCAGGAAAACTGAGAAAACATTGCTCTCACAGGAGGTGGGGAGGCGCCTGGGACTGCGGAGGCTTTCAGGCTCCCTTGTGGTCCTCAGCATTGTGACTGGGTGCTTTGGAGGGCACTGAGGTCACATGGCCCAGCCCCGAGGGGTGGGGAAAAGTCTGAGATTGGCCTGGGGAGGAGGGACACGTAGCCCCAGCCAAAAAAAATTAAATAATTAGGCCCACCTCCCCAGAACAAGCACATATATTTAGACTACACCCTGGGAGATGTGTTCCCCTGGGCTGAAATCAGCCAGGGGAGAGGGGCACGCAGACCTGCGGCCAATTGCCAAGGTGCATGGCCAAAGGCTGTGTGCAGCATGAGGTTGGGTGGTTAGGGGTGTTGACAGCAGCCAACTCCTGCTGAGCTTGGCCAAAAGTAGAGCGCAGTATGGGGTTGGGTGATTGTAATGGTTGGCTGCAGCACACAGCCACAGGCCAGGTATTGTGTCCAACCTCTGCTGCGCATAGGGTTGGGTGGTTATAGTGGTTGGCCGCAGACCCTGTGGCCAACCGTCACTGTGCAAGGCCAAAGGCCATGCACAATGGTGGTTGGGTTAACAGATAGTAATGAAAATTACTTTATGTTGAAGAAAAAACATAGAAATTCACTGAATAAAGCAGAGATTACATGGATGTTATAGTTAGGGAATAGTATTGAAAAACATGGAAATTCACTTAAAAAACAAAGGTTACAGGGACTTTATAGCTACCCTCAGATTATAAACATACCAAAACATATGAATTCACCTTTTATAGTTAGAGTTACTTCAAGTAACTATAACTCATGCCCTAAGGTAACTATTACTCTTGCCCCCACCAGGCACAGTTTTTTGTGAAACATTTTACTGCAAATATTACATTGATATCTTCACTAATGTTATCAAAGATCTCATGAATGCCATAATTTGTGGGGTAATTAGCAGTGCATGGAAAGGGCGAGAGTTATAGTTACCTTAGGGCACCAATATATTATATGCATATTTTTTTCTATGCTTAACATGTTCATAGGTCATTGCATAGTTTCCATATTAGTTGTTTGATTAGGTGCTCATGAGTCTGTTTATTTATCTATCACAATGGATAAATAGTATCTTATTTATCTACAAGCATTTCACTATTGAAATATTGAGGAAAAGATAAAAATAATGTTATAAAAGTACACAAATAAATTAGCTTCAAATACTGCAGCACTTGAAAGTCTCTGTTTATACTGTACAACTTTAAATCTCATTATAATATCTTCCTTACACATATATTCTCTTCCTATTTAGTTATGTATCCATATACTTATTACTTTAGTCCTACTGTACAAGAGAAAAATATTAAGAGGTAAAAAAAAAAATAGAATCACTCTCTTCATAGCATTACTCTGTCTCACCCTATACCTCTATCAATCCATCATCTATCCCCACTCCCTGACCCATTTAACTTCTATGATCTCCCTAATCCCTTGCTACAGACTCTTCCCTCCTTCATCTTTCTTTTACTCATCCCAGACCTCATCTTACTACAATGATCTCCAAATTTAGCACTTTGTGAATTCTTCCCTCTTCTATCCCTCCATTATTCTATTCAATCCAACTAAGTTACTCACATGTCCACTGTTCAAATTAACTAATATTCCTTATACTAATACTAATATTATACTCAAATCTCCCATCCTAATCCACCACTAACACTTTTGAATTTCAAAGAGTGCTGCTCGCCGAAAAGAGCTTTGGCACCACATCAGGGGTAGTAAGTGCTACATAAACACAATTACATTTACAATTACAATTTACATTAGATCATTTTTTTCATTAGCATTTGTCATTTGAATTTTCCACTCACCCTTGTGCCAGACCCAACCAATATATGCCTGTGCTAGTGGAGTGGAGATGGGTGTGTAATAATAATAATAATAATAATAATAATAATAATAATAATACAACAAATAATAATAATAATCATACAAATATTTTCTGACCTTCAGTGCAAGTGTGCACATTGTCTCTAGAGAAAAACTCCTAAGCTAAGACATTTCTGAAAACTAAGAATGGGGGTGTAGGACATTTGTGGCCCCAATAGATCTCAGAACATTACCCCACAGAAATGTGAGGAAGTAGCCTGTTTTTAGCAAAAGTTTGAGATTTGAAAGTGCTTCTGGAGAAAAAAAAATGTTGTGAGATCCACGCATGTCACACCATCCTGGACTCTCCATGGTATCTTGTTTTCAAAAATGTCAGTTTTTTTTAGGTTTCCCTTGATGATGGCCATGGCAAGGGCCAAAATCCACTGCTAACATCTTTGCAGAAAATGGGTCTATGTTGAGTGGAAAATGTTCACCTGTCCATGTTGTGTTTTGGGGACTTTGCCTTTTTAGGTGGTAGACTCAGCCACACAGGCTGGACACATGGCAGACCCCTGTATTGACATGTGTGGGAATGGTAAGTGGTAGAAAGTGTGTGGACTGCAACAGATTCTGAAACATTAAAAGTATGGGGTTTACAAGAGCTTTTAGGTACAACAATATTGTGACATCCACTGAAGTCACACCACCCGATACTTAACTAGGTGTCTAGTTTTCAGAAATGCACGGGTTTGTTTAGGTTCTCTGGGTGGCAGCCTTATCCAGACCCAAAATCCACAGCAACTCATGTTACAGGAAAAAGAGTCAGATTTGACTAGAAAAATTTGATCGGTCAATGCTACGTTTTGAGGACTTTCCTGTCACAGGCACTAGACCCCGGCACGAAAGTGGGTTTTTCATAGGGACAAGTGTGGAAATTCTGGGTTGTAGGAAACTTGTAGATCCCCACAAAATCTGTAACTTTCCATCACAAAAATGTAACACAAATATCTTTTTGAGGTTTCCAAGGGTTTCTGGGTAAAAAGGTTTAATGGGATCCATGTAAGTCACACCACCCTAAACTAATTTGGATATCTAGTTCTCAGAAACGGTTGGGTTTTGTAATTTCCATGAGTGATGGGTAAACCAGGGCCTCAGAATCTCGAGTTACTCACATTGTCAAAAGGGTAATTTTTCTCTCAGATTTTTCAAGTCTTCACTTAATGTTATGGAGAAGTTTGTGTCACAGCTGCTAGACTCAGCCACACAACCTTAGAAACACTGAGTGGAGGAACATTTTTAGATCCTTCAAAAGGAAAGGGTCCCTGACCAGATGAGGAGAGACATCCAGGAAAATATACAAAAGGTAAAAAACACATATTTATGTAGGCCGGCCAGGATCGCGTACGAAGTAAGTCGAGGATTAGTTAAGCGACCTAAGTTAAAGTTTTGCAGCCCCCCATTCCTGCTAGTTTGTATAGAGTTGCTCCATACTGTAGACATCATCAGATTTTTTTTAAATGGCGTATTGCCCGCTTTGATACATTGCCCTGACGAAGGTGGTATACATAAATGTGACTGAATTGGATGATGTCAGTCCACCGAAACGTGCGTCGGCAACGTTAACGGCAACGGTAACAACCACTATCTAGATCAGTGATGGTACTTTGATTCCAATACCAGGAAGAGGCCGAATTTGATATGTATGAACTTTTTCTACTACTTTCAGAACATTTTGCATAATGGTGTGGATATGCATTATGGACATCCATCTGTGAATGATTTGGAATTGAATCTTTAGAATAATTTGGAGATTGAGGATGATATTGACCATGGCTTAGTTATGAACAATGAGATACATAGAATTCATGCTTTGTTATTTTATTAATTCTTTTTGGTATATGAAGTGTATACTAGTCACTATATGATATGTTTATGTGAAGGAAATATGTGTTTGTTTACATGTATGTGATTATTTATTCTTTTTTGTCCTGGTGTTGTTTTGGTCCTATTCCTTGGCATTTGTATGTTGACTTATGTGTCCTTTTATATGCTGTCTCGTAGTAATATAGGTTTGAGATCTGTAATATAGGGGGGACTTGTTGTATACCAGTCTCTTTCTCTCAAATTTTGTGATATCAGTTTGTATATTTTGTAGGAATAAACCATTGATTTGTTGATATTGGGTTTAGTTATAACATTGAATATGTACATGGAATAAATAGGAGAGATGTGTGTTTTTTACATTTGTAGATCATTACAGCTTCCAGAACCTTCTCTCCCATAAATGTAAGGAAAATTGGTGTTTCAACCAAAGTTGCAAAGCCTTCTGGGTAAATAAATATCATGGGAGCCGCACCAGTCTGCCTACTGTGGATAACAATGTGATTCTAGTTTTGAGAAAAATCTTGGTTTGGTAGGTTTTCCTTGGTTAAGAATGAGCTGGGAACCACAGCTATCAACATTGTTAAAAATGTGTTGATTTTGGTGGGTGAAATGTGATGTCTCCAGGTCTCATTTTAGGGTGTGTATTGTCACAGCTGTTAGGGCTAGATACCCAATTCAATACCATTTTTATGGGAGAAGTGTGAACAAAGACTAGGAGACTATCTTCCTAGACATGGTATCTGATCGCAGAAAGATGCTGCATGGGGGATTTAACCAGGCTGCAATTTGAACTTGCATACAATCCCTCATTGTGGCTTTAAACGATCTAAACCACACTTGCCTGAACACTCAGGTGGCAAAGGGCCAGATGTATCATACTTCACAATAGCGATTAGCTAATTGCGATTATTAGCGAATCGCAATTAAGTAATCGCTATTGGAATGTATGAAACTCCAGGAGTTTCATACAGCGATTTGCAAGGGCTCACAAATGGACCAACCTCATTAATTTTCATGAGGTAGGTCGCAATTTGCGAGCCATTGCGAATGGCTACAATCACAGGGATGGTGGCCTGCTGGGCTCAGCAGACCACCATGTCTGTGACTGCTTTTCAATAAAGCAATCTTTTTTTTTTTTTTTATGCAGCCCATTTTCCTTAAAGGAAAATTGGATGAGCTCAAAAATGAAAAATTAAAAGTTTTCTTTTCATATTTTAAGAGTAGGCAGTGGTCCATAGGACCACTGCCTGCTCTTAAAAACATATTTGCATGCATTCACAAAGGGGAAGGGGTCCCTTGGGGAACCCCTTCCTCTTTGCGAATGGGTTACCGCCAATTTGAAATTGGTGGTAACTGCAATTTTTTTGCAACCACATTCACGGTCTCAAAACAATCATACACACCTCTGCAATTCTGTATTAGAAAGGGACACCCTTGACACGCCCCTTCCTAATACCGAATTGGTATGTAGTCACAAATCCAATTTGCGATTCGGTAACAAGTTACTGAATCGCAAAGTGGACTTGTTACATACCAAAATGCATTTTTGCGATCGCAAAAATGTTTGCTACATCTGGTCCAAAGTTCCTGACTACGTTTGAAGTCTGTGTAAAGTTCCATGTGGGGCAAAGTAATCCATAAATAAGGTTCACTGCATGACCAGTATCAAGTTTTATACTCTCAGCTGTTAGAACAGTGTGATTTACCCAAAAGGACAATGTCACAGGCCAATATGTCCTGACTGTGCACTGGCACTTAAGCAAAATTTGCACAGTTCACATCTTGGGTTGTTCTGGTACTGTCACCATAGGATGATAGTTCCTATTGTACAATAATTCGGGTTAACAGGTGCTGGTTTAATGAACTTAAGGAAGTATCACAATCAATACCATGGGTCTCCCCTAGAGCTCAGGTGCTCTAGCGAATTTTGCACTGTTTGTATCTTGCCCGAACTTTTGGCATGGCTCATCACTGTACAGAAATGGTATAGATGATAACTTTTAAAGTGGAGCGGAAACATTTCCCTAGGTATGCATATGACTTAACTTCCTCCAGATTTTCGCTCCCTAAGGGCCAGGTGTACTTTCTTCTCTTTAACTGGTATTCCCCTTAAATAAATGAAATTTTGCCAGAAGAGAGATATATATTTTAAAAGCAGCCTTCTTCAAAAGCTTTAAAATGGTCATCCCTTTTTGTAAACCTTCGGGAAACAAACCTAGCATTATTATATCATCTGCATATAGAAGGCAGGTTATTTCCTCATTGCCTACATTTGAAAGGTCTCCCTTCTATAAGGAAATAACTTCTGGTAAGTTTGATATCTACAGGGAGAATAGTAGTTGGGTTAAGAAGCGACCTTGTTTAGCCCATTTTGCATTCGAATATTTGTTGATATGCCTTCATTTCCTTCTAAAAGAACGTGATACCAGGTCAATGAGTGAAGCGCCATTATTAAGTGGAGTAAAGTTTGAGGGGTTAACAGGGCGGTAATCTTCTTCCAAAGGGTAGGTCTGTCAAGCCAGTAGAAGGTGGTAGAGAAGTCAATAAAACCTTCATAGACGATTGACCACATGCTTTTTCATATTTTTCGGTGACATCCAGGATGATTGTAATATTGTCAAGTGTAGCACAGTTTGACCTAAAACATGTTTGTTCCTTAGGGAGAACTTCATTGTCAGCTACCCACCCTTGCAAATGTTCCAGTAGACTTTTAGCAAATATCTTTCCTGCTGCATTTAGAAGCACTATTTGTCAATATATATTTGGAGAAGCTTTGTCACCCTTTAGTAAAGGGGGATAACAATGCACCCATTCCAAGAGGGAACAACTACACCCTGCGCATAACAATATTTGAAAATCAGGGAGGGGAACAGAGATCAAAGCGAAGCCCCTTTTATTAAGACCAAAATTGGTATCTTAGCTGGCCCTAATGCACTGAAGCATTGTGAATTCAGGATGAAAGATTTTTTTATCAGTGCTACCGACTGGTTACCATACAAAAAGTGTTTGCATTGCAAACCACCACCAGGGATGCTGCACCAATGCTCTCTTTGTTGATCACATACAAGTCCTTTATATATTGTGCCCAGGTTGAGTTACTGATGGAAGAAGAAGTTGCTACTTTTCTGGTTGCACACAGTTCTGCACCCAGAGTCCAAATCTTCCTGCTGTTCTTAGAAACAATGGTCTCTCTAAGACCATCCATTTTAGGTCAGCTTGTCTTTGCTTACAGGTTGCTCTATGCCTATTTTTTTATTATTGAGGTTCTTTATTATTTCACTTCATTCGTGGTAATAAAATAAAAAAAATTCCTTTTGGACATACGATTTATAACCCTAGATATATCTCTAATTTATTTGTGATCTTCGCGATCCTGGAGGTGGTATGATTGCAGCTTAAGTCGCTTGATTGAATGAGCCCTGGCTGAATATGTTTTCTGCCTTTGAAATGTTTCTATGCAGTGTGCAAACGTTTCTAGGGCAACCATTTTAGATCTTTGCTAGCCTTACTAAGGGTAATATTTAAGGCAGCCACTCACCTTCATCCCAGTGGGTATGCCCAATGCATACGTTCAAAGAGAGATGTGCCCCTGTTGATTCTATGGGAAGGATTGCTCAAGAAAAAATATTGTAGTTAAAAAATAAAATGTCATAATCACTCAATGAGTTTTCGATGACCGTAAGATTGGAGAGTTACCCAAACAGCCAGCGTGTAAAAAACAATTATATAACATGCATTGCACTTCCATGTATAATTAGCAGGAATGTCATTCATTATTCTCCCATTAGTAATTAAACAATCATGCTTTCCACAAAATTCTAAGAGCTATTGCCCTCTGGCATTCAGTTTATTTATGAGTGGAAAGGACGGAATTCAGTTTTTTTAATGTCTTAATAATCTTCCACTTTGGAGGTATACACCTTCGTATTTAGATCCCGTACTATAAGTACCAGTGGCCCTCTTCCAAAGAAATCATTTGTGACAAAAAAACAAGTTCTTTGCTTGAAAATTATTCTTTAGTCCAATTAACTTTCTGCTTGTTTCTGAAGGCTGGCAAGATGGTGATCTTAACACAGAAACCTTTATTTTTTGTATTTTATTTTTTTTGAAAAAAAGTTGTCTATCAATCAATTAACCAATAAATGTGTCCTTGTCACCCATGAGGGTATCCATAGGGATGTGTGTTAAGCTCTGCTCCAATTAGCAGTTTTCAGAGTTTTGCCACCCTGTCAGAGTTCACCGTTGCTCAACCCTATTTATAGCCCTGCCGACACAGAAAAGTGGAAAAGGCACAGAAATAATTGCAAAACAGTGAATAAATAAACCCTCGGATGCATTACAGCAGGGGATAGTGATACTGTACAATTTCTTGGAAAATGTGCCCCCACCCCCACCTGGGCGCATCGGCGAACTCTAAACACCAAACACCGCCCTCTCTTAACTCCTTGATGAAAAGGTTAAAGCAGCAGATCTCAGAACCCTATTTTCTCACTACTTGATGAAAAGGCCGAAGCAGCAGATCTCAGAACCATATTTTCTCACTACTTGATGAAAAGGCCGAAGCAGCAGATCTCCAAACTGCATTTAGGGGGACCTATGCGGAAACAGGATATTCATGTTCTTCAGTAAGACTCTCGGATGCAGCAAACCTAGTGAATATGAGCATGTATTGTGCCACCCCTGACTTGCACGGAATGTGGCCTTCTCCATTTCAGCAACCCCAGGGTTCATCTGGGGCATGTACCCCAACAGGGTGATTTGCTAGTTTTCAGGGAGGAGCATATTTTTTACTATAGTCTTCTGAGATCGAGTCTAACTTCCGAAGCAGCCAGGTAGTATGAACTGCTGCTCTTGAGGGTACACACAGACTTCGCAAACTAAAACTTAGGAAATTGTAGTTTCAGCAGTGGCAACTAACTTTCTGAGCACCGGTCTGGCCATAAGGGCTTACTTTCTCATCTACTACATCTTCTTATAGGGACCACTCTGCCAGAATATTTGCAGTCTAAAAAGGAAGATAGTGGTCTTCTAATGATCACAAGTTTGTTGACTGGTTGTGTGCAACATTCTGCATGCATTCCATGTGGCTTAGATATAGTGTTTTTGTAGGTCTACCCCAAACACTGCTCCCCTACCCCTGCTCATCCACTACGATCGTTTAACTCCATTATATTCTGTGGAACTCTAGGTGTTCAACCTTTTCAGCTGAGGCAACCAGAAACATGATACATCCTTCTGTAATGCAACCTGATGTCTACAGGAGTTGCCCTCAAAGTTTTTGGTGTCTAAAGCAGGGTTTACTTTCTGTACATTTCACAGCAATCTAGGATAAATATCTTGATTTGATGCCATTTGTAATCCATGCTTCATTATTACCCACCGTTTGCTTAGAAAAGTCTACCCTTCAAAAATTACATTCCTTACCCTGGTTACGTTTATGGACTTGTGTACTTTGGATTTATCGGTAGAGAGCTGGGCACTAAAGTCATTCCTGGCTCCACTGGCATCCTACATACAGACCGGGCTCTGCCTTGCCTACAGATAAGAGATGCTCTTCGCTATTGCATTAGCTCAGGGGTAGGATTGTCCAAGGGCTGTAGTCTTGAGCTCCTGCAGTATACAAGGGATGGATCGGGACCTGCATTGCCTTTGGAGCTGAGGCACTCCACATGGTCACATAATAGCGATTTTGGAGGTAAGAGCACTGGAGATCCATATGAGTTATACTGGAAACTTGCTCCTTCTGTGACAGGTGTCCTTTTGATGGGATCAATCCCTTTCATCACAATTAGATTGCGCACTGAACTGCAGTATGCAATACAATCTACTGGTTATAATCAGAAACATATTTCTACTACAGGTCTTGTGCACTAATAATTGGGCTATGTATAGGTCACAATGTGGGCTATGATGACTTATAATTTGATCTACATCAGCATTCAGCACCACTGACCTGCAGAAATCTACTGGTCACAGCGCTACCCGGGACATTGCAGAGGTGTTAGGTAATTCTGTAGAACTCCATGGAGTAAAACTCTGTCAGAGTCCAGTTGATTAGCCGAATAGCTAGATCTTCAAGGACTTTCAGAACTCTAGAAGAGATGGAGAGGTCTGTAGATGAAAGGGTAGCTCATTCCATGTCTTCGCTGCCTGGTAGGAGAAGGAATGATGTCTGCATCTTCTATGTTGAATTTGTGGGGTGAGGGTTAGAGAAAGGGACACGGACTGGAGGTGTCTGGTGGGCTCATGTAAGTTCAGGTAGTGGTTCAAGTAGGCGGGTCTGGAGTTGTGTAGGGCCTTGTTTACCTGGGTCAAGAGCTTGAACTAGTTATCCAACTGGTACCCAATATGACTGTTGTGTCTGACTGGGAAGAAAAGGTGCTAATAGTGATCAGGGGCACGGTGGACTTGCTGGCTTGACCAGCTACAGAGGGAATAGCTCTAGAATGCACAATTTTACAATCCCAGGCAAATTGAATGTTCGTAACACCCCTTTTAAAAAAAAAAAATTGTCAAAGTTTCCTGTTTATTTTCTTAAACAAGATGTTTAATTCTTTTCATCTGTTACACTTCTTACATAGTAAATTTTCGAATTTTTCCCCCAAAAAACATTTTGCTATATTTTCAATTTTTTTTCTATTCACTCCTTGAGAACCACAAACTTTTGGTATGTACAAAAGGACACAAATTAGCTTGGATACCTTATGTGGAAGACAAGCTATGAAGGATTAGGTATGATGTGCCTTGACTATCCAAAGGTCGTCATAGCATTCTAGGAGATAAAGGCTTATCAGCCAAGTGCTTAAATAATGATAAACACTGACAATACCCTCAAGTTAACTATTAAATAGGCAATAGAACTGGTGAGACTTCAATAAATATGCCCTTCAATCTATCTCTTAGCAGTTCTTTTCACTGCAATAACTGTTCAATCACAGTTCCATTTCTGTTTTTTTTGCATCACAAACAAGCCAACATATACCCAGGACATAAAAATATAATTTCTAAAAAACGACCCAACCTAACATCAAGAAAATCCTTTAATTTTATTTATCTCATATCATTCATTAATAATAAACTGGAGTATAAGCTGATACAAATGTGTTACCTGATGAGCCAAATGACCGTAACAGGAAAAGAGGAGCCAATCATCGATATGTTAACACTGGCCTAGTAAATTGAGGTTCTAGTTTTATTGGACTAAACGTAAAACATATGGGGCCAGATGTATGAAACTTTTTTGCACTCGCAAAAAAGTGGTCTGCGATGCATGAAAGGCATTCGCAGACCATAAATAAGAAATCGCAAAAAATGCGATTTTTTTGCGTTGCGACCTGGTTTTTGCAAGGAGATGCTGCAAAAAATCGCAAATTGCAATTTTTCGCAGAATGGCATTTTGCACATGCAAAATACCATGAAAAGAAACCAGGTGGTAACCTGGTGCAAAATTTAAAAATGCATTTAAAATGCATTTTTAAATTGAACATGTAAAGCACACATGCCCTTTTGGCATGTGTGCACCTTACATGTCTCCCAAAACATTTTTGGGGTGCAGCAGAGGGGGCCTTAGGCCCCCAACACCCTGGGCTTTTGCATTTCCAAAATTGCGATTTCTGGTTCAGAAATCGCAATTTTGGAAATGCAAAAAATTTGCAACTATGGGCCAATAGGCCCATAGCCGTGAATGGGGCCGGTATCGCAATTTGAGATTCGGTAATAGCATTTGCGATTTTTAAGAAATTGCTATTACAGAATCGCAAATGTGATACATGGCACTTTGCGAGTCGAAACTAGCAATTTCTTAAAAATCGCTATTTCCGAATCGCAAAGGGCCGTGATGATACATCTGGCCCATGATTCTTTGACCAATAGCAAAATGGGAAGAAGTTTTAGGGAATCTAACTTAGGCAGACTGCACCAAGAGGAGATATGCCATTGGACCTTTTCTTTCAAACTGCCCAGAGAGGCCATTCTGCTATAACCTTCTTAACTGACTTGAGTGTTTAGTTATTACCTTTTCCGAACTGCATGAAGAGACTTTACTTTCCTGAACTTTAATGCTCAATTCCGATGCCTTGCTGACCGAACTGAAGTCCCATTGACGAAGACTGTCACAGCTTGCTGAACCATATTGCGGCAAGGTATAAGACGATGTTACTGATTGTTATGCCTATTTGCTTTTGTCCCTAGGCACCAACAGCTAATTTTGACAGAGCCATAGTTAGATGTTTTTTCAAATTTGTGTTGACTGAAATTGTTTTGCCTCAAGTCTAAACATGCTATTCTAATCTGAAGGTTAGTTAGGGTACTCACTGATGATGCTTGCTACATGTAATAACATCTGAAGGTTAGTTAGGGTACTCACTGATGATGCTTGCTACATGTAATAACAGTTGATGTCCCTTCTTTGCTGAATCTAAATGCATGCAATTTCTCTTGTGCAGTTATTCTTGCTATTAATTTGTACTGTAACCTTAGAATATGTAGGGGTACAAGCCTTGATTAAATTGCGATTCTTTAGGAGATTTGGGGAGACAGTATTTTTTCTGGATGCTTATCATTTGATTTTGAGTCTACGTTATGTGATATTAGCATTGTTAATATAGGGAAATAAAATTTTTAACTTTTACGTAAGGTGTGATTATTCATGATCGAGAGGACATGGTGCGTGGAAATTACTGACTCCTATGATTCTTGATGCTATTGATTGTCAATGCTATTGAATTGTATTGGTCCAGAGTCTCATGGTGGGAACTACTCTAAGAGCAGTCAAAAGGTCCATCGACCTACAAACACACACCCTTATAAAATTAATGTAAATAAACCAAATAAGATCAGACGAGCTAACAGAGGTGAACCTTTCCAGAAAATGCCAACAACTCCAACACATTTGGGTGGATCACTGTGCCACTCCCAGGTTTCTCTCTTGATGTGAGATATCAGGAAGGGCAGGTATGATGTATACATACCCTACTGTTCTGCAAATGGCAGATGACTTCTCCAGGGTCTCAAAAGACCTATATAGAGCAAGCTCATCCCTGCTGCTCCAAAAAGGACAAAATGTTGTCCTATAAAAGTGTTCATACATAAAACATACATACATACAATTATGTCACACTTATTGTAAACATACAACCACTGACACCAATGAATTAATGTATTACATTGTGGTCTTCACATCTAATGTGGGCTTTCAGAATCTCAACTAGTACTGTGTCACTTTCAATTCTGTATGGGCCAGATTTATAAGAGGCTTGCACTGGCGTGCATCACAAATTTTGACACAATGGTGGTGCAAGCTTTAAATCATATTTATAAAACAACAGATCTGCCAAAATATGTTGTTTTATAAGGCTTGCGTGGGGCAAAAGCTGGGCCAAAACCACCTACACCATGCGCAATATAATATATGCAATGTAGGTGAACTTCCACAAAATTTGTGGTAAAGGTGAGACAGTCAAAGTTATGGGTTTCTCACTACATTATGCATCATTGGAAAGTGCATCACAAGGCTGAAATGTGCCAGACGTGCTGTACATTGGCAACCAAGGTGTAGAAAATGATGCAGTGGCTGTTGTAGAAAAACCTGAACATCACAAAACACTTTGGGCCTGATTTCAGAAAAGTGACACTGCCACCAGTGCAGGGCTACTTTTCTTGCACCCCTCATTGTTGGAGTATAGTTATTATAATCAAAATTTAACATGAAACGTTTGCAAATTATTGTATAATAATGTCACATAGAAAATTGTATTAATAATATAGGCGCTTGAAATGTGCCCTCGGGGAGTGGCCACCAATATATACGATGATAAATGAAGTTGTCTAATAATGAATTATTGATGTACTAATGTGTGGTTTTGTGTTAGTATTAAGAGTTATATGTTAAGATTTTGTTAAAATTATTTACTAGGCCTTAGCACGAGTCAGGCCTAGCTGCTGGTCTCATATTAAATGTGTTTTTCTAACGTACAATGTGCTGACTTGCTGAAGGACATGTAGCTGTACTTTTCCAGAAGCTAGAAGATGTGTGTAACTGTAGTAATTTCTTTCTCATGAGACCTGACTTGCTCAAGGAGACGTTCTTGCTGAATGCAACAGTGTAAACTTGCAACAGGTACAAGGTCGCCTGAACTGGTAAAGACAATGGGACTACTGACTGAGCCTGCAAGAATAAAAGTTTGTACCTGACATCCTACCCGTTGGAGACATTAATTGCAGGAGCCAATAAACTACGTGAGAACTGTCCTAAAGTGAAAATCCTAGCAAGGTGACGAACCAATTATTGGTTGGAGATAATGATGCACCAAAATGTGTCCAATTGGAAATTAGGAGACTGTATAACAAGATTTATATAACACCGTGTCACAAGGAGAAGTCAGCCATTACGTGCCATTCTTTGCTAGTACCTAGCCACTCTGTCACTCTGTTTTAAAGACTTTGCTGTTTGACTCTTCAAAGCATCCTTACTCTTGCCTTGCCCATTTCATACTTTTCCTATGACGGAAGTGTTCCTTATTACCTGTCCTGCTGAACTTTGCTGAGTTTCCTGGCTGATGGCGAATCAACAGATGTCCTGAGGACGAAGACTTACTCTGTATGCTGACCCATTACGGAGGGTAACTATATGATAATGAAATTGTAATTGTCTGTTTGCCTTTTCTTTCTAGGTACCAACTGCTTCTTTTTTGATAGAGACCATAGATAGATGTTTTCTAAATTTGTGTTGCTAAATTGTTTTGCATGAAGCCCAACATGCCAATGGTAATTCCAGCTAGTTAAGGGGTTCACTAAACGGACACAAATAGACAAATGACTGACTCAATGCTTTGTTGAATAATGCGCTAATGATACTCTGCTAAAGTTAAACCATGTTGATGTCATGCTTTGTTCTAATGTTTCTGATCTTTGCTTTGATGAAATCTCATTCGAGTTGCCATATTGTGACTTTGTTGATGTGTTTTTGGTATTGAGACTAATAAACTTGCTAGTAGAGTGTAATCAATAGGGAATAAATATCATAAATCTTACAAAATTTTGAGTGGTTATTCATGAGTGAAAGGTCATGGGGTGTCTTGTGTTTCCTAATGTCATTAACTAGTTTGATTGATTTGCTGTTGTGAATATTGATGAGGTTATTGATTTATTGATTGACATGTAGGTTAGCTATCTCGTCTTAAGGAGTCTCCAATCAGGGTCAAAAGATTCATTGGCCTAAAACGAGTCCCAGACTAAGTAAATTATCTAGGTGGGACGCGTTATCAGGTCTGGTAGCAGAGGACGGATTAGACCCTTTGGGGCCCTAGGACGAGGGACCATTGTTTTAGAAGTATTTTCGAAATAATGCAAATTGGAGAGATGATGTGCCCCTAAGTACCAAATGACTTTCCTAGAATCTCGGAGCTTGCCGAAGTGAGTTGGGTATGTTCTATGCGTTCTATTGATAGGTATGCGTGATGTAGAATTTGCAATTGCTCTGCTTATGCATATCACAGTTGAATTGTGAAGGTTTGTGAGAATTTAGGCCAGGTAATGTTTTAGTAGGAGTGGGCGTACTCCGCAGTATGAGAGTAGGGAAGTTGGCGAACTTCATGTGAGTGTGGCGCTTTGTGCTCAAAAATTGTCCACGTGGTTGTTGGTGATGTACGGACCCGGCGTGGTCTAAGACTCCGGAGTATATTGATAAGTGTATGAGACACTTGGTTTATGTTGTAATTTGCGCAGTTTAATAGGTCAATCGGGCGTGGTTGACGAGTCAAGTTGAGTCAAAAAGTGTGTGAGTGAAACCTTCGATGGAGATTTGGTAAGTTCTAAAGTTCACTAGGATGAACCGTTGACAAGTCGATAGTAGAGTTTGCTGGTTGAATTCTGCTGGCAGGTGCGGGAGCTGAGAAGGAGAGTGTAGCGGGCGAGGCTTCAAGTGAAATCTCTGTAAAGTTCTGAAGCGATGGTATTACCCTTCCTGTAGTAAACCGGCAAATTTGAGTTTTGTTGAAGTGCTCGCAATATATTGCATTAGTTTGTGTGAATAAAGAGTGAGGAAGACAAGCCACAGGCCTTTGTCAGCTGCAGAGTGTGCAAGTGTGACGTCATTGGAGCCGTGCTGGGATAGGTCAGCTAGTAAGAAGGGCCACGCACGGATTGGCAGCCATCCGTGAGAGGCAATTGATTGAGAAGGTAGGAGAAGAGTGTTCTGGGAACTAAAGTCACTTCCAGATGAGATTCTAAACGAAATAAAAGACGAAAAAAATGAAGTTTTTCAAGGCTTTAAAGAGTGCTTTGAGGGGAGATGTGTACATTACAACAAGTGTGGGGGAGCCTACACCGCCAGAGGATACTCCGGCTTATGCCGTAATGGAGGAGAAAGATGGGTGTTTGGCGTTTCCAGAGAATGGAACCTTTAACATAGGGGTTCTAGAGAATTTGCGGAAAGCGTTAAATGAGCAAAAGCCACCTCTGAGACCAGCTCAGTTTGAGGCGTTAGCGATTTGGGAATTAATGGCCATAAAACAGAGGCAACAGAAATTTGAGAGGAGAATAAGGAAAGCAGAAAAGACTCTAGCGGAGGCTAGGTGGGATAGTGAGACCAGGATGTGGAGAAGGGAAATAATAGACGGAGTTAGGATGTTTCCGGCGATAACTCAAGAGGCCGAAACACAGGGGAGAAAGGCCACTTGTAAAACAGACAGGTGCTCCAGTAAGCAAAAGGAGACTCAGAAGTCTTGGATAGATGAAGATGATTCGGATGATGATGATTTTCTCAATCAGTTGTTACATGATCGACCACCACCATATGCCATAAATGACAATAAACCGAGTACTAGTGCAGGTCCTGTAAGTTCGACACAGAATCAGGGGACCACAAATACAGCACAGACAAATAATGTTACCACATCAGCTCCGATATAGAATGGTGCTAGTGTATCCACTGCACCCGAGACGCAGATACAGTTGCAGCCACCACCAGTTCAGAGGCTCTACCCTGATGTCCCAGTATTAGAGATGACTACAAATTTGATGGTGCTGCCTGATCCCACGTACACAAGATCAAAGTTAGTGCAGATTGAGCCAACTCCACATTTGCTGCCCCAGCCGCAGCAACAGGTGGTTCCGAATTATACATCGGTCACAGGACCGCAGTCAGTAATGAATCAAGCTATGGGAGTAAATGCTGCCCCGGGATTAGGAAACAGACAGTCACCAGCTGCTATATCTTTGCCAATTGCCGTTGGTCGGCCAGTACCGCTGTATGTGCAGGTGAAGCCTAGTGTGTGTGACCAAGGAGTAATGACTCAAGAGGTGATAAGAGGAGGGTACACAGGAATCTCCCAAGGAATGACACCGGGAGAACAGACAGTGGAGAGGTCTACATCCTTATTGGACTTCAGCCCGATTGGGGTTCCGTTAGAAACGATGAGACAAGCAGGATTGGGCCTGCTGACTCCACAGGTACTGAGTGCAAATACGTCACAAACTCCGATGGTGCCAGCTGGAAATATCTCGTTGCAAGGTTTGACAGTGCAACAATTGAACGAATGGCTGGAAAAGATTAACACTCCACAGACTACTCCTGCGACAGCAGAGCAATCAGAAAGAGAGGAATACCTGAATTTTGTGAGGTTGGGGGTGGAAGCAACTGAGCTAGTTGAAGGGAGCATTGGAGTGAACAGATTAGAATCATACACTGAAGCAGAATTGAGATATTTGTGCCCTAAGATAACCAAAGAAGTGAGTAAGGTGCACCAGAGGTTGGAAAATTTGGAAGACAAATACGGCATAGACTTAGACAATACTAAGCATCTGAAGAGGAGTTATAGGTTAGACTTCAAACCTAAAGATTTTGATTACATGAGGTCTACTGGGATGAAGGCACACCTTAAAGAGATACTACAGAGTGCTCAAGTTTGGGGAGCTTTAGAGAAGTGGGAAGGCAGATAGGCGAAGAAGTGAGATAAGAGGAAAAGTGAGTGCCTGGAACAGCAGCAGGCAAAAGCTGTGCCAGACACAGGAACCATAAAGATGTTACCAATGAGAGAGACAGCTGGAGGGGTTCTAGTCCATGTACCGTGGTCTAGAGGTGACATTTTGTCATTCACAAATGACTACCCAAGGTTGAGGGAAAAGCCGATAGAATGGTATCAGCAAGCTGACAGGTTTGTGAAGCTTGCTAAATGTCTTTGGGAAGACTTGAAAACACTGTTTGAGATTATAGATCCAACCGATTTGTGGCTTGAGTGCAAGAGGAGTGTGGATTGGCCAACGACGGAACCGGCAAGGGACAGGGTTACAGGAGCACTGTCTCCTGAGGTAATGAAATACTACTATAAGGTGATTGAGTTCTTGAAGCGGAAGGTGTCACCGCAGAATATTGATTGGCAGAAAATTGATCGAACGGCACAAGAAGGCAAAGAGTCGATACATGCTTACTATGAGAGATTGTTAAAGGCGTTCAAACACTACAGTGGCACAGAGGTCATAGAACCAAAAGACATGAATCACCTTGTGTTCAGGTTTGTTGAAGGATTAAGACCAGAGATTAGACAGATGATTAAGAATCATTTGATCTGTTGGCAAGCAAAGCCGATTAATGAGGTGTTACAGTATGCAAAATACTGTAGTGTTGAGATTGAGCTGAAGCAGAGAAAGCTGAAAGAGAAGGTGATGCAAATTAAGGCAGATCAAGCAGGGATGCAGGGGAATGAAGTGCAGCAGATGGTGCAGCAACCGCAAGGAAATGGAATGTTTCAGCCGCAAACGAGAGGCAGAGGTCGGGGAGGTTTTGTGAACCATGGTCCAGACTTGAATACTGTTGTGGTTCAAAATGATGTGCAAGGGATGAAAAAGATGTCACCATGCCATGCGTGCGGGGGCATGGGACACTGGAAGCGGGAGTGTCCGATGATGGTGCAGGATGGTGTTGTTCAACAAAGCAATGATGTCCGTGCATTTCAAAATGTGAGGGGTCCAAGAATGATGGGTCCAAATCCGAATTTTCAGAATAACATGGTTCAGATGCAAGGTCTCCAGCCCATGCAACAAATTCAAATGCCACGTGTACAACCAGTGCAGGTGCGGCAAGTACAACAGCAGATTCCCATGGTACCTAGACAGCAAATGCAGTTGCCTTTAGCTCCGATGGGACAGCAACAGGTGATACTTCCTCAACAGGTCACAAGTCAAACAATGAGTCAAAATAATGCAGTACAACAGTTTCCATTGCGTGGTGAGAATGGAATTAACAATGAATGGTCGGATGACTGTTGGGATAGTGAGGAGTGCAGGATTGCAGCGTCCCTAGAAGTAGATCAGAGAGGACCTTATGTGCAAGGAAAGGTGATGGGTCACAAGGTTTCGTTCCTGGTTGACAAAGGAGCTACACGCTCTACAGTCAGAAGTGCAGAGGTTCCGAAATTGCCACTTTCAGGGCGTACTATAAAGGTGGTAGGAGTAGCAAATCAACTCCTGACTAATCCGATTACAGATCCTGTTCAGGTTGAGATTGAGATTGGTAACTTTCAGGGATTGCACAGGTTTGTAGTCTGTGATTCAAGTCCTGTGTCCCTACTGGGAAGAGACTTGCTGTGTAAGACAAGGTGTTCAATCACCTGTTCCATTGAGGGCATTGAGGTGCAGACCAACAGTGATGATGAAGGGGATGATGGTCAGATCTCAGAACCAGAGATGGAGACCACAGATGAGGAGTACCCTTTGATAAGCTTCTTCCCGATGTTCACAGTGACCGATTTGCCGATCGAATTGCAGGGGACAGTAACTGAGAAAGTGTGGGATTTGACAGGAAAGGAAGTGGGACTGGTAAAAGGAGTAGAACCAGTCAAAGTAGATGTGAAGCCAAATGCCATGTTTCCCCAGGTACCACAGTACCACATGGCACAAGATGTCCTTATACAGGTGACGCAGATAATTGTGGACTTTGTGAAGCAAGGGGTCCTATATGAAGTGATGAGCAGCCCATGTAATTCACTAATAATGGGATTGAGAAAGCCTTGTGGGAAAGTTCGAATTGTCCAAGATCTGAGGAAAATTAATGAGATAGTGGTAAAATGCTGCCCCATAGTGCCAAATCCAGCCGTGATCATGTTCCAGGTTCCATGTGATGCAGAGTGGTTCACAGTCGTGGACTTGTCTCAAGCGTTCTTTTCTGTGCCTTTTCATGAGGATAGCCAATTTCTCTTCAGTTTAAAATTCTTGGACAAGGTTTACAGTTGGTGTCGAATTCCTCAAGAGTTTTCAGAATTGCCTTCCATCTTCAATCAGATGTTGAAGAAGGATTCGGAGTCATTGGAATTGCCTTTTAATTCGACTCTAGTGCAGTACATTGATAATTTGTTGATTGCATCTAAAACAAAAGATGACTGCAGGTATGATACTATTGCCTTAATGAATCATTTGGGAAAGAACGGACATAAAGGTGGTCATTACAACCCTGGCAGTCGGTGTTAAAGCGGCGGTAAGACCGCCAACAGGCCGGCGGTAAAACATTTGGAATCACGACCGTGGCGGAAACCGCCAACAAAGACGGCCACTTTAACACTGCGACCGCCACGGCGATACAAACAAACAGCGCGGCGGTCACGGCCAACAGACTGGCGGGAGACAATGTACTGCCCACAGTATTATGACAGGCCAATCCGCCACCTTTTCCGGGGTGGATTCACCGCGGATAAAAACATGGCGGAAACAGGAATTCCGAAGGGAAAACGCTCACCTCTACACACTCCACGAGGAACGAGGACGCCATGGAACCAGAGCTTCAAATTTTTCCAGCCCTCATCTTCTTGCTCCTCTACCAGGAACACGAACGCCGGCGGTAAAGACCACGGTGAGTACTGCACCTACGACACAGGGGAGGGGGGAGGCAAAAAACAGGGATACACACACACAACACCCCCACCCCCACCATCACCCACTACAACACACACACTAATGCGTATCAATACATCACAGTTACACCCCAAACCCCCCGGAAGAATGCAAAGACAATAGAAAATGAGTGTAACCATTGTGATATATTAAAAGCAAGTAGGCAGAAATAGATATATACACCATGTACATAATATATACCAAGCATAGTAGTCCAGGTAGTGTTCTAAGAAAGTCCGTGGAACACTGGGACCACACGGTATGGGCGAGGCCCACACAAGATCCCCGACCATGACAGAGAGAACACTGCAGGGGCATCAGACAGCAACTAAACAGGCACCTCAGGGGGAGGGAAAGGGGGGGCACCTCAGCCGCTTGAATGCACGACACCAAATCCACGAGGGGGCCACATGCCCACTGTTCCATCCTGGGGAGTGCAAAGCCACAGTCTCTCAAGTCTCTACAGTGGGTGGGTTGCCCACTGTTACATCCTGGGGAGTGCAAAGCCACAGTCTCTCAAGTCTCTACAGTGGGTGGTTTGCCCACTGTTCAATCCTGGGGAGTGCAAAGCCACAGTCTCTCAAGTGGATGCCTTCTCCACTGGTTCTGGAGGGGGCTTTGTGCCCAGAGTGCTTCATCCTGCTAAGGACAGAGGGAGTGGATGTATCTCTCCACTGGTTCTGGAGGGGACTTTGTGCCCAGAGTGCTACATTCACCCCCGGGATGGACTCAGTTGCGTCAGTGCCCTTGCCGCTCTTGGGCCAGCGGTGCTTGAGATGGCGGTGCCCTGTGCAGCGGTGCTTGAGATGGCGGTGCCCTGTTCAGCGGTGCTTGAGATTGTGGTGCCCTGTTCAGCGGTGCTTGAGATGGCGGTGCCCTGTTCAGCGGTGCTTGTAATGGCAGTGCACTGTTCAGCGGTGCTTGAGATGGCTGTGCCCTGTGCAGCGGTGCTTGAGATGGCGGTCTCCATTGCAGGGTCTCAGCTGCTGGCGGTCCTTCATGGCCCAACGGGGCTTTTGCTGGCATTTGCTGGCGGTCCTTCATGGCCCAACGGGGCTTTTGCTGGCGGTCCTTCATGGCCCAACGGGGCTTTTGCTGGCGGTGGCCTCCTGGGCAGCTGTGCTGGTGCTGGCGGTGGCCTCCTGGGCAGCTGGGCTGGTGCTGGTGGTGGCCTCCTGGGCAGCAGGGCTGGTGCTGGTGGTGGCCTCCTGGGCAGCGGGGATGATGGCGGTCTTCTCCGCCGTGCTGCTCTTCCCAGACTTGCCGGGTTTCTTGTGGACCTGGTGTCACAGCTGACTCCACACTCCCACCGGGACCCCTGGGAGCGGCTTTGGTGGCTGGAGTCTTCCCCCTCTCCCGCCGGGCACTGGCCAAACTTCTGATGCTTCACAGGTGGGGGACTGTCTGTGCTATGGCTCCGTGCCACACTGGCTGCCCTGGTGGCCGGTGCACTCCAGATTCCGGTGACTACAGGCACCACTGGTCCCGGAGATGTTGTGGCTGAGGTGCTAGTTCGGGACCTATGAGATGGACAGGGTGGGGTAGATGTGTGAAAGAGGTCAAGGGTGGACAGGAAAAGTTTTTTGGACACACTGGGACGGGTAGCTGGGGGGGTTTGGGAGTGGAGGAAGAGGTGGTGGTTGTAGGAGGTGTACGTTTGGTGACTTTGGGTGAAGGTGCATGCGCTGGAGGCTGTTGTGAGGTGGATGGCTGTAGGGTGGGTGTGTGCCTGCGTTTGTGTATCTTGGGAGGGGGCGTCACAGACACACTGGAAGAGGACACAGGCGACGTGTAAATGGTAGTGGGGTGGTGACTGCATGTGAGCGGGGTGTGGTGGTGGGTGTGCTGGAGAGGGACGTAGTGGCTGTAGAGGTAGTGCATGCAGGTGTGAGTGTAGACATCACTGGGAGGGAGGGGGGAGACGAGCAGGAGGGGGACACAGTGGAGGCAGTGGATGTTGGTGTGTCTGCATGTGTGTGATGCTTGCACGAATGCCTGTGGGATGTGTGGTGATTATGTTTGCCTGAGCTACCCTTGGGTGTTGACGTGTGTGCATGTTGGTCTGTAGGTATGCTTGGGATAGGCTGAGGTACAGGGGATTGGGTCGGGTGGAGGAAGTTGGAGGGGGGAGGCTAGAGACGGGGACAACGGCTGCCATCAGTGCGGAGGCCAGAGTCTGAAAAGCTCGCTGAAGGGCCGCCTGACCAGAATGAATGCCCTCCAAGAATGCATTTGTTTGTTGCAACTGCCTCTCTACACCCTGGATGGTATTCAAAATGGTAGACTGCCCAACAGTGAGGGACCTGAGGAGGTCAATGGCCTCCTCACTGAGGGCAGCAGGGGTGACTGGGGCAGGGCCTGAGGTGCTTCGGGCGAAGGTGATGCCAACCCTCCTGGGTGAGCGGGCATGGGGCAAAGGCTGAGGGGCTGCTGGGAGGGCAGTGCTGGTGGGGGGGTGGCGGCTGTACCTGTAGATGCAGTGGGCACAGATGTTGCCGCCACAACAAGGGAGCTCCCATCAGGGGATGAGTCCGTGTTGCTGGTCTCTACTCCTGCCCCCGCCGTGGAGCTCCCCTCACCCTCCGTCCCACTGGTGAAATCAGACTCCGTAGAGTCGCCCTCCAGGGCCATGTGGGATGTAGCTCCCTCATGCTCCGGTGCCACCGCTCCTCCGCCTGATGATGCTAATGCACACAAGAACAGGGAGACCACAAAAAGGGGGGGGGGGAGACAGAAGAAAGACATGTTGAGTGCATCCAATACTGCTACCGTTGGCGGACACTACAGACACAGAAGCCCCCTGCATTATGCTGTGCACTTAGAGTTCCCTAATTAATCACAGGGACATGTGTTACAAGTCCTATGCCCGATTGCTGTACACATGGAAGTCACAGGAGCCTGACTAGGTGTAGTTGGCTCTGAACACAGGTGGGGTGGGTTGCCACAGGGCCTGCCTTAAGAAGCGACCTTGCCTACTAAACTCGCCCTGGCCTAGGGAAACCCACAGCCCACCTCCCCCACCCACTACAATGCACGAAGGAGATGCCCACCCTCCTGGGTGAGCGGCCACGGGACATATGCTGAGGGGCTGCTGGGAGGGCGGTGCTAGTAGGGGGGGTGGTGGCTGTACCTGTAGATGCGGGGGCACAGAGGGTCCTGCCACCGCAAGGGAGCTCCCATCATAGGAGGAGTCCGTGTCGCTGGTCTCAGCTCCTGTCCCCGCTGTGGAGCTCCCCTCGCCCTCCGTCCCACTGGTGGCTTCTGACTCCGTTCTGTCACCTCCAGGGCCATGTGGGATGCAGCTCCCTCCTGCTCTGCTGGCACTGCTCCTCCGCCTGATGATGCTAATGCACACAAGAACAGGGAGACCACAAAAAGGGGGGGAAGACAGAAGAGAGACATGTTGAGTGCATGCATTACCGCTACCGTTGGCGGACACAACAGACACAGAAGCCCCCTGCACTACGCCGCGCTCTTGGGCTCCACTGTTCAATTCCTGGGAAATGGCCTACAAGGCTATGGACGACATCTGCAGACATAGATGACACAGGGGCATGACTTGGTGTACTTGGCACTCTACAGAGGTGGGCTGGGGTGCCACGTGGCCTGCCTTACTGAGGGGCCTTGCCTACGGAACTCGCCCTGGCCTAGGGAAACCCACAGCCCACCTACCCCACCCAGACACCTCCACTGCGCGCAAAGTCAGCAGAATGAGAGTGTACTCACCCCCTTGTGTCTGCTGTGATGCCCTCAAGCGCCCATCCAACTCTGGGTACGCCACCGCCACAATCCGGAACATCAGGGGGGTCATGGTGCGACAGGCACCCCTCCCACGTTGGGAGGCCATCCCCAGCTGAGCCTCCGCCGTCTTCTTGCTCCAGTGGCGAATGTCCTCCCATCTTTTCCGCCAGTGGGTGCTCTGTCTGTGGTAGACCCCCAGGGTCCGTACATCCTTGGCGATGGCACACCAAATATCTTTTTTTTTCTGGTGGGCGCTGATCTACATGAAATGTAAAGGGGAAAAAGTGTAGTTATTACCAGCTGCACCGTCAAAGTGATTGGCCCCATCCCTACCCTTG
Source organism: Pleurodeles waltl (assembly GCF_031143425.1). NCBI lineage: Eukaryota > Metazoa > Chordata > Amphibia > Caudata > Salamandridae > Pleurodeles > Pleurodeles waltl. Next base: position 416,279,098 of record NC_090438.1, on the reverse strand, counting down.
CCATGATGCACATGCACTCACCGTCGTTTCATGCACCCCTCAATCCCCCCCCATCTTTCATACACCCCACTCCACACACTCATAGCCCATACAGCATGCTAACAGTGTATTTACCTGTTTGTCTGGAGGACCGTAGAGTAGCGTGTACTGGGGGAGGACCCCATCCACAAGCTTCTCCAACTCCTCCGATGTGAAGGCAGGGGCCCTTTCCCCAGACACTCGAGCCATTGTCTCTTCCAGACCGAGGTCACAGCAGCACTTGAAGTGTAGGTCCTCTCCTGTCGAAGATCAGGTATCGAGTGATTGAACAGATAGAAAATGGCGGTCACGTCCACGGCGGTGCGTACCGTCACCGCCGGCACACATCGTCATTGGCTCCTGGGACCCATAGGGTCCAATGTTAACCAATGCAGCATTGCGCCGCGGTCTTCGACCGCCTACCGCGACGGTGTACAACGCCAGCGCAGTTACCTCACTTCCCATTGTCCCACTATAGAGGTCAGGCAGCTGCCATTTCAGGGGCCCACATGGCTTCATTTCCAACTGTGTCACACATACCTAGGCCTAGACTCAACACACATACAGGCCACCTATTGTGAAGGATTGGTGTTCTGTGTAAACTGTGGGTACGTACTTCTGAGTTGATTGACTCTGTGCTCGCTGTTGTCCTTTATAGGCACCGTCTGCTGGGACATGTGAGGAGATGGCGGCATCCTCCGGTGTACTGACCGTTGGTGGACCTGTCGACAATGGAGGAGCGACATGTCATAGTCACATACAGGCTTGACCGTGCCACAATCCAGGAACTGTGTACCCAGTTGGAGCCAGACCTGATGTCAGCAATCCGCCATCCCACAGGAATCCCCCTTCAAGTGCAGGTGCTGTCAGTGCTCCATTTCCTAGCAAGTGGGTTGTTTCAAACAACAGTGGCCATAGCATCAGGGATGCCCCAGCCTATGTTTTCCAACGTATTGTCCAGAGTGTTGTCTGCCCTTCTGAAACACATGCGGAGCTACATCGTTTTCCCTCAGGTGGAGGATTTGCCTACAGTGAAAAGTGATTTCTATGCCCTGGGACATATCCCCAACATCATAGGTGCCATTGATGGGACCCATGTTGCTTTGGTCCCCCCCGCAGGAGTGAACAGGTGTACAGAAACCGGAAGAGTTATCATTCTATGAATGTACAGATGGTATGTTTGGCAGACCAGTACATCTTGCATGTGAATGCCAAGTTCCCTGGCTCCGTGCATGATGCCTACATCCTGCGGAATAGCAGCATCCCTTATGTGATGGGTCAACTCCGGAGGCACCGTGTGCGGCTATTAGGTGAGCACCTGGAAGCAAGACAGTGGGAATGGTTGTCTGGGTCTGGGGTTGCCCTACAGGTTAGTGTGTGTCTAATACTTGTCCCTCGCCATTTGCAGGTGACTCTGGTTGCCCCAACCTGCCATGGCTACTGACACCAGTGAGGAATCAATCAATCAATCAATCAATCAATAATTTATAAAGCGCGCTATGTACCCGTTAGGGTTTCGAGGCGCGAGGGGGGTTGGTGCTGCTATCGTTCGAAGAGCCATGTCTTGAGGAGTCTCCTGAAGGTGAGGAGGTCCTGGGTCTGGCGTAGTGAGGTTGGGAGTGCGTTCCAGGTCTTGGCGGCGAGGTAGGAGAAGGATCTGCCGCCAGAGGTCTTGTGCTGGATTCGGGGGACGATGGCGAGGGCAAGGTTGGCAGAGCGTAGTTGACGTGAGGGAACGTAGAAGTTGAGTCTGGTGTTCAGGTAGGTGGGTCCGGTGTCATGTAGAGCCTTGTGTGCGTGGGTGAGGAGTTTAAAGGTGATCCTCTTGTCCACGGGGAGCCAGTGGAGTTCCCTCAGGTGAGGGGAGATGTGACATCGGCGGGGTATGTTGAGGATCAGGCGGGCGGATGCGTTCTGGATGCGTTGGAGTCGTTTGATGTCTTTTGTTGGGATGCCTGTGTAGAGTGCGTTGCCGTAGTCGGGTCTGCTACTGACGAGGGCTTGGGTTACCGTCTTTCTGGTTCCTGTTGGAATCCACTTGAAGATCCTGCGGAGCATACGGAGGGTGTTAAAACAGGAGGATGAGACTGTGTTGACCTGTTTGGACATGGTGAGGGCGGAGTCGAGGATGAAGCAGAGATTTCGTGCGTGGTTGGCTGGGGTGGGTGGAGGTCCCAGGGCGGTGGCCCGCCACGAGTCGTTCCAGGCCGAGGGGGTGCGCCCGAGGATGAGGACTTCCGTCTTGTCAGAGTTAAGTTTTAGGCGGCTGTTGCTCATCCATTCGGCGATGGATTTCAGTCCCTCGTGAAGGTTGGCTTTGGCGGTGTGAGGATCTTTGGTCAGGGAGAGGACGAGCTGGGTGTCGTCGGCGTAGGAGAGGATGCTGAGGTTGTGCTGGCGGGCCAGTTGTGCGAGGGGGCCCATGTAGAGGTTGAATAGCGTTGGGCTTAGTGAGGAGCCTTGGGGGACGCCGCAGATGAGGTTGGTGGCTTTGGAGTGGAAAGGTGAGAGTCGGACCCTCTGGGTTCTGCCGGAGAGAAAGGAGGAGATCCAGTTGAGGGCTTTGTCTTGGATGCCGGCTTCGTGTAGACGGGTTAGTAGGGTGTGGTGGCAGACTGTATCGAAGGCGGCTGATAGGTCTAAGAGGATCAGGGCCGAGGTTTCGCGTTGTCCATTTGTAGTCTGATGTCATCTGTGGCGGCGAGGAGTGCAGTCTCTGTGCTGTGGTTTCGTCTGAACCCGGATTGGGAGGGGTCTAGGATGGAGTTGTCTTCAAGGTAGTGGGCGAGCTGTGTGTTGACGATCTTCTCGATGACTTTCGCTGGGAATGGGAGGAGGGAGATTGGTCGGACGTTTTTGAGATCGTTGAGGTCAGCCTTAGGTTTCTTGAGGAGAGGTTGGATTTCTGCGTGCTTCCAGCTGTCCGGGAAGGTAGCGGTGTTGAAGGAAAGGTTGATGATCTTGCGGAGTATGGGGGCGATGGCGACGTCGGCTTTGTTGAAAACGTGATCTGGGCAGGGGTCAGAGGGAGATCCTGAGTGGATGGAGTTCATGGTTTTTAGGGTTTTGGCGTCGTCTACTTGGGTCCAGGTGGTGATGTGGTCGGCGTGGGAGGAGTTGTTGGGGGTGGGGTCTGGCGGAGGTGAGGTGTTGAAGCTGTCGTGGATGGCTGCGATTTTCTGGTAGAAGAAGGTGGAGAGATCGTCGCAGAGTTTCTGGGATGGAAGGATGTTGTTGACGTTGGCGTTGGGGTTGGAGAGTTCCTTCACGATGCTGAAGAGTTCCTTGCAGTCGTGAGCGTTGTTGTTAAGGCGTTCTGTGAAGTGGGAGCGCTTGGCGAGTCGGATCAGTTGGTGGTGTTTACGGTTGGCTTCCTTGAGGGTAGCAAGGTTCTCGGGTGTGCGCTCGAGGATCCATTTTTTTCTTGAGTTTCTGGCAGGTGCGTTTGGAGGTGGTTAGTTCGTCTGTGAACCAGGCTGTTTTTTTCTTTTCTTGGTTGGCGGTGGGTCTCTTGAGAGGGGCTAGGATGTTGGCGCAGTTGAGGATCCATTGTTGGAGGTTGATGGCGGCGGAGTCCGGGTCGGTGGGGTCGGGTGGTGGGTTTTTGGCGAGGGTGTTGGTGAGTTGGTCTTCGTGACTTTTCCCCAGCGGCAGTGAGCCGGCAGAGGGGTGCGGTGGTGTTCGGTGTTTTTCTTAAAGGAGAAATGGACGCAGTGATGGTCGGTCCAGTGGAGTTCGGAGGTGTGGCTGAAAGAGATGTGGTTGCTTGAAGTGAAGAGTGGGTCAAGGGTGTGGCCGGCGATGTGGGTGGGAGTGTTGACCAGTTGACGGAGTCCGAGGTTGGAGAGGTTGGTGGTCAGTGATGCGGTGTTGACATCATTGTTGTTCTCCAGGTGGAAGTTTAGGTCTCCCAGGAGGATGTAGTCTGAAGAGGCGAGGGCGTGGGTGCTTGCGAGGTCAGAGACGGTGTCGCTGAAGAGGGCTCTTGGTCCTGGAGGACGGTATATGAGGGTTCCTCTGAGGGTAGTGTTGGGGTCCGTGTGAATCTGGAAGTGGAGGTGTTCGGCTGTTTTGAGGGTGTCGTCCGTGTGGGTATTGATCTTGAGGGTAGCTTTGTGGGCGATGGCTATTCCTCCGACGATTCCGTTGGTGCGATCTCTTCTGGTGATCTTGTAGCCGTCAGGGATGGCGATGGCGATGTCAGGGGTCGAGGAGTCGTTCCACCAGGAATCCCAGGACAAGGGCAGAGGAACGCTACAAGAGGCCCATGGGCGGTCTAGGAGGGTGATCAAGTGGGCCTTCGGCCTCCTGAAGGCCAGGTTCCGGTGCCTCCATATGACATGTGGATCCCTCTTCTACTCACCAAATAAGGTGTGCCAGATCATTGTGGCCTGCTGTATTATTCATAACTTGGCATTGCGATGACAGGTGCCTTTTCTGCAGGAGGATGGTCCAGATGGCGGTGTTGTTGCAGCTGTGGAGCCTGTGGATAGTGAAGACGAGGAAGCAGAGGAAGAAGACATGAACAACAGGGACTCAGTGATCCAGCAATATTTCCAGTGAGACACAGGTAAGAGTACAGACCTGCCTACTACATGTACTTAGACACTACTACCTCTCTACTGTCTGTCGTTTTCACCCAGTGTATGGTCACTGAGTTGTCACTTTCCCTTACGATTTCACAGATGTGGGTCCCACTGTGTGACATCTGCTTTGATTACTCACGAACTTGAGCTGTGTGACATAGGTATGTTGACATTACAATTGAAAGAGCATTTTGTCACTGTAATTGCTAATACACTATTTCGAAATCACAGACAGACTGCAGATTGTTTTGTGTTTTAAGTGTATTTATTTAAATGCTCAATATTGGAGGGGGTAGTGAAATGGTGAGGGGTGATGGCGGAGGAATGTCCATGGCAGAGTCCAGTCTATTAGTCTCACAGGTGCATGGCCCAAATGGGCATAGGAAGTGGAGCTGGGGCAGTTTAAGTATGGACAGGGTGACAAAGTGGGACAGTAGGATGACAATCAGGGTGGTCTCATTTCTTGGCGGGGGTCTTGGCATCGTGCTCTGTCTTTGTCCTGGATCTCAGGGACCGTTTGCGGGGTGGTTCTCCCTCTGCAGGGGGTGGGGTGCTGGTGTGATGGTCCTGTGGCGGGGCATCCTGTCTACTAGCACCGGCGGAGGTGGTGGGCAGTTCATCGTCCAGGTTAGTGTCAGGGGCTCCTTGTAGTGCCACAGTGTCCCTCCTGGTATTGAGTACTTCCTTCAGCACCCCTACGATGGTGCCCAGGGTGGAGCTGGTGGTTCTGAGTTCCTCCCTGAAGCCCATATACTGTTCCTCCTGCAGGCGCTGTGTCTCCTGAAACTTGGCCAGTACCATTGCCATCGTCTCCTGGGAGTGGTGGTAGGCTCCCATGATGGAGGAGAGGGCCTCGTGGAGAGTGGGTTCCCTGGGCCTGTCCGCCCCCTGTCACACAGCAGCCCTCCCAGTTCCCCGGTGTTCCTGGGCCTCCGTCCCCTGGAATGTGTGCCCACTACCACTGCCCCCAGGTCCCTGTTGTTGTTGAGGTGGTGGGTTATCCTGGGTTCACTGTAGTGGTGGACACACTGCTGATTGACGTGTCCTGGGGACGGAGTTATGGGCCCACTGGGTGTGTGCTGTGCTGTTGTTTCCAGAGGGGGGAAGGTCTGTGGTGGCCAGTGTGAGGTGAACCGACTGTCCAGAGGTCCCCGATGCGCCGGGCTGGTCATCTAGATCCAGTTGGACAGAGGTGCTGTCATCACTGTGGGGCTCTTCTGTTGGTGGTATGGAGATGTGTGAACCCTCCTGTCCGGTGACGTTGGGTAGGGGTCCTGCAGGGGTATAAAAGGATGGTTATTACATCTGTGTGTGTCATGGTGTGCAATGGGTGGGTTAGCGTGTACCCCAGTGCTTGCATTCCTGTGTGGGAGCTTGTGTGATGGTGGTTTAGGGGGTTGTATGGGTATGTGCAGTGGGCATGCTTTAGTGATGGGTGTCCATGCTCTGTTGTTGCATGCAGGGCTTGGTGTTGGGATGGGTGGTTTGTGATGTTGGGACATATGTGAGGAGTTGGGGTGCTGGGGGTGAGAGCGGGGGTATGTGATAGCATGCAGGTAGGGTGGGGGATGTAATAGTTAAGATTTGACTTACCAGAATCCATTCCTCCGCCTACTCCTGCGAGGCCCTCAGGATGCAGAATCGCCAAGACCTGCTCCTCCCATGTTGTTAGTTGCCGGTGAGGAGGTGGGGGTCCGCTGCCAGTCCGCTGAACCGCCTGGTGGTATCTTGAGACCATGGAACGCACCTCCCCCCGTAGGTCATTCCACCTCTTCCTGATGTCATCCCTATTTCTTGGGTGCTGTCCCACTGCGTTGACCCCGTCCACTATTCCTCGCCATAGCTCCATCTTCCTTGCAATTGAGGTGTGCTGCACCTGTGCTCCGAATAGCTGTGGCTCTACCCGGACGATTTCCTCCACCATGACCCTGAGCTCCTCCTCCGAGAACCTGGGGTGTCTTTGCCGTGCCATGGGGTGGTGTAGGTGATGTGTGGAGTGGTGTGTGTGGTGATCAGTGTGCTGATATGTAGTGGTGTGTTGTGTGAGGTGCGTGGAAGTTGTGTGGGTGATGGTATTGTGTGCCTGTGGATGGTGTTGTTCTTGCTGGTGGTGTCTTTCTCTGACCTTCTTTCTGGATTTTTTGTCATAGGGGTTTGTGGGTGATGTGGGTGTGTGTTTTATATTGTAATGGGTGTGTGGGAGTGGTGTGTGTATGTGTATCAGGTGTGTGTATTTGGAATTGTCCAATGTGGTAGTGTTTTGTAAAGGTGTGTGTATTTTCAGCGCGGCGGTGTGTACCGCCAATGGAATACCGCGGTTGAAAGACCGCCGCGTGGATTCATGTTTCGTGATAGTGTGGGCGTATTTCTGTTGCCGTAACGGTGGAGGTTTTTTTTTCACCAGTTTATCACTGACCTTTGGTGTGGCAGACTTGTGTGGGTTTCTGAATTTTGGCGGATTGCGAAATGTGGGTCATAATAGCTGTGGCGGTTTTCCGCGGCTGCGGTGGTGTGTTGGCTTTTACCGCCAATGTTGTAATGACCGCCAAAGTGTCCACATAGAAACTACACTGCTGTCAGAAAGAGGTGAAGTACTTAGGCCACCTGATTGAGAAGGGGTCAAGGAGAATATCCAAAGAAAGAGTGACAGCCATATTACAGATGAGTCCCCTGACATCCAAGAGAGACGTTAGGATGTTTTTGGGAATAGTGGGCTACTGTTGCCAGTGGATTCCCAACTTCTCAATTATCTCTAAGCCTTTGGTGAGGTTGACCGTCAAGGAGGTTAAGGATGGCCCAGATACCCTAACTATGTCAGAGAAAGAGATGAGGGCATTCATTGAACTGAGAGAATGTATGTGCAGGGCTCCAGCTTTAGGTATGCCTGACTACACATAGCCTTGTGTCCTGTTTTGTCATGAATGTAATGCTTGTTCTTTGTCTGTCCTGACACAGGTCCATGGAGGTGCAAACCGCCCAGTAACATATTTTTCAGCTACTTTGGACCCAGTTGCAGCAGCCTTACCGGGTTGTCTGCGTGCAGTTGCAGCAGTTGGTCAAAGCCTTACTCAATGTGAAGGTATAGTGATGGGACATCCCCTAGCAGTAATGGTCCCACATTCAGTCAAAATATTACTCACCCGAACCAAGACGCAGCATATGACAAATGCCCGCCTGACCAAATATGAGACGATTATATTGGGGTCACCAAATGTGTCATTAAAACACTGTACTGTGATAAACCCGGCAACTTTGCTTCCTAATGAAAATACAGATGTTGATGATGGCGAAGAGGTAGAGCATGATTGTCTTGAGGTAACAGAACTGTGCACCAAACCGAGACCTGACATTAAAGATACCCAATTGGAGGAAAATGATTACATTATCTTTGTGGATGGTTCTTGTCTGAGAGACCCAGTAGGAGTACTGAGAGCCGGATATGCTGTATGTACAATAACTGGTAACCTGGAACCATCTTGGCTTGAGAGAGTGCACTCTGCTCAAGTAGCTGAATTGGTTGCTCTTACTAGGGCTTGCCATGCCACTGACAAATTGAAAGTCACTATCTATACTGATAGTAGATACGGATTTGGAATTGTCCATGACTTTGGCCAGTTATAGTCACAGAGGGGTTTCATGACCTCTTCTGGTTATCCAGTGAAAAATGGTGAAAGAATTAAGGAGTTGTTGCACGCGATTCAGTTACCTCTTGAAATTGGTGTGGTGAAATGCAGCGCTCATGTGAAATCACAACACTGTGTCAATGGGGAACGGATATGCAGATCAAGTCGCAAGGTTTTGTGCATTGAATTGTATATCGTTCAAAGATCAGTGGGAATTGTTACCTGAGACTGAAAATGAGACATGCACAGGTTATGCATTGTGGGTGGTTGACACGATGGAAGAGTTAAAATAGTTGCAGGGACTTTCCAGCAGAGAAGAGAAACGTTCTTGGCTTAAAATGCAATGTGTACAAAGACCAGATGATTTGTGGGTTTCAGATGAGGGGAAAATGGTTTTGACAAACAGTCTCTTGTCACAGTTTGCAAGGTTTTACCATGGTCAAGCACATATTGAGAGAGACACCATGATCAGGTTGTTCAAAATCGATTGGTTCAATCCAAAATTCAGGCACGCTGCAGAAGTAATCTGTCACAGGTGCATCATCTGTCAGCAGATGAATGCAGGAAAAGGGACCGTGGTAAATTTGAGCCACATTGGAAGAGCAGGAGGTCCATTTAGCAGAATGCAACTGGATTTTATTGAGATGCCTGTGTGTGGAGGTCTGAGGTATGTGTTGGTGATTGTGTGCATCTTTAGTCATTGGATGGAAGCTTACCCTGCACGTAGGAATGACAGCCTCACAGTAGCGAAGTTGCTGCTTAGGGAATTGATACCACGTTTTGGGGTTCCGATCTCTTTAGAATCAGATAGAAGAAGTCACTTCAACAATGAGGGGGTTAAGCTCTTGTGTGCAGCGTTGAACATTGAACAGAAGCTGCATTGTAGCTACTGTCCTGAAGCTTCAGGACTAGTGGAACAGATGAATGGTACCTTGAATCTGAAATGGCCAGATGCATTGCCCTTAGTGCTAATGTCAATGAGAAATACACCCAACAAGAAGACAGGACTGTTCTCCTAATGAAATTCTCATGGGCCGAGCTATGAGATTGCCCGCAGTGCCTGCAAATGCTCTTGTGAATATCACGGATGATATGGTGTTGGACTACTGCGAAGGTCTGGCTGATGTGGTCTGCTCTTTCTCCCACCAGGTGGAAGCAACCACACTGCCATCAATAAATGATCCAGGTCACAATCTGAAAGCCGGTGACTGGGTTGTTGTCAAGAAACAAGTGAGGAAGTCGTGTTTGGAGCCACTTTGGAAGGGGCTGTATCAAGTGATACTGACAACTACTACAGCTGTCAAGTGTGCGGAAATTCCAAACTGGATCCATGCCAGTCACACAAAGAAGGTGACATGTCCAACTGATCAGGAAATTGAGTTATTGAAAATAACAGCTGCAGAGAAGGAAGTCTCAGGGCCGGAGAGTAATCAAAGGGGAACTGAGACTGGAGGAGAGCTCGTTGAGGACGGCTTGGTCACTCAAACAGCAAACAAGATCCAGAAGGGTGACGGTGAGCCTATCTCAACTGAGGCACCAGGAGGACCGACCCAAAGAGAGGTTCTCCCAGAAGCAGACGGATACGGGTTTGAAGTTGAACCCCTGACAGACCCAGAAGGCGAAGGAGTTGGGGCAGAAGACAGTCAAAGTGCTCAGACTCCTCCTGAGCCACTTGCAGATCCACCAAGAGAAAACACCATGGCACAAGAGGAGGGCATTGAAAAGCTACCTGGAAAGCCGAATGGATAAAGAACACTGAGAGGAGATAAGTGGCCAGAATCGCAAACTGAAAAGGGAAAGTGGTCATTAATGAAACAATAGAGGAAGAGATCGATACCACAAGGAAAGAAGATCTGAGTGAAGGAGAGTTGCAGGGTGACCGCAAGTTGAAGAAAGAGAATAGCAAACAGAAGATACGCAGGTCCTGAATGGGCTTATGCAACTTCAGTTGAATGGCAACAAGAGTTCTTGGCTTTCTGTTTTGATCGTGAAATTCCAGGTCAATATTATGGTACCTGAAGTTGGCTACAAATAAAAGAGACTGTATTAAGCTGAAATTGAATAAAGGGAAACCTGAGAAAAGAGACTGATAAATTATCGGATGTGACACTGCTAATCTGAATTGATTTTTGAAAAACCCGATTGTGACAAGCTGCTAACTGGATTGACAAAATACCCTGGGAGTGGATGAGAAAGCTGTAAATACTTGCTGAAGAAATACTTTTTGCTTAGCTTTATTGAAAAAAAAAAAGAAAAAAAAAAGAGAAAGTTATTAACCATCCTCAAATTAGTTGATCACATTTATAGTATTTTACTTTCTGATAATTTATAGATCATGCCTAGATCAGGAGATTACGTTGAGGGGAATAAGCGCTGTAAATATTTGGGCGTTGCTCTGGGTGTTTTGTGTGTGATATTAATTATAGCTTTGTTTGTGGAAATGCTTTTGGTGAATGAGAGTGAAGCTTACAATGCTACAGTTTCTGAGACTGCTACACTAACACCATGGGAGAGGTTTGAGCAAGATACGAAATATCTGCATGACGAAACTAATACAAAAGGGGAGCTGTCTACTAATGTTTTCTATCGCTTGCTGAGTGAGTATGTTGACACTATGGATGCGGAGGCTTGTTATGTGTGTACAAAAATTCCTTTTTCAGTCCAAGAGGGAGTTACATACCACAGTTTGCCACTTACCTATGGAATTAGCTGTAGTCTGCTACTAACGCGTTTCTATAATCAGGAAGAAGTGCAATATTTTTACTCAAACTATGATTAAGTGTTCTCTTATGTGCCTATCATAGAAGTTTTGAATAGTGTGGCAAAGTATTATGCTATAAAGCTGATTAAGGGATTCTTTGAGCCTAGAGTGACAATTAGTACTTCATATGCGCACCGCAATAATTTGACATGCTTGCTTACATCTGTAGAAAAGAGTTTTCTAGATCACACTGAAGATAGAAGGAGGGTTTTAAAGGGGAAATTAGAAAAGGGCTTGCAGCAACGATCATTTCTTAGTAATAGCAATAACGGGATTATGGAACAAAGGAAGCTAGCTTTAGATGCGAAACATGTAGGTAGGCTTTGCATTACACAACCAAAATCATACTATGACAATGTGTTTGTGGGAAAGAGTGAGTTTAAGCACGTGTTTTTGTTTCAGAATAAATGGACTTTTATGCTAAATGGAATGGATCAAGCGATCCCAGGGGTTTGTTACATTTGTGGACTTAGTGCTTATTACCGTGTTCCAAAGGGATGGCATGGGACATGTTATTTGGAAATAGTTTTCCCAAAGATCTATCAACTAGATGATTTAAAGAAATTTCCGAAAGTGACAGAATTACTTTGTGCTAGACAAAAGAGAGAGACTGCTGCTGGTGTAGTAGGAGACATGTTTGGAGCAATAATTCCTTCAGTGGGAGTTGTTTTGAACTCCATAAAGATTCAAAAGTTGTCTACTATTGTGGATAACATGCTGAAAAAATTCACAGGAGCTATACTCCTGATTAATTCTGAACTTGCTGCGGAGAGGGCTATGACTCTTCAAAATAGGCTTGCTTTAGACTTTCTTTTAGCGAAAAGTGGCGGAGTCTGTAAGATGCTTAATGAGCGGCACTGTTGTGCCTATATACCTGACAATAGTAATGAGATTAGAAGTATGCTTACTAACCTAACAAGAGATAGTGTAGATTTGAAGGAACTGAAAGAACCAGGAGTCTGTGAAAAGGTTGGAGAAGGATTTGCACGTGTGGGAAGTTGGTTTAGTAGTCTTTGGCATGGGTTCTTGGGAAAATTAATACAGGGAATAGTAATCGTTTTGGCTTGTTTATTTGGATTATGGGGACTGAGCAAAATTTTCAAAAGGGGTAAAGAAAAATTGGCAAAATATAAAGAGAGGAGGGAGGAAAAGAAAAGGGAGAAAATGTTCAGAGCAAAATATGAAAAGGCGAAACTAAAGAAGAAATTGAGATGAAGGAGATAAAAAAGTGAAAGGGTTGTAAAAGAATGGATTTGTGTGATGACAAGTGTCATAAGAGGAGGGATTGTTGGAGTGTAGCAATTATAATAAAAATTTAACATGAAATGTTTGCAAATTAATGTATAATGATGTTGCATAGAAAATTGTATTAATTACATAGGCGCTTGAAACGTGCCCACACCAATGTATACGATGATAAATGAAGTTGACTAATAATGAATTATTGATGTACTAATGTGTGGTTTTGTATTAGTATTAAGAGTTATATGTTAAGATTTTGCTACAATTAATTACTAGGCCTTAGTTAGCATGAGTCGGGGCCTATCTGCCGGTCTCATATTAAATGTGTTTTTCTAACGTACAATGTGCTGACTTGCTGAAGGACATGTAGCTGACTTTTCCAGAAGCTAGAAGATGTGTGTAACAGTAGTAATTTATTTCTCATGAGACCTGACTTGCTCAAGGAGACGTTCTTGCTGAATGCAACAGTGTAAACTTACAACAGGTACAAGGTCGCCTGAACTGGTAAAGACAATAGGACTACTGACTGAGCCTGCAAGAATAAAAGTTTGTACCTGACATTCTACCCGTTGGAGACGTCAATTGCAGGAGCCAATGAACTACGTGAGACCTGTCCTAAAGTGAAAATCCTAGCAAGGTGACAAATCAATTATTGGTTGGAGATAATGATGCACCAAAATTTGCCCAATTGGAAATTAGGAGACTGTATAACAAGATTTATATAACACCATGTCACAAGGAGAAATCATCCATTACGTGCCATTCTTTGCTAGTACCTAGCCTCTCTGTCACTCTGTCTTAAAGACTTTGCAGTTTGACTCTTCAAACCATCCTTACCCTTGCCTTGCCCGTTTCATACTTTTCCTCCTTTTGAGGGAAGTGTTCCTTATTTCCTGTCCTGCTGAACTTTGCTGAGTTTCCTGGCTGATGGCGAATCAACTGATGTCGTTAGGATGAAGACTGACTCTGTATGCTGACCCATTATGGATGGTAACTATATGATAATGAAATTGTAATTGTCTGTTTGCATTTTCTTTCTAGGTACTAACTGCTTCTTTTGATAGAGACCATAGATAGATGTTTTCAAATTTTGTGTTGCTAAATTGTTTTGCATGAAGCCCAACATGCCAATGCTAATTCGAGCTAGTTAAGAAGTTCACTAAACGGACGCAAATAGACAAATGACTGAATCAATGCTTTATTGAATAATGTGCTAATGATACTCTGCTAAAGTTAATCGATGTTGACGTCATGCTTTGTTCTAATGTTTATGATCTTTGCTTTGATGAAATCTTATTCGAGTTGCCATGTTGTGACTTTGTTGATGTGTTTTTGGTATTGAGACTAATAAACTTGCTAGTAGAGTGTAATCAATAGGGAATAAATATCATAAATCATAAATCATAATGGCCTAAAACTAGTCCCAGACTAAGTAAATTATCTAGGCGGGACGCGTTATCATTTGCACCCCCCCTAATGCCACCATGTGTGCGCCGTCTCTAAGATAGGGCACATCATGACGGTAGTTAGGGGAACTAGCGTCAACATTTTTGTCGTTTGTTTAGAGCTTTGCATGATTAGCGTAAAAAAATGTTGACACAAATCCTGTGAAGCCCATTGTCAAGAATGGTGTTCGTCCTTTTCATGCCTGCTCTGAGCAGGTCTTAAAAGTGCCGAAAAAAATGATGCAAAGAAATCTCTTAGAGTTCTTTGCGCCATTTGTTCAGCCCACCTAATGGGGGAACACTTCCTTGGCATATATTATGCCTGGCACAGGCATAATGTAGTGCAAAGGGTTGCAAAGTGCTGCAACACATGCATTGCAGCCATTTTGTTAATTTGGCTCATGATTTTGGCTTAATTGGCCCACATTAGCTTAAAAATGTTTACACTAATGTGGCGCAAGGAGGCACGAGAGGCTCTTAAATCTGCCCCCTGGTATTATCGAAATCACTCAAACACAGTGCAATTTGAATATTAAATCTAAATAGTAAGGATGCATGTAAAGTAGGTAAGATCCAATTTATTTATTAACAGGTAGAAAGGCCACGTCTATAAAATACAATTATTCTTTCATCTACAGCTGACACACATGTTGTCACTCTCATTACTTTTTCAAGGCTGTAAAAGTACATAAAGTACAATCCCTCATGAGCGACCAGGATACAGAACGAATTGATAAATATCAGCAAATACTGTGAAGCTAGTCAGAGATTTGTGAATGCCTTAATTGTGTCCAAAAGGGAAATCCAAAGATGCAACATTGAAAAAGAATAGTTTAAGTCACCAGTGTCACATGCAAAAGGAAATCCCAAGAAAATATAAATGTAAAACCCGAAAACAGCCCAATGAAATGTCATAAAAAGCATACCAGCTGCAATACTGAATATGGTCATCTAAGTCCCAAAGGAAAGAATAAAGGTCCCCAAAAAAAGGGTGGTAAGGTAAAAAAGCTAGTCCTTTAACAAATTATATGGTGGCCTCATGCGTCAATAGTACATATGGGTGGTCATTCTGACCCTGGCGGTCTTTGACCGCCAGGGCGGAGGACCGCGGGAGCACCGCCGACAGGCCGGCGGTGCTCCAATGGGGATTCCGACAGCGGCGGTAAAGCCGCGGTCGGACCGGCACCACTGGCGGGGTCCCGCCAGTGTACCGCCGCCCCATTGAATCCTCCGCGGCGGCGCAGCTTGCTGCACCGCCGCGGGGATTCCGACCCCCCCTACCGCCATCCAGATCCCGGCGGTCGGACCGCCGAGATCCGGATGGCGGTAGGGGGGGTCGCGGGGCCCCTGGGGGCCCCTGCAGTGCCCATGCCACTGGCATGGGCATTGCAGGGGCCCCCGTAAGAGGGCCCCTACATGTATTTCACTGTCTGCTGCGCAGACAGTGAAATACGCGACGGGTGCAACTGCACCCGTCGCACAGCTTCCACTCCGCCGGCTCGATTCCGAGCCGGCTTCATCGTGGAAGCCTCTTTCCCGCTGGGCTGGCTGGCGGTCTGAAGGCGACCGCCCGCCAGCCCAGCGGGAAAGTCAGAATTACCGCTGCGGTCTTTCGACCGCGGAACGGTAACCTGACGGCGGGACTTTGGCGGGCGGCCTCCGCCGCCCGCCAAGGTCAGAATGAGGGCCATGATGTCTAAATTCTGCAAAATTATGAGAAATAAAGATTATATAGAAAAAGTTGAATAATGTTGCTATTAAACATCATAATGTCTAATATTATGGCCAACCTACCATCACGCTAGCAAAAAACAGTAGAAGTAATATCCTTGCCCACATAGAAATTCCCAAAGTCATGTTCTATAGTGTCAAGAAAGAAATGAGCTGCAACCATGTTAAAAGTATTATCAATACTGCGGATTCCAAAATGCAGCTCATTAGATGAAAGCAACTCTTGAAACTTGAAAAACAGAAAAAGTAATCTGCAAACTAATTATCGCAGTCCATCATTGTTTAAAAAATAATGGTGATAGAACTCAGTTCTTGAACTATGTACAGCTAGAAGAGAATCAAAGCTATACATTCAAGCATGTCATGCTAAGCCAAGTAAACATAATTGTATAAGCACCCTAAGAAGGAAGACATGCTGTTTGACCTACCCCAGGACTGTCTGTTAAGTTAAGTACGGTCCTAGAGAGTGATTGCCCAGGCAGCACAGTGACCATGATAAGTTCCGATCCTAATGAAAATGTCAAAATCCCATTTAAACATAAATGGTAAAAGGACAAAGTACAATGTATGCGGTACCCCAACTGGACACCGATAAGTGTATAGCAAAATTAAACTGCTGCCAATTTAACTACCGTATAGGTAAAACTTTATAAAGGCCTCAATACCCTGAGTCAAGCAACTAACAGATGAATATCAATCAGTATATAGCAAAATTACAGCAGTACCCATTCCAGAAATCTCCCAAAACTTTAATGCACCACAAAGTTTAGCACAGATTATTATAGTGGCAATACCTGATGAGCGGTGCTGCTGTCCGATGTGGTATTCTTAAATAAGGGGAACCCAATGACATTAAAAACCACGTTTAATTAAGGCTTCCTGTTAGAAATGGGGTCTTTGGTTGACAGTCAGGTTACCCCCTGTTCAAGCAAGGACCCTCACTCTAGTCAGGGTAAAAGAGAATCACCCTCAGCTAACCCCTGCTTACCCCCTTGGTAGCTTGGCAGAGCAGTAGGCTTAACTTCAGAGTGCTAGGTGTAAAGTATTTGTACCAACACACACAGTAACTTAATGAAAACACTACAAAATGACAAAACACCAGTTTAGAAAAAATAGGAAATATTTATCTAAACAAAACAAGACCAAAACGACATAAATCCAACATACACAAGTCAAGTTATGAATTTGTAAAGATTAAACTCAAAAATAGAGCTTAGAAGCAAAAATGCTTCGATGAGATGTTAACACAGCGTCGTGACGGAGTTGTTCCCAACAAGCCGACACCAGCGGCGCCGGACACGGAGTCGTGTAGACCCCCAAGTACAGTACCTTTGGTGAAGAGTGAAAACAAGCCGATGCGCGAAGTCGGGGTTCGCGGCGTCTGTGCGAAACGTTGAATCCGTGCACTTCGAGCAGCGACGGTCACGACGTGGTGCGGCGACTTCCACGGAGTCGCGAACTTCAGCGGGGCTGCTGCGGCATCGGGCCTGCGAAGAGCGTTGCGTTCCAGCGAAGGTCATGGTGTCAGGTGCAGGCGGCGTTACCGGATTCAGCAGCGGCATCGGTCCGAAGTCGTCCGAAGTCGATTTCCTTGGATTCCACCAGCTTTCCTTTCAAGGGCCCAGGGACTGGATAGGGCACCACTTGTCGGGCAGGAGTCTCTCCAGAGACCCCAGGTGCTGGCAGAGAGAAGTCTTTGCTGTCCCTGAGACTTCAAACAACAGGAGGCAAGCGCTTACTCAAGCCCTTGGAGATTTCTTCACAAGATGGAAGGCACACAAAGTGCAGTCTTTGCCCTCTTACTCTGGCAGAAGCAGCACTGCAGGAAAGCTCCACAAAGCACAGTCACAGGCAGGGCAGCACTTCTTCCTCAGCTATCAGCTCTTCTCCAGGCAGAGGTTCCTCTTGGTTCTAGAAGTGTCTCTAAAGTCTGTAGATTTGGGTGCCCTTCTTATACCCATTTTAGTCTTTGAAGTCACCTTTCTTCAAAGGGGACTCACACCTACTTGTGAAATCCTGCCTTGCCCAGGCAAGGCATCAGACACACAGCAGGGGGTTGGAACCGGCATTGTCATAGGCAGGCACAGTCCTTTCAGATGAGAGTGACCACTCCACCCCTCCCTCCTAGCAGAGATGGCTAATCAGGAAATTCAGGTTACACCCCAGCCCCCTTTGTGTCACTGTCTAGTGTGAGGTGAAAAACAACCCAACTGTCAAACTGACCCAGACAGGGAATCCACAAACAAGGCAGAGTCTCAGAATGGTTTAAGCAAGAAAATGCTCACTTTCTAAAAGTGGCATTTTCAAACGCACAATCTTAAAATCAATTTTACTAAAAGATGTATTTTTAAATTGTGAGTTCAGGGACCCCAAACTCCACATGTCCATCTACTCTCTACACTTTAATCATATTTAAAGGTAGCCCCCATGTTATCCTATGAGAGAGACAGGCCGTGCAACAGTGAAAAACAAAATTGGCAGTATTTCACTGTCAGGACATATAAACCACATTACTATATGTCCCACCTTATCCATACACTGCACCCTGCCCTTGGGGCTACCTAGGGGCTACCTTAGGGGTGCCTTACATGTAAGAAAAGGGAAGGTTTAGGCCTGGCAAGTGGGTACACTTGCCAAGTCGAATTTACAGTGTAAAAATACACTTACAGACACTGCAGTGGCAGGTCTGAGACATGATTACAGGGTTACTTGTGTGGGTGGCACAACCAGTGCTGCAGGCCCACTAGTAACATTTGATTTACAGGCCCTGGGCACCTCTAGTGCACTTTACTAGGGACTTAACAGTAAAACAAATATGCCAATCATGGAGAACCAATTACGTACACATTACATAGAGAGCATATGCACTTTAGCACTGGTTAGCAGTGGTAAAGTGCTCAGAGTTGAAAAGCCAACAGCAACAGGTCAGAAAAAAAATAGGAGGCAGGAGGCAAAAAGACTGGGGATTACCCTGCATAAGCAAAAGTCCAACACTTCCGTTTTTGTCATACAGAAGAAAAAGAATGGGCAAATTAAAAATCTGTTGCATGCGGCCATCTTGGTGTATGCGTTTTATTCAACCCTATTTGTTCATTATATAAGTATTATGAAAAACCATGGGTGGCAACTATCCAAAGCCAATACCTGAAGACTTGTGCTGCAATCAGACATGGCTTCTTAACTGAGGGAATAGAACGCCATTGGAAACCTCAATAAAATAGGTTTTTCATGTTCCTCACAAAGTAAAAGCGATTGCGTTCAATCACCATGGTGAATTATTATACAACCCTGCTGGTATATTAGTAAGTACTGTCAAAGACCGTTCCTTGCAAGAAACTAAACAAAAATAAATTAAAAGATGTGAAGTAAATGGTGAGGAAGAAGAGCGAGAATAGAGTTACGATATCATGACGAACAAAATCGTTTAGCTTTATCACCAGGGTAGAACGGGGAGTCTACTACAACATATATAAAAACAACAGCCAGGTGCATGAAGAAATAGACACTGTACAACTATGAAAAGTGGGGAAAACATATTGATAACTATGTAACAATTTTCTAGAACATACATGAACACAAAACAAGTAATGATGTGCATATAATTACAAATAGTACAGATTAATGTTAGAGACAGATCTCAAAATTGCACATTACTAATGTGTGCCGGTTACATCTACACGTTAGTTGGTAAGGTCCTCTTTTTTTTAGAAGACATGACTATTTGGGTCTTCAAAAATATCATTCAGCTAGACTGAAGACTGATAGGCAAACTAAGATATTGGATAAGACCAAAGTCTTACCCTAGATGATAAGTGCATATTGCGTTTAGTAATATGCCCAGTTTCAACAAACCTAGAGCCATTGATCAAACCATTTACTTCATTCTATAAAGAGTACATGGAGCACCCTATCCACATTAAGTCCTGCATCAACTGTATGTAACCTTATTATCCAATTGATTTTCTTAAGGTCTCCATCCTATCATCTACCAATGCTATACCATGAAACCTATTAT
This sequence comes from Pleurodeles waltl, assembly GCF_031143425.1. Lineage (NCBI taxonomy): Eukaryota > Metazoa > Chordata > Amphibia > Caudata > Salamandridae > Pleurodeles > Pleurodeles waltl. The sequence goes on along the minus strand of NC_090438.1, from coordinate 416,259,677 downwards.
TGAGCAACTCCAATCCCTTATGGGCTGTATTAAAATGTGCTGCCAATGGGTAGTTAGTGCTGTTGCTTTTATTGGCTCTGATGTGCCCCTGAATTCGTTCTTTTAAAGGTTGTATTGTGCAGCCAATATAGATCTACTCACAATTGTAGATGACAAAATAAACAATGAACTTAGAGTTACAATTTATCAAATGTTGAATAGCATATGTTCTCCTAGTATTATATTGAAATTTGTTTTCTTGTCTACCACATACTGGAACATAATACAATGTGTATATTTATAGAAACCCTTAAGCTTGTCTGGTAACCAATCGGTTGGAGTCTGCTGTAGACTAGGGGGTGATGTAGATTGGACATAATATGTTTCTCAGGGTAGTGACCCTACCATGAGTAATACCAGGCGTGTAAGGGATCAATTTGGACAATGTGTTGTCCAGTTTAAGCAGGTGACAATGCTAAATGAGGATGTGGTATAAGCTATGTCTTTGCATTGTGATGAAAGGTGAATGTTTGGCCCTGTTTTGTGTCAAAAGGGAACTATGGCCCTCATTACAACCCTGGCAGATGGTGTTATTTTGGAGAAAGGTACTGCCAACAGGCTGGCGGTACCTTTCCCCAAAACATGACATTGGCGGTTTGTCTCAAGCCAAACCGCCAATGTACCACTCCGTCCACCAGGGCAGTAACAGCCGCCAGGCTGGAGACTTCAGTCTCCAGCCAAGCAGCCATCACTGTCCCACCAGTGGGATTATGACCACGACTACTGCCATGCTTTTCGTGGCTTTCTTACCGCCACGAAAACCATGGCAGTAAGCACTATCAGTGCCAGGGAACTACTTCAGTGACACTGATAAGGGTCTCCCCTGCCCCCACCACCTCCCCAGAGTCCTCCCACCACCCGCCACCCTCTCCCTGAACCCTCCACAACACATTAACGCACCAACATATACATGCACACACACTCATACTGACATTCATCCACGCATGCATACATACATTCACACACACATCCACTGACATACATACAAGCACACATGCATTCATATAACACAACATACATGCACATTCACACCCATTCATGCACACACGCATTCCACACGCCACACACCCGCATGCATGCACATCCAAACATACATCCACACCCCCACACACACTACACCCCCCACCCCCTCCTCTGTCGGAGTACCCAACTTACCTGCTTGAAGCGAGTCCTCCGGCAGGAGGTGGGATGTGGCGCTGATGCCAGCAGCAGCATCCGCCAGCAGACCACCAGGCCATATCATGGATCATGATACGGTCTGCGGCGGTTTACTGGCATGGCGCACCATCTTACCGCCATCCGCCTTCTGGCGGAATTCCGGCTACGGTCATAATATGGCAGACGGTAGGTAGCTGGGGGACGGTGTTTTGGTGGCCGTCACCACGGCGGTAGTCAGTCATTACCGCCATTGACATAATGAGGGCCTATGTTCTGTGTTAATAATTTTGAATTGACACACAGCGCAGTTGCCTTTCGGTACCTGCTCAAACTGGACAACACATTGTGAAAATACAAAATCTTGTGTCAAGGTCTGTAGCAGCAAGTTACTTGTATATACATTGGTTTGTCCTACATAAAAATGTCCCATATTGCCATACATTTGTGTCAATCTGAATTCAGCATGACATCTTGTTGGACAAAATCGTTAGCAATAAGCTGAGTATAAACTATATAACTATCCACATCATATATTGGAAATGCACTACATGTACAAACCAAATAGCCATGCTAATCTTTGAGAATACATTCTAAGACTGTGCCAATGTCAGGTAGGCAAGTAACAGAATCAGAGATGTTAAAAGGACATATCTGTGTGAGAGTTTCAAAAATGTTGACACTGTTACAGCCTACCTTGTGCTAAATAAATGCCTGGACATCAGCTCATAGGTATGACACTTTACACACATATCGAGTGCATATAACAGAGAGATGTGAAGAACATTTCAAAATAACTATCATAGTAGACTTCCACCTGAACATGAAAGTCAGCAAGTAGAAGTGTCCAAAGTATCAAGATATGTTAAATGTTTACTCTGACACATAGAACTGGAATAGAATATGTAAACCAATGGCCAACAGTATCCAACGCACATTGTTGCTTGTTGTAAGAAATGTGTATTCATTTGCCAGTATACATTGCACACATGGACATTTATGTTTCAGTAGCAATGTGCATAATCATCAACAGTTGTTATTTATTACTTTTAGCTTACCAAGGATATGGTCTGCTGCTGTGGGTCATGAACCCAATCATCCATCCCTAGACACAGCCAGACAAACGCTACAATATGGCAAGAAAAGGAATATTGTTGAAAGAACTGTTGGAGTCTTGAAGTTCAGGTTTAGATGCCTGGACATATCAAGGGAGACTGTTGTACCCCTGCCCCAATAAATGGTGTGCAAAAACGTTCTTGTCTGTGCCATCTTGCACAATATCTGTGTAAAAACAAATGTACCATGGGACTCTGATCTAGAGCTTACGGAGCAAAGAGAGGAGGCTGACGAAGAAGGAGAGATCCACCACACTTTGGCTGGTCATCACTTTTTCTCTCTTGAAGATATAAAATGATAGAGGAAAATCTGATATTTAGTTATCTATTCAACCTATGACTAAATACTTGAGCTAATTTATTGCGTTTTCTCAATGCCACTGTCAATGTAGAAATAAATTCAAAATCTTCTCAACTAGATGTAGGCCTCAACATCTAACAATCTTGTCATCTGAGCTGTTAAGCAACATGGAGCTGTGTCTTGAATGTAAAAAACAACTAATGCATCAATGCAATGTGATGTAGTGTACACCGTGAAAGAAGCAGTCCAGGACTGCCACATATCTACTACTAAATTTTCTGTACCTGTCTCCACACACTTATCAGTGCAGTACAACACAGCTAGCAGTTTTGTAGTGTTCTGCAGCAGCAGAGTATGTTTCATATGGCACTTAGTGATAGGTGGAACACTAATATCCTAAAACTGCTACACCTGAGGCAAACACCTCATTGCAGAGTGTCTCACCATTGGAAAAACATGAAAATTGTCATCAATTTGCAGGATCACATTTTAACATATATACCATCACCAGCTGTGAATGTTAGTTGTCATGTACATAGGTCTAGTGCAAGATGTAAGATGCCAAAATGAAATTTGTAATGAAGGCATACAGGCATGTGTGGGGACCCTCAAAACAATATGCATGTGATTCATTTCCTAGGCATATTGTCGAACAAAATACATCTGACCTTGGTTGACAAAATACACATTTTCCATGCTTAGGACAGCAATGTGATGATGCTCAAAGGCCAGTAACCCAACCCTATGAACAGATGACCTCGCAATGTGTGGCATTACCCAGACAAGTCAGACAATGCAGATGTCTTTGAAACCATCACGGCAGCTCAAGAATGCAGAGATTGTAAAAGTGTGAATTTTCCATTTCAATGGTTAATTGCAAAATTATGTGCACATGCACAAATCCCTTTGAGCATAGTGCAATGGAGTGTTGGATATGGAATGACCTCTGCATAGTAAGAGTACTTTACCACTGCCCTGAGTGTACCAGTGGGGCTCACTACATCTTACATCAACTCAAGGGGAAAGTAGAATATGAGTATGTGCCATAACATAGGCTTGTGTAATAGATTGCAGTCTTCTTGTACCAGAGGGACTGCACAAAGACCTGTCCTCATTCTAAATGTGTTGCTACTTTGTTGTTACTGCCTTTGTTAGGAGTAAGACTGAGCTAAAGTGGGGGTGGCAGCATGCTGTGTACTGAACAGCTGTAGTGAACATGACCATGTGACCCTGGTTCACTGCAGTTTGGCCTACTGGCTCAGTCACCTCTTTGAAAGGTCTTTTGCTGTGTGTTACACTCACCCTTGTTCAACATCATGTTGATCTTAAAAACTATGCATGATAAAAACATGTGCAGTATGCACAGGGCCTGTGCAAGAAATATATAACAAATGTGTTCAAATGTGGAACACTGTGCACGTGGTTAATGTTTTGTTTACAGGTAGTCACTGGTTACCTGCATACAATCTAGTACACTGCAAAGGGAGTTTAGAACCAAACAGTGTGTGTGCTGCATGTAATCATGCTGGTGGTAGGCCATACATTCATATTACAAAATGAATTCCTGATTGTCATCTGACCGTAATCAAAGGGTCATTTGATGAGCATGACCACACATTGTAGTGCAGTAAGTCACTCTACTGCACTGGTATATGTTAAAGCAAAGGGGCAGCAATGTGCTGTATCTAGTAGAATACAATGTATTACTGCCTTTTCACTCGCGCCAGTGCCGTTGTTGCTTCCTATTGCCAATTCATACACCCTTGCACTACAGTTGAAGTGTGCTTCTGTTGCCTGCAGGAATGACTTTGTGCATGAAGGTGCACCTTCATGCAAAGCAAACTGTCCCGTGAGGCATAACCAGCCATGTATGTGTGCTGCAGAATGCTGAACACATTGTTAGATGAAGTAATGAGGAGAGTCGAAGGTTTTACTCCTTTTAATGCCACTCGTGAGCAGGTTGTACTTCCTGGTGCACTTGTGGGTTTACTTACTTGTGTAAGTCTGTAAATGCATCTAAGACCATAGGAGTTGCATGTGTATGCCCATGCAGCAGTATAGAAACCTCACCTTGGTGCTAAGTTATGAAATACAAAGATATTGGAATCAATGCGTCAGTCAACATGAATAAACCCTCACAGGGCTTTGTAAGGTGGGATTGGGTGGGGCACATACCATGTTGCATTGTACACCCGCCACACAACTTGGTTCAAACATGTACCCCTGAGTGCATAAGTGTTAGACCTATCAGCCATAGGGTGGTTTTCCACTAAACTTTTTGCCTGCTTGCCTCAATTTATTCTGGATTTTTGCTCTGTTGGCTTAGGACTCTGTGCACTTTACCACTGCTAACCAGTGCTAAAGTGTATGTGGTCACTACCCTAAACCTGGTTTGATTGGAATATACCTAATTGGTATATTTAATTTACAAGTAAGTCCCTTGTAGAGTGGTATACCATATACTCAGTGCTTATACATTAAATGCTACCAGTGGGCCTGCAGCACATATTGTGGCACCCACTTAATTGGCACCTTAAAAAGTGTCCCAGGCCTGCCATGGCAGCCTGAAGGCAGTGTCCCACTGACAGGTCGACTTGGCACTTAAAACCCCTTGCCAAGCCTTAAACTCCCCTTTTATTAAATACATGTCAGCCCTATGCTAGGCTCTAAGTAACACACAGGGCAATGTGCTGTGCAATTAAATGTACTTTTTAGTTTTACATGTCCTAGTAGTGAAAGACTCAGAAATGTGTTTTCTCACTACCAAGAGGTCAACCCCTCCCATAGGGTACTTATTAATAAGTTGTAATTCTTAAACCAGAGGTGGTAGACTTATCATGTTTGGTACCTATGAACTTGTAACTTAAATGGTAAAGTCAAATTTATCATCGTAAGTTTGAAAATGCCACTTTTAAAAAGTTGTTATTTTCCTGCCCTTAGCCCTCTGTGTCTGTAACCTGCCTTAGGTCACATGACAGTGTGTAAGTGACACTTGGGGCTTTCTGAATTTACCCCATAAAGTTGTACAATAGGGGGATTAGCAGGGCCTGAATGGAATATTAACTGACTTGATGGGGGTGGAGCTAAGCAGAGCCCATACTTGCAACTGAATAGGTTGGGCTCTGCCACCACACAATACACTTAACAACCCTGTATTGTCAGTGCAGCCAGCTAGGAGCCAGGGGAGGCAGGACATTCCTGGAACTCCAGAGAACCCTTCTGGAAACTTCTCCCAACTTCTAGGAGGAGGGAACCAGGATATAAAAAGACCCCCCTCACTTCACTACTGGACCTGTAGAAGGACTTTCAGAGGACTGCCTTCTGCTGCACCCTGCTGTGCACTTTGCCAGACTGCTGCTGTACCTGGAAGGACTGCAATGTTGCTTGGAGCCTGCTTGGGACCTTCAGAGACCAGCCCTGCTGCAGAGCCCAGTATCAACACCTACACCCAGGACTCCAGAAGTGATTCCAAGGGTTAGTTTAGCTGGTCTGCTGTTTTGAGCCACAGGGACGTAACAGGCTCCCATCTTAAACCTGCATCTAGACACTGCCTGAATGAGTCGTGCACTCCTAAGAGGTCTCCCCCACTCCCAGACACTCGGTTGTGGGGCAAAAGGTTCCTAGGTGGCCCTTTTGTAAAACCGAGGACTTGCTAGTTTGAACCTTAAAGTTTACCCCAGTTATGCTAATTGGATTTTCATAGTTTTGGTGTCAAATAATGTATTGTTTTAACCTGGTGGGGGATTTCTTTTGTGTTGTACTTTCAATGTATTGCTGTTTGTGTACTGCATACATATTTAACACATTGCCTCTAAGTTTAGCCTGACTGCTTTTTGTGCCTAGCTACCCAGGATTAAGCACAGGTTAAATTACTGACTTTTTGTGTTTCACCCTCCAAGGGATTGTGGCTGTTGCTTGACCACAGTTCACACCCCAGTCAACTAACAACACAATTTTTCACAATAAGTGTCTACTCTACTACATCACATGCAGAAACTTAGCTAGCTTTGTGCATAACACATGGCTGACTGACAAAAACATATTGCATGTTGGAAATACACCAGATGGAGTTTGAAAGGCCAGTAGATCTGCAAGCTGTGTGGGACATATACCGGAGTATGAGGGAGCCTGCTTGTCTAAGTGTGTGTGTTGCATCTGTGACACATCACAAGGAATAATTCCTGACACATTGCAGGAAAACAGAGATTGATTAGAATAGGGAACATGATATCGTGGGCCATGGGCCCAGAAACTATCTTTAAATGCTCTTATAAATGCGGGGGATATCCAGGTGGGCACCCTGATGACGGCTGTGACAACTGATGTGTGATTATACAGCATTGCTGTGCTGCCATGCTGCCTGTTGTTCCCCTTGCTGGGTGACAAGCAATGCACATGAATTCCTTGAGTCCAGACTGACTCAACAGAAAATGTGCCGGTCCATCTGTCATGAAGTTACAGGCACATGCAACACTTCAAACCCCCCTAACTTCCCATCTGGACACAGCCCTCTGACACACAGACCTGCCAAGTTGTGCCTCCTGATTCCACAGCTCTGCCAAGTACCATGAACATGGGGGATACTAACCCACCTAGGACCTTCATCGCCATAGGTACCAAATTAGTCATGCATATCAGGTACGTAGTAATAATGATTGCCCCCCCCCTGCATTCTGGATTAGAGCTTCAGTCCTAGATGGTGTTTCAGAGTGTGCTTGATGCCGACTGTATCTATCCTGCTGCTGCTGTCCATCTAAAGAGGAAGAAAGCAGTGGCACTTTCAAGACCATCAGTGAGCCTGGGAGCACGCACATTTTTGGTCATTCTCCGCATTAATAGAGCCATCACCTGCCCCTTTGACCCTAAGCTGTGGGCCGGCCTGCTATTGCAGGCATCCATTTTCACAGCTGAGCTAGGCTGGCACATTTCTGCTCCAGCCCTCCAATCCTATCAGCATTCCCATTATTCCAGAAAAAAAACTAGAGTGATGTTCTGTTGGTTCAGAGCATTGTTCATTTTATACCTTGCATAAGCACCTCATGACTGTTTCTACTGTTTTAATGTCCACTCAAGACTAATAGAAACCACAAAAGGAAGTCATTTTTATAACTAGTCTCATTACATAAAATAATTATTCTGTTTCCTTCATAATATAGTCACTCAAAATGTAACATCATAGAATTAAGTAATAAGCACACTATGACCATTGGAAGGTCGCACATAAGAAAAGTGACAACTTGGCAGCTATGAGTCCAGTATCAACAGAAGTGAGTCTAAGAAATGTGAGCCTGCATTTCTCAGTCCTCTACAAAAGATACCACACAGTAGGCCAGTTGCATGGGCCAGAACCATCACACTGACCCTGTTCCACAGCACATTGGGCCAGTTGTACTGGTCGGAAGCTGCACATCAATGGAACTAACTTCAGACGTACCACTGCACAGTGCAGCCATCATTTATTGCTCATTTCAGAAGCAATGTGTCTTAAAAAACAATGCAAATGTTAGAAATGGGCAGGATACACCCAAGCAGTGATGCAAGCTGCATACTAGGAAGTGTGCAAGTTACTTTCACTTTCTCTTACAGTCTGTTAGTTTCTGCTTGGTGTTGGAGGTGCTTTGAGAGTGGCTGGTCATGTTGGTGTCTCATTTGTCCCTGTGTTGTGCAACCTATATAACTTTTGTGTCTTTAAATATTGTATTGTCTGAATACTTGTCTTTGAATTGTTAGATGTTTGTCTTAACTTTTTAAGGGTTTGTAAATTAAGTGTAGAGATAGAGTTAAGGGGTGTTTCTTTGGGATTTTGTTTTTCAGTGAAGGATGTCTGGAAGTGGTAGAGAAAATTATTTTTTGGGAGGGAGAGGTGATTGAGCTCCTGTTGCTAGCATTACATTATCTGCCCAGGATTCTGGCCTCTGGGGGTGGGACCAACCATGGGTATACACCTAAATCAACGCAAGGACAGGTGAGAGTGTGTCTGCTATTATGTGTGCAAGTCCCTTGTCAGGATCAGACTGTCATCCATCGATGGGTAGTCTCGGGGGCACGGAAGCACGCTTTTGTGGGCCTGCTAGGACTGGAAATTGGCGCCCCATTAGGTATGTATGTATTCAACAACTCTATGTGGTAATCTAACTAAAGCAATTGTGCCAAATGGTACCAGTTTACACATATTATTTAATGTATTGTATTTCACACTGCAGCATACAACAACCAACATGTGCATTGTACTGATATAATGTATGGCTTTTAATGTAGGCTAAAAGATGTTTGTGTGCCTCAGAATGCCTACATTAAGCCAACAAAAAGCAAACCAGTGACAATAGCTGGGTTGCCATACCCTGAGACAAGGGGAGGATCAATGGGTTGTTGGTGGTAGTATACAATGCAAATGCAAGTCTTTTTGAGAATTCCGTTCTTTAACATAAGAGATTGACCAGGCAATGCTACCAAAATGACAGAGTACCAACACTGATGGTTATTAGAAAATATATGTGCAATTTCCACAAATGTAAAGTGCTCCATGTGTGCTGTACATACACACAGTTTAAAATGCCTCTGACAAATGCACAAAACATGCTTACAAGGCATACATCATTGCACAGCTTAGAAATGTGCATTACATCTGTGATACTCAGCACTCTGTGCACCAGTGCCATTAAAAATGTGATATGGACCTGATGATTCCACTTATGGTGTGTATCTGTCCTTTCATAGCAATACTTCATTCTGCTAGGGCCGATAGTATCACCCATTGTAGGAAGGTAGCCTCTTTCTAGCCTTGTTATCACCACTTTTGACTTGTTTGTGAATATATGTCAGGCTGTTTTTACTGTGTCACTGGGATACTGCTAGCAAGGACCACAGTGCTCATAGTGGAAACCCTATTTGTCAGTGTGTTTTATATGTCTCACTGGGACCCCTGCTAGCCAGGACCCCAGTGCTCATAGTTTGTGGCCTGAATGTGTTCCCTGTGTGGTGCCTAACTGTGTCACCGAGGCTCTCCTAACCAGAAATGCAGTGGTTATGCACTCTCTGTCTTTAAAATTGTCACTGCAGGCTAGAGACCATTTTTACCAATTCTGATTGGCACACTGGAACACCCTTACAATACCCTAGTATATCGTACCTAGGTACCCAGAGTATTGGGGTTCCAGGAGATCCCTATGGGCTGCAGCATTTCTTTTGCCACCCATAGGGAGCTCAGACAATTCTAACACAGGACTGCCACTGCAGCCTGAGTGAAATAACGACCACGTTATTTCACAGCCATTTTACACTGCACTTAAGTAACTTATAAGTCACCTATATTACTAACCCTCACCCAGTGAAGGTTAGGTGCACTAGCCAAGGTGTCCCCACATAGTTCAGGACAATTTCCCCGGACTTTGTGAGTGCGGGGACACCATTCCATGCGTGCACTACATATAGGTCAATACCTATATGTAGCTTCACCATGGTAACTCCGAATATGGCTATGTAACATGTCTAAGATCATGGAATTGTCCCCCCATGCCAAATCTGGTATGGGGGTGCCAATCCCATGCCTCCCCGGGGCTCCAGCATGGACCCCGGGTACTGCCAAACTAGCTCTCTGGGGTTTTCACTGCAGCTACCGCTGCTGCCGACCTACAGACAAGCTTCGGCCCTCCTGGGGTCTGGGCAGCCCAGTCCCAGGAAGGCAGAACAAAGGATTTCCTCTGAGAGAGGGTGTTGCACCCTCTCCCTTTGGAAATAGGTGGTAAGAGCAGAGGAGGAGTAGCCTCCCCCAGCCTCTGGAAATGCTTTAGAGGGCACAGATAGTGCCCTCCTTGCATAAGCCAGTCTACACCGGTTCAGGGATCCCTCAGCCCCTGCTCTGGTGCGAAACTAGACAAAGGAAAAGGGAGTGACCACTCCCCTGTCCATCACCACCCCAGGGGTGGTGCACAGAGCTCCCCCAGTGTGTCCCAGACCACTGCCATCTTGAATACAGAAGTGTGAGGGCACAGTGGAGGCCTCTGAGTGGCCAGTGCCAACAGGTGACGTCAGAGACCCCTCCTGATAGGTGCTTACCTGGTTAGGTGGCTAACCCTCCTCTGAGGGCTATTTAGGGCCTCTCCTGTGGGTCTCTCGGCAGATGGTACTTACACCTTGTGCCAGGTCCAGTTATCCCTTTTTAGTAGATTAGTAGTGTTCTAGCAGCTTAGGCTGATAGAGGTAGCTATAGCAGAGCAGCTTAGGCTGAACTAGGAGACATGCAAAGCTCCTACTATACCACTTATATCATAAGAATCACAATACTCAGAGTTACTAAAAATAAAGGTACTTTATTTTAGTGACAATATGCCAAAAGTACCTCAGAGTATATACTCCCTTAGGAGGTAATTAAAATACACAAGATATACACACAAACCAAAATCAGTTAAGTAAACAGTTAGAAAAGTAGTGCAAACACTGTAGAATACAATAGGATACCATAGGCCTAGGGGCAACACAAATCATATACTAAGAAAGTGGAATGCTAACCACTAAGGGACCCCAGGCCTAGTGTAGTGTGTAAAGGTCGCTGGGAGTGTAAGAAAACACTAAGGGTGTCCAAGATACCCTACCCCAAGACCCTGAAAAGTAGGAGTAAAGTTACCCTACTTCCCCAGAAACACACTAAAGTCGTGATAGGAGATTCTGCAAAGACCACAACAGACTGCAAAGCACTGAAGACACATTATCACTAAAATAAAGTACCTTTATTTTTAGTAACTCTTAGCATTGTGATTCTTATGATATAGTGCTATATGATATAAGTGGTATAGTAGGAACTTTGCATGTCTCCTAGTTCAGCCTAAGTTGCTCTGCTATAGCTACCTCTATGAGCCTAAGCTGCTAGAACACTACTAATCTACTAATAAGGGATAACTGGACCTGGCACAAGGTGTAAGTACCATCAGGTACCCACTATAAGCCAGGCCAGCCTCCTACACCCATATGTCATGGGACAATAGGGTCTGACATGAAGCTGACCAGTATAATAAAAAAAAATGAAGGCATGCTTCTGGAATGTGATGAAGTTATATCGCTTACCTGCAACATCCAGCAAGCTGAGCCCTGCAAGATGACTAGCTGAATTCCATATTGATACAATACACAAGTATGTGTGTCGAGAGTGCTGTATATATCTGAAATGCTGGGATGACATAGTTATTAGCATTGTATTTTGCCCCTGTGTGACTGCACTATTTACAGTGGAATGTCAATATTTTATGTCTTCTAGATGGTCATCGCCTACATATCCAGGGTGAGGTGGACAGTTTCAAAGACCCCATTTCTCCCAGTAAACATAAAACATACATGTATGTAGCTTTTTGTTGTGTGTGTGTGTATGTGTGTCTGTTTGTGATATCTATGTGATTTGTATATTTGTGGTGTGTTTTGGGAGGTATCATTTGCCTACAACCAATGCTCCCTCTGTGTGCCAACACTTCAGAACTTGGCCACAGAATAATTTGTAATGAACAAGGAGGCATGTCATTGTGAAAGTAGGGTCCATGCAAGGAAGGCCACATGTTTAAAAAAATCAATAAATTCTGTGATGATGTTCACATATCTAGAATCCTGATGCTTTTGCCACAGGAACCACCATCTGCTGCATACTCTGCAGGTGATTGACACAAACAAATTTGGTTGTACCATATATGGCAGAAACATAACCTATCATGTTTCAACATATGCAACAGCTAGAATCTTGTTAATTTTGTCTGGGCAGGTTTATGTTGCACATGTGCAAAAATCTGTATGATACAGGTGATGATTTATGTAATATTAATAAACATACACTGTTAATTGTGAAAAGGAAGGTATCACAAAAACATAGTAATACTAAATGTGTGTCAATATGCCACATATATTCCTCAATCATACAACATACTATGCTCATACATGCTGCATTCATTTGAGCTCTCCTGCAACATACTTCCAGGGTGAATGACCATAGATGTGGGTTGAAAGACTGAAAATGTTTGAAGGCACATACCAGTCCAAGGTACCTGTGTGTCAACGCTAAAGCATAATTTATAAAAAATGATGGACAGTTTTATAATGGTAACCATCAAACTCAATTCAGTTGGACTATTATAGATGTTGAAAAAAGTTGTAGGGATATGGCTAAGTTATTTGAAATCATGGATTTGAGTCATGTCAGAAATTTAAAAACATGGCAATATGTTTCAGTAACGGCCTTAGCACATTATCCCATGGATGTTCTAAAATTAGGATTTTAACACACAAACCCAAGTTATGGCTGCTGCAATTCAGCCTCCCTCAGAATAGACCATGTCATCAACATGTGATATGTTTTGCCAAAGGAACATTAACACATATGCTGGGGAGGCTGTAAGGTTGTAGGCCTGCTACTTTAGGTAAACACAGGGGGCCGTATTTATACTCCGTTTGCGCCGAATTTGCGTCGTTTTTTTCGACGCAAATTCGACGCTAAACTAACGCCAACTAACGCCATATTTATACTATGGCGTTAGAGGCGTATAGCGCCAAAGTTCCCGGAATGTGCGTCATTTTTTAGCGTGAACCCCTTCCTTGCGTTAATGATATGCAAGGGAGGCGTTCCCGTCTAAAAAATGACTCCCAGGCCTTTACGTGGTATTTATACTCCCGGGCAAAAGAGACGCCCGGGAGTGGGCGTGGCTAAAAACGGCGCATTTGCGCCGCTTTTTAACGCCTGGGTCAGGCATGGCGTTAAGGGACAAGTGGGCTCAAAATGAGCCCAGAGTGCCCTCCCCTGCCCCCAGGGACCCCCCTGCCACCCTTGCCCACCCCAGGAGGACACCCAAGGCTGGAGGGACCCACCCCAGGGACATTCAGGTAAGTTCAGGTAAGTATTTTTTTATTTTTTTTTTATTATTTTTTTTGGCATAGGGGGGCCTGATTTGTGCCCCCCTACATGCCACTATGCCCAATGACCATGCCCAGGGGACAGAAGTCCCCTGGGCATGGCCATTGGGCAAGGGGGCATGACTCCTATCTTTACAATGATAGGAGTCATGTTGATGGGGGATGGGCGTCGTTAAAAAATGGCGCAAGTCGGGTTAAGACGATTTTTTTGCCTCAACCTGACTTGCCCCATTTTAAGACGCCCTAACGTCATTTTTGCCCAACGCCGGCGCTGCCTGGTCTACGTGGTTTTTTTCCACGCACACCAGGCAGCGCCGGTCTGCTTGCGCCGGCTAACGCCATTCCATAAATACGGCGCCCGCATGGCGCTTCAGAATGGCGTTAGACGGCGCAAAATTTTTTGACGCTAAACTGCGTTAGCGCAGTTTAGCGTCAAAAAGTATAAATATGGGCCAGTGTATTCTAATTCATTACCATAAAGACTGACTGATGGCCATTGTGAGTGTTTGAATACACATGGCAGGTATTCAGTGATATTGTTTGGTAGATCTTAACTGTATGTCAGCCTTCTGATATCTGTGCAATTTGTATATTTATAAACACATTTAGCTATTGAGATTGGTGTAAAAGCTAAGGAGTGTCATTAGGCCTCAAATAATTGAATCAGTCTAATTGCCATTGTGTTGCCAGGTGGGCAAACTCACTAGTCTACACATAGTTTGGCATTTTAACCCCAAAATCATTCCCTGTATTTTCCTTATATTGCATTTTTTGTAGGGAGCATACAATGCAAGGTATATCGTAATGTTGCTGTACTGTGAAAATAGTTCAAAGGCATGAAATCACATGCTGGTGGCCTGTGTTACACTGGGTAGCACCATGTATGCAACCCGCATCATGGTTCAAGGTTTCCAGCATTCGATGCCACACAGTTTGTGTACTGATAAGTACTCCAGCAGGCATAGCATACACACACTACTGAGATGCATTATCTTATGTAAAATGTCCATTAAAAAATGATGACCTATAAGAATAAATGTACCAAATCATGGATAAATAAAAAGCAGCATGTTTTTGAGACACGTTTATTTCAGCATCTATTAGTCAGATTAAAATCCATTTGCCTGAACCTATATTTTGTGAAATGAACAAAAGTATTCTACTTTATTCGATAAACCACCACCCTAATCCATGTTTTGTCTGCCTGATTTGATCAAGCAAAGTCTGGAATGTGTGCTTCTTTGTGTGATTCATGATTAGTTATGCAATGCAGCAACAAAGTACCTTGATTATCTTACCCTGTCAAGTTTCATGCGTGTACATGACAAAAATTCTTCATGATGCAATTCCAAGACCTTAAGTTACAAATTGTGTGCCATATGTCAAATTTCAAAACAAATATATCACCATGAATGTGACTCATTGGTCTGAATGATATGGTTGTAAAGCTATTGAGACTATGGCCCTCATTATGACATTGGCGGTAATGGGTCCACCACACCAGCGATAATGGACGAACTGCCGCCATGCCAGCGGTGCAGACCGCCATATTACGACCACGGCAGTCAACCCACAGAATCCAAGACATTTCGCCGACAGTATTGCCAGTGCGGCAAGACCGCCGCTGACAGCAGTTGCCATCCCCAGGCTTGCGGTAGCTACTGCGTCACCCACCATAATACAACACTGCAGACCGCCATGATTTCTGGGGCGGGACGGCTGCCACCCAAAGCCTGGCAGACACAGCAAGTACAAAAGGACCCATTCACCTCCAGGGATGCAGACGGAAGCCATGAAACGCCACCTTGAAATCTTCCCAGTGCTCTTCCTCGCTTTTCTCCTCTATGACTGCTGACTCCATCGGTGAGTACACCTGCAGAGCACACAAGGGAGAGAAGGGAGAGTGACACACCCACACACAACATACACACCACACATGAACTCCAGCGCCACACACGTGAACACACGCAACACAACACTCGTACCGAAACACACACTCACACAAAGAACACAGCCACACCAAACACAGACGTCACATACATACACCCCGGATCACCACTACACAACCACACCAATAGCACCAACAAGCAGAGACATACAAACCAATACAAAGGCACAACACTACATACAATGCCCAAATACAAGAAAGAACAGTGAATCTGAATTTAAAAAAAATGTCTAGAAATACACTTTCAACAGTACATGATAGATAGATGAAAACTCATCAGAGAACAAAAATACTCAACAACTGTATGTCAGGTAAAACAACAGGAATCCTGTATTGAAAATATATACAAATAAATGGCAAATGTAGGTGAATAAGGTCATAAAGCATTAAGGCCAGTAGGCCATTCCAAAGTCCAATGGGCACAACTCTGCCTGTCAAAGTCCCCACTTGACTCCTGACAGCCTAATGGCCTCCACAAGGTAGGGGCATCAATGGGGCAGATAGGCACCTTAAGGGCCTGGGATAGGGGTCTTGGAGGGGGTCCTTGGGCTTTGGGTTGGGAGGGGGTTGGGGTTTTACCCTTGCTCTGGATGGAGGGGCAGGGGCCTTGGACCCATGTTTTAGGGCAGCTTTCTTCTTGGGACAGAGGACGGCTTCTTTGTGGGGCGGATGAGTTAGAAAGGGGGGTCATGGGAGGACTTGGAGCTGGAGGGACTTGGCTTGGATAGGGAACCATGAGGGCAAGGGGCAACACGAGGTGGGCCAGGGTCAGGGAACAGGTCAAGGCGGGCAAGGAAAAGCTTCTAAGGAACAAGAGGGGTGGATTGGGAAATAGGTTTGGGAGCGGAGGTAGAGGGAGTGATCGTAGGACGTGTAGGTATGTGGGATATGGGTGCAGATGTATGCAGAGTATGCATGTGTGAGGTGGAGGCATGTTGAGTGTCTGAGTGTGGGCGTTTATGTGTCCTTGGAGGAGGGGGAAAGAGAGGGTGGGAGAGGACAGACAGGTCGAGTGGATGAATGTTGGGGCGGTGTCTGCATATAAGGAGGGTGTGCTGCATGTGTGAGTGATGGTGGTTGTGATGAGTGCCGATCTGGTGCATGGGGTGCATGTATGAGTGTCTGCTGTTGTGGTGATTAAGGGCAAAGTGGTGACAGGAACTGGGAGTGAGGATGCAGGGCTGGCAGATGTGAGTGGTGTTGTGACAGCAAGGGAGGAGATGCTGGGGGAGACAGGGGGGGTAGTGGCTGATGTTGTGTCTGCTTTTGTATGTTGAGTGTGTGCATGCTTGTGATGTGATTTGTGGTGCTTGCGTTTGGCTTTGGGCACCTTATCTATTGATTTGGGTGACTGCTTATCTGTATGTGTGGCTTTGCTGGGAGAGGGGAGAGGGCTTTGGGATGGAGCACAGGTAGCAGGAGGGAGGACGGAAGTACTAGTGACACTGGCTGCCGTCAATGAAGAGGCCAGAGCCTGAAATGATCAAGTGACCGTGAATGCCCTCCTAGTAGGCATTAATCTGCTGCATCTGGGATGCCAGGCCCTGGATGGCATTTACAATGACTGACTGCCCTACAGAGATGGACCTCAAGAGTTCAATAGCCTCAGCATTGAGGTCAGTAAGGCTGACTGGGGTAGGGGCAGAGGTGCCTGTGGTGAAGGAGACGCCCACCTCCCTGGGTGAGCGGGCACAGTCAACTGGGTGGGGAGCTACTGGAAGGGCGGTGCTGATAAGGGGGGTGGCAGACAAGGATGGTGCTGGGATGATCCCAGAAGCTGCCGCCCCACCAGGGAGCTTCAATCGGAGTAAGAATCTGTTTCAGTGGTATCAGCTCCAGTCTCCCCGTGATGTTCCCCTCTGTCCCACTGTTCCCCTCTGCTTTGGTGGTCTCTACCACCTGGGTCCCGTGGGCTGCAGCCTCGCCGCTCGCTAGTGCCCCTGCTCCTTCACCTGTACTAATGCACATAAGGATAGGATTGTACGAAAAGGAGGGGAGAGGGTGAAACAGATGGGAGCATAGGGTCAATACCAATCCCCATTGCACATATGTACATTACAACAAAATGCCTCTATGTACATTCCTGAATACACTCTCTAAAAGGTCAATGGAGATTTCCTTACACCCACTGTGCATACACTCTGATGGCAATGTACGATCATAGCACTACAATTACACTCAGGTACTACTCTGCACTGTTAGGGATCTTGTATACAGGACCATGACTGTGAGAAACATGTCAATGAGTGACATTTGTACATTGTCATACCTACACGTGTCACCCATTATGGACAAGTCTAGATAGGTATGGATACCAACTGAAGATCCTATATGTTCATGTGAAGTCCAACAATTTGGCGCTGTAAAAATGCCATAAAAACATGTTGCTCAGATGCTCACCTATCACAGCTACTTCTGTTCACAGCACAACTGTATCTTAGCTACATTAACTGTCATACCTACAATTTACATTGTTGATCCCATGGCTAACACACTCATCAATCCATTGCAAACTGTACAGGACATGTACTATGTCACTCACCCCCTTGTGGCTGCTGTGTTGCCCTCCCGCGCCCATCCAACTCTGGGCAGGCCACCGCCAGCATGTGGGCCCTCAGGGGGGGGGCAGGGTCTGATGGGCACCCCTTCCTTGTTAGGAGGCTGTCCCCAACTAGACCTCTGCAGACTTCCTGGCCCAACGTCTCAGGTCCTCCCACCACTTCCTACAGTGGGTGCTCTGCCAGATATGGGCCCCCCAGGGTCCGCACTTCCTTGGCAATGGCTTTCCACAAGCCCTTCTTTTGATGGGTGCTGACCTGCATGAGAGACACAGAAGGAAAGGCACAATAATGTAGACACAACAATGACATTCATAGGCCTACCAACAGTACACAAATCAGCATTGTACACAACTTCATACTGCCGCAACATTCCTAGCAGTCATATACGTTGGTACACCCTCTACTGTAACATCCTGCATATACGTACTATTACACACTTACATGCCCATGTAGCAACATACATAACCATTCTGCAACCTACCTACTGTTCCAGAGCCCCATTCAGCTTTTTGTACAGGGGTAAGACCCTATCCACAAGTTTCTCCAGTTCTTCCAAGGTGAAAGCGGGGGACCTATTACCTATAACACATGCCATTGTGGCTCCCAGGAACACGATATAGCAGCACACTCAGTGGAGGTCTTGATGGCTGGAGAATCAGGCGTTAAGTGAGATACACGGTAGAAAATGGCGGTCACAGCCTCAGTGGTCTGCACCGTCACCGCTGTGGGTAGGCGTCATTGGTCTCTGTATGCCATATACATCAGTGTTGACCAATGAGGAGATGCACGTTGGTTCCAACCGCCTAACGCCATGACGGCATACGCCGTCAGAATGAACTCACTGACATCTGTCCCCTGCATGCAGCCAGCAGCCATTTTGCAGTATAACTGTAACAAATACATTCATTAATAAAGTCACTAGTCATTTACAACATGGACATGTGATGAGTTATGTCCTGGGACAGTGTTAGGTACAATTAGGCAGCAGGAACTTGGAGTGTGCACGCATTCTGGTAATGTCAACATGACATTGTGGGAATGATCTTACTTATTGATGGTGATTGTAGACTAGCAGTGACAGACAAGCATATCACTATTGTCATCCATTGTAAATCCCAGATGTATGTGCGCTGACATGGTAATTACAACACCTCAGCACATTGAAGTCTGCTTTGCAAGCAACAAGTGGCAGCATATATGATGATGATTCACCATTTCTCATCCTGCAGTAGGATGCATGAATGGTAATCGTTGACATACTTGTGTTGTTTGTCATATGTAGATACCGACCACAGTGGAGGGTGAGGCATGCACCTGTGTACCGGCCCCTGGTTGACTTGGCAACAATGGAAGAACGTCACATCATCTCCCACTATCGACTGAACTGTGCTACAATAAGTGAGCTGCACACCCAGTTGGAGTCTGATCTGCTGCCAGCCATTCGACAACCTATAGCCATACCTCCAACTACCACCCACGGCTGATGAGCAAGTGTACAGGAACCGTAAAGGCTGTCACTCCATTATTGTGCAGATGGTCTGCTTAGCTGACCAGTACATCTCCCAGGTGACTGCACGGTTTCAAGGCTCTTTCCATAATTCATACATGCTCAGGAATAGCAGTGTCCCATGGTTGATGGTGCCTCTACTAAGAGTGAAGGCCTACCTCATCAGGGAGTATGTTGAGTATATATGTCATTACTTTTACTCCAGCGTTACTTATCAGTCTGTATGTGACTTTGTGGAATGTAAATGTTGGTTTACCCTATCCACAGATGATTCAGGTTATCCCAATCTCTCCTGGCTACTGATACCAGTGAGGAGTCCAAGGACCAGGGCTGAGGAACAGTACAATGAGGCTCATGGGAGGACAAGAAGTGTGGTTGAAAGGACATTTCGTCTCTTGAAGGCAAGGTTCAGATGTCTGCACATCTCTGGTGGTTACCTGCAGTACTCACCACAGAAGGTGCACCAGATTGTGGTGGCCTGCTGCATGCTCCACAATCTGGCACTAAGGAAGATTTTGCCATTGCTGGAGGAGGTAGGAGTAGGGGACAATCCGGGGGCAGAGGAGGGAGGAAACATGAATGACGAAGATGAGGATGAGGAAGATGTAGGCACAAGGGTAGATCTCTTCCTGCAGTATTTCAGCTAAGCTTCTGGTAGGTACGTCTCTACATTTGACATGTCACATGTTGATGTACAGATTGGATGTACTTCTTTATCCATCCCTGATATCAGTAGGTGTTGACCCCATTTGGGTTTCAGGTGAGTGTATACAGGAGTGGTCCGTCAAGTAGGTCTACAGTGCCACTGTGAGGTCAGCTAATCCATCTGTCTGGGATACATAAAGTTCTGACATCCTATCTACTTCTTCACACATTTGTGACTTATCCACTCTGGAATTACATTTTCATTGGCATAGTTTGCAGCTTCTTGTGACTTCAAGTGCAGTCAATACTTGGCATCCAAGGGTGTGAGCTATGTGACACAACTACAATGAGTGTCTATTTCTCAGGTCTTTGCTGTTAGATACAACAATTAACTTGCCTTATTGCACCTGAATAGTGCTGTGGTCATGTGTTCGATTGCATTGGATTGTCTATCAGTGTGTGGATCTACGGTGTGAATCATTTAACCATCATGATGTGCAGGTACATACTGTTGGCAATAGTGAAAATAATGTGTGATGAACATTCTGTGTTACCAATTTCAGATGTACTATGGATGATGTTATCACTCTTACCAGTCTGCTACCTGAGGACCCAGGGTTGTGTGGACACTGACTTTTCTTGAGGAAGCCGGATGACAGCATGATACATACACATCTTCAATGTGTTCAATGACTCAATTTCTGTGCCATGTCACACATCTGTTGCACTTTTAAAATGAGTAAACAAATAACACCAAAACGTATGTGTAAGTGCATTTATTGTGTATACCGAAGGGTGGATAGGTTGCAAAGCAGTGGGGCCATGGTGATCAATTCCATCAGTCTGTAGGGCCCATCAGTTGGTAGCACAGGTCCAGTATCCATGTGGCATTTGCAAATGGGGCGATGGCAGTAGGAAGTCAACAAGGTCTCTCAGTGGCACACAAGGGAGATAGTTCTTGAGAGGCTCATTTCCTGGCAGTGGGGTTGGTCTTGGCTTCTGTCCCTGCAGGATGTCAGGGTCTGCAACCACCTTTGTGTGGGGGTTCCTCAGCAACATGGAGTGGCTCAGTGGTGGCTTGTGAGTTTTCAGTCATGACCATCATCCCACTAGCTGCAGCAGATGTAGGGGGCTGGTCAGTAGGTGGCTAGTGGAAGGGGCCTGATGGTGGGTGGAGGACTCACGCAGGACTGTGATGAGCGCCTGCATCAAGTCTTTCCTGGAGGCCATGGTGGCATCACGGGAATGCCACTCCTGCATGGCTTCCTGGTGGTACTCCCTCTGCTACCTGAGGTTTTCCCCCAACAGGTCTAATAACTGGCCCATCTTGTCCTGGGATTGGTTGTATGGTCCCAGGACTTGTGTTTTAGCCTCATGGGAAGGTGGCTGTCTGAGTTGCCCTGCCCTGTGACCCGTAGGTGAACTCCCACTGGCCCTAGTCCCCTGTACCTGTGTCTCCGGCACGGTGTGCCCACTCCCACTTACACCAGGACCTTCATCGTCTTGTGTGGTGGTTGCTGAATCAGGTCCTTGTACAGTTGGGCACACTGTGGATTGAAGTGGTCTTGAGACACTGGTGTGGGGTCTTTGGACAACAGGTGTTGTGGTGGCAGAGGTTGTGGGGGGGGGTGTCCTGAGAGAGGCTGGTGGAGGTGGACTGCCCAGAGAGCCCAGATAGACCAGGTATGTTTTCCAGTTCCAGGCATCCTGTGTCACTGTGATCACTGGGGTGGTCTTCATCAGCTCAGGGACTAGTTGTCTGATGACATTCTCAGTGGCATCTTTGGATGACAGGGATTGTTATTCGTGTCTGCCTGATGTACTTTAAAGGGACTGCAAAGTGAGTGCTATGTGGATTGCTTCAGGGCTCAGGTGTAGTTGTGCTAGGGGAATGTGCATTGTTAGGTGGCTACAGGGTGATGCATTGTGGGAGTCATAGTGCTTCATGCTGTACATGCATTGGGTGCATTTATGAATGTGGACTTTGGGAATGGTGTTAATGGGGTATGGTGAGCATGCAGGCGATGAGGATGCATGCATTACAGTTATACTTCATACAAGGGGTCTATAGGTAACTTACCAGTTTCTAGTCCGTGAGACCCTCAGGGTGCAGGACCACCAAGACCTTCTCCTCCCATGATGTGAGGTCCAGGGAAGGAGGTGGGGGCACGGCGCCAGTCTTCATGAGGGTGATTTGGTGTCTGAACACCATGGAGTGGACCGTCCCCCTCAGGTCTTTCCACCTCTTGCGTATGTCATCCTTTGTGCATGGGTGGCTTCCCACTGAGGTCAACTTGTCTGTTTGCTGGACTCATGCCCCGAACAGCTGTGGCTCGACCCTGATGAGTTTGTCCACCATGGTCCTTAATTCATCATCAGAGAAAAGGGGGTTCTTTCGCCCGGACATGGTGAGTGTCATGTGTGTGTTAAATATTTAAGTGAAATGTGATGCGTGAGAGGTGTGCAGGCGCCTGTGATGTTTGTGTGCAGTGCGATGTTCAATGTGGACGTGCAATGTATATCAGTTGTTGTGGCAAGGAGTTGTGGGTTGTGGGTTGTGTGTGTGTGTTTTATAGGGGGGTGTGGTGTGTGTATGTGTGTGGGGTATTCAAATTGGCCTATGTGGTATTGTGTTGCAGTGGAGGTTCCATCTTGGCTGCAGCAATGCCAACTGCCAATGGATTACTACTGCGCTATGACCACTGTGATGATTTCTGGGTCCGGTGGCAGATCGTTCTCGCACCTCACAGCCAAGACGTGGAACACTCTTCCCACCTACCTATATCAGACGAAGGACCTCCTTACCTTCAGGAGTCATCTCAAGACATGGCTGTTCGAGCAGTAGCAAACCGCCCAGCACCTTGAGACCCTCATGGGTGAGTAGTGCACTTTACAAACTCCCTGATTGACTGATTGATTGATTGGGTCGCATTAGGAGGCGCGGTCTTGTTCTGCCGTGTTGTTAAAATTAAGCTTCCTAGATAGCATTACAGCTGACCAGGTAAAGACCTATGAAGCATGCCTCAAAGGCCATCCAAAATTTACAAAACTGTATAAGTGTCACAAAGGAGCCACAAACAACAACAAGAAAGTGCATCCAAGGTCTCAAAGGTGTCTGCAGCAGCAGAAGTCACACGCCCAACCCCAGGGATATATGCAGCCTCACAGCCACCACCTGCCCTGCCCAGAAGACAGCAAACAAGAAGAGGCTCTGCTTTTAAATATTTATTATGAGGGAACTCAAACATTTTTCAAAGTAGATGAACCAAATACAAAATGATCAGACCTGCCTGACAGAATTGGTGCATAACCTGCAAGAAGCAATGGCGCAGGTTGCACAACATATGTGACTCTCCCTCTGTATATTACCCTTCCCTTTTTTATTCTGACATTTTTATAATATGTTTTTTAGAAATAGTGAAAGTTAGGGCTCCGTATGTGTGTTGTGTAGGTAGAGGTTAGTCTTGGGAATTTTTGATAGGTAGTGTTTTATAACTTTGTTTTAGTACTTTCAGATTTTTAGGTGGGTGGCGGTTATTTTTTAGTATAAAAATACTAAAAAAAATAAAGACAAAAATAAATATATTTGTTTAGCTATACATGTGTAGTTAATAAATGTTTAGATGTAGTTGGTGGTAGTACTGGACCAATCTATGTTTATTAAGGGGTGGAGGGGTTGATGTCTAAGTGGTAATGTGATTATGTTAGTTAAGATACTGTAAGATAAGTTAAGATAAGATTAGAAAGTATTAAATGAATTAAGGCAAGTTAAGATTAGTGTAGATATGTTAGGCTTGTGTTAGGTTAGTTAGTGTAGGGTAGGTAGGCATATGTTATAATATTAATTTCTATACATTACATTTTCATCTACTTTCAGTTGTTCATGAACAGTTCATATGTAATAGTTGGTACCATTCTTTACTTTGAGTTGCATACATGATCTAGCAAATGACTTGTGCTCTACTAAGATATATATAAATGTGTCAGAGCCCTAGCTCTCTTAAATCCTCTACATCCCATAGCGAAAACGCCTAAATTGTTTAACCATGAATTGTCAGTGGTGAACCATATGTTACGCCTGATCTTTGTTACCAAACACAGGGGTCCTGTATCCGTGGCCCGTCTAGGTAAGCAATATAAAAAGGTTATGGCTAAACGGTGGTAGGAGGTAGTTATGTCACAGTGGGACTCACTAGTGGAGGCATCCCGTTTGAAAAACAGTAAATCCTTTAGGAGTGTTATTTCAGAGCTGAAGCATGAAAATCAGCCTGTGAGCTCTATCACATGCCATCTTGTTAGTCAGACCTGGCAGGAGTACTTTGGTAAAATATACGTTGCCTGATTGTCTGAAGATAACTTTGTTATAGATAACTGCCAACTATTAGGCTTTCAGACCCTCGCAGAAGAAGAGGATGTCAATAACCAAAGTGTCGGTGGTAAGGCACCAGGGTGGGATGATGTCTCATTTGATTGAATAAAAAGTAATGTGATTTTTGGGGCAAGTAACTGTGAAGCCAAAATCCAAGGACCTGCACTACACTGAATCTTCTCCTTTCTGACAGGCTGCACCCATTTGGTAAACCTGTCCTCTTTCTGCTCAGGTATCCTTAACCTCAGCTGCAGAATCCCAAATGTCTCTGATGGTATGGAATAACTCAGTACCCCACATTCTGAAGTTCTGATTTACTAATATGCAGTCTTATTATCTTTGTAGAAACTGTATAACATGATGCCATCAAAGTATATAGGTTAGGGACTTATTTAACAGGTCTCCTGAGTAGTTTCTCTTGTGTGCCCAATTTCCCTATTCTCCTTAATATAGAGATGTCCATGGTGTTAAGGATTATATCCTCAGCATTATAGGAAGCACCTACATTTGTCTGTAAGTTTTTCAAGCTTAAACCTTGAAAGGATACCCCACTTTAGTACTTCCCTCTCCCAATTTAATATATTAAAATGGTGAATCCAAAAATCATTCCAGCTAATTGTATGCATACTGTTACAGCACATCTAAACATGCATGGGCTAACCGATGGGGTTGGAGATGTTACCTACATGGTTGAGGCACATGCTGCATTCAAAACTGGAGAGTTTTATTCAGGTTACTTTTCCTGCAGTCAATGCAAATACAAATACATTTCATACTTAGGGTCAGTACAGACCATATCAAGATTTAAAAATACCCTTAACATTTCAGGAAAAAATTGGTTCCAATGCGTCCCATCACACATTTTAGACAACGTTAGATCGGGTCACCTCAACAATGGAGGGGCCACATGGCCAAATCTATACAGTTACGCATCATATCCAAACAAACAAAATTTACCTGTGGCCGATTTGCGTCCTTTATATAATTCACTTAGATTTTAGATATGTTTAACCCAGTTTGATATTCATACTTTAGCAGCTGATCCAGAGAGGGCTGCTCAAGTTGACCAACCACATTTGGCTACACCATGGATCAACCCAGTAACAATTAATGCTATCATGGGTAAAGTACCCACCTGACTGGAGGACAGTTTGTTCTGGATTGCTCAAATAAAAACCAGCTTGAAGCAGTGTTTCCCTATATGGGACCCCAAGATAAACATAGAATTCTCACAATTTCCTTGCCACTTGGTAATGTTCGGTCGATCGACAACTGTGCCACCTGGCGTACAGTCTGTGCTGCAATTTAAACCATAACTCATGATAAACCATTTCTTGCTGTTCTATCTGATGTGTTAAAACATAATAAAAATAAATATGGGGCTGCCCCATGCCCTGGATTTGGGGATGAAATTAGTTGGGAACTTTGCCACAATATCCCCAGTAATTTTAGGAAATATTAAAAGGGAAGCAGCAGCACTGACAGTTCGCCAATCCCCCTGACAGGTTCCAGTAACAGATCAGGAGCACGAGTCACCAAAAATGATTGCTCAAACCTATACATCTATAGGTTGAGACAATTTGGGACCAGACCAAATAAGCCACAGCGTAAAGGTAGTTTTGAAAAGGGCAATTCCAAGCAAGGACCAGAGTATTCTAAAAAACGCTGGTGTAAACAAGATCAAATAAAAAATAACAAAGTCACAGGGAGAACCTGAAAAATGTTAACGTTTTTGTAGCTATGATACTCTAAAACAACTTGACTGGTATCAGTATGCTGATACAAGTCCTTCTTGTACCTTTTAGGACTCATCTAACAAATAGGCTGAGAGAGCGGGGCGGTCAGAGCACAGAAAAGAAGATTAAGTGAAACCAAAAAAGGATGATAACACTCATCTGACATCACATTAAAAAACGGAAAAGAAACTTCCACAACAAAAACCTAAATTCAAAAAGAAGAAGGCTGTAGGAATTTAGGCTAACCATCCTGCACATACTGAGAATATTACATCAGCTCAGGATGTGTCCAGAACTATTGGGGTTGCTGGCTATACTAGTGGCAGGGAACACAAAGGAGGCAGTATACTGGTATAGAGATGGCCAAGCTCACACTGAGAGTTAAAGAACAGAGGGGATCCTAAAGGGAAACTCCATTCAAGGGAATAAGAGTGATAAGGCCCAGAAAGAAGAGGCATTCAAGAGGCCAGGTGACACCCAGACTAACTAATACCCCAGGACGAACGTGCAAGATATATATATATATATATATATATATATACATACATATATATATAATAGGATAAACAATAAATGAAATGTGGGGTACAGTACTCGGCAGCTCCACACGGTAAGACTGGAGCTCAGTAAGTTCCTCACCGACAATTGCTGTTACAGATTCTGACTGCTAATACCGATTTATTCAATATACATGCAAATGCAGGGTCTGTGGAGGTGATGCCTATGGTGATGCTATTAAAGTAACTGTAACACAGTACTTACAGTAGACAAGAAACACCACCCTCGTTGTCAGCTGAGCCCTCAGATCCTACCGATCAAACAGGAACACTCAAGGCAGTAACAGCAAAGGTGTAGAACTAAATACAACTACAGTACACAAGGACCTAGCAAGAAGGGATGATTAACAGGAAAAGGAAAACAAAGGGCACACTTGGCACAAAGCAAGTACCAAATATACACGGAACCTAGAAGTCAGGCAGCAGGAAAACAACCAAATACGAACTGGAACAGGGAAATGGAAAGAAAGACAAGGACTGGGAAAAGAAAAATACAGGCAGAGGGGCTTCAAGGGAGAACAAAGAGTGATGGTGTAGGAATCAAGTAAACAAGGACATACTGCAAGTAGAACTAGTTCAATGAGCAAGGAATAGCTGAATCTCAGGAGTCAAGTAGCATTGCAGGCACTGTTATCTGGGGTACAAGGATTAGCTGAGGCTCAGAAGTCAATGTAGCACTGTGGGGAGTGCTAGTTCTGGAACAAGGATTTGTTACAGCTCAGGAAAAAGAATGTGGATTGCTACAGTGCAGTATCAGAAACAAGGAATAACTATGGCTCAGAAGCCTCAGGAAACAAGGGTCGGTCTCACTGGAAAACAACTACAATGACCAAGACTGGGCTGAAGGCAGCTGAGCCATAAAAGGGTTCACAGTAATCACATGCATCAGGTGTGAGCAGGCTAGCAGCAGTAGGCCACAGGTGTGCAAAATTCCTCTATCCATCCTTGGCCTGCAGGGGTGGAGAGGAAGCAGTGAGCAGGGGATTCTAGATAAAGGAGTTCCAAACATGAGCAGACTGGCTTCGACAAAACCTGTCACGGAATGAGAATGGATGGTAATTAGCAAAAAGCAACCAATTGGCTGGAAGTCAGCATATGCGTGCATGGGGAGGTCTGAAAGCTTATTACAGCATTGGAAAGACCCACAATTTGGCCCCTGGTGATGGGCACAAGAGCACAGGGAGCGAATCATGACAGGATGGGAGCAGTAACTCTGCTAGGCAGCGCAGCAAAGGTCATGACAGTTCTCCAGAATCTTCAAGAGTTTCTGGAAACAACAACTACATAGAAGTCGAAACATCAGATCGGCAGATCACACCTTTAGACAGAGTGCATAAATTGAATGTACAGAAGGAGGGTGACATAAACCGCATAATTAAAGTAATTTTCTGGAAAATGCTAAAACTTAGGCCCTCATTATGACACTGTTGGTAAATCCCGATTACTGTCACGGTGACGACCGCCAACATACCACAGCGGTGGTGGACATCCGTTAACCATATTCAACAGAATACTGACAAACACAAATCCGCCAGCCCAAAAAGTCAGTGCTAAAATGGCGGTACCAACACCCATACCATTCCGCCAACAAAACAACACCCACCACATCATGACCCACGAATCACCACAGCTGACATTCAACAGTGGTAAACCATTGGTGGTACATACCGCCGTGCTCAGAATGGACTCCCACTTGCAAAACAAAACCACATTGGCCAAAATGAAAAACACACACCTGACATTCATACACACACCACACCCACACACCCACACCACTTAAAAACGCACACCCACAGTACCCACAACCCTTTGTCAACACTGAAGGACTGCAAGAGTTAGCCACCGACATCACAGAGACAGCTACAAACACATCACTGACACCTATTCATCACTCACGCACCCCACATCACACACCCCAACACATTACCCAACACACTCTCACCAACACACAACATACAACACTCATGACACCACAAAGGCACTCCTGTTTCAATGAGGAGGAATTAAGGGTCATGGTAGAGGAAATTGTCAGGGTAGAGCCACAACTGTTTTGAGCACAGGTAAAGCAGATTTCCATTGCCCAGAAGATGGAGCTGTGGCAGAGAATCGTGGACAGGGTGAATGCCATGGGACAGCACCCAAGAACAAGGGATGACATCAGGAAGAGGTGGAACGACCTATGGGGGAAGCTATGCTCAATGGCAGCAAGGCACCAGCTCGCCATACAGAGGACTGGTGGTGGACACCCACCTCTTCCCCCACAGCTCACAACATGGGAGGAGCAAGTCTTGGCATTACTCATCCTGAGGGACTCACTGGAGTAGCCGGGAGACTGAACACTGGTAAGTCAACATTTAACACTTATCACCCCCATACCTGCATGTCATCTCGCATCCTCACCCTCACTCCCATCACTCCACTACAACCCATGCACTGCACCTACACATATGACTAACCACAATGCCAAATCCTGCATGCTATACCAATGCATGGACACCCCTCCCAGCCCTGCATGGACACCCATCACCAAAGCATGCACAGCATAGGGAAACTAACAATCACACAATACATCACCATACACAAACACAAGGTGGCAGGGCAACAGCAACCATAGAGGGGAGGAAATGGATGTACAATATGTCATACACATGAAGCATAATACATCACTTACATCCCCACAGGTACCCCAGCCAATGTCAGCGGAGGGGAGGTGCCATGACAATCCAGTCCCCCAGCAGAAGATGCCCCCAGTGATGACAGTAACTCTGGACTTCTGGATCTGGATAAACTACCTGGCCCATCAGGGACCACTGGACAGCCGGTCACCCAAGCCCACTCACAGACCACCACAGAGACTCCCCCACCAGGATCCAACACCACAGCACTCACCCAGCGTACCTACACCTTCTGACCCAGGACATGTCAATCAGCAGTGTGCCCACCTGCACATGGACCCCAGGCCACACCTCTGCCGCAAGACAGTCAGGGACATGGGGTCAGTAGCAGTGGGCACACCGTTCAGGGGACAGAGGCACAGGCCAACAGGGACACTGAGGGGATTGCTGTGCTCTAGGGGAGAGACAGGAGCAGGGAACCTACTCTCCAGGAGCCACTCTCAGAGATCCTGGGAGCCTACCAACATTCCCAGGACACGATGGGCCAGATCATAGCCAACGTGCAGGAGAAAAGGCAGCTGCAGGAGGGACAGTATCAGGGGATTAGGGAGGACTTGCACGCCATCAACACCACCCTGATCTCCATAGCAGGGGTGCTGGCAGACATGGCTAACATCATTAGGGCGGCAACAGCACACCAGCGAGCCCATACCACTAGCCAGTCCAATGACCAGCCCTCCACTTCCGCGAGTGGGCAGGAGGCCCCGCCACAGGACCCAGAGGCCACCAGCATCCCTCACCTGCAGAAGGTGAACCACCCTGCAAACGTTCCCTGCGACCCAGACTGAACCCAGATACACTTGCCAAGAACACCACCAGGAAATGAGACTATCCTGATTGTCCCCCTTGTGTACTACACTGTCACCTTGTCCACTTTAAACTGTTTTTGCTCCCCTTCCCATGGCCACTTGGACACTTCACCTGTGCTACAAACAGACTGGAACAATACCCTGGACTTCCCTCCATCATCATCCCATTCCATTGCACTTTCCCCTCAATTTCTAGCACTACAATAAACACCCTTGGACACAACTTGACTACTTGTCTGTAATGTGTTGAAAATGTGTATTTATGGAAACATTTACATCCATTGCAAATGCTCTGTACACTGCAAGAGCATAGAAATAATGACTTGTAGCTGGCTTTAGTCAGCACATCATTACCCAGTTTTTAAATCACCAATATCTGTTATATGACCAACCATAGGTTACAGTAAGTAAAGGTAAAAGGAAGTGAATGCCATCTTGCCACAGCCACAAAGAATACACCAACAGTCATAGAAATGTTAATCTGCACTGTCTCACATGTGTGTCATTGGAAGTACTGACGGATTACTGATGTTCTGTTGTCCTCATCCTAAGCATCTTCATCCTCATTTTCCTCAGGGTCCACTGCTGCCACAGGGGCATCTCCAGTCTCCATCTCCTGCAGAAAAGGTATATGGAGTCTGAGGGCCAAGTTGTGCAACATGCAACATGCAACTACCATCTGGCAGACCTTCTCAGGTGAGTAGAACAGGGCTCCACCTGTCAGATGGAGGCACCCAAACCTGGCCTTCAGGACGCCGAAGGTTCTCTCGATAATCCGTCTGGTTCACCCATGTGCCCATTATAAAGTTCTTCAGCCCTTGTCCTGGAATTCCTCACAGAGGTCAGCAGCCACAATAGATTTGGGTAGCCAAAGTCACCTGCAAGTATTGAGGGGCAACATTTAGCCACACACAATCCTATGGGGTTGACACCAGAGTCATACCGTAACTTACAGTGGGTGGGGACCAAGGCTCACCTATTAGTCACACCCTCTGCATCTGTAGTTGAGCCATCACATTTGGGATGCTGGTATTCCTCAGAACAAAGGCATCATGCACAACCCCAGGATACTTAGCATTGAGGTGGGAGATGTATTGGTCCGCTAGGCACACCATTTGCACATTCATTGAGTGGAAGCTCTCACGATTTCTGAATACCTATTAATTTTGGCAGGGGGGACAAACACAATATTTGTCCCATCAATCGCACCAATAATACTGGGGATATGTCCCATTGCATAGAATCCGGCCTTCACAATGGCCAAATCTTCCACTTGGGGGAAAGAAATGTAGCTGCACATGTGTTTCACCAAGGCAGACAAAATTCTTGCCAGCATGATTGAAAACTTTGGCTGTGACATGCCTGCTGACAAGCCCACTGTCACTTGGAAATACCCAGTTGCTAGAAAATGGAGCACTGTTAGCACTTGCACAAGAGGGGGATCCCAGTGGCTTGACGGAGAGCTGATATCAGGTCAGGCCCCAACTGGGCGCACAGCTCTGTGATTGTGGCACGGTCCAGACTATGAGTCAGTATTATGTGCCTGTCCTCCAGTATAGCCAAGTCCACCAGAGGTTTGTACACAGGGTTATGTCTCCACCTCCTATTCATCCGCAGCGATAGGTATCTAAGGGACACAAGAGTGAGCAGGATGTCACAATTGGAACAACAAAACCACAACTGCAGTCCACAAGGTGCACTTATGTATTGGGACAGTGTAAATGGCGAAGTATGTGCCAATTTAATCTGTGACACAGTAATTGTCGATATGCCTGTTCCCGCAACCCCTGAAATGGCGACTGCCTGTCCTGGATGGAGAGACAGGTGGAAGTGAGGAAGGTCCGCTGACTTTGGGCGTCATAGCAGAAGGTGGTCTTGCACCGCTGTGAAATTCCTCACTGGATAATATGGGGCTCTATGGCGTACAGTGACCAATGGGGATTATGCCAGTGGTGACAGTGTACACCGGCACAGATGTGACTGCCATTTTCTATCTGATTCCTCACTTGATTCCTGACCTTCAACAGGAGAACACCTATACTGCGTGTGCTGCCGTGACCTGTGTCTGAAACCTACCATGACCCGTGTGACTGGGGAAAGGGCCCTAGATTTCACTTTGGAGAAGTTGGAGCAACTGGTGGATGGGGTCCTACCCCAGTACAGACAGCTGTATGGGCCTCCATACCAACAGGTGAGTACACTTTGGCCACGATGCATATAGAAAGGATGCAAGGAGATGTGTGTGAAAGCATTGTGTAAGGGTGGGCATCGTGTTTGGGATGATTGTCTGTTGGCAGAGTACATGTTGTGCACTGGCCTATGTGTGTGCCAATGGTGATGAACCGGGTATGGTGGGCCATTTGTGTGACAGGCTGGACTGTTTGTTTGATGATGTTCTCCTGTCTGTCCTGCCCCTGCAGGTCAGCGCCTATCGAAAGAAGGGATTATGACGTGCCATCGGCAAGGACTTGCCGACTCTGGGGGTCTATGGCAGATGGAGCACCCACTGTCGGAAACAGTGGGAGGACCTGAGATGCTGGGCATGGGAGACCGCGGATGCCCAACTGGGGATGGCCTCCCAACGAGGAAGGGGTTCCCATCAGACCCTGACCCCTGATGTCTTGCATACTGTCGGTGGTCTACCCTGAGCTGGATGGGCGCTTGAGGGAATCACAGCAGCCACAAGGGGTTGAGTACAGTGGATATAATTACATACCATCCCCTGCACACGTTCAGATGAGCATGCACACAAGACAACACCCAAGAGTGGCAGAGGCAGACAAGATAACCACACTTCATCCCACAAGCACTCTCGCAAACACCATACAGTTGCAGACACAACCACATCTACTACTTCCACTGTCTCCCCCTCCTCCTCCTCCTTCACCTCCCTCCCAGTTACATCCACACTGACACCTACATGCACTACCTCAACATCCACCACCAGCATCACCACTCTAAGCAGCACACACACCTCGCTAGCAGACTCCTCCACAACATCCATCCACTTGTCCCCTGTGTCCTTTATCACTGGGTCTGTCCTGCCTCCTAAAGGACACAAAACAAGCACTCAGACACCCAACAGCCATCCACCTCACTCATGCACACTGTCCATGCACCTGCACCCAAGTCCAGCAGACGTACTCCTCCAACAACCACTCCCTCAACCTCCACTCCCATCCCTCCTCCCTCCTCCTGCCCTACCGCCCCTAAAAAGCTTTTTCTTGCCCAACTTGACCTCTTCGGTCCCTCTACCCCTGTCCTGCCAATAGAACCAGGGAGCCCACCCAGCCAGCCCAGCACCTCATCCAAACTGTCCATGGGGACAGAGGAGGCACCTCCTAGTCGTGGAGGCAGGACTGTGAGGGATTCCACTCCAATAGCCAGAAAGGGGAAGGAGCCCACAACACCTACAGCCAGGAAGGGAAAGAAGCCCATTACACCTAAAGCCAGGAAGGGAATGGAGCCCACAACACCCCCAGCGAGGAAGGGGAAGGAGCCCACAATACCCACAGCCAGGAAGGGGAAGGAGCCCACAAAAACTGCAGCCAGGAAGGGGAAGGAGTCCACAAAAACTGCAGCCAGGAAGGGGAAGGAGTCCACACCTCCTGCCATGGAGGGAATGAAGCCCTCAACTCCATCAGAGACTGGGAGGATGAAACCACCAAAACCACCGCCATCACCAGTGGTCACATAGCCCTCACCGCCAGAAGGGGCAGCCCAGGAGGCACCATCACCTGTTGCCACAGAGCAGCACTCCACACAAGCCAAGGGCAGTGCAGCTATCACGTCAGCAGAGGCAGGCCAGGAGGTACTATCACCTGTTGCCACAGAGCAGTACTCCTTACCAGCCGAGGCAGTGCAGCCATCACCCCCAGCAGAGGGAGGCGAGGAGGTACCGTCACCTGTTGCCAAAGAGCAGCACTCCATACCAGCAGAGGCAGTGCAGCTATCAGCGCCAGCAGAGGCGGGCCAGGAGGCACAATCACCTGTTGCCACAGAGCAGCACTCCACACCAGCTGAGGCAGTGCAGCTATCACTGTAAGCAGAGACAGCCCAGGAGGCACCGTCACCTGTTGCCACAGAGGAGTACTCCACACCAGCCGAGGCAGTGCAGCTATCACCCCCAGCAGAGGCAGGCCAGGAGGCATCATCACCTGTTGCCACAGAGCAGCACTCCACACCAGCTGAGGCAGTGCAGCTATCACTGTAAGCAGAGGCAGGCCAGGATGCACCATCACCTGTTGTCACATATCAGGACTCCACACCAGCTGAGGCAGTGCAGCTATCACTGTAAGCAGAGACAGCCCAGGAGGCACCGTCAGCTGTTGCCACAGAGCAGCACTCCATACCAGCTGAGGCAGTGCAGCTATCACCTCCAGCAGAGGACATGTAGGCCACCCACCAGGGACTGCTGCACAAGTGCCCCCCTCCAGAAACAGTGGGCATGTTCCGCACCGGAGAGACTGTAACCTTGAACTCCCCAGCAAAGAAAAATGGACATGAAGCCCCCTCCAGAAACGCTGGGCATGCTCGCCAGCTCAGAGACTGTAACCTTGCACTCCTCAGGACGGAGAAATGGGCATGGAGCCCCCTCCAGAACCAGTAGGAAAGTCACCCACTCCAGAGACTGTGGCCTTGCACTCCCCAAAAAAGAGGAATGGACATGGAGCCCCATCCAGAACCAGTGGGCATGTTCCCCAGCTCCGAGACTATAACTTTGCACTCCCCAGCGAAGAGAAATGGGCATGAAGCCCCCTCCAGAACCAGTGGGCACGTTCCCCAGCTCAGAGACTTTAACCTTGCACTCCACAGGACAGAGACATGGGCATGGAGCCCCCTCAAGAACCAGTGGGAAAGTTCCCGTATTCGGCTGAGGTGCCCCCCACCTCCCCTGAGGTACCTGGCCACTTGCAAAATAATGCCCCTGCAGTGTTCTCTCCGGGTGTGTCAGGATACAAGTTAAGCCTAGGACTGTGCCTTGTGGCCTTGTGTGCCCTCATGACTTTGGACTGGGCATTTGCCCTTTCTGAACATTTGTACAAATTTAGTTCCTGTGGTGGGTTTTGCTATGCAAAACAATTGTCAGAACTTCCGAAATCTGGTCCTTATTTTATTATGCTGTGTGTCATATGCCATTGGTTTACGTGTGCAGCTGGTTGCGTTTACGGTGGGTGTGTAAATGGTGTGTGTTGTGTGTGTGTGTGTCACTGTCATTTTCCTCTCTCTCTCCCTTGTGCGCCAGGCGGCTGTACTCACCAACGTCGTCTTCATTGGTGTTCCAGGTGGAGAATATCGTAGAAAATCATCAGGAACACTTACAGTTCGGGTTCCATGGTGACGCAGTTCTTCCCTGTGTCTCCAATGCTGAGTCCTTTCACTTCTGATCTCTGTTTCTGACAGGCTTTTCTTGGCATTGATACCACCACAGAAAAGGTGGTGGTTTGCAGTGTCTTAATGTGATGGACGGTACTTTGTCTTCCACCTAGCTGTTGGCGGCTACAGCTGTGGTGAGTGTTGTTTCTGCCCTGGTAGTGGTTGTGGTACATTGGCTGTCTATGGGAGATATCACCGCCATTGTCTTAATTTGGTGGAACTTACCTCCAGCCTGTTGGCAGTACAACCGCCACCTTATCACTCACCGCCAGGGTCGTAATGAGGGACTTAGTGATGAGATTCACTTGGCTGAAAAGGATTTGCCACCTGAGTTTGTTAGAATCCGGCCCAAGGAGAAAATGTAATGTTACCATTGTTCTCAGTACTTGTTCTTAAAGAAGTAAAACAAGTAAAACAAGCTCATGCTGTAGAATGGGCTCTTGTACAATGCACTATACCACAAATATGTGGCCTAGAATAAGGACGCGCCTTATCATGTTATACCAATAAGGTCAAGCCCCCATGGCAACCACAATACACAATACAACATGAAGCAAAAGCTCTCTCACAACTTGAGTACCCAAATGTTATTGATCCCTATCAATATCCCATGAACAACCCTTTGTTTCCAATAGCTAAGCTGGATCACTCTTAAAGATTAGTCTTAGAATATAGACAGTTAAACAATTATACATGCACATTTGTAATATAAAATTAGGGGTGCGTGAAAAATTTCTCTCCGCCAGTGGAGTTTGTAGAATTTGGGAAGTCGCACTACGTGTGTAATGCGGAAGTCCAGCTAAATTCCCCCATCCAAATTGTGGTGAAATTATTTTTTCATTCAAGCTTGTTTTAGCGTGCACTGGCAAGCACAATGAGATTTGACAGATGCTAACGAGTACACGCCAGATTGCTGGCTGCTCACACTGCGTCCAGTTCCCACTGAGCCTTCTGAAGCCATTTTCGTTATGCTAGTGAGTGTGAGTCACTCCGGCTGCTTCTCGATCAGATTTTCTACTTGAAAATATGTTTTTATTAAATAATCTGGTCCAAAGGATTATTCAGGTTGTTTTATAGTGTAAAAACATTGTTTTAATTTTACTTTTTTTCAAGAGGAAGGAGTGGCCCAATCAATCAGCATTTGTAGAGCGTGACACTGTCACCCAGGGGGTATCTGGGCACTGGGGTGCAAGGCATCCATCAAAAAGGCAGGTTTTGAGTTTCTTTCTGGAGTCTGTAATGGAGAGTTCTGTAGAGAGCTGGAAGGGTATGTCATTCTAGGCTTTGATGGTGATGTAGAAGAATCTATGACTGCAGCAGATTCAGGGTGTGTGTGCTAAGGTCAGCGAGGACGAGCACAGGTTTCTGGTGGGTTGATGAAAGCTCAGAAGGTGTTTGATGTAGGCCGGTCTTTGATCATGTAAGGCTTTGTCGGCCTAAGTGAAGATTTTGAAATGACATCTCTTCTGCATAGGGAGCCAGAGGAGGTATCTGAGGTGGGGGGTGATGTCAGTTTGTTTGGGGAGGTCCTGGACGAGTTTGGCTGCAGCGTTCTTTGTGGTCTGGAGTCTTTTGAGGAATTGGGCAGAAATGCTTTCATAGAGTGCGTTGCCATAGTCAAGGCAGCTGGTGATGAGGGCCTGGGTGATGGTTTTTCGGGCGTTGTTTGGATTTCACCTGAAGCTTCTGTGGAGCATGCAGAGGGTGTCAAAGCAGAAAGAGGTGACTCTATTTATATGTCAATTCGTAGTCAGATCGTTGTCGAGAATGATGCTGAGGTTGCTTGCATGGTCTGTTGGTATGGAAGTGGGTCCGAGTTCACCTGGGAACCAGCTTTGGACCCATATGGATGTGTTTCTCCTGAAGATCAGTACTTTAGTTTTCTCAGAGTTGAGTTTGAGGCAGTTTGTTTTCATCCAGTTGGCTACATTGCTTATGGTGTTTTGGAAATATGTTCTGGTGGTGGCAGGGTCCTCTGTGAGCAAGAGGATGATCTGTGTTTCGCTCATGTGGGAGATAATGTTGAGTCTGTGTGCTCTAATCATGTCAGCCAGGTGGATCATGAAGGTGTTGAACAGAGTGGGGCTGAGTGATGGTCCTTGGGGTACACCACATATGATGTTCTTGGGTTTGGAGGTAAAGGGAGGCAGGTGCACCCTCTGGGTGTGTCCTGTCAGGAAGCAGGCAATCCATTTGAGGGTGTTCTCTTGTATGCTGATCTTGTGGATTTTGTTGATGAGGGTGTGGTGGGATACAGTGTCAAATTTTGCTGAAAGGTCAAGGAGGATTACGGCAGCGCTCTCCCCTTCATCGAGGGGTGGTCTAATGTTGTCTGTGGCTTTGATGAGTGTGGTGTCCGTGCTGTGGTTAGCAGAGAATCCAGATTGCGAGATGTCCAACAAGTTGTTTTGTTCCAGGCTTTTGATGAGCTGTTGATAAATGGCCTTCTGAAGTACGTTGTCAGGGTAGTAGAGTGGAGACATAATTTTGCATTTTTTT
Source organism: Pleurodeles waltl (assembly GCF_031143425.1). Taxonomy (NCBI): domain Eukaryota; kingdom Metazoa; phylum Chordata; class Amphibia; order Caudata; family Salamandridae; genus Pleurodeles; species Pleurodeles waltl. The sequence goes on along the minus strand of NC_090438.1, from coordinate 416,221,501 downwards.
AGTTTTCTGGGGTCAGTGGAGGGTTTCTTTAGGAGGCATCTCATTTCTGTGTGTTCCCATTTGTCCAACAAGACTGCTGTGATGATGGAGGTGTTGAGGATGTAGATGAGTCCAGTGCTGATTTGGTTGTTTCTGAGGTTAAACAGCTGGATGAGGCATGTGTTGGTGTATTTTTTACCTGCACGTCCTTGCCTACCAAATCCAAATGGTTTCCTCATAGTCCCCTGGTACATCAGCAATTAGTCATCTTTTTTTCACATTTCTTAGTATAAATGTTCATTTGTTTAAATTTTTTCAATGTTGTTCTTATTTCTTTTCTTAATTTTCCCTGCATCCACCCCTTGCCTGCCATAGGTACCTGTCCTACACCAGCATCCATGTTTTTAAGGACTGCCATTACTAATTCCCCCCTGGACCCTTTGCCTGCTACAGGCCCACAGCCACACACACCAGCATTCAAGGACTATTCTGTTTTCTCCAGACTCACTGCCTGCCATAGGTGAGTGCACACCAACATTCATGCTTTTGAAGATTAACCCATGTCCCAAGGACCCCTCTGCCTGCCAAAGTTGTCTTCCCTTAGGTGCACTCCAAGAAAAAACAACTGTATGTTGTTATCCAGGTTAAAAATTTAATATATGTTATGGTGGTGTGGTTTGACTTTTGAATGAATATACTGTAGTGAATCCTGGTTTGTTTTAATTGGATAACAGGAGTTAGCTTAGCCTTTGGCCATCACCTAGTGACTTCTAACCTACTTAGCTTGCTCTGTCTTAGCCCACTTATTTAATTAATTCGTCTAAGATGCCTGCCTTGTTTATAGTTAGGCCATTTGTTTAGCTTCATGTTATCAGTGCCACCGCGCTAAGGCGTCAACTCATGCGACAAAGATAAACAAACAGTAGGTGTTCACATTAGGTAATTTCTCTCTCCGCGTTTTTGAGGGAATTGTTTATATTAATTACCATCCCAAACATGCTGTGTTATCTATTGTTTGGGTACAACCTACGTCAGGGGTCCCAGTAGATCTGTATAAATACATCACACTTTAGACAGATAATCAGAGGGATTCCGACCAGATATCATTGTTGCTATCAATGCTGCACGTCGCCTTGATGCCGACCAGGACTTCGTGTTCCTCCGGAGTCTAAGCCTGAGACATCATTCCAAGGTAACAAGGGTTGGGGGCTCCTTCCAGGGACATGGCATTGGCAGATTAGGTTTAACATACCCAGCTCTCCTCTAGGTAGAAGGTTAGGCCTATTATTATAGGGTACTAGGACATAGTATACACTTTGGGGGTCATTCCGACACAGGCGGGCGGCGGGCACCGTCCGCCGGGCGGAAACCGCCCAAACACCGCCCCGCGGTCAAATGACCGCGGGGAGCATTCTAACTTTCCCGCTGGGCCGGCGGGTGATCTTCAAAAGATCACCCGCCGGCCCAGCGGGAAAGCCCCAGCAAAGATGAAGCAGGCTCCGAATGGAGCCGGCAGATTTGCTGGGGTGCGACGGGTGCAGTTGGACCCGTCGCAATTTTCAGTGTCTGCCAAGCAGACACTGAAAATCTTAATGGGGCCCTGTTAGGGGCCCCTGCACTGCCCATGCCAGGGGCCCCACGACATCCGTTCCCACCAGCCTCTTCCTGGCGGTGTAAACCGCCAGGAACAGGCTGGCGGGAAGGGGGTCGGAATCCCCATGGAGGATTCTTTTGGCCAGGGGAAAACCGGCGGGAAACCGCTGGTTTCCCTTTTCTGACCGCGGCTTTACCGCCGCGGTCAGAATGGCCCTGGAAGCACCGCCAGCCTATTGGCGGTGCTTCCGTGGTCATTGGCCCTGGCGGTCAATGACCGCCAGGGTCAGAATGACCCCCTTTATGTCTTTCCATGTTATCACAAGATGGTGGGGGTCTTCATAATCATGACTCTTGTCTTTACAATTCTATCTCTTTCACTGTTCATTATCCTAATCATTGCAGCCCATGTGATTTATCGCAGATTGCAGATTGTATTGAATAACATCTATTGAAACATTACTGCATCTTGGTTACTGCCTGTGTTTGGTTGAGATATGATGTATCTGTGAGAAAGGGGTAATCTCCATTTAACTGTGACACTCCCTGAGATGTCATACCTCTGAATCCATGCGTAAAAGCTGCCTCAAATCACCTTTAACTGTTTGGGTTTTTGGTGAGGTACTGCTAGTGAGCCAGAAGGGTTGGGACTACAGTTACAACTTGTTGTAGGATAGGCATAGTCACCTACAAACATAAGTACTGTCATCCTTAAACCAGCATTCTTACCCAGAGCAAGAGTCCAACTACGACAATACTAACCACACTAAATTATATTGTTTGTTTGCTTTTAGGTGCACAAGAGGCATCACCCACAGAGTATTGTCAGATAAAAGTCCAGCACAGAGTGGCATGAACACAACACGTGAGTCCTCCAGTCTCTTCCTCTTGTGCAGTTAAGTGCAACTACCAAGTGACAGAGCTTAAAGATGGCCCCAAAGAAAGGTGTGATCAAGAAAGTGGCCAGTGAGGAGGAGAGGAAGAAGTAGAATTCCACCACTGGCAAGCTGACCAAAACCTTTTTCAGGAAAGTATGCATGCTGCACCGTTCTCCGGCCAGCGACCTGAGTGCAGCACTCAAGCATTAACAGTACCAGCCCAATTTAAGCCCAAAGCCATGCATCTCCATGAAGCAGCACAACCACTGCAATCATGGGGACAAGCAGTGAGTCTTATTTGGAGATGTACCCACCCCAAACCAATACCCAATCATCACAGGAAACTGAGCAAAGTGGAGCTGCAATCAGCAATAGTAGATTTATCTGAAATAGGGGCAGAGCAGGCAGTTGAGCTCCCTGCTGAGCAAGATGTATCTCTTCCTGAACCACTGGCTTCCCGATCTCCAGTAAGAAAAAGGAAGGGTGCTCCACCATCTTCTCCAAGCGCCCCTTCTGATAACTTGGACATGGATTGCACCCTAGCTGAGTCCAAGATCCACAGCTAGAATTAAGGGAAGAGGAAAGTTTCTGAAAGCCTTACAATTATGGAAGGGGAGACGTAGGACGAGTCAGTCTTTATCATGGAAGCTGGCTCAGAGGACACTGTCATTACCCCTCCTATTCAACCTTCTCTAAGGGATGCAACTCTGGTACTACCACCAGCACCACCATCCTCCATATTTGTAAAGCCCCCACTGAGACATGCAGAGAGACAATCATCAACACACCCACATACCCCCAGTTCTGCCAGCATTGGCAGTGGCATCAATGGCCCACTAAAAAGTTCTCCTCTCTAGTTTCGGACTTTTTTACATTTAGCAAACAGAAGGATAACATTGCAATGTGCTTCATTTGCCACGCAAGTGTTCGTAGGGGTAAACCTTAAAAATATTGCTGAAGGTGGTGGTGATGAGAGAGGGGAATCACCTGTGATCATGGTGGGAAGAAAGGTGATGAGCAAGAAAAGAATGACAGTTTTAAGCAAAGCAGCCCTCTCCTGAGCAATGCACCAGTATCACCTGTCTCTGCAACCTCGAAATGGCACAAGCGTCACACGGAGACATCACAGCATATATTGACTGCCCCACAATGCACATTGAGTCTCCCACCTACTAGTTCTTGGAAATCACCTGCATCAGTGGCAGTATCCACCTGACAACTTCCACATGACAACAAACATGTGGACCAGGTGTCAAGCAACTGATTACTGGACCTGGGAAGAAAACTTTGCTGCTATTGCTCCATTTTTGGAATTTGGGCACTACGTGCAATGTGGAATAGTGTGGAGTTCACGAATTCCATCAGCCAGCATGAAGAAGAATTTTTTGTTTTCGCTCATGCATGCCACATTTGTTTTTGCCACTCACCATTGCAATGATATTCTCAGGCTGCTAGCGAGTGCACTTGAGATTTTGCGCCCGCTCGCGTGACTTACTGCCAGGATGGTGCCAATCTAGTACCTCTTACGAGTGTGAACACAACTTGCCTAGATTACTCAAGAAGCAGCTAAATGTGCTCCATAACAAGCTTTCAAGTGGATTTTTTCTCCAATAAACTGTTCAAGTTGTTGTTTAGTGTGAGAATCTTGCATGACCACTCAACAGAAAGTTTGTACAATGGGATGCTGGCAAAAATGTTAGCTCTGGACCTCCTCCCTTTTTCTTTTGTGGGAGGAGTGTGATTCTTGGAATTTAAGGTGGCCATCTGCCCAAAATTGAAGGATCCAAGCTTGAACTTTTTTGCGAGTGTTGCTGTTCCACAACTGTATCACGGTGTGCTTCAATTAGTTGCACAAGCTTTACAACAAAGTGATGACAAACATGTGGACAAGTTGTCAGGCAACTGATTAAATGGTCATCACTGTGCACTGCATCTCTTTTGTGGGAGTAAATCAAAAGTTGTCTCCATGTCTGAAGAATGTTTTAAGAGAATTTGGTGGCATGCAATAGTAGCCATGTTTGCCATGGAAAAATCACATACAGCTGCAAACATCTTGGATGAATTTAACAGCAGGGTGTCTGAATGGCTGCCACTCAGAGGTTTGAGAATTGAATACTTTGCCACGGACAATAGCAGTAACATAGTGAAGGCAGTGGCAGATGGTGGTTATTTCAAGGTCCTGTGCTTGGTGCATTGCATCAATCTGGTTTTTCAAGACTTTCCCAAAAAAAAGACATAATCAGCAACATACTGACTATCTGCAAAAGAACCTGCACTCATTTCAGCAATTCATTTAAAGACCAGAAGCAGTTGCAGATTATACAGCATGCTAATAGAGTACCAGCTAAAGCCCTGACACATGACATGCCAACACGTTGGAACTAGACCTATTATATGTTGCAAAATCTATCTGAGCAGTGCAGACAGCTCAATGACTATGTCATTTGAAGAGGAGGGGATGCAATTGGGAAAGCTATGACCATGGATGAAGACAAATAAGGCCTAGTCTTGGGTTTTCTTTCAATTTAGTTGCCTGTGATCCTTTTGGCTAATTCTACAGTTTGAGGTCTCTGGGACCTCGCTTGTTGTAATACCTTCCCTGTTGTTGCACTATCACTACTGTAAAGAATGCACCTTGAGAAACCCTCTGGTAAGGTGTTGAAACATTACCAGAGGGAGCAGCCCCCAGCCAGTACTTCCTCTATACAGGTAAGATATATATGGGTGAAGTTAACCACTTTGGTTAGTACAGAACTAACTTCTATTACAGAAAAAATAAGTAATTTCTTATCTAAGATTTTCCCTTTACTAACAAAAGAAACCCACATTCTCCACCCACGAAAGGCCTATCCCTCTCCCACATCAGTCTCTTCCCCATCCTCAACAAATGTCCAAAATAAATCGAAAAGTCCAAATGTCCATTGCAAAAAATCCCTTGCCCAAGTTTCCACCCTCTCCACCCACAACAAAACTCCCTTCCACCAAAGTAAAAAAGGACTAGTAGAGGGTCTTCTCAATGAGAGTCCTCAGGTGTTGCATCTGGGCCATGAGGCATGCCATCTTATGGTCCAATGGTGCCAGCTCGTGCAGCATCTGCTGATGGTGTAGCCAGTCTGAAAGGGGGCAGCAACGCTGGCATGGCCTGGAGGCTGGCGGGACAGGCGTTTCGCTGGTGGAACTGGGCCCCTGAGCAGAGGCATGTCCCAGCCCTCCTTGTCCACCAGCCACTGGTAGGGGTCCTTGGTGGCCTCTGCCAATGGAGACAAGCTGCTATCTCCTGCTGGGTCGGTGGTGGACCAGCAAGAGTAGCTATATCAAGAAAGAAAAAAATTCAAAAAGACAAATTGTAAAGAATGGTCTGTGAAAAGTGCAAACACTTGCTTTTTTCTAATTATACAGAATAAGTACAATGCTGGTCCCCTAGTGCCACTGGAAATGTTGATGTGATTAGTAAAGTGACAGGGACATGATTTTACCAACACATGCCTCACATAAAAGCATTGATTGGCTGAAAGGACGCAGCATAAGATTGAAAAAAAACTGTGTTTTTTTTCTTGTAAAGGCTTTCCTAAAAAATTAAACCACACAGACACTTTGTATGGAAAAAGGAAAAATAACTCTGATTAATGAGTAAGGCATCATCCATTATGGAGTACAAATATTCTCCTCTTGTTGTGCTAAATGACTAGAAGCATGCTAGCTACTATATTAGGTACAAATTTGCTACACTGTAGAACAAAAACGTAACGTTGATTCCTATGGCCCTGCACTTCATCAAATGCCTTTCAATTCTACTCTGACTCCAAAGAGGCAGATGATTACTATGTCACACATGTTATGTTTTACATGTGGACAATAGATATCCTGTCTGCTGTAAGTAGACAGTGGGAAAAACAATGCACTGCAGGACAGGGAAAATTAGATTTTATTGGGCACATTCCTCACAGAGTATCCCATCCAAAAAACACTAAATCACAGACACTTTACCTCATCCCACTTTACTTTTGGGCCTCACTCTCAAACACAAATTATTGCAATCAAACACATTTGCTTGGCAGGAAGGGAAGGAAACCTGACTTAGGGCCTGATTCTGACCCTGGCGGCCGGTGACCGCCAGGGTCACCGGCCACGGGAGCACCGCCGACAGACCGGCGGTGCTCCGAAGGGCATTCTGACCGCGGCGGTTCAGCCGTGGTCAGAAAGGGTAAACCGGCGGTCACCCGCCGGTTTACCGCTGCCCTTCTGAATCCTCCATCCTTCAGACACCCCCTACCGCCATCCTGTTCATGGCGGGAAACCCGCCATAAACAGGATGGCGGTAGGGGGTGCCGCGGGGCCCCTGGGGGCCCCTGCAGTGCCCATGCCAATGGCATGGGCACTGCAGGGGCCCCTGTAAGAGGGCCCCGCAAAGTATTTCAGTGTCTGCTATGCAGACACTGAAATACGCGACGGGTGCCACTGCACCCGTCGCACCTTCCCACTACGCCGGCTCAATTCTGAGCCGGCGTCCTCGTGGGAAGGTTGATTTGCCCTGGGCTGGCGGGCGGCCTTCTGGCGGCCGCCCGCCAGCCCAGGGCAAATCTCAGAATCACCGCAGCGGTCTTTCGACCGCGGTGCGGTGTTCTGACGGGGTTACTTTGGCGGGCGGCCTCCGTCGCCCGCCAAAGTAAGAATGACCCCCTTAGTCTACTGCAGCAGGGAAAGGCACAAGGAAAAGGCTGGGTAGGTACGGTAGCGATTGCTATCGAATAGTGTGGGGGGTCACTGATAATGTGACTAAGCCTAGGCTTAGTCAGTCACAGTAGTTGAACTGAAAATTGACGGATGTCAAAAGGTGAACAGATTTAAATCCATTATGGAAGACATACAAACCTCTTGTCCTGTAACATGTGGTAAATGCCCCCAAAAAAATCTGTTTTTCTGGTAGGCTGGGACAGAATTTAGGGATGATGAAGAAAGAAGCATGGTACTGGTGAATAAATTGCCACTGGAAGGGAAAGGAAAGACACTGTTTTTGTTTCGGTTTGCAACAAATTGAATGTTTTGCAAATGTCACATTAACAACAGAAACAGATGCACATTGCACAGCCAACACAGCAGTGCCAGATTCAACCATACTGCAGTTAAGAGGGGTCATGGCCCATGGGTCACAAAGTGCCATAGGCAGGGAGATCATTGATGATGGTGAGTGGGATCTGCCTCACTTCACATATACAGTGGGTAGACTAGGAATTCTTAATAACCAAGCAATGTGACTTAGCATCACCCCTCCCTGCCACCACAGAGGCTCCCCCTTCAGCTGCTGTGTCAACTGGTGCACTGGTGCTGGCCCTGGCACTGGTTGTCTGTGCTGCTAGAAAAAAACAATACACAGTTTATATGCTAGATACACCTCCCTATTTTTATTTTAATTTTAAGAAAATACAGCTACAATGTATGGCTACAATTCAGTTCAGAGTATCTTCTTTCCTGTGTAAAATATCATTTTGGGCATTTTGGCCCTCATTATGGCATTGGCAGTAAGTACCACTTACTGTCATGCTGACTGCCGCCAACATACCGCAGACGCAGCGGATTGCAGCTACCCATATTATGGCCCACAGATAGCAATCCGTCACTATGCAGCCACGCACACAAGTCCCCTAACCCAAAGTTCAGTGATAAACTGGCGGTAGCAAAACCCACACCGTTATGCCAACATAACTACTCCCACAGCATTATGAGCCATGAATCACCGCAACGGACATTCAATGGCGCTAATCAATTGGCGGTACACACCGCCACGCTCAAAATACACAAAACCTAACAAAACAACACCACATTGGACAATTTGAATAACACACACCTGACACACATACACACACCACACCCACATACCCACACCACTATAAAACACACACCCACATTACACAGAACCCTTTACAACTAAAAACAAGTGCCACAAGAGAAATAGCAAGACCACAGACAAGACCACAGCCACACACCACCATCACCTATACACCATCCACGCAGCTTATATCACACACCCCAACACAGCACCCCACACACCCTCATCCACACCACTCACACTACACCCGTGGCACCACAACAACACCCCAGGTTCTCAGGGGAGGAGCTAAGGGTCATGGTGGAAGAAATCATCCGGGTAGAGCCACAGCTATTTGGATCACAGGTGCAGCAGACATCCATTGCTAGGAAGATGGAGTTATGCCGGAGAATCGTGGACAGGGCAATGCCAAGGGACAACACCCCAGAACAAGGGATGACATCAGGAAGAGGTGGAATGACCTACGGGGGAAGATGCGTTCCACAGCAGCAAGACACCAAATAGCTGTACAGAGGACTGGCGGTGGACCCCCATCTCCTCCCCCACAACTAACAACATGGGAGGAGCAAGTCTTGGCAATCATGCATCCTGAGGGCCTGGCAGGAGTAGGAGGAGGACTGGACTCTGGTAAGTCAAATCTCTATTAGTATAACCCCCACCTGCATGCCATCACAAACCCCCACCCTTACCCTCACTCCCATCACTTCACCACCTCACACAAACCCCACCCCTCCCAATACCAAGCCCTGCATGTAACACCAATGCACGGACCCCCATCACAGACCTGCATGGACACCCATCACTAAAGCATGCACACTAGAGAGAATCACCTAGCCCACAAGGCAAACCTGACAGGGCAATAACAACCATACAGGGCAACACACCTATGCACAAGAGGACACACACAGAAAGAAGAATACTGCATTTACATCCCCACAGGTCCCCCACCCAACGTCACCAGAGTGGAAGTGCCAGCAACATCAAGTTCACCCCCAGAAGAGGCCCACAGTGATGACAGCAGCTCTGGACACCTGGATCTGGATGACCAACCTGGCCCATCAGGGATCTCCGGACAGTCGGTAACCCTGGGACAGTCCCATACCAACACAGAGCCTCCCCCCTCAGGAAACCCCAACATAGTACCCACCCAGCTGGCCCATACCTCTGTCCCCAGGACAAGTCAATCAGCAGTGTATCCACCACTGCAGGAACCCCAGGCCACCCCACAAACACAGGACGATCAGGGACCTGGCGTCAGAGGCAGTGGGCACACGGTTCAGGGGACAGAGGCACAGGACAACAGGGAAGCTGGGTGGACTGCTGTGGGACAGGGGGAGGACAGGCCAAGGGAATCAACTCTCCAGAAGGCACTCACCAACATCCTGGGAGCATACCACCATTCCCAGGAGATGATGGGCCAGATACTGGACAAGTTGCAGTATACTCAGCAGCTGCAGGAGGAACAGTACCTGGGGATCAGGGAGGACTTGAAGGACATCAACACCACCCTGGTCACCATTGCAAGGGTGCTGGCAGACAAGGCCAACACCATGCGGGAGGCAGTGCACACCACCGGGCCCCTGACACTAGCCAAACCGATGAACAGCCTTCTACCTCTGCTGCCGCTAGTGGACAGGAGGCCCCGCCACAGGAACAACAGGCCACCAGCATCCCACCCCCTGCAGAAGGGGAACCACCCCACAAACGGTCCCTATGATCCAGCAGAAGCCAGAGACTATTGCCAAGACCCGCTCCAGGAAATAAGACTCTCCTGATTGTCACCCTTGTGTCCCACTCTGTCACCCTGTCCACCTTGAACTGCCATTGCTCACCTTCCTATGCCCCTTTGGACAATGCACCTGTGATACAAATAGACTGGACTCTATCCTGGACATTCCTCCACCATCACCCCAGCCCATTGCACATCCCCCTCTACTTATTAGCATTTCAATAAACACCATTTGAATAAATAAAAGTATGGAGGCTGTCAAATGATTGAACTATGTATTCGTTTAACATGCTTTAAACACTGCAATACAACTGTACAGTAATGTATACATAGGAATGAGCTGTAGTTGCCTGCAGTCAACACCAGGAGCGATAGTGGGGAACAAATATCTGAAAATAGAGCTGCCAAAGGGTACAGTAAGTGGTTATAGAAGTGGGAACATCAGCCTACCAGTGACAATGTCAAACACAAAACTGTCAATGTAAAGTGAAATTACAGTGTCTTACCTGTGTGTCATTGGAAGTATTGTCATATTATTGCACTTCTATTGTCCTCATCCCCATCCTCTGCGTCCTCATCTTTACTGTCCACAGGGTCCACTGCTGCCACATGCCCATCTCCTGCCACATCCACCTGCAGAAAAGGCACCTGGTGACGTAAGGCAAGGTTGTGCAATATACAGCATGCGACGATGATCTGGCAGACCTTCTTGGGTGAGTAGTACAGGGATCCACCTGTTAGATGGGGGCAACAAAACCTGGCCTTCAGGAGGCCGAATGTCCTTTCTGTTATTCTTCTTGTTCGCCCATGTGCCTCATTGTAACGTTCCTCTGCCCTTGTCCTGGGATTTCTCACAGGGGTCAGTAGCCATTAGAGGTTGGGGTAACCAGAGTCACCAGCAAATATCGAGGGACAACTGTTAGAACCACACTAACCCTTAGGGCCCGCACCATACCCATACACCAACACCTACTGGGTGGGACCTGTTAGCCACACCTGGTGCTTCTGGAGTTGAGCCATCACATATGGGATGATGCTATTCCTCAGGATAAAGGCATCATGCACAGACCCAGGATACTTAGCATTGACATGGGAGATGTACTGGCACACTATCTGCACATTCATAGAGTGAAAGCTCTTTCGATTTCTGAACACCTGTTCATTTGTCTGGGGGAGGGGACAAATGCAATATGTGTACCATCTATTGCCAAAATAATGTTGGGGATATGTCCCATTGCATAGAAATCAGCTTTCACTGTGGCCAAATCCCCCAACTGGGGGAAAACGATGTAGCTGCACATGTGTTTAATCAGGGCAGACAACACTCTTGTCAGCACTATTGAAACATTGGCTGAGACATTCCTGATTCCAAGCCCACTATCACTTGGAAGGAGCCACTTGCCAGAAAATGGAGCACAGGGAGCACTTGCACAAGAAGGGGGATCCTGGTGGGCTGACAGATAGCAGATATCAGGTCAGGTTCCAATTGGGCACACAGCTCTGTGATTGTGGCCCTGTCTAGTCTATCGGTGAGGATAATGTGCCTGTCCTCCATTGTTGCCAAGTCCACCAGGGGCCTATACACAGGGGCATGTCTCCATCTGCTATTCATCCGCAGCGGTTGCAATCTAGGGGGCAAATGGTGAGCAGCTGGTCAGTATTCCATATTTCCAAACACTACCCTGCATTGCATTTTGTGACTGTAACAGTATAGTGTAGGACAGGCCCAAATGGTGCCTATGTACACTGTGACGCAGTTGGGTGCTATGGCCGCCCCCCCCCCCGAGATGGCGTCCACCTGTCCTGTATGGAGGGACATGTGGAAATGAGGTAATTCCGCTGACGTTGTGTGCCGTTGTGGGAAGCGGTCAAGAACAGCCGTGCAACTCCTCATTGGATACCATTGGGCCCTATGGGTTACAGTGGCCAATGGTGATGTACGCCGGTGGTGACGCTTCTCACCGCCGCAGACGTGACCACCATTTTCTATCTGTTCACTCACTTGCTACCTGACCTTCAATAGGAGAGGACTTACACTGCAAGTGATGCTGTGACCTGTGTCTGGAACCGACCATGGCTTGTGTCACTGGGGAGAGGGACCCTGCTTTCACTGCTGTGGAGTTGGAGAGACTGGTGGATGGGGTCCTACACCAGTACCGAATGCTGTATGGGCCTCCAGACCAACAGGTGAGTACACTGTGAGCACGATGCATGGGGCATGAATGCATGGAATGTTGTGTGTGAGGGCCTTGTGTGGGGGGGTTGGGGAAGGGCCCTGGGCAGTGTGCTGCATGTATGGTGGGCAATGTCTGTGTGTAAGGGGATGTGAGGGCTATGGTGGGCCCTGAGTGTAACAGGCAGGACGGTCTGACTGATACCTTTTCCTATGTGTATTTCTCTGCAGGTCAGCGCCCATTAAAAAAAGGTATATAGCATGCCATCACCAAGGACGTGTGGACCCTGGGGGTCTGCGTCAGGCGGAGCACCCACTGTTGCAAATGGTGAGAGGACCTGAGACGCTGGGCATGGTAGACGGGGGAGTCCCAGCTGGGGATGGCCTCCGAACGAGAAAGGGGTGCCCGTCGAACCCTGACCCCCCTGATGTCCTGCATACTGGTGGTGGCCTATCCGGAGCTGGATGGGCACTTGGGGGCATCACAGCAGCCACAAGGGGGTTAGTACAGTGCCCCAGTGTACTACCGACGTGTGGTGGGGTGGCATCCGGGTGGGGGATGTGGGCCTGTGGGTACCCCTAGGCCAGGCCGGACATTGCAGGGTAGGTCCCTTGTTGGGCAGGGTCTGATGTAAACGTCTTCCAACCAAGGTAGTAGGGCAGGTGTCTGTGGATCTCAGGTATGCTACAATTGGTGTTAGGTATCCCTGTCCATGGGCTGGTGACTAGCGTTGTGACTGTTAGTGCATTGCCTAGTGCACAGGGCTGTTCCCTGTGTGTGTGTGCTGTGTACGCCAACGGTGGTGTTGTTGCCGCCATTGATCAGGGGTATTCTTTGTCTTCCCCCCCTTTTTGTTTTGTCACCCTGTCCTTATGTGCATTAGCATCATCTAGTAGAGGAGAAGAGGCACCGGGGGCGGGGAGAGCTTTATCCCACAGGGCCCAGGAGGCCGAATCCACCGACGTTGAGGGCACCAGTGGGATGGAGGGCGAGGGGAGCACAATTGCAGAGACAGGAGTGGACAGTTCTGACAGTAATACCTCCTCCAATGGAAGCTCCCTTGTGGTGGTGGACACTTCTGTGCCCACCCCAACTACAGGTACAGCCACCACCTTGTGTACCAGCACTGCCCTCCCAGCAGCCCCTCAGCGTGTTTCCCGTGCCCACTCACCCAGAAGGGTGGGCATCTCCTTTGCCCCAGGCACCTCAGGCCCTGCCCCAGTTAGCCCTGCTGCCCTGAGTGAGGAGGCTATTAACCTCCTGCACATCCATCTCTGTTGGGCAGTCAACCATTGTGAATGCCATCCAGGGGCTTGCAGCCCATTTGCAACAAACAAATGCATTCCTGGAGGGCATTCACTCTGGCATGGCGGCCCCACAGAAATCAATCCAGGCTCTGGCCTCCTCCCTGATGGCAGCCATTGTCCCTGTGTCTAGCCTCCCCCCTCCAACCTCCTCTGCCCAATCCCATTCCCCTCAACCCCAACAGATCCCAAGCACACAGGCAGAGCAGCCTTCACTGTGTCCCCCTCCTCCTCTTCGTCCACCTCCCTCCTAGTAGCGTCTACACTCACACCTGCATGCACTACATCCTCATCCACTACCATCATCACACCTATCACTACACGCCCCTCACTGGCAGTCACCACCCCCACTTCCATGCACACGTCCCCTGTGTCCTCTCCCACTGTGCCTGTGCCCCCTCCTCCCAAAGTACATAAACACAAGCACTCGGACACCCAACAGCCATCTACCTCACAACAGCATCCAGCCCATGCACCTGCACGCAAACACAGCAGACACCTCCTACAACCACTTCTTCTTCCTCCACTCCCAAACCTTCACCCTCTTCCGCCCCAATGTCCCTAAGAAGCTTTTCCTCTCCACCATTGACCTCCTTCCTACCACTCCCCCTCTCGTCCTTCTCGTTGGGCCAGAGTGGTCAGAACCCAGAAGGGCACCTCAGCCATCCAGTCCACGGCCACAGTAGTGTCGACAGCTACTGCAGGTGGGAGAGGATCCCGGGCAACAGGCGGCAACACTGACAGGGTGTCTGCACCAGGTGCATCAAGGAAGGGCAAGGATGCCCCACCAGCTGCAACAGGGAAGGGCAAGGAGGCACCACCAGCTGTGACAGGGAAGGGCAAGGAGTCACCACCACCAGCGTCTAGGAAGGGCAAGGAGGCACCACCAGCTGCAGGAGGGAAGGGCAAGGGGAAATTCCCAGCTGCTGACAGGAAGGGCAAGGGGCCTCCACCCGCAGGCAGGAAGAACAGGAGGCCTGTTGCTGGGTCTCATTCTGAGCCTCTCCCCACCACTGCCAGGACCGCCACCAGCACCGCTGCCAGCAGCAGTAGCCCCAGTGGTCAGCGATCCAAGGCTGCAGGGGATGGGTTGGAGCCTCCCCCCACCACTGCTAGCACCGACACCAGCACCACCGCCCAGCACCGCCACCATCATTGCCACCGGCACCACTGCCAGCAGCAGCAGCGCCAGTGGGCAGCCATCCGAGGCTGCAGGGGATGGGCTGGAGCCTCCCCCCACCACTGCTAGCACTGATACAAGCCCCGCCACTGCCACCACTGAGCAGCTGTCACAGCTGGCGGACAGTGTGTAGCCCTGCCTCCATGGGTTGTTGTGCGTCCTGACACCTGCAAATCCTGTGGGTCTGACATCCAGGTGAGTGACTGTGACCTTGCACTCCCCAAGATCTGCATCACAGGGCACAATGCCCCCTCCAGAACCAGTGGAAAAAGCCATCCACTCACCCAATCCTTCCCAGGATGAAGCACACTGGGCACAAGGCCCCCTCCAGAACCAGTGGAGAAGCCATCCACTCACCCCATCCTTCCCAGGATGAAGCACACTGGGCACAAGGCCCCCTCCAGAACCAGTGGAAGAAGTCATCCACTCACCCCATCCTTCCCAGGATGAAGCATACTGGGCACAAGGCTCCCTCCAGAACCAGTGGAAGAAGCCATCCACTCATCCCATCCTTCCCAGGCTGAAGCATACTGGGCACGAGGCCCCCTCCAGAACCAATGGAGAAGCCATCCACTTGAGAGACTCTGGCCTTGCACTCCCCAGAACCAAGCAGTGGGCAAACCACCCACTTGAGAGACTGTGGCCTTCCACTCCCCAGGACCAAACAGTGGGCAAACCACCCACTTAAGAGACTGTGGCCTTGTACTCCCCCGGACCAAGCAGTGGGCAAACTGCCCACTAGCGGGACTGTGGCCTTGCACTTCCCAGGACCAAGCAGTGGACAAACCACCCACTTGAGAGACTGTGGCCTTGCACTCCCCAGGACCAAGCAGTGGGCAAATCACCCACTTGAGAGACCGTGGCCTTTCGCTCCCCAGGACAGCGCATAGGGCATGTAGCCTCCTCCAGGACCAGTGGTGTTGTACCATCTTCTGGCTGAGGTGCCCTCCCCATTCCTTGTCCCCCTGAGGTGCCTGTGTATTTCGAAACTGATGCCCCTGCAATGTTCTCTCCGTGTTGTTGCAGGAGTGAGGTGGGGCCTTGGCCTATGTGATGTGGGCCTGTGGCCCACTGACATTATGGACTGGGAAGTGGCCCTAGATTTGCAAATATGTATATATGTTTGTATTGTGATGCACTTATTCATGTTATTTTATCGTATTACACTCACTTTCTTCAAATCATTTTGTCCTTGCATTATTCCTGAGGGATACGGGGTGGATATATAATGTTACTGCATCTGGTTGTGTGTGTGGTGTTGGAGGTGGGGTGTTGCATGTTGCGTTTGTGTGTCACTCTCTTTTTCCTCCCCCCCTCCCTTGTGTGCTACGCGGCAGTACTCACTGTGGTCATCTTTCCCGGCATTGGTGTTCATAATGCAGGAAAAGGTAGACGAGCATGGGAAATATGTGCAACTCGGGCTCCCTGGCGTTGTGGTTGTTCCCTGAGGCTCCAGAGATGAGTCCTTTGACTTCTGTGTTCTGTTTCCACCGTGCTTTTGATGTCGTTGGTACCACCCCAGAAAAGGTGGCAGATAGGCCTGTTGTAATAGTGTGGGCGGTACATTATCTTCCACCTGGCTGTTGGTGGGTTCCGCCGTGGTGCTTGTTAAAGTGGCTGTCTGTCTGAGCAGTTTCCACCGTGGTCATAATAAAAAAAAAATTACCAACGGCCTGTTGGCGGTATTACCGCTGCTTTATCACCGACCGCCAGGGTTGTATTGAGGGCCTTTGTTGGTTGACAATGTCAGAAAAACTAGTATTCAACCCAACCGTAAAGGAGGGGCAGAAATATGATGATGACTGTGAGCAAGTGCAATAAAGGGATAGGATAAAATAGTCAATGAAGGACAAATGGTTTTGGTCGGCAAATGCAATGAGACCATCCTCATACTACTTTACTGCCTGCTGCACTGTCACAGAAACTGCTGGGATACTGAATAATAATTCATAAGACTCAGCGTTGGGGGGTCACCATAACCAAGGCTACTCTCTCATCATTTGAGCATGATCAACAAATAAAAAGCCTTCTCAACAAACAAGTGCAGAAGAGGCCTGCTTGGGTCAGCAAACTATGAAATCTAAGCAGTGGACTACCTAATCTATTGTCTTACTATTGTAGTACGTGTCTACAGGGTATACAAATTGGAGGAAAGGAACAGCTTGATAACCATGCACAAGAAAGCTGAAGCTACAGATTATTACAGACAGGAGGAAGTCAGCTACGTAAACAAGAAATGTAGAAACTATTATAATGCAGGAACAGATAACACAAATAAACATTAAATAGAATGAAGAGGATTTAAAAAAAAGTCACAGTATAAGAGAAAGGAGGAAAAATTAGTCTAATGGGAAGAGGTAAAAGTTGAAAAATAAATAATATTAATAAGAACTTACTGAGACCAGCAGAGCCATCAGCCATGCCTGTGATGCTGGTGGCAGAAGTAGAACGTCCATCCACCGCAACACTGGTGGTGACTCCCTCCTTGGCCCGACCCTCTGATGCCCACTTCTTGCCCTTGGGTGCTAATGTAAGCAATTAAGAAGATAAAAATAGATTAGTGGCACAGTTAATCTCCTACAACATATTTTGAAAGGTAAATGCAGTAACATACTGACATTGTACTTCTCTAAATCAGATTGCCTATATTATCAAATTGACCTATTCCTAATTTCTGAAAGTTTTCTAAGACCTTTTCCAAATTTCCTAAACTATATTGTAACTCACTAATACATTGCAATGAATGATCTTTGCTTTGCAAATAGCAACCTCCTTTGAGGGACTAACTCAAGTCAGTTTCATATAGATACATACTACACATCAATGGGAAATTGCTAGGGACTGTATGAGTTGCATAAAAAAAAGGAAACAGATAATGCTAACTCACTGTTATTAGGTTACTACTACTACCATAGTACCCCTATCTTAGTGACAGGAGGACAGAGGGGTCAGAATACGTTTTTAAATAATCAGCCTGAGTGAGTGACCACAGCAACAAGCAGAACTAGGTAGCAGCAAGTACCTGGCTTACACAAATTGGATCACATAATATTCAGAATGTTACGTGAACTTAACTTACATCCAAGGGTGTGCAGCATGCTATCTGAAAAACAAAAATAACATTGTAGGACACAACAAAATTAGTAATATTTACTGGACTAGTACTACTACTCACAAAACCCCTACCCTGGATGCCACGTAGGTCGAGCAGGTCCCTCTTCAAGATATTAGCCCAGCAGTGCTTTCTCCCCTAGAGCAGCCAATGCTCCCACAGGCTGTACCCACTCCTGGGCCTGCCAACTGCTGGCAGCATGGATCGGAGGTCATGCTGTACAAAAAAACAAGTGCAGCCAACTCCTCCACACTTAAAATCTCCTGTATTTTAATAATGCTTTCTACAAGCGTGAGGTCATGACTTCAGTTTCCTTTTTTCTTTGCTTCACCACCTGGACTCATGTCTTACTGCTGCTGGTGCTCATGGTTATGAAGATTATCAGAGATGAACATATATCTCTTTATCTTGATTTAATCCTAATGGACTGAGTGCCCCTAAAGATAATATGTATTTTTCCATTGTAGAATTCTTTCCCTATCTTCTTCTATCTCAGATTTTGCAATTTGGTCTTTTGCATAGATTGCCATTTCTTCCCACTGACCATCGTGCTTCTGCTCCATGTGTTTGGTCACTGTGTTGCTTCTATTCTTGTTAACAGTGGCCCTGATGTGCTCCAAAATTATTTTTCAAGGTTTCACAAAAAGGGCTCCCAGTGTATTTGAGCCTGCATGGGCACTCAATAACATAAATAGTATATTTGCTCTTGCATGTTATGCTCTTCTGTATGTTATATTGGTGGCCACTTGCTGTATAATTTTCCTGCTTGTTAATTGCAATCTTGCATGCTTTGCAGTTCGTACATTTCCAAAAACCCAGGTAGCCACCATTTTTTATTACTCATATAGTGACTATGCACTAATTTATCTTTTATATGTGTTGCTCTTTTGTAGGTCATCTCTGGATGGTCTCCTGATATGTTTCTCAATGTGGGAGTCAGCTATAGCACTCTCCAATGTCTCATTAATAGAATAACAGGAATATCTTGTTACAAAAGAAAGATAAGACAACATTGTTTGACAGTAAAAAAGATTCAATCAGATTTATTGCCTTGTTCTTGCTAGAATGCAACTTAGTATGGAAAATCTTAATGAGACATCCAGCAAGGGGAGACAGATGCAAGCAAAACAAAATGGCCATGCCCTTGCAGATCGAGGGGTAATGTTTGACCTGAAAAAAACAGCATGAATGGATAGACAGGTATTTTTCCAAATGTTCATGGAGTTCTGCGGAATTTCACAAAGTTTTTTTGTAACTCCACAGAATTCTTCGGAGCACAGCTCTGAGAAGTCCACCCAGACCTATACAAAATTCACTTAGTATAGCTTTAATAAACAATATTGTCCATAAAAAATACAGGCGAGAGGTTACCTGGGATAGTCCCCGTTCTCCGACACCGGGAACTACAATTCCCGGCTGCCCCCGCGGGGACCGCGTCCTTCCGTGACGCGGTCCTACGAGAGGGCGTTTCCTCTCTAGTTGTTCGGCCGCCCCGAGTGAGAGCACCACCGAGGCCAGCCTCTTCCCTTCCGGGCACCCGTCCTCACAGTGTTGAGGCGTGGGTCCGGCGGACGCACTTCCTCCCGCCGCATCCAATCACGGCCCAGACCGCGTGCCGCGACGGTGAGCACCACAGCTGAGTCTCATTTCTGACCATCGATGATACTATATCTACCCGTCTCTCTCAGGCCACTTTATCCAAGCGGTCCTGAGGGAGGTCGGTTTAGGCGCATAGAGAGCGCCTGCCTTTGATGCAGTGAGTGAGCCGGCCACCATTGGACGCACAGATAAGAACTCTCTCCTCTCTCCCTCTTTTTCATCTCCTTTACTTCTTCCCCACCCCAGGCTGCCTCATTTATTTTTCCCCACTCCATCTTTCTCTTGCTTCCTTCTTCTTGTGGTATTGTGGTTTGTGAATTTTTGTCTTTACTTCTATTATTATTAATCTTTACTGTTTCCTTACTCCTTCGTTTGCTCTTTTCCCCTTTTTTTTCCCCCTTTTCCCCCCTCCCCCATGCCCCCTATACCCCTTCTTACTATTTCTTCCTTTCTGTAGTCCTGCCTCTACCTAGACTCTTGGTTTTGGACCTCAATAAGTGTCTAACTTTCCAGGGCCCGGCCTTCGTATCCCTAGGGGCCCTCATCCTTGCTTGACCCCTTTTTCCTCTCATTTTGGCTTCTTCCCTTGTCTTCTTTTCCCTGAACCATAGAGTCTGACTATAAGGGGACGCTCCCTCTCCTGGACAACGGAGGCTAGTAGCCTCTTGTGATAGGGTAAAAATGTCTTCCCCTTCGTACTGTCCTTCACGCAATGACGTGCCATATCATTACTTTTGTGATTTATGTCTTATGCACCCAGTACTGCTGCGTCTTGCATGAACTCTTTCACGTGTGTTGTGTATTGCTGTGTATTGCTGTGTCACTGTGTCACCCTTAGTATCGGTCTGATCTGTTTTATTTCCTTTAGGTCCCCCCCAGGTATTTCCTTGGCAAGGTAGGCCCCACCGCCCACTCGGGTATCACTCACTTATTATTCCCACTGTATTGTTATTATTGATTCATCGCTCACCGAGCATGAATAGCAGGGATCCTTCGCCCTGATGAATGCCCGAGACCTTCCAGAGCTCATTTTTGAGGGCAGAAACATGTCGGCTTCTTCCTTTTAGATAGGAGACCCAGTGAGTCATTGCTCTCACATTGGTGTCCCAGTCCTCTTTTTAATCACATCAAACAGAACTTTCTATTAAAAAACTTTCACGGGTATCTGTTTAGGTGTTTTTATTTCTTAGTCTAGCTGGATCCCTTTTCCAGAACCAGAATTGATTTACGCACTCGCTCCTGTTCCTTTAACAGTGAGGTTGAGTCCGCCCAGGTGGCATTGTCCTACCTGGGTGGGGCTAGGTGGTCATATGATGAAGCATGACACCATAGAGTGTGTGAGACCACCTAGTCCGTAAAGGAAATTCCCCTCCCACACCATACACCTCAGTCCACCCATGTCTCGCCTCTAGTTGAGGATCACGAAGGGCCTAGTGTTTTAATTGATACACTACTAATCCGCCCCCGTTACAAGAACCCCGTACTCCCAGTTGTGTTTTTTGTATTGGTCGTTGGGAGCTGAGTACGGTTGCGTTCTCCGTTTACCCCCCTACTCCCACATTTTCTCTCTCTGTGTGTTTTGATAGTAGAGCAGCCTCCTGGCTGCGAGAGTCCCCCGCCCCCTTTTCCCTCTTTTCCCCTAGCAAGCACATTGGGCTTGCTCTGTCCCCTTCAGTGCTAAGGTTCTTCCCCTCCCCAACCAAAAACCCCCCACTCCTCTCTCACCATGGCAGAAGGCCTTTCTTTTAACGAAGAGGAAGTATCAGCTATCCTCGCAGCCCCATCCCTCCTTGGGGACACAGCTCTATCCAAGAGTTTATCCCAACTTGGAGACTGGGATACTCTAGTAGAGTTGAAACGCTCCCAGATCAAGACCATCCTACATGGAGCTGTCCTTACGGAATACCTCCGTAGCAACTCAGCACCCAATGGGTTGCTTGTCACTAATGAACCACGTATATTCTTAGGCCGTCTCGAGTTTCGTAAGGACTGGGCCCTTATAGCGTGGAAATGTACACGTGACTGGCTGATACCAATTATAAAAACCGCCACCAGATTATCCGAAACCCTACTAATCCAGATAAAAACTAGCGAGAATAAACTCAAGTCAGGTGTGAGTATCCTCTCCTTCAAAAAGAAACTGGAGGAGGTGAACAGGAATATGAATGAATATAAAGAGTACCTGACCCAGCAGAAAATAGCGAAATTTCAAAAAGATCTAAACCGGTTTTCTCTAGAAAGGGTATACCCCTACACCAAATCTGATTATGTAGCCAAAATCTCCAACAATACGTCCGAGACTTCCTCAGGCAGTAACATTAGCTCAGATAGTGATAGCAACTCGCCAGGGAACACACGGCAATGCCGCGGACGACATGGGCAACGCCGTGGTAGATGAAACTATCCACCCATGCCACACCTTGCCCTCCATATTTCAACCAACAATGGGGCTGGCCTAATCAGTATGGTCCCCCCTCACAATACCAAGCACCCTATCTGCAGCACCCTGCCCAATGGTCCTACTCCGACCCCCTACCTTCTTTTTTAGACAGAGGTCACGGGAGGAGCAAAGGGAGGAAAAAAGAAGGTTAGTGGCGCCCAAAAGAGGATACCATGGAAAACATAACA
Organism: Pleurodeles waltl; assembly: GCF_031143425.1. NCBI lineage: Eukaryota > Metazoa > Chordata > Amphibia > Caudata > Salamandridae > Pleurodeles > Pleurodeles waltl. The sequence goes on along the minus strand of NC_090438.1, from coordinate 416,199,498 downwards.
CACAGGGAAGCCACTCCAGGGACGAGCAAGACACAGCTAAACTAGAAGCAGACAAAACAATCAATATTATTAACCTAAGCAACCGGTCACTAAGCCAAGCCGAAACTCAAGCTTTAAGTAAAGGTCTGAATTTTGTGCCTACCCCGCAAGTCGATCTGTTTAAAACCAGAACAGAATTAGCGGGCTTGTTCCGCAAGATTTGCCTAAAAACCTTCTTCCTTGGTAAGGAATATGAGACTCCGGAACAAAACACAGGACTGCGGCCTAAGTCAACTTTCTGTCCCACAGCGGGGCAAATGCCCCCTGAGGTACTGGCATTTGAGAAGTCAGTGTCCCTTAAGATCAACGGGCTCACTAAGACATCTAACAAAGTATTTCATAACATGAGCAAGGACGAGCAAGAGGCACTTAAGAGCTTGACAGCCGACCCAAGTATTATTATCAAACCAGCGGATAAGGGTGGGGCCACAGTGATTCTCCCACAGAAAATGTACAAAGATGAATGTGAGCGACTTTTGGGCAATACCAAAGATTACAAACGTCTGACCCGTGACCCTACACTAGATATCCAAGAAGAAATTGCCTTCCTAGTGACCAAAGGGACGGAGAATAACTGGCTCACAGAACACGAGGCAGCCTTCCTAATACAAACTAATCCGAAAATCCCCTACTTCTATATCTTGCCAAAAGTACATAAAGAAAAGATTCCACCCCCCGGGAGACCTATAGTATCTGGGATAGGCTCAGTGTTAGAGCCCCTGTCTAAGTTTGTGGATTTCTTCCTACAACCGTTGGTCAAAAGAATCCCGACTTACCTCAAGGACACCACCAATGTCCTACTGCTACTAGAATCTTTATCCTTTGACAAGACAAAGGAACTCCTGATCACTCTTGACGTGGAATCGCTATATACAAACATCCCCCAAGAGGCCACTCTGGAAGGCATAAGCAACCTTCTAGAAGCAAATATGGATGAATCCAAAACCCCCCCGGGTTTCATACTGGACTTAGCGCACCTTACTCTAACAAGAAACTACTTCAAATTTGAAGAGAGCTTTTTCCTACAGACACAAGGGACATCTATGGGCAGTACTTTTGCCCCTAGTTTGGCATGCTTGTACGTCGACAATTTTGAGAAACTTGTGGTCCTCAACGATGATAACCCCTACCGAGAGCAGATAAAACTCTGGAAACGATACATTGATGACGTACTGCTGATATGGACTGGTAGTAAGGAAGAGGCCCTAGCGTTCGCTGTTTGGCTCAACGAGGCTAATCCCTTCCTGACCTTCACCATGAACATAGGTGATAAAAAACTACCGTTCCTTGACTTACTCATCTATGAACACGATGGTGGTTTGTCCACTGAAGTGTACTACAAACCGACTGACTGTAACAATTTGCTGCAATACCAGAGCTTCCATCCACGAGCCCTAAGAGATAACCTCCCAGTTGGCCAGTTCCTACACCTAAGATGGAACTGCTCGTCCGTGGCTGATTACTGAAAACACGCTGATAAGTTAACCACCAAGTTACACACAAAGGACTACCCCACACACTTGGTCAGTAGAGCTTGAAAAAGAGCACGCAACAATAACAGGGACCAGTTATTGCAACCCCGAGCACCAAAACCAGACCTTGAGAAGATTGTGTGTGTCACCACGTTCAACCCTCTATCCAACACAATTCAGAAGATCATAAAAGACAACTGGAAGATTCTTACATCAGATGGCCTACCTTTCGAACTGCCACTACATGCATATAAAAGAGCAACCAATATACGCGACATTGTGGTCCATACAAGACCTAAAGATAAGCTCCATACAAAACAGACTACGCTTTGGCAGACCGCACCCCCTACAGGCCACTATCCGTGTGGCAACTGTAGCGTGTGTTGCCTCACATGTAGATCCACCACCATCAACCTTGACCTCAAAACCCCATGGGTTCAAAAGTCGCTTACGAATTGTAACAGTAAGAACGTAGTTTATCTAATCATCTGCCCGTGCCCACTCAAATATGTGGGTATGTCCACCAGAAAGGTCAGCACCAGAATCTGTGAGCACAGAAGCACGATTCGGTGCAAACGCGACGCAACAAAACTTACCAGCCATTTCTTGTTAAAAAAGCACTCTCCGGATGACATGTCATGGACGGTTCTCGAACAATTTCCTCTTACAACCCCCAACATGTCGCAAAAACAGTTTCGGGCTGAACAACGCTGGATTTGGAGGCTACACACCGACACGGCTGGTCTAAACGATGAGATACCTTGGTTTTCTCTCCAATATTAGACCCCTCCATATGACCTACATACTCCTTTAGTCCTTCGCCCTCCGGGCCCCTTCCCCTCTGTGCATGCCTTTCTTCTTCTCTTTTCTCTTCTTCTCCTTTCCCCAGTACTGCTACTTGTATCCCCTCCCTTTTGTCTTGCACCCCCTGCCCCCCTCCAATCCCTTCCTTGTCCCCTTCTTTCCATCCCTTGACTCTCTCCGTGTTTTGCGATGCCTCGTCCTTCCTCTTGTTTTTCTTCCTTTTTCTCCTTTCTTCCTTTTTCCTCCTTTCCTTTTTCTCTTTTTTCTTCTTTCTTTTCTTTTTTCCTTTTTCTTTCCTTTTCTCCTCCCTCCCCCCCTCTCTGTTCCCACTCTCTTGGTTCCCTCATTTCACCCCCCCTCCCTCCCATCTCCACTCTCACTTTGCCTCCTCACACCTCCCCTGCCCCACCCTCCCTTCCCCCTCCCTTCTTCCTTTCCTCCCCTCCTTCTTCCTTCTTGGGTCAATTCTCCTGTTCCCGTCTTTTACCCTTACTGCTTCTCCTCCTCTCCCCCTTTGCCTCTTCACACCTCCCCTGCCCCACCCCCTTTTCCCCTTACCCCCCTTCTTCCTTTCCTCCCCCCCTTCTACCTTCTTGGTCCTTTCTCTGGTTCCCCGCTTCTCCTCCCCTCCCCCTTGTTCTTGCCTCCGCCCGTTTTTCAGGCGAGAGGTTACCGGGGATAGTCCCCATTCTCTGACACCGGGAACTACAATTCCCGGCTGCCCCCGCGGGACCGCGTCCTTCCGTGACGCGGTCCTACGCGAGGGCGTTTCCTCTCTAGTTGTTCGGCCGCCCCGAGTGCGAGCACCACCGAGGCCGGCCTCTTCCCTTCCGGGCACCCGTCCTCACAGTGTTGAGGCGCGGGTCCGCCGGACGCACTTCCTCCCGCCGCATCCAATCACGGCCCAGCCCGCGGGCCGCCACGGTGAGCACCACAGCTGAGTCTCATTTCCGACCATCGATGATACTATATCTACCCGTCTCTCTCAGGCTACTTTATCCAAGCGGTCCTGAGAGAGGTCGGTTTAGGCGCATAGAGAGCGCCCGCCTTTGATGCAGTGAGTGACCCGGCCACCATTGGACGCACAGATAAGAACTCTCTCCTCTCTCCCTCTTTTTCCTCTCCTTTACTTCTTCCCCACCCCAGGCTGCCTCATTAATTTTTCCCCACTCCATCTTTCTCTTGCTTCCTTCTTCTTGTGGTATTGTGGTTTGTGAATTTTTGTCTTTACTTCTATTATTATTAATCTTTACTGTTTCCTTACTCCTTCCTTTGGTCTTTTCCCCTTTTTTCCTCCCTTCCCCCCCGACCCCTATACCCCTTCTTACTATTTCTTCCTTTCTCTTGTCCTGCCTCTACCTAGACTCTTGGTTTTGGACCTCAATAAGTGTCTAACTTTCCAGGGCCCGGCCTTCGTATCCCTAGGGGCCTTCATCCTTGCTTGACCCCTTTTTCCTCTCATTTGGCTTCTTCCCTTGTCTTCTTTTCCCTGAACCTTAGAGTCTGACTATAAGGGGACGCTCCCTCTCCTGGACAACGGAGGCTAGTAGCCTCTTGTGATAGGGTTAGAATTTCTTCCCCTTCGTACTGTCCTTCACGCAATGACGTGCCATATCATTACTTATGTGATTTGTGCCTTATGCACCCAGTACTGCTGGTCTTGCATGAACTCTTTCACGTGTGTTGTGGATTGCTGTGTATTGCTGTGTCACTGTGTCACCCTTAGTATCGGTCTGATCTGTTTTATTTCCTTTAGGTCCTCCCCAGGTATTTCCTTGGCAAGGTAGGCCCCACCGCCCACTCGGGTATCACTCACTTATTATTCCCACTGTATTGTTATTATTGATTCAACGCTCACCGAGCATGAATAGCAGGGATCCTTTGCCGTGATGAATGCCCGAGACCTTCCAGAGCTCATTTTTGAGGGCAGAAACATGTCGGCTTCTTCCTTTTAGATAGGAGACCCAGTGAGTCATTGCTCTCACATTGGTGTCCCAGTCCTCTTTTTAATCACATCAAATGGAACCTTCTATTAAAAAACTTTCACGGGTATCTGTTTAGGTGTTTTTATTTTTTAGTCTAGCTGGATCCCTTTTCCAGAACCAGAATTGATTTACACACTCCCTCCTGTTCCTTTAACAGTGAGGTTGAGTCCGCCCAGGTGGCATTGTCCTACCTGAGTGGGGCTAGGTGGTCATATGATGAAGCATGACACCATAGAGTGTGTGAGACCACCTAGTCCGTGAAAGAAAATTCCCCTCCCACACCATACACCTCAGTCCACCCATGTCTCGCCTCTAATTGAGGATCACGAAGGGCCTAGTGTTTGAATTGATACACTACTAATCCGCCCCCGTTACAAGAACCCCGTACTCCCAGTTGTGTTTTTTGTATTGGTCGTTGGGAGCTGAGTACGGTTGCATTCTCCGTTTACCCCCCTACTCCCACATTTTCTCTCTCTCTGTGTTTTCATAAAAAATACAAAACAACCCTGGACTTTTCCAATGGGTTTTTCTGCCAAAACATAATGTCCAAAACCAGGGATCTAACTGCTTTTTTCATGCATGGCTCACTCAAGGGTATGAGAACAGTCTAGGATTCTTTTCCGCCCATATTACATCAAGATTGCACAATACCGACCAGGAGGCATTTTCCTATGTTGATGAGATATATCTTTCAGGCAATGACCCAAACACTCATCTAGCCAAAGTTGATCACATTGTTTAGGGATTTGCTGAATATGGTTACAAATTCAACTTTTAAAAAAACCTACAATCGGTTTTCTCAGTCTCTTATTCCTTAAGAATAGTGCCCTATTACAACCACCAAACGCTATTTAAAAACTGCAATTTTTATTACGATTTTCGCTAGAGCATATATTCCAGATTACATATAAAAACACTGTATGATTTAATTCACCCAGATTTCTCCAGTAAGCATTAGACACCAGAACACACATAACTTCTCAAATAATTTCAGACTCTTACATAACCGTGTCACTAAAACTAACTTTGTGATCTGGATAATACTGGACGCCATTCGATTCTCTTATATCACATTTAATGATGGTGGCATAGTGACGATTGAATATAAATTGCATTTATATTCAAATGCAAAAAATGCATTTTGTGTCTGCTGAAAAAGTACTGACTGCAGTTTAAATTGCTGTCTTGAAGGAAAGACCACATGCTCAAAGTAAACGTATTATTGTTGTTGCTCTCGTCCCAGCCTTAGCAGCCTTAGACTCAAAGGCCAGCATTCCAAATTCAAAAGCCTTACATTCCAGATGGATACAATAGGCTACTTCCTTCACTGCCACTGATGTAGATTTAGTTTTTGACCCTGAGCTACAAACTCAAGAATTTCACCAGTATGAACAAAAATACCCAATGCCCACTAACATTTTGCCTATTGATCAGTATAAATATATTATAGAAATTGGCACCAAACATCAGTACTCCATGGATTGGGCATCTGTATAAGGAGTAATGAGGGATGAAGATTTCCACCCACAACAAATGTTTACACAGTCCCTCAGGGATTGCACTTCACAGCTGGCTGAACTGAAAGCTTTAATTCCAGCACTGGGGCATACGGATCCTGAATTCCCCACTCTTAAGTGTATGATTTGAATTACTGTGCCCATTCTTTTAATGAAAACTTACATTATTGGTACCTAAAAGGATTCAGAGTTTCAAAAGGGAATATTATAAAGTATAAGGTGCTTTGGAGAAAGTGTCAGAACTCAAAGACAGTCTGACACAGGCTCTTATAATTTATACATTGAGTCACCAAATGTTTGGAGTACACATTATAATGAATTCACAGGCTGATGAAGCATCCAAATCTGTAGTTAAGACCGCTACAGTAGCTGTGATTACTCTTTCTTATATGAGGGTAGATGAAGAAATAATGACTACTGTTACTGCTTCAAGCAACAGCACCCCATTACCAAAAGCATATCTAGCAAAATATTCCTATCACTTAACTGTCTCAAAACATTCCTTATGCTACCATTCCAGGAGTGGGTGATCGCGTGATCCCCAAACAAGACCGCATGCTAAAATTAATTAGAGCTGCACATGAGGGGGTTTTATCTGCCCATGTTGTTGTAGCGGCCACAGTCTCTATGTCACAAAACTGCTATTGGTGCCAAGGTGTATACAAATAGACAAAGCAATATGCCCACAATTGTGACATTTGTCAACAAATTGAAGGTACCATCATCTGATGCCCACTGCATGCACCCCCATTAATAATGAACAAACTGGTGCATTGTGTGTGCCTAGACCACTGTGGCTCATTCAATTTAGATGTTGCATTTAAATGCATTATACTTGCTGTAGATTCCTTCTCCAGATTTCTCTGGGTGTGGCCACAATGACCGGCTGGCACTCACACTGTTTTTAAAGATTTGCAAGTCTTTATCTGAAAGAATGCAGTAGACGTGCACACATACAAGGGAAATTTGATGTGTGGCTAAGGGAACTGTGATTGTAGAGAGGACAAGTCAATACTTAAAGCATTCCTTAACAGCTAGAGCATTAGGTTCAGGTTGCAGTTGGATCCACCATCTTTATGGAGTCCAGAGAGCATTAAATAATGTGCCTGGAAGATCTTTTGGTGGCAAGACCCCATATGGCACCCAGATGTATGTGTTAGATCTAGATGGTCCTAACACAGTGGCGGCAGACACACCTGTTGACATAAATGTGGTCTCACATCAACTCCAAGACTTCGAAGATGAGTGTTCTAACACGCATGCTGCCACCAAAGGAGTTAAGGACCAACCAGCACCTACTGATTGGATTCTAAAAGTTGGAGATCTAGTTTGAGAAAAAAATGAGGTGAAGAAGGAATTTGGCCCATCAGACTGTGCACCGGTGCCAGTCCTCTGAGTTCAAGCATCCAAAAGTGTAATTTTGGCACTGCTTGCTAGTTTCAAAGACAAACTCTTTGTCTCCATTGATCAAGTAAAAATGCATCATGTGGCCGATCCTACATAGTAGGCCAGGAGGACTCCTGTGTCGTTTCCTAGCCCTCTTCTCTACCATAGAGGAAATAACTCTTCAAGCATTAGTCAACACTAATATTGTTTCCCTCAGGTTGGAGAGGGCAGAGATTTTGTTGATTCCAGTTACCTCTACAAATATAGGAACTACACCTGATGTATGTCAACAGTTTTCTACTGCTTCTCAAAGCAACAATGTTTTTCATTATTATGAACTACATTTGGAGGTGTCTACCAGTTCTCTTTAACCTGCTGAGGCTTCAGGGTACTTTGCTGACACTGATGACTTCTCTTCTGATTCTTCTACCACTTCACTCCATGGTATACATGAACTCCTTCACTGGCTGAAAAGCACTTATCTGATCAGTCCATGGTCCTATTTGAGGATTACACATGCTTTCTTTGATTTTGTCTTGTGGACTGGACTGGATTTGTGACTATTTTTTTCTTGCTTATAATTGGGCATTATCTTCCAGAACCCTCTGCTGTGAAACTGGTTGCTGAAGTGTTGAAGCCTCAACTGTCCCTTGTGAACATCTCTACCATTCCAATTTCTGAGGGAATTCTTTCAGACAAGGCTTCCTATGATATCTTTGGCCCAACAAAGGCTATACAAATTTCATATGTTTTTAAACTCACAATGGACAATATAAAAATATTGGGTGTTGTGTCTCATGACTGGCATATTAATTCAGTTTCTTCAAAGCTTTCTGAGATTGAACATTATAATATATATTATATTGTATTTGAATGTGAGGAAATATATGTTTATGCAATTATGGTGAAAGGTTTTGTTATCATCACCATGCACACCATTACCTACATAGAGCTAGCACTCCAAGTACAAATTTTAATGTGAATATTGCTCAACCCCACCAGTGGGCAGTTCAAAATCATACTTTTGTTTTCTGGGCATGATACTTCATAGTCTGTATCTTATTAGTTTAAATTCACTTTCAAAAGGGAGTAAAGGTATGCTTACCAATAGAAAATTAGCTCACTGGAATTCATTCCTTTCTCAACTAGCAATTAAAGGCTATGAATAGTGGAAAGATGCAAATGATTTGAAATATGTTTGGGGAACAAAAAGCTGGCAAGTGAAAGGCATGGATGCCTTATTTAACCCCTTCGCTGCCAGATCTTTTCCTCTCAGGTGCAGAGCCTTTTTTGGCCATTTGGGACAGTTTGCGCTTCACTCCTATAACCTCTTGTCACGTAAGCTACCCATGCCAAATTTGCATCCTTCTTTCTAACATTCTAGGGATTCTAGAGGTAACCAGAGTATGTGGGTTCTCCTGGAGGAGACCAAGAAATTAGCCAAAATACATCTAAAATGTTGTTTTAAAAAAGAAAATAGGAAAAAGGGCTTCAGAAGAAAGCTTGGGTTTTTTCCCCTGAAAATGGCATCATCAAATAGGTTGTGGTGCTAAAATCACCATCTTCCCATCTTTCAGGAACAAGCAGACTTGAATCAGAAAACCATATTTTTTTTTAACAATTTTGGCATTTTACTGGGACATGCCCTATTTTTACTATTGTTTGTGCTTTCAGCCTACTTCCAGTTAGTGACAAAAATGGGTGTGAAACCAATGCTTGATCTTGGACACCTAAACATTTCTGAAAGCAGATGAAATGCTAAATTCAGCAAGGGGTCATTTGTGTAGATCCTTCAAGGTTTTCCTACAGAAAGTTACAGCTAAAATAAAAAAATCTTTTTTAATTGAGGTGAAAAAAAAGAGCTGTTTCTGTCCACGTTTTCTTCTACAACTTTTTCCATCTATGGAGATTTTTGAAAGCAATATACTGTTACGTCTGCTGGACTCTTCTGATTGTGGGGATATATATTGGGCTTGTAGGATCATCAAGAACCTTAGGTACTCAGAGCAAAGAAAGGACCTCCACCTTGTAATGGGTTTCATTGTATACCGTGTATACCGCAATTCATTTGGTGAAATATAAAGAGTGAAATATAGGTATCAAGGAAACCTTTGTATTTTTAAAATGGGCACAAGAGAAGGTGTTGAGAAGCAGTGATTATTTGCACATCTCTGAATTTTGGGATCCCCATACTAGCATGTGAATTACAGGGAATTTCTCAAATTGACGTCTTTTTTACACACTGTCTTACATTTAGAAGGAAAAAATGTAGAGAAAAGACAAGGAGCAATAACACATGCTCTTCTATTCTGTGTTCCCCAAGTCTCCCAATAGAAATGGCACCTCACTTGTGTGGGTAGGCCTAATGCCCGTGACAGGAAACGCAACATGGACACATCACATTCTCACATTGAAATCTGATGTGTTTTGTGGAAAGTGCCTAGCTGTGGATTTTGGCCTCTAGCTCTGTGGGCAACTAGGGAAACCTACCAAACCTGTGAATTTCTGAAAAATAGACACCTAGGGGATTCCAGGATGCGGTGGCTTATGGGGCTCTCACCAGGTTCTGTTACCCAGAATCCTTTGCAGACCTAAGTATTATGCAAAAAAACACTTTTTGCTTACATTTTGGTGACAGAATGTTCTGGAATCTGATAAGAGCCACACATTTCCTTCCATCCAGCATTGCCCTAAGTCTCCTGATAAAAATGGTACCTCACTTATGTGGGTAAGCCAAGTTCCAGCAACAGGAAATGCCCCAAAACACAACATGGACACATCACATTTTACCAAAGAAAACTGACCTGTTTCTTGCAAAATGCCTAGCTGTGGATGTTGGCCTCTAGCTCAGCTGGCACCTATGGAAACTTAGTGAACCTGGACATTTCTGAAAACAGGATGGGGTAACTTGTGGGGCTCTCACCAGGGTCTGTTACCCAGAATCTTTAGCAAACCTCAAAATTTGGCAAAAAAACTACTTTTTCCTCACTTTTCGGTGCTGCAAAGTTTTGGAATCTTCCTTCTATCCAGCATTCCCCCACATCTCCTGATAAAAATGGTACCTCACTTGTGTGGGTAGGCCTAGTGCCCGTGACAGGAAATGCCCTAAAACACTACGTGTACACATCAAAATTACCAAATACAAATGGACCTGTTTTAGCAGGGGCACCAGCATCTTTGGTCCTGGGCTCAGCAGTCATCTAGGGAAACCTACCAAACCCAGACATTTCTGAAAACCAGACACCCGAGGGAGTCCATGGAGCGAGACTTGCATGGATCTCACAGTGTTTTCTTACTCAGAATCCTCAGCAAACCTCAAATTTAGCTAACAAAATCACATTTTCCCCACATTTCTCTGTGGGTGCACCGCACCCGCACAAATTTCCTACCACCTAATGTTCCCCTCAGTCTCCTGATGAAAGTGATACCTCCCTTGTGTAGGTGGGCCAAGTGCCTGTGACAGGGAGGAGCCAAAAATATGTCAAAATTAAGGAGGAAACAAAGCGGGTCCAAAAGGGCAGTTTGGAAAAAAAAGGTTTTTAGGCTGACAAGTGGGGCAGAAGTTTTATCCATATAGATGTGACAATGCTGGGTGGTAGGATTTTTTTGGATTCCTGCAGATTCCAGAAGGCTCCATCACAAAAATGTGGGGAAAATGTATGATTTTTCCAAGCAAAGTTGGAGGTTTACAGGGCATTGTGGTTTAGAAAATGATGGGGAGTGCATGTGAAGCACACCACCCTGGACTCACCCAGATGTTTATTTTTCAGATGTGTCTAGGTCTTGTAGATTTTTCTACATGGCAGTGTACCAAAGTCTAAAAACTGTAGCCTTCACCATTTGAAGTGGGACAATTTTGAGAGTTAGCCAAGCTTTTGTGGCCCAAATGCAAAACCAAAACCCAAAATAATCAAATGTCCTCTTGCATGCCATTAGGATAAGATCTTTCAGTGTATAGGGGGAGAGCTGAAAGACTGTTACCTCCTTCAGCTGGGATGGGGGCATAACCATGCCCATACAGGTTGGTAGCCACCACCCCACTATTTTTTTTTAATTCCCTGGCATCTAGCAGGCTTTCTCCACACCCCTGGGGAGTGGATCGGGGGTAATTGCCCCATCTGCACCCCAGTGGGCAGAACAACTTTGTCCCCATTTATTTGGGATGGGTGTATGGCCATAACCCCACCTTCTTTTTTTTAAAAAGGCTTCCCTGGTGTCTAGTGGCCTTTGCCTTACAAACATAGGCCAATCTGCCCCCCAGGGGGGCAGAAATGCCCAAGAGTAATTTGCCCCCATGGGAAGCAACCCTTGCCCATGGGACTACCCCCCCAAACAAAACAAATACACATACACCAATCCCTGGGCCCTAGTGGTTTCTGCCCAACTTGGGGGCAGATCGACCTAAAATAGGCTGATCTGCCCCCAACAGGGGCAGAAATGGCCTAAAATAAATTTTCCCCCAAGGGGAGTGACCCTTGCCTTAGGGGAAGCTCCCCTTGCATGAACATGGTGTTAAAAAAAAATCCCTGATGTCCAGTGATTTCTGCCGTCCTTGGGGGCAGATTGACCTAATTAAAATAGGCCGATCTGCCCCAAGGGGGTCAGAAATGGTCTAAAATAAATCTGACTCCCAGGGGAGTGACCCTTGCCAAAGGGGTCCCTCCCCTCCTGTAAAAAAACAAACACAAATTATTCCTAGTGTCTAGTGTTTTCTGCCCCTCTTGGAAGTAGATCAGCATAAATAAAATTGGACGATCTGCCCCTAATGGGGGCAAAAATAGCCTAAAAATATATTGGGCCCCTGAGGAGCGACCCTTGCCTAAGGGGTCGCTCCACTCATGTCAATAAACAAACAAATAAATCCCTGGTGTCTAGTGGTGTCTACCCTCCTTGGGGGCATATTGGCCTAATAAGAATAGGCTAATCTGTCCCCAAGGGGGGACAGAAATAGTCTAAAATAAATCCCCCCCTTAAGGATCAACCCTTGCTTAATGGGGCTGCTCCCCCCGTAAAAAAACAAAAACAAAACATCCCTTGTGTTTTCTGTCCCCCTTAGGGAAAGATCGGCCAAAATAAAATAGGCCAAACTTCCCCCAAGTGGGCAGAAATGGCCTAAAAATATTTTGGCCCCCAGGGGAGCGACCCTTGACTTAGGATTCGCTCCTCTCATAATACAAAAAAATACAAAAAACAACTCCCTGGTGTCTAGTGGGCATTAGCGATCGGGCTGCATGAATGCTCAGAGAGACATGAAAAGGAAAGGAAAAGCCTTTACTTTCTTTTTCATGCCTCCCTGACCTCCCCTGCCCACGTACCGAGGAGAAACTAATCAGTTTATCATTGTTCACGCTGGAAGCTATGGTTCCAGCGTGATGGAGGTGACCTCTGATGAGGTCAGCATGCGATGGTGTCACTGGGGGGGGATAGGGAGGGGGGGAAGCGATTCCCCTTCCATCCCTGCCCAGGGGAGGGGGGCAGGTGCAGGACGAGCTGGTTACGTCCTCGGCACACGGCAACCGTGGTCGAGGACATAACCAGCTCACCCCCTGCACCCAAGGGGTTAAAGTGTGTATAATTCCATTGCAGATGATTTTTGCTGAATGACATGGTGCAGCAGACTACTTGCCTAAGTCTCGCAAAATTTATAGAAAATTATGTGTTCAGTATTCCCTTAATTGCACAATTTGACAATTTGCAAAATTTAGTAAATTCAACTTAAAGACAGCAATTGTTTCAATGAGTGGTTATTATGGCCAGTGGATACAAATGGTTGTCATGCACATTTTGTAAACTTGTTGCAGGGTTTTAATGCTAGCAGACTGATTCCTTGTTATATTCAGTCACAGCACACAGGGATTGTCACTACTTACAGAGTAGGAAAGCTTTGTCAGCAATGGTTCCAACATTCCACATTGTCAGCCATAAAAGAGTACCTCTCTCTCCTCTCTGATAACATAGATTTACAGTTTTTCATGCTAGATACCAGGTCACCATTTTCCAAAAGATTTCTTTATGCTATTTACACTGAAATACGGAAGCGTTTGCAAATTGATGCATCGGCTCATTTAAGGCAAATAGATCAGGCTAGTTTGGAAAAGAATTGACTGTTGTTAAAAATGGAATTAATACATTGTGCCACTTTGCACCCCTTTGTGCTACATCATACCTGCACCAGGCAACATGTATTTCAAAGAGGTGTTCCCCTGTTAGTGGGGCCAAACAAAATGGAACAGAGAACTCAGAGCTATAGGCCCCTAGGTACTGTTCAGGCTTAGTGCCAACCCTGAACAGTACATGAATAGCGTTAGAAATTCTGATGCTATTACCCTCTACCCTGTGCATTGGTGCACCGTATTTTAAATACAGTGTACACATGGTGGCAGTAGAGGGGCGCAAGGGGCGCAAGAAAGGTGGTGCTACATGAAATGTAGCACCACTTTTCATAAATATGGCCCATTGTGTCTTCTTCAATTGATATAATTCAAAAGGACGTCTTTTTTTTTTAGCATGGACAAAGCCAATTAAGATTGATTATGCAATCGAGCATGACATTACAAGTTCTGAAAACAAACCGCATGCCCTGAAAGCACTTAAACGAAACAGAGTTGTTCTTGCCTTTTAATCTAACATGCAGACAACAAATAATGGTAAAGAAAGATGCTACACACACATTGATTAAATTAGAAAAGTTAGGAAAATTACCTTTCACAGTAGCAGAAACACCATCTTTCAGTGTGCCTAATACATAGTGTTATCTCACTGCCAGTCTCCCAGTTTCAGTTTACAACATGTTTGAAACTATTTACGGTAAGCAGATATGAGGCTTTAGGGGACAGTTTTATTTACGAGCTGTGGGAATTATCCTTGGATTACAAACATATGAGTGGGGAAAAAGAGTTATTTCGTTATTGGAAACAAATGCAAAACATCTCTAAGCTACTGTATGATTTGTAAACAGGCTTTGCTTTTTGGAGTGAACATTTTATTCTCTTATTCCTTTTATAGTATAGGATTTTAGAATCTTTTTTTTAAGGAGCAATGGGAAGGTGTAGTGAGGACCTCTTGGACCTGAGTTGGTGCCCCAATTTTTAGCTTTGTTTCTTATTTCATATTTTTCATGTATAGCTGCATCGTTTTAGCTTTGACATTTTACACACTTTTTTGCATGAAATTCTTCTAGGAATAAATTGTTCAAGTTGCTTGTTGTAGTTAGCCTTTTTTTACATTAAATCAGTACATTCTGTTCAAGGATGAAAACATAGGGACAGATGTAGGAAAGGATTTAGGCCCATATTTATACTTTTTTAGCGCCGCAATTGCGGCGTTTTTTGACGCACAAGCGGCGCAAACTTACAAAATACAATTGTACTTTGTAAATTTGCGCCGATTTTGCGTCAAAAAGCGGCGCAAATGCGGCGCTAAAAAAGTATAAATATGGGCCTTAGCATTTCTTAACAGAACGAATAACAAGTTTGGCCTGATAAGAAATGCTAAATTGCTTTTCCATATGTACAAAGGCAGACAGGGAAGCGCAAAATGCGATGTCTACTCAGTAGAAATTGCATTTTGCTATTCACTAAATAGGAAATCACAAATAGAGACTACGTATTTGCAATTTCCTAAGCACATTTACAAAGCATTTCATAAATGAGAAATGTTATTAACATTGACTCGAAGTCGATGGAAACCATGTGCAGTTTTAAAAATTACACCCACATGCATTTTTTTAAGTGCCATATAGATTTCACATACCCATAGGGCATTTGTGCGCTTTTCATGCCCGCCACTTTTTTTACGGAGCATCAAAGGGGGCAATAGACCATTTTGACCATGGGCACCCTTGGTTTTGCATTTCCTAATTTGTGATTTCCTATTGGGAAATTGAAGATTTGGAAATGCAAAACAATTTGCACCGCTGGGCCATATGGGGCTGTAGGCCCATGGGAACGAATGGTGTACCATGCCCTAAATATCAATGTCCTAATAGTCATTCCAAAGCAGTAGAAATCACTATTAGGAAATCTATTTTTCTGTACATTTCATTTTGCATTTTCTAAATAGTGATTTCTTAATATTCGCTATTTGGAACATGTAGACATTGAATTTTGTACATCTGGTTGTTGGAAAGTGCCCCTTTTTGTATGGTCACCCCCTAATTTTTGGCCCCAATGCTGATGTGTATGACTCTGTTAATGCACTTGAAGCCTGCTATCCAGACCCCAGCTCCTGTGCTCTCTCCCTAAATTGTTATGTCAATTAGTGATTACATGCTTGGCAAGACCTTAACCCCATGTAAAGCACTAATAGATGGCACATGCTGGCATAGGTGGTAAAGGAGTCCCCAGAGCAGCAGCACAAATTTGTGCAACCCTGGGTGACCTTCCCAAAGAATTGGTGTCCGGCCTGTCATTGCAGACTGCCAGAGCAGTGAAAACTGCTCCAGTTCAACTGTGCTCTCACCAAGAGGAACAGACTGGAAACTGCGACTGACCTTTGTCATTGGCTGAAACTCACCACTCCCAACCAGAGGAATACCTGTGGAAGTCCAAAACACCTTCAGTCTCCCCTGGACTGATGGCACCTGCAAACTGTAGATAGAAACGACTGCCAAATCTGAAAGTTCACTGGCCATCAGGCCTGCCGTGGCATCATCAAAAACTAGGTAGTCCAGTATCTTCTGGACTAGAAACTATTCACCATTTTTGGATTACTCATTATCTTTACCAGGCTCATAATGCTGGTAACTTTGCTTTGTTTCACCTGCCTGATTAACGCCTATCACTCTCTGTATGCAATATAACTATGGTTTTAATAAATGTATTGAAAACTTATTTTGCATCTCTCTTGTTTCACCTGGCTGTGCATAAGTAATCCAATGAAAGCGTGGGATCTGTGTCCACGACTTCCTTGGGAGTATCATGTTTAGGTTGCCATAACCACCTCCCACCCCTGTAAGGTTAGGCGCTTAGGTGAGGCACTGTGAGCTAGTGAGAAATTTTGTGTGAAGACAAAACCCAGCCCATTCAGGTGTAAGTGGGGCTCTGCCCAGCTCTTCCCTCCCAACCTTGCAATAACGCCCCATCCAGGCACACCTAAGATCCCTATTGCGTGTGGCAGTCTAGGAAGAATACACAAAGCTCCACTGTAAGCTGCACTCAGTCATGTGGCCCAGAAGCAGACTGCAGGCAGGAAATGGCTAAGGCAGGAAAATGCCAACTTTCTAAAAGTGGCATTTTCACAAATGTAATTTTGGGCCTGGCAAAAAGTTCACCCCTGCAAGTTCATAATGGCAGCTCAAAACTGCACACACAGGCTACAAAGGATGGACTGAGACACCCTTAGATGGCTACTCAAATGAATGGCACAATCAGTGCAGGCTCACTAGTAGTATTTAATTCGAAGGCACTGGGCACAGGAAGTGTCACTAGGAACATACAAACACATTTAATTGACAATCAGGTATAAGTCTATTTTGCCATGATTTAAGGAGAGAGCACAAGCACTTTAGCACTGGTAGGCAGTGGTAAAGTGTGCAGAGTCCTAAATCAAACATTTAGAGGAAAAGCCACACTAAGGACACCAGGTCTTGCAACCAGAAATATAGCATCTCTGTCAAAACATCTGAAATGTATCCACTTAATAGGAAACATTCTTAAATTCTCAACTGTAGTCCTGATTATAAACCAAGGTTCCAGTGGTGATCTGGGAGAATGAGAGCAGCCTGAACTAGGTGGAGGAATGGAGGATTCCCTTTGATGAAGTAAGTGGGTCGGGTGGAACGGAAGGAACTTATGTTCCACAATGAGCGTGACCACGGAGTTAGGACTGCTACGTCTCGATGCAGTGGTTGATAAGAGTGTATGGGGTCAGCTCCTTTCTGATAAATGTTCAATGGAGAGTGTGTTAGGATGAGTGCAGAAAAACCATGTCACAGAACCCAAATTGGGCCATTCAACTTTAGCACAGCGAATGAGGCGAATGTATGCAGGGACACTATTTAAAAATGTCCTGGTCGACATGTGAGGTGGCGAGTGAGAAATGGCCTGGACAGCACCTAAATCAGGGGTACACAAAAGGGTTACTCTAGCATGAATCCAGGGGAATGAAATGAGTGGATGTGGGGACACTCTTTGCTAAGGTCCCATGCAATACGCAATGTGGTGGGTGAGGTTTTGCCTATGCAGAACCTCAATCAGGGGAATGGAAACACTACACCAACCAACAATTAGAGTCCTCTCTAGACCAGAGTGAGTTGGGGACCAGGTTTCAAAAAGTTCTGCACTGGGATGAAGAATCCAGATGAATTATAGAACACAAAACTGTGAAAAAAAATCTTTACGTTGAAACATCCCATTTTGTGGAGACAAACGAGTACACACTGCAGCGTGGCAACCTTAAACAACCACAGACCACGTTGTGGGTGATTACCAATACAACTATAAACTTGAAAGAGTTAGGACACACCAGACAGAGACAAAAGATAACAAGAGCTACAAGAAAGACCATTGTGCAAGGCTGTCCTGAGTGAGTAATTAAGCATTTGGGCATGCAATGCCCTTAGCATGATGATGATCCTCTACCTACATATACTTGGCATATTCATTTTAGCACTTTAAGGAATTTGTTCTTGTAGGAAAGTACCATCTTGCCTGGCATATTACCCCCATTTTTACTTATATGTATATTTGTTTTTGTCTGTGTCACTGGGATCCTGCTAGCCAGGACCCCAGTGCTCATAAAGTGTGCCCTGTATGTGTTCCCTGTGTGGTGCCTAACTGTATCACTGAGGCTCTGCTAACAAGGACCTCAGTGTTTATGTTCTCTCTGCTTTTAAAATTGGCACTGCAGGCTAGTGACTCATTTTACCAATTCTCATTGGCACACTGGAACACCCTTATAATTCCCTAGTATATGGTACCTAGCTACCCAGGGTATTGGGGTTGCAGGAGATCCCGACGGGCTGCAGCATTTTTTTTGCCACTCATAGGGAGCTCAGACAATTCTTACACAGGACTGCCACTGCAGCCTGAGTGAAATAACGTCCATGTTATTTCACAGCCATTTTACACTGCACTTAAGTAACTCATAAGTCACCTATATGTCTAACCCTCACTTAGTGAAGGTTAGGTGCAAAGTTACTAAGTGTGAGGGCACCCTGGCACTAGCCAAGGTGCCGGCACATTGTTCAGGGCAAGTTCCCAGGACTTAGTGCGTGCAGGGACACCATTACACACATGAACTACATCTAGGTCAATACCTATATGTAGCGTCACAATGGTAACTCCGAACATGGCCATGTAACATGGAATTGTCAACCCAACACAATTCTGGTATTGGGGGGACAATTCCATGCATACCCGGGGCTCCAGCATAGAGCCCAGGTACTGTCAAACTAACTCTCTGGGGCTTTCTCTGCAGCTACCGCTGCTGCCAACCATCAGACAGGTTTCTGCCCCCCTGGGGCCTGGGCAGCCCAGTCCCTGGAAGGCAGAACAAAGGATTTTATCTGCGAGAGGGTGTTACACCCTCTGCCTTTGGAAATAGGTGCTAAGGGCCTGAGAGGAGGAGCCTCTGGAAATGCTTTGAAGGGCACAGATGGTGCCCTCCTTACATAAACCAGTCTACACCGGTTCAGGGATCCCCCCAGCCCTGCTCTCGCGCAAAACTGGACAAAGGAAGGGGAGTGACCACTCCCCTGACCAGCACCTTCCCAGTGGAGGTGCCCGACCTCCTCCAGTGTGTCCCAGACCTCTGCCATCTTGAATGCAGAGGTGTGAGGGCACAATGGAGACCTCTGAGTGGCCAATGCCAGCAGGTGACATCAGAGACCCCTCCTGATAGGTGCTTACCTCTCTCTGTACCCAATCCTCCTCTGAATGCTATTTAGGGTCCCTCCTGTGGGTTTCTCATGAGATAACGAATGCAAGAGCTCACCAGAGTTCCTCTGCACTTCTCTCTTCGACTTCTGCCAAGGAAAAACCGCTGACTGCTCCAGGACGCCTGCAAAACTGCAACAAAGTAGCAAGAAGACTACCAGCAACATTGTAGCGCCTCATCTTGCCGGCTTTTTTGACTGTTTCCTGGTGGTGCATGCTCTCAGGGCTGTCTGCCTTCACCCTGCACTGGAAGCCAAAAAGAAATCTCCTGTGGGTCGACGGAATCTTCCCCCTGCCAACACAGGCACCAAACCTCTGCATCACTGGTCCTCTGGGTCCCTTCTCATCTTGACAAGCCTGGTCCCTGGAACACAGGAGCTGGGTCCAAGTGTCCCTGACAGTCCAGTGGCCCTTCTGTCCAAATTTGGTGGAGGTAAGTCCTTGCCTCTCTACGCTAGACAGTAATTCTGTGTAATGCGTGAACTGCAGCTGCTAGGGCTTCTGTGCACTTTTGCAAGACTTCCTTCATGCACAGCATAGCCCAGGTGCCCAGCACTCCGTCCTGCATTGCCCAACTCACTGAGTTGAACTCCGACTTCATGGAACCCTCTTTTGTTGTGCTGAGATGACTGCCGTGCTCAGATCTTCTGAATGCCTGGTCAGGTGCTTCTGCGGATGCTGCATGCTTCTGCGTGGGCTCTCTCTGTTGCTGAGTACCCCCTCTGTCTCCTCCTTCAAGGGGTGACGTCCTTGTCCTTTGTGGGCACCGGCAGCACCCAAAATCCTCAACCACGGCTCTTGCAGCTAGCAATGCTTGTTTGTGGTCTTTCTGCTTGGAAAGAACTCTTCATCCACCAGCACGCCTTGGGACATCTTCTGACCAAAGTTTCTTGCTCCTTCTGTTGTAGCAGAATCTTCGGCTTCTTCCACCCAGAGGCAGCCGTTTTGCACCTTCATCCGGGGTTTAGTGGGCTCCTGCCCCCCACGGACACTTGCGTGACTCTTGGACTTGGTCCCCTTCCTTTGCAGGTCCTCAGGTCCTGGAATCCATCTTCAGTGCTTTGCGGTCAGTTGTTATCTTTGCAGAATCCCCTATCTCGACTTTACTGTCTTTCTGGGGTAGTAGGGTAACTTTACTCCTACTTTTCAGGTTCTTGGGGTGGGGTATCTTGGACACCCTTAGTGTTTTCTTACACTCCCAGCGACCCTCTACACACTACACTAGGCCTGGGGTCCATTTGTGGTTCACATTCCACTTTTGGAGTATATCGTTTGTGTTGCCCCTAGGCCTATTGTCTCCTATTGCATTCTATTGTGTTTTACAGTGTTTGCACTACTTTTCTAACTGTTTACTTACCTGTTTTTGGTTTGTGTGTATATTCTGTGTATATTACTTACCTCCTAAGGGAGTATATCCTCTGAGATACTTTTGGCATACTGTCACTGAAATAAAGTACCTTTATTTTTAGTAACTGTGAGTATTGTGTTTTCTTGTGAAATAGTGCTATATGATATAAGTGGTATAGTAGGAGCTTTGCATGTCTCCTAGTTCAGCATAACCTGCTCTGCTATAGTTACCCTTATCAGCCTAAGCTGCTAGAACACTTCTAATCTCCTAACAAGGGATAACTGGACCTAGCACAAGGTGTAAGTACCACTAGGTACCCACTATAAGTCAGGCCCGCCTCCTATATTGGTGGTGCAACGGTGGGATAAGTACTTGTAACTGTTTTACCACTTTGTCATTGGTGCTTTTCATAAGAAAAACATAAACCAAATACTTCAGAATATACACAGTAACCTAAACAGTTTAACTTTCCTTCTCTAAAACTTTCTAAAACGTTTCTGAAAAGTTTCTGAAAACTTTTTAAAGTTTGAAAAAGTTTGAAAAAGTTTATTTCTGTTCTTTTAAAAGTTCCAAAAAGTTTTTTTCTCTCTCTGTCCTAAACCTTTTCTCTCATGTCTGCAGTAGAGCTTACTCCCACAGTTGTCCAGGCAACACTTGGGAATCTAAACGTTAAAAGTTTGAGGGGTCTCCGCATTGAAAGAGGTTTAGCAATTGGTAAGAATCCTACAAAAGATCTTCTCCTTAGCCTTCTCCTAGAAAGTGACCAGAACCAGTCTGGCCCATCCCAGGATCAGGAGGTAGAGGAGGGGGGTACCCAGCCAGACTCAGAGGAGTCCCCTGAGGATGCTGGGGTGGGTTCTTCCAAGGACCTGCCAGCTAACTGGCCACCTAGTGACACTGGTGGTGGGAGCGGGTCACACACTAGTAGGGGACCTTTCACTCCTAAAGGCCAGTTTACTAGGGTCCAGCCAGTTAGGGACAGGTCCAACTCTGCGAATTCCCACATTTCTTCTGTGTCTCACAATTCCCAAGCCTCGAACCCTGAGGATAACTTAATGGAAAGGGAACTCAGAAAGCTGAGGTTGGATGAGGCCAGGCTGAAGCATAAACAGCAGCAGCTAGCCTTAGACAGGAAATCTCTGGATGTGGAAAGGGAAAGGCAGAGGTTGGGGTCAGCTCCCCATGGTGGCAGCAGCAGTATTTTTGATAGTAATCCTGTTAGAGAACAAGATTCCAGAAACCTGCATAAGATAGTCCCCACTTACAAGGAGGGGGATGACATTAACAAGTGGTTTGTTGCACTTGAGAGGGCCTGCATGGTACAGTTGATCCCTCAAAGGCAGTGGGCTTCTATCTTGTGGCTATCTTTCACTGGTAAGGGTAGGGATAGGCTCCTTACTGTCAGAGAAAGTGATGCTAATAACTACAAAGTTTTGAAGGATGCACTCTTGGATGGATTTGACTTAACCACTGAACAATACAGGATTAAGTTCAGAGACACCAGAAAAGAGTACTTTCAAGACTGGACAGACTTTGTAGACTGTTCAGTGAAGGCCTTGGAGGGTTAATTACATGGCAGTAAGGTGACTGACTATGAAAGCCTGTATAATCTAATCCTGAGAGAGCATATTTTGAACAATTGTGTGTCTGATTTGTTGCACCAGTACTTGGTAGACTCAGATCTGACTCTCCCCCAAGAATTGGGAAAGATGGCTCACAAATGGGTCAGAACAAGAGTGAACAGAAACGTTCATACAGGGGGTGACAGGTATGTCAAGAAGAAGGATGGTAAGTCTTCTGACAAGGGTGGGGGCAAAGATAAAAAACATTCTGAGTCTTCATCAGGCCCACAAAAATCCTCTGGGGGTGGTGGGTCCAAATCCTCTTCTCACAAACAGAAAAGGCCATGGTGTTAATTATGTAAAGTAAAAAAGGCCATTGGGCAAGTGATGCCACTTGTCCAACGAAAACCACCAAGGCTCCCACCACCACAACCCCAACCTCTAGTGCCCCTAGTAATAGCAGTGGTGGTGGGAAGTCCACTACAAATAGTCAATCTAAGGGTGTAGCTGGCCTCACTATTGGCAGTGTAGTTGGGGTTGGTCTTATTAGGGAGACCACAGAGGCTGTTTTAGTCTCTGATGGTGGCATTGACTTTGCCACATTGGTTGCTTGTCCCCTTAATATGGGTAAGTACAAGCAACTACCCCTAATTAATGGTGTTGAGGTTGAGGCCTACAGGGACACAGGAGCCAGTGTAACTATGGTTATAGAGAAACGGGTTCACCCTGATCAACACCTACTTGGTCAGCAGTACCAAGTGACTAATGCTCCCAATAACACACTTAGCCACCCCATGGCTGTTGTGAATATCAACTGAGGCGGGGTTACTGGTCCAAAGAAAGATGTGGTAGCCACTGAATTACCTGTAGATTGGTTACTAGGCAATGCTTTGTAGACACCAGCTTGGGCTGAAGTGGAGTTGGGGGCTCATGCAGCAATGTTGGGCATTCCTGGGCATATTTTTGCTTTAACAAGGGCTCGGGTGAAAAAGCAAAAAGGACAGGGAAACTTGGATCCTGGAACAATGGACCAAGTGCTCCCAAAAGCTAGGGGTAGAAAGGATAAATCCTTGCCCACTATCCCTCCCTCACCAGAAGATTCCCCTTTTGAGGAAGAGGAATTCTCTTCCTGTGCAAAAAACCAGATGAGCTGCCAGCAGACACTGCTGAGCTTTTGGGTGCAGGGGGGCCTGCTAGGGAAGAGCTGAGTGTGCCACAGCAGACCTGCCCCACACTAGAGGGTTTGAGACAGAGAGCTGTCAAGCAGCAGAATGGGGATGTCAGTGATACCAAAAGGTGTATTGGGAAGACAACCTCCTGAATACTGGGTCAAGGGACCCTAAACCTGGAGCTGCCAGGAGATTGGTCAGCCCTTTGCAATACAGAGAGTTTCTTCTTACCTTGGCACATGACATTCCCTTGGCTGGGTATTTTGGCCAAAGTAAAACTTGGGACAGGCTTGTTCCCCTGTTTCACTGGCCTCATATGTCAGAGGACACCAAAGAGTTTTGACGCTCTTGTGTGACCTGCCAAGCCAGTGGCAAGACTTGTGGCACTCCAAAGACCCCCTTAATTCCACTTCCTGTGGTTAGGGTGCACTTTGAAAGGGCAGGGGTTGACATAGTTGGCCCCCTTGACCCTCCAAAAGCTTCAGGCAATAGGTTTATCCTAGTGGTAGTGGACCATGCCACTAGGTAACCTGAAGCAATCCCCTGAAGGACCACTACAGCTCCTGCAGTGGCAAAGGCCCTCCTGGGAATCTTTTCCAGAGTGGGCTTCCCTAAGGAAGTAGTGTCAGACAGAGGTAGTAACTAAATGTCTGCATACCAAAAAGCAATGTGGAAGGAGTGTGGTGTAACATACAAGTTCACTACTCCTCATCATCCACAAACAAATGGTCTGGTTGAGAGGTTTAATAAAACTCTCAAAAGTATGATAATGGGACTCCCTGAAAACTCAGAAGGAGATGGGATGTCCTGTTACCATGCCTCCTTTTTGCTTACAGGGAGGTACCCCAAAAGGGAGTGGGCTTTAGCCCCTTAGAACTCCTCTTTGGGCACCCTGTAAGAGGTCCCCTTGCACTTGTTAAGGAGGGTTGAGAACAACCTTTAAAAGCTCCTAAACAGGACACTGTGGATTATGTAGTTGGCCTAAGATGAAGAATGGCTGAGTGCGTGAAAAAGGCCAGTAAAAACCTTCAGGCCAGCCAGGAGCTGCAAAAGCAATGGCATGACCAGAAGGCTGTCCTGACCCAGTACCACCCAGGACAGAAGGTGTGGGTATTGGAGCCTGTGGCCCCAAGAACACTCCAGGGCAAATGGAGTGGACCCCATCTAATTGTTGAGAAAAGGGGTGAGGTTACCTTCTTGGTAGACATGGGCACTGCCAGGAGTCCCCTTAGGGTGCTCCATGCCAACCTCCTGAAACCCTACTATGACAGGGCTGATCTCACCCTGCTCATGGTAACTGATGAGGGACAGTAAGAAGAGAGTGACCCTCTCCCTAATCTCTTCTCCACCACTGAAGCTGATGGCCTGGTGGAGGGAGTAGTACTGGCAGATTGTCTTAATGCTGAGCAGAAAGATAACTGTGTAAATCTTTTAAGTGAGTTTTCTGAAGTCTTCTCACTGATACCAGGAACCACTACCAAGTGTGAGCATACAGTCAATACTGGAGACAGTTTACCTGTCAAAAGTAAGATTTATAGGCAGCCTGACCATGTCATGGACTGCATTAAACAAGAGGTTCAGAAGATGTTAGACTTAGGAGTGATTGAGCCTTCAGAAAGCCCATGGGCTAGCCCAGTGGTGCTTGTCCCAAAACCTCACAGTAAGGATGGTAAAAGAGAGATGAGGTTTGGTGTTGACTACAGAGGACTCAACAAAGTAACCAATACACATGCTCACCCTATACCCAGGGCAGATGAGCTGATTGATACACTGGCTTCTGCCAAGTAGCTGAGCACTTTTGATCTAACTGCAGGGTATTGGCAGATCAAATTAGCAGAAGATGCAAAACCCAAAACTGCATTTTCAACCATTGGAGAACACTATCAATTCACTGTGATGCCCTTTGGTCTGAAGAATGCACCTGCCACTTTTCAAAGGTTGGTGAACACAGTCCTGCAAGGGTTGGAAGCTTTTAGTGCAGCATACCTAGATGATATAGCTGTCTTTAGCTCCACCTGGGATGATCACCTGGTCCACCTGTGGAAAGTTTTGGAGGCCCTGCAAAAGGCAGGCATCACTATAAAGGCCTCAAAGTGCCAGATAGGGCAAGGGAAAGTGGTTTATCTGGGCCACCTGGTAGATGGGGAACAGATTGCACCACTGCAGGGGAAGGTCCAGACGATTATGAAATGGGCTTCCCCTACAACTCAAACCCAGGTGAGAGCCTTTTTAGGCCTCACAGGGTACTACAGGAGGTTTATTAAGAATTATGGCTCCATTACAGCTTCTCTTAATGACCTCACTAGAAGGAATTGTGGACATCCAGCTGTCAAAAAGATGTTGATGAGCTCAAACAGGCCATGTGCTCTGCACCTGTCCTAAAAAGCCCTTGCTACTCCAAAAGTTCATAGTCAATACTGATGCTTCTGAATTAGGGGTTGGGGCAGTGCTATCACAGCTTAATACTGAGGGCCAGGATCAACCTGTTGCGTTTATCAGCAGGAGGTTGACCCCTAGAGAAAAGTGTTGGTCTGCCATAGAGAGGGAGGCCTTTGCTGTGGTCTGGGCACTGAAAAAATTGAGACCAGGCCTGTTTGGTACTCACTTTATTGTTCAGACAGACCACAAACCTCTACTTTGGCTAAAACAAATGAAAGGTGAAAACCCTACATTGTTGAGGTGGTCCATATCCCTACAGGGAAAGGGCTATACAGTGGAACATAGACCTGGGAGTACCCACTCCAATACAGATGGACTCTCCAGATATTTCCAACTTCGACAATGAAGACTCATCTGCGCAAGGTTAGCCTTATTGTCCCTCGTTTTGGGGGGGGGTTTGTGTAGGAAAGTACCATCTTGCCTGGCATGTTACCCCCATTTTTACTTATATGTATGTTTGTTTTTGCCTGTGTCACTGGGATCCTGCTAGACAAGACCCCAGTGCTCATAAAGTGTGGCCTGTATATGTTCCCTGTGTGGTGCCTAACTGTATCACTGAGGCTCTGTTAACCAGGACCTCAGTGTTTATGCTCTCTCTGCTTTTAAAATTTTCACTGCAGGCTAGTGACTAATTTTACCACTTCTCCTTAGCACATTGGAACACCCTTATAATTCCCTAGTATATGGTACCTAGATACCCAGGGTATTGGGGTTCCAGGAGATCCCTATGGGCTGCAGCATTTATTTTGCCACCCATATGGAGCTCAGACAATTCTTACACAGGACTGCCACTGCAGCCTGAGTGAAATAACGTCCATGTTATTTCACAGCCATTTTACACTGCACTTAAGTAACTTATAAGTCACCTATATGTCTAACCCTCACTTAGTGAAGGTTAGGTGCACAGTTACTAAGTGTGAGGGCACCCTGGCACTAGCCAAGGTGTCCCCACATTGTTCAGGGCAA
Source organism: Pleurodeles waltl (assembly GCF_031143425.1). Classification (NCBI taxonomy): domain Eukaryota; kingdom Metazoa; phylum Chordata; class Amphibia; order Caudata; family Salamandridae; genus Pleurodeles; species Pleurodeles waltl. Next base: position 416,172,935 of record NC_090438.1, on the reverse strand, counting down.
ATTTCCCAGACTTTGTGAGTGCGGGGACACCAGTACACGGGTGAACTACATAGAGGTCAATACCTATTTGTAGCGTCACAATGGTAACTCTGAACATGGCCATGTAACATGTCTAGGATCATGGAATTGTTACCCCAATACCATTGTGGTATTGGGGGGACAATTCCCTGCATCCCTGGGGCTCCAGCATAGAGCCCGGGACTGCCAAACTAACTCTCTGGGGTTTTCTCTGCAGCTACCGCTGCTGCCAACCCTCAGACAGGTTTCTGCCCCCTAGGGCCTGGGCAGCCCAGTCCCAGGAAGGCAGAACAAAGGATTTCATCTGCGAGAGGGTGTTACACCCTCTCCCTTTGGAAATAGATGCTAAGGGCCTGAGAGGAGTAGCCGCTCCTGGCCTCTGGAAATGCTTTGAAGGGCACAGATGGTGCCCTCCTTGCATAAGCCAGTCTACACTGGTTCAGGGATCCCCCAAGCCCTGCTCTGGTGCGGAACTGGACAAAGGAAAGGGGAGTGACCACTCCCCTGACCAGCACCTCCCCAGGGGTGGTGTCCAGAGTTCCTCCAGTGTGTCCTAGACCTCTGCCATCTTGAATGCAGAGGTGTGAGGGCACAATGGAGACCTCTGAGTGCCCAATGCCAGCAGGTGACATCAGAGACCCCTCCTGATGGTGCTTACCTCTCTCTGTAGCCAATCCTCCTCTGAGGGCTATTTAGGGTCTCTCCTCTGGGTTTCTCATGAGATAACGAATGCAAGAGCTCACCAGAGTTCCTCTGCACTTCTCTCTTCGACTTCTGCTAAGGATCGACCGCTGACTGCTCCAGGACACCTGCAAAACCACAACAAAGTAGGAAGAAGACTACAAGCAACATTGTAATGCCTCATCCTGCCGGCTTTCTCGACTGTTTCCTGGTGGTGCATGCTATGAGGGCTGTCTGCCTTTGCCCTGCACTGGAAGCCAAGAAGAAATCTCCCATGGGTTGACGGAATCTTCCCCCTGCCAACGCAGGCACCAAACTTCTGCATCACCGGACCTCTTGGTCCCCTCTCATCTTGAAGAGCATGGTCCCTGGAACACAGGAGCTGGGTCCCAGTGTCCCTGACAGTCCAGTGGTTCATCTGTCCAAATTTCGTGGAGGTAAGTCCTTGCCTCCCCACGCCAGACAGTAATCCTGTGTACTGTGTGAACTGCAGCTGCTAGGGCTTCTGTGCACTTTTGCAAGACTTCCTTCGTGCACAGCATAGCCTAGGTCCCCAGCATTCGGTCCTGCATTGCCCAACTCGCTGAGTTGGACTCCGACTTTGTGGGACCCTCTTTTGTTGTGCTGAGACGACTGCCGTGCTCAGATCTTCTGAAAGCCTGGGATATCTTCTGACCAAAGGAGAAGTTCCTGGCACCTTCTGTTGTTACAGAATCTTCGGCTTCTTCCACCCGGAGGCAGTCCTTTTGCTCCTTCATCCGGGGTTTAGTGGGCTCCTGCCCCCCCCCGGACACTTGCCTGACTCTTGGACTTGGTGCCCTTCCTTTGCAGGTCCCCAGGTCCAGGGATCCGTCTTCAGTGCTTTGCAGTCAGTTGTTATCTTTGCAGAATCCCCCATCTCAACTTTACTGTCTTTCTAGGGTAGTAGGGTAACTTTACTCCTACTTTTCAGGGTCTTGGGTGGGGTATCTTGGACACCCTTAGTGTTTTCTTGCACTCCCAGTGACCCTCTACACACTACACTAGGCCTGGGGTCCATTTGTGGTTCACATTCCACTTTTAGAGTATACAGATTTTGTTGCCCCTGGCCTATTGTCTCCTATTGCATTCTGTGTTCTACAGTGTTTGCACTACTTTTCTAACTGTTTACTTACCTGATTTTGGTTTGTGTGTATAATTTGTGTATATTACTTACCTCCTAAGGGAGTATATTCTCTGAGATACTTTTGGCATATTGTCACTAAAATAATGTACCTTTATTTTTAGTAACTCTGAGTATTGTGTTTTCTTGTAAAATAGTGATATATGATATAAGTGGTATAGTAAGAGCTTTGCATGTCTCCTAGTTCAGCCTAAGCTGCTCTGCTATAGCTACCTCTATTAGCCTAAGCTGCTAGAACACTTCTAATCTACTAATAAGGGATAACTGGGTGTAAGTACCACTAGGTACCCACTATAAGCCAGGCCAACCTCCTAAAGTTCTGACTTTTCAGACAATATTTTGTGTGACAATAAAGGAAAACCCACATACCCTTCCTGACTGTAGCAGGGTAAGTGTAAGTAGCTCTTAACATGAGAAAAAATATAGCAATCACAGTAGAACACTAACTATATGAAGGCAGTGGGTATAAAGGGAATATGTATACACTATCATTATTCACTGTGTCCAGTGTGTTTTTCTTCCACTGTCATGTGATTCACTTAGGATATCAAGTGGATATAAAATAATATACTGGCCTTCCATGAGAAAAACGTCCCTTGTGATCTATTTTACAGGGGATGAATAGAGGACATAGGTAGGAATTAGTCACCTCTGCATGCTAGATATAATAGACATGCTATAGACAGTAGGATTTTGAAGATGGTTTGTCCTGAAGAAGGTTGGAGGATGAACGCCTTGAGAAATAGATTTCCTGGCACGTACATCCCAGACAGCCGAAAAATGTTGGCAGAATAAACAAGGTGTAGGGCTCCATCAAAGATCCACTAGACATTGTAATCAACCTCATGATAGAAGGGGTGCATTTGTTTTAACTCTATCCAGCATCATCCCTAATAAAGGAACATCTTTTGATTAATGTTGAGGTAGTTTGATTTTATTAGCACACTGGTACCCTACTGACCGGTAGACCCTTTTGTATGTATCTTCCTGCCCCAGGAAGAGCCATTTCTCCCCTGGCTGGGACTGCAGTTGAGACCACTGGGTTAGTAATATCTCATTCCGGAGGGTTGGACTAGCCGATGATAAAGCATGCCACTATTAAGTGGGTGAGGCTTTTCCCTCTATAAAGGGGAGGCCTGCCAGAGTAGAGTATAAACACATAGTAATAAGAAGGAATCAGAAGGGACTTAAGAGTGAATGAAAGCTTCTGCCCCATTTTTAGTGATTTTGTGATCTGAGAGAATTTCCTTGTATTAACTTGGGTATCTGAAGGAAAGACGTAATAAGTGGATACTTTTTCATGATTTGATAATAAAAGATAGGTGAATTGATAGCGTTACTATTTACAATTGTAATATGAGTTTAATTTTCCTTTTGACACAAGAAAGGAATTGAAATGAGCATTTTGTTTATACTTATTCAGTATGTTTGTTGTTTCATAGTGTTTTCTGAACTATTATCACATATTTGCCTGTGGTCACCTATAACTGACATATCCTCTTTTGCCTGTGACACAGCTCCTTACACCTCTCCTCTGCTTCATGATTTACAGGCACTTTTTGAAAGCTAGAGGCCATCTCCCATTATTTAAGTGATATATAATTTGCATCAGCCTCGCAAAATTAGGACCCTCATCCGGTACCATGTTGAATTAACCTTTGCCTCACTTGCCCCCAAAACTCCTTTCTAGCCATATCCATGGTTGGACTGGCATGTAGTGTAATTAGGCAGTGCCTGGTGGGCTGGTGTTACAGGTCAGTGTGTGGGCTGGTTTTTGGCTATTTTTGGGCCTTTTCCATGGTCTGCTGGACCACTTTTTACTGTTAATATCCCTGATTCTAAAACAAAAATTGCATGCAACTCAGAATCATGCAATATTCAATACCTGGCAAAACACTTTTTAAGTATGTTTTTACTAACATTTTAGTATTATACATTTCCAGGTAATGTTCAGTATGATGGTATGTAATGGCCCACCATAGTATAGTAATTTACAAGGTATGATTAATTGACGCGTCTGCCTCAACAGTCTGCCTTTAAGCCCATTTGAAACACAACATAAAACGAATGAAACAACTGATTTTCTTTGCCCTCCTCCTGTGCTCTGCTTGTTACCTATTTTCACAGATCCGAGGATTCAAAGTATTAAAGTCTAACCCCAACATTTCATCCCCCAACTTGTTCACACCTCATGGTTTCAGTGACCATACCCATTGTTATCTCGCAGCTCCTCCACCGTATTTGGGGTGGGGGTGGTTCCTGGGAATCACCCTGTCTACTCACACCCACCACAGCTGGCAAGACAGCAGGCTTGTTTTCAGACAGGTCATGAATCATGGCACCCAAGCCAGCAGGTCGTCTGCCAGCCTACCATCATTTCTCACCTTTCTCATAAGTGCCTCCTTTGCCCTAGCCTGTTCTGTCATATCCTGCAACCAGTCCCTTGTCAGGGGAGGACCTCTGACTCAGCTATCTAGTGGCAATGTGTCTCTGGCCAAGAGTCAGTCCAAGTAGTGCAAATTTTCCACTAAGCTTTGTATTTGTTCTTGCAGGCACCAATCCCAGTAGACATTTCCTCAGTTCCCTAAGGATCGCCAATATGTAGTGCTATGCAGGTGTCCCAGGATTTGATCCCAATAATGCATAATCTGAGGGCAGTTCCACACTATGTGAAAAAAGGGCACCTGTGTGCTCCTGCAGGGTACACATCACAGATTCCTAGAGGGGTACAATGTATGCAGGTGATTGGTCAGAGGTATGCAATATGTACAATATTGTATTGTGTAAATTTAAACCTTGCATTAACAGAGACCTTCAGTACCCCCAATGTATACTGTCCACTCTTCTGCTGTTATTGGGTACTCACCAACCTGTTGCCATGTGGTCTCAGCTTTAAGGGTCGTCTTGGATTTATTTGATCGTAGCACACATTATATTTGTGTAATAAGTTTCTGACCTCCTGCCAATGTCAGCAGCACAACAAGTGTCTGTGTAGGCTTGGGGGCATCAGGAAGCCCTGGCCATTTTTCTCGTACAGTGGCTGACTATTTTGGCATACTGAAAGAACTGATCTCCCCTCCAGGCCAAATGTCTTTGTTGCGTTCTTCAGGGTGACAAAATGGGCCGTCGGGTATAAATCATCTAAGGCGAGACATACCCCCTCCTGCCAGTGGTTTATGGCCATGTTCTGTGCTAATTGTTGAAAAGACTGAATTTTTCATATCCCTAGCTGGGGGCACAGGGCACACGGTGGAGCACTCCTCACACACCCCCACTCCCACAGTCTGTATATCATTGTGATAACACGTGGCAGTATCCCAGATGTTCTGTTGCCATGCAACAACAGTGCCTTAAGTCAGTGCCCGATATGTACCATCCAGGAGAGGCTTCTCCCAGTTGGGTTCATGATCAAACTAGTGTACTGCATGCTTTAGTTGTGATGCTAAATAATACATTTCAAGGTCTGGTACTTCCATCTCACCATTATCCTATGCAAACTTTAGAGTGGAAAGCCGAATCCTAATTGCTTGCCCACCCACAGCAATTCCACCAGGAGCTGGTTCAGCTCCTGAAAGAAACTCAGGGGAATCTTGTACATGGTGGCCTGCAATATATAAAGGCAAAAGGGCAGCATAATCATTTTAATTAGGGTATGCTCCCGGTCAGCTAAAACTTCAGAGTATTCCAAAATGTAATGTCTGGTCAGAGATTTGCAATCACGCACCCCGCATTTAAGGCGTGACATTGTTGTACCCCATGTGATATGTGCAAGGTATAAGACGTTGCCTATTTTCCAAGGCAAACCCAACTCGGGTAGCCACTAGGCCTCTATCCCTTTCAGTTGACCCACTGGGAATAATGAGGATTTCAATTGATTTGTTGGTAGGCCCAGGAGCTCTCCAAACTCCCTCATAAAATTCAAAAGGATTTGAGATAACATGAGTGACTCAAGTAAATAAACCATAGCGTCATCTGCGCTTAGGGCTACAACATGGGTCTTCTGTCCCACCTCCAATCCCCAGCCATACAATAGCTATCGTAAACTGCACACCACCGGCTCCATCGCTAGGGTGATCAGCAAAGGTGACAGGTGCTCTCCTGATGGGTACCCTTTGCAGCTTGATACTTCTGATTCTGACATTAGGCACCCGGTTCGTACCTGCACCAGTGGCTTTATGTATTGCAATTGTATCCAGGCGACAAACATGGGACCCAATACCACCCAGTCTAATATTTACCAAGAATATCCCAGCTGACCAAATTAAATGCCTTTTCTATATCTGGGAAGGCAAGGTCATGTAGACTGGGTGCATGAAGCATGTGTAATAGCCTCTGCAAGCTGCAAAGGGTATTCCTGTGAGGGATAACCCTAACTGGTCAGGATGGACCAGTTTTGGGAGGTAGCAGTATAAATATTTTGCCAATATTTACCTAAGTGTCTTTTGATCTATATGTAATAAGGACAGGGGGCTATAGATGCTGTGTCTAATAGATCCTTCTCTGGCTTTAGAATCAGCATGACCAGGACCTTTTGCCTGGATGGAGAGAGCACTCCTTACACTAGGGCTTCTTGGTATACCAGAAGCAGTTTATTTGCCATAGTCTCTGGGAGCGACATGTAGAGCTCAGCAGGCAATCTGTCCCCAGCCAGGACTTTATAGGTGATTAATGGACTATATAATGGCCTATAATATCTCTTGATTGGTTGAGGTGAGGAAGTACTCTAACCTACTGTGTGTGTCCACTGCCTGAGTGTAGCAGAAGTATATATGTGCCTGTGGGTGCTGGGCCCTCCAACTATCTACTAACCTCACTCCCTTAATCAGTTGTCTCAGGGCTCTGGTCATATTAGGCTTAGTACGCTAATGAGGAGGGGACCTGTCCATGTCTCCACACAACACACAGTTACAGTTACCAGCTATAATCATCACTGGGGAGAACAAACCCTTTTGCCGTTGTCAGCATCTCCCCAAAGAAAGCTTGGTTGTCTATGTTGGGAGCATAAACATTACCAGGCAGAGATCATAGGTGTTTAGAGTGACATGCAGGATGACATACCTCCCTTCTGGGTCTGCACACGCCCTTAGTTTTAGGAAAGGGGCTCCAGGGGCCACCCATATAAGGGACCCGCTTGCAAAACCAGAATAAGATACGGCATAAGCATGTCCTCTCCACTTCCATTGCAGTGTGGCCATAAAGTAATCTGATAAATGTGTTTCCTGCAGGAATGCAATCAATGTCTGATAGTGGTTAAGGTAGATGTGGAGTCTATGATGCTTCTCGGGCCTGTACAGTCCTCTGGCGTTCCATGTTAGGAACTTGTATTCACTTCCCAGACCCTGCATGACCTTGTACACTAGTCTTTAAGGCCCTCCAACTGATGTGTTTTCCCTCTGGAGTGATATCATAAGGTTCGCGAGCATCAAGAGCAATTTCCCTTTGAAAATGTAAGCTGCAAAAACAGTTGACATTTCCCAGTTCCCCTCCATCCTCCCACCCCCAAGTAGAACATGCAGAACACCTTCCAGCTCAACTTTAGGCCAGAAGGGTACTGGTCACCACCCCATTTCCCTCACTCCTCCCCTCCCACTCCTCAACAAGAACAGGTCCTAGGTATAATACAGGCGGAGGAGATGTGGCCCTTCTGATCCATGAGGCTGACATATGTACTCAGTGGACTCCGTCATCTTCTGCCACAGAACAGTACAGTGACTCACATATCATGCATTTACTAACAAACAGTAACAAAGTTGGCACCCATGTGCGCACAGCTAACTCTTAGGGAGCATCAACTAAACTTTCATGGAGCAACACATGTTAAAACACTGAATACCAGCAATATTTCAGTTTGTCATCAGGTCACTGTACTCCTCCAATCCTATCCGGGTTACCATGACCTTCTGGGCACTGGTATCGCATCACGGGCATATCCATGCAGGAGAATATACTTCTCTTCCTCCCCCAGCATTGGTGCAAATGTCCAAGTCAAAGCCTCCCAGTTCTGTGCCTGGTGTCTCCTAAACCTGCAGAGTCTGCATCTGTACTACCAATCAGTGTGTCAGGCACCAGTCTAATCTATGAAAAAGCACTGCGCTCCAGTGCGCCTGGCCCTTCTGACTTCAGAGTCCCATCAGGGTGCATGCAAATGAGATTTCCGCTAGGGGCCCACGATCTCTCCATACTCCTCAGCAGTGTCTTCCTGTTACAGCTGGAGTGCTGTATCTGGCCAACATGAGTCTCATATGTATCAGGAGTACCAGCAGAGCTTTTCCATCCCATGGTGTCAAGCCAGTCTGGGACCTCTTGCAGGGACTCATAAAAGTGAACCCAGCCATCATATTGTACACAGCAATTGGTGGGGGAAACCAATTTATATTTGATGTAGCAGTCTTTCAATTTCCTTTTCACTGATACAAATTTATTGTGCAAGTTATGGACTCTGCAATTTCAGCGTAGATAAATATTTTTAATGTCTGGTGGGGCTACATGTGCACACATACTGAAAGATGACATTGTGGTCTTTGTAATTGAAAAGATGGGGGGAAGAAGCGTTCCCACGAGGGATCGTGCTCAGTGTCCCATCTCCGCTGCAAAGACGTTGGACAGTCCGAGTGGCAGGTCTGAGACATATTTAAAGGGCTACTCATGTGAGTGGCACAATCAGTGCTGCAGGCCCACTAGTAGCATTTGATTTACAGGCCCTAGGCACACATAGTGCACTTTACTAGGGGCATCCTAATAAATCACATATGCCAATCATTGATAAACCAATCACAAATACAATTTACACAGGGAGCACTTGCACTTTAGCACAGATCTGCAGTGGTTAAGGGCGCAGAGACAATAAATCAGCAAAAAAAAAGACCAGCAGACCATCAAAAACAGGAGGTCTGAGGGCAAAAAGACAGGGGAAACACACCAAAAGTTGGAATGTCTAACAACCTTGAATTGCTGTCAGTTGTTCCATAGTGATACTCCTTTGATCAGGTATTCCTGTAGGTTGTTCACTGTCTTGGTTTGCGTGCAGCGCTTCTGGTTCTGTCACTGCGAATTGATCGATTTTATTGACTTGCACCAGTTATGCCCCTTTGTCTTTTCCCATTTGAAACTTCAGTTGCAAATCATTGATACATGAGCCACAGATACAGTACTTGTTTAATATTTCTTTATTTAGATTTTACATACGGAAAGGGGGAAATTCCATGAACAGAAAGTATCAAGCAGTAAAGAACTGTACAAAACTGCAGAAAGAACAGGCCACCAAAACCAATAAGTGTGTGGGTGCACGGAAAACTTGTAAATGGTTCTACAGTACAGCACTCCCAAAGCTCGGGCCAGCCAGCTGCACTCACATTAACTTTAGTTTCAGGAGTGTGAGATAGGCAAAGGGGGAAGGAAGGGGTGGAAGAGCCCCCTGAACCTTGGGGGTGGGGTTTGCGAAGGTAGAAAGGGAGAGACAGAGAGAAATTGGAGGCAGAAATGAGAGAGAGTGAATGCGTGAAAAATTTGATACAGATACATAAACTGACATGTGACCATGGGTACAGCTGCAAGGACAAAGCAGCAGGCATCCAAGGTGGAGCAGGGTCCTGGATTACCCCAGCACAGTAAAGTGGAGTAGAGGCAAACTGGGCCTGTTTGTCAAACAGTCTGTGGTGGGCCCTTGACATCTGGCGTTCCAAAGGAAGGGTGCCCAGATGAGAAGAAAAATCTCTGTCTTATCCTGCAAGTTGTAGATGACCCATTCATACGAGGCAGTCTGATACATGGCCGCTAGCCATTTTTGTTATGTGGGTAAAGGGGAGAACACTAAGACCTGTTTTGAAAAAATGGCCCTCGTGCCAGGAGAGGTTTGAGGTATCCTAGAGATCACGGAACAAGACCAGAGGTAAGGCTAGAGGCACCAGGTCAGCAAAATGGCACTAAGCATGGCAAACACCCACATCCCAATAAGGTCAGACAGTGTGACAATCATAGTAGGTGTGGAGCAGGTTACAGCGACTGTCGTCACAGCACCAGCAGTTGGAGTGGGGCAGTAGTCCAGTGTCAGTCATACAATGATTTGAAGGGGCAGAACTTCAGCCAGGCTTCCCTGGCACCACAGTCCCGAAACTCCAACATGTCTGCCCAGTCCTCCAGTTCATAGTCTGCCTTTAGCCATATTTGCCATTTAGTGCAAAGGCTGGCCTGCTAGGATAAAGAGTACAAATGGTGAATCACAAGGCTGTAAACCTGACATAATCCCTCAGAAGTCCACTGCTGGTTACTTCACCCGTGTGAAATAATAAAGTGTGAGACTGTGTAGCCAAATAAACAGCCTGCAGCGCCATACTTGGCCCATACTTGAAATGGCAGCATCCCCCATGAACAATGACTGCCAATGGGAGAGACGGTTAACCCCACAAGAAGCCCATAGCAGACCCAACAAAAGCTGCCAAGTGTCCAGCGAAGGCAAACACAATGAGGCAAAGGGCAGCACTAGCGAGCAATTAGGAGCACTGTGCGTTGCGTGCATCCCCCCTAGCAACCGCCTGCCATCATCACCAGTGAGAAGATAGCACAAGCATGCCCTTAGGGATAAATGACCACCACCACAGGCCTGGAGAACAGGTCCGCCAAGCGCCAGTGGAGGGGTCAGAGGAGGAAACACCACCATAGGCCCGGAGAGAGCAGGCATGACCTGCACCAGTAAAAAGGGCACCCATAGAGAAAAAGACACAATGTCAAAGTTGCACAGAGGGCTGCACCGGCAAAAATGACAGCACAGGCAGAGACCAAGAGAAAGGCAGAACCCTCTGAGAGTAAGTCACAATGCCAATAGGAGGAGGTTGCACATGCCAGCCACACCCCAGCAGCAATGGCCACTGTTGGCCCATCAGTGAGCTTGTCCGAAGAATTGTCCAACCCCGCCAGGCAAACGGAAGCTAGAGCAAGCCCTCCAGCAGCACAGTCTTGAGGAGCAAGTGCTGCACCCTCGAGTGAAGACAGGAAGAAATGAACAGTGACCCTCCAGTCAGGGAGTGGACAACCAAGAATCTGCAAAAGGTCCGCAAGGAGAACAATTCAAGTCCTACAGACAGGACAAGCCAGCGAGAGGTCCATGTGTTGCAACATGCAACCTGTGGCACAACACCACATCAAGAAGGGAAACAGAGTGGAGAGAGAATCATGGCACTGTGCAACAAAATGAAGGATTGAAGAAGAAAGGGTGTGACAGACCTATCACACAGAAGATCCGGAACACCACAAGTGCACAAAAGAAAGGGGAGGAGCAATAGGACTGAGGACTTGTACCAGTACCAGAGAGAGCATCCTTCAACACAAGCCAGCTACCGGGATGAACATATGTCTCTGGAGACTGCTCTGTGGGTCGACCAAATGTAAGCCGAGGCAGCTCCACGACAGGCACCGGGAAGCATTAAGGTCACAGACGGAGACTGGTCACCCAAAGCCTATTACACAAAGTCCAATGCACCCAAGTCCCGATGGCCAGAGCACACAGACCCTGTGACAACCACCCTTGCAGCTCCAAGCCTGACATGGATGTGGTCCTGTTGGCTGTTCCTCAGTGATGCCTTCACTCAGCCTGCAAGGAAGGCACAGTCAACACGGTCCCGTGGCAGCCCAGCAGAAGGGCCTTGAGGAGACTCCATAGCAATTGAGTCGAGGCACAAGAAGGAAGCCTGAAGCTGTTCTACTGGCGGATGTTGGACAGCACCAAGGTCTTCGAGGAAGACACCCCTTCATCCAGGTCATCCTCGGCCTTAGGACGTTTGCTATCCTTGGAGCCTGACTGCAGTCCAAGAGATCCTTGAAGTGGATTCCCCAAATTTGTAAATGGACTTCACCACTGCTCAGGATGCGATATCCCAGTGGACTTTGTAAATAGACTTTGACACTGTGAGCCCAGGTTGGTCGGGACCCATAGTGCCAGAGTGCATTGTAATTTCATGGATCAGCGACTGATGGGTCTGCACTTCACCAACACTACTTTTCATGCCCAGAGTAGTCTTGTTCAAATATGGAGGCATGCCATGATGCCGAGTGCCCAAGCTTTACCTGTCCATGCAGCATGTCCGGGACACCTCCTGAAGAGACTCATCGGTGTTCATTCTAGTGTTTATGCTTCTCTCTCACAGGTTGGACTTGTTTGTTTCCTTGAAGTAAAGTTTGGGAGGGACTCATTCTAGTGTTTCCACCAGATCACTGAGGGCTGGCTTTCCGCACTCACCCCACACCCATCCATCACAGGCATCATCAGTCAGATGACCCTGCAAATAAAAGAGGCCGGGCGCACATGTCCTGTGCACGTTCATAGAACCAAAACTATGTGTCTGTGTTATCACTCTAAGTAGCATCTGGGCCCAAGGCCCCTAACACTACAATGACGACATAGTGGTTTGAATTAAAAGCCTAGTGCTTGTCATCTGCTGATGTATATGACCACTTCACTGTGAGGAATCACATTCCTTTTTAATTGACTAAATAAATATATTGGTCTAAATGTGCTTTACTCATCGACTTTCCTTCCTGCAGCTCTTCCTATTCAGTCTCCTAAATGCTCACTGGTACAACTATTAGTTGTTTGGTCATTCCACTCCATTTTAGGTAAGGGACCTGGCCTGAAACACTTCAATAGCGTTGCAACTATCGTATAGGATGACAATATACAAAATGAGGTCGTTTTGGAAGTATGAGCATGACATGGACATGGCTGATTTACGTATATGCGAAAAAGAGTCACTGAAAATGTCTCACAAAATCATTGAAACGTCGCACATGAGAGCACCGAAGAAGTAGAAAGCAAACTGAAACTTGGCAGTTATGACTAGGTCCGCGGTATCGAGCTCAACCAAGTGATGCCCATACGTTCTAATATATAGCTATCAATCAGTGCCAAGACCTTGTGTTCCTTCATGTATGATCCTTCAATTAATGTGCTAATCCACACCTTCGAAGTAAGTATGGCCCTAGCATTGTGCAAAATGTATCATGTTATGTGTTGTTTTTCACTTGGACTATATGGCAATATGCAGACGTGTGTTTTCGTTAATTTATAAGAGGATGAATGCACAAATTAATCATTTTATGGATGCTGCTTTGCACATTCATGATTACTTATGATGACACTGCTTGCACTATAGTGCCACGGTTTTCTCATATGATTGCAATTTACCGCTTTGATTAATCACAGGTTTTCATAGGGAAAAGCAGGGACAGTCAATAACCACCTGCTCCTGGATATGGGACATGATTGACACTTTAATCAACAACGCCCTTCCTGGATTTCCATTCCAGCCTGTACAAATGTCCTTGCCGTCTTCCTGTCTGTGACTTTTATTAAGTTTTTAAAGAAGTCTTGCGGCCTTTCTGCATTCTGAAATGTCATTTTTGAATTAACAGCTCCCTTCACAATTAATTACTAGTCATCTCCATGGAGATGGAGATTTGCATAGTTGTGATTCTTTACCATAAAAAGGGATTATGTAAAGATGATAAGGCAAACACCATGAAATTAGCATTTACATGGAATTAATAGAATAAATATGGCACAGCTGAGCGTTGCCGGAAGAATAAAGTCTTTAATATGTAGTCTGCTCGCAATCAAAGAACAAACAGTAGCATTGCCGAATATCACAACAGACCTGTTGCTTCAAATTCAAGAAATATATTATAATACATCTCAAAATTAAAGGGAGTTCATTTCATGCATACAGATAAGAATCGCTAAGTGCCAAAGAGAAATGACTGTGATTAAGTCGCGGAACTCCGTTTATATTAAACTATAAAGAACACAGTCAAACTGACCACCACTGTGGTTAGAAATCAACAAAAATAAACAAAAGAGTATTGTGTATAGAATTATATCAACTTCTGATATTATTTAGGGGATATCGTGTAGCCAACTTCAAAAGTGTCTTGCTGATGAGTTATGTTGAATGCAGTGTTTTTATAATAATTTACCTATATTTAGCACTCTTATATTATTCTACGGTTTTCTTGCCCTTACCATTAGTACAATAGGGACCTTCTACTCCTTGATCAAACGGCAACCAGGTTCACTATGATTTTACAAAATTTCAAATGCATAACACTCATGCTGCGTGGTCGGAAGTTTGAAATCAATGTATTTGGGGGTTTAATGTCAAGGCTAGAATAGGCAATCGACGTTTGGAAAAAGGAACACTTTCGGGCTACTAAGATCGAATCATGAACAATGTGTAACTGTGCAAAATTGATTTGAACATATGGAATTGCACAGTTGGTACATCAGTTTGCACAGGTACATGTTCGTGTATGTGGGCTTCACACTTAATCATTAAACATTAGTTTGTGCGTTAATGAATAGCACAAGTGTTCATGTCACAATGTTACAATTTCATCAGTTTGTGCCTATTTTATGAAGTTGCGCCTGAGAATAGAGCAAAAACATGTCTTTTTCTTCTTTAACATACAGATAGTTAGGAATAACTTCATAAATTTACTCTAACTGATGACAATATTTTCTTTGCATCTTCGATAACTACCACGGAGGGTATGCTTGCAAACGGGTGACTTGTTCTATAAATTGCAGTAGTTCGGGTGTGCCTGCGTCAACACAGATGCCCAATACAGATTTGCAGAGGCAGACATTGGCCGTAACAGTAATGTGTTCATTCTCACAGGCCTCACAGGGAATAGCTGTGCACCAGTATTTATGCCACTGCACTTTCTAAAGTGCAGGGCAGAAACAGAAACAAGCATTGGCAATGCTAGCAGATCTCACCTAGGCAATATATTTTGCTTTGTCAATGTTTATAACAGACGGTGGGAGGAGGGTGGTATAGGGAAAACAATACGAGGAGGACGGATGGTGTACTAGATGGGGGCAAAGGGAGTTGGAGGTGCTGAGAAGAAATAGTACCTCTATCACATTGGAAGTAGCGGACAGGCACTGATTACATTGAATTAGTCTGTGCTTGGTCCCTTTTCCATAGGAAGAAATGGAGCTGGTGCGTGGCCTGCAGTGCCAAATTAGAAGGCTGCAAAGAAGTGTGACACAGAAGCTAACAAATGGTAAACAATGGGCAGGCTACAAGCCCTTTAGTGTAAAAAATAGTGTCTCACAAGCGAGAGCGCATTCAGCACATACACTTTGAAATGCTCAATCTAAAAAAACAAACACCACACACTGTTTACATTGAAGAATAGAGACTCTGCAGATTACAGAATGCCATCAACATGTGTCCACAGCTATGCACACGGCTTACCAGAGTTCATTGCTGAGTCTACTTTGAGACACCCTTCCACTGCAATTGACCGTTTTATATGAAATACCAATAATATAGTTGTTACAGATTTTATTGCACAAAGTAAGCTGGGCTACCGAACTGAGTGCAGCTAAGTTGGGGCCTACTGTATACTTCTTTCAGTATGAATTGATTGCCCTGAAGAAGGTCTGTATTGAGTGGGATTAAATGAATGGGCTGAGTATGCATTTGAACAACATTTCAATCAAGAACATCTTTCAGACTGTAAGTAGAAGCTTTCATGCTTAAAGTGAAGGACTTTAATCCTAAAAAATAAGTTACCTAGTTCTATTGTGGGTTATCTTTTGCTAGCCAATTAGGAGAACCCTTTACAACTGTGTTCTCCAAATGTGGAACGAAGTTGGTGTGGGGATAATATGCCAACTGCTAAAAGTTTTACATGGGGTTATTGTGTTCCTGTTATTAAGACTAGCTTTGTATTTGGATCGTAAAGGATGTTTGAGTTCAAAAGAGCCATTTGATTACTGCAAAAACAACAAATAAATGGGAGAAATGCTTGACAGAATCTCTGGCGATATCTCATGGCCTCATTTCAGATAATTGTTTTTTAATTGTCCATTGTGCCATTCTAGACAGAGACACACTTTATGCAAATCTATCTTCGTCCACTTCATAAGCATAATGGAGTCCAAACTGCCAGTCTAGGTCATCTCTGGATGGGACCACATGGGATCACAAGCAATCCCGGATGGGTTTCGACCTACGTAGGGCTCGTCATTGCAGTATTGATTAGGTTCTATGGCACAGTGATCACAGACTCCATGTCTGGGCATACCAGTTGTACCTAGGGTGTCTACTGCACAAACAACAATGTGATAGAGGAAATACTTGAATTAATCTCAGCCACTAGCAATCTCCCTAGCAACAATCTAGGTCATTGTTTTTATCTACTTGGCCATTCTGGACAGACCCATTTTATGCCAAATAGGCTTGGGTCTCCTCCAATAGGAACAGCCCAGCATGAATCCGAAGTGACATGGGTAGCAAAAATCATGGATTTGCATGTGGCCCTGAGTAAATACCAGTTACTGAAATTAATTAATTCATTCAATCGATCACATGTTTGTATTCTTATTTGTGACAACCTAACTGTAATGGGTATGCCAAGATGTGAGTTCCATGCTCACTGTGCCACTGGAACCATGCTGCACACAACTGAAGAGGCCCAACTAGACCAAAACTGGTCTTGGGTTGTGTTTTGGTTAAGAAAGGACTTGGCTTGGCAGTTTATGTGGGACTGTTCTCACTGGAACTGGGATAGGCCTGATTTAAATATGGCTGGGTCTAATCTGAGTTAGCATGTTGAGAAAAAATGGACAGAGATGTGGCTCTAGTAACTACTAGTGCATGAGAAAATTCAAGCATTCCACCCATCACATTTTACTTTTATCCTTTTGAATATATCACTGACTTTGTCTTCTTTCATAAAAATACAGAACTATTATCTTGATTAACTTTGTAGAAAGGAACCTCTTTCAAAATGCAACTTTGAAAAATTAACATTTTATTAACAAGGCTACTGAACACATCCCTTTCCTTATTTAAAATGGTGATGAACTGAATATACCTGCTTAAAAGGGTATTTTGCATTGGTGTAGCCTTGTTACTGTGGACTGGCCTTAAGCCATCTTCCTGCCCACATCATGAATTCAGCAACTTGGCATCTTGTCTAAAGGTAATTAGTGGGGACTTAAAAGGGAAAATGAATTACAAAAAGGACAACCCTACTATGGATGGTGGCATCACAACTACTGTTGGAGTGTGTCTTTTAAAGGCAATATTAATACGAAAATTTGCAATATATTGTGTGATGAAGCCGCATAGAAAATGTGTTAACATAGAAAATAATGCACGCATTTGAAATGTGCCCTCGGGGAGTGGCTACCAATGTATACGAATACTGATGAAAAGGCTTATTAATTCTGAATTAATTATGCAATAATGTTTTGAATTTGTATTAGTATATCATAATTAGAGTTATGTGTTAAGAGTTTGCTTCATTAAACAAAATGACTTTAACTTAGCTAGGGCTTGGGCCTAGCTGCCTGGCCTCATATTAAATTGTATTTTCTAACGTGTAGTGGGCTGTTTTACCTGAAGGACACAAAGTTGTACTTTTCCAGGAGTTATATGTGTGTAGCCGTCGTAAATTCTTTCTCATGAGAACCGGCTTGCTCAAGGCGATGTTCTTGCTAGATGCAACAATGTAATTTGTAACAGGTGCAAGGTTAACCGTACTAGGAGAAAACAAAGAAGACACTGACTGGAGCGCAAAGTGTAAAATTTTCTACCTGACATTCCAACCATTGAAGACGTCAATAACATGGACCAATCCGTGACATGGGAACTGTGAACTGTGGAAAATTCTAGCAAGGTGCTTACCGAATTAATGGACAGAGATTACGTTGCACCAAATATTATCCAATGAGGAATTAGGGGAAAGTTAGACAGTTTTGATTTAACAGCGTGACCCGAGAAGAAAGGGGGACATTTTCCATTTTCCATTTTGCCATCTCCATTTTGCCATTTGCCATTCTTCTGGATACTCCAAAGCCATACTTTAGTCTTTTAGTTGTCCTATCAACCAAACCGTTTTCTGCCCACCTCTTGCTTGAAATGATCTTCTCCTCTATCTGAGGGAAGTAATGTTCCTTAGCTATGCTATTTTGAGACGTTGCCTTGTTCTAACTTTGCTGATGCTGTTGAACTGGTGTCCTGCGGACGAAGACTGATGCTGCTTGCTGATCTGTTGGATTGGTAACTATACGGTGCAAATTGTGATTTTCTGTTTGCCTTTCTTTCTAAGTACCAACTTCTATTTTGATAGAGGCCTTAGTATAGAGGTTTTCTAAATTTGTGTTCACTAAAATGTTTTGCATGAAGCCCAGCATGCTAATGCTAATTTGAGGTTAGTTGAGAGGTTCACAAATACCTTATGCAAATAGACAAATGACTGAGTTCTAGATTTGTTGGTTCATGTACCAATGAGACTGTGCTAAGTTGATTCATATTAATGATGGGCCTAAATATTGAATGAATATAGTGTATGCTTTGATTAGGTTGTGCTCTGATTGCTAATTAGCAGTGCTTTTGATGTGGTTTCTTGACATTGAGATTAACAGCCATGATATTAGATTGTTACTCATAGAGAAATAAATATCCTAACACCTAACTAAACTGGTGTGGTTATTCATGACTGAAGGGTCATGGTGTGTTCAATTATTGACTCTTATTGATTGTTTATTGATTAGTGATTGTCATTATTGATTGGATATTGATTTGTTGATTGATGATGCCAAGAAAATATTTCGTACTGGGAAGTCCCCAAACGCGGTCCAAAGGATTGTCGACCTAAATGCGTCTCCTTGTAAGTTTACTTATTAAGGCTCTGATGCGCTAACACTACTGAGCAGGTTTTGGGGGGAATAAGGTGTCTGAGCTCATGACAGGGAAAGGTTGGATATGGCATCACATATTGGCTGTACAGAGGCTCTCATTGGTGCAGCCTGGGGTTAGTGCACATGGACAGTTTTGGATAGGGTGGTGGAACTTTTTTTAGTGATGCAATCTGAACCTTCTAAGTAAATCCTTGATGCTTAACAGTACCTTTGAGTGAAGCAGTAACACACTGCAAAACATGAAATATGAGAAAATGTGTGTCTCGTAAAATAAATATACTTATAACATTTCCTGCAGCAAGAAAACTAAACACAAATGCCACCCACAGCAGCTACAGTACTAACACTCTTCCCTCAGTCCAACAATGTTCAATAACACAAATACACACCCATTCCTTAAACCCAACTAATCCTCCCCAAACTACCCAAAACAACCTATTCACCACACCAAACATTCCTTCTTACAGGAACGCCAAAATATAAAAAGTAAACAGATAAGTTAGCCTGCAATTTAAAAACAACATTGTTCAATTTTTCAGGCCTTACTTCAAAGATGGCCAGCCTCACTGCTATCTTCTCCTGCTTTTCAGGTTCTTTTGAAGCAACATTATGGCTATAAGGTAATGGGGGCTGCAGCTGTGGCTGCAGCTACATAGTCACTTGCTGACTGGTGGTAAGCGATGCTGGTCTTGCTTTTCCGACCAGCACAAGATTGTCACCATTGCCTCAGTTCTTTTGATCCTCAATCATTCAGCTATCTCCTGTGGGACACACCAATGTCTGCTGCATTGCACACTCAGGCCCATATTTATACTTTTTTAGCGCTGCATTTGTGTCACTTTTTGATGCAAAAGTGGGGCAAACTTACAAAATACAATTGTATTTTGCAAGTTTGCACTGCTTTTGCATCAAAAACTGATGCAAATGAAACGCTAAAAAGTATAAATTAGGCCCTCAGTCCCCAAGGGCAGAGACACCAGTTAGTATTGCCCAGCACTGTAATTACTTAGGCTGGTAAAGTCAAACAACAGTACTGGTTCAGTAACCTAACCATACTCCATTTTGCTAGTTTGTCCCAAAGCTAGAGTAATCCACAAAGGATGCAAAAATGGGCAGTGGGGTAATCACACATAGAGGAGCGGTGTTTCATGCATGACAGAGTAACTATGTTGTCTACAGCAGAAGATTTGTGCCTGAATCCTGTTTGCTAGAAAGGAATTGATTTCTCTACAGATAACTAGTGATTCAGTTCAAGCAAATACATTTCTGTCGAGGCCTTTGCCTCAACATCTAATAGAGTAATATAAGTCAACAGTTT
Organism: Pleurodeles waltl; assembly: GCF_031143425.1. Classification (NCBI taxonomy): domain Eukaryota; kingdom Metazoa; phylum Chordata; class Amphibia; order Caudata; family Salamandridae; genus Pleurodeles; species Pleurodeles waltl. The sequence goes on along the minus strand of NC_090438.1, from coordinate 416,153,048 downwards.
ACCGGATCTGTGTTAGCATGCTTATCATGTATTTGGTGTGGAATGGAGCCTTTGTAGGATTGCAGCACTTGGCAGGTTGTATGCATTGCTGGAAGAGGGGTGTTAAATAGTTTACCCAGAACTCCTTGTCCAATATAAAAAGAGAGCACAGCAAACCATTGGGACCACAGGCCAAATTTTCTCTGATGGACTCAAAAACTTTCTAGAGATCAGCTTTAGTAATTGAGTTGATCTCATGCTTTTTGCTCTGCTGGGCTGTACTTTCTTGTATGCGGGTGCCCTCTGCATATCTAAGTAGAGTCTGTGAATGTGTGTGATCAATTTTACTGTAGGGGATACCGTTCCCTCTGGAACACGTTTTATTATTTAATGAATTAACGTTTTGCCTGAAGTTTGCATGATTATTGTGGCCTACCAGGGATTATACGTGTTGCCATTCAAACTCCAGGTTTTTTGCCTTTGCCGGCAAAAGTAGAGTGCAATGGGCTTTTTTGAACATTTTTAAATGTTGTTCAGATGCATATTCTTTTTATCCTTGTTTTAAATTCCTACATTGGTCCTAAAGACTGTCTTGCTTTTTCACCTTCAAGGTATATCATAGGTTTTTTAACAGCCCTGGCTTTCTCTTTACTGCTAGATTACAGTTCTATTTCCCTCTTAAGTCATTGTACGGGAAGTCTGTTTTTAAGACCCAGTTTGATTGACGGTACTTGCCTTTCAGATGCTTGCTGGGGACATTTTTGGAAAAATGTTTTTTTCTACATGTTAAAGTGGGTTAAACAAAACTTAACCCACTTTAGCCTCCTTATAAAAGAGTAGTTTTCTACTTGCTTCATGGCACCCAATGCCCGTAACTGCTCAGCCATCCAGTGCTGAAACCAAAATGGTATTCTTGATGGAAGATGGTTACTTTTAAGGGTTCTTTATTATAGTTATGGGCTTGAGTGTCTTTAGAAAGATATTACTCAAGAAGGTATAATCCAATGTTGATATGCCATTGTGAGAAACTGGGTTGTTGGTTGACTGGGATGTTAGACCTGGTCAAGCAATAGCCACAATCCCTTGCAGGATGAAGCACAAAAAGTCACCAAATGAACCAGTGCTTAACCCTGAGTAGTTAGGCAACAATAAGCAGTCAGGATTATTTTTGAGGCAATGTGTAAAGTATTAATGCAGCACTCAAACAGTTATAAAGTGAAAACACAACACAAGAAAAATACCACTCCAATTTTGAAAAATAGAGTAAATTGTAATAAAAAATGTAACACTGAAATAACAAAAATCCAACTAGCACAACTGGAGTTATGTACTTTAAAATATTTAGTAAGTACTAGCACCTAAAGATCAAAGCGCCAACCACATACATCTAGTTGCACGAGACCAGGTCAAAGTCGAAAAATATGGCTGACCGTGATAGAACGCAGTTCAGATGCAAGAAGTTGATTGGGCCTGGTCAACACTTACTTTTGGACTTAGAAGTATATTCAACAAAAATAATTTGAAAAGGTAAAGTTCAATGAGGCAAGGCTGCAGGCAGTGTCTGAGGAGGGAGCCTTGCTGTTGGGGATGCTCTGGAGGAAGTTGTGAGGAAGATTTCTATATTTGGTCATTTTTTTGGGAGTTGAAAGTCTCCAGGGGCTGAGGCTGGAGGATGTAGCAGAAGACAGTTCCAGTAGGTCAGATTCCCATTTGGCGAAAGACCGATGAACAGGTTTTGCTGCTGTGGAGAAGAACATAGTGGGAATAGCAGGGAAGTCCCACCATTTGGCAATGCAACTTGGGTGGAATGACAAGGTTGGCCCCAGTCTTCAGATCGTTCTCAGAGCAGGTTTTTGCCAAATAAAAATGTCCAAGTCCCATGTTTTGGATTTTGGCTATCTGGGTATGTACAGAACCATAATCAATAGTCCAGGGCTGATGGGACCTCACTAGGGGGTTCAGGACTCACTCAGGCTGGGTCCAGGTGCAGTTTAAGATAGTGGGAGCCTTTTGTATACCTGTGGCTCTAATCAGGAGGCCCGCAAACTAGCCTCTGGGGTCACTCTAGTAGCACTGGCTTTAGATGAAGATGCAGGGCTTAAAGAGCAGGGATCACCTCTGAGGGTTCAAGGCAAAGCTGTTCTTAATCAAAAGTGAGAACGTATTACATGTAATAAGGCATCCAAATGTTATCCAATGGGACAAGTAGTCCACACAGAAGACAAAAACAAATTTAGCAATTTTTCACTACCAGTGTCAAGTAGGCTCTCATTATTCTAATGAGACTACTGGATTTGAGCGGCAGAATTGCCTGCGGTATGGGGGACTGAGTCTAGACCCACTACAGGTGACACCTGTTGGCCTAATCTGGGTTTTGCTCTGGCTAACTAGCAGTGCCTCATCTCCACCGAAGAGCAGGGATGATTGGGCAGCTGAGCGCATGATACAATTGACTCCTCAGGGAAATCGTGGTCACTCAGGTCACAACTGTTTCTCTCATTTACATTAGTCTCACATATACAAGGACAAGCAGAGGCAGTATATGTTTCAATAAGGTTTTAATGAAGCAACTGCATCTTGGATAATAAAGCATGTACCGCAATAACAAGGACAATGAAGCATGACATGATTAAAATTGTGACAACGAGAGTGAAGCATAAAAATAAAGCTACCACATTATCACTAAAATCAGTAGAGTAATTCCTACCTAGGCTATGTTAGAGCACAGCATGTTGAGCTCTAGTTCGGCACTTCAGGTTCCCCTCGGAAGCCATCATCCCTCATATCTGAGCAAAAGGCCTGAATTCTACATGGAGAGAAATAAAACAAGACCGAAAATGTAGCTATTGTTAAAATAATGAACAAAGCTGAATAAAATATATCTAGGTTGAAGTGCACAGCAGCAGGCCTAGTGTGCTAAAATAACGTGCATGGAGCTATAACTAAAATGGCTACACAACACCCTCCCCTTCAAAGAAGGTTCAAATCCCAATTATATATAAAAGCTACTAAAATGTGATCTAAGGCATTAGTATTAAAATGTCAAAAATGACAAGTTAAAAAGATACTTGAGCATATATAAAGGAAAATTTAAACATGTCAACTGTGGTGTAAAAAAGGCTGAATTTCAAGAGTCAGAGTCATTTTGAAAGTTGCCAAACAAATCTGGGATAATTGAAGACAGGAAATCTCCACTTCGGCAGTGGTAAAGTAGGAAACTCATCACCAAGAAGAACCAAGGAGCTTTTGTGTTCCAAAGCCTGAGCTCCAGCCAAGGCAGCAGCATTCCGTGATGTGCCCAACAATGAGTTTAGAAGTGTATCCTCCATGAAGGGCTACTCATAAGCAGCTTCCTGTAGCAAACGTACCCTCAATGCGCATGTCAGATAATGAGCCCTCAGCGAGAACATCAACAGATCAGCGTCCAATGAAAGCAAGCACTGCTTAGAAAGACAAACTTTCAGTACATTTTCGAACGAGCACCAGAGGCACTGAAAAATAGGCTGCACACAATGCAGTCCCACTCCAATTGCTCCAGGAGTGTTGCTCCAAAGTACTGCATCATAGGTTCATGAGACAGCTGGGCTGGGGGTTGCGGCGGGACAGCCATTGCGTAGAAAAAGTAGCAATAGCAAGATGCCACGTATTATAGCCAAAGTTATCAGAAATCCCCTGCAAAAACTGGAGAATACTGAGTGGATGGCTGATCGTATTAAACTGAATATAGTAGAGAAGGTGTGAATGAAACCAGAACCAACAGCCTTAAATAAATTTGCAATTCCAGTAGTACTGGACGCATTAAATATTGATCCCACGAGTTCACCAAAGTATCTCAGACATTTGGGCCCTCATTACAACGCTGGCAGTAAATGCCGCTTACCGCAGTGCAGAAGACCGCCACCATACCGCTGCGGCCGCGGAATTCTGCTACAGCTATTACGACCCACAGCTCGGAATCCGCCATAATACAGACACCCACACAAGTCCGCCACACCAAAGGTCAGTGATAAACTGCCGATAACAAAGCCGACACTGTCACACCAACAAGAATACGCTAACACTATCACGACCCACGAATGAACGTGGCAGTCTTTCAACCGCGGTAATCCATTGGCGGTACACACCGCTGCGCTCAAAATACACACACATATACAAAACACAACCACATTGGACAATTCGAAATACACACACCTGATACACATACATACACCACACCTACACACTCACAACACTGTAAAACACCCACCCACATTACCCACAAACCCTTACTACCAGAAATTTGAAAGCAGGCCAGAGAGAGACACTACCTAAAACAATACCAGCATCCACAGACACACAACACCATCACTTACACAACATCCACGCACCTCAAACAACACACACCAACACATCCCATCACACATCACAACACACACCACCTCACACATCACCCACACCACATCATGGCACCTCAACGACACCCCAGGTTCTCTGAGGAGGAGCTCAGGGTCATGGTGGAGGAAATCATCCGGGTAGAGCCACAGCTATTCGGATCACAGGTGCAGCACACCTCCGTTGCAAGGAAGATGGAGCTATGGTGCAGAATTGTCGACAGGGTCAACGCAGTGGGACAGCATCCAAGAACTAGGGATGACATCAGGAAGAGGTGGAACGACCTACAGGGGAAGGTGCGTTCCGTGGTCGCCAGACACCAGATTGCTGTACAGAGGACTGGCGGTGGACCCCCACAACTAACAACATGGGAGGAGCAAGTCTTAGCAATACTGCACCCTGAGGGCTTCGCAGGAGTAGCAGGAGGACTGGACTCTGGTAAGACATATCTTTATTACCATATCCCCCACCCCACCTGCATGCCATCACATACCCTCACATACCCTCACCCTCACTCCATCACTCTGACACCTCACATATGCTCAACGATCACATCCCAGCCATCCCAATACCAAGCCCTGCATGCAACACCAAAGCATGGACACCTATTGCCAAAGCATGTCCACTACAGATACCCACACAGACCCCAAACCAACTATCACACAAGGACCAAGCCAAGAATGCAAGCACTGGAGTACAGGGTCACTCACCCATTGCACACGATGGCACACACAGATGCAATAACCATGCCTTTACACCCATACAGGACCCCTATCCAACGTCACTGGACAGGAGGTGCCAGACATAGCCAGTCCCCCCACAGAAGAGTCCCACAGTGATGACACCAGCTCTGCACAACTGGATCAAGATGATCAGCCCGGCCCATCAGGGACCTCGGGACAGTCGGTTCCCCTGACACAGTCCCCACTGAACCTCCCCCTGCAGGAAACACCAGCACAGCACCCACCCAGCGGGCCCATCCCTCTGTCCCCAGGACACGTCAATCAGCAGTGTGTCCACCACTACAGGGAACCCAGGCAACCCCACTAACACAGGATGATCAGGGACCTGGGGGCAGTGGCAGTGGGCACACAGTTCAGGGGACAGAGGCACAGGAAAAGAGAGAAGCTGGGAGGACTGCTGTGCGGCAGGGGGAGGACAGGCCTAGGGAACCCACTCTCCACGAGGCACTCTCCAACATCATGGGAGCTTACCATCATTCCCAGGAGACGATGACAACGGTACTGGCCAAGTTTCAGGAGACCCAGTGGCTGCAGGAGGAACACTACCTTGGGATCAGGGAGGACTTGAAGTCCATTAACAACACCCTGGTCACCATTGTAGGGGTGCTGCAAGAACTTGTCAACACCAGGAGGGATACAGTGGAACAACAAGGGGCCTCTGACACTAGCCTGGACGATGAACAGCCCTCCACCGTCGCCGGCGCTAGTGGAAAGGAGGCACCGCCACAGGAACACGACACCAACACCCCACCCCATGCAGATGGAGAACCACCACGCAAACGGTCCCTGAGATCCAGGAACAAGACAGAGAACATTGCCAAGACCCCCGCCAGGAATGGAGACCCCCCTGAATGTCACCCTTCTGTCCCACTTTGTCACCCTGTCCATCCTTCAACTGCCATTGCTCCACTTCCTATGCCCCTTTGGACAATGCACCTGTGAAACAAATAGACTGGACTCTGCCATGGACATTCCTCCACCATCCCCCCTGCCCATTTTACAACCCCCTCCACTTATTTGCACAGAAATAAACACACTTTAATCACAAAACAATCTGGAGTCAGTCTGTGCTTTCACAAACGTGTAATTGCAATTACCATGGAATATAGCAATGTCAATTTACTTGTGCACATACTGATATAACACAGCTGTAGGCCTGGAGGAAATATAGCAGAGGGCACAAAGTGGGACCCACATCTGTGAAATGGAAAGGCAATGTCAGGGTCCGTACACTGAGTGAAAATGACAGACTTATGCTAGCTCCAGAAATTGTATGAGATGTGGGAGGCAGTGACATGTTCTTACCTGTGTCTCACTGTAAGTATTGCATGATTATGTTGTTGTGGTTTTTGATATTCTCTTCTTCTGCCTCCTCTTCTTCACTGTCCACAGGCTCCACAGCTGCCACAAGACCACCAGCTGGCCCATCCTCCTGCAGAAAAGGCACCTGCCGTCACAAAGCCAGGTTGTGCAGCATACAGCAGGCCACGATGATCTGGCACACCTTCTTTGGTGAGTAGTAGAGGGAACCACCTGTCATATGGAGGCACTGGGATCTGGGCTTCAGGAGGCTGAAGGTTTGTTCGATCACCCTCCTAGTTTGCCCATGTGCCTCATTGTAGAGTTCCTATGCCCTTGTCCTGGGATTCCTCACTGGGGTCAGTAGCCATGACAGGTTGGGGTAACCAGAGTCACCTGCAAATATCGAAGGACAAATGTTAGAAACACACTAACCCTTAGGGACAACCCCATACCCAGACACCTATTCACACTGTATTGGGTCCTTGGCCTCAATTATTAGCCACACCCTGTGCCTCTGGAGTTGCCCCATCACATAAGGGATGCTGCTATTCCTCAAAATGTAGGCGTCATGCACTGAGCCAGGAAACTTGGCATTCACATGGGAGATGTACTGGTCTGCCAAACACACCATCTGCACATTCATAGAATGGTAGCTCTTCCGGTTTCTGTACACCTGTTCACTCCTACGGGGGTACCAAGGCCACATGTGTCCCATCAATGGCACCAATGATGTTGGGGATATGTCCCAGGGCATAGAAGTCACCTTTCACTGTAGGCAAATCCTCCACCTGAGGGAACACGATGTAGCTTCGCATGTGTTTCAGCAGGGCAGACAACACTCTGGACAACACGTTAGAGAACATTGGCTGGGACATCCCTAATGCAATGGCCACTGTTGTTTGAAAGCACCACTTGCCAGGAAATGGAGTACTGACAGGACCTGCACTAGAGGGGGTATCCGTGTGGGATGGCGGATAGCTGACATCAGGTCTGGCTCCAACTGGGCACACAGTTCCTGGATTGTTGCACGATCAAGTCTGTATGTGACTATTATGTGTCTCTCTTCCATTGTTGACAGGTCCACCAGGGGTCTGTACACCTGAGGATGCCACCATCTCATCACCTGCCCCAGCAGACGTGCCCTATGGAGGAGAACAGCGAGCAGAGAGTCAGCAAACACTGAGGTATCCCAAAATGTCATTTGTACAAATTCATGAATCCGCAATGTGCCTGTAACTGTGAGTATTCCAGGCCTACATAGGTGTGATGCAGTTGATATTAATGCCATGTGGCCCCCCTAAATGGTGGCTGCCTGACCTGTAAGGTGGGACAAGGGGATATGAGGTAACTGTGCTGCGTTCTACAACGTTGCGGTGGGCGGTCGAAGACCGCTGCGCAATTCTGCATTGGTTAACATTGGGCCCTATGGGTCCGAGGAGCCAATGGCGATGCACGCCGGCGGTGACGGTACGCACCGCTGCGGACGTGACCAGCATTTTCTGTCTGTTCACTCACTTGATACCTGACCTTCAACAGGAGAGGACCTACACTGCAAGTGCTGCTGTGACCTCAGTCTGGAAACGACAATGGCTCATGTGTCTGGCGAAAGGGCCCCTTCCTTTACTTTGGAGGAGTTGGAGAAGCTAGTGGATGGGGTTCTCCCCCAGTACACGCAACTTTACGGTCCTCCAGACAAACAGGTGAGTACACTGTGAGCATGCTGCATGGGCAATGCCTGTTTTGAGTGGTGTGGATGGAAGATACATGGGGGGTCTGAGGCCTGCATGTGCCGATGGGGAGTGTATGTGCGTTAGGGCAAGGGTGGGAACGGGGGGCAATTCGTATGGCGGTCCTGACGGGTAAGCAATGTCCTTTCCCCTTGTACCATACTTCTAGGTCAGCACCCACCAGAAGAAGGGTATTTGGCGTGCCATCGCCAAGGACGTCCGGACCCTGGGGGTCCACCACAGATGGAGCACCCACTGCCGGAAAAGATGGGATGACCTCTGCCGCTGGAGCAAGAAGACGGCAGAGGCCCAGCTGGGGATGGCCTCCCAACGTGGGAGGGGTGCCCGTCGCACCATGACTGCCCTGATGTTCCAGATCCTGGCGGTGGCGTATCCGGAGTTGGATGGGCGCTTGAGGGCATCACAGCAGGCAAAAGGGGGTGAGTACTCTCTCATTCAGCTGACTTTGCCCGCATTACGGGGTGTCTGGGCGGGGGAGGTGGACAGTGAGTTCCCCTAGGCCAGGGCGATCTTGGTAGGCAGGATCCCTCGTGAGGCAGGCTATGTGGCACCCCAACCCCACTAGTGGTTAGAGCAATCTACACCTAGTCAGGCTCCTGTGACTTCTAGGTGTGCACCAATTGGGCTTAGGCCTTGTACCCCATGGGCGTGTGATTAATCTAGGAACTATAAGTGAATGGCGTAGTGCAGAGGGCTGCTCACTGTCTGTTGTGTCTGCCAACGGTAGTGGTGTTGCATGCACTGAACATGTCTTTCTTCTCACTTCCCCCCCTTTTTGTGGTCTCCCTGTTCTTGTGTGCAATAGCATCATCAGGCGGAGGAACATTGGCACCGCAGCAGGAGGGAGCTGCATCCCACTTGGCCCTGGAGGGTGAAGTAACGGAGTCTGAAGCCAACAGTGGGACGGAGGGCGAGGGGAGCTCCACGGCGGGGACAGGAGCAGAGACCAGCGACAGCGACTCCTCCTCTGATGGGAGCTCCCTCGTGGTGGCGGGCCCCTCTGTGCCCACCGCATTAACAGGTACAGCTTCCACCCCCCTACCAGCGCCGCCCTCCCAGCAGCCCCTCAGCATCTGTCCTGTGCCCGCTCACCCAGGAGGGTGGACATCTCCTTCGCCCCAGGCACCTCAGGCCCTGCCCCAGTAAGCCCTGCTGCCCTCAGTGAGGAGGATATTGACCTCCTGAGATCCCTCACTGTTGGGCAGTCTACCATTTTGAATGCCATCCAGGGTGTTGAGAGGCATTTGCAACAAACAAATGCATACCTGGAGGGCATTCATTCTGGCCAGGCAGCCCAACAGAGAGCATTTCAGGCTCTGGCCTCAGCACTGATGGCAGCCATTGTCCCTGTGTCCATCCTCCCCCCTCCAACCTCCTCCACCCAGACCCAATCCCCTGTACCTCAGCCTATCCCAAGCACACCATCAGACCAACATGCACACACATCAACATACAAGAGTGGCTCAGGCAAACATAAGCACCACACAACCCACAGGTACTCATACAAGCATCATACCCATGCACACATACCAACATCCACTTCCTCCACTGTGTCCCCATCCTCCCTCCCAGTCTCATCTCCACTCACACCGCATGCACTACATCCTCAGCCACTACCTCTATCACCAGCACGCCCATCACCACACACCGCTCATATGCACTCACCACTGCCATTCACACATCCCCAGTGTCCTCTCGCAGTGTGTCAGTGAGCCCTCCTCCCAAAGTACACAAACGCAGGCACACACCCACCAACCAGCCATCCACCTCACAACACCCAAATTCAGCAGACGTGCACCTCCTACAACCACTACCTCTTCCTCCATTCCCAAACCCCCTCCATCTACCCGTCCCAGTGTGTCTAAAAAGCTTTTCCTGGCTAACATTGGCCTCTTCCCTACACCTCCCCCCGTCCTTCCTCTAGGGCCAGGTTTTCCAGGTCCCAGCCCAGCACCTCAGCTACCACATCCCCAGGCACAGTGGTGCCAGCAACTGCGGGGTCATGGAGTGCACCAACCATCAGGGCTGCCAGTGTGCCACGGAGCGAGGGCACCGACATTCCACCACCTTCCAAGGTTAAAAAGGTGCCCACATCCCGGAGGGAGAAGCCGAAAACACCTGCCACCAAGGGGTCAGCGAAAACTAAAGGAGATAGTGGAAAGACAACTGCGCCACCATCAAAGGTGGGGAATGGCCTTAAACTGAAGGGCAGGTCAGGAGAGGGCAAGGTGGCACTGATTGAGGGACCAGTGTCACACCTTCTGTCCACGTCCACGCCAACCTGTACGGCGGCGAACACCGCCACCTGCACCGCCACCTGCACCGCCTCTGGCACGTCTACAGCTGCTGTGACAGTCTCCAGCCTCTTCCCCGGTGGGCAGTCATCCGAGGCTGCTGGAGACATCCAGCTTTCTCCCTCAGCAGGTGCTGACACATGCTGCGCCACCACAGACACCGCAGCCAGCACCACCGCCACAGACCCCGCAGCCAGCACCGCCGCCACAGACCCCGGCGCCAGCACCACCGCCACAGACCCCGCCGCCAGCAATGCCGCCATAGACCCCGCAGCCAGCACCGCCACGACTAACACCGCTGCATGCCCCGCCACGACTGACACCGCCGCAAGCACCGCCAGCGGCCCCGCGACATCCTCGGACAGTGGCACCACTGCAGACATGCCTACCATCCCCAGTAGTCAGTCGTCCGATGCTGGTGGTGAGTTCCAGGACCCTGGGCAGCTCCCATGAAGCATTACTGTCATCACAGTTGTAGGTGGAATGCGAAGCCGCAGCAGGGTGGGGTATGTCTCAGCCTCCATGGCGTATCAGGCTACCTGTACCTCGGCAATCTCTTTTCACACACACCCAGGTGAGGGAATTGTACCGGCCACACTGCACCTGGAGAACTCCGGGCACCAAGCCCCCACCAGAACCAGTGGAGTATCACATCCACTACCTCAGACCTTGGCAGGATGAAGCACTCTGGGCACCAAGCCCCCTCCAGAACCAGTGGAGTATCACATCCACTACCTCAGTCCTTGGCAGGATGAAGCACTCTGGGCACCAAGCCCCCTCCAGAACCAGTGGAAAAAGGCATCCACTTGAGAGACTGTGGCTTTGCACTCCCCAGGATAAAGCAGTGGGCAAACCACCCACTGGAGAGACTTGAGAGACTGTGGCTTTGCACTCCCCAGAATAAAGCAATGGGCAAACCACCCACTTGAGAGACTTGAGAGACTGTGGCTTTGCACTCCCCAGGATGAAGCAATGGGCAAACCACCCACTTGAGAGACTTGAGAGAATGTGGCTTTGCACTCCCCTGGATAAAGCAGTGGGCAAACCACCCACTGGAGAGACTTGGGAGACTGTGGCTTTGCACTCCCCAGGATACATCAGTGGGCATGCAGCCCCCTCGTGCAGCTGTGGCGTCGTGAATTCATATGGTTAAGGTGCCCCCCCTCCCCCTGAGGTGCCTGTTTCATTTCGATCTGTTGCCCCTACAGTGTTCTCTCCGTTTCCAATCAGGTGTCATGTGTGGGCTTCGCCCATGCATTTTGGGCCCAGTGGTCCACAGACAATGATTGGTGCACTATCCAGACTTGTGTAGTTGATGTACATAATTGCGTTTACTGGATTTTGAACTTTGATAATGAGATTTCACATGATTACATCCATTCAAATCAATTCCTTTTGTCCTTGCATTCTTCCAGGGGGTGGGGGGGTGTATGTGTACTTTTGCTGCATGTATTTGTGTGTATGGTGCTGTGGGTGGGGGTGTTGCATGTTGCGTGTGTGTGTGTCACTCTCTTTTCCCTCCCCCCTCTCCTGTGTTGTAGGTGCAGTACTCACCGTGGTCGTCGCCATCGTCGTTGGTGCTCCTGATAGAAGAGAAGGAAGACCATCATCTGCAGTATCTGCAATTCGGGCTCCATGGTGTCCTGGTTCCTTGTGGGGTGTGGAGAGGTGAGTGTTTTCCCTTCTGTGTACTGTTTCCGCTGTGTTTTTGTTCGCGTTGGTTCCGCCCGGAAAAGGTGGTGGATAGGCATCTTGTGATAGGGTGGGTGGTACATTGTCTTCCGCCTGTCTGTTGGCGGTGTCCGCTGCGCTGTTTGTTTGTACCGCCGTGGCAGTCGGAGTGTTAAAGTGGCTATCTATGTTGGCAGTTACTGCCACGGTCATAATCCCATTTTTTTTCTCGCCGGCCTGTTTGAGGTATTACCGCCGCTTCAACACCGACCACCAGGGTTGTAATGAGGGCCTTAGTATTTAAAAGGAACTGTATCTCTGCTGATGACCTTGCCACCTGAATTGCATAGGTCTTGCGTGCAGATGTGAGCGCCACATGTTTTTGGAACAATAAAGCCTTGAGTCTGCACAACTTGTCAAAATTCACATTAGAAGTAGCAACATGGGGCCAAATCTCAGCTACTTCCCTCTGTCTTGTAGGAGGAAAAAGTACGTTGCTGCAGCATGTAACAATTTTAGAAACCGAAACAACGTAAACTATTCCAGCTCTCATCCCACAACAGTTTTCACTATTGAGGAGAACCTAGCTGAAATTTTAAAGTACCTGAAATGCAGGTCTAATCAAGGGGACTGGAACTCCCTTTACATAACAAGCCAAGTTTGCTGCCGAAGCGTTACACCCCCGTGCAAGGACAGGTGTTTACAAATCATTGAATAGCTGACAAAATCTAGCATTTACTACGACTAAGAAAGACCTCTTTCATACCACATTTGTACGAGATGGGCAGCTCCCACACCTCATGGATGTAACTATCTCCCAGCCTTTCATATCTAGCTACTGGAATGTGTTTTAAGCAGGACGTGAATTGAAGTGTTGAAATAGGCAGAATAATGACCGCGTGTATTAACCACTCAGCGGGTGGTATTTCAGCCACAGTAAAAAGCAACATTTCTAACATTTTGATGTTTAATATGACATGTTGCTTCGTTCTTAGCCATTAGTTGTTGATGTCGCGTTAAATAATATTTCCATTGTGCTGACATGTTCTATGGAACGCGACCTGCCTTCGGTGTTTGAAGTTTCCAACCCAACTGCATAATGGACCTCAGTTGACTCTGTCCATGGTGTAAGGAAGACATATCTGTTTGTATGATGTCTATAGCAGAAGAGACAATGTTATTTAAAGTGTATATTCGGTCGGACAGGGTATTAATCCCATTATACAACAGCTAATGCCCTCTGTAGGTTTTCTTGGTCTATTTGACTTAACCCGGCAGCGGTTTCTTGTTAGGAAAGCTTCCAAATTTCATTATATACAGCATATAAGAACCGCTTTCTGCGTTGTTTTCTGGGGCCTAACAGGAAGTCCTGTAAATCAGTGTTATTAGCAAGGAGACTGGGGGCTTCTCTAACAGCATCTTGTGAGGAACTCTTCAACCATTGCTGGCATGGTATCCCTACACTGTATTTTGCTACTATACCTGCATGTTTGGATGACACATAGCGAGGGTCCGGCCTACTTGATCTAAAACCCCCTTGTGGAGTTTTTAAAAAGTTAATGACACCCATTGGTATCTATTGGCCACAATAACCACCCACCGGGACGTGACAGTGAAGCATTAAACGTACCATTCTGGACCCATTCATTGAACTGATCTTCAGTTATATACTTTTGTCATTTGTAAAATTTTGCAGGGGCAGGAATACTGGGTGCATTCAAATTTTTAATCTTTGCTAAGCCTAAACAACTTCTCTGTTGTACAGTTTCATTTAAAAATATCATCTGAACAGGTATCGGCATGCTCTAAATAAAGCTTCCTTCTCCCTTATTTGCCAATATCTTGTTCCCCACATACTTTTTATGTCAATCAACTTCAGCAAATAATCATATCCTTCTATAGCCAGCTGGGAAACAAAGGAATCCAAATAAATGAATTTTGTATCTGTCAATAATATGTGTACATTTTACACTGATGGCAATTTAAAATAATATGACTCAGCATTTTTTAACATTGTGCCCAGAAAGATATGCTAACTTTTCAGAATATGTTTTAGAACTCTCTCGTGGTGGAGTTGGACAATGCTCCTGTTAACGCGTCCCTCTATGATAATTTATTACACATCAGGACCCGTTTTAGGTCAATGAATCTTTTGACCCAGTTGAGAGACACCTTAGGACGAGATAGCTAATCTATATGTCAATCAGTACGTCAATAATGTCATCAATATTTACACAACAATACATTTCAAAGTCATTAATCAATTCAAAACACTACCATGACCTTTCAGTCATGAATAACCACACCAGTTTAGTAGAATTTTATGAAGTTTTATTCCCTATTAATTACAATTCTAAAAGCAGATACGTCAATCTCAAAACCAAGAAACATAATAACATAGTCACGATATGGCAACTTTGGTAAGATTTCATTAAGGCGAGAATTACAAACATCAGAAAATAACACGGCGTAAACATAGATCAATTTAGAAGAGTGTCAATAACGCGTCAGTTCAACAAAGCATAGTTTTGGTTGTTTGTCTATTTGCGTCAATTTAGTGAACACCTGTCCTAACCGCTGATTAGCATTAGCATGTTGGGCTTCATGCAAAACGATTTTGAACACCAATTTGGAAAACATCTAACTATGGTCTCTGTCAAAAGTAAGCAGTTGGTACCTAGAAAGGAAAAGCAAATAGACATATCACAAATGCATTGTCATAATTACCCTCCAAGGTTTAGGTCAGCACACAGGTTCAGTCTTCATCTTCAAGACATCAGTCAAATCGCCATCAGTCAGGACTCAGCTCCGGGGCAAAAAGGGGCACTTCCCTCATAAGGAGGTAAAGTGTAATATGGACAAATCTAAGGGTGAGGATGGTTTTAAGTAAACCAACAAGTCACCAAACAGAGTGACAAAGTTTCTGGATAAAATCAATAGCATTCCCTAACTCACCTAAATGGCTCCCTGTGTCATGGGTTTTTATCCCTTTGTCGTTGTACATTCCCCCAAAATTCTATTGGACATTTGTTATACCCCACTATCTTTAACCTATCAGAAAACACATTAGGTCACCCATCTTTTCACCCCATATTATTTTATAAGTATTTGATTGGTTCTCCTATTCGATGTCTTCAGAGGTGGCACATCCGGTATGATTTCATCTTTCTGTAATTCTTTACACATCTTTTGGTCAGTAGCTCCATTGTCTTCACCAGTTTGAATGACCTTGTACATTACATTAATCTACACTGTTTCATTTTGTTTTAATATCACCCTACAAGCAATGAAAAATTCATGGGAACGTATCTAGCATAGTTACATTAGTCTTCTAGTTTGAAGAAAAATAAAAGGTTGTGTCCTTTTGTGAGTCAGCACTCTGCAAGCTGGGAAAAAAAATACATTTAATATGAGAGCCAAGCAGCTAAGCTTCGGCTCATGCTAACTTAAGGCCTATAAGGATTTCAGCACAAATTCAATTATATAATTATTAATAATTAGTATAAACTTATTCAATATAATACATAAACATTTTAGTCATCATTATTAGTCCACGTATACATTGGCGGCCACTCCCCGTGGTCACATTTCAGGTGCACGTTTAAGCAAAATTACTATTACAGTTTCTATGCGGCATTATCACACATTAATTCATAAACATTTATGTTAATATAGATTATATAAGCTACGCTCTCTAAGTCCCTCCTCTGATGATGTTCGTCATCACACCAACCTTTCCCTTAATGTTTCACCTTGCGCATAATGCGCATTTCAACATCTTGTCCTTTGTGTGAGCTCTCCCAAATTTCATTAAATATTTTCTCCCTTTCACTTTATTCATTCTTCTTATTCCTCTTTGTCCAATTTCTTTTGATTTTGTCATTGATTTTGCATGCTCCCCATAAACCTAATAAACAGGCCAGAACAATTTATAGACCCCCTAGTATTTTTGCGAGTACCCCATTCCAAATATTGGTAAACCAGCTCCCTACTCTGGCAATTCCTTTTCCCACTTTCTCCCACACTCCAGGTTCCTTCAAATCCTTCAAATCTGCACTATCTTTAGTTAGGTTAGTAAGCATACTCATCTTTTTACTATTATCAGGTATATATGAGCAACAATGGCGCTCATTGAGCATCTTGCAGACTCCGCCGCTCTTTGCTAAAAGAATGTCTAAAGCAAGCCGATTTTGAAGAGTCATAGCTCTTTCCGCAGCAAGTTCAGTATCCATCAGGAGTATAGCCCCTGTA
Organism: Pleurodeles waltl; assembly: GCF_031143425.1. Lineage (NCBI taxonomy): Eukaryota > Metazoa > Chordata > Amphibia > Caudata > Salamandridae > Pleurodeles > Pleurodeles waltl. Next base: position 416,136,689 of record NC_090438.1, on the reverse strand, counting down.
AAATTTGTCAACATGTTATCCACAATAGTAGACAACTTTCAAATCTCAATGGAGTTTAAGATAACCCCTACTGAAGGAATTATGGCTCCAAATATGTCACCAAAGACAGCAGCCGCTGTCTCTCGTTTTTGTCTAACATGTTGTAATTCAGACGTTTTAGGTATTTGCTTTAAGTCATCAATCTGGTAAATCTTTGGGAAAACTCTTCCCAAATAACATGTTCCATACCATCCCTTAGGGAGACGGTAATAAGCATTAAGTCCACAGATATAATAGATCCCAGGGATCGCTGGATCCTGTCCATTTAACATGAATGTCCATTTACTCTGAAACAAAAACACATGCCTGCATTCACTCGTTCCCACAAATAAAGTGTCATGTTCAGATTTTGGCCTATATATACAAAGCCTTCCTACATGTAATGCATCTATAGCTAATTTGCCTTTCGTCTTTATTGCAGTGTAAGCATAATCATTTGCATATGTGCGTTTTTCTAACCCCTTTTCTAATCTTTCCTTCACAGCTTTGCGTATATCATCAGTGTGATCTAAGAAGCTTTTCTCTACAGGTGTCAATAAGCAAGTCAGATTATTGCGGTGTGCATAAGCTGTCCCAAATGTAAGTGTTGGTTCAAAGAAACCCCTAACTAATTTTATACTATGCTCCTTAGCTAACTTGTTCAGAAACTCAATCACAGGCACAAAAGAAAACACCACATCCAAATTTGAATAAAAATATTGCACAAGCTCTTGATTATAGAATCTTGTTAGTAGCAAACTACAACGTATCCCATAAGTTAATGGCAGGCTGTGGTAGGTGACCCCTTCTTGCACTGATGACGGAATCTTTGTGCACACATAACAGTTTTTCGCATCCATGGTTTCAACATACTCATTTAGCAGGCGATAGAAGACATTAGTGGAGAGTTCCCCTTTTGAGTTAGTTCCCTCATGCAAGTGTTTTGTATCCTGCTCAAACTTTTCCCATGGTGTTAGTGTTGTAGTCTCAGGTTTTGAAGCATTGTTAGTTGCTTTCTTATCCAACCACAGCATTCCCACAATCACACCTACAATTATTATTGCACAGACAACACCTAATATAAGACTAGACCAACCACACACCTTACCCTTTTTGTTACTACCTCTATTATAAGCCATGTCTATAAAGAATCAGATAGCAGAACAACAATCAACTTGAGGACGATATTAACTCTTTTTTTTTTCTTTTCTTAATGCAAAAGGCTCTTTCTCTCTGCGTGTATTTATAGCGTTCCACTCACTCCAGGACCCTTTTGTCAAATCAGGTTAGCAGCTTGTCATAATCGGGTTTTCAAAGTCAATTCAGGTTATCAGTGTCACATCCGGTAATTTATAAGTTTCTTTCTTAGCTTTTTAGCTTTCTATTTTCCTTTTCAATTTCAGTTTTAACACAGTCTCTTTCTCTGATTGATTTCAGGTACCGTAGTATTGGCCTGGTACAGAATGCTAAGAATTCTTGTTGCCATTCAGATGTCGTTGCATATGCCCATTCAGGACCTGCGTACCTCCTATTTGCAGTTCTTTTTCTTTTCAATCTGCGTTCGCCTTGCATTTCTCCTTCACTTAGATCCTCTATTCAGGATGTATCAGTTTCTTCTGTTATTGTTTCACCTGGTACGACCCTTTCTTTCACAGCCTGTTTCTCTGGCCAGTTATCTCTCTTATGCGTCTTTTTCCTGCTTGTCCTTTCAGGACGCTGAACAGCACCCTCCTCTTGTGCTATGGTGTTTTCTCTTGATGGACCTGCAACTGGCTCAGGGGATGCCGGTGTGCTTTGATCTCTCTCTACTATATCCCCTTCTTCTTCTTCTGGATCTGTAACAGGTTCAAGCTCTAACCCGTATCCGTCTGTTTCAGGGAGAACCTCTCCTTGATTTAGTTCTCCTGCTGCCTCTACTGAGATAGGCGCATTGTCACCTCTCTCGAACTCATTTACTGTTTGAGGGACTAGGCTGTTCGCAGCGGGCTCTTCTACAGTCTCAGTTCCCCCTTGGCTATTTTCAGGCCCTGAGACTTCCTTCTCAGGAACTGCTGAGTCGGAAACTTCAAGTTCCTCATCAGTCGGACACATTACCTTCTTTGTGTGACTGGCATGTATCCAGTTTGGAACACCTGCACATTTCACAGCAGTGGTTGTTGTCAGTATTACTTGATATGGCCCCTTCCAGCGCGGTTCCAAACACGACTTTCTTACATGCTTCTTGACAACCACCCAGTCACTGGCTTGCAGCTTGTGACCTGGATCACTGATCGGTGGCAATGTGTTGGCCTCCAACTGGTGGGAAAACGAGCGAACCACATCAGCCAAACCTTTGCAGTAGTCCAACACCATATCATCCGTGATATTCACAAGAGCATTTGCAGGCACTGCGGGCAGCCTCATAGCTCTACCCATAAGGATATCATGGGGTGATAGTCCTGTCTTCTTATCAGGGGTGTTCCTCATCGACATCAGCACTAAGGGCAATGCATCTGGCCATTTCATATTGGTAGCTGCGCACATTTTTGCCATTCTCGACTTCAGGGTACCATTCATCTGTTCCACTAATCCTGATGCTTCAGGGCGGCAGCTACAATGCAGCTTCTATTCGATGTCTAACGCAGCACACAAGAGCTTCATCACCTAATTGTTGAAGTGTCTGTCCCTATCTGATTCTATAGAGACTGGAAACCCGAACCTGGGTATCAGTTCCCTAAGCAGCAGCTTTGCAACTGTGAGACTGTCATTTCTACGTGTGGGGTAAGCTTCAATCCAGTGGCTGAAAAGACACACAATCACCAACACGTCTTTCAATCCTCCACAAACAGGCATCTCAATGAAATCCATTTGCATCTTGCTAAATGGACCGCCAGCTCTCCCTATGTGGCTCAAAGTTACCACAGTCCCTTTTCCGGCATTCATCTGTTGACAGATGATGCACCTGTGACAAGTAACCTCTGCGGCGTGTCTGAATTTTGGGTTAAACCAGTCAATCTTGAATGACCTGATCATTGCATCCCTCCCAAGATGTGCCTGTCTATGATAAAGGCTTGCAAATTGTGACAGAGGACTATTTGGCAAAACCAGTTTCCCCTCCTCTGAGACCCATAAGTCATCAGCTCTTTGTACACATTGCATTCTCTGCCACAAACGTTTCTCCTCTCTGCTAGCACAACCCTGTAGTGCTTTTAGCTCATCTAGTGTATCAACCACCCTTAATGCAAGGTTCAAAATGTGTCATTTTCAGTTTGCGGTAACAATTCCCACTGATCCTTGAACGATATGCAGTTCAATGCACAAAACCTTGCTACTTGATCTGCATAGCCATTTCCCATGGACACAAAGGGGGTCATTCCTACCCTGGGGACGGAGGAAGCACCGCCAACAGGCTGGCGGTGCTTCTGGGGCTATTCTGACCACGGCGGTAAAGCCGCGGTCAGAAAAGGGAAGCCAGTGGTTTCCAGCCGGCTTCCCACTGCCCCTGTGAATCCTCCACGGCATCGCTGCAAGCAGCGCCGCCATGGGGATTCCGACCCCCTTCCTGCCAGCCTGGTTCTGGCGGTTTTCACCGCCAGAACCTGGCTGGCAGGAACGGGTGTCGTGGGGCCCCTGGGGGCCCTTGCAGTGCCCATGCCACTGGCATGGGCACTGCAAGGGCCCCCTAACAGGGCACCACATTGATTTTCAGTGTCTGCTTGGCAGACACTGACAATTGCGACGGGTGCAACTGCACCCGTCGCACAGCAGCAACTCCGCCGGCTCCATTCGGAGCCGGCTTCCTCGTTGCTGGTGCTTTCCCGTTGGGCGGACGGGCGGCCTTTTGGCGGTCGCCCGCCAGCCCAGCGGGAAAGTCAGAATGACCACCGCAGTCTTTTGACCGCGGTACGGTCTTCTGGCGGTTCCCGCCAGGCGGGCGGCGACCGCCGCCCGCCAAAGTAGGAATGACCGCCAAAGTCTTGTGACTTAACATGAGTATTGCATTTCACCACGGCAATTTCAAGAGGTAACTGAATCGCATGTAACAAATCCTTAATTTGTTCACCATTTTTCACTGGAGAACCAGAAGAGGTCATGAAACCTCTCTGTGACCACAATTGGCCAAAATCATGTACAATTCCAAATCCGTATCTGCTGTCAGTATAGATTGTGACTCTCAGATTTTCAGCTGCGTGGCATGCCTTAGTAAGGTCAATTAGCTCTGCCACTTGTGCGGAATACACTCTCTCGAGCCAGGAAGCTTCAATGATACCAGCTATGGTACACACAGCATAACCAGCTCTCAGCATTCTGACTGAGTCTCTCAAACAGGATCCGTCAACAAACATAATGCAGTCATTTTCCTTTAACTGCGTATCTTGAATGTCAGGTCGGGGCTTGGTACATAGCTCTGTTACTTCAAGACAATCATGCTCCACTTCCTCTTCATGATTAATCTCAGTACTTTCAACAGGGAGTAGAGTTGCCGGGTTTAATACAGTACATCGCTTTAGTGAGACATTAGGCAACCCCAAAATAATTGTCTCATATTGTGTGGGTCGGGCATTTGTCATGTGCTGGGTTTTGGTTCGAGTCAACAGAATTTCAACTGAATGTGGAACCATCATTGTCAAGGGATATCCCATCACTATGCCTTCACACTGCGTGAGGCTTTGACCAACTGCTGCAACTGCGCGCAAACAACCCGGTAAGGCTGCTGCGATGGGGTCCAAGGTAGCTGAAAAATATGCTACAGGGCGGTTTGCACCTCCATGGACCTGTGTCAAGACAGACAAAGAACAAGCATCAAGTTCATGACAAAACAGTAGAAAAGGTTTCGTGTAATCAGGCATGCCCAAAGCTGGTGCCCTGCACATGCACTCTCTCAATTCCATGAATGATTCAAGCTCTTCTTTGGATAGGGTTATGGCATACGGTTCATCCTTAATCTCTTTGCCTGTCAGCTTTATCAATGGTTTAGAGATAATTGAGAAGTTGGGTATCCACTGGCGACAGTAGCCCACCAATCCCCAAAACATCCTGACATCTCTCTTTGTTGTTGGGGGGTTCATGTGTAAAATAGCTGTCACCCTTTCCTTTGATATTCTCCTGGAACCTCTCTCAATCAAGTGTCCTAAGTACTTTACCTCTTTCTGACAGTACTGCAGCTTCTTTGGCGACACTTTATGTCCGTTCTTTCCTAAGTGATTCAGTAAGGCAATTGTGTCATACCTACAGTCATCTTTTGTCCTGGACGCAATCAGCAAGTCGTCAATGTACTGCACTAGAGTCGAACTGAAAGGCAGTACTAAGGATTCTAAGTCCTTTTTCAATATCTGATTGAAGATGGACGGTGACTCAGAAAACCCTTGAGGAATTCTGCACCAACTGTACACCTTGTCCAGAAATTTGAATCTGAATAAAAACTGGCTGTCCTCATGAAGAGGCACCGAAAAGTAAGCTTGTGACAAGTCTACAACGGTGAACCATTCAGCATCACACGGAACCTGAAACATGATCACTGCTGGGTTTGGCACTATGGGGCAACATTTCACCACAATCTCATTTATTTTTCTCAAATCCTGCACAATTCGAACCTTCCCACAAGGCTTTTTCAGACCCATTATCGGTGAATTACATGGGCTGCTCAATACTTCCTTCAGGACTCCTTGTTTTACAAAGTCCGCAATTATTTGCGACACCTGAATAAGGACATCTTGTGCCATGTGGTACTGCGGCACCTGGGGAAACACTGCATTTGGCTTTACTTGTACTTTAACTGGTTCCACTCCTTTTATCAGTCCCACTTCCTTTCCTGTCAAATCCCACACTTTCTCCATCACCGTTCCCTGTAATTCAGCAGGTAAGTCAGTTACTGTAAGCATCGGGAATAAGGTTATCAAAGGGTAATCTTCATTCGCGGTTTCTGTCTCTAATTCTGAGAACTGACCATCATCCATTCATCATCACTGTTTGTCTGCACCTCAATTCCATCATTTGGAACAGGTAATCGAGCATTTTGTCTTGCACAGTAAAGGCCTGATTACAACTTTGGAGGAGGTGTTAATCCGTCCCAAATGTGACGGATATACCACCAGCCGTATTACGAGTTCCATAGGATATAACGGACACGTAATACGGCTGGTGGTATATCCGTCACTTTATCGTCACTTTTGGGACGGATTAACACTTCCTCCAAGGTTGTAATCAGGCCCTAAGTCTCTTCCCAGTAGGGACACAGGACTTGAATCACAGACTAGAAACTTATGCAGTCCCTGGAAGTTGCCAATCTCAACTTGCACTGGATCTGTAATCAAATTTGTCAAGTACTGGTTTGCTACTCCGATCACTCTTATGGTACGCCCTGAAAGTGGTAATTTTGGAACTTCTGCACTTCTGACTGTAGAGCGTGTAGCTCCGGTATCAACCAAGAATGAAACCTTGTGACCCATTACCTTTCCCTCTACATAGGGTCCCCTCTGATCTACTTCTAGGGACGCTGCAACCATGGGAACCTGCTGTTGTACTTGCTGCATTTGCGCTGGTTGAACACGCAGCATTTGCATTTGCTGCATGGGCTGTAGCCCTTGCATCTGAACCATGTTATTTTGGAAGTTCAGATTTTGACTTCTCAGTTTTGGACATCTCACATTTTGTAATGTACCGACATTAGTGCTTTGTTGAACTACACCATCCTGCACCACATTTGGGCATTCCAGCTTCCAATGCCCCACACCCCGCACGTGTGACATGGAGACATATTTTTCATCACTTGCACATCATTTTGAATCACCACAGTATTCAAATCTGGACCCCGATTCACAAAACCTCGACCTCGACCTCTCGGTTGTGCCTGAAACACACCATTCCCTTGCGGTTGCTGCTGTATCATCTCCTGAATTCCATTTCCCTGCATACCTGCCTGTGCTACCCTTATCTGCATCACCATCACTTTCTCCTTCAGTTTTCTCTGCTTTAACTCAATCTCGTCACTACAGTATTTCGCGTACTGCAACACCTCATCAATTGGCTTCGCTTGCCAACAGATCAAATGATTCTTAATCATCTGGCTAACCTCTGGTCTCAGCCCTTCAACAAATCTGAACACGAGATGGTTCATGTCTTTCGGCTCAATAGTTTCAGTACCACCGTAATGTTTGAATGCCTTCAATAACCTCTCATAGTAAGCATGTATTGATTCTTTAACCTCCTGTGAGGTCCGGTCGATTTTCTGCCAATAAGTCACTTTTGGTGACACTTCCTGCTTCAAAAACTCAATCAATTTGTGATAATACTTCATTACCTCCTCAGAGGGTGCTCCGGTCGCCTTATCCCTTGCCGGCTCCTGTGTCGGCCAGTCTACCCCTCTCTTGCACTCAAGCCATAAGGCGGGCGGAACAATGATCTCGAACAAAGTGTTCAAATCTTCCCAGAGACACTTCGCAAGCTTCACAAACCTATCTGTTTGCTGATACCACTCTATCGGCTTCTCCCTCAACCTGCGATAATCATTTGTGAAAGATAGGATGTCTCCCCTGTACATGGATTAGAACCCCACCAGCTGTTTCTCTCATGGGTAACATCTTTACTGATTCCGTATCTGGTGAAGCTTTAGCTTTACTTGACCCCGGACTGTCACTTTTCTCCTTGTCTCTTTTCTTTGCCCATCTGCCTTCCCACTTTTCTAAAGCTCCCCAGATTTGCACACTTTGCAGTATTTCCTTTAAATGCGCTTTCATTCCGGCAGACCTCATATGTTCGAAGTCTTTTGAATCAAAGTCTACCCTGTAGCTTCTTTTAAAGTGTTTAGTATTCTCAATATCAATATTGTATTTGTCTGCCAGGTTCGCTAATTTCTGATGTACCTTACCTACTTCTTTAGTGATTTTAGGGCACAGATATCTCAATTCTACTTCTGTGTATGACTCTAATCTATTTACCCCCATTGTTCCTTCCACTAATTCAGCGGCTTCCACACCCAGCCTCACAAAGTTCAGGTACTCATCTCTCCCCCAACCTTTCCGGTTCCACTGCAGTTACTGTAGTCTTTTGTGAAGCATAGGTCTTCTCTAACCACTCATTTCACTGTTGTACCATAAAACCTTGCAGTGAAATGTTCCCTGCGTGCATCATTGGTGACTGTGAAGCATTCGTACTTATATTCTGTGGGGTTAGCACTCCTAGCCCTGCCTGTCTCATTGCCTCCAACGGTGCTTCAGCCGGGTTAAGGTCTAACAAAGACCTCGGTTTTTCGAACGATTGCTCTCCTGGAGCCATTAACTGGGGAGTTCCTATGGACCCACCTCTTATTATCTCTTGTGTCATTACCCCCTGATCACATATACCAGGCTTACCTTGTGCATACAATGGTACCGGTGGACCAACAGTAATTGGCAATTATATGGCAGCTGGTGTCTGACCTGGTCCCAAACCCCGTGGAGCAGCAACTCCAAAGGTCTGATTCTCTGAAGCCGGGGCAGGTATTAATTTAGGTCCTACTGCTGGATTATACCCCGGTATCAGTTGTGACTGCGGCTGGGGCAGCAATTGTGGAGTTGGCTCAATCTGCACTAACCTCAATTTTGTATATATCGGGTCTGGTGGCACTATCAGATTTGTAGTAGTCTCTAGTACTGGGACGTCTGGATAGATTTTCTGTATCTGCGGTGGAGGTTGCAACTGTATCTGCCTGTCTGGTGCAGTGGGTACACTGACACCATTCTGTATCGAACCCGTATCACTAGTCTGTGCTGTATCAGTGACTCCCTTCTTCTGCGTCTGGTTCCCAGGACCCGCACTAGTGCTCGGGACATTGTCGCTTACCGCATAAGGTGGCGGGCGATCATGCAATAACTGATTTAGGAACTCTTCCTCGTCTGAATCATCTTTGTCTATCCAGGACCTCTTGGTCTCTTTAGGCTTATTAGAGTCCTTGTCTGTCTTACAGGTGGCTTTCTTCCCCTGCGTCTCGTCTCCCTGTGCTATTGCTGGAAACAATTTGAGTCCGTCAACTATTCCCCGTCTCCAAATTTTGCTCTCATTATCCCATCTAGCTTCCGCTAAAGTCTTTTCTGCCCTTTTTATTCTCCTTTGGAATTTTTCTTGTCTCTGTTTAATAGCCATTAAATCCCAAATTGCTAAAGCCTCGTACTGAGCTGGCCTCGGAGGTGGCTTCTGTACACTTAACATCCACCTTAAATTCTCTAGAACTTTCATATTGAACGTCCCGTGTTCCGGAAACGCCAAACATCCCTCTTTTTCCATTAATTTGTGCCACTGTTTCATCCATAAACAAGGCGCTACACCTTTTTCTTCCATGACTATATAAGCTGGAGTACCCTCAGGCGGTGTAGGCTCCCCTTCACTCGCCATAATGTATGCGTCTCCTTTCAGAGCGCTCTTAAAAGCTTTGATAAAGTTCATCTTTGCGTCTTTTCTTTTATTTGTATTTAATCAAGAAGTGACTTTAATTCCCAGGACACTCTTCACCCACCTTTCTCATCCTATTGCCTCTCACGGACGGCAGCCAATCCGTGCGCGAACCCTCTCGACAACTGACCTACCTCAGCGCGGCAACACTGACGTCACACTCACACACTGCAGCTGACAAAGTCTTGTGGCTCGTCCGCCCCTCACTGGATTCACACCAAACTAATGCAAAAATTACTGCAAGCACCTTAACAACAACAACAACACAAATTTGCCGGTTTACTACAGGAAGGGTAACACATTCGCTTCAGAACTTTACAGAGATTTCACTTGAAGCCTCGGCCGCTACTCTCTCCTTCTCGGTTCACGTACCCGCAAGCAGAATTCGACCCGCAAATCCTACTCTCGACTTGTCAATGGTTTGCTCTAGTGCACTTTAGAACTTGCCAAATCTCCATCGAAGGTTTCACACATACAATTTGATTTAAACTCAACTTGTCAACCACGGCCGATTGACCTAATTAAACCGCAAAAATTACAACATAAACCCAAGTGTCTCCTACAATTGTCAATATACTCCGGAGTCTTAGACCACGACGGGTCCATACATGAACAACCAACCACGTGGATAATTTTGAGCACAAAGCGCCACACTCATATGAAGTACGCCGACTTCCCTAGTCTCATACTGTGGAGTACGCCCACTCCTACTAAAACAACATTTACCTGACCTAAATACACACAAACTTCACAAATCACCTGCAAAATGCATAAGCTGAGCAAGCGCAAATCTTACACCACACATACTAAAATGCCGAGAACATCCCCAACTCACTTAGGCAGGCTCTGAGATCCAGGGAAAGTCATGGTGAATTTAGAAACACATCATACCTCCAACTTTCATTATCTCAGAAAAACAATTTAAGCAATAATTCTCTGTCCTAGGTCCCCAAAGGGCCAAACCGTCACTCTGCTACCAGAACTGTTAACGCGTCCCTTTATGATAATTTATTACACATCAGGACTCGTTTTAGGTCAATGAATGTTTTGACCCAGTTGAGAGACACCTTAGGACGAGATGGCTAATCAATATGTCAATCAATACGTCAATAATGTCATCAATATTTACCACAACAATACATTTCAAAGTCATTAATCAATTCAAAACACTACCATGACCTTTCAGTCATGAATAACCACACTAGTTTAGTAGAATTTTATGAAGTTTTATTCCCTATTAATTACAATTCTAAAAGCAGGTACGTCAATCTCAAAACCAAGAAACATAATAACATAGTCACGATATGGCAACTTTTGTAAGATTTCATTAAGGCGAGAATCACAAACATCAGAACATAACACAGCGTAAACATAGATCAATTTAGCAGAGTGTCAATAACGCGTCAGTTCAACAAAGCATAGTTTCGGTCGTTTGTCTATTTGTGTCAGTTTAGTGAACACCTGTCCTAACCGCTGATTAGCATTAGCATGTTGGGCTTCATGCAAAACGATTTTGAACACCAATTTGGAAAACATCTAACTATGGTCTCTGTCAAAAGTAAGCAGTTGGTACCTAGAAAGGAAAAGCAAACAGACATATCACAAATGCATTGTCATAATTACCCTCCAAGGTTTAGGTCAGCACACAGGTTCAGTCTTCGTCTTCAGGACATCAGTCAAATCCCCATCAGTCAGGACTCAGCTCCGGGGCAAAAAGGAGCACTTCCCTCAGAAGGAGGTAAAGTGTAATATGGACAAATCTAAGGGCGAGGATGGTTTTAAGTAAACCAACAAGTCACCAAACAGAGTGACAAAGTTTCTGGATAAAATCAATAGCATTCCCTAACCCACCTAAATGGCTCCCAGTGTCATGGGTTTTTATCCCTTTGTCATTGTACATTCCGCCAAAATGCTATTGGTCATTTGTTATACCCCACTATCTTTAACCTATCAGAAAACACATTAGGTCACCCATCTTTTCACCCCATATTATTTTATAAGTCTTTGATTGGTTCTCCTATTCGATGTCTTCAGAGGTGGCACGTCCGGTATGATTTAATCTTTCTGTAATTCTTTGCACATCTTTTGGTCAGTAGCTCCATTGTCTTCACCGGTTTGAATGACCTTGTACATTACATTAATCTACACTGTTTCATTTTGTTTTAATATCACCCTACAAGCAATGAATAATTAATGGGAACGGATCTAGCATGGTTACATTTGTCTTCTAGTTTGAAGAAAAATAATAGGTCGTGTCCTTTTGTGAGTCAGCACTCTGCAAGATAGGAAAAATACCTTTAATATGAGAGCCAAGCAGCTGAGCTTCGGCTCATGCTAACTTAAGGCCTATAAGGACTTCAGCACAAATTCAATGATATAATTATAAATAATTAGTATAAACTTATTCAATATAATACATAAACATTTTAGTCATCATTATTATTCCACGTATACATTGGCGGCCACTCCCCTTGGTCACGTTTCAGGTGCACGTTTAAGCAAAATTACTATTACAGTTTCTATGCGGCATTATCACACATTAATTCATAAACATTTATGTTAATATAGATTATATAAGTTACGCTCTCTCACTCCCATTGTGTATAGTTAAAAATAGTCTTTGGGGTACTTGCTCTGTGAATAAAATGGTGCCCATAATAATTATAGCAAAACATATCACCATAATTCTCTTTAGATTGCTAAACACCTTCACTTTCGAATACAGTGAAATACTGCAATTCAATCATCATGGAATCAATTGTTTTCACATCCCAGACATCAGAAACAACTCAGGTATTATTACATTGTTCATTGAAAGTTTAAACACATATGGTATTTGAATGACCTCCATGGGGCCGTATATATCAAATGTGACTTTTTCCCAAACAATCCCATCAGGAATTGGCATAGCAGAAATGTTCACGAAAGACAAGTCTCTGCAGTCATTGTGAGAAGAAAAATTGGGTTTTAGAACCTCATCCACCAGTTCAACTTTTGATCTTTCAGGAAGAAAATAACCACGTATTACTAGAAAGAATGTTATGACAAAGCCAATCCAAAGGAGGAAAGCTAATACAGTCAAGGAAAGCCACAGATAGTTCCATGGCAAAATAAAGAAATTTGTTTTAAGCCAGTTTATCAGCTTATGTGTTTTTGGCAGTTCAGATATATAAGAGGCAAATGAGTCAGAGAAAGTGCTGTTGATGTCGGCAAAGTATCCAGAAGCAGTTTGTGCAAAAACTGGAGCTGTATTTGTAGGAGGAGAACTGGTAGGGGTCTCCCACGGTGGTTCATAGTAAATGACTCCATTTGTCTGTGTTGAAGTTGTGTCAAATCGATCAGTAATTTCTGTATTGTTGGTAATAACAGATGTTAGTGGAACTAATGCAAGATCATTTTCTACCCTCCCCAAGCTTGGAGAGGTGTCAACATTGCTGCTCAAGCTTGTAGAGGGACTTCTTGACCGGTAGTGAGAGAGATTCGGGAACTACTAGCTGCTCCTCTTGGTCTGCTGTGCAGGATCGGCCACATGGTGTAACTTGACGTTGTCAATAGATACAAAGCAATTTTCTTTAGCACCAGTGAACGGTGGTAGAATAAAAGTTCTGGTACGTGTATTCCCAAGACTGGGACCCGTGCACAATAAAAAGGACCGCAATCCTTTTTCACAGCAACCTTTTCACGTAATAGATCCCCAACTTTAGGAATCCAGCCAGTAGGTGTTATTGGTGCATCATTAATTCCTGTGGAGGCAGCACTGGCAGAAGCGTTGTCATCACAGAACTGTTGTAATTCCTGCAAGACAGTGACACTTTCATTTATGTCAAAAGGTTTTTCTGCCGCCTCCACACCAGGACCATCAAGATCTGGAACATACATTTGAGTTCCAAACAGGCACTCGTATGAAGTATGACCCCGCAGGGACCTTCTAGGCAGTTTGTTAAGTGCTCTCTGGACTCCATACAGGTGATTAGGCCAACTACGATCCGTACGTAAGGCCCTGGCTGGTAAGGACTGCTTTAAATCATGTTTTTGTTGCACCACAACACTATTTCCTTTGGTATGAATTGGAGACGAGTAATGGAGTTGGAACCCTAACAAAGCCATGGCGTCCCTGAATGCCCTCAAGGTGAAAGCAGGGCCCTGGCCCGAGTGGAAAGCCGCAACTGCATATGTACTGAAAAAGACTTGCAAATCTTTAATAACAGTCTGAGTGTCAGCCGAGCGTTGTGGCCACACTCATAGAAATCTAGAGCAAGAGTCAACAGCGACTAAAATGTATTTGTATGCACTGTTCGGTTTTAGGGGACCACAATGGTTCAAGTACACACATTGTAAAGGTTTGTTGGAAATTAGGAGGGGTGTCTGCAGTGGCCATTTGACTGAGGAACCCTTAATTTGTTGGTAGATGTCACAACATAGTACATACTGCTTGGCCTGCCTGTATAGATCTGGCCACCAATAACGTGCTTGCAACAATGATATGGTAGCCAGCACATGAGCATGGGCAGATGCTACCCCCTCATGCGCTGCTTTAATCACTTCTGATCGTATGTCTTTGTAGGAATTACTCGAACCATCATGCCTGGTATTTTGACTTCGGCTTCAAGGCAGCCTCCCATTCGGTAGGAATATTTTGCAGGAAATGCTTTTGGATAGGGTGTGCCTTCAGCTGTGGCTTTCATGGCAGCCCATATGTCATCATCCGGTTTCATTCCAGGAAAGGGTTACTGCAGCAACAGCAGCCATAGCTACTGCTGATTTGGTGGCTTCATCAGCCAATGTATTTCCAGCAATGTGTATTCCAACGCGCTGGTGTCCAAGTGTATGTACATCATGGACGTTTGGTAGTGTTTCCTTCGGATCTGCTACTTTCCCCCACAGAAGTCCGTGTTTAATGGTGTTGCTTTTGGAATCTCTGAACCCATTCTGGCATCAGTAATGCAGGTATTCCTTCAAGGAATGGACACAATAGTATGAATCACAAACAATCAGTGTTATCTGTGCAGGATCTGTATGTTCCAGTGCCATTACCAGAGCCTTTAGCTCTGCTAGTTGTGACGTGCAGTCCCCTAGGGTTTGCATATATGTATATTGGGGACACAATTTATTATCCTCCATGTAGACACTTCCAACTGCGCAAGCAGCGGAGTATTGATGTTTTGTGCCAATTGCAGGTTGTGCTGAGCCATCGGTGTACATGACTCTTTGATATTGATAAATAGGCAATGTATTTGCTAGAACTGGGTATTCTATTTCATATTGCAAAAATTCTTGAGTTTGTAATTTTGGGTCAAAAATGTAGTCAACATCAGTGGCTGTCAAAGAAGTTGCCTATTGAATCCAACGTGGATGTAATGCTTTAGCTTTTGGAACGCTGGCTTTGGGAACAGCCTCAAGGGCTGGAATTCGAGACACGACAATAATGTGATTCCCTGGGCTAGTGGTCTTTCTTTGAAGACAGCCATCTGAACAGCAGTGATAATTTTCTCAGTAGGAGCAAAGCGTTGTTCCACTGTTGAATACAAATGTGATTTGTATGCAATCGGGACTGTCTCACCCTCATTGAAAGTTGCATAGGTGAAACAAATGGCACCAGCAATTACTCTGATATCCAGATGTTTTTCATTGTCCCTTGTGTGTAAGTTTTGTTCTGCAAGCATGTCTGTTTGCAAAGCTCTGAGAATGCGTGATCGTTCAACTGTCCAAAATGTACTTGAAAACTCAGGATGTATTAAGTCACATAATCGTTTTATGCGCGATGCATAATCAGGAATATAAGTCCTGCCAAAATTTAGGAAACCCAATAGGGATTGGAGTTTTTAAATTGTATTTGGAGGTTGTAATTGTGCGCATTTCTTCAAGAATTGTGGGGCTAAGCTCTTTTCTTCACTTGATAGCTCATATTACAGAAACAGGACACTAAGGAAGGCTATTTTTGTTTTTTCAAAATTTAATTTGTAGCCGAGCTCAGCAAATCCCAATACAATGCGGGCTACCTGTCTTAAATGTTGCAGAAATTCATCATCTATGAGGTAAATATCATCTACATAGGACAATGCTTCAGTGTCAATGTTGTGCAATATTGAACTCACAAGAGCTGAGAACAGTCCTGGACTGTTCTTGTACCCCTGGGGTAAACAACAGAATTTTTTCTGGGAGCCCAGCGCACTGAAACCTGTTAAGTCTCTACTCTCAGGCGCTATATTTTGGCAGAAGAAACCATTGGAAATGTCTAGTGTTGTTTTGTATTTTTTGCACACTATATTGTTTCTCTGGTATGTGAGTTTTGTATAGCGTATGTGCGTATATTACTGTTCTAATGTCTGTAGTCTAAAACTATTCTGTATGATTGGTCCTGTTTACCTACTGGGAATAAGGGATAATTCATTGGTGAAACACAGGGTTCAAATACGCCTTAGTACTCCAGTTGTGTGGGGATTTCTCTTAGGGGTGCTTTAGCATCATGTTTTATTGGATATTGGGGTTGTGACTGAGGTTGATTTTTAATAGGAATTACACAATAGGGGGAATCTTTATCCTGTCCTACATGATTGCCATATAACGCAGGTGCCTGCATCAATGCCCAATCGATGGTGTGGGATTCTGCGAGCTCCTCTGGAACAAGAGGTAAGAAAGAATGTTTGATATCATCTTCCCCATATGGGCAAGTATGGACAAATTTAGGTGGCCAATTCCTTTCGCCAGTAGAATATTATACATGTTTACTACGCGGTCCCAAAAGATTGTTTTGATTGTGCGCTTTATGTCTCCTTCTAACTGTAATGTTACTTTGCACACCCTATCAGGCGTGGAGACACTCATATCAGCAATTTCTACTTGTAGGAAGTCATCAGTTGCTTTCAGCTTCAGATGCTCTAGAAGATTCCAGCAAACTATTGTGACCTCTGCTGCGCTGTCTAATAGCGCTAATGCCACTTCTTGTTCTTCAATAGAGCCCTCTTTTTGAGTGGCATGTTGGACTGCAATTTCTGCCACCATTTCCTTTTTAAATTGGGGTTTTTGTTGGGGAAGTTTCTCTTCTTTCTCTTCTTTTTTAACAGAAACTTCTGTTGAGTGTTGTGATTCCTTTCAGTTTTACGTACTCAGTTCTTCGCTCTGACCACCCACCTCTCTCACTGCTCTTTTCCGGTGAGTCCTGAAAGGAACAAAATTGGCGTGTATCAGTATATTGACATCTGTCAGGCGTTTTTACATTATCTCTATTTCTGAGATTGCATCTATTTTGTGGGGTCTCCGCATGCGGAGATTCTCCCCTTTCTTTTTTAGGTGTTTGTTGTTTTTTGTCCCAGCGTTTTTTTAGGACCCTCAGGAGCTTGCTTGGTAGAATCCCTGTAACTGTGGTTTGTGGGTATGGCCCAAGACTATCTCGACCAATGCTAGAGTAGGTCTCCGTGATAATCTTTGGCAGCTCACGTTCTTGATCCTGTGGAGGAATCTCCCAGATCCGCATGCACACCGCTAGTGCGACCGCTTCCCCTTTAAGGTTACTTAATATAACTGAGGGCACTGAGGCAAAGTTGCTCATTAGTTGCATACCCAAGTCCAGGGCCGGGGCAGCCTCGTATTTGTCTTGAATTTATTTCAACACTTCCGGTGAATTGGCAGGTGTTGGTGTACCATGTGCGGTAGTATAGAGCATGGCAAATTCCATGCACCAAGTATTACAATTATCTATAGTAGGAACCATCCCAAATGGCAAGCACAAGTTAATATTCTATATTTATCCTGAGGTCCGTATGGGGAAATACTGCTTTCAGTGCGTTTATTTTTTGAGCTAACCAAAACGGAATTTCTTCTTGTTTGGCGGGTACTTTACCCATGATCGAATGTACAGTTGCAGGATTAATACCTGGTGTTACTGCATGTGGTTGCACCGGAGCAGCACGTGCTGGGTTTGTATTTAATGTTTGCAATACAAACTGTACTAATCGTCTATAGATTTCTGTCAGCTCAACGTGTAAGCGGCGAACTTCAGCTACCATCAATGTTGCTGTATCAGGGTGAGGTGTATAAGTGGCCAATAAAGGCCAGGTAGGACCATCATTACCTAGAGGACCTAACCTAACATGTAAAATTGTGTGGGCATCATCAAGGCAATTATTATGTTCATGCTAAAATAGAGGTATTTCTATATCTGCATATGCTCTGTATTGTGCAGGTTTATTTGCAGGTGTATAGTGATGAAATGTATTTGTGTTCCCATCAGCTGCTGGAACTGTGACCCAAGAATAACAAATGTCTATTCTATAGGCTGGATGAGCCTCAACACCAAATGTGACTGCCCCCCCCAGGCCATTAGGCCATGTGCTAATAAATGTGCAGTAAGGGGTGGTCGCATATTAACTGCAATTCCTACCCGTTGTGGGTTCGCCATAATGAATGGTAAATTTGTTCAGAGATAAGCACATCAGATGGGGATTATCCTTTTAATGGTTCAAGCTTGAACAACCTACATTGTTAGTTAGGTACTTCCTACTTAGCTGAGGAGGTAAATATCCTCAATACCACAGACATCTCCGTACTGATGTGTCTGTATGTAGCGAGACAGAGACACTCAGGATGACTCAAAAATTAGAGCCTGACCAAACGTTGGCGGCGCCATGTCACGTAAACTCTCATTATTCTAATGAGACTACTGGATTTGAGTGGCAGAATTGCCTGCAGAATGGGGGATTGAGTCTAACCCACTACAGGTGACACCTGTTGGCCTAATCTGGGTTTTGCTCCGGCTAACTAGCAGTGCCTCATCCCCACCCAAGTGCAGGGATGATTGGGCAGCCGACGCATGACACAATTGACTCCTCAGGGAAATCGTGGTCACTCAGGTTGCATCCGTTTCTCTCATTTACATTGATCTCACATTTACAAGGACAAGCAGAGGCAGTATATGTTTCAATAAGGTTTTAATGAAGCAACAGCATGTTAGATAATAAAGCATGTACTGCAATAACCAATACGATGAGGATTAAAATTGTGACAAAGAGAGTGAAGCACAAAAATAACGCTACCATATTGTCACTAAAATCAGTAGAGTAATTCCTACCCAGGGTATGTTAGTGCACTGCATGTTAAGCTCTAAATCTGCCCTTCAGGTTCCCCTTGGAAGACATCATCTCTCATACCTGAGCAAAGGCCTGCGGTCTGCATTAGCATTCATAGCGAAGCATTCGGCAATCAGCATACAGTCGTGGTTCTCTAGCTGGAATCTCTCTCTAACGTGTAAAGGACAATAAAGTGTTTTAATAACAACACAGCTGATGTTCTGAGGAAATGTCCCTATGTAAGGATGTGTGTTTTCTACGAATGGTGGAGTCTAAACTTCTACCATGTTCACCGGCAATGTACCATGCTGTAGCCTTGGAAGAAGCACAGAGTGAGCAAGAATATCTTGTTTGAGAACAGAGTGCTGGCCTAGGCAAAACAGTCAGATAGACAGAAAATAAAACAAGACCGTAAAAGTGGCTATTGTAACAATAATAAAGTAAAAGCCGAATAGAATATATATAAGTTAGAGTGCACAGCGGCCTAGTGTGTTTAAATAACATGCATGGAGCTATAGCTAAAATAGCTACACAACAATCTCATCACAGAACCCTTCTACTATAAATTTCCTATCAGTCCTCTGGCTGGCAGTTTAGCTAAACATTGATGAGTAGTATTGGTTCGATGCTACTACCTATATTGAATGTTATAACTGCTTGAAGTGAAAGGTTTTCTGTATTAAGTGCGATTGTTTCTACCTTTGCACTTGTGGTGACTTAGATTGAAAGTCCTGCAGATGGTTGGTCAAAGTGGTTGGTTTTAGTTGCTATTTGATGTATTTCGTGAAACCCCGCAATCAACTGTGGGTTCACTGTCCACATTTCCTGTAACTGAGCTATGTCGACACTTTTTAATAAATGAGAGAGCTTCAGTTTGTCTGAGAATATACTTAAATCTGAGGATGTTTCAGGATATTACTGTGAGCTCATGCTTGATTGGCCGAGATCTCCCTATGTTCATATGGGTTATGTTAGGAATAGTTTTCATGCTCCGAGGTAAGTGTGGAAGCAATTCAGCTCCAGTCTGTGTTTCTTTTTGCTGACACCAATGTGAGTACTGTACGGTCACTTTGTGGATTCCTGTTTAAATTGATTCGAATCAGGAGGTTCTTCTTCATAATTGAGCCAGCTGCATTATTCATGTCCTTCTAGCATGCTTTTTGTTACAGAGTTTGATCTGCCTGGAGACCTGTTTCTGTTTAAGGTAGGAGGATATGTCTCTGCCTCCTTGGTTCAAATTCCAATGCCCCGCTACGTGAATAATATTTTTCTCTGAGAATGTGCATCACATGCACTAGGGACCTCCAGGTGACAAGTGTTTGTTAGGTATTAGGTAAAAAGATGGTTTGTTTCAAATGAATTCTGATAATGCCTCGCAATCGGAAAATGTGCGGCCTTTCTAATGTGTAAATTTTATTTTGAGATGTATATAGAAAGGTGAAAATGAATTTGGTTAATGTAGTTTGGTCTTCTGAAAGCATTGCTACTTCGTCCTTGAGGGCTCCCCTCTATTTGTAGAGCAGCCGCTCATGACGTTAATTGGCAGATGTCATTAAAAGGTTAGTTAGCATGTGAGTTTGCCTCAGAGCTTACCCCCTTTTTGTTGTATTTCATGGTTTCTTACCACGTTGTTTGTAAATTGAGTCTGAAAGGGTAGGTAGGCATTTGTTACTCGTGCTGTGGGGTTAACAAATTGTTGTTTAGGGTATCCGACCTTCCTGGTTGCTAGCATTGTGAGTGTGCTACAGGTATTGGGATTGGGTTCCCATTTGAGTGGATTACAGCATTAGCTTTACTGATTCGAGCAGCTGGAAGTCTTGTAGTTTGGCTGTGGTATGGCCCCTGTGGACGGGACCCTTTTAATGTATTACTAATAAAGATTTTGTGGTGTGATTAATTTGGAGTCGGTTTGATAGTGTTGTTCCCTACTTATGATTCTACTTGTTGCATGTTTCATTTCTCTTTAAATATTGGGCGGAATTTGAGTTTTGGGGAGTCACCAGGAGTGCCCCAGTTCCCTCCCCCGGGGGCAGTTTGCCACATGCCAATTGTACGAAAATGCCACTGTTGGCATGGTCACCTCCCACTTTTTTCCTAGTGTTGATGCCAGCTTTGATTGGAAGTGTGCTGGGACCCTGCCAACCAGAGTTCTTTCCCTAAAACTGTACCTTTGTTTCCACAATTGACACAGATCTGGCACACAGTTAAGTCCCTTGTAAAAGGTACCCCTGGTACCAAGGGCCCTGTGGCCAGGGAAGGTCCCTAAGGGCTGCAGCATGTATTATGCCATTCTCAGGGACCCCTCACGCAGTGCATGCACACTGCTTTGCAGCTTGTGTGTGCTGGTGGAGAGAAAAGACAAAGTCGACATGGCACTCCCCTCAGAATGCCATGCCCACAAACCACTGCCTGTGGAGTAGGTAAGTCACCCCTCTAGCAGGCCTTACAGCCCTAAGGCAGGGTGCACTATACCACAGGTGAGGGCATTCCTGCATGAGCACCATGCCCCTACATCATCTAAGTCAGTTATTAGACATTGTAAGTGCAGGGTAGCCATATTGAGTATATGGTATAGAAGTTTGTAATTACGAACTCCACAGCACCATAATGGCTATACTGAATACTGGGAAGTTTGGTATCAAACTTCTCAGCACAATAAACCTACACTGATGCCAGTGTGGGATTTATTGAAAATGCACACAGAGGGCATCTTAGAGATGCCCCCTGTATATTAGCCTAACTGCTGGTGCAAGGCTGACTGGTCTGTGCCAGCCTGCCACTTCCAGATGAGTTTCTGACCACTTGGGGTGAGTGCCTTTGTGCACTCTGTGGTCAGAAACAAAGCCTGTACTGGGTGGAGGTGCACCTCAAGGGCTCAAGCCTGGTGTTATAATGCCTGAGGGCACTCCAGCTAGTGGATATGCCCGCACCCGGATGAGCCCTCAGTTTTGGTGGCAAATCTGGCGGGATAATGAGAAAAAAAGGAGGGGGTCTCCCCCTCAGCCAGGTCCACCCATAAGGTGACTAGAGCTAAAGTGATCCCCTCCTTGAGAAATCCTCCATCTTGCTTTGGAGGATTAGGACCAATAGGGATAGAGAGATGTGCTCCCCTCCCCAGGGGGAGTGGGCACAAGAAGGGTGTAGCCACCCTCAGGGACAGTAGCCATTGACTACTGTTCTCCAACTCTAACACACCCCTAAACTTAGCATTTAAGAGTGACCCTAAACCCAGCTCTTCAGATTCCTGATGACCTCACAAGAAGAAGAAGGACTGCTGAGCTGAAAACTCCACAGAGAAGAAAAGGAGATGACAATTAACTTGGCCCCAGCCCTACTGGCCTGTCTCCTGCTTCAAAAACCCTGCAACCGAGAAGCGGTGTGTTCTAGAGGACCAGTGACCCCTGAAAAGCCTCCGGGGGACTTCCTGAATCACCAAGGACCAAGACCTCCCATGGGCAGCGGCTCCGCCCAACCAGAAGAAAAGATATCCATCTTTAAAGGGATTTCCACCTCACTCCAGAAGCCTGAGTCCCCACTACTCTACACCTGACGCCCCCAGCCCGTGTCCAGAGAAACCAACCATCCAAAGAGGACACTCAGGTGACTCCGACGACGTGTCCACCCTGGGCTGATCTCTCTGCACCCCCATGACGACACCTGCAGAGGGAATCCCGAGGACACCCTTGACCGCGAGTGCCCGGGACGAAGATGTCCAACGCCTGGATAAGCAGTGCATCCGCATCCCCCAGGCCCGTGAGAAACTGACCACTGGTGCAGCAATGACCAGCAGGTGGCCCTCACCCTTGCCCGGTTGGTGGCTTGCCCGAGGGGCCCCCGTGCCCTGCCTGCAGCGCCTAAGTGACCTCCAGGTCCCTCCATAGACTTCTATTAAGAACCCAATGCCCTGCTGGCACACTGCACCCGGCCGCCCCGTGCCTCTGAGGGTGTGTTTTTTGTGCCTACATGGGACCCCTGCAGTACTCCTCCAAACCCGCCCTGGTCTGCCCTCCGACAATGCAGGTACTTACCCGCAAGCAAGCAGACCGGAACCGGAGTACCACCTGTCTCCATAGGTGCCCATTTTATTTTGGCTCCTGTTTGACCTCTGCAACTGACCTGTGTTGCTGGTGCTGGGTGTTTGGGGTTGCCTTGAACCCCCAACGGTGGACTACCTATACCTTGGAGATTGAACCCGTAAGTGTGGTACTTACCTCGGAAACTGTACTATACTTACCTCCCCCAGGAACTGTTGAAAATTGCACCATCCACTTTTAAAATAGCTTTTTGCCATTTTAATGAAAACTGTGTACAATATTGCATCTGTTCAAAGTCTCAACTTTTACAATGCAAAGTACCTTTCATTTAATGTACTTACCTGCTAAATGAATCTTGTGTTTCTAAAAATAAACTAACAAAATAATATTTTTCTATATAAACACCTATTGTCCTGGAGTTAGGTCATTGAGTGTGTGTTTTCACTTATTGCTTGTGTGTGTACAACAAAGGCTTAACACTACCCTCTGATAAGCCTAACTGCTTACACATGTGACTGCTTCAGAGGTGAAGCTTTGCCTTGCTTGACACTGAGCAAACTTCACTTGGGAACTACAGTCTCCCTTCTTTGCTAATTCAGGAGTTTTTTTTGTTAGGTAACGTGCATGGTGTGTTATCATTATCGTGCAAATTATTCAGCTAAGTGTACTATTTGGTGGCCCCAATATTGTTTTATGGCATTTGTTTCTTTAGGTTGTCATCAAGAAATATCAGCAGTTCCTAAAGAGCGAAGGGTTTGCCTACATTTTGTGTGAATCCACAGTTCATTGAACTTTTGGATGGTAGGGGTTGCCTAATTTAGTTTCAAAGCTGATTTCTGGGTCCATGCTCGATGTGGAATTGACCAATTATGGCATCAGATTAATCTGAAGTTCCAGTTTGTGAGATGTCCATTTTATTGCATTCATTGCTCCCAATAGGGCTGAACTGGTTGACAAATGTATAGTGTTGCGTGGTGAATTACACATGAATATGTGGATGCCAGCAGGATAATTAACCCCAAGGGGTGCTTGTTCACTTTCTCCTAGTAGTTTAGCATCAGTGTCATTTAAGAGAAACCTGGCTAAGTTGCCTGAATAATTTTCCTTCTCATTGCTCAGGGTGCAATAGGCAATGGTGCTAGAGAATTTCCAGGGTATAAGAGACTTCCTTCAGTGACTGGCTTTGCCTTATTGTAGGCATGCTGGATTTGTGCCACAGTCTCTATAGTGCAGCACTGATGAATCACTGGGGAAGAATTAATAACAGTTGTAATTGCTGGAGCTTGCATTGGTGAAATATGGTCTGCAGGATCTACTGTTGAGGAGTGCTTGATAATCACAATCTCACTACCCTCCTTTCAGCACTATTGGAGTTGTATTAGATTTTCAGATATTTGAGTTGTGTAGTATCTTCCCCAGTCTGATACCTGCTGAATGACTTGACCACACACAAAGCTGTGAATCACACAACTTTATTCCTCTGTGTATACCTGTGAACTCCCACATTCTAACCAAAGCTTTAATTACATGCTATTCTACAGATTACCCACACTGATATGGAGTCCTCAGGAAGCCAGAACAGTGCAGTTTAAACCATGAAAAACACTGCATCTCCCCCCAGTTACATAAAAAATTTTCACTTTTTTTCAGAAAATCATGAGCCATACAAAAATACCAACATTTATAGAAATATGTACAACTATACCTTTCCAATTATTATTCTTTGTGCCTTGAATTGTTTACAAGAACTGGTTAGTGAAAGCCGTAAACACTCACCTTTAATGTCAGAGATTTCCAATAATGATGAGGAATCAGCAAGTCTTCAGAATCAGTCTTTCTTTCACCATCTTGAGTTTATTATTGATGAAATACAGGCTAAAGTGAGAAGAGTCTTTGGTAATGGACTTCGCAGGTCATTGGGCTGTCACCATTTGTCCTTTGGTTGACACTATTTGGAAATGTTCAGCATCATATGGAGCATCAGAATTTCTTTTTCATGTGGCCCCTTGTGTGCATACACTTTCATTTTCTGTTTCTAAACCAAGTTGCATGAATGAATCAGGTTTTCACAATCTCTTTCTGTGATCCATTGAGGTAACTTGATTGCCATTGCTCTCCCGAACACCAAAGCTACAGGACTTTCACCTGTGGTCGAGTGGGGCGTCAAATGATGAGCTTGTAAAGCAGAGTTCATTGCTGTTTTTAAACTGAGCCTTTCGAGAATTGCACACTGTACTACTTTCTTTAGCGTACTCATAAAACACTCAACTAGTATGTGAGAGAGCCATACTTTTAGCATGTTCACCCACCTGTTTTCTGGCTGTAACTGGTGGTAACTGAGCCTGACTTCACCCTGGGCTCTGCTAACAAGGCCCAGGGCCAGTGGTCTAAATAAAAGGTATATGGTAAAGTGATATAATTACAATTGGCAATGACAGAGTAAGTCCCTAGTAGATAATAGGACAGGGGGGAATCAAACTACATACAAGTCCCTAGTGTATAATAGGGTAGGGAAGCTTAGAGGCCCACTAGATCGCTTGCACTGCAGAGTGCACTGCTGTGCTGACTACTGTCATTTTTAAAGGCAGCCCTGCCTCGCAGTCTGTCTTTAAAAATTAAAATGTGTGTATATTCAACTTTGGAATAAAAGATACTTCTAAAGTGATGATATACCTTATGGTTACAAATATGTCACCCCTAGTATCTCCCCTAGGTGCCCCAAGGTTGGTGTGCCATGTGACTATAAGTAGGGGTATTATGAAATGTGTTTCATATGCCCTGGTGAGGGAAAAGTTTCATCATAGGAGACCATGGGAATATTTCACATAAATATAAGTATTGCTAGGAAGGAGCTAAATGTTTCATGAAAGGACTCAAAAGATTGGTAATAATAAATCCAACAGCTTGCCATGACTAAACCAGAAAATGTGTTATATGACTTAGTTTTTTGTAAGACAAAATAGAGCCTGCTATTGTGGCCTCTCCTGATTGGTCAGCCTTAACAGGATTAACCAGGCTGCTCTGATGAGGTGATAAGTGGCCAAACTGGGCTTCAAAGAAAGCAGGGCAGGAAGGAATGCCAGCCAGGCTTGCCCCTCATACTGTACCCCACAGATAGACAGCATGCCCAGGAAAGGAATTTAAAGATGGTATGGAGGGCGAGTGGTATTGGAATTAAGCCACACCACCAGTAGGTTGGTTTACCCAGGTCTTGCTTCTTTGGAGAAAAATGATCCATCTTGGATTTCAAAGTGCAGTGCTTTATGGGGCAAGAAAATGCCACACTTTTGAGGAAGCTGTCATTCTTTTTGGTGCCACCGTGCAGCTCATTGGGCATGGGTGCCCCCTGGCTTGTCCCCCAAGATGATTGAATAAATGTGGGTGAGCTGCATTTCACCTGAGAGCAGCTGCCTGAAATGACAAGAAGAAGAAGGACCGCACTGCTGGAACCCTGTTCTGCAACCCAAAAGTCTGCACTCTGAAGTACTGCTACTGTTGCACACTGGAACAACAGCCTTAAGGACTTTGCCTTGCTTCAAAAAGGACTCAGGAGTGGACTCCCTGAAAGCAACAGGTTAACAGAGCCTGCCTGCACCAGCTATCACAAACACCCCCAGCCTAGAGTGGGTCCAGTGGACTTTTAGGGATTTGACCGGACGCATTGTGAGACTTGTAGTCCTAAACTTACAGGGACAATCTCAGAGCTTCTAAACCCTTGAATCTGTGTGTTTGGCACTTTGAACCCTCAAGAGGAACTTCTGGAAGAGTTCCAGAAGTTTGGAGAAGTTTGGAACAGCTCTTAAAAAAAGCTCCATAAATGGACTGCCCTGACTCCATGAGTCAAGCCGACTACCTTCAACCTTGACCTAGCCTGAATTTCCAGTTCATCCTGCTGAAAGCGCTGGAGCTCCAGACTTCCAGGATTTGATGGGAACCTTGCGGAAAAGCAGTTTGATGATGTTGCATTGAAATTGACTTGCTGAAGAGGACTGCACGGGTATGAGAGAAAAAAGCCCTGGAAAAGTTTCTAAGTGTGAAGCTTAAATTTTGTCCAAGGCCTCCCGCTCAGTGTGTCAATCTCAAACTTTGACTTTGTCCTAGTAAAGAACGACCAGATATCCCCGGTTGGCACTATTGATTTGTAAACACTAGAAAGCAAAATGTTTTTATCTAATCTTTTAAAATTCATAACTCTGGTTCCATATATTGGATTGTTTTAGTGTCCTTTTAACAACAAAAATATTGACTATTTTTATAAATTGGTTTGGGAATTTTGTTGTGTGTTGTGTCACACTTAATTGCTGTATTGGTGTATTTAAATGCTTTACATACCTCTCTTCTAGGTTAAGCTTGCCTGCTCATCACAGAGCTACCAGGGTTTGAGCCAGGGGCTGAGGTTTTGAGAACTTGACTGGACATTGTCTCAGGGGCATTATTGCTAGTATTGGGTGTCTACTTGCCTCTACTAATAACTAGCCTCCAACAAAGTCCATTGGCCTGTGGCCATAAAGATGTGCTCTTTGATGCTTTATGCTCAGATGCTACAGACGTTCTTTAAATTCTTTACTGGAGAAGGATAGACCATTGTCAGACTTTTAAATTGCTGGTAAGCCCCGTGTTGCAAAGATGATATGATGTTTTTTGATTACTCACTCATGTGTTGTGGATGAAAGATCTTCGACCAAAAGAAAACCAGAATCATCATCTACATTAATCATTAAATGTACATTGTCAAGTGGACAAAGAAACTGATGACTATTCTCTTCCAGGCTTGTTTAGGGAGTTCTGACATGTTCAGAGTATGTAGTGTAACTTTGCATATGTGACAGTCTTTGAGTTCCTTTTTCAACTTTTTCATCCAGGTATGGAAACTAAACTCGGTGTTGGAGAGTTCTCTTCGTAGCAATGTAGGAAAGTACAATCTTGCCTGGCATGTTACCCCCATTTTTACTTGTGTGTCAGTTTGTTTTTGCCTGTGTTACTGAGATCCTGCTTGCCAGGACCCCAGTGCTCATAGTTTGTGGCCTATATATGTTTCCTGTGTGGTTCCTAACTGTATCACTGAGGCTCTGCTAACCAGACCCTCAGTATTTATGCTCTCTCTGCTTTTAAAATTGTCACTGCAGGCTAGTGACCAATTTCACCAATTCTGATTGGCACTCTGGAACAACTTTCCAATTCCCTAGTATGTGGTACCTAGGTACCCAGGGTATTGCGGTTCCAAGAGATCCCTATGGACTGCAGCATCTCTTTTGCCACCCATAGGGAGCGCACACAATTCTTACACAGGACTGCCACTGCAGCCTGAGTGAAATAACATACCCTTTATTTCACAGCCATTTTACACTGCACTTAAGTAACTTATAAGTCACCTATATGTCTAACCCTCATTTAGTGAAGGTTAGGTGCAAAGTTACTAAGTGTGAGGGCACCCTGGCACTAGCCAAGGTGCCCCCAAATTGTTCAGGGCAATATCCCCAGACTTTGTGAGTGCGGGGACACCATTACACGTGTGCACTACATATAGGTCAATACCTATATGTAGCTTCACAATGGTAACTCCGAACATGGCCATGTAACATGTCTAAGATCATGGAATTGTCCCCCATGCCAAATCTGGTTTTGGGGTGCTAATCCCATGCATCCCCGGGGCTCCAGCATGGACCCCGGGTACTGCCAAACTAGCTAGTAGGGTAACTTTACTCTTGCTTTTCAGGATCTAAGGGTGGGGTATCTTGGGCCATCCTTTGTGTTTTCTTTCACTCCCAGAGACCCTCTACACAGTACACTAGGCCTGGGGTCCATCCGTGGTTCGCATTCCACTTTTGGAGTATATGGTTTGTGTTGCCCCTAGGTCTATTGTATCCTATTGCATCCTGTTGTATTCTACAGGGTCTGCACTACTTTTCTAACTGTTTACTAACTAACTGTTTAATTACCTGATTTTGGTTTGTGTGTATATTTTGTGTATTTTAGTTACCTCCTAAGGGAGGATATCCTTTGAGCTAGTTTTGGCATATTGTCCCAAAAATAAAGTACCTTTATTTTTAGTAACTCTGAGTATTGTGTTTCTTATGATTTAGTGCTATATGATATAAGAGGTATAGTAGGAGCTTTGCATGTCTCCTAGTTCAGCCTAAGCTGCTCTGCTATAGCTACCTCTATCAGCCTAAGCTGCTAGAACTCTACTAATCTACTAATAAGGGATAACTGGACCTGGCACAAGGTGTAAGTACCATCAGTACCCACTATAAGCCAGGCTCCTATAAGCAAGAAAACCACAATGTCTTTCATGAGACACTTCAATCACCTTTTGGTGTAGACTCTCCGGAATTAGGATTCTCAATCCTCATAATATAACTCTTTCCTGAGTTATGGCCAATTCATTTTTAATACTCTTGTACTTTTGATATTCACCATCATTATTGAGAGGTTGAATGTGCTTATTACATGTGTTATTAGGTCTTAAATTCAGCAGGTTACTTTCATGACTTGTAGCAGTGACAATCTGGGTTAACAACACAACAGCTGGTGTACTTGACTTGACAATGAAATTGATTTAAGCTTCAGCTTCTTTGGAGGGAGTACCATGACCATGGATAAACACTCTCGAAAAGTAGCCAGCAGGACTTTGAGCCTTTCCTGTTTGATGCAGAATTGTATAATTGTACTCTTGCTATCATAGTCCCCATCGTTCAATTTGAGGAGGTATCTTGGCTGTTGGATTGCCGTAGATGGTCAGCAAAGCTTAATGATCAGTCACCAGCGTAAAAGGCCTTCCATACATGAATAAATGGAAATGTTCACAAGTCCATTCTACAGCCAAAGTTTCCTTCTCAGGCTGTGAGTAAGTACGGTCTGTTTGAGACAAACTTCTACTAGCATATGCCACAATATGTAATCTTGCATTTGAGTGTCCACTATGCTGTGCAAGTATAGCACCTAACACAATGGGGATGTCTTCAATGACTATCTCAGTATGGAGCTTTGGATTGAAGTATGCCATTTTTGTAGCATTTTTAATGGCGTGTTTGATTGTCTTGCAAATCTTTCCACATTCTTGTGACCATTTAAATTAAACATTTTTCTTTGTTACCGCTCTTAATGGAGCATTGACAGTGACAATATCCTTTATGTATCATGAACAATAGCTGGCCATTCCAAGAAACGAACGTACCATTAAAACATCTTGTGGGGGTCCAGCATGTTTTAAAGCTTGTACTTTTGTAGGATCAGGTATCATGCCCCTATCTGAATAGATATGGCCAAAGAACCTCAGCTTTGTCTTGTTCAACTCATATTTGTCTGCATTTAAAGTCAAGCCTGCATCATTGAGTAACTGAAATACTTGTTTGAGGGCTCTATTGTTCTCCTTCTATGTAGCTCCAAAACCCAATATGTTGTCATTATAGTTAAATGAATGCACAACAGGTTGCATTATGTGACATATGATGTTTGGAAACGTTCAAATAGCAAAAGTAAGGGGGTGACCTATGATTACTGCCGCTCTAGAGCTGACGTATAACCTTAAAGAAAAAGAGGGGGGGAGCGCAGGCTGCAGCACTTTTCAGCAAAAGTCAGTTTGCACCACACATAAAAAATGTGCTTGGTTTGCCCACTGCTCAATTAGAGAAAATTGAATGTAATAGCTACATGTACCCATATATCTTTGCATTTGATCATTGAAGCACTATATTATTATTTTTAGTGCATTACAAGGTATCTCAAAATCCATTTAACAATAGCACAATCATGTACAAACAAAATTACATCAAATTACTTGCAAATTAAACTATTATATGCACACAAAATGACAACCAATTATACACAGGTTAAACAAAAACTTGCAGCTATAGTTGGTCTATCTTGACAACATCCCTTAAAACAATTATGTTTGGTGATTATACTTTCCCAAGTGAAAGAGAGAGGGACAAGGAGTGAATTATAAGGTCCAGCACACACATGTTCCTTATTCATGACCAATTAACAAAAAGGTGTGCTGTTCCTGAAGGAGGAAGGAGGGAGAAATCAGAAGAAGCTGTAAGTCAGAAGGAAGAGTAATCAATCAGATTAGGGGATCAGATAGATCAGAAGTGTTAGAAGACAATGTGTAAAGTATTTGTGCAAAAACTCATAGAGTAACAAAGTGAAAAGACCACAAACAAATCACCACACAGGTTTAGAACAATAGATAATATTTATCCGAATAAAATAAGGTCAAAAAGACAATACTTCAAGAGGCATAAATTGAAATATCACTTTTTAAAGATTTTAAAGAGTCTCAATCCTTAAGAATCAGTTGTTATTTCTTTGTAACACACAGTACATGGGTTGTGTCAAAAATAAGGACGCACAGGGAAATATAATGTGTTGTGTCAAATTTTCCAGTGCGACTCATGCGTTGCATTGTTTCTTTCCACGCTGCAAGGCGATGCAAGGCAATGCGTCGAATTCCCCGAGCACAGCCTTGCTTCCTCACTGCGAAGATATTTTTATGCGCTGGTAGAAGGAGCAAGTGCTGCATCGATCCGGTTGATGATGCAGTGAAATTTCAGCAACGAGGCAGGCCCCTGTGTCTGATTTCCGGTTGTGAAGCCCACGCTGTGTCATTCCAGTTGGTAGTGTGCCCATTTTCCAGCCGCGATCCAGGTGCTGCATCCATTTCTGCAGGCGTTGCATCGATTTTCAATCGAACAAGGCTCTTTTGAAGAGGTGAATTCTGTGTTGGCCCTGGGACTTCAGAAACAAGAGGCAAGCTCAATCCAAGTCCTTTGAGAGCACTTTAGGAGGAAGGCAGAGTACTTCCAGCAGAGTCAAAAGTAGCAGGCAGCAGGGCAACAAGCTGTAAAGCAGTCCTCCAGCAAAGCAGTCCATATGGGTTGTTTGAGCAGCCAGGCTGTCCCTCTGACAAAGTCCAAGTGTAGGTCCAAAAGTGTCTCATTTGGTGGGGTCAGAGATCTCGTTTATATACCCCAAAATGTCTTGGGAAAACTTCAGAGAGTGGTTTTGAAGTGCAGGAGTTCCCCTGCCAGGGTCCATACAGGGTATTATCAGTCCTTTGAGTGAGGGCAGATCATTAATCATTGAAATGTAAGAGACAGCCCCTCCACCCTTCCTACCCAGGTAGACCAATTTAATATGCAGATTAATGCAGATGAGACTGAGGTGGTCATTACAACCCTGGCGGTCGGTGTTAAAGCGGCGGTAAAACCGCCAACAGGTCGGCAGTAAAAAAAATGGAATCACGACCGTGGCGGAAACGGCCAACATAGACAGCCACTTTAACACTCCGACCGACAAGGCGGTACAAACAAACACTGTGGCGGTAACCGCCAACAGACAGACGGAAGACAAGGTTCTGCCCACTGTATTACAACAGTCCAATCCGCCACCTTTCCCGGGGCGGATACACCGCAAAAAAAAAAACGGCAGAACCAGGACTTGAAAGGGAAAACGCTCACCTCTACACACCCCGGGAGGAACCAGGACGCCATGGAACCCAAGCTCCAGATACTCCCAGCCTTTATCTTCCTGCTCCTCTACCAGGAACAACAAAGACGGCGGCGAAGACCACGGTGAGTACTGCACCTACGACACAGGGAAGCGGGGAGGGAAAAAAGAGTGACACACACATGCAACACGCAACAGCCCCACCCCCTCCCTCACCCACTACAACACACACACAAGTACATGTTGATACATTACATTAACAACCCCCAAGCCCCCCTGGAAGAATGCAAGGACAAAAGGAAATGAGTCGAACGTTTGTAATCTATTCAAATACAGAAGTAAAAAATATATACATATATATATATATATATATATATATATATATATATATATATATATTTACACCATAAACAAACATATACACCGAGAATACAATTCCAAGGTATTCCACCATCATAGTCCGTGGACCACTGGGCTCAAAATGCATGGACGAGGCCCACACTCAATACCCGATCAAAACGGAGAGAACACTGCTGGGGCATCAGATAGAAATACAACAGACACCTCAGGGGGAAGGAAAGGGGGGGCACCTCAGCCGGATGAGTGCACGACGCCAGATCCACGAGGGGGCTCCATGCCCACTGCTGTATTCTGGGGGGTGCAAAGCCACAGTCTCTCAAGTGGGTGGTTTGCCCACTGCTTTATCCTGGGGAGTGCAATGCCACAGTCTCTCAAGTCTCTCAAGTGGGTGGTTTGCCCACTGCTTTATCCTGGGGAGTGCAAAGCCACAGTCTCACAAGTCTCTCAAGTGGGTGGTTTGCCCACTGCTTTATCCTGGGGAGTACAAAGCCACAGTCTTTCAAGTCTTTCAAGTGGGTGGTTTGCCCACTGCTTTATCCACTGGTTCTGGAGGGGGCTTTGTGCCCAGAGTGATTTATCCTGCCAAGGACAGAGGTAGTGGATGTAAATCTCTACTGGGTCTGGAGGGGGCTTTGTGCCCAGAGTGCTTCATCCTGCCAAGGGCAGAGATAGTGGATGCCTTACTCCACTGGTTCTGGAGGGGGCCTTGTGCCCAGAGTGATTCATCCTGCCAAGGACAGAGGTAGTGGATGCCTTACTCCACTGGTTCTGGAGGGGCCTTTTACCCAGAGTGCTTCATCCTGCCAAGGACAGAGGTAGTGGATTTAAATCTCCACTGGTTCTGGAGGGGGCTTTGTGCCCAGAGTGCTTCATCCTGCCAAGGACAGAGGTAGTGGATGTAAATCTCCACTGGTTCTGGAGGGGGCTTTGTGCCCAGAGTGCTTCATCCTGCCAAGGACAGAGGTAGTGGATGCCTTACTCCACTGGTTCTGGAGGGGGCTTTGTGCCCAGAGTGCTTCATCCTGCCAAGAACAGAGGTAGTGGATGCCTTACTCCACTGGTTCTGGAGGGGGCCTTATGCCCAGAGTGATTCATCCTGCCAAGGACAGAGGTAGTGGATGCCTTACTCCACTGGTTCTGGAGGGGGCCTTGTACCCAGAGTGCTTCATCCTGCCAAGGACAGAGGTAGTGGATGTAAATCTCCACTGGTTCTGGAGGGGGCTTTGTGCCCAGAGTGCTTCATCCTGCCAAGGACAGAGGTAGTGGATGGCTTACTCCACTGGTTCTGGAGGGGGCCTTGTGCCCAGAGTGATTCATCCTGCCAAGGGACAGAAGTAGTGGATGCCTTACTCCACTGGTTCTGGAGGGGGCCTTGTACCCAGAGTGCTTCATCCTGCCAAGGACAGAGGTAGTGGATGTAAATCTCCACTGGTTCTGGAGGGGGCTTTGTGCCCAGAGTGCTTCATCCTGCCAAGGACAGAGGTAGTGCATGCCTTACTCCACTGGTTCTGAAGGGGGCCTTGTGCCCAGAGTGATTCATCCTGCCAAGGACAGAGGTAGTGGATGCCTTACTCCACTGGTTCTGAAGGGGGCCTTGTACCCAGAGTGATTCATCCTGCTCGTGGCGGCCTCAGTAGCGTCGGAAGCTTTGGCGCTCATTGGCCTGCGGTGCTGGTGGCGGCGGTGTCCTGTTCAGTGGTGCTGGTAGCGGCGGTGTCCATGGCAGAGGTGCTTGTGCCAGCGGTGTCATGTTCAGCGGTGCTGGTGGTGGCGGTGTCCTTGGCAGCGGTGCTTGTGGCGGTGGTGTCCTGTTCAGCGGTGCTGGTGGCGGTCTTGTCCGCCGTGCAGGTTTTCGCAGACTTGTTTTTCTGTGCCTCTTCCCCACCTTGGATTGTGGTGCAGCTGTCTTCACACTCCCAACTGTACCCCTGGGAGAGGCTTTGGTGGAAGATGTTTTGCCTCTCTCCCACCGGGCACTGGCCAACTTTTTGTGCTTTTGAGTTGGGGGACTGTCTGTGGTCTGGCTCCTTGGCACACTGGCTGCCCTGCTGCCTGGCGCACTCCAGTAGCCGGTTACTACTGGCACCACTGTTCCCGCAGATGTTGTGGCTGAGGCGCTGGGTTGTGACCTAGAAAGGTGGGCCCTAGGAGACTGAAGGGTGAGGGAGGTGAGGGGAAGAGGTCTAGGTTGGACAGGAAAAGTTTTTTGGACACACTGGGATGGGTAGATGGAGGGGGTTTGGGAGTTGAGGAAGAGGTAGTGGTTGTAGGAGGTGTACGTTTGCTAACATTGGATGAAGGTGCATGGGCTGGAGGCTGTCGTGAGGTGGATGGCTGTTGGGTGGGTGTGTGGCTGCGTTTGTATACCTTGGGAGGTGGGCTCACAGACACACTGGGAGAGGACACAGGGGATGTGTGAATGGTAGTGGGGGTGATGACTGCAGTGAGCGGGGTGTGGTGGTGGGTGTGCTGGTGATGGAGGTAGTGGCTGAAGATGTAGTGCATGCAGGTGTGAGTGGAGAAGAGAGTGGGAGGGAGGAGGAAGATGAGGAGGAGGGGGACACAGTGGAGGCAGTGGCTGTTGGTACGTCTGCATATGTATGATGCTTGCGTGAGTGCCTGTGGGATGTGTGGTGCTTATGTTTGCCTGAGCTTCCCTTGTGTGTTGACGTGTGTGTATGCTGGTCTGATGGTGTGCTTGGGATAGGCTGAGGTACAGGGGTTTGGGTCTGGGTGGAGGAAGTTGCAGGGGGGAAGCTAGAGACAGTGACAATGGCTGCCATCAGTGCTGAGGCCAGAGTCTGAAAAGCTTGCTTTTGGGCTGCCTGACCAGAATGAATGCCCTCCAGGTATGAATTGGTCTGTTGCAACTGCCTCTCTACACCCTGGATGGCATTCAAAATGGTAGACTGCCCAACAGTGAGGGACCTGAGGAGATCAATGGCCTCCTCACTGAGGGCAGCAGGGCTTACTGGGGCAGGGGCTGAGGTCCCTGGGGCGAAGGAGATGCCCACCCTCCTGGGTGAGCGGCCACGGGGCACATGCTGAGGGGCTGCTGGGAGGGCGGTGCTAGTAGGGGGGGTGGAGGCTGTACCTATAGATGCGGGGGCACAGAGGGTCCTGCCACCGCAAGGGAGCTCCCATCAGAGGAGGAGTCTGTGTCGCTGGTCTCAGCTCCTGTCCCCGCTGTGGAGCTCCCCTCGCCCTCCGTCCCACTGGTGGCTTCTGACTCAGTTGTGTCGCCTCCAGGGCCATGTGGGATGCAGCTCCCTCCTGCTCCGCTGGCACTGCTCCTCCGCCTGATGATGCTAATGCACACAAGAACAGGGAGACCACAAAAATGGGGGGGAGACAGAAGAAAGACATGTTGAGTGCATCCAGTACCGCTACCGTTGGCGGACACTACAGACACATCAGCCCCCTGCACTATGCCGTGCACTTAGAGTTCCATAATTAATCACAGGGACATAGGTTACAAGGCCTATGCCCGATTGATGTACACATGGAAGTCACAGGAGCCTGACTAGGTGTAGTTGGCTCTGAACACAGGTGGGGTGGGGTGCCACAGGGTCTGCCTTAAGAAGCGACCTTGCCTACTAAACTCGCCCTGGGCTAGGGGAACCCACAGCCCACCTCCCCCACCCAGACACCTACAATGCACGCTGAATCAGCAGAATGAGAGTGTACTCACCCACTTGTGGCTGCTGTGATTCCCTCAAGCGCCCATCCAACTCCGGATACGCCACTGCCAGGATCCGGAACATCAGGGGGGTCCTGGTGCGACGGGCACCCCTCCCACATTGGAAGGCCATCCCCAGGTGGGCCTCCGCCATCTTCTTGCTCCAGCGGCGAATGTCCTCCCATCTTTTCCGGCAGTGGGTGCTCTGTCTGTGGTGGACCCCCAGGGTCTGGACTTCCTTGGCAATGGCACGCCAAATATCCGTCTTCTGGTGGGCACTGACCTACAGGAATAGTACAGGGGAAAAGGAGAAGATATAACCGTCCGCACCATCACAGTCATTGGCCCGCATCCCTACCCTTGTCATGACGCACATGCACTCACCGTTGTATCATGCACGCCTCATTCTCCCCTCCCATCTTTCATCAACACCACTCCAAACAGGCATTGCCCATACAGCATGCTCACAGTGTACTCACCTGTTTGTCTGGATGACCGTAGAGTAGCGTGTACTGGGGGAGGACCCCATCCACTAGTTTCTCCAACTCCTTTGTGCTGAAGGTAGGGGCCCTTTCCCCAGACACACAAGCCATTGTCTTTTCCAGACTGAGGTCACAACAGCACTTGCAGTGTAGGTCCTCTCCTGTCGAAGATCAGGTGTCAAGTGAGTGAACAGACAGAAAATGGCAGTCACGTCTGCGGCGGTGCGTATCGTCACCGCCGGCGTACATCGTCATTGGCTTTTGGGACCAATTGGGTTCAATGTTAACCAATGCAGGATTGCGCCGCGGTCTTCGACTTCCCCGTCTTCGTCTATCCCCCTGTCCCACATTACAGGTCAGACAGCCGCCATTTCAGGGGGCCACATGGCATTTATTTTTTACTGCGTCACACATATCTAGGCCTTGCTTAAACACTAATACAGCCATATGTCGATTTTCACACATTTTCCTATAAAGTTGTGTTTACGTACCTCATTGTTGGTTGACTCTCTGCTCGCTGTTCTCCTCCATAGAGCACGTCTCCTGGGGCAGGTGAGGAGATGGCGGCATCCTCCGGTGTACAGACCGCTGGTGGACCTGTCGACAATGGAGGAGCGACATGTAATTGTCACCTACAGACTTGATCGTACCACAATCCTGGAACTGTGTGCCCAGTTGGAGCCAGACCTGATGTCAGCTATCCGCCATCCCACACGGATACCCCCTCTAGTGCAGGTCCTGTCAGTACTCCATTTCCTGGCAAGTGGTGCTTTCAAACAACAGTGGCCATTGCATCAGGGATGTCCCAGCCAATGTTCTCTAACGTGTTGTCCAGAGTGTTGTCTGCCCTGCTGAAACACATGCGAAGCTACATCGTGTTCCCTCAGGTGGAGGATTTGCCTACAGTGAAAGGTTACTTCTATGCCCTGGGACATATCCCCAACATCATTGGTGCCATTGATGGGACACATGTGGCATTGGTACCCCCCGCAGGAGTGAACAGGTGTACAGAAACCGGAAGAGTTATCATTCTATGAATGTGCAGATGGTGTGTTTGGCAGACCAGTACATCTCCTATGTAAATTCCAAGTTTACTGGCTCAGTGCATGACGCTTACATTCTGCAGAATAACAGCATCCCTTATGTGATGGGGCAACTCCAGAGGCACCATGTGTGGCTATTAGGTGAGGACATGGACCCAATACAGTGTGACTAGGTGTCTGGGTCTGGGGATGTCTGGGGTGTGTGTCTAACAGTTGTCCCTCGACATTTGCAGGTGACTCTGGTTACCCCAACCTGTCATGGCTACTGACCCCAGTGAGGAATCCCAGGACAAGGGCAGAGGAACGTTACAATGAGTCCCCTGGGCGGACTAGGAGGATTATAGAG
This sequence comes from Pleurodeles waltl, assembly GCF_031143425.1. Taxonomy (NCBI): domain Eukaryota; kingdom Metazoa; phylum Chordata; class Amphibia; order Caudata; family Salamandridae; genus Pleurodeles; species Pleurodeles waltl. The sequence continues at coordinate 416,098,807 of NC_090438.1, read as the reverse complement.
AGGACCTTCTGCCTCCTGAAGGCCAGGTTCCAGTGCCTCCATATGACAGGTGGTTCCCTATTCTACTCACCAAAGAAGGTGTGCCAGATCATCGTGGCCTACTGTATGCTTCAAAACTTGGCTTTGCGATGACTGTTGCCTTTTCTGCAGGAGGATGGTCCAGATGGAGGTGTTGTGGCAGCTGTGGAGCCTGTGGACAGTGAAGACGATGAAGCAGAAGAAGAGGACATAGACAAAAGGAAAACGGTGATAAAACAATACTTCCAGTGAGACACAGGTAAGAAGACAACACTGCCTGCTACATCTGATTTAATTCTTCTACCTCTCATCTGTCTGTCATTTTCACCCAGTGTATGGACACTGAGTTGTCACTTTCCCTTTCGATTTCACAGATGTGGGTCCCACTGTGTGACCTCTTCTTTGTTTCCGCATGGACTAGAGCTGTGTGACATAGGTATGTTGACATTACATTGGATATAGCATTTTTCCACAGTTATTGCAAATACACATTTTCGAAAGCACAGACTGACTCCAGATTGTTTTGTGATTTAAGGGTGTTTATTTAAGTGCCAAATAGTGAAGGGGGTTGTAAAATGGTCAGGGGTGATGGTGGAGGAATGTCCATGGCAGAGTCTAGTCTATTAGTCTCACAGGTGCATTGTCCAAAGGGGCATAGGAAGTGGAGCTAGGGCAGTTTAAGTATGGACAGAGTGACAAAGTGGGACACAAGGATGACAATCAGGGTGGTCTCATTTCTTGGCGGGGTCTTGGCATTGTTCTCTGTCTTTGTCCTAGATCTCAGAGACCGCTTGCGGGGTGGTTCTCCATCTGCAAGGGGTGGGGTGCTGGTGTCGTGGTCCTGTGGCGGTTCCTCCTGTCCCCTAGCGCTGGCGGAGGTGGTGGGCAGTTCATCGTCCAGGCTAGTGTCAGGGGCCCCTTGTTGTGCCACAGTGTCCCTCCTGGTGTGACAAGTTCCTTCAGCACCCCTACAATGGTGCCCAGGGTGGAATTGATGGATTTGAGTTCCTCCCTGAACCCCAAATACTGTTCCTCCTGCAGCCGCTGGGTCTCCTGAAACTTGGCCAGTACCGTTGCCATCGTCTCCTGGGAATGGTGGTAGGCTCCCATGATGTTGGAGAGGGCCTCGTGGAGAGTGGGTTCCCTGGGCCTGTCCTCCCCCTGTCGCACAGCAGCCCTCCCAGTTCCCCTGTTTTCCTGGGCCTCTGTCCCCTGAACCGTGTGCCCACTACCACTGCCCCCAGGTCCCTGGTGTTGTTGGTGTGGTGGGTTAGCCTGGGTTCCCTGTAGTGGTGGACACACTGCTGCTTGACGTGTCCTGGGGACAGAGGTATGGGCCCGCTGGGTGAGTGCTGTGCTGGTGTTTCCAGAGGGGGGAAGCTCTGTAGTGGCCTGTGCCAGTGTGAGGGGAACCAACTGTCCTGAGGTCCCCGATGGGCCGGGCTGGTCATCTTGATCCAGTTGGACAGAGCTGCTGTCATCACTGTGGGCCTCTTCTGTGGGTGGAGTGGACATGTGTGGACCCTCCTGCCCGGTGACGTTGGGAAGGGGTCCTGCAGGGGTGTAAAGGCATGATAATTGCATCTGTATGTGCCATGGAGTGCAATGGGTGGGTCACCCTGTACCCCAGTGCTTCCATTCTTGTGTGGGACCTTGTGTGATAATGGTTTAGGGGGGTGTATGGGTATGTGCAGTGGACATGCTTTTTTGATGGCTGTCCATGCTTTGGTGTTGCATGCAGGGCTTGGGTTTGGGATGTGTGGTTTGTGATAGTGGGACATGTGTGAGGAGTGAGGGTGAGGGTGGGAGTATGTGATAGCATGCAGGTAGGGTGGGGGATGAAGTAGTTAAAGATTTGACTTACCAGAGTCCATTCCTCCAGCTACTCCTGTGAGGCACTCAGGATGCAGTATAGACAAGACCTGATCCTCCCATGTTGTAAGTTCTGGGGGAGGAGGTGGGGGTCCGCCGCCAGTCCTCTGAACCGCAATCTGGTGTTTTGAGACCACGGAACACACCTTCCCCGTAGGTCATTCCACCTCTTCCTGATGTCATCCCTAGTTCTTGGGTGCTGTCCCACTGCGTTGACCCTGTCCACGATTCTTCGCCATAGCTCCATCTTGCTAGCTATGGTGGTGTGCTGCACCTGTGATCCGAATAGCTGTGGCTCTACCCAGATGATTTCCTCCACCATGACCCTGAGCTCCTCCTCAGAAAACCTGGGGTGTCTTTGCGGTGCCATGGGGTGGTGTGGGTAATGTGTGGGGTGGTGTGTGTTGTGATGTGTGGGGTGATATTTAGATCTGTGTTGTGTGAGATGCGTGGATGTTGGGTGAGTGATGGTGTTGAGTGCCTGTGGATGCTAGTGTTCTTTCTGGTGGTGTCTCTCTCTGGCCTTCTGTCGCAATTGTTGTCATAGGGGTTTATGGGTGATGTGGGTGTGTTTTAGATTGTATTGAGTGTGTGGGAGTGGTGTGAGTATGTGTATCAGGTGTGTGTATTTTGATTTGTCCAATGTGGTTCTGTTTTGTAAATGTGTGTGTATATTGAGCGCAGCGGTGTGTACAGCCAATGGAATACCACGGTTGAAGGACCGCCACGTGGATTCGTGGGTCGTGATAGTGTGGGCGTATTCCTGTTGGCGTGACAGTGGAGGTTTTGTTATTGCCAGTTTATCACTGACCTTTGGACTTGTGTGGGTGTCTAGATTTTGGCTGATTCTGAGCTGTGGGTCATACTGGCTGTGGTGGAATTCCACGGCCGCGGCGGTGTGTTGGCGGTCTTCTGCACGGAGGTAAGTGGCTTTTACCGCAAATGTTGTAATGACCCCCTGTGTGTCATGTGTGTGTCGGGTGAAATGCACAAGTTGAGCTGTCAACCAGCACAGAGCAGACCTGGATTGGAGGCAGGTTGTAAAGCACAGATGGCAGTACATGCAGAGAAATGCGCACTATCTAAAAGTGGCATTTCTAAAATAGTACTATTAAATCTAACCTCACCGGTATGCAGGATTTTCTATTATCATTCTGGTAATACTAAACATGACAGAGTCACTCCTTCCAGATAGGAATCTACCACTTAAAAGTATTTGAAGGCAGTTCCAATTCTAGACTATGAAAGGAGCAAGCCTCACAGTAGTGGAAAAATAATTCATGAGTTTTTCAATACCAGGACATGTAAAACACATAAGTACATGTGCTGCATTTTACATACATAGCACCATGCTCTATGGGATACCTAGGGCCTACATTAGGGGTGACATATGTAGAAAAATGGGAGTTTAATGCTTGGCAAGTCAAAGTGACAGTTGAAATGCACACACAGGCCTAGCAGCAATGGCAGGCCTGAGACATGTTAAAGAGGCTACTTATGTGGGAGGCACAATTAGTGCTGCAGGTCCCCTAACAGCATTTCATTTACAGGCCCTGGGTACCTGTAGTGCAATGTAATAGGGACTTACAAGTAAATTAAAAATGCCAATATGGTATGAGTCAATGTTACTGTGTTTTTAGGGAGAGAACACATATACCTTAGCACTGGTTAGCAGTGGTAAAGTGTGCAAAGTCCTAAAGCCAGCAAAAATGAGGTCAGACAAAGAAGAGGAGGAAGGCAAAAAGTTTGGGTTGACCCTTCACAGATGTCATTTTCCAACAAGAAGCAGAACAAGAAATGGGTGTCATGCTTCTTGTTGAGCCAGTGCTGCAATGTCTGACGGGCCCCCTGAGGGTTGCTCTTTGTCAGAGATCTTCAATGAGAAATTGCTGTGTTGATGAATGCACGTGAGGGAATAAGGTGTGTAGGGTGGTGAAGTATGTGCATTAAAAATGCCTAAGGGTAACCATATGTAATTTAGGGGCATATTTATACTCCGTTTGCGCCGGAATTGCGTCGTTTTTTTAATGCAATTTCGACGCAAAACTAACTCCATATTTATACTTTGGCGTTAGACGCGTCTAGCGCCAAAGTCCATGGAGTTAGCGTCATTTTTTTGCGTGGACACCTACTTTGCGTTAAAAATCGACTCCGAGGCATGTGCGTCGGATTTATACTCCCGGGCAAAAATCACGCCCGGGAGTGGGCAGGTCAAAAAAAATGACGTACCGCCGCTTTTGCGCCGTTTTTTAGCGCCTGCAAAAGGCAGGCGTTAAGGGACCTGTGGGCTCTGAAGGAGCCCAGAGGTGCCCTCCCATGCCCCCAGGGACACCCCCTGTCACCCTTGCCCACCCCAGGAGGACACCCAAGGATGGAGGGACCCATCCCAGGGACATTAAGGTAAGTTCAGGTAAGTGTTTTTTTTTCAATTTTTTTTGTGGCATAGGGGGGCCTGATTTGTGCCCCCCTACATGCCACTATGCCCAATGGCCATGCCCAGGGGACATGAGTCTGCTGGGCATGGCCATGGGGCAAGGGGGCATGACTCCTGTCTTTGCTAAGGCAGGAGTCATTTCTATGGGGGTTGGGAGTCGAAAAAAATGGCGCAAATCGGGTTGAGGTGAAAAAATTGCCTCAACCTGACTTGCCCCATTTCTTGACGCCCAAGCTCCATTTTCCCCTACGCCGGCGCTGCCTGGTGTACGTCGTTTTTTTTAACGCACACCAGACGGCGCCGGCGGCTAACGGCGGCTAACGCCATTCAATAAATACGGCGCCCGCATGGCGCTTCAGAATGGCGTTAGCCGGCGCTAATTTTTTTGACGCAAAACTGCGTTAGCGCAGTTTTGCGTCAAAAAGTATCAATATGGGCCTTAATATGGTGGTCCCTTTGACATCATTAAAAACAATGAGAGGCTGGAAAATACTTAGGAACAATCCAACAGAATGTTATCTGGGCCAAAAGCTTTCGTGGATGCCAAATTATTAAGAGCTACGACAATTTCATCCCATGTCATGAAGGCATCCAAAAATCTCTGTCTTCATTTTGTATCCTGCTGACGGGTTGGGATTCTAAAAATTGATACTTACTGAACCTCCTGTTCCCCTTCCTCCCGATACAACCCCACATAATATACCCAAAGTGCCTTCCTGATTTTAACAAGACTTGTCACCAAATGACCCTGGTCATCCCTAATTTCAGTAATCTCACCCAGGCTCTGCTTCTGTCGTACTCAAACCACCCAAAGGTAGCCCACTCGTTCACTGAATTCATGACTTTCCTGCTTCCAAGGTAAACACTTTTCTGCGGCCTCCTGAAATGACATGTCACTAATCGCTGTCCTGGCTAATGGCACCTTCTTTTGTGCTTTACCCAGATCAGCCCCCAAACCTACTGCACAGAATCAGTTTCAGCAATTGTTCCATACAATTCCATGAGTTGGCGACTCTGTATTTTTTGCCAATTTCAACTGAAGCTTATCTTCTCCCCCCTGACTTTTGCCTTAAAGGCACCCCAAACCATCCTGGGTGAGGCACTCCCTATATTAAATTGAATGTACTACTGTTTCCAGATATATTTATGTTGAATATATTCCTCATCCCCAAGCAGAGCTCTCTCCAAGGTCCAACTGTAATGAACCTTGTCATGTCCTTCTACCTGAATCTCTAAAACAAGAATGTTGCGGCCAGACACGACCTAAGGACATTTCAATCTCACAACTTTGGATCAAACCGTGGGAGATCAAAAAATAGTCAAGCCCTAAGTGTTTTTTATGAGGGGTGGAACAATAGATATAGCCTGTATCTGGGGACTTCACCTCATACCATACATCAGCCAAGCTGTGATCCCTCCTGAGACAGAATAAAGAAATAAGGGGCTGATGTAAGAACCCCTAGCGCCACTTTGCACCACATTAATATAATTTTTATGACACTAATGTGGCCCAACAAGACCAAAATCGCCCCACCAGATTTACAAAGTGGTAAAATGCATGCATTGCGCCACTTTGTAACCCTTTGCGCTACAGTATGCCTGAGCCAGGCATCATGTATGCAAAAGGGGCATTCCGTCATTAGCGGTCTGAAAAAATAGTGCACTTTTGATGCCTGCTTGGAGCAGGCCATAAAGGATGCACACCATTGTTTTTAATGAGCCTCAATAGGCTTCACAGGATTTTTTATGCTAGTCCTGCAATGCTTCAAACTAGCATAAAGTATTTTGATGATAGCTCCCCTAACTACCGCCATGGTGCACCATATCTTAGACATGGCGCACACGTGGTGGCGTTAGGTGGGTGCTAAGGGGCGCAAGAAAAGTGGTGCAGCACTGGGTGCAGCACCACTTTCCTTAAATCAGGCCCTAAACACTTTAGGTTTCCTGCCACCATGGACCTGAACCCTGCCCTAGAGGAAGCCGGCAGTCAAATCAATCTTACAATCCCCACAAATTATTATTAGGATTATTATTAGGGTTGGCCAAAAGGCCAATTCCAAGTTCAGCCAGTCAAAAATAGATGGATTATCTAATGCTGATCCATATACTGATCAGAGAGTAAATAAACTTTCCCCAACTTCAAATAGCACCATAGCCCATCGAACATGCTTACCCAACAAACTATGTTGAAAAAAGTCTGCACTCTTCTGTGTCAAGTTTGCCACTCCCTGTGTCTTAGTGCAAACCTTCAAATAATTTCTGCCTGACCCCCTCAACATGAGTCTCTTTCAGATGTAAAATATCTGCCTGTATAACTTTGAGACCAAAGTCAACTTTCCGCCTTTTAAGAGAACCATTCAACCCACATATATTCACTATAGCTAAATTAATTTGAGCCATGCTAAACGTTCAGGGTATTCACCCATTCACATAAATCAGCCACCATGACCAGAATTCCCAAACTTGAAGTCTCCACCAATGTATGCTGTTCCTGCCTTCTCTTCCTCTTGCATTAAGATCACTGGCCCCTCTCTCCCTTCTCCCCTACCCCAACCTCTCCCTTTCCTCTTCCCTCCTCCCCCCACCATCCTCAAGCAATCAGACCTCCATAGGCCTGAATAATGGCTACTAAGATCACCCTCCATGCCGCCCCACAGCCTCCTGGCACAGCTACTCCTCATCCAAAATGAATGTAGAAAATAAAAGACGAAAGATACCCCTTGATTAAATCAGAAAGGTAAAAACCCTCAAGGAGAACTTAAAATAAACAAACCCCACTACACCACCCTTTTCCAAGATCCATAACCCTCATCATTTATACTTGTAATACATCAGATAGATATATTCAGAATTCAACAGGCGATTGCCCCAAGAATGGATTAGCCCCTCAGTCCATACCCTCCATTAGGTAATACTAGTTTGTTAGTCCTTAGTTGCATGAGACAGACCTCCACCTCTCATCCCACTGTCGATTTCTTCAGGTACTCTTTAGTTTTGATTTGAGATGTTAATGAGCGGGACTTGCCATGAAAATTAACCTTCAGCCAGGCCAAGCTGATCAGGAGAGTTCCAACACAGCATCCTGAAAAGGCTTTATCAGCTACTGCAATCTCCACCTCCTCTCCACAGTTACATGCCACTAGTCACGTCTCACAAAAAATTACGTCCGTCATTATGACACTGGTAGTAAATCCCGCTTACCACCATGCTGACAGCTGCCAACTTACCTCCGCGGTGGGCGATATCCGTTCACCATATCATGACACAGACACACCAATCCAGCATGATTAAGCCACACACACAAATCCGGCAGACCAAAGGTTAGTTATAAGTTGGCGATCCCAAAACCCTCACCGTCACGCTAACAGAAAAACGCCCATCACATTAGGACCCACGAATCACCATGGCGGACATTCAACGGCGGTAAACCATTGGCGGTACATACTGCCACGCTCATCATGACAACCCACAGAAAAAACAACACCACATTGGACAATTCAAACTTCACACACCAGACACCCATACACATACCACACCCACACAGCCACACCACTATGAAACACACAGCCACATTACCCACAACCACTTACGAATACAAATCATTGGCACAAGACACCCATACACCCCTCACACACTCCACATCACACACCTCATTCACATTAACCCAACACACTCTCACCAACACACATCACACAACACCCATGGCATCACAAAGTCACCTCCGTTTCATTGAGGAGGAGTTAAGGGTGATGGTGGAGGAAATCGTCAGGGTAGAGCCACAGCTATTTGGGGCACAGGTGCAGCAAATATCAATAGCTAGGAAGATGGATCTATGGCGGAGAATCATGGACAGGGTCAACAAAGTGGGACAGCACCCCAGAACAAGGGATGACATCAGAAAGAGGTGGAACGACCTACTGGAGAAGGTACGTTCCATAGCAGCAAGACACCATCTCGCTATACAGAGGAGTGGCGGCGGACCTCCACCACCTCCCCCACAACTCACAGCATGGGAGGAGCAAGTCTTGGCAATACTGCATCATGAGGGCCTGGCCGGAGTCGGAGGAGAACTGGACTCTGGTAAGTCAACTTTCAATAATTATCACCCCCCATACCTGCATGCCATAACATACCCTCACCCTCACTCCCATCACTCCACTCCATCCCACACACTCCACCATCACATCACACTGACCCCAATGCCCAGCCCTGCATGCAGTACCAATGCATGGACACCCTTCACAGCCCTGCATGGACAATCATCATTAAAGCATGCACAACATAGGGAAACTAACAATCCCACCATACACCAACATACACAAGCAAAAGCTGGTAGGGCAACACCAACCATAGGGGGGAAGCCAGGGATGTACAATATGTCATACACATGAAGCATAATACATCATTTACATCCCCACAGGTACTCCTGCCAATGTCACTGTAGAGGAGGTGCCATCACTATCCAGTCCCCCAACAGAAGAGGCCCACAGTGCTGATAGTAACTCTGGTCTTCAGTATCTGGATGATCTACCTGGCCCATCAGGGACCAATGGACAGCCGGTCCCCCAAGCCCAGTCACAGACGCTGGTCTTCAGGATATGGACGATCTACCTGGCCCATCAGGGACCACTGGACAGCCGGTCCCCCAAGCCTGTCACAGACCACCACAGAGCCTCCCCCATCAGGAACCAACATCACAGCAACCACTCTGCATACCCAGGCCTCCGTCCTCAGGACACATCAATCAGCAGTGTGCCCACCTTGTCAGGGACCCCAGGCTACACATGACACATAAGACAATCAGGGACCTTGGGTCAGTTGCAGTGGGCAGACCGTTCAGGGGACAGAGGCACAGGCCACCAGGGACACTGGGATGACTTCTGTGCGCCAGGGGGAGGACAGGAGCAGGGAACCTACTCTCCATGAGGCGCTCTCTGAGATCCTGGGAGCCTATCAACATTCCAAGGGCATGATGGGCCAGATCCTCAACAATGTGCAGGAGAAGAGGTGGCTGCAGGAGGGACAGTATCAGGGGATCAGGGAGGACTTGCAGGCCATTAACAACTCCCTAGTCTCCATAGCAGGGGTGCTGGCAGACATGGCCAACATCATGAGGGAGACAGTGTCACATCAGTGGGCCCCTATCACTAGCCAGTCATCTGAACAGTACTCCACTTCCACTGCTGCTAGTGGCCAGGAGGCCCCGCCACAGGACCAACAGGCCACCAGCACCCCTCCCCGCAGAAGGTGAACCACCCCACAAACGTTCCTTGCGATCCAGAAAGAAGCCAGAGACACTTGCCAAGACCACCGCCAGGAAATGAGACTCTCCGTATTGTCCCCCTTTGGTCCCACTCAGTCACCTTGTCCACCTTGAACTGCTTTTTCTTTGCTTTCTATGTCCCATGGACAATGCACCTGTGCTACAAACAGACTGGAAGAATACCCTAAACTTTCCTCCATCATCACCCCATCCCATTGCACTTTCCCCTCTATATATTAGTACATAAAAATGGACTTTTAGTATGTCATGTATTTCAAATATGTATTGATTGAAACAGCTACAACCATTGCAAATGAACTGTACATAGAATGAGCATATAATTAATGACCTGTAGCAGGCTGTTGTGATCACACCAGAAGTATTTGTCAAATCACCAACATCTGCAAAATGAATATCCAGAAGTAACAGTAAGTGGGCAAATAAGTGAGAAATACTAACATGTCAATTCCACACAGAATAGAACCAAAGTCGTTGAAATGTGAATTTGCACTGTCTCATCTGTGTGTCATTGGAAGTACTGACGGATTACAAATGTTCTGTTGTCCACATCCTCATTCTCTGCCTCCTAATCCTCACTGTCCACAGGGTCCACTGCTGCCACAGGCTCCTCCTCCTGCAGCAAAGGTACATGGCTTCTGAGGGCCAGGTTGTGCAACATGCAGCATGCCACTGCTATCTAGCAGACCTTCTTGAGTGAGTAGCACAGGGATTCACCTGTCAGATGGAGGCACCGGGACCTGGCCTTCAGGAGGCCAACGGTCCTTTCAATAATCCTTCTGGTTCGGCCATGAGCATCATTATAATGTTCTTCTGCCCTTGTCTTGGCATTCCTCACAGGGGTCAGCAGCCATTATAGGTTTGGGTAACCAGAGTCACCTGCAAATATTGAGGGACAACATTTTACCACACACTATCCTATATGGCCAACACCATAGGCATACACCAACATATATTGGGTGTGAACCAGGGCTGACCTATTAGCCACGGGTTACGCCTTAGGGGTGATTGACACGTTAGAAGAACTGAGATTGTTGCAGGGACGTGCCAGCAAAGATGAGAAGCGTTCTTGGGTTAGGATGCAATGTGTACAAAGACCAGATGACTTATGGGTCTCAGATGAGGGGAAATGATTTTGCCGAACAGTCTCCTGTCACAGTTTGCAAGGTTTTACCATGGGCAAGCACATATTGGGAGAGATGCCATGATCAGGTTGTTCAAAATTGACTGGTTTAACCCGAAGTTCAGACAAGCCGCAGAGGTGATCTGTCATAGGTGTATCATCTGTCAACAGATGAACGCGGGGAAAGGGACAGTGGTGAATTTGAGCCACATCGGGAGAGAAGGAGGTCCATTTAGCAGAATGCAATTGGATTTTATTGAGATGCCCGTGTGTGGAGGTTTGAAATATGTGTTGGTGATTGTGTGTATCTTTAGTCACTGGATTGAGGCATATCCTACACGTAGGAAAGACAGTCTCACAGTAGCGAAGCTGCTGCTTAGGGAATTGATACCACGTTTCAGGTTTCCGATCTCTTTGGAATCAGATAGGGGAAGTCACTTCAACAACGAGGTGGTTAAGCTATTGTGTGCAGCACTGAACATTGAACAGAAGTTGCACTGTAGTTACCACCCTGAAGCATCAGGACTAGTGGAGCAGATGAATGGTACCCTGAAGTCGAGAATGGCAAAAATGTGTGCAGCCATGAATTTGAAATGGCCTGATGCATTGCCCTTGGTGCTAATGTCAATGAGAAATACGCCTAACAAGAAAACAGGACTGTCTCCTCATGAAATAATCATGGGTCGAGCCATGAGACTGCCCGCAGTGCCTGCGAATGCTCTTGTGAATATCACGGATGATATGGTGTTGGACTACTGCAAGGGTCTGGCTGACGTGGTCTGCTCTTTCTCTCACCAGGTGGAAGCTACCACCTGCCTCCGATAAATAATCCAGGACACAACCTGAAAGCTGGTGACTGGGTTGTCATCAAGAAACACGTAAGGAAGTCGTGTTTGGAGCCACGTTGGAAGGAGCCATATCAAGTAATACTGACAACTACAACTGCTGTGAAGTGTGCGGGAATTCTGAACTGGATCCATGCCAGTCACACGAAAAAGGTGACGTGTCCAACTGATGAGGAAGTTGAGTTGTTGAAAGTACCAACAACAGAGAAGGAAGTCTCAGGGCTGGAGAGTAGTCGAAGGGGAACTGAGACTGAAGGAGAGCCCATTGAGGATGGCTTGGTCACTCCAGTAAGAGACGAAGGAGATGAGACCCAGAGGGGTGACGGTGAGCCCATCTCAACTGAGGCACCAGGAGAGCCGAGTCAGAAGGAGGTTCTCCCAGAAGCAGACGAATATGGACATGAGCTAGAGCCCCTGACAGACCCAGAAGGCGAAGGAGTTGAGGCGGAGGAGAGTCAGAGTGTCCAGACTCCTCCAGAGACAATTGCAGGTCCATCAAGAGAGAACACCATAGAGTCAGAGGAGGGCGAAGGATTGCCCCAGGAAAGACCAAAGACCAGAGAGCCGCTGAAAGGAGATAAGTGGCCAGAATTGCAAGTGACAAAGGGAAAGGTGGTTGTAGAGGATGCAATAGAGGAAGATCTAAGTGAAGGACAGTTGCAAGGTGATCGCAAATTGAAAAGAAAGAGAGTAGCAAATAGAAGGTACCCAGGTACTGAATGGGCGTACGCAACATCAGCTGAATGGCAGCAAGAGTTCTTGGCATTTTGCTTTGAAGAAGTCCCAGGTCAGTACTTCGGCACTTGAGTCTGGCCAAAGAGACTGAGTTGACCTAAGAATTGAATTAAAGAACGAAATTGAGAAAAGAGACTGATATCTTAATGGATGAGACACTGTTAACCTGAATTGACTTTTTGAAAAAGATTTTGACAAGCTGCTAACCGGAATTGACAAGGATCCTGGGAGTGAAACTGAAACTGTAAATAATTGCTGAGGAAAGACTTTTGCTTGCTTTAACTTTGCTGAAAAAAAATAATAATAATAAGTTTTAACCATCCTCTGTTGGCTGTTGTTTGAACTAATCATCCTTCACTTTCTGATTCTTTACAGATCATGGCTAACATAAGAGATGATAATAGGGGAAGTAGGCGTTGTAAATGTTTGGGTGTTAGTTTGGGTGTTGTGTGTGTGTGATATTCATCATAGTTGTGATTGAGGGTATGCCATTGGTTGGTAAGAGTGGAACTAATAATGCTACAATTCCTGAGACTGCCACTGCACTAACAGCTTGGGAGAGGTTTGAGCAGGATACGAAATATTTGCAAGAGGGGACTAATGCAAAAGGGGAACTATCAACTAATGTTTTCTATCGCTTGCTGAGTGAGTATGTTGACACAATGGATGCGAAAGATTGTTATTGTGTACACAGATTCCTGTTTCAGTACAAGAAGGGGTTACCTATCATAGTTTGCCTTTAACATATGGGATAAGCTGTAGTCTGTTACTAACAAGATTCCAAAACAAGGAAGAGATTCAATATTTTCACTCCAATTACGATCTTGTGTTTTCTTATGTGCCTATTATAGAGGATTTGAGTAGTGTGGCTAAATACTAGAGCATCAAATTAGTTGAGGGGTTCTTTGAGGCGACACTAACAATTAGTAAATCTTATGCACACCACAATAATTTGACATGTTTGCTTACACCTGTAGAGAAATGCTTTTTAGATCACACGGAAGATAGAAGGAGGGTATTGAAGGGGAAGTTAGAGAAAGGATTGCAGCAGCGAGCTTTTGCTAGTAGTGAGAGTTACAGTGCGGTTAGGGAACAGGGGATGTTAGCTTTAGATGCACTACACGTAGGTAAGCTTTGCATATCTAGGCCAAAGTCGTATTATGACAATGTGTTTGTGGGAATGAGTGAATGTAAGCATGTGTTTTTGTTTCAGAGTAAGTGGACGTTCATGTTAAATGGACAGGATCCAGCGATCCCTGGGATCTATTATATATGTGGACTTAATGCTTATTACCGTCTTCCAAAGGGATGGTATGGGACATGTTATTTGGGGATAGTTTTCCCAAAGATATATCAATTAGAGGACTTGAAAAGCTTTCCATTATTGTCTGAATTACATCGTACTAGACAAAAGAGAGAGACTGCTGCTGGTGTAGTAGGAGATATATTTGGGGCGATAATTCCTTCAGTGGGAGTTATCTTAAACTCTATAAAGATTCTAAAGTTGTCTACTATTGTGGATAACATGCTGACAAATTTCACAGGAGCTATACTCCTGATGGATACTGAACTTGCTGCGGAGAGGGCTATGACTCTTCAAAACAGGCTTGCTTTAGACATTCTTTTAGCGAAAAATGGCGGAGTTTGTAAAATGCTTAATGTGCGTCATTGTTGTGTTTATATGCCTGACAATAGTAATGAGATTAGAAGTATGCTTACTAACTTGACTAGGGATAGTACGGATTTTAAGGAACTGAAAGAGCCAGGTGTTTGGGAAAAGGTTGGAAAAGGACTTGCTTCAGTGGGAAGTTGGTTTAGTAGTATTTGGCATGCGATATTGGTGAAAATAATACAGGGAATATTAATTGTTATAGCTTGCTTATATGGATTATGGCTGTCATGCAAAATTAGTAAAATAATTAAATTGAAAATGGTGAAAAATAATAAGAGGAGGGAAGAAAAGAAAAGGGAAAAATTGTTAAGGGAAAAATCACAGGGGGAAAGAAAAGAAAAGGGAAAAAATGTTCAGGATAAAATCACAGGGGGAAAGATTGAGAGAGGAAATTGAGATGAAGGAATTCTAAAATGTAAATTGTAAGGGGAAAGGTTTGTGCGATGACAAGAGTCATCAGAGGAGGATTGTTGGAGTGTGGCTTTTAAACTTAATATTAACATGAAAGCTTGCAATTTATTCTGTAATGATGCTGCATAGAAAAGTGTTAATGTAGAAAATAATGCACACGTTTGAAATGTGCCCGCGGGGAGTGGCCATCAATGTATATGAAGACTAATGAAACTAATTAATGTTGAATTAATAATGCACTAATGTATGGTTTTGTATTAGCGTATCTTAACTAGAGTCATGTATTAGGGTTTGTCAACTTAACTTACTAAGCCTTAGTTAGCAAGGGTCTGGGCCTAGCTGCCTGGTCTCATATTAAACTGTGTTTTTTCTAACGTGCAATGTGCTGCTTTTCTGAAGGACACAAACCTGTACTTTTCCAGGAGCTAGAGATATGTGTGTAGCCATAGTAACTTCTTTCTCATGGGACCCGACTTGCTCAAGGAGGCATTCTTGCCGAATGCAACAGTGTAATTCGTAACAGGTACAAGGTTGTCTAGACTAGGAGAAGACAATGGGACTACTGACTGGAGCGTAAAGTGTAACTTTTCTTACCTGACATTCCTGCCGATGAAGACGTCAACAACGTGGGCCAATCGGATGCATGAGAACTGTGTTTCATGGAAAATTCGAGTAAGGCGTGTGGAGAATTATTGGACAGAGATACACCAAAATTGATCCAATAGGGAATTAAGGACTAGTTTGAGAGTTTTGATATAACAGCTTGACCCGAGGAGAAATCAGCCCATTCTTCCTCACTGCCACTTTGAGACTTTACTGTTCTGATATCTTAATCATCCTATATTGAATCCTGACCTGATACTTATTTCTCCTCCTTATGAGGGAAGTGCCTTATTCTTAGCTGTGTCATACTTTGCTGATGCTGAAATCGACTGATGTCCTGAGGACGAAGACTGACGCTGATTTCTGAATCGTTGGAGGGGTAACTATCTGATGATAAGTGTAAATTGTCTGTTTGCCTTTTCTTTCTAGGTACCAACTGCTCTTTTGATAGAGGCCATAGTTAGATGTTTTCCAAATTTGTGTTTGCTAAATTGTTTTGCATGAAGTCCAACATGTTGATACTAATTCGAGGTTAGTTAAGGAGTTCACTAATATCGAACGCAAATAGACAATGACAAGATTCTTGCTTTGTTGAATAATGTACTAATGATACTCTGCTAAAGTTGATTCATATTAACGTCGTGCTTCATTCTAAATGTTCATGATTTATGCTTTGATAAAGTTTTGCTCTGATTGCCAAGTCATAGTGGTTTTGACATGCTTGTTGATATTGAAACTAAGAAATATGATATTAGATTGTAACTAATAGGGAATAAATATCCTAACACTTACTAGATTTGTGTGGTTATTCATGGCTGAAAGGTCAATGGTGCATTTGCCGTATTGATCTATATTAAATGTTATTGATTAGCTTGATTGATTAGTTATTGTGAATATTAATGGGGTTATTGACCTATTGATTGTGATGCAAAAAGATATCTTATTCTGGGAAGTCTCCAAACGTGGTCAAAAGGTTCATCGGCCTGAGCGTGTCTCCTTGTAAGTTTACTTATCAAGGTTCTGACACGCTATCAGTACTGCCCACAAATGCATGTCATAGAGACAGTCCATTAGGTGTCCAATTCACCCCACTGCGCCAATGTCATCATTCAAGTCAGTGATATGAGTGGCTAGGTGGCATTCCCATTTTATTTCCTTCCGAACAGGGTACGTTTGTCCCAGGTATTTCGTGTGTCTAGTATTGTCCATTGTATACCAACAGGAGTATGATTGCTGTTCTGAAAATGAGTTCTCATTTTAGTGGTACTTTTTCTGCACTAATGTTACCTTGGTGTTCCATAATCCAAATCTTAGCTGGTCTGACTATTATTCCAACATATCGAAAAGCGCAGGGGCAGGTAATCATATAATACAATTCTTGGTGTTGCTGTATGTGTGTCTATTCTGTATCAATGAATGAGTGGAATCTAACTGAATTTCCTTTGTAACATTCGTATGGTGGCACACGCCACATGAGCCGCATGGATAATGTCCAGAAACCAAACGGAGATTTCAGAGAGAGCACTGCCCTGTCTACTTGGGTGCCCTGGCCTTGTATGTCCAACATGTCTCTGATGTTCTGAGTGCATTTACAAACACATTGTGGAGGTGGTATCTACAGAGAGTCTGTTTTCAAAAATGTCCAGTGTTTCCAAACAATGTTTTGCATTCAGTTGGGGTAGGGATTGAACATAGTTATGGGCATAAGAATGTCATCATTAGATTTGACTCTGGGTTCCAGGAGAACTTCCCAATGGTTGTTTCTTGCTCTCTTGCATGCCTGTCTTAGAATCTTTGGGGGATAATTCCTGGAGAAAAGGGTAAACTGGTATGTTCAGAGGCTTGTAAATCTTAATGCTTAATGTTGTTGCAATTCCTTCGGATTCACAGAAACTGCCCATGGAGCAAGATGTCCTGCAAGGCTTTCGGATGCTCACTGTTATATAGGAGAAGGCTGTTGCAGTCAGTCATCTTCCTAAAGGTTGTTGTTGTTATTTTGCCACCATTGAGGGAAATCTTCAGATCAAGAAAAGGGAGTTCCCTAATTTAATTGGTGATCTTCATGTTGAGCTGTCATCTATCTTTACAGGTGGTATGTCCCTGGAATTCTGCACCATAACCGGTATAGATGCCATAGCACAATTAGATTAGATATTAACAGTTACACACAACTTGCTTCCCCATCACGTGTATGTTAGGTGTCACACTTAGTCCTGATGAATTGCCTAAGTTCTTGTCTGACCATGCATGGCAAGAAACTAGTTGATCCTGATTTACCTTTTGTGACCTGAGAAGGTCATTGTCTCCGAGCACATCCACTATTTGTTTTTAGTAATGATAAGGGGGCCGCCATATTGAAGTACAGAAACATACTTCCCCACCCTACACACCTTATTCCTTCACTTGGATCAATACAGCAATTTCTCACTGAAGATCTCTGGCAAAGAGCCCCCCATTGAGGGGCCCATTTGGCATTGCAGCGCATTTGTTTATAGCAAACACTGCAATAATTATATCACAACCTATCTCTGTGTAAAGCAGGAAACAGCAGTTTAGGTACTTATAACACAGCATATTATCTGAGTTGCAGTGTTGTAAATTTGTAAATAGCATATACAAAGTGGTCTGAGCAGGAAGTTTTATATCATTTTAATTTTTATTACCAACATTGACGGTCCAGAATATTTTGCATTGACAAAATGTTTAAAACCACAAAACAATCAACTATGGCGACCATAGTTCTCCAAGCGTTCGCATGCGGCAGCACGTCAGATGGCAAACAGGGCTACGGCATAAAATGCGGACTGCTTTAGCGTCAGGTTTCGAAACCTGTATCCCAGTCATGTTCAGAGTGAAGGAGTTTATTTCCCCTCACACCACAGACCTTATGCCCCCATAAAGTAAGTGCAATGCAAGGAGCACTAAATTTTTTGAATACCTATGACAAATTTACTGCTAAAAGGTTTCCTTGTTTAAAAATAGTGCATTTGTGACATCGGCAGGTATCATCTAACTGCTCCTACTATGTACCTGAAGTTTCAAACAATAATCAACAAGGGTAAGATTTGTGTGGCACATTATGCACGATCATTTTATAAACATTGTTCATTGACTTACAATTGCCTGTAACTTGTGCATTTGTCACTAGAGGCTATGAAGCAAGAATATAATTATATAAGAGTACAGATGTCTTCTGAATTCGTTCGTTCAATTTTGAAATGTTAACAGTTGAAGACGTACAACATTGCATATAAGTTTGGCAGGATTGTGCCTCATTGCAAAATGTTTTGTACCTTTGTAATGTTTTTGACTTTTAGTCAACATTATGAGTGTTAGTTTACGTAGAATGTACGCACACACAACATTGGGGATGTATAAGACACTCATGGTCATGCAAGGTGGTATTGGGTCTGTCACCATTTAAAGAGGTGTATATGATGTATCATTCTTTAGGCTGTTAGGCTGCCACTAGCATGGACAAGATTGTTTTTGCACACTTTGCAAATCAAAGGGCTATACTTTGTCTTTGAAAACAGAATAAGATATATATATATACATATATATATATATATATATATATATATATATATATATATATACATATATATAGATACATATTTGATCTCTAGAAGTGCATTCAAATATTATTTCATTTCTCTTCCATGGGTATCAATGGCCTTTTTTTAAATTTGAGTTTGAAGCATGAACCAGTGTTGCACAAGAGGTAAAAGTGTGATGAAAATACCTTTTATGATACAGTTTTTGATTTTAGAACTAATTGATCATCTTTCATTTGCCAGTCCTAATGATGCCTGTAATGTATCATAGACTCAAACACTTCAACCAATTTTCCTTTGGAGGAGCCAATTAGGGATCAATATTGTATGTTGTTGAAGTGTAAAACCAAGCACCACAAAGAAATGATTTGGCTAACTCTGGGTGGATTATAAACTTTTTGAAGGACAATTCTTATCACCAAATAATATGATTTCAAGAGATGGGGTCGAGAACGACCAAGAATGACTGAAAGTTTTATGTTAAATTTGTGTGTATTTTGCTGCCATTTTGTGCATATATAAATGTTGTTTAATTTGTGGGTAATTTTATGGCATTTGTTTGTATGTAATTGTGATATTGTTAAATGGATTTTGAGATAAAATGAAAAATTGCTCCAATGATTAAGTACAAAGATATATGGGTACATTTAATTATTACATTCAATTGGCTCTAACTGAGCAGTGGGCCATCTAAACATATTTCTTTTTGTGTGGTACAAACTGACTTTTGTTGAAAATTGTTGTGTCCTGCCCTTCCTCATTTTTCTTGAAGGTCTTGTTGATATTCTGCAGCCGATGACACACCAAAGGTAAGTCTCTTGTATCTAAACAAACCAAAATGTGTAGAAAAGGTTGACATATTTCTGCAGTTTTCTTCAAGTTGTAACTGGTGATAACCTTTATTCAAACCAAGTTGAGAGAAGACTTTGGCACCATTCAATTTTGTGGTCATGTCATCAATGTGCAGTCCTAGATGTTCTCATCAATTGCATGTCAGTGCATATGCGCACAGCTCCCTCATGGTCCTTTTCAGGCACAATTACTATGGGAGAACATTGCATTGAAATGTTCAATAATGTCATGCTTGAGCCATGAATCAAGTTATTTTTCAACGGGTTCTTGTAAATGAAAAGCAACTCATCTTTGTCTCTGAGCATCAGGGCGGACATCCTCATTAATTTGCAGTTTTACTTCCATAGTGTTAAACTTTCTTGAACCATGAAACAATGAAGGGAAATATCTTACTAATTTGTGATGAGCAATCATATTGTAATTTACTGAACTCGGTCCCATGTCAGCAGCCTTGTTAAAACTGATCAAACAGGACCTTGCTGCTGTACCTTGAAGTACATTGATCAGTAATTTTGTTTTCTTATGTTTCACTGTCGCCTCAACTCTTTGGGGCATCAGTGCAGCCCAATTGTACAATTTGATCTTTGATGGCATAAGCCTCAGTAACGGAAACAGTTAATTGTGTACTTTTTTTCAGCCATTATATTTATCGAGGCACCACTATCGATAATAAAAGTTATTGAACAGGTATTTATTTTCAATGTAATATTTGGACAGTGTTTTTATGGCTGACATTTCTCATCACAGGCAAATAGTCTGATATGTGCACATTTTTCTGAGGTAATCATTGACATTGCACAATCAATTTTGTCACCTTCACTTATTATTGAGGTGGAAGAACTGTTTGATGATGACTTAGATGGAAATCATCATTGATTAGTATCTTTTTTCCTCAAATGCTGTTGCTGCTTAGCCTTGTGAGTGTGGGTAAAATGTTGGTTCTGGAACATTCTGCTGGCTATTTTGTCTTTGCACTGTGACGCACTCACTTTTTCCTTCACAGTGCACATCATCACAAAATGGTTCTCTTTGCCACAACCTTTGTATATTTGACCAGTGGTGAAACACTTTCCTTCATGTGGAAATGTAAATCCACACCTTAAACTCAACTTCTTTTTGCATGTAGACATCATTTTGTATCTGCCGGTCTTTTGTTTTGAATTACTTTCCACACTCATGTCTGACTTGCTCAGGGCGGCCTGCATGTCAGCAGCTTGTCTCTCAGCATGTTCCTCATCTCTGACTGCAATCAACAATTGTAGGAGACTGGCCTGGTTTGTAGTGGGTACCTTGGGTACTTACACCTTACACCAGGTCCAGTTATTCCTTGTTAGTGAATGTAGTAGTGTACTAGCAGCTTAGGCTGATAGAGGTAGCTAAATCAGAGCAGCTTAGGCTGAACTAGGAGACATGCAAAGCTCATATAATACCACTTATAGTTACACAGTACTTATACACAAGTAAAGACAATACTCAGTGTTACCAAAAACTAAAGGTATTTATTTGGGTAAAACAGTAACAAAAATATCTTAGAGGCAATACTCCTTCTGGAGGTAAGTATTATACACAATATTTACACCTTAACTCAACTCTGTGTGAGGAGGAAGAGGGGACTCTCAGCACTTTAGGGAGCCCTCAGGATACCAGCCAACACCCCCAGGAGTCGCAGGATCTGGGTTCAAAGGAGGTGCAAAACACAGTTGATGCAGCAAAACAAAAGAAGGTCCCACGCCACCGGAGTTGAGCTGAGTCAGGATGGAGTGCTGGGGACCTGGGCCAGGATGTGCATGAAGGAATTTTGTAAAGAGTGCACAGAGGCCTCAGAAGGCAAAGAAAATGCTGTACACAGGGGTACCGTCTCTCTCTGGGAAGGCAAGGTCTTACCTCCTCCAAATTGCATCAGCAGGACCTCAGGAGAGTCTATGTCGATGGTGTCCTTAGGAGCATGCTCGTTGCTGTGAGAGGAGTCCCAGGGTACCGGTCGTCGCCTTGGAAGGTGCCTGCTTGGAGCAGGGGAGTGACTCCGTCACTTCACGGGAGATTTCTTTGGTCCTTCTGGTGCAGGATGAAGACAGAGTCCCAAGAGCATGCACACCGTGGAAAATGTTGCAGTTGCTGACTTGGAGCTGAGGTTGCTGAAAAAAAGTGTCTCTTGTAGACACTTTGTTGCAGTTGCAGAGGATTCCTGAAGGAAACTTGCAAGCAGAATCTGAAGAGAACCCACAGGAGAGACCCTAAATAGCCCTGTAAGGGGGATTGGCTAACTTATCAGGTAAGGACCTATTAGGAGGGGTCTATGACGTCACCTGCTGGCACTGGCCACTCAGAGGCCTCCAGAGTGCCCCCACACCTTGGAAAGCAAGATGGCTGAAGTCTGGGACACACTGGAGGAGCTCTGGGCACCACCCCTGGGGTGGTGATGGACAGGGGAGTGGTCACTCCCCTTCCTTTGTCCAGTTTCGTGGCAGAGCAGGGAAGAAGGGGTCCCTGAACCGGTGTAGACTGATTTATGCAAGGAGGGCACCATCTGTGCACTTCAAAACATTTCCAGAGGCTGGGGGAGGCTACCCCTCCCCAGCCTGTAACACATATTTCCAAAGGGAGAGGGTGTAACACCCTGCTCTCAGAAGAAATGCTTTGTTCTGCCTTCCTGGGACTGGGCTGCCCAGATCCCAGGAGAGCAGAACCCTGTCTGTGAGGTGGCAGCAGCTGTAGCTGCAGTGCAAGCCTCAGAGAGCTGGATTGGCAGTACTGGGGGTCCATGGTGGAGCCCCCAGGATGCATGGAATTGGCTCCCCAATACCAGATTTGGAATGGGGGGACAATTCCATGATCTTAGACACGTTACTTGGCCATATTCGGAGTTACCATCGTGAAGCTACATATAGGTATTGACCTATTTGTAGTACACACATGTAATGGCGTCCCCGCACTCACAAAGTCCGGGGAAATGGCCCTGAACTATGTGGGGGCACCTTTGCTAGTGCAAGGGTGCCCTCACACTTAGTAACCTTGCACCTAACCTTCACCAAGTGAAGGTTAGACATATAGGTGACTCATAAGTTACTTAAGTGCAGTGAAAATGACTGTGAAATAATGTGTGCGTTATTTCACGCAGGCTGCAGTGGCAGTTCTGTGTAAGGGTTTGTCTGAGCTCCCTATGTGTGGCAAAAGAAATGCTGCAGCCCATATGGATCTCTAGGTACCATATACTAGGGACTTATAAGGGGGGATCCAGTATGCCAATTGATCAATAAAGTCACTGGCCTACAGTGACAAATTTAAAAACAGAGAGAGCATAAGCACTGAGGTTCTGGTTAGCAGAGACTCAGTGACACAGTTAGGTACTACACAGACATACACATTAGGCCACAAACTATGAGCATTGGGGTCCTGGCTAGCAGGATCCCAGTGAGACAGGCAAAACACACTGAGATATAGGTTTTTATCTATGAGCACTGGGGTCCTGGCTAGCAGGATCCCAGTGACACAGTAAAAACACACTGACACACACTCACAAACAGGCCAAAAGTGGGTGTAACCATGCTAGAAAGAGGCTACATTCTCACACCACTTGCTCCAGACTAAAAGTTTCTCTCAGCATTTGTCATTTGAATGAATAAGCATCCATCCATTAAATGATCAGCATCCATTGATCTCCTAAGCCACATGACTTCTTCTTCATTAAATAAATAGAACTTATAGTGCTTGATGAGTGTGTTGAGTCTTTCCACAAATTCATTAATTGTTTTGCCATCTCATATTCAACATTTGGTACTGGATTAAACTTGAGATTCAACGCATTCTTAAACTGGAAGTATGTGACTTCTTCGTCGGGTCTTGGCATTTTCTTTATGTCTTCTTTCACTCCATCACCAGCAATATTTTTGAGTTATTTGTTAACCTTCCTGTTATCAGTCTCTTCAAGTGCATCTATAAAATCTTCAAATATCTCTATCCATGCAGTCCGTCTGTCACCAATATTTTGCTTTTGGGCAGTATCAAATTGTGGTGGTGGTTTTAGGAAGGTGGCAGCATTGTAGACCAGTGAGGAACATACTGATGTAGGGATCAGAGCTTTTTCTCACCTCTCTGACTGGAAACCAAAATCAGTTCCATCCATGCCTCAGCCCTAGCCCTGTGATGGTCCGGCCTTGGGGGTCTACCTTGATGGGCTCCCTTAGCATAACAGCCTTCTGCCACATCTCTGGCCAGTGTAAATATGCTCCTTTAGCACACATCTGTGGCCACTATCAGCTGGAGCATGATGACTCTGCTTATTGGACCCAGTAAGTCATCTATTTTATTCTTTTTACGCTTTGATTTGTATTGTGCAACACCTGTTTGATCTCTTCCTTGCAGCACTATTTAATCTCTGCTATTTGTCTTGCACTGCACTTTGTAAACCTAGTTGACTCCACCTTCAGCTTTAACACTCCATACAATATATAACATCTCTTGGCATGGCAGCATGGTACCTTTTTGTATGATCTTGGTCATGACCTATTAATCAACAATGCATAGCCTTTTCCATTAAAATGTCTTTCCATTCATATGCGTCACACTGGCTAGAGTTGCACTTTGACTCCCCATATGCCAACCGTCGACACAGCACTTTCACGAGACACACATGATACACACAAGCAGTTTGATTGGATCTTCTTCAGGTTACTTATCCCCTATATGCTCACCAGTTGTAGTGTGTTGTCTAGCATGGTATGTGCTAAATGATTAGACCAGACAAAGCTACAAAATACACATCTTTATTCTTGTGGCTATCTGTAAACTCCCACATTGGAAACCAAGCTTTCATTACATTTTATTCTAGCAAATACGTTACACTGATACTGAGTCCACAGGGATCCAGAAAAGTTCTGTTTTACACATGCAAGACACTACAAGTCTGACTGGATTATTCTATTAGTCTAAATATCTTAGGTGTTTTGCCTCTAGACGTGGGTGACAAAAGATTATCCGATGCTGGCTTATTAGAGCAAATAAAGTACTGATTGATTGTTATTGTGGTTGCCTTTGTTTTATTGTGATCTTGCAGGGTTTCCAATCTAGTTATCAATAGGGAGTATCGCTTCATGGTTCATACCTTTCCACTTATCTCATGAAGACATGTTCAGCTGTTTTTTGATTAGTTGCCTCTTTTCTTGAGTGCTTCGTTGTTACACCGCAGACTAAAAATTCTGTGTAACTACTTCCAACTCTCTGAGAAGGCAGTGCTGATTATTGGGTTCCATAAAGCTTATTGACATTTTGGTGGGATTTGTGGCCTCACTGCTGAAGACATTAGCGCGGTATACCACTGACGATGCCCATGTATGAGTTCCAGATGTCCAATATATTCTCGCACCGGAATAGATGATTCAGTACTTATGTACTGTTTAGGGCAACATGTGCATTGCGGATTGTGTTTAGGCAGTTCACGGGTAGCTCATCAATGTATTTAAATTCTGTCAGCCACTGTCGGCCACTATGCTTGCTGCTGTAGAAACTGCTGCATATGCTGCAGGAAGTGATGACACCTGCCTCTGTTGGGCAGGCTATGAGACAGCTAAATAGGAGGCTAGGGCACCACTATATGAGTATATTGCCGCTGAGTATGGAAGGGTATGAACACAGAACAGATGGGGAAGATGAATTTTTAAAGTCTTATGGCATTCTTACTTCTGGCTGTCAGCTTCTTCAAATTACAAACAACGAAGAGATTGATGGGTACATTCCACATGCAAAGAGGTGCAGACAGTATTTTTCCTGAATGCCTATTCAGGAATGGGGGGCAGGTCCTGGCAGACTAAAGGGTGTAGCAGGAGTGGTGGGAAACTTGCATCACTCTGAATTGGTACACAGCACACATTAGCAGATGACCCTTAATTTAGTACTTACTGTGGGTGACACTGGACACTAGACACCTAGTGGACCACAACACTGCCCGCCTGTCATGGTCTGTCAACTGCAGGTTCAGTCACCGCCATCCTTGCCATGGCTGCTGTGCCCATTGTCCCCTAGTATCCTTCTGATTTGAGGGCTTGATCCTGTGCTCCAAATAATTCTTTTCTGACATTTCAACATGAAATGATCAAGTTTTCACTTGCTCCTATTCCAAGCGGCTAAATGATGATGAATTGAGTTTGTTTAGAGCTGCACTTTAGACCCACTTCAAAGGGCCTAGGATTGAACTGGCACAATTGGCATGGTAAGTAAGAAAATATAACTCACTACAAGTGGCATTTTCAGATTTACAATTAAATTCTGACTTCACCATAAGTTTAGATTTTGAATTGTGATTCCACAGACACCAACTCAGGGGTCACATGTCTTTCCAATTGGAAATTGCACTTGTGGCAATGAAAACACATTTAAGAGTTTCTTACTACTAGGACATGCACAATATAAAAGAACATTTCTTACTTTTTAGAAACAGTTCACCCTGCCCTTGGGCTGTCCAGGGCCTACCTTAGGGGTGCCATATGTATTAAAGCAAGATGGTTAACTGTCAGGTGGGCATGGTGGTTTAAAACTGCACACACAGGTTCTGCAGTGGCAGGCCTGAGGCATGTTGAAGGGCTTCTTAAGAGGGAGGCAAAAGCAGTGCTGCAGGCACACTATTAGCATTTAATTTATAGACCCTGGGTGCAGGTTGTGCTCTTTACTAAGCACTTATAAGTAAATTAAATATGCCAATTATGAATAAGTCATTGTTACCATTTTTCAAGCAGAGAGCACATGCACTTAAGAACTGTTTAGCATTGGTGAAATGCACAGAGTCCTAAAGCCAGAAATAAAAGGTCAGCAAAACAGGAGGTCTGAAGGCAAAAAGTTAGGGTAAACTGTGGCAAGGATGCCAGAGCAAATGGGGAATATCTGCAACACCACTGTCATGGGCCTTGTCTTGAACAGGAGCAACATAGGTTTGTGGCGGAAATTAAGTTGCAAAGCATTTGGTTTTGTAAGTTGAATTTCAATGGTAGAAGTATGTTATAAATAAGCAGTCAAAGATATATTTAAGTTAAATTGTACACGGATTCCTGGTTTAGTGCCAACTGAAAACCCGTCAATCCATTTCCTGTGTGTTTTTACAACAAAATGTACTTTATCTTTTTGTGATTATACAGTTTGGCTATGTATTTATAAAAACAGACATTTGTTCCATAACTCAAGATGGCTGACACCAAACTGTTAAATTGGCTGACACCAATCTGTTCAATTGGTATGTGCAATAGGCTCTTGAGGAGCAGAATAGCAAGTAGTATACTCAGAGTATATTCATGGAATAATTTCCTATTATGTTAGCTTTCCTGATTAAAAGACACACTTTGGGCTTGATTTCAGTTTTTGTGTGTTTTTCATAATATTAGAATAGTCAATGTACACAACAATACACTCACATATAAGAATGAAGTCCCACCACAACTACTAGATTCTCTTCTCATGAACTTTCCATCAACCCTGGCATGAAGATACGTGGTCAGGCAGGCTCTGAGACCTAGGCCAAAGGCTACTGACTTATAGGTCACATGTATGGTGACGTGTAGCCGGTAAACAAATGTGCAAACAGGAAACTTAGATTAGATCCCACAGATAGGCGCCACACCATAGTGGTCCCTGGAGATTTGCCCCAATAAAACACACATGGCCAGAGGGGTGTGTGCATCCCCAAAAGCACCATAAAGTTAAATTCCACATGTAGTTAGGAACATTTAATGAATCAGAGCACAGCACACATAGCATGTGCAGCGACCATGCACCCCTCCGGCCAGACATCTTGATATGTTCTTGCTGGCCCATATTGTGTCCCCACAAGGTCGAGGCCCTCCTGCATTTGTTGGCAGGACCTTATTTATGACTCCATGACAACTGTTCACATTCTTAACTAAGAAAGGAATGTTCTAATTATACATGCTGCACTGATCTACCTAAAGAGACAGTCCTCAGACCCATTTTCTGTAACTGCTCTCCCGGTCATAATGTTTAATTAAATGAACCGTTCTTATAGTGCCAAATGCTTCTCATATTCTGTTTTTTAAGGTATATTCACATTTGAACAAAATGTTGGTGAGCCAGCCAGGAGCTGGTCGGTTCCTCAGACCTGAGTGTGACGAAAGGAAGAGGAACCCTGCGGATGGATTTACTTTTGTGCAACAAGAAAGGTGTGCAGACATTGCAATTGATTTAAAGTTCTGCTGAAACTGCAGGGAAGAGGTCCACCCTGAAGCCCCCATCAGAAGGCTAATAGTCTACATCAGAGCCTTAGTCCAGCATTAGGTGTTTGGCAAACTAGGAAACAGGCAACACGCAAAAGTCACTTTTTCAATCTTCAGCGCACTTGGAAAGGTGAATGATGTTTAGGGTTTTTTTTTCCGCTTGGAATGCTGGTGTGACATAGATGATGCTCTTAGACACTGGGTGTGGTATAGGGCCAGCACCTCTGTTTAAAGAGGTGCCTTTCCCATGGACCCTTGAGTGTGACACAGATGGTATGCTGAGTCCCTGGGTGTGATATAGGGTTGAGGCCTCAACACTTGGACCGCTGGGCATGACACAGATGGTACGCATATGCCCTGGGAGTGAAACAGAGACAGCCCTTAATCTTGCTATCTAGTCTAAAATGTTTCCTCATTGCCAGTGGTCTTTTCAAACTATTGGTATCTGAAAGAAGAGAGCGGTGTTGTTTACTTGGACTGCTGGGCTTTACACAGATGGTATGCATAACCACTGGGTGTGACATAGGGTGTAATTCGGATGTTAGGGAAGAGTAACAATTATGATCCAGGAGATTAGGCATAGCTTGTGTTTGCACAAGAAGGGCGTATGGTTGTTGAAGTTATTACTTTTTACTATGCATAAATTGTTATCCTGACAAGATTATCATGTACACTTAGTACATTGTGCAGAGCTTCTTCTGGTCACAGGATAACATGCACTAGAAGGTGGTCAACACTTGGGGCCATATGTACGAACACTTTTTCCCACAGACACAGAATGGGTAAAAACCTTTGCAACATCTTGCCCTTGGTGCTTTGTCTTTCTTTGTGCCAGTGAAATGGTGTCATTTTGATATTGTGCTAGTAAATTAATGGAACTGTGTTTTATGTTGAGTATTGTAAAGACATTGCTAATTCTCACAAATTGCTATTTAATACCAAAGTAAAGCTCACTATTTTGATGCCAAATTTTATGATTCTGATTTAACAACTACACTTTCTTCTGGGCTAAGATCCTTCATATGCATTGTTATTGTGTTTATTAAATATTTGTTTTGATGCATCTGTAAATAACTCTGATCTCAATAGATTCAGTAATCCCCTTGTGTATATTTTCTCCCAAACAGTGTAGAACTAATAATCCCAGTGTATAAAAAATCCTCACTACCAGAGTAAAATCTTACGATTCTCTAAAAAAACAGAAAAGTTAATCATGTATAAGTTAAGATCCCCTAAAATCATAAAAGCTAGAATCAATCAATGAATCAATTTGTTGAGCGCGCTACTCACCCGGAAGGGTCTCAAGGTGCTGGGGTGGGGGGGTGCTACTGCACGAAGAGACAGGTCTTGAGGCACTTCTTAAAGGTCAGCAGGTGCTGGGTCTTGCGTAGGTTGGTGGGGAGGGAGTTCCAAGTTTTGGCGGCGAGGTGGGGAATGATCTGCCGCCTGTTGTGGTACGGTGAATGCGTGGGACTGTTGCGAGGGCAAGGTCGGCATAGCGGAGCTGGCGTGTCGGGTTGTGGAGGTTAAGTCGATCATTGAGGTAGGCCGGTCCGGTGTCATGGAGGGCTTTGTGAGCGTGGATTAGGATTTTGAAGATGATCCTTTTGTTGACGGGTAGCCAGTGGAGGGCTCTGAGGTGGGCAGAGATGTGTTTGTGGCAAGGGAGGTTGAGGATGAGACGTGCTGAGGCGTTCTGGATGCGCTGGAGTTTTTTCTGGAGCTTGGCCATTGATCCTGCATAGAGGGCATTGCCGTAGTCCAGTCTGCTGCTAACGAGGGCGTGGGTGACCGCTCTTCTGGTTTCCACGGGAATCCTCCTGAAGGTCTTGCGGAGCATGCGAAGGGTGTTGAAGCATGAGGACGAGATGGCATTGACTTGCTGGGTGATGGAGAGTGAAGAGTCTAGTATGAAGCCGAGATTGCGTGCATGGGTGGTGGGTGTTGGGGGCAGCCCCAGGGTGGCTGGCCACCAGGATTCATCCCATGCTGACTTGTTGGGCCCGAAGATGATGATCTTGGTTTTCTCTGAGTTCAGCTTGAGGTGATTTGCTGTTATCCAGTTGGCGATGGCGAGAAGTCCGGTGTGGAGGTTGTTCTTGGTGGTTGCGGGGTTCCTCATGAGGGAGAGGGTTTGCTGAGTGTTGTCAGTGTAGGAAATGATGTTGAGGCTGTGGGGTCGAACGATGTTGGCGAGCGGAGCCATGTAGATATTGAAGAGCGTGGGGCTGAGTGAGGATCCCTGGGGGACTCTGCATATGGTCTTGGTGGCCTTAGACCGGAACGGGGGGAGGTGAACTCTTTGTGTTCTTTCAGAGAAGAAGGAGGTGAGCCAGTCCAGGGCTCTGTGGGGAATTCTGGCATCGAAGAGGCATGTGCGAAGGGTTTGGTGACATACAGTGTTGAAACATGCGGAGAGGTCGAGGAGGATGAGGGCAACGGTTTCCCCTTTGTCGAGCATGGTCCTGATGTCGTCGGTGCAGACGATGAGGGCGGTCTCGGAGCTGTGGTTTTTGCAGAAATTACGTCAAGTAGGCTGTTGTCCTCTAGGAAGCGGGAAAGTTGGTTGTTGACTATCTTCTCTATGACCTTCGCGGGGAAAGGGAGTAGGGAGATAGGTTGGTAGCTTTTGAGGTCTTCGGGGTCGGCTTTGGGTTTCTGAAGCAAGGCGTTGACTTCAACGTGTTTCCAGCTTTCCAGGAAAATGGTGGTCTCGAAGGAGCTGTAGATGATGGTCCGGAGCTGGGGAGCTATGATTTGGCTGGCCTTATTAAAGACCTGGTGAGGGCAGGGGTCTGTGGGGGAGCCGGAGTGGGTGGTCCTTATGGTTTTGGTGGTTTCCTCATCGTTGCTGGGGGTCCAGGCGCTTAGTATGTTGGTGCCGCAGGGTGCAATGTGGTTGACCATGTCAGTGGTGGTGGTGGTCGGGCACGGCATTGCGAAGCTTCCATTTATGTCTGTGATCTTGCGGTGGAAGTGTATGGAGAGGGAGTCGCAGAGGTCTTGTGAGTGGGGAGGGACGATGGAGCAGGACTTGGGGTTGGTGAGTTCCTTAATGATGTTGAATAGTTCCTTGCTGTTGTATGCGTTGTTGCCTATCCGCTCTTTGTAGAAAGATCTTTTGGTGGTCTGGATGAGCTGGTGGTGTTTGCGCATGGCTGATTTGAGAGCAGTGAAGTTGGTCTCTGATTGTTCTTGGCACCTGGTATTCTCAGCTTTCTGGCATTCTCATTTGGAGGCCTGAAGGTCTGCGGTGAACCAGGGGGCTTTCTTGTTGATGCGGGTGTTGTTGATTTTCTTGAGTGGAGCGAGGGTGTTGGCGCAGTCGTCGAGCCATTTTTTGAGGTTGAGGGAGTTGTTCCTTGGAGATCTTGTTCCACTTGCGGTGAGGGATGGGATGCTGTTGGTGGTGGGTGGGTTGAGGTTTGCGAGGTTGTCCAGTAGGGCAGCAGAGTTGCGGTCGCTGGCGTTCTCCAGGTGGAAATTTAGGTCGCCGTGGAGCAGGTAGTCCGAGGAGGCGAGGGCGTAGAAGCTGATAGTGTTGGTGATGGCGTCGCAGAATTGGGGGCAGGGCCTGGTGGTCTGTAGACGAGAGTTCCCCTCAGGGTGGTGTTGGCATTGATGTGTATCTGAAAGTGTAGGTGCTCTGCAGCCTCCAGGGCGTCGTTGGTGGAGATCCTGATGGATCTATGGCTATTCCTCCTCCTGGTTTGTTGATATGGGGCCAGATGTATCAAGATTCCAGGTAGCGATTTCCAAATTGCGATTCTTAAGAAATCGCTATTTTAGAAATGGAAAAACTCGATGTATCAAATTTGAAAATCGCAAATAGCGATTTCTTAAAATTCGCAAATGCTATTTGCGAGATGCAAATACCGAATCTCAAAACAATTTGCAATTCGGTAATTGAAAATCGCAAATAGCAAAAGTGGCAAACCGGAACAGCCTGATGACATCACAACCAGGAAGTAAGTCAGCCTATTCTGTTTCCAGATGCCACACCTATAGGAGCAGTGAGAGAGACACAGCCCAGCACCAGGGAGTCAGCACTGTGAGGAAGCCAGGATCAAAATGCAACATGGCCAATGCTGGCTATGGGAAGGAGAAGGGAGACAGGAAGAGGAAGCTGAAATTCAGTGAGAAAGAATTGGTGGTGCTCATTGAGGAGGTTGTTGGGAACCATGATAGACTCTTTGGCAAGACCTCACTCCAAGTACCTGAGAGTGAGAAGTGGAAACTCTGGTCTGACATACAGACAAAAATATGCGCAGTAGGTGTTGCGCAGCGCTCTGTGGAGGAAATACGCAAGCAATGGTACAACTGGCGGTCCTCTGCCAAGGAGAGAGTGGCCAGCAGGCTTAGGGAGGTAAGGAGCACCAGAGGCTGCTGCAGGATCTGAAAAAGTGGGGGAAGCAGAAACACAGCCACAGTCAGACTCAAATACAAGTGAGTCCTACAGTATTGTTCCGACTATACGCAGGGTAAGGGTGTTACCACTGCCAGAGTACATCCTGGACTCAGATGAGATGCCAGAACATGAACCCACACCACCACCAAAGCTGAGTCCCACAGGAAGACAGCAGTCCCTGCACTAGTGCCAGCATCAGTCAACTCCCCTAAGGATGCGCCACAATGCAGGCAGACAGGGGACAGAAGAAGGAGTGGGCCCATCAATCTTTGGCGGCCTGGAAGCTTCCATGCTGAAGGTGCAGCGCCTGCAATGCAAACATTTTAAGTCACTGCACAGACAGTTTGTGTCTCACAATAGCAATGTGGGGTTACAAAACAAGCACTTGGAGACCCTGATTGAGGGAGAGCAAAGTTGACTCAGGCCATTGGGGAACTATGCACTGAGATACGGCAGAAGCGCGTCTGCCAGCGCAGGCCCCATCACCAATATTTGGCTGAGTTTGACAGCTTCTGTAGATCAGTCAATCGGCTCGCAAGTTCAACAGCCCAGATATTACGGCGTGCCGTTGCCACACAGGTGAAGATGGCACATTGCAGTTGGGACTTTGCACAGGGACTTGTGCAAATTACCAATGTAGTGGATGCCATGCAAACAGCACGCAGTGCCACAACCAGCAAACTGGGTGTTGGGTACAGTGAGGAGTCCTCTAGCCTGAGCAGTCTGACAGTGCCTGTGATTGATCCGAGGCGTTGCAGTGCCAGACACAATACTGCATGTGAACCTGCTACTAGAGGTGCCAGCGAGGGCACTGAGCACTCAAGTGGAGTACGTGGACATAAGAAGTGATTTGGAGGGCTAAAGTGGACCACCTCAACATGTGTAATAAAGTCATGCTATGATGCTAATAGTGTGACACTGTTAATAGATCATGTCTGCCCATTGTGAACAGCTACGTCCTACTGACACATCGTTTACCTGAAGTCAAGGTAAGAAAGATGCTAACTACTGAAATACATAATATTGAAGTGGATTTGTCATTACTTACATTAAAAATTGTTGCGCGTGATGTCAGCACGTCTTTGCCTGCCTTCTGCTGCACTGGTCCTGTCTGCTGATAGAAGGGGTGGTAAGGGATCATCCTCCTCATCTGAGTCTGGCTCCATGAGTTCCACTGGTATGCCCCTGGTGGTTGCTATGTTGTGCAGGATAGCACAAATGGCCACAATTTTGAATGTTGTCTCAGGGCTGTACTGTAGTGCACCTCCACTCCTATGGATGCACCTGAAACGGCTCTTCAGCAGCCCAAAAGTGTGCTCCACCACATTGCGGGTAGCTCTATGTGCAGCATTGTACCTCCTCTCTGCTGGGGTGGCAGGGCTCAGGTAGGGCGTTAGCAAATAGGTGGCCACTGCGTAGGCACTGTCTCCTGAATGCACAGAGAGTAAAATGAGTACATTTGCTGTCTGACGTCAAGCTTACATCAATGCATTATTGTGAACTATCAAATTATCTAGTAGACATCCTTCCCCAAACTCCCCAGCTAGCAGTCTTGTGTGTATCCCGCTGTGGTGAAAGATGTAGGAGTCATGTGTGCTCCCTAGGTATCTGGCCACGAGATCGGTAATGATGTAGGAGGCATTACATATCACCTGTATGTTCATGGAATTATGGTTTTTATGGTTGCGATGCACATACTCGGTGGCCGATGGTGGACAGATTGCTACATGTGTCCCATCAATGGCACCTAGCACATGTGGGAACTGTGCTATCTGGTAAATGTTAACTTTGGTTTGTTGTACTGCCTGTGGGGTGTTGGGGAATCTGATATACAGTTGTATTCTGCTCAGCATAGCATTGAGAAATGTGTTTAAAAAAATAGAAAGGGCACTGTGAGATACCCCTCCAGCTGCTGCTATGACCCCTTGATAGCTCCTTGAGGCTAGTAGGTGCAGGGAGCATAATACCTGCACATGTGTGGGTATGCTATTGGTCCTGTGTGTTGTGCGCTGCAGCATGGGCTGTAGCTCAGGTATCAGGTAAAGTATCATGGCTGAGCTTAACCTGTACTTTCCTCCTCAGTCTGGTCAAAAAGGGTTATGCGCACTCTGAAAATACACTCCTGTCTCCTCCTCTCTCTCCTCAAACCTGCCAAGATCCTCATTCTCCTCGCCATGACGTAGAGTGCAGCCATTGTGGAAGAGGAGCTGAGGAATTTTGGGCCTCTTTATATAGGTTGCAGCTGGTTACCACCTGGTTTCAGTTCGTGGTAAATTGCATGTGCAAACGGCCATTCTGCGAATAATCGCAAATTGCGATTTTTTGCTACGTCGCATTGCAAATCGTTTTTTGCGTGTCGCAAACTGCATCTCGCAAATAGCGGCACGATTTAGGAAATCGCTATCTGTGAATTGCTATTCTGTATCGCAATTAGCGTTTCGCTAAAAGCGATTTGGTAAATCATATAGGTATTTGCGATACTCTGCTTGCGACACGCTAATTTGCCTCTCATTCGCAAAAATTAGCTATTTTTGCGATTTCTTATTTTCCCACTGCAAATACGTTTCATACATCATAAAACAAATTTTTGCATTCGCAAACGGACATTTGCACCGTTTGTGAATGCAAAAATGCTTGATACATTTGGCCCATGGTCTCTCCAGGTGATCCTGTAGCCCTCAGGGATGGCTATGGTGATGTCTGGTTCTGATGAGGGGTTCATCCATGTTTCAGTGAGGAAGGCGATGTCAGGTGAGAAGAGTAACTGTCCACTAAAGAAATACCCAAATTTAGCTTGGAATCGCTGCTAAAGCATATGCAAACCACATTCCCCACTCAGGCAAAAAAAACGAATGGATTTTGCCACAAATGGTACACACTCACTAAGGTTCACATGTTCCCCTGGCCAAAGGAGTCCCAGACCGATAACACTGTCCGACAGTCAGCAAGAAAGGTGTGCACACCTCCCCCGCCATATGCAGGCATGGAGGTGCTCTTTCTGATGCTTGCTATCCCTGCATTAGTTTACACCAATCTGCAAGCTGATGGAGCCCAAAGGGCTCTACTGAACAACAAACTGTTAGGTCTAGACCAAAACAAGTGACCAGTACGATAGATCATGGCTGGAGGAGAGATCCTTTGAACCAGAGGACCTAGCTGTTGCAGAAGACTGCATCTAGGACAGAGGGGAAGATCCCAAGTGGAACTTCCCCTATATGCAGGTTTATTTAATAAGATGGGAGTGCTATGTTGAGGAGAAACCAGTGGACCTATCCAAAATGAGAATATGCCCAGTCCTGCAGAATGTGCCAAAAAGACAAACTGCAGCCATTGTTGGATGGGGTGGAGAAATGGATCTCATGCTTTGAGGCAAATACGGTGGGAATAGCCCTAGAGATAGTCGATGTTAAGAGTCTGCTAAGTTGTATTTTCATAGAGCAGGGCAACACGGTGCTCTCCTGAGCCCTCATCCCAGCAATCACACTGACAAACATCGAACATGACGGGCCACATTCAATTCAATTCATATAGGCACCAAATATGGACAGCACTGAGTGAAATGTTCCCTAACTGCCCAGATGTAGATGAGTTAATAAAAGAAACCATGAAACCTGGGGAGACCATAACAGACTTTCTGTATAGGATGAGAGAATGATAGGGACTAGAGACAGAAGAGCCTTGGATCAATACAGGCCCTCAGATCATATCCATTTACAATATCCTCAAAAAGGGGCTGCTCACTGAAACACAAAGCAGTTTAGACAGCATAGTATGGCTAGACACCAAACCCTGGTGGGAGATACAAGCACACATATTACTTTATCACAAAAAAAACAAGAAAAGGACAAGGCAGGGAACGGCAGGAGCAAGCCCAGAAGGACACCGCTAAGTTGGTCCAACAAAAATTGGAAAAGACTGCCCTCAAGGGGCCCTCATTGGCTGCAAGCATGCAATTTACAGAGCTCCACCACAAAGCCCTAGAGAGTTTCAACACAGCCATAACAACAGAAATCTGAGATATTTGTAGCAGCCAGACCCTATAGAAGGTCACTATTGTGACAGAGTAGGCCACATGGCCGACAGATGCCGGCCAAAGGCATATCACAAGCAGAAGTTGATGAGCACCCATTTCATACACCCTAAAATTCACTGTATGACAATTCAAAAGAAAGACAGACAAGACGGGTTTCCTTACGAGAGTCCATCATTAAGGCTAGTGGCAGTAGCATAGGCCCCACTCTGCTACTCATCCTGTAGGGTGGGGTTGGCTGGCCACCCCCTAAGGGGAGGGCAGTCTGATGAGTGAGGGCAGGGCAACTTCCCAACCAGTGCTTAAAAGTCAGCACCCCTGGTCTTCACACCCACAAGTCAAACTGGGGCAAGTTTCAGTGGCCAAGTCAAAAGGTCCCAATTCTTTGGCTGAAAAAACTCACTATGGCATGTAGTCCCAATAACAATAGAGCTACCAGAGAGCCAAATGGCCTCCAGTCAAATGAAGGCCCCCTTTAAGTTTTAAAACAAAGCTGAACTTTATTGCTATGATCTAGGTTTACCATATACTTGGGGCAGTGAAGACCCCATAATCTTCACAGCACATGCACAAAATCCATAGATTGGAAAGCTCTGCATGGCGCCGGGCCGCTAGAGAGGGGAGGTCTCATCATTTGGGTGAACTTCAGAGAGTTCTTGGCCTTGCACCCGACTCTTCATGCAGTAACGTATTGCCTCCTGCCCTCCCCCAAAGTTTTCAAGTAACTGCCAGGAATTGAAGGACCAAAAGAAAGATGATCTGAGAGAGAGGGGTGCCTGGGGAAAGGGAGTCTGTAAAGATCCATCTAAGCTCCAAGCAGAGTAGAACGCAGAGATATACTTATCCCCGTATCAGGCCTAGCAATAAGCTAACACAAGGGCTTGCACACACCGTTCGGAGGCAGCAATTATACTGATTTTGCACAGCAGAATACAACTCTCCGTCCCTCTCCTGTTCACAACAATTAAGAATAACAAGTCATAAAATAATGTAGGAAAGCACACAAATACCAATAAAAAGAAGCCCAAAACTTGCACAAAAAGAAACCTCTAGAAAAAGGGCCTAATCAAGATACCTGGCACCACTAGGATGTGTCATGTTAAATGTCACATGCAGGACTTGAGGGCTCTACATGTGACCTCAGGGCACATTGTGATCGCCAACCAACATTCAGTGTGACACACCTCCTCTTTCTATATTCACTGTGCATGTGTAGGTTGAAGACACCACCCACACTGATGACACCCCCATGCACACACTAGAGTACTAGAGGGCTTGCAATACTGACAGAGCACCAATTAATAAATAACAAATACCCACATGCTCATGATAGCACCCCGTAAAACATACTTACAGTTGTACACCTGGTCAAGCACGGAGAGGGGGAGACAAAAAAAACCATAAATTTAATATGTTCATGAACAGTAACCCATTTTTTCCAAATTAGATACCTCGAGTGGAGCCACCATTAGGTGCCTTACTGAAATTATGAAAACAGAGAAAATTCCTAGGAAATAAATGGCAACATGTAAGGATGCAATATTCTCTCAAATAACAAACCAAACCTAGCTCTTGCCCAAATGGTCTGCAATCGAGCCTCCAAATGCATAATGTTTACAGCTGAGCATTACCTCTTTCTTCAGCGATCACATAATCTTAACATGACCACCTTACTGCGACCCATATTGTGAACTTTTCCCTGAATTGCACCACATCAACAATCCCAAATCAATAACTACAAACTGTACCACAAACGATTTTGAACTCTCCAAACTACAACACTCCAACCACCAGAGGACTACAGACATCTCCCCTGGATTCATCCCAAGAAGTTCAGAAAGTTATGTATTTCTGCACATTCTCTGACTATTATGAGTGCTGCATTCATTTGCCAAGGAGCAGCCTAGTCTTATGATGTCCATTCCAAAAATGCCACTGAGCTTGCGTAGGGACCTCTCCCACATCACCTATAATTACATCACCCCTAACACTACAATTCCACATGCACTACAGAGTGCCCTTTTACACAACATGCGGTATTAGCTCATGACCATTGTGTGTTCCGAGACATCAGCCAGGTCATGCTAAGTCTGGTCACTGATACCACATGTAGTCAGCCCAGACATACTTTACTTATCCCAAGAGATATCCCCTGAAAAAGCTAAATGTATTTTTCACTTCTGAAGGATGAGGGTAAAGATACAACCCCATAGAGTTGAGCCACACAGGGTAGTAGTGAATATGACCAAGTACAGGACAAGATCACATCATTTTGCCTTATCACCAAGCCTAGCCATACCCAAACTGAGCAAGACAGGATAGACAGGAAGGGCACTGTAGAGGATACTGTTTGGCTTTAAGTTTGAGACTTCCAGAAAAAAATATTCCTGGAGGTAGTAATACCACCTAGTTGTGCACAAACCTATCAGCTCCTGCTTCCATCTGTGGATCAAGTGGACACCAGACATGGAGTTTCAGTGTATGGCCATCCACTTCAATGAGGCAAAAGGAAATGGGTCTCCTAAGGGAGAGTTAACAGAACCAATACCCTGAGTCAGGAAATCGGGGACACTGGGATAGATAGGTGTACATGGATTGAAGGGAAAAGACAACCCTGAATTGTACGGAAGCTCACACTGTATTCCTTATATATCCGAGCCAAAGGAATCATTCTGCTGGGTACAAATACAAAATTGTGGCAGAATCCTGCACATTTCAGACAAGCAATGGGGCACCTCCACGCTGATGGACACTTACTGGTAATGCAGCAAGTTTACATGCACTCATTTCATCTCTGGATGGTGTGGCCACTGCTCCCTCATCACAATACATACCCGACCCTTGTCGTTCCCAGAGAAGATCTGTCAGAACTGCACCAATACCCACTAAGAAAGAAGACAACTCTCTTGCATCAGGTTTGAGAGAAAAGAACTGCTGATTATTTGGGCTGAGATAAGTACAGGGTCATTCCAGAGAAATTCAAGCTTATAACCAACTCACAAGTATCATCAGAAGGGTCCTTTCCTTTCTTCACCTTGCAGACAAAAACAAACACCCACTGGCTGCAAATAACCCAGTGGGAAATGCCCAGAATGATGAACAGCACTGAGCTTGGCTTCAATGCAATCAAGGACGAGATGAGAGCCATCCACCTCATGGTGATGCAACATACATATATATTGAACTTGATGACTGCAATTGAGGGTAGGGTATGCATGAAGATTGGTGCATTTTGCTGTACGTTCATACCTGGCAGTGACATGGACAACGGGACTCTGACTCTTGCCATCCAAGCATTGCACTGACTACAAAAGCCATGCGTGAAGAGGGAGATTCACCTAAGCAAGAGTGGTTCACAAACTGGTTCTCCTGGCTCCTCCATTGGCTGATGGATCTGTGCATGTAGTTGTTGCCTATTTTCATTGTTTTTTTGTGTGGTTTCCTACAAGTGGGGGTTTCTTGCCATAAAAACGCAGTCCTCAAATTTGGTAGAATGCAAATAGCTATGGAAATGGGACAACAAGCCCCCAGCAATGTGTCTGTAGTGACATATGGGTTAGGTGATGTACCTGAAAATTCAACAAGAGGGGGAAAATGTTAATATTGGAATAGTCGATGTTTGTGCACACAACAGTACATTCTCGTATAAGATTGAAGTCGCATCACCACTATTAGATCCCCTGTCATAAACTCTCCTTCAACCTCGGCACGAAGATATGTGGTCAGGCAGGTTCTGAGACTGAGGTCCGAGGCTACTGACTGAGGTGGGGTGGTGTGTAGCCAGCAGACAAACGTGCAAACAGGAAACTTAAATCAGATCCCACAGATAGGCGCAGCGGTACCACAATAGTCCCAGGAAGTTTGCCCCACTGGAACACATATGGCCATAAATTTAGATGCTACATGTATTAAGAACACTTAGCCAATCAGAACACAGCATATACAGCAACACGCAGCGACCATGTGCCCCTCAGGCTGACGATCTGGACGCTTACTCGCTGGCCCACATAGTGTCCACACAAGGTTGAGGTCCATCTGCATTTGCTATCAGGACCTTATTTATGACACCATGACAAAGGTTTGCATACTTAAAAAAGAAAATAATGTTTTAATTATTTTATGGCACCCAGAGAAATGTAAATAACCCACTCCAAACTGATGTACACCAGAGACAGTCCTCACATCCGGTTTCTGTAACTGCTCTTCCCGCCATAATGTTTAATTAAACTAACCGTTCGTGTTTTTTTGCCAAACACCTCTTGTCTGCTGTTTTTTTAAAGTAAATTCACATTCAAGCAACATTT
Source organism: Pleurodeles waltl (assembly GCF_031143425.1). NCBI lineage: Eukaryota > Metazoa > Chordata > Amphibia > Caudata > Salamandridae > Pleurodeles > Pleurodeles waltl. Next base: position 416,058,449 of record NC_090438.1, on the reverse strand, counting down.
TTATCACAATCTGAAATCCTTTAATATGCATAATGCACTCTTACCTTTTTTCAGAGATTTCAGTTGTACAAAATAACATTTTAAGACATTTACAAAATTACTGACATTTATGTTCAGTAGCAAAGCAATGCCTTGGAATTTGTGATTGTTGCTTGTTTGCAATATCATTTGAAGACTATGATTTTTTACCTTCGAGACTAAATGGTAGCACAAAGTAGCTTGCTATTTTTGCTTCTCCATAACTATGAACTAGTTTAACAGTGTGTACTTTCATGACCACTGATCAGGTTGAGTGAAAGGTAACACCATTTGGCCCTTAATCTTTAAATAAACCATTATTAGGAGCTTAGTGGTCTTTGTTTTATTATCATTGAATCGATTTTTGAAAGTATAGTGTCATTAGAATCATCATGACAAGTACTTGTATTGCCTTGTCCATGTGGAGGCAATGCAATTTGACCATTGAACCCTAACTATACCTTTTCTAGGCATTTAAAGGCCTTTATTCTAAAAGCTTTTAATCAAGAGCTATAAGTGGTGTTTTACTCAAATAGTTATGATAAGCACTTTCAGTTTCTTCTGTGAAGATTTTGTAGAGATTATGAAATTTATGTTTGACTTTCTAATACAATATTTCCTAATGTTGCACGGTCCTTATTCTGATACCATTGAATCATTCTTATGAGTGGAGGATCACTGGGGTCACAATACTAAGCACGTCCAGTTTCCTTAGTGAGATGGGTTGAAATATCATGCTATTTGATCTTTGACCCGTAAATACACATTATTTACCCGTCTTATGGTCTTTATTCTTTTAACATTGAATTAGTTTACATACGTGTAATATAATTAAAATTGTCAGAAAGAGCACTCTCCTTGGAGAAACTAGAGGAGGACATGTAATTTTGCCTTTCACTGTTAAACTGTGTTTTATGGTCAATTTCCAGCAACTATTTTATTATATTTGATAATTTCCCTTTAAAGGAAATGTCATGAGATATCACTTTCTTATCAACTAGTCAGAGAGTATAAGATGGCATGGCCTTCAGCCTTCAGCCTTTCAGTGCACTACTGTTATCTCTTTCCAACAGTTAAATTGATTCACAGAAATATGTCACATTTAAGGTTTTTGTCTTTAGGCCCCAAAATAATTTTGGGATGAGTTAAATATTTTCCCCCACCATCAAATCAATCATTATATTTGCTGTACAATTGAAAAGCCCTAATATTTATTTGTGCTTCAAAAGATAGTGTCAGAAAGGCTGTGAAGTAATGCCATTTGACCTTTTCACCTCAAACAGTCTGATTCCAGAGTGGATAAATGGTTTAATGTATATCATTATGAACTGCACTTTTTAAATGTGTTGTCGCCAGGAAGGTAAAGATCCTCCCTATCCTATAAATGATTCAGTATAGAATGTTCTGCTTTGTCACAAAATTTTATATTCAAAGATCAGGATAGTTTTGTTTGTGAGTAACTTTGAGCTTTGTACGAGATGGCAGGATGCAACTGGCAATTTTCCCTTAAACACCAAGGGCAGCTATTAGTTCTGAGTGGCAGTAGGAAAATGCTAATGTTCTCATCATTACTCACCATTTTGAAGTCCTGCTTCCAAGCACAAATCATTTGTGGTGGGGAAAGCTACTAGTCAGTCATGTACCTGGAAAAGGAAGGGTAGTGGTTTAGAAAGCTGCAGAGGAAGAGGCCGTCAGCCCTGAGTGGTACAATGACGCCAAGGTCTGGTTGAAAGGAGAGGTGGAGGGTCATAGCAGATGGCAACTGGATAGGCACTGGGCATTAAGACAGCTTCTGGTGTTAAGAACCACAGTCCTTGAAGGATTTAGCTTCAAAAAGATAGTTGCCCTCCACCAGTAGTTTAGTTTAGTTTATATATTTGTAGAGCGCATGGCTACCCGGGGGCATCCCAGCGCTAAAGTACACCATGAATGTCGGAAGAGCCAGGGGAAGCAGATTAACTGGGAAAGAGAATGGTTTTCAACTTCCTCCTAAAGAGAAGTTCAGAGGATTCCTGACGGCATTCAAAGGGCAGGGCATTCCAGAGCCGAGCAGCCCTGATGGAGAACGAATTACCTCCCCATGATCTCTTGACCGAAGGGATGTAAACCTGTCGAGAAGAACGAGATCTAAGAGGTCTAAGGGGCGAGTAAAGAAAGATCAGTTTTCTAAGGGAAAGGGGACCCTTATTGTGTAAGGCTCTGTGACCAAGACACAGAGCTTTAAACTGAATGCGCTGCTTAATCGGGAGCCAATAAAGAGCTGCAAGTGCTGGTTTAGCGGGAAGATGCCTTGGGGTATTCATGAGAAGTCTAGCTGCCGCGTTCTGCGTAACCTGCAGCCTCTTTATTACATAATCTGGAGAACTAAGATATAGAGAGTTCCCGTAGTCCAGGCGGGAGAGAACTAGGGCTTGTACAAGAATTCTTCTGGCAGCGAATGGCAGAAGTCCAAGAATCTTCCTGACACTTCTAATTAAGCCGAAGCAGATCGAGGAGATTCTTTTAGCTTGTGGCTCCATAGTTAAGCATGGGTCAAGCAGAAAGCCGAGGCTTTTTACTTGTGTTATTGGAGGAGGCAGGCTGTTAAAAGCCTCAGAGTACATAGCCAGAGGGGCGGTAGGGGCGCCATTACCTATAATCATTACCTCTGATTTGCTGTCATTAAATTTCAGTTTCGACAGGGTCATCCAGTCCCCAATATCTTTCATGCAGTCAGCCAGGTTGGCAGAGGGGGAGTCCCTACTACTAGAGAGGGAAACCATCAATTGCGTGTCATCAGCATAAGTGACCATAGAGAGGTTATAAGGAGCGACTACTGTGGCCAGGGATGACAGATAGATGTTAAACAAGGTGGGGCTTAAAGATGAACCCTGCGGGACTCCACAAGATAGAGACCTGATGTCAGACAAAAAAGAGCGATCCAAAACTTGAAAGGATCTTCCCGTGAGGAAGGAGGAAAGCCAGGCAAGGGCTGGACCTCTTAACCCTATCTTGGAAAGTCTATCAAGGAGAAGAGTATGATCGACAGTGTCAAATGCTGCACTAAGAACATGGAGGATAATAGCAACATGACCACCTTGATCTAGAAGTTGCCGAGCAGATTCAGTTACAGTAAGGAGTGCCGATTCTGTACTGTGATGGGTTCTGAAACCCATTTGAGAAGGATGTAAATGATCGTGGCTCTCAAGATGCCTGGTCAATTGCAGGTTCAAGTGCTTCTCCAGAATTTTTGGCAATATAGGAAGAAGGGCAATGTGTCGATAATTATCCAAGACAGAGGGATCCAGCCTAGGTTTTTTTAAGAGAGGCTTTATGATTGCATGTTTGAGGGAACTGGGAAGAATACCAGCGGACAAGGAATTATTAAGTATTTCTGTCAAAGGACCAACAACAATATCTGCTGCCTTCAAAAGAATAGAAGGAGGGGCCGGGTCCAAGGGAGAACCCGATTTGATATTAGCAAGAAAATTCCCAATCAGAGTACCTGTGAGGGGGGAAAAATTGGTTAACTGGGTCATACCCGTAGGAGAATTCATCTCCTGCCCCATGAGATTATTCTGAGAGGGAGATGGAGGAAAACCGGACTATATCTTGTTAATCTTGTCTTGAAAGTGAGCCGCTAATACATTACTATGCATAATAGAAGCTTCCACCGGGGAGGGCGGCATAGGGGGTATAGTGAGCTCCTTAAAGATCTGAAAGATTTCTTTCTGAGAAGTGGACGAGTTCTCTATTCTACTGCTGTAATATAGAGCTTGTGTTGTCTTAATATTATGATGGTAAGATCTAATAGCTGATCTATAGGCTTCTTTAGCAGAAGGATTATAATCTTTTCTCCAAATTCTCTCCAATTTTTTACAGTTCTTTCTAAGGTCCAATAGAGAAGACGAAAACCAGGGACTAGACTTATGAGCAGGTTTTTTCACCCTCAGTTTGCAAGGCAAAACTGAGTTTAAAGAGGTAGAAATCCATTTGTTAAACAGGTCCACCGTATTAATGGAGGCATGGTCACTGGCTACGGGAGAAGCACAGAGTGCCATATGCCATAGGTAAGGGTGAGACAATCCCATGTTGACATGCTCAATATTGCATTCACTGCCTCCTGGGTACTTCGTCACATGAAAGATTACCTTCAAATCATCAGATTACACCTAAACGTTTGCCCTTCTGTGTGGAGCAGCTTGGCTAGAGGTTGCACATAAATGTTTAGTAAGAACCAAAATAATGTAGACACCTCTGGTACACCACAGCTAATCATTTGTGGATCAGAGCTAAATTGAAGAACAGATAAGATGTCCTTCATGTGAGTGGGTTCTGACCATTTGAGTTCCCTCTAGAGGAATTTGAGCTACCCTATTATATTTAATAAGCTATAACTTCAAATTCAAGTTTGATTTCAGGTTAGACGCCCTCAATGGTATAGCCGGACTTAAATTCACAACTCCTAAAACGCCAATTTTAGAAAGTTGGCATTTTCTTGTCCCAACCATTTGGTGCTTGCAGCCTAATGCTGAATCAGTTGAGTAGGTTTCATGAATGCCTGTTACAATGGATTTTACAAATTGGTGGTGAGTTACTTTCATTTTGCAAGTTCACATCTTCACATAGTACGTAACATTACTTCCAACATTCAGTGTTGCTACTTTAAATATTATTGAGGTAGTACATTCAAACAATTTCAAATTTCAGTAGTCACTTTTCATTCAAATCTACTGCAATAATTAGTCGCTTTGATGTAGTTCAGCCAACATATGTTTCATGGCTGAAAGAGAACTGCAGCGTCTTCAGGGTTTAATCAAATCTCCCCACGAGCTAATACTGAAGGAATATCCTTTAAAAAACTGCAAATGTTCTCTTTTTGTTCAGTCATCACATTTATCCTTCCAAAAGGTGCCAATTATAAAAAAAAGACACTAAATACCACTTTGAAGAAAATTAATTGATTTTTCAAAGGTATGTTCACCAATTGTCTTAAAGGTCCAAAACCAGGCTCAATGTCCTGCAAGTCTTCATTAACTAACAGTTCACTCCATTGATTTTCCTGCTCTCCAGCACACATTCATCATCCCACCAGATGCGTGTGAATAAAGCTTCAAAAAAGCATTTAGTTCTCTAAAGAATGTCAGTTCACTTTAAGCCCCATAACTAAATTTTGGACTCTCCACCAACTTGTAACATTTGATATTACAGTGGTTGATGAAGTTTTGGCTCTAGGGTTGTTAACCCAGGATTTTGTCAACCCGATAGATGAAGACTTGGTGGACTATTATTACACCCGTTCGGGTATTTCTTAACTACTCACATGACTAGGTGTAGCTGACAGATGGTCTTTGTATATTGCTCCTAGACAGTGAGACAGAGGGAAGATAAGTGTTGGCAGGATGGACTTCTGTGAGTTAATGGGGGGAGGATCTGTCACCTACCACACCTACACATCAGGCTCTGCCTGAGCACTCTCACAAAGGGTTTGTCACTAGCCATTTGTGACCCCAGAAAAACCGGGGCAAGGACAGGGAGTAAGGGGATGCCTCACACCTACGTTGGAAACCTCTAGAACCTTCCTCCACTTCAATATGGGCACTAGGTATAAATATTGGTCTTCAGATCTCATCTCTTGAGTACACTTCTGGACCTGTGGACTATGCCAGGAAGAAGGACTACTGTGCTGCTGAAAGGACTGCCACTCTGCTGGACTGCTGCTCTTCAGGACTGCTGACCTGCTGTGCTGATTCTGCTGCCTGCTGCCCTCCTGCCTGGATGCGAAGGACTGGAAGTGCATCTGTTAAACCCAGGAGCCCGGAGTTACTCCAAGGGCTAGTTGGCTGGCCTCCTGACTAGAGCCTTGGAGACAGAAGGCTCCAACAACCTTGAACCCAGCACCTGGAATCTGCCATCTGTGAGTTTTACCCACCCAAGTGGTGCCTTACTAGTCCTGGACCCTTGGAAGTGTGCCTGAACGTGCTTTGCCAGCCCATCTGTGGATCCACCAGAACTGATACATATCCTCTGCTTTGGGGTGCAACCCTAAGCAGAATCAATACATTGCGTCTGATGCATGGACTTTTCAGATGCAAAAACTTCACTTCACAGCCTGCAGCCTCATCTGAACCAGCACTGTGCAATGCTGCCTGACGCATCCCTGACGTGGAACTCCGCAACTCTTCACAACCAAGATTTATGGTACTCTTGTTCAGTGGACGTAACTGGGTCCCTGTAGCTGGTCCGTGCTCCATTGTCGTTGATTTTCACAGAGGGGCACCACTTTGTGGTTTCTTACTTCCTGCAGCTTGGTCCAGGAGCTGCTTGAGGAGTCTTTTATGTCCCTGAGGCTCAAATCAGGAGGCCAGAAGGCTAGCCCTTGACGTCACTGTGGTGTCCTGTGTTCAAGATGAAGTTGCAGGTCCAGTTCTTCTTCCTCAGTAAATAGTGCAGCAGGTCAGCAGTTCCTTTAGAGCATCTTCCAGCAGCACTTCAATCCTTCATCCAGGCAGAGTAACTACAGATCCAGAAATGAGCTGAAGAGTTGGTGTCTGAGCTCCAATATTTATAACTAGCCATGCCCTTGAAGTGGGGGAAAAGCTACTAGAGTTTTCACTTTGATGTTCCCAGGCAGGTATCTTCCCTGCCCTGGCTCCAGATTAGCTATAGTGGTAGTGCAGCCATTTGTGTGGAGGCAGGACACAGCCTATTCAGATGTATAAGGGGCTGTGCCCATCTTTTCCCTCCCATCCTGCCAGTGATGGTCCATAAAGGCACACTTAAGCTTCCTATTCTGTATGGGTATTTAGGGGGAATGTCCAGAGCTCATCTGTCAGCTGCACCCAGTTACGTGATCAGAGACATACTACAGGCATTAAATGGTTAAGGCAAAAAATGCCCATGTGAGAAAACTGGGCTGATTGCAGAAGCCCCCTAACTTTTTGCCCCCATTTTTCACTTTTTTGTTGGTTTTTTCCTGACTCTGATGGTGCCCTGGGTACTGCTAATCAGTCCCAAGGTGTATGCTCGGTGTAAAATGAGTGTGCAAATTAGGCGAATTATAATTAGCTATGTCAACCTACCTATAAGTCCTAGTATATGGTAGGCATGTAGGTTTAGGGACCCCAGCATAGGTAGTGCCCCCGAAGGTGCACTGCTGAGGTGCCCTGCGGCATTTTAAAGGCAGGCCTGCCTTGCTGGCTTCTTTTAAATTAAAATTACATGAAAATTCACTTTGGAATTAAATGTACTTCCAAAGTCTTAAACTACTTTATTTTTACATAAGGTTGTACCGTAGGTGCCGCCAGGGTGGGGTGCAGTGCAACTATAAGCAGGTGTCTTATAAACTATGTTTTATAATCTCGGGTGAGGAAAAATAGCCAAATTTGTTTTTCCCTCATTGTAGTGAATAGGCTCTATAGGCTAAAATGGGGAGACTTTATTTTAGTTAATAAAGTCTTGAATGGAGCTAGACCTGTTAAGGTCGGTATGAAACTTAACGTTATAATAAATACAGCTTGCCATTGTTGAATTTAACATAACTTTCACCTAGAAAGAGATTTAGAACTCTTCCTAAAAGTTACCGGTTTCAGCTCTGTAGTGCCCTTCCTTGATTGTCCAGCTTCTTACAGCCTGGCCATGCTGCCTCGATGATATTTGAAGTGGCCTGGGCTCAACACAAAGGAAGAGCCTGGGAGAGGAGATCTGCCTCAGCAGATGGTGAAACAGGATGATGGGAAAGGAGCCAAACTGCCCTTCAAAGGAGTGAAGGACATTTGGAGCAGCTCAGGAACCCCACCCCCCATTTCCTGAAAACCCAGACACCTAGGTGCCCTCCTGATTAGATTAGGAGATGGTTGGAGATGGCTGTGTTAAGGATTTTTAGCCACACCCGCGGGTCGGCTTAGCCAGACCTAACCTCCAAAATTCAGTTTCTACCATTTTGGATTTTTAAGGAATGTTGCTCCATGGGATTGATTTTTGCCACCCTTCCCAGGAAGTGGTCTTACAAGAGGGTAGTGACCTGCCTGTGATTGGACAGTTGCCCTCCCCCCTTTTCACCCCACGAGCAAGGATACATTTGGCAGAGCTGTACCTACACCTCAGATCCCTACAAGGAACAATGACTGAAGAAGGAATGCCCTGCTGGCCCCCTGACCTGCACCAGGGCACTGTGGATTGCACCAGATGCACACTTGTGTTTCACCACTAAAAGGATTTTGCCTGTCTTCAACAGTTAAAAACGGGACTCCATGCTTGCTACAAGTGAAAATAGCCAACCAGAGTCACTTGCACCAAATCCTGAAGAAACTGACCAGCTGACCACTGTCCATTGGTCATTTTGGATTTTTGAGTTTGAACCAGGTGCATTCTTGGAGTTGGAATCCTAACCCTCAAGGAGCAACTCAGAGCTTTTAGAACCTTGGAGTGAGTTGTGGACTCCTAGAGGACCTTCAAAGACCTTCCGGAAGAAGATCCAGAAGTTTGGAGAACATTGGAGAACATTTGGTAAAAAGCTCCATAAAGTGACCGACCCGCCGTGGTAAATCAAGCCGGATTACCTCAACTGCAACCTGGCCTGACTTGCAGGTTCGTCCTGCTGAAAAGCTTCAGAGCCTCAGACTTCTAAGATTTCACTGGGGGCTCCTGGAGATGACCTCGCATTGAAATCGGCTTGCTGTGGAGGGTCGACCCCCATCGGAAAGACAAAGCTCCAAAAAAGTGACAAATTTCAAATGTAAAAGTTGACAGGGACTTCCTTTGCAGCATATCTGAGGAGGGCTCCAGGGACGTTGGATCAAGATTCAGCTTTGGCCCAGATGAAGATTTTCATCCTGAAAAATCATCTAAATCCAAAGGTAGAATTCTTCACAAGGTCTCCTGCAACACCTATCTGAAGAGGGCTTCTGCTAGGTCAGATTGGACTAGTGACTTTGTCCTGCTGAAGAAAATCTTCAAGAAAAAGACTAAGGGCCTGATTACGACGTTGGCAGAGGGGATTATTCCGTACCAAATGTGATGGATATCCCCCCTGCCGTATTGCGAGTTCCATAGGATATAATGGATTCGTAATTCGGCAGGCAGGATATCCGTCACATTTGGGATGGAGTAATCCCCTCCGCCAAAGTCATAATCAAGCCCTAAATCCGAAGGTAAACTTTTGACCAAGGCCTCCCACTTGCTGTAGCCAAGAAGGCTCCATCACGGTCAGCCTCAAACTTTGACTTTGCCTTGGTCGAGGTGCGACCAAATATCCCGAGTAGCGCTTTCAGTTTCTATGCGCTAAAAAACATTAATTCTTTAAAAACTCATAGCTCTAGTTCCCCTAATCCGGTTGTAATCATTTTGGTGTCAAATTAAACATAAACATATTTCCTATTTTTATAAATTGGTTTTGGATTTGCAAACGGTTTCCTGTGGTTTATTTTATTACGGTTTTGTGATGCTTGAATGCTTTACACACTTAGGCCCTCATTACGAGGCTGGCGGTCATCAGACTGCCAGCCTTGCCGTGGTGGTCTTACTGCTGTGGACCCGGTGGTGAATACCAGCACATCACGAGTTGTGGGATTTGGCAGACGCCAAACCTCTACAACACCGCCATTGCCTGCCAGTTGGATTACAAGGCTGCAGACAGCCAGGCTTTCCATCACCCCATCATGGAATCCCCATTCCTGTCGCTGGCCCGTGCACCCCCACCTAACCACACACTTAGAAACAGCACCCACCCCTTCATGAACGCATGCATTCACATACACACCCCTCGGCATATATTCACAGAGGCACCCCCAATCACTTGCATACATGCAGACACACATCCCCTTTCTCTCATACATGCAGACACCCCCCTTCACTTGCATATACACGCACACAACCCTACACATCCAGTTACAAACCCGCACTCACACATACGCACCCCCCTCATTGGCTTACTTGCACAGAGACACCCCTACTAACTCGCCCACATACATGCACTCATACACCCCCATTTATACACATACACACACTTATACACCCCCATTCGCACACTTACATGCACACACCACACACAGGCACCCAAATACTCCCCACCCTCTTTCAGACGATCACTTACCTTCTCCGTCGAGGAGGTCATCTGGGAGGGGGTGGGTCCTGGCTGCCCTGCATCACCAGCAACACCACACCAGCAAGACTCTGCCAAGCCTTATTACTGCTCGTGATACAGCAGGCAGAGAATTGCTGCCGTGCCGATGCTGGTGATGCAACCACCTCTTCGGAGTCGGACTTCTGCTCATAAATGGGCAGAAGTCCTTCAAAGACTCCTAATATGGTGTTCAGCAGACCGCCAGCACTGGCGGTCTGTTGGCTGCAGCAGCTTCGGTGGTCTTTCAAAAAGACCGCCAAAGTAAAGTTAAGCCTTTTTGCTCATTGTCAAGCTACCAAGGGTTGAGCTGGGGTTAATTTATTGAGGCCTAACTGAACCTAGTAGGGGTTTGTGGCCTTATAGTGTAGATACTTTCCTGCCCTTCCCAATAATCCACTTTCCAACAGCCCACTTTCTAAAAGTGGCATTTTCAGAATTGCAATTTAAAAACCTACTTCACCAAGATTATAAAATTTGATTTCAGAGACACCAAACATTAACTATTTAATATCTTATATAACATAATAAGGCAATGTTATCCTATTGAAGATATAGGACTTGCAGTAGTGAAAAATGAATTTGAGGCTACCAGGATATGTAAAACTAACAAGTACATTTCACACTTTTTAAATACATTGAACCCTGCCCTCTGTGCTGTCCATGGCATACCCTACAGGTAACATATATGCATTAAAATGGAAGGTTTGGCCTGACAAAAGGTTTATTTTGCCAGGTCGAAATGGCATTTCAAACTCCACACACACATGCTACAACATGAGGTCTGACACATGTTTAAATAGGTACTTAAGTGGGTGACACAATCAGGGCTGCAGACCTACTAGTAGCATTTAATTTACATGCCCCGGGCACATGTAGTGCCACTTTACTATGGCCTATAAGCTAATTAAATAGTCCAATTGGGTGTAAGCCAATGTTACCATGTTTGGAGGAGAGAGGACATGCACTTTAGCACTGGTTAGCAGTGGTAAAGTTCACAAAGTCCTAAAGCCAACAATAACTACGTCAGTAAAATAGAGGAGGAAGGAAAACGTTTTGGAGGAAGACCACGCTAAGGCTGATGGGTTTAACAGGCACTTTTTGCTTAGAGGCTCTACATTTCTCAACTTCCACTGCACTGTGTCAAGCTACTGGGGGTTGAGCACAGGCTAACTTGGGCTTTGCTTGTGCCTCACTCTGACTAGGAGTGTGGTTTCTGCTTGAGGTAGGGTTTCAACTCCTTCATCAGTAATTCAGTTTCTTACACAGTGCAGGCCTGTAGCCACAGGGGGACCTAAGAAGGGCTGACCTCCTCTTATTTTGTGTGTGCTATCCCTAAAATATCAGGGCTCCTGTTTTTCAGTTAAATAATGGGACCAGACTGTCACTTTCTAAATCAGGTGGTTTCCTGGTCTAATAGAGTCACAGATGCTGGTTTCAGCTCCCCTTATCCTCCCCAAAGGGTCATGAAATACACGCAATTAAAGTGTTGCAGTAAGGTGCTTCAGTTACCACAAAAGCAGGCTGCAGCATTTTAAAAAATGCATGTTACTTTCACATTCACACTATTATTGTGCATGTCTACCATGCACACAATAAACTTCCAGTTTGTTTAAGAGTCTGCCTGTTGCCGACAAGTAAATATGTTTAACACCATGCCATTTCCCACACCATGTTGGTGTGGGAAATTCGGGAGAAGAGTAATGGGGGAGGGCTCCTTCACCTGCGTATGGAGAGAGGAGCTACAGGATGAGGTTGTGATGGGTCTGTTGTGTGCTGCTCTCAGTCAAGTGCTTGCACTTCCAAGCCCCGGTGGTCATGCCGTCGTCCGGTTGGAAGAGGATATTATTCGATTAAATCTCTCCTTCACTGCAACCACTCTGTCTTGGCAATTACATTTTGGACAACAGGCGAAACTGTGCTTCTGGGCCACAACAGGTGGAGCAGGGCTATTACCGGGGTGGGTGAGAAGTCTGCAAACATGGGGAGATATCTGTGTTCCGTCCGCTTATGAAGTCTATCACTTGCTTACCCAAGTTAAGTAATACTCATTGCATTTAAATATTGAATGCTGCAAAAATACAAGAGTGAACATATTTGTCTTGGAAGAGCTGAATATGAAAGAGCAATTTTTCCCCAGTAGTTCATGGTCTGGAGTAAAGAACACTGCACTAGTTTACAGATTTCTGTCATGCCACAATGTCCACATTTAATTAAGCATGTTCCTGATTCATTTAAAAAGTGTAATATAGTTCTCAAGAAAATTGCTAGTTTAGTATTTCAGATAAAAGTAGGTCAACTTTGTTTAAAAGAAGATTTGCACCTTTCTTAATGGAACTTGAGAATGGTAAAGTTGACAAAAATTCCTCTGTCACAGCAAACTGTACAATACTGTTGAAATGCATCAAAAATATAGTTTTTAAATGTAGAAATGATGTAAGGGTAGCTTAATGAGATAAATGTTCACCTTGACATCTGTTAAAGATCGCAAAAGTCACAAATTGCAATTTCAGGCTGCCAACAGCGCTATCTAGCCTTCTGAAGTCGGTAAAATGACTAGCAATCATTTGAGTAAATACACCAACTAATGTGTGCAGAGCTTAGAGGTGGCAAAATTGTAGTACTCAGCACTGTACAAAAACATTTTGCTGTCAGACGAGGACCCTAATTAAAGTGTGCATGTATGGAAGGGCGATGAGCTCTCTGCCAAACCATGATATAATTAGGCCCTACCGTAATGTTTATAATTTCTGTCACATTTTGTTTGTCCATAGCATGCAGTGGTGGTACATGGAATGCACATAGAATCATTCCATGTGCAGCAGTATTAAGTGTGGACATTTGATGAACATGGCAAACTGATCAGTAGACGCCAGACAAGCATTTACTAAAAATAAAAAGCTGGCATTTCTGGACAAATTTGTATTTTGTTTCATGAAACTGCCCATCTATGAGGTTAATTAGGTGTATTATTCTAAGAAATAAAACTTGTGTTAATTAGCAGAATTCTTTTAAAAAGAAAGCTGATGTTGGGGCAGAAAACGAATATGTTTACACCCCACACACATATATAACTGTTATTTGTGCAATAATGACAGTTGATTTCTGCAGATCTTCCCTCTGGAGGTAAATTGAAAGATTTGTGTATTTTACCTTTTTTGTGCTTTGTACCTTCATATCATTTTTTCAGTCATAACAAGTGACTAAGAATCTGTTTAAAAGGGCAGTTTGGCAAAATGTCAAAAAATGATACAAATGGATAAGTGAAGTCATTTTCCTGAATGCTTTTAGTACATAAAGAACCTTAGACCTTCTTAGGGAGCTGGTCCTGAAACATTTACACTTTGCCACCCTTGTGTCTGAATGCTTTGAGACTAGGGAACATTGAACACCATGGGTGAGTCTGCCTTGGTTGTTACATTATCAAAGTGCTGAGATATTTGAGGAATCCACTTTCAGAGCCAATGATATGTTTGGAAGTGTATGTTAGATTAGTGCTGCAAAACATAAACTATTTGGCCGAATATTTTCAAAACGTATTAAATGGGAGAATATGTTTTTGCCCTTTAGGGGAAGCCAGGCTTGCTCACTCTGACGAAGGAACTTTCAAAGATCACAAGCCCCCAATGCTTTGAGAAGACTTCCCGAACACACTGGAAACAATTGGGTTCACTTGCTCAGGCATGTAGTAATGAAAGTTATGTTAGCAAAGGGCACGCTTTGGACAGGAAAATAACAAGAGAGAGTTGGAGGCTAAATGCTAAAGCAAGTGACTGTCCAGGAATGGCCTTCTCTCACTCTTCATCTGCAGACTGTTTTGATCATTCACCACCAGAAGAGCCACCCTTGCTCTTCCTGGCATAGCAATGCAGAGTGCGTACATAGATAATTATCTGCTGGTGCTAGCTACACATTTGCCATGCAGAGACATTTTCAGCTTCTGATCTGTCTTTGTTGCTTCTTGCAGGGTATTCTACCGTGCAGGATAGTGGTGAAGCACCTAATGTTATAAGCTGTTAGCTACACAGTTGCAGCATGCACCATTGCACTGTCCTGACATAGAAGCATGTTTGTGCTTGTCTCTTCCACACAGTATCACCCACATGTGAGACCTGTTTTTACCTGCAACCAGCTTCCCTGACCAGAATATCTGCACTCTGCATTACTACTGGAGCAAGTCTAGTCTACTAGTCGCAGCCACAGGCCTACACGATCTGCCTGCCTGCCAGCCAGCCAGTCAAATAGTGTGAAAGGAGATACGGAAGGGCTTGCAGCCAGACTGCTCATGGATCCAGATCACCACTACTCATTCCCAAGGTTTGTTCTCCCTGCTTCAACAGAATCCTGGCATTTAAGACTGGCACTGGAGCCATCAATACACCCGGACTAAATTGAGGACCCTGTGCTGCATGATATGACACAGTAACTGCTGCCCATAGCCAGGCAAGGTGAAGCAGAAAGTAAATGCCCGTGAAGTAATGCCTCATGGTTTGCTACCACTTTAGATGTGCTTGTGATTCTCCGAGTCTGACTATGGCCTGTTTTATCCCTCACGCCATACATATCCTAAAGCTACATTTCATACCTGACAGTAAGCAGTGCAGACAAGCCTGTTAACATCATTCTGCTGTTTACGTACTTTACACAGAACCATGTTCTTGGACCAGCAGATACATTAAAGACATCTACTGACAGCAGTGCCTATCTAATGCTACTGGTCATTACCAGCAATCAATTTTTGGGAGTGGGGCTTATTTTTCATCCTCAGACTTTAACCCATACAAACGGAGAGAAAGAGGAAAAGGAGAAAGCAGGTTGAAAAAGTAGATGCAAGTGTGTGATAGAGACAGGAAGCACAGAGTGGTGGTAGAAATAGGTGTGAGTTGGAATCAAGTCTAAGCAACCTCGAAATTAGACAACCCCAGTGTTAGGCTGCTACCGGGGCAGGCACGTTAGAAAACCTTTTAGCCCAAGCACTTATTTTTTATGCAACCCTTGAAACCCTTTCACAAAATGTGTCCAATCTCATGAGTATGAAAACCCTTGTTTAAGATAATCCATTTTGAAATATGGTGCTGAAATTTGATATGGATTGGAGGCATTATCCTGTCCCTATGAATTTATTGCAAGCTGTGTTCTACAAAACAAATCACTGATTCCAGCCACTTTGTTATGGACAAACACAAATGCTCTTGCTAGCGCACCTGGTCCTTAGTAAGTAAACTTACAAGGGGACGCGTATAGGTCGATTAACCTTTTGAATCACATGGAGTATCCTAGTCATGTAGCGACCACTGAAACAGTAGCTAACATCAATAATCAAGAAACATTCTATGAAAAACAGCTTTAAACCATAATACTCAAGAATAACCACTACTCAGGAAGAAGTTAACAATTTTTATTCCCTATTGATTACAATTCTAGATCATCCTTTAGTACAATCTTTATTCAAATCAATCTTTTATTAATTCATTAATAGAAAGACATTATTTCTTAAAGAAAACATATGAGACAATGCAATACCATAAGCTATGAATACCAGCATTAATAATGTAATTCAGCAATTAAGTTTGTCAGTCATTTGTCACTGTCAACGTCACTCCTAACAGCCTACCTAACCAAGATTAGCATTAGCATGGGGGTCTTCATGCAAAAACAATTTAGAAACCATTAATTTGGAAAAATTTACCTAACTGAAAATCTCTATAAGACAGCGCAGTTGGAACCTAGAAGAAAAGGCACAAAATCATCAGTCATATTTTCATAGCTACCTATCCAGGATGGATCAGCAACAAGTCAGTCTCCGTCTTCAGGTCATCAATTAGTCAGCTACAGATCAGGCTCATAGAGTGTGAACCCAATATCAGCACCTTGGACAGCGTCTCCTGGCGTCATCAATTTTCTCCCAGCAGTTCTGATTTCTCACCCTTTGTCATGACTTTTTATTAGGGTCTCCCAGTCCATCCCCCTAATTGCTATTTGGTCAGTCAGTTAGCAGATATGACTTAAACCTATAGTTTTTTTTAACCAAATTTTCTAATTTTCATATATCCCAAGTCACAAGAAGTGGATTGGTTCTCCATGCGATGCCCTCATCTTCCGGCCCTTCAGGTATCAAAATTGTTGCATATGGCTCTTCAGTCTGTGCCTCGATTGTTCAAGTCCTGGGAAAGTACCTTTAGCCTGCTCTACACATAATTGTATCAAATCATCATCTACTGTCTGCTGGTACATTGCAGAAAAATCTAGCTAAGTAACTTAATCTTCAAGCGGGTCAAGGTTGCAGTCCGTGGTTTCCAGTCTTTTGCAAGGCGTCTGGTTTCTCCATGTTCAGAGTGTGCGAGGCCCAGTGGAACTAGGCCTTTAGTTCAGCTAACTTAAGACTATAAATTCATTGTAAAACATAGATTATACATCTGCCAAATTCAGTTTTCACTGTTGCAAGGTCTGTCTCTCTCATAGGTTAACATGGGGACTGCCTTTAGATATCTTTTAAGTGTAGCTTCCCTTTGGGAGCAGATGGAAATATGGAGTTTGGGGTCTCTGAACTCACAATTTAAAAATACATCTTTTGGTGAAGTTGTGTTTTTAGATGTTGTTAGTTTGAAAATGCCACTTTCAGAAAGTGGCCTTTTTCTTGCTTTAACCAATCTGTGCCTCTGCCTGCTAGTGTATTCCACGTCTGGGTAAGACTGACAGTTGGGCTGCTGTGAATTCCCCTTAGACAGTGACACAAAGCGAGATGGAGTGTAGCTTGCATGTCCTGATAGGTCATCTGGGCTAGACTGGAGAGAGGAACTGACACTTAGACCTGAATGGGCTGTGCCTGCCCTCACACAATGCAGTCTCCAATCTCTTGGTGTGTGTCTGGGAAAATGTAGGAAAGTACCATCTTGCCTGGCATGTTACCCCCATTTTTAAATGTATGTAAGTTTGTTTTTGCCTGTCTCACTGGGATCCTCCTAGCCAGGACCCAAGTGCTCATAGTTTGTGGCCTGAATGTGTGTATCTGTGTAGTGACTAACTGTGTCACTGAGGCTCTGCTAACCAGAACCTCAGTGCTTATGCTCTCTCTGCCTTTAAAATTGGCACTATAGGCTAGTGACCATTTTCACCAATTCTAATTGGCACACTGGAACACCCTTAACATTCCCTAGTATATGGTACCTAGGTACCCAGGGTATTGGGGTTCCAGGAGATCCCTATGGGCTGCAGCATTTCTTTTGCCACCCATAGGGAGCTCAGACAAATCTTACACAGGACTGCCACTGCAGCCTGAGTGAAATAACACACATGTTATTTCACAGCCATTTTACACTGCACTTAAGTAACTTATAAGTCACCTATGTATCTAACCTTCACTTAGTGAAGGTTAAGTGCAAAGTTACTAAGTATGAGGGCACCCTGGCACTAGCCAAGATGCCCCCACATAGTTCAGAGCAATTTCCCTGGACTTTGTGAGTGCAGGGACACCATTACACGTGTGCACTACATATAGGTCAATATTTATGTGTAGCTTCACAATGGTAACTACGAATATGTCCATGCAACATGTCTAAGATCATGGAATTGTCTCCCCATGCCAAATCTGATATTGGGGTGCCAATCCCATGCATCCCCAAGGCTCCACTATGGACCCCGGGTATTGCCAAACCAGCTCTCTGGGGTTTCCTCTGCAGCTACCACTGCTGCCACCCCACAGACAGGGTTCTGCCCTCCTGGGTTCTGGGCAGCCCAGTCCCAGGAAGGCAGAACAAAGAATTTCCTCTGAGAGAGGGTGTTACACCCTCTCCCTTTGGAAATAGGTGTTAGGGGCTGGGAAGGAGTAGCCTCCCCCAGCCTCTGGAAATGCTTTGAAGGGCACAGATGGTGCCCTCCTTGCATAAGCCAGTCTACACTGGTTAAGGGAACCCCCAGCCCCTGCTCTGGCGGGAAACTGGACAAAGGAAAGGGGAGTGACCACTCCCCTGTCCATCACCACCCAGGGGTGGTGCCCAGAGCTCCTCCAGTGTGTCCCAGACCTCTGCCATCTTGAATCCAGAGGTTTGAGGGCACAATGGAGGCCTCTGAGTGGCCAGTGCCAGCAGGTGATGTCAGAGACTCCTCCTGATAGGTGCTTACCTGACTAGGTGGCCAATCCTCCTCTGAGGGCTATTTAGGGTCTCTCCTGTGGGCTTTTCTTCAGATAAAGACTTGCAAGAATTCAACAGAGTTCCTCTGCACCTCCCTCTTTGACTTCTGCCAAGGATCGACTGCTGACTGCTCCAGGACGCCTGCAAAACTGCAACAAAGTAGCAAGAAGACTACCAGCGACATTGTAGCGCCTAATCCTGATGGCTTTCTCGACTGTTTCCTGGTGGTGCATGCTCTGAGGGTTGACTGCCTTCACCCTGCACTGGAAGCCATGAAGAAATCTCCTGTGGGTTGACAGAGTCTTCACCCTGCTCCAGCAGGCACCAAACTTCAGCGTCACAGATACTCTGGGACCCCTCTCATCCTGACAAGCGTGGCCCCTGGAACACAGGTGGTGGACCCAAGGGACCAGACTGTCCAGTGGTCCAACTGTCCAAATTTGGAGGAGGTAAGTCCTTACCTCCCCTCTCCAAACAGTAATCCTGTGCACCGCGTGAACTTCAGCTGCTATGGCTTCTGTGCACTTTTGCAAGGACTCCTTTGTGCACAGCCTAGCCCAGGTCCCCAGCACTCCGTCCTGCATTGCTCAACTCGCTGAGTTGACCACCAGCTTCGTGGAACCCTCTTTTGTAGTGTTGAGATGACCGCCATTCTCAGTTTTCTTGAACCTGTGTTCAAGTACTTCTGCAGGTGCTGCCTTCTTGTGCGTGGGCTCTCTGTATTTCTGAGGGCCCCCTCTGTCTCCTCTCTTAAGTGGTGACATCCTGGTACTTCCCGGGCCCGGGCAGCACCTTTTTTCTTCAACTGCGACATTTGCAGCTAGCAAGGCTTGTTTGCAGTCTTTCTCCAAAGAAACAACGCTGCATCCTCTAGCACTCCGTGAGACATCTTCTGCACAAAGGAGAAGTTCCTAGCTCCTTTTGTTGTTGCAGAATCTTCAGCTTCTTCCAGCCAGAGGCAGCCATTTTGCACCTTCATCAGGGGTTTATTGGGCTCCTGCCCCCCTTGGACACTTTCACGTCTCTTGGATTTGGTCCCATTCCTTTGCAGGTCCTCGGGTCCAGGAATCCGTCTTCAGTGTTTTGCAGTCTGTTGTGGTCTTTGCAGAATCCTCGATCACAAGTTTAGTGTGTTTCTGGGGAAGTAGTATCACTTTACTTTTACTTTTCAGGGTCTTGGGGTGGGGTATCTTGGACACCTTTAGTGTTTTCCTACACTCCCAGCAACCCTCTACACACTACACTAGCCTAGGGGTCCATTCATGGTTCGCATTCCACTTTCGGATAATATGGTTTGTATGCCCCTAGGCCTATTTCATCCTATTGTATTCTAAAGTGTTTGCACTACTTTGCTAACTGTTTACTTACCTGATTTTGGTTTGTGTGTATATTTTGTGTATTTTACTTTCCTCCTAAGGGAGTATATCCTCTGAGATTTAGTAACTCTGAGTATTGTGTTTCTTATGATATAGTACCTATATGATGTAAGTGGTATAGTAGGAGCTTTGCATGTCTCCTAGTTCAGCCTAAGCTGCTCTGCTATAGCTACCTCTATCTGCCTAAGCTGCTAGAACACTACTAATCTACTAATAAGAGATAACTGAAGCTGGCACAAGGTGTACGTACCCTCAGGTACCCACTATAAGCCAGGCCAGCCTCCTGCAGACAAGGCCATGGCCTAGGCAAGGCAGGATTTTGTCAACAGCAGAGACTTTCCTTTGACGTTTGCCTACTTCAAAGGCAGAAAGGGGTATACATAGTGGACCCAAAACCCCAGACTTTCAGATTAGTTCTGGAACCAAGAGGAACCTATGTCAAGGAGAAGAGCTGAAGAGAGCTGGAGGAGGAGTACTGCACTTTGCCTGTGACTGTGCTTTGCTGGGTTGGCCTGCAGTTGCTGCTTTACCTGAAAGAGGACAAAGATTAGACTTTGTGGTATATTCCTGATTGTAAATTGTCTCCAAGGGCTTGGACTGAGCCTGCATTCCAGGTCAACAAGACTTCCTTTGCCAGCACCTGGACTCTCTGCTGAGACTCCTGTCCTGCCAAGTGGTGCCCTGTCCAGTCCCTGGGACCTGGAAAGGTGACGCTGGTAGCAAAAGGACTGAAATCCACACAAAAGAAGCCGTGCTGGAACATGTTGACGTGCCACGTTCAATGCGGCTGTAAAAATGATGTGCCACCTGCCTCGTGGCTGGAATCGATGACCCAACTGCATCGCGGCTGGGAAATAGACGCGTCACCTGCATCACAGCTGCTGAAAATGGCGCAAACCCAACACAGCGTGGTTTTCCATTACAGTGCAGGCAGATTTTGCATGCATCATAGCTGGGTGTCAAAATCCACGTTAACTTGCCCAGACCTGATGTGCTCCTTCCAGAAATCAAAGCATCGCTCACTCGTGGGAGAGAAAAACAACACATACTGATATTTTCGACACACATTCACCCTTGCAGCTTTTTTTTCACACAAACCAGGTACTTTGTGTAACAATAATGTTTCCTCTATTTTCTATAGAGTAAGATTCTATTATTTTAAAAAATCACAACTTTCTCTGTGTATGATGCATTTTTTTTGTTTTTGACAACTACTTATTCTTGCAGAGTATTAGTACCTTGTGTAACGTTCTGATAACTGCTAAGGTAGCAGGATATCACTGTCGGGTAATGTTGGTTTTGTGCAATACATTGTATTGTTTACATAGCTCAGTGTTGTGTTTACTTTATGGTGTACATCTTGCATCATGTGTGTTGTGTATGTTGTGCAAACGTTTTACTCATTGCCTACGGGTTAGGCCTGACTGCTCGTGCCAAGCTACCAAGGGGGTGAGCAGGGGTTATCTTGGACGTGTAACTCCCTCGCCCTGACTAGAGTGGGTCGGTTCTGCCTGGCTTAGATGCATACCCTAGCCAATCAGAAACCCGATTTCTAACAATCATTATATACTGAAGAACTGTTGGTAAACTATTCTTCTTCTTGTTTCCAGTGTACTGAATCTTCACATAACCAAAAGGCCTAGGGAGTGCAGATCCTGTTACACAGTGTCGCAAGGCAGCAGAGCAGACCCATTGCAGCTCATCTATCTTTTTTTATTTTGTCCCAACCCCTCTTTCCTTCGGGGGCAATGTGTGAACTGAGGTTTTAATTACTTGTTTCAGCTGCTTCCCCAAGAAGAATAAGAGGATTAGATTTGTTCCCGTGGTTGGAGTCAGGTGAGTGCATGCCATGTGACAGCCTTTGAAGTAGGGGGATTCCTTTTACTGCCATGCTGTCTTTGCACAAAAATGCAACAACATAAATGGATAATCAACAGGCAATAAAGAATTATGGTCTTCTGTGGCCTCCTTTTGTCTTATGTGTGGAGTTGGTTGAAAACAGGATAGACCCTTTTTGTCCTGACTTTTCTCTTACACTAAATATGAATCCTCCATTTGGTAGTCAAACCACTCCTTCTTTATGAAAATACCTTGTACAAAAGGTTATGTGCAGATTGCCTGCTGTGAAGTCCAGATCACATGGCTAGAGGAGGGCATTGTGATTGATTAATTATTAAATCCATTGATTAAACTATTAAAATATTTTAGTTTCATAGACAACACTTATTGAATCTAGACTCAAGCTACCTGTTTAAAGTAATACTTTTTATCCTGATTGGTATTATGTTTGGGGGTACCACTCTTATTCTGCCAAAATGCTAGATCAGGGTCTACATTCCTTCTATTGTGTATTGTTTGATGATGCCTAAAAGCTCTTACTCTTAAATTTCCTCCACTAAGTACTTGCAACCTGTGTTCTCCGAATTTCCCAGAGTAGCACCAAATGGAGCCCTGATTCTGATACATGTTTATATACCAGACATAGGTGGTCATTACAACCCTGGCAGTCGGTGTTAACAACAGGCCGGCGGTAAAAAAATTGCAATTACGACCGTGGCGGAAACCGCCAAATAAGACAGCCAATTTAACACTCAGACCGCCACGGCGGTACAAACAAACAGCGCGGCGGTCACTGCCAACAGACAGGCGGGAGACAATGCACCGCCCACACTATTATGACAGGCCAATCCGCCACCTTTTCCGGGGCGGATTCACCGCGGATAAAAACACGGCGGAAACAGGAATTTTGAAGGGAAAACGCTCACCACTACACTCTCCACGAGGAACGAGGACACCATGGAACCGGAACTCCAAATTCTCCCTGCGATAGTCTTCCTGCTCCTCTACCAGGAGCACGAACGCCGGTGGCGAAGACCACGGTGAGTACTGCACCTACGACACAGCACAACACACACACTAATGCATATCAATACATCACACTTGCACCCCCCAACCCTCCCAGAAGGGTGCAAAGACCAAAGAAAATGAGTGTAACCATCGGAATATATTAAAAACAAGTAGGCAGAAATATATATATACACAATGTACAAAATAAATACCAG
Organism: Pleurodeles waltl; assembly: GCF_031143425.1. Classification (NCBI taxonomy): domain Eukaryota; kingdom Metazoa; phylum Chordata; class Amphibia; order Caudata; family Salamandridae; genus Pleurodeles; species Pleurodeles waltl. The sequence goes on along the minus strand of NC_090438.1, from coordinate 416,035,762 downwards.
GCATAGTAGTCCAGGTACTGCACAAAGAAAGTTCGTGGAACACTGGGACAACACGGTATGGGCGAGGCCCACACAAGATCCCCGACCATGACGGAGAGAACACTGCAGGGGCATCAGACAGCAAGAAAACAGGCACCTCAGGAGGAGGAAAAGGGGGGGCACCTCAGCCGCTTGAGTGCACAACGCCAAATCCACAAGGGGGCCACATGCCCACTGTTCCATCCTGGGGAGTGCAAAGCCACAGTCTCTCAAGTCTATACAGTGGGTGGGTTGCCCACTGTTCAATCCTGGGGAGTGCAAAGCCACAGTCTCTCAAGTGGATGGCAGTCTCCACTGGTTCTGGAGGGGGACTGGTGCCCAGAGTGCTTCATCCTGTGAAGGACAGAGGTAGTGGATGGATCTCTCCACTGGTTCTGGAGGGGGACTGTTGCCCAGAGTGCTTCATCCTGTGAAGGACAGAGGAAGTGGATTACAGTCCCCACTGGTTCTGGAGGGGGACTGGTGCCCAGAGTGCTTCATCCTGTGAAGGACAGAGGTAGTGGATGGATCTCTCCACTGGTTCTGGAGGGGGACTGGTGCCCAGAGTGCTTCATCCTGTGAAGGACAGAGATAGTGGATGGATCTCTCCACTGGTTCTGGAGGGGGACTGGTGCCCAGAGTGCATCACTCACCCCGTGACGGACCCAGTTGCGTCAGTGCCCCTGCTGCTCATGGGCTAGCGGTGCTTCAGATGGCGGTGCCCTGTTCATCGATGCTTGTGATGGCAGTGCCCTGTTCTGCGGTGCTTGTGATGGCGGTTCCCTGTTCAGCGGTGCTTCAGATGGCGGTGCCCTGTTCAGCGGTGCTTGTGATGGCGGTGCCCTGTTCAGCGGTGCTTGTGATGGCGGTGCCCTGTTCAGCGGTGCTTCAGATGGCGGTCTACATTGCAGGGTCTCAGCTGCTGGCGGTCCTTCATGGCCTAGCGGGGCTTGTGCTGGCGGTCCTCCATGGCCCAGCGGGGCTTGTGCTGGCGGTCCTTCATGTCCCAGCAGGGCTGGTGCTGGCGGTGGCCTCCTGGGCAGCTGGGCTGGGGCTGGCGGTCACCTCCTGGGCAGCTGGGCTTGGGCTGGCGGTGGCCTCCTGGGCAGCTGGGCTGGGGCTGGCAGTGGCTTCCTGGGCAGCTGGGCTGGGGCTGGCGGTGGCCTCCTGGGCAGCTGGGCTAGGGATAGGGCTGGCGGTGGCCTCCTGGACAGCTGGGATGGGGCTGGCGGTGGACTCCTGGGCAGCGGGGATGGTGGCGGTCTTCTCCGCTGTGCTGCTCTTCCCAGACTTGCTGGGTTTTTGTGGCCCTTCCCCACCTTGGAAGGTGTCACAGCTGACTCCACACTCCCAAAGGGACCCCTGGGAGCGGCTTTGGTGGCTGGAGTCTTCCCCCTCTCCCGCCGGGCACTGGCCAACTTCTGATGCTTCACAGGTGGGGGACTGTCTGTGCTGTGGCTCCGTGCCACACTGGCTGTCCTGGTGGCCGGTGCACTCCACATAACGGTGACTACAGGCACCACTGGTCCCGGAGATGTTGTGGCTGAGGTGCAACTTCGGGACCTATGAGATGGACGGGGTGGGGGAGGTGTGGGAAAAAGGTCAAGGGTGGACAGGAAAAGTTTTTTGGACACACTGGGACGGGTAGCTGTAGGGGGTTTGGGAGTGGAGGAAGAGGTGGTGGTAGTAGGAGGTGTACGTTTGGTGACTTTGGGTGAAGGTGCATGCGCTGGAGGCTGTCGTGATGTGGATGGCTTTTGGGTGGGTGTGTGTCTGCATTTGTGTATCTTGGGAGGGGGCGTCACAGACACACTGGGAGAGGACACAGTGGACGTGTGAATGGTAGTGGGGTGGTGACTGCACGTGAGCGGGGTGTGCTGGTGGGTGTGCTGGTGAGGGACGTAGTGGCTGTAGAGGTAGTGCATGCAGGTGTGAGTGTAGACGAGACTGGGAGGGAGGAGGGAGACGACGAGGGGGGGGACACAGTGGAGGCAGTGGATGTTGGTGTGTCTGCATGTGTGTGTTGCTTGCGGGAGTGCCTGTGGGATGTGTGGTGCTTATGTTTGCCTGAGCTTCCCTTGTGTGTTGAGGAGTGTGCAGGCTGGTCTGATGGTGTGCTTGGGATAGGCAGAGGTACAGGGGATTGGGTCTGGGTGGAGGAAGTTGTAGGGGGAAGGCTAGAGACTGGGACAATGGCTGCCATCAGTGCTGAGGCCAGAGTCTGAAAAGCTCGGTGAAGGGCCGCCTGACCAGAATGAACGCCCTCCAGGAATGCATTGGTTTGTTGCAACTGCCTTTCTACACCCTGGATGGCATTCAAAATGGTAGACTGCCCAACAGTGAGGGACCTGATCAGGTCAATGGCCTCCTCACTGAGGGCAGCAGGGGTGACTGGGGCAGGGCCTGAGGTGCCTGGGGCGAAGGTGATGCCCACCCTCCTGGGGGAGCGGGCACGGGGCGAAGGCTGAGGGGCTTCTGGGAGGGCGGTGCTGGTAGGGGGGGTGGCGGCTGTACCTGTAGATGCGGGGGCACAGATGTTGCCACCACCACAAGGGAGCTCCCATCAGAGGACGAGTCCATGTCGCTGGTCTCTGTCCCCGCCGTGGAGCTCCCCTCGCCCTCCGTCACACTGGTGAATTCCGAGTCCGCAGTCTCGCCCTCCAGGGCCATGTGGGATGCAGCTCCCTCGTGCTCCGGTGCCACTGCTCCTCCACCTGATGATGCTAATGCACACAAGAACAGGGAGACCACAAAAAGGGGGACGACGACAGAAGAAAGACATGTTGAGTGCATGGATTACCGCTACAGTTGGCGGACACGACAGACACAGAAGCCCCCTGCACTACGCCGCGCTCTTGGGCTCCACTGTTCAATTCTTGGGAAATGGCCGACAAGGCTATGGATGACATCTGCACACATAGATGACACAGGGGCATGAATAGCTGTACTTGGCACTCTACAGAGGTGGGGTGGGGTGCCACATGGCCTGCCTTACGGAGGGGCCTTGCCTACGGAACTCGCCCTGGCCTAGGGAAACCCACAGCCCTCCTCCCCCACCCAGACACCTCCACTGCGCTCAAAGTCAGCAGAATGAGAGTGTACTCACCCCCTTGTGTCTGCTGTGATGCCCATGCGCCCATCCAATGCCGGGTAGGCCACTGCCAGGATCCTGAACATCAGGGGGGTCATGGTGCGACGGGCACCCCTCCCATGTTGGGAGGCCACCCCCAGCTGAGCCTCCGCCGTCTTCTTGCTCCAGCGGCGAATGTCCTCCCATCTTTTCCGGCAGTGGGTGCTCCATCTGTGGTAGGCCCCCAGGGTCTGGACATCCTTGGCGATGGCGCGCCAAATATCTTTCTTCTGGTGGGCGCTGACCTACATGAAATGTACAGGGGAAAAATAGAAGTCATTACCAACTGCACCTTCAAAGTGATTGGCCCCCATCCCTACCCTTGCCATGTGGCACATGCATTCACCGTCTTTCATGCACGCAGCACTCTGCCCCCTTCCTTCTTACATCCAGCCCTCTCCACACAGGCATAGCCCATACAACATGCTCCCTGTGTACTTACCTGTTAGTCTGGAGGACCGTAGAGTAGCGTGTACTGGGGGAGGACCCCGTCCACGAGTTTCTCCAACTCCTCCGAAGTGAAGGCAGGGGCCCTTTCCCCAGACACTCGAGCCATTGTCTCTTCCAGACTGAGGTCACAGCAGCACTTGCAGTGTAGGTCCTCTCCTGTCGAAGATCAGGTATCGAGTGATTGAACAGATAGAAAATGGCGGTCACGTCCGCGGCGGTGCATACCGTCACCGCCGGCGTACATCGTTATTGGCTCCGGGGACCCATAGGGTCCAATTTTAACAAATGCAGCATTGCGCCGCGGTCTTCGACCGCCTACCGCGACGGTGTACAACGCCAGTGCAGTTACCTCTCATCCCATTGTCCCACTTAAGAGGTCAGGCAGCCGCCATTTCAGGGTCCCACATGGCTTCATTTTCAACTGCGTCACATATACCTAGGCCCAGACTCAACACACATACAGGCCACCTTTTGTGTATGGATGGTGTTCTGTGTAAACTGTGGGTACGTACCTCTGAGTTGGTTGACTCTGTGCTCGCTGTTACCCTTCATAGCTATCGTCCGCTGGGATATGTGAGGAGATGGCGGCATCCTCCGGTGTACCGACCGTTGGAGGAGCGACATTTGTTTATCACCTACAGGCTTGACCGTGCCACAATCCAGGAACTGTGTACCCAGTTGGAGCCAGACCTGATGTCAGCAATCCGCCATCCCACAGGAATCCTCCCTCAAGTGCAGGTGCTGTCAGTGCTCCATTTCCTTGCAAGTGGCTCTTTTCAAACAACTGTGGCCATGGCATCAGGGATGTCCCAGCCTATGTTTTCCAATGTATTGTCCAGAGTGTTGTCTGCCCTTCTGAAACACACGCGGAGCTACATCGTTTTCCCTCAGGTGGAGGATTTGCCTACAGTGAAAGGTGTTTTCTATGCCCAGGGACATATCCCCAACATCATAGGTGCCAATGATGGGACCCATGTGGCTTTGGTCCCCCCACAGGAGTGAACAGGTGTACAGAAACCGGAAGAGTTATCATTCTATGAATGTACAGATAGTATGTTTGGCAGACCAGTACATCTCCCATGTGAATGCCATGTTCCCTGGCTCAGTGCATGACGCCTACATCCTGCGGAATAGCAGCATCCCTTATGTGATGGGTCAACTCCAGAGGCACTGTGTGTGGCTATTAGGTGAGCACCTGGAAGCAAGTCATTGGGAATGGTTGTCTGGGTCTGGGGTTATCCCTACAGGTTAGTGTGTGTCTAACAGTTGTCCCTCGCCATTTGCAGGTGACTCTGGTTATCCCAACCTGTCATGCCTACTGACCCCAGTGAGGAATCCCAGGACAAGGGCAGAGGAACGCTACAATGAGGCCCATGGGCGAACTAGGAGGGTGATCGAGCGGACCTTCGGCCTCCTGAAGGCCAGGTTCCGGTGCTTCCATATGACAGGTGGATCCCTATTCTACTCACCAAAGAAGGTGTGCCAGATCATCGTGGCCTGCTGTATGCTTCACAGCTTGGCTTTGCGACGCCAGGTGCCTTTTCTGCAGGAGGATGGTCCAGATGGCGGTGTTGTGGTATCTGTGGAGCCTGTGGACAGTGATGAGGAGGAAGCAGAGGAAGAAGACATGCACAACAGGGACTCAGTGATCCTGCAATATTTCCAGTGAGACACAGGTAGGAATCCAAACCTGCCTACTACCTCTCTCCTGTCTGTCGTTTTCACCCAGTGTATGGTCACTGAGTTGTCACTTTCCCTTACGATTTCACAGATGTGGGTCCCACTGTGTGACATCTGCTTAGATTCCTCATGGACTAGAGCTGTGTGACATAGGTATGTTGACATTACTATTTAAAAAACATTTTAGCACTGTAATTGCTAATACACTATTTCAAAATCACAGACAGACTCCAGATCGTTTTGTGCTTTAGGTGTGTTTATTTAAATGCTCAATATTGGAGGGGGTAGTGAAATGGTGAGGGTTGATGGCGGAGGAGTGTCCATGGCAGAGTCCAGTCTATTAGTCTCACAGGTGCATTGCCCATATGGGCATAGGAAGTGGAGCTGGGGCAGTTTAATTATGGGCAGGGTGACAAAGTGGGACAGTAGGATGACAATCAGGATGGTCTCATTTCTTGGCGGGGGTCTTGGCATCGTGCTCTGTCTTTGTCCTGGATCTCAGGGACCGTTTGCGGGGTGGTTCTCCCTCTGCAGGGGGTGAGGTGCTGGTGTGGTGGTCCTGTGGCGGGGCGTCCTGTCCACTAGCGCCGGCGGAGGTGGTGGGCAGTTCATCGTCCATGCTAGTGTCAGGGGCCCTTTGTAGTGCCACAGTGTCCCTCCTGGTGTTGAGTACTTCCTTCAGCACCCCTACGATGGTGCCCAGGGTGGAGCTGATGGTTCTGAGTTCCTCCCTGAAGCCCATATACTGTTCCTCCTGCATACGCTGGGTCTCATGAAACTTGGCCAGTACCGATGCCATCGTCTCCTGGGAGTGGTGGTAGGCTCCCATGATGGAGGAGAGAGCCTTGTGGAGAGTGGGTTCCCTTGGCCTGTCCGCCCCCTGTTGCACAGCAGCCCTCCCAGTTCCCCTGTGTTCCTGGGCTTCCGTCCCCTGGACTGTGTGCCCACTACCACTGCCCCCAGGTCCCTGTTGTTGTTGGGGTGGTGGGTTATCCTGGGTTCCCTGTAGTGGTGGACACACTGCTGATTGACGTGTCCTGGGGACGGAGGTATGGGCCCGCTGGGTGTGTGCGGTGCTGGTGTTTCCAGAGGGGGGAAGGTCTGTGGTGGCCTGTGCCTGTGTGAGGGGAACCGACTGTCCAGAGGTCCCCGATGGTCCGGGCTGGTCATCTAGATCCAGTTGGACAGAGCTGCTGTCATCACTGTGGGCCTCTTCTGTTGGTGGTGTGGACATGTGTGGACCCTCCTGTCCGGAGACGTTGGGTAGGGGTCCTGCAGGGGTATAAAAGGATGTTTATTAAATCTGTGTGTGTAATGGTGTGCAATGGGTGGGTGACCGTGGACCCCAGTGCTAGCATTCCTGTGTGGGAGCTTGTGTGATGATGGTTTAGGGGGGTGTATGGGTATGTGCAGTGGGCATGCTTTGGTGATGGGCGTCCATGCTTTGTTGTTGCATGCAGGGCTTGGTGTTGGGATGTGTGGTTTTGTGATGTTGGGACATATGTGAGGAGTTGGGGTGCTGGGGGTGAAGGTGGGTGTATGTGATAGTATGCAGGTAGGGTGGGGGATGTAATAGTAAAGCTTTGACTTACCAGAGTCCATTCCTCCACCTACTCCTGCGAGGCCCTCAGGATGCAGAATCGCCAAGACCTGCTCCCCCCATGTTGTTAGTTGTGGGGGAGGAGGTGGGGGTCCACCGCCAGTCCGCTGAACTTGAGACCACGGAACGCACATTCCCCTGTAGGTCTTCCTGATGTCCTCCCGATTTCTTGGGTGCTGTCCCACTGCGTTGAACCTGTCCACTATTCTTCGCCATAGCTCCATCTTCCTAGCTATGGAGGTGTGCCGCACCTGTGATCCAAATAGCTGTGGCTCTACCCGGACGATTTCCTCCACCATGACCCTGAGCTCCTCCTCCGATAACCTGGGGTGTCTTTGCCATGCCATGGGGTGGTGTAGGTGATGTGTGGTGTGGAGTGTGTGGTGATAAGTGTGGTGATATGTAGTGGTGTGTTGTGTGAGGTGTGTGGACGTTGTGTGGGTGATGGTGTTGTGTGCCTGTGGATGCTGTTGTTCTTGCTGGTGGTGTCTCTCTCTGGCCTTCTTTCTGAATTTTTGGTCGTGGGGGTTTGTGGGTGATGTGGGTGTGTGTTTTATATTGTATTTGGTGTGTGGGAGTGGTGTGTGTATGTGTATCAGGTGTGTGTATTTGGAATTGTCCAATGTGGCTGTGTTTTGTAAGAGTGTGTGTATTTTGAGTGCGGCGGTGTGTACCGCCAATGGAATACCGCGGATGAAAGACCGCCACGTGGATTCGTGTGTCGTGATAGTGTGGGCATATTTCTGTTGGCGTGACGGTGGAGGATTTGTTTTCGCCAGTTTATCACTGACCTTTGGTGTGGCGACTTGTGTGGGTGTCTGACTTTTGGCGGATTCCGAGATGTGGATCATAATAGCTGTGGCGGATTTCCGCGGCCGGCGCGGTGTTTTGGCGGTCTTCTGCACGGCGTTAAACGGCTTTTACCGCCAATGTTGTAATGAGGGCCATAATGCCAGACACCTACAAGCATAATAAGACACTCACATCTGATAATAGAAACCCATGAATGTTATGATACATAAATGCCATCACATACACGCCCAAAGATCCAATCTTATACCTAACGACATGATCAGACAAGATCATAATGTAGTTAGTGGTGCTGCTTATACAGCCCAGGAACAATGAATAACTAATACAGAATATCAATGAAATTCAATGGGAAAATGATTTTTTTTTAAATCAATACCATGAGTTCCTGATCCCCGGGGAGCCAGCTGCATGGGCTTCCTTCAGCGCAACTTGACTTCATAATGTTTTTCACAGAGGAACTCAACTGCACAGGTGCTTCTTGGTACCCTTGGTCCAAAGGAGTTGTTCAGTTTGGTTCCACTTCAGGGTCAATGAGGGATCACTGGGCCTTACCCTCACAGTACGGTGTGGTGAAAGACCAGATTTGCTGCAGAAGTTCAGTTGTACTACGGTCTGTTTTAGGCAGTTCTTACCTTTTGTTTATTCTGCTTGACTTCTCCACTTGAAACTCTCCCTTGTCTCTCAGCAAATAGCCTTTCTGTTCATACTTCTTGTTCTCGGTGGCTTTCCACCACTCACAGCCCTATCCTGCAACTCCTCTCACCTCTCCTCTCCCCATCAACCTATTCTAATGCTAGAACAGCTTATTGCTTTCCTCTCATCCTTCCAGCATCAACTCCTCAATGTTGACCTCCTTAAAAGTGCCTCTCTTTCAGCTACATGCCTCCCTACCTCTTTTCTCTTGAAAATCACAGCTTTCTCATATCACTCTCTTCCTTGGCAACTCTCTATTCAGCCTCTCAACTCTCCTGCAACTCTCACTTTTCTATCCTTTGCTCCATGTCTCCTTGAAATGCAAGCCTCACTGCAGCTCCCCAGCCATTCCGCAGCCCTCCTGCCTGCTGCTGACAGCTCCGCCTGCATGCCTGAGCCTGATTGCGACAGCTCTGCACCAATTCCTGAGCCTGACTGCAACAGCTCTGTCTGCATTCCTGTGCCTTATTGCAACAGCTCTGCCTGCATTCCTGAGTCTGATTGTGCCAGCTCTGCCCCAGTTCCTAATCCTGATTGCAACAGCTCTGTCTGCATTCATGAGCCTGATTGTGTCAGCTCCACCCACATTCCTGAGCCTGAATTCAGCTACTGACAGCCCTGCCGATGCCTCCTTTTTGCCACTACCATTCCTGCCCCCTGGTCTTCCTGCCTCCCACTTCAGGACATATAATGGCCCTGCAGCAGCCATGTGCAGCGGGCATGCCACCAGTGTGTCCAAGGTGCGCCAAAAAGCCAGCCCGTCTGTGCCGATCCATGCCTGCACCGGGCCACGCCAGGACTGCTGGTCCTCCCACCCCTCACCACTACACCAACAAAGAGCTCCATGCCCTGGTTTTCAGACACTCCATCAACAGCTGCTTCATGGCCTCTCCACCTGCACCCACTAACACCTTCACTGCACCCACACACCAGACAATGAACAACCAAGCACCACTCCAGTGCATCTGCAAAACACCTACTCCGTATGTATACATGCCATAGAAATTTGGGACACCATCACCAAACATGACCTGGACATCGCCTTCATCACCAAAACATGGCTAACACCCTCTTTAAACCCTAGCATCACCATGGCCACCCCTGACGGCTACAAGATGATACACTGAGACCGCACCAACAAACATGGCAGGGATATTGGGATCATCTTCAAGGAAACCATCCAATACACCATCACAGACGATGCCCCAACGTCCCTCATGGAGCACCTCAACTTCCAACTACAGAGTGATGCCAACACCACAATGTGAGGCGCCCTTAAATAAAGACCCTCGGGAAAACACCCATCCATCACCAATCTTATTGCTCTCATCAAACCTACGCACAAAGCTGGACACACACTGGAGTCCATATTCTCTTCTAGCAACAGAATCAGTTTCACCGACGTGACTGAACTCACCTGGACTGACCACGTCATCGTCCACTTTACAAGCACACCACCTCCAAGCACCTCACCACCCCCCACTGAAGATGAGGCAAGGTAATCAAGACTGTACGGGCACAGACCCTAGGCACTCCACAACCCAAGCCCACAGCAGACCTCCACCAGGGCATCCAAAACGTCACTATCTGGATCTCCAATTCCGCCAACAAAGTAGCCCCCCTGAAACTAGCTAAAACCAACAACCACTCGAAACAATGGCACCTGACCAAGTACCCCTTCGACAGAGCCACATACAAGTCAGCTCTTAACAATTACCACTACCACATTTAGGCTGCAAAAAGTGCAGCAAACACTGCTCACATTGACACTGCAAACAATCACAGAAATCATTCAGGAATTCTCTCACCTGATAGCCACAGAGACCATCATCCGGCCAACCATGAACTCTGTGACACTTTCTCAGACTACTTCTACAGCGAGATCACTACCATTTACAAGAATTTTGAACCCAACCCTCCATCTCTAGCCTAGACAACATCTCTCAAGCAGCGAACACCAGCCACATAATAATCTCCTGGTCCCTGATTACCACGCAGACCACCGCAGCAATCATGTCATCCATCTGCTCCGGGGCACCCACTGGCCTATTCCCCCACCAGATTTTCAACCTCGGAGCCAACACTATTAGCACAGAACTAACCTGCATCCTCAACACCTTCATCTCCCACCCTGATGAATGGAAACATGTAGAGGTCAGACCCCTCCTAAAAAAAACTCCACTGTCCCCAGCAACCTCAAAAACTACAGACCGATGTCTCTGCTCCCCTTCCTGGCCAAGGTGCTTGAGAACACCATCAACCAACAGCTCACCGACTAACTCGAACACCTCACAATCAAGATTCCGGACCAACCACAGCACAGGCACTGCAGTGATCGCCGCCACAGATGACATCATGACTTTCCTCTGCCAAGGAGAGTCAGCAGCTCTGATCCTTCTGGACCTTGCCACAGCATTCGATAAAGTCTCCCCCACACTCTCCTCAACAGATTCCACAACACAGGCATTTAACAAAACACCTTTAAGGGGGTTGCCTCTTTCCTGTCAGGCTGGACACTGAGAATCAGCCTTCCTCCGTTCACCTCTACACCCAAGAACATCACCTGTGGCATATCCCAAAGATCCTACCTCAGCCCAAACCTGTTCAACATCTGTATGTCCCCTCGCAGACATCTTCAGATCCTAAGGACTCAATATAGTCTCCTACGCCAACAACACTCAACTAATCCTCTCACTCACGAAGTCCCACACAATATCATGACCAACATAGCAACATGGATAAAAAACAGCTGCCTCAAACTAAAAACTAACAAAATGGAAGTCCTGATCTTTGGGAAGAACACCTCCATAGGGGACCACCGCTGGTGGCCATCAGAACCTGGACCCACGCCCTCTCCATGAGACCAGGCATGAAACCTCAGCATCATCCTCGTCTGCCAACAATCCATGAATTGACAAGTAAACCCAGACACCTCTTGCTTCTGCATCCTCCATATGCTCTGCCAAATCTTCAAATGGATCCCTACCAACACCAGAATGGCAGTCATGCACATCCTGGTCACCAGCCACCTAGACTATGGCGATGCTGTCGATGCTGGAGTGTCCTTCTAGCTACTCAAAAGACTCCAGACTCCACAGAACACCACAGCAAGGCTCATCCTCATCCTCCCCTAGTGCTCAAGCATCACCTCACACCTCAGGAACCTCCACTGGCTCCCCATCAAGAAGAGATGCCAATTTAAAATCCTCACACTTTCATACAAGGGTCTCCAAAACCTAGGTCTGTCCTACATCAACCATTGACTGAGCTTCTACGTCCCAGCAAGACACCTACGCTCCACCTCACTAAACCTTGCACACACCCCGCATCCATCGCAGCCACAGCGGAGGCCGCTCCTTTTCCTACACTGCAGCCAAGTCCTGGAACAGCCTGTCCCTCCACCTCCGAACAGCTCCCTCCCTGGAAGACTGCAGAAGGAGACTCAAGACGTGGCTTTTTGATAAAGAAACAGCACCATCAGGACCCAGATATCCTCAAGGTATTGCTGCACTTTACAAATGTTATGATTGATTGATTGCGTGATCACCCTATCATTTATCCTCTAGAAACTCTGCCTCTGCCCTTTAAAATCAGTATTTTCCGTTAACGTGCCCTCCACCATCTTACTTCTGCATGTCTGTGTCACTACTTACCACCAGCTCTCTTACCCTTTTCTTCTACAGCTGTCCCTCACTCTCCCATGCGTCATGAAGCAGTTGTTGTCACTTCTCATATAGCCTCATACTTTCTGTGACCAACACTGATTTCCTTTCTGACTTTCTTTAGCCCAGTTGTAAAGCTGTACTCAGAGCACTCCATTCTGGTAAACACTCATCAGTTATTTATTTGCCAGTGTGAACTATGAGGCTGAATGCCTACTGTGCTGCAGACCTGCAGTAAGCTAGTTTTTATTCAGGCTCTTTCACTACAGCAAGGACACATAACTTTAGTCACCTGCCTAGCCTTGCTTGCTGAGACTTCTTGGAATCTGTAGCTGCTGAATTTCAACCATCTGCAAATGTAAGTGAAAGACGTGAGAGCTCTCAGTTCAGAAAGTAAAAATATTTGAAGATTGCTAAGTTCCCGCCTCACAAACTGATGCATTTTCAGATACTGGAAAAACTCGATGTGCACACAAGACTTGTACACCACATCGGGATACAAATATTTGACTTTGGAAGATTGAATTCTGTAATAGGCAACTTTAAAAATGCAGATTAGGTTGAAAAAGCTAAATGAAAAAATCTGCTAGGAAACAGACCTTCAGTCTGCACTTGCTCTTATGCTGAAATAACAATGGAACACCACCAGTACCAACAGTGCACCTGGCACCTCCAGTCCGGCAGGACCATTTTACCGCTGAGCATATTACGAGGTTGCACATCGCCAGGATTTCCGAGGCAGTCAGACCGCCACCAAAACACTGGCGGAAACAAACAGTATAAAAGGAGACACTCACCTTCAGGAACACAGACACATCTGAAGCCTCCATGGAACCTGAACTTGAAGTCTTCCCACTGATCCTGATTGCCCTACAACTCCAGAACCAGTGACGTCAACAAAGACAACAACCGTAAGTACACCCACCTAGCACACACTGGAGGGAAAGGCATTAGTACACAGCCACACAAATCACACACATATGGGATGGCTAGCGATGGCCACACACATGCAAACAGACACCCATACCAACACACATATACACACCAACATATACACATACAAACTACACACACCAGGATCAACATACATGTCATCCACACACCATCCCACATACACATGACTGCCAATGTCAAACACAAACATACACAACATCACAGACTCACACAACAACATCACTACCGCAAACACACAAAGGCATTGGCATGGAACAACACTGCATGCCTTCATATGAAAACACATACTGACCACAACATGTAAAAACCACACACAACCAATCTATATCAAAACACTGCCACACAACTAGTCAGATGTCACACCATGTCCATGTCCAGACAACATACAACACACATGACCAATCTATCACCACACACACACAAACACAACCACACAATGCCACACAACACCATCACAACACATCACACCAAGTATAATGCACAAGGTAACCACACAACATATTCTACAACTCAATCACATCACATACCTAAACACACACGCAAACCAAATCACACAAGCACAACACATCCATCATGAAGGAAAGATAGGACAAGTATACCTCCATGGAGACCAGTGGGCAGTTGGCACATATATATTAGGTATAAATATACAAAACCATTTAAATGTAGAAATTTGGCCAACAGGCCAGCCCAAACTGTCCATGTGCATCCAGGCAAACATGGCACTTGTGAATGTCCCAACTCGACTCCTGACTGCAAAGTGGCCTCCACATGGTAGGGGCATCAAGGAGGCAGGCAGGCGGTGGTGGTCAGGGGGGCTGGCTTTGATTGGGGGTCCTTGGGTTTGCCCTCGATTTTGGGGGGCTTGGGCTTGGGTTTTGCCTTAGTTGGAGGCTCATTAGGTTTGTCCTTGGGAGGGGGGAGCTTGGGTTTGGGGTGGGTAGATTTTTTGTCAGGGGGTCATGGGCAACATAGGAGGGTGTAAGGGAGGACTGGGAGGTGAAAGGGATGGGGTCAGGTAGGGACACAGTGCACTTTGTGGAATCCGAGGGTGGGAGTGTGGTAGGGGAGAGTGGTAGGGAAGAGGGAAAACTCATAAAGGCTTTTCTTAGGGCCACAAGGGTGGTCATGGGAAAAGCATTTGGGAGTGGAGAGAGCGGGAGTAGTTGTGAGGTGTGTCTGTGTAGGTGTCTTGGGTGCAGGTTCATAGGTGGAAGGCACGTGTGTGCTGGGTGTTTGTTGGGTGTGTGAGTGTGGGCGTGTAGGTGTTTTGGGAGGGGAGGGAGTAGGTGCAGGGAGATACCATAGTAGATGGGTGACTGTCTGTTGGGGTCGTGCCTTCAGTGTAAGGAGGATGTGCTGTATGCTGGGGTGTTGGTGACTACGCATGTGTGAATGTAGTGGATTTATGTGGTCTGGAAGTGGTGACTGGGTATGATGGGACTTATGTCTGGATCAGGGAGTGTTAGTGTCATGCCAGCTGGTGTGATTGGTGTAGTGTCTGTGAAGGAGGGGGTGGTGTAGGGGTCAGTGTAGGGAGTGGATATTGTGTGCACGTGGGTGTTGTCTGTGTTCATGCCTGTGGTGGGTCTTGTGGTGGCTGTGTTTGTCACTGCGAATCGTGTCTGTTGAGGTGGATGAATGGCAGTCTGACTACTCTGGATGGGTGGGGGGAGAGGGGTATGGGATTGGGCAGAAGGAGCGGGAGGGGGGATGGGAAACAAAGGGATAGTGGCTGCCATCAGCGAGGAGGCCAGAGCCTGAAAGGATCTCTGCAGGCCATCCACGGCACCATGAATGCCTTCCAGGAAAGATTTGCTCTGCTGTTACTGACATGCCAGTCCCTGGATGGCATTCACAATGGTTGACTGACCCACAGAGATGGACCTCAGGAGGTCAACAGCCTCTTCACTGAGAGCAGCAGGGCTGACTGGGGCAGGAGAAGAGATACCTGTGGTGAAGGAGATGCCCACCCTCCTGGGTGAGCGGGCACGGGCACTGGGTGGGGAGCAACAGGGAGGGCGGTGCTGGTAAGGGGGTGGCCAGCAAGGATGGTGCTAGGCTGGTCCTAGATGGGTCTGTCACTGCCAGGGAGCATCCAAGATGATGCAGATGATCCCGTTTCCCTCATGGCACTCCCATCGCCCTCTGTCCCACTGGTACCCTCGGCTACGCTGGTGCCAGCCTCTTGGGTCCCGTGGGTTTCTGCTTCCCCACTCACCTGTGCCTCTTCTCCTTTGCTTGATGATGCTGATGCACACACACAAAGACAGAGGAGAAGAGGGAGGGAGAGAGAAAGATAGGGAGGAAAATGATCCATAGGTACCTACCATTAACACAGATCAACAAGTACATCTCTCCAATTACATTTTGGCATACCATGCCATTACAATGACACTGCATTTCAGAAAATAGACATTGGGAATAGCAAGATGCAGTGCTCGTAAACCTGCTATTGTGGGACCATTTTTAATTAGTGAATTTGTCAAGGCTGAAACACTGTATAGCAGCAGCATTGTGATTGACAGGGCGATGTCATGCATGAAATATGAACAACAGGGTTAGACACCAGAGACCACACAGGGAACTTACCACATTTACTACCATACCATAGTTGGAAAGGTTAAACCAAAAAACGATATCTGCTACAATAGATTTTCTGTGCTATTTTCCCACATAGTCACATGTAGAAGAATGCCATGGTTGTTTCCCTACACATATCCTACACTTTTAGGTCAACATATGTAGCAGGGTAAAGTATCATGTCCAAAATACTGTCCCTTTGAGGCCATCCATGTAGAAGACCCCTGATGCCACCACCCCAATCAGTCCATTGCACTACTGTGCAAGATAGAGGTAGCCTCAGTCATAGTGGGAGACACATACTGATGTGTTAGCACTTACACCTCAGGTACATTGATGCAAATGGAAGAAGCTTGTCTGACACAATGTGTAGGATATCCACACTCACCCAGACATCGAAATTGTCAATTGGGTATATACTGACAGCATAGTATTGCCACACATAATCGATTCAGAGGCTGTCAGGGTGACTGATTCCCATTGTCGATGTGTATCTACCACTGATCACATGCACATCTTCCCACAAGTAAGCCACCCAGCACCCAACCAACGGCGCTCATGTGTGAGGAGGTAGTCTGTAATTACCCCCTTGTGGCTGCTGTGCTGCCCTCAAGCGCCCATCTACCTTGGGATAGGCCACCGCCAAGATGCAGGCCATTAGGGGGGTCAGGGTCCAATGGGAACCTCTCCCTTGTTGGGAGGACGTCCCAGCCTATGTAGGCTTCCAGGCCCAGTGTCTCAGTTCCTCCCACCGCTTGCTGCAGTGCGTGCTCTGCCAGCTATGGACCTCCAGGATCCACGCCTGCTTGGCAATGGCACGACATATTCCCTTCTTCTGATGGGGGCTGACCTACATTGGTGACACAGACAGAAGGAAAAAGTAATGTACAAGGGCAACACATCAGCAGCATTGTACTACTCACATCATACGCATCACATGCCCACAATAATGTGTCTTCACAGCACAAACGAATGTGCATCATGGCCTCTGAATGCATCCACTACTCGTGCATTGTGGAAACGCCTTACAGCCCCACACACCCCTATCAGATTGGACAATGGAATTGGGCTCACCTGCTCCTCTGCAGGTGTCCATACAGGGGTAGGACCCCATCCACAAGCTTTTCCATCTCCTCTGTGAAGGCTGGGGCCCTATCACCTGAAGGATGTGGCATGGTGGCTCCCAAAGACAGTACACAGCAGCTCACGTAGTGGAGATCTTGCTTGCAAGAGTGTCAGGAGTCAAGTGAGCTAGGCGGCAGAAAAAGGCAGTTACGGTCTCCGCGTACATGACCGTCACTGCCAGCAGTCATCATCATTGGCTCCAGTCCCCCATAGGCAGCAATGTGATCCAAAGAGGAGTTGCACTGTGGTTGCGACCGCCTACTGCAATGACGCCATATGCTGGCAGAATTGGGCACTTCCTTCCATCCAGTGCACGCAGGGCAGGCGGCTGCTATTGTAGGCACATATAATGGTTTGTAAAGAAAAATGAAGTGCATCATGATAGACATATGTACCAAATGCAGTGTAGGCCTATGTTCTGCCATCATGGCTGGGCACATAAATGTGATTATCATTCTACAGTGGTGTACAATGAATGGGTGTCAAATCCAGTACATGACCAGTGGCCCAGTACCTCTCAGGCGCTGTAACCATATGAAGCAGTGGCATTTGCACATACGTGGGATGTGCTGGACAAATATGCAGCTTTACATGGACCCTTTGAAATACGTGTGACATGCTGTTGTCCAGGCCCTGTAACGGGCAGCGAGGTTGACTTACATGGGCCCTCTCCATGCCCATAATGGTGTGTGGTGACTATTTAGGCCTGTCACAAGTGTATGTTGTGTGCAACTAGGATCTTGTTAGCTAGAATGTGTTGAGTGGTCAACAAGTTGTACATTTTCTCCTCTCTATCCTAGATACCCGGTATTGGGGACAATGAAACATGCACCAGTGTACCGCCTCCTTGTGGACCTTTCAGCCCTGGAGGAGCGAAACATCATCCAGACCTATCGTCTGAATCGTAACACCATAATGGAACTATGTGCCTTGTTGGAGTCAGCTCTATTGCCTACTATATGTAATCCCTATGCCATCCCTCCCACAGTGCAGGTCTTGTCTGTGCTACACTTCCTTGCCTCTGGCTCTTTCCAGGTTACAGTGGGTTTGGCAACAGGGATGTCACCGCTTCATCAAGTTCCCGTGACATGTGGATTTGCCTACTTTTGAGGCTGACTTCTATCATATTGGACGTATCCCTTATGTGACTGGGGCCATAGATGGCACCCACTTTGCTTTGGGCCAAGTATGCAGGATCTGTGCATGACTCCTTTATTCTGAGGAACAGCAATGTCGCACAGATGATGGCCCAACTGCAGGAGAGAAATTGGCTCATTGATATGTTTTCAATAGGATGTGTGTCACTTTAATATCTAGTGTCATCCCATTCAGCCCGGTGCCTCTACCGGTATTGTGATAGGTCCTACCTTTGTGCACACAGGTGACTCTGCCTATCCTAACCTTCCCTGCCTGCTGGCACCAGTGAGGTACCCTACCACGGGTGGGGAACATCTTTTTAATAAGGCCCACGACATGACAATGTGTGTTATAGAAAGAACATTTGGGCTCCTGAAATCCATATTCCGGTGCCTCCACACCTCTGGAGGTGCCCTCCTTTACACTCTCCTAAAGGTATGTTAGTTCATAGTTGCTTGCTGCATGCTACACAATCTGGCACTGAGACATCAGATTCCATTACTGGCTAATGAGGAGGAGGCTGCTTGACTAGTGGCTGATGAATGAGACATGGAAAGTGATGTGGAGGCTGATGAGGAAGTTGCAGCTGAATCTGGGACTGAGCTGATCAATCATTACTCCCTGTAACATACAGATATGATGTTTGTGTATTGTCAGGTTTTGTATTTCCAAATTGCCTGGTGTAAATTGTCACCTGCAGGGAATGGCTCCCTCTTCTGTCCATGTGACTTTTTTGGGGGAAGGGGAATTATCACACATTACATTTCACCAGGCTTGACATTCATAGGTGGCAATAAAGACACAAAGACAATTCCTGTGTTCTATGGTGATTATTGTGCACAAAGTGTGTTGATGAGCGGGGTCATGGTTGGAGTAATCATCAGATTAGGTGGCCTAACTGTAGCCAGTACAGGTCCAGTATTCAGGACCGTGTGAAAATGGAGTAATGACATTGAACAGCCAACATAGTGTCCCAGTGGCACATGAGAGAGAATTTTCAGAAGAGGGTCACTTTCTGGCAGTGCGTTTCGTCTTGGGATCTGCTCCTGCAGGATCTCTGGATGGATGACCACAGTTCTGGGGGGGGGGGGTTCCTCAGCTGCAGAGGGTGGGGTGCAGTTCCTCTGGCAGGGCATCCATACCACTAGCTAAGGGTTGATGTTGATGGCTCAGTCGGTATCTGGCTCATGGAAGGGATCTGCTGGTGAATGGAGGTAGCACACAAGATGGTTGTGAGCTCCTTGAGCACCCTGTCAAAGGAGGCCATGGTGGCATTGTGGGCCTGCCACTGCTGCTGCATGGCCTCCTGGTGGTACTGCCTCTGAAGCCTTTGGTTTTCCTCCTAAATGGTGTGTTTTTGGCCCATATTGCCCTGGAATTGCTGGTATGTTCCCAGGACTTGGGAGATGGTTTCCTGGCCAGTCGAGTCCCTTGGGGGCCCCATCCCCTGGCCCCCATGTGCCCTCCCACGCCCCCTGTGCCCCTGGCACCATTTGCCCTCTACCAGTTACCCCAGGATGCTTGTGTCCGGTCCATGGACAAGGTCAAGGCTGATTTGCAAATGGCTGGGTTCAAACTGGGGTGGCTTGGTGGGTAAATCAAACAACGGATTGAACCCAGATCTTTGTATCCGGGGGTGAATGTTGGCATTGTTCATTATTCCATCCATCATAGTTTCTTTTTGCTTTAAAAATACATCAATGGCACAGAAAGTTAAATTTCACCTGTGGACCACCCATACGGCTGCCAAAGAAAACATGACTTCAGTCCTACCTGTGAAATATGCTTCAGCTTTGAATCCTGCATGCAAACCTTTTTACATATTGGACAGACCACCACAAAATAAGCTGTGTAGCCCACAAGGTATGGTGCTTGGTATTTAAAAGTGGTACATGCAAGAATTTAGTGTTGGCAGTGCCCTACAGTGACTAACCCCCAAACGCTATTTAAATTATACAGAGCTGTAGCTGATACTAAAGTGGAATTAAATACTATTTTTGCTGTGTTGGGCTAAGCTGTAGAAATGTGTCAACCATTGTTTTAATATTTCTTTATAATCCAATTCAGTTGAAGTTGGATTTCTGATAAATATTTTGACAAAGTAGCTTTTAAAACATTGAGGGCCTATTCACAAAATGCATTGTGTAGTACGCTTAGCAGTAGGTCAATAGTACTTCTCACATACTACAACATGTTATTCAGTAATCTACATGCAATGTCTCCACTTTTCCTAGCTTTTGTGTGCGGAGATATTTTTCCAGACTGTTGAGATCTCCTCACATGTATCCCTACATTTTAGCAGTATATGTGGGAGGGACAGTGGTAGTTGCTGGAAAATGAGGACTGTGGACCTCATTTATGAAGAAATGGAACAGCTTGGTGCCGCAAGCAATTTTGGTGTGTCAAGCTGCGTAATTTCTAAAATACAGGGATGCGCTGAATTCACCAGAATATGGCACACCCCAGTGAGTTCCCCTGCACTGGTGCTAAACACCTGCCTAGTGCCAACGCAGCCACCCTTTCGCCATGGTGCAAGGATGCCTTCGTTGCAGAGAGGTGACTGTTTATGTGCAGGAAGGGACACCTTTCTGCGCAAAACAATAATTAGTTGCGATTTGCTCATTCTATGTTCGCTGCAAAATACAGCCCACATAGAAAAAGCAAACAATGAGGAGAAATAAAAGTATTTCTGCTTGTTGCCCCACTTTCTTAGGTTTATGGTTCATTGTAAATCTGGGGCAGTGTCACAAGAACTGGGTGTTTGGGGGGTACACCCACAGAAACACTCATTACATGCCCCTTTTCTGCAGAAAACTGCGTTCGGGTGGTTCATATTTACAAGGCCATGTTAAGCCATGAAAAGTGGCTTAAAGTCGCCCTGTAAATATGGAGCAGGGCACAGCACCATGGAACGTCTAAAAAAGTGATACCCCGGTGGCGCTTCGAAATGAGCCCCTATGTTCTTTAAAATGGGAGCTGATTAGGGAGAAGTAAGGGAGGGTTAAGGGAAGGTTACGGAGGGGTTTCAGAAGGGACAGGTAGCCACCCACAAAAGAGTAGGTCCTCTGCTATTCACACATTGCAATTCTAAAGTTACTAAAAGTTAAAAGGACCCAAAGCAATCATAAAAGTATTCCAGCCCATACCTGGAGCAAATCTAGCATGAAACATGGCAAACGACCGGTATGATACCACCCTCCCATAGAAAAAAATGGATGCAGTGAATTAAATGTAGAACCCCACAGAAAATAATGTTAAAATACAATAATTTATTCAGAACTTTTAAATATTCATATATATAAATAGATATAATGTAAAGTTTATAAACGATATGTAAATAAAATTATTTTATTGTACAATACTTAAATATTTATTTTAAAAATGTAACATTATAATTTTTAAATAATGATAATAATTTGAATTAATTCAATATTAAACTTTTAGTAATTTGTAATACATAACAGACCAACGTAAACATTTACTTTAGGTGGGGATTTTTTGTATTTTAACACGTATTTTAAAGAATAATGTTCCTTTACTGTATTTATTAGTTATTTAAATATCTCAGACAAAATTAAGGCACTATCACTACAACAATTATTTAATTAATTTTGACATTTAAAATAACTATATTTTACAATCATTTTTAATAGACATTTTTTTACAAATATTTTCCAAGATGAAACAATGTTAATACTTTTCCCTAATCGTTATCATGAAGAGATGATCTCTGCAACTAGGCTGGAGGTCTCCCTCTGGCAAAGTATAGCTAACATGTCCCCATACTTTACCATTTAAAAATATCTGCCCTGACTTTGTAGATCTCTCTATGGTCATGTTTCCCTTTTCTTTACCAGGTGGAGGTATTCGTCCCAAATGTAGAGTCCCCCAAGGTAATGTATAAGGAACATTTTAAAACTATATTCACCTTTGAAAAAATATGTTGAAACTTTTAAGATGTCAAATATTAATGTAAATTGATTTCTATGGGCGGGTGTTGCAGTGCCAGTGATAGGCCTTGTAGGGAGCTGGAATAACTCCAGCTCTGAGTTGAATACTTTACTATCGTTTGGATCCGCTTTTGGCTGTAGTAACTTTAGAAGTTCAGTTTCTCCAATTAACTCGTCCCAATTCCTCTCTCCTTTGAGACATTGTTGCACAATCTTTGGCTTCTTCCACCCGGAGGAAGCCCTTTTGCACCTTCATCTGGGGTTTAGTGGGCTCCTGCCCCCCTGGACACTTGCATGACTCTTGGACTTGGTCCCCTTCCTTTGCAGGTACTCAGGTCCAGGAATCCGTCTTCAGTGCTTTGCAGTCAGTTGTTGTCTTTGCAGAATCCCCTATGTCGACTTTACTGTCTTTCTGGGGTAGTAGGGTAACTTTGCTCCTACTTTTCTGGGTCTTGGGGTGGGGTATCTTGGACACCCTTAGTGTTTTCTTACACTCCCAGCGACCCTCTACACACTACACTAGGCCTGGGGTCCATTTGTGGTTCGCATTCCACTTTTGGAGTATATGGTTTGTGTTTCCCCTAGGCCCATTGTCTCCTATTGCATTCTATTGTGTTCTACAGTGTTTGCACTACTTTTCTAACTGTTTACTTACCTGGTTTTGGTTTGTGTGTATATTTTGTGTATTTTACTTACCTCCTAAGGGAATATATCCTCTGAGATACTTTTGGCATATTGTCACAAAAATAAAGTACCTTTATTTTTAGTAACTCTGAGTATTATGTTTATTATGATATAGTGCTATATGATATAAGTTGTATAGTAGGAGCTTTGCATGTCTCCTAGTTCAGCCTAAGCTGCTCTGCTATAGCTACCTCTATCAGCCTAAGCTGCTAGAACACTACTAATCTACTAATAAGGGATAACTGGACCTGGCACAAGGTGTAAATACCATTAGGTACCCACTATAAGCCAGGCCAGCCTCCTACAGGGGTGGAAATCATTGCACAGCAAATGATAGAATATGAGAAGACACAAACTCTGCACATGTTTGTTAATAACATTTTGTAGTACGTTTTTATAGAATTACAAACGGTACTACAAAATTCACTTTAGTCACATGCCTTCCTCTTGCACAATTGTCACTTTGTACACATGTAGCAGGACGGTGTTAACCTTAATGCTGCCATTTTTAAGTGACCCTCTAACTGCTTGGCAAGGTTTTTCTCCCTGCTACTATTACCGTTCATTACCGTTCTGTAATCACCTGTCGTCGTTAAGCCACTATGGTTTGCACTGTTTGCAGAGAGGAAGGTAGTGACACCATTCAGCGAAAGAGGCTGCGTGAAAGCACATTTTATACCAACAGATTTGTTTATTTTAATATCCTTTCAGACCATTGTGTATGTTAGCACTAAATAATATGTCCAAAAGCTATCGCTGCCGTCCAGATGTTATCAGTGCCCCTAGGAGAGAAAATAAAATAATCAAAACATGCTTGAGGCCGTGAGATGGGAAGGCAGACTAGCAGCTGATAACAAAACCAAAAACAACTGTTTGGGAATTGCACACTGTTCCAGATGCTTAATTTCTGTTGCTTTAGGCAGCAAGCTGAAATGCAAAATAAAAACAAAGAAAACCTGTGCTTTTGTTGCAACTTGAGTGGAAACTTTAATTGCATCAATCCTATCAAGATATGAAACAATGTGCCACAACAAAAAAAAAAAATGAAGTTGCTTTCAATTGACTAAAAGCATGTTGATGATTAATATTGAAGTTCAATTGAAGTTCAGGCGTAACCTTGACATGCATTTTTGGCAAGCTGTACATCATGAGTAGTTTAAATTAGTATTGTCGATATGTTAGTCTAAGGCATCATCTTCAATTATGGACCACATTTACAAGGCCCCAGGGCCACCTGAGCGTCACATTTGGTGATGCTCCGGTGGCACCGTGCAGTGCACCACATTTAAAAGGTGATGCTAAGCCACTTTTTGTGGCTTAACACCACCTTGTAAATGTAGGCCCTTCCGATGCAGTTTTCTGCATCAGAGGGACGTGCATTGGGTGTTGCTGTGGACGTTCCACCACAACAAGCATTGCGCTTGACGCTGCCACAGATTTATTTCTTGTAAAACTGTGGCAGTGCAAAAAACGAACACCACCCTATGGGTGGAATTAGCGTGCGAGGAAAAATACTTTCACTCCTCCTCGTTTTTGCTTTTTCTACGTGTGCTGCAACCTGCAGCCCACATTGTAAGAGCAAAAGGCCATGATTTATTGTTTATGTGCAGGAAGGGATACCTTCCTGCACATAAACAATCAATCCCCTCAATGCAAACACCCTTGCACCATCGTGCAATGATGCCTGCGTTTGCTCTGTTTGCTAAATTAACGCTAGGGGAAAAGCAGGTGAGTGCCATCTTTCGATAAATACAGAGAGTCCCTTCATT
This sequence comes from Pleurodeles waltl, assembly GCF_031143425.1. Lineage (NCBI taxonomy): Eukaryota > Metazoa > Chordata > Amphibia > Caudata > Salamandridae > Pleurodeles > Pleurodeles waltl. The sequence goes on along the minus strand of NC_090438.1, from coordinate 416,011,514 downwards.
TCTAAAGTGGCGCAGCCGCGGTGCTGCACATTTTTGGCACAGCACCGCGCTGCACCACTTTTTAGTAATTCTGGCCCTTTGTCCGTTAACATAATCATGATGTGCATACCAAAAATGAACTACACTTTTTGTATATTTAGACAACTTCACAGTAACCTGTGCAGATTTAGATACACAAATCCCAGGAAGATGAAGTAATTACTGCACCTGAAAAATGCAGTCACTCTGGTATTAATACCTTCTTGTTTTTTATAGTTGTCATTTCCTATTGATTGCTGTTTCCTTCCTGTGGCCCTTTCTCCTTCTCGCTGAGCTCCCTCTTTTATTCACCCTTGGATTCTGTCATGACAGGAGGCTGCACTGTTTGCACCTGTCTGCACCTTTGCACTGTCTTCTCTTCCTCTTTTGTTTTCTGCTTCTGAGAAGAGCAGATAAGTATTGCCCTTTTTTATATAAATGTTATTGATATGTATGAATTTGATGATTGACTACAGCTTGTAAATTTGGTAATTACAACCCAATTTTTGGGTATTTAGTAGGCTTAGGTTCAATTTATTAATATTTATGAAAAGTTTGATTTTTTAATACTATCCGTTTTAATTATAAATGGTAATATGGAACTAAGGGCCATATGTATGAACACATTTTCCCATTGACACAGAATGGGAAAAACCCTTTGTACATCTGGCCCTAAGAGTATGTTTGAGTATCAGTAATAGTGACGAATTAAATTTAAATGAATAATATTAATGAATGGGTATTACATATTGTAAAAATAGGAAGTGCCATTTTGATTACCCTCATGCTGAGATCAGCGTCTGTTCTTGTGCACGATCAGTATGGAAGACATTCTCCCTCGCCCTCGACACTCATGGCACTATTCATACTGTTGGGAGCAGTTCAACCATTTTCTAGAACAGGTTGGGTGTTTTCATAAGACGTGCATCATGTGCCCACGGTCTACAGTTGATCTTTAATCCCTTCGCTGCCAGGCCTTTTCCCCTCCTGTGCCAAGCATTTTTTTGGCTATTTGGGGCAGTTCACACTTAGGCCCTCATAAATTATTGTTCACATAAGCTACCCACGCCAAATTTGCGTCCTTTTTTTCCAACATCCTAGGGATTCTAGAGGTACTCAGACTTTGTGGGTTCCCCTGAAGGAGGCCAAGAAATTAGGCAAATTTCTTTTTTTTCCAAAAAATGGGAAAAAAGGGCTGCAGAAGAAGGCTTGTGGTTTTTCCCCTAAAAATGGCATCAACAAAGGGTTTGCGGTGGTAAGATCACCATCCTCCCAGCTTTCAGGAACAGGCAGACTTGAATTAGAAAACCCAATTTTTCAACACAATTATGACATTTTACTGGGACATACCCCATTTTTACTATTTTTTGTGCTTTCAGCCTCCTTCCAGTTAGTGACCGAAATGGGTGAGAAACAAAATGCTGGATCCCAGAAAGCTAAACATTTCTGAAAAGTAGACAAAATTCTAAATTCAGCAAGGGGTCATTTGAGTAGATCCTACAAGTGTTTCCTACAGAAAATAACAGCTGAAATAAAAGAATATTGAAATTGAGGTGAAAAAACAGCAATTTTTCTCCATGTTTTACTCTGTAACTTTGTCCTGAAATGTCAGATTTTTTAAAGCAATATACCGTTACGTCAGATGGGCTCTTCTGGTTGTGGGGATATATATGGCTTGTAGGTTCATCAAGAACCCTAGGCATGCAGAGCCAATAAAAGAGCTGCACCTTGCAATGGGTTTTCATTCTATACCGGGTATACAACAATTCATTTGCTGAAATAGAAAAAGTGAAAAATAAGTATCAAGAAAACCTTTGTATTTCCAAAATGGCCACAAGAAAAGGTGTTGAGAAGCAGTGGTTATTTGTACATCTCTGAACTCCGAGGTGCCCACACTAGCATGTGAATTACAGGGCATTTCTGAAATAGACATCTTTTTTACACCCTGTCTTACATTTGGAAGGAAAAAAATGTAGAGAAAGACAAGGGGCAATAACACTTGTTTTGCTATTCTGTGTTTCCCCACGTCTCCCAATAAAAATTGTACCTCACTTGCATGGATAGGCCTAGCGACAGGAAATGCACCAAAACACAACATGGACACATCACATTTTCGCAAAGATTACAAAGCTGTTTTTTGCACAGTGCCTAGCTGTGGATATTGGCCTCTAGCTCAGCCAGCGCCTAGGGAAACCTAGCAAACCTGCACAGTTTTGAAAACTAGACACCTAGGGGAATCCAATATGGGGTGACTTGTGGGGCTCTGTCCAGGTTCTGTTACCCAGAATCCTTTGCAAACCTCAAAATTTGGCCAAACAAACATATCTTCCTCTCATTTCGGTGACAGAAAGTTCTGGAATCAGAGAGGAGCCACAAATTTCCTTCCACCGAGTATTTCCCCATGCCTTCCGATAAAAATAGTACCTCACTCGTCAGGGTAGGCCTAGCGCCCGCGACAGGAAATGCCTCAAAACACAACGTGGACACATCACATTTTTTCAAAGAAAACAGAGCTGTTTTTCACATAGTGCCTAGCTGTGGATTTTGGCCTCTAGCTCAGCCAGCACCTAGGGAAACCTAGCAAACCTGCACAGTTTTGAAAACTAGACACCTAGGGGAATCCAAGATGGGGTGACTTGTGGGGCTCTGACCAGGTTCTGTTATCCAGACTCCTTTGCAAACCTAAAAATTTGGCCAAAAGAACACTTTTTCCTCTCATTTCAGTGACAGAAAGTTCTGGAATCAGAGAGGATCCACAAATTTCCTTCCACCCAGCGTTACCCCAAGTCTCTCGATAAAAATAGTACCTCACTTTTGTGGGTAGGCCTACTGCCCGCGAAAAGAAATGCCCCAAAACACTATCTGGACACATCAAAATTATCAAATTCAAAACTACCTGTTTTTGCGGGGGGTACCTGCATTTTTGGTCCTGAGCTCAGCAGCCATCTAGGGAAACCTACCAAACCCGGACATTTCTGGAAACTAGACACCTGAGGGAGACCAGGGAGGTGTGACTTGCATGGATCCCCCAATGTTTTCTTACCCAGAATCCTCAGCAAACCTCAAATTTAGCTCTAAAATCAAATTTTTCCCACGTTTCTGTGTGGGATCACCGCACTAGGACAAACTTCATACCACCTAACGTTCCCCTCAGTCTCCCGGTAAAAATTATACCTCATTTGTGTAGGTGGGCGAAGTACTTGTGAAAGGGAAGAGCAAAAAATATGTCGATATTGAGGGGGAACCAAAGGGGGTCCAAAAGGGCAGTTTGCAAAAAACATTTTTAGGCTGGCAAGTGCAGCAGATTTTTTTCGGTATAGATGAGACAATGCTGGGTGGTAGGAATTTTGTGAATTCCTGCAGATTCCGGAAGGTTCCATCACAAAAACGTGGGAAAAATGTGTGATTTCCAGCAAAGTTGGAGGTTTGCAGGGCATTGTGGGTACAAAAATGGTGCGAGGTGCATGTGAAACACACCACCCTGGAATCACCCAGATGTTTAGTTTGCAGATGTGTCTAGGTCTTGTGGATTGTTCTACATGGCAGCGTCCCAAAGTCCATAAAGTGCAGCCCTCACCATTCCAAGTGGGACGATTTTGAGAGTTAGCCAAGCTCTTGTGGCCCAAATGTAAAACCAAAACCCAAAATAATCGAAGTTTTCTTGATTGCTGTGGGATAAGATGTTTTAGAGTGCGGGGGAGAGCTTAACATTTTTTACCCCCTTCAGTTGGGGTGGGGACAAAACCCTGCCCGTACTGGTTGGTAGCCACCACTCCAATATATATGTATATATATAGATATATATATACATATTTTTTTTTTATTCCCTGGCATCTAGTAGACTTTCTGCCCCCTGGGGTGTGGGGTCAGGGGTAATTTCCCCATCTGCCCACTAGTGGGCAGAACAACTTTGGTCCCATTTATTTAGGGTGGGGTTATGGTCATACCCCCACCCTCTTAGTTTGGAAACAAAAACTTCCCTGGTCTCTGGTGGGCTTTCGGCCTTCCAAAAATAGGCCCATCTGCCGCAAAGGGGGGCAGATATGGCCAACAGTAATGTGCCCCCATGGGGAGCAACCCTTACCGAAGGGGCTGCCCCCCTAAAGAAAACACACACACACCAATCCCTGGTGCCTAAGTGGTTTCTCCCTCCCGGGGGCAGATCGGCCTAATAGAAATACGCCAATCTGCCCCCAAAGGGAGCAGAAAAGGTCTAAAATAAAGTTGCCCCCCGGGGAGAAACCCTTGCCTAAGGGGTCGCTCCCCTTGCGCGAAATTGGCGCAAAAAAAAAGATCCCCGGTGCATAGTGGTTTCTGCCCCCCATGGGGGCAGATTGGCTTAACAAAAATGGCCTAAATATAATTTACCCCCTAGGGAGAGACCCTTGCCTAAGGGGTCACTCCCCAACAAAAAAAAAAAAAAAAAAAACACACAAAAAAACAACAACAAAAAAGATCCCTGGTGCTTAGTGGTTTCTGCCTAATAACAATAGGCCGATCTGTCCCCGGGGGGGGGGGCAGAAATGGCCTAAAATAAATTTGCTCCAACCTCCGGCCAGCGACCCTTGCCTAAGGGGTCTCTCCCCTTGCGTGAAATTGGCACAAAAAAAAAAGATCCCCGGCACCTAGTGATTTCTGCCCCCCTTGGGGGCATATTGGCCTACAGAAATCAGCCAATTGGGCAGAAATGGCATGAATATAATTTGCCCCCTAGGGAGCAACCCTTGCCTAAGGGGTCGCTCCCCAAATCTAAAAAACAAAACAAAAAATAAAAAATTATCCCTGGCGCCTAGTGGTTTCTGGCCCCCTCCCTGCGGGCAGATCGGCCTAATAACAATAGGCCGATCTGCCCCCAGAGGGGGGCAGAAATGGCCTAAAATAAATTCCTCCCCCCCAGGGAGCGACCCTTGCCTAAGTGGTTGCTCCCCTTGCATGAAATTGGCGCAAAAAAAAGATCCCCGGTGGTTAGTGGTTTCTGCCCCCCTTGGGGGCAGATTGGCCTAACAAAAATCGCCTGATGGGCAGAAATGGTGTAAATACAATTTGCCCCCCCCAGGGGAGCGACCCTTGCCTAAGGAGTCACTCCCCACCTCTAAAAAACAAAAAAAAAAAAAAAAAAATTAGCACTGCCGCCTAGAGGTTTCTGCCCCCCTGGGGGCAGATCGGCCTAATAACAATAGGCTGATCTGCCCCTGGGGGGGCAGAAATGGCCTAAAATAAATTTGCCCCCCCCTGGGAGCGACCCTTGCCTAAGGGGTCGCTCCCCTTCCGTGAATTCACAATAAAAAAAAACTCCCAGGTGTCTAGTGGTTTCTGCCCCCGTTGGGGGCAGACTGGCCTCATGAAAATAGGCCGATCTGCCTCCAAAGGGAGCAGAAATGGCCTAAATATAATTTGCCCCCTAGGGAGCAACCCTTGCCTAAGGGGTCACTCCCCAACTCTAAAAAAACAACAACAAAAAATGATCCCTGGCACCCAGTGAATTCTGCCCCCGTGGGCAGATCAGCCTAACAACAATAGGCCGATCTGAACCCAGGGCGGGCAGAAAAGGCCTTGAAAAAAATTGCCCCCCTGGGTCACTCCCCTTATGCCAAATTCCCTTGGTAAATAAATCCCTGGTGTCTAGTGGGCATTTCAAACGTTTTATGATCTCGCTTTTGAAATGCTCTGTGAGACTTCAAAGTGAAGGAAATTCCTTTCCTTCCCTTTAAAGCCTCTCAGGCACCCATCACATGATCGGAAGAGAAATGCATCAGAAGTCACTGGGTGGGTCGGGGGGGATTGGGCGGAAGGGGAAGGGCTTACCTTTCCATCCCTGCATTGGGAGGTTGGGAGGGAAGCCCACAGGACGAGGACGAAATGGTTACGTCCTCGGCACATGAGCACTGTGCTGTTGGACGTAACCATTACGTCCATGGCACAGAAGGGGTTAAAGGAAAGGGAGCATGTATTTATAACATAACATGCATGTTGACGTGTCCCCCTGGCAAAGTGTGTCTGTTACTATCTTTAGACAGTTGACAATCTGCTGATGATCATTTGGGAGGAGAGAGCGTGTGAAAGTGATTGTAGTCAGAAAAAGATTAGCTACGAAGAAAAATAACTTCAGTTAAGCATTTTTAAGAAAATTATTAGTTTTAACTTTTAGGAAAGATTTCCAAATTTCTAAAACATAGGTATGTATATTAGTGTCAAAGTTGGTCTTATTAGTTGATATTATAGTTAGTCAAGAATATTTCTTTTAGGTTGAAAATCTGATTGAATTGATCAATATGTATTAAATAAAATGCAGTTTGAAGATATGTCTGAGGATAATATGATGTCCTCTTAAGAGGAGGTTATTAGATGACTAATAAATAAAGAAATGGGTGATACAGTTCATGAAACGTTGAAGAGATTAATAATGGATGGTAGAAGAAAAGGCAGTTGATGATGAGGAATTATGGTCATTGTCAGATGATGAGGAGGAGGTAGTAAATAGAGGGCCAGGTGGCAAATATTTAAAGAAAGGAAAGCATAGAAATGTAAAAGAAATTACTGATGAGAAGGGAGAAGACTCTCAAGATTTGTAAAAAGGTGTCCAAAGCGGCACACATGAAAGACAGGTGCACACTGCAAAGGAGATGGGATTTCAGCCTAATTGGACAGAGCAGGATACCGATGTTGCTTTTGATGACTGCATCCTAGATTTAAGATTTGATGATGGTTGGCAAGGATGAGTTCTCTGGCATTGAAAGTTCTAGTAAGAATGTGAAGAAAGAGGTCAAAGACCCTTTGGGCCACAGTTTATTTAATCAAAGTGAGATTAGACTTCTATATGTGAGCGGTGAAGTTACCACTAATAATTATTTCATGTATTTCTGTATTTTGTTTTTGCATAGAAAATGAATTAACATAGAAATAACATGTAGCTTGAAAATGTGCCCACTTGAATGGCCGTCATTTAATATGAGCATGTTTTATTAAAAGCGCATTAATGTTTATTCAGAGCTTATGTGAAGGTTACAATGCAGTAATGTTTCATACATATGATTAAATGCTATGTATTTGCTTACATTAACAGTAAGTCTTAAGTTAGCGAGGTCTAGGCCTTGATAATGCACTGCCTCATATTGACAAATGCAATGTCAGAATAAAAATAATCTCATGCCTGCTGAATAATAAAGATGTATTGTACTAACTGAAGGTTGACTGGGTTTTTGTAGTAACAAAATGTTTTTCTCGTGAGGAAATGTGTGTAACCCTGAATGTTCTCAAATTGTTACAAATGTTGGCTCGGAGCGTATGGGAAAGCAATGTTCCCAGGAACTAACAATGGATGCACTGACAGAAGGATGTAAAAATTGATTCTTGATGTGTCGGATAATGTGCGTAAAAGAAAAGGAGCCAATCATCAACCTGTGAAGGACTGTTTAGTTAGATCTTAGATTTGGAAAATAATTTTTATTGGACTAATGGCTATCACACGATTCTTTGACCAATAACAACGTGGGACAACTTTAACTTAACCGCACTACTTTCGTAGTTTCTTCACTTATTCTTTTGACGCTCGCCAGTCACTTTTCCTATGTTCCATGCATGATGCTGGTGCTTACCTTTGCGCTCAATGCTTGGAGCTTAGAGCGCCTTTTTGCTGTCTGTCCTAGATATTTCTTTCTAATGGTTTGGGGAGATTAAAGTCCCCGATTCTGAACTGCTACCCCTCTTCTTTATGCCCTAATGCTGTTGTCTGCCTGATGAGGACCAACACAGCTTGCTGAGCCACAAGAAAAGGTATTCTGATATTTGCAAATGTCTTTGTTGTTGATTTGTCTTTTGTTTCTAGGTATCTAGGTACCAACTGCAGCTTTTTGATAGAGCCATAGATAGACGCTTTCCAAATTCATGATAACTACATTTTTTGCATGAAGTCCAAGCATGCTGATGCTAATCTGGAGTAAACGAGGTTTTCCTCTACTCCCCTGCATTGCTATCTGATGTTATTCAATTGCTGAATTCAAATGTATGTTAGTTCCATTGCACAATGACTCTTGCTGTTGATTTGTACTTTGGCTTTAGAAGGCTTAGTCATTAAAGCATTAGTTAAGTTGAGATTCTTTGGAAGATTCGGTCAACCAGTGTTGTTTTTATACATTTATCATGTGGTTTTGAGACTAATTTACATGATACTAGCATTGGTAATCTAGGGAAATAAATATTCTAATTGAAACAAAAGTTGTGGTTTTGGTTATTTGTGACCAACTGGGTCATGGTGTGTTACTGACTCCAAAGAATTTCTGTTGTTCATTTTATGATATTGATGCAATGTATGGACTTAGGGTGTGGACATCTTAACAGGGTCAAAAGGTCCATCGACCCTTTAGCGTGTCCCCACACTAAATTAGCCTAAAGTAATAAACAAGGCCTGGCACGATGGAGCACATGCAGCTCTGAATGGTGACCACTGGACCACATGGTAGAATATATAAAATACTGGTTTAGGAGGCCATTATAGAGGGGCAAACAAAATTTCGCACCCAGCAATAATGGAAAAGGAGACTATGGGGGTCATTCCGACCCTGGCGGTCCATGACCACCAGGGCTGGGGACCGCGGAAGCACCGCCAACAGGCTGGCGGTGCTTCCAGGGCTATTCTGACCGCGGCGGTAAAGCCGCGGTCAGAAAAGGGGAACCAGCGGTTTCCCGCCGGTTTTCCCCTGGCCCATGGGGATTCCGACCCCCTTCCCGCCACCCTGTTTCTGGCGGTTTTCACCGCCAGAACCAGGATGGCGGAAACGGGTGTTGTGGGGCCCCTGGGGGGCCCTGCACTGCCCATGCCACTGGTATGGGCAGTGCAGGGGCCCCCTAACAGGGCCCCACAAAGATTTTCACTGTCTGCTCAGCAGACAGTGAAAATCGCGACAGGTGCCACTGCACCCGTCGCACCCCCGCAACTCCGCTGGCTCCATTCGGAGCCGGCTTCCTCATTGCAGGGGCTTTCCCGCTGGGCCGGCGGGCGGCCCTTTGGTGGTCGCCCGCCGGCCCAGCGGGAAAGTTGGAATGGCTTTTGACCGCGGGGCGGTCATTCGGCGGTGACCACATGGCGGGCGGCGACCGCCGCCCGCCGCGGTCAGAGTGACCGCCTATACCTCCTAACCTAAACCTTGATCTGATGACACATTTGTTCAAATTGGGTTGTGATCCAAGAAAAGGACTTGAGTGATCTATAAAACAATGCAAAGGCAATGTATTTGATACATTGGGTCCAATTGCAAGAATATTTGATATAGTGGAAGCATCTTACATTAATGAAACTGATTTGTATATTAATTTATTGAGAAGTTGTAGCCAGAGAGCAATTTGCTTTCTAGGTAATGCCAATGCTAGTCTTATTTAAGAAAGATGGAGAACAGTGCTATTAAGAATGAGTCCAAAGTTAGAAGACTTTGCTAAATAGGAGACAAATGAAGAGATTAAAAAAAACTTTTATTTGGTGAGGGGTTAATAAAATATTTAGGACAACATGTCCAGACATTTACTGTCTTAAATAAGGTGCCTTCTTCTGTGTGGGAAGTATTTGGGGAAGGTAGTTTATATGGTAGGCCAGAAGATGGGACTAATCTTTCGGCCGTGCATAATACTGTGGCTCAATTGGACAGGGAAATAATGTTGGACAAGGCAGAGGATACATTAGAAGCAACTATTCCAATACCTTTTAAGAAGGAGAAGAGATAGGAGCAGATCAAATTGAGGCAGATCCTAGGGGTCTCATGTCAATCCAAAAAATACAGGAGGGATTTAAAACATTGTTAGACCTGACAGCTAACTTTTTGCCTGCCTCCCTCCACTTTTTAGATACTGTTTCTGCTGGTTTTCGGAGTCTGTGCACTTTACCACTGCTGTGCAGTGCTAAAGTACATATGCTCTCTCCCTTTAAACATGGTAACATTGGCTCATACCCAAATGGACTATTTAATTTACTTATAAGCCCCCAATACAGTGCATTGTATGTGCCCAGGGCCTGTAGACTAAATGCTACTAGTGGGCCTGCAGCACTGTTTGTGCCAACCACTTAAGTAGCCTTGTCTCAGACCTGCCATAGCAAGGCATGTGTGTGAGGTTTCACTGCCAGTTTGACTTGGCATTTCAAAGTACTTGCCAAGCCCAAAACTCCCCTCTTTTCTACATATAAGACACTCCTAAGGTATGCCCTAGGTAACCCATAGGGCAGGGTGCTGTGTAGGCAAAAGGCAGGACATGTAACTATGTAGTTTACATGTCCTGGTAGTGTAAAACTCCTAAATTAGTTTTTACACTGCTGTGAGGCCTGCTCCCTTCATAGGCTAACATTGGGGCTTCCCTCATGCATTTATAGAGTGGTAGCTGCTGATCTAAAAGGAGTAGGAAGGTCATATTTATTATGGCCAGAATGGTGATACAACATCCTGCTGACTGGTGAAGTTGGATTTAATATTACTATTTTAGAAATTCCACTTTTAGAAAATGAGCATTTCTCTGGACTTAAATCTTTCTGTGCCTTGCAAAACACGTCTGGCTGGGGTAAGTTGACAACTCCTTGTGCATTCACTCAGACACACCCCAAACACAGGATACTCAACCTCACATGGATACATCTGCATTTTGAATGGGTCTTCCTGGGGTGGGGGGTGGAGGGTCTGCTCTCAGACAAAGGACTGCCACACTCCCTACTGGGACCCTGGCACACAGGATTGAACTGAAAGGGGACCTGGTGCACTTCTAAGCCACTCTTTGAAGTCTCCCCCACTTCAAAGGCACATTTGGGTAGACAAACAGGGCCTCTGCCCCTACCAACGCAAACACTTCCTGGAGAAGAAACTTGTAACCAGAACCTGAATCCTGCCAAGAAGAACTGCCTGGCTGTCCAAAGGATTCACTGTCTGCTTTCTGTGAAGGAGTGCTGCCTTGCTGTTGCCCTGCTGCCTTGTTGCTCTCTGGCTGTGGTGAAAAAGTGTTCTCCAAGGGCTTGGATAGAGCTTGCCTCCTGTTCCCTGAAGTCTCAGGACCAAAAAGACTTCGGCGGTCATTCCGACCGTGGCGGTCGGCGGTGAAGCGGTGGTAAGACCGCCAACAGTCTGGCGGTCTTTTTTCTGACATTCTGACCATGGCGGTTACCGCCATGGCCAGCCGCCGCTTCACCGTTCCGACCGCCACGGCGGTAACGACCTCCGGGCTGGAGACCTGGGTCTCCAGCCCGGTGGTCGTCACATACCGCCTGCGGTATTCCGACCCGCCTGACCCCGGCTTACCGCCATGGAGTTCATGCGGTTTGGGACCGCCATGAAATCCATGGCGGTAAGCACTATCAGTGCCAGGGAATCCATTCCCTGGCGCTGATAGGGGTCTCCCCCACCCCCCACACCCACCCCAACTCCCTCCCCTAACCCCCCACCACCCCTGCCACCCCCAAAAGGTTGCAGGACCCCCCCTCCCCATCCTGATCCCCAACATGTACACAGACATACACACATACAAGCACGCATACATGCACGCATTCATGCACATACACACGCCCCCCGCATTCATGCACGCACTCTCAACATACACACACGCCCCCCGCATTCATGCACGCACTGTCAACATACACACACACCCCCCGCATTCATGCACGCACTCTCAACATACACACATACACGCACGCCCCCATGCACGCACACAACTCACAACACCCCCCCACCCCCTTTCCCTAACGGACGATCACCTTACCTGTTCCGGTGATCCTCCAGGAGGGAACGGGACCCATGGGGGCAGCTCCGCCGACACCGTCATGCCAACAGAACACCGCCACAGCGAATCACAAGTCGTGATTCGCTGGGCGGTGTTTTGTTGGTGTGGCGGTGGAGGTGGAGCTACCTCCACTTCCCCGCCTGCCGCCAGTATGGCTGTTGGCGGCTCTTCGTCCAGAAACGGGCGGAGCGCTGCCAACGGTCATAATGGCCCAGGCGGAAGACCGCCAGCACTGGCGGTCTTCCGTACGGCGGTCCCTCGGCGGTCTACAAAAAAGACCGCCGAGGTCAGAATGACCACCTTCATCTCTACACGAATGACTCCTTGTGCGGTGAAATTCGACACACAGCCTGCCATAAACGATGCACAGCCTGCACTGTGGTGAAAATTCACTGGATGCCGAACCAGAATGACGCAGCCCAACTTCGCAACAAGAAGATCAACGCAGTGCCAGCTTAGCGACCGAACTTCGAAGCACGGCCCACTGGATCAATGCACAGCCTACCCGGAATGATGCAGCCCAACTGCCAGAAAGAAATCGATGCAGCGACTGCCATGCGGTAGAAAATTTGATGCAACACCCACCGGATAGACGCAACTTCTGTGACTTTGTCCTGCCAGCACAGGAAATCCACGCACCGCCCTTGGGGCATCTGAAAACTCTACATCCCGAAGAGGATCCACAACTGAGCACCAGAAATCGAGGCACAGCCATCCCTGCATGAAAACTAAACAACGCATCGCCATGTGCAGCACGAGAAATCGATGCACACCCCTTTGTTTCCATGCTTCTCCTCCTCTGCAGTTCTTTGTGGGGATTTTTCACGCGAACCAGGTACTTTGTGCTTGAAAGAGACTTTGGGGGTCATTATGAACAAGGCGGTAAACACTGCCGAGTTCATGCTGGTGGTCTTTCTAAGGACCACCAGCCCCCTTGAGACACCGCCGGCCGCATAAAGGATATTCTGCTGGGCTGGCAGGTAGAAACAGTGTTTCCGCCCGCCAGCCCAGCAGAATGCAGGGCCGGGACATTGCTCGTCTGCAGCAGCACCCATCGCAGATCACCGTAAATCAGGCAGTGCCAAGTGCATGGAAAGTGCAGGGGCCCCCAAAGGGGCCCCGGAGCACCCCTTCCCCCAGCCTTACCACCGGCAGGGGAACCCACCAGGGAAAGGCTGGGAGAAACAGGGTACATTATCCAGAGTGCAGTGCTACTTGCAGCGCCGCCCTGTTGGATAATGTAATCCGCCATTGTCAGGCTGCCTGTTGGCGGTATCCTGGCAGTGGCGGGCAGCCCTCCCTTTATTCGTAATATGGCAGTTCAGACCGCTATGCCGGAGGCGGTCTTTTCCAACGCTGCAGGCATGGTGGTCTGAACTGCCAAGTACATAATTACCCCCCTTTGTTTGCTTTAAAAAGCCAGGGAAAGGCTGGGGGAAACAGGGTACATAATGTAATCTCCATCGTCAGGCTTCCTGCCGGAGGTAGCCTGGCGGTGGCTGAGGGTCTTTTCCGCCAACGCCAGCATGGCGGTCTGAACCGCCAAGTATATAATGACCCCATTTGTTTGCTTTAAAAAGACTTAAGACACTATGGGGGTCATTCTGACCCTGGCGGTCGGTGATAAAGCGGCGGCCAACCCGCCAACAGGCTGGCGGTTTAAAAAATGGAATTCTGACCCTGGCGGGAACCGCCAACAGAGCTCGCCACTTTACCACTCCGACCGCCACGGCGGGACAGACAAACAGCGCGGCGATCACCGCCAACAGGCAGGCGGCAGACAATGTACCACCCACCCTATCACAACTCACCAATCCGCCACCTCATCCGGGGCGGGAGCCCCGCCGATAAAAACACGGCAGAAACAGACTACGAACGGGAAAACGCTCACCTCTATACACTCCACGAGGACGGAGGACAGCATGGAGCCCGAATTACACATCCTACCCGCTCTCGTCTACCTGCTCATCTACCACGAGTACGAACTCCGGCGCAGACGACAACGGTGAGTCCCGCACCTACGACACAGGGGAGGGGGGGAGGAGGAAGGGTCACGGACACACACATACGCATCACACCCACCCCCCAACTATCTACACACCAATGCAGAGCACCAAGTCAAAGTGACCCCACCCAAACCCCCCGGAATAACGAAAAGATATGATTCAAGTGAGAAACAACATTTATGTACAAAATAGGTTCATTGAAGACATGGCAAAATAGGAAAATGATGGAAAAAATGTCAAAAGTAAACATTGCGTGACCGAGACATAGAGGCAGAAAGTCCTGCACAGTCACAGAAATTGCAAATGTCCGTGGGCCGAAGTGTATCAACACATGGGCAAAGCCCACACAGGAGACCTGAGTCCGTTGGAGAGAACACTGCAGGGGCATCAGATGACAAAACTACAGGCACCTCAGGGGGAAGGGAAGGTGGGGCACCACAGCCACATGAGTCCACGACGCCAGATCCAAGAAGGGGCCACCATGCCCACTGTCCAATCCTGGGGAGTGCAAAGCCACAGTCTCTCAAGTCTCTACAGTGGGTGGCTTGCCAACTGTCATATCCTGGGGAGTGCAAAGTCACAGTCCATCAAGTGGATAACAGTCTCCACAGGCAATGGAGGAGGCAGGGTGGGCCGAGTGCAGCGTGAACATTAGCACGACACAGAACCGGCACAGTCATTGGCCCAGCGGTGCTTGACAGGAAGGGCCCAGCGGTGCTTGACAGGAAGGGCCCAGCGGAGCGGTGCTTGATAGGAAGGGCCCAGCGGAGCAGTGCTTGATAGGAAGGGCCCAGCGGAGCGGTGCTTGACAGGAAGGGCCCAGCGGAGCGGTGCTTGACAGGAAGGGCCAAGCGGAGCGGTGCTTGAGACGGCGGGGCCCAGCGGAGCGGTGCTTGACAGGAAGGGCCCAGCGGAGCGGTGCTTGACAGGAAGGGCCAAGCGGAGCGGTGCTTGAGACGGCGGGGCCCAGCGGAGCGGTGCTTGACAGGAAGGGCCCAGCGGAGTGGTGCTTGATAGGAAGGGCCCAGCGGAGCGGTGCCTGAGACGGCGGGGCCCAGCGGAGCGGTGCTTGACAGGAAGGGCCCAGCGGAGCGGTGCTTGATAGGAAGGGCCCAGCGGAGCGGTGCTTAACAGGAAGGGCCCAGCGGAGCGGTGCTTAACAGGAAGGGCCCAGCGGAGCGGTGCTTGAGACGGCGGGGCCCAGCGGAGCGGTGTTTGACAGGAAGGGCCCAGCGGAGCAGTGCTTGACAGGAAGGGCCCAGCGGAACAGTGCTTGAGACTGCGGGGCCCAGCGGAGCGGTGCTTGATAGAAAGGGCCCAGCGGAGCGGTGCTTGAGACGGCAGGGCCCAGCGGAGCGGTGCTTGAGACGGCGGGCCCAGCGGAGCAGTGCTTGATAGGAAGGGCCCAGCGGAGCGGTGCTTGAGACGGCGGGGCCCAGCGGAGCGGTGCTTGACAGGAAGGGCCCAGCGGAGCGGTGCTTGATAGGAAGGGACCAGCGGAGCGGTGCTTGACAGGAAGGGCCCAGCGGAGCGGTGCTTGAGACGGCGGGGCCCAGCGGAGCGGTGCTTGAAAGGAAGGGCCCAGCGGAGCGGAGCTTGACAGGAAGGGCCCAGCGGAGCGGTGCTTGAGACGGCGGGGCCCAGCAGAGCGGTGCTTGATAGGAAGGGCCCAGCGGTGCTTGAGACGGCGGGGCCCAGCGGAGCGGTGCTTGACAGGAAGGGCCCAGCGGAGCGGTGCTTGAGATGGTGGGGCCCAGCGGAGCGGTGCTTGATAGGAAGGGCCCAGCGGAGCGGTGCTTGAGACGGCGGGGCCCAGCGGAGCGGTGCTTGACAGGAAGGGCCCAGCGGAGCGGGGCCTGTCTTGGCGGGGCCCTCTTCAGCGGTGCCTTCCTGCACGGCGGGGCCCTCTTCAGCGGTGCCTTCCTGCACGGCAGGGCCCTCCTCAGCGGTGCCTTCCTGCATGGCGGGGCCCTCTTCAGCGGTGCCTTCCTGGACGGCGGGGCCCTCTTCAGCGGTGCCTTTCTGGACGGCGGGGCCCTCTTCAGCTGTGCCTTCCTGCACGGCTGGGCCCTCTTCAGCAGTGCCTTTATGGACGGCGGGGCCCTCTTCAGCGGTGCCCTCCTGCACGACGGGGCCCTCTTCAGCGGTGCCTTTCTGGACGGCGGGGCCCTCTTCAGTGGTGCCTTCCTGCACGGCAGGGCCCTCTTCAGCGGTGCCTTTCTGGACGGCGGGGCCCTCTTCAGCGGTGCCTTTCTGGACGGCTGGGCCCTCTTCAGCGGTGCCTTCCTGCACGGCGGGGCCCTCTTCAGCGGTGCCTTTCTGGATGGCGGAGCCCTCTTCAGCGGTGCCTTCCTGCACGGCGGGGCCCTCTTCAGCGGTGCCTTTCTGGACGGCGGGGCCCTCTTCAGCGGTGCCTTCCTGCACGGCGGGCCCTCTTCAGCGGTGCCTTTCTGGACGGCGGGGCCCTCTTCAGCGGTGTCTTTCTGGACGGTAGGCCCTCTTCAGCGGTGCCTTCCTGCATGGCGGGGCCCTCTTCAGCTGTGCCTTTCTGGACGGCGGGGCCCTCTTCAGCGGTGCCTTTCTGGATGGCTGGGCCCTCTTCAGCGGTGCCTTCCTGCACGGCGGGGCCCTCTTCAGCGGTGCCTTTCTGGACGGCGGAGCCCTCTTCAGCGGTGCCTTCCTGCACGGCGGGGCCCTCTTCAGCGGTGCCTTTCTGGACGGCGGGGCCCTCTTTAGCGGTGCCTTCCTGCACGGCGGGCCCTCTTCAGCGGTGCCTTTCTGGACGGCGGGGCCCTCTTCAGCGGTGTCTTTCTGGACGGTGGGGCCCTATTCAGCGGTGCCTTCCTTCATGGCGGGGCCCTCTTCAGCGGTGTTTGTCCTGTAATTCCAGGGAGTCAGACCTGGGCAGGACTCCCTGCTCAGTCGCCCTCCGACCGTGCAGTTGCTGGACCCTTCGGTGACGGTGTCCTGGGCCCTTGGGTGTCCTCCCTCACACCTGGGATGGGGCTTGTGGGGCCCTCGTGGTCCGCGCTCCTGCTGCCTGACTTCTCCGCCCTGCTGCCCTTGCCCTCCTTCGCTGTGGCTCTCTGGGGCTTGCCTCCCCTGGATGTTGTGGCAGGTGAAGTGTCCGAACTTTGGTCCTCGGGGGCAGCCGTGGCACTCCTCCCGCGGTGGCCCGTCACTTTCCGGGTCCTCTTTCCAGGGGGGGGCTGGCTGTCCCCTTGCTGCTGACCGATGTCTCACTGCTGGCAAAGGGGGAACTCCAAAATCCATGGACTACGCTGACACGTGAACCCAGGCTGGTGGTGGCTGAGGTGCTCTTGGGACTCTTAGCAGATGGAGGGGGTGGGTCAGGTGAGGGAAAGAGGTCAAGATTGGAGAGGTAACACTTTTTAGGACCAAGGTAAAAGGTAGGTGCAGTGGTTATGGGAGTGGAGGAAGAGGATGTGGTTGTAGGAGAGTCAGGTGTGCTGTCCTTGGGTGAAGGTGCATGGGCTGCAGGCTGTCGTGAGGTGGTTGGCTGTTGGGTGAGTGGCTGCCTGCGTTTGTGTGTCTTGGAAGAGGGGGTGACAGACACAGTGGGAGAGGACACAGGGGACGTGTAAACGGCAGTGGGGGTGGTGACTGCACGTGTGCGGACTGTACTGGAGGGTGTGCTGGTGATGGGTGTACTGGCTGTTGGTGGTGTGCATGCAGGTGTGAGTGTAGACGTCACAGGGAGGGAGGAGGGAGACGAGGAGGTGGGGGACACAGAGGTGGTAGTGGCTGTTGGCATGTCTGCATCTGGGTGTTGCTTGGGTGAATGTTTGTGTGATCTGTGGTGCTTATGTCTGGATGAGCTGCCCTTGGGTGTTGAGGTGTGTGCAGGCTGGTCTGATGGTGTGGATGGGATAGGCAGAGGAACAGGAGACAGAGACAGGGTGGAGGCAGTTAGAAGAGGGAGGCTGGAAACAGGGACAATGGCTGCCGTCAGTGCTGAGGCCAGAGAATTGAACGATCGTTGATGGACAGACTGACCCGAATGAATGCCCTCCAGGTATGCATTGCTACGATGCACCTCCCTCTCTACCCCCTGGATGGCATTCAAAAGGGTAGTCTGCCCAACAATGATGGTCCTCAGGAGGTCAATGACCTCCTCACTGAGGGCAGCAGGGGTAACAGGGGCAGGGCCTGAGGTGCCTGGGGCGAAGGAGATGCCCGCCTTCTTGGGCAAGCGGGCACGGAGCGTATGCTGAGGGGCTGCTGGGAGGGCGGAGCTGGTGCGCTGGGTGGCGGCTGTACCTGTAGAGGAGGGGGGCACGGATGTTGCCACCACCGCTAGGGAGCTCCCTTCCGAGGACGTGTCGGTGTCGCTGGTTTCACCACGGCTCCCCGTTGTGAAGCTCCCCTCGCCCTCCGTATCACTGGTGGCCTCGGTGTCTGTGCCATGGCCCACCGGGCCTTGTGAGTCGCAGCTCCCTCGTGCTCCGGTGCCAAGTCTCCTCCGCCTGATGATGCTGAAGCACACATGCACAAGAAGATAAAGAAAAAGGGTGGGGGGAGACATAATAAAAGGTTGAGTACATGCATTGTCAACACCGTTGGCGGAGAGGACAGACACAGGAGCCTCATGCACTAAGGCGCGCAATCGGGATACACTACTGAGTACTTGTGACTGGGCCAACAGGTCTAGGGACAACAAACGCGCACATGGGTGATGCAGGAGCATGGCTAGCTGTTCCTGGCACCGTACAGAGGTGGGGGGCGGGGGCACAGGGACATGGCTAAAGGAGAGGAATACAATACAGAAAGCGCCCTGGTCTAATGTCACCCACAGCCCTCCTCCCCCACCCAGGCACCTCCACTGCGCGTAAAGATAGCTGAATGTGCTGGTACTCACCCCCTTGTGTCTGCTGTGATGTCGTCACGCGCCCATCCAAATCGGGGTAGGCCACCGCCAGGATCCGGGACATCAGCGGGGTCAGGGTACGACTGGCACCCCTCCTAGGTTGGGAGGCCATCCCCAGCAGTGACTCGGCGGTCTTCCTGGTCCCGCGGCGGATGTCCTCCCACCTCTTGCGGCAGTGGGTGCCCCGTCTGTTGTGGACCCCCAGGTTCCGGACTTCCTTGGCGATGGCACGCCAAATGTCGATCTTCTGATGGGCGCTGACCTATTTGACATGTACAGGGTGGAAATTGAAATATCATCAATTTTCCGCATGATAGATGCGATTGGCCCCCCCTCCCCAACCTTGCCATGTGGCACATGCTCTCATCTGTCGTGCCTTGCACTCGTCATTGTCCCCCCACCATCTTACATCCACCATACACAACCCAGGCATAGCCCATTCAACGTGCACACAGTGTACTTACCTGTTGGTCTGGAGGACCGTAGAGTCGCGCATACTGGGGCAGGACCCCATCCACAAGTTTCTGCAACTCTTCTGTAGTGAAGGCAGGGGCCCTTTCCCCAGTCGCAGCAGCCATTGTATCTCCCAGACCGATGTCACAGCAGCACTTGCAGTATAGGTCCTCTCCTGTGGATGATCAGGTCTCGAGTGATTAATCAGATCGAAAATAGCGGTCACGCCCGCGGCGGCACGTACCGCCGCCGTGCGTTCCGCGACCAACGGCGCAGCTAGTCATTGGCTCATGAAACCCATAGGGTTCGATGTTAACCAATGCGGCTTTGCGCCACGGTCTTCGACCGCCTACCGCCACGGTGTGTCACGCCAGCGCATTGACTTCACATCCCACTGTCACACTTCTCAGGTCAGGCAGCCACCATTACAAGGGCCCACAGGGCTTAATTACCACTGCGTCACACAGGCCTAGGCCTTGCATTGCCACTCATACAAGCCATTCAATGCATTGAGAATCGTGTACTGTGCAAGCTGTAGTTACGTACCTGTGGGTTGTTTGACTCTGTGCTCCATGTTGTCCTTCCTAGGCACCGTCCGCTGGGACTTGCGAGGAGAAGGATGAATCCTCCCGTGTACCGACCGCTGGTGGACCTGTCGACAATGGAGGAACGTCATATAATACTTCGCTACCGACTTGACCGAGCCACTATACATGACTGTGTGCCCAGCTGGAGCCAGCACTGATGTCCCCCATCCGCCAACCCACAGGAATTCCCCCTCTGGTGCAGGTTCTGTCAGTCCTCCATTTCTTGGCAAGTGGGTCTTTTCAGACAACAGTGACCATGTCATCAGGGATGTCTCAGCCTATGTTTTCTAAGATTTTGTCCAGAGTGTTGTCTGCCCTGACGAAATACATGCGGAGCTACATTATTTTCCCGGAGGAGGGTGATTTGGCTACTGTGAAGGCTGACTTCTATGCCCTTGGACATATCCCCAACATCATTGGTGCGATTGATGGGACCCATGTGGCCTTAGTACCCCCAAAAGACGATGAGCAGGTGTACAGAAACAGGAAAAGTTACCATTCTATGAATGTCCAGGTGGTCTGTTTGGCTGACCAGTACATCTCCCATGTAAATGCCAAGTTCCCTGGGTCAGTGCATGACGCGTATGTTATGCGAAATAGCAGCATCCCCTATGTGATGGAACAGCTACAGAGACACTGTGTGTGGCTAATAGGTGACTCTGGTTACCCCAACCTGCCGTGGCTACTGACCCCAGTGAGGAATCCCCGGACCAGGGCAGAGGAACGGTACAATGAGGCCCATGGGCGATCTAGGAGGATCATAGAAAGGACCTTCGGCCTCCTGAAGGCCAGGTTTAGGTGCCTGCATATGACAGGGGGATCCCTAATGTACTCACCCAAGAAGGTGTGCCAGATCATCGTGGCCTGCTGTATGCTTCACAATCTTGCATTGCGACGCCAGGTGCCTTTTCTGCAGGAGGATGGTCCAGATGGTGGTGTTGTAGCAGCTGTGGAGCCTGTGGAGAGTGAAGAGGAGGAAGACGACGGGGACGACACGGACAACAGGGACACGGTCATACAACAGTATTTTCAGTAGCACCCAGGTAAGAATCCCCAACGTCATTTTACATTTCCTTCTGGCCTCCTGCATCTCTACTTTCTGTGTTTCCCCCCAGTTCCTTTCAACTGAATTGTGACTTTCCCTTGGCTTTTCAGAGCTGTATGACTCACTGCGTGACTTCTGGTTTGTTCGGTCATGGAGTAAAGCAAATTGACATTGGTATGTTGTCATCACAATGTAACTGTACATTTTTGACCCGTTATGTGTAATACATTTGTTAAGAATACAAGCAGACTCCTGAGTGTTTTAAGTGCAATAAGTGATTTATTTAAAGTGCTACATATAGGTCCATGATAGTAAAATGGTGATGGGTGGGGGTGGAGTGATGTCCATGGCAGAGTCCAGTTATCGGTCGCACAGGTGCATTGTCCATATGCCTGTGGAAGAATGGAGCAGGGGCAGTTCAAGGTTGGACAGGGTGACGATGTGGAACAGTGGAATGACATCCGGGGGGATCTTAGGCTGGCGGGGGTCTTGGCATCCTACTCTGTCTTCCTTTGTGATCTCAGGCTCCTCTTGCGGGGTGGTTGATCTTCAGCAGGAGGTGGGGTTCTGGTGGCCCGTCGTTGTGTGGGGGCCTCCTGTCCATTAGCGCCGGCGGAGGTGGTAGGCTGTTCCTGGTCCGGGCTGGTGACAGGGGCCCTTTGGGGTGTCACATGTTCCCGCAATGTGGTGACTATTAGGTTCAGGGCCTGGACGATGTTCCTGAGCTCCTCTCTGTACCCCATGTACCGTTCCTCCTGCTGTGCCTGGATCTCCTGGAACCTGGCCATTACCGTCGCCATCGTCTCCTGGGAGCGGTGGTATGCTCCCATGATGGTGGTGAGGGCCTCTAGGAGAGTCGGTTCCCTGGGCCTGTCCTCCCCCCCCTGTAGCACTGCAGCCCTCCCAGTTGCCCTGTTTCCCCGGGCCTCTGTCCCCTGGACGGTGTGCCCACTACCACTGCCCCCAGGTCCCTGTTGTTGTTGGGGTGTTGGGTCAGCCTGGGTGCCCTGTAGTGGCGGACACACCGCTCATTGACCTGTCCTGGAGACAGAGGCATGGGCCCGCTGGGTGGGAGCGGTGCTGATATTCCCAGAGGGGGTTAGGTCTGCTGTGGCCTGTGTCTGTGTGTGGGGAACCGACTGTCCAGAGGTCCCCGATGGTCCGGGCTAGTCATCAGGTTCCAGGTCGACAGAGCTGCTGTCCTCACTGCGGGCCTGTTCTGGGGGT
The DNA here is from genome assembly GCF_031143425.1 of Pleurodeles waltl. Lineage (NCBI taxonomy): Eukaryota > Metazoa > Chordata > Amphibia > Caudata > Salamandridae > Pleurodeles > Pleurodeles waltl. Next base: position 415,989,545 of record NC_090438.1, on the reverse strand, counting down.
GGGATGGACATATCTGGACCCTCCTGGCCGGTGTGTTGGCGTTCGGGCCCTGCAGGGGTGAAAGAGTATGGTTATTGCTTCTGTGTGTTCCATGGTGTGCAATTTGTGGGTGCCCTTGTCCCCCAGTGCTGGCATTCCCTTGTGGGAGGAGTTGTGAGGGTGGTTTGTGGGGAGGGATGGGTATGTGCAGTGGTCATGCTTAGGTGATGGGTGTCCATGGTTTGTGTTGGCATTCAGGGTTTGGTTTTGGGTTGGGTGGGTTGTGCTGGTGAGACATTGGCAGGGAGGCTGTGTGCTGGGGGGTTGGGGGTGAGGGTGGGGGTGTGGGTTGGCATGCTGGTGGTTGGGGGGAGGGAGTAGTTGAGACTAGACTTACCAGAGTCCATTCCTCCGCCTACTCCAGCGAGGCCCGCAGGATGCAGGATGTTAAGGACCTCTTGCTCCCATGCTGTGAATTCGGGAGGGGTGGGTGGTGGTCCGCCGCCAGTCCTCTGCACAGCGATGTTGTGTCTGGAGACCATCGACCGTACCTTCCCCCGTAGGTCGTTCCAGCGCTTTCTGATGTCTTCCCGGTTTCTGGGATGCTGTCCCATAGCGTTGATCCTGTCGACAATCCTCTGCCATAGCTCCGCCTTCCTGGCTATTGTGGTGTGTTGCACCTGTGTGCCGAAGAGCTGGGGCTCTACCCTTATGATTTCCTCCACCATGACCCGGAGTTCTTGGTCCGAGAACCTGGGGTGTCTTTGGGGTGCCATGGGGTGGTGTGGATGAGGTGTGGGGTGGTGTTTGCGGTGATGTGAGTGGTGGTGTGTGGTGATGTGTGTGTAGATGTGGTGTGGTTGATGATGTTGGGTTCCTGTGTGTGTTGGGGTTTTCGATTGCTGTACTCGCTCGCTCGCTCTCTCTCGCCTTCTCTCCGATTTCCAACTAGTTGGGGTTTGTGGGTGATGTGGGTGTGTGTTTTATAGTTGCTTGGATGTGTGGGGGTGGTGTTTGTATGTGTATCAGGTGTGTGTATTTCAAATTGTCCAATGTGGCTGGGGTTTGGAGCCTGGGTGTGTATTTTGACCGCGGCGGTGTGTACCGCCAATGGAATACCGCTGTTGAAAGACCGCTGCGTGGATTGGTGGGTCGTAATGGCATGGGCGTGTTTGTGTTGGCGTGACGGTGGAGGTTTGGTCAGCTCCAGTTTATCACTGCCCGCTGATGAGGCGGCCTTCCGTGGATGTCGGGTTTTTGGCGGCTTGGCAGTTGTGGCGGCGGTAGAATGGCAGTCTTCTGACCGGCGGTAAGAGCCTTATATCACTTTTATATCACTTTTCAGTGATATGTCAACATTCCCTTACTGCATTTTCATCGTTTTGACCTACATGATATATTTTTCTAAACAATGTATGGTGTATTTATGTGGTGTTATCTGGTGTTATTGTCTGACTTATTGCACAAATACTTTAATCATTTCCTTCTAAGTTAAGCCTGACTGCTCAGTGCCAAGCTACCAGAGGGTGGGCACAAGATTGGATTGTGTGTGACTTACCCTGACTAGAGTGAGGGTGTGCAGGAGGCTGGCATGGCTTACAGTGCGTATCTGATAGTACTTACACCTTGTGCCAGGTCCAGTTATCCCTTATTAGTAGATTAGAAGTGTTCTAGTAGCTTAGGCTGATAGAGGTAGCTATAGCAGAGCAGCTTAGGCTGAACTAGGAGACATGCAAAGCTCCTACTATACCACTTATATCATATTGCACTATATCATCAGAAACACAATACTCAGAGTTACTAAAAATAAAGGTACTTTATTTTAGTGACAATATGCCAAAAGTATCTCAGAGGATATACTCCCTTAGGAGGTAAGTAAAATACACAAAATATACACACAAACCAAAATCAGGTAAGTAAACAGTTAGAAAAGTAGTGCAAACACTGCAGAACACAATAGAATGCAATAGGAGACAATAGGCCTAGGGGCAACACAAACCATACACTCCAAAAGTGAAATGCGAACCACAAACGGACCCCAGGCCTAGTATAGTGTGTAGAGGGTCACTGGGAGTGTAAGAAAACACTAAGGGTGTCCAAAATACCCCACCCCAAGACCCTGAAATGTAGGAGTAAACTTACCCTACTACCCCAGAAAGACAGTAAAGTCGAGATAGGGGATTCTGCAAAGACACCAACTGACTGCAAAGCACTGAAGATGAATTCCTGGACCTGAGTACCTGCAAAGGAAGGGGACCAAGTCCAAGAGTCACGCAAGTGTCTGGGGGGGCAGGAGCCCACTAAACCCCAGATGAAGGTGCAAAAGGGCTGTCTTCCGGGTGGAAGAAGCCAAGGATTGTGCAACAACGGAGGGTGCCAGGAACTTCTCCTTTGGTCAGAAGATGTTCCACCGCGTGCTGGAGGATGCAGAGTTGTTTCCACGCAGAAAGACTGCAAACAAGCCTTGGTAGCTGCAAGAGTCGCGGTTGAAGATTTTGGGTGCTACCAGGGCCCAGGAAGGACCAGGAGGTCGCCCCTTGGAGGAGGAGACAGAGGGGGCGCTCACCAACACAGAGAGCCCACGCAGAAGCAGGCAGCATCTGCAGAAGCACCTGAACAGGCATTCAGAAGATCTGAGCATAGCAGTCGTCTCAGCACAACAAAAGAGGGTCCCACGAAGTACAACTCAGCGAGTTGGTCAATGCAGGACGGAGTGCTGGGGACCTGGGCTAGGCTGTGCACAAAGGAAGTCTTGCAAAAATGCACAGAAGCCCTAGAAGCTGCAGTTCACACAGTACCCAGATTACTGTCTGGTGTGGGGAGGCAAGGACTTAACTCCACCAAATTTGGACAGAACTGTCACTGGACTGTCGGGGACACTTGGATCCTGCTCTTGTGTTCCACGGACCACGCTCGTCAAGATGAGAGGGGACCCAGAGGACCGGTGATGCAGAAGTTTGGTGCCTGCGTTGGCAGGGACAAGATTCAGTCGACCCACAGGAGATTTCTTCTTGGCTTCCAGTGCAGGGTGAAGGTAGACAGCCCTCAGAGCATCCACCCCCAGGAAGCAGTCAAGAAAGCCGGCAGGATGAGGCGCTACAATGTTGCTGGTAGTCTTCTTGCTACTTTGTAGCGGTTTTGCAGGCGTCCGGGAGCAGTCAGCAGTCGATCCTTGGCAGAAGACGAAGACGAAGAGAGAAGTGCAGAGGAACTCTGGTGAGCTCTTGCATTCGTTGTCTGGTAAGAAACCCACAGGAGAGACCCTAAATAGCCCTCAGAGGAGGATTGGCTACAGAGAGAGGTAAGCACCTATCAGGAGGGGTCTCTGACGTCACCTGCTGGCACTGGCCACTCAGAGGTCTCCATTGTGCCCTCACACCTTTGCATTCAAGATGGCAAAGGTCTGGGACACATTGGAGGAGTTCTGGGCACCTCCCCTGGGGAGGTGCTGGTCAGGGGAGTGGTCACTCCCCTTTCCTTTGTCCAGTTTTACACTAGAGCAGGGCTGGGGGGATCCCTGAACCGGTGTATACTGGCTTATGCATGGAGGGCACCATCTGTGCCCTTCAAAGCATTTCCAGAGGCCAGGAGAGGCTACTCCTCTCAGGCCCTTAACACCTATTTCCAAAGGGAGAGGGTGTAACACCCTCTCTCAGAGGAAATCCTTTGTTCTGCCTTCCTGGGACTGGGCTGCCCAGGCTCCAAGGGGGCAAAAACCTGTCTGAGGTTTGGCAGCAGCGGTAGCTGCAGAGAAAACCCCAGAGAGCTAGTTTGGCAGTACCCAGGCTCTATGCTGGAGCCCTGGGAATGCATGGAATTGTCCCCCAATACCAGAATGGTATTGGGGTTACAATTCCATGATCCTAGACATGTTACATGTCCATGTTCGGAGTTACCATTGTGACGCTACATATAGGTATTGACCTTTATATAGTTCACGCGTGTAATGGTTTCCCCGAACTCACAAAGTCTGGGGAATTTGCCTTGAACAATGCGGGGGCACCTGGGCTAGTGCCAGGGTGCCCTCACACTTAGTAACTTTGCACCTAACCTTCACTAAGTGAGGGTTAGACATATAGGTGGCTTATAAGTTACTGAAGTGCAGTGTAAAATGGCTGTGAAATAACGTGGACGTTATTTCACTCAGGCTGCAGTGGCAGTCCTGTGTAAGAATTCTCTGAGCTCCCTATGGGTGGCAAAAGAAATGCTGCAGCCCAAAGGGATCTCCTGGAACCCCAATACCCTGGGTACCTAGGTACCATATATTAAGCAATTATAAGGGTGTTCCAGTGTGGCCCTCTTCAGTGGTGTCTTTCTGGACGGTGGGGCCCTCTTCAGCGGTGCCTTCCTTCACGGCGGGGCCCTCTTCAGCGGTGTTTGTCCTGTAATTCCAGGGAGTCAGACCTGGGCAGGACTCCCTGCTCAGTCGCCCTCCGACCGTGCAGTTGCTGGACCCTTCGGTGACGGTGTCCTGGGCCCTTGGGTGTCCTCCCTCACACCTGGGATGGGGCTTGTGGGGCCCTCGTGGTCCGCGCTCCTGCTGCCTGACTTCTCCGCCCTGTTGCCCTTGCCCTCCTTCGCTGTGGCTCTCTGGGGCTTGCCTCCCCTGGATGTTGTGGCAGGTGAAGTGTCCGAACTTTGGTCCTTGGGGGCAGCCATGGCACTCCTCCCACGGCGGCCCCTCACTTTCCGGGTCCTCTTTCCAGGGGGGGGCTGGCTGTCCCCTTGCTGCTGACCGATGTCTCACTGCTAGCAAAGGGGGAACTCCAAAATCCATGGACTACGCTGACACGTGAACCCAGGCTGGTGGTGGCTGAGGTGCTCTTGGGACTCTTAGCAGATGGAGGGGGTGGGTCAGGTGAGGGAAAGAGGTCAAGATTGGAGAGGTAACACTTTTTAGGACCAAGGTAAAAGGTAGGTGCAGTGGTTATGGGAGTGGAGGAAGAGGATGTGGTTGTAGGAGAGTCAGGTGTGCTGTCCTTGGGTGAAGGTGCATGGGCTGCAGGCTGTCGTGAGGTGGTTGGCTGTTGGGTGAGTGGCTGCCTGCGTTTGTGTGTCTTGGAAGAGGGGGTGACAGACACAGTGGGGGAGGACACAGGGGACGTGTAAACGGCAGTGGGGGTGGTGACTGCACGTGTGCGGACTGTACTGGAGGGTGTGCTGGTGATGGGTGTACTGGCTGTTGGTGGTGTGCATGCAGGTGTGAGTGTAGACGTCACAGGGAGGGAGGAGGGAGACGAGGAGGTGGGGGACACAGAGGTGGTAGTGGCTGTTGGCATGTCTGCATCTGGGTGTTGCTTGGGTGAATGTTTGTGTGATCTGTGGTGCTTATGTCTGGATGAGCTGCCCTTGGGTGTTGAGGTGTGTGCAGGCTGGTCTGATGGTGTGGATGGGATAGGCAGAGGAACAGGAGACAGAGACAGGGTGGAGGCAGTTAGAAGAGGGAGGCTGGAAACAGGGACAATGGCTGCCGTCAGTGCTGAGGCCAGAGAATTGAACGATCGTTGATGGACAGACTGACCCGAATGAATGCCCTCCAGGTATGCATTGCTACGATGCACCTCCCTCTCTACCCCCTGGATGGCATTCAAAAGGGTAGTCTGCCCAACAATGATGGTCCTCAGGAGGTCAATGACCTCCTCACTGAGGGCAGCAGGGGTAACAGGGGCAGGGCCTGAGGTGCCTGGGGCGAAGGAGATGCCCGCCTTCTTGGGCAAGCGGGCACGGAGCGTATGCTGAGGGGCTGCTGGGAGGGCGGAGCTGGTGCGCTGGGTGGCGGCTGTACCTGTAGAGACGGGGGCACGGATGTTGCCACCACCGCTAGGGAGCTCCCTTCCAAGGACGTGTCGGTGTCGCTGGTTTCACCACGGCTCCCCGTTGTGAAGCTCCCCTCGCCCTCCGTATCACTGGTGGCCTCGGTGTCTGTGCCATGGCCCACCGGGGCCTTGTGAGTCGCAGCTCCCTCGTGCTCCGGTGCCAAGTCTCCTCCGCCTGATGATGCTGAAGCACACATGCACAAGAAGATAAAGAAAAAGGGTGGGGGGAGACATAATAAAAGGTTGAGTACATGCATTGTCAACACCGTTGGCGGAGAGGACAGACACAGGAGCCTCATGCACTAAGGCGCGCAATCGGGATACACTACTGAGTACTTGTGACTGGGCCAACAGGTCTAGGGACAACAAACGCGCACATGGGTGATGCAGGAGCATGGCTAGCTGTTCCTGGCACCGTACAGAGGTGGGGGGCGGGGGCACAGGGACATGGCTAAAGGAGAGGAATACAATACAGAAAGCGCCCTGGTCTAATGTCACCCACAGCCCTCCTCCCCCACCCAGGCACCTCCACTGCGCGTAAAGATAGCTGAATGTGCTGGTACTCACCCCCTTGTGTCTGCTGTGATGTCGTCACGCGCCCATCCAAATCGGGGTAGGCCACCGCCAGGATCCGGGACATCAGCGGGGTCAGGGTACGACTGGCACCCCTCCTAGGTTGGGAGGCCATCCCCAGCAGTGACTCGGCGGTCTTCCTGGTCCCGCGGCGGATGTCCTCCCACCTCTTGCGGCAGTGGGTGCCCCGTCTGTTGTGGACCCCCAGGTTCCGGACTTCCTTGGCGATGGCACACCAAATGTCGATCTTCTGATGGGCGCTGACCTATTTGACATGTACAGGGTGGAAATTGAAATATCATCAATTTTCCGCATGATAGATGCGATTGGCCCCCCCTCCCCAACCTTGCCATGTGGCACATGCTCTCATCTGTCGTGCCTTGCACTCGTCATTGTCCCCCCACCATCTTACATCCACCATACACAACCCAGGCATAGCCCATTCAACGTGCACACAGTGTACTTACCTGTTGGTCTGGAGGACCGTAGAGTCGCGCATACTGGGGCAGGACCCCATCCACAAGTTTCTGCAACTCTTCTGTAGTGAAGGCAGGGGCCCTTTCCCCAGTCGCAGCAGCCATTGTATCTCCCAGACCAAGGTCACAGCAGCACTTGCAGTATAGGTCCTCTCCTGTGGATGATCAGGTCTCGAGTGATTAATCAGATCGAAAATGGCGGTCACGCCCGCGGCGGCGCGTACTGCCGCCGTGCGTTCCGCGACCGCCGGCGCAGCTAGTCATTGGCTCATGAAACCCATAGGGTTCGATGTTAACCAATGCGGCTTTGCGCCGCGGTCTTCGACCGCCTACCGCCACGGTGTGTCACGCCAGCGCATTGACTTCACATCCCACTGTCACACTTCTCAGGTCAGGCAGCCACCATTACAAGGGCCCACAGGGCTTAATTACCACTGCGTCACACAGGCCTAGGCCTTGCATTGCCACTCATACAAGCCATTCAATGCATTGAGAATCGTGTACTGTGCAAGCTGTAGTTACGTACCTGTGGGTTGTTTGACTCTGTGCTCCATGTTGTCCTTCCTAGGCACCGTCCGCTGGGACTTGCGAGGAGAAGGATGAATCCTCCCGTGTACCGACCGCTGGTGGACCTGTCGACAATGGAGGAACGTCATATAATACTTTGCTACCGACTTGACCGAGCCACTATACATGACTGTGTGCCCAGCTGGAGCCAGCACTGATGTCCCCCATCCGCCAACCCACAGGAATTCCCCCTCTGGTGCAGGTTCTGTCAGTCCTCCATTTCTTGGCAAGTGGGTCTTTTCAGACAACAGTGACCATGTCATCAGGGATGTCTCAGCCTATATTTTCTAAGATTTTGTCCAGAGTGTTGTCTGCCCTGACGAAATACATGCGGAGCTACATTATTTTCCCGGAGGAGGGTGATTTGGCTACTGTGAAGGCTGACTTCTATGCCCTTGGACATATCCCCAACATCATTGGTGCGATTGATGGGACCCATGTGGCCTTAGTACCCCCAAAAGACGATGAGCAGGTGTACAGAAACAGGAAAAGTTACCATTCTATGAATGTCCAGGTGGTCTGTTTGGCTGACCAGTACATCTCCCATGTAAATGCCAAGTTCCCTGGGTCAGTGCATGACGCGTATGTTATGCGAAATAGCAGCATCCCCTATGTGATGGAACAGCTACAGAGACACCGTGTGTGGCTAATAGGTGACTCTGGTTACCCCAACCTGCCGTGGCTACTGACCCCAGTGAGGAATCCCCGGACCAGGGCAGAGGAACGGTACAATGAGGCCCATGGGCGATCTAGGAGGATCATAGAAAGGACCTTCGGCCTCCTGAAGGCCAGGTTTAGGTGCCTGCATATAACAGGGGGATCCCTAATGTACTCACCCAAGAAGGTGTGCCAGATCATCGTGGCCTGCTGTATGCTTCACAATCTTGCATTGCGACGCCAGGTGCCTTTTCTGCAGGAGGATGGTCCAGATGGTGGTGTTGTAGCAGCTGTGGAGCCTGTGGAGAGTGAAGAGGAGGAAGACGACGGGGACGACACGGACAACAGGGACACGGTCATACAACAGTATTTTCAGTAGCACCCAGGTAAGAATACCCAACGTCATTTTACATTTCCTTCTGGCCTCCTGCATCTCTACTTTCTGTGTTTCCCCCCAGTTCCTTTCAACTGAATTGTGACTTTCCCTTGGCTTTTCAGAGCTGTATGACTCACTGCGTGACTTCTGGTTTGTTCGGTCATGGAGTAAAGCAAATTGACATTGGTATGTTGTCATCACAATGTAACTGTACATTTTTGACCCGTTATGTGTAATACATTTGTTAAGAATACAAGCAGACTCCTGAGTGTTTTAAGTGCAATAAGTGATTTATTTAAAGTGCTACATATAGGTCCATGATAGTAAAATGGTGATGGGTGGGGGTGGAGTGATGTCCATGGCAGAGTCCAGTTATCGGTCGCACAGGTGCATTGTCCATATGCCTGTGGAAGAATGGAGCAGGGGCAGTTCAAGGTTGGACAGGGTGACGATGTGGAACAGTGGAATGACATCCGGGGGGATCTTAGGCTGGCGGGGGTCTTGGCATCCTACTCTGTCTTCCTTTGTGATCTCAGGCTCCTCTTGCGGGGTGGTTGATCTTCAGCAGGAGGTGGGGTTCTGGTGGCCCGTCGTTGTGTGGGGGCCTCCTGTCCATTAGCGCCGGCGGAGGTGGTAGGCTGTTCCTGGTCCGGGCTGGTGACAGGGGCCCTTTGGGGTGTCACATGGTCCCGCAATGTGGTGACTATTAGGTTCAGGGCCTGGACGATGTTCCTGAGCTCCTCTCTGTACCCCATGTACCGTTCCTCCTGCTGTGCCTGGATCTCCTGGAACCTGGCCATTACCGTCGCCATCGTCTCCTGGGAGCGGTGGTATGCTCCCATGATGGTGGTGAGGGCCTCTAGGAGAGTCGGTTCCCTGGGCCTGTCCTCCCCCCCCTGTAGCACTGCAGCCCTCCCAGTTGCCCTGTTTCCCCGGGCCTCTGTCCCCTGGACGGTGTGCCCACTACCACTGCCCCCAGGTCCCTGTTGTTGTTGGGGTGTTGGGTCAGCCTGGGTGCCCTGTAGTGGCGGACACACCGCTCATTGACCTGTCCTGGAGACAGAGGCATGGGCCCGCTGGGTGGGAGCGGTGCTGATATTCCCAGAGGGGGTTAGGTCTGCTGTGGCCTGTGTCTGTGTGTGGGGAACCGACTGTCCAGAGGTCCCCGATGGTCCGGGCTGGTCATCAGGTTCCAGGTCGACAGAGCTGCTGTCCTCACTGCGGGCCTGTTCTGGGGGTGGGATGGACATATCTGGACCCTCCTGGCCGGTGTGTTGGCGTTCGGGCCCTGCAGGGGTGAAAGAGTATGGTTATTGCTTCTGTGTGTTCCATGGTGTGCAATTTGTGGGTGCCCTTGTCCCCCAGTGCTGGCATTCCCTTGTGGGAGGAGTTGTGAGGGTGGTTTGTGGGGAGGGATGGGTATGTGCAGTGGTCATGCTTAGGTGATGGGTGTCCATGGTTTGTGTTGGCATTCAGGGTTTGGTTTTGGGTTGGGTGGGTTGTGCTGGTGAGACATTGGCAGGGAGGCTGTGTGCTGGGGGGTTGGGGGTGAGGGTGGGGGTGTGGGTTGGCATGCTGGTGGTTGGGGGGAGGGAGTAGTTGAGACTAGACTTACCAGAGTCCATTCCTCCGCCTACTCCAGCGAGGCCCGCAGGATGCAGGATGTTAAGGACCTCTTGCTCCCATGCTGTGAATTCGGGAGGGGTGGGTGGTGGTCCGCCGCCAGTCCTCTGCACAGCGATGTTGTGTCTGGAGACCATCGACCGTACCTTCCCCCGTAGGTCGTTCCAGCGCTTTCTGATTTCTTCCCGGTTTCTGGGATGCTGTCCCATAACGTTGATCCTGTCGACAATCCTCTGCCATAGCTCCGCCTTCCTGGCTATTGTGGTGTGTTGCACCTGTGTGCCGAAGAGCTGGGGCTCTACCCTTATGATTTCCTCCACCATGACCCGGAGTTCTTGGTCCGAGAACCTGGGGTGTCTTTGGGGTGCCAAGGGGTGGTGTGGATGAGGTGTGGGGTGGTGTTTGCGGTGATGTGAGTGGTGGTGTGTGGTGGGTCGTAATGGCATGGGCGTGTTTGTGTTGGCGTGACGGTGGAGGTTTGGTCAGCTCCAGTTTATCGCTGCCCGCTGATGAGGCGGCCTTCCGTGGATGTCGGGTTTTTGGCGGCTTGGCAGTTGTGGCGGCGGTAGAATGGCGGTCTTCTGACCGGCGGTAAGAGCCTTATATCACTTTTATATCACTTTTCAGTGATATGTCAACATTCCCTTACTGCATTTTCATCGTTTTGACCTACATGATATATTTTTCTAAACAATGTATGGTGTATTTATGAGGTGTTATCTGGTGTTATTGTCTGACTTATTGCACAAATACTTTAATCATTTCCTTCTAAGTTAAGCCTGACTGCTCAGTGCCAAGCTACCAGAGGGTGGGCACAAGATTGGATTGTGTGTGACTTACCCTGACTAGAGTGAGGGTGTGCAGGAGGCTGGCATGGCTCACAGTGGGTATCTGATAGTACTTACACCTTGTGCCAGGTCCAGTTATCCCTTATTAGTAGATTAGAAGTGTTCTAGTAGCTTAGGCTGATAGAGGTAGCTATAGCAGAGCAGCTTAGGCTGAACTAGGAGACATGCAAAGCTCCTACTATACCACTTATATCATATTGCACTATATCATAAGAAACACAATACTCAGAGTTACTAAAAATAAAGGTACTTTATTTTAGTGACAATATGCCAAAAGTATCTCAGAGGATATACTCCCTTAGGAGGTAAGTAAAATACACAAAATATACACACAAACCAAAATCAGGTAAGTAAACAGTTAGAAAAGTAGTGCAAACACTGCAGAACACAATAGAATGCAATAGGAGACAATAGGCCTAGGGGCAACACAAACCATACACTCCAAAAGTGAAATGCGAACCACAAACGGACCCCAGGCCTAGTATAGTGTGTAGAGGGTCACTGGGAGTGTAAGAAAACACTAAGGGTGTCCAAAATACCCCACCCCAAGACCCTGAAATGTAGGAGTAAACTTACCCTACTACCCCAGAAAGACAGTAAAGTCGAGATAGGGGATTCTGCAAAGACAACAACTGACTGCAAAGCACTGAAGACGAATTCCTGGACCTGAGTACCTGCAAAGGAAGGGGACCAAGTCCAAGAGTCACGCAAGTGTCTGGGGGGGCAGGAGCCCACTAAACCCCAGATGAAGGTGCAAAAGGGCTGCCTTCCGGGTGGAAGAAGCCAAGGATTGTGCAACAATGGAGGGTGCCAGGAACTTCTCCTTTGGTCAGAAGATGTTCCACCGCGTGCTGGAGGATGCAGAGTTGTTTCCACGCAGAAAGACTGCAAACAAGCCTTGGTAGCTGCAAGAGTCGCGGTTGAAGATTTTGGGTGCTGCCAGGGCCCAGGAAGGACCAGGAGGTCGCCCCTTGGAGGAGGAGACAGAGGGGGCGCTCACCAACACAGAGAGCCCACGCAGAAGCAGGCAGCATCTGCAGAAGCACCTGAACAGGCATTCAGAAGATCTGAGCATAGCAGTCGTCTCAGCACAACAAAAGAGGGTCCCACGAAGTACAACTCAGCGAGTTGGTCAATGCAGGACGGAGTGCTGGGGACCTGGGCTAGGCTGTGCACAAAGGAAGTCTTGCAAAAATGCACAGAAGCCCTAGCAGCTGCAGTTCACACAGTACCCAGATTACTGTCTGGTGTGGGGAGGCAAGGACTTAACTCCACCAAATTTGGACAGAACTGTCACTGGACTGTCGGGGACACTTGGATCCTGCTCTTGTGTTCCACGGACCACGCTCGTCAAGATGAGAGGGGACCCAGAGGACCGGTGAAGCAGAAGTTTGGTGCCTGCGTTGGCAGGGACAAGATTCAGTCGACCCACAGGAGATTTCTTCTTGGCTTCCAGTGCAGGGTGAAGGTAGACAGCCCTCAGAGCATCCACCCCCAGGAAGCAGTCAAGAAAGCCGGCAGGATGAGGCGCTACAATGTTGCTGGTAGTCTTCTTGCTACTTTGTATCGGTTTTGCAGGCGTCCGGGAGCAGTCAGCGGTCGATCCTTGGCAGAAGACGAAGACGAAGAGAGAAGTGCAGAGGAACTCTGGTGAGCTCTTGCATTCGTTGTCTGGTAAGAAACCCACAGGAGAGACCCTAAATAGCCCTCAGAGGAGGATTGGCTACAGAGAGAGGTAAGCACCTATCAGGAGGGGTCTCTGACGTCACCTGCTGGCACTGGCCACTCAGAGGTCTCCATTGTGCCCTCACACCTCTGCATTCAAGATGGCAAAGGTCTGGGACACATTGGAGGAGTTCTGGGCACCTCCCCTGGGGAGGTGCTGGTCAGGGGAGTGGTCACTCCCCTTTCCTTTGTCCAGTTTTACACTAGAGCAGGGCTGGGGGGATCCCTGAACCGGTGTATACTGGCTTATGCATGGAGGGCACCATCTGTGCCCTTCAAAGCATTTCCAGAGGCCAGGAGAGGCTACTCCTCTCAGGCCCTTAACACCTATTTCCAAAGGGAGAGGGTGTAACACCCTCTCTCAGAGGAAATCCTTTGTTCTGCCTTCCTGGGACTGGGCTGCCCAGGCTCCAAGGGGGCAAAAACCTGTCTGAGGTTTGGCAGCAGCGGTAGCTGCAGAGAAAACCCCAGAGAGCTAGTTTGGCAGTACCCAGGCTCTATGCTGGAGCCCTGGGAATGCATGGAATTGTCCCCCAATACCAGAATGGTATTGGGGTTACAATTCCATGATCCTAGACATGTTACATGTCCATGTTCGGAGTTACCATTGTGACGCTACATATAGGTATTGACCTTTATATAGTTCACGCGTGTAATGGTTTCCCCGAACTCACAAAGTCTGGGGAATTTGCCTTGAACAATGCGGGGGCACCTGGGCTAGTGCCAGGGTGCCCTCACACTTAGTAACTTTGCACCTAACCTTCACTAAGTGAGGGTTAGACATATAGGTGACTTATAAGTTACTGAAGTGCAGTGTAAAATGGCTGTGAAATAACGTGGACGTTATTTCACTCAGGCTGCAGTGGCAGTCCTGTGTAAGAATTCTCTGAGCTCCCTATGGGTGGCAAAAGAAATGCTGCAGCCCAAAGGGATCTCCTGGAACCCCAATACCCTGGGTACCTAGGTACCATATATTAAGGAATTATAAGGGTGTTCCAGTGTGGCAATCAAAATTGGTAAAATTAGTCACTAGCCTGCAGTGACAATTTTACAAGCAGAGAGAGCATAAACACTGAGGTTCTGGTTAGGCACCACACAGGGAACACATACAGGGCACACTTTATGAGCACTGGGGTCCTGGCTAGCAGGATCCCAGTGACACAGGCAAAAACAATATACATACAGGTAAAAAATGGGGGTAACATGCCAGGCAGAATGGTACTTTCCTACAGGCTGTGAGGGTCCTTGCTTGGACAGGGGTAACCTGATTGCCAACCAAAGACCCAATTTCTAACAAACATTATACGTGAGAATATAAAACAATAACAAAAGATGCATGGGTTTTTAAAGCAATACAAGGTTATGCAGTAGGTTCCGAACAGAACCGGTCCAAATGGAAGAACCAAGGGAGATATATATTCAAGAAAATATAAAGCAAATTGTGTCAGAAGAAATTTGTGGTATGTTGGAGAAAGAGGCTATCTCTTAGAGCTAAAGGATGTAAAAATGGGTTTGTCAGTACTCTGTGGTAGAAAAAAAAGACAAAGGTTGGAGGCATGCGATAAACTTGAGGGAGCTAAATTTTTTGTGGTTTACAGACTTTTCAAGATGGAAGGAATCCACCTTTTAAGGGATATTCTAATAGACAATGATTGGATTGCAAAATTTATTTGTAGGATGTGTATTTTTCAATACCAATAATAGAGGAGAGTCAATGTTATCTGCAATTCAGACGGAATGGGCATTTATTCCAGTTCAAGTGTCTCCCACTTGGTCTTTTGTCAGCACCTTGGTGTTTTTTTAATGTTGTACGACCAGTAGCAGGTTGTCTGAGAGAAAGAGAAGTGCAAACAACATATCTAGATGATATTCCGTTGATGAATCAGAATGTAGGAATTCTGAAGGATCATATTTCATTGACCCAAACCATCTTGCAGAGGGTGGGAACAATAACTCAAGAGAACTCGATATTTGTGCCATCCCAAAGGTAGGAACTTTGAGACATGTGGTAGACACTGTAAAGACACAGGTAGAGTTACCAGAGAGGTAGATAGTTTTGACAAGAAGAGAAGTAAAAGGATTATTGAAAAATGAGGAAGTGACATTGAGAGGGTTGGTGAGAGTATTTGGACTACTACCTTCATCTATTCTTACAATATTTCCAGGTCCGTTGCAATAACTCAAGAGGCCAGGTCTGAACAGAGGTTTATGGTATGGGGACAAGGTGCGATTAACTCAGGATGCTTAGTAAGAACTTCAATGGTTGTTAAGAAATTTACATGCATGGAATGGCCAAGCTATATTTGGATCAAAACCATATTATGTATTGGACGCATATGTTAGCAATTTAGGTTGAATAGCCAGGTGACACACAGGTGACAGGGGGAAAATGGAACATAACAGGAGAGAAAAGATCATATAAACTGCTTGGAAATAAAGGCAGGAGAATTAGCGATATGCAGTTTCAGGAAGCATATTCAGGGTCACAGTCTTACTGAAGGTGAACAATGTTTCAGCTTTTTCTTACATGAACAAACTGGGGGGCAGCAAATCGAAAAGACTTACAGCATTAGCAAAGGAGTTTTGGGAGTTTTGTTTAGAGCACAAAATAAAATTGAGAGCAAAGTGTCTACCAGGAATAGATAATCTAGTGGAGGATTGGAACTCACATCACCTGTTAGATTACAGTGATTGGAAACTGATGTTGAGAGCGTTTCAGGAAATACAGAAAAGAGGTGGCCTGTTTGTAGGTGGATTTGTTTGATTCATGATTGTGAAAACAGCTGTTGAAATATGTGAGCTGGAGACCAGATCCAAGTGCAATAGCAGTGGATGCATTCAGTTTCAATTGGAAAGGGTATGCATTTACCCCATTATGATTCAGAGAGTTTTAATCAGTTGAGGAAGCAGAAGTGCAAGTTGGTGTTGGTAAACACCTTTTTGAGTGAGTCAAGAGTGGTTTCCATCAGTGGTGGAGTTAGTGACAGACGATCCTTAAATAATTCAATCATGCAGAGGTCTTTTGAAGGATGTAGATGAAAGTGAACATCCACTAGTGGAATCAGTAATGTTCAACCTACTAGATTGTATAATATCTGAAGATCGAAACGTTTCACAGATTTATCAGGAGAGGCTACAGAATTACAATATGAGTCATGGTCACCAGGTATGCAAAAGAGAACATTTGGGTTCATTGGTGCATGGAAAGGGATTTGGATTCCGTGGGGGTGCATGAGATTTTGAATGCAAATGTTTTGGCAGAACTGTGTGGGAAAGGTTTGAGTAACAGAACAATAAGGCCCTCATTATGACATTGGCGGTAAGTGCTGCTTACCGCCATGCTGACAACCGCCAACATACCGCTACCACGACGGTATACAGCTACCATTATGACCCACACATAGAAATCCGCCACTATACAGACACACACACAAGTCCGCCACACCAAAGGTCAGTGATAAACTGGTGATAGCAAAACCCACACCGCTATGCCAACAGAACTACGCCCACAGCATTATGACCCATGAATCACCACAGCGGACATTCAATGGCACTAAAACATTGGCGGTACATACCACTGCGCTCAAAATACACACAACCTTACAAACCAACACCATATTGGACAATTCAAACTACACACACCTGACACACATACCACACCTACACACCACTATAAAACACACACACACATTACCCACAACCCTTCACCACTACAAACAATTTACAACAGAGAGAGAAACACACCAGGAGCACCCAAAGAACCAGAGCCACAGAACACGATCACCCATACACCATTCACGCACCTCACAGCACACACCCCAACACATCACCCCACACACACTCACACACTCCACCCATGGCACCACAAAGACACCCCAGGTTCTCAGAAGAGGAGCTAAGGGTCATGAAGGAGGAAATCATCTGGGTAGAGCCACAGCTATTCGAATCACAGGTGCAGCAGACATCCATTGCAAGGAAGATGGAGCTTTGTCGGAGGATCATGGACAGGGTCAACGCCGTGGGACAGCACCCCAGAACAAGGGATGACATCAGGAAGAGGTGGAACGACCTACAGGGAAAGGTGCGTTTTGTGGTTGCAAGACACCAGATATTTGTACAGAGGATAGGCGGTGGACCCCACCCTTCTCCCCCACAACTAACAACATGGGAGGAGCAAGTCTTGGCAATCATGCATCCTGAGGGCCTGGCAGGAGTAGCAGGAGGACTAGACTCTGGTAAGTTAAATCTTTACTACTTACACCCCCTACCTGCATGCCATCACATACCCTCACCCCTACCCTCACCCCATCAGCCCACCTCCTCACATACACCCTACCATCATAACCCTCCCATCCCAGTACCCAGCACTGCATGCAACAACAATGCATGGACACTACTCACAGCCCTACATGGACACCCATCACCACAGCATGTACACTAGTGACAATCACTTAGCCAACCAAATAACAACTCACACAAGCCAAAGCTGCCTTGGTAAAAACAACCATAGAGGGAAACATACCCATGCACAAGATGTCACAAGCAGAAACAATAACACTGCATTTACATCCCCACAGGACCCCCACACAACGTCACCGGAGAAGAGGTGCCAGCAACATCCAGTCCCCCCATAGAAGAGGCCCACAGTGATGACAGCAGCTGTGCATGCCTGGATCAGGACGACCAACCTGGCCCTTCAGGGACCTCTGGACAGTCGGTTACTCAGGCACAGTCCCATCCCACCACAGAACCTCCCCACACAGGAAACACCAGCACAGCACCCACCCAGCGGACCCATACCACTGTCCCCAGGACACGTCAATCAGCAGTGTGTCCACCACTACTGGGACCCCAGGCAACCCCACAAACACAGGACGATCAGGGACCTGGGGTCCGTGGCAGTGGGCACACGGTTCAGGGGACAGATTCACAGGACAACAGAGAACCTGGGAGGACTGCTGTGCAACAGGGGGAGGACAGAGCCAGGGAACCAACTCTCCACGAGGCACTCACCAACATCCTGGGAGCACACCACCATTTCCACGAGACGATGGGCCAGATACTGGCCAAGTTGCAGGAGACCCAGCAGCTGCAGGAGGGACAGTACCTGGGGATCAGGGAGGACCTGAGGGATATCCACACCACCCTGGTCACCATTGCAGGGGTGCTGACAGACATGGCCAACACCATGAGGGAGGCAGTGGCACACTAACGGGCCCCTGACACTAGTCACAATGATGAACAGTGTTCCATCTCCGCTGACACTAGTGGACAGGAGGCCCCGCCACACGAACAACAGGCCACCAGTACCCAACCCCCTGCAGAAGGAGAACCACCCCACAAACGATCCCTGCGATCCAGGCAGAAGCCAGAGAACATTGCCAAGACCCCCGCCAGGAAATAAGACTCTCTTGATTGTCACCCTTGTGTCCCACTCTGTCATCCTGTCCACCTTGAACTGACATTGCTCCCCTTCCTATACCCCCTTCGACAATGCACCTGTGATACCAATAAACTGGACTCTATCCTGGACTTTCCTCCATCATCACCCAAGCCAATTGCACATCCGCATTTAGTATGGAGTATGTCAAATGATTTAAGGAAGTAGTTGTTTAATAAACTGAAGACTTTGCAAATAGACCGTACACTGATGTATACATAGGTATGACCTGTAATGTGCTGCAATCAATACACCAGAAGCCACAGGAGGGCGCAAATATCTGCAAATAGACATGTTAAAGGGTACAATAAGTGGCCTTTGTAGTGGGAACAGCAGCCAGCCAGAGAAAATTCACTTCACAAAACAGCAATGGAAGTACTGTTGTATTATAGTTGGTCTGTTGTCCACACTGTCTTCCTCTGCCTCCTCTTTGACACTGTCCACAGGCTCCACTGCTGCCACACAACCATCTCCAGCCTCATCCTCCTGCAGAAAAGGCACCTGTCGTCTCAAGGCTAGGTTGTGCAACATGCAATGGTGATCTGGCAGACCTTCTTGGGTGAGTAACACAGGGATCTACCTGTCAGATGAAGGTACCTGAACCTGGCCTCTAGGAGGCCAAAGGTGCACTCAATGATCCTCCTTGTTCTCCCATGTGCCTCATTGTAATGTTCCTATGCCCTTGTCCTGGCATTCCTCACTGGGATCAGTAGCCATGAGAGGTTGGGATAACCAGAGTCACCTGCAAATATCGAGGGATACCTGTTAGCTGGACACTCCCCCATAGTGCCAACCCCACACCCATATACCAACATACACTGGGTGGGGACCATGGGTTCACCTTTTAGCCATACCCGGTGCCTCTGGAGTTGATCCATCACATATGGGATGCTCCTTCTCCTCAGGATATAGGCATCATGCACAGACCCAGGATACTTTGCATTCACATGGCAGATGTACTGGTCCGCCAGGCACACTATCTGCATATTCATAGAGTGAAAGCTCTTTTGATTTCTGTACACCTGTTCATTTCTCCGGTGGGGGGGGGCAAATGCAATATGTGTACCATCAATAGCACCAATGATGTTGGGGATATGTCCAATTGCATAGAAGTCAGCCTTCATTGTGGCCAAATCCTCCACCTGGGGGAAAACGATGTATCTGTGCATGTGTTTCATCAGGGCAGAAAACACTCTTGTCAGCACGTTTGAGAACATAGGCTGTGACATCCCTGCTGCCATGGCCATTGTCACTTGGAAGGAGCCACTTGCCAATAAATGGAGCACTGATAGGACTTGCACAAGAGGGGGGATTCCCAGTGGGGTGATGGATAGCTGATATCAGGTCTGGCTCCAATTGGGCACACAGCTCTTGGATTGTGGCTCTATCAAGTCTGTAGGTGAGGATAATGTGCCTGTCCTCCATTGTTGCCAGGTCCACCAAGGGTCTGTACACGGGGGTATGGTTCCATCTTCTATTCATCCTCAGCGGTTGAACTCTATGGTGAAAAACGGTGAGCAGCTGGTCAATATTCAAGCATATCCTCAGAGTAAAATGCCTTGCATGTTGTGACAGAAACAGTATGTTGACGTGTAGTCCCGTCTGCTGTGACACAGTTAGGTGCCATGGACTGCTCCCCCCTGAAATGCCGGCCGTCTGACCTGTGTGGAGGGACAAGTGGAAATGAGGTAATTCCGCTGACGTTTTGCACCATTGCGGGAGGCGGTTGACGACCGCCGTGCAACACCTCATTGGTTATCATTGGGCCCTATGTGTTCCAGTAGCCAATGGTGATGTACCCCGGCGGTGACAGTATGCACTGCCGCGGACGTGACTGCCATTTTCTATCTGTTCACTCACTTGTTACCTGACCTTCAACAGGAGAAGACCTACACTGCAAGTGCTGCTGTGACTTGTGTCTGGAAGCAACCGTGGCTTGAGTGTCTGGGGAAAGGGCCCCTGCCTTCACTTCGGAGGAGTTGGAGAGACTAGTGGATGGGGTCCTACCCCAGTACCGTTTACTTTAAGGTCCTCCAGACCAACAGGTGAGTACACTGTGAGCACAATGCAGGGGGCATGTATGCATGGAGTGCTGTTTGTGTGAAAGCCTCGTGTAAGGGAGGGTGGCTGAGGGGTCCTGGGCAGAGTGCTACATGTATGGTGGTCAATGTCTGTGCCTAAGGGGATGGGATGGATATGGTGGGCCATGAGTGTAACAGGCCGGATGGTATGGCTGATCCCATTTCCTATGTATCATTGTCTGCAGGTCAGCTTCCATCAGAAAAAGGGTATTTTGCATGTCATCGCCAAGGACGTGCGGACCCTGGGGGTCTTTGACAGGCGGAGCACCCACTATTGCAAACGGTGGGAGGACCTGCGCCGCTAGGCAAGGAAGACGGCGGAAGCCCAGCTGCGGATGCCTGTTGAACCCTGACCCCCGATGTTCTGCATCCTGGCGGTGGCCTATCCGGAGTTGGATGGGCACTTGAAGGCATCACAGCAGCCACAATGGAGTAAGTACAGTTTCGGAATCAGAAAACTGCTCGTGGTGGGGTGTTATCTGGGTGGGGGATGTGGGCCTATGTGTGTCCCTAGGCCAGGTCGAACATGGCAAGGTAGGTTCCATGTGGGGCAGGCTCTGATGCAGTCCAGCCCCAAATATGATATTGGGCATCTACTACTGGGCAGGGTCCTGTGGGTTTCAGGTGTGCTGCTATTGGCGTTAGGCTTTGTACTCCATGGCCTGGTGACTAGCATTGTAACTGGTAGTGCATAGCCTAGTGCATAGGGCTGTTCCCTGTGCGTTGTGTACGCCAACAGTGGTGTTGTTGCTGGCATTGTCCAAGTGTATCCTCTGTCTCTTTCTCCCACTTTCTGTTTTGTCACCCTGTCGTTGTGTGCATTAGCATCATCTGGCGGAGGAGCAGAGGCACCGGTGATGGAGGGAGCTGCATCCCACATGGCCCTTGAGGCCGAATCCACTGACGGTGAGGGCACCAGTGGGACGGAGGGCAAGGGGAGCACCCCAGCAGAGACTGGAGGGGACAGTTCGGGCAGCGACACCTCCTCCGATGGAAGCTCCCTGGTGGTGGTGGACAGCTCTCTGGCCACCCCAACTACAGGTACAGCCGCCATTCCCCATACCAGCACTGCCCTCCCAGCAGCCCCTCAGCGTGTTTCCCGTGCCCCCTCAGCTAGGAGGGTGGGCATCTCCTTTGCCCCATGCACCTCAGGCCCTGCCCCAGTCAGCCCTGCGGCACTCAGTGAGGAGTCTATTGGCCTCCTGTGATCCATCGCTGTTGGGCAGTCAACCATAGTGAATGCAAACCCGGGTTTGGCCGGGCATTTGCAACAAACAAATGCATTCCTGGAGGGCATTCACTCTGGCGTGGTGGCCCAACATAGATCATTCCAGGATCTGGCCTCCTCCCTGATGGCAGCCATTGTTCCTGTCTCTAGCCTTCCCCCTCCAACTTCCTCTACCCAGTCGCATTCCCCTCAACCTCAGCCTATCCCAAGCACACCATGAGACCAGCATGCATCCAGATCAACACACAGAAGTTGCTCAGGCAAACACAAGCACCACACTTCATCCCACAGGCACTCACACAAGCACCATCCATCTGCAGACACATCAACATCCACTGCCTCCACTGTGTCCCCCTCCTCCTCCACCTCCCTCCCAGTAGTGTCTCCACTCACACCTGCATGCACTACATCCTCATCCTCTACCCCCATCACTATCACGCCTATCACTACATGCCCATCACTGGCAGTCACCACCCCCACATCCATGCACACGTCCCCTGTGTCCTCTCCCACTGTGTCTGTGCCCCCTCCTCCCAAAGTACACAAACGCAAGCACTCAGACACCCAACAGCCATCATCTCACGACAGCATCCAGCCCATGCACCTGCACACAAAGACAGCGGACAGACACCTCCTACCACCACTCCCTCTTCCTCCACTCCCAAACTTTCACCCTCTTCCAGCCCCAGTGTCCCTAAAAAGCTTTTCATCTCCACCCTTGACCTATTCCCTGCCTATCCCCCCATCCTTCACTTCGGGCCAGGGTGGTCAGGACCCAGACAAGCACCTCAGCCACCCAGTCCATGGGCACTTTCGTTTCTGCAGTCACTGCAGTTGTGAAAGGCTCAGAGGAGACACCCGTCCACACAGCCAGTGTGCCTGCACCAGCTGCCAAGGGCAAAAAGGGACCACCAGCTGGCAAAGCCAAAAACGGAGCACCAGCTGGCAAAGGCAAGGAGGCACCTCCAGCTGTCAAAGCAAGGAGGCACCACCATCTGGCAAAGGTGAGGAGGCACCACCAGCTGGCAAAAGCAAAGAGGAACCACCAGCTGGCAAAGGCGAGAAGGGGCCACCAGCTGCCAAGGGCAGGAAGGGACCACCAGCTGCCAAGGGCAATGGCAAAGGAACAGACACCGCAGGCAGGCTGGATATGGAGCCTGGTGTTGGAGCAGCATCTGAGCAAACACCAGCCATGGCACTTTAGCCATCCGAGGCTGCGGGAGATGGGTTGGAGCCTCCCCCCACCACTGGCAGCACTGCTGCCAGCACTACCAACTGCGCCGCCACCAGCACCGCCACCAGCACCGCAACCTGCACCATCCCCAGCACCATTGCCAGCAGCCCCAGTGGGCAGCCGTCCGAGGTTGCAGGTGAAGGGCTGGAGCCTCCCCCCACCACTGCCAGAACTACCACCAGCACCGCCGTCAGCACCAACGCCAGCACCGCCACCTGCACCACCACCAGCACTGCCACCTGCACCGCCACCAGCACCACTGCCAGCAGCAGCAGCCCTGAGGCTGCAGGGGAAGGGCTGGTGCCTCCCCCCACCACTGGCAGCACCGCCACCAGCCCTGCCACTGCCACCACTGAGCAGCCGTCACCACCGGGCAGTGTTTAGTCTTGCCTCCATGGGCTGTAGTGCATCCTGGCCCCTGCAAAAACTGTAGGTGTGACACCCAGATGAGAGACTGTGACCTTGCACTCCCAAAGATCTGCATCACAGGGCACAAAGCCCCCTCCAGATCCAGTGGAAGAAGGCCTCCACTCACCCCTCCTTCCCAGGATGAAGAACACTGGGCACAAAGCCCCCTCCAGAACCAGTGGAAGAAGGCCTCCACTCACCCCCTCCTTGCCAGGATGAAGCACACTGGGCACAAAGCCCCCTCCAGAACCTGTGAAGAAGCCATCCGCTTGAGAGACTGTAGCCTTACACTCCCCAGAAACAGGCAGTGGGCAAACCACCCACTAGAGAGACTGTGGCTTTGCACTCCCCAGGACCAAGCAGTGAGCAAACCACCCACTAGAAAGACTGTGGCTTTGCACTGCCCAGGACCAAGCAGTGGGCAGAACACCCACTTGAGAGACTGTGACTTTGCACTCCCCAGGACCAAGCAGTAGGCAGACCACCCACTCGAGAGACTGTGGCTTTGTACTTCCTAGGACCAAGCAGTGGGCAGACCACCTATTTTAGAGACTGTGGCTTTGCACTCCCGAGAACCAAGCAGTGGGCAGACCACCCACTAGAGAAACTGTGACTTTGTACTCCCAGGACAAAGTGATGGGCATGTGGCCCCCTCCAGGAGTAGTGGCATTGTACCATCTACCGGCTGAGGTGCCCCCCTTCCCCTTCCCCCTGAGGTGCCTGTGTATTTTTGACTTGAAGCCCCAGCAGTGTTCTCTCTATATTGAGGCAGGAGTCAAGTGGGGCCTTGGCCTATGTGATGTGGCCCTGTGGCCCATGGACATTATGGACTGGGCAGTGTCCCTCTATTTGTATATATTGTAGATACTGTGCTTTGAGGACGTATTTCTGGAACTTTATATTATTGCGCCGACTTTACTCACTTCCTTTTGTCCTTGCATTATTCCTGAGGTGTACAGGGCAGATATGTAATGTTGTTGCATCTGTTTGTGTGTATGTTGTTGGGGGTGGGGGTGTTGTGTGTGTGTGTCACTCTCTTTGTCCTTCCCCCCTCCCTTGTCTGCTAGGTGCGTTACTCACCGTGGTCGTCTTCGCCGCCGTTGGTATTCCTGTTGTAGGAGAGGTAAACCAGCATGGGTAACACCTGTAGTTCGGGCTCCATGGTGTTGTGGTTTTTCCTTGAGTGTCCAGAGGTGAGTCATTTCCCTTCTGTGTACTGTTTCCACCGTGCTTTTGAAGGTGTTTGTACCGCCCCGGAAAAGCTGGCAGATTGGTGTCTCGTAATACAGTGGGCGGAACCTTGTCTTCTGCCTGGCTGTTGGCAGTTACCGCCGCAGTGCTTGTTGCTACTGTTGTGGCGGTCAGTGTGTTAAAGTGGCTGTCTGTGTGAGCGGTTTCCGCTGCGGTCATAATTCCATTTTTATTTACCGCCGGCCTAATGGCGGTATTACCGCTTCTTTATCACCAACCGCCAGGGTTGTAATGAGGGCCTAAGTTGCTACAGATCTGCAAAAGCAGCAGGACAAGCTCTTGCATATGGAACATCTGTGGGAAGAAGTCCATTAATCTGTAAAGTCATGAAGAGAATACGAATCAAGAACCCACCAATGGCAAAATATAGGAAACTTTGTGCTGTTGGAATGGTTTTCACATTATTTGAGAATTGGCTGAATAATAAACATTTGACTATTAAGCAGTTGTCAAGGAAGTTGGCAACATTACTATGCATGAGATAATTTAAAAGAGTATCAGATGTAAAAGTGTTAGAATTGACAAATAGGTTGCATCAACCGCGTTTAGTGTTAATTGAGGTCAAGAAAAGAATTAAAACTCTGACTGATACTGTTTTTTACCCAAGATTTGATGATCATCCAAAATTGGGTGTAGTGAGATGTATAAAGAAATATGAAGTAAGAATGAGTGAGCATAGGAGTGAAGGAGTGGGTGGATTATGAATTATTAATTTTGTATGTGAGACCATATGGTGCAATATCTACAACTACAATTGCTAGATGGGTGAAGAGGTGCAATGGCATCAAAAGTATATAATGCAGGGGGAAAGTTGGAAGACATCATGAAAGTAGCAGATTGGTCAAATGGTGAGGTATTTAGAAGATTTTATTTTAAATGAATTGAGCATCCTGCATGCCTAGCATTGAAAGGCTTTAACATGCATAATGCTAGCATCCTGTTTTGACTTAAAATGTAAATTGTTAGAGGTTTATTTTATAGATAATTGTGATTTTATTAAAGACAAGGGGGCTAGCATAATCCCTCCCTCCCACCCTTGGAGGAGGGGAAAGGAGGAGAATAATATTCTAAATGGGTTAAATATACATGGAATGTACAGTACTATATATAACATGGTAAAATATGAAGAAAGAACATTTTACATTTTCATGTTTCAAATTATGTTTAGAGTCACTGTGTTAGACTTGGCCTCCTTGGCGTGGTCTCCCCTAACCTTTTGCCTCAGCTTCCTAGGTTGTTTCTGTGTGCTAGACTCTGTTTTTGCTGTTTTGTTTGCTCTGGACACTTTACAGCTGCTGACCAGTGCTAAAGTGTAAGTGCTCCCTGTATAAAATATATGTGTGCATTGGCTTATCCATGGTTGGCCTATTTGATTTACCTGTAAGTCCCTACTAAAGTGCAATGGAGGTGCGTGCCAGGGCCTGTAAATCAAATCCTACTAGTGGGCCTGCACCACTGGTTGTGCCACGCACGTTAATAGCCCTGTAACCATGTCTCATATCTGCCACTGCAGTGTCTGTGTGTGCAGTTTAAACTGCCAGTTCAACTGGGCAAGTGTACCCACTTGCCAGGCCTAAACCTTCCCTTTTTAAACATATAAGGCACCCTTAGGGTAGGCCCTAGGTAGCCCTTTTGGCAGGGTGCAGTGTATGTTAAAGATGGGACATGCACTGATGTGTTTTAAATGTCCTAGCAGTGAAATACTGCCAAATTTGGTTTTCACTGTTTCAAGGCCTGTCTCTTGAATAGGTTAACCTGGGGGCTGCCTTTCAATATCCTTAAAGTGTAGATTCTCTTTGGGAGCAGATAGGAATATGGAGTTAAGGGTCTCTGAACTCACAATCTAAAAATACATCTTTTAGTGAAGTTAGTTTTTTAGATTGTGCGTTTGACGCCACTTTTAGAAAGTAGGCATTTTCTTGCCTAAACCATTCTGTGACTCTGTCTGTTTGTCCATTCACTGTCTAGATCAGTTTGACAGTTGAGCTGTTTGCACCTCTCCTCTAGACAGTGACACAAATGGAGCTGGGGTGTAGCCTGCATAGCCTGATGGGTCATCTGGGCTGAGAGGAGGGGAGGAGTGGTCACTTACACCTGAAAGGGCTGTGCCTGCCCTCACACAATGCAGTCTCCAACAACCCCCTGGTGTGTGTCTGGGGCCTGGCCTGGGCAAGGCAGGATCCTGTCAACAACAGAGACTTCTCTTTGAAGTAGGCCTATTTCAAAGGCAGAAAGGGGTATAAGAAGAGGACCCAAATCCCCCCAAAATCAGATTACTTCTGGAACCAAGTGGAACCTCTGTACCAGAGAAGAGCTGGAGAAGCTGGAGAAGGAGTACTGCCCCTTTGCCTGTGACTTCGCTGGGTTGGCCTGCAGAAGCTGCTTCTGCCTGAGAGAGGACAAGGACTGACTTTTGTGTGACTTCCCATTGGTGAAGAATCTCCAAGGGCTTGAACTGAGCTTGCCTCCTGTTGTTCTGCCAACCCGCCAGATGACCACCAGTGCTGCCATCATTGAGGTGAAAAGCAGCTAGCAGTCATGCTGGCGGTCGGCGCTGCAGAGGCGAGTCCCTTGCCAGTACCTCCACGACAGCAGGACTCCACCCGCCATATTACAAGCTATAATTCTGCTTGGCGAAGTCCTGCTGGTGTGGTGGCGGTGAGATTCTGTTGTTGAAGTCTCAGGGACAAGAAAGACATCACTTTGCCAGCACTTGGGCTTTCTGCTGAGAGTCCTGCCTGCCAAGTGGTGCCCTAACCTGCCTCTGGGCCCTTAAAAGTTGTAGCTGGTGGAAAAGGGCAGAAATCCACACAAGAGTCTGTCTACTCTTTTCCCTGATGCCTCACTGTCTCACACTCCGGCAAGCAGGAGTGGTGACTATATACAGGGAGTGCAGAATTATTAGGCAAGTTGTATTTTTGAGGATTAATTTTATTATTGAACAACAACCATGTTCTCAATGAACCCAAAAAACTCATTAATATCAAAGCTGAATATTTTTGGAAGTAGTTTTTAGTTTGTTTTTAATTTTAGCTATGTTAGGGGGATATCTGTGTGTGCAGGTGACTATTACTGTGCATAATTATTAGGCAACTTAACAAAAAAAAATATATACCCATTTCAATTATTTATTATTACCAGTGAAACCAATATAACATCTCAACATTCACAAATATACATTTCTGACATTCAAAAACAAAACGAAAACAAATCAGTGACCAATATAGCCACCTTTCTTTGCAAGGACACTCAAAAGCCTGCCATCCATGGATTCTGTCAGTGTTTTGATCTGTTCACCATCAACATTGCGTGCAGCAGCAACCACAGCCTCCCAGACACTGTTCAGAGAGGTGTACTGTTTTCCCTCCTTGTAAATCTCACATTTGATAATGGACCACAGGTTCTCAATGGGGTTCAGATCAGGTGAACAAGGAGGCCATGTCATTAGATTTCCTTCTTATATACCCTTTCTTGCCAGCCACGCTGTGGAGTACTTGGACGCGTGTGATGGAGCATTGTCCTGCATGAAAATCATGTTTTTCTTGAAGGATGCAGACTTCTTCCTGTACCACTGCTTGAAGAAGGTGTCTTCCAGGAACTGGCAGTAGGACTGGGAGTTGAGCTTGACTCCATCCTCAACCCGAAAAGGCCCCACAAGCTCATCTTTGATGATACCAGCCCAAACCAGTACTCCACCTCCACCTTGCTGGCGTCTGAGTCGGACTGGAGCTCTCTGCCCTTTACCAATCCAGCCACGGGCCCATCCATCTGGCCCATCAAGACTCACTCTCATTTCATCAGTCCATAAAACCTTATAAAAATCAGTCTTGAGATATTTCTTGGCCCAGTCTTGACGTTTCAGCTTGTGTGTCTTGTTCAGTGGTGGTCGTCTTTCAGCCTTTCTTACCTTGGCCATGTCTCTGAGTATTGCACACCTTGTGCTTTTGGGCACTCCAGTGATGTTGCAGCTCTGAAATATGGCCAAACTGGTGGCAAGTGGCATCGTGGCAGCTGCACGCTTGACTTTTCTCAGTTCATGGGCAGTTATTTTGCGCCTTGGTTTTTCCACACGCTTCTTGCGACCCTGTTGACTATTTTGAATGAAACGCTTGATTGTTCGATGATCACGCTTCAGAAGCTTTGCAATTTTAAGAGTGCTGCATCCCTCTGCAAGATATCTCTCTATTTTTTACTTTTCTGAGCCTGTCAAGTCCTTCTTTTGACCCATTTTGCCAAAGGAAAGGAAGTTGCCTAATAATTATGCACACCTGATATAGGGTGTTGATGTCATTAGACCACACCCCTTCTCATTACAGAGATGCACATCACCTAATATGCTTAATTGGTAGTAGGCTTTCGAGCCTGTACAGCTTGGAGTAAGACAACATGCATAAAGAGGATGATGTGGTCAAAATACTCATTTGCCTAATAATTCTGCACTCCCTGTACATTGCAACCGATCCCCTCAAATAGTGTTGTAACAGCTGTCTCAGTAAAAAGAGAGAGATGTTTTATACATTCTATTCTGTTTATAGTTGTCAGCTTTAAGGTTCCGGGTCATCCCGCTGTCCTTTCATTTCCCTCCCAGCGAACATCCCCCTTTTATTCACTCTTGGATTCTCTGTTACATAAGATTCCATGTGGAGCTGCTTCTGTTGCCTGAAGATTCCACTTTCAGTGGGAGGTTGTAAGACTGAGGTGAACACACGGCCAGGTAACACTAATGTCTCAATACATTTCTACAAATTAGCTTTCAGTGCATGAAGATTCTTTTAGCATCAAATTCCCAGTTTTCCCTTAGGGAAATTATGAAATTAATATATGCATTTGAATTTACAGCTTTTTAACAAGTAAATTATGCCAGTGTTGGACCTGTAGATATTCATTATTGGTAAATCGCTGTTAGTTCAGTGATTCCCGCACAATTTATGATTCCAATTCTTGCGACCAGGGATTTTTGCAGGGGTCAGAATATAACTGCCTACTTAAAATTGCAGCCTATGTGTTATAATATACATTTAGTTTCATTACGACTTCAGTGGCCAAAAGGTTTAACCCATGTCTTCCAGTTCT
This sequence comes from Pleurodeles waltl, assembly GCF_031143425.1. NCBI lineage: Eukaryota > Metazoa > Chordata > Amphibia > Caudata > Salamandridae > Pleurodeles > Pleurodeles waltl. The sequence continues at coordinate 415,960,190 of NC_090438.1, read as the reverse complement.
GGTGTACATTTGCACGTAAGAGGAGCTTTAAGAATCAAAGTTTGTTTGAAGACTATATGCTCTGTAGTCACGCGCTTTAAACACCATGCTCTTAAAATGATTATGTCCTCCAAGCGCCGATTACAGAAGAAGTGGTATTATTGTATTCTTTTAAGATAAGGCAAATAACAAGAGCCACGGCTACATTAGTCACCTGGTGAGAGGTTCAGGATAACTGCTTCTCACTAGGAAAACAAAAGCAAACTTTCCAACAGAATGTGGAATGGGATCGCATCAGGAAGAAAGAACTTTCCGATGCAATCACATTCCACACTGCATCAAAGACACACACTACATCATCTCCCTTTCCTTAACAAAACTAACAAAGATCATAGTCTAACAATTTTACAGGCAATTTGGGGACCCTTTTTGTAGCAACAGAACCCTGTGGAAGAAGACAAGAAGTTTTTCAAGATTTACATAATTGTTATAAGAAATGTTCCCTGGTACTACAGACGATCCAGGATCTGGTACCACAGGAAACTTATTTGACATGGGAACTGTACAATGTTCAAAACTCCTTTCCTTCTCTGCTTTGAAAATTATGGAATCATCCTTAGGTATAACCCATGTTTTGTTGTAAATCTTCTGTGCATTGGAAACATGTACCAACCTACTCTTATTCCACCAACCCCTAACTGTCAGCAAAACGGCACTATTGGAGACCGGCTCAATCCTGAAGGGAAAGGAAAACTGAGCCATTCATTTACTGACCTTGTAAGGTTTTTTGATGAGTACCCATAGTCCTACAACAAAACATGTTTCATGTACATGTTTATTAGAATCAAAATGTAGTTTCTGTTGAGCCTGTTTTATCCGCCCTCTTTCCTGAACAGACATTTGAAGAGGTTCAGGACACCTATGTGCACACTCTAACCAATTGGGAAAACCCCTAGACACACATTTCCTTCCCCTCAATAACTCAAAAGGAGACACACCCGTAGTAGAATGAGGAGTAGAGTGATAAGCATTAACTTTGTTTCTCAAAAAAATTCAACACATCTGTGCCAGAAGAAAGCGCAGATTGAATACCCTCTTTGAGAAAGCAGTTTACTCTCTCAACTAAACCATTCGCTGAAGGACTGTACAATGCTACTTGCAGATGTTTAATATCATGTTTAGTGAGGAAAGAAATTGAATAACGTATTTGGTATTTGGTGACTCTTCGAAAGAATAGTAAATCCATTTTGAAAAGTAGTCAACAAAAACAATTAAGAACTTGTTATTGGAAGAGAGTAGGCTGAATGGACCCATAAAATCCAAAGCTACTTTCTTCCATGGTTGATCAGGGAATGGTACAGGAAAAAAAGGTTTTCCAGCTGTTTTCCAGTGTTTATCAGAAACAATGCACTGTGGGCAAAAATGAATGAAAGAGGAAAGTTGGCTGTTGAAATCAGGCCACCAATGGTGTTCTTTGATTTTCATGCATGTAGCAGTAATCCCTAAGTGGCCCTCATGTGCCACAGCAATCAAGTTGTTTCTTAAACCAAAAGGTGGAATAAACCCCCCCAATGCAGATGCCATTTTCACACAATAGCTCTGCTGAAATCTGAGCAAAAGGATTCAAAATGGCTTCAACACTACTAATAGGTGGCCAACCTTTTTGCGTGAATGCCATAACTTTCAATAACACGTCATCTTAAGACATGGCTTCTAGCCACTCTTTTTCAGAAATAGCACTCTGGAGCTCTGACACTGAATCAATGGTAGCAACAACACATTCAATATTCTCATCAAAATCAGTAACATCAGGTAGTGATAACCATGAAAGGCAATCTGCACTGAAGTTCTTCCCACCCTGTATGTAATGGATGGAAAAATTATACTCCTGCAGCTTAGAAAGTAAGCGTACCAGACAAGCAGACACTTTGCCTAAACCATCCCCCTGAAGTAAATAGACTAGGGGTTTATGATCTGTATATAATTCAAAAGAATTACCCCAAAAATAGGTCTTGAATTTCTGAACCGCCAGACACAAGATAGCACCTCCCTTTCTATTGTGCTGTAATTCTTCTCAGAATCAGTGAGACTCCTGGATGCAAAAGCAGTGGTGGTTTGCCTGCTATTTACGATCTGACCAAATACAGCTCCCAGACCTTTCAAGCTAGCATCCACATTGATGAAATACTTCTGGCCATGAACAAAGGGACTCAAGGCAGGAGACTTGAGCACTAGGTTCTTGGTGGTAATGAAAGCTTCATCAACATCAGTGGACCATGTAATTTTTGCCCTCTTTTTGAGCAAATCTCTCAGGGGTTGCACAATGGAAGCATAGTTGGGAACAAATCGAGCATAGTCTTCACACAAACCTAAAAATGACTTTCGAGAATCTTTGTCAGTGGGTGCGGGAGCTTTGAGTATGGCCTCTACATTGCAAAATTTTGGTTGTATAACCTCCAGGGATAAGGAATGGCTGAGATAATCATTTTGTTGTGCCAAAAAATTATTTGCACTTCTCTGGCCTGATGGTGATGCCCCTATCATTCAAGTTACTGAGCACTCTCTCCAAAACAACAAGATGTTCATCCCTACTTTTTGTGAACACAAGGATGTCATCCTGGAATGCTTGTACATTTTGTGCATCTTTAAACACTCTCTAAAAAACACTAGCTGCTGAGACAAGACCAAAAGGTAACCTTAGATACTTGTAAGCTCCAAAAGTTGTGATGAAGGTAATCAGATCTTGTGACTCAGGAAGAAAGAACTTTCCGATGGGATCACGTTCCACACTACATTTAAGACACACACTACACAAATCCTGACAAGATATGGGCTAGCGTATCTGAGACTCTGATCAAGTATAAATCTGGAGTTCTGAAGAATTATCTAACCGCCTACATGATATGCAATGCGATCTCATTGGTGGCAGATAGACAGCACTGCAGGGAATGTCTTACATTTCACAGCTCACGTCTCTTAAAGCATTGAGGTAGTCTCTCAATCTGACCCCTGACCAAGTACTCAGCACAGTAATTGTGAAAATGCACAATGAGCCCCAACTCTTTAGTCATTTCTGTCAATTGTGAGAATCAACATCAGTCAAAACTCAGGAAAATCCCTTCTCTCCAAGTACAATTCATTAGATGCTGACTGGCATGTGATATTCCTAATGACAATTGTCTCATTTGAGCTTGTGGCAATTGTAGCATGGTGCTATTTTGAAAGTGTTAGCATATAGAGCTAAATAGGTCAATAAGTGTCAGTTCACTAGAGTTCACTGTGTATTTTGGGAAATATTAGGATGTCCATCATATGTGCAATAGGATTGCATCCAAATCCACATTTCAGTATAGGCTTTATTAATGTAGTTCCATTAAATTTCAGTGTATGCAAATCCCAACAAATATCTGGGTCATCTCGACCTAAATTGGGCACCTATGACCAAGACAGCTGCATTTTGAATGGGGAACTGAGCTAAGCAGCAGAATGTATTTGGTGGGTATTTGCCTAACTTGCATTTAAAACAACGGTATAAGGAATATTCGACTGGCACTTTAACTCAGTTAATTGTTCGAAGTACATTTGTTCTTCGGAAGTTTCAGAATTAAACACAATATACAAACATTTAAAAGAGTTACAGAAATTCATTTAGGCAATGTCACTAACAAAATGGTGATATTAAGTACTACATATAAAAATGATTCATAGATTTGGCAGTATAGTTGTAAGATAGTGTTAGAAATGGTGTCCCTAGTTGGCATTGGTTTGCACCCTGTCCAAGTAGGGACCCGCACTCTAGTCACGATAAGGAAGCCTCACAGCTAAGATAACCACCTGCTCACCCCCTTGGTAGCTTGGCACAAGCAGACAGGCAGGCTTATCTCAGAGGCAATGTGTAAAGTATTTTTTACACACACACACAGTAACACAGTTATAACACCACAAAAATAAATAGACACATTTTTAAAGATTAAATTATAGTATAGCGCTTGGAAACACAATAGTGTCAACTGGGGCTATCACAGAGTCTTGATGGATTCATTTCCAATAGTCCAACGCTACTTGCGAGGGAGTGATGGCCCATGGGAGTCGCATGGAGCCCAGGTACATTACCTTTGAAAACGATGAGGAAACTAAGACGTTGCATGGAGTTGGGGAGGTGAGTCATCGCTGGAGCCAGTGCAGCGTTGGTTTCTTACTGTTACTAGGGTGGTGAGACGCTGGTTCCTTATTGCTAGACAGGGTATGCGAGTTGTCAGCTCCTTACGGTTGCATGGGAGGTGATGTGACATCGATTGAGAAGCGTTGGCTTCTTACAACAAGGCGGGGTCGATGAATACAGCAGGTAAATATTTGAAGTGTGGAATTTGCTGTGTTGTGATCACATCCCAGGGCCACAGGTACTGTGGCGGAGTCAGGTATCACGGGTGTCGGTGACATGGCACTCACGATGTGGTGAAAACTTTGAGGGCAGTGCCAGGTGCTAGCAGATTAAGTCGTTGATGTCCCTGAGACTGCTTAACAGGAGGGAAAGCTCAATCCAAACCCTTGGGGGACCTTTGAAAGCAGGATGTAGAAAGCAAAGTCCAGTCCTTTCACTCCCAAGACAGAAGTAGCAAGCATCAGGTCAGCACAGCAAAGCAACAGACAAAGTGACAGTCCCTCCTACAACATCCAGCTCTTTTTCCTGGCAGAATGTTCTCAGTCCAGAAGGATTATAACTTTGTGGGGTAAGAGGTCCAGTACTTATTCCTATTTCTGCCTTTGAAGTAGGCAAACTTCAAAGAAAAGTCTGTGTAGTGCACACAACCCTGCCTTTCCTGCCCTGGCCCCAAGCACACTCCACGTTGTTGGAGACTGCATTCTGTAAGGACAGGCACAGCCCTATTCAGGTGCAAATGTCAGCTCCTCCCATCTCTCTAGCTCAGGAAGACCCATCAGGATATGCAAGGTACACCTCGGCTCACTTTGTGTGACTGTCCAGAGTTAATTTACAAATGGCCCAACTTCTGCCCTGACCCAGACGTGTATTCCACAGACAGGCAGAGGCAGAGAATGGTTAAGCAAGAAAGTGTCCACTTTCTAAAAGAGGCATTTTCAAACTTACAATTTAAAAACCAACTTCACCAAATGATGTATTTTGAAAACTGTGAGTTCAGAGACCCCAAACTCCAAATCTACAGTACATGTCCTGCCTTTTAAATATACTACAGCCTGCACATGGGGCTGCCGTGGGCCTACCTTATGGGTGACTTACATGTAGTAACAAGGAAATTTGGGCTGGCAAGTGGGTGCATTTGCCAGATTGAAATGGCAGTTTAAAATTGTCCACAGAGACACTGCAGTCACAGGTCTGAGACATGTTTACAGGGCTACTGATGTGGGTGGCACAATCAGTCCTGCAGGGCAGCATTTGATTTACAGGCCCAGGGCACACATGTGCACTACACTAGGGACTTACTAGTAAAGCAAGTATGTCCGTCATGGATAAACCAGTCATCAATACCTTTTAGACAGAAAGCACTTGCACTTTAGCACTGGTCAGCAGTGGTAAAGTGCCTAGAGTCCGAAGGGCTGCAAAAACAAAATTCAGCACAGGACCAAAAACAGGTCATCAGAAGCAAACAGTTTGGGGATAACACTGTAAAAAGGGCCATTTCCAACAGATAGTTTATGTTCCCTTTAGTAACTTCAGTGGGATAATGCTTTATTCTGAACACATCATTAGTTCTTTTTTGTTTTGAATGTTGGTGACATGAATTTTTGAAATGCAGAGGCAAGAGCATAAGTTAACAGGTCGCTTTTGTGATTAATGTCAAAGGCATAATTTGTATCAACAGAGGGGTAACGGCAGACACAACACTTACATTTAGTTTATTAATTCGGGCGGCATAAGTACTGTAACGACATGGCGATTAAAGATACATCAGTTCATTTTGTTCTTTGTGCATGATAGTTCATTTTGTTTTTTGGGCATTCATGCAGCATGAATTTTATAAGTACATAGGCAAGAAAGACACATCATTTTAAGTTGTTTTTTACTTAGCTGACATGAAATTTATGAATACTGTTCAGTGGCAAGAGGACAACCATTAGATAATTGTGTTCTTTGTTCAGTCAGGCAGTGAGCATTCTACATTGTCACTGGCAAGAAGAAGCAATAGTTCATTAAATGTTCTAATTATCTTTTGCATTTGTGTACTATTTTCTTAAACGCTGAAAATAAAATCATTATTCGCCCTTCAAAAATACAAAAATCAATCAATCAAGCAGTTGATTTGTGCAGTGCTTCTTGTCACCTGTGAGTGCATTCAGGCGCCTAAGCTAAACATAAAGATTTCTTATCTTTTTAGTATCTCTCATCTTTTTAGCCATGCCACCAGGAAAATATTTCCAACCAAAAGGTGGGAAGTGAAGGTGAATCATGAAAACAAATATGGAAAAATAGTGATATTATAGTTTAGGCACAGAGCAGTTGCAGAAAAATGTGAGATCACGGCAAGCCATAATAAAGACAATACACGATGTCTGACAAAGTGTGGTAAGTGTGGTTATTCAGGTAAAGTCATGAAAAGTGGGCAGTTGAATTCCCGCGATAGTTGAAAGTTCTAGCATCTGGGGGCTTTGACGGGGAAACAAAATGAATGTTGGGAAAAATGTGACAACAAATATGTATTTTTTTTTTTAATAAGAGGGTGGGGGTATGGCCATACCCCCACCCCAAATAAATGGGGCCAAAGTTGTTCTGCCCACCAGTGGGCAGATGGGGCAATTACCCCCGATCCACACCCCGGGGGGGGGGCAAAAGGTCTACTAGTTGCCAGGGAATCGGAAAAAAAAAGTGCGGTGGTGGCTACCAACCAGTGTGGGCATGGTTATGCCCCCACCCCAACTAAAGGGGAAACAGTCCTTCAGCTCTCCCCCCTGCACACTAAAACATATATTCCCATGGCAAGCAAGAGGGCATTTAATTATTTTGGGTTTTGGTTTTACATTTGGGCCATGAGAGCTTGGCTAACTCTCTAAATCGTCCCACTTGGAATGGTGAGGACTGCACTTTTTGGACTTTGGGACGCTGCCATGTAGAAAAATGCACAAGACCTAGACACATCTGAAATCTAAACATCTGGGTGTGTCCAGGGTGGTGTACTTCACATGCACCCTTCACCATTTTCGTACACAAAATGCCCTGCAAATCTACAAAATTCCTACCACCCAGCATTGTCTCATCTATGGCATCGTTGGGACATTTCATTTCACAGGCACTAGGCCTACCGGTACAAGTTAGGAACCATTTTTATTGGGAGACTTGGAGGAATGCTAAGTGGAAGGAAATTTGTGGCTCCTCTCTGATTCCAGAACTGTCTGTCACCAAAATGTGAGGAAAAAGTGTTTTTTTTGGCCAAATTTTGAGGTTTGCAAAGGTTTCTGGGTAACAGAACCTGTTGAGAGCCCCACAAGTCACCCCATCTTGGATTTGCCTAGGTGTTTGGTTTTAAAAAATACACAGGTTTGGTAGGTTTCCTTAGGTGCCGGCTGAGCTAGAGGTCAAACTCTACAGCTAGGCACTTTGCAAAAACACATCAGATTTCAATGTTAAAGTGTGATGTGTCCATGTTGCGTGTCCATGTTGCGTTTCCTATTTGCGAGCATTAGGCCTACCCACGCAAGTGAGGTACCATTTTTATTGGGAGACTTGAGGGAACACAGAATTGCAAAACAAGTGTTATTGCCCCTTGTTTTTCTCCACATTTTTTCCTTCCAAATGTAAGACAGTGTGTAAAAAAGACATCTATTTGAGAAATGCCCTATAATTCACATGCTAGTATGGGCCCCAGGCACTCAGAGATGTGCAAATGACCACTGCTTCTCAACACCTTATCTTGTGCCCATTTTTTAAATACAAAGATTTTCTTGATACCTATTTTTCACTCTTTATATTTCAGCAAATGAATTGCTGTATACCCAGTATTGAATGAACACCCATTGCAAGGTGCAGCTCATTTATTGGCTCTGGGTGCCTAGGGTTCTTGATGAACCTACAAGCCCTATATATCCCCACAACCAGAAGAGTTATGCAGATGTACCGGTATATTGCTTCAAAAAATCTTGCATCGCAGGGAAAAGTTACAGAGTAAAACGTGGAGAAAAATGGCTGTCTTTTTTCACCTCAATTTCAGTATTTTTTATTTTAGCTGCAGGAAAAGCTTGTAGGATCTACACAAATTACTCCTTGCTCTATTCAGAATGTTGTCTACTTTTGAGAAATGTTTAGCTTTCTAGAATACAGCATAGGTTTCATGCTCATTTCTGTCACTAACTGGAAGGAGGCTGAAAGCACAAAAATAGTAAAAATGGGGTATGTTCCAGTAAAATGCCAAAATTGTGTTGATAAATTGGGTTTTCTGATTCCAATCTGCCTGTTCCTGAAAGCAGGGACAATGGTCATTTTAACACCTCAAACCATTTGTTGATGCCATTTTCAGGGAAAAAAACACAAGCCTTCTTCTGCAGCCCTTTTTCCCATTTAAAAAAAAAAAAAGTAATTTTCACTGTATTTTAGCTAATTTCTTGGACTCCTTCAGGGGAACCCACAAACTCTGGGTACCTCTAGAATTCCTAGGATGTTGGAAATAAAGGACGTAAATATGGCATGGGTAGCTTATGTGGACAAAAAGTTCTGAGCGCCCAAGCGCGAACTGCCCCAAAGAGCCAAAAAAAGGCCTGACACATGAGTGGGAAAAGGCCTGGCAGCGAAGTGGTTAAGTCATGCTACTAAAGTTGACATACCTTCTTTTTCATATCACCTTGTCCCACAGTTCATTTGAACTTACCAAAGTGCTATAACTTTCAATTTGAATGACAAAGTAAGATAAGACATTAATTTGAATCTCTTGATTTGAGTACCATTCAGAATACATGTCTTAAATTGTGATTTATGTTTTCACTTTCCAAAATATTATGTGTTAAAAAAATGTCTCAAAATGTATCTTCCCTACCTTTAGAATACAGGATGTCTAAGGCCCTCATTCTGACCTTGGCGGGCGGCGGAGGCCGCCCGCCAAAGTCCCGCCGTCAGGTTACCGTTCCGCGGTCGAAAGACCGCGGCGGTAATTCTGACATTCCCGCTGGGCTGGCGGGCGGCCGCCTTCAGGCCGCCTGCCAGCCCAGCGGGAAAGAGGCTTCCACGATGAAGCCGGCTCGGAATCGAGCCGGCGGAGTGGAAGCTGTGCGACGGGTGCAGTTGCACCCGTTGCGTATTTCACTGTCTGCGCAGCAGACAGTGAAATACATTTAGGGGCCCTCTTACGGGGGCCCCTGCAGTGCCCATGCCAGTGGCATGGGCACTGCAGGGGGCCCCAGGGGCCCCGCAACCCACCCTACCGCCATCCGGTTCCCGGCGGGCGGACCGCAGGGAAATGGATGGCGGTAGGGGGGGTCGGAATCCCCTCGGCGGCGCAGCTAGCTGCGCCGCCTTGGAGGATTCCAATGGGCGGCGGTACACTGGCGGGAGACCGCCAGTGTTGCCGGTCCGACCGCGGCTTTACCGCCGCGGTCGGAATGCCCATTGGAGCACCGCCGGCCTGTCGGCGGTGCTCCCGCGGTCCTCCAACCCGGCGGTCATGGACCGCCAGGGTTGGAATGACCACCTAAGTGTCCTTACCTATGAGTAAGAAAACAAATAAATATCTTTTTTGTGGTTCCCTGGCATCTAGTAGACTTTCTGCCCCCCCCCCCGGGGTGTGGATTGGGGGTAAATAGGCCGATCTGCCCCCAAGGGGGACAGAAAAGGCCTAAATATAATTTGCCCCCCAGGGGAACGACCCTTGCCTAAGGGATCGCTCCCCATTTATAAAAAAATAAAGTAAATAAAAAAATATGTATACCTGGTGTCTAGGGGTTTCTGCCCCCCCGGAGGCAGATCGGTCTAGTTATAATAGGCCGGTCTGCCCCCAGGGGGGCAGAAAAGGCCTAATAATATTTTTGCCCCTCTGGGGAGCTGCCCTTGCCCAAGGGGCCGCTCCCCTTATGTATAGATATAAATAATAAAACAATTCCCTGATATCTAGTGGTTTCTGCCCCCTTGGGGTCAGATTGGCCTAATAAAAATAGACTGATCTGCCCCCAAGGGGGGCAGAAATGGCATAAAAGTAATTTTGCCTCCAGGGGAGCGACCCTTGCCCACATATAAAAAACGATAAAATAAACCAAAAAAAAAGGTAGCCCTAGTGTCTAGTGGTTTCGGCCCCTCTGGGGCCAGAGCGGCCTAATTATAATAAGCCGATCTGCCCCGGGGGGGGGTGGAAATGGCCTAAAAAAAAATGCCCCCTTGGGGAGAGGCCCTTGCCCAAGGGGCCGCTCCCCTCTTTCAATAATAAAAAAAATGAAAATCCCTGGTTTCTAGTGGGCATTTCTGCTGCCCGATCTCATCGCGATCGTGCAACAAAAATGCACAGAGAGACTCTCTCAGCCACTCCACGTGATCGGAGGAGAAATGCTTTTGCATTTCTCCTCCGATCCGCACTGGAAGCTGAGGGGTAGGCCTCTGATGAGGTCAACGCGCAATCGCGAGCTGACGTCATCAGACCCCATAGGGGGATCAGGGTGGGGAGCAGGGGTGGAAGGGAACGTGATTCCCCTTCCATCCCGGCCCTGGGGGTGACGCGGCTCATGGGGGGAGCGCTAACGGTCCCCCCATGAGCCAGTCCAAGGATGTAACTATTACATCCTTGGCGCGTCAGCGCCGCAGCCAAGGATATAACGGTTATGCCCTTGGCTGCCAACAGGTTAAAGAATCGTTCCCTAGTGTTAACATATTGACATATGAAAGAGGACTGAAAATAGCTGGACTCCAAAGGTAACAATAAAGCAATCGCATGGAATCTGCACTGATAGTTCAGGGCCCAAGAAATTGTTCTTGTCCTTGGACACATTGGCACTGATGATAAATGCCACCTACCGCCGTGCTGACGGCCACCAAGGGTATTATGACCCACACATAGGATTCTGCCACAATACAGACACTCACACAAGTCCACCAGACCAAAGGTCAGTGATAAACTGGCGGTACTAAAACCCACACAGTTATACCAACAGGAAGACGCCCACAGTATCACCATCCACGAATTACGGCGGCGGTCTTTCAATTGCGGTAAACCATTGGCTGTACACACCTCAGCACTGAAAATACACACACACTTACAAAACTACAACACATTAGACAATTCAAACTACACACACCTGACACACATAAACACACCACACCCACACACTCAGACCACAATAAAACACCCACCCACAGTACCCACAACCCCTTACAGTGAAAAAAAAGATAGCAAGCAGAGAGAGATAAGCAAGGACCACCCACTCAATCAGAGGTACAGAACACCCTCACCCATACACCATTCACGCACATCACAGCATACACCACAACACATCACCCCACATCATCCCACACATCTTCACACATATCACTCACACCACATCCATGGCACCCAAAGACCCCCCAGGTTTTCAGAGGAGGAGCTAAGGGTCATGGTGGCGGAAATCATCCATGTAGAGCCACATCTATTCGGATCACAGGTGCAGCAGACCTCCATTGAAAAAAAGATGGAGCTATGGCGGAGAATCGTGGACAGGGTCAATGCTGTGGGACAGCACCCCAGAACTAGGGATGACAGAGGAAGAGGTGGAACGACCTACGGGGGAAGGTGTGTTCCGTGGTTACAAGACACCAGATTGCTGTACAGAGGAATGGCGGTGGACCCCCACCTCTTCCCCCACAACTAACAACATGGGAGGAGCAAGTCTTGGCAGTAGAGCATCCTGAGGGCCTCGCAGGAGTAGCAGGAGGACTGGACTCTGGTAAGTCAAATCTTTACTACTACACCCCCACCCTACCTGCATGCCATCACATACCCTCAACCTTACCCTCACCCTCACCACTCTTACCCTCTCTCCCATCACCCCATCACCTCACATTATACATTAACAAAGCATTTGCATCCCAACAGGACCCCTACTCAACGTCACTGGAGAGGAGGTGGCACCTACATCCAGTACCCCCTCCTGAAGAGGCCCACAGTGACGACAGCAGCTCTGCACACCTGGATCTCAATGACCAACCTGGCCCATCAGGGGCCTCTGGAGAGTCGGTTCCCCTGCCACAGTCCCAACCCACCACAGAGCCACCCCTCTCAGGAAACAACAGCGCAGTACCCACCCAGCGGGCCCATGCCACTGTCCCCAGGACACATCAATCAGCAGTGTGTCCACCAGTACAGGTACCCCAGGCAACCCCACAAACACAGGATGATCAGGGACCTGGGGTCAGTGGCAGTGGGCACACGGTTCAGAGAACAGAGGCACAGGACAACAGGGAAGCTGGGAGGACTGCTGTGTGAAGGACAGGCCCAGGGAACCCACTCTCCATGAGGCACTCTCAAACATCCTGGTAGCCTACCACCATTCCCAGGAGACGATGGGCCAGGTACTGGCAAAGTTGCAGGAGACCCAGCGGCTGCAGGAGGGACAGTACCTGGGGATCAGGGAGGACCTAACAAAAATCTACACCATCCTGGTCACCATTGCAGGGGTGCTGGCTGACATGGACAAGACCATGCGGGAGGCAGTGGCACAACAAAGGGCGCCTGACACTAGCCAAACCGAGGAACAGCCTTCCACCTCCGCCAGCGCTAGTGGACAGCAGGCCCCACCACAGGAACAACAGGCCCACAGCACCCCACCATGTGCAGAAGGAGAACCACCCTGCAAACGGTCCCTGCGATCAAGGCAGGAGACAGAGAACATTTCCAAGTCCCCCATCAGGAAATAGGACTCTCCTGATAGTCACCCTTCTGTCCCACTCTGTTACCCAGTCCACCTTGAACTGCCATTACTCCCCTTCCTATGCCTCCTGGACAATTCACCTGTGATACCAAGAGACTGGACTCTACCCTGGACTTTCCTCCACCATCACCCCAGCCCCTTGCACATACCGCTATACTTATTGGCACATAAATAAACACCCTTGGAACAAATACCATACTGGAGTCAGTGTAATGAATCTCAAATGTATTAGTAAAACATTCTCAAAGCATTGAAACATATATGTACAGTGAATTATACTACAGGATGACCTTTGGTGGGCAGAAGTACATATAGCAGGAGCCAGAATGGGGCACAGAGATCTGAAAATAGAGAATCCAAAGGGAACAGTCAGTGGCTTTAGACATAGGGTAAGAGGCTGCCTTGTACAATGTCCAACAGATTACTGAAATGTTAAGTAACGTTACAGTGTCTTACCTGTGTGTCACTGGAAGTACTGCAGTATTATATTTGTTCTGTTGTCAACATCTTCTTCGTCGGCCTCCTCTTCCTCACTGTCCACAGGCTCCACCGCTGCCACAAGACCATCTCCAGGCACATCCTCCTGCAGAAAAGGCACCTGGCGTCTCAAAGCCAGGTTTTGCAACATCCAACATGCAGCGATGATCTGTCACACCTTCTTGGGTGAGTAGTACAGGGAGCCACCTGTCAGATGGAGGCACAGGAACCTGGCCTTCAGGAGGCCGAAGGTTCTCTCAATTATCCTCCTTGTATGCCCATGTGCCTCATTGTAACATTCCTCTGCCCTTGTCCTGACATTCCTCACTGGGGTCAGTAGCCAAGAGAGGTTGGGGTAACCAGAGGCACCTGCAAATATAGGGTAACAACTGTTAGCTACACACTAACACTTAGGGGCAATCCCATACCCAGACTCCAACTTATACTCGGTGGGGACCTTTGGCTCACCTATTAGCCTCACCTGGTGCCTCTGGAGTTGGCCCATCACATATGGGATGCTGCTATTCCTCAATATAAAGACATCATGCGCAGAGCCAGGATATTTGGCATTCACATGGGAGATGTACTGGTCCGCCAAACACACCATCTGCACATTCATCGAGTGATAGCCTTTTCTGTTCCTGTAAACCTGTTCATTTCTCCGGGGAGGGGGGGAACAAATGCTACATGTGTACCATCAATGGCACCAATGATGTTGGGGATATGTCCAACTGTGTCCAAATCATCCACCTGGGGGAACATGATGTAGCTGCGCATTTGTTTCAGCAGGGCAGACAACACTCTGGTCTACACATTGAGGAACATGAGCTGAGAGATCCCTGATGCCATGGCCACTGGTGTTTGGAAGGAACCACTTGCCAGGAAATGGAGCACTGACAGGACCTGCACTAGAGAGGGGATACCTGTGGGCTGGCGGATAGCTGACAGCAGGTCTGGCTCCAATTGGGCACACAGTTCTTGGATTGTGGCACGATCAAGTCTGTATGTGATGATAATGTGTCTGTCCTCCATTGTCGCAAGGTCCACTAGGGGTCTGTACACCGGAGGATGACGCCATCTCATGATCTGCCTCTATGGTTGCAGCCTATGGAAGAGAACGGTGAGCAGAGGGTCATATTTCCACATATATTGCACTAATGTTGCTGAATTTACTTCACAGAAGCAGTATGTGAAGTCGAGAGTCAGTTCATGTGCCAATGTCTGTTGTGACGCAGTTAGGTGCCATGCACTGTGGCCCCCTGAAATGGTGGCTGCCTGACCTGTGAGGAGGGACAAGTGGAAATGAGGTAAGTGTGCTGGTGTTGTGCGCCGTTGCTGTAGGCGGTCGATGATCGCTGCGCAGATACGCTTTGGTTATTATTGGGCCCTATGGGTTCCAGGAGCCAATGGCGATGTACGCCGGCGGTGACGGTATGCACCGCCGTGGACGTCACCGTCATTTTCTAACTATTCACTCACTTGCTACCTGACCTTCAACAGGAGAGGACGTACACTGTAAGTGCTGCTATGTCTGGAAGCGACAATGGCTCGTGTGTCTGGGGAAAGGGCCCCTACCTTCACTGCGGAGGAGTTGGAGAAACTGGTGGATGGGGTCCTACCCCAGTACACATTATTCTAAGGTCCTCCAGACAAACAGGTGAGTACACTGGGAGGATGCTGCATGGCCAATGAATGTTTGGAGTGGTGTGGATGTAAGCCACATGTTGGGGGTGTTGAGGCGTCCTGAATGCAGCATGTAAGGTGGTCAATGTATGTGCATCAGGGGATGGGTGGGATCTGGTGGGCAATGAGTCTGACGGTCCAGACGGGTGAATAATTACTTTTTCTACTGTCATTTCCCTCCAGGCCAGCGCCCACCAGAAAAAGGGTATTTGGCGTGCCATCGCCAAGGAGGTGTGGCCCCTGGCGGTCTTTGACAGGCGAGGCACCCACTGCTGCAAGAGATGGGAGGACAGGCGCCGCTGGACCAAGAAAGCAGCGGAGGCCCAGCTGGGGCTGGCCTCCCAATGTGGAAGGGTTGCCTGTTGCACCATGACCCCACTGATGTTCCGCATCCTGGCTGTGGCCTACCTGGATTTTGATGGGCGCTTGAGGGCGGTGAGTAAAGATTCTGACAGATGACTTTGCGTGCTTTAGGAGGTAGCTGGGTGGGGGATGTGAGCTGTGGGTGCCCCTAGACCAGGGTGATCATGGCAGGGTAGGTCCCTTGTTGGGCAGGCTCTGGTGCACTCCTACCCCAATGGTGTAAGTGGCCATCTACTACTGTGCAGGGTCCTGTGGATTTTAGGTGTGCAGATGCTGTCGTTAGGAATTGTACCCCATGGGCTGGTGACTGTCTCAGTAAATGGTTGGGCATGGCCTAGTGCATAGGGCGGCTCCCTGTGTGTTGTTTGCCAACGGTAGTGGTGTTGCTGGCATTGACCAGGTGTATCCTCTGTCTCTCCCCCCCTTTTTGTTTTGTCGCCCTGTCCTTGTGTGCATTAGCATCATCTGGCAGAGGAGCGGAGGCACCGGCGACGGAGGGAGCTGCATCCCACATGGGGCTGGAGGCCGAATCCACCGAGGGTGAAGGCACCAGTGGGGCAGAGGGCGAGGGGAGCTCCACGACGGGGACAGGAGGGGACACCATAGAGAGCGACTCCTCCTCCGATGGAAGCTCCCTGGTGGTGGCGGACACCTCTGTGCCCACCCCAACAACAGGTACACCACCACCCCCACCAGGACCGCCCTCCCAGCAGCCCCTCAGTGTGCTTCCCGTGCCCGTTCACCCAGGAGGGTGGGCATCTCCTTCAACCCAGGCACATCAGGCCCTGCCCCAGTCAGCCCTGCTGCCCTCAGTGAGGATGCTATTGACCTCCTAAGATCCCTCACTGTTGGGCAGTCAACCATTCTGAATGCCATCCAGGGTGTAGCAGGGCGTTTGCAACAAACAAATGCATACCTGGAGGGCAGTCACTTTGGCGTGGTGGCTCAACAGAGAGCATTCCAGGCTCTGGCCTCAGCACTGATGGCAGCCATTGTCTCTGTGTCCAACCTTCCCCTTCCAACGCTACCCAGACCCAATCCCCTCAATCTCAGCCTATCCCAAGCACACCTTCAGACCAGCATGCACCCAAATCACCACACAAAAGTGGCTCAGGCAAACATAAGCACCACACTTCATCTCACAGGCACTCACAAAAGCACCATGCCCATGCAAACACCCCAACTTCTACTGCCTCCACTGTGTCCCCCTCCTCCTCCTCATCCACCTCCCTCCCAGTAGCGTCTACACTCACACCTGCATGCACTACATCTTCATCCACTACCTCCATCACCAGCCTGCCCGTCACAACACAGCCCTCACGAGCATTCACCACCCCAACAACCATGCACACATCCCCTGTGTCCTCTCCCAGTGTGTCTGTGACCCCTCCTCCTTAAAGCACACAAACGCAAGCACCCACCCACCAAACAGCCATCCACCTCACAACAACATCCAGCCCATGCACCTTCACCCAAACTCAGCAGACGTACACCTCCCACACCCACTCCCTCTTCCTCCACTTCCAAACCCTCTCCATCTTCCTGTCCCCGTTGTGTCTAAAAAACGTTTCCTGACAAACATTGACCTCTTCCCTACGCCTCCCCCACGTCCTTCCCCTCGGGCCAGGGTGTCCAGGACCCAGGCCAGCACCTCATCCACCAAGTCGCCCAACACTGTGGTACCTGCAAGTCCCAGAAGATCAAAGGGGGCACCCATCAGGGCAGCCAGTGTGCCACCGACACCTGCAAAGGACCAACCCTTTCCGCCACCTGCCAAGGTGAAGAAGAGGCCAGCATGCAGCACGGCCAAGGAGCATGACCCACCCAGCAAGGCTTCCTCCAAAACTCAAGCTGCCAGTGCCAAGATCCCAGCAGCATCTGCCAAGGTGAGGAAGGGGAAGAAAACCCAAGGTAAGGCACTTCAGGCCTCGGAGGCTCCAGGGAGGGACTGGTGCCCACCATCAGAACCAACAGGCCTGCAACCTGTCCCGCTGCAAGCACCACCACAGGCACCGCCACTTGCACCACCATCTGCACCGCCACCTGCACCGCCGCTGCCACAACAACTGTCAGCAACAGCATCCCCAGTGGGCAGCAATCCTAGGCTGCAGAAGATGGCCTGGTCTCTCCCTCCACCACTACCAGGACCTGCATAACGGCCAGCACAGGCAGCATCCCTGTCGCTGGCCCTGCCGCAAGCACTGCCACCTGCACCGCCATGTGCACCACCACATGCCCAGCCGCTGCCAAAACAACTGTTAGCAGTAGAATCCCCAGTGGGCAGCCATCCGAGGCTGCAGGAGACGGCCTGGTGTCTCCCTCCACCACTACCAGTACTTGCACCATGGCCAGCACTAGCAGCATCCCCGCCGCAAGCACTGCAACCTGCACCACCCTCTGTACTGCCACATGCCCAGCCGCTGCCACAACAACTGTCAGCAGCAGCATCCCCAGTGGGCAGCCGTCCGAGGCTGCAGGAGACGGCCTGGAGCGTATCACCACCACTTGAAGCACCCCCACCAGCACCGGCACTACCACCAGTTTGCAGCGTTAGTTGCCGCAGGGTGGAATTTGGCCCTGCCTCCATGGAGTATCATGCTACCTGTTCCTTGCAAATCAAATGCCTCAGACACCCAGGTGAGGGAATGTGAACTGCCACACCCCAAGTGCAGCATCGCTGGGCACAAGGCCCCCTCCAGAACCAGTGGAGATATGCATCCACTCACCCTATCCTTGGCATGATGAAGTAGACTGTGCACAATGTCCCCTCCAGAACCAGTGGAGAAATGCATTCACTATGCCTATCCTTGGCAGGGCGAAGCAGACTGGGCACAAGTCCCACTCCAGAACCAGTGGAGAAAGGCATCCACTCACCCCCTCCTTGGTAGGATGTAGCTCACTGAGCACAAGGCGCCCTCCAGAACCAGTGGAAGAAGCCATCCACTCACCCCATCCTTACTGGGATGAAGCACACTGGGTACCATGCCCCCTCCAGAACCAGTGGAGAAAGGCATCCACTCACCCAATCCTTGGCAGGATGAAGCACACTGGGCACCAAGCCCCCTCCAGAACAAGTGGAGAAAGGCACCCACTTGAGAGACTGTGGCTTTGCACTCCCCAGGACCAAGCAGTGGGCAAATCATCCACTTGAGAGACTGTAGCTTTGCACTCACCAGGACCAAGCAGTGGGCAACCCACCCACTTGAGAGACTGTGGCCTTGCACTCCCCAGGACCAAGCAGTGGGCAAACCACCCACTTGAGATACTGTGGCCTTGCACTCCCCAGGACCAAGCAGTTGGCAAACCACCCACTTGAGATACTGTGGCCTTGCACTTCCGAGGACCAAGCAGTGGGCAAACCACCCACTTGAGAGACTTCAGAGACTGTGGCTTTGCACTCCCCAGGACATCGCTGTGGGCATGTAGCTCCCTTCAGGAGCAGTGGCATAGTACCATCTTCCGGCTGAGTTGCCCCCCCTCCCCCTTTCCCCTGAGGTGCCTGTGTGTTTATGACCTGATGCCCTTGCAGTGTTCTCTCCGTTTTGAGGCAGGAGTCAAGCGTGGGCATCGGCCATGATTTTTGGCCCAGTGGGCCATGGACATTTGCAAAGGACAGTGTACAGCCTTCTGTACATATTGTAAATATTTGTAAGTACTGTTTTTCTATTTGTTAAGTATATCTGCATATTTCAAAATATCACTGATTGAACTCAATTGCTTTTGTCCTTGCATTCTTCCAGGGGGTAACGGGGTGTAAATGCAATGTTGGTGCATGGTTTTGTGCGTATGGTGTTGTGGGTGAGGGTGGGGGTGTTGCATGTTGCGTGTGTGTATCACTCTCTTTTTCCTCCCCCTCTTCCCTGTGTGCTAGGTGCAGTACTCACCGTGGTCATTGCCGCCACCTTTGATTTCCATTGTGTATGAGGAGGTAGACCAGAATCGGCAGGACCTGCAGCCCGGGCTCTATGGCATCCTGGTTCTTTGTTGATTGTCGAGAGGTGAGTTTTTTCCCTTCTAAGTCCTGTTTCCCCCGTGCTTTTGATGGCGTTGGTACCGCCCCAGAAAAGCTGGCGTATTGGCGGGTTGTGATAGGGTGGGCGGTACATTGTCTTCCGCCTGTCTGTTGTTGGTGACCGCCACGGTGTTTGTTGCTACCGCCGTGGCGGTCACAGTGTTAAAGTGGCTGTCTATGTTGGCAGTTTCCGCCGTGGTCGTGATCCAATTTTTTTTACCGCCGGCCTGTTGGCGGTATTATCGCCGCTTTATCACCGACCGCCAGGGTTGTAATGAGGGACATTATGTCATAACCCATTTCAGAGGGCTGCTGGCAAGAAGGAGCTACTAGCCCAAACTATGAGGGTTGAGGTATTTGACCTCAGATGCTGTGAGATGTCCTGGGGCCCAACAAAGCATTTTTCTAGTCGCAAAGGGGCCGATTTGCAGAATCAGCCCATTTGTGACTAGAAAAATGCTTTTTGGGATGCACAAAGCCCAAACTGTGATTCAGTAACTTGTTACCGAATTGTAGTTTGGGTTTTGAGATTCGGTATTAGGAAGGGCGTGTCAAGGGTGTCCCTTCCTAATACCAAATCTGGTATGTATGATTGTTTTGTGACCGCGCATGCGGTCGCAAAACAATTGCAGTTAGCACCAATTTCAAATTGGTGCTAACCCATTCACAAAAGGGAAGGGGTTCCCCGGGGATCCCTTCCCCGTTGTGAGTGCATGTGAAAAAAAAATTTCTGACCAGGCAGTGGTCCCGCGGACCACTGCCTGCTCTGAAAAAATGAAAAGAAACTTTTCATTTTTGTTTTCGAAATGCTTTCCGTTTTCCTTTAAGGAAAACGGGCTGCATTTAAATAAAAAAATACTGTTTTATTTAAAAGCAGTCACAAACATGGTGGTCTGCTGACACCAGCAGGCCACCATCCCTGTGAGTGCCGCCATTCCGAATGGGGTCGCAAATTGCGACCTACCTCATGAATATTCATGAGGTAGGTCATTTGCGACCCCATCGCGAATCGCAGACAGTGTAATTGACACTGTTGTACATCCATTTTGTGACTCGCAGTTTGCTTCAGGCTAAGATCCACTAGTTGTCCTAGTCTCAGGTATCCCACTCTGACTCTTCCAAAGTCAAAAGTGCTCCAGCACCTAAAGTGCTATGCGGCAGAAGAAGTTTCCCCAGGAACATCTGACCTTGCTATCAGTCTTACTAACTCCTGCAGAAGCTGCAGTACCAGGATTCCAGTTAATATTTCACTCTTGGGAGATGCAGAGGGCTGCAACAGCTGCAGACAGGGAATGGCACTGGAGGCTCTGAAGGGGCAGTGGCTAGGCATCCATGGCATTGCATTCAGTGAAACAGTCAGTTCCTCTAATCTGTGTCATAGGTGGGGAAGCAACTTCTCAAATGCTGTTCCTTAATCGGGGCTGAGGCACACACAGGTCACCATGGTGTCCTCTCCTCTTGACAATAGCAAAATTACGCAACTCTCCTTGCTCTTCACGGTTGTTAGACCTGGCATCCTTGGTGTGGTCTCCCCTAACTTTTTGCCTCTGCTTCCCAGGTTGTTGACTGTGTGCTGGACACAATGTTTGTTGTTTTTGTTACTCTGGGCCCTTGATCACTGCTGACCAGTGCTAAAGTGCAAGTGCTTCCTAGGTGAAATATATGTGTATTTGGCTTTTCCCTGATTGGCATATTTGATTTACTAGTAAGTCCCTAGTGAAGTGCACTCTAGGTGCCTAGGACCTGTAAATTGAATGCTTCTATTGGGCCTGCATCACTGATTATACCACCCACATGAATAGTCCTGTAAACATGGCTCAGACCTGCCACTGTAGTGTTGATGGGTGCAGTTTCAAACTGCCAATTCGACCTGGCAAGTGTACCAACTTGCCAGGCCCAAACCTTACCTTTTCATGCATATAAGGCATCCCTAAGGTAATCCCTAGGTAACCCCATGGCAAGGGTACAGTGTATGTTAAAGGTGGGACATATACTGATGTGTTTTACATGTGAAGTACTACCAAATTCTCTTTCACTGTTGCAAGACCTATCTCTCTCATAGGTTAACATGTAAGATGCCTTTAAATATCCTTAAAGTGCAGTTTCCCTTTGAAAGCAGATAGAAATATAGAGTTAGGGGGCTCTGAACTCACAATTTAAATTTTGTGAAGTTGATTTTTAGATTGTTAGTTTGAAATTCAACTTTTAGAAAGTAGGCATGTTCTTGCTTTAACCATTCTGTGACTCTGCCTGTTTGTGGATTCCCTGTCTTGGTCAGATTGACAGTTGGGCCATTTTTGAATCTCCTCTAGACCTTGACACAAATGATGCTGGGGTGTAGCCAGCGTGTCCTGATGAGCCATCTGAGCTAGAGTGGAGGGAGGAGTGGTCACTTACACCTGAATGGGCTGTGCCTGCCCTCACACAATGCAGTCTCTAACCCCCTGCTGTGTGTCTGGGGCCTGGCCTGGGCAAGGCAGTATCTTGTGAACAACAAATACTTTCCTTTGAAGGTTACCCACTTCAAAGGCAGAAAGGGGTATAAGTAGTGGACCCAAGACCCCAGACTTTTAGATCACTTCTGGAATAAAGAGGAACCTCTTCCAAGGAGAAGAGCTGAAAATCGGAGGAGAACTGCTGCCCCTGCCTCTGACTGTGCTTTGTTGGACTATCCTGCAGTTGCTGCTTCTGACTGGGAATGAGGCAAAGACTGGACTTTGTTGTGCATTCCTACTTGAGAAGAATCCCCAAGGGCTTGGACTAAGCTTGCCTCCTGTTTTGAAGTCTTAGTACCATCAAAGACTTCCTCTGCCAGCACCTGGACTCGTTGATGAGACTTCTGCCCTGCCAAGTGGTGCCCTATCCAGTCCCTGGGTCCTTGAAAGGTGAAGTTGGCAGAACTAGAGCTTAAATGCATGCACAGAATGCCATGCGGGGACATTTTTGACCCACCATCTGCAATGCGGCTGAGAAACGGTGCACCACCTGCTTCACGGCTGAAATCAACACTACATCTGCATCGCAGCTGGGAGATTAAAGCATCATGACTGGAGAAATGATGCAGCACCCGCTTGTGGCTGCTAATAATGACTCAAACACTACGCAGCATAGTTTTCTAACACTGTGCAACCAGAAGTCTCAAGCATCATCGCTGGATGTCAAAGTCATAGTGAACCTGCGCAGATCCGGGGTACCCTATCTGGAAATCAACACATCTTTCTCTTGTGAAGGAGAAAACGATGCATCGCCTCTCCGACACACTACCCGCTTCAAGTCTGAAATCGATGCTCCACCTGCATCGCAGCTGTGAGATCGACGCATTGCGGCTAGGGAAACGATGCAACACCTGCTTGCTGCTGATGATTAAGATGCAAATGCCACACAGCGCGGTTTTCTAACTCTGTCTGACTGGATTTCTCACACATCGTCGATGGGTGTCAAAGTCATTGTGAACCTGTCCAGATCCGAGGTGCCCTGTCTGGAAATCGACACATCGCTTTCTTGCGGGGAGAAAATTGACGCATCGCCTACCTGACTGGACAAGAAACAATGCACTGCCTCACTTGCGAGTAAGGAATCGATGCATCGCTGACTTTTCTGAAAAAAACGCTCACCCATGTGGCTTTATTTTTGACAAAAAACAAGTACTTTGTGTAAAATCAACATTTCCATTATTTCTATGGAGGAAGAGTCTTATTCTTTTGACAATTCATATTTTGACTTGTGTATGTTCGATTTTTGTCATTTTGGTCTTGTTTGATTTGGATAAATATTACCTATTTCTCTAAACTGGTGTGATATCCATTTTGTAGTGTTTTCACTGTATTCCTGAGGGTGTTGGTACAAATACTTTACACATTTTTTCAGGGTTAAGTCTTTCTGCTCCTGCCAACCTACCAAGGAGGTGAGTGGGGATAACCAGATGTGTTTCTCCTTTGCTTTGACTAGAGTGAGGGTCCTTGCTTGGACAGTGGTAACCTGACTGTCACCAAAAGATCCCATTTCTAACTTTAGTTGTCCCGTCTCGCATAAAGGGCCACTGGCCTTACTCTGCACATGGGTTATGGCCTGATCGGCACTGCTGTAACTTCTTATCACAGAAGTGCCCGCTGACACATGGGATCACCAATTTCACCCAGCACACTGGTTATTGCACAATCTTGTTGGCAGCCATGCAGTCTTCATGATGGCCCTTTCTGACATACAGGGTTGCTGACTTCAGGCTGCACATCAGCTACAGTCTGATTGGCAAGGCAGTCATGCAATCTTCATGGCTGCTCCATCTGGCATACAGGGTTGCATAATCCACATCACACAAGGACTATGGCCCATCAGCACAGCAGTCATGCAATCTACCATGTGGCTCCATCTGGCATATAGGATCACATACATTAAGCTGCACACGGACACAGCCCAATCCGTGCAGCCATGGCTAACTTGATGGCATTTTTCTCTGGTCACTGACTTGTATCAACACACAGGTGATGTGCCGATCAGTGCTGCAACCATCTCCTCACACCTTGCTATGAGGATCCACTCACCAGGATTCCCAATTAAACATCTTTCCCTCAAAGTGCTCTCCTCTTCCTCTCAGGCTACACTGGCCTTGGCAAACAGGCAGGCAGGCACTGGCGTTCCAGGCTTCAAGGGCAGGTAGTCTTACATTTTCCTGGATGATGTCACATCACCCTGCTGGGAGACTGGCAGGTCTTAGCCCCCAGTCCTGGTTACATGCAGAAGTCTTGCAGAGCTTTTCCTCTTCAACATACAACCTGACTGGCTGCTTGACAGTCGACAATTTTGGTGGCCTAGAGTGTCCCTTCTTATAGTTAATTTACACACACCGCATGTAATTAAGCATTTGAGACTTTGAAGTTAGTATTGGGGGTCTGCTTCATTTTGAAGTGCACTTTCCTCTGTTCAGCCCTTCCTCCAGAAAACTGTTTGTTACAGCAGGTGTGACTCAGAGGGGGTTATTCCAACTTTGGAGGAGGTGGTAATCCGTCCCAAATGTGACGGATTTACCACCAGCCGTATTACGAGTTCCATAGGATATAATGGACTCGTAATACGGCTGGTGGTATATCCGTCACTTTACCGTCACTTTTGGGACGGATTACCACTTCCTCCAAAGTTGGAATAACCCCCAGAATCTGATATACCTACAACATAGGCCAAGGGAGTGACTAGCGTTTCACACCTGGATGTCAACAGCAGTGATATATGCATTAAAAGGTTATCCCAGGGCTCCAGCCCTACTCTTTGTGATTCTCCTATTAGCCACATCTTCTTCCCCAGGTGCGCCCAGGGCCCTAGACCTCTCCTTGAATCAAACAGCACTCTTTGAAGTGTACAGAAGAGCCTGACTCTCCTTTTCCAGCTATCATGAATGCAGCAATCCACAAATATGTCTGGGGGGATTTCTCTACTCCTCATGCTCATCCAGTCAGCCTTGGGGCTCCCAAATGGAACCCTGAGTCACACACACATGCAACCTAGTGTGCACTGCACTACTAGCTTGAAGTAGGCCAAGGGTGAGTACTGTACACAGAAGCAGACCTCTACATGAGTGAGCCAGTAGTCCTCACTGCAGTGACCCATGCAAATAAAGCCTGTTCAAGCCTATTGATCACTATACGGTATGCTGCCACCACTGCACTTGTGCTACCTAATGCCTGGCAAAGGCAGTGGCATTTCATCACTTTGAGGATATTGCTTTGAGTGTTCTTCCTAGTCTAACTAGACCACAATCAGTGAGACAGGACTGTGGCCCTCATTATGATCCTGGCGTTGAGTGATAAAGTGGCAGTAATGCAGCTAACAGGCTGATGGTAATTACTGTCAAATTATGACCATGGCGGAGAAAACTCCCATAGACAGCCAATGTACCACACCAACTGCCAGGGCATAAACAACACTCACCACGGTGGTAGCCATCAACAGCCAGACGGAAGACAAAGTACCTCCCACCATATTTTGACCCTTCAATCCGCCACGATTTCTGGGACGGTTACAACGCCATCAAAAGCCTGGCGGAAACAAAACACAGAAGAGCAAAGACTCAACATCGTAGACACAGTGAAGAATAACGCTTCCGTGGAACCGAACTGCAAGTCTTCCCACCTGGAACACCAATGCCGACGAATACGACGATGGTGAGTACAGCCGCCTAGCACATAAGGGGGGGAGGGAGGAAAACAAGAGTGACACACACCTGCACGACACACACCATTAACTCACACAACATACACACAACCAGCTGCACATGAAAAACAATGGCACACAATACACGGCAGAATAATGCAAGGACAACAAGAATGCAGTAATGAGAATCTATTGATATAAACAGCTACCAAATAAACCAATTGTACGAGAAACAGATATGTACAAATGTACACAAAGTACCAATGCCCAGTCCAGTGTACTAAGGGCCCACATGGCCCCAGGGCATAGTCCAAGGCCCAATTTGAATCCTAACTTCATCCGGATAGAACACTGTAGGGGCATCAATTTTCATGTGGTCAGGCACCTCAGGGGGATGGGGGCACTCAGCCAAAGTCAGGAACAAGCCCACTGGTTCTGGAGGGGGCTCTATGCCCATTACTCTGTGCTGGGGAGTGCAAGGCCACAGTCTCTGGAGTGGGTGACTTTCCCACTAGTTCTGGAGGAGGCTCCATGCCCATTAATCAGTCCTGGGGAGTGCAAGGTCACAGTCCCTGGAGTGGGTGACTTTCCCACTGGTTCTGGAGGGGGCTCCATGCCTATTTCTCTGTCCTGGGGAGTGCAAGGCCACAGCCTCTGTAGTGGGTGACTTTCCCACTGGTTCTGGAGGGTGCTCCATGCCCATTACTCTATGCTGGAGAGTGCAAGGCCACAGTTTCTAGAGTGGGTGACTTTCCCACTGGTTCTGGAAGGGGCTCCATGCTTAATAGTCTGTCCTGGGGAGTGCAAGGCCACAGTCTCTGGAGTGGGAGACTTTCACACTGGGTCTGGGGGGGAGGCACCATGCCCATTACTCTGTCCTGGGGGTGTAAGGTCACAATCTCTCAGGTGGGGAACATGTCGGCTGGTGGTGATGGCTACACTGTGTCATCTGGAGGTGAGGGCTGAACAGTGTCAGAAGGTGACGGTGCCTCCTGGGCAGCCTCTGCTGGAGGTGAGGGCTGAACTGTGGTGGCAGGTAGAGTTGCCTCCTGGGCAGCCTCTGCAGGAGGTGAGGGCTGAACAGTGGTGGCAGGTGGAGGTGACTCCTGGGCACCCTCTGCAGGAGGTGAGGGCTGAACTGTGGTGGCAGGTGGAGGTGCCTCCTGGGCAAACTCTGCTGAAGGTGAGGGATGCACTTCCTCAGCTAGCGGTGGGGGCCCCGTGGCCACTGGTGGTGGTGGAGGTGTCACCCTGACAGCCTCTGCTGGAGCCGAGGGCTTCTTCCCTTTCATCGCATGAGGCATGGGATCCTGACCCTTCCTGGCAGGGGTCAAGGGCTTCTTCCCCTGCATGGCAGGTTGTGCGTGTTCCTTAGCCTTCCAGGCAGGAGTCGAGGGCTTCTTCCCCTTCGTGGCAGGAGGTGGAGGCTCCTTCCCCTTCATGGCAGAAGGTGTGGGATCCTTAACCTTCCTGGCTAGTGGAGTGGGATCCTTCACTGACTTGCTACAATGACTAGGTGGTACCACCACTGCCTGCATGGATTGTTTGGCTGAGGTGCTGGGCTGGGTCATTGGGACCGTGCTTTTATGGGCAGGACACGGTGGAGGGGGAGGGAAGAGGTCAAGTTGGGCAAGGAAAAGTTTCTTAGGGACAGTGGGGCGGGATAAGGGCGGAGGGATGGGAGTGGACGTTGAGGGAGTGGTCGTAGCAGGTGTATGTCTGCTGTATTTGGGTGCAGGTACATGGGCAGTGTGCTGATGTGAGGTGGATGACTGTTAGGTGTGTGAGTGCTTGCGTTTGTGTCCTTTAGGAGGGGGGGACAGACCGGGTGGGAGAGGACACAGGGGACGTGTAAATAAATGTTGTGGAGATGTCTGCTTGTGAGGTGTGTGTGATGCTTGGTGAGGTGATGCCAGTAGTGGATGTTGATGCAGTGCATACAGGTGTGAGTGTGGACGAGACTCTGAGGGAGGTAGAGGAGGAGGAGGAGGGGGAGACAATGGAGTCAGTGGATATGGTTGTGTCTGCAACTGTCTGGTTTTTGCGTGAGTGCTTTTGGGATGAAGTGTAATGCCTGTGTTTGACTGTGCCACTCTTGGGTTTTGTCTTATGTGCATGCTCGTCTGTATGGGATGGGTTGGGGTTCAGGAGACTGGAACAGGGACGTTGTGGCGGGAGGGGGATGGTAGGAACAGGGACAATGGCTGCCATCAGAGACAAGGCCAGAGCCTGAATCGATCTCTGTTGGGCCACCAATCTGCCGTGGATGCCCTCTAGGAATGCATTGCATTGCTGCATCTGGGATGCCAGTCCCTGGATGTCATTCACAATGGTTCACTGCCCTAAAGAGATGGATCTCAGGAGGTCAATAGCCTCCTCTCTCAGGGCAGCAGGGCTCACTGGGGCAGAGCCTGAGGTGCCTGGGGCAAAGGAGTTGCCCACCCTCCTGGGTGAGCAGGCAGGAGTAACTTGCTGAGGGACTACTGGGAGGGCAGTGCTGATATGGGGTGTGTTGGCTATACCTGCAGCTGGTCTGGTCACAGAGGTGTCCACCACCACCAGGTAGCTTCCATCAGAGGAGGTATCTGAGTCGGTGTTGTCACCTCCTGTCTCCGCCGTGGTGCTCCACTCGCCCTCCGTCCCACTGGCTCCCTCGGCATCAGTGGACTCTGCCTCAAGGGTCCTATGGGATACTGCTCCCTCTGTCGCTGGTGCCCCTGCTCCTCCACCAGGTGATGCTAATGCACACATGGACAGGATGACAGAAGAAAATAGGGGGGAAGAAAAGGAACACTGGGTCAATTACTGCACCAACACCACAGTTGGCACATACAGCACCGCCACACACAGGGATCAGGCTTGAGCCGTATTCATTGCACTGCCGGTGATTTGGCTAGATGTAAAGGCAAGATGATGACCACACACCACCAACTGCACCCCTCCTGGTACCCACAAAGCCCTGACTGACATGAAATGCTAACAAGCTAGGTTACCTGCATTTTCCATACACACATTACCCTTGAGCTGAATCACGCTGCAATGTGTGGCCTGGCCTTAGGGGCACCCACTAACTCATATCCACCAACTGGATCCCATGCCACCTACCAATTATTGCAATAATGCCCACTGTAATCACCCCCTTGTGGCTGCTCTGATTCCCTCAAGTGCCCATCCAGCTCTGGGTAGGCCACTGCCCGTATGCAGGCAATTGGGGGGTCAGGTTCTGACGGGTACCCCTTCCTTGTTGGGAGGCCATCCCCAGCTGGGCTTCCACGGTCTTCCATGCCCAGTGTCTCAAGTCCTCCCACCGGTTCCGACAGTGGGTTCTCTGCCTGCATAGACCCCCAGGGTCCACATGCCCTTGTCAGTTGCATGCCAAAATCCCTTCTTTTGGTGGGTTCTGAGCTGCAGAGCTTATACAGACAGGAGGACACCATTAACCATTCAATCCAGCCTGTCACACATATGGCCCACCAATCCCATTTCCGTCACCATTGGCACACACATCGGCCGGCTCACACCATGGACACCACCACAAGACATGCCCCCCGATGACACGATGCTTGCACACACATCTCCATGCATCCTTCACACATGCATTGTGCCCAAGGTGTACTCACCTGTTAGTCTAGAGGCCTATACCGCAGTCCATACTGGGGAAGGACCCCATCCACCAATCTCTCCAACTCCTCCGAAGTGAAGGCAGAGGCCCTTTCCCCAGTCACCCAGGCCATGGTAGGTTCCAGACACAGGTCACAGCAGCACACGATGGTCACATCCGCGACGGTGTACACCGTCACTGCCGGCGCAGATCCCCATTGGCCACTGTACTCCATAGATCCCCACATTATCCAATGAGGAATTACACAGCGGTGCAAGACTACCTTCATACACGACGCCCAACATCAGTGGAGTTACCTCACTTCAACCTGTCCCTACATACAGGCGATCTCCATTTCATAGTGGCGGACAACGGTCATCTCAACCTAAACTGTGTTACAACCTAGATTAGCACATACCTCGCCATTCCCACTGTCCCATCCCATAAATGCACTACGTACACTGAGGTTGGGGTTCCATTGTTCAAATTGTGACAGCGTACTCACTCTTGAGTTCCTTAGATACCTAACACTGCCGATAAATAAAAGGAGGAGACATACCCCTGTCACAGACCCCTTGTGGACTTGGCTACATTGGAGGACAGGCACATTGTACTCACCTATAGACTAGACAGGTCCACAATAACTAAGCTGTGTGCTCAATTGGAGCCAGACCTGATCTCAGCTATCCGTCATTAGACTGGGATCCCCCACTTGTGCAAGTGCTATCAGTGCTCCATTTCCTGGCAACTGGTTCTTTCCAAGTGACAGTGCGCTTGGCAGCAGGAATCTCACAGCCAATGTTCTCAATCATGCTGGCAAGAGTTTTGTCTGCCCTAGTGAAATAAATGTGGAGCTACATAGCTTTCCCTCAGTTGGAAGATTTGGACAAAGTGAAGGCTGGATTCTATGCAATGGGACATATACCCAATATTATTGGAGCGATTGATGGAACACATATTGCGTTAGTTCCCCCGCCAGAATGAACAGGTGTTCAGGAATCGTAAGAGTTTTAAATCACTGAATGTGCAAATGGTGTGCCTGGCAGACCAGTACATCTCCCACGTCAATGCTAAGAATCCTGGGTCGGTGCATGATGCCTTTGTCCTGAGGAATAGCAGCATTCCAAATGTGATGGCCCAACTACAGAGGCACAGGGTGTGGCTAATAGGTAAACCATGGTCCCCGCCCACTGTATGTTAGTGTATGCCTTCATGTGTCATCCCCAAATCATTGTGTGAGGCTAAATGTTGTCCCTCAATACTTGCAGGTGACTCTGGCTACCCAAACCTATTGCGGCTGCTGACTCCTGTGAGGAATGCCAGGACAGGGGCTGAGGAACGTTATAATGAGGCACGTGGGCGAACCAGAGGTTCATCGAGAGGACCTTCAGGATCCTGAAGGCCAGGTTCAGGTGCTCCATCTGACAGGTGAATCCCGGTGCTACTCACCAGGGAAGGTCTGCCAGATAGTAGTGGCATGCTGCATGTTGCACAACCTGGCCTCATATGGCATGTACCCTTTCTGCAGGAGGAGGAGACTGGAGATGGCCCTGTGGCAGCTGTGGACCCTGAGGACAGTGAGGATGAGGAGGATGAGGATGAGGAAGAGTGCAATGGAATGGGGTGATGATGGAGAAAAGTCCAGGGTATTGTTCCAAGCTGTTTGTAGCACAGAGGTCCAGTGTCCAATGGGCATAGGAATGGGAGCAAAGGCAGTTCAAAGTGGACAGGGTGACTGAGTAGGACACAAGAGTGACAATCAGGAGAGTCTCATTTCCTGGCGGGGTTCTTGGTAAGTGTCCCTAGTTTCTGTCTGGATCGCAGGAATCATTTGCAGGGTGGTTCACCTTCTGCAGGGGGAGGGGTGCTGGTGGTCTGTGAGTTCTGTGACGGTGCCTCCCGGCCACTGGCGGCAGCGGAAGTGGAAGGCTGCTCAGATGTCTGGTATGGCAGGGGCCCGCTGGTGTGAGACTGCCTCCCTCATAATGTTGGCCATATCTGCCAGCACCCCTGCTATGGAGATCAGGATGTTGTTGATGGCCTGCAAGTCCTCCATGATCCCCTGGTACAGTCCCTCCTACAACCACCTGCTCCTCTGCACATTGTCTAGTATCTGGCCCATCGTGTCCTGGGAATGTTGATAGGCTTCCAGGATCTCGTTGAGGGCCTCCTGAAGAGTCGGTTCCTTAGGCCTGTCCTCCCACTGGCGCACAGCAGTTCTTCCAGTTTCCCTGTTGGCCTGTGCCTCTGTCTCCTGGACCATGTGCCCACTGCCACTGACTCCAGGTCCCTGATCGTCTTGGGTGTGAGGTGTGGCCTGGGATCCCTGTAGAGGTGGACACACTGCTGATTGACATGTCCTGGGGACAAAGGTGTGGGTTCGCTGGGTGGGTGCTGTGGTGGTGTTTCCAGATGGGGGAGGCTCTGTGGTGGTGTGTGACTGAGCTTGGGTAACCGGCTGTCCAGTGGTCCCTGATGGGCCAGGTAGGTCATCCAGATCCTGAAGACCAGAGTTACTGTCATCACTGTGAACCTCTTCTTTTGGGGGACTGGATAGTGCTGGCATATCCTCTCCACTGACATTGGCTGGGGTACCTGTGGGGATGTAAATAATGTGTTATGGTTAATGTGTCTGGCATATTGTACATCCATGGCTTCCCCTCTATGGTTGGATTTGCCTTGCCAACTTTTACTTGTGTATGTTAGTGTATGGTGGGATTGTTAGTTCTCTATGGTGTGCATGTTTTAGTGATAAGTGTCCATGCAGGGCTTTGAGGGGTGTCCATGCATTGGTACAGCATGCAGGGCTTTGCATTGGGATGAGTGAGATGTGATGGTGGGGTGTGTGGGATGTAGTGGAGTGATGGGAGTGAGGGTGAGAGTGAGGGTATGTGTTGGCATGCAGGTAGGGGGTGATAACAGTAGAGAGTTGACTTACCAGAGTCCAGTCCTCCTGTGACTCCAGCCAGGCCCTCAGGATGCAGTATATCCAAGACTTGCTCCTCCCATTCTGTGAGTTGGGGGAAGGGGGTGGGGGTCCACTGCCAGTCCTCTGGATAGCGATCTGGTTTCCTGCTGCTAAGGAACATACCTTCCCCCATAGGTTGTTCCACCTCTACCTGATATCATCCCTTGTTCTGGGGTGCTGTCCCATGGTGTTGACCCTGTCCACGATTCTCTGCCTTAGCTACATTTTCCTGGCTATTGATATCTGCTGCACCTGTGCTCCAAATAGCTGTGGCTCTACCCTGTCAATTTCCTCCACCATGACCCTTAGCTCCTCCTCTGTGAAATGGGGGTGTCTTTGTGGTGCCATGGCTGTTATGTGATGTGTGTTGGTGAGGGTGTGTTTGGTAATGTGTTCGGTGTGTGATGTGAAGTGGTGTGCGTAGTGTGTGGCTCTAGTTGTGTCAGTGGTCTTGGTGTCTGTCTGGTGGCGCTCATTGGTATTCGTAAAGGGTTGTGGGCAATGTGGCTGTATGTTTTATAGTGGTGTGGATGTGTTGGTGGGGGTGTGTATGGGTGTCGGGTGTGTGTTGTTTCAATTGTCCAATGTGGTGTTGTTTTGTCTGTGAGTGTCCATTGAGAGTGCGGCGGTATGTACCGCCAATGGTTTACCGCCATTGAATGCCCGACTTGGTGATTCGTGGGTCATAATGTTGTGGGCGTTGTTCTGTTGGCTTAACAGTATGGGTTTTGGGATCACCACTTTATCACTGACCTTTGGGCTGGTGGATTTGTGTGTGTGGCTGTATTCTGTCAGATTGGTGTGTGTGCGTGTCATAATATGATGAACGGATATCCACCACCGTGGCAGTAAGTTGGCGGCTGTCAGTGTGCCGGTAAGTGGGATTTACCGCCAATGTCATAATGAGGGCCTTACTGTCTAAATCAACTGTTTGAAGAGTCCCCTGTTATCAAAGAGGATTATAGATGATTAAAGAAATGTGTGGCCTTTTTGCCTAATTGTGAATAGCAAGCACACGTATCTTTATTAACAAATCTATAAATGAAAGTAGACTCCTTGGAAAGAGAATTATAAACACACAATTCAGTACAGCTATAGTTGAAGGTCTATTAACATAATGACAAAATAACAACAGAAAAGATGGAAAATGAAAATGGAGTGGCCTCCTCACAGTAAGATTTAATACGTCCTCCTTTTTTACCAAGATAGGTAAAATTAGATATTAATAGGAATTTCTTCACCTTTCCAAGGATTGCCCTTATGAAACAGACAATGCATTCCAAGAAACAAGAGACACTGAATTTGTAATTTGAAATAGGATACCTGAAAGGAATACTGTAAGTAAAATGAAGTCTAAATATTAAGATGTATTAGTCTATGGTGCTCTGTCGGCCACCCCTAACATTCCTGTCTGTATCACCATAAATCAATCATAAAATCAAGGTCCCATGCTAATTGTGTGACTGGAACCAAGCTACACCTGACGAGCTCCAGCTAGGCTGAAACTGATCTTGCTGGGTTGCTTGTGTTCCACTTGGGAGAGGACCTGGCTTAGCAGTTAAGGCTGGACTGTTCCTGTTAGAGCAGGTCAAGGCTCATTTGCATATGGCTTATTCCAAAATGAGTTGGCATGGTATGCAAAAGTACACTGGATTGGAACACAACCTTGAGCAATTGTCAATAGTTAGACTTACTGCAAGCATTCTTCTGATCACCTTTTGTGAGTTTTATGCAAAGAAAGATGGAGGCACTTGGAACACAGAGCCTACCATTCCTTCAGGGATCGAAGAGGGCACAAAGAGATGCAAATGCAAATGTCCCTGAGAACACTGTGAGCAGCAAGTACTGAAAGAGGTGCTGTTTGTTCCACTGCAAAATATTAAGGGATAGAAGACAGGGACCAGGGCAGCCAGTGGCAGCTGAGAGCACAGGAGGCAGTAGAAGCTTATTAGTAGATGTGTCCTACCATCTTGAGCTGCTGTCCTTCAAACCTGGGGAGCTAGGTTTGAATTCTGCCCTTTGTGTTAAATTCAACATCATTTGTTTCTGGGAAAATTTACTTAATATCACTGACCTTAATATTGTGTATAAAATGTATTTGTTTAATCCCTGTATATTGTACATAAACTTGTAGAATGTCTCCCATCCCCTCATGTTATGCACAGTGCTCTATTGCTTCATAGCTAGGTTTGTGGTAAATACATACATACATACATACCTTCAAGTAGTCCCTGAGCGAGGAGGTAGCACATTGAGAAGGCTGAGAGTGATGCCTCAATGACATTTTATCATTGACTAGGATGGAGAGTCCTCCCCATTTGCACCCTTGTTTTAATTTCCCTTTCCCTTCACCACTTGAAATGATAGAAGGCAGATTTGCGATTGAGGGATGCTCTGCTGCAAAAGATACTGAGTAAACTTATAAGGTGACGCGTATAGGTCGATTAACCTTTTGTCTCGTTCAAAATATTCTTACCATAGCTACAATATAGGGAACCTCAATCAATAAACAATAATCAATAACCATTAGTCTAATCAATAATCACTGGAGTCAGTAATTGTAACCCACCATGACTTTTCAGCCATGAATAACCACACCTTTAGTTAAAAGTTTAGTAATTTTATTTCCCTTATAT
This sequence comes from Pleurodeles waltl, assembly GCF_031143425.1. Taxonomy (NCBI): domain Eukaryota; kingdom Metazoa; phylum Chordata; class Amphibia; order Caudata; family Salamandridae; genus Pleurodeles; species Pleurodeles waltl. The sequence goes on along the minus strand of NC_090438.1, from coordinate 415,925,478 downwards.
TAACAATACTAAAGTCATGTAGATTAATCTCAATTTCAATATAAAACACGTATAAGAATAGTATTGATTAACCAATAGGACATCAGAAACATAACCTAATCAAAGCTTGAATCACAATACATTGTAAAGCATCAGTGCAAATCATTAATAAAATCAGCTTTAATAATGCAACTCGATCCATAAAGATCAGCAAAATAGTTTGTCAACCATTGTCTCTGTAATCTGTTAGTCGTCATGTAGATACCTTCATCTAACCCAGATTAGCATCAGCATATGGGGCTTCATGCAAAACAATTTAAACCATGGATTTAGAAAACATCTTGCTAAAGAAAACTAAATAAGACAGCACACTTGGTACTTAGAAAGAAAAGGCACAAAAATGCAATTCAGCCATATTGTCATATCTACCTATCCACGGCATGGGTCAGCAAACAGAATCAGTCTTCGTCTTCAGGTCATCAATCGATCAGGAACACATCAGGCACTAAATCAGAAAGCATGAGCCCAATGACAGAATCTCAAATCTCTTCTTCTCAATATTGCATCACAAAATCGAAATAAGGTCTGAAGGTCTTTTACCTCTGTCACGTTGTTATATCAAAGTTACCCAAACTATCCCCTAATTTGCAATTGGTCAGTTAATCGTACGTTATTACTCTACCCAATAGTTTTAATGTCCCAAATCTATGAATTCTAATATTTCTCCTTTCACATAACATCGATTGGTCTGTTTTACGATGTTCTCATCATCCGGCTCGTCAGGTATCAATTTTGCTGCATCTTCTTCTCCAGTCAGCATCTTCATTGTTCGCATCCTGTGAAAGTACATCTAGCACACATTACATACAGTATCATACATTTTAAGGACTTTGTCTCCTGTTAGCTGGTTCTCATGGAAGCTCCTGCTAAGCCTTTTTATTGCAACAATGAGGATTTCACAGTTATTTCACTCTGTCAGCATTTTCTATTAAATGCTAAGAAATACAGCTTCTGCATGAGGCCTGACAAAACTAGGTCAAGACACCTGCTAAGTTAAGGCCTACAATTAATAAGCAGGAACATAATTCATAACTCTCATGGTATATTACTACATTAATCTAATATATTTTCAATATTTCATAAATATTAGTCATTTATTTAGTACATTTCATGAACACTGGTGGCCATTCTTCGCGGTCACAATTTCGAACGTGCACATTATTTTTCTACGTTATTCATTTTCTACATAATTCATTATTCAAAATACATAAACACTCATTAATAATTTCTAATCAAGACTTCTGCTTCAGCAGTAGGAAAATGGCAGAGGACAAGAAAGCTCATTGGCCTGGCCAAGTGGGTAAAAACACTTAAAGCTGTTGTATGGGGTCATTAACTCTGGTAAATATATTACTCTGTTAACATACTAATACGCGTAATGGGTAAGCAAAAATCAAGGAAAGGGCAGGGAACTGAAAGTGAATACCAATCACTGTTACAAATGAATAACACCAATTGAGTCCTAAATATGGTAAGGACATGGAAAGGACATGAGACAAGAAATTCCAAACTGCAATAACAGTCTGATCAGGACAACAATGTAAACTGGCAAAAAGGGGCAAGTAGAATGAGGAGAAACTGCTGACCCTGAACCCTCCCAGGCAACCCCACACTGATGGAGATGGTGAGATATCTGCACTAAAGGGGGGGGAGATGCAGAGGTGATGTGCAATAAAAAGTAGGAGTCATTGGTCTGCAAGGGAATGTAGAAGAAATAGACATAATCAAGTAAACAAGCAGGGATGCACTAATTATATGGGAGAACCGCCTTTTGTCTCATGGTATATATACTGCACATGGGAGACTATGCATGTATAGATTTACAGTAACTCAATGGAAGACTGTTATTCTAGCATCCTGAGGAAAGGAGGTTAAAAGTTTAAGATGTTTGACTTACAAATGTTACAGAAAATTTGAGAAATGATTAAACTGATTCTCCACATAGGGAAAGATGAAGTCTTGTTAAGAAGATATCTACCTGACTTGGTGACAGCCACTGAATAATAATGAGTCCCACCCATTTATTTCAACAAGATTTTTCACTGTTCATCACTCGTTTTTTTAACCTTTACTTTGGGTGAGTCTCCCTACCTGAGTCTCACCCACAATAATTTCCTTGTAACTGAACTGATCATATTTTAATGCAAGTGTCTGCCTTATAGCCTAAGGCCACTGCAGGGCAGCAAAGATAAATGGCACTGGGAAGGTTTGACGTGAACAGGTGCACACATTTGCGTGCAAGTGTGTGGGCTGCATACATGACACTACTGCCGAGTGCAGTCTGGGTAGATGTGCACAGGTAGTTTGGCTCTGATTGGGTAGGTGTGGACATGGGGTAGGCTTTACATTATTAGTGGACATTTGTAGAGAGGTTAGTAAGGTTTAATGGAAAATATGTGTCACTGCATTATACACATAATTGAAATCTACGATAAAGTGCAGCTTCTCTCCACTTAGACCTGCCTAATACAGCAACTTGTCAAATTAGGTTAAACCATGCAGGCCAGGCTTGAAAGTGCAGGTCCTTATATCCTATGTGTACATGTCAGTCATCCATAATTGCCATATTTCTCTGGCTCAGCTCTGAATAAGATTTTTTTCACCCTGCTGGGCCACGGTGATTATTTTGCTCCCCAGAAGAAGGAGTAAAGGTTCCAGCAAGCAAAGGGGGTACTTATCAATGATTGACTCAATTCCTGAGAAGGAAGAAGGGGGAGGAAAATCTACATCTGGTAATTTGGTGGTAGGGACTGCCCAATACCACTGTACTAAGGAGGAAGCTCAAACATTTGGAGCCAACAAGAGGGGTAATATGCATCCCTTTAAAGTTTTGGTGGCAAGGTATTTAGCAGTGAGGTCAAAAAGGGGTGGAACTGAGGCCCTTAAAGTAGCTTTTCACTTAGAAAACTTGACAATGCTATATTGGATTGTCCAAGAATGCTATGCAGGAGGGTTGGGAGAAGGGTCAAGAGAAGATGTGGCAGCCTAGGATTCACTGCGTGGGTTGGTCTAGAACCTTCCACCCAAACTTAAAAACCACTGCACAAGGAAGAGACATTGAACAAGACCCTGGACCTCGATGTCACAGCTGAAGAATCATGGGCATCAGGAAGGAGAAGACACCGGATGCCCCTGATTGTCTGAAGCAAACTAACATAAATGTTGGATGGAATGTGGAACCAATCAAACGTTCACCTCCAGTCACCAATCTGGGTTCAATCCATCAATTCTTTCACTAACCATGCCATCCCTGTTTGTACCCATCCATATGCAAATCAGTCTTGACCCTGTTCCCCATGGGAAATGGCGTTAGTGGGCCAGGAATGAAGCTTGGCTGGTTGGTGGCAATAAATATGCAGCTAACAAGTATAACGTCATTTCCTGATGCCCTACCACCCAAACATGACTCCTGTCTAAGTAAAGACAGGAGTCATGCCCACCACCCCAATGGCCAGCGCAGGGGACCAGTGTCCCCTGGGTATGGCCATCATACCCAGTGTCAGGCAGTTGGCTCCTTGTAAGCGGCCCCCAATGGCACTGAAAACAAAATATACTTACCTCTTCTTAACCAGGGTGGGGTCTCCCATCCTATGGTATCCCTCTGGTGTGGGTGGTGGTGTTCCTGGCACTTGGGTCGGGCACATGTGGGCCCATTTCATGGTGTGTAGCCATGAAAATGGGTCCACAGGTCCGCTAACACCTGGTCAGATCCAGGCGTTAAATAATGGCAGGCTTAGCACCATTATTTGGGTCCGCCTACTCAGTGCGCGTCATTTTTGCGCCAGTGTATACATAAGGCATTAGGGGTTAAGCGTGATATTGTAGACGGGAAAGCCTACCTTGCATCTAATCAGCACAAGGTAGTTTGCCGCATCGACAATATGGCACTAAGCCCTATATTTTGACACTAGACATGTCTAGAGTCAAAATATAAATATGAAGTTAACTTTGCACCATTTTAGGGTCAAACTAAATTATGCTAAAATGGTGCAAAGCAAGTACAAATATGCCCCTTAATGTCTGAGGGTAGATATGTGTCCCATATAATGAGTTGTCCAGCTCCAGTGGGCTGTTCGCAGACATACATCCTCCGTGACACTGAATTGATAAGGGTAAACATAGAAACAAAGGAGGTGATGAGAAGGATGATGACAAACAGGGAACACCTAGGTTTAGGAGAGTGGCTCTTAGTAACGGGGCTAGATACTTGAAAAGGAAAGACCCAGAACTATTATACTTATTGAGTATCCCTAGCTGGTGCCTACCCGGAAGGCGAAGATAGAGTGAATCCCATGAACTAGCACCATGAAATTGAAGGGATTGACCACTGTAGGTGACCTGTACAAATATGAGGTTCCTAAGGAATTCCCTAAATTAATAAGAAAGAACAGGATACTAAGACGTTGGGTTTTAAAACAGATTAATATAAAAAAAATGGGCATTAACCATGGGACATGAAAGAGAAAGCGCTCCTGACACAACTGGGTTACTGAGTCTATTACGCTAGGATTGAGAAAGAGAGCAATTTCACATTTCACTTATATAGAGTGATAAAGGGCTTAGCTGTAAAAGAGTAGGGAAGTAGGCTAGGAATTTTAGCAGAGACCTTGAAGACACAGATTGGGCATTAAGAATGAGTTATATTCTAAAGATGTCCATGGACACCTGATTTAAACTACTTCTGTTCAATATCCTACATAGGAGATACTTAACAACAAAGTTTCGGGGTAGGATGCATGCTCTGTCCTGACAACTATTGGCTCATGCCGTTGACATATGCCCAGCCATTTTAATGTATTGGGGAAATCACTAGTGTTCTCACAGAAGTAACTAAAACAGCAAATCAGAACACTATGTAAATATGCCTCCTAGGTTTAATGCTGTGCACAACGAACTAGAAAGAGGCATGCTAATTCACACAATTGACATTAAACGTAATAAAATAGAGATAGCCACTGACATTGAAGTTACCAGATCCCTCTGGTATCACTAGATGACTTAAGGGAATGGTGGAATAGGCTAGCCAGTAAAGCACACATGGACAGACACAGGGTCCTATCCATGGACATTTTAATAGTGGAGTTTGAATGCCAACTTAGAGCAGAAGATAATGAGTGATAGACTGAGAGGAAGGAATCAAAAAGGAAAACAGATTTAAATAGCAGACGTAGATGGGAGTGATGGCAACGTGACTGGGAACAATAGTCACCCTGCATGGATCTTAACCAGTGAAAGCGTGCATTGTGGACCAAAGAGGACAACCCCCCTCACGTCTATGGCTACTCAAGGTCTCCATGACTTGGAGAGAAACATGGGACCCACACAAATGTTAAAAATATTTCAATAATTGATGAATCCAGGGAGCTCGGATGCCTAACATCACATACATGAGACTAGAAAAAAACAAGACTTACATTTACATACTGTTTATTCATTTAATATAATGTATAACAATGTATGACAATTAAGTGATGCCTGTATTCTGAACCACAACAAGGAGATTACAAATACAAAAAGCATGAATAGATGAACCTGTTAATTAAGGGTAATGTTTATATATTCTTAAAAACACAACCACTTGCTAAACAGCACGAATAAATAATGTATTTAAGTTTACGGTCTATGTAACTGATATCTGTAACAAAACCCAATAAATGTGACGAGAATAAATTATTGAAAAGGATTAATGAGGCCTATTGAAGCTGGCCATGACTGAGTTTCCACTAGAAACGCAATACGGGCCATCAGACTGCACTGTGCTAGGAGTGCACTGAGGACATACAACATAGCAACACTAAGAAGCCTGTTTAGACTGCATCTGCTTGAAAACTATACGAATTGAATACAAATATACAGTGGGGATAGATATGAAACAAAGTACCACAGTAAAAACATAAATTAATCACTGGAAAATTATTTCTTTATTCACAATTAAATCTATTAAATTATGCTTAGTGTCTCCAAGTCCCACTCTGAGGACTGTGTGCCAAACTAACAACAAACAATGTCACCAAGTGTATTATACAGACATAAAACAAGAGCACTATTAACAAATGATAAAATACAAAACAAAACAATATTGAAAAAACATATATCAAATAGTTCCTTTTTTGCAATGTTGTGCTTTAGCCTATAAGCTGCTTAACCATTCCTTGGCGAGCAGTATTTCATTGAGGTAATGTAAATAATGTATCGTCCATCAGCAAAACCTCTATTGCTGATGTAAACATCCAATACAGTCCAATTTTTTATCATCCAGTTTTTTCAAAAATTCAAATATACATTCCTCCACATATGTAGTCGACGCATTTCGGCCTTTAAAATCTGGCCTCCTCAGGACATCAGGAACAGTGCCTTCTCAAGATCTATTTTATATTTCTTAATACCACGCTCTGATTCAAAGAAAGGACATCTTTCACAGGCAAAAACGATCCAATGTAAATCCATAGGGAAATGCTCGCGTGTGTGTCGGGCATTCCAGCGCAACTCGAAAACTCAACTATGGCAGAGGACCTCAGGGCATATTAAGTTGCACGTTTGGTAGGGTTGATGGAGTGTTTCCCTAAACTGGAATAGTAGTTCTTGATCTTCTTTATATTCACGGTCTTTGGCACAATCCCTTTGTGTGAGAAAACTGGAATGATTGCAGAGGGCCCCTAACTTTTTGCCCCCATTTTTCACTGTTTGCTGGTGTTTTCCTGACTCTGCTTACCAGTTCCATGGCCTGTGCTGTGTGTAAAATGAGTATGCAAATTGGGCTATGTCAACCTACCTATAGTTCCCCAGTATATGGTAGGGCATGTAGGTTTAGGGACCCCAGCATAAGTAGTGCCCCCATAGGTACACTGCTGAGGTGCCCAGGGTCATAAAGGCAGACCTGCCATGCTGGCTGCTTTTAAATTAAAGTTAGATGCACATTTGTCTTTGGAATTAAAAGGTCTTCCAAAGTCTTAAACTACCTTCTTGTTACATATACGACACCCCTAAGGAATTCCCTAGTCGCCCCCTAGGATTGGGTGCAGTGTAACAATAAGCAAGGACCTTTTGAAATATGTTTTATAAGTTCTTATGAGGAAAAGTAGCCAAATTCATATTTCCCTCATTGAAGTGAATAGGCTTGATAGGATAAAATGGGGAGACTTTATTTTAAACAATTAAGTCACCAAATGAGCTCGATACGGCAAGTTTGATCTCAAACTGATTGTTATAATAAATTCAACAACTTGCCATTGTTGGATTTTAATGTAGCTAGTACAGGGAAGGAGCTTTAGAACTCTTCCCAAAATTTACTAGTTTCAGCTCTGTAGTGCCCTTCTCCGATTGGTCAGCCTGTGGCAGCCTAGCCAGGCTACCTTGATGAGCTGTAAAGTAGCCTTGGCTGAACACAAAGGAAGTGCCTGCGGGGGGAGATCTGCTTCAGCAGATGGTGAAACAGGATGGGGGGAGAGCAGCCATATTGGAAGGGAAGGACATTTGGAGCACCTCAGGAACTCCCACGTTTCCTGCAAACCCAGACAGCCATGTGCCCTCTTGATTAGATTAGGAGAGGGGTGTGTTAAGGATTGTTAGCCACACCAGTGGGTGGGCTCAGCCAGACCTAACCTCCAAAATTCAGTTTCTCCCATTTGGTATTTTTAAGGAATCTTGCTCCCTTAGATTGATTTTTGCCACACTTCCCAGTAAGTGGTCATCTTAGAGGGTAGTGGCCTGGCTGTGATTGTACAGTCGCCCCCTCTACTTTTCACCCCAGGAGCAAGGATACATTTGGCAGAGCTGCACCCACACCTCAGATCCCTTCTGGAAGAAGATACCGGGGAAGAAGGACTGCCCTGCTGGACCCCTGGCCTGCACCTGGACACTGAACTCACAAGGACTGCACTAGCTGCACACTTTGGACTTCAACAAGAAAAGGACTTTGCTTTGCTTCTGCAACTCCAGCAGTGGACTTCCTGTAAGCTACAGGTACAAAGGAGCTGCCCAGAGTCCCCTGCATCATTCCTGCAAGAAGAACACAGCTGTCCAGTGTGCAGTGGCCATTTGAGGATTCTGACCAGGTGCATTCTGGGAATTGTAGTACCAACTCCCAAGGAACAACACAGAGCTTCTGGAACCTTGGATCATGTTGTGGACAATTCAAGGACCCAAAAAGGACCTCTGGAAGAAGACCCAGAAATGTGGAGACATTTCAAACAACTGTTGTAAACCGCTCCATAAGTTGAAGAGGTGCATTATGAGAATTGTAGACCAGAGCCCAAGAGGCAAACCAGAGCCTCTGAACCTTTGGCTGGTGCAGTGTTACATTGTGGGTGGCCTGAACTCTGGACTTTGTCCCTGTTCACTGTGACCTTTTTTATCCCTTTGGGCGTAATTTGCTTCGGAGCACTAGAATTACTTTTAATCTTTAAACAATTATATCTCTGGTTCACTACTGGGAGTTTGTCATTTTGGTGTGATTTTAAAGATAAAAGTTTAATCTATTGTTATATATTTTACTGGATTTTGTATTGTGTTTTGTGTTCTACTTATTTACTGTTTTGTTGATATTAAATGATGTACATGACTGTCTCCTAAGTGAAGCCTAGTCACTCTTTGCCAAGCTACCAAGTTTTGAGCCGGTATTGAGTTATTGAGACCTGATTGGACCTAGTCGGGGTTTGTGGCCTATTGTAAGTGTAGGTACTTACCTGCCATTACCAATAATCCACTTTCCAACACTTTGCAAATCATTGCTCATGGATGTACTCAAATTTCAAATGAATCTGGCTGGGCCGAGGGTAAGCTCTTTAGAGGAGTTTCTGACACAGGCAGCCTACACTAATACTAGAATGTGTTGTGAAAGCTGGTTCCTGCGTGACACCAGTTAGATACAATCTCCACAGACTTGCTGTGGTTTGAAATGCATTTTCAGAACCTCACACTGGACTGTTAACAAAGGAAGGTAAAAGAGGAAGAAAACGGTTTGTTCTAGTGTTTCACTTTTGGAAGCATTGACCCTTTATCTCGCGCTCAGCATGCATATTAAAACATGATCTTAATCAATCAAGGGCAAACTTTATGACCAGTACATTGATAATGATGACATTTTGCGTCAATGATCTCCCAAGTGCTCACATTTATTATTGCAAATAATAAATATTTACCCAAAAGGTCTCTTTATACCACTTGCAACAGATTACTGGCTTAAATGATACCTATAAGCAAAAACTATTAAATGTTGTCACAATCTAATAACATTGCAGTGTGAAGGCTATTTACCCTTTGAGTCAATAGGAAATCCTTTGAGACTCTTCCCAGAGGTGCCACTATAGAGCAGCAAGGGCCAGATTAATACTTTTGCGTTAGCGGCAAAAAGTATAGCGCCAGCTAGTGCTATTCCTAGATGCCTGCCGGGCGCCATATTTAAGAAATGGTGCTAGCCGGTGCAAGGATGCAAACAGAGCCTGAGAGGCGTAGGGGCACACAGGGCTTGTGTGCCAAATCATGGCGCAACACTCTAGATGCAAAACAATTGCCTCTAAGCAGTGTAGCACCATTTTCTGGTGCACAAGCCCCATGGACAGCATTGGGCCACAAAAAAGAATACGCACCCTGACTTACCTGCGGATGGGTCTCCCATCTGTGGGTGACCTCCTGGTGTGAGTAGGGGTGTGTCCCTGGGGACAGGGAAGGGAACCAGTGGGCAGTTTCAATGGTCTCCGACAATGGAAATCTGCCTACAGGTCCCCTTATTCCTGCCCAGATCCAGGGGTTAAATATTGGCGCTAAGCAAGCTTAACGCCATTATTTAGGGTCCTCCTCCTCCCGTGCATGATTTTTTCATGGGAGGATAGGTAAGACGCTAGGGCCTTAAAGGCATTTTTTGCCGGGAGCTCCTACCTTGCATCTCATTGACGCAAGGTAGATTCCCGGAGGCAAAAAATTTGGTTAACTCCAATATTTTGGCGCTAGACATGTCTAGCACCAAAATATAAATGTGGAGTTAAGTTTGAGCCAGATTTGCATAAAAAAAAGACACAAATCTGGCACAAACAGAGTATAAATATGGGCCCAAATCTGCACTTTTCAGTGGAACCTAAGATCAGGGCTGCTTCTGCTGAGTAGGGGGAAAGGTGAAGTAGTGTAATTTTTTCATGTACGGCTTGTAATTCTTGTGACTATTAAGCCTGCTACTTGAAGCAGTTGCCTGAATGAAAACTGTGACTTTAACTGTAAATTTAACTGCATGATCACAATTTCAGCAACAGTTTAAAATGTTGAAAGATCTCACCTTTCTAATTCACGCATGACACAAAATTGTAAGAAATCTGCCTTTTCTTAATTGTCACACCAGATTTCTTGACTTTTCCCAAACTCCATTTGTGCTGGATTTAGAACTATGTACCCCTTCTAAACAAGTATAACATGCCTGTACTCCCCTATTATATAAGTCAAAATTGGCTTGGACTTGATTATCACACTTAAATTAAAATTCCTAACGGCCATAGTATATGGAGTGGAAATATGATACTCCACTGGTGTAGAAAGCTAAATGCCACCAGTGGACTATAGCACATATTGTGCCATCCATTAGTTTGACAATGAAAACATGACTACGGGTCTTTCCTGAGTAGCCTAAGTGCAGAAATTTGAACCCTGCTGCCCAAAAATGTAAAAGTTGCCCTTTTGACAGGTATTAGAAGCCTGTTTAAACACCTTGCTGTCCACAGGTTAGGGTAAAAATAAGAGTGAAATGTATGACATTAGAAATGGCGTGTTCCCCAAGTGACTAGGCCGAAAACGGCATTGTCATTGGCCATGCTGTAACTGGCACATAGGAAAAATCTAAGTATAGATTATTCAATTTTGAGCTGTCTGAGCTACAGACTCCATTTAAAAAATAAAAATCCATTCTAATGGTAGAGTTAGATTTTTTTATAAAAATATGGGAAATGTAAGTTTTAGAAGGAGATCTTTCCCTTCCTGAAGCTGGTGGAAGTTAGTATAAACTCCCATGCAAATGCCCAACCTGTGCTCAACCTGAATTAGGTATTAAAGAGATAATGGTCTGAGTATGGAGAGGTGTTTATCCTCCTTAAAGGAAGACCAGTTAGAGTGGAACCAGGAACTTCATTTTCTTCAACAATGTCTGCCCTGTCACAAGCAAATGTTAGTTGACACTTCATCATCAAGTTCTGGTTTATAAATACCATAGAAGCAAGTATAAGAATTTAAAAAAAAGAAGAAAAAAATCCTCTGGATAATAATAAAAAAAAAGACCAAGTTAATATTATGTGCCATGGGCAGAATCTAAAATAGGGGTAAAAATACAGAAATAAAAATACAGTACAGCATACATAAGTTTTAGTGTAAAACCAAATATTAGGAACATAGCCAAGTGGGGGAGATGAGTATCTTGTCATCGATTCGATACTTCACATTCAGAAATGTATCTGTAAAAAGGCTATACTATTGGGCTGCGACTCAGCAATCAATATTCACTTTTAAACTTTAAAACTTTGATACAATACATTGAGTTGCTCCTCAGAACTTTTGCTCTAACACACCAGATTGCCTCTAAAAATGTTGCCAATGCACATGCCACAGTCCCGTTAGGGTTCGTTTTGCAAATCACAAGGGCCAGAAGCCAGTTCCTAAGACCCATGGTCTGGAAAGTGACATAATCCAATGGGCCCTCTGCTTGGAATAGGTGGGACAATGGAATAAGACATGGGCAATGCACTTGGCAATTTCACATCCCATTGGGCATAGATCATACATGTTAGAGCCATCTGCAGATGAAAGTGCGTAGTGGTAAGGATCCTAATCTAAATCTAATATAAAGTGAACGTGCTGGGGGAGATATAATCAAATCCATATAATGCGCAAATTCATAATGGCAGTTTACTGATGTAAAACGATCTATCATACTAAAAGAGAGCACCTCTGCTAACTTTTCTACTTGCAGGCTTAGCCAATACGCATCCTTTACAATCTGGGTAGCATTTTTTGGAAGATGGGAGGGGTCTGACCAGTAGACACCCAACCTTAGTTTGGTAAACGTATTTTTAACATAGCTGCACCACATATTTTTTTTAATTGAAGAAGCACTCAACAAGGTGCTCAGCCATGTTCTATACGGAATCAAGATATCCGTAGACCAGATCCTAATCCAATACAGCAATGGTCTTAGAGCAGCTACATATGAGATGGAGTGTAAATTTAAATGCATACGGCTAGGCAGTGTGGGGGAGCTTATAGGTATTTTTAGTAAGGCTTTTATAAAGAAATTCTCTGCTCTCTCTAGATCTTTCATGGTGCTGTGGCCCCATAACTCTGCACCATATAAACCCCCCCTCTAACTTGGCTTTTATATATTTCCATCGCGGAGTGATGGAGAATCTAGGAGATCTTGCGGCAAATCTCAGAATACCCCTGACATTTGTTTCAAGCTCATAGAGGACTTCAATAATTGATATGGCCATTTGTGTGAATCCTCCAATCTGACTCCCAGATAGTCAAAGTTGGACACTCTTTCCAGTGTTTTGCCATCCAAGAGTATCTGTTTCCTCACTTTTGTTTTGTGTCACCAAAAAACATGTATTTGGTTTTAGAGGTATATATTTTTAAACCATGGTCCCTACAGAAACCCATAAACTTCTCAAGTAAATTGGCAAGTCCAGAAGCAGTTTGTGATAGTAAAAAGGTGTCATCAGCAAACAACAGATAGAGGGTTTTTGCCCTGCCTAATTTGAGCACGTCATTAGCACAGTTGGATAAGTAAGGAATACAAGCATTAATAAACAATAGAAAGAGTGTGAGAGCCAACACACAACCCTGTCTCACCCCCCTATGGAATGGGATGTCTCTCATTAATTCCCAATTTGTTCCTCATTGAATTCTGGCATAGTTCTCAGAAATATGATCTTCAATCAGATTTAGCAGAGGTCCTGGGACTCCAGCTCTGTCCAGGACCTCCCACAGTTTGCAGCGTGGGACCAAATAAAAAAGCAGATTTAAGATTGATGAAAGCAACAAAGAGTTTCCCTGCGTCTAGGTCCAACGTCTTCCATTTAATCGTAAGGAAGCAAAAGACCTGATCAACTGTGCTTATCTTCTGCCTAAAGCCTGCCTGGAAGTGACTAAGGGCTTCGCTTTCATCTATCCATTCCTTGAGCCTACTCAGGACCTGATAACAAAATATTTTTGGAGGTTATCTAACAGACTAATTGGTCTGTAATAACCTGGGACAGCCCTATCCCCTTTTTTGTGGATGGGAACAATGATTGCTCTCTTCCAAGACCAGGGGTAGTTGCCGCTCGCCAGGACGGCATTTGACACCCTATTAACATTGGGACCCCAATAATTGAGATCAAATTTAAACAGATCGGAAGGTATACCATCCAAGCCAGATGCCTTTCCTGATTTTGGGGCCTTAATGGCTATCTCAGTTTCCCTAAGAGTAAAAGGTGTAAGGCTGTCTACAGAGGAAAAAACACATGTTATTGCACTATCGTTGTCAGTGGGAGAAACAGGCTCTTGGCTATACAATTCAGAAAAGTGGTAAATCCAATTTTCGGGGGGGGAATGTGGCAATCAGGTCCAGGATTCTCATTCCACCCATTTTTGGCCACCCAAAATCAAAAGCGTTTTGGGTTGCTATCCTTTGCTTTTAGTGGTAATTCCTGCAATGATTTATCTTCCCAAATGATTTTGCAGGGCCTCAGTACAGATGCATACTCACGCCTTGCGGAAATTATCATAGATCTATCTTTTAATTTTATTGCTTTTAGAAGGCTACGCTTGGCTTCTTTGCATGCCTTACAAAACCACCTATGGGGTGTTCCTACTTCCAGTTGTTTGTTCCCCCTAACAGTTCTGAAAAATAGCTCTTTCAAGGATGAAAAAAGTCCTGCGTACAGGGCCATAACCTCGTTCACGGTGTGTGATTGAAGACCATCAGGTTAAGACTAGAACACTCATTTTTGCCACTAATTCATTTGAGCTTGTAAAGGACTCCTATTTTAAGGCATGCTTATTGGTTGACACCACTAGGGGAGGGGTACCTCCATAGTTTTGTTGTGGGTCTCTTTTGGCAAAAAAACTGTCCATCATATGTTACCAAAATTGGAGCATGATCACTATTGTATTGATTACCCACCCTGATAGCTTTAATGGCATGCCAGATCATCATATCAATAAGTACAAGGTCAAGTAAACTGCTATATGTCAGTCTAAAAAATGAAGGTTTAGCTGGGGTGTCCGAGGATAAACGCCCATTTCCTGGGTGAAGACCTGAATTATCACGAAATCTATAACCTGCAGAGCCCTAATGCTGAATTTGGGCTGTTTTCTCTATGACAAAAAAGGAGGGATTCTCCATATTGACTCCTCTATCTTCGTAATCTCAGAGAAAACAGAATTCAGCTCAAGGGACACATTAAAATCACAAGCTACAATAATAAAATGTGATGAAAGAAAATCCGACACAAAGGCATTCAACAGCCAGATAGTTTTGGACATTTGATTAGAGGGACCTGGCCTATTATAAACATTGACACACAAGAACATAAAACCCTGCTTTAACTGTATTGATAGAACCAATATGTCAACTGAATCCACATAGATTTCCTTAATTTAGCCCACCTCAGAAATCTTTATCCATGTAATAAGACCCCCGGCTGCTCTTCCAGCAGGGCTGGGCTAGCCTCCTTGCAGAAGGAGCTATACCCCTGTCTATAAACATTTGAAGTGGCACAGGTTTCCTGAAATAAAAAGATGTTAAATTTGTCAATATGCAACCCCCAATCAACATCATCTAGCTTGTTTCGAATTCCAGCTACATTCCATAACATGAATTCCGGAGTTGGGGATCTCAGGTCCCATAGAATCCTTCAGGGGAAGTTCAAAAATGTGAGTTCTTGTAGGGTTCTTCTTGGGTTTTGCCATATTTGGATTGTGAGCTAAATCCAGGTTCCTAGGGGAAAATAGTTATAACTCTGGTTCAATAACTGGCTGTGAATTGTCCGCAAAAGGGAGTACGATGTTAGTCTGGAGGGCTGGAGAAAAAATTTAGTCATTCGATATCTGAGGCAACATGTATTTGCGTTATCTCCCGTGAATTGATCCTCTCAGTCGAGCGCACGTTCTCCTTCTGACAGACCATAGGATGCACCATTTTAGATAGGGCTAAGACCCCAGTTCCCTCATTATGGGATCTATTGTTCGAAGTAGTGGAAGTTCCCTTCAACAAGGTGCTATTCACAGGGCAACAGCTTTTAAGACAAACATTTGAGCCATTTCCCAGGGGATTGCGAGTCTTTAGGGATATCAAACCCTTTAACAACCTAGGACTAGATAACATTAGCTTAATAGTGTCCCAATGTCCGCCTTCTCAGTGAAACATTCAGCAGATAATATATCTAAATGGATAATAGAACCACATTGTCTGGTATGCCGTATCCAATGAATGGCCTTGTTTATTAGTGATGATCTATCTTCACGTGCATTGGGAGGTAATGAAGGTACTTTGCACATAAAGATTGGATAGCCACTATTGGGAGATTTGAGGGGAATTTGCACAGTAATAGAATCCCATGCTAATTTAGCATGGTAGCGAGGAGCGTATAAGACACAAGAATGATCCTTAGTTCCAGATGGGATAGTAGGACTGGCGTGGGATCATCTATCACCATAGGCCGACCTGACAGGAGGACTAGAACGGCCCTCATTCCTCACAATTCTTTGTTTTGAAGGAGTGAGGGTAGTGGGAATGGTCTATTCTTTGTGAATAGGTGTGATATCCCTCGCCAAGCTGATGGAAAGAAGAGTGTTTAGTACTTCCACCATTGTTTCTTCAACTCCCTCACTTCTTCTTTTATGCCAGTAATAAGAGAAACCACTTCCTCCTGCGAGAGGGCTGCAATGGATTGTTGAATTGAAAGTCGTGGACTTAGAATAGGTCTTCCTTGTTCAAAAGGGTGATCATGGGTCTCCAATGGCGAGAAACGATTTGTGCATGGGATATCGTGGGCAATCACACTACTTGGCAGAGCGATCTCTGCAATTAGATGTAAAGGACTGGATCCCATAGCCTTTGCATTTAAACTTTTGGCCTGAGCCGCCGGTGTCAACAAAGCATCGCCATTTGAGGAAGTATTTTCTTTACTAGGGAGTCTAGCCTTCAGGAAGGGAGAAAGGGAGCCACTTTTCGGCCCTTTCCGAGGATGCTTCTCCTTTTTCTTCAGCAAAGACTCTACCTCTTAAATCAGAGTGTCTATTTCATTGGTAACGCAATTTGAAAGAGTATGTAGCATTTGAAGGAGCTTAGGAATTTTAGTTTACACTAAGCCCACTGTCGGACTTCCTTTTGCCTTATGCTTCCTCATTCTCATGCTACGAAGTTATCTACAACACAACATTGTCAATGCCAAAGCAAGAATATATCTCAGAATCAGTTCCTACCTCAGGGCCAAGAGGGGTGGCCCTGCCTGGCCTCAGTCAGTCTCAGATGAGCACAGACGGGCCCACCCTTGGCCTGGGCTTCACCCTAGCCAGGCCCGCACACGTTCCGCTCTGTGGGAAAGCAGGAACACTATGTAGCATGTCAATTGCAGCTTCTGAGTTTGAAGCTCTGCCCCCGGTGTCCCTTGGGGCAGCAAGTCGAGTGTTAGGTGTCCGTGCTGCGGGAAAGCAGGAGTGCTATGCAGTACGTCAATTGCAGCTTCCGGGTTTGAAGCGCCACCCCCTGTGTCCCTTGGGGCAGCAAGTCGAGTGTTAGGTCCCCCATGCTGTGGGAAAGCAGGAGTGCTATGCAGCGCGTCAGTTGCAGTTTCCGGGTTTGATGCCCTGCCCCCTGTTTCCCTATGGGCAGTGAGTTGAGTGTTAGGCGTTCCGCATTGTGGGAAAGCAGGAGCACTATGTAGCGCATCAATTGAAGCTTCTGGGTTTAAAACGCCACCCCCTGTGTCCCTGGGGGCAGCAAGTCGAGTGTTAGGTGCCCCGTATGTAGCTCGTCAATTGCAGCTTCTGGGTTTGAAGTGCCGCCCCCTGTGTCCTTGGGAGCAGCAAGTCAAGTGTTAGGCGTCCCGCGCTGTGGGAAAGCAGGAGCGCTATGTAGCGCGTCAATTGCAGCTTCTGGGTTTGGAGCGCTGGTCCCTGTGTCCCTGGGGCCAGCGAGTCGAGTGTTAGGCGTTGACAGTTAAAAAAGGCCCATTCTTTGACCCTGTAGTCAGGCTGGTACCAAAATCAATGGGAGGTAAGCTAGGCCAAGAACTGATTCAGGGTGACCACAAAGAATCAAAAGGTTCATAACCCTGGTCACACCTCTGGGTGGGCACACATGCTCTGCCCAAGGGGAGAAGGGCTTCCCATCTTGGATTTTGAGAGTGAAGGGGACTGTGAGATAGTTTGCAGCATGGCTGAAAAAGTGGGTAGGGGTGCCCTGGGAACAATTATACCACTCTTTAGGGACTGCCCTGAAGTCTTCAGCACAAACTAGCTGATGCCAGGCATAAATGTGGCATTTACGGACACTATCATACTGGACTTGCTGAAGATCAGTAGACGACTGGACCTGCTATCTGAGAGCTGATGGAAACCCTGAAGGACTGGTCCTGCTTCCTCTTGTACCCAGGAAAATGAAGTAAACTCCAAGGGTCAGCTGGCTGATTACAGGGATACCACAAGCTGCAAGAGGTCTTTTACTCCTGAAGTACCCATCTGACTAGTGACGAGTGCGCCTGGACTGAACTTTACTGTTGGCCTCTAAGAGCCTCTAGGGGCCTTCCCCTGAGGTCCTGGTTGCCTTAGAAATGCACGTCTGTGGTTGTTAGGGTATCAGAAGAAAGTATGGAATCTTTTGAAAACTTTTCCTTCAGCTCTCCAGAGTTTCAAGGACACTGATTGCAAAATATATCTAATCAGCAGTTCTATGGTGTCCGAGTGACTTCAGCTTTGCTTGGCCAAGGCTGTTAGCACCTCTAACAAAATGTCTATGTCACATTCTGTATTTTTCTATTAGAACTTTTCAAATTTCCATAAACCTAGTGGGATCAACCTTCTACAAGTGTCTTTCCTTCAGTTCTGTGGCAGTGGCTACAATTTCAGTGGCGGCCCTCTCAGGGATGATTTTTCTATTACAAAGTGGCAAACCCACTTTCTGCATCAGACTATTTGACTTTTATAATTTTCACCAGGACCATTTCACTTGTTGCATCCAACGAGGGCTCCATTGTGGTAGGCCTCACATCATGCCAGGACCTCAGTCTACCACTTTCATAGACTTTCATTGATGCTTTGTGCTTTTTGGTACTATATCAACTTAAATTTATAAAACAACTATATCTGGTTCTCCTTATTTGATTTGGGATCTTTATTTCTTGTTGTTTTGAGTTTTTATACTTTTTTAGTATTGCCTAAATGCTTTACAGATAAGCCTAAAGTTAAGCCTGTCTCCTATGTCCCATATCTACCAGGAAGTTGAGCTCAGGTTCATTTTATGACTTTCAGGGTTCACCCTGAAAAATAGTGCTATTATTCTTTGAGGTGGGCGGTCACCCCCCATCCCCAAACCATAATCCAGGTTCTTATTCATGCTATGGCAAATTCATTGATCGTGACTTAAATTTTCAGCCATCTTTTTTTTTTTTTTAAGACTGTGAACTCATAGAACCATTAGATGGTGAAACGGAAATGTATGCTACTATCCTTTTCAAAGAGATAGAAATGTAGGTAGAGGAAGCAAACATATTTTGTTTTTACAAAGTTAAGGGTCTGGAGGTGTCTGAGAAAAGTTTTTACTCAATTGCTATCCCACCTAGGAGTGCAGCTTGAGTTATTATTCAAGCTAATCAGCTTGACATGCTTCCTAGATTCAATATATATATATATATATATATATATATATATATATATATATATATATATATATATATATATATATATATCTATATATTTATTTATTTGCTTCTGGTTAATATATACCATGGAGAAGCCCATAAACTATTTTATTGGATGTGGCGTGTTAGGAAGCATTCTCAGTAACTCTTCTCTCTGGTTGACTTTTCTCAGTTCTTGAGAAACAGGGCATTGAGTCATTTAAAATGGACTACCAAAATGTGCCAGATTTAAAAAAAATGAATAAAGAAGAATCATTACAGTGCTATTTTATATGTAATTTAGGGAAAAGTGGGCTCTAAAGAGAGCTAACTGTATACTAGATTCATATATTGTCATGAACACTGAATGCTAAATAGAGGTCACATTAAAACACGCATAAAAAATGTAATTTTTCACTTGTTACCATACCTTATTATATAAAAAATATAATAACAAATTTAATTCTAAATTACTTTTTGGTTGCCTTTGCAGTGAAGTGGAAGAGGCAACCTATCACATCTTGTTATCTGTCCTCGGTGTTACCTGACAACAATAAAAAGATAAAACATTGGTTTTAGCGTATGAATCATAAAACTAGCCATAGCATCTCATTTTTCAGCCAATAACTGGCACAACATTGACTTTTTTGTAAAAGTCTTGGAAATGTAGTATGAAATACTAAAGTCATCAGTTTGCAATCTTCACTTTAGTCCGGTAAAGATAGACTAATTATCAGCTGAAGCTGTAGTTATGTGTAGCCGCAATCAAGTGGTCACCTTATTCTATTATTTGTAAGATAAATGTTTTCAATAAACAGGACTGTGATCAAATTGAAGTTTTAAGGGCCTGTCATTACGTAGACAGTATTATTGTTCTATGTATGTATCTTTTCATATTTATAAATGATTTTAATGATGTGTATTAATTGAAGCAATCACTAAATTTGGATTGATCTATAGGAATGTAGGCGAGGCACAACAAGGTGGAAAATAAGAACCTACAGAGAAGTAAATACAAGACCCCATAGCCTCTGCTGCTACAGATCCTAGTTTAGGCATGTCATGTGAGTTCATATTTGACAGGTTACTTCAATTGTCCACTTCTGGAAGGAGAAGAAAACTAATTTTACAAGAACCTGATGATCTAAATTCAGCCACCTGGTCAATAAATTCAGATGCCAAAGGAGCTTTCTTCCTCCCTCTACTCTATACCTTTCCATATATGTCACCCATGAATATACGTTTATGTTTCACTCCTCAGCATTTATGGATATCCTACCTCCTCCTCTCTCCTAGTATGGAGTATGCTTCCCGGATCCCTATAATCTATACTGTTGTACAGCACTACTTTTTTGTAGCTAGGTTTGCACTATACAAATCTTATTTAAGCACAGCACCTGCCAAGTACTAGAAGCTTACAGAGAACAGATATTCATAGTTGAAACAATGAATGGATGTAACCACAATTCAGTCTTGTTGACAAGTTTCACAGTAGTTGGAAATTACCCTCTCTACAGGGTCACCCCTAAATTTTCTGCCTTCCTCCTGCTACTTTTTGCTGGATTTTGGCATGCTGGCCTTAGGACCCTGTGCACTTTACCACTGCTGACAAGTGTTAAAGTGCTTGTGTTCTCTCCCCAAATCATGGTCTGATCAATACTTGATTGGCATATTTAATTTACAGCCTGATGGTAGTGTCCCACTGCCATGTCAACGTGGCATTTAAAACCTGTTGCCAAGCCTCAAACTCTCTTTTTGTTACATATAAGTCACCCCAGGTCCTAGGTTGCTTATGTGGCAAGGTGCTGTGTAATTAAAAGGTAGGACATGCAAATTTTAGTTTTGCATGTCTAAATAGTGAAAAACTCCCAAATTCATATTTTGTTACTGTGAGGTTTACCCATCCCGTAGGATAACATTATGGATTCCTATTATATTTAATAAGCTGTAATTCCTAAATCAGAGGTGGTAGATATGTAGTGTTTGGTATCTGTGAACTTGAAACGATGAACCCTCTTGAATGGTAAAGTCAGATTTAGCAATACAAGTTTGAAAATGCCACTTTTAGAAAAGTTACAATTTTTCTGCCCTTAGCCCTCTGTGCCTGCAGCTTACCTTAGGTGACATGACTGAGTGTCAGTGACAGTTGATTCTTTGTAAATTTATCAGACAGTCACACTATTGTGGGATTAGCAGAGCCTCAATGAGCCATTAACTGACTTGATTTGGGGGGTGTTTTAAGCAAAGCCCCACTTGCACCTCAGTAGGCTGGGCCCTGCCACCACATAATAGGCTTGCCAGTACAGCCAGCTAGGAACTTCTAGGAGCAGGGCAACAGGGTATAAAAACAGGGACCACTCCAGTTCACTACTGGACTTTTATAAGAAATCTCAGAGAACTGCCTGCTGCTGTGACCTTCTATGCACTCTGCCAGACTGCTGCTGTACCTGGAAAGACTGGTTTGCTGCTTGTAGCCTGCTTCTAACCTTCAGAGGACAGCCCTGCTGCCGAGCCCTACATCTTCACCTGCACCCTGGACTTGAGAAGTGACTTCAAAGGTTATTTTAGCTGGCCTCCTGTTTAGAGCCACAGGGGCATAACAGGCTTTCACCATCTTTAACCTGCATCTCGACCAAGCCTGAGTGAGGCTTGAACCCACTAAGAGGTCTCCATCTGCTCCTGGTCCCTTGGTTGTGGTGTTAAAGGTGCCCTGGTGGCAATTTTCCAAAACCGAGGACTTACACCCAGTCAGCCAGCAACCCCATTTCTCACAATGGTGTTCAGCTGTATGGATCAGGACTTGTGCTTCTGAAATATTATACAGTGATTTGTGTTATACAAAAATCCCAGATAAATAATTTGGCATAAAACTGTCCCTGTTTTTAAATTCTTCCTAGTCTCTCTAATTGGTGTTTTTTGATTTTGTCTAACTTTCCAAATTGACATTTTAGATTTTTTGTTAAAATCATGCCTCTGATTGGAGATCCTATCACTGCACCTGCAAGCATGGATTTTGATGTGGCCAAGTGAGAGAAATACACAGTGAAAGATATAAAAGAGAGAAGAGGGAGGTTTAATGCAGTTCAGTGTACACCCTCCCACTATATTATAAAGCAATAATACCTAAGTATTCTGTTCTGACATGTAAGACACCATACAACTAATTAGATAGGGGGTTACCTGGTCATCAAGCACACTAATTTGTTAGGAGCAATAGCCCCCACTCACCAGTAAGTAACATGATTCTTCATCGGGCATTGCTCCTCCTTGGGCTGTTGTTGCAGTGCCTGAAGGGCCCTGCAAGAGGGCACTTTGCTGGAGATCTTTTGTTCATGATTGCCGGGAAAAAGTGAGGTATGAAGAGGACTGGAACAAGTGTAGTTAAAACTGACTATAGGTGCCAAATCGGTAAATTTTACTATGGAAGAAATGGGACCTCTGTCAAGGTTAAAAACAGAGAAGGAATATACCAGATACAATGATCTGATTTCCTTAAAGTGAATGTTAAAAAAATCCCTCAACTCATGTGTGAGAAAATGGAAAAAGACCTGTATGAGGACACGTACCTAAGCTACAGAAGTCACGATCAACGTGTTTCCCGCCTGATTAATAACTACAAATCTGTTGGCGATTTATCATGACCTAAAGAAAACGTAGTCCTTACAAAGAGAGTATGAGTGTTCTTCACTAGTAAGATCATTTGTAACTTATCAGCTCCTACTGGGTAAGTATTGCTTTAATGGTGATGAACTGTAAAATACAACACAAACATAAAGTTGCGGTTATGTCATATATCTTAACAAAAATGTGTTCACATGCAAACACCTTGATGAATTATGTGGAAAGTGAAAATCCAAACTCACACCATCAGTACATTGTGTGGACTATGTTTTGGCAGGGTAAAATTAGCAAGCATGAATTCTGTGTCAGATATAGAGCAATATCTTAAACCCCTAGATTCAGGCACGGACCCCTTAGGATAACATGGATGCTATTAATTCCAAACAATGATGCTCTATAAAAACAAAATATAAATGCCATTCTAGATATAGTAAGTAGTAATGTTTCCTCATGGTCTCAACTTTAGCCAGTCCAAATAGATGACGTGTACAAGAGTAGTATAGGTATGGTGTAAGGTGACAGCCCCTAAAGATCACATCGTCATAGGATGAACTGTGGATCAGTCTGGAAATAAAAAACAGCAATTTTGTTTAAGCAATGAAGCACACCATTAACCAATAATGCAGATCATATGTCATGTACTCAGTAACAACCCCCAAATGATTGTAAACATTAAGGTGAATAGTATGACATCGCCCACCAGCATCTACATATTCTGGACATCAGGATCTAGCCACCACAGTGCCGATAAAGGCCTCATGGAGAAATATGACTGCTCCCACCGGCGTGTTACACACACTCAATCTTTCAGGTTTTATAGAAAATGTTAGCATTATATATGATAATACTCTGTACAAGCCTGTATACATCTCAACACTGATGTTTAAGAAAAAAACATAATCAATGTGATCAATAATTACGTATGACAGCTCCCTCAAAATTAAGCATGCAGTAAAAGTCATGTATAAATCAACATGGTACCATAATCAAACTTGCTAGGAGCTCAGCGGTACACAGCTATTGAATAGTATACTCTCCAGTGAAGTGAGTTAAGCAAAGAAAGATTTTATCCACCAGACCCCACAAAACTTACATTGCATTCCAGGTGAAGGTTGTGAGAAATGAGGTTGCTGCTTGACTGGGTGTATGCACTGATCAAGCAACAGCCACTCTCCCTTGAAGGGTGAAGCACAAAAAGTTACTAATTGAATCTTTTATTATTAATCCTGGGTAGCTCGGGACAAAAAACAGGCTAAACTTAAAAGTAATATGTTAGGCAGTCCACAAATAGCAACGCAGTGAAAATACAACCCAATAAAAAGTCCAATCCAATTAAAAAAACGACAGTAAATTTTGAAAAATATTGACACTACAACCATCAAACTCCAATTAGTAGAACCTGAGTTATGAATTGTCAAAGTTTAACATTCAAAATATAAAATCCTCAGTTTTGAAAAATGCCAACCTGAGTACCTTTAACACTACAACCAAAAGTTCAGGAGTAGATGGAGACATCTTGGTGGTTCAAGACTCACTCGGGCTAAGTCCAGGTATGGTATTATGTCCCTGTGACTATGAACCAACCAGCTAAACAAGGCCTTGGAATCACATCTGAAGTCCTGGGTGCAGGGTTCCACAGCAGGGCTGGCATCTGAAGGTTCAAAACAGGTGCCAGGCAAGAAAGCAGTCCTTCTAGGTACAACAGTAGTCTGGCAGAATGCACAGCAGTTCACAACAGCAGCTAGTCCTTTGAGTGTATTGCGCTGAGAGTATTGCATTTACAATACAGGGTTGTTAAGCCTATTGTGTAGTAGCAGAGCCAAGCCTATTCAGGTGCAAGTAGGGCTGTGGTTGGCTCTGCCCCCATCAAGTCAGTTAATGGCCCATTCAGGCTTGCTAATCCTACTATTGAATGCCTACTGGGATGAATTTGCCGAGTCTCAATTGTCAGTAACTGTCAGTCATGTAACCTAAGGCAGGCTGTAGGCACAGAGGGCTAGAGGCAGGCAAATGACAACTTTCTAAAAGTGGGATTTTTTAACTTATAATGATAAATCTGACTTTACCATTAAAGAGGGTTTATCATTGCAGGTCCACAGATAATAAACATGACATGTCTACCACCTCTGGTTTAACAATTACAGTTTATAAAGTATAATAAGGAGTCTCCAATGTTATCCTAAGGGTTGGGTAGGCATTACAATAGTAAAAACAAATTTGGGAGTTTTTCACTACTAGGACACACAAAACTAAAAGGTACATGTCCTACTTTTAAATACACAGCACCCTGCCCTATGGGCTACCAAGGGCCTACCTTAGGAGGTGATGTATATGTAATAAAAGGGGAGTTTAAGGCTTGGCAACAGGTTTTACATGCCAATTTGACATGGCAGTGGGACACTGCCTTCAAGCTGAAATGGCAGCCCTGGGACAAATTTTAAGGTGCTACTTAAGTGGGTGACACAATAAGTGCTGCAGGCCACCTGTTAGCATTTAATTTACAGTCCTTGGGTATATGGTATAGCACTCTACAAGGAACTTACATGTAAATTAAATGCCACTCAAACCATGTTTTAAGGAGAGAGAGCACAAGTACTTAAGCACTGGTTAGCAGTGGTAAAGTGTATAGAGTCCTAAGGTCAACAAGCAGAAATCCAGCAAAAAGTAGGAGGAATAAGGCAAAAAGTTTGGGGATGGTTGTAGAGAGGGCCATATCCAACACCCCCCCAGCCTAAAGCCAGGGTGGTTTAATTAATAAATTGATGGACTTCCCTGCTTAGACAATAGAATGTGGACAAAGGACCTCTTCTGCAGGGGCACTTGACAGCTCTACCCATCTCTGAATTCAGTTGGGCCCCTCTCTCTACACTCTCCTGAACCACTGAACTAACCCACTGGGAATCCTTCTCCTCATCTTTGGAACCCATCTGTGCAGCACCTATCCTCATCTTGCTTACAGATGCATCCCAGTAGCAGACAGTACCACCATGGCCAACAAAGTGATGTGGCCCATTTCACCCCATGGATCAGACAAAAGACAACTCTGTCCTTAAGGACAACATCCAAACAAGGCCACTGACAACTGTCAGTGACAACAGCCAGGCCTTTCAGAGGTCTCTGACATCTGTGATTTCTCAGAGTGGGGTGAATAGCCCCAGGTGTTAGGCACCCTTTTTCCACTCTCCCTCCCACCAGTTCAGGGGTTTTATACAGGTATACTGAAACTGGCAAGTCACCCCGGGGTCTGTCAATTGTGCATCCTTCCTCCATTTGGGAGTGGAGTCTCCAACAAGCTGAAACAGTAGGGGTGGCCACCCCGCCCAGTACTCCTGCCATCAGGGGCAACTGATTCCCCAGAATGCACTCTATGGGGATCTGGGGACTAAATATGACCCTTTTCTGGGTCACTTACCCACCCCACGTTAGGGATACCAGGGCTATAGGGCAGAAAAATTCCTGTCCATGGGTCAGAGCAGTGACTGGGATCCCATTCATCTCTACCTGGTGTAAGTAAAGACTCCTACCTTCAGGGATCACAAGCTCACCCTCTGAGTCTATCCCCCAGCTAATGGAGATTAGGGCATGCTCCATCTGTGGCCAATGGAGACTAGGGCATGCTCTACCCGTGGACCCTGGGGACTACCTTTCCATAAGGCCACACTGGCCACTTCTGTAGAGTTCCCACCAGTGGATGATTTCCTTGGACAGACAGAGTCACCATGTTTGTGTCAAAGCAGCAAGGTTGGAAATGGGACACCCTGGACCAACGTCCACTAGAACCTCCCTCCTTCTTCTCAGAATAGACATAGGAACCCTTAACTTCCCCTTTACCCTGAGAATTGTCTGAGCCTCCCTTGACCTCCCCTTCCTTCTGCTGCGAGAAACCTGAGCCACCCTTCTTAGAGTCACTACCAGGTACCTTTTAGGACACGTTGGTGCTGACCCAGAGATTTGCCTCCTCAGCAAGCTTCCTGGGATCAGCAAGCTTGCTATCTACCAGGTGTTGGCACAGCTCTGTAAAACGGTATTGAGCCTGTGCTCCCTCAGAATCAGGTTGTATAGCCCATTGAAATCATCTACCAGGCTGCCCCTCACCCAACCCTTTAGTACCTTGCTGGCAAAATCTATGAAGTCGACTGAATACTGGCTTTGGAGTTTGTGGCTGTCCCTGAACCTTTGCCTGTATTTCCCAGGAATTAACCCAAACCTGGAAAGAAGAATGGCCTTCATGTGGGCATACTTAGTTTGGTCCTCTAGTGTCAGGAGTGTATCCTCCTCACTGAAGGCATATACTTCCACAAGCTACCCCAAGTACTCCTCTGTAACCTTGTGTACCCTCAGGGCTACCTCATAGGCTAAAATCTATTTACGTATACCATCTCCGACCCTATAAATGGGCCTCAGGTCTTTGGGGATGTAGGCTCATCTCTCCAGTAGACACTGCTGACTCACTGTCACCACTGTTGCTGGACTCCACTTGCTTGGCTTTAATGTTTAGCTCCTTAACATGCAGTTCATTGGCTAACATAAGTATTCTCTCTCCCATGGCCAGTCTCCTTTTCTTCTCCTCCTCCATGTCCAGTCTTTTCCCATCTTATGCTTGTTTTATTTGTTCTGCCTCCAGTTGTAGTTTGACAAGTTAGAATTTAAGTTTCTTCTGTTCCATCATGTCCTCTAGCTCCTCTGGGGCCAGGTCTTTAAGGGACATACTGCTTCCTGCCCTTGCAGGGGGATTCATCTCTCCTTTCAGGCTGGTTGCCCCCTGTCCCATATTCTCCACGGAATGCTGGTCCAGCTCATCATTGTCCTCTGGCTTCACATCCTTCTCCTCTGTGGTGTCATTGGCTGCATCTCTAGATTGCCACCAGACGCCCGTGCCTTTTGCAGCTCCATCATCTTGGTGAAGTCCTTGGTAGATACCTTCAAATCTTTGCAAACATCCTTGGGTTGTTGCACTGTGTATTTCAAATTAATAATACCTAAGTACAATGTTCTGACATATAAGACACCACACAACTTATTCAATGACTGTTGAATCCTTGTAATAAACATGTGCAGTTGAAATAACTATATTTCCTCATTCGTGTTTTTCTATCTTTACTATCTTTTCTACCATTGGGTATAGTAGAAACATATATTTTTATTCTAAAAAGCTTGTTTTATAAGGATATGCTTTATTCACAATTCTGATTTACTCTGATTGTTCATCTGTATTAGGGTTTTAGTGAGTCTATGACTCCCCTTCTCTTCTCTTCTCTTCTCTTCTCTTCTCTTCTCTTCTCTTCTCTTCTCTTCTCTTCTCTTCTCTTCTCTTCTCTTCTCTTCCAAGCATAGTGTTGATCCTGAGGTCAATATCCAGCAGCAGAAGTTATCCAGAAATGGATTCTATTACAGCATGAAAGGATCTCTTAATGGAGATGGATGCTGAAAGCAAAGATGTTGAGTCAATGAGTTCCTCCGCTGCCAACGGCTCAACGTGCACTACTACCTGGACTGTAGTAGATGCAGTGATGACATCAATTACCAAATGCTGAATGTTTGCTATGAAATGCTTATTGTATCTAGGATATTGATGAACCAGAGAGTTATACAATTAATTTAAAGAAAAAGAATCTTGGTCTATCAAACTATGATGGCTACTACCGGTTGTTGATATTCTGGTCCAGGGATAAATGACTGAAAAAGTATCTTCATCTAGATCTCCAACTTCCTGACAAAAACATTTGAATCTCCAACTATCAACTTAAATGTGCTCATATGGAAGAACCATTCATACTTTTATGCCCGTATGAGACAACTTAAAGACTACAACTGAGAGAAAATGAGCCTTAATATTTCTGTACCTGTCAGTCATTATCTATCCAATGCCTCATCTGCCCTTAATATTGAGGCTAGAAACTCTTGGCATTCACGAAACAGTCCTAGGCTGGATCTCACCAAGTCTGACAAACAGAAAAAACATGATCTAAGTTCCCCAGTACATGTCAGCTACTTTTTGCTGAAATCATGGGTTCCTCAAGGTTATATCATTATCAGTATCTATCTCAGTCCACTACAAGGCCCCATAAAGTGTTTCCACACACTTTGCACTTGATACTATGCTGGTAATAACCAAATAATGTTCACCTTTGACTACCTACTAAAATCATAAATGACATAGACTATTCCTTTCTAGATCATTGCATAAGAGCATTACATTTGTATATGCTGACTTTGTGATCTGTGGAAAATGGGAGAACTATCAACCACTTTCCATAATGCCTGGTGAGATTTATCTTTCTACAACAATCACTACTTAAGAAGGAAACCTAGTACTGATTATGGAATTCAAATTATCACCCACCCCTCAAATGATTTAATCAAATCCACTTCTTCACCATGCAGGTCTTGTAAAAGATGTTCTCAGATGTAGGCTTTTATGAGAAAGTCAATGTCACTATCAACACTGGTGTGTAACATCTAGACTATTTAAACAGTGAACAAAAGTAATAATACAAAATGCTGCAGCCAGGCAATTAATATGCCTATGTGACCACATTACTCTGGACTTTAGATGACGACTGTTTACCAGAGGTAAGATCCTTCTCCTGCAAGGCACTGTACATTGTTAATTGGGCCATCCACAATAAAGGTTCACTGATCAGCCACTTTACACTTCATTAATGTATTCAGAATACTGCCCAGTGCCATGGCATAGGTAGCTGAGTGTAAAGGACAAATCTCTTTACAAGGAGTAAGGTAGACCATATTTGAACACTACTAACTGAGTGAAAAAGACTTACCTTGCTAAGAAATTCAATCAAACATGGAAATATGTCAATATATACCTGAAACTATCTATTCAGATGCCTTAAAAGTAACCCATTATTTTCCTATCAGCACTGTGCGGAAGTAGTAAAGTAAGCATACAATTACTAAGCTCATCGACTTTGCCTTCAAATATACACCAACGCCACACTGCTCCTCAATGAATATGTATTTTCACAGATTCAAACTATTTGATATCAACACGTTGGTAAGACTAAGGGCTCATTGTAATTTTTCAAACAGTTCCATTTTTCTCCTATAATGGACATTTCACACATGATAAATATCATCCAGATAAATCGAACAATCCTAAAACAGAAAAGATATCTCATCATAATACCTTCTAAAACACATATAAATCTTCAGACCTGATGATTTTTTGAGCCATTACCCCCTCCTCAGCCCTTGAGCAATTATGTAATGGGAGGTTACTACGGGAACCATGGAACCAATCTTTCTTTATTTGTTTCTTTGTTTCTGTCTTTCTTTCTTTCTTTTTTTCTTGCTTTCTTTTTTTTCTTTCCTTCCAGTTTTACATAGCACAGACTTGACTTAGAAATAATAAAAAAAACACTTGCAATAGATCAAGTTACCAGTTGCAGGTTGCAAGAGTAAAACTACACAAATGAAACAGAAACTAAAGCAAGAAATCATGTCAAACAAAGCTACATGTCCCAGTAATTGGTACTCAACCTCAAGAATGGTCTATTATAAAAAGAATCAAGAAGACTACCAGAAGACCTCAATTAAAATATACAGACTTTTAGAATCTACAACTGGTCCTGATACATGGTCTTAAGGTTGTGATATAGCACTAAACAAAATAGAGTGATATGGTTTATCAATGTATCCTAAACTATTAATCTCTTCTTGTAGAGAGAGAGGGTGGTGCGTACTCTGGTGGCACTGCCTTGCAACGGTTTTTATGTCTTTGACTTTTTGAAAGTGGGGATTTCAATATAGAGAGCATCTGCAGTTGTAAGTTAATGTTGTCTAACTGCAATGAACAGATTCTGAGCTAGATAAGTTAGGGAACAATAATGAATCGCCTTATGAGCACCACAAACTGCCTTTAGACACTCCTTCCCTCAATGGGTAGTCATTTCATAAGGATAAGGAGTGGCAAGATGCGACCACATTTTTCTGGCTATTGTGTGTAATATTTCAAAAGCACAAAGGTTGATTCACTTAGTTAATACAATTCGCTGGGCTGAAGTGTTTCATTCTTTGAAGGAATTAAGTTAGTGTTGCACCACTTTGGCCAAGAAAGTGTGAATTAATTAGTATGGTGTGACACAATTCACAATGGCTTTCAGGCAGTTCAGAAACATCCAAGCATGGAATGTGGTTCAGAAAAAATATGCAATCCAGGTGTCTGAATTTCCTTTCAGCTTAATATTGTAGAAATATGAGGCACAAATGAAAAATAGTGGACTCCATCTACATGTCATCTGATTTGTTGGTTTGGCTTGTCCCTGAAAATTTTGACTGGAGCAAAGGATGTATTCTGTTTAGTTAATACATATCTGAACTTTCTGACATTTGGGTACATTCTTTGGATGATTCCCCAAACTTGGTGGGAACTAAATTCCTTTTTAGCATATGCAGATGACTTAGTTATAATGCCACCCACCCAGAGAGGCCTACAAAGACAACTGAGCACAGTGCAGTCTTTTAGTTTAGTCAACAGCCTCTGCGAAAACCAAGGTAATGTTCTTTGGACGGTGAAGCTCCAATTTCATTTGAA
Source organism: Pleurodeles waltl (assembly GCF_031143425.1). Lineage (NCBI taxonomy): Eukaryota > Metazoa > Chordata > Amphibia > Caudata > Salamandridae > Pleurodeles > Pleurodeles waltl. The sequence goes on along the minus strand of NC_090438.1, from coordinate 415,894,410 downwards.
CTATAGGTATTACTAAGTTGGAAGAGGTTCCAAAATCTACATACCTGGGAGTTACGACTGAGTTATGACTGACAAAAACTCAAAATGGAAAAGCTCTATGTGAAGTGAGAAGTACAATATTAAGGGTAAAAAAGACAATAAAAAAGTTCTCATTGGTGCATGGAGGAGGGTAATTGGTCCTACGCCAGACATTTCAAAGGCCAAGATTACTCCGGTAAAAAATAATTCAAACATATGATACGATATTTTGGAATTCCATCAGAAAACTCCTCATTTAAGACAGGCAATATCACACTGCTGCTTACATTTAGAATTTGTTTTTTGTTATTTGGTGTAATTGGCTGATATTATTATAATTAATTATTTCCTAGGTTGCAAGTTGGCAGGACTTAACACTTTAAAGGTAATTATAATGCCTTGGTGAAGGATGTGCCTCGGACATTATTGTCTGAAGGTTCAATCATTAGACAGCTGTCTAAACATAATCCTCCTGCATTGTGGGTCCTAATCAACATGCACCGACTAGCTCAAAAGGCAGAAAAAAAAAAGACACTAAGGAAGAGTGGTTGCTCAGTGATATGCATTTTGTAGCAAGATACAAGTAAAATAACTATACTACAAAAACCTATATATTGTCAAGACAATGATACATTGATTATTATATGCTAGCAGGTTTATATGCATTTTAGTTATCTGTGTCTTCCATTTCAGAACTATGATGGCTCTTTGACTTTACACGGTCTAACTTACATGTGTGCAGCATATGTAAATTGACCTTTGAGTCCATTCAGCCTGTCACATGTTTATGTCCTCATGGATAAATGGTCAGAAAAAATACCTCAACCCCATTTTGTGACAGTAGGTATCAGAACTATTTTAAAGGCATGCATTATTAACATGTTTATGTCATCATGGATAGATGCTCAGAAAAAATACCTCAAACCCATTTTGAGAGAGTAGGTATACAATTTATTTTAAAGGCATTACTATTCTATTTTGTTTTAAAGGCAATTTATAAAACAATTGGTGGGGCACATGGCTATATTTAATACCCAGCCTCTTAGGTTCTGGGAAAAAAGTTTTCAGATTGCCATTATAGGCAGGGGTTAATGCATTAGTTGTAACCTTTGTATATGATGTATCTTTTGTAACACAATCATGGTATATTAACTTCTAGTATGTGTTGATTTCATCTGTGTAAAATATTGTACACAGTTTTACCAAAACTTAAACAATACTCTGAAGTTAGGAGGCTCAGCTAACGATTGTCCATCATGTTAATCACTGGTAGTCATGGGACAGGTAGCTCCCAAATGTATTTATTGTGCATGCCCTTAGTGTTATCTATAATGGGAACTCTGTCCATTGAGCATGTCAGTGTAGTTTTAAGGTTACCTCATGGTTAGTTAGGAAGAGTAAATCTCTCAGTATTAACACCAAAGGAGGGGAAGATTAGTTTAAAAGTGTACATCAATATTGCTTTGTGCAGAGGAATTTATTCTTAATATTCTGAGATGATGTTCCTGATAATTAGGTGACTATGGAATCATGGATAATCTTTTTTTGATGATGAAGTGTCATCAATCTTATCAGCACCATCAATGATGGGGGACGCATCACTAACACAGAAACTGACTCAACTTAGTGATTTGGAGTTACCCCCAGAATTAAAAAAGATGCAGGTCAAAACTATGCTTCATTGGGCAGTCATAACTGAATATCTCAGAGGTAATGCAGCCTCAAATGGATATGTAAGGGGCCATCAATGAATAAGGGCACTAAACATCAATAATCATGTGACCGACGTGAACCAATCACACTGCAGCATTGTCTTCAGCAAATGTGTGTTTTAACACACCGGTAACCATGTGACTGATAAAGCCCTGCCCAAAGATTGCACCTGCCAGCATAAAATTGCCAGTAGGCCTCCTCTTGAGAACAAGATAGCTCAACTGGAACATAGGGAGATTATAGCTATTTACACTGTCCCGCTCTCCGTGATGAAATAAGAACTTGACTAGTAAACTGATCCTGTGATAGTCCGGACTTCTGCATCTAGGTGTATATCAACATTTATGATAAAGTGTACCTGTGCTACCATAACGTTTAGCATATGGATAAATGACTATGGCGATCTCAATTCATGACTATAGATCCAGTAACAAATAATGTTCTTTGATATAAAGATGGCACATAGTTTTGCAATATTTTCACTAATAAAGGTTAACCCATTTAATCTTATATATAAGTGTGTGACTAGAGGAGCTATCCACCCCTCGCAGACCAGTAAAGAATGGGCCTAAATATGGTATGCAAAGACACACTAGCATGTTGACTGTCACTGAGCTACACGTGTGATAACCATTTTGTGTTTGTGTGTGGGATTTACAGTACCACCCTATCCCTAGTGCTGTGTCATTGGACACTTTTTCGATAAATCATCACCATCCAGCATGAAGAATGGTATTGTATTGTCTAAACGTATTCACTTTTTTGTCCTAGGTCCCACAATATATATAATACCTAGTTAGGACCTAGTTTCTATAGAAAAAGTGTATTTCTTTGCCTTAATCTTTAGTGCCGCTTGACAAATCTTCACAAAACTTGCCAATCCCGTCAGCTGTTGCCTGAAAACTTTCGGGGTCATCTGTCCAGAGGCGGCAGAGAAAAAAGGGGGGGATTTTGAACTACAATAACGCAAAAACTGCCAGACGGAATTACACCAAATTTGGCTGGAAGCTAGATCCTGGTCCAGAAAGAGTGCTTTTTTTATTTTGGTGTGATTCTGGTCAGTAGTTTTGGAGAAATTAAGGGGAAAACAAATTTGTACATCTAGGGACATGAAGGATTTGCAACCCCTTCCGGTCTCGTGCAGAGATCTGTTTGGCTGATAACACCTCAACAACAGAAGCTGTTGAAGTGTTGTCAGCCATCTTGGGAGGTCCAAAATAAAAGTAAAAAAAAAAGAAAAGTGGCCAGGGTACGAACACCCTTACACCTTAGCTTTGGTGGTGGGCTCCCAAAGGGTCCCCCCCATGCCCCTGGGGATAAAAAGCATTTTTTTAATTTTACGAACTGAGACATGGTGGAGCCACAAATCAGCTCATAAAATAAAAAAACCAATGAAACACAGTTTCCTGTGCTTTGGTATGTTTAGTGCCCCAGGGTGGGTCAAGTCCCAAGGTTTTTTTCTTTAAAGCGACCGCCACCTCCCCATTGAGTATGCAGGAGGGGGCCTCTTGGGCCCTTCCTGCTGCCCCTGGGACCACCACCTCCCCAGGATGATCTCATACTTAATGCAGGGGGGCCTGTGGCTTTCCCATGCCCCAGGGACCACCAGCCCTGGGGCTATACTTTATTTATATTTGGACTGGGGGGGACCCTCCTGCCACAGGAACCACCACCCCAGGCACATATTTACAAAAAGAAAGGGGTCCCTATGGGACCCAGCACCCTGGGGACCACCACCCCCAGGCTGAATTCTCATTGAAGGGGGGCCACGCGGCTCCCTTTGTGGAACCACTGATGGACCTGGGGACCCCCGGGTATTAGCTGTTTGTTGTAGCTTGGCTGCAGCACAACAGACAAGCAACAGCAAACACTTCAAGTTTTGAAAGCCGGACCTTTAAAGCAGATTCCGTTATCAAAATCCAAGTTTAATCTCTGTCCCCTGCAATGCTTCAGGAAGCAGGGAGCTGGTGTTAAATAAGCTCCCTGCTTGCTGAAGCATAGGCACTGTGGGGAGAAGCAAAAATTTAAATAAACAAATACATAAATGAAAAAGTATGGTACTCGGGGAGCTAACTCGCGGTCCCACATAGCCTGTGATGAGTTTTTTAAATCAATTTAAAGTAAGGACTGCCGGAAGCACTTGAGGTTCCCATAGCCCAATAAGGTCTTCTTAATAAAAACATAAATAAATAAATAAGACAGTAGGGACTGGGAGGAAGCCCTTTGTAGTGAATCCTAGTTTGTTTTAACGGGATAACAGGAGTTAGCTTAGCCGTAGGCTTGTAAACTCGTGCCCCCGTCACCCAGTGACTTTTAACCTACTTAGCTTGCTCTGTCTTAGTCCATTTAATTATTTATTTCCTTTAAAATGGCGGCCTTGTTTATAGTTAGGCCACTTGTTGTGGGTTCTATTATCAGTGTCACTGCGCCAAGGCGTCAAGATCAAGCACGAAAGACAAACATACAGTAGGCATTCACACTTAGGGATTTTCCCTCTCTATACTTTCGAGGGATTGTTGATATTAATTGCCGTCCCAAGAATGCCTGTTATCTATTGTTATGAATAACACTTATGTCAAGGGACCTTGTAGATCTGTATAAATACAACACACTTTTAGACAGATAATCAGAGGGATTCCGACCAGAGGGCATCGCCACCATCGCTGATACCGATGCTGCAGTCATCTTGACGCTGACCCAGTCTTCACGTCCCTGCGGAGTCTGAGATAGAGACCTCATTCCAAGGTAACGAGGGTTGGGGGCTCCTCTCATGGACACGGCTTTGGCAGATTAGGTTTAACGAACCCAGCTCTCCTTTTTAGGTAGGAGGTTAGACCTACTCTCCTTAGGGTTTTAGGGCTTATTCCATTTTATACCTATACATATATTTCTTTCATATATTGCATAATGGTGGGGGTCTTTATAACAATGACTCTCCTCTTCACAATACTGTTGCTTGGTATATTCATTATCCTAATCATTGCAGTTCATGCAACTTATCACAAATTGCAGTTATGTTAAATAAAAACTATTATAACTTCACTGCATCTGTGTTATTGCCTTTGTTTGTATGAGACATAATAATCTGTGAGAAAAGGGTAATATCCGTTTAACCACGACAACCCTGAGAGATCTTATTTTGAGTCCATGCGTAAGCGACTGCTACAAATCACCATTTTACTATTGTATTTCTGGTGAAGTACTGCTAGTAAGCCGGTATGGTTTGGACAACAGTTACAACTTATTGTAGGAAGAAACTTAGTCACCTACAAACGAAAGTACTGTCATCCTGAGACCAGCAGTCTTGCTCAAAGCAAGAGTCCAAACTACGACATGGCGCCACCAACCATGGAGTTTAGGCACTAAGTTACGGATACCCTGACTATCATTGTCTCACAGACAACAGGTACCCTCAGTACCATTATACGGAGACGTCCGTGGTCTTTGGGAGAATCCTCCTCGGCCAAACAGGTAACACCTAATTAGGCTGTAGGTTGTTCGAGCTCGAATTCACAAAAGGAAAAACTTCCCCTATTTTGGTGTTCCGTTTTCTCTAAACAACTATGGCTAATACCATAGACATTCCTGCAAATGCTAGACATGCACTTACACAACATTTATTAGCGCATGGCCTTACAGAAGATGGTGGGGATGTTACAATGATTATAGAAGTGAGTGATGCCTACCAAACAGAAACGTTTTACTGTTGGGTTGCCTTTCCTGAGGCTGACCAACTGACGCACACAGTTCACACTTATGAAATTGCGGACATACCCGTAAGATACGAAGCATACCAGTATCATGAAATATCGCTCACATATCAAGAGCATCAAAACTGGTTTGAAGGCGCCCTACCACATGTACTACGACGGGTGAGGTTAGGTCCTTTAAGTAATGAAGGGCCTACGTGGCCCATGTTTGCCACATATACACCCCACCCAGGCATACAGACTATGCCGATTGTAGATTTAAGAATATTATATAATGAATTAGTGGCATTATATAGAAGATTAGTCCAGTTTGTCATGCGAACATTGAACACTACACCAGCGCGTCCAGCACCGCCAGTAGCTGGTGGATATCAATTGGCTACTGGGATTAATCCACAAACAGTGCATACCATTATGGGTAGAGTGCCCTCTGATCAGGAAAAAATACCGTTCTGGATTGCTCAGAAAACAAATCAGCTGGAAGCTGTGTTCCCCCATACGGGGCCACAGGAGAAACATAGACTGCTCACTATGTGCTTGCCATTTGGGATGGTTCCCTCGGTGGATGAATGTGCCACTTGGGGTACAGTCTTCGCTGCCATTTATACTACCACACATGGTACCCCTTCGCTTGCCAATTTACCGGAAGTGTTGAAACAAATACAGAATGAGCAAGGGGCTGCACCAGCCCTGGATCTGGGGATGAAATTGATGCGAAACTTTGACGCCGTCTCCTCGATAATATTAAGTAATATTAAAGGGGAAGCAGTGGCACTGGCGATACGCCAGCGTCTCCGGGAAACTCCACATGTGGAACAGGAGAGACAGCTACCGAAAATAATATCTGATACCTATACTAGTATAGGACGGGATGGGCTGGGAGCCAAACTTAAAAAATTGGACATACTGAGTACCACCCATAAGGAAGGTACAAAGCAAGCACAAGAGGGCTCTAAGAAGCGCTGGGACAAACAAAAAGATTTCAAAGATAGGAGAAATAAAAGAGCTGATTCTCCACATCCAGAGTACTCCGAAAGGAGGTATAATCTCAGGAATAGGGATAACATTAGAACTCCAGACAGATATACTGATTCACGTCCTTCTCGTTCCTTTCAGGACACACCGGATAAACGTAGCGAGAGAGGGGGCCGTCAAGATCGACGTCCGGAATACGTGAAAGAAAAGAAAGACTCGCCGCAGTCCACCATTAAAAAAGAAGAAAAGACTCCTCAGCAAAAGCCACAATTTAAAAAAAAGAAAGTGGCAGCACTGACCATTAAAAATGCCAGTAATATTGAGAACACTGTTGAGGAACAAGAGGTGGGCAGTGACTCTGTTGGACAGCGCGGCAGAGGTCACGATATGTCGCCAGAGTCTGAAAGATCATCTGGTTGCGACAGCAACTAGCGATTACATCTCAGTTGAAACGGCGGATGGCCGCGTTCTCAAACCCGATCGGGTTTATGATTTAACACTCCAGATAGAGGGAGACGTGGAATGCATTATTAGTGTAATATTTTGGGATGAACTTACTAGTGATATCCTGTTGGCCGAGAGAGACTGGCCACCTGAACATGTCCGCTAGCTCCCACATGGGGAAGATGTCATTTTGCCTTCTTTCTCCGATCTTGTTCCGGAGGCTGACAAAAAAGACTGCTGCTGAATGGGCTTTAGCGCAGGCCCCTGCATTATACCGTAATCATGTAGGTTGGGACAAGGACTCTCCTTGTCATGTTATTCCCGTTAGGTCTACACCACACCCGCAGCCACAGTACCCTGTTAAACATGACGCAAAAGCTCCAGTGACGGAGATACTGTCACAACTTGAATACCAGGGAGTAATTGAGCCCTGTACATCGGCAATGAATAATCTACTGTTTCCCGTTGCGAAACCTGATCATTCATATAGAATAGTGGTTGATTATAGACATTTGAAAAGTCATACACGCACATATGCTATACAAAATTCACACAGCACAGCGCTGATTAATAATATAGTGCGTAAAAAATACAAAACTACATTGGATATATCTAATGGATTTTTCTGCCAGAATTTAGCACATGAAAGTAGAGACCTAAGTGCATTTTCCTTTGGCTCTCAGAAACACTTTTGTTGTTTACCCCAAGGCTATAAAAACAGCCCAGGACTGTTTTCGGCCCGTGTATCATCAATCTTGCACGAGCTTGATTCTGAGGCATTATCCTATGTGGATGATATCTATCTCACTGATGACACCCTTGACATTAATCTTGCAAGGGTCGATCGGATAATTCTTAGATTTGCTGCCTTCGGTTATAAATTTAATTTTAAGAAGAGCAAGATAGCCGTTCTTAGTGTGTTGTTTCTGGGATATGAGCTATCGAACGAAGGGAAGAGCCTGGCCCCGCACTTCTTAGAAAAGTGTGCTCAGCTACAGCCTCCGAACACGCTAAAGAAATTACAGTCATTACTGGGTTTCTTTAATTTTGGCAGAACATACATTCCAGATTATGCTGAACGCGTCAAGCCACTATATGACTTAATTCAGCCCAATTTTTCTAGCAGGCGATGGACAATTGCACACACACACATCCTTAGGGACATACAACGGGACATGCTGGAGGCTAGACACTTGTACACACGTGAAAATAAAACGAATTTGGTCATCAGAATAATAGCTGGTGCCCTTGGATTTACCTATATCACCTTTAATGAGGGTGACACGGTGCCGATAGCATACAAATCACATTTGTACTCCAATGCAGAGAAACGTTTTGCTCCTACTGAAAAAATTCTGAAAGCAGTTCAGATGGCCGTCATAAAGGAGAGGCCACTTGCCCAGGGGAAGCGCATTAATGTTTTCTCCCCGGTACCGGCCTTAGAGGCTGTCACTAAAGCGAGCGTTCCAAACGCTAAGGCGTTACATCCACGCTGGATTCAATGGGTAACGTCTCTGACCGCCACTGATGTTGATTATGTGTTTGACCCAAGACTTCAGACACAAGAATTTCTCCAGTATGAACAGGAGTACCCAGCTCCCTTACACATATTGCCAATAGACAGTTATGATACCATCATTTATACTGACGGATTGGCACAACCGGCTCTGGGTACTAAACATCAATACTCGGCAGCTTGCGCAGCCGTGTGCGGGGTAATGGAAGACGGAGTTTTCCATCCTCATAATACCTACACTCAGACCTTAGGGGACTGCACAGCCCAGTTGGCCGAGCTTAAGGCTCTTCTTCTAGCGCTCGAACATTCAGAGCCAGGAACTGATTCGTATTACTGCGTTCAGTCATACAATGAATACCTCAATCATTGGAAACTGAACGGGTTTAGAGATTCTAAAGGAAACACCATTAAACACAAAATGTTGTGAGGAAGGGTGGCTGATCTTAAGGATAAGCTGCCATGTCTCCATGTAGTTCATACATTAGGGCACCAACGTGTAGGAATACATGTTGCCGGTAATACATTGGCTGACGAAGCAGCCAAAGCATCAGTAGCTACGGCTTCTGTGGCTGCAGTGACTCGTTCTCGAACGAGGTTGGATAATGAGATACTGATTGCCGTTAAAGCCTCGGCTGCAGGCAAGCCCCTTCCGAGAGGATACCCTACGAACTATACCTATCATATCAGTGCACAGAATGTTGCTTTTGCAACAATTCCTGATGTTGGTGATCGAGTGATCCCAAATGAAGACCAAAGATTGGGGCTGATTACAGCTGCACATGAGGGTGTCGCTTCTGCACATGCTGGTATACAGGCCACTATCACCATTCTACAACAACGGTACTGGTGGCCTGGTCTATGCAGACGGACTAAACAGTATGTCCTTTGCTGTGACATTTGTCAGCAGATTAAGGGCTCAAATATCAGACGCCCTCCGCAGACATCTCTCTTAGTGTCAGACAAGCCACTCCATTGTGTGTACCTGGACCACTGTGGTCCCTTGCAACCTGATGGTGCAAATACATTTTAGTGGCTGTACATTCCTGTTCTAGATTCCTGTGGGTATGGCCACAGCGGTCGGCTGACGGCCGAACTGTTATAAAAGATTTGCTGATCTTTATCGGTACATATGCGGTTGCAGCACTCCATTCGGACCAGGGCCCTGCATTTGCCTCTAAGGCTTTCAGGGACACCATGAGGACGATGGGTGTTGAACTCCATTACTCCTCACCATACCATCCCGAGGGAAATTCGGTCGTGGAGAGGCGGAATCGTGATCTAAAGCAGTCCTTAACAGCTCGAGTATTAGGTTCAGGCCGTAGTTGGTTACATCACCTATATGGGGTCCAGAGAGCACTGAATAATCTGCCAAGACGGTCCTTGGGGGGAAAGTCTCCATATGAGGTTCTCTTTGGGAGAACTATGTATGTTCCCGATCTTGATGCCCCTGGTATGGTGGCAGCAGAAACACCATTTGACATAAAAGAACGTCTCTCTGTTTTACAGGAGCTTCAAACAATTCCGTGATGATAAATCATCTGCAAGTGCTGCCTCCTTGGGAATAAGGGACTTGGCGAAAACTTCAACTGGCTGGATTCCTAACGTTGGGGATCTGGTTCGTGAGAAGATCGCTGTGAAAAAAGAGTTTGGTCCATCATACAGAGCACCTGTACCGGTCTTGGGGGGATAAAAGGCACCAGGACTGTCATCCTTCCACCGTTGTCTGGTTCCAAATCCAATAGATTTATCTCCATTGATGACATCAAGTTACACCATGTGGCCGATTCTTCACAGTAGACCAGGGGGTCCCTTGGGTAGTTCCCGATCCCCTCTCACTACCCAACAGGACATCCCTCTACATAGTAGTATGACCATCGCTACTTCTGACTATGCAACTATGTCAGCTGCTGTTCCGGACACTTCCTCGACCATGGGGAGGGCGGAAAATGAACTTTTGTTGGTTCCAGTAACAACTTCGGAGAACACCCCGCTACAGGATTTGGCTGTATTTTATACAAACACTTCCACGACTAATAACGTTGTCTATCAAGAACTTCCACGAGCAGTGGATGAGAATGCGATGGGTCCTGTGTTTGCGGAGACTTCCTCTGGCTATTTTGTAGACATTGATGATTTTTCTTCAGATTCATCCTCTACTGAGACTGAAAAACTTTCGAGAGGTAGCAAATTATATCGATGGCTTAAGAAGAACTATTTGATATATCCATGGACCTATCTCTGGTTCTGTTTGACATTTATTGCATTATTTTTATGGATTGGGTTTGTGACTGTTTTCTTTTTACTAATTAATGGTCACTATATTGCTGATCGCTCCTCAGTTGAGCCTGTTGATGTAATTTTAACACCACATCATTCATCACATAAGGTCCGACGTGATTTGTCCCCTGTCAATATTACAGCTATTCCAATTCCTGATGGGATTGTTTGGGACAAAGTTCTGTTCGATATATACGGGCCTACAGAGATAATTCAAATACCATACGTGTTTAAGATTTCTATGTCTGATGTTATTACACCTAATGTTGTCTCTGATGATTGGGATGCCCAAACAGTTGATTCCATGCTAACTGAAATGAAGGACTACTCCGCTTTTGGAAGTGATGATGTATATGATTATACAATGAATTATGGGGAAATGTTCTGCTATAACAATTGGGGACATCACTACCTGCACTGTGCAACTAGATATAGGCCTCTCTTTAACTACACACAATGGGAACACTGTTCAACACCACGGTTGGGGAGTCCAAAGTATTACAGTGACAAATTCACATACTTTTCTGGGCATGATACGAAGAAAGCTGAATCATATTATTTTAAATTACCTACAACACAATTTAGAAAACTCTTGCTAACAGATACAAAACTGATTTATTCAGATCCCTTTGTTTCCCGACTCTCGATTGAAGGTTATGAATATTGGAAGAACACTATCGATTTGAAGAGTGTATGGGGAACACAAGATTGGCAAATACAGGGTAGGGATGCTTTGTTTCGAGCTTGCTTAATTCCTGTGCAAATGATTTTTTTGAATGACACTGTTGAGCAGACATCATGTCTGGGGTTAGCAAAAATTAAAGATCGAAACACCCAATATTCCTACACCGACAAAATTTAGAGATTGGCAACACTTTCTTAATGTTTCAGAGGACAGGCTAGATGCATTGGTTAAGGCTGGTGCTTATAATTCTTCACTTTCCCGTCCCGGGGGATGGTTGGTATGGCCCACCGACACTGATGAGTGTCAGAGGTGTTTTTTGAACTCTTCAAGGGGTTTTTCCATTCATAGGCCAGACCCTCGCTTTCTATCAGGTCAACATACTGGTATAATTACAACATACAGTGTGGGTAAGCTGTGCCAGCAATGGGTGCAGACGATCACTTTAACAGCGGTAAAACAACACCTGAACACTCTTTCTGACAGTATAGAATTACAAGATTTCCTATTAGGTCCTAGGAATCAACGCTTGAAACGGTTTTTATATGCTATGTATAATGAAATTTTGAAACTTTCTCAAATTGAGGCTGCTGCACGTTTACGGCAACTTGATAAGGAGAATTTAGAAAAAACATTGGCTGTTGTCGACAATGGCATGAACACGCTATCCAACAGGATTTATTCACTGTCGAATATAGTGTCATCTGCTATTGATATCACTCAGACTGATTTGTCCCGGTTATATCATGGGCAAACACAGCTACGTTCCATCATGCAGCTGGGATGGGCATTGCAGACACTGAGAAGTGGCCACATTCCATGGAAATACATTAATGGGAGTGAACTATTCGCTGCTTTTAATTTTTTCCAGGGAACAAGAGACAATGGCTAAAAGGGAGGCTCGTTTCGCCTTGCTTCAAGTAGAAAAATTAGATAAGTTGCCCTTCACGGTAGCAGAGAGTCCTTCAACTATCTGGCTCTTACACGGCATTATTAATTTACCGTTTTCGACCTTTCGGTTCTCAAGCTGCCTGAAACATCTTGCAGTGGGACGATATAAACGGCTAGGAGATAGCTTTATTAAGGAAGAGTGGGAGTTGCTCTTTTGAGTATCGATGTCTGAACGGCGAACAGGAGGGCTTTCTTAGCGGAAGTGAATGTGAGACTAATGTTCATCATTCCATGATATGCAAACAGGTGTCTCTTCATGGTCTTTGCAATGCGGGGGTCGCAAATTTGGCCTGTTTTCTAAAGGGTACTCCCGTCCCCTTGATTCGTTCAGTGTTTCATGTACTTTCTAATGGGAGTTATGTTCTACTGAGCGATGACAGCTGTTGCGGCTTGCGACCTGGAATTGCCTACGCAATCTCAGTCACGAAGGTCGTTACGTGTTGTGGCCATGTTTTGTTTCCCCCCACACGAGAGATACAAGTATCTGAAATGTGGCCCCACATTGATACTATTAATGTGAACTATGACAAGTTGAGTAGACTGAAGGCGCTATTGTTTCAAAAACAGGTCACCTTGACATCTGCAAAAGAGATGTATGCTCTCCAGATTGCGAGATCATCAGCCGAGATACAATCCCTTTTAAATACTGATTTCCCCAAACACTTTGGAGAGTTGGTATCCAGAATATTCAATGCTTCTAGCACCACTGGGATTGTTAATTTCTTTAAGGCTGTCGGGTCTGGTTTCGTGTCCATCTTCCAGACTGTCTTCGGAGTCATCCCATCAGCCATCCATTCTCTCAGTGTGTTTGGTGGCTTTCCAATTATTTTGGCTTTAATTGGCGGACTACTACTGCTATTTTTTCTGATTCGCGGTGGTTGTTTTTTTCCAGTGACACAGAGCAATGGAGCCGCTCCCGTCAACCCCGCTGTGCCGTGAACGCATGGTTCGGATCTTCGGTACACCTTTGCTGGTGGAACTAGAGTTTGACTGGTCATTGTCATTCCGGCCTCTACTCTGGCGTGTACAACCGGTGTTCCGCTGCATATGGTGTCTCTTTGAACATCTGCCTATGGTCTGTCTTGCTGTTGCACCAACATTTCCTGTGGACCACGAACTGCTGATGTCCCCGATGAGGGTTCACACACGGTCATGCCCCTTGAGACTGAGATTGCTCCGCGAGGCCACCTATGAGCCTTCTGTTATACAATCTAACATGGATGAGGACGCTGCAGCGAGTGTCGATACACCGATGAATATGGCTCACTTCTGCTCTGTGGATCCGTTTGTCCGTCCAGCTCTCGATTTCACTTCAGACGATGTTGACTCATTTTTAAGATCCTTGAATGGTGACTTCGATGACATTCTTCAAGATCCTGCATATAGCACTTAATTTGATGAATTTGCTTGACAGCTCCCGGTTCTAAAAACTAGCGATTATACTAAAAGTTTGCTATACTTGTCATAGTTGATATTAACATCTCTGAATGTTTTTTAAACGAATTTTAACACACAGCATTTATTTTTGTCATTAAGTACATTTTTTTGGCTTATGTTTTCGTTTTAGTTCAGTAGCAGCTTTTTTAGCGATTGGGTTTCTTTACCTTTATCATACCTGTTACGGCAATGGGGAGGGTGTAGTGAATCCTAGTTTGTTTTAACGGGATAACAGGAGTTAGCTTAGCCGTAGGCTTGTAGACTCGTGCCCCCGTCACCCAGTGACTTTTAACCTACTTAGCTTGCTCTGTCTTAGTCCATTTAATTATTTATTTTCTTTAAAATGGCGGCCTTGTTTATAGTTAGGCCACTTGTTGTGGGTTCTATTATCAGTGTCACTGCGCCAAGGCGTCAAGATCAAGCACGAAAGACAAACATAGAGTAGGCATTCACACTTAGGGATTTTCCCTCTCTATACTTTCGAGGGATTGTTGATATTAATTGCCGTCCCAAGTATGCCTGTTATCTATTGTTATGAATAACACTTATGTCAAGGGACCTTGTAGATCTGTATAAATACAACACACTTTTAGACAGATAATCAGAGGGATTCCGACCAGAGGGCATCGCCACCATCGCTGATACCGATGCTGCAGTCATCTTGACGCTGACCCAGTCTTCGCGTCCCTGCGGAGTCTGAGATAGAGACCTCATTCCAAGGTAACGAGGGTTGGGGGCTCCTCTCATGGACACAGCTTTGGCAGATTAGGTTTAACGAACCCAGCTCTCCTTTTTAGGTAGGAGGTTAGACCTACTCTCCTTAGGGTTTTAGGGCTTATTCCATTTTATACCTATACATATATTTCTTTCATATATTGCATAATGGTGGGGGGTCTTTATAACAATGACTCTCCTCTTCACAATACTGTTGCTTGGTATGTTCATTATCCTAATCATTGAAGTTCATGCAACTTATCACAAATTGCAGTTATGTTAAATAAAAACTATTATAACTTCACTGCATCTGTGTTATTGCCTTTGTTTGTATGAGACATAATAATCTGTGAGAAAAGGGTAATATCCGTTTAACCACGACAACCCTGAGAGATCATATTTTGAGTCCATGCGTAAGCGACTGCTACAAATCACCTTTTTACTACTGTGTTTCTGGTGAAGTACTGCTAGTAAGCCGGTAAGGTTTGGACAACAGTTACAACTAATTGTAGGAAGAAACTTAGTCACCTACAAACGAAAGTACTGTCATCCTGAGACCAGCAGTCTTGCTCAAAGCAAGAGTCCAAACTACGACACCTTGAGGCCTCCCTCACAGTCCACATCGCCCATAAAGGGCTAAAAAAAATGATGGAAAAAGAAAACTCCCATAGCTCAGTGTAATAAAATATTAAATACATGTTTTTGTTAAATCCAACAAAAATATCTCATTCTAATTATATGAAATATTAAAGCTGAAAAAACTCTCTCTTTCTCTCTCACTTTCTTTGTCTCTTTCTGTCTCTCTTTTAATCCATTTCACCCACTTAGAAATTTACACACCCACTCACAGACCCACTCAGACACTCACGCACCCACTCACAGACCTGGCACACACTGATACACCCACTAAAACAATGATGAATACACTCTCACACCCAGACAGACAATCTGACATCCACGCTCACACCCAGATATGCCCTTTCACACCTATTCTCACACCCAGAGGAGCTGCGGCTAACTCCCGCTATGCATGGAGAGTGGGCTGTGCACAGTTTGGGTGGTTAGAGGGTGTTGGCCACAGGGTCTGGTTGCATGCCAGGTCTTGCAGACAGCCTCCTCTGTTCATGGGTGACTGATGTGCACGGGTTTGTGCTTACAGGGGTTGGTCTCAGGGCTGTCAATACATTCACCACAATTGTTGCAATTTATGATACATCTCAGGATGAAGTGCAGTGTGTAAATCTTCCCTTTGTCTCTATGGGATATGATGGCCAATACAATTACCACACAAGAAGAAGATTAGAGTGAGGAAAAATGTCACAAAATTCCCTTGTAAAAGAATACTATTGAAATTACAGCATGCAATGTGCAGCTTTAAGATTCATCACTATTTTAAGTGATCTCTCAATTTGCAAATGCCTTTTTCAGTGCGTATGTGGAACATAGTAGATTTGGGATGAAATCACAAGGCAGTTGGAAACTGTCCAGGAACCAAATTACTGATTAAACTCACATTAGCACAGCACTAAAAGGGGGTTGATGGTTGTCTGACCCTTGTACATGTACATAAGATAGTTTTCCATTTGATGATTTACTGAGTGGGTGCAATGAACATACTTTCCTACCACAGAAATACCACTTGATGACACCTTCTAAACATCCATGCCTTAATGCAAACAATGGCTACCTCTTGGTGTGATGGTCTTCCTTCTTGACATTTACTCTCTGCGTCTCCTAATTTTCCAAGCCAGACCACCAGCTACCACAAAGTCATTGTGAGGAATCCATATAAACTCTTTGCTTCAGGAAAGTGCTTCTTTGCTTAAGGAAACTGCTTCAGGAATTACTTTAATCAGGTCATTAGAGAAGAGGGCTCTACACACTGGTCCTGCAGTCTGGATTGTTTTCATCGCAATCATATACAGTTTAGAGTTCTTATATTAAAGGCCCAGTAGTTGGAGAGACCTGTGCCTCCTAACACATCCTCTGTACATTGAAAGCTGGAGGGCACTCTGCTTATACATTAGAGCTGTTGCTGACCTACATTTAGTGATCCATGGAATTAACCCTGAACTATTTATTATACTGCTGTGTTCTATTTTGAGAATCATTACACTTGTTCTTCTGATCATTAAACTAATTCTACCTTCCTATGTGATAACTTGAAACAAAATAAAAAGTGAGGGCCATTTTATTAAAGCGTTGCATGTCTTTTAAGCCACGCAACAGGGCGCAACTGGTACATAAGATTTATCAAGTCACACAAGGCAACCTTGCATGGCCTTGTATGGATTGGTAAATCTAGAGTAATGCAACACTGTGCAAATCAATGAATTGCATTAGTCTGCCCTGGAATGGTGTTCTATGGATGGAGCATTGGTGTTCCCACATATCAACCCATGGAGTTTGGCACATTCCCTAAGTTTCCATCACTGGTAGACATGGGAATAATCAAAATGCTGTGCCTCCCCGGGTGAGGCGTAAAGAGGAGAAATATTTGTATTTCTCTTTCTATGGGTGCTGCAGAACAGCACCGACAGAAAGAGGAAAATTCCTCAGAGGAGTATTTCTGTGCAGAAAGGTGTCAGAGCTTACAACTCACGCATCCGCACACCATGGAAGCACAATGCATGGGATTATGTTAAACACAGCACATTCCTGCACTTTCCCTATCAAGCAACACAGCAAGGAGACTTGCTGAGCTGCACTGCAGATGTTTTTTATAAGTATGCCCCCAAATATATTAAAGTGGTGGAGGGTGTTGGAGGAGAATATTATTGTTGCCACCACTGATCACTTTAATTCTAAATAAAATGGAAGACGTGGGATAGATGAAAGATTTCCACTTCTGATAGTCACCAATTCATTTGTATTCTTTCTGTATTCTTCTCACTTTCACTTAGGCCCTCATAACTTGTTTTCCTCAAAAGGAAACCAGGATTAATATGTATCCTATTTCCCAATGTTTTTAATATTCTAAAATTAACCATGCTATGTTGATTCACCTGGTGGGAACTGAGAAAGTAGCAAAATATAAGAACATTTTGTTTTTTGTTGGGAAAATGGGAAAAAGCTTTGTAGAATTTTTTTTATTTCCTAACCCTTGCATCTATAAGAGGTTTGCTCTGCTAAAATCACCATCTTTTCAGAGTTTTGGACAAACAGCAATGTAAAAGAAAACCAATTATTATACTGGAGGCCTAAGTCACAAAGGTGAACTTAAAAGTTTGTGTAAATCTACTCTTTTTGATAGTCACAAAACTAAAATGTTTACGTTTTGTATATGTCTGGGGAGAGTTCGCATTCAGGGTGGAAAACGCCACACATAAAAAGATTTAACAGACCTGACTATGTTGTGCTTTGAATAACACTCTTAATAACAGATATCCTCATTCTCTCATTCAGATGTGTAATCAGATTGATCATGTCAAGATGGCCAGCATTCACTGATTTATATCTTTGAGGGGCTTATCATCAAGTCTGCAAGGTAGAAACCGCCAACAGAGGAGCGGGCCGGACCGCCAAATAATGAACCAAATGAAACACACACATCCCGCGCACCACCCACCGCCAGGAAAGGAGTCCCGCTGATGACGGCAGAGTCCACCCACAGGCCCTCGGAAAGGCCCAACCAGCCCATCAAATTATGAACCACCATTCCACTGCCAGTTCCGGGGCGGGAACCACCGCCACATAAAGCCAGGCGGAAAAGAAACAAAAAGAAGGAAACACTCACCGGAGTTCCACAAAAAGTACAGCAGCAGCCATGGACTGAGAGCTGCAAATCATGCCAGCCTTGCTCCTTGCCATATAGCTACATGAGCAAGACCGCTGACGAAGACGACGATGGTAAGTACCGCAACCTACGACACAATGGCGGAAAGGGCAAAGTTACATACCCACCCACTCCACCCACCCCGCAACGCCCCCACAACCCTTCCCAGCATCACAAGTCAGACACCCCACACCAAGAGGGACGTACCCGACCGAAGGCCACTGTAACTTGCCCATAGTACAAACAATAGCCCTATACCCATAAATAATTTAAACAAACACCAGGGTGGAACTGCATGTAGCCCAAATACAGGCCACACCAAAACTTTATTATGTAGCTCAGTGAGCTAAATGGTGCCAACAGGGCCAATGGCCAGTCCATCAAAAGTAATTTCTCCTTGGCCACAACTGACCACACCTGACTCCCACAAGTGCTGGTACTCTACTGAACGGGGCACCATATGGGGATCCAGGCACCTCACGGAAGGGGGTGGTGGGGTGGTGGTGGGGATTTACAATGGGGGTGGGACTTAGACTTGCGTGAGGAGGTTGGAGGGGGGTAGGCTTCTCCTTTGAAGGGGATGAGGGCTGTTTGGCTCGGGCGGAGCAGGATGCCTTATGCTCTAAGCGGGCTTTCTTCTTCACTGGAGAAGGGGCACAGGAATGGGAAGGCTGGACCGGGGTGGGCTATGATGTGAAAGGAGCGGAAAGGGCAAGGAGGTGGTCAAGTTTTGGGACAAGACGGGGTGGGCCACTGGGTTCAAACAGGTCTGCACGGAAGAGAAAAAGTATTTGGGGAGCAATTGGGGTAGGCGTGGATGAGGGCGTGGGAGTGGAGGCAGAGGGAGTTGATGTATGGTGTGTAGGTGTGCGTGTAGTGGGTGCAGGTGACTGCTCAGTATGCTGTGGTGTGGTGGATGTCTGATGGGTGGGTGTCTTGGTGCGTTTGAGTGTTTTGGGAGGTGGGGGGTGGACACAGTGGGAGAAGACAGACAGCTAGTGTGGATGAATGTTGGGTGGGTGTCTGCAAGTCGGGTGAGTGTGCTGCATGTGTCCACAACAGTGGAGGTGGTGAGTGTAGGTGTGGTGTATGGGATGCATGTATGGCTGTCTGCTATTGTGGTGAGTGCAGGAAGAGGAGCAGTAACAGTGAGTGAAAGTGCATTGCATGAGGGTGTGTATTTAGAGGGGACAGACAGGGAGGCGGAAGAGGCAGGCACACTGGAGGAAGTGGACGTTGTTGTGAGTGCAGGTGTCTGTTGGCTGTATGAATGCTTGTGGTGGGAGGTGTTGTGCTTGTATTTGGAAGTGTGCTTCTTGTGTGTTGATGTGCCTGTAAGCGGGTCTGATTGTGTGCTTTGGATGGGTGAAGGGAGTGGGGTGCTGGAGGTGGTAGAGGAGGTTGGAGGGGGGACAGAATGGCCAGGGAAACTGGCTGCCGTCAAAGAGGAGGCCAGAGCCTGAAAAGATCTCTGTAGGGCAGACATGGCACCGTGAATGCCATCCAGATAGGCATTGGTCTGCTGCACCTCAGAAGCCAGACCCTGGATGGCATTGATGATGGTTGTCTGCCCTACAGAGATGGTTCTCAGGAGGTTAATAGCCTCCTCTGTGAGGGCAGCAGGGCTGACTGGGGCAGGGGAGGAGGTGCCTGGGGCGAAGGAGATGCCCACCTTACTGGGTGGGCGGGCACGGCTGACTCAGTGGGGAGCAGAAGGGAGGACGCTGATGATATGGGGGGTGGTGGAAGATCTCACGGTTGTGGTTTGTCCACTAGTGTCCACCACCGCCGAAGGGCCCCCATCGGAGGAGGTCTCAGAGTCACTACCTCCTCTGGTAGTAGCCTCCCTCGTGGAAGTCCCCTCGCCCTCCCACCCACTGGTCCCCGGGCGTCCGTTGTCTCTGCCTCAGAGGATCTGTGGGCTGCTGCCTCCCCACTTGCCGGTGCCTCAGCTCCCTCGCCTGATGTTGATGCTGTACCAGACAAACACGAGAGAACAGGGATGGGGAGACACAACAGGAGAGACACTGGTAAGTAGCTGAATGCTGATACACAATGGCCAGACATACACCTACCCAGCAGACACACCCAAGAGGCAGCACCGTGGACTAGGCCCATGGGCATGGCCCTGACTACTGAGCAGTATACTGACCAACACCCATATCCTGAAATTGTATTGGAGCTGAGGTAGGTGAAACCTGACAGGGACACCCCTGCACCCTTTGGGGAGCAGACAGTAGCTAGACACCAGTCAAAATCCCTTCCCTAAGCACCATGAGCCCTATCGCGCACACACTCATCCTTCCAGGCTGAAGTATGGGCTGTGAGTACTCACCCACTTGTGACTGCTATGCAGCCTTCAAGCACACATCCAGGTCTGGGTACGCCACCGCCAGGATCCTTCACATGAGAGGGGTCAGTGCCCAACGGGCACCCATTCCGCGTTGGGAGGACTTCCCCAGTTGGGCATCAGGGTGGACACCCTTTGGGGAGCAGAGAGTAGCTGGACACCAGTCAAAATCCCTGCCCTAAGCACCATGAGCCCTATCGCACACACACTCATCCTTCCAGGCTGAAGTTTGGACTGTGAGTACTCACTCCCTTGTGACTGCTGTGCAGCCTTCAAGCGCCCATCCAGGTCTGGGTGCGCCACCGCCAGGATCCTTCGCATGAGGGAGGTCAGTGCCCAACGGGCACCCCTTCCACGTTTGGAGGACTTCCCCAGAGGGGCCTCAGTGATCTTCCACGCCCAGCTCCTCAGGTCCTCCAACCTCTTTTGACCGTGGGTGCTCCGCCGGTTGTAGACCCCCAGGGTCCGTACCTCCTTGGCGACGGCATGCCAATGTGCCCTCTTCTGGTGGCTGCTGACCTAGTAGAGTGACACAGAAATGGAACACAGAGGTCAGGCACCTGCACGATGGCAACAGCTGGCAGATTGTGAGACATAGGACAGACAGTAATCCCAGACATGCAGGACAGTGGCACGCAGCATTCCATGCACCAAGCCCCATCCTGGCTCACAGGAGCATACATCTGTGCAATCCACTCCATCCATCACTAACACAGTGCCCCCCAAACCTAGACTCACCTGTACCTCTGGCCGTCCGCAGAGTCTGCCATACAGGGGCAGGACCCCTTCCACCAGTTTCTCCAGTTCTTCCTGGGTGAAGGCCAGGGCCCTTTCCCCTGCACCACATGGAACATCCATAGCCAGAGGCAGGCGACAGCAGTACACAGAGTGGAGTACTTGTCCACACAGGATCAGGGAGTCAAGTGATCAAACGTTGACGAACGTGCATACGTTCCACGGCGGTATGCACCGTCACCGCTGCCGGCGATCATGATATGCCAGGATTCCCCATTGGCATCCATGTTATCCAATGAGGGTGCAAACAGCGGTCAACACCGCCATACGTTGTGACATCAACCGCTAGCGGTATTAGGTCACTTCCACAACGAAGGGGCAGAACTACAGTGGGCAGACATTTTGCCATCACCTACGCATCTTGAAATTCATAATACTCACAATGCTGGGCCTACTAGCCATATGAAGCACCTAGGCCTCTATCCATTGAGTATATAATCACACATGATTTACTCCGTTCCCTCCTAGTGATGTACATGTACATCTGTCAGGATGCAGTTATTGTACAGACACTACTATGAAGTATGCAGTGCATGTATGTAGCAAATATGCCAGTGTATGTGTGCACATCACTCATTTTTCTTACCTCTCATAGGTACCAACCCTTGTGGTGAGGAAGGGCACCATCAGTGTACAGACCACTTTTGGATATGGGGACCATGGTGGAGCGCCAGATCATAATCACCTACAGACTCACATGTGCAATATTCAGGACCTATGTGCATTACTGGATCCTGCACTGACTCCCGGAAATCGTAATCAGCATGCCATTCCAACTGAGGTGCAGGTGCTCTCTGCACTCCATTTCCTGGCCACAGGCTCTTTTCAAGTGACAGTGGGCATGGGTACTGGTTTCTCACAGCCAATGTTCAGCCAGGTACTGACAAGATTTCTGAATGCATTTGTACAACTTCTGCAATCCTAAGTGCGATTCCCTCAAAGTGCTGACCTACCTGCCATCAAATCTGGCTTCTATGCCTTTGCAAACATTCCCCATGTCATAGGTGTCATCGATGGCACCTACATAGCTATCATCCCCCCAAGAGTGAGTGAACAGGTGTACAGAAACAGGAAGAACTTTCAGTCCATGAACATCCAATTGGTATGCAGACCAGTACATATCCCATGTGAATGCCATGTTTCCAGGTTCTGTCCATGATTCATTTGTTTTGAGGAACAGTAGTGTGCCACAGAAGATGGAACAACTACAAGAGGACAGAGGATGGATCATAGGTACGTTTGCCTGTCACTAACTGAAACATTGCAGAAAACCAGCCTGTCTGACTAAGGACATTCCAATGACGACTCTGCATTGACCATTTCTCTAGGTGATTCTGGCTATCCAAACTTGTGTTGGCTCCTGACACCAGTGAGGAATCCCAGGACGGATGCAGAGAGGAAATACAATGAGGCCCATGGACGTACTAGGAGGGTGCTAGAGCGTACTATAGGTCTCCTGAAGTCTAGATTCCGGTGCTTGCATATCTCTTGGGGTTCCCTGGTGTTGGAAAATGGGTTATTGGTAGGGCAGGTAGGTACCTACACCTAGCAACAAGCCACAAACCTCCACATAAGTACAGTTAGGTCTCAGTAAATTAATCCCAGCTCTACCCTTGGTAGCTTGGCATCGAGCGTCAAGGCTTAACTTAGGAGACAAAGTGTAAAGCATTCAAATATCACAAAATAGTAATTAAATAAAACACAGGAAACAGTTTAAAAATCCAAAACCAATTTATAAAAATAGCTTATATTTTTATCTTTAAAATGACACAAAAACGATTAAAATCGGTTCAGGGGAACCGGAGATATGAATTTTTAAAGTATTATTATTTTCTAGCGCTTAGAAACAAAAAGCGCCAATCGGGTCATCTGGTTGCACCAGGACCGGGGCAAAGTCAAACTTTCAGGCCGACCGCGATGGAGCCCTGCTCGGCTACAAGTCGCGGGAGGCCTCGGTTAAAAAGTTACCTTCTGACTTAGGGGGTGATTCTGATTCTGGCGGGCGGCGGAGGCCGCCCGCCAGAATTCCGCCCCCATTATACCGCTCAGCGGTCAGAAGACCGCGGAGGGTATTATGAGTTTTTCCCTGGGCTGGCGGGCGGTCTCCAAAAGACCGCCCGCCAGCCCAGGGAAAAACTCCCTTCCCACGAGGATGCCGGCTCGTAATCGAGCCGGCGGAGTGGGAAGGTGCGACGGGTGCAGTGGCACCCGTCGCGTATTTCAGTGTCTGCAAGGCAGACACTGAAATACTTTGCGGGGCCCTCTTACGGGGGCCCCTGCCGTGCCCATGCCATTGGCATGGGCACGGCAGGGGCCCCCAGGGGCCCCGCGACCCCCCCTACCGCCATCCTGTTCATGGCGGCTTTCCCGCCATGAACAGGATGGCGGTAGGGGGGGTCAGAATCCTCATGGCGGCGGAGCGCGCTCCGCCGCCATGAAGGATTCCCCCGAGCAGCGGTAAGTCGGCGGGAGCCCGCCGACTTGCCGCTTCTGACCGCGGCTGAACCGCCGCGGTCAGAATGCTCGTGGGAGCACCGCCAGCCTGTTGGCGGTGCTCCCGTGGTCGGTGGCCCTGGCGGCCACCGGCCGCCAGGGTCAGAATGACCCCCTTAGTCTCTTTTTTGGATGTTTTTCTTTACCGGGACGAACCACGAAGTCAGGCCGGGTCGCGGTTGAGGCAAGCCGGCTAGAATTTCCGCGGCGGGTCGGTCCCTCTCTGGAGCTTTTTTACAAAATTTGTCAAATCTTCTCCAAACTTCTGGGGCTTCACCCAGATGTTCTTTTAAGGTTCTTTTGGGGTCCACAGCTCACCACAAGGGTCCAGAAGTTCTGTGATGGTCCTTGGGGGTGCGGACTTCAACTCCCAGAATGCACCTGGCGCAAACTCCTTTTTGGCCACTGGACAGTGGTCAGCTGGTCGCTTTCTTCAGGAGTTGGTGCAGAGGACTCTGGTTTAGCAATTTTTCACCTGTAGCAAACAGGGAGTCCCTCCTTGAACCAGTTGAAGCTAGGCAAAGTCCTTCTTGTGGTGAAGCCCAAGTGTGCAGCTGGTGCAGTCCTTCTGAGTGCAGGGTCCAGGTGCAGGCCAGGGGTCCAGCAGGGCAGTCCTTCTTCTTCTTTAGTTCCTTTCTTGTTGAATTCTGGAGGGGATCTGAGGCGTGGGTGCAGGTTTGCCAGTTTTATCCTTGCTCCTGGGTGAAAAGCAGGGGGGCCCTGGTTCTCCAATCAGGGACAGGGTCGTCCCCCTGTGATGACCACTTCCTGGGAAGTGTGGCAAAAATCCATCCCAGAAGGCAACAGTCTCTAAAAATCCAACATGGATGAATCTGATTTTTGGAGGTTACATCTGGCTGAGCCCACCCACTGGTGTGGCTAAAAATCATAAACACACCCCTCTCCTGCCCTCTCCTAATCTAATCAAGGGGGCACCTAGTTGTCTGGGGTTGCAGGATGTGGGGGTGTTGCTGGGTGCTGCAAATGTCCTTCTCTGCCTTTGAAGACCAGTTTGGCAGCCCTCCCCCTTCCTGCCTCACCATCTGCTGAGGGGAGATTCTCTCCCCCAAGCACATTCCTTTGTGTGAAGTCAGGCCACTTCACACCTCATCAAGGTAGCCTGGCAGAAGCTGCTGCAGGCTGGCCAATCAGAGCACAGCAGCAAAAACAATGCAGAGCTGAAATTGGCAACTTTTTAGGTAAAGTCTAAACTTTTTACCTGGACAAGTTATATTAAATCCAACAACTGGAAGTTGTAGGATTTATTACAACAATTAATTTGATACCAAATTCTTGGTATGCAACATTTAAGGAGACTTTAAAATTTAAAATAAAGTCTGCCCATTCTAGCCTATAAAGGCCATTTAATTCAATGAGGGAAAAACGAATTTGGCTGTTTTTACCTCACCAGGGCTTATAAATCTATTTTTATAAAGTCCCTGCTTATAGTTACATGGCACCCAGCCCTAGGGGCACATAGGGCACACCTTAGGGGTGACTTATATGTAAAAATAAGGTAGTTTAAGACTTTGGAAGTACCTTTAATTCCAAAGTCGAATTTGCATATAACTTTAATTTAAAAGCAGCCAGCAAGGCAGGCTTGCTTTTAAAATGACACTGGGCACCTCAGCAATGCACCTAGGTGTGCACCACCTATGCTGTGGTCCCTAAACCTACATGCCCTACCATATACTAGGGACTTATAGGTAGGTTAACTTAGCCAATTATAATTAGCCTAATTTGCATATCCATTTTACACAGAGCACAGGCCCTGGGACTGGTTAGCAGTACCCAGGGCACCATCAGAGTCAGGAAAACACCAGCATAAAGTGGAAAATGGGGGCAAAAAGTTATGGGGCCTCTGCAATCAGCCCTAGTTTCTCACACAACCCCCCCCCAGCCCACACGCCCAGGAGACTCAGCCCAACCCTGGGAGAGTCTTCCTGGCTTGTTAGGCGAGGAAGACAGTGAAGAAAACTGGCTGTCCCTTTGCAGGGCCTACTCTGCCTTATATCCTCCTGTCAGGGTCACTCCCTCTGGGTAGTGAACCCACCCCAACAATGAAAGGACCCATTTCAAACTGAAACTTCCCTCTAGGGGGGTCTTCCTCCTCTCTCTCTGCCAACTTGGGTAGTGAGGTGCCCACCTCCCCTACTCCAAACTTTGCTAGGGCAACACCTAGCTTACCCAAAGAGGTCACCCAACACTTGAGCAACCCCACCATATCCAACAGGGTCAGGGGGCCTACTTTGCTATTGGCCTTGGGGTCTGCCTACCAGGCCAAGTACAGTGCTGCCAGGAAGGCTTGCACCCAGCAGAGGCTACTGACAGCTGTCAGTACCCAGAACCACACCCTAAGCTCTCCACTGACAGGTGGCTGAGCTGCTTTAAGGGCAACTTTGGGGTCCTGGCACCCCTCTTGCTGTCTAGAGTGGGGAGCTACCACCTCCTGTGGCAGACACCCTCCTTCCACTCTCCCTTCTGTCAGTGCAGGGGCAACACCTTGCATCTGGACAGCTGCCTGACTACTCAGGACTTCCTTGGGGTCAGGTGAGGCCTCACCAGTGCCAACTCTGGGCTCCCCCCCTACTGGGGCAGAAGGCCCTTGGCTCCCTGGAACTCTCTTTAAGAGTGGCCTACCCTTCCTTTTCTTCTTTCCTTTTCTTGGGGACCCCTGTCTCCTAACTGTAGGGACTTACTCCCCAGGACTTTGGCTTGGGGGGGCGCACTGGGCAACCACCCCATCTGTGACCAGACTCACCTCTGGGAGGTCATTGCCCAGGATACAATCTAGGGGAAGGTCAGCACTGACTACCACCCTAATCCAGTCAAGGATACCCTCCCTCTCTAGGGGCACTATGGCTACAGGTTTGGAGGTGACCTCCCCTGTGGCTATCCTGACTTTCTTTGTCTTTCCTGGGACATACATGTCTGGGGTCACTAACCGGTCACTCACTATAGTGTGACTGGCACCGGTGTCCCTCAGGCCAGTGGTAGGGATCCCATTCACTTGAATGTGGTGGAAGTGCCTACTCCCACCCTCAGGGATCACCAGCTTACCATCTGGTCCTGTCTCCCAGCACAATGCTAGGAGGACTTCATCATCTGAGGAATCCTCCTCTATGGCTACACTGGACAGCCCAGTGCTAACCACCTTCCTTGGACAGGCTGCATCTCCTCTGAAGTGACCTGTCTGCTGACAGTCAAAGCAAGCCATACTGTCCAAGAGCTTTTTTAACCCTGGGTCTCCCTGTCTCTGCTTGTCAGAGTGGGAGTGGGATTTACTCTCCTCCTTCTTAGGGTTCTGGGGTACAGAGGGAGTCTTTGTGGTGGGCTTACCACCTCCCTCCTTAGGTTTTTGGGGACCTGACCCCCCCTTCTTGGAGTCTCCCCCCTGGGACTTGACAACCACCCTGGTTCTCAACCACTCATCAGCTGCCTCCCCTAGCTCTCTAGGGTTGGTCTGCTTAGAGTCCACTAGATGCTGGCGTAACCTTTCTTGGATACAATTGGTCAAGATGTGCTCTCTCATGATCAGATTGTATAACCCCTCATAAGTATTTACTTTGTTGCCAATAATCCAGCCCTCTAGTGCCTTTAGTGAAATGTCCACAAAGTCAACCCAAGACTGGGTACTGACCTTCTGGGTGTCCCTGAACTTCATTCTATATTGCTCTGGGGTCAGACCAAACTTCTTGACTAAGCACCTCTTCATACTAGGGTATGAATCTGCCTCCTCCCCCCTTAAGGTCAGAAGCCTATCCCTCCCTGAGTTGGGGACCAACTCCCACAAAAGGGAACCCCAGTATTGAGGCCTAACCCTTCTCATTTGGAGTGCCCTCTCAAAGGCCCCTAGCCACTTATCTATGTCATCCCCCTCTACATAAGCAGGAACCACCCCCTTGGGTAATCTGGGGCAAACTCCCCCACCCATGGACACCTCAGCTTCTTTATCGCTGCTTCCATCTCTTTTTTCTTTGTATGCCCACTTTTGCTTTTCTAGGGCCAGCTTCTCTGCTTCCAAAGCTATGTATGCTAGCTGGGCCTCCAGCTCTCTTTCTCTGATGGATGGGTTCTCTCCTCCTGAAAGGACCCCTCTCCCACCACTAGCTTTGGGTCTGCCCCTAGTGACTGTATCTACTGAGGACCGTTCTTCCTCTTCCTCACTTAGGCTCAGATGCCTTCCCTCCCCTGAGTGGTTAGAGCTTGCATCTTCCCCTTTTTCTTCCCCCTCTGGAGCTTCCTCTGTGCCTAGCCCTTGGGCCTCAGCCCATGCTGTCAGGGATTTAATCAGGATTTGCTTCCTGAGATCAGTGGTTGCAGGCAACCCTCTCTCAATACACAACCCCCTAAGCTGGACTACTGTCAGTGTGGGTAGGCTAGCCAGATCAAGCTCCATGGTTCCCTAGTTTTGTGTCAACAAAAACTTTTTGCAAAAATTGGTAACAAGAATTTAGAAAAATTAAAAAAAATCAATAATTGAAATTAATCCAAATTAATTAAAATTAAAAATTAAAAACAATTTTTGCACTAGGACAATATAAAGGATTTTTAATTTGTTTTATCTAAAACTGTAACGTGATATTGAACACAAGTACAGGATCCCGTCGCTGCTTCCAATTATGTTGGAAAATGGGTTATTGGTAGGGCAGGTAGGTACCTACACCTAGCAACAAGCCACAAACCTCCACATAAGTACAGTTAGGTCTCAGTAAATTAATCCCAGCTCTACCCTTGGTAGCTTGGCATCGAGCGTCAAGGCTTAACTTAGGAGACAAAGTGTAAAGCATTCAAATATCACAAAACAGTAATTAAATAAAACACAGGAAACAGTTTAAAAATCCAAAACCAATTTATAAAAATAGCTTATATTTTTATCTTTAAAATGACACAAAAACGATTAAAATCGGTTCAGGGGAACCGGAGATATGAATTTTTAAAGTATTATTATTTTCTAGCGCTTAGAAACAAAAAGCGCTAATCGGGTCATCTGGTTGCACCAGGACCGGGGCAAAGTCAAACTTTCAGGCCGACCGCGATGGAGCCCTGCTCGGCTACAAGTCGCGGGAGGCCTCGGTTAAAAAGTTACCTTCTGACTTAGTCTTTATTTTGAAGTTTTTCTTCACCGGGACGAACCTGCCAGTTGAATCCGACCTCCTGGAGCCCTTGTCCGGATACGCGATGTGGGTTTCCTCGGTGGAGACTTTTACCTTCGGACTTAGTCGTTTTTTTCGAGATGAAAATCCTTCGACCGGGGTAAACCTGGATCTTGATCCGACGTCCATGGAGCCCTTCTCGGATACGATGGCTGGGAGATCCCGGTCAACTTTTTACCTTCGGACTTAGTCTCTTTTTTGGATGTTTTTCTTTACCGGGACGAACCACGAAGTCAGGCCGGGTCGCGGTTGAGGCAAGCCGGCTAGAATTTCCGCGGCGGGTCGGTCCCTCTCTGGAGCTTTTTTACAAAATTTGTCAAATCTTCTCCAAACTTCTGGGGCTTCACCCAGATGTTCTTTTAAGGTTCTTTTGGGGTCCACAGCTCACCACAAGGGTCAGAAGTTCTGTGATGGTCCTTGGGGGGTGCGGACTTCAACTCCCAGAATGCACCTGGCGCAAACTCCTTTTTGGCCACTGGACAGTGGTCAGCTGGTCGCTTTCTTCAGGAGTTGGTGCAGGGGACTCTGGTTTAGCAATTTTTCACCTGTAGCAAACAGGGAGTCCCTCCTTGAACCAGTTGAAGCTAGGCAAAGTCCTTCTTGTGGTGAAGCCCAAGTGTGCAGCTGGTGCAGTCCTTCTGAGTGCAGGGTAGGGGTCCAGCAGGGCAGTCCTTCTTCTTCTTTAGTTCCTTTCTTGTTGAATTCTGGAGGGGATCTGAGGCGTGGGTGCAGGTTTGCCAGTTTTATCCTTGCTCCTGGGTGAAAAGCAAGGGGGCCCTGGTTCTCCAATCAGGGACAAGGTCGTCCCCCTGTGATGACCACTTCCTGGGAAGTGTGGCAAAAATCCATCCCAGAAGGCAACAGTCTCTAAAAATCCAACATGGATGAATCTGATTTTTGGAGGTTACATCTGGCTGAGCCCACCCACTGGTGTGGCTAAAAATCATAAACACACCCCTCTCCTGCCCTCTCCTAATCTAATCAAGGGGGCACCTAGTTGTCTGGGGTTGCAGGATGTGGGGGTGTTGCTGGGTGCTGCAAATGTCCTTCTCTGCCTTTGAAGACCAGTTTGGCAGCCCTCCCCCTTCCTGCCTCACCATCTGCTGAGGGGAGATTCTCTCCCCCAAGCACATTCCTTTGTGTTAAGTCAGGCCACTTCACACCTCATCAAGGTAGCCTGGCAGAAGCTGCTGCAGGCTGGCCAATCAGAGCACAGCAGCAAAAACAATGCAGAGCTGAAATTGGCAACTTTTTAGGTAAAGTCTAAACTTTTTACCTGGACAAGTTATATTAAATCCAACAACTGGAAGTTGTAGGATTTATTACAACAATTAATTTGATACCAAATTCTTGGTATGCAACATTTAAGGAGACTTTAAAATTTAAAATAAAGTCTGCCCATTCTAGCCTATAAAGGCCATTTACTTCAATGAGGGAAAAACGAATTTGGCTGTTTTTACCTCACCAGGGCTTATAAATCTATTTTTATAAAGTCCCTGCTTATAGTTACATGGCACCCAGCCCTAGGGGCACATAGGGCACACCTTAGGGGTGACTTATATGTAAAAATAAGGTAGTTTAAGACTTTGGAAGTACCTTTAATTCCAAAGTCGAATTTGCATATAACTTTAATTTAAAAGCAGCCAGCAAAGCAGGCTTGCTTTTAAAATGACACTGGGCACCTCAGCAATGCACCTAGGTGTGCACCACCTATGCTGTGGTCCCTAAACCTACATGCCCTACCATATACTAGGGACTTATAGGTAGGTTAACTTAGCCAATTATAATTAGCCTAATTTGCATATCCATTTTACACAGAGCACAGGCCCTGGGACTGGTTAGCAGTACCCAGGGCACCATCAGAGTCAGGAAAACACCAGCATAAAGTGGAAAATGGGGGCAAAAAGTTATGGGGCCTCTGCAATCAGCCCTAGTTTCTCACACCTGGCCTATGGGCCTGAAAAGGTATGTAAAATAGTGGTGGTCTGCTGCATGCTGCACAACGTGGCAGTGAGACTTTCAATCTCCCTTTTGGAGGTGGAAGGTGCTATAGGTCCTGATCAGTTATCTCAGAGAGGTGAGGAGAGTGATGGTGAGGATGAGGAAGGGGAAGATGTCAATTCCACAAACCAACTGATACAACTCTACTTCCAATAACTGCGTGGGACTTAAGCCTGTAAACATGGTTAGTGACTGATACTTTAAGTATGCCATGTCATCTACGGGGAATTGGTCATGATAGGCGAGACATGGACCTCTTCAGCATGGTACTGACAGACAATATATGCATTCCCTCCTTGCCGAATTTGAAACACACATTACCACCACCATGCACAAATTGACAATAAAGTTGTTCCCTGCCAGTTGCATCCATACTCCACTTTGTTCAACATTGAAGACAGAGGACAGTGTTACAGGTGAGATATGTTGTTTATTGGTGGAATACAGTGAAATGTGTTATGTACAGTGATGGAAATCGAAATGGTTGAGTGTCCTCAAAACCGACTTGGTGGCAGGCCTGTTTGATGTCATAAGTGGGTCCTATTTGTAGCTTAGTACTTTATTTAGCCCTCAGCTAAGTGTAGTTGGTGAATGGGTGGGATGGTTGCTTGGCAGTGGTAGCAGTGTCAATTGTTGGAGTGAGGCTTGTTCATAGCTGGGTTTCCAGTGCCATATCTACGTTTGGGTGCACGCTGTGGAGCTTATTGGGGTGGCATGGTTGGGCCTTGTGATTCCTGGGAGGGTATTTCCTGTGCTGTTTCAGCTGCTTGGGTCATCTGTTGCTGATTGTCCAGGGCTGTTGTGGGGGCCTCTTGTCCGGTGTGGGTGTCTGAGTGTTTGTAGACCAACTGCAGCAGTGCTCCAGCAATTGTGGCCATTGTGGCATTGTGTTCTTTCCACTGCTCCATGGCCTGTTGGTGTTGTTCCAGCTGCATCCTCTGACTTTGCTCCAGGGTGGATACAATCTTTGCCAACCTGTCTTGGGTATGTTGGTAGGCCCCCAATACCTCTGCAAAGACATCCTGGGCTGCTGCATCTATCCGGTGCCCTACCCCCTGACCCACTGGGGCACTTGACCTTGCCCTTGCCCCCTGTGCCTGTGTCCCCTGCGCAGGTCTTGACGTGCCACTTGTACTGGGGCCCTCATCTTCCTGCATGTTGGGGGTGGGAGATTGTGGCCTCTGTAGCTGTATTCCACCTGTTTGTGCCCTGGGTCAACTGGTGTGGGTATGCCTTCCCTGGCCTGCTGGTCTTGACTGGGATTTAGAGGTAACATTGTCTTCCTGGGTGAGGCTGCTGCATGGTGAGCATCCAGGGCTGTGTGAGGGGCCTGCCTGCTCATCAGTGTCCAGGGATCCTTCACCAGTGTCCTGTGATGTGCCTCTGTCTCCCTGGAGTGCTGGGGCAATCCTTGTCCCCTCCATTAGGGTTGCATTGGTGGTGGTGCCTGTTGGGGGGCATGGAAATGTATGTTACATATGCATGAGGGTTTGAGGTGTACTGAACTGTGCAACTTTGTCCTGGTGTGCCTTTCAGTGGCCTTCCAGGGTGCCTTTGTGAGGTGGGCATTGCATTTAGTGGCAGTAGTGGGGTTACATTGTGGTGGGGGTTATTATTCCATTGTGGGTATGTGCAGGGGTGGGTGGCCGTGCACAGCGGGAGTGATGTGGGCCTGGTAGTGAGTTGTGGGTGATGCAGGGTGATGGATGTGGTGGGTAATGGCTGAGTGGGGTGTGGGTCTAGGTGGGTATGGGTGGGGTGGTGCATGCATTACAAGTATTGTGTATATGGGGTAATTGTAGATGACTTACCCGAGTCCATTCCTCCAGTGAGTCCAGTGCGTCCCTCTGGGTGCAGGATGGCAAGTACCTTCTCCTCTCAGTCTGTGTAGTCGGGTGGTGTTGGTGGCAGTCCTCCCCCAGTCTTCTGCACTGCAATGTGGTGCCTGGATGCCTTGGCCTGGACCCTGCCCTGCAGGTCATTCCATCTCTTGCGGATGTCGTCCCTGGTGCGTGGATGGTGTCCCACTGCATTCACCCTGTTCACAATGGTCTGCCACAGCTCCATTTTCCGGACAATGGGTGTGTGCTGCACCTCGGACCCGAATATTTGTGGCTCCATTTTTAGGATCTCGTCCACCATGGTCCTTAGCTCCCTTTCGGTGAAGTGTGGATTTTTGGGGGGAACATGGTGAGGGTGGTGGATGGCGTCAGGACTGGGGACAGGGTTTGGGTGCTCCTGTGTGGGTCGATATGCGTGTCCTGTCTGCTGGCTTTCTCTGTCTGGCTCTGGTTGTCTCTGTCTTCTGGTCCTGGTTTTGTTGCAAGGGATTGTGGGGTGTGTCTCGGGGATGTTTTATGTGTTCTGGATGTGTGTCAGGTGTGTGGGTGCTAAGCCTAGCCAATGTGTGCACTGGTTGCTGTTGGGCCCACTTGCCGCCCGTGGTGGTCGCAGCCGTCAATGGTCGTCCGGCCTCCACTGTCTGTCAAGGTGATTTGTGCATCATTATTTGGAGGGCGGGATGTGGGTGTGCTTGGCGGTGGCGGGGTGGGGTGGTCAGGATTCCCACCGACAGGGTCCTGGCAGGGAGTGGTGGTCTGGGAATTTTTGGCGGGGTCGGGTTTTTCGTTCATTATATGGCGGGTTTCCATTCGCCGCCACCAGCGGGATTCTGTTCACCACCGCCACGGCGGACCGTGGTCTTTCCCACCATGTCCATAATGACCGCCTAAATCTGGAATTTAGGAGTATCGGATGATACATTTTGGTTTTTGCAATGCTCATACTGCAATAGAATATTTCATGAATAATGTATTTAAATTATGGGTATCGTTTTGGTAAATTCCAATATTTATGTTATTCACGACTATCATGTGAGTCTGGTCGTGCAGGATCAGAGAATAAAATAAACCTTTTGCCAAGTAAGAAAAGTGTACTTTTCTTACATATGTATAGAACTTTTGCACATGCTGGTGTGTCTATGTATAAGGAAAATGTTAAAGCAGTACTAAATAGGAAGGCTTCCAATTCTGTTAATTTCTATGGTTTTGCAAATGATGATAGAGAATTCATTAAGGATTTTTCATTTATTACAGCACCTCCCACACTATTGTTATGTAAAAATATTCTCTATTTTTGGGACGAGGATACTCCCAAATCTTTTGCATTATTAAGGAACTGTTTTACCTCAGCTACCATCTACAGAGACCAGAAACATCCAAAACATTTCTATCTAGGTAGACACTTCTCATACTCCTTTGGGAAGTTTCTTGTTGCAATACAAAATGCAAGTAGTCATCTTCACCCAGTCTAGTACAATTCTTATAAACTCAGTCAGGCAGAGGAGTATTACACCCCTACTGATATGGAATTGTTAGTGGTAAAAGAATTTCTTAAGACTTGTAATCATTACTTAAAAAAGCACTTTATTCTATTGTAGTGCTTATGAATCCCTATAATTTACACTGTGTTGAAGGGACCAGGACACTTTTCAAATGGCCATTCATGTGATCTTCTTTTCTGAGTTTGATTATGATATTATATTTGTGTCTGTAAAAGACAATAGGAAAGCAGATGCTTTGTTGGAGGAAGAGAGCCAAGCCTCCTGTTACTAACCAGGTTCAATTATACCTACTACTCAGATTTCTTTGATGGCTACTACCTGCTGACTTTTAATAAACTAGAGCGTGATAGTATAATTCTTCAGAAATTACAGGTATTGTTAGATCAGGGGAAAGGTAGACATATCAAAGACGGATGCCTGGTTGTTTGAAACAGGTTGTGCCTGCATGGTGTAGGTCCATGGCTCACAGCCTTGTAACTTTGTCATACTACCTTCTTTGCGGGTATTATTTACCAAAAAAAAACTCTTAATTTATTGAACAGATATATTTGGTGGCAAAAAATGGAAGCTCAAATAGAAGAGTATGTTGCAGGCTGTGATGTATGCCTATAGAATAAGGTGGAGACAATGAATACTCAAGGCTTATTGCAGGCATTATCTATTCTGCCCTATTTTTGACAAATGATAAGTCTTGGTTTTTATAATGGACGTATGATGAATGTACAAAAAGTATAATAATATGTTAGTGGTTATAAAGTACTGAAATAAAATGGGTGATTGGGTTCTGGTTACATGACGGAGTATCAACAGCAACAGTGTAGTAGAATGTAGTGGGGTAGAGTGGAAAACACTGTAATTGAGTGTTGTATAGTGGAGTTGTATAAAGTACAGTAGTGTGTTGTAGAATGAAGCTGCTTACAGTGGATAATTGGACAGTGGCGTAGAGCGGGGTAAAGTCCCATACAGTGGAGTAGAGTTCAGTGTAGTTGCATAATTTAGTGAGAAGTAACATTTAATACAGTATATTATAGTGTAGTAAAGAAGATGGGTGTGAAGTGGATTATAGTATAGGTGAGTAAAGTCTTATAAATTGAAGTGGCTTCTTGTAGAATAGAGTGGAGTGCTGTATTGTATATTATTGAATAGTGCTGTTTAGTGGACTAGAGTGTTGTACAATGGAGTGTGTGGGGAAAAGCTGGACTGTAGATTTAGACAATGAAGTATATGTTGATAGAGTGAAGTGGAGACTTGAAGAATGCAGTATAGTTTGATAGGGTGGGGTTGTAGAGAAGTGGTGCTCAGTGTTGTACAGTGGAGCAGCATACAGTGCAGTGGCATACACTGTAGTGGCATGAAGTAGAGTACTATACAGTGGAGTAGCATATAGTATAATATCATACAGTGGAATACCATACAGTCTAATAGCATACAGTGTAGCGTGGAAGAGTGGCCTGCCATAAAGTGTGATAGTATACACTGGGATGTTGTAGGATGGAGTCTCGTACAATGGAGTAGCATACAGTGTAGTGGAGTACAGTGACATGGCATCCAGCTGATTAGCGTACAGTGGAGTACCATACAGTGGAGTGGCATACAATGCAGTGGCATAGACTGAAGAGGCTTACAGTGCAGTGTGATGAAGTGGAATGGCATATAGTGGCATCCAATGGAAGAGCATTGAATGGAGTATTGTAGGTTGGTGTGGCATAAATTTGAGTGGAGTGTCATGCAGTTGAATTGTGTGGAGTGACGTGGCATACAAGGGAGAGGCGTACAGTGAAATAGCATATAGTCAAGTAGCTTACAGTTGAGTTGCATATAGTAGAGTGGCACAGACTGTGTTGGCATCCAGTGTAGCATGTTAGTGGAGTTGTATACAGTGTAGTCACGAATACTGAAGTGGCATACAGTGGAGTGGAATAGGATATACTGGAGTGTTGAACAGTGGAATGTCATTCAAAGGATTGATAAGAACACAATGGCGTACAGTGGAGTGGCAGAGAGAGGAGTGGCGCCAGGTAAAACTGCAGATTTTCATGTCTGGATTTTGAACTTATATATGTGGTCTGAATAGTACAGAAGAATGGCAACAGGTAATTATGAACAAATAGAGGTGCTCTTTAACATTTGTGGCTGTTTTACAGTGGGAGTGTTTCTCCTATTGTTTTTGGGTTATAAGTGAGAATAGCGTGAAAGGGTCCTCAAAATGTTATTAAATAACATATGTTTTGCCTCATAGTAACAGTCTGGCCCAAGATTTAAGTCTTATAGTTGGTAACTAATGGATAAGGTTAAAAAGACGTTTGTTTGCCCACATGGCAGTATAACATATACTATAAGCCATAAGAAATCATGTGCCTTGCAATATCTAATTGCCTGGGATTGAAGTGATAAATATTAGGTCCAAGAAAGTTTTTTGAATTTGGCACCCACAAATTTGGTCCAGTGTATCTGCCTTTATAAATAGGATTGTGCTTTTACATTGTAAGGGCTAGACATACTGAGAGAATTTAGTACCGCTATGGGATGGTCACATTTATCAAGAAGAAGTAGATGCCTTGTTTGGGTTCATATTGGGCCCTTTCATTGGTTTCCATGGCATATACTGGTGTAAGAGGAAGGTAGCAACTCCAATAGGGCACCTGTGTTTCAGGGGAGATGTTTCTGCTGTTGCTGTGCCGTTTATGGGACATGGGGAGGTGCCCCCATAGAAGTAAATATTTAAGCATGGGGTATACTGCCTTTTGGTGGATAACACTGGTAAAGTATGGAGAAAGTTATCCGAAGATGGTGCCCACTAATTTGGCCCCATTTGTTCCTTTCATAATAGGATTAAGGCTTTACGTTGTAGGAAACAGACATGCACACAATTCTCAATAGATATGGAAAGAGAAATACCTTCTATTGTTTAATAGGAGTTGTTTATTGGACCCTGAGTGGCACACAATGGGGTTGTAAATAGTAGGATAGTCTCTCCATGATGATATTAACATTTTGTGGCAGATGTCTCCAGGATCGTAGCATCAGTCATGTGCCACAGCCAGGTGCTCCTTGTTGAGCAGCTGTTAGAAGGAGATAGTTTTATAACAGATATTGTGAAGTGATGTGCGGTGTAGTGGTCGATGGGCTGACTTATGAGATACCACTAGTAAGTAAGGAATTTGGGAAGCAGGGATATAGATAGTCCCATTGCACCACAAAAACGTCATTATTTATCACGTTAATGTTGCACCATTTTTTAGGGCACTTTTACCTTCTGCTCAAGAGCAGGCGTTAAAAGGGGGCTTCCATTCTTTAGAATGGACCCTTGGTAGTCTGCAGGAGTAGCACCAATATTGTGGTGCTACTCCTGCAGAGTACATTAATAGCATCATGTGAAATGACGCTATTGCCTCCTACCCTGTGCCATGGTGCACCGTATTTTAAATACGGCGTACACATGGTGGCAGTAGGGGGGTTCTAAGTGGCCCAGGGAAAGTGGTGCTGCACTCTGTTCAATGCCAATTTCCATAAATCTGCCCTGTAGTGGGTACCGTGGATTCAGGCTATGTTTTGCCCCTGTTTTTTCCCCCCTTAAAGTAAAGAAAAGAGATAAATGGATAAGGAGGCAACATTGAATTTTAAGAGAGGTGCTTAGTGTAATCTGAGGGAGGCTTGGTAGATTATGTTGTACTGGGCCAGGGTTTGCCTCTGACCTTCCACCAGCAATGAAAGGAGATATATGGAAAGATGCCAACTATGATTATCAATGGTAGTACAGAGTACAATTATGGGTGCACTGATTAGGTGTGTCTTCATTCCCTTAGAAATTGGTGAGGACAACCTAAGCCTTTCAAAGAAAAGAGCAGAAGTCTCCCTGAAAGTGAGGATAGCTATATCCTAACGTGCAAGGAGTCGTCCTTACATATTCGTTTGGGAGGTATGGGAGGTAAGAATATGCTGAATTCAACATAAGCACATACCAGTTTTTAATGTTTATGAGTTGATCTGTTTATAGAGCTAGCATAAAGGTAGTGTAAAGCTTATTTTTTATCTTTTAAGGCTTACAAATTGGAAGAGGGGTCTGTACCCTCTTTATAGTGTATGATCCCATAAATATGCCTGGAGTTTTGGGACAGTAGTGGATGAAGGTGAGAGCCCCAAATTCGGGCAAATTGTTATTCGGGCACAATAGTTGTTTAGACAGAAGTTGTTCAGTACTTAGTTGTAGAGACTTTTTAGTTGTTTAGCAGTAGTGGTTTAGGCTATAGCTGCTTAGGACCTAGTTGTCCTGTCACATATTCGTCATAAGTTACTACACATCTCCCTGACAATTTGCACATTTTGTCTACAGTATACATTTCCATGCCAACTGTGTAGCATATCTGAGCAACATTAGTTCTTCCTCCATGACTCCATTAGGACAAATTACACATTTTGAAGTGTTCATTGTTGATATATTTCCAGCAACACGGCTGGTTTTTGAACCATCATTTCTTATTATTGTGTTACTGTGTATGGGACAAATAGATGTTGGCATGACCCTGTGTGGGACCTGTGGGAATGTAGTTGGCATTGGCCTACTATTGTATGACAACAGCTAATTGAGGCATGCTCCTTGAGGCAAAGCATTGAAAGTGATGTGTTTACCTACTTGTTCAATGGTTACTGTGATTGCACAACTTCAGCCATGCAATTGTAGTTGTCTGAGATCCTGTTTTTTTCTGTGGGCAACTGTTGACAATTAAGATGGTATGCTACATGTAGGAGACACTTTGATGTAGTTTGTTGCTGGGCCCTACTTGACATCATGGTAATGTTTGCTAATCATAGCTGTTATGCAAGTATGATCAGGAACATGTTTGTGACCCTTTTCTCTTTGTATTTGCAGCATCAGCCCAGGCAAGCGAGGTAGACAGGGCTCAACTAAGTGGGGAAGCAACTGGCCGCCGAACCTC
The DNA here is from genome assembly GCF_031143425.1 of Pleurodeles waltl. Classification (NCBI taxonomy): domain Eukaryota; kingdom Metazoa; phylum Chordata; class Amphibia; order Caudata; family Salamandridae; genus Pleurodeles; species Pleurodeles waltl. The sequence continues at coordinate 415,855,123 of NC_090438.1, read as the reverse complement.
TAGTCATGACACCCGTTCCCTGGAGAAGACAGGATCAACATTAGGATCAACATTATCATAATCGGATTCTACCTCCAGTGGCCATTCTCTAGTAGTGGTGAATTCATCAGGACCTAGTCCTGGACCATCTTTGTGCACCACCCCCACTTCTATCGCCACCTTCCATGTTGTTCCCAACCTAGCTGCCCGTGCCCACTCACTCAAGAGGGTGGGTATCTCCTTTGCTGCGGGCACCTGTGCCCCAGCCCCTGTTACTCCTGCTGCCCTGAGTGAGGAGATTATTGACCTCCTAAGGAGTATGTCTGTGGGTAAAACTGCCATAGTGAATGTCATCCAGGGGGTGGCCAGACAATGTCAGCAGACCGATGCTTTCCTGGAAGGCATTCATACTGCCATGTCTGGCCTACTGATATTTTTTTAGGCTCTGGCCCCCTCACTGTCAGCAGCCAGTCACCCCCCCACATTCCTCCCCCTCCCTCTTCCCAATCCAAATCCCCTATTCTCTTTCCTTTCCCAAGCACACAGACACATCTGGATACACCCACCTCAACAAACAAAAGCAGCACACATGGACACAAATGCCATAAGACACACTGGCTTGCAGGCACTCAACATACACCCATAAGCATGACATCAGCCACCACTACTTCAGACACCCCACCAGCCTGACTGATTCACACACCACATCCAGCATACCTACAGATACCAGCACAAAAGCCAGAGACACATCCACAACACCAACCATACACCCAGACACTAGCACAATACACAGACACATCTACCACATCCATCATACCAACAGATACCACCACAACTCCCTAAACCACATCCTCCACATCCAGGAACCCCACAGACACCACCCCAATGGACTCACAAACATCTACCACGCCCAGCATACCTGCAGACACCACCCCAACAGACACACAAACATCCACAATATCCAGCATACCCACAGATACCACCCCAAGACACACACACACATCCACCACTCCCACATCACCCAGCCACTCCACCGCCTAGCCCCCAAGATATGCAAACACCCACACTCACACATGCAACAGACACCATCCAAACAAAAGCAAACCTGACACATGCACACACCCAAGGCATCTACACCTACACACAAGACAACCACTCCCTCCACCTCCAAATCCCCAAACTCTTCTGAAGACCCTCTGCGTTTTCCCAAGAAGAGTTTCCTTTTTGAGCTTGTTCTTTCCCCTGTTCCCTCCATCATCCAAGAGACTCCCACCAATATCCCATCCATCCCTCCACATTGAAGTCCTTCCCTGTCACACCTGCCCCCCCTACAGATACCCGTACTCCTCTCCCCAAGAAGCCCCCCCTCCAAAGAAAGTAACCCCCCTTCTAAACTCAAATCCACCCACCACAAATATAACCCCACCCAAGGATGATCCCTGAGGTGCCTACCTGCCCACTTGATGCCCCTTCCTGTAAAGGTTCCCTGGCATTGATTGGAGTCTAGTGTGGGCACAGTGATGTGCATGGTCATCTAATTGGACTGGCCAATTAATTTTGTTCTGAAGAATTTTGAGATAATAAACCAAAATTGTTTTTTGGGTACACATTTGTCCTGTAATTTTTCTTTTTCTACCTATATTTTGTTCCTGAGTAATTTATGTTGTGTGCCTACAGTTGTGTGTGTTCACCCGATCCATTTGCTGGTGTTTGCAATATCTGACTTTGTGAGCAGTGCTGGTGTCTCCTAAGACAAAGGTAAATGTTGACTTTATGGAGTTAGGGGTATTAATCCATATGAGGTGTCATTGCGTTATGTTATGTTTGGTGTGCTAGGTATTTCATCTTGTTTTGTCCAATGTCAGCACGTATGGTCTTGGACTTGTCGCCCTGAAAAGGATTGTACCTTTGTCTCATGTGTGGAAGCTGGAGTTTTGTTTGTCCACAAATGGAGGCTGTTCAAATGTACTCGCTCTGTTTGCATTCAACTGTGCATGTGTCCATTTTGCTGTGTGTACCTTGCAACTACTTTAGCTAGATGTATGATCCATGCTGTTGAGTTGCATTTGCCTTCTTGACTTTCACTTCCACATTATGTGCTTAGGCATGTCACTTGGTTCTACTATTGTTTGTCCCTGAGATACATGAAGTGCTAGTTCCTGTGCAAATGCTGTTTTAGGAGCATTTGTAAAGTTTAATGGCCCATATTTATACTTTTTGACGCAAAACTGCGCTAACGCAGTTTTGCGCCCCAAAAATTAGCACCGGCTAACGCCATTCTGAAGCACCATGCGGGCGCCGTATTTATTGAATGGCGTTAGCCGACGTTAGCCGACCGGCGCTGCCTGGTGTGCGTGAAAAAAAAACACGTACACCAGGCTGCGCCGGCGTAGGGAAAAATGGCGTTTGGGCGTCTAGAAATGGGGCAAGTCAGGCTGAGGCAAAAAAAACGTCTTAACCCGATTTGCGCCATTTTTTTTTGGCGCCCAACCCCCATTAACATGACTCCTGTCTTAGCAAAGACAGGAGTCATGCCCCCTTGACCAATGGCCATGCCCAGGGGACTTCTGTCCCCTGGGCATGGTCATTGGGCATAGTGGCATGTAGGGGGGCACAAATCAGGCCCCCCTATGCCACAAAAAAATAAAATAAAAAATACTTACCACAACTTACCTTTTCTTCCCTGGGGTGGGTCCCTCCATCCTTGGGTGTCCTCCTGGGGTGGGCAAGGGTGGCAGGGGGTGTCCCTGGGGGCTTGGGAGGGCACCTCTGGGCTCATTCTGAGCCCACAGGTCCCTTAACGCCTGCCCTGACCCAGGCGCTAAAATCCGGCGCAAATGCGGGTTTTTTAGTCCCGCCCACTCCCGTGCGTCATTTTTGCCCGGGAGTATAAATCCGACGCAATAGCATCGCAGTCATTTTTTTAGACGGGAAAGCCTACCTTGCATATCATTAACGCAAGGAAGGTGTTCACGCAAAAAAATGACGCTAACTCCATGAACTTTGGCGCTAGATGCGTCTAACGCCAAAGTATAAATATGGAGTTAGTTTAGCGTCGAATTTGCGTCGAAAAAAACGACGGAAATTCGGCGCAAATGGAGTATAAATATGCCCCAATGTGTCCCAGGGCAGCATCCTTCTGTGAGTTCACCTGATGCCCCCATCCCTATTCTGGAGGTATTGTTTGCATAGTGAGCTTTGGATAATTGTCTCTCAAACTTTTGTGCATCCCATTATCCTTCCACTGTGTTGTGATGTGGGTTATGTGTGGGTCCATTGCAGGGCTGTTTCATTGGAGGGGTGTTTGTGCTCTATGACACATTTATACATATGTGTGTTCAATCTGATGACAGTCCAAGGCATGTGTGCAATGTGAGGGTGTCAGTTGAATTGGTAGATGTGACTTTGATGTGTTGTTGCTGTTGTGTGACACAATGTTGTGTACACTTCGCTGTCCCTGTGCCTGAGAGGGTCAGATGTGTTTTTGTGGAGTGTTGTGGTGCAGTGTCAGTGACCTGCCCAAAGTGGTCATTTTGTGGCTCTGAGGTGTCATTATTTGTGAATAATTCTGACTGTGAAAACATTAACACGTGTACTTGGTGCCTGTAGCGTGGGACCCATATCATGTGGACAGTGGCGCGATGATCTGTTGTTGGGATTAATTGCACAGATAGGTTGTGTACTTACCGTCGATTGCGTCCATGGCGATGTGGATTTGGGGCACCTTCAATGAGCAGCAGCAGTGGCAAGATGTTTGTAATAGGCTCCATAGAGGCACAGGATCTGTTACACTGCATGCAGGTAAGTTGCTTCCTTTATGCTTCCCGTTTCTGCCAGCTTGGACATGGTGGTTGGACAAGACCACAGTCACATTGGCGGTGTGCAACATCATAATGAGTCCTGTGGAAACTCTGGCTCTGTCGGCCTGCTTGTCCTGTCTCATCAACGCGTCTGTCTGAGCTGCATGTTGTGTCGGTGGGACTACAGCGGTCTTCACTCTATAGGCCTACCAACATCTTAATACAGTGATCCAACTTCTGAGCCAATGGTGGGTGGACTTCTGCCATGGTGGTGCACGAACCACCAAACCCCTAATCAAGCCCTCAGGGTCTAACTCAAGGATGTACCTGGATTCCAGTTTTCCAAGTCTAAGTGCCCTGTCACCACCTTTGGGAATAAGGGGAATTTGATCTATGGCAAAGAAGGGGAGCAGATTGCTGTTGAGGTAGTGCTTCCCCTGAAAGAGCCTTGCCACTGGATAATAAGGATCACATTTATTGATGGCTCTCATGTGTTCCAAAACCAGTTTTTTAACATGGACATTCCAAAGTATAGACCACACAACGGAAACTATATGTAAGGAACTGAGTGACCCTGCAATTTTTTTCCCCCAGTGGGAGATGGATATTGTTTTCTGTTGATACTGTTCCTGCACGCTTTACAATCACAACAGAGGAAAAACCTTTGAGATTGTGTTCTTTCATCTTGTTTGTGAATGTGATGTCACTGTGGACAAGTATGTCTCTCAGACTGTATCCCTTCCTACAGGTTATGCTTGGTCTCTTGTCTACTGTCTGACCTATAATCGGATCACTCTTCAGTATATCCCAGTGTTTAGCAACTATGCTGCTGATGTTCTTAGAGTCTTTGTTGAAATTCACCACTATTCTGGAGTCAGAGGAGGAAAAAAGTTCAGGGTTCATCTAGTTATCAAATAAAGTGTGTTCTCTAATGGCAGTTTTCATTTTCCTGATTGCTCTTTCTCGGACCCACTGTGGGTAACCCCTTTCTTTGAATCTGTTTATTGTGATTGCTTCCTCCCTGACATAGGCACTGCCAGTACTGCAGTTGTGCTTAGCCCTCAGTAGTTCTCCATACGGAATGTTAAATTTTAGAGTATTCAGATGACTGCTTGGGGCATGAAGTACACCAATGCCAGCAGTGGGCTTTCCAAATAGACTGGTGCAAATCTCATTCTCAATGATTTCCACCCTGACATCTAGGTATGCCACCATCCTACCACTTTTGTTATATATAAGGGTGATCTTATGGGGTCATTGTTCAATCTGTTGGCAAAATGTGCAGGACATTCCTCAGTGCATTTCCAGATGATAAACAGAATGGCAGTATATCTAGGCCAAAGAACGACCTGCTCAAACTCAGGGTAAGTCTCAATGTTACTAAATAGTTCTTCCTCCCATCTCCCTGGGAACAGGTTGGCAAAACAGGGATCCCATGGTAGTCCTGAATACCTGTTTGAAAAGGGTGCCGTTGAACAGAAAGATAATGTTAGTCAAGAAATGGTTGATCATCTCAAATATAATTTCTGTATGAGCCAGGTACCGGATGGACTTGGCATGCAGGAAATGCTGACATGCTTGGATAACCTTCTCATGCTCAATGGCAGTATACAATAAACTGACATCCAATGCTATGAGAATGAAATCCCTCTCCCAGCAGAGACCCTCAAGTTTCCCCAGAAATTCCTTTGTGTAGTTCATGTGTGAAAGAAGGTCATTGATGAAGTCTCTGAGAAAGTGATCAACATATTTTGACACTTTCTCCAAAGCACTACCCATGGAGGATACAATAGGTTTCCCCCGGGGATTCAGTGTATCCTTATGAATTTTGGGAAGGAGGTAAAATGGAGGTAGTGTGGAAAGTTCTTTATGCAAATAGCAGTACTCTGCCAATTATGGGAGGCATTTGACCCTCCAATTGGTCTGTGTGTCCCAGTTGTCAGTAGCACACTTGGTGTATATTTCCCTCTCAATAATATCATAAAATGTATTGTCACCCAGTTGGTGGATGGCTTCCCATGTGTACATTTCTGTGGTGAGAAGCACAATGTTGCTGCCTTCATCAGCCAGGCGTCTGATCCTATTGGTCTCAGCTCCTTGGGCTTCAGTGGCCTGTCTTTGTACAAAGTTAAGATTGTGTGGTACAGCACCCTTATTGTATTTATGCTTACTGAAACTGAGGTCTTTAATATCTTTGATAATGATGTAATGACTTGTGTCAATGTTGTTATACAGCATGATGGGAAGAAAAGTGAACAATGGTTTAAAACCACTGGGGAAAGGATCATCAAATATTATCCTCATATCATCTAGAAGTGTCTAAATGCCTTTAGGGACACCTCCCTCATGTCCACATGTCTCTAGGTCATGTATGGTAAGCACCATATTAGTATCACCAATGATCAAAACTCCAGGAATACTCTCAGAGGGCTCACCCAGACCCCCTCTGGTGTAGTCACCCTGAAGACACTGACACTTATTCAGTTTTAATTTTCTGACAAATTTAAACATGTCCACTCATATTTCAGGATATTTAAAATATCCAGGTGGCAGATGGAAAGTCTAAGAGAAAGAGTGGTCTTTTCAATATCTGTAAGAGTTCTCTTAGTGAGATTGATGATCGTTCATTTTACCATCTCCAAGTCCATTACACATCCGAGCTGGGACTCCTTGTGCTGGTTCCCACACGCCCCTGTGATTTTGTTCCACCTCTTTTGTTTCCTCTGAGGGAGTCTTTGTCCCTCTGCCTACTCTTCCTTGACCTCTTTCTCTGTTCTACTTACTGCTTCCTCAGCTTTGTCTCTTCAGAGTGGTTGCGACTGGTGCAATCTGTCGCGCAGCCGGTATTCATCAAAAAGTCACAAGTTTGAAACTGTGCTCACTGCTAGACATGTTAATTTCAATAGTTCCTGAAGTGTTGGTGTCATTGCCAGTTGTTGTGCCAGTCTCGGACACCATGGAGTCATACTGCGTGGTTGTCATTGTGGGAGCTGTTGTAATTGTGTTCATCACGTTGTGATATTTACGATTAAATGTCAGAATCCTGTCACTCTCGTAATCATCATAGTCCCTCTGTAGTTTCTTCTGCTTCCTTGTTTTGAAATCTTACTCTTGTTTATTCAAACTAATTTTCAGTTATTATATAATTATTATATATTTATCTTTGACATCTTTCTCTGGTCTGAAACTCGTCATCCTTAATCAGTTTGATTTCTGATAGTAGTATCTCTCTATCTGACCAAGAATATTTAATAAGAATCTCAAGCATGCATTTGGAACTGGCAGCAGAATTGTTTGAACATTCATCAAGCATTCTGGGATTAGCTCAGTCATATTAGGGCACCATGTAAATGCGTAACCCCCTGGGTACCATTCCCCTGTCCACATAGTGTTGCAGAGAAGTTACTTCCCACCACTTTGTCAATTCTGTCATACTTAATTTTTCCAGTTTTCTGAGTGTCTCCCACAATTTGTCGGAGTTCGACCACAGTTCGACCTGATAAGCCATTGTGGGCCTCTTGTACAAGAGGCATGCACTGCTGGAGCTCTGGTACGGCAGGTCTTTCAATTATATCTTTGAGGCAACGCAAAGTCACCATGTGTGCCCTTGCATGACCTCATAGATATGGAGTAAGGTAAGGTAGTGCAAAGTGCTGCATTGCCTCTCTATGCCAAGGATTAGTTCCGTTGGCCTTATTATGGGTTTTTCCATGCATCAATAATGAGTTTTTACACATTCCCAGATTTACAAGGATCGGTAAACCTGGAAATGTGTCAAAAAGTGTGTCTCCCCAGGGGAGGCATAACGAAGAGATATAACTTTATTCTGCAGCACACATGGAAAGAGGCAAAATACTCCATTGGTCTTTTTGTGCAGGAATGTATCCTTTACTGCATAGAAACAATTGAGCAAACAATGCAGACACACCCGCAGCATGGTGCAAGGGCACCTGTGTTGGCACTAGTCACCAATCAGTAATGTTGTTCATGCAGAAGGAGCAGAAATATGCCATTTTTAATTAATATGACATATTCATGCCCTTTCCTTCTGACGCAGGGTAGTCCATCTAAGAGACTTCCAGTGCTGCCCTGTGGCAAAAACTCGTAAATGAGGTCCTATCTGTGTCTCAAATTGGTGGAAAGATCCCCAGCAATTTAACACTATGTAAAATGCTGTGTTACAAAACCGTGTTTAAGAAAGGGCCTCCATTTCTGTTGTCTGTCTATCCACAGGTAACGCCCAGGGTCATGAGGCATGTCACGTATCCAAAACCTGTGAAACTGAGAAAGTTTCAAATGTTTTTCCCTCTCCGGGTCATGTGTACCATGGCAAATTACATTAGTTATCATATACACACCTGCCATTCCAGGTGTGGTCCATTTTGTTCCACACAAACCTACTTTATCATTCCTCCAAGGGTTCAGACTGTGCAGCAAGGTAGCCCCCATGCACAAAGTACATCTCAATAGACAGGTAGGCAGACATTCACCACTTAGTAAATGTGCCTGTCTTGGTGCAGTGCCCTCATTGTCTACCAGTGCGGGCTGCAAACCCTGGACACTGCATCGTGTTGAAAGATATGTTATACACTCTCCTCAATCAGTGAAGCAGTGCAATTTTAGTAGTTTACAAGACACACTGTACAGAGCAAGACTCTCCCCTTGTGTACAGTCAACATAGTAGACACAGTGAAGTGCAATGTGTAGACTGTCATGTCCCACATTGACATGCACACACTAATCTTTCCAAGGCAGTAGCTAATGAACAACAGTGACTACTACTGTCATATCCAAATATATGTGAAGGAATGCGAAAACATAATCTGCACAGCTAAAGTTTGAAAATTCTGATTTTTTATTTTAGAAATGTCAATATTAGTCCCAAACAAACAAAAAAAGAGGAGTGTAAGAGAGGTGTCTCCTCAATGGCTAAATGACTCTTCATACTAATAAAGATTCACCACATTCATTGCATTGGCATACTTGTATGTGTAGCACAGTGTCAGTCATGTCAAAAATGAAAGTGCATGTATGCCAAAGAATATCAATGCATGTCCCATACTGGTTGAAAAGTGTGAGTCATTCAGAACACATAACAGCATGTACATGAATGTGGGCACATTAACCATCATGATGATTGACTGATTGTTCCTCTCCTGTCTTTTAGCTAATCATGGATATGGCACTAAATGCACAGCCCAAGATGGATGCCCAGCAGATCTACAACCATATACCCAGCAGGACCCGGTCCAGAGTGGAGCAGCCTTTTGGAGTCCTTAAGTTACACTTTTGCTGACTCAACATGTCCGTGGGGAGACTGTTCCTCACCCCCCATGGTATGTACAATCATAATTGTGTGCTGCATTTAGCACTACATATGTGTGCGAACCAATGTCCTTTTAGACACGGGAAGTGAGGACCTTGAAAGCCCGGTGGATGATGAAGAGGAAGATGAGGACCAACACCAAAATATACCTACAATTGCTGGGTGACAGCTCTGATACCAAACTCTGCCGATTGTTTTGCAGATGCATGAGCCACATCAAAGGTTCACAAATACATGGACCACATGAAAAAATGCACTAAAATGCCAATACATTTATGAACATTACCATTGTGTAAGCACCTTACTTCATAGTCACTGTAAATATCAAAACACTCGCATCACACCTGCTTGTAAATGTGTAACCAACATCGCTGGACAATATCTTCTAAATCCAAAAACGTGTGCATGCCAACAACTATACCAAATGCATGTCCATTGTGAAGGCAGACGTCAAACAACGATAGCAGTTTGGCACAGCTTGGACAGGTCATGATAATGAGTGTTGTTGCAGTGTACTGACTGTCTGACATCCTATTACAATCCAAACAGTGTGCCAATGTAAATAGTGTGCAATGACTGCATGGCTATCTGTACAGCCTCATCCTTGTAGAAGATAGTAGAGTTAACTCATAGTCTGATGACTGTGAACCAAGGGACATAGGTGGTCATTATGACCCTGGCAGTCTTCTGTCCGCCAGGGTTAATATGGTGGTATCATCGCCAACAGGCTGGTGGTAATGACCACCAAATAATCACCATGGCGGTGAGCCCTCTCATAGACAGCCAATGTACCACACGAACCGCCAGAGCGGTACAAACACCGAACACCATGGTAGCCACCTACAGGCAGGCGGAAGACAAGGATCTGCCCACCATATCATGACATAGCATACTTCCGGGGCGGTAGCAATGACACAAAAAGCCTGGTGGAAACACATCATATAAAAGGAGACACTCACCTCCAGGGACACAGAAGAGTCCGTGGCTGCCATGGAACCAGAACTGCAAGTCTTCCTGACGCTGTACCACGCCATGGCCATCCTGGAGCACCAAAGCTGACGAAGAGGATGACTGTGAGTACAGCCACTTAGCACACAAGGGAAGGAGGAGAGTGGCACACACATGCACAATACACACCATACACACACCACACACACAGAACCAGATGCAGAGGAAAATAACAGTAGCAGAACACCAGAGTAAAGAAACCCAGGACACATACACAGTTCCAACTACTGTATTCCTGTTGTATGAATATGTAAAAAGCAAAAACATACACAACTGCAGAAATAAATACATGCAGGCCCAAAGGCCAGACCAAAGTCACAAATGCCCACAGGGCAACGTCCAAGCCCCATCCTGACTACTGATAACAACAAGACTCCACTGTTCTGGGAATCATGTTGAAAATGGGCAAGCGCTCATTGAGAGTTGGCTTCCTGTCCACTGGTTCTGGAGGGGGCTTGCTTCCCACTGGCTCTGGAGTGGCTGCCTGCCCACTGGTTATTGAAGCTCCTCCTTGGCCTCTGGTTAGGGATGCTGCTCCATCCTCTGGTTCGGGATGGTGCTCCTTGGCCTCAGGTTCCTGATGGGGCACCTTGGGCACAGTTTTGAGTGGGGTCTCTGTGACCATGGTTTCTAATGGGCCCTCCTTGGCCTTGGCTTTTGGTGTGGCCTCCTTGGCCTTGGATTTTGGTGTGGCCTCCTTAGCCTTAGGTTTTGGAGGTGGCCACATGGTCTTGCCAGTCTGTTTGGGAGGGGGCAACACTTTAGCCCTCCATTTTGTGGGGGGAAGCAGTGTCCTTGGTGCAGGGGGCTGGTGACGCACTCATGTGCCTCTTAGTGGCAGCTGGAGACTTTGCCAGTGGAGCTGTGTCAGACTGGGTGCATGAGGTACTGGGCTGGGGTGGTGGGACCTTCCTCTTACGGGCAGGACGGGGGAGGGAATAGGTCAAGGCAGGCAAGGAAAAGCTTCTTAGGGCTAATGGGGTGGGATGTGGGAGGAGGGATGGGAGTGAAGGTAGAGGGAGTTTTTGTAGGAGGAGAAGGTGAGCTGAACTTGGGTGCAGGTGCATGGACAGTGTGCATGTGTGAGATGGATGTATGTTGGGGGTCTGAGTGCGACCGTGTGAGTGTCTCTGAAGGGGGGAGCAGACAGGGTGAGGGATGACAAACAGGATGTCTGGATGGATGTTGTGATGGTGTCTGCAAGTGAGGTGGGTGTGCTGATGTGGTGATGGTGGTGGTGGTGACTGTGCATGTGGTGTGTGGGGTGCATGTCTGCACATCTGCTGTTGTGGTCACTGTGGGCAAGTTCTGGGACTGTTTATGCAGAGGATGCAGGTGTGAGTGAGGATGTGACGGTAAGGCAGCAGGAGGAGGGGCGACAGTGGAGGAAGTGGATAATGTTGTGTGTGCATCTGTATTTTGGCTGTGTGAGTGCTTGTTGACTGAAGTGTGCTGTCTGTGTTTGTCTGTGCGAGTCTTGTGTGTTGTTTTGGGTGCATGCTTGTCAGAATGTGTGCGTGGGATGGGCTTGGGGTGAGGAGACTGGGAAGTGTAAGTTGAAGGGGGAACTGATGAAACAGGGACACTGGCTGCTGTCAGTGAAGAGGCCAGAGCCTGAAATGATCTCCACCAAGCCATCGTGCGTGAATGCCCTCCAGGAAGGCATTGCATTGCTGCATCTGGGATTCCAGCCCCTGGATGGCATTCACTATGGTTGACTGCCCTGCAGAGATGGATCTCAGGAGGTCAATAGCCTCCTCACTGAGCGCAGAAGGGCTGACTGGGGCAGGGCCTGAGGTGCCTGGGGCAAAGGAGAAGCCCACCCTCCTGGGTATGCGGGCACGGGCAACTCAGTGGGGGGCTACTGGGAGGGCAGTGCTGGTATGGGGGTGGCAGTAGAACCTGTAGCTGGTGTGGTCCCAGAGTTGTCCGCCACCACAAGGGAGCTCCCATCTGACGGGGAATCAGAGGCAGTGGTATCACCTCCTGTCCCCACTGTAGTGCTCCCCTCGCCCTCTGTCCCACTGGTCCCCTCAGCGTCGATGGACTCTGTCTCCTGGGTCCTCTGGGCTGCAGCTCCCTCACTTACTGGTGCCCTGGCTCCTTCGCTGAATTATGCTAATGCACACATGGACAGGATGACAAAAGGAGAGAGGGGGGAGAAAGAAAGGGAGCACAGCGTCAATCGCAGCACCAAGAGCACAAATGACATACACATCACTATCACACACTGAGACTGAGAATGGGCAGTATAGACCACACTGGTAGACCATTGGTTAAGTACCACAGATGGTAGGAGCCAAATACTGCCAGCTACACACCAACTGGGACCAACTAAGCCCTGTCTGACATGGGAAACCAGCTACCTAGCTATCAAAGACATGCATTTTTCCCTAGTAACCTAAGCTGGACCACACAACAATGTCTGAACTGGCACATTGGGACATCCACTAACTAGTACCCTGCACCCAAATCCCATGCCAGGCAACAGAGATGGTTGTCAAACACACTGTACTCACCCCCTTGTGGCTGCTATGATGCCCTCAAGCGCCCATCCAGCTCTGGGTAGGCCGCTGACAGTATGTGGGCCATCGGGGGGCAGGTTCTGATGGGCACCCCTTCTATGTTGGTGGGTCATCCCCAGCTGATCCTCTGCAGTCTTCCGGGCCCAACATCTCAGGTCCTTCCACCATTTTCTGCAGTGGGTGCTCCGCCTGCTATAGACCCCCAGGGTTCACACATCCTTGGCGATGGCACGCCACAACCCCTTCTTCTGATGGGCGCTGACCTGCAGAGGAAACACAGACAGAGAGACACCATGAACCAGCCAATCCAGCCTGTCACAAATATGGCCCACAAAAAGCATTATCCCCTCTTCAGGCACACACATGACTTGTACCCCTGAATTAGTGCTGCCACCAGCCATGCCACCCCATCTGACACACTGTCAGCACACACACACATCTTCATGCAGCCATGTCTCATGCATGTACCCATAGTGTACTCACCTCTTGGTCTGGGGGCCCATACAACTGCCCCTACTGGTGTAGGACCCCATCCAAAAGGCTCTCCAGCTCCTCCAGCGTGAAGGCTGGGGCCCTTTCCCCAGTTGCACGAGCCATGTCAGGTTCCAGACACAGATCACAGCAGCACACGCAGTGGAGATGTCATCCTGTGGAAAGTCAGGAATCAAGTGAAGTGGTAGAAATGAAACGGTGGTCATGTTTGCGGTGGTGAACAACGTCACTGTCGACGTTGATCATCACTGGTTCCCATTCTCCACAGAGGGCCATGTTAGGCATTGAGGAATTGCACGGCAGTGCAGACCGCCCCCCTCCATGACGCGAATGCCAGCGAAGTGAGGTCACTTTCACCTGTCCCTGCATAAAGGAAAGGTGGTTTCCATTTTCTAATTCTAGTACACATGTTCAGATTAATAAGTGAGTCATTGTAGTCAAATGTACTCACCTACACAATTCCAGTGTCCAACATGCAAGCATGCTGTGTATACAGTGCTATAGTTTGTTCATGGTTCCTGTTGTCACTCCTTTCTTACATTTGGATATCTTAGGTACCAATCACTGCGGAGGAATAGGAGGAGGCACACACCCATGTACAGACCCCTTGTGGACTTGGCTACACTGGAGGACCAGCACATCATACTTACCTATCGTCTAGACAGGCCCACAATCACAGAGTTGTGTGAACAATTGGATCCTGATCTGATACCTGCTATCTGTAGCAGCACAACAATCCCCCCTCTTGTGCAGGTACTGTCGGTGCTCTATTTCCTGGCAACTGTCTCTTTCCAGGTGACAGTGGGCTTGGCTGCAGGGATGTCACAGCCAATGTTCTCTATTGTGCTTGTAAGGGTTTTGGCAGCCTTGATCAAACACATGTGCAGCTACATCACATTTCTCCAGTTACATGACTGTGAATGCTGGATTCTATGCAATGGGACATATTCCACATTTTATTGGGGCAATCAATGGAACCCATGTTCTCTTAGTCCCCCCCTCAGTGCAAATGAACAATTGTACAGGAATCAGAGGAGTTTCCACTCACTCAGTGTCCAGATGGTGTGCCTTGCTGACCAGTACATCTCCCACGTCACTGCCACGTATCCATGGTCGGTGCATGATGCCTTTGCTCTGAGGAATAGCAGTGTCTCACAGCTGATGGCATGACTAAAAAGGCACAGAGTGTGGCTAATAGGTGAGCCTGAGTCCCCACCCAATGTATGTGAGTGTATGCCTTCAGGAGTCATAGCACGTGCCATTGTGCAAGGCTAATGATTGTCCCTTACTTCTTGCAGGTGATTCCAGCTACCTAAAACTTTCCTGGCTCATGACCCTTGTTAGAAGTCCGAGAACAGGGGCTGAGAATAGGTACAATGATGCTCATGGGTGTACCAGGAGGATTGTAGAAAGGACCTTCGGGCTCCTGAAGGCTAGGTTTAGGTGCCTCCATCTGAGCAGGTGGATCCCTATGCAACTCCCCTGAGAAGGTCTGCAGAATCGTTGTTGTGTGCTGCATTTTGCACAATTTGGCAATTTGATGCATGTACCCTATCTGCAGGAGGAGGGCGGTGACGATGCAGTTGTGGCAGCAGTGGACACTGAGGACAGTGAATAGAAGGAAGAGGAGGAGGACGTGGACAACAGGTCACATTTGACCCTGCAGTACTTCCAATGACACTCAGTTGAACTAAACATTTCTACATTTTAGCGTTGTGCTGTGTGACTGCAGCATAATGCAAGTCATAATCTTTGCATCCCACCTGACTGTCACCTATGCCTTCCCTTATTGTAGATGTTGTTCCAACAGTCTACTGCTGTGATGAGACACATTTGTTGGATGGATCAACATGTTACTGAGTATTTACACAAGGTCGTGCAGTTCATTACAGTTCAATACAATGTACATTATCTGTAGGGAAAGCACTATTACTCAAGTTATGTCCAAGGGTGTTTATTGAAAATTGGTATACAATGGGAAGTGCAAAAGAGTGGGGTGATGGTTGGGAATAGTCCAGTGTAGTGGACCAGTCTGTTTGTAGCACAGGTCCAGTGGGCCATAGGAAGGAGAGCAATTGCAGTTCAAAGTGGACAAGGTGACACAGTGGAACACAAGGGGGGCATTGAGGAGGGCCTCAATTCCTGACGGTGATCTTTGTTTTGGCAAGTGTCTCTGCTGTTTGTCTGGGTCACAGGGACCGTTTGTGGGATGGCTCACCTTCTGTAGGGGGAGGGTTGCTGGTTGCCTGTCGGTCCTGTGGCAGGGCCTCCTTTTCACTAGCTGCAGCAGATGTGGAGGGCTAGTCAGTAGACTGGCTAGTGGAAGGGGCTCACTGGTGTGATGTGTAGTCCCTCATGATATTGGCCATATCACCCAGCACCTCTGCAATGGAGACCATGGTGGTGTTCAGGGCCTGCAGTTCTTTCTTGATCTCCTAGTGGTGTTCCTCCTGCAGTTCGCGGTTCTCCTGCATGATGTTTATCACCTGACCCATCTTGTCCTGGGATTGTTGATAAGCCCCCAGGACCTTAGTGAGTGCCTCCTGGGCAGTCAGTTCCCTGGTCCGTCCTCCCCCTGGTGCACAGCTATCCTCCTGTGCCTGTGTCCCCTGAACGATGTGCCCCCTTCCACTGACACCAGGACCTTCGTTGTCTTGCCTGTGAGGTGTGGACTGGGTTCCATGTACAGGTGGGCACACTGATGATTGACGTGTCCTGGGGACAGAGGTCTGGGGACCTGGGGTGGCTGCTGTGGTGATGGATACTGAGGGGGTAGGCTCTGTGGTGGACTGGGTGTGGGCTGGGGTAGCCAACTGACCAGTGATCGCTGATGGGCCGGAGAGTTCATCCAGATACAGGACACCAGAGTTGCTGTCAGCACTGGGGGCACCTTCTGGTGGGGAACTGTGTAGCTGTGGCACCTCCTCGCTGCTGAGATGCGCTGGGGCACCTGTAGGGATGTAATGATGGGTGTTGTGTGTGTTGTGCAAAGGGTGTTGCGTAATGTGGTGGGGTGTTGGGTGTGTGGCGCGTGACAGATAGGTAATTGTGGTGTGTGTTAAGTTGTCTCTGGGAGTGGCGTGTCAAAGTGTAGCGTTGTTGTCATTTTTGCAAAGGGTTTTGGGTAGTGTGGGTGTGTGTTTTATAGTGCTGTTGGTGGGTGTGTGGGGTGTGTGTGTTTGTGTCAGGTGTGGGTTTTTTGTTCTGGACAATGTTCTCTTGTTTTGTATTTGGGTGGTCATATCCACTGTGGCGGTGTTCAAAGCCAATGAGTTACTGTTGTTAAATGACCGCTGTGGTGATTCGTGGGTCAATATTTGAAGGGTGTTGTATTGGTGGTGTAACGTTATGGGCAGTAGTTCCGTTAGTTTATCATGTTTAGTGGGTCTGGTGGATTTGTGGTTATGGCTGGTTTCTGTCGGTTTTGCATGTGTGTGTCATAATATGTCAGAAGGATGTTTATCTCCGCGGCAGTATGTTGGCGGCAGTCACCATGGCGGAATTCAGAATTTACCGCCAAAGTCATAACGAGGGCCATAGTATGTGCATGGAAACACAGTCCAACCCATACCATCTACATATGCTAAATCAATATCTGCAGGCCCATGTTAAATCCATTGTGACTTCTCACATTATGCATATAAATGGTGAATTAACTGTAGCAGTGCAAGATTGGCTAACTAGTACCAATGCCAATACATATGCCCCAGTAGGCAGAGATGTAACTGGAACAAGCAGGGATGTATGCTGCCATGTTGGTGTGTTACACTCAGATACAAACAATGGGTTCACTACAACAGCTACATTTATGTGTGATTGCAAAAATTTAACACAAACAGTTAGAATATAAAACATTTGCTCAGAAGCAATGCCTAAATGCAAGGTGAATTCAGCCAAGGTACCATGCACTGATGATTTCCAGGTCATAGTGGCAGAATGTGTCAACAAATGCCCTGGTGAACATCTTGTGTGAATTGAGTGGGCGGAACTTGTGGAGTTGTACACAGTGAAATTTTGTGAAGCTAGATAAAAAATCCTCAATATTCCAGGGAGTTCCTCCAAGACGCTTCTAACAGGGCTGTGCAGCACTTTGAAAGGAATAAACAGTACATAAATAAGAACAACGTGCCAAAAACAATATGGATAACCACAGGCAGAGTGATGCAAAAATAAACACCATAAAAGTAGAGCCCTGTATGGAATAATGAGGTCGGGCAAACAGGGTTTGGAAAGCTCCAGATAAAAAAAAAAAAAACTCATCCTGCAGCCTTTGTTAAACATGATAAGAGCTCAAATGGAAATAATTGAGATGTAGAGGTTGTGTTAAATTTGGAAAGGGATAGGAATCTGAAACTCCAGCGGAGGTGTGTTTTTTCTTTCAGTTTTACTTCAAAGGTGTAATTCATTTTGCTGTAAAGTCTCTGACCGGTTTTTGAGGTCTACCCCATCTTGTTTCTTCAACTGTGCCTTTTGGAGTGTCAACAATGCACAAATACCTGACTTCTGACAGCTGCTATCAGCTAAACACGGAGACCTGCACAATTTAAATACTCAATATGAAGAATATTGTCATACTTACTGCTTTGTCAGGTGCAATTATCAGGTTTGGGAGAGTACTGCAAAGGTTTATGTGTAAAAAGTGTATGTTTCCTTTATTGTAATAATGTTTGTGTAGGCACATGCATCTCACTGCCCTCCGTCTTCCACAGTGGATACATGGAGGCTGTTAATCAACATTCTCTAGTCCTGTGTGTGGGGAAAGCGCTGCAAGGGATGTCTGAAAGGCAATTAAAGGTTGGAGGGTGGCAGCCAATGAAACTCCTCTGTCATGCAGCACTTTGCATAAATGTGCATTGGTCGCTACATAGACATGATACATCTTTAAAAATTAAACACATAGGGGGTCA
The DNA here is from genome assembly GCF_031143425.1 of Pleurodeles waltl. Classification (NCBI taxonomy): domain Eukaryota; kingdom Metazoa; phylum Chordata; class Amphibia; order Caudata; family Salamandridae; genus Pleurodeles; species Pleurodeles waltl. Next base: position 415,837,086 of record NC_090438.1, on the reverse strand, counting down.
TTCTGACCCTGGCGGTAAAATCCGCCAGGGCCAACGACCGCGGGAGCACCGCCAACAGGCTGGCGGTGCTCCCCTGGGCATTCTGACCGCGGCGGTACAGCCGCGGTCAGAAACGGAAAACCGGCGGTGTACCGCCGGTTTTCCGCTGCCCTGGGGAATCCTCCATGGCTGTGCAGCTTGCTGCGCCGCCATGGGGATTCCGACCCCCATACCGCCATCATGTTCCTGGCGGTTCTGGCCGCCAGGCACAGGATGGCGGTATGGGGTGTTGTGGGGCCCCTGGGGGCCCCTGCAGTGCCCATGCCAATGGCATGGGCACTGCAGGGGCCCCCGTAACAGGGCCCCACCATGATTTTCAGTGTCTGCCATGCAGACACTGAAAATCGCGATGGGTGCAACTGCACCCGTCGCACCCTTCCACTCCACCGGCTCCATTCGGAGCCGGCATCCTCATGGAAGGGTGTTTCCCGCTGGGCTGGTGGGCGGCCTTTTGGCGGTCGCCCGCCAGCCCAGCGGGAAACCCAGAATAACCGCAGCGGTCTTTTGACCGCGCAGCGGTATTCTGGCGGTTCCAGCCAGGCCGGCGGCTTCCGCCGCCGGCCGGGGTCAGAATGACCCCCATAGTTCAGAAGAAAAAACTCAGTTTGTTCATGAACTGTTTACTTTGCAGAAGGTAAATGGTGGAAGTCCCCCACACCCCCCACATTCTGAGAATGATGCTGTGTTCACTAAACGAAAATTACAGCAAAGCTCAGGGGCCTCTCAACTCGGATTACAGTGGTGGTGAGGGATGGGCAGTCTCTGTACCGGTTTCTATGAATTTGCTGGTGAAATGGAGCCTGACAGTCTATTCTTTGGCTGGGCTTCTTAGCTGAACAAAGGGCGTAGGATACAAATTGCAGGAGGCACAGGGGAAAAGCAGAAAGTTTTAGAGGCAGGGCTCATGATGTCAGCCCCCATTCCAATCTTGTGAATGGCTGCCTGGCGCAAAATTCTCAGCGTGTTTAAGGATAGCTTGTCTCCCGAATGTGTCCAGTGCAAACAAACCTTCTTTGTTGCTGCAGGCAGCAGTCAGTTCACTACTGTTAAAAACTGGGTCTTTGGTTGGCAGTCAGGTTACCCCCTGTTCAAGCAAGGACCCTCTCTCTAGTCAGGGTAAGTCACACACAATCCACATTTTCCTGTGCCCACCCTCTGGTAGCTTGGCACTGAGCAGTCAGGCATAACTTAGAGGGCAATGTGTAAAATATTTGTGCAATAAATCATGCAATAACACAGTAGAACACCACAAAAATACGCCACACAGTGTTTAGAAAAATACATAATATTTATCTGACAAGATGCAGGTCAAAACAATCAAGATGCAATAAGTATACATTGGAATATCACTGTAATAATTATATAAATTGTCTTTAGTCTTTTAAATGCAACAAATGTCTCTTCAAGCACAAAGTACCTTGTTTGCGTTCAAATTCTCCACAAGGGACTAAAGAGGAGGAGATGCGTGGAAAATGGGGAGGTATGCGTCGATTTTTCCACCGCACACAGATGATGTGTCATTGAGTTTTAATGCAGGGCAGGCTTTGCGTTGATTTCTGGTGCATAGACTGTGATCCTCATCGGGTTGTGGGGTTTTCGGACACCCCCGGGGACGATGTGTTGAAATCCGGCGCTTGCAGGACGAAGTCACAGGGGCTGTGTCGATCCGGTGGGCGTTGCGTGGAAACTTCCACTGCACAGCAGGCGAGGTGTTGATTCCTCTCAGGAAGTCGGCCGGGTAATTTGGGCTTGGCTTTGCGTCGATCCAGTGGGCTGAGTGTAGAATTTACGGTCGCTATGCTGGGGCTGCGTCGATCTTCTCCTTGCGAAGTTGGGCTGAGTCGTTCCAGTTCGGCATGAGCTAATTTCCTCACTGTGATGCAGGCTGTGTGTCGTTTCTTGCAGGCTGTGCATTGATTTTCACCACACAGGGAGTTGTCTTGCAGGAATGAAGTCTTTTTGGTCCTGAGACTTCAGGGAATAGGATGCAAGCTCTATCCAAGCCCTTGGAGAGCACAGCCAAAGAGCAGCAAGGCAGCAGGGCAACAGCAAGGCAGCAGTACTTCTCAGAAAAGCAGTCAGGTCAGTCCTTTGGGCAGCCAGGCAGTTATTCTTGGCAGGTTGCAGGTTCTGATTCAGGTTTTATTCTCCAGGAAGTGTCTGAGTGCACAAGGTCCCCTTTCAGTTCAATCCTGTCTGCCAGGGTCCCAGTAGGGGGTGTGGCAGTCCTTTGTGTGTGGGCAGGCTATTGTCCTTTGACATGTAAGTGGCAAGCACTCCACCCTCCAAGCCCAGGAAGACCTAATCAATATGCAGATGTGTGCAAGTGTGACTGAGCATCCTGTGTTTGGGGTTTGTCTGAGTGAATGCAGAAGGGAGCTGTCAACTAAACCTAGCCAGAAATGGATTGTAAGGCGCAGAAGGATTTAAGTGCAGAGAAATGCTCACTTTCTAAAAGTGGCATTTCTAAAATAGAAATATTAAATCCAACTTCACCATTCAGCAGGATTTGGAGTTACCATTCTGACAATACCAAATATGACCTTGTTACTCCTTTCAGATCAGCCGCTACCACTCAAACAGTATATGAGGGTAGCCCTAATGTTAGCCTACGAAAGGAGCAGGCCTCACAGCAGTGCAAAACGTATTTAGGAGGTTTACACTACCAGGACATGTAAACTACACAGGTACATGTCCTGCTTTTTGCCTACACAGCACCCTCCACAAGGGGTTACCTAGGACCTTCCATATGGGTGACTTATATGTAGAAAAAGGGGAGATTTGGGCTTGGCAAGTACTTTTAAATACCAAGTCAAATTGACAGTGAAACTGCACACACAGGCCTTGCAATGGCAGGCCTGAAACATGGTTAAGGGGCTACTTATGTGGGTGGTACAATCAGTGCTGCAGGCCCACTAATGGCATTTAATCTACAGGCCCTAGCACATATAGTGCACTTTACTAGGGACTTAGAAGTAAATTAAATAAGCCAATTGGATATGATCCAATGTCACCATGTTTTAAGGGAGAGAGCATATGCACTTTAGCACTACTTAGCAGTGGTAAAGAGTCTTAAAACCAGAAAAAAACAGTGTCCAAAAAGTGGTCGGAGGCAGGAAAAAAGTTAGGGATGACCACCCTAAGGCTGTCAGGTCTAAGAACTGCACTCAGAGTTGCCATCAACAAGCTGCCTCCTCATCCATATTGTTTTTTTTTTTTTTTTAAATCATCTCAACAAGTGAACCCCATACCCTCATCTGTATTCTCACTTGTTTTCAGGGCTGATTAATTAATTCTATCAACAGAGTGAAGAGGCAGAATTTATTAGTATTTCTGTATTGCAAGAGTAAGGTAGAATTACAAAATTTCTCCAATTCCTCCAGCGGAGTTAAACATTTGACCCACTCCTAGTGTGAATGTTTACCCACATCCTAAGTTCAAGTAGCCCTTTAATGTAGCAACATAATTTGATGCATGCCAAGAGCAAATATGTACCTCAGTGGACTAAACCAGACTAATTTAGGCCACCCATGCTGGCCTCGTGATCACCAAAATATAGGCAAAGAATTGAGGTAAACACTAATGTGCATTGGCACTGGGCATATGCCACACATATCCTTCCAGACCCAAGCCTATATACCAAATGTGGGTGTACCACAATATGATGTAGTGGTTGTTAGTTGTCACGCAATGGGAACTGTTGGTGTTCATATAACATGTGTCATATGTGCCTAGCCACATCCATTACACATCTAGACTGTCACTCTGTCCTCTGGATGCCACATACACTGTAGACTGGCTAAACCAGCCTGTGTATGTCACTCTCTAACGCATCAGCAAGAAATCCTAGGATATCAATTTGTACAAAATTGGGCTACGTACCACGGACTGGTGATACTGCTGTCTCACTACTTTTGGACATAGGTGGCACCAGGAGACCCCATTAAGACACCCTGTGCAGCTCATCATGACCTTACAGCTATGGAGTAAGTCTAGGCACCTGAATAGACTGCCTTGGTTTACTCTGCCATGAGTGTGTTGCAGGGGTCTTGCAGGGGAAGGGGTTTGCAATGCAACACCTATGGATATTCGGGATGACTCATGTAAACTTATGGATGTAAAGCTGGTGCCATAGAAAAGGCGTATACCTTCACCTAAACTGGCATCAAGTTGGATCACAGTTTTCCCTGCACCTTCCTGCACATAAGCCATCAATGGCATGTTATTGCTTGTTCTATGTGTGCTGAAGAATGCAGCATACATGGAAATGGAAAACCCAAGGAGAAGTAAAAAATTGCTCCTTGTTATGCTTCTTCTGGGGATTTGTAAGGTTTTTGGGCTGCACCAGGTTTACATGAGTCCGATAATCTGGATCAGTGTCAAACTCCATGAGCGTTGCATGTGAAAACCCACTGCAAGGCCCATGCAACTCCTCCTTGATGTATGGTAAAGCAAAACAGTGCATTATGCTGCCTTGCTTTACTCAATAATCATGATATCATGCCAAGCCATGCATGGTGGCTTTACATTTCACCATTAGTATGAGTTAGAGCCCTGCACTCCCAGAATTTGACATAAGTGACTCTCCTGCAGGGCAGGACCCTTGTACATGAGCCCCCTAATGTAAACCACTCCAGATCACTCGTGGCTCTGTTTTATACCATTTTGTGTCATGTTTGCACCACTGATTTGGAGCATGCGCGACACAAAATGCTAGTAGAGAATTAAAATGCCAGGCAGATGGCAATTTGCACCACGTTGTGTGGGCTACAATTTCTTTTTTTAATGCAAGTCAACAGCTTGTGCTGCACTGCATTACATTTCATTCTGGAAGGCATTCCATGGGGGGAACATGGGTGTTCCTGTGATCCACCTATTGATTTCATGCAATCCCAGATTTACAAAGTTTTGTACACCTGGGATTGCATGATTTCTCCACAGCTCACGGGGGATGGTGTAATGAGGAGTAACCTTTTTTTACACCTTTAACAGTTCGCCTAGCTACATGTGCTGCATTCTTCAGCACATATAGGAAGAGGAAAATGGCTCAAGAGGTTGCTATTGTGCCGGAAGCTATCCCTTCCTGCACAAAAACAATTCTCCTCACAATGCAGGCACCCTGACAACATAGTGCAAGGGTGCATATGTTGGTGCTAGCCTGCCTGAAGTGCATCAGTGCAAGGAGAGAGCAGAAATGCTTCATGAATATGGGGCTGTTTTGCCCTGTCCCTTTCAAGCAACGCAGTGCATCAACCTGGCTTGCTGCCCTGCATTGTGTCAAAGATTAGTTAATAGACCCCTTAGCATGCCAGGCAAATTAAAATTGCTAATTTGTGTGCACCAGTGTTCACACCAGAGGCTTTGTTATAGTATTAAGTGCCCAGGGGGCACAACGGCGATTTGCACCCACTTTGTGCACCCCAGGGCACTTTGGAATCACAGAAGGAACTGCAAATACTTTTGTGGTCCCTTCTGCAATTCCAATAGTGCTGGCACACTTATAGCTCCAGGGCTATGACCAGAGGGTGTTACCTCATTTGGAGGGGGCATGGTCCAATGCAAATGAAGAATCCCTTTGCCTCTGCTTCTGCACCATATTGTAGACACGAGCACAGAGGGGAAGCTGTCATGGTTTATGTGAAACTGAGGCATTGCTGTTTTTTCCACAGGTGCAATAAAAAAGTTGCATTCTGTGAAAACATGATGCATCCACTCAGGTAATAATGGAATGGCTCTGCCATGCTGCAAACCAGGAACTGTGAAGTTACTTTCACTTTTTCTTACAGACTTTTTATCTATGCTTGCTGGAGGTTGTGTCATGGGATTGCTTTAGAGTGTTGAGCTGTTTATTGTTGTTCTTGATGCCTGTGCTGCCCCTGTTGTGTCCCTGAAGCCTTTATATTGTAAGTGCCATTTGTATTGTTTGGTCCAGTTAACCTTTTCAGGGTTCTGTATTGTTAGGGGTAGTTGAAGGCTCTTAGGTAGTTTATTGTTATTTGGTTTTTTTTCTTCCATGGAGTGAAATGTCTGGAAGTGACAGAGCACACAACATGTCTGAGCAGGAGTTTGCGGGGGGGGGAATGCCAGCGGCTGGTAACTCACTACCTCACCAAAATGACTGCCAGTAGGGGTTTGGTATTCTAGGGCTACCCAACCCAGGACAAGAAAAGACACAGTGGAAGAAAATGTGCCCCACATGCAAAGGATTTTCAGGGTGGACCATACTAAGCATCAGCTCAAGCATTGCTGAGCAGATATGGTCACCTGGGAGCCTGACATCCCCTATTACCTCGGAGTTGAACTGGGGCAAGCTGTTGGTTAGTACACAGATGGTGTGAGTTTATAGCTGCCTCCTATACTAATGTCAGATTTTTTTTTCAATGACTCTAAGGGTCATATATGTTTTATGATCAGAATGCCATGCTGCAACCTAACTATGTTGATAAGAAGATGAATGTCATATAAGGATTTCAACACAGGGCTGGCATTAGCCTACACAGACCATGTAGTGCATTCCAGGGGTTTCTTCCCTCACCAGTACTGTGCAGGCAGGGATGTCGACAGTCATTTCAGGTTAATACTGACTCACAAATTGGTGTGCCAATCTCTATGGGCCTCATTTCCAATTTTTTGGCACAAGGCAATTAAGCAAAGCTTCTTACTGTGCTACCCTGCATCAAATGCTAATTGGTGCCTTTTACCATGGTCCAAGGGTGTCTGCATTTTTGGCATTTTGTTTTTGTGCAGGAAGAAACACCTTCCTGCACGAAAACAATCCATGGTGCCATTTTCTTCTTTCAATGTGTGCTGCAGGATGCACACATACAAATCATAAAAACACAATGGAAAAAAACAATTCTCCTTATTACGGCTAACCTGGAGAGGCACATAGTAATGATGCCTTCCCAGGTTTACAGATTCTTGTGAATCTGGGATTGTGTCAAAACCCATGGGTGTTGCTTAGGAAAAGCCACCACAATTCAAATGGAATGCCTTTTTGATATAGAGTAGGATTGTGCAGTGTTTTGTGCTGTCTTGCCTTTCTCCAATCTATGTGGCCATGCCAAGCCACCCAGATAGGCTTTGCATTTCCTCATTGTTTTGCTTTAATTTTGACGGAGTCAAAATACACACACTCAAAGGAGTCGAAAAGATTCTCTGGAATCCATTTCTTAATCTGAAGAAGACATTTATTATAGCTTTTCACAAGACTTGTGAGGGAAGGCTTGAATGGCCAAAAGTGTACTTTTAAAATGTGCAACAATGAAGTACGACCATGTACAAAGAATCTTTAATCTATAAACCGCAGATATATACATGCAAGGATACAAACACTTATATTGTTATATATATATATATATATATATATATATATATATATATATATATATATGAATCACCAAAAGTATTCACTGCACTCCATGAAGTTCCCTATTTGCTATTTATACCCCATGGTGCTACATCATACCCAGTGCATTATGGAAAATAATATAGTTCCCAATTAAAACTCAATTCTTTATTTTTCTATATAAAAGAAAACTAATGATAAAAATAAATAAATACAATCTACAAAAAAGATCCCTTTCTCAGCATGTAGTACTGGTTACGTGTGTTCTCCTGTATTGCGCTATATCATCCTTATTCATAACTTCATAATTTCGTACTATTTACAATGGCTACTGATTAATTTCTACTTTATAATTATCAACGCTGTGCACATATGACACTATCTGCCCTTTGACATCTATTTCATTTTTCATATACGTGTTAAGACAATTGAAGTCACTCTAGTGTTTCAGCATTTTTTACTAAGGCATTCCTGTATGTCAGTAATGATCTTGAGAGATTTGATAAATTCAATTGTTATTAGGATTTTATCAATTTTTTCACTTGTTTCATTCTACTCTTTCATTCTAGATATACACATATTAGTTCTCTCCAACTTAAAAGCTTTCATTATTCAACTAGAATATTATGTGCTTATGATGATGTTTTGTTAACAGTCTCCCCGCATATACACCAATATTGTCATATATTTGACCATATTACAAATGTACATGTAGTTCTTCATCCATGTTCAATCCATAAGGCATCTTAGTGCGGAGTTGGATGATGAGCTTACTCTCCATTTGTCTTAACTTTCGAGTTCTATCTCCTCCTCTCTCACTTCTTTTCATTTGTGCTATGCCTACAAAACGTAGTAATCTCCAATCATTGGTATGTGAATTCGCAAAATGTTTTGCCATTGTATAGTTCATATCTTTATTGGTGATGGCTCTAGTATGTTCCAAAATTATTTTCTTCAATGGACAAATTGTGCTGCCAATGTATCTCAAACCACACTCACATTCAAGCATATAAACTACATATTGACTGTCACAAGTAATTCTTTGTAGAATGTGTGTGGCCTTGCCACTATAGTCCATGTAAGTTTTTGTGTTTCTTGCAATTTGACATACTTTGCATTTGTTGCATTTATAAAAGCCAGATGTTTCACTCTTCAACCAATTCCTTGTAGTTGGTGCTTCATAGTGGCTTTTTACCAATATGTCCTTTAATGAGCGTGACTTCCTATATGATATTTGTGGGATGCCACCTATTCTTTTTGCCAGATCTCGATCATTCCTCAATATCTTCCAATGTTTTCTGAATATTGATTCTATGTCCTTACTTTCTTTATTGTAAGTGAGAATTAGACGGGGACACATTTCCTCCTTATCACTTCCTCTTTTTGCTCCCTTGTCTATCAGTGTTTCCTGTCTAGACATCCTCTTAGCCCTTTTCTCACTTAGTTCAATATCTGTTCTTGAATACCCACGACGCATAAAGCGTTTTCGTACCATATTAAATTGATTCTCCATTTCTTTGTCATTGGAACAATTTCGTCTCATTCTTAGGAATTCGCCAAAAGGGATGCTCTTTATCAATGATTTGGGATGAAAGCTGCTCCCATGTAGCACACTATTAGTGGAAGTCACTTTCCTAAATACAGTTGTTTTGATTTCATCATTATCTACATATACTCTAATATCCAGAAAATCGATTCTTATTTTCGAGATTGGTCCTCTCCGTCACTGGCACCGGCAGTAGAGTGCACTACCCAGCAACTCTTAGACCATCCATATATATATATATATATATATATATATATATATATGTATATATATATATATATTCATACACAATGCAAATAATTAATAAAAATGCATCCCCGTAGGGCGTGCCTGGTGGTTCATGTTTCTTCTGCCAGGAAAGCGTTGACCCGTTTGACTGGAATGAGAAAGAGAGATCTCAACCCTCACGGGAAATATATATTAGGCATTCAACGTCTAAAATCCTGATTGAGGTCTCTGAATCTCCCACTGTCGATCTGGGTCTCTTATATATTTTAAACAAATGAGATAGGAGCTTTCTGGATAAATCCCTCCAGTTGCACAAAAAAATGCTGGCTATTTTAGGTCAGCTTTGAAAGAAACACATTGGGACTTGGCTAATATCCCGAGGTGTCTTTCCCAAAACCAAACCGTTCCCTGCTGTACCATAAAAATCAGTCTAGTACATCCTTATCACGCAAACTGACTCCTCCACCTTATGTCTTATCTCTTCGGTGAGAAAAAGAACACGCAGAATAGAAAACACATTGCATAACATGTTTGTACGGAAAACTACTCGTACCTTTAACGTGGCAGTGAAGCAAAGGCGAAGTTGAATACAAAATGGAGCCTGTAACTGGTGATCAATAATGTGATGGTGGACAGCTAAGCCAAGTGCAAAGTGGTGCGACACAAAGTCAGTGGTCAAAATACAAATATCACTACACTCATAGATAAGATTGAGAGATCTGTGCCACCGGAGCATAAAAAAAAGGCGATGCTCCAGCAGCGCAGACCTCTTGTAAATGAGTCCCAAAGTACTTTATAGGTACACTTACTCACATGCAATTCTGTCCAAATGTTTGACAGGCTATTTGGGGCACATCTAATCATTTCTCATACATGTTGGTGTGCAGACCTCCAAAATTCCTCATTGTGTCAGTACAGAGCATGGATGGACAATGTCTATTTACTGTGCAGCATGTACATGTACTGAGCTCAGTGAAGGCAAGGAACAAGCATGGCTACTGTCTGATATGCATAGCATCATCATGGACATGTAGCAATATGAAAAAGCATGTCTAATGTAATACCTTTCAGAGTGTGGGATGTTACATCATTAGGGTCTCAGACCCATGAAAGGCATGCACCTTTTGTGCCATTTTGAAAGTAGTGATGTAATTGTACTTATTTAGAAACCTGTGCATCATTTTCCTGATTAGGCACATCCTATCTGTGTACACTTCAACCTGCCTTACCCATGGTACATCATAAATTAAATATGTCAAAGTTGCATGTGCATTAGAAAGTGACTAATGTCAAGGTGTATGTTTTACCAATCTATGCTGGCCAACATGATATTTGGGGTGACAGAGGAGCCATGGCAAACATGCCATAGTCTGTTAAAGTATATGGAAGTGGATTTATAGATGAACATGGATTGGGATGGTTAACCTTCAAAATGCATGTCGGATGCACATTGCTAATGTAGTTATCCACATTGCATTTGATATACATTTTGTATGGCAAGTCCAGACAGGATATGAATATTCACACATAAGTGAAGACAGAATAGGTAACGTTAGCTGGCCCAGATATCAGAATTCCACACATGGTAATGCAGTTAAAGTCCTCACTCATGCTGGCTAATTTCAATTTTCAATGTTCAACACATAGTCAAACCTTTGTACTGTTTGCTTACCAGAAATGCCAAGGAGTGTATGTCCAAAGGAATGCCTGCATGGTGTTGTTATCTGACAGTCCATTACACAATCCGCCTTCTGGTGGTGCTACCTGCACGGCCACCACTATATATTTATAGTAAGGACCATGCTTCCATAGAAAAAGTGTTTTTGGACTTGTGTATATCTTGGACACCGTTTAACAACTCTTCACAACATTTCCTAAAAAAAAGTGGGCCAGTGATTCTTGTTGCACATGGAATTTTTTTGTGGTGATCTGTCAAGCAAAGGCCGAGAAAAATGTGGGTAAAAAAACATTGCATTTCCCTTGTCAATTCCCATTGGACCTTTAGACACAACTACAACCCAAACCGCTCGATGGAATAAATTTTGGCAGAAAGCTTACTTTAGGTATGCAGATTACGCTTTTGATTATTTGGTGGAGATCCAATCAGTAGTTTTGGAGATATTAAAGGAAAAATAAATTTGTATATCTAGGGCCGTGGACCATTTGTGACAATTTTGCAAACACTAACGAGCTTGTGCAGGGGAAATGCCGAGCTCTGATTGGCTGGCAACACTTCAGCTGAGTCCCAGAAAAAAAACATGAAAATAAAATAAAATAAAAGGGGCCAGGGTAGAGTCACCCTGATCTCTTACATCTGGTGCTGGGGTCACAGAGGGCCCCCCAAGGCTAAAAAGTATTTTTTTATTTTTTTTTTAATCTGGGAATTTGTAAAATTAGTAAATTTGCATCACAAAAAATATAAAAAAACAAGTGTGGGGTCCCGCTCTAGGTCTTTTTTTAAAGCTTGTGGGTGGGCCTGGTCCTGGGGGCATTTATAATTTTGAATGTGGAGGGGCCTCCCGGGTACCCCACAGCCCCAGGGACCCCCACCTCCCTGGGGTGATTTTTATTATGTGTGTGGGGTGGCCATGCTGCCCTGCGCCCCCAGGGACAACCACCTCTCTGGGGCACAAATTACAATGACAAGAAGGGGCCATGTGGCCCCCCGCAGCCCCAGGGACAAACACCTCCCTGGGACTTTAAAAAAACAGAATGAAGGTGGTCAGTTTCAGACGCCCAATCCCCGGGTCCCACCACCTCCCAGGGGCTATGTTTATTGGAGGGAGGCATTATTGAGATTGAATGCAAGGGGGCACACTGTCCCTCACACAACACCGGGGACCACCACCTCCCATGGGCACAAATTGAAGCGAAGTGCAGCTGGGCCTCCTGGCCCCCCACAGCTCTCAGGACCACCACCTCCCTGGGGCAAGATAGATTGTTGGAGGGGTGCTGTAAAGCCTCCCTTGTGAATCCACTGATGGCCTTTGGTACCACCACTCCCCAGGGCCGGCTCCTGCTTTGTCCTGGGGTGCCCACCCTATGGACATAGCTGTTTGCTTTTGCTTGGTGAGAGCTGACCACTCCCGCCAAGCAAATATAACTTTGGTGTTATAGTTAGAGTTATCTCAAGTAAATATAAGTTGTTCCCTAAGGTAACTATAACATTGCGCCCTCGCCATGCACTGTTAATTACCCAACAAAATATAGCAATCATGACATCTTTGAAAACATCAATGATAATATCAATATAATATTTGCAGTGAAAACTTTTATGAAAAAACTGTGCATGGCTATGGTACGAGTTATAGTTACCTTAGGTCACGAATTATGGTTGCTTGAGATAACCACCAACTCCCTGGGGCTATAATTATATTTCATGCAGGGGGCCACCTGCCCCCTGCAGCCTCAGGGACTGCCACCTCGCTTGTGCACAGATAAGAAAGTAAGTTGAGGGGGGCCTAGCAGCCCCCCTCGCAGCCCCAGGGAGCACAACCTCCACAGGGCTGTAATGAAATTAAATTCAGGGGGGCACCTAACCCACAGCCCTAGCGACCACCACCTACTTGAGACATTTCTTAAATTGTATCAATGGGCCATGCAGGCCCCCCACCACCATGTGGACCACCACCTCCCCAGGGTATTGATCAGAAGGTGTGTGGGGGCCCGCACACCCCCACCAACCCCAGGGATAATCAACTCCCAGGGGCGTTCCTGTAATGATGAGAAGGGGTGCCGTGTGACTCTCCCGCAGCCCTGGGGACTAGCACCTCTCCAGGGAAAATGTCAAAAAAAGAAAAGGGGGGTAGTTTCAGGCTCCCCAGCGCTGAGAACCACCACCTCCTTGGGGCTCTTTTTGTTGGAGGGGGTCTACATGGCCCCCTCATGGAGCCACTGATGGCCCTGGGAACTGCCATCCCACAGAGCCAGCTCCTGCTCTATTTTCTGGGTGGCCAACCCCATGACTTAGCTGTTTGTTGTGGCTTAGCTTCAACAAACACTCTGCTTGCAGTGAGGGAGATCTGCCAAGCAGCTCTTCGTTGCTGGGAGCAGATGTTTCCTTTTAAGCATCTCACTTCCTGCAAAGATTCAGGCAGGGAGACAGAGGAAACAATTGCTCTCACAGGAGATGTGAAAACAGCTGGGACCCTGTGGGCCTTCAGGTTCCCCCCACAGTCCCCAACATTGTGACTGGGTGGCTTGGGGGGCACCCAGGTCCCATGGCCGGGGCCCAGGGGATGGGATCCCTGAGGCTGAGATCGGCCCTTGGGAAGGGGCCACGTGCCCTCCTCCCAAAAAATATAAACAAATATTAGGCCAGGCCCTGGGGGATGGGTTCCCCAGGGCCGAGATCGGCCTTGGGGGGGCACATTGGCCCCCTCCCCTAAAATAAAAAAATTGGGCATGGCCCCAGGGGATGGGGTCCTAGGGCCAAGATCGACCTGCCTCCTGTCCTCAAAAAACAAACTAATGATTAGGAAGGTGCTTGGTGATGGGGTCCCCGGGGCTGAGATTGGCCGCTGAGAGGGGGGCCACATAGCTCACCTCCCCAAAACAAAGTAATAATTAGGCCAGGCCCTGGGGGATGGAGGCCCTGGGGCTGAGATCGGCCCTGGAGAGGGAGGCAATGTGGCCCTCCTACCCCCCAAAAAAAAAAAAATAGGCTAGGCCCAAGGGGACGGGGTCCCTGGGGCTAAGATTGGCTGTTGAAGGGGTGCCGCTTGGCCCCCTTCCCTAAAAAAAAAAAAAAAATGTTATGCTCAGCCCTAGGGGATGGAGTCCCCAAGGCCAAGATTGGCCTTGGGATGGGGGTCATGCAGCCCCCCTCTTGCTCCAAGAATATTGACTACACTTGACCCCGGGGGATGGGAACCCCAGGGTGGAGATCAGGCTGTGGAGGGTGTTGCGCAGTCCCCCACCCCCAAAACAATTAATGTTTGGGCCAGGCCCTGGGGTACGGGGTCCACAGGGCGAGAATTGGCCTGGAAAGGGAGACCTTAAAGGGTATGGTTGGCATAGAGTTGGGTGCAGGGACTGCTGCAGGCCAGTCCCTGCCTCCAACCCTGGCTGCGCATGGCTCAAGGCCATGCATTGTGTAGGTTTGGGTGGGTACAGGGGTTGGTCTCTGGGCCTGGCCGCAGGCCAGTTCCAGTGCCCAACTGCTGCCACGCATGATCGAAGTTTGTGTGGGGCATTGGGTGGATTAACGTATAGCAATGAAAGTTACTTTACGTTAGAAAAACCATAGAAATTCACTGAAAAAACAAAGGTTGCAGGGATGTTATAATTAGGAAATAGAATTAAAAAAAATAGATGAAAAAAGAAGAGGACCAGGGCACTCAAAGTCTGTATAATAAATATGTAATCCAAGTAGAGTTTCAAAAGGTACTTTTAATCCAAGATCAGAAAACAGCCAACACGTGTTTCGTCCTTGCGGACTTTTTCAAGGCTGAAACATAAACAAATAGCAATGCTTGTCTATATAGTTATTTACATAAAAATAAAAGAAAAGGATAAAAACAAGAAAATAAGTGATACACGTGTGAAGATTCCACAAATGAATGCAAATTTTAGCATGAGGGATAAAGCTCTTCAGTGTATATAGATATTTAGATATATGAGATACCCCATAGTTGGACCAAGCAGGAAAATGACACATGCTATTTAATATAGAATAAGGTGATCGTAAGTAGAAAGAGAAAAAAAAAAAAAAAAAGAATTTATTTATTTAATATATGTTCTTTCAAGTGTAGGTGAGAGTGGTTTTCTCTATCCAGTAAAGAAGTATGTAAAGGAAACCTTTTTCCTCTAGTTGTTAATAAACCCTAAAAGAGTACATGCATGGAAAACCTCGTGTGTGACAGACCATATTAGTGAGGCAAGCATGAAGAAAGTTAATAGTTAGAGAGATCACTATTACCTCATAGGTTCAAGTATGGAAAAAGACTAGTTTCAGTAGGGCTTCTTGTGCCCCAACAGTACATCTTCGAATCTGGGGGAGAGAGGCAATGTAAAGCGTTTGTGATATTGTAAGGTTAAGGACTGAAATAGGTCAGATAAAATAGCAAGGTAGGAGGGAAAGGAAAAAAGGTCTACCTACCCACTATATAGGATCAGTTCTTGCCATATAGTATGGCTTGCATTACTTTTATTATACTTTATGGCTTGTCATATATATGAAGACAGGTCATATGGTGTGTCCGTACACCAGATGGTGATATCATGGGGTCCCTAAGGGCCCAGTCTGCAAAAAATGGAAAATATATATGTATAAGCGAACCAGTAAAAGAACAAACAGCTGTAAGGTAAAAAGACCGAGCACAGGTGAGGATATCTATTAAATGCGGTACAGCACACACTATTATAGATACTGGAATACCTAAATAGTTATAAGCCTTTGTAGAAATAGGTGTGTGTCTCTAGCTAGCATTAAGCAGCTATGCTTGTATTGTCAGAGAAAGCTGAATCCAAGTCCCCGTTTAAGGAGGATAAAGAGAGACAAAAACATAGCGAGTTTACCCCCTTGGGGGTTAACGTAAGTTTAACTCAAAAAGTTCAAAAAGTGCAAGTGCCCTAGGGCAGCTAGTAAAGTAACATACCTTATTTCTGTAAAGCACCGTACGTTTGGTAGCGTCGGTGTGAAGAGTAGAGTGGGGAAGCGCGTGATAACGCTTCCGTGCCGTCCATAAGGTGTTCGTCTCTCCGAGTGTCGGCGTCTATATGCGCGCACTCTGAAGATAGAGAGAGGACTATGGCCAAACATGAATAGGGCACCTGAACGTGCCCTGGCTGTAAACGGGCGTCGGCGGACGCCATATTGGTAGTGCGCTAGGCAGATAAGAAACTGTCTGAATATACTGAAAAAACCCATTTGAAGAGGTTTAAATGGGACATGTCTCAAATTAGGGACTAAGGCAGTATTAAAAGATTGAAAACACACGGAGAGATAGGAGAGAAATATCGTGACTTAATAGTGTTGTGAAGGGTGAACAGAGGCAAAGAAAAGGAACAGTGTTCCCAAAAACAAACATGCTTACGTGGTGCTACCATTATCAAACTGGTGTTAAGGAAGATAAGTCCCATATGTTTGGAAAGCAGTCACGAATCTACAGATGGTGGGGGAGCAGTGACATATTACACAAAACCATGTGATTATGTGTCCTCCAAAATAGTCTAAATCCCAAAACAGCTATAATAATTTAGATGGACCATAGAAACAGACTTTTCTCTTTCCTTTTGCATTATAGAGATAAGCATAGAAATAAGATAATAGCTCTCAGCATGTTTACAATGCTCATATATAAACGAATACAATACACTCGATGGATTCATTATCTTAGTACAGGACGGAGAAGGTTACAGTCAATACATTTCATATGTACAAATGAAGGCAAAGCATCAAAGCCGTTGATATAAAGTACAAATCTTAGTAGTAATAGGCTTAATGCCATGTTCGAAGATGATGGGGGGTTCCATATTGTGAACCGAATAGAAACATGCTATGGTACCCAAGATGAATCACAAGGTACATCAATGATACAAGAAAACATTTAAAATGATCTAGTATGAAGAGACAATATGAAGAGAACAGATATTTACTGGAAACTCAACCTCAAAGAAAACATTCATCCAAAAGTATTTTTTATTTTTTTTGTCCCACCAATGGAGTCAAGTAACACAGAGCTGTGAGTTCAGGTTGCGGTAGTTTACAGAAATACATGGAGATCTTTGTGAATATTCAAGCCCTGTTCGACAGCCCGTAATTTAATTATCCATCTGCTTTCTAAGCGTCTCAGAGCCAGAGTACGGTTGCCCCCACGGGGCATTTTGCTTAAGGAATCTATTCCATGTATGGTAATGTCCAGGACTTCCCTTTGTCCATGTTGCTCATTGTAATGAGACGCAAATGGATAGTTGGCATTGTGTGTTCGGATGGCTCTCAAATGTTCTTGGATTCTCTCCTTCAAGGGGCGGATGGTGCTACCTACATAGATGAGTCCACATAGGCACACAATGCAATACACAACGTAGCTCGTGTTGCAATTAATAAAATGTTTGATTTTATGTTCGACCTGGGTGTTATATTGGAATCCCAGTGTCTTGTCTTTAATGTAGCCACAGATACTACAGTGACCACACTTATAGGTGCCTGGTGGCGGTTTGGGTAACCAAGTACCGTTGTTGACTGGGGGCAGAAAACTGTGGCATAGCTGGTCCCGTAGGGTAGTACCCCTCTTATAGATTATGCTAGGTTTCATGGTGAGGCCTTTTTTGAGCACATCGTCCGTTAAGAGCAGTGACCAGTGTTTACGTACAGTTTTAAATATTCGGGAGCTAAGTGCACTGTGTCTTATGACAAGAGAAATACGTTCATGTGGATCCTTCTTTTTTGAATTCATAAGTAGGTCAGAACGTTTAGTTTTCAAGATCTTATTGCATGCCTTTTTTATGATCTGAGGGTGGTAGCCTCTGTGTCTGAACCGAAGTTCCATGTTGAATAGTTCTTCTTTAAAGACTAGGTCTTCACTACAGTTACGGCGTATTCTGGTACTTTCTCCATATGGAATGGCATCAATTTGGGGTTTGGGATGTGAGCTCGTAGCATGAAGTACTGCATTGCAGGCTGTCGGTTTTCTGAAAAGTTTAGTACAGATTTTGCCCTGCTTGATATAAATGGTGAGATCCAGGAAATTTATTGAGGAAGAACTAACTTCATGAGTAAATTTGATGTTATACCTGTTGTTATTTAAATGTTCTGTGAAGTGAGTAAAAGTAGCTACATCACCTGACCAGAAGACTAGGATATCGTCTATGTATCTGCCCCAATATAAAATGTGTTGCGTCAAAAATGATGGACAGGCACGCCACACATGTGTTTTCTCTAGATACCCCATATATAGGTTAGCGTATGATGGGGCAAATTTGGCCCCCATCGCCACTCCTTGTATCTGGCGATACCATAGACCATTATGCATAAAGATGTTATTGTCTAGGACCATTTGTATAAGGTCAATAAGCATATTGGAGTGGTCAAGTAGGGAGGCATCCCTGGTGTCTAGAAAGTGTTGTATGGCCATGAGACCTTCCGATCTAGGGATGCTAGTGTACAAAGAAGTAACATCTAATGTGGCCAAAAAGTGGCCTTCCGTCCACTCATAGTCCGCAATTTTGCATAATAGATCTTTAGTATCCCTGATATAAGAGGGTAGGTTTTGGACGAAGGGCTGTAAAAAGATATCAATGTACTCCGACAGTTTTTCCGTTGGGGAGCCAATACCAGAGATGATAGGTCTGCCAGGGGGAAAATTACCCTTTTTGTGTATCTTGGGTAGAACATACATGCAAGGTATGGTGGGTGTGTAGTTATAAAGATATCTGAACTCCATATCCGAGATTAAGTCAAGGTTCAGGAATGTTTGTAACTTCTGTAGGATGCATCTATTCACATTTGACATAGGATTAGAGGTGAGCTTGTGGTACGCTGTGCAGTCCGATAGTTGACGATCTACTTCGGATATATAGTCTTTCCTGTCCATAATAACGATGTTCCCACCCTTATCTGCTTCTTTGATGACTATGTCATTGCAACTAGATAGGGAATAGATGGCTCTTTTTTCAGCTAGAGTAATGTTGTGTGAAGGGATGGATTTATGTCCCAAAGCATATTGTTCTTCCATGTGATAAAGATCACTAGTGATCTTTCTGTAGAAAGAGTCAATTGCATAATCCCTGGGAATCACAGGTGTAAATTTGGAAGTGGTCTTTAGACCGCTGAAGCTTCTGATGTTAGGGTCTATGTTGAGATCCGTAAGGATCTCAGCAAGTGATGGTAAGGGGCCATCCGTATGTTCTATTGATAGCAACGTTTGTATATCTTTGACGTCTTTAATAGTCATAGTACTAGGGGTGTGGTGACCCGTGATGAGTGGGCGGACAGGGGTATTCGAGTCCTTAAAAAATTTGTATAGTTTACATTTACGAATGAAGTTAAAAAGGCTGATATGAAGTTGCGTGAAGTCTGGAAGAATGGTCGGTACAAATCCCAAGCCTTTTTTCAAGATGTTAGTTTGTTCTTGGTTAAGAATTTTGGAGGATAGGTTAACAATGCCAATGGAGTCGGGAGTATCAACACCTGATGTACCATCGTCCATCAATGTTGGACATTGCGAGTGCTGGAGCGCGTGGCTACCCCCTCTACTCGACTGTTTGTGTTTGTGTTTCCCTCGTCTGGTGGTCTTGCGGTGCCCGCGTCTCTCTTCTGAGGTTGTTTTTGACCCCTCCGGAACCTTTCTAACTCCAATAAAAAAGGTGACCTATGTGTGGAGGTGGGTAATGGTGTTTTGTCCCTCATATCCTCACTCATCCCACTGGATATGCTAGAAGCATCTGTGTCGCTTGTCGTAGGGTTGGACAGAGGAAGATTTTTAAGAATGCCAGCTGATTCCTTATGTGTGTCAGATTTTGTATTATCATATTTACGTGCAAACGTAAAAACCCTTCCATTTTTGTAGTCACTGTCATCTCTCCTGAGTTTACGCAGTTTCTTGTCCTTAATATATAGTTGGTGTTTTTGTAAGACATCTCTAAGGATGTTGAAGTTTTTTTTCTTAGTGTCAGGTGAGTCTATGCTATCAATCTCCTTTTCTAACAGTTCGATATCCTGTAGGAGTTTGTCCCTTTTTGCTTTGGCATCGCGAATAAGTATGTCCATCATTCCGTATGATGAAGCAATTAGTAGTTGTTCCCATTCTTTGAGTAATTCTGGGCTAAGATCGTCAAATGACGGGAATAGAATGACCCTCAGACCCCTAGGGGTCTGTTGATTTTCCATATATTTCTGTAAGATTGTGTAATCCCACCAACGTGAGAGTTCCTGTTTTCTAAGTCGTTCCAATTTAATAAATTTGGTTCTAAGACCTTCGTGTGTTGTGGTGGATGTGCAGGATACATTGGCTTGGGAACTATTCTGGAATAGTTCTTTTAGCAGGGTATCTCTATTATCATCAAATTTATCCATTTTATAGATATTCACTTTAAAAAAAACAAAGGTTACAGAGACATTATAGTTAGGATCTCAAGTAACTGCTATAACTTGTGCCCTAAGATAACTATAACTCACAGACTTGCCATAGATTGCTAATTACCCCACACATTACAGCACCCATGACATCTTTGATAACATCCTTGATGATATAAATGCAATATTTTCCTTAACATTTTAGGAAAAAACTGTGCATGGCTGGGGCGCAAGTTATAGGCCCTCATTACAACCTCAGCGGTCTTCTCAGAAGACCACCGAGGCAGCGGGTGCCAGAATCCCGCCAGTGTTGGCGGTATTTCTGGCTCCCTATGTCGACTTTTCCACTGGGCCAGTGGATGGTAACAGTGTTACCGCCTGCTGGCTCAGCGGAAAAGTCACATCAACATTGCTGCCGGCTCATAATAGAGCCGGTGGCAATGCTGATGTGCAGCGGGTGCAGTGAAATGCGCGATGGGGCTATGCCTGACGGGGCCCCTCCACTGCCCATGCCAAGTGCATGGGCAGTGCAGGGGTCCTCAGGGGCACCCGAAGTCCCCCTTAACGCCAGCCTTTCCATGGTGGTGTTTACCGCCGTGGCCAGGCTGGCGGTCAGGGACTCATAACCCCCAGGACAGCGGTCCTTGTACCGCTGCTCTGGGGATTAAGACTGCCAGGCAGAATCCTGGCGGTATAGTGGAGGGGCCGGCGGTATGGCCGTGGCTATTGCGTCACGGTCATAATAGCTGCGGAACACTGCCAGCCTGTTGACGGTGTTACTGCCAACTTACCGCTGGCCGCCAGGGTTGTAATGAGGCCCATAGTTACCATAAGGCACAAGTTATAGTTACTTGAGGTAGCTCTAACTATAACTGCTGAATTTCTATGGTTCTGTACGCTTGAAATGTGAGTGTAAGTATATTTGTATGAAGAAATTCAGGTTCTAATAATTTTTTTTGTAAAGATAAACAAAGGACTGGTAAGGTGTGGGCATTTTCAAAATATTGTGCAAATGGGTGGACTCGATTGCCAATTTGAAGGCAAATGCCAAAAGGCATTGGCCACTTTTTCCTGCTCATCAGCATATGGTATAACAAACACGGGTACATTTTCAACACAAATCATGTGTGGTTTTTCTGCCTGCATGTTATGGTGGGGACTTGGATTGAATATTAATGCAATTGCTGCGCTGCACGTGAAACTTTGGACCAGATTTATCCGCATTTGGGCCCATATTTATACTTATTTAGCGCTACATTGGCGTCATTTTGTTACGCAAAAATGGTGCAAATGTACAAAATACAATTGTATTTTGTACGTTTTTGCGTCAAAAAGTGGCACAAATGCAGCACTAAATAAGTAAAAGTATGGGCCTTAGTTTTTAATCTGGGAAGGTGATAGAGAAGAACTTGAACTCTTCATTCAAACTTTGAATCAAAATGATTTCTACTTAAATTCCCCATATACAATCAGCTCTTATAACATTGCCTTCCTATATATTGAATTATTTGCAAGCAATAACAGGATTTGGACTAAAGTTAATCGTAAGGCAACATCATGCAGTAACATCCTCCATGCTAACAGCAGTCATCTCAAGTCTCTAAAATGTAGTATCCCTTGTGGGGAGATGTTTCCTGTGAAGCAGAACTGTTCTGACCTGGAGGATTTAGTGGAGCAGATTACAGAACGAATGGAAAGATTCCTTCAAAGAGGTTACCCTGTGGAGATGTGCATAGAATTATGAAGAATGTGTCAAGAGAAGAATTACTAGTAATTCATTAACAAAAATCAGATAAATAAGATCCAATACATATGATCATGGACTTTAATTTTAAACATAGAGAATTGAGACATATATTTTGCGGAGAATGGAAAGTTGTGAAATCAGATGATCATCTAAAGACTTTTATCCCAGAAGATCCTAACATAACACGTTCCATCTGCAAGGACCAGGAGAATAAGAACTAATTGGCTCAATAAACAAGAGGTTAGGAAATGCACTAAGTGCAAAGCTTGTATCAACGGAGTTCGACCTACAAAACATACAATGGGAGATTGGAGAAAATCAGAGAATCATTCACTTGTGAGACCAAATTTATCATTTACGTTCTGGAGTGCCCATGCGAGAAATTATCTATGGGAAGCATGATTAATAAAACCAAACTCTGTATTTTGCAACACTCACAGGCAACTAGAAGTCCAGATTTGTCCTACCCCATTGCCAAACATTTCTGAGAACATCATGAAGGTGACATAACATATCTCAAATACTATGGAATTGGACATATTAAACCAAATGGAAGGGGTGGAGATTGAGAATTGATGTTACGAAGGATGGAATCGAAAATGATTATCCATTTAGGGACAGTGATAACTATAGGGCATAATTTTGATACATATTTATATGTACATATTTAATTTTTATGCTAAGGGTTTATCTCGAATCAATTCTCATGCATTTAGAAGTAATGCTAGATTTACAATGAAATCTTGTGGATCAATTTTTAACCCCTATGCAGGGCTGGTGTCTTTAGTTGTAAGAATGGATTACATGGGTTGCAGTTATATTAAGGGTGTGTGTGTAACAATTAGTATTTTACAATGTATTGAAGGGACCTTTTTACAGATATCATGACTGTACTTGGCATTTTACACCATGTTATTGTCCTCGCTCCATTTAATGGGAATGTTATGTTTGTATATTTACAATTGGTGCAAATGCGCAGCTTTATTCAACCTTCTTTTTCTCCTTGTGGGTAAACTGGGCTGTTTGCAGAAGCCTCCTCACATTTTGCCCTCATTGTTAACTGATACTGGTGTGTTATGACTCTGACTGTGCCTTGGGCACTGCTAACCAGTCCCAGGGCCGGTGCTCTGTTTAAAATGGTTTAAGCAAATTACACCTAATTATAAGTGGTCCTGTCAACCTACCTATAAGTCCTGAGTAGGACATGTAGGTTTAGGGACCCCAGTACAGTTAGTGTACCCACAGGTGCACTGCTGTGGTCCCTGATGTCATTGTAAAGTCCGGGCTGCCTTGCTGGCAGTTTTTAAGTGAAAATGATCCCCAAGTTTCACTTTGGAATTAAACATACTTCCAAAGTCTTAAACTACCTTATATTTGCATCTACGTCACCCCTAAGGTCTGCCCTAGGTACCCCAAAGGTTGGGTGCAGTGTACATATAAGCCAGGAATTTAAAACATGTTTTATAATCCTTGGTGAGGGAACAATAGCCAAATGTGTTTCCCTCATTGTACTCAATGGGCTAAATAGGCTCACATTGGGAGACTTAATTATAAAATAATAAAGTCATATTTCCAATAAACTAGCACAGAGTTTCCAAATTCAACCCTGTAGTTCCTTTTCCTGATTTGTCAGCCTCTGGGAGCCTGAGCCAGGCTACCTTACTGAGGTGTGAAGTGGCCTGGCCTGAGACAAAGGAAGCATCTGGTGGAAGGAGAATTGCTGCAGCAGATGGCAGAGCAGGATGTAGACGAGTAGCCAAACTGGTCCTTAACCCCTTCGCTGCCAGGCCTTTTCCCCCTCCTGTGCCGAGCCTTTTTTGGGCTATTTGGAGCAGTTCACGCTTAGGCCCTCATAACTTTTTGTTCACATAAGCTACCCAGGCCAAATTTGCGTCCTTTTTTTCCAACATCCTAGGGATCCTAGAGGTACTCAGACTTTGTGGGTTCCCCAGAAGGAGGCCAAGAAATTAGCCAAAATACAGTGAAAATTTCATTTTTTTCAAAAAAATGGGAAAAAGGGGCTGCAGAAGAAGGCTTGTGGTTTTTTCCCTGAAAATGGCATCAACAAAGAATTTGCGGTGCTAAAATCACCAGCTTCCCAGCTTTCAGGAACAGGCAGACTTGAATCAGAAAATCCAATTTTTCAACACAATTTTGTCATTTTACTGGGACATACCCCATTTTTACGATTTTGTGTGCTTTCAGCCTCCTTCCAGTCAGTGACAGAAATGGGCATGAATCCAATGCTGGATCCCAGACACCACAACATTTCTGAAAAGTAGACAAAATTCTGAATTCAGCAAGGGGTAATTTGTGTAGATCCTACAAGGGTTTCCTACAGAAAATAACTCTCTACGTTTTACTCTGTAACTTTTTCCTGCAATGTCAGATTTTTGAAAGAAATATACCGTTACGTCTGCTGAACTCTTCTGGTTGATATATAGGGCTTGTAGGTTCATCAAAAACTCTAGGTACCCAGAGCCAATAAATGACCTGCACCCTGCAGTGGGTTTTCATTCTATACTGGGTATACAGCAATTAATTTGCTGAAATATAAAGAGTAAAAAATAGATATCAAGAAAACCTTTGTATTTCCAAAATGGGCACAAGATAAGGTGTTGAGGAGCAGTGGTTATTTGCACATATCTGAATTCCGGGGTGCCCATACTAGCATGTGAATTACAGGGCATTTCTCAAATAGACGTCTTTTTTACACACTCTCTTATATTTGGAAGGAAAAATTGTAGAGAAAGACAAGCGGCAATAACAGTTGTTTTGCTATTCTATGTTCCCCAAAGTCTCCCGATAAAAATGATACCTCACTTGTGTGGGTAGGCCTAGCGCCCACGAAAGGAAATGGCCCAAAACACAACGTGGACACATCCCATTTTTTTTTACAGAAAACAGAGGTGTTTTCTGCCAAGTGCCTACCTGTAGATTTTGGCCCCTAGCTCAGCCGGCACCTAGGGAAACCTACCAAACCTGTGCATTTTTGAAAACTGGAGACCTAGGGGAATCCAAGATGGGGTGACTTGTGGGGCTCTGACCAGGTTCTGTTACCCAGAATCCTTTGCAAACCTCAAAATTTGGCTAAAAAGCACATTTTCCTCACATTTCGGTGACAGAAAGTTCTGGAATCTGAGAGGAGCCACAAATTTCCTTCCACCCAGCGTTCCCCCAAGTCTCCCGATAAAAATGGTACCTCACTTGTGTGGGTAGGCCTAGCGCCCACGAAAGGAAATGGCCCAAAACACAACGTGGACACATCCAATTTTTTTACAGAAAACAGAGGAGTTTTTTGCAAAGTGCCTACCTGTAGATTTTGGCCCCTAGCTCAGCCGGCACCTAGGGAAACCTAGCAAACCAGCACATTTCTTAAAACTAGACACCTAGGGGAATCCAAGATGGGGTGACTTGTGGGGCTCTGACCAGGTTCTGTTACCCAGAATCCTTTGCAAACCTCAAAATGTGGCTAAAAAAACACATTTTCCTCACATTCCGGTGACAGAAAGTTCTCGAATCTGAGAGGAGCCACAAATGTCCTTCCACCCAGCGTTCCCCCAAGTCTCCCGATAAAAATGGTACCTCACTTGTGTGGGTAGGCCTAGCGCCCACAAAAGGAAATGGCCCAAAACACAATGTGGACACATCCCATTTTTTTTACAGAAAACAGAGGTGTTTTTTGCAAAGTGCCTACCTGTAGATTTTGGCCCCTAGCTCAGCCGGCACCTAGGAAAACCTACCAAACCTGTACATTTATGAAAACTAGAGACCTAGGGGAATCCAAAATAGGGTGACTTGTGGGCTCTGACCAGGTTCTGTTACCCAGAATCCTTTGCAAACCTCAAAATTTGGCTAAAAAAACACATTTTCCTCACATTTCGGTGACAGAAAGTTCTGGAATCTGAGAGGAGCCACAAATTTCCTTCCACCCAGCGTTCCCCCAAGTCTCCCGATAAAAATGGTACCTCACTTGTGTGGGTAGGCCTAGCGACCACGAAAGGAAATGGCCCAAAACACAACGTGGACACATCCCATTTTTTGACAGAAAACAGAGGTGTTTTTTGCAAAGTGCCTACCTGTAGATTTTGGCTCCTAGCTCAGCCGGCACCTAGGGAAACCTACCAAACCTGTGCATTTTTGAAAACTAGAGACCTAGGGGAATCCAAAATGGGGTGACTTGTGGGGCTCCGATCAGGTTCTGTTACCCAGAATCCTTTGCAAACCTCAAAATTTGGCTAAAAAAAAACATTTTCCTCACATTTCGGTGACAGAAAGTTCTAGAATCTGAGAGGGGACACAAATTTCCTTCCACTCAGCGTTCCCCCTAGTCTCCCGATAAAAATGATACCTCACTTGTGTGGGTAGGCCTAGCGCCCACAAAAGGAAATGGCCCAAAACACAACGTGGACACATCACATTTTTTCACAGAAAACAGAGGTGTTTTTTGCAAAGTGCCTACCTGTGGATTTTGGCCTCTAGCTCAGCCGGCCCCAGGGGGGGCAGAAATGGCCTAAAATAAATTTGCCTCCCCGGGGAGCGACCCTTGCCTACAAGGTCACTCCCCTTGCGTGACGGCGCAAAAAAAAGATCCCTGGTGCCTAGTGGTTTCAGCCGATCTGCCCCCAAAGCGGGCAGAAATGGCCTAAATACAATTTGCCCGTCCAGGGAAGCAACCCTTGCCTAAGGGGTCGCTCCCAATCTCTAAAAAAACAAAAAAAACAACAACAAAAAATTGCCCTGGCGCCTAGAGGTTTCTGCCCCCCCCGGGGGCAGATCGGCCTAATAACAATAGGCCGATCTGGCAGAAATGGCCTAAAATAAATTTGCCCCCCCACCCTCCCGGGGAGCGACCATTGCCTACAAGGTCGCTCCCCTTGCGTGACGGCGCCAAAAAAAAAGATCCCTGGTGCCTAGTGGTTTCTGCCCCCCTTGGGGGCAGATTGATCTAAAATCGGCCAATCTGCCCCCAAAGCGGTCAGAAATGGCCTAAATACAATTAGCCCCTCCAGGGGAGCGACCCTTGCCTAAGGGGTCGCTCCCCATCTGTAAAACAACAACAACAACAAAAATCCCCGGTGCCTAGTGGTTTCAGCCCCCCTTGGGGGCAGATCGGCCTAATTAAAATAGGCTGATCTGCCCCCCTGGGGGGCAGAAATGGCCTAAAATAAATTTGCCCCCTAGGGGAACGACCCTTGCCTAAGGGGTCGCTCCCCTTACGTGAAATTCACAAACAAAAAAAAACCTCCCTGGTGTCTAGTGGTTTCTGCCCCCCTTGGGGGCAGATTGGCCTCATAAAAATAGGCCAATCTGCCCCCAAGGGGGCAGAAATGGCCTAAACATAATTTGCCCCCTATGGGAGCGACCCTTGCCTAGGGGGTCGCCCCCCACTCCTAAAACAAAAAACTAAAAAAAAAAAAAAAATTATCCCTGGTGCCTAGAGGTTTCTGCCCCCCCTGGGGGCAGAAAAGGCCTTAAAAAAAATGCCCCCCCTGGGAGCGACCCTTGCCCAAGGGGTCGCTCCCTTATGTACATTTCCTTTTTAGAAAAAACATCCCTGGTGTCTAGTGGGCGTTTTGACAGCCGGATTGCTTTCAATCCGGCTGCCAAAACGCTGAGAGAGACTTCAAAGGGAAGGAAGAGCAATACATAGCCCTGCTGGAAGATTTATCTGGAGAAAAAGGACTGCCCCTTGGCTGAACCTGAACAACTACACTCACAAGGACTGTACCAGCTACACACTTTGGGCTTTACTATGAAAAGTACTTTGACTTACTTCTGCAATTCCAGGAGTTGAGTCCCTGCAAGCTACAGGTACAAAGGAGCTGTCCAGAGTCCCCTACATTGGGTCCTGCAAGAAGAGCCCAGCTGGCCAGCACCCAGTGTCCATTTTAGGATTCTGACTAGGTTCATTCTGGGCATTATAGTCTCAACTCCCAAGGAACAACTTAGAGCTTTTGGTACCTTAGATTACGTTTGTGGACACTTCAAGGGCCCCAAAAGGATCTTTGGAAGAAGATCCAGAAATTTGGAGATGTTTGGAGCAACTGTTCTAAAAAGCTCCATAGTTGAAGAGGTGCATTTTGGGAGTTGTAGTCCTAAACTCCAAGAAGCAAACCAGAACCTCTGAACTCTTGGCAAGTGCTATGGACCAATTTCCTTAATCAGGAAACACTTCTGAAAATAAGTGTAAAAGTGTTACATCATGAACGGCTTGAGCTCTGGACTTTGTCCCTGTCCAGCAAGATCTTTTTTAACCCTTTAAGTGCTATTTGCTTCTAAGAGCAAGTTTTATTTTTAAACTTTAAAAATGCATATCTCTGGTTCTATACTTTGGATTTTTGTTATTTTGATATCATTTTAAAGATGCAAATATTTCAATTTTAGAAATTGTTTTTGGATTTTTATTGCTTAGCTCTCAAGGGTTGAGAAATAATTAATTTACTGAGACCTTGACTGGACCTAGCAGAGGGTTTGTCATCTATTGCTAAGTGTAGGTACCTACCTGCCCTGACCAATAACCCACTTTCCAACACTGTTTGTGAGGACTAGACTATGCTTCCGTATCTGGTTGCATTCTTGCACTGTGCATCTGCACTTTTGTAATTTTACTTAGTTGTCATTATACAGGGTTGGTGTTTCTAATTAGCCATGCTTGATCATACCCATTATGTTTTTCAGTCTTTGGTAATGTTCTATATATGTATATATAAGGGAATGCACACACGTTTGGGTCCACGGAATTTAGTACTCTACATCTTGTCTAGGTTTCCTTTTTCTATCTCAAAATGGGAAAGTGCCACATTTACACTCAGTTCTGATTAGATAATCTTATAATTATTCTGTCTCTCCCATCATTTCACCTTTTTATCCCATTACTAGAGCACCTTTGTTATATTGTGACTTTTGGCGTGACACACTATTTTTATGGTGTGTTTTAACTTCAAGGGATATTATATGGGAGCTTATATGGAATGCAAAGTGGCACTGTTGCACTTTTTATCATGACATGAGGTGCACTTTTACTACGCATTTTTTTTCTTAGGATTGTGCAATATAATTAACATACAACAAGAAAATTCTGTGTATTACATTTTATTATGTTTTTTTACCTGTTGGTTTATGGGAAAAGTATCATACTTGCAGTCAGCTCCAGTTAGGTGATTCTATAAATCTCCTTCCTCTTCGATCTTTATAATTTTACATTTTCACCCTTGCAATATGCACTTTTCTAAGATTATGATTTTAGTGGTGACACAATATTTTATAGTGCACTTTTACCATGAGGAAGTCTACTTGACACCAGATAAAGATTGCACAATGGCACTGTTGCAGTTTTTATATGAATATTAGGTCCTTTTGAAGTAGGTGACCCTTGTTTGAGATTGTGCAATAAGGAGTTAGAACTCCAAATAAACTGTAAATATCACATAGAGAGGATAAAAGAGTTGTATGGATGATGTGCATAAAATGGTGTCTGCATTGTGATATTGTGGAAAGAAATTCACGTTCTAGTTTTTTTTTTTTAGTGAAGCCAAATGAAGGTCTGGTAAAGCTTTTGCACTTTGAAAAATTTTTGGAAATGGGTGGAGTCTATGGCTCAGTTGAAGGCAAATGAGGAAACGCTTCAGCCACTTTTTCCTGATCATTGGTATACACTAAAGTAAACATGTGTGAAATTTCAACACAATTGATATGCCCTTCTTCTGCCTGCATATTATGTTATATATTTAACCTAGTGGTGGTCACCACTGTGTAGTTATAGTTAGGACCTAGTTTCAATAAAAAAGGAAGTTTTTTTACTTGTCTATATCTTTGGTGTGCTTGACAAATCTCCACAGAAAGTTCCCCAAAATTTTGACAGTCACGTGAGCTGCTGTCTGGAAAGTTTCAGGTGCTCTGTCAAGCGGGGGCTGAAATAAAGGGGGGTGAATTTTAGAGAGTTGCTAATGTTAATTCCCATAGGAAAAATTGAACAGCAATAGCGTTGAAACCGCTGGACAGAATTACACCAAATTTGGCAGAAAGTTAGTCCTTGATCCAGAAGGAGCACTTTTTGTTATTTGGTGTAAATCTGTTAAGTATTTTTTGAGCAATTAAAGAAAATCCAAATTTGTATGTATTGGGGTGTGAAGGATTTGCCACCCCTCTCGTGTTGAGATCTGATTGGGTGACAATAATTCAACAAGGAAGTGTTGGCAGCCATGTTGGGACTCGGCTTGAGCCAACTCCCAAACAAAAATGTAAAAAAAAAAAAGAAAAGGGGATAGGTTAGAGAGACCCTGACTGCCTGACTCTGGTGGTGGGGTTCCAGAGTGTCACCCCCAGGGCTAAAAAGCATTTTTTTGAAAGATTTTGGGGGGAGTCATGGTGGATCCGCAGATCTGCTGAAAATTTAAAACAAAACAAACGTGGGCTCCCGAACTGCCTGGCCCTCTGTAGCCCTGGGGACTGCCACATTCCAGGGGCAATGCTGAAAATATGTGTCAGCACAGGTCCCCTGCTCCCTGGGGATGACTACCTCCCTGGGGCATTGAATGGATTTGGTGTGGAGGGGCCATGCAGCCCCCCAGAGCCCCAGGGACCACGAATCCCTGGGGCATTTCATAGATTTGGTGCAGGAGAGATGTGTACCCTCTGCAGGCCCGGGGACACCTCTTCCCTAGGGCAAATCTTAAAAATAAGAAAGAGGGTCTGTTTTGGACCTCTGAAGCATGGGGGACAACCACCTCCCAGGGCCAAAATGTTTCCAATGTGTGGGGGAGGCCCATTGGCCTCCACCACAGCCCCAGGGACCACCACCTCCCTTGGGCTATATTTAAATTGTGTGGGGGAGGCCCATCAGCCTCCACCACAGCCCTGGGGGCTGCCACCTCATCGGGGCTTTAAGAACTAATAATGTAGGGGCTGGCATGCAGCCCTGCCACAGCCCTTTGGACCACCACCTCCCAGGGCCATTAAATAGATTTAGTGTGGGGGCCATGTGGCCCCCTGCACCTCTGGGAACCACCACCTCCCTGGGCCAAATACTAAAAAAGAAGAAAGGGGGTCTGTTTCAGACCCCCAAATACCCAGGGACCATCACCTCCCTGGGGCTACCTCCAAATTGGAGATGGCCTGTGGCCCCCTTGAGAAGCCACTACTGGCCCTGTCGACTGCCACCCCAACCACAACCAAGTCACAGCAAACATTATTCCACTTTCTGACATTGGGACCTCTCAAATAGGTCCATCTGTCAGAAAGCCAAGTTTTCATCTATCTTCCCTGCACAGAGATATGTGTGCAGGGAAAACAGATGAAAATATTGCTGCAGCAACCAGATAGCCCATAAAGGGTAAATAGTTTTTTAAAATTATAGCACAACAGTGAAGGTGACAAACCATCACTGTGAGACTAGAGGGTTTGACTCCAGCTGTATGCATTTCCCTCCTTTAATTTTTTTTCAACTGTAAATGTTTAAGGCTCATACTGAAATGTGATCCTACTATTTTAAGCTGGCAAATACATTTTTCTTTTAAAATTGTGCAGAATAATCTCATACTAAGTATATCACACATCAAAGCCTAAAAAACTCTCTATCTCTCTCCCTCTAATTATCTTTCTCCTTCTCTCTTTCAATCTCTTTCTCCCACTCATAAACCCACTCAGGCACTTACGCACCCAGTCACAGACCCACTCAGAAACTCATGTACCCACTCTCAGACCCACTTAGAACCTTGAGCACCCACTCACAGCCCCAGTCAGACCCTCACACACCCACTCACAGACCTGCTGAGACTCTCACTCACCCACTCACACACACTGAAACCCTCATCTACTCACTCACAGACCCATGCACACACTGATGCACCTACTAAAACACTGATGCACTCTCACACCCTGACAGACAATCACATAGCCACTCTCACCCCCAAATACACCCTCTCGCTCCTACTCCCACACCAAGAGAGGCCATGGCCAACTCCTGATGAGCAGCGTAGGGTTGGGAGTTGGGGTGTTGGCTGCAGGGTTTGGCTGCAGGCCAGGTCTTGCAGACAACTGCCACCCCACATGACCTTTGGCAGTGCGTGACATTGGTTGGATTAACGTACAGAAATAAAAATTACTAAACGTTAAAAACCATAGAAATTCACTGAAAAAAACATAAGTTACAAGGATGGTTATAGTTGGGAAATAGAATCTAAGAAAACATAGAAATTCACTGAAAAACCAAAAGTTACAGGGACATTATAGTTAGGCTCACATTTTAAATGTGCAACACCATAGAAATTCACCAGTTATAGTTAGAGTTATCTCAAGTAACTATAACTCGTGCCCTCCCAAAAGACTGCTAATTACCCCACAAACTGTAGCACTCATGTAATCTTTGATAACATTATTGATAATATTAATGTAATATTTGCAGTAACATTTTTTATGAAAAAGTTGTGTGTGGCGAGGTTGCAAGTTATAGTTGCCTCTGCACACCAAACCACCCCACCTCAAGCCCATCTGGACACCTCAGATGCATACTACTCCCTGATCAAACACACAGTAGAAGTATGGGATCTACTTGAATCCTTTGCCCCTGACATCGCCTTCCTCACGGAGACCTGGATTACCCCCACCTCAGCCCCGGCCATCGCCACTGCCATTCTCGGATTATACATAAAAACTGCGTCAACCGACCAGGAGGAGCCATTACCATTGTCTACAAGAACATGCTCCGGCTCACGACCAGCATCAATGCCCAGGCCCAGGCCTCCACTGCCGGACACCTACACTTCTAAATCCAGACCAACTCAAACGGCCCCCTCCATGGCATCCTGATATATAGACCACACAGACCATGCCCGGTTCAGCGAAGCCCATGCTGACCTCATCGCTCCCCATGCCCTCACTTCAACAAATTACATTCTCCTCTGTGACCTCAATCAACTGGTCACCCTCCCCACACACTCAGCAGTACACACCCCCAATTCCATTTTCTCAGTAGAAAATATCTCCCTCTCACAGATCTCTGAAACCACTGGATTGACTACCACTGCGTACACTTCTCATTCACCGAGACTACAGTACATCATCAGGCTCTCCGCCCCTCTACTGCTACTAGAGTAAAGTTACAGAAGCCCAGCTCACTGATGCACTCAGCCATTACCCACTTCTGAATACTATGGAGATTCACACCTTGGCCTACAACCTCCACCACTAGATTTTCAATTGAGCCAATATGTTATCCCCAACAAGGAAACTGGCCAGCAATCAGCACCAGAGGAAATGCAGTTGGTTCTTGTCTGATCTCCAAAATTTGAAGCACACCTGCATATGACTAGAACAAAAGGGTAGAAACAGCAAGAGCAGACAGACTGCAAAGCCTACAAAGATGCAGTCCCCTCACACCACTAGCAGATTAGATCCTCCAGAAAGTCAGCCATTCAGGAGCGCATCAACACTAGCACACACAACAGCAAGGAACTCTTCACCATAGTTAGGGAATTCACAAAACCCAGCATGGACACTACTGCCATCACCCCTCTCAGGACCTTTGCAACACAGGGGACAGAGGAACAGGAAAACCGGGGAACTGGGAGGACTGCTGTGCGACAGGGGGAGGATAGGCCCAGGGAACCAACTCTCCACGAGGCCCTCTCCAACATCATGGGAGCATACCATCATTCCCAGGAGACGATGGCAACATTACTTGCCAAGTTTCAGGAGACCCAGCGGCTGCAGGACGAACAGTATTTGGGGATCAGGGAGGAACTCAAGTCCATCAACACCACCCTGGTCACCATTGTAGGGGTGCTGAAGGACCTTGTGAACACCAGGAGGGACACTGTGTAACAACAAGGGGTTCCTGACACTAGCCTGGATGATGAACAGCCCTCCACCTCCACCGGCGCTAGTGGACAGGAGGCACCGCCACAGGAACACAACACCAGCACACCACCCCCTGCAGATGGAGAACCACCCCACAAACGGTCCCTGAGATCCAGGAAAAAGACAGAGAACAATGCCAAGACCCCCGCCAAGAAATGAGACCAACCTGAATGTCATCCTTCTGTCGCACTTCGTCACCCTGTCCATCCATCAACTGCCCTAGCTCCACTTCCTATGCCCCTTTGGACAATGCACCTGTGAAACAAATAGACTGGACTCTGCCATGGACTTTCCTCCACCATCACCCCTGCCCATTTTACAACCCCCTCCACTCATATGCACTTAAATAAACACCCTTGAATCACAAAACAATCTGGAGTCAGTCTGTGCTTTCACAAATGTGTATTTGCTATAAATAAGGAAAATAGCAATGTTAATTGTATTGTATTGTGTTGATTGTGTGTATGCAAGGCCTAGATGGGTGTGACGCATTTAAAATTAATGCCATGTGGCCCCCTGAAATGGCGGCTGCCTGACCTGTAATGTGGGACAAGGGGATATGAGGTAACTGCGCTGGCGTTGTACACCGTCGCAGTAGGCGGTCGAAGACCGCGGCGCAATCCTACATTGGTTAACATCGTACCCTATGGGTCCCAGGAGCCAATGATGATGTATGCTGGCGGTGACGGTACGCACCGCCGCGGACGTGACCGCCATTTTCTGTCTGTTCACTCACTTGATACCTGACCTTCGACAGGACAGGACCTACATTGCAAGTGCTGCTGTGACCTCAGTCTGGAAGTGACGATGGCTCATGTGTCTGGGGAACAGGCCCCTGCCTTCACTTCGCAGGAGTTGGAGAAGTTAGTGGATCAGGTCCTCCCCCAGTACACGCTACTCTACAGTCCTCCAGACAAACAGGTAAGTACACTGTGAGCATGCTGTATGGGCAATGCCTGTTTTGAGTCGTGTGGATGGAAGATACAGGGGGGGGACTGAGGCCTGCATGTGCGGACGGTCAGTGTATGTGCGTCAGGGTAAGGGTGGGAACGTGGGTCAATGACTGTGATGGTCCGGACGGTTAAAGATGATCCTTTTCCCCTGTACTATTCCTCTAGGTCAGCACCCACCAGAAGAAGAATATTTGGCGAGCCATCGCCAAAGACGTCCGGCCACTTGGGGTCCACCACAGACGGAGCACCCACTGCCAGAAAAGATGGTAGGACATTCGCCGCTGGAGCAAGAAGACGGCGGAGGCCCAGATGGGGATGGCCTCCCAAAGTGGGAGGGGTGCCCATCTCACCATGACCCCCCTGATGTTCCGGATCCTGGCGGTGGCATATCCGGAGTTGGATAGGTGCTTGAGGGCATCACAGCAGCCACAAGGGGGTGAATACAGTCCCATCCATCTGACTATGTGCACATTACGAGGTGTCTGGGTGGGGGAGGTGGGCTGTGTGCTCCCGTAGGCTGGGTCGAGTTTTGTAGGCAAGGTCCCTTGGTGAGGCAGGCTATGTGGCACCCCAACCCCACCAGTGGTAAGAGCCAACTACACCTAGTCAGGCTCCTGTGACTTCCATGTGTGAAGCAATTGGGCATGTACCCAATGTCCCTGGGATTAATTAGGGAACTCAAAGTGCATGGCGTAGTGCAGAGGGCTGCTGTGTCTGTAGTGTCCGCCAACGGTAGCAGTATTACATGCACTGAACATGTCTTTCTTCTGTCTTCCCCCCGTATTTGTGGTCTCCCTGTTCTTGTGTGCATTAGCATCATCAGGCGGAGGAGCAGTGGCACCGGAGCAGGAGGGAGCTGCATCCCACATGGCCCTGGAGGGAGAGACAACGGAGGCCGAAGCCACCAGTGGGACGGAGGGCGAGGGGAGCTCCATGGCAGGGACAGGAGGTGACATCAGCGACAGCGACTCCTCCTCTGATGGGAGCTCCCTTGCAGTGGTGGGCCCCTCTGTGCCCCCCCATATCAGGTACAGCCCCCACGCCCCCTACCAACACTGCCCTCCCAGCAGCCCCTCAGCGTGTGTCCCGTGGCTGCTCACCCAGGAGGGTGGGCATCTCCTTCACCCCAGGCACCTCAGGACCTGTCCCAGTCAGCCCTGCTGCCCTCAGTGAGGAGGCTATTGACCTCCTGAGATCCCTCACTGTTGGGCAGTCTACCATTGTGAATGCCATCCAGGGTGTCGAGAGACATTTGCAACAAACAAATGCATACCTGGAGGGCATTCATTCTGGCCAGGCAGCCCAACAGAGAACATTTCAGGCTCTGGCCTCTGCACTGATGGCAGCCACTGTCTCTGTGTCCAGCCTCCCCCTCCAACTTCCTCCATCCAGGCCCAATCCCCTGTACCTCAGCCTATCCCAAGCACACCATCAGACCAGCATGCACACACTTCAACACACAAGGGTGGCTCTGGCAAACATAAGCACCACACATCCCACAGGCACTCACACAAGCATCATATCCATGCACACATACCAGCATCCACTGCCTCCACTGTGTCCCCCTCCTCCACGTCTCCCTCCTCCCTCCCTGTCTCATCTCCACTAACACCTGCATGCACTACATCTTCAGCCACTACCTCCACCACTAGCACGCCCATCACCACATACTGCTCACGTGCACTCACCACCCCCACTACCATTCACACATCCCCAGTGTCCTCTACCAGTGTGTCTGTGAGCCCTCCTCCCAAAGTACACAAACGCAGCCACACACCCACCCAACAGCCATCCACCTCACAACAGCCTCCAGCCCATGCACCTTCACCCAAAGTCAGCAAACTTACACCTCCTACATCCACTACCTCTTCCTCCACTCCCAAACCCCCTCCTTCTACCCGTCCCGGTGTGTCTAAAAATCTTTTCCTATCTAATGTTGATCTCTTCCCTACACCTCACCCATCCGTCCCCTAGGGCCCGCCTTTCCAGGTCCCAACCCAGCACCTCAGCCACCACATCACCGGGCACAGTGGTGCCAGCAACCTCCAAAAGTCAAAAAGTTGCCCACATCCCAATGGGAGTAGGTGAAAACACCTGCCACCAAGGGCTCAGGCAAAACAAAAGTGGATAGTGGCAAGACAGCTGCGCCACCATCCAAGATGGTGAAGGGCCAGAAGATCAAGGGCAGGTCCACGTCGACGCCAATTTGCACTGCGGAGAAGAAGGCTGGTGGTCTGTTCCAGGAGCCTGGGCAGCTTGCATGTTGCACCACCGTCAGTGGAGTGTCACATCTACTACCTCAGTCCTTGGCAGGATGAAGCACTCTGGGCACAAAGCCCCCTACAGAACAAGTGGAGAAAGACATCCACTACCTCAGTCCTTGGCAGGATGAAGCACTCTGGGCACATAGCCCCCTCCAGAGCCAGTGGAGAAAGACATCTACTACCTCAGTCCTTGGCAGGATGAAGCACTCTGGGCACAAAGCCCCCTCCAGAACCAGTGGAGAAAGACATCCACTACCTCAGTCCTTGGCAGGATGAAGCACTCTGGGCACCAGGCCCCCTCCAGAACCAGTGGAGAAAGACATCCACTACCTTAGTCCATGGCAGGATGAAGCACTCTGGGCACAAAGCCCCCTCCAGAACCAGTGGAGAAAGACATCCACTACCTCAGTCCTTGGTAGGATGAAGCACTCTGGGCACATAACCCCCTCCAGAACCAGTAGAGAAAGACATCCACTACCTCAGTCCTTGGCAGGATTAAGCACTCTGGCCACAAAGCCCCCTCCAGAACCAGTGGAGACTGTTATCCACTTGAGAGACTGTGGCTTTGCACTCCCCAGGATAAAGCAGTGGGCAACCCACCCACTGGAGAGACTTGAGAGACTGTGGCTTTGCACTCCCCAGGATAAAGCAGTGGGCAAACCACCCACTGGAGAGACTTGAGAGACTGTGGCTTTGCACTCCCCAGGATACATCAATGGGCATGGAGCCCCCTCGTGGAGCTGGCGTCGTGCACTCATCCGGATGAGGTGCCCCCATTCCCTTCCCCCTGAGGTGCCTGTTTCATTTCGATCTGATGCCCCAGCAGTATTCTCTCCGTTTGGAGTCTGGTATCGAGTGTGGGCCTTGCCCATGCATTTTGGGCCCAGTGGTCCACGGACTATGAATGTTGCACTATCCGGACTTGTATAGTTGGTGTACATAATTGTTTATACTGTATTTAAAGTTTTGACTAATGGATTTTTATTGATTACAATCGTTCAACTAAATTCATTTTGTCCTTGCGTTCTTCCAGGGGGGGTGTGTGGGGGTTGTAAATGTAATGTTGCAGCATGTATTTGTGTGTATGTTGTTGTGGGTGAGGGTAGGGGTGGGGTTTTTTTGTGTTGCATGTGTGTGTCACTCTCTTTTCCCTCCGCCCTCCCCTGTGCTGTAGGTGCAGTACTCACCATGGTCGTTGCTGCCATCGTTCGTGCTCCTGGTAGAGGAGCAGGAAAACTATTGCAGGGAGTAATTGGAGTTCTGGTTCCATGGCGTCCTGGTTCCTCGTGGAATGTGTAGAGGTGAGTGGCTTCCCTTCCAAGTCCTGTTTCCGCCGTGTTTTTGTTTGCATTGGTTCCGCCCCGGAAAAGGTGGCAGATTGGCCTCTCATAATAGTGTGGGCGGTACATTGTCTTCCGCCTGTTTGTTGGCGGTGACCGCCATGCTGTTTGTTTCTACCGCCATGGCAGTCGGAGTGTTAAAGTGGCTGTCTATGTTGGCAGTTTCCGCCATGGTCGTGATTCAATTTTTTTTACAGCCGGATTGTTGGCGGTCTTACCGCCGCTTTAACACTGACCGCCAGGGTTGCAATGAGGCCCTTTGTCTTCTTCGTGGGGCCCCAGGATGGGTTCTGGGGCCCCTCCTCTGTCTTTATGGTAAGGGCCATAGCGCCATCTGTCTTACATGTTCAATTGCAGACCACACACGCAGGAAGTGGTCATCTTCACAGGGACCGCAACGGTACTCTCAAGTGTCTTTTCTTTGTGGGGTCCTGGGATGGGGTGCAGTGCTCCTCTGCCATCTTCATGGGTGGCACAACGGTACCCCCATCTTTACTTCCTTGTGGGGCCCCAGGATAGGGTCCAGGGCCCCTCACCTTCGAAGAAGTGCGACAGCTCTCCCCCTCATTACTGCATTTTTCTGTGCGTGGTGGCACTCCCTGGCTCCACTCTTCTTTAGGGGCAGCCACCATCGACCCTGGCCCACCATGGAGGTGCATTTACAGTTGGCATCAGAACCCCATGTGCTTTGCTTCCGGTCCTCCCTGGGGGTCAAAGAGATCATACCTTCCTCCTGAGGTGCAGAGGAACTTTGGTGAATTCTTGCAAGTCGTTTTCTGAGGAAAAGCCCATTGGAGAGACCGTAAATAGCCCTCAGAGGAGGATTGGACACCTAGTCAGGTAAGCACCTATCAGGAGGGGTCTCTGGCGTCACCTGCTGGCACTGGCCACTCAGAGGCCTCCAGAGTGCCCTCACACCTCTGGATCCAAGATGGTAGAGGTCTGGGACACACTGAAGGAGCTCTAGGCACCACCCCCGGGGTGGTGATGGACAGGGGAGTGGTCACTCCCCTTTCCTTTGTCCAGTTTCATGCCAGAGCAGGGACTGGGGTTTCCCTGAACCGTTGTAGACTGGCTAATGCAAGGTGGGCACCATCTGTGCCCTTCAAGGCATTTCCAGAGGCTGGGGGAGGCTACTCCTCCCCAGCCCTTAACACTTATTTCCAAAGGGAAAATGTGTTCTGCCTTCCTGGGACTAGGCTGCCCAGACCCCAGGAGGGCAGAACCCTGTCTGTAGTTTGGCAGCAGCGGTAGCTGCAGAGAAAACCCCAGAGAGCTGGTTTGGCAGTACTCGGGGTCCATGCTGGAGCCCCGGGGATGCATGGGATTGGCACCCCAATACCAGATTTAGCATGGGGGGACAATTACATGATCTTAGACATGTTACATGGCCATATTCGGAGTTACCATTGTGAAGGTACATATAGGTATTGACCTATATGTAGTGCACGCATGTAATGGTGTCCCTGCACTCACAAAGTCTGGGGATATTGTCCTGAACTATGTGGGGGACCTTTGCAAGTGCAAGGATGCCCTCACACTTAGTAACTTTGCATCTAACCTTCAGCAAGTGAAGGTTAGACATATAGGTGACTTATAAGTCTGTGGCTGTGCATTATTTCACTCAGGCTGCAGTGGCAGTCCTGTATAAAGGTTTGTCTGCGCTCCCTATGGGTGGCAAAAGAAATGCTGCAGCCCATAGTTATCTCCTGGAACCCCAATACCCTGGGTACCTAGGTACCATATACCTGGGTATTATAAGGGTGTTCCAGTGTGCCAATTAGAATTGGTAAAAATGGTCACTACCCTATAGTGACAATTTTAAAGGCAGAGAGAGCATAAGCACTGAGGTTCTGATTAGCAGAGCACCAGTGACACAGGTCGTCACTACAAAGGTATACACCTTCAGGCCGCAAACTATGAGCCCTGGGGTCCTGGCTATCAGGATCCCAGTGAGACAGGCAAAAACAAACTTACATACATGTAAAAATTTAGGTAACATGCCAGGCAAGATGGTACTTTCCTACAGTATGTGTAAGAGTGTCTGAGTTGATTTGTGAGTGAGTGCATGACTGTGTGAGTTGGTGTGTGAGTGACAAGATGAGTGTGTAAGTGACTGTGCGATTGGTTGTGCAAGTAGGTCTGTGAGTTGGTGCATGAGTGTCTCAGTGGGTGCGTGAGTGAGCAAGAGAGTGTGTATGTGGGTGTGTGAATGAATGCATGAGTTTCAGAGTGGAGCTGTGAAATAGTGCATGAGTCAATGAGTGGGTCTGTGAGTGGGTGTGTGAGTCTCTTAGTGGATGTGTGAGTGTATCAATGGGTCTGTGAGTAGGTGCATGGGTCAGTAAGTGGATGCATGAGTTTCTAAGTTTGGTTTGGTTTATGGGATTTATAAAACGCATGAATGCATGAGTTTCAGAGTGGAGCTGTGAAATAGTGCATGAGTCAATGAGTGGGTCTGTGAGTGGGTGTGTGAGTTTCTTAGTGGATGTGTGAGTGTATGAATGGGTCTGTGAGTAGGTGCATGGGTCAGTAAGTGGATGCATGAGTTTCTAAGTTTGGTTTGGTTTATGGGATTTATAGAACGCATGGCTGCCAAAAGGCTTCTCAGCGATAACACAGGACCAAAAAGAACTAAGACCAGGCGTATGATGAAAATAGTTTTCAATTTTCTACGAAAAGAAAGTTCGGAGTGATCTTGGGGGAGTCATAAGGGGAGGGAGTTACATTAGTTGGCTGCTTTACAGGCAAAGGATCTACCTTCCCATCTGGCATTCTTAATGCGAACGGTGTTAATTAGAAAGGCTGATGATAATCTAAGTGTTCTATGAGGGATGTAGGGTGTTATAATTCATCTAAGAAAGACCGGGCCCTTGTTTTGCAGTGTTCAGTGCACAAAACACATGGCTTTAAAGATGACACGTTGTTCAATAGGAAGCCAGTGAAGAGAGACTAAGGCTGCCTTGGCAGAAAGATGTTGGGGAGTGTACATACGTAGGCGAACAGTAGCGGTTTGTACCACCTGCAGTCTCTTTAGGACATTGTGGGTCTGTGAGTGAGTGTGTGAGTCTCTACGTGGGTTTGTATGTGAGTGCATGAGTCCCTGAGTGGGTGAGACAGTGTCTGAGTGGGTGTGTGAGTGGGTGCATCAGATTATGAGTGGGTGTGTGAGTGGGTGCATGACTGTATAAGTGCATATGTGGGTGTGTTGAAGAGTGTGAGTGTATTTATAGCTCTGTGACTGGGTGAGTGACTGTCTGAATGTGTCTCTGAGTGATGTGCAGGTTCTGTGAGTGGGTGCATGAGGGTCTGGGTGGATGTGTGAGTGCGTCTGTGAGTGGGTGCATCGGTGTCTGATTAGTTCTGTGAGTGGGTCAATCAGTCTCTAAGTAGGTCTGTGAGTGAGTGCACTGAGTGTATCTGTGAGTGGGTGCCCCAGTATCTGAGTGGGTCTGTAAATGGATGCATCAGTGTGTGAATGGGTGTGTGATTGGGTGCATGACTGTGTAAGTGTATATCTGGGTGTGTTGAGGAGTGTGTGAGTGGGTATGTGAGTGGGTGCATCAGTGTATGAGTGGGTATGTGAGTGGGTATATGAGTGTATTTATAGCTCTGCGAGTGGGTGAATGACAGTCTGAATGTGTCTTTGAGTGATGTGCATGGAATGTGAGTGGATGCATGAGCCTGAGTTCATCAGTAATGGAGTGTGTGAGTCTATGAGTAAGTCTGTAAGTGGGTGTGTGAGTCTCTGAGCGGATGTGTGATTGATTGTGTGAGTATATGAATGGGTCTGTGAGTGGGTGCATGAGGTTCTAATGGGTCTGTGAATGGGTCTGTGAGTGGGTGAATGAGTGTCTGAGTGTGTCTGTGAGTGGGCCTATGAATCTCTGAGTGGGTCTGTGGGTCAGTGCATGAATCTCTGAGTAGGTCTGTGAGTGGGTGCATGCGTGTCTGAGTAAGTTTGTGAGTGGGTGTGTGAGTGTATGACTGGGTTTATGAGTGGCTACATGAGTCTCAAAATGGATCTGTGATTGGGTGCAGGAGTCTGTAAATGGGTGTTTGAGTGAGTGCATGATTCTCTGGCTGGGTCTGTGAGTGGGTCCATCAGACTTTGAGTGGGTCTGTGAGTTGGTGTGTCAGTGTCTGAGTAGGTCTATTTGGGGATGCATGAGTGGGTCTGTGAGTGGATGAATGAGCATCTGAATGGGTCTGTGAGTTGATC
Organism: Pleurodeles waltl; assembly: GCF_031143425.1. Lineage (NCBI taxonomy): Eukaryota > Metazoa > Chordata > Amphibia > Caudata > Salamandridae > Pleurodeles > Pleurodeles waltl. The sequence goes on along the minus strand of NC_090438.1, from coordinate 415,794,523 downwards.
TGTGAGTGGGTGAATCAGTACCTGATTAGGTCTGTTAGTGGGTACATAGGTCTCTCAGTGGGTCTTTGTCTAAGTGGGTCCATGGGTGGGTGTGTGAGTCTCTGATTGGGTCTGCCACTGATTTCATGAGTCTCTTCCTGCACATAAACAGTCAATAATGGTGATTTGCACTCCTATGTGTGCTGAACAATACAGCACACATAGGGGTAGCAAATTGTCATTGTGTAATGATTGTTTATGCATGATGAGGCACCTTTCTGCACATAAACAATCATTCATGGCTTTTTGTTCTTCCTAAGCATACATAGGAAAAGAAAAAACTAGGAGAAACAAAAGTATTTATCCTCGTTGAGACATGCTAATGCCAGTCATGGCTCGCTGCACTCACAAGGGGAGGGGTGGGTGAGGCACGCGGGGATGAGAGGAGTGGGGGTGGGAAGAGGGTAAAAGTTAATAAAAAATAAATAAATAATTAAAAAAAATACCTGATCTGCCTCCACTCCACTCCTCTTTCTCCCATCGCTGCAGGCACAGGCTCCCAGCCTGCCTGCGGCCAATCCTGAAGCTGCTCAGAGCTGCATCAGGATTGGCTGGGAGCGCCTAGCCAGGGTGCTAGCAGGCAGACTGGGAGCCTATGCCTGTTCTCTCCAGCCCGGCAACATGGTGCTGGCCTGGAAAGAGCACACTGCACATTTGTGTTTGGCCGGCCAGAGACATGCAGTACACTCCCCTCACTGCTCATCATCCCCAATGCCCCACCCCTTTCACAATGGAAGGATATTAAACACAGTTTATGATATTTTCGATTTGAAAGGTCTTGCAGCTTCTGCTGCTGGCAGGGCAGCGACACTCCTCTGCCCTAACGGAGGAGCCAGTGCCGGCTAATGCCACCACTGGGATGGAGTTAGTTTTCGGCACTGCCTTGTAAATCTTGGGTAGCATCAAAATACAATGGGTGTTGCAGAGGAATGCCCACAGTAACACCCATTGCACACCCCTTTCACCTAAAATGATATGTGCAAACGGGCTGTATTTACAAAGCAGAATGAAGCCACAAAAATTGGCTTAACGCTGCTTAGTAAAAATAGGACAGGGCAGTGCGCTACTGGAACATCGGTAAAAGTGACTTTCCATGGCTCAATGCCCTTGTAAATGAGGGATTTTATCTGAGAAAGACTAGGAGGTTGTCATATTTAGCACAATAAGGGGAAGGAGGAAATGTGAAATCAAGATTTTAATTTCTCAAAGGAGAGGAATTGATTGACATGAATGAACTAGTGTAGGGATATAGGACTCTTAGTCAAACGAGGAAACCAGTTAAGTACCTAATGAGCTGTAGTGATATTGAGATTATACCAAATAGGAGCTAATAGCAACATTTGATAAGGAGTATAACTCTGTGAAAAAAAGGTTTATTAACAATGTTGTTAGAATGTTTCAACAGAGGAGAAAACATTCATCTAGGTTTCTGAGTCATAAGAGAGAACTGAAGAAAAGAAAAAGCTGAAATTTGTGAATGTTCAAGAGGTCTCCAAAGCAGATGGAAGGTGAAACTGTCTAAGGGTGTAGGCGGAATGATATTAAGTAAAATAATCTGGTCCAGCCACAGGATTTTTCTCTCACAGGACATTTTGTCAATCACTGCTGCTCACCGCAAATTATTCTTGGATCTAAGTCCATCATACATGATATGTGTGCCAGATATGGTCTTCTACACCCATGCACCTTCAAGATCACTTATAAGGACAGGACCACTTCTTTCAACTCTCCAAGTCAACTGAAGGAATTCATCCATTTTCACAAAAGAGAAGCCAGAGACAGTGGTGGATCTTGAACTTATATCTTGAACTCCATTGTTTCTTACTCGCTGCTCTCTTCTGAGGGTTATTATAATATTGTATTGCTGGTCTCTTCTCCTTTTTCACCATTGTCTTTCCCTTTTTTCCTTCTTAGGTCAGTCGATGTTGGCATCTTCCATTTGTTTACTGTTCAGATGTTGTCTACTTTCCCTTTCTTGGACCATTCTTCCCAAGTATCCAAACCGATGGGTATGTTTTTACATAGTTTGTTACATATGTATTATATGTGTTTCATTGTTGCTCTCTGAGCTGTCCCCCTTCTGCCTTTCTTCCTTTTTTTCTCTACTCAGGTCATTTACTTCTTTATTTTATTTCTTTATTCCAGGACCATGTACTTCACCTAGTTCATCTTCTTTGGTGTTCCTCTGCTCTTTCTCTTCAATTTATATATTTTTTTCGATTCTTCCCTTATGGCTCTGGTCCCTTGGATCCTCAGCTATACTTTACTTCCCTTTTTATGGTTCTTGGACAGCACTCTAATATTATTTTTCTTTGGTGTTTCTTTTGTGCCTTCTTTGGCTTTTTTCCAGTTTTTTTCCTATATCCCCACTTTGCTTTTTTTATTTCTCTTTTTTTATCATATATCTTACTTCTTGTTTTCTTAAGTTTCATATTGGCATAGGGGCTTGCATGAATTTTTTCTTTCTTATTTTCTATGTTTTTCATGCGGTTAATGCTATATCAAGGTTTGCAACTTTTTCTCTGATTAGCCTCAGAATTATTTCATGGAATGTCAAAGGTGCCCACAGCCCTCTTAAAAGTTGTTGATAACTATAACTGCTGAATTTCTAAGGTTGGATGTGTGTAAATGCAAAGCCTAAGTATAAGGTCCCTGTAACCTCCATTTTTTTAAAGTGAATACTATAGGTATATGGTAACTCTAGCTTGCGCCCCCACCATGCTCGGTTTTTTCATTAATAATTGTATTGCAAATGTTGTAGTGATATTAATATATTATCAATGATGTCATGAGTACTGTAATATCTAGTGTAATTAGCAGTGCGGGTTACAGTTACCTTAAACCATGAGTTATAGTTACTTGTGATAGCTCCAATAGGTGAATTTCAATGGTTGTGTATGTTTAAAAAGTGAGCTTAACTATAACATCCCTGTAACTTTTTTTTAAAGTGAATTTCTGTGTTTTTTTAACGTAAAGTAATTTAAATTACTAAATGTTAATCCAACCCTGTGCCACACCTGGCCTATCACTCATTCCCATGCCACGCATGCCTTTGACCATGCATGACAAGGATTGGCCGCAGGGCCTGGCCTGTGGTCAGGCCCTGCATCCAACCCCCTTTTACTACCCAACCCCCTTGGCACACACAGCTTTTGCCCATGTACTGCGGGTGTTGGGTGCACCTAACCCCTATAAGCACCCAATCCCATGCCCGCATGGCCTTCAGCCATGCGCGTTGGGGGTTGGCCACTGGGCATAGCCTACAGCCAGGCCCGGCAGCCAACCCCCTATAACCACTCAAGCCCTCAATCAGGGCTTATAGCTAACTTTTCAATGTAAAAATGTAGAGAAAAAAAACTTGCATTGCCTTCACCATGCACAAGAATTTCGGATGATAAGTACTTTACAGAAGTCAAACTTCAACTTGGGCACCTGCTTTGTTTATATCTGTAATTGCTTCCTGTTCAGGTTTAATTTCTGTGAAATGAGCACAGTGCCAGAAAGAATCCTGCCCTGCATATTTATCCAAGTCGATTTTGTGCAGAATGTCTACTCAACTGGAGTACTTTCTGCTGGCTAATTAGTAAGTGCTACTTCATTGAGTAAATATATAGTGCATCTCCTATCCTACAGCTGCCTGAATATCTCCAGAGTTACATTTGCTTGGCAGAGGCTGTCGCACCTCCAGCCATGAAAAGGCAGACAGCTACATCCTGAGGGTGGGCACCTTAGGAGGTAGCAGAGGCCGGCACTGGGGGATGGCGGTCCCCAGGGCCCTATATGGCCTCAGGAGGGGGGCCGCAAAGCCCCATCCTCTCTTTTGCACAGGGCCGGCCCTGGGAAGGTGGTGGTCCCTGGGGCCATAAATGGCCTGGGAGGGAGTCACGCAGTGAATTGGCCCGTGGAGGTAGTGATCCCCAGGGCCAATTTACTTTTTACAAAGTCTGATTGGGAGACCCATAGAGCTCCCCGTATCATTTTATATTATAGCTCTGAGGAGGTGTTGGTCCTTGGGGTATGACGGGTCTGCGGGCCCCCCACATAATGTTATTACTGTAGCCCCAGTATTGTGGCAGTTGTTGGGATCCAAAGGGGTCCCGGTGGCCCCCGCATAACATAAATTGTTCTTGCCCCAGGGACGTGGTGGAACCTGGGACCCAGGGAGTCCTCGTGACTCCCTGGATTTGTCTTTGCTCTTGCCTTGGGAAGGTGGCAGTCCCCAGTGACCAGGGGAGTCAGCGGGCCCTCACATGCACATTTTGAATTGTGCCCCATGGGGTAATGGACCCAGGGGTGCGGAGGTCCATGCAGCCTACCTTTTACACATAACCCTAGGAAGTTGGTGGTCCCCGGGGCTTTTAATATCCCTATGAGGGGATCCCCATGCACCTTCATCCTTAACAATAAAAATATCTATGCCCCCAGGACATGGCCCACCCTGGGAAAAATATCAATCAAGTGTGGGAGATCTTCGGCGGAGGTTAGCTGCAGGGCCTGGTGTGCATCCAAGACCTGTGGACATCCCCCTATAACCACCCAACCCTGGGCCACACAAGGCTTTTTGCCATGCACAGCGGAGGTTGGTCACGGGGCCCAACCAACCCCACATCACTTACAATGCAAAGTATTCTGACAAATTGAAGAAAAAAAATTGACAAGTAAAAAGAGTGAGATCACCTTTCTGTCTGTACGTTTAATATTTAAAGTTGAAAAGAGTTTAAAACTGACAAATGACACACCTAGACCGGAAGCCTCAACCCTCTGTGTGAAGGATTGAGACCTTAGGGCCAGATGTAGAAAAGTTTTGCGAGTCGCAAATTGCCCGAATCGCTATTTGCGACCGTGCAAAATCGGAAATGGGATGCAAAAACCACATTTCCGACTTGCAAAAAGCGATGTGAGCCGTTTGCGACTCGCAAAATTTGCGACCCCATTTTGCGACCCGCAAGTAGCAAGTCGCAATTTGCGAGTCGCAAACCATATGCAATAGCAACTCGCAAATTGCGACTAGTCGCAAAAAGCCCATTTTACACTTGCAATTTACCACTAACTCAGAGCAGGTGGTAAGCAGTACCAAAGTATAAAAGGAGACCCAGAAGCCATCTGGGTTACTCAAGATGGCGGAGATATACCTGATAGCAGTGAGGAGGAGAGTCCACGCAGCCCAGCAGAGGAGGAGGAGGGGCCACAGACAGGAGAAGATTTATAGAACAAGGCAGACCCTTTTTCAGCAAACTGAGGATGAGATATATGACAAATACCGCCTTAGCAGCGCTGCCATACTAGAATTAATTGATTTACTTAAACCACAGCTAGAACACCAGACACTGCGTGGCTGCGCCATCCCTACGCATGTGCAAGTGCTATGCTCACTGCACCTCTTGGCCTCAGGGAGCTATCAGGGGGTCATTGCTGTGGCAGGTGGGGTATCCCAAAGTGCAGTGTCAAGGTTCCTCAGGGCCTTCCTAGATGCCTTACTCACACACGTGTCTCACTTCATCCTACCAAGGAATGAGGCAGAAATAAACAGCACCAAGCTGGACTTTTACCGCATTGCCAACTTTCCCCATGTCATAGGATGTGTAGATGGGACACATATTCAAATATGCCCCCCTGGAAACCTGGAACATCTTTCCCGCAACAGAAAGTGTACCCACTCACTGAATATACAGGTTGTTTGTGACGCCCATTATGTCATCACTGTCATTGTAGCTAAGTTTCCAGGCAGTACCCATGACTCCTACATTTTTAGGCATAGTGGGATACATCAACGCCTGGAACGTGGGGAGTTTGGACACGGATACTTCCTAGGTAGAGCTACATACACCTTGCAGACATACACACAAGTCACTGTGCACACCAACCAGGACTTTCTAACAGTGTACATTTTGTGCCCAACAGGTGACAGTGCATATTCTCTAAGGCCATGGATTATGACTCCCTTTTTAACACCCAGCAATGAATGTGAGAGGCGATACAACAATGCACATAAGAGGACCAGGAACCTGATAGAGCGTACTTTTGGACTCCTGAAAGCAAGATTCCGAGGCCTCCACCGCAGTGGAGGTGCCCTCCAGTATACCCCCATTCCAGCATTCAAAATTGTGGTCGCATGCACCATCCTCCACAACATAGCCACCCGACGTGGGCTACCTCTCACCCCTGCAGACCCAGATCCTGATGATGAAGAGCAAGAGCAACCACATCGCCATCATGGGGATCGGAGTATAGCTAATCAAGGCAGACTGAGACGGGAACACATCGCAACACAATACTTTGGAAGGTACGTGTCAACTCCAACCATACTCACCTATTGACCAAAAACACCATTTGTTAAGTGGAACAGAAAAACTATTTAATTAGTGCAGAAATAGAACTATATACAAGTAATGACTGTTCATGGGCATGTAAATGCAAACCATGCATGGGGCACATTGATCTCATGTGCCACATCAACAGGGCCAGGGTAATGTCTATGTCCTTCTGCGGCTCCTGCCAGCCTGGCTGGTCCCTGGTGCTTCTGCTGTGCTTTGCCTGGTACTCCGGAGCACCCTAGTGTCTGTGGTAGAGACACTGCTCACTGTAGAGCCCTCCTCACTGTCCTGGGGTGTTTCCCCTGTGCCCCTGGACAGATGCCGTGCCTCCATTAGGTCTATTACGTGTGTGAGACGTCCCAGGCCCCTAGCCACATCCCCTGCAAAATGGCCCATTTCGACCTGGAAGCCAACTGTCCTCCTCGACAGGCCTGTGGTGTTCATAGCCAGCCTGCCGATGGATGTGGCCATCCTATCCAGTCTGTGCAGGAGCTGACGGTCCCTGCGCCGCCCACCCTCGGCCCGGGCAAGTAGTCCTGCCGCAAGATCCCTCATGGCCAGGGCAAGGTCGCCAGTATTTGTGGCTATCGTGTCGATTCTTGAGTTAAGTTACTGCATGCTGGCCTCATTGTTGCGGACAAAGCGGTGCAGCACACCACTAATCCTCCCTAAAATGTTGTTTTGTAGGCGCTGACCACGCAGCAGCTGTGCCTCGCTGTGGCTGGGAGGTTGATGGCCGGATGCAGCCTGCATCCCTGATCTTCTGGACCTGCGTCGCCTGCGCAGCGGTGGCTGCCCTGTGTGTTCCACTGTCTCACTCCTGCCTGTTGCTGGCGCAGCCTCCTGGGACACAGGTGCAGCAGGTGTGGATATTGCAGGGATGATGTTGACCGTGCAGGTGGGAGTGCTGGCGGGTCCTGAGCTGTCCTCATGGGGCTGGCTGCTGTGAGTTGTGGTGGTGTCTTGTGGGAGACCTGTGGGACATGGGGAACAGACTGTCAGTGTCTCCTATATGTTGCACACTTCCAAATAAACATTTGCCTATGAACTGCCTACTTGACTACATTTCCCATAATGCATCATTCTGGTGTTTGCTACCCTGAAATGGAGCTATCTTGGTTGAGCATGCCCCTGTCTACATGGTGGGTGGGGGTATGGCATTGATAGGGGTACAGGCATGTCACATGGTACTCACCGGTTGATGTGGTGGGCTCTGAGGTGTCCAGGTCCCCAAATCCGGATACTGCCTCCTGCTCCAGGGTTTCCTCCACCCTTTCTTCCAGGGGTGTGGGTGGTGGTACTGATGAAGGTCCCCCTCCTGTGCCTCTCATCTCCCGGAGCCTTTCAGCCACCTTCTCCTTGGTCCGGGAGCGGAGGTCATACCACCTTTTTTTAATTTCATCTATACTCCTGTGGCTCACCCCTAGGGAGTTAATTTTATCCTGGATGTCCTGCCACAGCTGTTGTTTGGTGGCTTCAGGCACATTGAGGGCTGCCCTCCCAAATAATTTGTCATAGTACTGACAGCATTCATCTGTCAGCACCTCCAGCTCCCTCTCTGAGAACTTCAGTTTTCTTTTCCTTGGAGTTCCTTCCATTGCAGCTGCTGTTTCTCCTGTGTGCAGTTCAGCAGTTAAAAAGGGTGTGGTCCTCCCTCCTCCCAGGTGTATTTGTAAACTTCCTGGCTGTGATGTCATCATTATGTGCCAGGAAGTGTTTCCAGAGTGTTCTGGAGTGGTTTCTGCAGTGTTCTGCAGCACCTGTAAGCAATTAACAAGCTAATCGCAATTTGCAACACACACTCGCAAATTGCGAGTTCGTTTTTTGCTCGGCCGCAAAAAGCGACCTCGCAATCGGCGGACTCGCTCACTGCGTTGCGACTCCGGGTGCGAGTCGCTATTTCGGCACTGTTATTTTACCTTCATTTCAGTCGCATCAACTCGCAAATTGCGAGTCGCAAATTTTGTGTTTGCTACATCTGGCCCTTAACCACTAGGCTGTAGATAACTCCTTAATGTGCCCTTCCCAGACATCTCTATGACATTCAACGCAAACATGGTGATGAGGAAAAAGATGTAAATGTTGCATCACTAGGAATGTTTAATATTCTAATCATGAGTAAATAAATAGACACACTGCCATGATATACCACGATTTGACCATTCAATCTACTAAGTGACAGTCCAAAAGCTTTACCAGTAGGCCAGATGTCACTCTGTTCTGTGGTGCATCAAAATATAACTATAACATTCATTCCAAACCTCTTGCTTGTGTGCCGCTTTGAAGTCATTCTATGGAGAGACAATTGCTATTGTTATTGCAATGGTCTCTTCACAGCATGACTTCAAACAACACCTAAGCAAGATGCCGTGGGAAGAGCCTGTAGGACCCCTGGTAACAGCTGGCTTCCCATTTCCCACAAGCAGGCAGCTTGATGAATCGTCACAAAATTTCAAAAACTGATAGCTCAGCTGCTGTCTTGAAAGTTTCGGGGTGATCCGTCATGTGGAGGCAATAGAAAAGTGGGTCCCAAAATGCCTTTTCCCCATGCATATTCCCATAAAGTCTTTAGACACTACTACAGCTTGAACCTCTATACAAAATCGTACCAAATTTGGCAGGAAGCTAGAAATTGGTGCACAGATTATGCTTTTTGTTATTTGGGGTAAATCCATTAAGTCGTTTTGGAGTTATTAAAAGGAAAAATTATAGATATCTGGGTGGAACCTAAGCACAGATCTCACTGGGACCAATATACTTAACAGGATGATAGCACCTAATTGAAATGCACTGTAATGAAGGGCAGATTTTCTTGGCCGCAGAAAGGAGAACATATGAAATGTGATAGCATATTTTAGTTGCAATATAAATAATTTTTTGATGGTACCACACTAATTTTAGGACTTGTGGTGTGTTCTAAGTTGAAAAAGCCTTCTGCTGGGATTTCATAAATCATGCAGAGAGAAAACTGTTTTCTCATGATTTTCCCTTTTAGATAATGGAAGGTGCTCCACAAGCTAAAACAAGAGTATATTTTCACTATGTTTTTCAGCTATATGAGAATAAATACTGATATTCTCAGTAAAACGTACTTCCAACAGGGACAGCCTGTTAGTTGATTCCCTTGTTCTACTGCAGCCTCCCAGAGTGTTCTAAATAACAAATATTTAGTTTAGAAAGGGACAAAATGAGGGATGCATTTTGTCATAGAAAGTATGGATAGTGCTGTAGAAAGAACACTTAGGACATGTTTTAAGTGAGTTCTCAAATATCTTCCTCTTCTATTTCATTATAAATTCTGACATGCAGATTGAAAAGTACTATCAACACTGGAAGCAGACAAAAAATATAAAGACAGCAAATAATTTTAAAGAGCTTTGTTGCTATTTGGGAACTCATAAAATGTATCCTGATTTCTGTGAGAATAATATCCTCTCATTTTTATAATTTCTATGGGAAATGTTTTAGATTTTACAGTGTTTACATCAAGATTTTGTCAGGCGTTCCACACTTTTGTAACAAATAAAGGATGTTAGCAATCTAGTTGTTCATTAGAATACTGTGAGGAGGGAGAGGTCAAGAGTACATACTTGGATAATTGAGGGCAGGGAGGAGGGTCAAGAGGCAAAAAAGTTGAATCCATTGGGAAGGTGGGAGGGGCAGTTGCGGCACAATGGACCATGAGAGGCAGAGGAAAAGGGGTAGGGGCAACTAACTGAACATGTATAACAGGCAAGAGAGGCTGTGGCAATATACCACACCATTGAGGATAGAAGGAAGATGCAGTGGAACTATAACAGACCCGATTCAGGCAGGAGACTCCCCATGTTTTTAAGCTCAAAAAAGCTTTATCTGTTTCCTGTCAAAAGTCTACTTTTTAAAATGTAAGTCAATGGGAGAAATCAATTCCTCAGTTTTTTATTTCAAAATCTCCCTCTTACCAAGTTCAAAATGGTTGCAAGTATGGTACATTGGATTAGGGAAAGCACGAGGAAATGGGTTGGGACATGGACTCAGATAACAGAGGGCAGGAAGTAGATGGGCAGGGGCACCAAACTGTACTTACAGGACAGGCATCAGAGGTTACATCAGTGGAATACACCGCACAGGGCAAGCAGGACAGCAGTGCATCACAACAGACCAAAGAAAGCAATAGGGACAATGTCATGTACATTAACTTTAGAGAGCAGAGGGAAGAGAGACAAGGGCAGCAAGCTGACCGTGCCAGACAGACAGGAGAGACAGTTACAGCATATCCACCCATGAAGGGCAGGACGGAGGTTGCAGGGGCATGACAACAGAACCAGACAGGGCAGGAGGGAGGGGTTACGGGCCTGCACACGGAAAACTGAGGGCAGGGGTACAGGGAGGCAGGAGCAGCGATCTGACAATGGAGGGCAGGTGGGATGGGCAGTGGAAGCACAATACATGACCGAGGGCAACAGTGAGACTATAATGGTATGCACATAAATACCAGATGGAAGGTTAAATGGGGTCAGGGGCATCAAACAGACCTCACAGGGCAGTTATGAAGGGCTGTGGAAACACAGAAGACTATGCATGAGTAGCAGGAGGGTAAGGGGCAGCACAAAGGCCATGGAGGACAGAAGGGAGCGGGTATGGGCTGGACACAGGCAAGAGAGGGGCGGAGAAAAGGCTTTGCAACAGACTATGGATGACAGACAGGACGAGCAGTTGCAGCACAACAGAACATGGAGGGCAGAAGGGAGTGGCAGCAAAATGAATGATGGAAGACAGGGCGGAGGAGATAGGGGCATGAAACTCATACAAGCAGGGCGGAGGTGGCAGGGATAGGTAGCAGCCATCTGACCATCCTAGGCAGGTGGGAGAGGCAATGGCAGCTCAACAGAACACTCGGAGCAGATAGGAGGGGCAGTGGCAGGTCCTCAGAACATGGTTGGCAAAAAGGAAGCAGCGGGTGAATGCACACAGAGATCAGAGGACGGGGGATGGGGTTAGGGGAAGCAAGCTAAGAATAGAGGCTAAGCTGCAGAGCAATGATGGGGTATAGAATTGGGCAACGGAGAGCAAGAGGACCCAGGGTGCTTGGACAGGTCCACAGCTTGAGCCCCTGGATGGAATTACACCACATTTGGCAGAAAGGTAGGTCCAGAAAGTGTCCTTTTGGGTATTTGGTGTAAACTTGTTCAGTAGTTAAATAATAAAGAAAATTCAAACTTGTATAGATTGGGACACAAAGGCTGTGCAAACCCTCCCAATCTCGTGCTGAGATCTGATTGTCAGCCAACTTGGGACTCGACCTCAGCCGAATCCCTGAAAAAAAGATAAAAAGTAAGAAAAGGGGTCAGACTAGGGACACATGACCCCTTAGCTCTGGTGCTGGGGTCCCAGAGGTTTTATAAAACAGTGCAGTCTCCCAAGTTTGTTTTGATAAAGTCCCCAGGTGGACGAGGTCCCAGGGGCATGTAAAAAAATCAAGGAGGGGGTGCATGGGGCCTCCTCCTGTGCCTATTTGTGTCTCAGAGACCACCACCTCCCCAGGGCTTTAATACAAAAGTATGTGGGGGGGACTCTGTGCTACTCCACACACTGAGAAGAATCACCTCCTGGGGCAAAAATGCCTTACTTATAGTAGGGAGGGTCATTCTGACCCCCATGCCCTGTGACCGCCACCTCCCTGGGGCTGTTTGGACTCTATGGGAAGGCCGCATGGCCCCCTGCACCCCAGGGACCACCACTTCCCCAGGGAAAAATACGTTACTTATAGTACGGGGTAATGTGGATCCCCTGTTTCACCGGTACCACTGCCTCCCTGGGCTCATGGGGTTATATGCAGGGGGCTGTGCAGCCCTAGGGACCACCACCTCCCTGGGGCTTTAATTCAATGGTATGCAAGGGGCTTTGCAGCCCCTTGAGCGCCAGGGACCAACACCTCCCAAGGGCAGAATGCCTTACTTTTAGTAGAGGGGGTCCTACAGCCCCCCACAGTCCTGGGGACTACCATCTCCGCAGGGCTAAATTGAAATAATGAAGGGGTCCATCACTGTACTCAGGCCCAAGGGACCACCACCTCCCCAGGGTAAATTAAAATGTTGGAGGTGGCTGGCGGGCCCGTCAAGGAGCCATTTATGACCCTGGGTACTGCTACCCCCCAGAGTTGGCTACTGCTATGTCTTGGGGTGCCCACACCCAGGACATAGCTGTTTACTGTGACTTGGTAGGAGCTTTGACTGCTCCAGCCAAGTCAGAGTAAACATTCTGCTCCCAGCAAGTGAGAGCTGTCAAACAGCTCTTGCTTGCTGGAAACAGAGGAAACAACTGCTCCTACAGACAGGCAGCTGCTTCTATGACAGCAATGCTGCCTCTTGCAGACGGCATGGAGCCGACTGGGACTGCAGGGGCCTTGAGGCTCCCCCCATGGTCCCATTGCATACTGGGTGCCCTGGAGGGCATGCTGGAGAGATGGCTGGGCCCAGGGGAATGGGGTGCCTGGGCTGAAATTGGCCCAAGGAGGGGGAAGCATGGCCCCCCCACAAAAAAAAGTTTAGGTTGGGCTCCAGGGGATGCAGTGCCTGGAGACAAAATTAACAGCAGACTCAGGAGGATAGGGTCCCTGGAGCTGAGATTTGCCCAGGGAGAGGGCTGCATGCCCACCCATTGAATGTAGTGGACCCCACGGAACGGGGTCCCCAGGGCTGAAATCAGCCGGGGAGGAGGGCCGCCTCCTCCCCCCTCTTCCCTCCCCCACACTATTCATTCACCTAATGATGTAGCACTTACTAACTAATCAGTAGAAAGGGCTACAGTTGATTAGACGTTTTGTGCAAAACTATGGACTCTTGTTGAATAAAGGAGCAGGTGAGCTCTCATTCCGGGAATGATGCTCATTTCACTGAAATTAAGCCTCAACAGGAAGCACTTACAAATATAAACGTAGCTGCTATCCCAGGAGAATCCCCACTTATGGAAAGGACAAACAATCCTAACTACTGGGATGGGGTAGGCAAAACAAGTGTGTTTACTCTGCCATTCGATATTGAAAAGTGATCTGAAATCCATGCATCTTTGGGTGCAATCAGACACTCCCACACCCATAGTAACCCTCTCATATCCACTCACACACCCAGACAGACACTCTTACAGGCCAGAGATACCCTCTCACATCTATTCTAACACCAAGAGAGACAGGCCAACTGCCACTGCACATGGCCAAAGGTCATGTGCAGCATGGGGTTGGGTTATTAGAGGGGTTTGTCGCAGGGCTGGCAATGCACAGCATAGGGGTTTGGTGTTTATAGGGGGTTGTTGGCCAGGCTCTGTGGCCAAGCCCTGCCATGCACGGAAGGTGGTAAGATTAACATATAGTAATCAAAATTACTTTACGTAAAAAAAAAACATAGAAATTCACTGAATAAAACAAAGGTTACAGGGATATAATAAGTAGGAAATAGAATGAAAAAAAAGCTGTAGAAATTCAATTAAAAGACCTATGGTTACAGGGGTTATAGTTAGCTTCTGAATTTACTCACACAAAACCAGAGAAATTCAGAAGTTATAGTTAGAGTTATTTCAAGTAACTAGCTTGCGGCCTAAGGTAACTATAACTCACTCCCTCTCCATTCACTGCTTATCACCCCAAAATTACAGAACCTATGACAACTTTTATTATGTAAATAAAATTAGCAATGAAACATAAGAAGTCAAACTATTGAAGAAAAAAACTGTGCATGGCGAGGGCACAATTTAGAAGGTGCTATCATGTATGTTGGTCCCAAGATGGCTGCAGGAACTTTCTGCTTGAAGTGCTGAGAGTCAATCAGATCTCACCATGAGATCTGTGCTTAGGCTCTGCCCAGATAGCTTCACTTCTTTTTTTTTTTTATTACTCCAAAACTACTGAATAGATTTACACCAACTGACAATAAAAAGTTATGGAGCTATGTGGACCAAGTGCTACCTTTCTTCAAATTTGGGGTGATTCCATCCAGCAGTTCAGGCTAGAGTTGTTTTTAAGAATCCCTAGGGAAATTGCATGGGGAAAAAGCTTTTTGGGACCCCTTCCCCTTTTCTCAGCTCCCGGCTTTACGAATAATCCTTAAACATTCAAGATAGCAGCTGAACTGAGCAGCAAACTAGTTTTTAATATTTCCAGAAGGTTTCTCAAATGGAACCAAAGTTATTGGCAAAACAAAAAAATATTTTCCTATGGAAAGTAGGTCCTAATGATAACTACCTACTGGCAATCGCCAGTAGGCAATATATATTAAACAAAATAAAACTGTGCCCAACAAAAAACATCTTCTTATATACTCCTGTGCAACAAAGTGACTAACAATGAGGTACACAAAATACTATTCAGAAGACATGATTATTGGCCACTAAGAAAGAAAATAATAATCACATTTTTTATAACAATAACAATGACTGCCTTTCATTCACTTTGTCCAATTTATGTAGGACAATCCTACTAGATGTGACAAAGAAGCCCAACAATAAACTAGGCTACATATGTAAAGTTTCAGATTTTGGCCATTAGAAACAAAATAATAATCTTAATTTTTATAACAACAATGATTGACTTTCATTCACTTTGGGCTTCATATGTAGCACAAACCTACTAAAAGTAGCAAGGAAGCACAAACATAAACTAGACTACACATGTAAAATTTCCAAATTGCCATATGAAAAACAAAACACACATGCATGGTCACATCATTATGTACACCAATAACCAAATATATAACAAACACATTATATAAAAAGAAAGAAATCACATTAAATCTGATTGCCACTCTGTAGTTATAGTTAATCCTTCAAATATTACCTCCTCAGTAACTTTCCACCTGTTTGATGCATCACCACAACACTTTCCAGACCTATAACATTTTCTACATATTGAGGTGATGTACATTTTTGTGGTGAATCTTTGGGGGGAGGGTGAACAAAGGTAAATATGGGTCCCAAAATGCATATTTCCACAAATGCATTTTCCAATGGCTATTTTATTTGATGTGGCACTAAAGCTGTTACATGGATGAACATGAAATTTGGAAGGATTATACTTTATGGTGCAGAAATTAGTGTTTGATGGACACTACAGTTAGGTTCGGTAAGTGTTGTTTAAGTTGTATTGCATTTGAACATAGTGAAATGTATCACCATTGTATTTTCCCAAAGTTTCACTAAATTTTGTGAATCTACTGCAGCACATGGCTGTAAACTTATTTAAAAATGTATATAAAAATATATATATATTACTCTACCTATTACCACTTTAACACACTAATGATAGTTAGGGACCTACTACTTAACCTATATCTAAGGCCCTAACACTGAACCCAGCCTGAGCATAGTAAAACCAGTATGGTTGCCTTTTCGTTCTCAAAAAAACAATCATTCCCCAATGAGATGCTGGCTTATTATCGACATGTAGCACAATATACTGCAAATGTATCACAATATGCCATGGCCCATAATATAACTAAGGCCTAGCTGTTTTTTTGGATTATGGTACACTTGGGTCACTCAAAGTGTTGTTTGGGCAATGCAATACTTAGGTCAGATTTACAAAGGAACACAAGGCAACCATCCGTGGCCCTGTGTTAATTGGCAAATCTGGAGAAAGGCAAGGCAGTGCAATTCGCTGGTTTGCATTACTCTGCACACCATAATCTATACTCCTGCAAAATTTAACATACATCCATATGCCAAACCACAGTAGCCATAACAGTTTGCACAATTCCACTCAATGACACATCACTCTGCACCTCTTCACTGTACACGATTCCACTCTACTCCCTATGCTATTGCACTGCAAGCAACACCACTGTATGCCATTCCAGTCTATGTCACCCCAATTTATGCCACTCTACTGGACGCTACTCTTCTATATGATATTCCACTCTCCACCATCTACTGTATGTCACTCCACTCCATTCCACTCTATTCCACTGTATGCCATTCACTTGATGCCACTCTACTGTATACTATTGGCTCACTCCAATATATGGCAATCCACTGTAGGATATTACACTCTACCCCATGTCACTCTACGCCACTCCAGTCTACATCACTCATTATATGCCACTCCACGATATGCTACTCCTCCTCCATACACTATTACACGTTACGCCACTCCACTGTACAACACTCCACTCTACGCTACTCCATTCCATGTTATTACACTGTACAGGACTCTAATCTATGTCACTCAACTTTACACTATTTCACTGTAACTTGTGGGAAACTGGGCTGATTGCAGAAGCCCCATCACTCCCCCCCACCATTTTTACCTGATACTGGTGTTTTCAGACTAACCAGTCCCAGTGCTATTGCTCTGTTTAAAATGGTATATGCAAATGAGGCCTAGTTGTAATTGGCTCTGACAGCCTTCCAATGAGTCTCTAGTACATGGTAGGGCATGAAGGTTTAAGAACCCCAGTATAGGTACTACACCCATAGATGCTCTGCTGTATTGGCCAGTGTCATTGTAAATGCAGGCCTGCCTTGCTGGCTGATTTTGTGTTACAATTAACCCCAAATTCAACTTAGGAATTAAAAGTGCTTCCAAGGTCTCGAACTACCTTATTTTTGCATATTAGTCACCCCTAAGGTCCGCCCAAGGGTTTGGTGTAGTGTAAATTTAATCAGGGACTTTATAAAATATGTTCTGTAATCCCTGGTGAGAAGAAAACAGCCAAATTAATGTTCCCCATTGAAGTCAAGGGCTCCGTAGAGTAACATTGGGAGACTTTATTTTAAAATAATAATGTCTTATTCCAGACAGAGAGGAGCTAAATATATCAAATTTGGTATCAAATTAAGGCCCTCATTATGACATTGGTGGTAAATCCCACTTACAGCCACGCTGACGACCGGGAATTTACCACTGCGGTGGCGGATATCCGTTCACCATATTATGACACACACACCAATCTGACAGAATACAGCCACACACACAAATCTGCCAACCCAAAGGTCAGTGATAAAGTGGCGTTATCAAAACCCACACTGTTATGCCAACAGAACAATGCCCATCACATTATGACCCACAAATCACCACGGCGGACATTCAGCGGTGGTAAACCATTGGCAGTACATACCGCCATGCTCACAATAGATACCCACAGACAAAACACCACCACATTGGACAATTCAAACAACACACACCTGACACCCATACACACACCACACCCACACACCCATGCCACGATAAAACACACACCCGCATTACCCATGACCCTATACGACTACAAAACAATGCCACCAGAGAGATACCAAGATCACTGACACAACTAGAGCCACACACTACTCATACCTATACACCACTCACGCTATCCACATCACACACACCAACACATTACCCAACACACCCTCACTAACACAACACACATAAAACCCATGGCACCACAAAGACACCTCCGTTTCACAGAGGAGGAACTAAGGGTCATGGTGGTCAAAATCATCAGGGTAGAGACACAGCTATTTGTAGCACAGGTGCAGCAAATATCAATAGCCAGAAAGATAGAGCTATGGTGGAGAATCGTGGAAAGGGTCAACACCGTGGGACAGCACCCCAGAACTAGGGATGACATCAGGAAGAGGTGGAACAACCTATGGGTAAAGGTACGTTCCATAGCAGCGAGACACCAGCTCGCTATACAAAGGACTGGCGGTGGACCTCCACCTCCTCCCCCACAACTCACAGCATGGGAGGAACAAGTCTTGGCAATACTGCATCCTGAGGGCCTGGCCGGAGTCGGAAAAGGACTGGACTCTGCTAAGTCAACTCTCTACTATTATAACCCCCCTACCTGCATGCCATCACATACCCTTACCCTCACCTTCATCCTCACTCCCATCAGTCCACTACATCCCACACACCCCACCATCACATCTCACTCATCCCAATGCCAAGCTCTGCATGCTGTACCAATGCATGGACACCCCTCACAGCCCAGCATGGACACTCATCACTAAAGCATGCATACCACTAAAGCATGTATACCATCATACACTAACATACACAAGTGAAAGCTGGCAGGGCAAATCCAACCATAGAGGGGAAGCCGCAGATGTACAATATGTCAGACACATAAACCATAACACATAATTTACATCCCCAGACGTACCCCAGCCAATGTCACAGGAGAGGAGGTGCCAGCACTATCCAGTCCCCCACCTGAAGAGCCCCACAGTGATGACAGCAACTCTGGTCTTCAGGTTCTGGGTGACCTACCTGGCCCATCAGGGACCATTGGACAGCCGGTTACCCAGGCCCAGTCACACACCACCACAGAGTCTCCCCCATCTGGAAACACCACCACAGCACCTACCCAGCGTACCCACACCTCTGTCCCCAGGACACGTCAATCAGCAGTGTGTCCACCTCTACAGGGACCCCAGGCCACATCTCTCACACAGGACAATCAGGGACGTGGCAGTTGGCATATCCCATCCCATTTTTAACACGCACATGTCTCATAGAGCATGACTACACCACTACAGTTGTAAATAACTTTGAAACAAAGTCTGGAACTAAAAGCAAATATAAAGAATACACCTCCACATGAATGTGTGGATGGAATGTAGGCATACATGGGACGTGGGTCAGTGGCAGTGGGCACACGGTTCAGGGGACAGAGGCACAGGCCACCAGGGACACTGGGAGGACTGTTGTGCACCAGGGGGAGGACAGGCCCAGGGAACTGACTCTCCAGGAGGCACTCGCTGAGATCCTGGGAGCCTAGCAACATTCCCAGGACCAGACGGGCCTGATCCTGGACAACGTGCAGGAGAACAGGTAGATGCAGGAGGGACAGTACCAGAGGATCAGGGAGGACTTGCACGCCGTCAACAACACCCTGATCTCCATAACAGGGGTGCTGGCAGACATGGCCAACAATATGAGGGAGGCAGTCTCACACCATCGGGCGCCTGCCACTAGCCAGACATCTGAACAGCCTTCCACCTCCACTGCCGCTAATGGCCAGGAGGCCCTGCCACAGGACTCACAGGCCACCAGCACCCCTCCCCCTGCAGAAGGTGAACCAACCCGCAAACGTTCCCTGCGATCCAGACAGAAGCCGGAGATACTTGCCAATACCCCCGTCAGGAAATGAGACTCTCCTGAGTCTCACCCTTGTGTCTCACTCAGTCACCCTGTCCACCTTGAACTGCCATTGCTCCCCTTCCTATGTCCCCTTTGACAATGCACCTGTGCTACAAACAGACTGGAACAATACCCTGGGCTTTCCTCCATCATCACCCCAACACATTGCACTTTCCCCCTATATGTTAGCACTTCAATAAACACCCTTTGAAAAACATCCATTTGGAGTATGTCATGTATATCAAATATGTATTCATTGAAACAGGTACAAACATTGCAAATTAACTGTACAAAGAATGAGCATAGATTAATGACCTGTAGCTGGCTGTAGTGATCACACCAGGAGCATATGTCAGGTCACCAACATCTACAAAATAAATTGCCAGAGGGAACAGTAAGTGGGCATAAAAGTGGGAAACATCCGCATGCCATTGCCACACAGATTACAACCAAAGTCACTGAAATGTAAAGTTACACTGTCCTGCCTGTGTGTCATTGGATGTATTGTCGAATAACAGATGTTCTGTTGCCCTCATCCTCTGCCTCCTCATCCTCACTTTCCACAGGGTCAACTGCTACCATAGGGGCATCTCCTCCTGCAGAAAAGGGGCATGGTGTGTGAGGGCCAGGTTATGCAACATGCAGCATGCCACTACTATATTGCAGACCTTCTTAGGTGAGTAGCACAGGGATCCCACTGTTAGGTGGAGGCACCGGAACCTGGCCTTCAGGAGGCCAAAGGTCATTTCAATTATCCTTCTTGTTCATCCATGTGCTTCATTATAAAGTTCTTCTGCCCTTATCCTGGCATTCCTCACAGGAGTCAGCAGCCATGCTAGGTTTGGGTAACCAGAGTCATCTGCAAATATTGAGGGACAAAAATGTAGCTACGCATTATCCAATCTGGCCCACACAAACCCCATACAGCAACATCTACTAGGTGGGAACCAGGGCTCACCTATTAGCCACACCCTGTGCCTCTGTAGATGGCCCATCACATTTGGGATGCTGCTATTCCTTAGGACAAAGGCATCATGCACCGACCCAGGATACTTAGCATTGACGTGGGAGATGTACTGGTCCGCCAAGCACACCATCTGAACATTCATGGAGTGGAAACTCTTACGATTCCTAAACACCTGTTCATTCTGCTGGGAGGGGGGGACAAATACAATCTGTGTTTCATCAATCACTCCAATTATGTTGGTGATATGTCCCATTGCATAAAACTCGGC
Source organism: Pleurodeles waltl (assembly GCF_031143425.1). Lineage (NCBI taxonomy): Eukaryota > Metazoa > Chordata > Amphibia > Caudata > Salamandridae > Pleurodeles > Pleurodeles waltl. Next base: position 415,773,842 of record NC_090438.1, on the reverse strand, counting down.
CTCCACTGTGGCCAAGTCCTCAACCTGGGGGGAAACAATGTAGCTGCACATGTGTTTTATCAGGGCAGACAACACACTTGTCAGCACGTTTGAGAACATTGGCTGTGACATTCCTGCTGCCAAGCCCACTGTCACTTGGACAGAACCAGTTGCCAGGAAATTGAGTACTGATAGCATTTGCACAAGAGGGGGGATCCCACTGGGGTGAAGGATAGCCAAGATCAGGTCAGGCTCCAATTGGGCACACAGCTCTGTGATTGTGGCCCTGTCAAGTCTATAGGTGAGGATAATGTGCCTGTTCTCCAGTGTTGCCAAGTCCACCATGTCTCCATCTCCTATTCATCTGCAGCGGAAGGAATCTAAGGGACAAAAGAGTGAGGAGCCTGTCACAAACTAAACAATGGAGCTACAACAGTATTTTGCATTCTGTAAACATGCAGTGGTTCAGTGTGATTTGTCCAGTATGTGCTTATGTCTCTTGTGATGCAGCATTATTCCAGAGGCCTCCCCCCCAAATGGTGTCTGCCAGTCCTGTGTGGAGGGACAGCTGGAAGTGAGGTAATTCCGCTGACGTTGTATGCCATGGTGGGAGGCAGTCGGGAACCGCTGTGCAACTCCTCATTGGTTAACATTGAGCCCTATGGGTTACAGTGGCCAAGGGTGATCTACGCCAGCAGTGACAGTATACACCGCCGTGGACGTGACTGCCATTTTCTGTCCTATTCCTCACTTGCTACCTGACCTTCCATACGAGAGGACCTACACTGCATGTGCTGCTGTGACCTGTGTCTGGAACCTCAAATGGTCCGAGTGAGTGGGGAAAAGGCCCCAGTCTTCACTTCAGAGGAGTTGGAGAGACTAGTGGATGGGGTCCTACCCCAGTAAGGACTGCTGTATGGGCCTCCTGACCAACAGGTGAGTACACTGTGGGCACAATGCATATGGCATGAATGCATGGAATGGTGTGTGTGAAGGCTTCGTTTAAGTGGGGTGGGTGGATGTCCTCTTTGCGGCATACAGATTGTGTGCTGGGCTATGTGTGTGCCAATGGTGATAGAAACGGGAATGCTGGGCCATATGTGTAACAGGCTGGACTGTTTGTCTAATGGTGTTTTCCTGTGTGTATTTCCTCTGCAGGTCAGCGCCCATCAAAAGAAGGGTATATGGGTTGCCATCACCAAGGAGGTGCGGACCTTGGGTGTCTATGGCAGGTGGTGTACCCACTGTCACAAATGGTGGGAAGACCTGAGATGCTGGGCACGCAAGACGGCAGTGGCCCAGCTTGGGATGGTCTCCCAACGAGGAAGTGGTGCCTGTCGAGCCCAGGCCCCCCTGATGGCCCACATACTGGCGGTGGCCTATCCAGAGCTGGATGGGAGCTTGACAGCATCACAGCAGCCACAAGGGGGTGAGTACAGTGCCCATCATTACAACTTACGCCTGGTGGATGTGTGTCAGTGGGTGCCCCTAGGTCAAGCCTGACATAGCAGCGTAGGTCCTCTGGTGGCTAGGGTTCTGAAGGAATAATCCTGCCTACCTAGATTGTAAGCATCCACTACTGGTCAGGGCTGCATGGGTCCCAGGTGTGCTGCAGTTGGCGGTGTGTGCCCCTCCTCATGCATTGGTGACTAGCCAGTTCACTGCTAGTGCAATGCAGAGTGTGCAGGTCTGTTCCCTGTGTGTGAGGGTGCTGTGTACACCAATGGTGGTGTTGTTGCAGTCATTGACCCAGTGTATCCTTTGTCTCTCGACCCCCTTTCTTGTTTTGTCATCCTGTCCTTATGTGCATTAGCATCATCTGGCAGAGGAGCAGAGGCACCAGCGATGGAGGGAGCTGCATCCCACAGGACCCAGGAGGCAGAGTCCACCAATGCTGAGGGCACCAGTGGGACGGAGTGCGAGGGGAGCACCATGACAGAGACTGGAGGGGACACTTCAGACACAGATACCTCCTCCGATGGAAGCTCCCTGGTGGGGGAGGACACTTCTGTGACAACCCCAGCTACAGGTACAGACATCACCCCCGTACCAGCACCGCCCTCCCAGCAGCCCCTCATCGAGTTGCCCGTGCCTGCTCACCCAGGAGGGTGGGCATCTCCTTTGGCCCAGGCACCTCAGGCCCTGCCCCTGTGAGCCCTGCTGCCCTGAGTGAGGAGGTTATTGACCTCCTGAGATCCCTCTCTGTAGGGTAGTCAACCATTGTGAATGCCATCCAGGGGCTTGCAGCCCAGATGTAAAAATCTAATGCATTCCTGGAGGGCATTCACACTGGATTGGTGGCCCAACAGACATCAATCCAGGCTCTGGCCTCCCCTCTGATGGCAGCCATTGTTCCTGTTTCCACCATCCCTCCTCCAACTACCACTTCCCAGTCCCAGTCTCCTCAACCGCAATCAATCCCAGACACACACAACAAGCATACACACAAGACAACACCCAAGAGTGCAAACACAAGCACCACACCTCATCCCATAGGCCCTCTCACAAACACCATTCAGTTGCAGACACTACAACATCCACTATTTCCACTGTCTCCCCCTCCTCCCCCTCCACCACCTCCCTCCCAGCCACGTCCACACTCACACCTGCATGCACTACATCATCATCCTCTACCAGCATCATCATCACACCATGCAAAACACACACTTCACAGGCAGACACCTCCACAACATCCATGCACACGTCTCCTGTGTCAAGAAGTGCCAGGAGCCTGCACCAGCAGCTGTCACAGAGCCCCACTGCCAACCATGGTTGTGCATCCATAAGAGGGTGCAGGGGATGTGCAGGAGCCTCCCACCAACACCACCACCACAGTGCATCCATCAGAGGGTGCAGGGGATATGCAACAGCCTCCCACCACCACCAGCCCCACCACAGTGCAGCTGTCACCGCCGGCAGACGCAATGTAATCCTGCCTCCATGGGCTGCTGTGTGGCATTTCCACTCCAGAACCAGTGGGTAAGACACCCACTCGAGAGACTGTGGCCTTGTACTCCCCCTGACAAAGCACAGGGCATGTTGCCCCCTCCAGAACCAGTGGGCAAGTCAACCACTGGAGAGGCTGTGGCCTTGCACTCCCTAGGACCAAGCACAGGACATGTTGCCCACTCCAGAACCAGTAGGCAAGTCACCCACTCAAGAGACTGTGGGCTTGCACTTCCCAGGACCAAGAACAGGGTGTGTTGCTCCCTCTAGAACCAGTGGTTTTGTTTCAGCTCCCGGCTGAGGTGCCCCACCTCCCCCTGAGGTGCTGACCTATTTGCCAAATGATGCCCCTGCAGTGTTCTCTCCGTGTTGATGCAGGTGACAAGTGGGGCCACGCAAACTAAGGACCGGGCAGTGTCCCTTGTTCTGTACATTTGTAAACAACTGTTACATTGGCTAAATTATTTTTTATACTGTGTTGATATTATTACAGTCACTTTGGGAAATTTGTTTTGTCCTTGCATTATTCAGCCGATTTACGGGGATTAAAGTGTTTTCTTCTGCATCTGGTTGTGTGTATGGTGTGTGCATGGTGCGTGTGTGTGTCATTCTCTTTTTCCTCCCTCCCTCCCTTGTTTCATCGGAAATACATGTAGTTCGGGTTCCATGGCGGCGTGGTTCTTCCCTGTGTCTCCAAAGGTGAGTCCTTTCACTTCTGTGCAGTGTTTCCACCAGTCTTTTGATGTTGTTGATAAAGCCCCGGAAAAGGTGGCAGATTGTGTTGTTGTAATATGGTGGGTGGAACTTGACTCCCGCCTGGCTGTAGGTGGCTAACGCCATTGTGACTGTTGTTTCCTCCCTGGCGGTCGGTGTGGTACATTGGCTGCCTATGGGATATATCACTGCGATGGTCATAATTTGGTGGTACTTACCGCTAGCCTCTTGGCGGTATTACCACCACTTTATCACCGAATGCCAGGGTCGTAATAAGGTCCTAAATCTCACAATAAATTCAACAACTTGACATGGTTGAATTTATTATAACTAGAACAGAGAAAGAGTTTTAGAACTATTTCTGAAAATTGCCAAAGTCAGCCCTATAGTGTCCTTTTCTGATTGGTCAGCCTCTGGCAGCCTGAGCCAAGCTACCCTAATGAGGTATGAAGTGGCCTGGGCTGAGACAAAAGAAGCATCTGGTGGGAGGGGGAGCTGCTGCAGCAGTTGGCAAAGCAGGATGGAGGAAGAGTAACCAAACTGTTCTTCGAAGGAGGGAAAGCCTTTTGGGACAGAAATTGGATCTCAACCATTTCCTGCTCCCCATACAGATGGGGGCCCAATGGTTAGATTAGGAGGGGGGCTGAACGGGGTGTGTTAAGGAGACTTACACACACCAATGGATGAACTAAGACAATGTTGCTTTCTGAGACTGATTTCTGCCACACTTCACAGGAAGTGATCACCCAAAGGATGGTGGCATGCACCAATTGGACAGGAGCACCCCCTCCCTACAAAGCCAGGAGCGAGGATAAATATGGCAGAGCTGTCCAACAATTCAGATCTCTGCTGGAAGAAGATACTGGAGAAGAAGGAATGCCCTGTTGGACCCCTGGCCTGCACCTGAAGAACTGCACTCATATGGACTGCACCAACTACACACGTTGGGCTTCATCAAGAAGAGTACTTTGCCTTGCTTCTGCAACTCCAGTTGTAGACTCCCTGTAAGCTACAATTACAAAGGAGCTGATAAGAGTCCCTGCATCAAGTTCTGTAAGCAGAGTCCAGCTGGCCAGCGCCTAGTGGCCATTTGAAAATTCTGACCAGGTGCATTTTGGGAACTGTAGTACTAACTTCCAAGGAGCAGCTTAGATCTTCTGGAACCTTGGATCAAGTTTGTGGACACTTTAAGGACTCAAAAAGGACCTCTGTAATAAGATCCAGAAGTTTGGAGAATTTTGGCACAACTGTGGTAAAAAGCTCCATAAGCTGAAGCAGTCCATTGTGGGAGATCTAGTCCCAGGCCCCAAGAGGCAAACCAGAGGCTCTGAACCATTGACTGGTGCTATGGACCACTTTCCTGAGTCAAGAGACACTTCTGAAAATTAAGTGTAATAGTGTAACATCATGGGAAGCCTGAAATCTGGTCTTTGGGAGACATGTTCGAAAACCAAAATTTGCGAGTCGGTGATTGTGAATCAATGCAAATTGCAATTACCAACTCGCAAATCAGAATGTAAGTAGAAAGTGACCACCAATTTAGCAACTCCGAACAAAGTTGCATTGCAAATTTGCGTAATCGCAAATTGCAATTACCTAAATTGCGAATGGGATTGTTACTGAATTACAAATTACGACCCTTACTTGCAATTTGCGATTGTGAGTCGCAATTAACAACAGGAGCAAAATAATAGAGAAACTTCAGTTTCTGGTGCTGGGTAATGGACCCTGAACCAGGAAGTGCCTCCCATGAATGTGGGAGAGGTCTAGGCAGCACACACAGCAGAGGCTCACCAATCAGAGAGGACCAACTGCAGCCATGGCTAGTCAAACAAAGGAGACAAACAAAGCAGGGAGGAAGAGAAAGTTACAATTCTCTGAAAAAGAGTTGGAAGTCCTCACTGAGGAATGCTGCCTACATCATGATGTGTTGTTTGGGAGGGCAGCAATGACTGTACCTGATTCACGGAAAAAAAAGTATGGAAGGACATCCAACCAAAAATGAATGCATTTGGAGTCAGCCACCGCTCAGTTGATGAAGTGTGAAAAAGGTGGTATGAGCTCAGGTCAAGGACCTAAGAAAAGGTTGCCAATTGGTTACAGGAGGTGCATGGAACAGGTAGCGGACCATCCACAGTATCACCACCCACAGCAATTGAATGTATGGTGGAGACCTTGTTAAAAGGGGACCTGGACAGTTCAGCACCGGGAACCTCCAAAAGTAAGTGGAACATATCACATTTTCACACTTCTCAGGGCATTATGCACACAACCTCAGTTCACAAGAGCATGCATAATTCTGAAAAGGCCATGCCTACAGATCCAGTGCATGTATGGTGCATTATGGGTAAAGTAGTTCAGTAGTCAAATTAGTGATGAATTTTAAATTTAATGAACCATACATCAGAGAGGTACTGACAGTGTATCCACTGTGCCCCACAGGTATTCCTCAGGTATCCACTGACGACCCCAGTGGTGTGGGAGGTGATGATGCCAGCATGGCAGCGGAGGAGGCAGTCAGCATTGCAACAGAGGAGTGCAACCCACAAACCCACAGAGGACATAGAATTGGACAATGAGGATGTAATCCTGCCTGCTTGTCCTTAGATGGGAGAGAGCCACTCACAGAGAATTGCAGGGTGTGGGCGTAGAAGGCATCATCTGGTGCATGATGCAGGTGAGGAGGATGGCAGTACTCAGCTGTTTCTGGGTCTGGAGGCATCCCTACTCATCAATCAATGCCTGCAAAACAAACAGATGCTCTTAATTAACAGAAATTTACAGCAGATGAAACATACTCTAACACAGAATTTTGGGAATGTGGAACCACAAATGGCAACATGGTCAGCCTCACTAGTTCCATCAATGACCTATGCAGGGAAATGGTTGCAGATTGTGCCCATGTAAGGCACTAAGGGCCAGATGTGTCATGCATTTTTTAGATCGCAGAAAATGCATTTTGGTATGTATGATTTCCAATTTGCGATTCAGTACCTTGTACCAAATCGCAAACTAGAATTGCGACTACATACTGATTCGGTATTAGGAAGGGGCCTGTCAAGGGCGTCCTTACTAACATCGAATCGCAGCGGTATGTATGAATGTTTTGTGACCCAAAGCGGTTGCAAAACATTCATATTTTACCACCTACTTCAAGTAGGTGGTGATCCAGTCGCAAATTATAAATGCATGCAAAAACATTTTTTAAGAACAAGCAGTGGTCCCACCGACCACTGCCTGGTCTTAAAAAATGAAAAGAAAACTTTATATTTTTCTTTTTTAAATGCATCCTGTTTTCCTTTACGGAAAACGGGCTACATTTAAAAAAAACTTATTTAATAGCAATCACAGACATGGTGGTCTGCTGAGCCCAGCAGGCCACCATCCCTGTGATTATTGTCATTCACAATGGGTCTCAAATTGTGACCTATCTCATGAATATTAATGAGGTAGGTCAATTTGTGAGCCATTGGGAATCACTGAAAAGAACTCCTGGAGCTTCATACATTCAAATAGTGATTGCGTAATTGCGATTTGCAGATAATCACAATTAGATAATTGCTATTTGCAAAAATGATACATCTGGCCCAAAGAGTCAGCCCATTGGTCTGCTAGCCACAACTACAACATGCCTGTCACAATGCACCCTCACACTCAAGGTGGAATTGGGACATTTTGCTGGAGGTATGGCCAGGGGACTAGGCTGCATTACTGCTGCTGTGGGTCTACTACAAACCTCCCAAGCGCTGGTGGCACCCCTTTGGAGAGTGAGGGGATATCCAGTGTAAGCAGCATTTCTACCTGAGATGACCACATCCTATGGTGTAGCAGGGCCCACCAACATCTGTGGACCAACCAGGCACAGGTCATGGTGGTCGTAGCCGTAGGAGGGTGTGCTGTACTAAGTTTGGCTTTATTTTAATGAACATGGCTACAATGTTTTAGGTGATGTAACTCCATTTTTTTGCCTTATTGCTGTGTGCCACTTTATTACTATTCACAAAAGGCTATCCTGACATTAAAGGATGTTTGTTTAGGGCATCTTGGCTATGTGTGTTTGACATTTGTGAGTGCAGTGTCATTTGTCACTTACCTGTCAAAGTAATGGGTTGCAATGTCATCCCGTCGCTGTCTTCCCTCTACTGAGATGCTACCATCCCTAGGCTGTTGTAGTAGTGGCTCCTGCTCCTCGTCCTCAGATTCTGTATAATCTGTGGTGTGATGTTAATCCACACCCGGTTGCAATGTTGTGTAGGATGGCACATGTAGCCACAATCTTTCATGCAATCTCCTGGGCATACTGGAGTGCACCTCCAATTTTGTGCTGGCATCTTCAATGTGATTTTAACATGCCAGAGGTTTGTTCAATGAATGCTCTGGTGCACCGATGTGCAATGTTGTAGTCCCTCTTGTTCTGATTTGTGGGTGAAAGGTATAGCATGAGTATCCATGACATCCATGCATATGCACTTTCACCTGTGTATCAAAAAAGTGAATGTGAGCATGGCTTTACCTGGTTATGCACTAACAAATATTTGTAACATGGGTTTGCTTTTACACAGTACCTAGTAAATACCCATCATCAAACTCCCCACGTTCTAGGTAATGGTATATCCCACTGTGCCTGAAAATAAATATATCATGTCTGCTCCCTGGATATTTTGCCAGTATATCGGTAGTGATATTGTGGGCATCACATACCACCTGGATGTTGAGAGAGTGAGTACTTTTCCTATTGCCGAAAGGATACTGGAGATTTGTAGGTGGAAATATGAGTACATGTGGCCCTGCCACACAGCCTAATACATGGGGTATGTTGGCAATACTGTAGAAGTTCACTTTGGTGTTGTATATTTCCTCTGCATTCCTCGGAAAGTAAATGTAGTTGGGCATGTGTGTGAGTATGGCATCAAACAAATGACTAAAAAAACATGGCAAGCCACTTTGGGACACTCCACCATTGACAGCAATCACCTCCTGGTAGCTATCTGAGACCAAAAGGTGCAGTGAGCACAGCACTTGGGTATGTGTAGGGATGGAGCAGCTGTGCAGGGTACAGCTTTCTAGCTTAGGCTTTATCAGTTCTATGAACTCTAAGATAACTGTGCTGCTCAGCCTAAATTTGTAATACATTTCCTCCTCAGACTTTTGAAATATGGTCTGCCTCATTCTGTATATCCTCTCTTGTCTTCGCCTCCTCCTCCTCTGCTGGGCAGTCTGAAATCACTTCCTTCATGCAATTGCGTAGCATGCAGACATTATGGAAAACCCGGATGCCTTCTGGGTTTGTTTTTATACGTTGAATCTGTTTACCACCTATTCTGAATCAGTGCTAATCTGATTTGCAAAATGGCCTAATTGCGACAAGTCACAATTTACGATTGCATTGAACATTTGGTTTGTGAGTCGCAAATTGTGATTTCCTATTTGTGACTTGCAGAGTCCAAACATTTGCAATTCAGTAATTGGTTGCATCACTATTTGGGATTTGGAAATGGCGTTTGTACATACCATTTTGTTTTTTGCACTGTTGCAAATAGCGCTGCAACCAATTTGTGAATCGCGAAACGTACCTACGTCGCCCTAAGTCCCTGTCCAGTGTGACCTTTTTTAACCCTTTGAGCGCTATTTCCTTCTAAGTGCTAGTTTTACTTTGAATCTTTAAAAATTCCCTTCAATGGATTTTTGTCATTTTGTGTCATTTTAAAGATAAAAATATTCCCTAATTTTATAAATTGGTGTTGGATTTCTATTGTGTGTTGTGTTGTGTTGTACTTATTTACTGTTTTGTTGATATTGCATGCTTTACATACCTGTCTCCTAAATTGAGCCTAACTGCTCATGGGCCAAGCTACAAAGGGTTGAGCAAGGATAATTTATTGAGCCCTTGAATGAACCTAGTGGGGATTGTGGCCTACTGCTAAGTGTAGGTATCTACCTGCCCATACCCACACCGCACTTTCCAACATTTTTACTCCACGCCTCTTCTATGTACATCACTCCGCTGTATGCCACTCGAAAATGTGCTACTCCAGTATATGCTAATCCACTCTACACAATTCCACTGTATGCCACTCAACTCTGTTATTCCACTGTGTGCCACTCCACTGTATGCTATTCCATTCTAAGCCACTCCAGTGTATGGCTCTCCAATCTATGCCACTTCATTCAATGCTACTTGATTGTACACTACTCCACTGTATGCTATTACACTACTCCACACCACTGTACATCACTCCAGTCTACACTACTCCATTATGCACCACTCCACTTTATGCTACTCCGCTATACAGTATTACACTCTACATGACTGTACAACACTCTGCTCCATGCTTCTATGTTATAACACTGTACACAACTCCACTCTATGTCAGTCCACTCTATGGCATTACACTGTATACAACTCCACTCTGCTCCTCTTCAATGTGTGCCACTTCACAGTATGCCACTCCAGTATATGCTACTCCAGTATATGCTACTCCAGTATATGTTAGTCCACTCTACGCCATTCCAATTTATGCCACTCCACTTTATGCTATTCCAATCTATACCACTCTATGTATGCCACTCCACTTTATACCACTCCAGTGAATGCCACTCCACTTTATCCCTCTCCATTCTATTCCATTCCATTGGACACCACTCCAGTGTATGCCACACCACTGTATGCTATTTAACTTTCCCCAATTCCATTGTACGCCAATCCAGTTTACATCTCTTCACACTACACCACTCCACGATACCTTATTCTATTCTATGCTACTCTACTGTACACTAATCCAGTCTATGCCACTCTACTGTACACCACTCACTCTGTCCTATGTCACTGTGTGCCTCGCTGTTATAGGCTACTCCACATTATGCCAATCTAGTGTACACCACTGCACTCTGTGCCACTGCATTCTAAGCTAGTCCATTGGACACCACTCCACTCGTTGTTACTCCACTATATGCTATTTCACTCTGGCCCACTCCACTGTACACTGTTGCAATCTACATTTCTGCGCTGTATGTTACTCCACGTTATGTTATTCTACTCTAAATTATTTTGCACTACACTATTCTACCCAGTGCCACTCCACTGTACTCTACTGTATGCTATTCCACTGTGTGCCACTCCTTTCTATGCTTTGACACTGTATAAACTTCAATCTTTGCTCTCTACTGTATGGTATTCCAATCTACCCCACTTCACTGTACACTGCTCCATTAAATACTTTTTCACTTTACTCCACTCCACAATACACAATACACCACTCTAGCCTAAAGTACCACTTCACTGTACGCCAGGCCACTGTATACCATACTGAACCCCACCCCACAATACACCACTCCAGTATAAACCACTTCACTGTATGCAGTTCCACCGTACACAACTACACTATCTACTATCACACTGTACACCACTCCACTGTACACTACTACACTATACACTATTACACTGTATGTCACTCCAGTCAATGCTACTCCACTCTATTCTATTCCTCTTTATGCCACTCCACTGTACGCTACTCCACTCTATGCCACTCCAGTGCAGTCTCCTCCACTCTATATAACTCCATTCTACAAAACTCTGCTACATTCTATGACACTCTACCCGACTTTTCTCCGCTCTATTGCTGTACACTCCACTGCCCAAATTTGCACTCACCTCGATGGCCACATACTCTATTGGACAACACTCCACTCCACTGCCTGACAGTTTCCAATCATGTACCTCACAGCACTCCACTCCAATGTTTGAGACACATCTACGATTCATAAATTTCCTTGATTCTAATGTATGCCACATCAATGTATGCCGTCCCACTCTACATTAATCCATTGTACCCTACTCTGCTCCACACAACTCCTCTATGCACCACTCTATCCCATGCTATTCCCCTCTATGCCACTCCATTCTCCTACACTCCACTGTACAGTATTCCACAGTACACTATTCCATTGTATGCTACTCCACTTTATGGTAATTCACTCTAATCTATGACAGTGTATGCCACTCCAGTCTACGGTGTTCCATTGTATAACACTCTTCTGCATGTTATATAAATCCAATCTATAAAAATCGATTACATTTAATTGCACTTTCTATGGCACTGCACCCCACTTTACACTACTTTGACACAGTACTCCACTCTACTCCACTAATCCACTGTATGCCACTCAACTCTACGCCTCCCAATGTCATTGTACTCTATAACACTATGCAAATCCTCTACACCACACTGTACAACATTATGTTGTACTTTATACAACTCTACTATACAAAAATCAACTAGACTGTATGCCACTCTACTGTAGTCTACCCCGCTGAAGTCAACTGTACAGCACAGTACTCAAATTTATGTCACTTTACTGTACTGTATGCTATGGCACTCCACTCCACTGCACTTCACACCACTATAGTCTATGACAAAAAACTCCACTTTATGACACTTCAATCCACTCTATACTACTCTACTCCAATGCACTCCACTCCACTATTCGCCACTCTACTAGACTTTATCCCACTCTATGCCACTATACTCAGCTCTTTGCTGCATCACTATCCAACACTCTACACCAATGCATGTACTCCACTCTACAACCCTGTACTATACTCTATGGCACTCTATAACACTCTACTCCACTCTATGCTCATTCACTCTATGCCACTGTACTACACCGTGTGATACTCTACAACATGCTACTTACCTTCTCTCTATGATATGCCACTACACAATGTGATATAACAATTCACTCTATGTCTCTCTCCTCCACTATACTCTATCACACTTGATGATACTCCACTCTATCACACTTTACCTCACCCTATTCTACCCTGTGATAGTCGACAACACTCCACCCTTCTGTTTGGTACTCATTTCAAGTGTACAACTCACTGTTCAAGCTGCACAAACGTTAAAAAGTTGTAAAATAATAATTAGAACTTTCATTTACAAACTATCCACCATCTTCAAATGATTATAAGTAGCGCACCTTCTACACACTCTTTTCAGCTCTCTAGCCAGTCAACACTAACTATATCTCACTACTTTACAATGCCCTGTGTTCTTACAAATAATGATACACCACTGTACAACACTACTCTGTATGAGACTCTCTGCCACTTTACTGCCGGAGACTACACTCAACAACACTGAACTATACAACACTCTACTCCACTGAACTCTACTTTATCCCACTACACTCTACAACACTCTGCTACACTCTATGCCACTTTGTGACATGCCACCCCACCACACTCTATTTTATGACAATCCAGTCACTGACATTCCACTGTGCAACACACAGCTCTACTGTTTGACATGCCACTATAGTATACAACACACCGCTCACTAAACGATATTCCACTGAATGATAAAATACACCACTCCACTGTGTAACACTCTGTTCCTCTATACATTACATAACTCCACTCTACTTCACTTTATTCCTTTTTGTAATACTCCACTCTGGATTCTATGGCACTCTCCATCAGTACTGCACTAAACTTTACGACATTCCACTCAATGACACCCCACACTGAGATCTGAAACACATTTTTATTAAAAAATAAAAACGATTAAAGTGCAATGGAAATGGAAAAAACAAGGGTTATGGATAATTTATAGTTAGAAATATATTAGATATTCGTTGTATACAAACCAAACTTAAAATACACAAACATTAAAAATTGTAAATTTATAATGATAACTTCAATTTATAATTTATGCACCACCTTCAAATTATTATAAGACGTGCACCTCCAAACACAGTCTTGTCACTTCACTCACCACACAACATTAACTATAACTAATGCCTTTTCATTGCATTGTTTATACCCTTGCATACTACATCATGTGAAATCACAGCATTCTTAGCAACACTTATAACTTCTCAAGTTATATTAGTTGTCACAACCCAGTGTATGACTGAGTAGCAAGTTATATTGAATGTTGTCCAGTTCACAAGCTGGAACAAGTGTGTAACAAGGATTGCTACTTGTAATAATGTGAATGGGGTAGATAGATTGTAAATAAAAGTTATAACTATAACTTTGGAATTTTTAAGGTTTGTGTAGTTTAAACTTCGTTTTGCATAGGTAAACTTAATTTCCTAATTATAACAAAGCTTTAACCTCTGGTTGTGACATCATTTGAGATGTCACCATTGATGTCATAAATGATGTTATACAATGCAACCACTCATACACCCACTAACAAACCCACAAAATCACTCACAAACCCACTCACAGACCGCAGGCCAGCCACTGCATCCAACCCTCTGCCACACAAGGCCGATAGCTGTGTACAGGGTGGGATTGCCTGCATGCAGCGGGTTTGCTGTAGGGCCTAACCACAGCACGGCTAACCCCCTGCCCCACACAGCCAAAAGCTGAGTGCAGCAGCAGTTGGATTAATGTATGGTAATTAAATATTACTTTATAACTGAAAAAAACAAAGGTTACAGGGACGTTCTAGTTAGGTTTAGATTTTACACACGCAAAAACACAGAAATTACGCAGTTATAGTTATACTTGTCACAAGAAACTATAACTTGTGCCTTAAGTTAGCTATAACTCAGACCCTCGCCAATCACTGCTAATTACCCCACATATTACAACAGTCATTACATCTTCTATGACATCATTGATAATATCTCTGCACCATTTACAAAATTATTTCAGAGAAAACTGTGTATAGGGAGCGGGGATAATGGGGTGCCAAGGGCCACAGGATGGTTTGGGGAGGTGTGTCCCATGCCCGTTGCCAACAAAAATACATTTTGGCCTGAGGGACGAGATCCCTAGTCCATTAAGTGGTTGGGGTGCGAGACCCATGCCCCCCTCCAGAAGAGAAAAAATTTGCCCCAACAGAGATGAGGTCATCGGGGCCTATAAGAGTCTCAGTGATGGGTGCCCTCACATCCTTTCCCCAAAAATCGACTCCAGGTGATGTGGTCCATGGGGCTTTTAAGTGGTTTGTGAACTGGAACGCGAAATAAATGGAGTGGATGCTCACTTCAATTTACTACTCCTGCAAGGAGCGCCCCATCAAGACCTGCAGCAGCTTCCTTAAAACAATTTCTTTTTTATCCTGGTGGTGCCCTACAAAAGGCTCCAACAAACACTCTTTAATGTTGTGGAGGGTGACTGGGAGCTCAACAGAATCCTAGCAACATTAAAAAAAAACTGTAAGTCTCAGGGGTAATTGAATCCATGAACCTAGGAGAGCTTACCATGTTTTTTAAAAGCATTCTGAGCTGGGACTATATGTTCTTCAGCAGGAGTGTGGAAGGAGATTTTGTGGTTGGTTTTATTGCAGCATTTTTTGGAGTGAACAATCTAAAGAAGCCTCAAAGGCATGTTAATGTTTTTATACCAAAGGCTTTTTTGAAAATATGTTATGAATTATTGTTGGCGACTATTTGACGAAGACAATATGTCTGATTGATATACGTTAATGTGCTGAACTCTTGGTTAAGTCAACGGGCCTGTTTTTTTATATTTTAGTGTTCTGACCCTGTGACAGAATTAGTAGGTCTGCCTAAATTAAATGACACAATTTGTATTGTTACATCATATAGTCATCCCTTCTCTCAACCCACATAGCGCAATCTTCAGCATTGTCAGCAGCCCCAAATTTAAGGTGTTATTGCTTACTGAAAAAGGATAGATGTTGTGAAACATTTCTAGAGATACACAGCACTCACTGTGCCAACAATGGTATATCCTAAAGACTTTCAACTAACATGAGTGTTACAATGCACTACATTTACCACAATCATCTGGGAGAATTGTGTGCTGGTATGCCAGGCAGTGTGCCCTCCTTTCCACCGCTCCGATTCTGATTGGCTCCTTTGAGTCATTGGGTTGACAAGTCCATTTGGATGCATCTGCTCTCTAGGAGTGGTACAGAAACCTGAGAAGACCATGAGCAGCATTAATAGCACCTCAAATTCAAGGTATTACTCTCTGATGACGAAGGACAAATATCATGAAACAAGGGCCAGATTTATTGAAAAGTGGCACAACATGGTGCTGCGCCAAAATTGACAGTGCCATGTCACTTTAGAAACATAGGGATGCGCCGTATTTAACTGAATACAGCGCACCCCTGCAATTCCCCCTGAGCTGGCGCTAAATTTAGCTGCCAGCGCCAACGCAGGCATCATTTTGTCATCGTGCAAGGATGTCTGCGTAGAGGGGTGTGATTGTTTATGTGCGGGAAGGTGGCCCTTCCTGCACATAAACAATCAGTAATGGTACTTTGGCACTTCTGTGTGTGCTGCAGTATGCAGCACACACAGAAGTGCCAAAGCCTCATGTTCAAATGATTGCTTATGTGCAGGAAGGGACACCTTACCGCACATAAACAATTATTTCTGCTTTTTCTATGCTCTGCAGAATGCAGCACACATAGAAAAAGCAAATAACGAGGAGGAATAAAAGTATTCCTCCTTGTTGCACCCTGCTAACGCCACCCCTGGGGTGGCGTTAGATTTTGGCATTGCCTCAGGTTTACGACATTTCATATATCTGAGGCCTTGTCAAAATGCAATGGGTGTTGCTATGGCACGCCCACAGAAACACCCATTGCACGCCTCTTCCATATTCAGTGCAGCATGGGAAGGGGCCATATTTACAAGGTGGTGTTAAGCCACAAAAAGTGGCTTAACACCACCTTGTAAATACGGCACAGTGCTTAGCGCCACAGGAGCGTCACAAGAAGTGATGCTTCTGTGGCGCTAGAGGCCTATAAATACAGTCCCAAGTGTCTAAAAATACCCAACACTGACCAGCAATAATGAATACTAGAGACCTTTAACTAAGGTGAATGTTACCATGCACTGAATTTAACACAATGCATTTGGGAGAATAGTGTGTTGATATGTCAGGCAGTGTGGTCCCTCCTTCCATGTGTACAAGTTTAAGACGAGATTGCACAGTAGTTATTTACTGCATGGAAAAGAGCTAATGCTTCAGGACACCCCATTAAATATTATCCCTCACTGGCAGCAGTTGTACAATTTTAATTTAAATAGATGTCAATAAATTATCTGTAGAATACTAAACTTGAATGCTAGAAACTAGTTTTCCAAAATGAAAATTAGCAGGCAAAATTGTATTTGAGTTTTGTTACAGCTGTACTAAGCTGCACTAAGGATGTTTAAAGAAGTTTCGATTGTAATTTTGGTGATTCATTCATAAAATTACCGCGGTCAATCTTGTCTAAGGGGCCTCTGTCAGTGCAACAAGGCTGGTTTTTCAGGCTAGTGAGCTGACCTATAACTTGACTGTTTTCGGGCTCGTTTTATGGTGTGGTGGGACGGTTTTGTTGTTTCTGTGATGTTACCCAAAAACATGTCTCCAGAAAGCACAAATGTATGCAGTTTTTAAACGTTATTAAACACCTTACAGTGTGCATTTACAAGTTCAAAACCCCTATTTTGGAAATTTGGGCCTTTTTTTAGCCTTCTGATTCACTAATGGAGGAAACAAATTTTGGTCCTTGGGTCTATTTTCAGACCCAGTTTGTCCTTGAATTTAACCACACTACGTTTACGTTAATGATTTGATCAGCTCAGAGATTTCACTCCTCATAAAACTAGCACTACTAAACACACAGGAGACAGATAAATTACACTAATTCACAAAGTGAAAATTTGGCAACCCTCAATGGTGGGAGCAGGAAGCAAGCCCGTACCACCTTCACTGCAATAAGTGACAGCTGCACATCCCCTATGGCCACTTGAAAGGCATGTGTTGTGGGACCACAAGAAGACCGGCAGATGCCTTAAAATAATGCTAACCTCTCTGGTGGAGCAGGTGTGATACACATATTAGTCCAACTGCTACCAAAGTGAATACTGCACGCATCTAAAAGTGAATCAAAATATACCATGTCGTTTTCAAACAGATCTTTGGAGTGGTACTGATTTTGATAGCTTGAAAAAAAAAGATCTTAAAGTAGGTGTTAATTGAAACAGGAAGTGTGTCATAATCTATAAGTGTTCAATTTTATGCCCTGGGAGCTATCTAAACTCATTGGAAAATAATAAAACAAGGAAGCAAGCAACACACGGCTAGACAACAGGTACCAACTGGCTCAGAGAAAGACAGCTAACATATTTCACTGGCCCTTTAAACTGCAAAGCTCTTCTCGGCAGGTGTTTGAAGTACTTGCTGTGAAGTGAATGAAATCACAGCAATTGTTAGGATATCTTTCACAGGAGTTGTTCAAGCGGTACCTCCAGGGCATTTTTATGTGAGCATTGGCTGAACAAAGGCAGCAATATAATGGCTGACATCCTTAGAAAGAGATACTTGCTTTTTCCTACACTTTAAACGATGTTGAAAAGAAATCTTTTTGGATGTTAGTGAACTCTGACTTTAGTGACGTTTTCAAATTCTAGTCATCCTAATTTTTTACTTTTCCAACTTCCTCTTTTATATTCGCGCTACTGTTTTTATTGGCCTATGCTAATTGGGTGTCAATTAATATGCCTGTTGGAGAGTAAAACACGACATGGAAAAAGAATGTGACTTTGAGTTGTCAATCTGATTCAGGGGCCACTACGGGGATTTCAGATCCAAGTCAAATTAAATTCAGGGAAAAGTATAAACTTGTAACTACACAAAAACCAGCTGCGGTGAGATGCATTTTGTACTAAATATATGGAACAAAACCATGAGATATAACGTAGGCGCGTTACCTTTTTGATTAAAGTGTCTCACTCCTGATTCCACCTTGCTCTTGCCTAGTATTTCCGTGGTGTTTACCTGCCCATCACATTCCAGACTGAATAATTTCTTGCCCTTCTCTACCATTTTTTCACATTTATTTACATCTTTTGTCTGCTTTCCCTACATCTGCACTTATATTTTTAATTTTTGCCTGCTGTCTGCATTTTGCTGTTCTCCCTAACTAGCCCCCCATCATAGCAGAGAAAGACTGTGCCGATCGTTATGACTGCCAGGGCCACGGTGGCAGTCAGACCTCTGCCAATATGGTGGTCCGACATCTACAATTATGACTGTCGCTGACCGCCAACACCACCACTTCTCCGCCACTGAAGGGGCTGGCAGTGCTGGTGGTGCTGGCGGTCCTGATCCGATAGGGCAGCGTTGCAAGCAGCGCTGCCTGGGGATTACGAGCCCCCTCTCCGCCAGCTTTGACATGGCAGTAGCACTGCCATGTGAAGTCTGGCGGAGATGGGGTGCCAGGGACCCATGGCCAGGCCTGTCGTGCTTTTCACTGTCTGCTTTGCACCCTACACATCGCAACATTGCCATTGGCTCAATTATGAACTGGCGTCAATGTTGTGGGCTGTTTCCTACTGGACCTGCGGGCAGAAACTCTGTTTCTGCCTGCTGACCTAGCGGGAAACTCTTAATAGGGGGCGACTGGAAGGGGATCACACTAGCGGTAACCTGACAACGGGAGTTTGGTGAGCCCCTTTTCTGCCCGCCAAACTCATAATGAGGGGCTGTATGTCCTGGGCCTTATGGATGTCAATTCACCGAAGTGCCAGGGGTAGCATAAGTGACATCACATGCCCTTCGATCTCCATTTTCAATCATTCACATACTTATACATACACACAAATACACACTTACATATTCTGTCTCACATATACAGACTCTCTCACCCACAGGCAAGCACACAACATACATTTATACAGATTTTTACTTACCTCAGGTGCCATGGAAGGGCATATTCCAACTTATTGTACTCCATTTTTGTCACATTAATCGTGAAATATATGTTATTATTCTCTATTATTGTAATAAAACATTGACAAAACACAAAAGTGGCCATTACGAGTTTGGCGGGACTGGGACCACCATGTTGGCACCGGCGGTCACACTGCCAACTGAATGTAGGTGACCACCGCCATATTCTGACCATGCTGGTCTTTGCAACTGAATACAGCCAATACACTGCCAGTACTGCCAGTACGGTCAGAATGCTGCAGATGACGGTAGGCACCTTCAGACCAGAAGGTGCCTACCGTGGGAAGCATGTTTCCCCTGACATATTACGAGGCTGCACACCGCCAGTGTTTCCACTGCGGTCTCATCCTCACCATAACCCTGGTGGAACAGGATGATATTAAGGGAAACACTCACCTTCAGGAACACAGAACTGACCGGAGCAACTATGGAACCTGAAATTGAAGTTCTTCCACTGCTCATACAACAACACCAGATCCAGTGATGGTGACAAAGGCAACAACCATAAGTACACACGTAGCACACACTAGAGGGAAAGGCATTAGTTCACACCCACACACAACACACAGGAGCGGGGACACCTTGCGATAGCCCCACATACACGTATCTGCACATCCATACAAACAGACACACCTCTACATACACACATGCACACACGTGGCACACACACACATGAACTACACACACCACGGCCATCACACACATGACATACACACACCAACCCACACACACACAACACCGCCACTGTTAAACAAATTCATACACAACACCACCGACTCACACAACCATATCACAACTGCAACTAATCAGATGCCTCACCAACCACTCTCAATGCACACAGCCACATCACAGCACATACACACAACATGTAACAACACCAGACAACCAACAAAAACACACACTCATACAATGAATGTGTTGTCACACCATGCCCACACCACACACAATGCATAAGACATAGCCAACACCACACACACACAAATACACACACAACAACCATGCAATGGTACACACCACCAACACAAGACATTGCACCATGAACAATACACAATATAGCAACACACATGCATGAGACTCCACAATCATATTACACACACAATACACATCCATCACAGTGGGAATGATGCCAGGGCCTCATGCACAGATGCCGGCCATGCACAACAACATTCACAGCCAACACACACACATGTCACACACATAAACTAAGGATCACAAATACAAATCCGACATTGAGAAAGAAAGGTAGGACAAGTAGTGTTCGATGGATGCCAACATCTAGTTGGCCCAGATGTGTTGAGTAAACAAAATAAATAACTATGTACAAAGCTGCCCATAGGCAAGTTCAATATCCAAGGATGCCAGACAAACATTAGGCACCGTACTGTGCAGCAACGTGACTCCTGGCAGCACAATTACTTCCACAAGGTAGGGGCATCAAGGGGGCAGGCACCTTAGTGGTGAGGGTGGGAGTGGAGGGGGCGTTGGGCTTGGGAGGGGGCGTTGGGCTTGGTAGGGGGGCCCTTGGGTTTGGGTTTGGGCTTGGGAGGGGGCTTCTTGACTTTGGGTTTGGCTGTAAACACCAGTGAGGTAGCCTGCCGCTGAAGGAGAAAATTTCATTGAGGCCCATGGCAGGAAGAGGCGTGTAACTGAAAGGAATGTTGGCCTCCTGCAGACCAGATTCAGGTGCCTGAACATCTCTGAAGTTGCCCTCCTCTACACTCCCCAAAAAGTATGCCAGATCATAGTGTTCTGATGCATGCTTCACAATCTATCCCTGTGACCTCAGATACCCTAACTAGCTTATGAGTAGGAGGCAGCTGGACCTGTGGCAGGTGATGCAGAACTGGAAAGTAATGAGAAGGCAGATGAGGAAGGTGGAGCTGAGTCATGGGCTACACTTATCAATCAGTACTCCCAGTAACATACAGGTATGTTGTCTATGTATATGCATGTGTGGTATTTCAACATAGGTATTTCATCTATGGTCTTCCTGATTTTGCACATCCAGTTGCTGTAGCTAGTACAATTGTCATACATGCAAGAGGTGTGATGTGACGTCCACAATGCATGTTTTGCATTGTGGAGTCTTAGCGATCGTAGTGATTGTTATTGGCAGTGCTATCCGTACACTTGGCAGAGAGTGTAAACACAATGGGATGGGTGACGGTGTGGCATGCAGGAGAGGGGCATTAGGTGAATTGCTGGGAGTTGTAATGTGAGATGTTGTGATTTGAGAAGTGAATGGATAGTGAGGAAGCATGCTGGACAGGATGACTTACTGGCAGGGGAGTGATAGTTACTCACCAGAGTCCTGTCCTCCAGGCGTTCCAGTCAGGCCCTCTGAATGCAGGATGACCCTCTACTCCCACGATGTGAACTCTGGGGGAGGAGGTGTGTACCCACTACCAGTCTTCAATACCGCCAGCTGGTGCCTGGAATGCACCATCCCTGTAAGGCTTTTCCACCTCTTCTCTTCCTGATGTCCTCCATTGTGCGTGGATGGGTGCCGAACTGAGTTGAGTCTGTTGACTTTTCTCTGCCATAACTCAATTTTCCTGACTATGGAGGTCTGCTGTACCTGTAGTCCAAAGATATTTGGCTCTACCCTGAGGATTTAATCGACCATGACCCGCAACTCCTCATCGGTGAAGCGTGAGTGCTTTTGCCGTGACATGGTGGTTGTGTTGGGGGGGTTGTTGTGTGTGTGGGGTGCAGTGTAAGGTGCTATGTGGGGTGGGGGTGTTTGGCAGTGAGTGGTGGTAAGTGGTGGTGCTTGTGTTTAGTTGTGATGTGTGTATGGTGTTGGTGGTGCTGTGTGTGGTGGTTGTGATGTATATGAATGCCTATTGTGTATATGTGCTTTATGTTTTAATTGTGGCTTCTCGGGGACTGTGTAATTCTTTAGTTGAGCAACAGACTGTGGGTTATTTGTTGGTGTATTATAGAGTGCTGTGAGTAGGTGTGTGTGGTGTGTGAATGTGTGTCCGGTGTTTGGTTTTTGAATTTTCCAATGTGGTGTTGTTTTCTGACAGGAGTGTTTTCTGAGCGCTGCGGTTCAGACCGCAAATGGTTTTCTGCCATGGAAGGACCGCTGTGCCGATTTGTGGGTTTTAATCTGGTGAGTGGAAGTTGTGAGTGTGGCGGTGCAGGTGGTCAAACCGCCTCTTTCCCGTGCTCCTCTGTCCTTGCTTTGTTGGATTTGTGGGTGTTTTTGGGTGGAATACTTTGTGGACTCTCATTACGGTGGGTGGCATACCGCCTACACTGGCAGTTTTTTGGCTGCCACTGAGTCCCTGCCCCTTAATTTGCCACCTCTGAAGCCAGGGGTTGCAAAGGCAGTGCAGGGGTTAGCAAAGGGCAAGTTAGTGGTTGCACCTATGACCCCTAAATGGCATCCATGCTGGGGCTCCACCAGTTCCCGAAGGCTCAGCACAGGGGTAAATGTGTGCAGCATTTTGATGAGGAAGAAGTCACAGTTCCTGTTTTTTGTACAGGTCCACCTTCTCTTTATGTTGATAGCAAATGGTAGTCCTTTAACAGTGACAACTTCTCAAAGAGGAAGATACACTGGGGGCGCCCAGAGGCAGGTTATGCACCTCTGGGCTGAAACTTTGGACCACAAGCAGGGCCTGCTTGACCTGCTCAGCCTTCAGGCGGTGTCATAAACAGGTAAGTGAGGCTTAAATGTTTTAATGTAATTCATATTACTTTGCAGCAAGCAGTATAAAGTGGTGAGTTTATATATTTATATGCACATGTATGAATATATGTATATATGTAGTATATATTGAATATTTCTGTATATATGTTGGGCAGCAACCTCACCCGACTGGGTTCCCTGAGGATTAGGTGAGGGGCGCAATAGGCAGACCACAGGGACAGTGCAGGCAGCTGCCACTGTCCGTACATATACTTACCTATTGGCGACTGGCCCGCAGGTAGGATCCCCAGTACCTCCATTCCTCTTCTTGGGGAATAACAGACAGGAGGCACCTACAACTCCATTCCCAGGGACATTCTTCTTCCCCAAATCCTCTAGTGTGGAACCTTTGTATTTAATTTGTCCTGACTATCATCAAGCTTTTCCAATCAATCATGTCGGGAACTTTATTCATGGTGTTGTATCTTGTTTTTCTGCTATTACTCGGGTTAGAATTCCTTTTCCTTTGCGTCACAAGGCTTCATCAGTCCTGCTCTTAGCTTCTTTGTTCATCTACAGACCTGCTTTTCATATTTCCTCATTTCAGTTCAGCAGTATACTTTCCTTACTTGATAATTGATGCTTTCTTATAATAGGTCTCCTTGCTGTTTTTTCCTGCTGTTTGCTTCCTTTTATTCTTTCCTGGAACTCTGCTGCCATCCTGGGGTATTTTGCCTATTGGTCTTTTTCTTTCAACTGGGACTTGTTCTGGAAGGCACCATCTAACCATCAAAGGTCCTTAACTTGTGTCAATAGCTGGGCACATTTATTTTTTGGTTTGCTGATAACTTTGGCACCATTTGATAAATCTTCACAAAGGTTTCCAAAAACAACGTTTTTCCACCTTAGCTGCTAACTGGAATGGTTCGGGGAGGTTTGTCAAGTGAAAGTTGAAAAAAAGCGGGCCTTATTGAAGCTCAGGATCCCCATCCCTAGGGCTGGTATTTTAAAAAGGGGTAGAGAGTGCACAACACCTTACCTGAGCCATACTTTGGCCCCGGGGACTATATCCCCTAGCCCATCCACCAGGACACCATATTTTCCCTACCTGCAAGAGCATTGGTATGAAAGTGTAATGTGCTCCCACCCAGCCAGAGCAAAACATTCTCCCTGCTTGTGCTCTTGCAGGCAAGGAGACACAGAATTTCTCCTGCCTAGCAGGAGCAAAAGAAACGCTGCTCCAGCCAGGTTGGAGCAATGTTGGCTCCTTAGCAGGGGAGCCGGTGAGCCTATGGGGGCCTTTTCACTTCTGCACGTCCCCTAACATTGAAAATGTGGTTGGGGTCCACTGGGTGGGCATCAAAGAACACAACTATTTTTTTTATAAATAAAGGTGCCCAGCACCTGCGGTTGCAGGGAACTGGCAGGGCTGCAGGGGCCCTGGGGCTTCCTCTGCTGCCCCAAAAAGTAAAGAAAATGTTGTGGGATGCCCAGGTGGGCACTGGTATGTCTTAGGTTATAATGACGTAAATAAGAAAGGGTCACTGCCTATCGGGCCACTTGCAGGGAGCCAGGGGGACCATGTGGGCCCTAATTTTCCCTATTGGTCCCCAAAAAGATTAAACATGTGGGTGTTCTGGGTGGGTCCTCAACCCACAACCTTTGTAACAGAGAGGAGAAGCTAAAATGACAGCAAAGATATTATATGTGATGTGAAGAGCTAATTAATAATTTATTAATATACAATATATTATACAAATATGTATATGTGTATTTTCGTACTTGGACCAGTAGATAACACTCTACATATGAGTGCCTTTTAGTATATCTCAATTTTATATGTGTCTTTAAATATGGAAATGAATGCACTCTTGTGCTAGATTATTCGATCACATTTACAAATGGCAAACTGTATAAAAAGAGGTGGCTGTTTTAAATTTAGTTTTGTAGAACATAGGTTGAATTTATATGAGTAATTGTCTAAATGGAAAATTGGAGGCAGTACAAATAAAGATTTTTTACATTTTCACATATATGGTAGAAGTATAACATTCTCTTTTTACTAGTGTGGTAGTGATTCATTTGGGAGTATATGTTAGTTGCATTTTGAGTACAATAATGCTGTTTAACATGTTTAGTTAAGCTGCCCAGTTGAAATTTACAGATGCTTCTTAATATTTTGTTTTATATTTGGAAGGAAAGTATTAATAACATGGTGCTCAGTAGTTGTGAAGGAAAGGGTAAGGAAATGTGATTTATTTATTTAAAAGTAGAGGTTTGCATGAAATGCTGAGAAGTACAACTCAAAGTATTTTATAGTGCCAATCCATTAGGCACTATAAAAATATATAAAAAGGAATGAAGTGTTTAAATAGAGTCCTGCCACACTATAAATTATTGACTGGCAGAATAATTTACAATATGTGGTATTCTGATTGCACAGTTAAGTAGTCAAAGAATATAAAAGTACTAAAGCTATAGGGAGGTAGGGGTCCAGTGAAGGTTCATTTTCATTATGTCCTCTATTTGCTGTCTTACACCATCTCATTACCATCTCATTACCTTTGATACCCAATATAAGATTTCCCCTCTCCACTTTTCTCCTTGTTCCATATCTTTGCCAAATTTATTTGAACAGTGTTCTAATACGGTATCCATCCTTTTTACTCAGCTCTGCTTTTGTGAGTTCTCTTTGCCTTGCCCATTTCTTCACTCATTTCACTGAACATGAAATATGAGGAAGATACAACCCACAATGATGAATATTAAGGATGGTAGAAAGAGGTTTAATTAGAGAAAATGTAATGGTTATATGACATTGTCACACAAAGCCCTTGAACACAAGCCACTGTATAGCATTGAGACAGTGGGCACTATAGGTAAAGTTGTTAAGTGAGTCCGCTGTTTAAAGAGGGTAGAACAGTGGTTCCCAACCTGGGATAAGGGGATCCCTGGGGTTTGGTGAAATCCCCTCAGGGGGTCCGTGAATGCTTAAAAAACAAAATAGTATTAGAAGCTTATTGAGTGTAAATAAAAAAATGTGGCTACATTTTCAGTTGAAATTTTTAAAACATACTGTAAATGTCAAGGAATTTTAAATTAGAGGCTTAAAACAAAATTAGTATCCTCTGATTGATTTGTGGGAGCAGTGCAGTTGCATCAAACAGAATATCTCCAACCTTCCTACTAAAATTATGTTTTTATGTTTTTATTTATAATTGTTTGTAAATTAAATAAAGTGTGTTTTAATTTCTATATTTGTTTGTAAATGCTTATTTCTGTATTTATATGTGTATTGTCTGGCCTTTTAAATGATCAACAATGTTTAAGTAGGGGTCCCCTGCTTCCAGTAGTGACTCACTGGGGGGGAGGGGTCCCTGGATGTCAATAATGATTAAGTGGGGGTCCCTGGGCTTCAGTAATGAAAAAGTAGGGGTCCACAGAAGACAAAAGGTTGGGAACCATGGGTGTAGAAGGACGGACACTGTTCTTTTGGCTTCCCCAGTTAAGAAATCACTGAATATAATGTAGTTAAAATTGTAGGAAAGTAGATGGCATCCAATGTGGGGGTTGTATTTTTGCTTTCTGATCTGTCCTGTATTGGATACTCTTATCATTTAGTTTGACCTGTAATCCATGATTTTCTGGTCTTTTATTCTTCTCTTCTTTCCCAAATGACGTTTCTTAACTTTTCAGTACTCTACCCATCCGTTTTCCTCTCCATTGTTTTTCTCTGCTTTGTTTTCCTGCCCTCATAGAAAAGCAACTATGAAGAATGTGCTGGTAATTAGTGATGTATAAGCATGGAAGTACTGATTTCATTAGAGAAATGTAGATGCTTGTA
Source organism: Pleurodeles waltl (assembly GCF_031143425.1). Lineage (NCBI taxonomy): Eukaryota > Metazoa > Chordata > Amphibia > Caudata > Salamandridae > Pleurodeles > Pleurodeles waltl. The sequence continues at coordinate 415,747,001 of NC_090438.1, read as the reverse complement.
TGACAGGCTTGGGTGTGGGTAGGTGTTTCTGTACTTCTGGATGGTTGACAATTTGGGCAGTGTCTATGAACTTTGCTAACCCAAGAAGTCGTCCCCTGTCATAGGTAAATGTCAGATACCACCGGCATATGCCCTTTTAGTCTCCAGTCAGCCATGTTCAAATCACTGTGGAGAGGGAACAGTACCCAGAACGGTTTTGAAGTGACTACAGAGAGCGGCGGTTGCTCATTTCCCTTGCTACATCTCTGGGATGGGTACACAGGCTCAGCACAAAGGGAGAAGGGTTTTACCGTCTAGGATTTAAGTAAATAGGAGCATTTTCATTTACCACCCACAGTACCCTTCTCAGAACAATATTGTAAAAGGACCTGTATAAGATCAGAAGAGGACTGTGCCTGCTCTCACTCTTGTATCCAGAACAAAGACCCCAAGCGTCATACGGTTGACATCTTGTTCAAGCTACAAGAACACAGCAAGCTACAAAAAGCTTTTCCTGCAGCTGACCAGTAACAACTATATCTGCTCTAGATCCTTTGTTGACCTATGCTGGAGTGAGTCTTGACCCCCTAATACTGTTGCTGAGAATCTGGAATCCTGGGCTGTGAGAATGTGTACTCCTCATATCATGAGAAACCTGGGACTTAAAAACTTTTTGGCTCCAAAGATCTCTAGAGGACCTGGACAAAACTGCTAAGTTGTGCAGTGCAGGTGTGTTACTGCTGGGATGAAGTTTCAGGATTCCTCCAATCACAGCTTTTCCAAAGCAGCAAATCTTATCCAGCTGGACATATCAGAAAAGGTATCCAGCCTCATGGATCTCTCTTCAGCTACGGCATTGCCTTGCTGGAGGAATGCGATCTCCAAAAAAATGATTAAGCATGAACATTGAAATCATCACCTTGTGAAGGAGCCAAAAGTATTTGGCCATTAACGGACCTTTCTTTAGTGGGAAAATGAAAATGCCTACTGCTCTGTGGTACTGGTGGTCTCCACCCCGGCCCTATTACAAAGTTTCCACTGTGCTGACCAGCAGAAATCTCTTAAATCAAAGGTTTCTGCTGGCCAGCCCAGTGGAAACAGTGCAGTGGCATTGGCCTCGTCTCATCATGGAGCCAAATCCAACGTCGTCGCACAGAGGGCGCTGCGTGGGAGGCTCCTGCACTGCCCACAACATGGTCGTGGGTAGTGGAGGAGCCCCCTGTGGATCCCATCAGTGGGTTGCCACCAGCCTTTTCATGGCGGGGTCCCCGCCATGAAAAGACTGACAGAAACTGGACTTGCGATCAGCAGAGCAGCGCTGAACTCAGCGCGTCGTGGCTGAGCACAACTCTGATCTCTGTCAACCCGTCAGGAACCAAGTTTCAGGTTCAAGTTTATTTATTCAATGCATAGTTAATAAAAACCAATACATCACATCACATACAATAGACAATCCAGAACAACAACTATGAAATCTAATATATATATAAATAAAATATTGTTTAAGAATTTTTCAAATAAATGCCTCCGATTCCGAGGTTAGTGCAAATTACCCATACCTATATGGGTTTGGCTCTAAAAAACAATGAGGTATATATTTTTACTATCATACTTAACTGGGCCTAAAAATAATATATCTGTGCTATTTAAGATCCTATTTTAAAATTTTGTGATATTAAATGTAAAAACTTGGTAAATTTGGCATTCAAAGCAAAGTCAGAGGGTTTAAAACAGGCAATCACCGCTTCCCTGCAAGTCCGTATCCCCCTCTGATTGAATACTGCCTTCAATAGGGATTTGCGTTCATTTTGTAGGCTATTAGAAATAAAGATCAAATGGATTATATCTTCCCGACCCTAGCCGCACAGCCTGCACTGAGGGATTGTTGTAGGGCGTTCCCACGGTACTAGATGGGCACCACCAGGAATGATTCCAAATCAGTATTTGATGAAATGATCCTTGTCTGACTTTGTCCACCCAGCTTCCAAGTAAGGCTGACATTTCAGGAGTTTATATTCGTTCATTATCATCCAGGAATCTGATCTGGAGGCCAATAAACTCTTGTCCATGATCACTGATCTTTTTCTTGCTATTCAGTTTAGGATCTATTTGAAAGCAAAGTAGGAAAGATTTGAGTCCCATAATTCCACTACTTCCAAGTCTGTTAATGCCTTGTCTAAGTACTGTCGAGATTTAACTTTAGAGTTTGAACTAATCTCCTTCCAAAGTGCTCGGCAGAGCTGATTTTCCTTTGCTAGTTGTAAGTGCTTCCAGGCATTAACGTAACTGGCTTTCCTATCTATACATTGGTTTAAATAACCAAATTCCAGCCTACTTTGTGCTTGGGAGGTATACCCCACAAGCTGGAATAGGGACCTAAAAAGCTTCCCAGTGTTTTTATTTAGGATAATAGCATCTTGACCACATAGGGATTTCCTTCTGTAGCCTAAAGTTAGAATTAATTTGGCTGCAATGACTTGAAGCATAGGCTGATAACTAGGGCCGGTGAGCAGTTTTTTTAAGGAGCGGAAAGCAAACAGTAAAACATTTCCTTTTCTGTATAGTTCCTGTTTCTGGGGAAGAAAGGAGACCCATTCATCAAAAAGTTTGCTCAGATATCTATATTGGTCTACTTGTTCCAAAGCACCTCTTGGTGTATTCAATTTTTTTACTTCCAAAGTTTTTTTGCTGATTTCCTTTTTTTTTTTTCTGATTTATTTCCAATCCATTTTGCTCAGCATACTCAGATATCTTTATAATGAGCCGCCGTAGCCCTACTTTAGTTTGACTCAGGAGTACTACGTCCTCGGCATGGAGCAAATTTGAAATAGTCATATCACCAAGCTTTGGGGGGTGCGCATTTACCTTATTTAGCTCGGAAGTCAGGTCTGATAAAAAGAGATTAAAAAGATATGGTGCCAGCACACAACCCTGTTTCAGTCCTTGTTTTGTTTTGATTTCCCTTGAAAGGAAAGATCCATCCCCTATCTTAATTCTTACCCATGTATCTGTGTATAGCTGTTCAATTGCCTTTAGCAGAGCCTACGGAATCCCCCAGGAGACTAATTTCTCCCATAGGAGAGGTCGCTGTACCAGGTCAAAGGCCGATTTAAAATCCTCAAAACACAGATAAAAGAGTTGATTTTTTAGTTTGTAGTTATCAATAATCAAAGATAGACTCAATAGATTTGCGGCAGTACTCAGGCCCTTAACAAAGCCTGTCTGATTAGAGGGGATGATGCTATTTTCGATTGCCCAACTGCAAAGATGTTCCAGTACAATCCCTGTGTAATATTTGGCTTCTACATCTGCTAAGGTAATTAATCGATAGCTCTCAGTTTGTGATTTATTATAGCCTTTGAATATTGGGTGAATTAACGCCCCCCTCCAAGATTTTGGAATGCTTCCTAGCGCCATACAATGGTTGAAGGTCAAAGCCAGTTTTTCACCCCAAAAGGCAGGATTCAGTTTAAACAAGGCATTTGGGATCCCATTTGGACCAGGAGCACCCCCAGTTCTGCTATTTTTTATTAAGCTCATCATTTCGGCCATTGTAAATATTATTTCTTTGGTTTCATGTTGGTGTGTGAGGGATTTTAATTTTATTCTTTTTAGGCTTAATTTGTTTTCTTCCTCTTCTAGATTTTTGCTGGCTCTCTTTTGTTCACCAAAATGTTGGGTTAAGTAATCAAACCAGACAGCTTCTGAAATATTAGAGCTGGTCAGAGTCATTGGGGCTTTATTCAGGGCATTCACCATTTTCCAAAAACCTTGTGTTTGATCAGAAATTGGCAAATCTAAACAACTTGATTAAGCGAGCTCAGAATCTTGCCGAAATACCAATATTAGAATGCACTTGCAAGCCAATAATTGGTAAGTTAGCCACTCTCCCAGAAGCTTTAAACTTATTGATAACAAACCTCAAAGAAAATCTAAATATGAGAAAAGAGGAGGAAACTATAACCAAAGGATCCTCCTTGTATCAGAGGAAGGCGGGGGAAACCAAGAAACTTGGGGAACAGAGCAAATTGGTGTACATTGAAATCAAAGGACAAAGAGATAGAATCTCTTGAAGAATCTATTTGTGATGTGAAGGAGCATGTAAAGAAATTATAGGCTCCCTTGTCTCTTCAAAATCAGATGGGCCCCTCGTTTCAATTAGTAAAGCCACCCACTAAAAGACAAAAGAAAAAGCAACGGAAAACGAGAAATAGAAAAGTGGTGGCCTTAATGGCCCCTCTGGCTATAAAATTGAATCCCTCCTCAAGCCAGGTCATAAGAGATGATATGCCAATGTCCAAAGACCTCGTGACAAATTTAAAGAGTACTTCAACAGCAGATAAATTGTTTCCATTATTTAACACTAGAGCGGGGGCCAAATCATCCAAAACCAAAAGAAGAAAAATGAAATCGACCCACACTCCAATGAGGAGGATATAAAAAGTAATGATCAACGAATTATGGTAATTCTAGATGGTATAGGCAAATCAGAGCAGGAACCTCAAAATATCAAATTACATCAACGGGAGACACAAGCTGTAATGAGTCCTAGTCCTATAATAAATAGGAGGCACTTTAAAGAAGAGGGTATAACAATTATTGTCGCAGATTCGTCATATGTAGGGTATCATAGGGCTCAAATCGGAGCTGTTTCGACCCAACATCAAGCAAAAAAAGGAAGAATGTCAAGACCACCCCTGGAGGAGGAATACCTAAGTGGCTCAATAGAAAAACAAAAGGCTACAAAGTTAGAACAGTCTGATAGAGAGCCACCGTCAAGTCAGGTAATAGAACATCTAAGGGCTGCCCAACTAGATGAACAGGTGGATACTATAGGTTGTTCCGAATTCGCTCTGCCAAATGATTGTTTACAATTAATAACAGAACCACAATACCAATCTAGGGGACGATTTGACATCTTAAATAGAGGAAATATATTAAATCTATTGCAAGCTGTTCTTGCACTAAAAGATATAAAATCTACTGATATTGTCTCCATAGAGTTTTTACCAAGGGAAAATACAAATGAAAGAGGTCGAAACGAATTAACCCTGGTAACCTGGAGGTCATCACATTTATTAAAAAGAGTGGTTAAAGAAAAATGCACCTTTCTAAAATGGGGAATCAAACTCAGCTTACCGAAACAAGTAGGCTATCCTGACCCGCTAGGGGAACAGATCAAATCGCCTAAACAATTTAATCCAAAAGAGACGGATAAACCTTTCTCTGTTCTTAGATTGGCAAGTGGAAGAATGAAAGATTTCCCCTTAGGGTCTACCATATCCAATACACGCTTACCACAGCTAGATTTAGGTTGGATATCGGAAATAATCCACCTAGACCAATGCCAGTGACTTATGAGTAGTAGGGCGCACAATAATTTGACAATTTTGCATAAAAACCCTCTCCAAGTTTGCTCTTGGAATATAAATGGGGTTAGATCAAATACCAAACAAAAGGATCTACTAAGCCTACTAAAGAAATTTCAAATTATTATTCTCCAGGAGACCTGGGCTACCAAACCTTTTTCAATTGATGGACATATGGGATTTTTTTCCCCGGCAATGAAGGAGAAATGGTATGGACATCCAAAGGGGGGATTAGCAATTTTGATCTCAGCAGGCTTAATCATATTAGTTACTCAATTATATGAGGAAAGCACAGATTTCCCGCTAGTAAAGCTAGACGGGTGGAATAAGGAAAATTCCAGCCCACTCCTGTTAATTAATGTCTATATCCATCCTGATGCTCGATCCAGAAAATATATAGCTTCCAAATTGATAGATACAATTTTAACTGCCCATCGGGATTTAGGATCTCTGGAACTCTTGATAGCCAGGGACTTCAAACTGAAACTGAAACTGTCAGGAACCATGTTCCTGGCGGGGTTGCCATTACTGTGGCAGTCTGACCCCCAGGGTTGTTATGTGGCAGTCGGACCAACTGGAGTGCAGCAGTCCAACTGCCACCACGAGGCTGGTGGTCTCAGGACTACCAGCCTCGTAATGAGGCCCTAAGTATCTTAAATGGAAGTTAAACGTCCTCAGCTAGACAATGCAGCAGGTTGTGGCTTAGAAGACTCCCTGAGCAACAATACAGGTTACAGTCGTGTATAAAATGGTGCAAAGCCGAACATGCCTTCCACATGACACACCTGACCAAGAAGTAGGGACTTGCATTACAAAAGAGATGCAGGGAGGCATATACCATATGTCCTATATAGCCTTACACAGGGCAGTTCTTTTTGGGATCCTCCCTAGCGCACCCTTCCTCCTACACAAGAAGTATATTGACCCAAATGGTAGATTTGTAGGGCTTGGAGATAAGCTAGATGGGAGGGATGTTGCTTTGATAAATCTCTATACACCTAATACTGATCACAAACTTTCCTCACTGCCCTTTCCCCTCATCTTTCCACACTGATAAACTATCTGCTTATAATGGGGAGATAGCTTTAATTGTAAAGCAGACATACAGGCATAGGTCACACCCACCTCTTTCCAGCACAGCGACACATGCCATGGCCAGATTCTGGCAGGGATGATTGTGGGGGTGGGGATTGGTAGATACCTGGAGAGAGCAAAACCCACTACTCAGGGAATATTAATTTACCTTAGGCCTTTATGACCTCTATGTATGCCTCAAAAATACTTTGCGAAACACTGTCCTGTGGTAGGGCTGGCTCAAACCAACTGAGGGCACAACCCCTTCTTATTGCCAATGTTTTGGGATACCCCCAAATCACTGATCCCTGCCTGGATGCTGAGCACCACTGTCCTGGTAGGTCCGATCTTCTCACACTCAATGGTGACCACCCTCTGCAACTACCTGCAGAGAATGTGGGTATAACATTATCCCGTCTGACAGAGTGGGAGACATTGAAGATAGTGGTCAGGGGCCATTGAATAGCCATGTTCTTTGGAACCCGGAAGGACTTGCCCCTCAAGATAATACAGCTGCAACATATCCTAGATGACCTACACAAGACAGAGTCCCTGCACCATGAGGTGAGTAGGCTGGCTGTGGTCACACTGGAAATGTTACTGTGCTTATAAAATGAGTGCGGGGCTAAAACTATAGGCAATGCACCAATAGGGTGCACAATGACCAGGATAAATCAGGGCAGTTACTCACTTAGCCAGCTAATACTAATAGACAACACACACCCAACCTATCCATTGTCAAACAGGCCACCATCAATGCAGTTTTTTATTCTTATTACACAGACCTTCACTCCAGTAGATCCACAGCCACTCACCAAGACCTGCATTCATACATCATCACCGCTGACACCAACAGACTAGTGTGGTACACGGCTGCCCTGATAGGTGGTACATCCAAGAACAGAAGGTCAAGGAGGCTATTAAATCCCTAGTACAGAGGAAGATACCAGGATGGGATGCCAATAGAGTCCTACTCAACCTTCCTTGACATTATGGTCCCCAACAAAACTTTTTAATTCTGCAAAGGAATGGGAGTCACTCCTTTCCATTATGCTAGAAGCCCTCCTTCTGCCTTTTCTTAAGGGGACATGGGAGCCAGCCAGGCCACCACTCATGGACCACTGTCCATCCTCAATGTTGATTACAAAATCTTGAGCAAGATCCTGGTCACTCGACTCATACCCCACCTTCAATCCCTAATACACCGAGACGAGTCAAGATTCATATTGACGTATTGCACTGTCACCAATCTCTGTAAGCTAAACCACACTTTACACTCATATAGAGTCATAGTCAACATGGGACTCTTCTGGGATTTCTCCCCTGGAAGAAACTCCTATATACCTCCTCCACCACATGATTTAATCCCGGGCAGTTCATCTGTGAACTTTGCCATGTAGGCCAGGGTACCCAACAGGATGCCCCTTCTTCCTGGTATTTGTTGTCATGCCAGTTGAACTACTAGCATCCAAAGTCTGACAAAGTGGCTCATTCCTGTGTGTCAAGGTACACCTTTATACATATCACTCCATGCAGGCGATATGCTACTGTACCTCGGTGGGAACATTCTGATGTGCAGGGTGCTTATGTGGCACTTGCTGAGTTTGACGGTTTATTTGGCCTCCAGATGAACTGCAGAAAGTCCAGTGTCTATCCATTGCACACACTAGAATTAGAAGACAGACCACTAGAGCTAGGAACAGTGATATGCTGGGAGCTGCACACATTTCGCTATTTAGGGGTGTAAATGGATTGTTCTGAAGTACAACTGATTAAGGGCAAGATATGGGAAATGACATCATCTATCAAAGAGTCCATTGCATTCTGGCACATGCTGCCCCTGTGTGTACTGAGTCATGGGGCACTTGCAAAAATGGTGATCTCCCACTTTTGCTGCACATTTTTCGCTAATGTCCCAAGGTCATTTTCCAGGAACGGTTGGAGTATCAGTGATGTTGCTCTGGCATAAAACAGCAAATGAAGGGATTCACTGACCAGGTTTCAGCTCCCGGCCACTGATGAGCTTTATTACCTGGCAGTGAAACTAGTCTGGGCAGCACGCTGGTGAGAGGGATTATCTCTAGAGCAGTATTAACAGAGGCTCCGAGACTTAAAACCCCTACATATGTTTGGACATGCGCCCGCCAAATGACTCATTTCACACTATCTTAACCTTGCAACCTGCTATTGGTGGCTCCCAAAGTAATTGATTCCTGCGACGACTTGCGTGGATTGAGTAACTGGAAGGGTTCTGGACTCCTCCCCCTGGGGGAGCTCTACTAGACCGACAAGATATTTTTTCCTACACGAGAAGGAGGTTGTTAAAATGATGATCCTCTGAGTATAGGACAGCTAGGCTATATTTTGGAAATGTACGTTTTAGACAACGTTGAATATCATGATTTATTTGTAATTTGAACACAAACGAAATGCAATTTATTCCTGAACTATAAAATAACTTGTGTTGCACATTTACTTTGGTCATGGACATTTCTCTCAGCTAAGGTATCGCTGCATTATCATATTGTCATCACTGATTAAATCTGCATGAATTAAAAAAGGTTTGTATACTTGTGCATAAAAAGGTATCATAATGTAAAAAATGTCCCCGTAATCTATAGATCTCATTTATCTTAGTCATTGTTAGTGCCCTATTTTCTAAATCATCTCCACCAATAGTGTACATAAACACCTATTTTTTTTACTTTTATAAACAGAGCTTTACACATTAAAAATAAATTGCGAGACCACGAGTGGAATAATTTGCATTCCTGAAATATGTACAAAAAAAACTGAGTCTTTGGGTTTTCATCATGCTAATGCAAAGTGTCCCTTTTATCTTGTTGTATTTAAGATGAAGGAAATGTCTTCAAATATAAAACACTAAACAAAGTGGAAAAAGAAAATAAAACAAATAATTATTCTTTTACAATTCAGAAATGTTTTTAAGAATGTCTTGAAAAGAAAAGTGCAGCAGTAAATATTAATTAGTTCCCGAGCATACTTCCAGAGAGGGCAGGGTGTCATGGATACATAGCAATTAGGAGTGAGTTTAAATTTTTCATTAACTTTAATTAATGTTGACTCTTCATATTTCATTAGCATTACTTCGGCTGACTGGGAATTTCGAAAAAAAGTATTTGAAAGAGCTTTCTCCTGATACTCTATCCTGCTAAAAGACCCTTCAAAAACGATTTTATTGTAAAGTACAACCATGTAATTATGGTAAGGACTGTTGTAAACGTACAAATGGAAATAGAAGGTTGGCACATTCATGTGGCCAGAACTTCAGTGACTGAAAGTCTCTATGGAGTTCACGGAAATGTTAGCATGCAATGTCTTGTGGCAAGTAGTAAAGCTGTATGCTCGGAACTCACACATTATATCAAAATTAAATAAGCATACTTTTCCTAGGAGGCTGGCTATACAAGATTGTGAAATGTCAAACAAATGCAAACAATGCACTTTAAAGGGGATTTCATTGTTCTTTTTGTATTAGAATGATTACAGAAAAGCAACATATGAATTGGAAGTAACAGGAGATTTGGGAATAATTCTTCTTCTTTCGATCTTTACAGATATGCAAAATAAGAAGTACATTATTCTCCTCTTCAGTGTCAAAGAATGTATTAAATGGCAAGAGAGGTATTACAGTTTACAAGCAGGTTTGTCAGCCCGGCCAGACTACATTGTTTTAATGTTCGCTGGTAAGTTGCTACTAGTCCTACCTTCAATGTCATCTGTACTCTAGAATAAAACTAGTACAAAAGGTACATAACATTTCATATATGTGCATCATGCAGCAAAAACATACTCCACTTTGAAAATTGCAGCTTCAAGAAACAGCAAACTCTCTCCCCATTATTGATGGCCAGAGAAAACATTACTTTGGAAATCACACAATCCCACCCCCATCACATCTAGCTATACCAGGACACATCTCATATCACCTTCAAAATTAACCTGCAATCCCAACTATTCAACTAAAGTTTCATTGAGAAATTTTAATTCAAGTTCTCCCTTATCTCTTCATTACTAATTTCACCCTGTCACAATTAAACATATAAACAATTAAATTCCTGCAGCATTCAATTCCAGCCCTTACTTCCATTTGTCCTAATCCCTAAAACATGCATAATTTTGCACTGTCTGTATTTGTGAACAATTTCATTTTATTTAAATGTGGGAAAATGCCCCTTTTTGAAAAGCCATCTCCATTTTTGTTGGCTATGGCTGCTTTTTCTTTGACCGGTCACAGGGACACTGCTGTCCATGCCCCAGTGCAAGTGCTCTGATTTCGAAATATGGTTAGATTGTCTAACTCCTAACTGGCTTAGTCAACATTCTTATAAGGCCAAAGTATATAGTGCAGTAAAAATACATGTATGATGTCGAAAGGTAAATACCACCTGTGTAGTGCAACATAGATTGTGCCATTCACAAGTGAGGAAGGAAAACATGGCTTCAGGCCTACCATTTTTATTCTGTGTGCTGCAGTTTAAACCTGAAGCTAGACCCATCAAAATAATCCTTTTAACTGGGGAACAACCTTCCTTTAAATAATAATAGGTCACCCCTAAGTAGACTTTGCAGTCCGCAAGGTAGGATGCATAGTATTTAAAAATGGGACATGTAGAAATGCAATGTCAACATGTGCCTGAGGAGACAAGCACCCAAAAGCTATTTTTACTGTGGAAGGCACTAGCTGTCCTAAGAGAAAAATAAGGTACATATTAAAATAATAATGATATACATTGGTTCTGGAGACAGTTATAATAATAATGCAACCACTCTTTTTAATATTTATTAAAAGCACAATTCAACGTTGAAGTTAAGCTTTTAGGAACAGTAACTTTTTAAAGTTACCTTTTCCTTGCCAAAACATCATGTAGCCTAATTTACATTAGCGCTCCACTAGCTGTCAGTCAAACACTCAAACTAAGTAAGGTGTAAAAGCTGCTCAAGGGGAGTGGGAAAGTATTTTCTTTACCTCTGGCAAGAAGACTAATGGGGTAGGCCCAGTAACCTAAATGACTTCAAAGGTGCCTGCCCTTTTACACTTCAATATCAGGTGACACCAAGAAAGGCCCAGCCGTTGTCCGCCAAGTTAGGCTGACCCCAAACCAGTAGGGGAGAGCTACACCCAGACATGATTTTCAGTGACAAGAGAGGAAGGAGCTGCTCGTTACTCTGGCTATGTCTCTTGGTGGGCAAATAACCTCTGCACCCAAGGGCAGAACTGAATCCCCAGCTAGGATTTAATGAGTAAAGTGCACTATGAGATTGTTTGCAGTCCCAACCACCATTTTACAAGTTCCACAGGATGTAATTAATCTTTTAATATGGCAGACAGGATGTCCGTCATATTTGTGATGGAGTATCCCATCCACTGAGGTTGTAATCAGGCCCTTTATGTGCATAACCTACCACGCAATTATGGAAGCAAAACACTGCAATGTCAGTCAGCAGAGAACGAAGAGTGTAATGTGAGGTTTTTTAATTGAATGTACAGAGGACTTTCAGTTTCATGTCAATGGGTCACTTATTGTCAATCATGCTGCACCAACACAACTTACATAATGTCTGGTCTGCAGCACTCTCTTGGTAAGAGAAGGTAGTGGCCAAGGTCTTTGTATTTATGGCAGTTTTCACAGTAATTGCAATGTGTAAATGAATTACACACAACTTATTAACTTTCCCTGACAGCCGTCAATATTTAACTCCCACTCCCCTTTCTGAAACTGCCCATTTTTATTCAAAATTAATTTGGTATTCATTGGGTGCAGCAAGTGTTAATGCAGAAATGCTCTGTGGCCAATTCATGACATGGTATTCCACCCTTAGATGCCAAGTATTGGATTTTATTGATCCTTTACTCTATAACTTCGTTTACCATATGTTGCCTAGTTTTAGCAAATGACTGAATAAATGATTTTCCTCAACTTAGAAAAGGTTTACATGAGCCCCATATAATAGGACACACATACTTTTCTCCTTTCTCCCTTTCCCATCCTTCCTTTTTCACCAATATTGATAACTCAAAATAATTTTACATTATAACAACCCCTTTAATCATTTTTCACCATAACTCCCATAAAAGCAATTTCTTAATGTTGCATAGTGACTTATACATAAACAATACCAATTGTTATATCCAGACTACCTTAATATCATGGTACATTATAAGTAAGATGGTTTGACACAGAGTTCCATTTTGTTGGAATAGGTGCTGTTTAATTGGAAGCCTTTAATGAAGAGCAGGCTGAAGTAAAAGAGCATTTAGATAATAATGCAGATATGAACTCAGAGGGTTAACATATGATGAAAGGTGTTGGGTTTCAATAATTTCAGGCAGAATACCGTTGTAAAGGTGTTAAAAGTATTTAGAGAGAGACATCTGTGCATGTACATATCACCATTTCAGCACCTTCTCAGTCTTTTAACAGCTACCTAGTTTCACAAAACTCAGACCTAACTACAGCTACACAGGAGTGAGCATCACTATGCAAAATAAACCATAAGCTTTGAAACAAATGCTCCCAATGTAACTCCTCTTATGTAATAGCTTTGGATGTAGAAACTCAGCTGGAAAAGGTAACACACCAACATAACTTCACAAACCTCTTTACAGTACTACATTTTCTAAGCACTTCAGGGGATGTCTAAATGTATTTTTAATTTGAGAGCACCAATTGGACTACAAAGCAAGAGGATCATGAGGTGATGTAGCAGGCAGCAGAATGACAACCCAGGGTGTACAAGGTAGCCCGTATTTGGCAATAACAATTTACTTTGACATATTTAGTAATGTAAAGGAAACAACAACACAGATGCTATTAAAAGGTGGGTGATGATGTACAAAGCATCCTATTAAATACAACTTGCCAATTAGTTTGACCTCATTATCTCCTCACTAGTATCATAGGAACAGTACGATTTCGTAGCAAGCCAATCAATAACAGAGCTTATTCTCTCTCATAGTTCACAAAGAATTACCATTATGTATGAGCCACTTCGTCCCTAAGTCTGTTTTCAATAGGGACAGTTGATTGTGTACTAATCCTCCATTAAAAGAATAACTGTGTTCTTTTGCTATTTCCTTTAGTATTTGGGACCCAATCATGCTATAAGTTAAACATAGGCTGTCATATGTAGGTTTCTGGAATTTCATTCAGCTTTAGTGAAAAATGCAGTACAGCATTTGAGGGTGAAAATAGTGTCCGTTTAGGATTCAGTGAATGATTTAACAATTTTCACAGAGTATAGCTGAGCTCCTGCAAGCAGTTCAACATTATTTTTTATTGAGCACTTATTTTATCATTCAAAACGTCTCTATCGCTAGTGCACTCCAGTTGTGAATATTCCAAATCAATTTTAAAATGATGTCATTAGTGCATCTCCACAATTTGTTATGCTCAGCTTGTACCTGTCCACTACATATGTCTCCAATGTATGGTTGGGTTGTTTCTCACTTTTGCTATAATTAGGAATAGATACATTTTTACTGAGGCAAAAGGTGTCATTTATGAGTGCGGGGTTACTAGAGTGCCGAATCCCTGATTCTGGCCAGTATTCTGCACCACAAACTAGCAAATAAGAGTTTTCTTCCTTACAGTGAGGTTAACTACAATAACCTGGGATACCCCGCCCTTCCATAACTACGGGGAGAAACCTGCTGCCATTTTACACCAAAAAGTGTGAGCACTAGGATCACTGGGGGTTGGGGAAGGAAGGTTGGGAGACATTGTAAGCTTGATAGGCATGAGCCTTTCTGAGGAGAGCATTCTCTGATCATACCATGCCATTGGACACAAATACTGTAGACCAAGAAACTCAACAAAAAAAGGATGGTTGAAATCATGCTGGCTACCACTCTGAATGTTTATATATTTTTACACGCTCAGTTCATTCAAATTATTCAAGAGGGTGGTTGACAGCTGTGTAGAAGTTCAGTATTATCTTGTGAGATACACTCCTTGGAGATGTGTGTTTGAACATCGGCAGAGAGTTAGGCGCTAACTGTATATTTCTGTATCTTTAATAGAATATAAAAAGAGTGCCTTGCTTCTTCCTTGTGCATAAACACACAGGAGCTGATTTAAGAGCCCCTAGCACCACCCGAGCATCCACTTTTGTGACGCTCCGGTGGCGCTAACCACTGCTCCATATTTACAAGGAGGTGTAACGCCACTTTTTGTGGTGTTACGTCTCCTTGTAAATATGGTCCCCTCTATTCAGCTACCTGCGCCAGAGGGGCCTGCAATGGGTGCTGCTGTGGGTTTTCCACCGCAACACCCATTGCTTTTGATGCTGCCCCAGATTTACGAGAAATCGTAAATCTGTGGCAGCGTCAAAAAACTATTGTCATCCGACGGGTGGCATTAGCATTGTTTTCTATGTGTGATGCATTTTTCAGCACACATGGAAGTGCCAAATTCCCATTATAGATTGTTTATGTGCAGGAAGTGACACCTTTCTGCACATAAACAATCTCTCCCTTCATCGCAGACACCCTTGCACTATGGTGCAAGGATGCTTGCGTTGGCACAGGCAGCTTAATTCAGCACTGGCGCAGGAGGAAATGCAGGTGTGCACCATATTCCTGGAAAAAAGGCGCATCGCCGCGTTTTAAAAGTGGTGCAGCCCGGTGCTGCTAATTTTGGCGCAGCAGTGTGCTGCACCACTTTGCCATAAATCTGGACCACAGTTCCTACCTCTCACAATTTTTATCTCCCTATTAGAATTATTGATAGAGGAAGCAGCTGCGCCTGTGCCCCAGCAGGAGCCAAATTGTAGCTGGCATCTGGTTCAATGTGTGGGCATAAAACATGAAGGTGCAACTGGTAAATCCTCTAAAAGTAAAATGTGCTCACACATCAAAGATGGTTGCAAGTCCTGTGGGAAGACAGAACTGAAAACATAGTGTTTGAGTAAAATATAATAGGTAAACACATACGGAATTATATCTGTAGCCGCCAAATTCTACATGTGATTCCTACAAAATAGAGTAACTCTGCCCTATCCCTCAGAACTCACCAATGATAATAGTATCAGTAATTCCGGGATGAATTACCAGGTCGCTTTCCAGCTCTCATAATGGGACCACTGGAATTAGGCTGAAGTTATATAATTGCCTGTATATGGGTTACAGTGGTTCACACATGTCAGCATTTCTCTCCTGAATTAACCATGTTCACTCCTCCTCTTGCACTGTCAAAACTGCCCTCTTTTGTGCTGCAACAGCAAATCAAACAGCAAGCAATCTTTCTATACACACACTGCATCATCTAAGAAAACTTTCATATCATGTTTCTCAATATCTTCGAACATTTTTCCCATAAATTCAAACACATATGTAATACAATCTAGCAGATTAGTAGCACGTTGTTTTTCTTTGTAGAACTTGCATCAGTGCCCGTATCTGTTTTCTCCATACTATAGTTAGCAGAGCTAACTGTAACTTGACACTATATTATTCATTTAACCTTTGTTTTTTCAGTGACTATATATATGTGTGTGTGTTTGTGTGTGTGTGTATATATATACAGTATATATATATATATATATATATATATATATATATATATATACATTTAATGAATGGAATTCTATTTTTAAAATGTAATTCATGTAATGTAAAATAAATGTTTTATTACTTATGTCATTCCTTATATATATATGTGTGTGTTTATTTAAAGATATATTTATTTAAGCACATATTTATATATTTTTATATGCTTTTATGTGTAGTATTAAATAAGTAATGGACTGTATTTACTTTGCATAATGTTAATTTTATCTATTCTAATATTCAATATTTACTACTTTAAAGTGATGTATATTACAAAAACATATTTGTGCCATTTTTGGACATATTACTGTACACAATATGTTTTACAATATTATTGTGTCATTTAACTCACAACCAGCTGAAGATCTGCCTCTGTGTCCATACAATACTCTTCTCCCTACTACAGGCCAAATAAATTTGACGATCTTTTATTACAGTTCCTGTACGTTGGAGAACACAAACGCCCGTATATATATGCTTCTATATTTTCTGATCCTGTCTCATAAGTGGGGGCTTACGCCAGCTGCAACAATATGCTTTGAAGGGTACAGTGCTGTCAAAAGCTTCCCTCCGCTGTATCCACGTCAGCCACAGGAGCATTCTTGGATATAAGCGTTTGCAAGTACTACCACCAGCTTGTGCTTACTACTTTCTCAGAGAGTAGCAATGTAAAACCAATCACTTACTCAACACTGCGACAATCAGGAGTGGAGCAGGGAAATCGGTTGTGCTCCAGCACATATCTCGCTGTATCATTTTGTTAATTAAAAGATGTGTCAAAATAGAGGTCTGTCACACGTTTTCCATCACACACTTTGCTTAAGGAGCATGTAAATGTATATAAGCAAAATGTACATTGGCAAAGAGAGACTTTTGTGCAGGCTCAGATTCATTTTGTGAATCTGTGCGAAGGCATAATGAACCTTTTCACTGACTTCGCTGGATAAATATTAGTTGAGAAATGCTCATGAATCTTCCTACAGGTGTTTTTCTAATGAGGAATACAGATTAATCCTAGTCAGAATTCTGTCCCCTCACAGGAATAATTTTACCAATTGCAAAATTTACAAGAAGTACACATACATATCACTTTATATTCTCTTCTTCTATCCAAGTTATATGTTTATCTCTTTCGTAAGAGTATCATTCTATTCACATGTTCAGTAGGCATCATTTGTATTGTGCCTAGAACGTGATGCTACTGTGCTGTAGGATTTGGAACGTCTATGATTCCAAAATCATAGACATCTTCTTAACATTCACAATATTTTTTCTAGCGGTATTACTTCAAAGGCACCGTTATTTATGTCAGTCTATACAAGAAGGGTGAGGTCAATCCATCTGCTGGAGTGTTTGCATCAATGAGTCAACAGAACAATGCGGCTGTAGCATTAAAGAGGCATTAGCCAAGCGAAATGAGGAGACTAATGGTCAAAATATGCATGGTGTAAGTGGCAGGCAGTTAGAAAAAAAAGAAAAGACAAGAACTCAATAAATGATGTATCTTTGGCCCAAAAAGCTTTACTTCAAATTGAATTACTTTTATGTGAGATGTTTTAATTTGTTAAGAAATACTATAATATTGCATTTTGCTTCGTGTGATCGTTCTTATAATCATCATTTGAGTTTTAAATATGCTCCTAAAAAAGGAGAATATACTAAAATTGTGTTGCATATTTGTTCGAGGTTATTCTAAAAAGAAACACTATGGGGCATATTTATACTCAGTTTGTGCCGAATTTGCGTCGTTTTTTTCGACGCAAATTTTACGCAAAACTAACTCCATATTTATACTTTGGCGTTAGACGCCTCTAGCGCCAAAGTTCCTGGAATTAGCGTCATTTTTTAGCGTGAACACCTTCCTTGCGTTAATGATATGCAAGGTAGGCGTTCCCGTCTTGAAAAATGACTCCGATGCTATTGCGTCGGATTTATACTCCCGGGCAAAAATGACGCCCGGGAGTGGGCGGGTCTAAAAAACCCGCATTTGCGCCGGATTTTAGCGCCTGGGTCACGGCAGGCGTTAAGGGACCTGTGGGCTCAGAATGAGCCCAGAGGTGCCCTCCCCTACCCCCAGGGACACCCCCTGCCACCCTTGCCCACCCCAGGAGGACACCCAAGGATGGAGGGACCCACCCCAGGGACATTAAGGTAAGTCCAGGTAAGTATTTTTTTTTTGTTTTTTTTGTGGCATAGGGGGGCCTGATTTGTGCCCCCCTACATGCCACTATGCCCAATGACCATGCCCAGGGGACAGAAGTCCCCTGGGCATGGCCATTGGGCAAGGGGGCATGACTCCTGTCTTTGCTAAGACAGGTGTCATTTCAATGGGGGATGGGCGTCGTAAAAAAATAGCGCAAATCGGGTTAAGACGATTTTTTTGCCTCAGCCTGACTTGCCCCATTTTTAGACGCCCAAACGCCATTTTTCCCTACGCCGGCGCTGCCTGGTGTACGTGGTTTTTTTTCACGCACACCAGGCAGCGCCGGTCGGCTAACGCCGGCTAACGCCATTCAATAAATACGGCGCCCGCATGGCGCTTCAGAATGGCGTTAGCCGGCGCTAATTTTTTTGGCGCAAAACTGCATTAGCGCAGTTTTGCGTCAAAAAGTATAAATATGGGCCTATGGATTTCAATTAGAGATGGACAGAGTCAGAGCTCTGTAAACTGGAGAAGCTCCCTAATAGCCAAACTCATGCTTCCCCGGCCTCAATTAGCTCTACTAGCCAACTGAGTTTCGTAAGGCAGAGCTTCATCAGGCTCTATGACTTTAACGAGCAATCATTGATGTGCCAACCCGTCTGCTGCTGGGCTGTCAAGCCACAGTTGTGATAGTCCTGTTCTATTTAGGGCAGGGCTACTGCCTGACATGGCAGAAGTGGGCACATAAAACAAACGATAATCCTCATGCGTAGTGATGTATTTCCATGAATGTTGGAGTTTCTGAAACTCCTAGTGTTGGAGTTTTTCTTTGAAAACTAAAACATTAATCCTGAGTGGGCCAAATCATCATGGAGCTCACTTGCCATTCACCGGTGCTTTCAGTGCATCAACCACTCTGATGGATGCACTGAAGATATAGGTGCATAAAGCTCCCTGCCAGCTTGTGGGTATCTTTAATTATGGCAGGTGTTCCTCATTCAAGTGGCTGACGGCAATGTCCCCAGGTGACACATGGGGTAACAGATCACCCACCAAACAATAAATGAGACTCTATTTCAGAAGTGTGTATTTTGGGATTTTGGCACATACGCCCCTGTTGCCATCCATTGTTTAATGAAACATAAATACTATGCAATCCAAACGCAAAACAGAAACTTTAATACAACAGTTGGATTTTACTTGGAAACCGCTGACAGTGATTCTCTTTTCATTATTGTTCTACTTCTGAATATTTGTGACTCTCTGGATAATGTGAAACCACTACTTCATGACAATGCTACTTACTTTTTTGAAGCTGAATTGCAGGAATGTGAAGTTGTAAACACTAGAAATATTGTGAGCTTTTAACATTGCTATAATTTCTGTTGGGAGGGGAAAGAACTAAATCAGTGTGATGTGACGCCAACAGATAAACAGTCAGAAAAACAAAAAGGCAGTCATGTAAAATGTACAGATATCCTGTCACATTTGACCATAGACAGTCAGGGTTGGAGCTTTGCAGTGGCAGTCTCTACAGCGGTCAATGCTGTAGCACAAAGAGTTGGTTTGCAGGAATGTTTTGATGATGGCTGGCATGGGGGTAAGGTGTTGGCACAAACGGGTCCATTTGCATTCACAAGGAGCTTATTAACTTTGGGGGAGCTCAGCTGGTCCAAGACTAGCATCCAGCAACTGCGGGGCACCACTTGAGGGGTCTGGAATGCACTCTAGCAGAGACCAGCAGGGCTCAGGCAGGTGTGGTAGCAGGTCCAGTTGCAGGTTCAGGCAGCAGGTCAGCTGGACAGTTGCAGGGAGACTTTGGAGCTTGTTTTGTCCCTGTAGCTCAGAACAGTAGGTCAGCTGGCTTCTTCCAGGGATGATGAAGATTGCACATAAAGACTTTCTTCTCAGCAAGCTGTGCAACAAGCAGATGAATAGAAGAGTAACAGGGCAGCAGAGTGGAAGCACTTCAGGCAGCAAAGCAGCACAGCAGTCCTCCTTCTGTAGTATCCTTGTGTCCAGGAGTGTAATAAAGAGTTGGCGTATGAGGTCCAATATTTATACCTGGTGCCTCCTATAAATTGGGAGAAGCTTATAGAGATTTCCCTTTGAAGTATACAGGTTTACTATCTCCCCTACCCTGGTTTCAGAGTAATTAGGTATACAAACCTTTTGAGTGAATTTAGGGCACATCCTAATCATGTGTAAGAGGAAATGTGCCCTCCCATCCTGCCAGTGATGGCCAATCGAGCCACATCTATTGGGCATGGCTGCCTAGGAGTAATACACAAAGTCCTTCTGCCAACTGCAGCCAGTCATGTGACTCGGAGACAGGCTGTAGCTACTAAATGGATAAAGAAGGAAATGCTAACATTCTAAAAGTAGCATTTAAAAATGTTTGTTATATACCATAAAAGAGGATTTGTCATTAAAATTCCAAAGACACCAAACATGAACTGTTTACCTGTTCCCATTTGGAAGTTACAATGTATAAAATTGAATAAGGTAGCTCCAATGTTATCCTATGGGAGAAGCAAGCCATGCAGTAGTGAAAACACATTTAAGAGTTTTTCACTACCAGAACATGTAAAACATAACATTACATATCCCACTTTATAACGCACTGCACCCTTCCTTGTGCACCGTTCATTGCCTACTCTGGGGGTGACATATGTATTACAAAGACAGGTTTGAGCCTGGGAAAAGGTGTTTTTGTCAGGTCAAAGTGAAGGATTACAACTGCACACACAGTCTTCCATGACAGGCCTAAGGCATGTATAAAAGACTGATTGAGGGGGTGGCACAATAGGTACTGCAGGTCCACTCATAGCATTTAATTTACAGCCCCTAGGCACATGTAGTACCACTTTAGTAGGGACTTACAAGTACATAATATAGGGTGTAACCAATTCTGCGATGTTTAGAGGAGAGAGTACAGGTACTTCAGCACTGGTTAGCAGTAGTGAAGTGAGTCCTAAGGCCAACAAAAAGGAATTGAGCAAAAAAGTGGAGCGTGAAGCCAAAACGTTTGGAGTGACCCTGTAGAGATGGCCAGATCCAATCAAAAATATTTTAATGTAACATATAAGTGTTAATTACCTTAAAATTGCAATTAAAAACTGTAACTAATAAGCTAAAATGCTAATGAATTGAATACAAGTGTATTAAATGATTAATTGATCAATTAAAATATATATATTTTTTATTTTATAATTCTTAATTTCTGAGATGTATACACTTGCAGTAACATGCTGCTCAATGAGCATTTGTGAACTCACTGATTTTTTATGTTTATGCTGCAAGCAATTTTGGCAGACGGGACTAGAAGTGATGTCCACCACTGAAGAACTCATGGAATGTCTCCACAGACTGTGTGGCAATCCTGGTAAAGTACAGGGACACTTTTAAAAATGTATTGAGCCTCGTGATTACAAAACAAAAATTGCATTAATTATATATACGATTTAAAAATTGTAAACAACATAAAGAAAAAAGTTACAGCAATATCAACTTAATTTTAAAAATATTTAAGGAATTTAATGACATCAAATAAAAATTAGTTTTTTTACAATTTAGATTTGAAAAAATACAGTATTGTGTAAAGTAAAAAACAATATTCTCATGCTTTAGCCATTATTAAAAGTAATGCACAGAAATATGATCTTTTATTAACAATAACGTTACATTAATGTATACATTCAAAAAGGTTGTTCAATTGTTTTCTAATTAAACAATAAATATGTTTTGTTTATACTTTTTAAAAGAGATATATTTAATTTCATTTTAGACTATTTGAATCATTCTATTTAAATGGCCATTGTTTTGTAGTCCCTATCTCCATTATCTTTTATGGGAGGGAGTTGCAGTATTAGTGGTTGGTCATGTGTGGGGCTAGATGTACTACTGTTTCTTTTTGGAAGCAGTAACTTACACTCATAAATGTGGTTCCACCATGTTGCAAGGGGTGGGTCTTATGAATCTCCAGTTTTAAGTGACTTTACACTCAAATTCTGTGACTAGCCAAGAGTTGAAAAATGTACTCAAAAGTGTAAGAATAAATTACACATGCAAATTTCTCATGTGCAAGTTACCTTTGTGAATAGCTCCCAAATTATATGGCACATGAAACATGCAACAAATAGCTGCTACTATTCACATATTTAAAAATGAAAATTTATGGTTAATTGGCATAGTATCTCAAAGTATTATGGGCCTTGTTATGATTTCGGTGGACGATTTAAGCCGGTCGACGATTTAATGCTGAATCACCGACTGGGAGGTTGCTGCCAATGTGGCTTCCTCCCTGCCAAGCCCATTATGAGTTTCCCTCTAGGTTGGCAGACAGAAACCTAAGTTTCTGCCCACCGGCCTAGCAGGAAACACCCTACAGCATTGTTTCCGGCTCGTAATCAAGCCGGCGGCAATGCTGTAGAGCACAGGGTGCACCAGCACCCTTGCAATGTTCACTGTCTGCTAGGCAGACAGTGAACATTGCAGAGGTGCTGACCAGGGGGGCCCCTGCACTGGGCATGCCAAGTGCATGGGTAGTGCACCCCCCCTGGTGTCCCCTGCACCCTTTCTCCACCAGCCTTTTCATGGCAGTGGTACTTCTATGAAATCGCTGGCGGAGAACAAGTCGTAATCCCCAGTGCAGCGCTGCTTGCCCTGGGGGATTAGGACCACCATAACCGCCAGACTGTTAGGAGGACTAATTCTGGCGGAGCTGGTGGTCCGACCGTGGCACAACTACAGTCCAACCACCATCCGCGGACCTGCCGATCATGAGACTCAATTGGTTGTCATTGATGAGATTTCCATCTTGGAAGCTAATATTGAAAGCTCATTACTGGCAGGAGGTGGATGAGATTTTGATAGATAAATAATACCAGCGCTAAAACATAAGTTACAAAAAGCTAGCACGGGTAATTGGGGGTCTAAGTAGTACTTAGGCCTGTAAGCTGAAAAAAACCATTAGCCACTAAAGCAAATTTCTCACCTGTAATTACTGGTACCATGTGCTAACACTCCATCAGTACCATGCAGCTGTGAGTGATACCACTGGAATAAGTACTAATTGTGCACACCCAGAATGGAAATCCATATGGAATATGGGAGCACCTTGTCTTGTGAAGGGTGGCTGAATCAGGGAGCAGATCAGCCACTGGTCTAAAAGGGAGATAAATCCATGTACTGTTCATGCCAAACAAAGGGTTGCATTTAGGCCAGTCTGATTTTGTGCCCACAGCCCTTGCCTGATTTTCTGGTTGTCAAATACAACAAGGGAAATGTCACCCTTTGGAGCCAATATAGCATGTGGCAATAGCGACCCAGCCAACTCATAATCCCGACTCAAATATAGAAGGCATAATACAAAAATAGGAGAGATCGGTGCGCAGAATGATGAACCTAATAGGTAATAGGATTTTAACTTATTTCAAATGTCAAATAAGGGTAAGGTTCTTTCTCTTAGGATCTAAAAATTGAAAACAGAAAGGGTGGAAACTCAAAATATAAACTTTTTTCAAGTATTGAAGTACATAATCAAAATGGAGAGTGAGCAACTCATGAGTGAGATTGGGAAAAACCGCAGAATTGTCAATTTCTGCAAAAGGAGCACATGTGAGTGCAAATATCTGCACTAAATTGGCATGAGATGCATGGATCCAAGATGGTCATGCCAATTAGGAATCCTACTAAAAAATATATATATTTAGCAGTGGCATGGCAGTATCCATGCTGGGAATCGAAATTGGCACAGGAAATAGTGAATAAAACCATAGAATAATTCATAAAGATAGACAAAATATGCCCAACAATACAAAATAACCCTAAAAATATGCAACAACTATCCAAGAAGTCAGTACTAAACCATTTATAAACCACAGTGCCAATCATGTCAAAGTCAGTAACTGCATATGGGTTATTTAGAAGACAAAACAATATATAAGCATTACATTATTTGTGGAATAGAATAAAATCTAACTCTTTAAAAAGATTATGATGAGCCTAAATCCAAGGATGAAATTGGAAGATAAAAAATAAAACTGAGTATAAAGGAGAGAATAATGGCAAACATAGACCCTCATTACGAGTGTGACAGTCTATACACCGCCACACTCATGGTGGCAGTCTGGACTGCCACCAATGTAGTAGTCTGACCACCCCATTACAACCAACCACCAGGGAACTTCCTACTCCACCAGGATTGTGGATCCCGGTGGTCTGGCAGTAGCAGATGTCCTAATCCACCAGGGCAGTGCTGCAAGCACCGCTGCCATGGAGATTATGACCTCGTTCTCTGCCAGTGGTTTCATGGTGGTAGCACTGCAATAAAAAGGCTGGTGGAGAACAGGCGCAGCGAGCCACAGGGGGGGCCCTGCAGTGCCCATGCACTTGGCATGGGCAGTACAGGGCCCCCCCTGGCCAGCACCACCACAATGTTCACTGTCTGTTTTGCAGACAGTGAACATTGCGAGGGTGCTGGTGCATCCTGCAGGTGACAGCATTGCTGCAAGCTCGATTACGAGCTGGAGACAATGGTGTAGCCTGTTT
Organism: Pleurodeles waltl; assembly: GCF_031143425.1. Classification (NCBI taxonomy): domain Eukaryota; kingdom Metazoa; phylum Chordata; class Amphibia; order Caudata; family Salamandridae; genus Pleurodeles; species Pleurodeles waltl. Next base: position 415,722,313 of record NC_090438.1, on the reverse strand, counting down.
CCTGCTAGGCCAGTCGGTGGAAACTTAGGTTTCCTCCCACTGACCTAGCAGGAAACCCATAATAGCTCTGGTGGGGAGGTCGCCACGTTGGCAGCGGCCATCCTGTCTGGAGTTTGGCAGACAGAGGGGGTGATTCTGAGATTGGCGGGCGGCAGTAGCCGCCCGCCAAGCGGGAACCGCCAGAAGACCGTACCGCGGTCAAAAGACTGCGGCGGTCATTCTGGGTTTCCCACTGGGCTGGCGGGCGACCGCCGAAAGTCCGCCCGCCAGCCCAGCGGGAAACACCCTTCCCACGAGGACGCCGGCTCAGAATTGAGCCGGCGGAGTGGGAAGGTGCGACGGGTGCAGTTGCACCCGTCGCGAATTTCAGTGTCTGCTAGGCAGACACTGAAATTCTTTTTGGGGCCCTCTTACGGGGGCCCCTGCAGTGCCCATGCCATTGGCATGGGCACTGCAGGGGCCCCCAGGGGCCCCGCGGCACCCCCTACTGCCATCCTGTTCCCGGCGGGAGAACCGCCAGGAACAGGATGGCGGTAGGGGGTGTCAGAATCCCCATGGCGGCGGAGCGCGCTCCGCCACCATGGAGGATTCTCAAGGGCAGCGGAAAGTCGGCGGGACACCGCCGACTTTCTGTTTCTGGTGGATTCTCAAGGGCAGCAGAATGCCCAGCAGTGCACCGCCAGCCTGTTGGTTTTTACCGCCAGGGTTAGAATGACCCCCAGAGTTTTCTGTCCGCCAATCTTGAACTCAACCCCATATGTGTAGGAATTTGTGAGAGCATAGAGTATCAAATGACTTCAAATATACAGACACAGATAATTTTAAGTACTTTATATGCTATATATTAATAATCAAGCAAAATAAATGATATGCATTAAAAAATAAAGAGCAGTAGTACCAAGGTCGTCCTGAACACATGGAGGCCATAATGGGCCAATCATGGGATTCATTTAATCTAGTTTCACCTGAGTTCAAATGGTCAAACCAATTACATTACATGCCCAGTGGTTTTTACGTGGTATTACCATTTCTATTGGTGTGCCTAATCATTCAGTGGCTTGTCAGAGATTCTCATCTAAAATGTGAATATGTATATGGAAATGATCTACCAGCTGTGCATTGTTTGCTTTTGCAGCATACTACACTCATTATTTTTTAAAATATAGACCTCAGTACAAGGGCACTAAAAGACACAGAACCTATAATTTATACAATTGCAGTTGGTGCACAACTGTAATGTGTTTTGTGTACTAATATGTTGTAAAATATTCACATTGTATGTTAGCTTATAAACGCTGCAGGAGGCAAACGTAAAGTGCCCGTGATCATTGGAAGGCGAGTCTGTTAAATGGGCAACCCAATAGGTTGTGGTTTGCCCTGTAATCTACTGACAAAGTCTGTGATATTTTCCGTTTTTTAGAAGCAACTAATGGTTTCAAAAAAGTAATGTCTTGAAATTGGAATAGGACCTTTTTGAGCTGTTGCTGGACAGATTGCATTGAATATCAAAAGATGGAAGATCTAGATTTCCATCCTTAACTGAGATAGATAGCAATATTTCCCTGATGCAAAACCAGAACTATTTTCTTGTTGTAGTGAGTAGCCTCCTACGGTTGCCTTATCTAGAAATATAGATAGAAGGGTGTCAGATTGTGCAAGATAACCTACTTTTAGTTACAGTTTATGGGTTCTCTAAGGCATTGTCCAAAAAGGAGATTTCCATGTAAGGTACATAATTTATTATTGGAGTAAGGCAAGTTTAAATTCCTCTCAGTCGGTTTTCAGTGTATGGTTGTATATAGTTTTTCTTTATAACACAATTATAAGGTCTAAAAAAGAGATGGATGGGTTGTCTTTTGCTTTATGATTTTATTCTGCTTTATTTTTACAGTTTACACTTTCTATATGTGTAAAGCCCTTTGGGCACAACTAACAAAGTTAAATGTTTACCAAAAGTCTAAGTTTTGACCTAAAGTCTAACTTTACTCTTAGTAAAGATAGACTTTTGCACTAACTTTAGACTAAAAGTCTAACTTTGCTCAAAGTAAAGTTAGACTTTTGGTCCAACTTTAGACTTTTGATCTAAACTTAGACTAAACTGGTGACCCATAATTCCATCATGCATTGCAGAGGTGATATGACAAAGTAATCGATGGTACATATATCATGTGTCTTAACATTACTAATGTAAAGTGGAGCATCTAAATTCAATTACTGAGGGTGCATTTACAGTAGAAGGTTAGAAGTTCACATATATGTATGTTTGAATGTTTGACTTTAAAATGCTGAATTGTAGTACTCATGCACATTTATATTCTTGTATTCTGATTATGGTACTATGGTGTAATTGCGTGCATTCCTGTTTCATTTATAATTCTTGCTTTCATTTATAATTGCAAGATGCCCTTATAATCATGTATTTCAAATGTGCATTAAGTGTCTTATTAAGTTAGCATAACCAGAGTCCTGAAACATTTGGTTTCCCATGTTTAATGTTCAGAATGCAGAGCATCATCAACACTCTCACAACATCTAAAGCAGGTTATAACATGTTAAAGCAGTTTGCTTTAACATGCATTTTGTGCCCTTCTCACTATGATTCCTAGATGAGCTCCGAGAGAGACCATATGCCTCATTCCCTTTCTGAACAATACACATACATCACCCTCCCTTTCATGAAGTGAAGTGTATGGGTGAATGCAAGCAACTGCTTCCAGACAGCTAACCATCATCAAGACTCTAAGGCCCTCATTGCAAGGCCGCCCACCAAACTCGTCCCTCCAAATGCCCGCCAGTGCAAGCAGAACACCACCGGCCCTATTACAGGTTCACTGAAGGGCTGGCCCTGCGGTGAATAGGGCCTTCACATTGCGGCTGGCTCGCAATCGACCACTCACCACTTTTTACTCTTAAAAAAACAACAAAAAGACTTTTCATTGTTATTTTTTAAATACATCTCATTTTCCTTCAACCCCATTGGTGCGTGTGTCGGCTGAAGGCTGACACATGCACACCCTGCTTGGTGCAGGTCACGACCATTGGCTGACACCAGGGAGGGGTTTTGAAAATTCTCTGGTACTTTGCACGGAAGGATTTTCTTTTTTAATTTGAAACCCCTCGGGAGACAGCCGCAATCCATGGGTAGAAAACTCCACTAGACACCAGGGATTACACTTGGGGGGTGGGGTGGCCTTGTGAAAATAGGCCAGACCCCAGGGGTAATTATTTGTAAAAAATAAATATGTCAGGTTATCAGCCCAGGGATTAAAAGTATAAAAAATATAGAAATAAAAAAATAAAATGAAATTGTGACCCGTTGGGGGTATTTGTTTTTTTTATAGCTATGTGGTTTCCCTGGGGGACATGATCACCCCTCTACCCCTCTCAGGGAAACCACTCTATTAATATATGTATATATATATATATATATATATATATATATATATATATATATATATATAGATAGATAGATAGATAGATAGAGAGAGAGACAGAGACTATAGAGAGAGAGAAATCTCTCTCTCACATATAAATATTTATATAAATATATTTATTCTCATATGTGGGACCCTGTTTTGGTCGGAAAGATTGTTTTATGGATGTGTTGCGTGAAACATAAACACGTTTCTCTCCAAAATGTCTGTAATAGACCCTCACACATCACCTGCATTAAACTAAATTAAAGGCAAACGGTATTTGAAACAATCTGTTCAGTAATAATTCAAAGTCATCAGGGCAAGAGACGTTGCAGAACAGAGCTGGCTCTATCACGGTTCCCCCTGGAAGGTTGGGGCCCTGGGCCAGGGCCCATTTTGCCCGTGCCATAAAACGTCTGTGGATCCTTAATATTCTAACGCAGCAGAGACAAGAGCCATACATATAATGATCAACATGCACCTGTAAAAAAAAAAAAAAAAAAAAAAAACATAAACTCACAACATTTGCACGTGTGTAGGTGCATTTCTCAGAATTTTACACTGAATCATCAGTGTGTGCACATTGATGCAATAGCAAGCGCGCACGAATTTCCTTTTCACAGAAGACAAATACGAATGGGAGAAAATGGTTCAATAAATTATCCCAAGAGGTCTACCGAAATGTCTGCTACCGCATACTCTCTCTCAGTCCATATCCCCGACCTGCTAGTCATGCTCTAATATCTGCTTTTCAGAATTTCCAATAGTATAGAAAACTCTCGCTTTTTATAAACTCATAATCGACAGTAGTGAAAGAATAGCTGAACGTATTACATTTGCTCATTTCATCCGAATGCCTGCTCCCTGCATGGGCTGCTATTTGGTTGTGGCTATAGTTTTTATCGTGTGTGTTGTGCAGACATTAAAGAATTATTGTACATGGCTTATACATTATACAATTTCCATATTAAATGTATACATTTGAAAATAGTTGCACTTCCGAATTCACTTTTGAAAGTGCTGAACGCTCAAAAATGAAACACAGTATGGTAACACCAGGTTTCAGAATCGTGGCTGTCACAAAGAATGACTGAGACGAGTAAACATGGAGAAACGAAGGGACTTAGATCTAAATCTGAAAGTAAATTATTAATGGCAAAATGAAGTGAAACTGCAAGTAGTCTGCATTGTGATTGCTCTGAGTAGGACTCTTCAAAGCAAAGCATAGCTTAAAAATAAGATTTTAGTTTACAAGGAGTAATAATATTTTGCACACACATTTCTAAAATATTGCTGTTTGTGACGTTGAATCATATTTTGAAAGACGCAGCTTGAACATCAATTTTGAGTATAGTTGCCCCAATTTACTGAAAACGTCTTGCAGAATAACTAGAGTTCTAAAGCGACTTAACACTTTTATAGATAAATGTCTTCCCTGTTATTTCTTTGACAGATTCACTGCTGCTTGGGAAGTCTTTAATCATGGATCTCTAGCCAGTACTGCTCCCGTAAACTAAAAGCAAAAAAGCACAAGAAAAAATGTTATTTTTTTGCTCTGATAAAAATGGTATTCTCTCTCCATTAGCTAATGATGCCAAAGTAATTGGCAACAGAAAAACACATTTCCTAGGGCAATGCTTACCTAACCATAACCACAACTTATGGTTAGGTAAGCATTACCATAGGAAATTAGTTTTTTGTGTTGCAATTAACTTTGGCTCCGTTAGACAATATATAGGCCCTCATTATGACATTGGCGGTAAGTCCAGCTTACAGCCATGGCGACTGCAGCCAACAAACCGCAACCGCGGCGGTATACCGCCACCCATATTGACACACACATAGAAATCAATCACTATACAGACACAGACACAAGTCCACCAGCCCAAAGGTCAGTGATAAACTGGCGGTATCCAAACCCAAACCGTTACGCCAACAGAACTACGCCCACAGCATTATGACCCACTACGCCCACAGCATTATGACCCACGAATCACCGCAGCGGACATTCAACTGCGGTTAACCATTGGCGGTACATACCGCTGCACTCAAAATACACACACTCTAACAAAAAAACACCACATTGGACAATTCGAACTACACACACCTGACACTCATACACACCACACCCATACACCCACACCACTATAAAACACACATGCACATTACCCACAACCCTTTGCGACTTAAAAAAATTGACAACTGAGAGAGAGACACACCAAGAGCGCCCACAGAACCAGAGCCACAGAACATCATCACCCATACACCATCCACACACCTCACAGCACACTCCCAAAACATCACCCCATACACCCTCACACTAAATCAATAGAACCACAAAGACACCCCAGGTTCTCAGAGGAGGAGCTAAGGAGGAAATCGTCCAGGTAGAGCCACAGCTATTCAGATCACAGGTGCAGCAGATATCCATTGCAAGGAGAATGGAGCCATGGTGGAGGACCGTGGACAGGGTCAACACTGTGGGACAGCACCCCAAAATAAGGGATGACATCAGGAAGAGGTGGAACGACATACAGGGGAAGGTGAGTTCCTTGGTTGCAATATACCAGATAGCTGTACAGAGTACTGGCAGTGGACCCCCACCTCCTCCCCCACAACTAACAACATGGGAGGAGCAAGTCTTGACAATACTGCATCCTGTGGGCCTGGCAGGAGTAGCTGGAGGACTGGACTCTGGTAAGTCAAATCATTACTACTTCCCCGCCTCCACCTGCATGCCATAACAAACCCCCACCCTCACTCCCATCACTCCGCCACTACCCACACACCCGACCATCACAACTCACTCATCCCAATGCCAAGCCCTGCATGATATACCAATGCATGGACACCACTCACAGACCTGCATGGACAACCATCAACACTGCATGCACACTAGAGACAATCACCTGGCCCACCAAATAACAACTCTTACTAAGGCCAATCTGTCATGTCAATATCAACCGTAGAGGACAACATACCCATGCACAAGATGACACACACAGAAACTATAACACCTCAATTACATCCCCACAGGTCCCCCACACAGCTTCACGGGAGAGGAGGTGCCAGCAACATCCAGTCCCCCACAGAAGAGGCCCACATTGATGACAGCAGCTCTGCACACCTGGATCAGGATGACCTACCTGGCCCATCAGGGACATCCAGACAGTCGGTTACCCAGCCACAGTCTCATACCACTACAGAGCCTCCCCCCTCAGGAAACACCACCAAAGCACCCACCCAGCGGGCCCATACCTCTGTCCCCAGGACACGTCAATCAGCAGTGTGTCCACCACTACAGAGACTCCAGGACACCCCACAAAGACAGGATGATCGAGGGCCCTGGGGTCAGTGGCAGGGGGCACGGTTCAGGGGACAGAGGCACAAGACAACAGGAAAGCTGGGAGGACTGCTTTGCAACAGGGAGAGGTCAGACCCAGGGAACCGACCCTCCACGAGGAACTCACCAACATCCTGGGAGCATACCACCATCCCCAGAAGACTATGGGCCAGATACTGGCTAAGTTGCAGGAGACCCAGCGGCTGCAAGAGAGACAGTACCTGGGGATCAGGGAGGACCTGAGGGACATCCACACCACCCTGGTCACCATTGCCGTGGTGCTGGCTGACATGGCGAACACCATGTGGGTAGCAGTGGCACACCAATGGGCCCCTGACACTAGCCACAACGATGAACAGCTCTCCACCTCCGCCAGTGCTAGTGAACAGGAGGCCCTGCCACAGGAACAACAGGCCACCAGCACCCCACCCCCTGCAGAAGGAGAACCACCAGGCAAACGGTCCCTGCGATCCAGGCAGAAGCTAGAGAACATTGCCAAGACCCCGCCAGGAAATAAGACTCTCCTGATTGTCACCCTTGTGTCCCACTCTGTTACCCTGTCCATCTTGAACTGCCATTGCTCCATTTCCTATGCCCCCTTGGACACTGCACCTGTGATACAAATAGATTGAACTCTATCCTGGACTTTCCTCCATCATCACCCCATCTCATCGCACATCCCCATTTACTTCTCAGCACTGAAATAAACGCCCTCTTAAAAAATACAACTATGGTTTAAGGTTATGTTTGTTTAACAATCTGTAGACATTACAATTAGACTGTACAGTTATGTATACATAGGTATGACCTGTAACGTGATGCAGTCAATACTCAATGAGCCACAGTAGGGCCAAAAGATCTGTGAATAGACATGCCAAAGTGTACAGTAAGTGATCAGAGTAATAGGAACATTAGAAGATTAACTTCACAAAACTGCACTGGAAGGTGACATTACACTGTCTTACCTGTGTCACTGGAAGTACTGCCGTACAATAGTTGTTCTGTTGTCCACATCCTCATCCTCTGCCTCCTCTTCATCACTGTCCACAGGCTCCACAGCTGCCACACACCTATCTCCAGCCCCATGCTCCTGCAGAAAAGGCACCTGGCGTCTCAAGGCTAGGTAGTGCAACATGCAACATACCATGAGGATCTAGTACACCTTCTTGGGTGAGTAGCACAGGGATCCACCTGTCAGATGGAGGCACTTGAACCTGGCCTTTAGGAGGCCAAAAGAGCGCTCAATAATTCTTCTTTTACACCCATGTGCCTCATTGTAACGTTCCTCTGCCCTTGTCCTAGCATTCATTACTGGGGTAATTAGCCATGAGAGGTTGGGGTAACCAGAGTCACAAGCAAATATCGAGAGATACCTGTTAGCCAGACACTCACCCTCAGGGCCAACCCCACACCCATATACCAACAGACACTGTTTGGGGACCATGGGATCACCTATTAGCCACACCTGGTGCCTCTGGAGTTGAGCCATCACATATTGGATGCTGCTATTCCTCAGGATAAAGGCATCATGCACCAACCCAGGATACTTTGGCCCATATTTATACTTTTTTACGCAAAACTGCACTAACGCAGTTTTGCGCCAAAAAAATTAGCGCCGGCTAACGCCATTCTGAAGCGCCATGCGGGCGCCGTATTTATTGAATGGCGTTAGCCGGCGTTAGCCGACCGGCGCTGCCTGGTGTGCGTGAAAAAAAACCACGTACACCAGGCAGCGCCGGCGTAGGGAAAAATGGCGTTTGGGCGTCCAAAAATGGGGCAAGTCAGGCTGAGGCAAAAAAATTGTCTTAACCCGATTAGCGCCATTTTTTTACGACGCCCATCCCCCATTGCAATGACTCCTGTCTTAGCAAAGACAGGAGTCATGCCCCCTTGCCCAATGGCCATGCCCAGGGGACTTCTGTCCCCTGGGCATGGTCAGTGGGCATAGTGGCATGTAGGGGGGCACAAATCAGGCCCCCCTATTCCACAAAAAAAAATAAAAGAAAATACTTACCTGGACTTACCTTAATGTCCCTGGGGTGGGTCCCTCCATCCTTGGGTGTCCTCCTGGGGTGGGCAAGGGTGGCAGGGGGTGTCCCTGGGGGCAGGGGAGGGCACCTCTGGGCTCATTCTGAGCCCACAGGTCCCTTAAAGCCTGCCCTGACCCAGGCGCTAAAATCCGGCGCAAATGCGGGTTTTTTAGACCCACCCACTCCCGGGCGTCATTTTTGCCCGGGAGTATAAATCCGACGCAATAGCATCGGAGTCATTTTTTAAGACGGGAACGCCTACCTTGCATATCATTAACGCAAGGAAGGTGTTCACGCAAAAAAATGACGCTAATTCCATGAACTTTGGCGCTAGATGCGTCTAACGCCAAAGTATAAATATGGAGTTAGTTTTGCGTCGAATTTGCGTAGAAAAAAACGACGCAAATTCGGCGCAAACGGAGTATAAATATGCCCCTTTGCATTCACTTGGGAGATGTACTGGTCCGCCAGGAACACTATCTGCACATTCATAGAATGAAAGCTCTTTTGATTTCTGAACACCTGTTCATTTCTCCGGGTGGGGACAAAGGCAATATGTGTACCATCAATTGCCCCAATGATGTTGGGGATACGTCCCTTTGCAAAGAAGTCAGCCTTCTCTGTGGCCAAATCCTCCACCTGGGGGAAAACAATGTAGTTGTGCATGTGTTTCATCAGGGCAGACAACACTCTGGTCAGCACGTTTGAGGACATCGGCTGTGACATCCCTGCTGCCTTGGCCACTGTGGCTTGGAAAGAGCCATTTGCCAAAAAATGTAGCACTGATAGGACTTGCACATGAGGGGGATCCCAGTGGGCTGCCGGATAGCTGAGATCAGGTCTGGCTCCAATTGGGCACACAGCTCTTGGACTGTGGCCCTATCAAGTCTGTAGGTGAGGATAATGTGCCTGTCCTCCATTGTTGCCAAGCCCACCAGGGGCCTGTACACAGGGGTACGTCTCCATCTCCTAATCACCCTCAGCGGTTGTACTCTAGGTGTAAAAACAATGAGCATCTGGTCACTTTTCAACATTTCATGATTGTACAATGCATTGCATTGACAGAAACAGTATGTTCATGTTTATTCCCAAAATGTGCTTCTGCCGGCTGTGACGCAGTTAGGTGCCATGGCATGCCCCCCCTCCCTGAAATGTAGGACGCCTGTCCTGTGTGGAGGGACAGGTGGAAATGAAGTAATTCTGCTGACGTTGTGCATTGTTGCGGGAACCGCCGTGCAACTCCTCATGGGTTATCATTGGGCCCTATGGATTCCAGTAGCCAATGGTGATGTACGCTGGCGGTGACGGTATGCACCGCCGCAGACGTGACCGCCATTTTCTATCTGTTCACTCACTTGTGTTACCTGACCTTCAACAGGAGAGGACCTACACTGCAAGTGCTGCTGTGACCTGTGTCTTGAAGCGACAATGGCTCAAGTCTCTGGGGAAAGGGCCCCAGCCTTCACTTCGGAGGAGTTGGAGAGACTGGTGGATGGGGTCTTACTCCAGTACCGATTGCTATATGGGCCTCCAGACCAACAGGTGAGTACACTGTGTTCACGATGCATGGGCCATAAATGCATGGAGTGCTGTGTGCGAAGGCCTCATGTAAGGGTGGGGCTGGTTGAGGGGTCATGGGCAGAGTGCTGCATGTATGGTGGGCAATGTATGTGCGTAAAGGGATGGGAGGGATATGGTTGGCCATGAGTGTAACAGGCCGGACGGTATGACTGATAGCATTATTTTATATTTATTTCCCTGCAGGTCAGCATCCATCAGAAAAAGGGTAAATGGCGTGGATGTGCGGACCCTGTTGGTCTACGACAGGAGGAGCACCCCTGTTGCAAACGTTGGGAGGACCTGAGACGCTGGGCAAGGAAGACGGCGGAGGCCCAGCTGGGGATGGCATCCCAACGAGGAAGGGGTGCCTGTCGAACCCTGGCCCCTTGATGTTCCGCCTACTGGCGGTGGCCTATCCGGAGCTGGAAGCGCGCTTGAGGGCATCACAGCAGCCACAAGGGGGTGAATACAGTTTCAGATTTTGCAAACTGCGCATGGTGGGGTGTTATCTGGGTGGGGAATGTGGGCCTGTGGGTGCCCCTAGGCCAGGTCGGACATTGCAGGGTAGGTTCCATGTTGGGCAGTGTCTGTTTCACTCCACCCCCAAACATGCCAGTGGGCATCTACTACTGGGCATGGTTCTGTGGGTCTCGGGTATGCTGTTATTGGCATTAGGCATTATTCCCCATGGCCTGGTGACTAGCATTGTGACTGGTAGTGCATCGCCTAGTGCATAGGTTTGTCCCCTGTGTGTTGTGTAAGCCAACGGTGGTGTTGTTGCTGGCATTGACCAAGTTTATCCTCTGTCTCTTCCCCCCCTTTTTGTTTAGTCATCCTGTCCTTCTGTGCATTAGCATAATCTGATGGAGGAGCAGAGGCACCCGCGATTAAGGGATCTGCATCCCACATGGGCTTGGAGGCCGAGTCCACCGACTGTGAGGGCACCAGTAGGATGGAGGGAGAGGGGAGCACCACGGTCGAGTCTGGAGGGGACAGTTTGGACAGTGATACCTCCTCCGATGGAAGCTCCCTAGTGGTGGCGGACAGCTCTGTGGCCACCCCAACTACAGGTACAGCTGCCACCCCATACTAGCACTGCCCTCCCAGCAGCCCCTCAGCAAGTTTCCCATTCCCGCTCACCCAGGGGGGTGGGCATCTCCTTTGCCCCAGGCACCTCAGGCCCTGCCCCAGTCAGCCCTGCTGCCCTCAGTGAGGAGGCTATTGTCCTCCTGAGATCTTTCACTGTTGGGCAGTCAACCATTCTGAATGCCATCCAGGGTGTCGAGAGGCATTTGCAACAAACAAATGCATACCTGGAGGGCATTCGCTCTGGCGTGGCGGCCCAACAGAGAGCATTTCAGGCTCTGGCCTCTGCACTGATGGCAGCCATTGTCCCTGTCTCTAGCTTCCCCCCTCCACCTTCCTCTACCCAGTCCCATTCTCCTTAACCCCACCTTATCCCAAGCACACCATCAGACCAGCATGCACCCAGGACAACACACAGGAGTGGCTCAAGCAAACACAAGCACCACACCTCATCCCACAGGCACTCACAGAAACATCATCCAGAATCAGACATGCCAACATCCACTGCCTCCACTGTGTCCCGTCCTCCTCCTTCCCAGTAGCGTCTGCACTCACACCTGCATGCGGTACATCCTCATCCACTACCATCATCACGCCTATCACTACACACCCCTCACTGGCAGTCACCACCCCCTCATCCATGCACACATCCCCTGTGTCCTCTCCCACTGTGTCTATGCCCCCTCCTCCCAAAGTACACAAACGCAAGCACTCAGACACCCAGCAGCCATCACCCTCACAACAGCATCCAGCCCATGCACCTGGGCAGCCGTCCAAGGATCCAGAGGAAGGGCTGGAGCCTACCCCCAACACTGCCAGCACTGCCACCATCCCCACCACCAGCAACACCAGCAGCACTGCCACCTGCACCACTGTCAACACCACTGCCAGCAGCAGCAGCCCCAGTGGGCAGCCATCCGAGGCTGCAGGGGAAGGGCTGGAGTCTCCCCCCACCACTGCCAGCAACGCCACCAGCACTGGCACTACCACCGCTGTGCAGCTGTAGCCGCCGGCGGATGGACTATAGTCCTGCCTTCATGGAGTGTCATGCATCCTGCCCACTGCAAATCTCGTGGATATGACACCCAGGTAAGGGACTGTGACCCGGCACTCCCCAAGTGCTGCATCACTGGGCACTAAGCCCCTCCAGGACCAGTGGAAGATGGCATCCACTCACCCCCTCCTTGCCAGGATGAAGCACACTGGGCACTAAGCCCCCTCCAGAACCAGTGGAAGAAGGCATCCACTCACACCTCCTTGCCAGGATGAAGCACACTGGGCACAAAGCCCCTTCCAGAACAAGGGGAATAAGGTATCCACTCACCACCCTCGTTGCCAGGATGAAGCACACTGGGTACTAAGCCACCTCCAGAACTAGTGGAGAAGCCATCCACTCCAGAGACTGTAGCCTTGCACTCCCCAGGAGCAAGCAGTGGGCAAACCACCTACTTGATAGACTGTGGCCTTGCACTCCCCAGGTACTAGCAGTGGGTAAACCACCCACTTGAGAGACTGTGGCCTTGCACTCCCCAGGACCAAGCAGTGGGCAAACCACCCACTTGAGGACTGTGGTCTTGCACTCCCTAGGACCACGCAGTGGGCAAACCACCCACTAGAGAGACTGTGGCTTTGCACTCCCCAGGACCAAGCAGTAGGCAAACCACCCACTTGAGAGACTGTGGTCTTGCACTCCTCAGGAACAAGCAGTGGGCAAACTAACCACTAGAGAGACTGTGGCCTTGCACTCCCCAGGACCAAGCAGTGGGCATGTAGCCCCCTCCAGGAGCAGTGGCATTGTACCCTCTCCCAGCTGAGATGGCCCCCCTCCCCATCCCCCTGAGGTGCCTGTGTATTTTTTACCTGATGCCCCAGCAGTCTTCTCTCCGTATTGAGGCAGGAGTCAAGTGGGGCCTTGGCCTATGTGATATGGCCCTGTGGCCCATGGACATTATGGACTGGGAAGTGTCCCTCCATTTGTACATATGTATATACTGTTTTGATTTTGAATCATGTATTTATACTATATTATCTCATTATGCTCACTTTATTCAGTTCCTTTTGTCCTTGCATTATTTCTGAGAGGTACGAGGTTGATATGTAATGTTATTGCATCTGTTTGTGTGTATGGTGTTAGGGGTCAGGGTGGGGGTGTTACATGTTACATGTATGTGTGTCACTCTCCTTTTACTCCCACCTCCCCTGTGTGCTAGGTGCAGTCCTCACCGTGGTCATCTTCGCCGGCGTTGGTATTTCTGGTGTAGGAGGAGATAGACCAGCATGGGGAAGATCTACAGTTCGGACTCCATTGTGTCATGGTTGTTCCCTGATTGTCCAGAGGGGAGTCCTTTCCCTTCTGTGTATTGTTTCCGCCATGCTTTTGATGGGGTTGGTACCGCCTGGAAAAGCTGGTGGATTAGCTTGTTGTAATAGGGTGGGTGGTATATTGTCTTCCGCCTGGCTGTTGGCAGTTACCGCCCCAGTGCTTGTTGCTACCGCTGTGGTGGTCGGTGTGTTAAAGTGGCTGTCTGTGTTGGCTGTTTCTGCCATGGTCATAATTCAATTTTTTTTTACCACTGGCCTGTTGGCAGTATTACCACAGCTTTATCACCGACCGCCAGGGTTGTACTGAGGGCCATAGTCAACAAAAACAACTTGCAGTAGCCAATATATATATATATATATATATATATATATATATATATATATATATACATATGTGTAATAGACATAGATATATGTTTTGCCGATAACTTTTGCGTTTTTTGATGAATCTGCACAAAATGTTCAAAACTAGCAGGACACTCAGTTCAGCTGCTGTTTTGCAAGTTTCGGGGTGATTCGTCTAGCAGGGGCTGAGAAAATGGGGATCTCTAAATGTTTTTTCCCCATGCAACTTCTTGTAGGGATTTGGAACACAACTACAGCCCGAACCGCTGGACGGTATTACACCAAATTTGACAGGTAGGTAGCTCTTAATCCAGAAAGCACAATTTTCATGATGTGGTGTAAATCAATTTAGTAGTTTCAGAGATATCAAAGGGAAATCAAATTGTGTGTCTAGGTACGCAGATCCTCCACAGATCAGCCCACAGCGGATTGACGGATCCACGCAAAACAGCAAGGCCCTGATTGGTTGGCAGTAAACTCATAGGAAAGTTATGGCTGTCATTTTATGTATTGGAAAATGGTCCCTGGGGCTGAAATGTGCATGCAAATTATATGAAGCGGTCAGAGTAGAGGTTCCCTGAGCACATGTTTGTGTTAAATATGTGTTAAATATGTGCCAAAAATAGGTATTATATAGAAAAATTACCTATATATTTTTTTCTCGCTAGTGAGATCTGCGATCAATTGGAGATTTACATGTGGGCGGCGCTGAGTCATGCAATAGGTCCACAGATCCTGCTGTGTATCCAAAGTAATATATATATATATATATTCTTACACACCCACTCACAGACCCACACAGATACTCTCGCACCCACTCACAGACCCACTCAGACACTCTCACACCCATTCACAGACCCAGAGACACACACACCCACTGTCAGACTGAGACAGACACTGTCAAACACACTGAGACACCCACGCAGACACTTGCACACCCATTCACACAACCACACAGACAATCTTCACAGCAACTCACATACCCATGCAGGAACTCTCACAGCCACTCGCATGTCCACACACTCTCACACCCACTCAGAGAACCCCTGAGACAACCCAATCATAGACCCAAAGTGACACTCACAGACCAAGACAGACACTCTCACTTCCACTCGCAGACCGACACAGACACTCACATACCCACTCACAGACTCACACAGATCGTCAGACCAAGAGAGACACTCTACCCATAGAGACGCTCTTACACAGACCAACTCAGACACTCTAATGCCCACTCAGAGATCCACACATTCACTGAGACATCCACACAGATACTCTCACACCCACTAACACACCTACACAGACAATCTCATACCCTCAGACACCCACACAGAGACTCTCACACCCACTCACACAGTCACATAATCAATCTCAGCTCCACTCAGAGAACCCACTCACAGACCCAAAATGACACTCACACAGTCATTCACAGACCCACACAGTCACTCTCACACCCACTCACAGACCCACAGATACACTATCACACCCACTCACAATCTCACACAGGCATTCTCACACCCACTCAGAGACTCACAGAGACACTCTTCGATAGATTACTTCTCACACTGACTCACAGGAAACCCACCAACACACCTACACAGACACTCTTATACCCACTCAGACACCCACACAGACACTTTCACACCAACTCACACAGCCACACAGACACTGTCATACCCACTCAAAGACCTGCTCAGACTCTCTCACAGCCACTCACAGATCCACACAGACACTCTCACACCCACTCAGAGAAGCCCTCGGGAACTCCTATACAGAGACCCTAACACACCCACACACCGAGCCACACATACACTCTCACACACTCAGAGACCCATGCAGACATTCACTCATCCACTCACATACACACACATCAATTGAAATACCAACTGTTACAGTGATGAGACCACTTGCAATGAGATATTCTCTAGTGATACTTGTGTGTATTGGATGAGTGCTTTTGGTTTGTGAATCCACAATGGATCCTCAGAAACACATAAAAATTACAAAACTAGACATTTAAAAATAAATAAATGTGTCTTTGCTAAAAGGATAGGCTCTGAAAAGATCCTTTGTGTTTATGATTTATAGGTGAGAACTACACATAAAACAGGATTCAGTCTTTCAAGATCTGGAGGAATACCCATTTGCCTTTCTCTGTCATGTGAACTCCATCGTTTCTATATATACCATCCATATCAAAGCATAAAGTATTGTGGTGTATACAGCCCATATTGTGGTCACTGAGGAATGCAGAAACAGTGTTATTAACATGTTTCCTGGATTTGTCTATCTAAAGACAGAACTCACTTGACCACTTCCACTTCTGCCTTTGGAAAATGTTGGAAAATACCAAGGTAATGTGAGATAAAAGCGCCATTAATGTACCAAAGATATCTTTTACTTTACCCCAGTAACTGTGACCAGGTTGTTGGCCCCACAGTGCACAATCATGAGGTCTGGATGTTGGCAATCCATTATGCTCTTAAACAAAGCCAGCAATTGATGCTACTTTAACCATCTCTGGCCAAGCCAAGTAATATCCACATTAGGTAAACAGAGGTCCCTGTTAATTCTAAGCTTTCTAGTACACCCTCCCACCTAAAACACAAAGCTATTACCCACAATCCCCACGCTGACCAGTTTGGAGGGAATCTGTTTTAGCACACAGAAGAAGGCTGCAGATGAATGAGACAGATTTCAAATGATAGGCAGCTAAGATGGAGCATAGGCACTAAAATGTAAAAAATCATATTTAATTGGATGTTGTAATTGTGCTGATGCCGAAAAGCAGATAGTGATATTGAGATAAAACTAAGAAGATGTTGCATGGGCTTTGGTGAAATTAAAAACTAATGGTGTTTGGATATGTGTAAAATTCTAAACACTCTACCACGTCTGCTGCAGCTTGTTTAGAAGTTAGCATGCTGCTCTCAGAAAGTGTTGTGAACTAGTGCCCTACTGCTAGCAAAGAATGTTTCAAAATTGGCCACATTGGTAACAGAGCTACATGAGGATTAGGGGAAGGTAGGAGAATAGACTAGACTGCTAACTTTACATGAAAGTGGTATTAAAAGAAAAGGGTGAGTAAGGAGTGTTCAGTATTACATTTAGTAAATCAAGTATAAATGACACTGTTTACCAATAGCTATGTGAAATGGGTTATCGAACTCCCATGTGGATTTGTGGATCTACCATGACTGTGCATGGGGGACCGGAGTGAGCACCACCATGGATCCACACATCTGCCTAAAATCCCTACCAAACTGGGCTTCTTTAGACAAGTCTTAGAAAGAGTTAACAATATTGACCATTCAGACGTAGTATGACATAAGTGAAATATGAATGGAAGGGTGTGATTTGTTTCCTACATGAATAACCTTGAAAGCAAAGTTGAAAAGGTTTCATGAATGGCTCCCTTGTATGAGAGTGGTTCACTGTTCTTATGCTTGAAAATCAACATTTTCACTGAGAAGTGAATTTAACTGATACTGACAAAAAAACTGCAAACCAACAAAGATATTTCACAGGTATGTGAATTAGGCTGTACTTTAAAGACATTTTTTTTTTTTTTTAAATGTGTGTGCATAAGGTGGATGAAAGTGTGTGGGATATACAGAAGAATAAAAGGGAAGATAAAAAGGAAGAGCGCACAATAAAAGTAAAGAATAGTACAGTGACCAGGAAAGGAAGAAATACAAGTTATAAAGAGTATTATGCAAGTACATGTAGATGAGAAATATAAATAGATAAGTGAGCTGCAAGGAGAAGTCCCTGGTACCTAGTGGTAGGCGTATCTGCATTGTATCTGCATTGTACCGTGTATTTCGTTGTTTACCTATCGTATTTCGTTTCTTGCAATTTGTTTTTCGTTTCTCACACTGTTTTAAAGTTTGCCTGTGCCCATTCTCTGTTCCACTTCGTCGTATTGCCCTGTGGCCAGTGCCCACAGGTGCAGTCAGAGACCCCTCCTGATAGGTGCTTACCTGACTAGGTAGCCAATCCTCCTCTGAGGGCTATTGAGGGTCTCCCCTGTCGGATTCTCTTCAGATAACGAATGCAAGAGCTCACAAGAGTCCCTCTGCATCTCCCTCTTTGACTTCTGCCAAGGATCGACCGCTGACTGCTCCATGACGCCTGTAAAACTGCAACAAAGTAGCAAGAAGACTACAAACGACATTGAACCGCCTAATCATGTCGGGTTTCTCTACTGTTTCCTGGTGGTGCATGCTCTGGGGGCTGCCTGCCTTCACATTGCACTAGAAGCCAAGAAGAAATCTCCTGTGGGTCGATGGAATCTTCCCCCTGCTAACACAGGCACCAAACATCTGCTTCACCGGTCCTCTGGGTCCTCTCTCATTGTGACGAGCATGGTCCCTGGAACACAGAAGCTGGATCCACGTGACCCCGACAGTCCAGTGGTCCATCTGTCCAAATATGTTGGAGGTAAGTCCTTGCCTCCCCACGCCAGACAGTAATCCTGTGTACTGCGTGAACTGCAGCTGCTAGGGCTTCTGTGCACTTTTGCAAGGAATCCTTTATGCACACCACAGCCCAGGTCCCCAGCACTCCTTCCTGCATTGCTCCACTCACTGAGTTGAACACCGGCTTTGTGGGACCCTCCTTTGTAGTGTTGAGATGACCGCCATGCTCAGTTTTCTTGAACCCATGTTCAAGTACTTCTACAGGTGCTGCCTTCTTGTGCATGGGTTCTCTGTGTCCCTGAGCAGCCCCTCTGTCTCCTCCTCAAAGTGGCGACCTCCTGGTCCTTCCTGGGCCCGGGCAGCACCCTATTTCTTCAACTGCAACATTTACAGCTAGCAAGGCTTGTTTGCAGTCTTTCTTCATAGAAACAACTATGAATCCTCCAGCACGCCGTGGGACATCTTCTATGCAAAGGAAAAGTTCCTGGCATCTTCCGTTGTTGCAGAATCTTCAGCTTCTTCCACCCAGAGGCAGCCATTGTGCACCTTCATCCAGGGTTTAGTGGGCTCCTGCCCCCCTTAGACACTTTTGTGACTCTTGGACTTGGTCCCCTTCCTTTGCATGTCCTCAGGTCCAGGAATCCGTCTTCAGTGCTTGCAGTGAGTTGTTGTCTTTGCAGAATCTCCCATCACGTCTTTAGTTTGTTTCTAGGGAAGTAGTCACTTTACTCCTACTTTTCAGGGTCTTGGGATGGGGTATCTTGGACACCCTTAGTGTTTTCTGACACTTCCAGCGACCCTCTACACACTACACTAAGGAGGTCATTCTGACCCTGGCGGTACAAAAACCGCCAGGGTCGCGGATGACGGAAGCACCGCCAACAGGCTGGCGGTGCTTCCTGGGCCATTCTGACCACGGCGGTAAAGCTGCGGTCAGAAAACCGGGTCCGGCAGTTTCCCACCGGATTTCCCCCGGTTGCCCAAATCCGCCATGGCGGCGCTGCAAGCACCGCCGCCATGGGGATTCTGACCCCCTTCCCGCCACCCTGTTTCTGGTGGTTTTTACCGCCAGGAACAGGATGGCGGGAACGGGTGTCCTGGGGCCCCTGGGGGCCCCTGCACTGCCCATGCCAATGGCATGGGCAGTGCAGGGGCCCCCTAACAGGGCCCCAGCATGCTTTTCACTGTCTGCCTAGCAGAAAGTGAAAAGCGCGACGGGTGCAACTGCACCCGTCGCACACCTGCAACACCGCCGGCTCCATTCGGAGCCGGCTTCAGTGTTGCAGGCCCCTTTCCCGCCGGCCCAGCGGGAAAGTTGGAATGGCCCCAGCGGTCTTTTGACCGCGGGGCGGCCAAATGGCGGTTCCCTCCAGGAGGGTGGCAACCGCCGCCTGCCGGGGTCAGAATGACCCCCTAAGTCTTGGGTCCCTAAGTGGTTCGCATTCAACTTTCTTAGTATATGGTTTGTGTTGCCCCTAGGCCTATTACTTCCTATTGTATTCTACAGTGTTTGCACTACTTTGCTAACTGTTTACTTACCTGATTTTGGTTTGTCTGTATATTTTGTATATTTTACTTACCTCCTAAGGGAGTATATCCTCTGAAATATTTTTGGCATATTGTCACTAAAATAAAGTACCTTTATTTTTAGTAGCTCTGAGTATTGTGTTTCTTATGATATAGTGCTATATTATATAAGTGGTATAGTAGGAGATTTGCATGTCTCCTAGTTCAGCCTAAGCTGCTCTGCTATAGCTACCTCTATCAGCCTAAGCTGCTAGAATACTACTAATCTACTAATAAGGGATAACTGGACCTGGCACAAGGTGTAAGTACCATCAGGTACCCACTATAAGCCAGCCCAGCCTCCTACAACACACAACAGCAAGGAACTTTTTGCCATCATCAAAGAACTCACCAAACCCAAATCCTGCACCATCCACCCTCCACACTCCCAAGACCTCTGCAACTCCCTCTCCAACTACTTCCACCGCAAGATCACAGACATACATGACAGCTTCACTCCGTCAGCACCCATCATCACCACCACCGACACAACCAACCCACAACACCCTGCCGCTCCAACCTACTGAACACTTGGACCCCTACCAACGATGAAGAAATTGGCAAAACTATGAGCTCCATCCACTCTGGCTCCCCTACAGGCCCTTGCCCCCACCACATCTTCAACAAGGCCAGCCAAATCATCGCTCCCCAGCTCCGAGCCGTCATCAACAGTTCCTTCGAGACCACAACCTTCCCAGATATTTGGAAAAACGCCAAAGTCAACTCTCTTCTCAAAAAACCCAAAGCAGACCCTGAATACCTCACAAACTACCGACCCATCTCTCTTCTCCCCTTCCCCGCAAAGGTCATGGAGAAGATAGTAAACATACAACTGTCTCGCTTCCTAGAAGATAACAACATACTCGACATCTCCCAGTCTGGATTCCGCAAAAACCACAGCACCAAGACTGCCCTCATCGCCTGTAGAAGACGACATAAGGACCAGATTGGACTAGGGCGAAACCGTCACCTTCATCCTCCTAGACCTCACCGCAGCTTTTCACACTGTGTGCCTCTAAACCCTCCGCACACGCCTCTTCGACACCAGAATTTGCCACAAACCCCTGGACTGGCTCACCTCCTTTCTCTCTCAAAGATCTCAAAGAGTTTGCCTCTCTCCTTTCCGGTCTACAGCCACCAAGACCATCTGTGTGGTTCACCAAGGATCCTCCCTCAGCCCCACCCTTTTCAATGTCTACATGGCTCCTCTCACCAACATCATACGCCCCCACGGCCTCACCATCATTTTCTACGCTGACAACACCCAGCTCATAATCCCCCTCATGAGGAACCCAGCTGCCGCCAAGAATAACTTACACGCCGGACTCGTCGCCATTGCTAACTGGATGACAGCAAGCCACCTCAAATGGAACTCAGAAAAAACAGGGATCATCATCTTTGGTCCCAACAAGACAGCATGGAATGACTCTTGGTGACCCACCACCCTTGGACCACCCCCAACACCCACTACCCACGCACGCAATCTTGGCATCAGACTGAACTCATCCCTCTCCATGACTCAGCAAATCAATGCCATATCATCCTCCTGCTTCAACACCCTTCGCATGCTACGAAAGACTTTCAAATAGATTCCTTTAGAAACAAGAAGAATAGTCACCCACGCCCTCATAACCAACAGGCTGGACTACGGCAACGCCCTCTACGCTGGGACCACAGCCAAGCTTCGGAGAAAAGTCTAGCAAATCCAGAACGCAGCCGCACACCTCATCCTCAACCTCCCTCGCCACTAACACATCTCCACCTCAGATCCCTACACTGGCTTCCCATCAAAAAAAGGATCATTTTCAAAATCCAAGCTCACAAAGCCCTCCATGGTACTGGACCGGCCTACCCAACTTCCACAAACCAACTCGACAGCTATGCTCTGCCGACCTCGCTATAGTCCCCCACATCCAACGCACCAACTCCGGCAGCAGATCCTTCTCCCACCTCACTGCTAAAACCTGGAACTCCCTCCCCACCAACCTACGCACGACCCAGGACCTCCTAACCTTCAGAAAGCACCTCAAAACATGGCTTTTCAAGCAGTAAGTCCCTCCCACCCCCCCAGCGCCTTGAGACCCTACCGGGTGAGTAGTGCACTTAAGAAATTTGTTTGATTGATTGATTGATTGAGCAGTACATAGTTGGTACTGAGTAAGAAACACAAGTAGAATTTTATACAGCAAGTTTCAGTTTTGGAGAAGTGAGTTTGATCAGTATACTACTATACCCAGAGAGTAAGTAACACACTGCATTAAATTAATCTTAATCAGGAGCATATGCCAAATCTCATTAACACAGCAGATAAACTATACATAGAGTGCTTTACATACATATTAGGAGACCCAGAGAGAGACTAAGACATGTAGTTACATACAACTCCACTGAACAACCACAGAAGTATTTTCGAAATCGCTTAAAGATGTACTTAGGTACTGTTAGAAATGGGGCCTCTAGATGCCAGTGGTGTGCAGCCTGTTCATGTAGTAACCATTACTCTAGTCAGGGTAAGGTAGCCACACACCTAAGATAACCTCTGCTTGCCCTCTTGGTAGTTTGGCACGAGCAGTCAGGCTAATCTCAGAGGCAATGTGTAAAGTATTTGTACACACACACACACACACAGTAACAAAGTTAAAACACCACAAATGTACTCCGCACCGGTTTATAAAAATAGGCAATATTTATCTGAGTAAAACAAGACCAAAATGGCAAAAACTCATTATTCACATGCAAAGATATACATGTTTAAATGTTGAAACTCAATGAAAGCACTTAAAAACGAAATAGCTCCAACTGTCTTTGATGGAGTCATTTCCAACAGTCCGACGCCACTCACAAGGGAGTGAGGGCCTGTAACAAAGTAGCACAGACCCCCCTGGTGAAGTACCCTTGAAAATGATGAAACAAAGATGTTGCACGGAGCCAGGGATGTGAGGCATTGCTGAAGCCTGTGCAGCATCGGTTTCTTACTGGAACCTGGGAGGTGAGGCATCCGTTCCTTACTGCGTTGGTTCCACTCAGGACTCACGCTGAGGCAGACTTCGGAGGTGCTGCAGCATCATCAGACCTGTTGCATCGGTTGCAGTTGTTGCCCTCAGTGTGGACCACGGTTCCTGGTGCAGACATCAGCGCAGAGTCAGATGGCAGCACCAGTTTTGAAGTCGCTCTAGAGTCGATGCACTTGTTTTTTTTTGGGTTTCATCAAAACTCACTTCCAAGGCGTTAGGGACTGAATTTGGCACAACTTTACAAGTAAGGACCCACAATAGGAAAGTCCTGGTGCAGTCATCAGCGCAGAGTCAGATGGCAGCACCAGTTTTGAAGTCGCTCTAGAGTCGATGCACTTGTTTTTTTTTGGGGTTTCATCAAAACTCACTTCCAAGGCGTTAGGGACTGAATTTGGCACAACTTTACAAGTAAGGACCCACAATAGGAAAGTCCAGGTGCTGGCAGATGAAGTATTTGATGTCCCTGAGATTTATTAGCAGGAAGCAAGCTCTAAAAGTAGCCTTTTCAAACTTACAAATTTAAAAACCAACTTCACCAAAAGAGGTATTTTTAAATTGTGAGTTTAGATACCCCAAACTCCATATCCCTATCTGCTCCCAATGGGAAATTACACTAAAAGATATATCAAGGCAATCCCCATGTTAACCCATGGGAGAGATAGACCTTGCAATAGTGAAAAACAAATGTAGCTGTATTTGACTATTTGGACATGTAAAAGACACCAGTACATGTCCTACCTTTTAAATACACTGCACCCTGCCTATGGAGCTGCCACAGGCCTACTTTAGGGGTGACTTACATGTAGTAAAAGGGAAGGTTTGGGCCTGGCAAGTGGGTACACTTGCCAGGTCGAACGGGCAGTCCCAAGCCGCCCACACAGACACTGCAGTGGGAGGTCTGACACATGTTTCCAGGGCTACTTATGTGGTCGGCACCATCACTAGTAGCATTTGATTTACATGCCCTTGGTACGCACTGTGCACTGTACTAGGGACATACTAGTAAATCAAATATGCCAATCATGAATAAATCAATTACCAATACAATTTAGATGGAGAGCACTTGCACTTTTGGAATGGTAAGCAGTGGTAGAGTGCCCAGAGTGCTAAAGCCAGGAAAAGTGAAGTTCAACACAGGATTAAAACAGGAGGTCAGAAGCTAAAAAGACAGGGAGAACCACACCAAGAGCTGACAGGTCTAACAGGTACTGATACACCTAGTCACTTCACAATACAGTAACTCATAAGTGCATGTATAAATACAAAGTGAGAAACTTAGAGTGCATGTTAGCGATTGCACTATTGGTGCACTTACACGGCCAGTTATAGTGTCAGAAAAGCATGTGTGAACCCAAAAGTGATATGGCGAGATGATAACTGACACAGTGAGAAAGCACTAAGGAAACTATTCACACACCCGTTTCATTGCAAATACATGCATTAACATACTCAGTAACACTAATACAGCCACTGACAAACCCAGGCACAGACTGATCCATACACTGAGGCAGCTAGGCAAAAACTGATGCATGAAGTAACAGAATGATGCTTGCACCAATAAATACCCTGAAATGGCCAGGCACACACTGATGCATACACTGGCACATTCAGGCCTACACTGTTGCATACACTTAGACAGCCGGACACATGCTCATTCATGAACTAACACACCCTGGCACACACTGACACACCCAGGCACACACTCATGTGTATACTAGTGAATACACTAACGCACTTATTCACGCTCCTGCATACACTAACACACCCAGGCAAAAACGAATGCATACACTTACCAGCCTGACATGCATTGACATATACACTACACTACTATATCTAGGCACACATTCCTGCATACACTGACATACACAGAAACACACTGATCCATACACTACTACACCCAGACACACACTCATGCACACAAACTAACACAACCAGGAACACACTAATGTATTCACTGACACACCCATGTAGACACTCCTGTATAGACTAACACAAACAAGCACACACTCATAGCTGCAGTAACACACCCAGGCACACATTGATCCATATATTAACAAAGCCAGGAATACACTTATCCACATACTCACATCAGCAGACAGATACTCATGCATAAGCTAACAGATCCAGGCACACACTGATACATACACTTACACAAAAAGGCACACACTGATGCATACTAACAGATCAGGCAGATACTCATTCATACACAGATAAACCCTAGTACAAACTGATACATGCACTACCACATCAAGGAATGCAATTATGTATACACTGATTCAGCCAGGAACACACTGATGCACAAAGTGACACAACCAGGCACACACTCATCCATAAACAAAGACACACAGGCACATACTAATTAAACAGTGACACCAGTCAGGCACACAGTCATTTATAGACACAAACACACAGACCCACACTTGCATACACTGAAAGAACGAGGCAGATACTCATGCATACACTAGCAAATGCAGGCACACACTGATGCATACAATAACACATCCAAGAACACAATAATGCATACACTCACACAGTTAGTCAAACACTAACACACACACTGACACAACAAGGCAGACACTCATGGATACACTAACATGCCCAGGCACACACTGATGCATGCAGGGACATACCCAGGCACACACTGATGTATATGCTGACACACATAGGCACACACTGATTTGAACATGAAAACTGACAGAGTTAGAGTGACTGTAATATGTGACATGACTGTTGTTAGACCTGGCATCCTCGCGTTGTTTCCCCTATTTTTTGCCTCTGCTTCCTATATTTTTGACTGAGTGCTGGACTCCGTTTTTGCTAATTGTGACACTGGATACTGTACTACTGTTGACCAGTGCTACAGTGCATGTGATCTCTGTATAAATTATATTGGTGATGGGATTTTCCATGGTTGTCATATTTGGTTTACTAGTAAGTCCCAAGTAAACCACATGCTACTAACTGGCCTGCAGCACTGATTGTGCCACCCACATGCATAGCCTTGTAAACATTGCTCAGACCTGCCACTGCAGTGTCTGTGTTTGCAGTTTTAAACTGCAAATTCATCTGGCAAGTGTGCCCACTTGCCAGACCCAAACCATCCCTTTTTGTACCTGTAAGGTACCCGAAAGGTAGGCCCTAGGTAGCCCCCAGAGCAGGATGCAGTGTATTAAAAAGGTAGGATATGTACTGGTGTGTTTTACATGTCCTGATAGTGAAATACTGTCAAGTACGGTTTTCACTATTGCAAGGCCTATGTCTCCCTTAGGGTTACATGGGGACTGCCTTTAAATATCTTGTAAGTGCAGTTTCTCATGGGGAACAGATAGAGATTATGAACTTTAGGGTCTCTCGACTAACAATTTAAAAATACATCTTTTGGTAAAGTTGTTTTTTAGATTGTCAATTTGAAAATGCCACTTTTAGAAAGTGGGCATTTTCTTATTTAAACATTCTGTGCCTCTGCCTGCCTGTGAAATCCACGTCTGGGTCAGACTCACAGTTGGGCTGTTTGTGAATTCCCTGTAGACAGTGACACGTAGGGAGCTGGGGAGTGTCCTGCATATCCTGATGAATCTTCTGGCCTAGAGTGGGAAGGTAAAAGCTGAGACCAGTACCTGAAAGGGATGTGCCTGTCCTCACACAATGCAGTCTCTGACCCCCTGGTGTGTGTCTGGAGCCACTTCTGGATCAAGAGGAAACTCAGCCAAGGAAATTAGCTGAAGAGCTAGAGGAGGAATACTGCCCTTTTGCTGTGTGTGCTTTGCTCGGTTGGCCTGCAGATGCTGCTTCTGCCTTTAGAGAGGGCAAAGACTGGACTTCCAAGGGCTTTGACTTAGCTTGCCTCCTGTTAGGAAGTCTCATGGACAGCAAAGACTTCACCTACCAGCCTGTGGGTTCACTTTCTGTGGCCCCTAACTCACCAGGTGGCACCTATTCCAGTTCTGGGCCCTTGGGAGTGACACCTAGTTGAAAACCAATAAAAATCAAGTGCACCAATGCCGGGCGATGCCTGGACTGACACTGCTGCCTGACCCGTTGGTGCCACCTGCAGCTGAAGCCTACATCCCCGCTGGAGTGTGATGACCCTGACTGACATCGGAGGCCTGATACCGCCGCAGTCCCACTGATATCCTATGACTTTGTGAGTCCTGAGTGTCATGTCACCGACATCTGTGACACCCGACTCCATTGAGGAGCCTTCAGTCCCGGGGCATGACCGCAACCCTGTGAGGTTGCCCCACTGAGTCTTGACCCACCAGACATCAACCTTGCCAGTGCGTAAGGAACCAACGCTTCGCATCACCACTGCCTCGTCTCCACTGCTCCGCAGCAAGGACCCAACACTTCAGACCAACGCCTCCACTCCACCGCTCAGCAGCACCCGAACCAATGCTGCTCTGGATCCAGTGATGCCTCACTTCCCCAACTGCAGGCAACGGCTTGTTTCCTCACTTTCAAAAGGTACTGTACCTGGGGGTCCGAACGACTCCACAACCAGAACCATTGGCATCAGATTGTTGGGAACGACTCAGTTACAACAGCATGATGACACCAAAATGAAGCATTTGTGTTTCTAAGCACTACATTCAAGTTTAATCTTTGAAAATCCATAACTTTGCTTGTGTATGTTGGATTTTTGTCATTTTGATCTTGTTTTACTCAAGTAAATATTGGCTATTTATCTAAACTGGTGATGAGTGCATTTGTTTTCACTGTGTTATTGTGTGGGATTGTACAAATACTTTACAAATTGCCTTTGAGATAAGTCTGACTTTTTCTGCCAAGCTACCAAGGCGTGAGCAGGGATTATCCTCGGTGTGTATCTCCATTGCCCTGACTAGAGATGTGGCCTCTTCTTGGACAGAGTGCAGACTGACTGCCAACAAGTGACCCCATTTCTAACAACTGTTTATGTGCATATATAACTGCTTACCTTATGTAATTTAGTAGTATATAATCAGAAAGTAAATGTATTGATTTGTTTTTTCTTTCCAGACATCTACTTATCTAAATACATGGGGCCTGATTCACAAAGGTAATTTTAGACTTTTGGTCTAAGTATTAACCAAAAGTCTAACCTTATGACTTTTTAGTATTCACAAAGGTAAGTTATGAGCAGTATCTTTACGTCCACACTCAGGCAGAATCTCAACACTCTTCCAGTATCTCCACCATGATTGTGGAGATTTCACTCCGCACCCAGAGTGTAATCTCCTCACCCGGAGTGTACTCTGTACACCAAGAGTGGAATATCACCTCTTGAGACAGATCTGCACCCCGGGTACAGACATTCTGCCCCAAGTGCGGACTTAAAGATACTACTAGTAACCTACCTTTGTGAATACCAAAAAGTCATCAAGTTCATCTTTTGGTGTAAACCTAGTTTACCTTTGTGAATCAGGCTCAGAGAGTCATAATGCTGAAAAAAACGGAAAGAAAAAAGAAATAAAGGAAAAGATGCTATCTCCTTACAAATGACGCATGAAAGGGAGATGAAGCAGGAAATGTGGTTAAAGAGAAAGGTACTGCTGGTTAGAAAATTATGACTTATTAAAAATAGAAGGTGGAAAAATGCAAAGTGAGCGAAACAATGGAAATAAAAAGCAAGGTTTCAAGTCAGCTAAGAAGGGAGATGGAGTAAGTGAAATTAAAAGTAAAGGCTTATTAAAAGCAGATAGTTTAGCAAGAAATCAAAAGCAATTTAAGGAGATAAGAGTCTGAGGCCCGTATTTATACTTTTTTTAGCGCCGCATTTGCGCCGCTTTTTGACGCAAAACGGCGCAAACCTACAAAATACAATGGCTTTTTGCAAGTTTGCGCCGTTTTTGCGTCAAAAAACGACGCAAATGCGGCGCAAAAAAAGTATAAATACGGGCCTGAATGTTTTTAGTAGGATAATACAGAAATTGGCAGTATGAGAAGAGAAGCAGTAAAACAAAAACAACATTTTGAGACTGTAGGCCATAAAGCATGTGCTGTGAAGAAGAGCTGTTTATTTTTAAACTGAACAGAATAAAAACACTGGACAAAAACATTTTTGTCAAAGAGGAGAAGAATCTAAAAGAGAGACTTCTGAATAAAAACAATTTTTATATAATTTTCAGAGGACAATTGATGCATACATCCAGTACGGACCCTTTCTTTAATAAAGGAAGCTACTTCCAGGAGAACAAATTAGTGCATGCAGTTTAAACAACTGGTCAATGCTATGAGGTCAAAGAGGATACTCCATTTGCAAAAGAGGAGATGGTTCCTAGATTTGTAGAGGAAGTGATAGCTGAGGACGTACAAGGGAGAAGTAGACAGGCCCCTGTATACAAATGGAACTGTAGCAGTATTTGCAGTGTTTGTCAAGAATTAATAGCTTTATTGAGAACTGTCTTACATCAATTTCCATGCAGAAGTCTGAAACAGAAAACTGGAGTTGTGCAAGAAGTAGATTCATGCAAAGTAAGAAAATATACTAATCTACAAGGGCATTCACTGGAGAGTCTATCTAAGAAAGTGTGCACAAGCGCCTTTCATCACTTCAAAATGTTGGCTGTTCGTATTTCTAAAATGCAAAACTCAGTTTTGAGACTTTAATTTGTGTACATTCCTGCCTTATGTTTAGGAGAGATTAGCAGAACTCTATTGCATGGTCCTCTGGCAGAAGTAGAACATGTTTGTGAACATATTACATTGTGTTTCTTAGGTTCTGAAGAGAAGTCTGGGGAAAATGAACAGTTGGTATGTGCAGGTTTAGAGGAACAGGTGTAGGAGGCTGGCCTGGTTTGTAGTGGTACCAAGGGGTACTTACACTCTGCACCAGGTCCAGTTATCCCTTATTAGTGTAGAAGAGGTGTCTAGCAGCTTAGGCTGATAGAAAAGGTAGCTTAGCAGAGCAGCTTAGGCTGAACTAGGAGACGTGTGAAGCTCCCACTATACCACTGGTATCATATGCACAATTTCATAAGAAAACACAGTACAAAGATATACTAAAAATAAAGGTACTTTATTTTTATGACAATATGCCAAAGTATCTCAGTGAGTACCCTCAGTATGAGGATAGCAAATATACACAAGATATATGTACACAATACCAAAATATGCAGTAATAGCAATAGAAAACAGTGCAAGCAATGTATAGTCACAATAGATTGTAATGGGAGCACATAGGTATAGGGGCAACACAAACCATATACTCTAGAAGTGGAATGCGAACCACGAATGGACCCCAAACCTATGTGAGCTTGTAGAGGGTTGCTGGGACTGTAAGAAAACAGTGAGGGTTAGAAAAATAGCCCACCCCAAGACCCTGAAAAGTGGGTGCAAAGTGCACCTAATTTCCCCAGAGAGCACAGAAGTCGTGATAGGGGAATTCTGCAAGGAAGACCAACACCAGCAATGCAACAACGATGGATTTCCAGACGAGAGTACCTGTGGAACAAGGGGACAGACCAAGAGTCAAGATCAAGTCGGGAGTGGGCAGATGCCCAGGAAATGCCAGCTGTTGGTGCAAAGAAGCTGCCACCGGATGGTAGAAGCTGTGGATTCTGCAAGAACAAAGAGGGCTAGAAACTTCACCTTTGGAGGATGGATGTCCCACGTCGTGAAGAAGCTTGCAGAGGTGTTTCTGTGCAGAAAGACCGCAAGCAAGCCTTGCTAGCTGCAAGGGTTGCGGTTAGGGTTTTTGGAGGCTGCTGTGGCCCAGGAGGGACCAGGATGTCGCCAATTGCGTGAGGAGACAGAGAGAGCGTCCAGCAAGACAAAGAGCCCACTCAGAAGCAAGCAGCACCCGCAGAAGTGCCAGAACAGGCACTACGAATTGGAGTGAACCAAAGCTCACCCAAAGTCACAAAAGAAGGTCCCACGACGCCGGAGGACAACTCAGGAGGTCGTGCACTGCAGGTTAGAGTGTCGGGGACCCAGGCTTGGCTGTGCACTAAGGAAATCCTGGAAGAGTGCACAGGAGCCAGAGCAGCTGCAAATCACGCGGTACCCAGCAATGCAGTCTAGCGTGGGGAGGCAAGGACTTACCTCCACCAAACTTGGACTGAAGAGTCACTGGACTGTGGGAGTCACTTGGACAGAGTTGCTGAGTTCCAGGGACCACGCTCGTCATGCTGAGAGGGGACCCAGAGGACCGGTGATGCAGTCTTTTGGTGCCTGCGGTTGCAGGGGGAGGATTCCGTCGTCCCACGGGAGATTTCTTCAGAGCTTCTAGTGCAGAGAGGAGGCAGACTACCCCCACAGCATGCACCACCAGGAAAACAGTTGAGAAGGCGGCTGGATCAGCGTTACAAGGTCGCAGTAGTCGTCTTTGCTACTTTGTTGCAGTTTTGCAGGCGTCCAGAGCAGTCAGCGGTCGATTCCTTGGCAGAAGGTGAAGAGAGAGATGCAGAGGAACTCTGATGAGCTCTTGCATTCGTTATCTAAAGAATTCCCCAAAGCAGAGACCCTAAATAGCCAGAAAAGGAGGTTTGGCTACCTAGGAAGGAGGATAGGCTAGCAACACAGGTAAGAGCCTATCAGAAGGAGTCTCTGACGTCACCTGCTGGCACTGGCCACTCAGAGCAGTCCAGTGTGCCAGCAGCACCTCTGTTTCCAAGATGGCAGAGGTCTGGAGCACACTGGAGGAGCTCTGGGAACCTCCCAGGGGAGGTGCAGGTCAGGGGAGTGGTCACTCCCCTTTCCTTTGTCCAGTTTCACGTCAGAGCAGGGCTGGGGGATCCCTGAAACAGTGTAGACTGGCTTATGCAGAAATGGGCACCATCTGTGCCCATGAAAGTATTTCCAGAGGCTGGGGGAGGCTACTCCTCCCCAGCCCTGACACCTTTTTCCAAAGGGAGAGGGTGTAACACCCTCTCTCTGAGGAAGTCCTTTGTTCTGCCTTCCTGGGCCAAGCCTGGCTGGACCCCAGGAGGGCATAAACCTGTCTGAGGGGTTGGCAGCAGCAGCTGCAGTGAAACCCCGGGAAAGGTAGTTTGGCAGTACCCGGGTCTGTGCTAGAGACTCGGGGATCATGGAATTGTCTCCCCAATGCCAGAATGGCATTTGGGTGACAATTCCATGATCTTAGACATGTTACATGGCCATGGTAGGAGTTAACATTGTGACGCTATACATATGTCGTGACATATGTATAGTGCAGACGTGTAATGGTGTCCCCGCACTCACAAAGTCCGGGGAATTTGCCCTGAACAATGTGGGAGCACCTTGGCTAGTGCCAGGGTGCCCACACACTAAGTAACTTAGCACCCAACCTTTACCAGGTAAAGGTTAGACATATAGGTGACTTATAAGTTACGTAAGTGCAGTGGTAAATGGCTGTGAAATAACGTGGACGTTATTTCACTCAGGCTGCAATGGCAGGCCAGTGTAAGAATTGTCAGAGCTCCCTATAGGTGGCAAAAGAAATGCTGCAGCCCATAGGGATCTCCTGGAAACCCAATACCCAGTAGGGAATTATAAGGGTGTTCCAGTATGCCAATGTAAATTGGTGAAATTGGTCACTAGCCTGTTAGTGACAATTTGGAAAGAAATGAGAGAGCATAACCACTGAGGTTCTGGTTAGCAGAGCCTCAGTGAGACAGTTAGTCATAACACAGGTAACACATACAGGGCACACTTAGGAGCACTGGGGCCCTGGCTGGCAGGGTCCCAGTGACACATACAACTAAAACAACATATATACAGTGAAATATGGGGGTAACATGCCAGGCAAGATGGTACTTTCCTACAACAGGACACAGGTATTAGTATTAAAAACCTTAAACAAGAGATTGCTAAATTTAACACAGTTTCTTCAGAGACACCAAACTGTGTTTTTATTTGATGTCGACACACTCACTACAAAAGCAAAACTCACAATGTCGTTGTGTTCTCAAAAACTGAACAGGGGAACAGAGGTAAATCATAAGAGTTTGGTGCATATTTATTTGTGGAAGAATGCTCTTAGTTGTCAACACGGCAAATGTTATGTAAGTATTGCTATGATAAGTTAGAGGACAACAACATGGCAGCTAAAGAAATACATACCAAGTTAGAATTGGTATCAAATACAGTAGAATTACAACAATTAAATTCTTATGAATCAATTCTGATACAGTCTATTCTCCCTTTCCAAGCAATAGTTTGCATGGAACCAAAGACTGGGAAAATACCACCAACAGAGCTGCACAAAGGCCTTAAAGGAAGAGCTGTTTAATTACCTTTAGATTTTAAATGGAATATTGAAACTGTGGATGTAAATAGAGATATTGATGAATCACTTATCATTCTAGTAAATGGAGTGTCTATCAAATATAAATAAATCTGGCAAGAGTTAATGGATGCTAATAAAGTAAAAAAAATAAAAAAGCTATATTATACCTGAAACAAAATAATATTTATTACAGAAATGTCAACGTTGTTAGAGATGTGACTTCTTTGGAGGATGAAATGTAACCATCAAGTTGACAGACTAAAAAAGTAGATAGGTCCAAATCATAACATGTATGAACACTATAATATCCATCTTCTCCATTCCAAAGAAGTTATTGGCAATGCTAAGAAGCTCCAATGAGTGTGTAGGTGGCCGGTATGATGAACACCCTGTTCAGATACCAGGAGCTGTGTACAGATCAACTCGATTATATTCAGAATACTCTAGATTTCACTAGTGTATTCCATACATATTCCATTTTCTGGACTGTCATTTGCTGTAAACTGCATACTGAAGACAGAAGTTGATCTACAAAATCTTTCTGCAAGGGAGTTTACAACAAAGTCCAAGGTAAGGATGAATATTTGGAATACAATTTTATGGATTTTATGGAATGCCAACATGGGACCAACTAATATTGGGATTGTCATCACAGAGATCTGAAATTTATGTCACAAATGCAGGTGCACCTATTTGGTTTCTGACTTTTGGACCTGGTACTTTTTGCAGGGTCATCCCCAAATGTTTTGCCTCCTTCCTCCTATTTTTACTGACCTCTTGCTGTTAGTTCTAGGACTCTGGGCACTTCATCACTGCTGATCAATGTTAAAGTGCAGGTGCTCTCCCTACTAAAGTTGGTATGATTGGCTTACGCCTAATTGAAACATTTAATTTACCTTCAAAACCCTAGTGTAGTAGTATCTCTATACCCAGGGCCTGTTAATGAAATGCTACTAGTGTGCCAGTAGTGCTGCTTCCGCACCCACAGAAGTAGCCTTTCAAACTTAGCGCAGGGCCTGCATGCACAGTTTACTGCCACAGGGACCTGGCATCTAAATGTACTTGTCAGGCCCAGAACACCTCTTTTACTACATATAAGTCACCCCTAAGGTAGGCCCTAGCTAGCCCTATGGGCAGGGTGTTATGTATGTAGGAAGCATGACATGTGCCTGGTTGTGTGGCCTGTCCTGGTAGTGACAAACAGCCTACTTTATTTCTCACTTCTGTGAGTGCTGCCTTGCTCAGAGGATTGCATTGGAAATGCCCTGCCTTATGTCTAGGGGGTATTGTCTAACTTATGAGGTTAGTGAGGTATGTTTGGTATGGTTTTAATGGAAGTAAGAAATACTTCTTATTTCTAGTAAGTGAGAATTTCTCTATGCTTATGATTCTGTTTTTTTGCAGCTTGACTCCAATCCACTTCTGGGGCAGAGGGACAGCTGGGCTTTGAGCATACGTTTCAGACAGCCTGTACACAGGGAGGGTGGAGGTGTCACAGAGGTGCATCTATATTAAGAATGGTCTTCCTGGGCTGGGAGAAAGGAGGTAGGCCACACCTACATTTGTAAAGGCTGTGCCCTGGCCTCACACAAAGGACTTATTTACCCAAAACTGATGTCTGGAGCCTGTGCTGAAGGAGAGAGGGGACATTCATAGAACCAGTTGTAACTGTTTGGAACCTCCTTGCTCCCTATTTTGAAAGTGTTGTGCAACAACTGAGTATAAGCACAGGGGATTTTCTCTATGTAAAGCACACAAGAAACATATTAAGGGTATGGACACAGAATACTGCTAGAGGGACTCACCAGGAACCATCTTGGACTGCTGCTGCTGTGCTAACCTGTGACCTGCTGGGTCACTAGGAGGAACTGCCACTGACTGCATCCCCCTTGTACTGGCCTGATTTTGGGCCCTACCGCCCTGTGCTCCACTTGTGTCCTCCAGTGGCTGGGGACTGTGGCCCCTGCCCCCTGCAACCTTTGGCTTTTCACCACAAGGATATTGCTGTGCTTTGGAGCTCCTGTTCTGGAGGAGAAACACCAGAAGAGCGCTTCAATTTATGCCCAGAGTGCCATGAGAGCACTCGTTCTTTTATTTGTTAGTGCCTTGTGAGCAATGTTCTAAATATTGCTGAGGGCTGACCCCTGCGACCCAGACGGGTCAACTAATTTGTAAAGTGCACAATGCACACCTTCCACCTGTGCCCCTGGGGGACAAACGTGCATTGGAAAGTGTCCCCAGGGCAGCCACAGGAGCTGCTTCTAGACCAAGCTCACCACCGTGGCCCAAGACAGCGGACTTCCCCTCCCAGGGCAGCATCAAGTGAACCATGAGAGGACAGGGTGGTGACCCTCACCGGAGGTCCCGATCCTACTCGCATTGGGAAGAAGAGGTACCACCCCTGCGTAGGAGATAGTAGCGGTGAATTGTGGTGATTCATGCCTACCTTACCCTTAGCCAACAAGGTAGATTCAGATATGGTATGGGGAGTCTACCCTAATGTGCTTATTCTGCCAGACTCTCGCTTCATGATTTTCCCCCTTATGTGCATTTCTGATACTGTTTTGCTGTATTCTAATGCAACGAGTTTTTGTGCTCTCTCAGGTGATGTGCAGCTATGATAATGTCTTGGCAATGAGGATCGTGAGTTTACTATGAGCTTATGCATTTTTGGTGATATGCGTTTTTACCATGATAGGTGCATTTGTAGTAATGCTTTCCTCATTACTGCTTGTGTAGCAGAATAATCAGTAACCTATGTGTTTCATGCCACTACTTCTGGCTTTTTCTGAGTAATAGTACTGTGTAATGTTCTGACAACTGCTTAGGTAGCAGAGTATTACTAACATGTTGTGTTTGGTCTAATGATGTGTACAATACAGGTTATTTCTATATAACTTGGTGTTGTGTTTCCTTTGTGGTAGGGATAGTGCATCATGTGTGTTGTGTGTGTTGTGCAAATGCTTTACACATTGCCTCTGGGATAGGCCTGACTGCTCGTGCCAAGCTACCAAGGGGGGTGAGCAGGGGTTATCCTGTGTGTGTAACTACCTCACCCTCACTAAAGTGGGTGGGTTCTGCCTGGCTTAGGTAAATACCCTAGCCAACCAGAAACCCCATTTCTAACACTGACACTCAGTTGTGCAGAGTGTGTGTGGGATGACTTACTTTACTTTTTAAGAGACTCAAACATAAAGGACATTAATGTGAAGGCAGTAGTAGAACTTTGCTCTTTGGATCCTGCTAATGTTTATAGATATTTTAACCACAGGCTTTACTTCATGTTGTCTTTTATTTGCACCAAAATAAATCCACCTTTTGGTGAAGTGAGAGATTTATTTTGGCATAATACCAAGCAAGAGATGCTCCTCATATTCACATGCTGTTATGGATACAAGATGCACCAAAATATGACGGTGAGGACTCAGTACTGTCCTTCATCAAACAGTATGTGACATCTGCCATTTGGTAAGACAATGATGAAAAAGGCCTGAAACAACAAGTTCTGTGCTTTCAAACACAGAGATGTGGCAAGTACTGTCAGCGACAATACAGGGCTAAAGGAAAATTGTATATAAGGTGTTATTTTGGATTTTCAAATCTGTCATTTGCAAAAGAAGAGTAAACAACTCTTTATCTTCAGTCAGACATACACTGAAATGAAAATCCCTGAAGAAATACATTGGACCTCAGAAGAACAGAGACTTCCCAGTATATTAATGACTTTGGGCCAGATGTATCATTTTTCAAAATAGTAATTACCTAATTGTGATTATCTATGAATCACAATTATGTAATCGCTATTTGAATATATGAAACTCCAGGAGTTTCATATAGCAATTCCCAATGAATCACAAATTGACCTACCTCATTATTATTAATAAGGTAGGCCGCAATTTACGACCCATTGTGAATGGCTATAATCAGAGGGATGGTAGCTTGCTGGGCTCAGCAGACCACCATGTCTGTGATTGCTTTTAAATAAAGCAGTATTTTCTTTTAAATGCAGCCTGTTTTCTTTGAAGAAAAACGGGATGCATTTAAAAAATTAAAACGGCTTGCTTTTAAAAAATGTTTTCGCATGCATTCACGAAGGAGAAGGGGTCCATTGGGAACCCCTTCCCATTTGCAAATAGGGGACCACCTACTTGAAGTAGGTGATAAAGTACAAATGTTCTGTGACCGCATTTCGGTCTCCAAACATTACTATATACCACTGCGATTCGGTATTAGGAAGGGGTGCCCTTGACACGCCCCCTCCCCAATAGTGAATCAGTATGTAGTCCCAATTCCAATTTGCAATTCCGTAACAAGTTACCAAATCACAAATTGAAATTCATACATACCAAAATGTATTTTTGCGACAGCAAATATTAATGACACATCTGGCCCTATAATTGTGTGATTCTGAAAAAAGTGCAAAGTAAATATGGGTATACAATTTGTTGCAGACAGCTCCATCTCTGTTGCACGTTATATGACTTCTCACATTAGAAAATCAGAGAAGACAGAGATGAAGGCCATATGGGAGAGGATTTCTGCTGAAAAATCTCTAGCTAAGAAATTGCACAGCTTCAGCTTAAAATTGCTTTCATATGGGTAGATAGCTTCCTATGAATGTTATGATCAGTTGAGCTCAGCCAGTTTGTGCTCATAGTCAAGGGAAGATATTTGGGTAAGTCTAGGGCCTTGATAACATGCAAAACTGAATCTTAAAGTCTTTCCCAGAAATTCAGTATCTAGCACAGTTCAACCCGGAAAGTACAGATAATGTGAAAGCAAATGTGTTGGATACTTGCTATCCAAGAAGGAGTTCACATCTTGAAATCTGTGTCCCAGATTTAACAAAAGTGGCGCTTCACATTGTGAAGTGCCACTTTTCTTGCTCCGCCGCACCCCCCTAATGCAACCATGTGTGCACTGTATTTAAGATATGGCACACCATGGCTGCATTAGGAACAATAGAGTCCAAATTTTGGACGCTATTGTGGTGCTTTGCCCCACTAGCATCAAAAAGTCTGATATTAGTGGAGCAAAGTGCAAGGGGGCCCATAAATTCCAATTTTATAGGTATGGTAAGGCATTTTTGTCAACAAATGTGGTGTTAGATGGCGCAAGGCCATCCTTAAATTTGGTCCTGTGTCTTTATGAAATACGTAAAAGAAAACATAGATGAAGGGAACTATGCAGTAGTTGGCTGCAACAGTTGTTTAGTTCAACACTAAAAAGGAATTTAATAAACCACAGAAAACTGTGCACCTTATTTACAAGAAAATGACATAAAGCCACACTGCATCATTTTAAAAGTGCAGGGATGCATTGTATTTACAGAAATAGGATGCATCCCTGTATCTTACTCTGCACTGGTGCACAAACTGCTGCCTAGCCCAAATGCACTCATTCTTGTGCCACAGTGCAAGGGTGCCAGCATTGCAAGGATGATTGTTAATGTGCAGGAAGGACACCGTCCAGCACATAAACAATCATTAATGGCGCTTTCCTCTGTCTATGTGTGTCGCAGAAATCTTCCTTCTATGTGTGCTGCAGAATGCAGGACACATAGAAAGGGGAACAAATGCAGAGAAATAATGTTATTTCTCCCTGTTGCACCACTTTGACACCACCCCTGAGGTGGTTTAGGAATCTGATGCATTCCCAGCCTTGTAAATCTGATAATGTGTCAGATTCCCTAAGGTTCCATGGTGTTGCATGGAAACACCGAGGGCAACACCTATGGAATGCCTCTTGTACTCAGAGTTATGCGTGAAAGGGGGCCATATTTACAAGGCCATGAAAAGCCACTCCAATTGACTTTGTGTTACTTTGTAAATAAGGGCCGGCACACTGCACCACTGGAACATCAAACAAATGATGCCCAAATAGCACAGTGTACTGATAGGGCCTTATAAATGAGGCCCTTAGTTGCCAAAGTCCTGATTAAAAAGAGTTTTTCTATTTGGCACTTCTGCATCTGTTCAAGCCTTGGTGTTCTGAATCGTAATTACTTGGACATTTTGAGTACTACAAAGATTCTTTCAATGCTGTGAAAGACAGCTCAGTTTTCAGTTTTTCTCAACTACATGAAAATGTTTAATGATGAGATTGAACAGGAGGAAGCAATTGCTTCTTTATATAGATAGGGACAGCTCACAAAGCACCCAAAGTTCAGGACCTCTAATTTAAGATCCTCTTGGACAACCAATTATTGAAAATGAAGCTGCCACAGCCAAGATGGAGGTGGAAACTGCAATGCAACAAGCAAGAAAAGAAAGTGTTGATTTGGAGCAGTTAGTTGAACAACTAAACAACGTACAGAAAGAAATATCTATGGTGGTAAAAGAAAAATAGAGCATGGATTCCTCCACAAGAAGAATGACTGTAAATGTTCAGCATGTAAGCCAATATTAATATATGTCAGTCATCAAGCTGTCACTGGGAAAAGCCTTTTAATTGAAGTTCTCACGGCCTACCTACAGAGTACTACAGACTCAAATGTGTTGTGTGTAGTAACAGAACCACCTGGATTAGCTGCACACAATATTAAAGGAATTACTTTACATCGACTACTTATGCTACCTGTAAAATATAACAACAAACTGGAGTACCATATGTTATCCAGTGAAGCTTGTCATGACGTCTAAGGAGTACTAAAAGGTTGAGGTGAGCATGGTCTCAAACTTAATGATTGTTTTTGTGCACCTTAGAATGCAAGAGATTCTGAAGGCAGACTATGATGTGCTGTTCGCTGGATAGCACTTAATTGTATTTAGTGATCTATTACAACTTGCCACAGTGAAAGGATAGCCTATTTTCAAGACACTTCTCCATGATGACCTCAGAATTTCTTGAAAGGTTTTGGAACTGTAAACATTTGGCCAAAGTTCCAATGCAAAGAACTAGTTAAGAACATGTGTCAAGCATCTGATGTAGGTTACAGGAATATTTTGAAGGATATTGGAGTAGAAGTTCTCACAAATGAGGGGACATGTTCCTTTGAAAGTCAACTTAGAAGGAAACAGTTTCCTATAAACAAGACAGCAGCACAGCTATGTTCAATTTCATTGAAGTACGGAAATCCATTGTCTGCCTAAATGCCTACATTTCAGTAGTGCGCCTGTTTTAATGAACATTCGCTAAAAATGGCAAAAGAAGACATTTTGGAACTTACAGCAATGGACAAAATGGAATACCATGGTATAACAGTACTTCTTAGTGAAAAAATACATGCAAAAATTGATTCATTGGAGAAATCTCTTTCCAGAACTGCAGGATTAAAAAAGGGTTTATGTGTTTGCAAAAACTGTAGGGTAATTTTGCTGCTAATTTAAATGTTGAAGAAGGGTTCGTTAATGGTGCTATTGGTAAGGTAATTGATTTAATTTTGTTTCCTAACAGGAGTGAGGTTGAATACTTAGCGATTAAATTTGATCAGGTTGATGGTGTAAAACAGATTGGAAGGTCTTGCTTGTCTAAGACTTGTATGATCGGAAGAAGCAGTTCCCAGTCTCTCTAATGTATGCTGTCAATATTTATAAATCACAATATTTA
The DNA here is from genome assembly GCF_031143425.1 of Pleurodeles waltl. Classification (NCBI taxonomy): domain Eukaryota; kingdom Metazoa; phylum Chordata; class Amphibia; order Caudata; family Salamandridae; genus Pleurodeles; species Pleurodeles waltl. Next base: position 415,681,473 of record NC_090438.1, on the reverse strand, counting down.
ACCCCTTCCTTGCCATGGACGTAACGGTTACGTCCATGGCTGCGACACTCAGGCGCCATGGATGTAACCATAACGTCCTGGGACCGGCCCTCGGTGGAAGCGCTGGTGCTCCCCCGAGGGTCTTTCCCCACCGCCAAGGCAAGGCTGGAAGGGAAATCACTTCCCCTTCCACCCCGAGCCCCCCAACCACCAGTGACGTCTGATGACGTAAGCGCACCAACGCGTGCTGACCTCATCAGAGGTCAACTCCTGTCATGCTGGACAGAGGAGTTTCTCCTCGGTACGGGGGCCAGGGGAGGCAGAGAGGCATGAAAAGGGAAGGAACGGCTTTTCCTTCCCTTTTCATGTCTCTCTGTGCAATCCTGCAGCACGATCGCATAGCGATCGTGCTGCAGGAGACCACTAGAAACCAGGGATTTTTTGGGGAAATTTTCATAAGGGGAATGGCCCCATGGGCAAGGGCTGCTCCCCAAGGGGGGCATTTTATTTAAGCCCATTTCTGCCTCCGGGGAGAGCAGAAGCCATTAGGCTCCAGGGATGTTTTTTTTTTTTTTCATATTGATAAGGGGTAGCAACCCCTTAGGCAAGGGTCGATCCCAGAGGGCCAATTTTTTTATCAGGACTTTTCTGCCTCCCCCCCGGGTGCAGACCGCCCTATATTAAATAGGCCGATCTGTCCCCAGAGGGGGCAGAAGCCACTAGAAACCTGGGATTTTTAATGTGTTTATTTATATTGATAAGGGGAGTGACCCCTTTTGCAAGGGTCGCTCCCCGGAGGGCAATTTTTATATTAGGCCTCTCCTCCCCTCCTGGGGGCAGATCAGCCTATATTAATTATGCCGATCTGCCACAGGGGGGGCAGAAGCCGTTAGGCACCAGGGATGTTTTTATTTATTTATATTGATAAGGGGAGCAACCCCTTAGGCAAGGGTAGCTCCTGAGGGTGGGGTGTACCAGGTCCAGTTGTCCCTTATTAGTGAAGTAGTAGTGTTCTAACAGCTTAGGCTGATAGAGGTAGCTATAGCAGAGTGGCTTAGGCTGAACTAGGAGACATGCAAAGCTCATGAATACCACTTATAGTTACACAGTACTTATACACAAGTAAAGACAATACTCAGTGTTACCAAAAATAAAGGTACTTTATTTGGGTGACACAGTACCAAAAATATCTTAGATGCAATACTCCTTCTGGAGGTAAGTATTATACACAATATATATACTAGACACCAAAATAAGACAAGTAATTAGACATAGGAAAGTGCAAACAATAGATAATGATATAGAATGCAATGGGAGAAAATAGGTCTAGGGGCAACACAAACAATATAATAAGAAAGTGGAATGCAAATCACAAATTCCCCCCTAGACAAGAGTAGGGTGGGCAGAATCGCTGGGAGAGTAAGAATACAGTAAAGGTAAGTAAATTACCCAACCCCAGATCCCAGAAAAGCAGGAGTAGAGTACTGGAAGTTTCCTTAGGACACACTACACCTTGTTATATGGATTATTTCAGTAAACAACCAAGTCTGCAAACAACAACTACTGGATTCCTGGACCTGAAGATCTGCAAAATAAGGGGACCAAGTCCAGAAGTGGGAAGAAGTTCCAGGAAGGACAGGAGCCCCTGCCAGCCCAGAAGAGAGTGCAAAAGAAGAGTCCCCGGTTGGATCAAGACTGCAGGAATGCACCCTAGGATGATGCCAGCGGGTTTCTGCATGGTGCAACGGATGTCCCACGGTGTGAAGATGGATGCAGATATGATTTTGTGTTGGAAATCACCAACAAGCCTTGGTTATAGCAAATGTGCGTTTTGCATCAAAATGGCTCTGGCTGGACCCAGGAGGGACCTGGGATCCTCAACTCTATGTGAGGAGGAAGAGGGAGCTTTCAGCACTTTAGAGAGCTTTCAAGATGCCAGACAGCACCCACGAGACTCCCAGGACACGGGGACAAAGGAGGAAAAAAATGCAGTTGGTGCAGCACAACAAAGGAAGGTCCCACGCCGCTGGAGAACAACTCAGCGAGTTGAGTGTCGTAGGATGGAGTGCTGGGGACCTGGTCCAGGCTGTGCATGAAGGAATTATGTAAATAGTGCACAGAGGCCTCAGGAGGAGAAGAAGAAGAAGTGCACAGGGGTAGTGTCACTCTCAGGGCAGGCAAGGTCTTACTTCCTCCAAATTGCATCAGCATTACCTCAGGACAGTCTATGTCGCTGGAGTCCACCTCTGTGTTTCAAGGAGCATGCTCGTCACTGTGAGAGGAGTCAAGGAGTACCGGTCGTCGACTTGCAAGGTGCCTGCGTGAGCAGGGGAGTGACTCCGTCACCCCACAGGAGATTTCTCCGGTCCTTCTGGTGCAGGATGAAGACAGGGTGCAGTTGCTGGCTGGAGCTGAAGACCGCGGCTGATATCCGTTCACCATATTATCACACACACACACACCAATCCATCACTATTCAGCCACACACACTATTCTGCCACACCAAAGTTCAGTGATAAACTGGTAGTATCAAAACTCACACTGTTACGCCAACAGAACTACGCCCATCACATTATGACCCACGAATCACCACGGTGGACATTCAATGGCAGTAAGCGATTGGCGGTACATACCGCCGCACTCAAAATATACACACACTAACAAAACAACACCACATTGGCCAATTCAAACAACACACACCTGACACTCATACACACACCACACCCACACCACTATAAAACACACATCCACAGTACCCAAACCCTTTGCGACTACAAACCATTGCCACAAGACAGACACCATGACAACCCACTGATGCACAATATCTCATACACAGAAACAATGACACTGCATTTACATCCCCACAGGTATCCCAGCCAATGTCAGCGGAGAAGAGGTGCCAGCACTATCCAGTCCCCCACCGAAGAGGCCCACAGTGATGACAGCGACTCTGGTCGCCTGGATCTGGATGACCAACCTGGCCCATCAGGGACCTCCGGACAGTCATTTACACAGGCACAACTACACACCACCAGAGAGCCTCTCCCATCTGGGAACACCACCACTGCACCCACCCACCGTACCCATACCTCTCTCCCCAGGACAATCAGCAGTGTGTCCACCACTACAGGGACCCCAGGGCACACCTCATACCCAAGACAATCAGGGACCTGGGGTCAGTGGCAGTGGGCATACGGTTGAGGGGACAAAGTCACAGGACAACAGGGATACTGGGAGGACTGCTGTGCGCCAAGGGGAGGAGAGGCCAGGGGAGCCAACTCTCCAGGACGCACTCACTGAGATCCTGGGAGCATACCAACATTCCCAGGATAAGCTGGGCCAGATCCTGATCAACGTGCAGGAGAACAGGCAGCTGCAGGAGCGACAGTACCAGGGGATCAGGGAGGACCTGCAGGCCATTATCACCACCCTGGTCTCCATAGCGGGGGTGCTGGCAGACATGGCCAACATTATGAGGGAGACAGTCTTACAACAGTGGGCCCCTGCCACTACCCAGACATCTGAACTGCCTTCCACCTTTGCTGCTGCTAGTGGATAGGAGGCCCCGCCACAGGACCAACAGGCCTCCAGCACCCCTCCCCCTGAAGAAGGAGAACCACCCCGCAAACATTCCCTGCGATTCAGTCAGAAGCTAGAGGCTATTGCCAAGACCCCTGCCAGGAAATGAGACTCTCCTGATTGTCACCCTTGTGTCCCACTTTGTCACCTTGTCCACCTTGATCTGCCATTGCTCCCCTTCCTATGTCCCCATGGACAATGCATCTGTGCTTCAAATAGACTGGAACTCTACCCTGGACTTTCCTCCATCATTACCCTATCCCAATGCACTTGCCCAACTCCTCCTTATCACTTCATTAAATACCCTTTGAACAAATACAAGTATAGAGTATGTCAAATGATTTAAGTATGTATTCATTTAACCAGGTTCAAACATTGCAATTCAACTGTACAGTAATGTTCACATAGGATAGACCTGTAGTTGGTTGCAGTGATCGCACCAGGAGCGATAGTGGGGCACCAACATCTGCAAAAAGAGTTGCCAAAGGGTACAGTGAGTGGGCATAGAAGAAGGAAATAACAGCCTGCCAGTGACAAAGTTAAAACAAAAAAAGTCAATGAAATGTGAAGTAACACTGTCTTACCTTTGTGTCATTGGAAGTATTGTCGAATCACTGCAGTTCTGTTGTCCTCATCCTCATCCTCTGCCTCCTCATCCTCACTGTCCACAGGGTCCACTGCTGCCACACGGCCGTTTCCAGCCTCCTCCTGCAGAAAAGGCACATGGCGTCTCAAGGCAAGGTTGTGCAACATGCAGCATGCCACGATTATCTGGCAGACCTTCTTGGGTGAGGATCACAGGGATCCACCTGTTAGATGGAGGCACCAAAACCTGGCCTTCAGGAGGCCACAGGTATGTTCAATTATCCTTCTTGTTTGCTCATGTGCCTCATCGTAATGTTCCTCTGCCCTTGTCCTGGGATTCCTCACAGGGGTCAGTAGCCATGATAGGTTGGGGTAACCAAAGTCACCTGCAAATATCAAGGGACAACATTTAGCCACACACTATACCATATGGCCCACCCCATAAACATACACCAACATCCACTGGGTGGGAACCAGGGCTCACGTATTAGCCGCACCTGGTGCCTCTGTAGTTGGGCCATCAAATTTGGGATGCTGCTATTCCTCAGGATAAAGGCATCATGTACCGATCCAGGATACTTAGCATTGACATGTGAGATGTACTGGTCCGCCAGGCACACCATATGGACATTCATGGAGTGAAAACACTTTTGATTTCGGAACACTTGTTCATTTTGCCGGGGGGACCAATGCAATATGTGCTGTATCGATTCCCCCTATGATATTGGTCACCCTGTGAGGTGGCATCAGCTGTAGCTGCAGTGCAAGCCTTAGAGAGCTGGTTTGACAGTACTAGGGGTCCATAGTTGAGACCCCAGGATGCATGGAATTGGCTCCCCAATACCAGATTTAGAATGGGGGAACAATTCCATGATCTTAGACATGTTGCATGGCCATATTCAAAGTTACCATTGTGAAGCTACATATAGGTATTGACCTACATGTAGTTCACGCATGTAATGGCGTTCCCGCACTCACAAAGTCCGGGGAAATGGACCTGAACTATGTGCGGGCACCTTTGCTAGTGCAAAGGTGCCCTCACACTTATTAACTTTGCACCTAACCTGTAGCAAGTGAAGGTTAGACATATAGGATACTTATACGTTACTTAAATGCAGTGAAAATGGCTGTGAAATAACGTGTGCATTACTTCACGCAGGCTGCAATGACAGGCCTGTAGAAAGGTTTGTCTGAGCTCCCAATGGGTGGCAAAAGAAATGCTGCAGCCCATATGGATCTCCTGAAACCCCAATGCCCTGGGTACCTAGGTACCTTATACTAGGGACTTATAAGGGGGGTCCAGTGTGCCAATTGAAATTGGTAAATGAAGTCACTAGCCTACAGTGACAAACATAAAAGCAGAGGGAGCATAAGCACTGAGGTTCTGATTAGCAGATCCTCAGTGACACAGTCAAGCACTATACAGACACACACATTAGGCCATAAACTATGAGCACTGGGGTCCTTGGGAAGGGTCGCTCCCCATAGGGACACCTTACTGTTGGCCATATCTGCCCCCCTTGGGGGCAGATTGGCCTATTTTTGGAAGGTCCATCTGCCCTCAAGGGGAGCAGAAATCCTACCAGAGACAAGGCGAAGATTTATTTTTCAAAATAAGTGGGTTGGGTATGGCCATACCCCCAACCCAAATAAATGGGGCCAAAGTTGTTCTTCCCCCCAGTGGGCAGATGGTTCAATTATCCCCAATCCACACCCCAGGGGGGCAGAAATTCTACTAGATGACAGGGAATCAAAAAAATAAAAAATAGTGGGGTGGTGACCCCCTCCCAAACTGAAGGGGGTAACAGTATTTCAGCTCTCTCCTGGCACACTAAAACATCTTATACCATGGCAGGCAAGAAGTCATTTGATTATTTTGGGTTTTGGTTTTACATTTGGGCAATGAGAGCTTGGCTATCTTTCAGAATCATCCCACTTGGAAAGGTGAGGGCTGCACTTTTTGGAAATTGGGACGCTGCCATGTAGAAAAGTCAAAAAGTCCTATACACATCTGAAAACAAAACATCTGGATGAGTCCAGGGTGGTGTGCTTCACATGCACCCCGCACCATTTTCTTACCCACAATACCCTGCAAACCTCCAACTTTGCTGGGACTCACCATTTATTCCCCATTTTTGTGATGGAATCTTCCGGAATCCGCAGGAATCCACAAAATTCCTACCACCCAGCATTATCTTATCTATACCGCTAAAAATTTCTGCCTCAATTGTCTGCCTAAAAATGTTTTTTTCAAACTGCCCTTTTGAACCTGCTTTGGTTCCCCCTCAATTTTGACATGTTTTGGCTCTTCCCTGTTACAGGTACTTGGCCCACCTACACAAGTGAGGTATTGTTTTTACCGGGAGACTGAGGGGAACGTTGGCTGACAGGAACTTTGTCCTGGTGCGGTGATCCCACACTGAAATGTGGGAAAAATGTGATTTATTTAGCTAAATTTGAGGTTTGCTGAGGATTCTGGGTAAGAAAACACTGAGAGATCCACGCACGTCACACCTCCTTAGACTCCCTCAGGTGTCTAGTTTTCAGAAATGTCTTGGTTTGGTAGGTTTCCCTGTATGGCTGCTGAGCCCAGGACCAAAAACGCAGGTGCCCCCCCACACAAAAACAGGTAGTTTTGTCTTTGATTATTTTGATGTGTCCAGATAGTGTTTTGGGGGCATTTCCTTTAGCAGGTACTAGACCTACCCACATAAGTGAGGTACCATTTTTATTGGGAGACTTAGGGGGACACTGGGTGGAAGGAAATTTGTCGCTCCCCTCATATTCCAGAACTTTCTGTCACCAAAATGTGAGGAAAAAGTGTTTTTTGGGCCAAATGTTGAGGTTTGTAAAGAATTCTGGGTAGCAGAACCTGCTGAGAGCCCCACAAGCCCCCCATCCTGGATTCGCCTAGGTGTCTAGTTGTCAAACAGGCACAGGTTTGGTAGGTTTTCCTAGGTGCCGGCTGAGCTAGAGGCCAACATCCACAGCTTGGCATGTTGCAAAAAACAGCTGTTTCCTTTGGGAAAATGTGATGTATCCATGTTGTGTTTTGGGGAATTTCCTGTCACGAGCACTAGGTCTACCCACACAAGTGAAGTACCATTTTTATCTGGAGACTTGGAGGAACACTGGGTGGAAGGAAATTTGTGGGTCCTCTCAGATTTCAGAACTTTCTGTCACCGAAATGTGAGGAAAAAGTGTTTTTCTGGCCAAATTTTGAGGTTTGCAAACAATTCTGGGTATCAGAGCCTGGTGAGACCCCCACAAGTTATCCCATCTTGGATTCCCCTAGGTGTCTAGTTTTAAAAAATGCACATGTTTGGTAGGTTGCCTTAGGTGCCGACTGAGCTACAGGCCAAAATCCACAGCTAGGCACTTTCCAAAAAACAGCTCTGTGTTCTTTGGAAAAATGTGAGGTATCCACGTTGTGTTTTGGGGCATTTCCTGTCATTGGCGCTAGTCCTTCCCACACAGGTGAGGTACCATTTCTATCAGGAGACTTAGGGGAACGTTGGGTGGAAGGAAATTTGTAAGTCCTCTCAGATTCCAGAACTTTCTGTCACCAAAATGTGAGGAAAAAGTGGTTTGTTTGGCCAAATTTTGAGGTTTGCAAAGGATTCTGGGTAACAGAACCTAGTGAGAGCTCCACAAGTCACCCCATCCTGAATTCCCCCAGGTGTCTAGTTTAAAAAAATGCACAGGTATGGTAGGTTTCCCTAGGTGCCGACAGAGCTAGAGGCCAAAATCCACAGCTAGGCACTTTGCAAAAAACACGTCAGATTTCAATGAAAAAATGTGATGTGTCTCTGTTGCGTTTCCTGTCGCGAGCATTAATACTATCCACGCAAGTGAGGTACCATTTTTATCAGGAGACTTGGGGGAACATAGAATAGTAAAACAAGTGTTATTGCCCCTTGCCTTTCTCTAAATTTGTTCCTTCCAAATGAAAGACAGTGTGTAGAAAAGACGTCTATGTAAGAAATGCCCAGTAATTCACATGCTTGTATGGGCACCCCGGAATTCAGAGATGTGTAAATAACCACTGCTTCTCAACACCTTATCTTGTGTCCATTTTGGAAATACAAAGGTTTTTTTATACCTATTTTTCACTCTTTAAATGTCAGCAAATTCATTGTTATATACCCAGTATAGAATGAAAACCCATTGCAAAGTGCAGCTCATTTACTGGCTCTGGGTACCTAGGGTTCCTTGATGAACCTACAAGCCCTAGATATATCCGCAACCAGAAGAGTCCTGCAGACATAATGGTATATTGCTTTAAAAAATCACAGGAAAATGTTACAGAGTAAAAAGTGCAGAATTTCAGCTGGTATTTTCTGTAGGAAAACCTAGTAGAATCTACACAAATTACCCCTTGCTGAATTCAGAATTATGTCCACTTTTCAGGAATGTTTAGCTTTCTGGGATCCACCATTGGTTTCATGCCTATTTCTGTCACTAACTGGAAGGAAGCTGAAAGCACAAAAAATAGTAAAAATGGGATATGTCCCAGTAAAATGGCAAAATTGTGTTGAAAAATTGGGTTTTCTGATTCAAGTCTGTCTGTTTCTGAAAGCTGGGAAGATGGTGATTTTAGCACTGCAAACCCTTTTTTGATGACATTTTCAGGGAAAAACCACAAGCCTTCTTCTGCAGCCCTTTTTCCCATTTTTTTAAAAAAAACAAAATGTTCGCTATATTTTGGCTAATTTCTTGGTCTCCTTCAGGGGAACCCACAAAATCTCTAGTATCCCTAGGATGATGGAAAAACAGGACACAAAATTGGCATATGTAGCTTATGTGGACTAAAAGTTATGACGGCCTAAGCGCAAACTGCCACAATTAGCCAAAAAAACGGCTTGGCACCTTAGGGGGAAAAGGCCTGGCAGCGAAGGGTTTAAGTATAGATGCAGCATTCATTAATATTGGTACTACTGTCTTTAAGAAAGGTATTTAATATGAAGCCTTATCACGGGTTAGAACTTTGTTTGGTTTGTATCTTGTAGACCTCCACAACAGTAAAGTAAATGCTGATTTAGATTGTGTCAAAGAGAACAATCAGTTGAGAAGTATTTATGCTCCTCATTTAGTCCAGTATCCCATTTATGAAACGTTTCTATCTGCCCGAAGATCAATCATTTGAAGGATCGTACCAATGTTATTGCGAAGTGTAAGGAACAAAACAACAAACTTCTAAAGAAAAAAAAACTGACAATGCCTGAGATATTGTTGGTTACCAGTCGTCAAACCCCTTTGATGTCAACTGCTATGCCAATGCCGTTCTGAATGCACGTTTCTCTTTGCCTCATTTTGCTCATACAATTGAACAGAGAAGGAGCAAGAGATTGTGGTCTGCACTGTTTGCTCTGTTGGAGTGCCTGTACAGTGATATAAGTCAAATATATTATGCAGCTTACATTCACAACCTTGTTGATCTGTACACCATACCCAAAACACTCAAGAAGATGCACAAGAATTTATAATAGTAATCTTTGGTATTTTAGAAGAAGAGATAGTACCTATTGACAACTTATTTGGACTTAATTACTCATGGACCCATGAGTGTATAAATTGGTCTTCGTCATCAACTATACAAATAGATTCAGAATGATTATATTACGCAACACTACTGGATTGCAAAATTGTCAATTTTGACAGGTTGTTTAAAGAAGCTTCACAGAACTATACATGCATAAATTGTAAATCAGATCATCTATCAATTTTGCATATGCGAAGGAGTGGCAAGCATCTGTTTCTAATGCCACAGTGATGTACAGCAGATGGAAGTAAATTGAAACACACATTTTAAAAAAGGACAAATAACTATTTCAGGAAACACATGTACCACTATGGCTATTGTTTTTCATGAAGGAGTTTGTATTACATCTAGACACTCTGGGCCTCATTACAACCCTGGCGGTCAAAGACACGCCAGAGCTGTTCTGGAGGTTGCACCACCAAAAGGCTGGCGGTCCAAACTCGCACATTACGACCACTGAGGAAGCGCGTCGGTTGCACCGCTGGTACTGGCGGTTTTCCACCACGTTGGTCACAGCGGATTCAATCCTCCAGGGCAGATTAGGAACCGCCATGAAAAGGCTGGCGGAAAGGGGAGTCGCGGGGCTCCCTGGCACAGCCCAATGAAGCTTATGCAGACAGTGAAAAGCGCGACGAGTGCAACTGCACCCGTCGCACCGCCGCAACACCGCCAGCTCCATTTGGAGCTGGCTCCCATGTTGCGGCCTTCATCCCCGCTGGGCCGGCAGGCAGAAACTCAATTTCCACCCGCCGGCCCAGCGGGGATGTCGAAATGCCCACTGCGGGAGTGCAGCTGCATTGGCGGCCGCGCGGCGGTTACAACTTGGCCCTCATTACAACCCTGGCGGTTGGTGATAAGGTGGTGGTAATACCTCCAACAGGCTGGTGTTAATTACCGCAAAATTATGACCATGGCAGTGAGAACTCCGATAGACAGCCACTTTACCACACCGACCGCCAGGGCGAAAAGAACAGCCACCATGGCGGTAGCCGCCTAAAGCTAAGCGGAAGCCAATGTTCCGCCCACCGTATTAAGACAACCCACTCAGCCACCTTTCCGAGGGTGGTTCCAACGACATCAACAACCTGGTGGAAACACTGCACAGAAGGGAAAGGACACACCATTGGAGACACAGGGAACAACTATGCCGCCATAGAGCCCAAGCTGCAGATCTTTCCAATGATCTTCTACGTCCTGCTCCACCATGAACACCAACGCCCGCAGTGAGTACAGCCGCCTAGCACAAAGGGGTGGGGGAAGGAAAAAGAGAGGGACACACACACGCAACACACACACCCCCACCCCCAAAACCGTACACACAATCGGATACAGTAAGAAAACATATTTACCCGGTACCCCTCAGGAATAATGCAAGGACTACAGGAATAGATGAAAGTGAGTGTAATAATATAAATATAGTAGAAATACGAAAATTAAATCTAATGCTATATACATATGTACAGTTCAAGGGACACTGCCCAGTCTTCAAAGCACGTCGGCCACAAGGCCACATGACAAAGTCCAAGGCACCACTTGTCTCCTGCAGCAACACGGAGAGAACACTGCTGGGGCATCAGTTTGAAAATAGACAGTCACCTGAGGGGAACTGGGAATTGGGGGCACCTCAGCAGGCAGATGGAACAACACCACTGGTCCTGGAGGGGATAACATGCCCTGTGCTTGGTCCTGGGGAGTGCAAGGCCACAGTCTCTCAGGTTGGTGACTTGCTCACTGGCTCTGGAGGGGGCAGCATGCCCTATGCTTGGTCCTGGGGAGTGCAAGGCCACAGTCTCTCAAGTGGGTCATTTATCAACTGGTTCTGGAGGGGTATCATGCCCTGTTCTCTTGTTCCTGGTGGGGATGGGGTGAGTGGATGCCATACCCACTGGTTCTGGAGGGTGCATCGTGCCCTGTGCTCTTGTTACAGGGGAGGATGGGGTGAGTGTGTGCCATACCCACTGGTTCTGGAGGGGGTTTCGTGCCCTGCACTTTAGATACTAGGGAGTGCAAGGTCACGGTCCCTCATTCCAATAGGATTTGCAGGGGGCAGGCTGCACAACAGCCCATGGAGGCAGGACTACAGACCATCCGCCGGCAGTGACAGCTGCTCAGTGATGGTGGTGCTGCTGCTGCAGGTGGTGGTGGGGGGAGGCTCCAGCCCATCCCCTGCAGCCTCGGATGGCTGCCCACTGGTGGTCGTGGTGGTGCTGCTGCTGCTGGTAGTGGTGGGGGGGAGGCTCCAGCCCATCCCCTGCAGCCTCGGATGGCTGCCCACTGCTGGTGGTGGTGGTGCTGCTGCTGGTGGTGGGGGGGAGGCTCCAGCCCATCCCCTGCAGCCCGGATGGCTGCACAACCATGGTTGGTGGTGGGGGCTCCAACTAAGTCCCTGTTCGAGGCCCCTTGTTTTTCCTGCCTGCTGGTGCAGGCCCCTTGCCCTTCCGGGCAGCACCTGGGGCAGGCTCCTTGCCCTTCCGGGCAGCACTTGGGGCAGGCTCCTTGGCCTTCCTGGCAGCACTTGGGGCAGGCTCCTTACTTGGGGCAGGCTCCTTCCTCTTCCTGGCAGCAGGTGGGGCAGGCACACTTTCTTTGAGGCTGGCTGGTGCCCTGGATCCTTTCCCACCACTAGTGGGTGTGGAGACTACTGGGCCAGTGGACTGGGTGGCTGAGGTGCTTGCCTGGGTTATTGCCACCCTGGCCAGATGTGAAGGACGGGAGGAGGGGTAGGTTAAGAGGTCAATGGTGGAGAGGAAAAGCTTCCTAGGGACATGGGGCGGGAAGAGGGAGACATTTTGGGAGGTGAGGAAGAGGGAGGGGTTGTAGGTGGTGTCTGTCTGCTGTGTTTGAGTGCATGGGCTGGATGCTGTTGTGAGATGGATGGCTGTTGGGTATCTGAGTGCTTGCGTTTGTTGTACCTTGGAAGGGGGGACAGACACAGTGGGAGAGGACACAGGGGACGTGTGCATGGCTGTTGTGGAGGTGTCTGCCAGTGAGGTGTGTGTTCTGCTAGGTGTGGTGGTGATGCTGGTAGTGGATGAGGATGTAGTGCATGCAGGTGTGAGTGTAGACGGAACTGGGAGGGAGGTGGAGGAGGAAGAGGATGGGGATACAGTGGAAGCAGTGGATGTTGGTATGTCTGCATCTGGATGGTGTTTGTGTGAGTGCCTGAGGGATGATGTGTGGTGCTTGTGTTTTCCTGTGCCACTCGTGTGTTGTCCTGTGTCCATGCACATTTGCCTGTGTGCTTGGGATAGGTTGAGGTTGAGGAGAATGGGACTGAGAAGAGGAAGTTGGAGGGGGGAGTGTGGAAACAGGGATAATGGCTGCCATCAGAGAGGAGGCCAGAGCCTGGATTGATCACTGTTGGGACGCCAAGCCAGTGTGAATGCCCTCCAGAAATGCATTTGTCAGTTGCATTTGGGCTGCCAGCCCCTGGATGGCATTCCCAATGGTTGACTGCCCTACCGAGATGGATCGCAGGAGGTCAATAGCCTCCTCACTCAGGGCAGCAGGGCTCACTGGGGCAGTGCCTGAGGTGGCTGGGGCGAAGCAGATGCCCAACCTCCTGGGTGAGCGGGCAAGGCAACTCGAAGAGGGGCTGCTGGGAGGGCGGTGCTGGTACGGGAGTGGCGGCTGTTCCGGTAGCTGGGTTGGTCACAGAAGTGTCTGCCATCACCAGGGAGCTCCCATCAGGGGAGGTCCGAACTGTCCCCTCCAGTCTCCGTTATGGTGCTCCCATCATCCTCCGTCCCATTTGTGCCCTCATCGTCAGTGGACTCTGCCTCCTGGGTCCTGTGGGATGCAGCTCCCTCCATCGCCGGTGCCTCTGCTCCTCTGACAGATGATGCTAATGCACATAAGGACAGGGTGACAAAACAAAAAGGGGGAAGAGACAAAGGATACACTTGGTCAATGCTGCACCAACATCACTGTTGGCGTACACAGCAAACTCACACACAGGGTACAGGCCTACGCACTATGCAATGCACTACCAGTAATATTGCTAAACGCCAAGGCATTGGCATGGACACATATCGCCAACTGCATCACACCTGGGACCCACACAACCCTGCCCAGTAGTGAATGCCTACAAGCTAGGTAGCAGGAATATCACTTCAGAACCTGGCTTACATGGGACCTACTCTGCAATGTCAAGCCAGGCCTAAGGGCCCCCACTGACACACATCCCCCACCCAGGTACCACCCTACCATGCATAAGTTGTAATGATAGGAACTGTACTCACCCCCTTGTGGCTGCCGTGATGCCCTCAAGAGCCCATCCAGCTACAGATAGTCCACAGCCAGTATACGGGGTCAAAGTTCGACGGGCACCCCTTCCTCGTTGGGAGGCCTCCGCTGTCTTCTGTGCCCAGCATCTCAGGTCCTCCCACCATTTCCGACAGTAGGTCTCAATAAATTAAACCTAGCTCAACCCTTGGTATCTTGGAGACGAGCAACAAGGCTTAACTTAGGAGACATATGTGTAAAGCTTTTAAAAATCACAAAACAATAAAAATCCAACACCAATGTATAAAAATAGATTATATTTTGTCTTTAAAGTTACACCAAAATGATTAAAATCGGATAAGTAGAACCGGAGATATGAATTTAAAAAAAAATAATGCTTCTTAGCACTTAGAAACGAATAGCGCCAATCTGGTCATCTGGTCGCACCTCAACCGGGGCAAAGTCAAAGTTTAAGGCTGGCCACGATGGAGCCCTGCTTGGCTATAGCTTGCGGGAAGCCTTGGTCGAAAGTTTACTGTTTCTGGAGATTTTCTTTAGCAGGACCAAGTCGCCAGTCCAATCCGACCTCCTGGAACTCTTCCTCAGATCTCCGTCGCGGTAGCCCTCGTGGAGATCTTTACCTTTGGACTTAGTTGTTTTTTTTAGATGAAAATCCTTCGACCAGGGCAAACCTGAATCTTGATCCGACGTCCCTGGAGCCTACTTCGGATACACTGCCGGGAGGTCCCGCTCAACTTCCTATGTTCAGACTTAGGTGGTCATTCTGACCTCGGCGGTAAAAGGCGCCTACCGCCGGTCAGAAATCCTCCATAATCCCGCCGCGGTCGCGGAAACCCGCCACGGTCATTCTGACCCGCAGAAGGCAAACCTCCGAAAATCCGACAGCCACAACAGACCGCCAGACCAGCGGTCGGCGGAAAAGTGGAGGTGACAAAACCTCCACCGTCACGCCAACAGAAATACGCCCATGCCATTACGACCCACGAATCCACGCGCGGTCATTCAAACGCGGTATTCCATTGGCGGGACACACCGCCGCGGTCAGAATACACACAAACGAACAAAACTCAGCCACATTGGACGATTTGAATCCCACACACCTGATACACATACACACACCACTCCCACACACACAATACAATATAAAACACACACCCACATCACCCACAAACCCCTACGCCAAAAAATTCTGAAAGAAGGCCAGAGCGAGACACCACCATCCACAAACTAGCAGCCACAGCCACTCCACACCATCACCCACACACTATCCACACACAAAACAACACACACCACCACACTCAACACACTTAACTACACATACTCCACCCCACACATCATACACACCACCCCATGGCACCCCAAAGACACCCCCGCTTCTCCGACGAAGAACTCAGGGTCATGGTGGAGGAAATCGTTCGGGTAGAGCCCCAGCTGTTCGGCACACAGATACAATACACCAGCATTGCCCGGAGGACGGAGCTATGGCAGCGGATTGTCGACAGGGTCAACGCTGTGGGACAGCACCCCAGAAATCGGGAAGACATCAGGAAGCGATGGAACGACCTACGGGGGAAGGTGCGTTCCATGGTATCCAGGCACAACATCGCCGTGCAGAAGACTGGCGGAGGACCCCCACCTCAACCCCCACAATTTACATCATGGGAGGAGGAAGTCTTGAACATCCTGCATCCTGACGGCCTCGCAGGAGTCGGCGGAGGAATGGATACTGGTAAGTTGAAGCTTCACTACTGCTTCCCCCCCACCTGCATGCCAAATCATACCCCAACCCTCACCCCCATCCTCGAACCCCACCCTCACCCCCACCCCCATCCTCACCCCCACCCTCACCCCCACCACCATCCTCACCCCCACCACCATCCTCACCCCCACCCCCAGCACACCTATTCCCTGCCAATGTCTCACCATCACAACCCACACATCCCAAAACCTAGGCCTGCATGCGTCCACTAAGCATGGACACCCATCACCAAAGCATGCCCAATGCATATACACATCCCCCCCACAAGCCACCCTCACCAAAGCCCCCACACACGAATGCCAGCACTTGGGGACACGGGAACCCACAGATACACCCATATGCCACACATTGAAACTATAACCATACCTCTATACCCCTGCAGGACCCGACCGTCAACACACCGCCGCGGAGGGCCCAGAATTCTCCACACCCCCCACCCAAGAGGCCGTCAGCGATGACAGCAGCTCTGTCGACCTGGACACCGATGACCAGCCCGGACCATCGGGGACCTCTGGACAGTCGGTTCCCCTCACACAGGCCCAGGCCACTACAGACCCCAACCCCTCTGGGAACACCAGCACAGCTCCCACCCAGCGGGCCCATGCCTCTGTCTCCAGGGCGCGTCAATCTGCGGTGTGTCTACCACTACAGGGCACCCAGGATAACCCACCACCCCAACAACAACAGGGACCTGGGGGCAGTGGTAGTGGGCACACCGGCCAGGGGGCAGAGGCCCAGGGAAACAGGGCAACTCGGAGGGCAGCTGTGCGACAGGGGGGGGACGGGCCCAGGGAACCCACTCTCCACGAGGCCCTCACCACCATCATGGGAGCATACAACCGCTCCCAGGAGACGATGGCGACGGTACTGGCCCGGTTCCAGGAGATCCAGGTACTGCAGGAGGAACACTATCGGGGGTACAGGGAGGACATCAGAGCCCTCACCTCCACCCTGGTTACCATGGTAGGGCTGCTGCAGGACCTCGTCAACACCAGGACGGACACTCAACAACACCCAAGGGCCCCTGCCACTAGCCTGGACCAAGAACAGCCAACCACCTCCGCCGGCGCTAGTGGACAGGAGGCCCCCGCACAGCAGCAGCCCACCAGACCCCCACCTCCTGCAGGAGAAGAACCACCCCGCAAGAGGGCCCTGAGATCTCGCAAGAAGACAGAGTAGGATGTCAAGACCCCCGCCAGCAATGGATACCACCTGATGTCATCCCACTGTCCCACATTGTCACCCTGTCCATCCTTGAACTGCCCATGCTCCATCTCTCCACAGGCCTCTGGACAATGCACCTGTGTGACTGTTACTCTGGACTCTGCCATGGACATTCCTTCACCATAGCCCCCACCCACTTGAAACCACCCATCCCATTTTGAGCACTGAAATAAACACCTATTTTGCACAAAACTATCTGGAGTCTGGCTGTGATTTCAATATATTGTAATTGACATGACAGTGCAAATATGTCCTTGTACATGGTGAAGTCAACAAACAGCTGCCACAAAGCTGTAGTCCATGGGGAAACGAAGCACAGGACTCGTAGTGGGGACCCCAGATCTGAAATAGGGAGGGAAAAGCCACAACTCAGTCATCATACACTGGGGCAAATAGACAGGCAGCAGAGATGCAGGAGAGTAGTTCACATTTACTAAATTATCTTTGAATTGTTACCTGTGTCCTATTGGAAGTACTGTTCAATGATTCTGTCCCTGTTGTCTGTTTCAGCCCCGTCGTCTTCCTCCTCGTCACTCTCCTCAGGTTCCACCGCTGCCACAACACCACCGTCTCGACCATCCTCCTGCAGGAAAGGCACCTGGCGTCGCAAAGCCAGGTTGTGAAGCATGCAGCAGGCCACGATGATGTGACACACCTTCTTAGGTGAGTACATTAGGGATCCACCTGTCATATGCAGGCACCGAAACCTGGCCTTTAGGAGGCCAAAGGTGCGTTCGATCACCCTCCTAGTACGCCCATGGGCCTCATTGTACCGTTCCTCTGCCCTGGTCCGGGGATTCCTTACTGGGGTCAGTAGCCACGACAGGTTGGGGTACCCAGAGTCCCCCACTAGCCATACACGGTGTCTCTCTAGCTGTTCCATCACGTAAGGGATGCTGCTATTCCTCAGGATGTAGGCGTCATGCACTGACCCAGGGAATTTGGCATTTACATGCGAGATGTACTGGTCAGCCAAACATACCACCTGGATGTTCATTGAATGGTAACTTTTTCTGTTCCTGTACACCTGCTCCCTGTCTCTTGGGGGAACCAAAGCCACATGGGTCCCATCAATGGCACCAATGACGTTGGGAATATGTCCAAGGGCATAGAAATCACCCTTCACTGTAGCCAATTCGCCCACCTCAGGGAAAATGATGTAGCTCCTCACGTATTTCATCAGGGCAGACAACACTCTGGATAACACCTTCGAAAACATGGGCTGAGACATCCCAGAAGCAATTCCCACTGTTGTCTGAAATGAACCACTTGCCAAGAAATGGAGTACTGACATGACCTGCACCAGAGGGGGAATCCCTGTGGGTTGGCGGATGGGGGACATCAGGTCGGGCTCCAGCTGGGCACACAGTTCATGTATAGTGGCACGGTTAAGACGGTAGGTCAGGATAATGTGGCGTTCTTCCATTGTCGACAGGTCCACCAGCGGTCGGTACACGGGAGGATTCATCCGTCTCCTCGCCAAACCCAGCGGACGGTGCCTAGGAAGGACAACATGGAGCACACAGTCAAGCAACCCACAGGTACGTACTCACAGCTAGCACAGTAAACGATTCTCTATACAGTGAATGGCGTGTCTGAGTGGCTATGCAAGGCCTAGGCCTGTGTGACGCAGTTGAAATTGAGCCATGTGGGCCCTGGAAATGGCGGCTGCCTGACCTGTGAATTGTGACAATGGGATGTGAGGTCAATGCGCTGGCGTGGCACACCGCGGCGGGCGGCGGGCGAAGACCGCGGCGCGAAGCCGCATTGGTTAACATTGAAGCCTATGGGTTTCAGGAGCCAATGGCGAAGGGCGCCGGCGGTGGCGGGACGCACCGCCGCGGACGTGACCGCCATTTTCTATCTACTTATCCACTTGCGACTTGAACTTTCACAGGAGAGGACCTATACTGCAAGTGTTGCTGTGACCTCGGTCTGGAAGGGACAATGGCTGCTGCGCCTGGGGAAAGGGCCCCTGCCTTCACTGGAGAGGAGTTGGAGAAACTTGTGGATGGGGTCCTCCCCCAGTATGCGCTACTCTACGGTCCTCCAGACCAACAAGTGAGTTTAATTCAATCTGGATTTGGGGCCACTGGCTGGCTTGGGGGCCTGGCGGGGGTCCTGGCGGGGATGGGGGGCATGTTGGGCCTGGCGGGGGGCATGGCGGGGGGCATGGCGGGGGGCATGGCGGGGATGGGGGGGCATGTTGGGGCTGGCGGGGGGCCTGGTGGGGATGGGGGGCATGTTGGGCCTGGCGGGGGGCATGGCGGGGGGCATGGCGGGGGGCCTGGCGGGGGTCCTGGCGGGGATGGGGGGCATGTTGGGCCTGGCGGGTGGCATGGCGGGGGGCATGCGGGGATGGGGGGGCATGGCGGGGGGCATGGCGGGGGGCCTGGCGGGGATGGGGGGCGTTGGGCCACTGGCAAGGAAAATGCAGACAAACTTGAACGTGGTATTTCTCCCTCCCTGTACGTGTCACATAGGTCCGCGCCCATGAGAAGATCGGGATTTGGCGTGCCATCGCCAAGGAAGTCCGGACCCTGGGGGTCCACCATCGACGGGGCACCCACTGCCGCAAGAGGTGGGAGGACATCCGCCGCGGGACCAAGAAGACCGCCGAGTCTCTGCTGGGGATGGCCTCCCAACGTAGGCGGGGTGCCTGCCGTCAACTGACCCCCCTGATGTCCCGGATCCTGGCGGTGGCCTACCCTGATTTGGATGGGCGCGTGAGGGCAGCACAGCAGACACAAGGGGGTGAGTACAAGCATTATCTACTCTGTTGTCGCGCAGTGGAGGTGTCTGGGTGGGGGAGGAGGGCTGTGGGTCCCCCTAGGCCAGGGCACCCCCGTAAGCCCCTGTGTCCCCAGCCACCACCCTCAGTAGTTTGTCAGTACAGCCATCCCTGGGCCGTGTCATCCATGGGTGCAGTTGTCAACTCTAGGCGTGTAGGGCATGTTCCAAGGAATGCGTAGCGGACCCCAAGTGCGCAACTTAGTGCAGGGGGCATCTGTGTCTGTCATGTCCGCTAACTGTACCGGAGATCCATGTACTCAATATCCCTTTATTTCTCTCTCCCCCCCCCCTTTTTGTTTGTCTTTCTGTGCTTGTGTGCATCAGCATCATCAGGCGGAGGAGAAGTGGCATTGGGGCAGGAGGGAGCTGCATCTCACATGGCCCAGGAGGGCCATGCCACAGAGTCAGACTGGACCAGTGAGACGGAGGGCGAGGGGAGCTCCACGACGGGGACGACTGGACCCTGCAGCGACACGGACACGTCCTCGGAAGGGAGCTCCCTTGCAGGGGTGGCACCATCCGTGCCCCCCGCCATTACAGGTACAGCCGCCACCCAGCGCACCATCTCCGCCCTCCCAGCAGCCCCTCAGCGTTCGCCCCGTGCCCGCTCTGCCAGGAAGCCGGGCATCTCCTTCGCCCCAGGCACCTCAGGCCCTGCCCCTGTTACCCCCGCTGCCCTCAGTGAGGAGGTCATTGACCTCCTCCGAACGCTCATTGTTGGGCAGACTACCCTTTTGAATGCCATCCAGGGGGTGGAGAGGGAGGTTCATCGCAGCAATGCGTACCTGGAGGGCATTCATTCGGGTCAGGCTGCCCATCAGCGATCGTTCCAGGCTCTGGCCTCAGCACTGACGGCAGCCATTGTCCCTGTCTCCTGCCTCCCTCTACTAACTCCCTCCTCCCAGTCTCCTGTTCCTCTGCCTGTCCCACCCACACCATCAGACCAGCCTGCACACACCTCAACACCCAAGAGAAGCTCATCCAAACATAAGCACCACAGATCACGCAGACATTCACACACGCAACATTCCGATGCAGACATGCCAACAGTCACTACCACCTCTGTGACCCCCACCTCCTCGTCTCCCTCCTCCCTCCCTGTGACGTCTACACTCACACCTCCATTCACCTCACCATCAGCCAGTGTTTTCATCACCAGCACACCCTCCACTCCAGTCCGCACACGTGCAGTCACCACCCCCACTGCCATTTACACGTCCCCTGTGTCCTCTCCCACTGTGTCTGTCACCCCCTCTTCCACACCACACAAACGCAGCCACCCACCCACCCAACAGCCATCCACCTCACGACAGCCTATCCCTCCTGCACCTGCACCCAAAGACAGCAAACGTGACTCACCTACAACCACATCCTCTCCCTCCACTCCCATTCCCACTGTACCTACCACTCTCCATTGTCCCAAGAAACTCTTCCTCGCCACTGCTAACTTCTTTCCTGACCCTGAGCCCCCCCCTCCTTCTCGTCGGGGTAAGAAGAGCACCTCAGCCACCACCAGCCCTGCAGCCCCCTTGACAAGGGTGCAGGGGTATTGGAGCCCACCAGCCCGCATGTCTGGATCTTCGCCCAGCAGCAAGGGGACAGCCAGCCCACCCCCTGGGAAGAGGAGCAGAAGGCGGAAGGGGCGCCGCAGGAGCCCGGCTTCTACTTCCCCCCCGGACACCACCCAGAGACAGTCACCAGCCACAGCTCCAAAGGGAGGAAAGGGCCACAGACTCCCGACTAAGGAGGGCAAGGGCAGCAAGTCGGAGAGGTCAGGCAGCAGGCCTGCTGCCCAGGAGGAGCCCACCACCCCCATAGCCGCTGCCCAGGGAGGACCCAGCCCAGCTGGCCAGGAGGGCCCCACCACCCACAGCCCAGGTGGGCATTGAAGGAGCACCATCCCCGCTGCCCAGGAGGGCACCACCAGCCAATGAGCAGTTGGCCATAGACCGGCCGCCGTCTCAAGAACCGCTGAACTGGGCCCCGCCGTCTCAAGCACCGCTCCGCTGGGCCCCGCCATCTCAAGAACCGCTGAACTGGGCCCCGCCGTCTCAAGAACCGCTCCGCTGGGCCCCGCCGTCTCAAGCACCGCTCCGCTGGGCCCCGCCGTCTCAAGCACCACTCCGCTGGGCCCCGCCGTCTCAAGAACCGCTGAACTGGGCCCCGCCGTCTCAAGAACCGCTGAACTGGGCCCCGCCGTCTCAAGCACCGCTCCGCTGGGCCCCGCCGTCTCAAGCACCGCTCCGCTGGGCCCCGCCGTCTCAAGAACCGCTGAACTGGGCCCCGCCGTCTCAAGAACCGCTGAACTGGGCCCGCCGTCTCAAGCACCGCTCCGCTGGGCCCCGCCGTCTCAAGCACCGCTCCGCTGGGCCCCGCCGTCTCAAGAACCGCTGAACTGGGCCCCGCCGTCTCAAGAACCGCTGAACTGGGCCCCGCCGTCTCAAGCACCGCTCCGCTGGGCCCCGCCGTCTCAAGCACCGCTCCGCTGGGCCCCGCCGTCTCAAGAACCGCTGAACTGGGCCCTTCAAGGCAAGACCCGCTGAACTGGGCCCTTCAAGGCAAGAGGCGCTGAACTGGGCCCTTCCAGGCAAGAACCGCTGGCCCTTTGGCAGACGTGGCAGGGCAGGATCTATCTCGGGCAGGGCTGCAGGATGTCCTCTGGCCAACATGCCTCCTCCAGTGGCAGTGGGGTCTGTTATGGACTGTTTGGACTGTGGCTTTGCACTCCCCAGGATGGCCCAGTGGGCAGGCCACCCACTGTATGGACTGTATGGACTGTGGCTTTGCACTCCCCAGGATGGCCCAGTGGGCAGGCCACCCACTGTATGGACTGTATGGACTGTGGCTTTGCACTACCCAGGATGGCCCAGTGGGCAGGCCACCCACTGTATGGACTGTATGGACTGTGGCTTTGCACTCCCCAGGATGGCCCAGTGGGCAGGCCACCCACTGTATGGACTGTATGGACTGTGGCTTTGCACTCCCCAGGATGGGCCAGTGGGCAGGCCACCCACTGTATGGACTGTATGGACTGTGGCTTTGCACTCCCCAGGATGGCCCAGTGGGCAGGCCACCCACTGTATGGACTGTATGGACTGTGGCTTTGCACTCCCCAGGATGGCCCAGTGGGCAGGCCACCCACTGTATGGACTGTATGGACTGTGGCTTTGCACTCCCCAGGATGGCCCAGTGGTCATGGAGTCCCCTCGTGGATCTGGCGTCGTGTACTCAAGTGGCTGAGGTGCCCCCCCTTCCCTTCCCCCTGAGGTGCCTGTCCTATTTTCTTTCTGATGCCCCTGCAGTGTTCTCTCCGTGGAGTTCTTGTCGTGGGACTGGGCCTTGCCCCTTTGCACAGGACCCCTGTGGTCCACGGACAGTGGTTGGACTACATTTAGTAGCTGTATATATTTTGTACATAGTTTATTTATTTATTGGGATTACTGGTGTCCATATTTCAATATATCTGCCCGTTTATGATCTCTTCTTTTGGTCTTTGCATTATTTTGGGGGGGGGGGTTTGTGGGTTGTGACAGTGATCTGTGGGAATGCATTGATGTGTGTTGTAGTGGGTGTGGGTGGGTGGGGGTGTGCCGGTAATCTTTTCCCTCCCCTGTGTCGTAGGTGCAGTACTCACCGATGTCTTCCGCGCCGCCGGGCGTGCTCCTGGTATATGAGCAGGTATAGGAGTGCGGGGATGACCTGCAGATCGGGTTCCATACTGCCGGAATCTCGCGTGGAGTGCGTAGAGGTGAGCGTTTTCCCGTTCGTAGTCTGTTTCCGCCGTGTTTTTATCGGCGGTGCTCCCGCCCCGGAAAAGGTGGCGGATTCGTGGGTCGTGATAGGGTGGGCGGTACATTGTCTGCCGCCTGGCTGTTGGCGGGGACCGCCGTGCTGTTTGTTTGTTCCGCCGTGGCGGGCGGAGTGTTAATGCGGTGGGCTGTGTTGGCGGTTCCCGCCAGGGTCAGAATTGCATATTTTGGACCGCCGGCCTGTTGGCGGCTTGGCCGCCGCATTATCACCGACCGCCAGGGTCAGAATGAGGGCCTTAGTCTCTTTTTTGGAGATTTTCTTCACCGTGACGAACCTGCAAGTCAACTTTTTCCAAAAGTCTCCAAACTTCTCCAAATTTCTGCATCTTCTTCCAGATGTTCCTTTAAGGTTCTTTTGAGGTCCATAGCTCACCCCAAGGTTCCAAAAGCTCTGAGATGCTCCTAGAGGGTGCGGACTACAACTCCCAGAATGCACCTGGTGCAAACTCCTTTTTGGCCACTGGACAGTGGTAAGCTGGTCAGTTTCTTCAGGAGTTGGTGCAGGGGACTCTGGTTAACAGGTTTTCACCTGTAGCAGAGGGAGTCCCTCCTTGAACCAGTTGAAGCCAGGCAAAGTCCTTCTTGTGGTGGAGCCCAAGTGTGCAGCTGGTGCAGTCCCCTAGAGTGCAGTGTCCAGGTGCAGATCAGGGGTCCAGCAGGGCATTCCTTCTTCTTCTGTAGTTCTTCCTTGTTGGAATCCGGTAGGGATCTGCCAGTTTTATCCTTGCTCCTGGGTAAAAAACAGGGGTGTCCTGGTTCTCCAATCAGGTGCAAGGTCCTTCCCCCTGTGATGACCACTTCCTGGGAAGTGTGGTAAAATCAATCCCAGGGAGGAACATCCCTCAAAAATCCATCATGGCTGATACTGATTTTTGGAGGTTACATCTGGCTGAGCCCACCCACTTTTGTGGCTAAAAACCTTAAACACACCCTTATGCTGCCCTCTCCTAATCTAATCAGGGTGGCACCTAATTGTCTGGGTTTGCAAGATGTGAGCGAGATGCTGGGTTGCGCCAAATGTCCTTCCCTGCCTTTGAAGACCAGTTTGGAAGCTGTTCCCCCTTCCTGCCTCTCTATCTGCTGAGCGAAGATCTCCTCCCCCATGCACATCTCTTCGTGTTGAGCCAGGACACTTCACACCTCATCAAGGCAGCCTGGTCAGGCTGCCAGAACCTGGCCAATGAGCGCAAAGTAGCAAAAACACTGCAGGGCTGAAGTGGCAACTTTTCAGGTAAGGTGTAAAACTCTTTACCTGAATAAGTTATATGAGAGGAAGTTGTGGGATTTATTATGACAATTAATTTGATACCAAACTTGAGGTATCTTTTTCTTAAGGGGACTTTTAAAATTAAAATAAAGTCTCCCCATTCTAGCCTATGGAGGCCATTCACTACAATGAAGGAAAAACAAATTTGGCTGTTTTACTTAACCAGGGCTTATAAAACATTTTTTATAAGGTCCCTGCTTATAGTTACATGGCACCCAGCCCTAGGGGCACATAGGGCACACCTTAGGGGTCACTTATATGTAAAAATAAGAAAGTTTACGACTTTGGAACTACTTTTAATTCCAATGTTTAATTTGCATGTAGCTTTAATTTAAAAGCATCCAGCAATGCAGGCCTGCCTTTAAAATGACACTGGGCACCTCAGCAATGCACCTATGGGCCACCACCTATGCTGGGGTCCCTAAACCTACATACCCTACCACATACTAGGGACTTATAGGTAGGTTGACTTAGCCAATTATAAATAGCCTAATTGGCATACTCATTTTACAAAGAGCACAGGCCCTGTGACTAGTTAGCAGTACCCAGGGCACCATTAGAGTCAGGCAATCAGTCCTTTTTTCCCACATGTGGAAGGGATGGTGAAAAGCTTCCAAGTTATGGATTTTTATTTGGGGTAGGATGCTTTTCTTCAGAGGAACTCTCCATCTACTGCTCTTCTGGCTCCTGGGTACTTGAAAAACATCAAGCCCAAAACAGCTGGTCAGATTTTTGAAAGAGTATTAGAGTCAGAGACACACCTAAAGAATAAAAAATGTTTGGGACTTCCAATGGAGAAGGTTGAACGATTCTTAATCATTCAAAGACACTATTAACACATTTTATAATATATTTAATTATTTGATTATTCGGCTTCATTTTATTATTGTTACAATAGCCACTTTTATGGTCTTGTTTTATTTTCTATTTATCTAACAGTTTTGCCTAGGCCAGCACTCTGTTCTCAAACAAGACATTCTTGCTCATTCTGTGCTTCTTCCAAGGCTGCAGCAAGATACGTTGCCGGTGAACGTGTTATAAGTTTAGTCTCCGACATTCGTAGAAAACACGCATCCTTACATAGGGACATTTTCTCAGAACATCAGCTGTTTTATTATAAATACAATTCCCTGTCCCTTACACATTAGAGGGAGATTCCAGCTAGGGAACCACAACTGTATGCTGATTGCTGAATGCTTCGCTACAGATGCTAATGCAGACTTCAGGCCTTTGCTCAGGTACAGGGGATGATGTCTTCCCATGGGAACTTGAAGGGCAGGATTAGAGTTTAACACACTATGGGGGTCATTACAACCCTGGCGGTCAAAGACCGCCAGGGCTGTTTTGACGGAAGCACCGCCAACAGGCTGGCGGTGCTTCCCATGGTATTACAACCGCGGCGGAAGTGCCGCGGTCGCACCGCCAGGACCGGTGGTTTACCGCCACATTGGTCTCGGCGGTTTTAATCCGCTAGGGCAGCGCTGCTTGCAGCACTGCCCAGGGGATTACGAGTCACCCTACCGCCAGCCTTTTCCTGGTGGTTCAAGGCTGGCGGTACGGGGAGTCGCGGGGCCCCTTGTTTCTGCCCGCCAGCGGGGATCTCAAAATGACCGTGGCGGGAGTGCGGCTGCATTGGCGGCCGCCCGGCGGTCAGATGAAGCTGCCCGCCAAGGTTGTAATGAGGGCCTATGTTCTATTACGATCTAGGTAGGAATTAGTCTACTAATTGTAGCGACAATGTGGTAGCGTTACCCTTATGCTTCACTCTTCTTGTAACCATTCTAATATGGTCATGCTGTGTCATTCTGGTTATTGCAGCTCGTGCTTTGCTATCTAAGATGAAGTTGTTTTATTAAAATCATTATTGAAACATATACTGCCTCTGTTTGTCTTTGCATATATGATACTAATGTAACTGAGAGAAACGGATGAGACCTGAGTGACCACGGCTTCCCTGAGAAACAAATTATGTCATGCGCTCAGCTACCCAGTCAACCCTGCCCTTGGGTAGAGGTGAGGCACTGCTTGTTGGCCGGAGCAAAACCCGGATTGGAGCAACAGCTGTCATCTGCAATGGGTTAGACTCAGGGGGTCATTATGAACACGGCGGTAATCCCGCCATATAAAGATGCAAAAATCAGAATGCAGCAAACTTTTTCCTGCCATCAGTCACCGCCAGGACCTTGTCAGAGGACATGCAGGACTTCCCACCCCGCCACCGCCAAGCACACAAACTCCCCGCCCTCCAAATAATGATGCACAATTCACTGCGGCGGTCAGTGGAAGCTGAAAGACCATTGGCGGTACAAATGGCCAGCAAGTGGACCCAACAGTAAGAAATGCAAACATTGGCAAGTTAGAAACCCACACACTTGACACACATCCACAACACTATAAAACACTCACAGACATACCCCGCAATCCTTTGCAACGACATTAGGACAACTGATACAGAGAACCCCAGAAGCAGACACTGAACGCCACAATACACAATACATGCACCCAACCACACAAGAGCACCCTCACCTAGATCCACACAACACACCATTCACAACACACGCCATGACACCCCCCAAACACCCACGCTTCACAGAAAGAGAGCTAAGGACCATGGTGGATGAGATACTGAAGGTCGAGCCGCAATTATTCGGGGCACAGGTCTAGCACACACCCATCACCAGGAAGATGGAGCTATGGCAGACAATAGTGAACAAAGTCAATGCAGTGGGACACCATCCACGCACGAGGGACGACATCCGCAAGAAATGGAACGACCTTCGTGAGAAGGTGAGGTCCAGGGCATCCCGGCACAACATTGCAGACCAGAAGACTGGGGGAGGACCTCCACTAACACCACCCAACTACACTGATTGGGAGGAAAAGGTACTGGCCATCCTGCACCCTGAGAGACTCACTGGAGGAATGGACTCGGGTAAGTCGTCTACAAGTACCCCATATCCATCACACTTGTAATGCATGCACCACCCCACCCCTCCAACAGCCTCCAGGATCACTACCCCACCCAGGCCACAATTGGTACATTCAGTCACCCTGCATGCCCACAAACCCACTAACAGGCCCACATCCCAACCCCTGTGCACAGCTACCTACCCCTGCAAGGAATCACAAAGGCACTACACCACTCACAATGCAAATCCACATCCTAAGAAAAATGCATTGGCAACCTCACAAAGGCACCCTGCATGGCCCAAAAGTGGAAAAACCTGCACAAAACAGCACAGACCTGTGCACCCCATCTGGTCATGCAATTGTAACAGACATGTCCATTCCCCCAACAGGCACCACCACCCATGCCACCCTGACAGAGAGGACAAGAAGTGGCAATGCCCCACAGGAAGACAGAGGCACCACCCAGGACACTGGAGATGGAACCGTGGACATTGATAAACACCCTGGCCCCTCACACAGTCCTGGACTGTCACCATCCAGCAAAACCCACCCAGGACACCACTGACACCCCTACCACCCAGCAAATAACATCAGCCCAGGGCAACCGGCCCCACACCTGTGTATCCCTGCTACAGACTGGTGGAACACATGGACAGAGGCAACAGTCACCCCCTACCAACAGGCAGGAAGACAATGGCCCCAGTACAAGTGGTACCTCCAGACCTGTGTCCGGGACACAGGGAGCTAGGCCCAGTGGGAGGGCATCAGTAGCCCAGGGGGGAGGCCACAGGATGGATGCTGCAGACCAGACATGATATCTGAGGTCCTGGGAGCATACCACCATACCCAGGACAGATTAGCCCATATAGTTTCCACCCTGGAGCAGAGTCAAAGGATGCAGGTAGCACACCACCAAGAGGCCATGGAGCAGTGGAAACCGCACAATGCCACCATGGCCACCATAGCAGGTGCGCTGCTGCACCTTGTCCCAACACAGGCTGAGGCCCCACAGACCTGGAAGCCCTAGCTACAGGCCAAGATACAGACCGGGCAACAACAGCAGCAACTAGACTTGTGCCACCATCTCAGGACACACAGGAGACCTGCATCTCAGCCCATACAGGCCAACACCAGACACCCAAACGGTCCCTCAGGCCCAGATATGGGACAGTAACACCTGCCAAGACCAAGGCCCCCTCAAAGAAGTGACTCTGGCAAGAACTGTCCTCCAAGTGTGCCACTGAACCAACGACCACACCATGTAAAAACAACCCCAAAAACTGGAAATGATAGATGGACATACCACTACTACCAACAAATGATGCGACCATGTAGACATATTGGACAATCACCAGTAGCCCACTCCCATCACTGTAAACTGCACGGTGTAATCCCTGCACCAAATAAAACACCAGTTCACCAATTACAATGTCCCCTGTCATTATGTTGAAACAATTGGAAGTATGAACGCAATTGTTTTATAAATCATTTATTCTTATCTGAGTAGCAGGAATTGCACCTCAAGCATTACATGTGGTTGTGCCAACAGAATTGTCAATTTTTTTACCATAAATTTACATGTCCTATGCAAACCTGGTCACAGTGACAATGTCTATAGACCCAACACCCCCCTAGATGAAAAGGCTAGCACAGACAGCAATCTAATCGAATAGTCCCACATAGTTGCTGGAAGTAGAGTTGTATCAGTTGGTTCCTGGAATGTACATCTTCCCCCTCCTCATAATCGCCATCACTCTCATCCCCTCTCTGAGGAAGCAGGTCTGGATATACAGCACTCATCTCCTCCAAGAGGAGGATAGAATTCCTCACATGCAGCAGGCCACCACTATTCAACACACCTTTTCAGGCTCGTAGGCCAGGGATCCTCCAGAGATATGTAGGCAACGGAATCTATCCTTCAGGATACCTATTGTGCGCTCTATCACCCTCCTAGTCCATCCATGGGCCTCATTGTAATTCCTCTCTGCATCTGCCCTAGGATTCCTCACTGTTGTCAGGAGCCAATGCGTGTTGGGGTAGCCAGAATCACGTAAAACAGGGGGCAAAACACTGACAACCCTCAGTGGTAGACAGCCTGGCTATCTGCTATGTGCCAAATAGTGTCGGACACACCTACCTATGATCCATCCTCTGTCCCCTTGTAGTTGTTTCATCTTGTGTGGCACGCTACTGTTCCTTAGCACAAAGGAATCATGGACTGATCCAGGGAATGTGACATTCATTTGTGAGATGTACTGGTCTGCAGTACACACCAAATGAATGTTCATGGAATGAAAGTTCTTCCTATTTCTGTATGCATGTTCACTGACTCTTGGGGGGATGATAGTTATGTGGGTGCCATTGATGGCACCTATCACATGGGGTATGTTGGCAAAGGCATAGAAGTCCGACTTGATGGCAGGGAAACGTCACATAGGACTGCAGGTGTCGTACAAATGCATTCAGGAATCTGGACAGAATAATGCTAAACATTGGCTGTGAAAAACCTGCACCCATGCCCTGCACTTCAGTAGGGATGGCATGTTGATTACAATTAGCTGGTCTCAGTGTTGGATCCAGTAATGCACAAAGTTCATGAACAGTAGCACTAGTGAGTCTATAATTGATAATGATGTGGCGCTCCACCATGGTCTGCAAATCAACAAGTGGTCTGTACAACGATGGGGCCCTTCCGCACCACAAGGGTCTGTACCTCGGATGAGTATAGAACACATGTGAGGAACACACATACATCTGCCCACAATGTTTCCTATTCAGCACAGCTGGCATGATTGCTGATGACACATATACATAGTATGTGTGACACTGTAGTAACATGTCCTCAATGATACATCAGGACTGTTCAGGTGAGTAAATGTATATTTGTTAATGCCTATATGAGTTAGGGGACAATAGGGCTTGCAATGGGCAGATGAGGATTTGACAACTGCGTAGTTAAGGCCAAAATATCTGCCCCCTGTAATCCAGAAATGTTGTAGTGGAAGTGACCTCATACCGCTAGCGGTTGACGTAATAGCGTAAGGCGCTGTTTATCGCTGTGCACCAATTCATTGGTTAACATGGTTGTCAATGGGAATTCTTAGCATATCATAATTGCCGCTGGCGGTGACGGTGCACACCGCCGCAGTGCGTACGCAAACTCGTCACCGCAACTTCACTTGACTCCCGGATCTCGTGCATGCAGTTACTCCACTGTGTGTGCTGCTGTTTCCTGAACCTAGTCATGGAAATGGCACGTGTGGCAGGGGAAAGGGCCCGGCCGTCACCGGCGAGGAATTAGAGAAGCTCATGGATGGGGTCCTGCCCCTGAAAGCCAAGCTCAACGGTCGGCCAGAGGTACAGGTGAGTAGGAGGATTGAGGGGCATGGAGGTGTGTAATGGTGGTAGATGGCTGTAAACATGTGTGCATTTTTGACACTGTATAGTCCAGGGTTCCTGACATGCTGCATGTGTGTGTGTGCTGTTATGCTGTTATAAATGTCCGTCCCATAGTGGGCGTATAGCCAGCTGTAATTAATGGCCATTGTCTGACCTCTGTGTTCCTTATTCTGTGTGTCCCATATAGGTCAGCGCCCATCAGAAGAGGGGACTATGGCAGGCCATCGCCAGGGAGGTGCGGGCCCTGGGGATCTACAACCGGCGGAGCACCCACTGCAGGAAGCGGTGGGAGGACCTGCGGCGCTGGGCGAGGAAGATCTGCGAGGCCCAGCTGGGGAAGTCCTCCTAAAGAGGAAGTGGTGCCTGTCGTGCACAGACCCCCCTTGTGTGACGCATTCCGGCGGTAGCACACCCAGACCTGAATGGGCGCTTGAAGGCTGCGCAGCAGTCACAAGGGGGTGAGTACAGAAACCATACTTTGGCTCCTTGATGGATGTGTGAGTGTGCTGTGGTATGTATGCTGCCTAGTGGCAGGGACTCTGACTGATGTCCATCTATATAATGTCCCCCCTGGGGAGTTGGGTTATAAGGGTCAGGTCTGCAGTACTTCAGGCCTGTCAGTGCTGTGGGGGATGGCTGTTGAGCAGGGTTTTGGCCACTAGTCAGGGGCATAGCCATGTGTATAGCGGCAGGTGCTGCATCGTCTAAAAGTTGCAAGGTGGGTGTATGTGTGAACCACTTATGTTCCTCCATTCAGCTATTTACAATTGTCTCTCCTGTTATGTCTCCCCATCCCTGTTCTCTTATGTTGTCTGTGTATATCAGCATCATCTGGTGAGGGTACTGATGCACCGGCGAGTGGGGATGCAGCGGCCCATGGTTCCACAGAGGCAGAGTTGTCCGACGCCAAGGGTACCAGTGGGTTGGAGGGCTAGGGGAGTACCATGAGGGAGGCAACTACCACTGGAGGTAGTGACTGTGATTCAATGTTGCTGACCCTATTCTTGCAGTCACCACAAAATCAGACATCCATTCATGTACCCAGACACCACAGCTGCACTCACCACAACATCTTTAGTTGGCACGTGCAGCACACTCACCACACTTGCAAACACCCAGACAATATACATTTACACTGCCAGCCTGTCTTGTTCCACTGTGTCCACCCACCCTCCCAACACCCTCAAAAGCACCACAAACATGTGTGTACTTTGGGCATGTTGGATTTGCCTTGTGTCGCGTAAGTACCTCTTGCTGTGGGGTGTATGGCTTGTGCTGTTGTGAAGGGTTGTGGTGATTCTGCCGCTAAAAATCCAGTAGTCTCATTAGAATAATGAGAGCCTATGCAACATGGCATCGCCAATGTTTGGTCAGGCTCTAATTTGCAGGTCCTTCTGAGTATCTCTGTCTCATTGTATACAAAGACACCTCAGTACCTTATATACGGAGACGTCCGTGGTATTGAGGATTTAATCCTCAGCTACGTAAGGAATCCTATCTGATGCTGGAGGTTGTTCAAGCTTTAACTTTAAAAGGGAATTCTCTATTTTGTGTGCCTTCTCTGAACAAATTAACTATCTATTATGGCGAATCCACAACAGGTAGCAATAGCAGTCAATATGAGACAACCTCTGACTGCACGTTTACTAGCAAAGGTCACATTTCCAGCAGTTGATGGGAACACAAACGCATTTCACCACTATACACCGGCGAACGTCCCTGGACATTACAGGGCATATGCATATTTAGAAATACTTTTATCTTATCAAAAACATAATAATTGGCTTGATGGTGCCCTACACCACACAATATTACCAGTTAGGTTAGGTCCTCTCAGTAATTGACCACCTATACACCTCACCCTGCAGTAGCAACTTTAGCAGTAGCTGAGGTTTGTCGCCTATATATTGAACTGACAGCGACATATAGACGAGTAATACAGTTTGTAATGCAAACATTGAATACAAACCCAGCATGTGCTGTGACACTAGGAATTACTCCTGTGACTGTACATTCGATAATGGGTAAAGTACCCGCCAAACGATAAGAAATTCCATTTTGGCTAGTTCAAAAGATGAATGCACTGGAAACAGTATTTCCCCATACAGGACCGCAGGACAAACATAGAATACTAACGATGTGCTTGCCATTTGGGATGGTCCCTACAGTTGAAAACTGTAATACATGGGGCACAATATTTGCTGCGCTCTATACTACCGCACACGGTACACTGACGCTTGCCAATTTGCTGGAAGTGTTAAAACAAATTCAAGATGAATATGAGGCAGCCCCGACCCTAGATTTGGGGATGCAATTAATAGGCAATTTTGCCACGGTATCCTCAATCATGTTAAGTAACCTCAAAGGGGAAGCGGTCGCACTTGCAGTACGCATGCGGCTCCGGGATGTTCCTCAACAGGATCAAGAATGTGATTTTCCAAAGATTATCGTGGAGA
The DNA here is from genome assembly GCF_031143425.1 of Pleurodeles waltl. Lineage (NCBI taxonomy): Eukaryota > Metazoa > Chordata > Amphibia > Caudata > Salamandridae > Pleurodeles > Pleurodeles waltl. Next base: position 415,647,926 of record NC_090438.1, on the reverse strand, counting down.
CCTATTCCAGTATTGGTTGAGATAGTCTAGGGGCCAGACCAAATAAACCACAATTTCAGGGAAAAACTAATAAAGCTTTTCCAAGCAAGCTCCTGAGGGTAACAAGAAACGATGGGATAGAAAACAAAAAACTCAAAAAAAAGAAAGGGGAGAACCTCCGTGTACGGAGACCCCACAGAATAGATATAATCTCAGAACTCAAATATATGTTCCAGATCTTGATAGTCCTGGCATGGAGGCGGCAGAAACACCCTTTGACATAAATTAACGTGTCACTGTCTTACAGGAATTGCAACAGTTCAGTGATGACAGCGCTTCTGCTAGTGCTGCCTCCAAAGGAATTAAGGATGTACCTGTAACACCTACAGGCTCATTCTCCTCTTCGACACCTGAACTGTCAAAAACACGTAAGCTGATAAACTGGCTTAAAGCAAGTTACTTTATTCTTCCATGTAACTATCTGTGGCTTTCCTTGATTGTACTTGCTTTCTGCTTTGGATTGGATTTGTTATAACATTCTTTTTACTAATACATGGTCATTTTCTTCCTGAAAAATCGACAGTTGAACCACATTTTTCTTCTCACAAGGTCCGCAGAGACTTGTCCTTTGTAAACATTTCTGCCATACCAATTCCTAATGGAATTGTTTGGGATAAAGTAACATTTGATATATACGGCCCCACAGAGGTCATTCAAATACCATATGTGTTTAAACTTTCTATGAACGATATAATAATACCCGGAATTATTTCTGATGATTGGGATGTGAAAACAGTTGATTCTATGATGAATGAATTGCAGTATTATACTGTACTTAAAAACAAAGATGTTTATCAATCTAAAGAAAATGATGGTGATATGTTTTGCTATAATTATTATGGGCACCTTTTCATCCACAGAGCAAGTACCACAAAGACTGTTTTTAATTACACACATTGGGAACATTGTCCAACTCCACCTCAAAGGAGTTCTAAAACATTCTCTGAAAAGTTTACATATTTTTCTGGACACAATGTTAAAAATGCTGAGTCATATTATTTTAAATTGCCACCAACAGAAAATGTACGCATAATATTGATAAATACAAAATGTATTTATTTGGGTTCCTTTGTTTTCCGTTTGACTATAGAAGGCTATGAATGTTGGCTGAAGTTAATTGACTTAAAAAGTATGTTGGGAACTAGACATTGGCAAATACGGGGGAAGAAATCTTTGTTTAGAGCATGCCTGATACCTGTTCCAATTTTTTTTTTTTCATTAAACTGTACAACAAACACGTTGTTTAGGCTTAGCAACGATTAAGGAATTGAACAAGCCCAGTATTCCTGTACCACTAAAATTTCATAAATGGTGAAAATATGTAGATGCAGTTGAAGATCAGCTCGATGAATGGGTCCAGAATGGCACATTAAATGCTTCACTGTCATGTCCTGGCGGGTGGTTATTATGGCCAATAGATACCGATGGGTGCCATAAGCGTTTTATAAACTCCACGGGGGTTTTAGAACTAGTAGGCCAGACCCTCGCTATATATCATCCGAACAAGCGGGTATAGTAACAACATACAGTATAGGGAAAACATGCCAACAATGGTTAAAGAGTTCCTCACTAGATGCGGTTAGAGAACACCTCAGTCTCCTGTCTAATAATACTTACTTACAGGACTTCCTGTTAGGCCCCAGAAAACAACACAGAAAGCGCTTCTTATATGAAGTATTTAATGAAATTTGGAAGATTTCCCAACAAAAAGCTGAGGCCCAGTTAAGTCAAATAGATCAAAACTTACAGAGGGCATTAGCTGTTGTAGATAATGGGATTAATACCCTCTCCGACTGAATATACACTTTAAATAACATTGTCTCTTCTGCTATAGACATCATACAAACAGACATGTCTTCCTTACACCATGGACAGAGTCAACTAAGGTCCATCATTCAGTTAGGTTGGGCACTTCAAACACTGAAGGAAGGTCACATTCCCTTGCACATGTCAGGGCAAGGGAAATATTTTCAGCCATTCAATGGTTTGTAATCAGCTGTCCTTGCATGGGGTGTGTAACGCGTCTGCAGCGAACTTGGCTTGTTATCTGAAGGGAGTTCCAGTCCCCTTGATTAGACCTACATTCCAGGAGCTTTCAAAAGGCAGCTATGTTCTACTCAATGGTGAAGACTGTTGTGGGATGCCAGGCGGAATAGTTTATATTGTTTCGGTCTCTAAGATTGTTACATGCTGCGGGAACGTACTTTTTCCTCCCACTAGATGAAAAGAGGCAGCTGACATTTGGCCACATATTGCTACTTCTATTGTGAGTTTTGATAAGTTGAGCAGACTCAAGGCTTTACTGTTTCAAAAACATGTGGCTCTCACAACTGCACGCAAGACCTACGCAAGACCTACGCACTTCAGGTGGCAAGGTCGTCAGCAGAGATACAGTCCCTTTTAAGTACCAACTTTCTGAGGCACTTTGGTGAACATGCGGGATGAATATTTAATGTGTCCAATACTGCTGGGATCTCAAATTTCTCTAAGGCTGTTGGTTCTGGTTTCATTCTTACCTTCTCCTCCATATTCGGCTTAATACCATCAGCCAGCCGCTTAATATTCGCCAGTATTTTCAGGGGATTTCCAATAACTTTGGCTATAATAGTTGGCATTTTACTGTTGATACTTTTAATGCGCGGTGGCTGTCCCGCCACAACAAGGAGGAACGCATGCGCTTCCACCAGCGCAGCTGTGTCGTGAACACATTATGCAGTACTTTGGAGCAACAGTCCTGCAGAAATTGAAGTATGACTGGTCACTGTCATTTAGACCGGTTTTGCATTGTGTGCAGCCCGTGTTTCGGTGCCTTTGGTGCTCTTTCGAACACTCACTGGAAGTCTGTCTTTCTACGTGGCACTTGCTTTCATTGGACGCTGATCTGTTGATGTTCTCGCTAAGGGTTCATTACCGGACATGCACATTAAAGGTGCATTTGCTACTGGAAGCTGCTTATGAGTTGCCCTTCCTGGCGCATGCAGCTCTGAACTCATTACTGGGCTCACCACAGAACGCTGCTTCCTTGGCTGAGGCTCAGGCTAAGGAACCCGACTGCTCCTAGGTCATTTTCGGCAATGCGTTCCCAACTTGAACACCTGCCAAAGCGGAAGATTTCCTGTCCTCCATTGTCCCCGATTCAATTGGCAATTTAAAAAAATGACTCTGACTCTTGAAATTCTGCTTTTTTTGCGCCACATGTTAACATTTTAAATTGTCCTTTTATATGCTTAGGTGGCCTTTTAACTTGTCATTATAGACATTTTTTACATATATATCGTAGGTTGAGTCTTAGTAGCTTTTATGTATATGTAGGCTTTGAACCACCTTCAACCGACAACAGGAGGGTGTTGTGCAGCCATTTTACTTATAGCTCCAAGCATGTTATTTTAGCATACTAGGCCTGCAGCTGTGCACTTTACCCTAGATTATTCAGCTTCGTTTTATTATTTTTACATTAGCCACTTTTGCGGCCTTGTTTTATTTTCTCTATCTAGCTGTTTTTGCCTAGGCCTAGGCTTCGTTCTCAAACAAGACATTCTTGCTCACTGTGTGCTTCTTTCAAGGCTGAAGTAAGATATGTTGCCAGTGAACGTGGTACAAGTTTTGTCTCTGAAATTCATAGAAAAGCACACATCTTTACGTAGGGACATTCTCTCAGAACATCAGCTGTTTTATTATAAAACACCTCCCTGTCCCTTACAGGTTAGAGGGAGATTCCAGCCAGAGAACCATGACTGTATGCGGATTGCTGAACGCTTCGCTACAGCTGTTTATGCAGACTTCAGGCTTTTGCTCAGGTATGGGGATGAAGTCTTCCCAGGGGAACCTGAAGAGCAGAATTAGAGCTTAACATGCTGTGCTCTATTATAGCCTAGGTAGGAATTAGTCTATTGACTCTAGTGACAATATGATAGCGTTATTTGTATGCTTTACTCTCTTGCCACAATTTTAATCTTTTCATGCTGTATCCTCCTGGTTATTGCAGTTCATGCTTTGCTATCTAAGATGCAGTCGCTTCATTGAAACATTATTGAAACATATACTGCCTCTGTCATTACGTATGTGAGACTAATGTAACTGAGACAAACGGATGAGACCTGAGTGACCATGGTTTCCCTGTGAAATCAATTATGTCATGCGTTCGGCTGCCCAATCATCCCTGCACTTGGGTGGAGAGGAGGCACTGTTAGTTAGCCGGAGCAAAACCCTGATTGGGGCGACAGGTGTCACCTGTAATGGGTCAGACTCAGTCTCCCATACCGCAGGTGATTCTGCCGCTCAAAATCCAGTAGTCTCATTAGATTAATGAGAGCCTATGCAACAGCAGGGCCTCCCCTTTTGTGGCTCAGGCAGATGTAGTAGTCCCAGATGTTGTTGTGCCACAGGCACAAACAAGATATTGATGGAAAAGCCTGCATATGTGATTGAATCAATCATAAGACACCCTAGTCATGGAGCCCGTATTTCAGTTGAAATTTTCCATCTCAAAATTGTGCTCCCTCTGCAACTGCTACATCTCTCAGGGCTCTTGAAGGGTCTAGCCACCATGTCTTGGGACTGATTGAAAGAGTCCAAGATTTGGTTGATGATGAGCTGGGTGAGAATGAGCCAAGTGACCTTACTTTGCTGGACAACAGATTCCCTTCCACAAACCCTCCACCCATTACCATGTGCTCTCCACCCAGTGTGCCCCTTCCCACTAGGTCCGGCTAAACTGGAGGTGGTAGTGGTGTCGGATCTACAGCCACCATGATAAGGGGCGCAAGATTGTTGTGATACTACTTTGTTCACAAGAGGTGGAGGTATCCAGATGCAGCTGAGAGGTGAAGGTGTGGGCCGAGTGAGACTTACTGGAGCTGTCTGTCCAGGCAGACCAGATGGAAAGCCTGCTCCTCATCATTCGGGCTTGCAGGAGTGGATGCTTCACTGAAGGCTTGTTCCTGGCATGGAATGTAGGTATCTTCAGTAGCACTGGAAGATGGTTGGCCACATACTCTGGGTGTTGGACCTATGATACATTGCAAAAAAATGTATATGTCTAGATTATACATCATAGGAGTTAGCAGAAATCAATGTGGGAACTAATAGGAAAATGAAAATTAATATAGTTATTATACCTTTCAGTATTATTATAAGAAATTACAAAAACAGTTTTAAACTATTTTAAAAAAGCAGGTAAATTGATGTCCAGAAATGGAAACATTTAGAAAGAATACATAATATATACGAAACATTGAATGCAACACAGTAGAGAGGAGAAATGGGAAATACGGTATTCCAAGGCCTACCAAAGTACAATTCTGACAAATAAACAACTCAGAAAGAAAAATATCATTAGTCATCATGTAACCATTGCAAAGTTCAGTTTGGAAAAAAAACAACTTAAATTCAGCATCCAAAATAACATACATTCCTTTTTTTCAAGTCAACAATCTTCGATTTCAGTGATTTATCAAGATAGCATAAAACAGAGATTGATAAATACATAACACTTAAAAATATCTGGAAATATGAAAGAAAAGAGAGAACAACCAAAATAACACTGCAATATTATTTAAATGAAACAAAAAAGGCATCATGGTAGTTGTAGTCATTTCAATTAAACAATAACAACACTTGCAAAATTGTAAATTAAGCATACCTTTTAAAATATGCAATAGAAATAAAAAGACAGTTATACTTCAGAATGCATTTATGCAATTTGTTTTTAGATGGAAAAACACTTACAACCATCATAACATTATGTAAAATTTAATGGAGACTGAAACCTGTAATCTTAATTTAAACAAAATACATTCAAACAAACAAGGAAAAAAATATAAAACAGGTAGAGAAACATACATATTGAAAAAACCATTGTAACAACTAGTAAAGTGAGAGAGGCAACAATAATGCCACAAATTCCGTAACAAAAGCAAAGATATACATATATTAATTCATATGTTTAAAAGAGGTACAAATCACAGTAGCAACAGCTAACTTAAAAACAAAAATGACATTTAGGTTTAGTGACACATTCAAAAATATAACTGACCAGTCTCCACTTCACCAGGGATTCCTGTCTAGCTTTCAGGATGTAGGATCTTCAAGACCATCTCCTCCCAGGGATATAGTTGTTGGGCTGGGAGAACCACCACCAGACCCCTGGAAAAATTAAAAACTTCAGATATCAATTCATAATGGGTTTGAAAAGACCTAACTCATGAATATTAATGAGGTAGGTTGCAACTTGCAACCCATTAGGAATTGCGGCCATCACAGGGATGGTTGCCTACTGGTGTCAGCTGACCACGTCTGTGATTACTTTTTAATAAAGCAATAATTTTTTTATATGAGTCCCATTTTCCTAAAAGGAAAGCAAGCTGAGTTACAAAATATAAAATGAAACAGTCCCTTGGACCACTGCCTGCCGTGGGGACTCCTTCCAGTTTGCAAATGGTTACCATCACCCTTGAGTTGTTGCTAAAAAAACGGAATGTTTTACAATCCTAATTCGGTTGCAAAACATTAATATATAGCACTGCAATTCGGTATTTAAAAGGGACGCCTCAAACATGCCCCTTCCAGATACTAAATCATCAAAAACAAATTGCAATTTGGCAACGTGTTACTTAAAGTCATTTTGTCCTTATGAAAATGCATTACTGCCATTGGAAACAGCCCGATTATGCAGATCGGGCCATTTATGACTGCAAAAGTGCTTTTGGACAGAAAAAACAAACACTAAGGAGAGAGGGAGACTGTCAAGGCAAGGAATTATGAACAGAGCTTCAGAAATCAAGAACAGAAAAACTGAGGTCAAGAGGAGGTTCTTCCCAACATGTCCCAGGAAAGTGATGACATTTTGTACAGGAAAACTAAAATTGGGATTCAGAGAAAGGAATTTAAAACGTTATCCTACTGCCACTGGAACCAGGATACCCTTCTGGTATATGGACTAGCACAGAAATTCAGAACAGAATCAGAGCTTTAGCTCAGAACAAGAAAGCAAAGGAAACAGCTTCAAGCTCAGCAAAAATGTGGTCAGCAGCCTAACAGGGAAAACACAGAATTCAGGATATGAGGATCGAAAGGATGGGGCAGAAAGAAAGGTGAGACTATGAAGCAAAGAAACCACAAAAGCACAATGCTGTACATGTCAGACACAGTAAAACAGGACTCTGCAAAAAGCAGCCCCAGTTAAAAAAATTCTCTCAGGAATACAAAGGTTCAGCAATACAGACAACTGGTAAAGAAAATAAGTGCTCCCAGTAATGACAGTCGGGGCACCAATTCTGAAGGCAGAATCCAGTCTTGAATACCTCATCCTCGCTCATAGCCCCACATGGTGTTTGGAACTCAGAACAGGTGTGAGATAGCTGCAGCACAGTGCAAGTGAGAGCAATTAAAATCACTGCTCCAGCTCACTGCCTGAAGGAGTGTACTGAAGATCCAGAAATCAACATGTTGCAGAATGAAACTCCATAGTGGAACAAAGACCGACTTTTGTTAGAGGACATTGCAGAAATCTGTTCAAGGGAGCAAAAAGGCATGCTGAAAACGATAAGAAAGAGGTAAAAGTTGGCATTAGGAGTTGATAGCTAAACCCCAGCAATGGAATTTGGAGAGGACTTGTAAAGTGTGTGAATAAACATTGGAGTGCAGCACAGGTGTCCAAACTAGTGTTAACAAAAGCAGGAGAAGGCTTACAGAATGCCTTGAAAAAGTGACACCTCATGTCAGGATCAAAGGATCCTGAAAATACTAGGATGGAGTGGAATCATGAATCCTAGCACTTTCTATGCCCATTCTCCTTTAATTTGGGGGTGTGAAATTAGCATGATTTGTTTTTGCGTAATTGCACAAAACTTTAGACACATTGGCCCTCATTACCGACCGCCAATATTTGACCGCCAGTCAGCCGCCTATGTGGCCAGGAACCCGCCAGCCGCATTTGGACATCCCCGCCTGGCCTTAATTCGGGCAGTGGATTGAGAGATGGGGCTGTGCCCGGGGGCCACTGCACTGCCCATGCCAAGGGCAAATCAAAAATTCACACATTTTGCACTAAAATATAATGTGACAGATTTGCATTTTACATAATTAAGCATAATGGCCCTCATTTCAACCGACCGCCAGAGTAAATGTGACGGTAGTAGCACCAACAGGCTGGCGCTACTATACTGCGTATTTTGACCGTGGCAAAAGCGCCACAGTCATACCACTGGGACCAGCGGAATACCGCCATGGTGGCCCCGACGGAATACCACCATGGTGGTCCCAGCGGTCCTAATCCTCCAGGGCAGCTTCCCTGAGGATTTCCACTCCCCTTACCGCCAGGCTTTCCATGCAGTGCTTTTGATGGCGTTGGTACTGCCCCGGAAAAGCTGTTGGATTGGCGGGTTGTCATGGGGTGGGCGTTACATTGACTTCATCCTGTCTGTTGGCGGTGACCGCCATGGTGTTTGTTGCTACCGCTGTGGCGGTCGGAGTGTTAAAGTGGCTGTGTTGGCGGTTTCCACTGTGGTCGTGATTCAATTTTTTTTACCGCCAGCCTGTTGACGGTATTACCTCCGCTTTAACACCGACCGCCAGGGTTGTAATGAGGGCCTATATGTCTTACATTAAAATTTTTACTAGGTTAAACCACCTACATTTACCTAACCATGGCTATTCATGATTCTGCTTAAAACAGCACTAAGGTGTCAGTATACAACACACCAAAGACTAATATGTGACTTTGGATTTCTCGTGGTTTTTAATGTAGCAGTTTTTTTTTTGTTATAGGTTTTGATACACATGTATTTTCCTTCGTTATTGTGGCATTTTACATTTGTTCCATAGTTACTCTCTTTATATAGACCATTTAAAGTAATTATTACCTAATTATAGGTTTTACTTTGTCTAGTTGTTGAACATGTGCTACATACATTATGTCTGACATAAGGCTTGCTGTCTGCATCAATCTAACAGGCGTAAAAAAGGACTCCAGGCAGAAACACTTTAACCAGTTTGAGTCCCAATAATATTGCCTTATGAAAGTCTTTCCCTCCTATTTCTGATAGTCAAATCTCTAAAAAGGGGTGGGCGCATGTACTAATTTTCATGCAAAGGAGGACAGTAGCCATAGTTGAAGGGCCTTGTTAAAAGCAAAGAGCTGACCAGCGCCATATCTGAAAATACATCGTTCTGCTGTTCTTTTCCCAGGCACTGGCACAGTTTCTGGCTGCCTTGAGATACACATACATAGTTTAGCATCACAATACACAGGTGTGTGGGTGACTCTATGTGTCTAGCATTTTTTTTTCTAAAGTTGTTCCACTACCAAGAAAACCAGGCAGATCTAATGATTTGCTTTATTGCAGAGAAGAGGATGGGTGGTCAAGAACACAATGGAGTGGGACGTCCTGTGGCCCCACACTCACTTGACCACTCCAGCACAAACATTTATCCTGTAAGTTTCTCTGTGAATAGTGGATGTGGTTGTGAAATGCCCCTTGACAAGAGACAACTGAAGAAAGTGGAGTGAGACTGGCGCCTCTGCTTGACAGACTAAGGGGGTTATTCCAACTTTGGAGGAGGTGTTAATCCGTCCCAAAAGTGACGGAAAAGTGACGGATTTACCACCAGCCGTATTACGAGTCCATTATATCCTATGGAACTCGTAATACGGCTGGTGGTATATCCGTCACTTTACCGTCACTTTTGGGACGGATTAACACTCCTCCAAAGTTGGAATAACCCCCTAAGGCAAGATTGGAGATATGAGAGAGATATTTGTGAGGTGAAGATGGTGCAGAGTTATTAGCAGAGCACTAGTCCTGAGTGGCTCTCTGGAGGTCCCAGGTGGGACTATGTTTTCTTGTCAGATGGGTGGACTGGCTACGAGCCCCCACTTGCTGTTGATTGCCAGATCCCAGCTGATGATGAGTTGCTTTTCGGAACAGGTGCCAGTATAGCGCTGGGGCACGAGAATGAATGAATGAGTGAAAGCCATTTGTAAAGTGCAACAATCACCCCAAATGAGGCTTCCCAGTGCTAAATCCACAATAGCCAATACCATTCAACTCATACAAAGGAGAGGATCAAATTGTGGCTGAAAGACAAGCCAGGTATTTGGAGCTTTCTAGAAGTAATGTCATTTTCAGCTTGTGTCAAAATAAGAGGAAGCTGATTATAAGTCTTTGACCAAGCACTAAAACTACCTCTCTCCTCTAGTCTTCAATCTGACCTTGGGAATCTATGAAAGCTTGACATTAGCCTAACTCAAGGCCCTGGATGGGCATATCATGTAAACTGTTTTGAGAGAAATTTTTGCCCAGTGTGTTGGATTGCTCTAACAACTATAATCAATGATTTAAACAAAATCCAATTTTCCACCCGAAAAGACACTTAGGGCCTCATTACGGGTTTGGTGGTCCGTGCACTGCAATGGTGGTGGTGGCTGTTAAACTACTATCAGCTTGGCGGTCGGACCACTGTCTTATGAATCATGTGGACCTAAGGAACAAAGACTGCCGCAGTCCTATTGGAACCACCAGGCAGCTCAGACCGCCGCGGAGATGAAGCAGCACAAACAGTCCAGAGGAGACAGTGTTTCCACTGGATACATTATGAGGTCGAGGTCCAACCACAATGTCTCAGCAGGCAGAAATGGAGAGTGTAAAGGGAGCAACTCACCTGCAGGCAGACCTACACACTCAGTGCTACCATGGAGCCCATCACACATGTCCTGCCACTGCTGCTCAGCAGAGGTGCCCAAGATCCATGCTGCAGTGGACACAACCAGTCGTAAGTACACATGTCAACCTGTGTCATTATACAACAGATTGTCATGCTGTCATCCACATGATATGGCAGTCACAGTATGGGCATCAAGTAAACTTGTGTACGCAGTCGGAGGCATTCACATAGAATGACACATTCACAGTCACAAAAGTCCCCCTTTAGGCAGGTCACTCACACTGCACTGCAATACTACACAAAAACACACGTCTGCACATCTTAGGCATAGGGACAGTGAAGGGTACCCAACATTGTGTCACACAACACCAACAACACAGCAACATCACATCTACCAATACTACTGACACCCTCACATTGAACACATGACATGGCATGTTGTCATATTCAACACACATATGTATGGATGTGTCATGGAACACAAACACCACTACCATTAAACATCCCTGGCATGGACCCACCCATCACCCACATTGCAATGCAATGAAATGACAGTGGGATGCACAGTAGTCAGAGAGACAAATATACAAAACTCATTATGAAAACTATGCCTGCACAACAGGGATGGGGCATCAGGAACACTCAGTGAAGTATTCTGCACTGGGACACATCACACTTTGCACATGCCCCTAAAACAACATTTGCACAGGAATTGGCCCTCCGTGTATCTCAGGGATAAACAATATCAGAGCCAAGTGCCATGTTTATCTGCAGAATGTGGGAGTGCATATCAGGAAAGCAGATACAAAAGCAGCAGCATAGGCCCTACATCTAGATGAAGATGCTGCAAGGTACACACAGCAAAATGGACATGTGCACAGTCAAATGCAAACAGAGGTAGCACAATGGAACCCCATCCATGTCTGAGCAAAGAAAACTCAAGCTGCCACACATGAAACAAATCTATAATCAATATCACGGGGGACAGGTCTGACACCATATGTGCTGACATTGGACAACACAAGCTGAAATGCTTACCATACCAAACAGAACACAATACAATAACACCCCAATTGTATCAAGAAGAACATATCAACAGTCAACATCTACCTTTTGTCCTGGCTGACACCATCACTGCCCAGAAAGTCAGATTTTCTTAGCAACAGCAAATTAAAATCAATCAGGCTGATACACACACAACTGTAGGCAGACAACCCAAATTAGTCAGGAACAACATAAAGGTAGAAAAGGAAATGCAGGACACATGTGTACCCAAAAAACAACTATTTGGGTATATTTGAATTAAAATGGTTATGAGCAAAGGCCATTGGTCAGTCCATCATAAAGTCATTGCACAGTACTGTGCCCACACTTGGCTCATATTAATGACAGGGAACCTCCACATAAAGGCACATCTAGTGGGCAGGCAGGCACTTCTGAGATCATCCTTGGGAGGGATTGAATTTTGGATGGGTGGATTTGGTTTTGGGTTTGGGAGGGTGGGCTCTTTCCTACGAGGGCTGAGCTTTTTTTGGAGGGAGGGTTATGGGTGCTTGCAGGGGGGCAGGTGTGACAGGCGAAGACTTTGATGTTGAAAGGGATCGGTCAGGATGTAGGTTGGGTCCTCTTGGGTTTGGGGCAGGGGTGGAGGGAACAGGGGAAAGACCAAGGTCAAAAAGGAAATTCTCATTTAAAACACATAGAGGTCATCTGAAGGGGTTGGGGATTTGGCAGATGAGGGGGTGGTTGTCTGGTATGTGGGTGCAGATATCTTGGGTGTGTGCATGTGAGGAATGCTTTTGTTTGGGTGGTGTTTGTTGTGTGTGTGAGTGTGGGCATTTGTGTGTTTTGGTGGGCTGGTAGGTGGTAGCACTAGGTGATGTAGTGGTGAATGTGTATATGTCTGTTGGGGTGGTATCTCCAGGTAGGCTGGTAGTGGTGGATATGTGTGTCTGTTGGGGTGGTGTCTGCAGGTATGATGAATGTGGTGGATGTCTTTGTGTCTGTTGGGGTGGTGTCTGCAAGTATGATGATGTGGTGAATGTATGTGTGTCTTTGGGGTTTGTCTGTGGTATGGTGGGTATGGTTAATGTGCCCCTGCCTGTTGTGGTGGTACATGTGGGTATCCTTGATGTGGTGTGTGAGTCAGTGAGGGGTTGTTTTCTGAAGTGGTGAATGATGTGTGTGTGAGTGTATGTTGAGTGCCGGTGTGGGGGGGTGTTTTTTGGTGTTTGTGTTTGTGTGTGCTGAGGTGGGTGCATGTGGATGTGTCTGCGTGTTTGGGATTGATAAGGGAATGGGGAATTTGTATTGGGAAGAGGGAGGTGGAGGGGGGTGAAATGTGGGGGGATGGCTGTCAGCGAGGAGGCCAGAGCCTGAAATGGTCTCTGAAGGCCAGATGTTGCACTATGAATGCCTTCCAAGAAAGCACTGGTCTGTTGAAGTTGACTGGCTAACCCCTGTATGGCATTCACAATGGCAGTCTGACCCATAAGGATATTCCTCAGGAGGTCAATAGACTCCTTATTCAGGGCAGCAGGGGTAACAGGGGCTATGCCCAAGATGCCTTCACCAAAACAGGGAGGGTGGTGACAGAACTTGGGGTGACAGACAAAGATGGTACAGAAGTAAATCCCAATGGGTCCACCACCACTGGGGAGTGGCAACTGGAGATTGAAGCTTATGATGGGGATTTAGATCTAGTCTCCTCATTGGCACTGTCAACAGAGATACAGTGGCCATATGCTTCCCCACTTAGCCGTGCCCTGTCTCTGTCACTTGTCCGGCGTGATGCTGAAAATACAAAGAGAAAAAGGGTCACCACATGTTCCTGATCACACTTGAGCAACAGCTGTGATTAGCAAACATTACCATGATGCCAAGTAGGCCTCAGCAACAAACTCCACCAAAGTTGCCCCTACAGGTATATCATACCACATGCATGCTTGCCATCAGAACTGTCAACAGTTGCCCATAGGAAAACCAGGGTCTCAGACATCTACAATTGCATGGCTGGAGTTGTGCAATCACAGTAACCACTGAACAAGTAGAACACTACATCACCTTCAATGTTTTGCTCATGGAGCATACCTCAGTTACCTCTTGTCAAACAAGAGTAGTCCAATGTTGAATTTCTCACAGATCCCAAACAAGATCAAGCAGACATTTACTTGCCCATATATACTATCCCACAACAATAAGAAAGGATGCTCCCAGAATATCCCATATTTCTGACAACAGTAGCTTGAAGAAGGTGACTTTGAATTATTCATGTCACACTGGAAGCATATCAACAATGCTTCCCAGGTTGTTGATGTATGCCGGACTCTGCTGTTGCTATTGTTGATAGTCTGGGCACTTTACCACTTTACCACTGCTTACCAGTGCTAAAGTGAAGGTGCTCCTGAGTAAAATGTATGTGTAATTGGCTATCCATGATTGGCATATTTGATTTACTAGTAAGTCCCTAGTAAGGTGCACTAGAGGTGCCCAGAGCCTTTAAATCAAATGCTACTAGTGGGCCTGCAGCACTGGTTGTGCCACCCACATTAGTAGCCCTGTAAACATGGCTCAGGCCTGCCACTGCAGTGTCTGTAGGTGCAGTTTTGAACTGCCAATTTGACTTGGCAAGTATACCCACTTGCCAGACCTAAACCTTCCCTTTTAATACATGTAAGGCACCCCTAGGGTAGGCCTTAGGGAGCCCCATGGGCAGGGCGTAGTGTATGGTAAAGGTGGGACGTGTACTGATTTGTGTTACATGTCCTAACAGTGAAATACTGCTAAACTCATTCCTTACATTTGCAATGCCTATTTCTTTAAATAACTTTAAAGTACAAATTCCCTTTCAGAGGAGATAGAAATATGGAGTCTGGGGTTTCCAAACTTGCAATTTATAAATTTATCTGTTAGTGAAGTCGGTTTTTAGATTGTTAGTTTGAAAATGCAACTTTTAGAAAGTAGGCATTTTCTCGCTTAAACCATTGTGACTCTGCCAATTTGTGGATTGCCTGTCTGCGTCAGTTTGACACTTGGGCTGTTTGTGAATCCCCTCTAGACAGGGAGCCAAAGGGAGCTGGGGTGTAGCCTACATATCCTGATGAGCCATATGTGCTGGAGAGGAGGGAGGAGTGGTTGCTTACACCTGAATAGGTTGTGCCTGCCCTTTCACAATGCAGTCTCCAACCACCTGGTTTGTGTCTGAGGCCAGGTCTGGGCAGCAGGATCTTGTGAACAACAGAGACCTTCCTTTGAAGTAGGCCTACTTCACAGGCAGAAATGGGTGTGAGTATTGGACCCAAAACCCCAGACTTTTAGATCACTTCTAGAACCAAGAGGAATCTCTGCGAGGGAGAAGAGCTGAAGAGCTCAGGGAAAGTGCTGCCTGTGAATGTGCTTTGTTAGACTATCCTTCAGTTGCTGCTTCCACCTGTGAAACGGGACAAAGACTGGACTTTGTGGTATATTTCTGCTTCTGAAGAATGCCCAAGGGCTTGAACTGAGCTTGCCTCCTGTTTTGAAGTCTCAAGGCCATCAAAGACTTCCTCGTCAAGCAGCTGGACTCTCTGCTGACACTTCTGCCCTACCAAGTGGTGTCTTATCCCGGCCCTGGGCCCCAGAAAGGTGAAGCTGGCAGAACAAGAGCTGAAAATCCACTCACAGAACACCATGCGGGAACAGTTACGAAGCACTGTCTGCAATGCAGCCGATAAACAAAGCGCTGCCAGCTTTGCAGCTACTATCGATGCTCCACCTACATCGCGGCTGGGAGATCGACGCATCGTGGCTGAAGAAATGATGGGCAACCCCGCTTGCGACTGCTGATAAAGACGCAAACCTCACACAGAGCAGTTTTCTAGCACTGTGTGACTGGATTTTCCATGCATCGTCCCTGGGCATCACAGTCAACCCGACTCTACACGGATCCGAGGTGCCCCGTCGAGAAATTGAAACATAGCTCTCTTGCGAGGGAGAAAAATGACGCATAGCCGACCCGACCAGAGAAGAAATTATGCACGGCCTCCCTTGCGAGGAAGGAATCGAGGCATCACTGTCTTTTACGATGCACGCTCTCCTGTGCGGCTTTATATTTAACGCTCACCAGGTACTTTGTGCAAAATCATAATTTCTATTGTTTTCTATGGAGTAAGACTCTTATTCTTTTGAAAATTCATATTTTAACTTGTGTATGTTGGATTTTTGTTATTTATGATCTTGTTTGATTTGGATAAATAATGCCTACTTTTCTAAAGTGGTGTGGTGTCCATTTTTCAGTGTTTCCACTGCATTACTGTTTGTGTTGGTACAAATACTTTACACGTTACTTCTGAGATAAGCCTGCCTTCCCATGCCAAGCTACCAAGAGGGTGAGTGGAGGTTAACCAGGTGTGTTTCTCCTTTGCCCTGACCAGCCTGAGGGTCCTTGCTTGGACAGGGGGTAACCTGACTGCCAACCAAAGACCCCATCATGAACAGAAATGTACAGTGTAAACATCATGTGTACATTGACCGGGAGATATGTCCGTAAAATTCACACCCAATAAATCAGCTAGCCCCTGGGAAATTACCACTAATATCTGGCAACCCTTACAATTACATACTCTGACTGCATCAATATAGGTCATTAGTCCTTTGCATGTTGGACAGGAACAGAGATTTGCAAGTACGTGGAGAAGGCCCTCAACATGTTGCCTAGTGGGAAGCTACATCACTGTCTCCCTATTGGTCCTGCAAACCCAGATGTCAGTAGTTGAATGGCTGTACCCAACCACATGTGATTTTAACATAACTGCAAGTCACTTCATGATGCATGCCAACAGTCAGGTTACAAACCTTCTGCATCACACATGTGACACCACATTAATGGCATGGAAATGCACATTGTGGCTAAAAAATCTAGTCACATGTCTTGCCCCTCATTGCTACTGAAGCTGTACATGCCAAATGACATGCAATGATGGCTGAAAGTATGTGTCAGCCAACAATCAGTGGTGACACACTCTTGTCTGTGGTGCCACATGAAATGTATATCCATTACAAATGCCCTATTTCACACACATGTTGGCATTCCTATATATGTGAAGGAATACATGAATCATACCAGGAACACCGGTAGACCATGAATGAACTAGCAGCATACACATTTTGCCAAAAGAGAAAGGGACACATGCTAACCTAGGTACAAGGAATGTTGACAACAGTGAATGCACACAAATAATGTCAAATGACATTCCCCACTTGCCAAGGGAAAGTATTGATCTGTAGCTGACCCAAAGAGCAATGTAAGCCTCTGAGTGGAAGATGCCAATGTACTCATTTGACCAGATACATGTCTGAGGACAGTGATTTGTCACTTAGGCGCAAAACTAACTCCATATTTATACTTTGGCGTTAGACGCGTCTAGCGCCAAAGTCCATGGAGTTTGCGTCATTTTTTAACGTGGACACCTACTTTGCGTTAATGATATGCAAGGTAGGCGTTCCCGTCTAAAAAATTGACTCCGAGGCATGTGCGCCTTATTTACACTCCCGGGCAAAATTCACACCCGGGAGTGGGCGGGTCCAAAAAAATGACGTACGCCCGCTTTTGCGCCGTTTTTTAGCGCCTGGTCAGGGCAGGCGTTAAGGGACCTGTGGGCTCGGAAGGAGCCCAGAGGTGCCCTCCCATGCCCCCAGGGACCCCCCCTGTCACCCTTGCCCACCCCAGGAGGACGCCTAAGGATGGAGGGACCCATCCAAGGGACATCAAGGTAAGTTCAGGTAAGTGTTTTTTTTTTTTTTTTTTGTGGCATAGGGGGGCCTGATTTGTGCCCCCCTACATGCCACTATGCCCAATGACCATGCCCAGGGGACAGAAGTCCCCTGGGCATGGCCATTGGGCAAGGGGGCATGACTCCTGTCTTTGCTAAGACAGGAGTCATTTCTATGGGGGTTGGGAGTCGAAAAAAATGGCGCAAATCGCGTTGAGGCGAAAAATTTGCCTCAGCCTGACTTGCCCCATTTTTTGGCGCCCAAGCTCCATAACCCCCTACGCCTGACATCAGGTAGCCCATGCTCCAGCAATGTGTACTCTAATGTGAGCCACAATGAAATACTACACACAAATGCGGCTTCTGAAGGGTGAACTCCTCATGCTTGAATGGACCAACATATTCACACTCTGTGAGAGTGACTCACTGCATACAGTCCCTACAAGCAACTGCCATAGTACAGACTTCATCCTTACTCTTGAGTGACAATGAAGGGGCTGGCATGGTGGGTACAAAAATGCCTTCCTAGTGCATGTGTAGACAGGTGGCCTGCTAAATGCATACTCATGCCAATTCAGGGGATGGGTTCTGTGATATCTACCTGTAACAAAGAACACCCCGTTCAACATATGTGTCTCTCCTACAGAGATGTCATCCAACATACAAAGTTATGCATTGTACAATTTCTATACCTGTAACATATCCATGCTTGCACAAGTACCGTTTATCTTCTAGGGTTCACATGGCTGTACATCTCTAAATAGCTAAATGTGAAAATTAAGCAAGCAGATAATGAGTTTGTGATGGGTGAATTTATTACAATGTCAATACAGAAGATACATTTTGGTCAAAAAGTAACGGGGTCAGTCATGGTGAATGAAATCATTAGAGTAGATGCAACACCATTGGGAGTCCAAAGTCCAGAGAACTCCTCCCATTGTAACTGGTAGGTGGCTGAAAATCAATGGAGTGAATGTGTGGCCCACAAAGGAGGTCCTTTAGGAAGAGGTCACTTGCTGGCAGTGGTGGGTGTCTTGCCATTTGTACCTCCTGGATTCTTAGCTGTGTATCCCCATTTGTGAGAGGGATATGCTGCTGCAGATGCAGGGGTGTCTGGGGCTGGTTCTTGCTCTGGCAGGTCCTCCCTTGCAGTGGCTGACACTTATGTTAATGTGCCTGGTGTAGATGAGCCAAAGGAAAGGGAAGACAGTTGTTGAAAACTCTTCATGGTATGAATGTCCCTCAGCACCCCTGTTAGGGAGGCCATGATGGTACTATGGGCCTCCATCTGTTCCTACATGTCTCTGTACATGTCCCCCTATACCTGCTCAATTTCCCAGAGTTTGGTCAACACCTGATTTATTACAACATGGGACTCCTGAAAGACCCCCAAGATGTGGCTGATGGTGTCCTGGACAACAGTAGCCCTAGTGGCCTCACCCCGCTGGCCCACAGTATCCCTCCTACGCACCCTACCCACAGGGGCCGATGCCCTTGATACAAGGTGTCTTCTCCAACTTGGTCCTAGACCCTCATTGTCAGAAGTGTTGCCTTGCAACTCAAGATTGTGCATTGTTGAGGCAACCGGGCTGGGAAGTGTTGATGTGGGCACAGTGAGACTCACTGTTGTCATCTGGCTAGGTTGCCCAGATGAGCTAGAACCATCCTCCATGTCCAGACATCCAGGAGTGTCTTCTTCGCTGAGGGCTTCATCCATGGGGGTAGTGGCAGTCTGTTCTATGGCCTCCGTGTGTCCAGTGGCTGCTCGACCTGTTGATGTAAAATGTACAATGTTACTGGTTGTATTGTGACATCAACTTCCAATGGTTTTGAGCTACAGTAAGCAGAGACATTGTGCCAAGTTAAGTTGCAGTTAATCCTATTGTGTCAAGTAACCATGGTATTGAGTGCATTGACATACAATGTGTGAAGCATGCCAAATTAATTTTGACACTAGCAGCTGCTGGAATGTGCAGATCATTTGCACATGGGAGGATGGCCTGAAAATGACATCTTGCCA
The DNA here is from genome assembly GCF_031143425.1 of Pleurodeles waltl. Classification (NCBI taxonomy): domain Eukaryota; kingdom Metazoa; phylum Chordata; class Amphibia; order Caudata; family Salamandridae; genus Pleurodeles; species Pleurodeles waltl. Next base: position 415,628,456 of record NC_090438.1, on the reverse strand, counting down.
CCAATGTAGGCAAAACATTGGCTAGGTAAGATATGGCTTTGCTCATTTGGAGGCCTAGTTGGGTGTAATGAAGACAAACCCAGAACTTTGTTGAATATGTGACTGGAGTCATCATTTGCACACTGCTGCCAATACCAACCTGGTGAGGCATCTTGAGGCCTTATAAATACTTGTTATACATACTGGGTAAGATGTCATTCATGTTTTCAAATATTTCATCTTGGGTTAGCAAATCAAGATGGAGCTATGTTGACAATTACATCTCTGATTTATGCATGATGTGTGCTTGATCAGTCCCAGGTTAGTATGCAGGATTTACCAAACATGGGCCTTTAGAGATGTGAACACTGATCTGGTGTTTTTAGTTAGAGACACATGGTCTTGTGGGAGTTTCACTCATGTCACTCTCTACTACACACAATATACACATGGTGTCCTCAAAGGTCAGTACACTTCAACTGAGAGTTGAGGAACAGGGGTATTTGGACAAGTGAACACTGGGCTGGTGTCTGAATTGCAGACACAGGGCCTCCTGGCCTTAGCAATCATGTCGCTCCCTCTACTTCTCACACTTAGCAAATGGTATCCTCCCAGGTGAGTACACTTCAATTCAGAGTCACCAAATGGAGGTATTTAGGCAAGTGAACACTGGGCTGGTGGTTTGAATTACCGACACAGGGCCTCCTTGCCTTAGCAGTCATGTCACTCCACCTACTTCTCAACACTTAGCAAGTAGTATCCTCCTACGTGAGTAAACTTCAACTGAGAGTTAACAAACAGGGGTATGTGAAACAGTTTCTCCTGGGAGTTCCAGTCAGGTAACTCTCTCTACTACAGACACTATACAAATGATGGATATTACATATCTGTGTGCAGACTGCATGTAGGTTTGGGCATACATTTACCTGTTGAGACATACCATAGGTCCAGGAGTATTATTGAATATTGAAAGACTTACAGGCCCCATTTGGACCAAAAGCATGTGATGGACCTTAGTAGCTGCGTTGTTACGTCCAACAATACACATTGACAGTTCTACACTCAGATCATCTGGGTATTGAATGTTGGTGAGGTACATGAACAAGACAGTGGCAAAAAGTGAGCTATGATCATGCATGACATTGCATTGTGGTCATATTTTGTGTATTGTGACTTACCAGACTCCACTCCCCTATCTATTCCTGTCAATCCTTCAGGAAGCAGGATGGCCAAGACCTTCTCCTTCCAGGGAAATAGATGTAATGAGGCACTGGAAGAGCTACAACCAGTTTTTTGGGCCTACAGCTGGTATCTGGAGACCAGATTTGGGACCTTTCCACTGAGGTCCACCTCTTCCTAATATCCTCCTTTGTGGTCAGGGTGGTGCCTATAGCATTCAGTCTGTCAACTGTCCTGTCCCACATTCCCATTTTCCTACTGAGAGGAGTATACTGGACTTGTGCTCAAACCAATTGTGGCTCTACTCTTATGATTTCATCCACCATGACTCCTAACGCATCTTCTGAAAAACAATGATTTTTAGAACGTGACATGGTGGAACAAAAAAATAAAAGGGTGACAGTAATTTACTAAACAAGGGAAGTGCAAAAGTATGTGAATGGACAAAAGTGTGTGCAGGGTGTTCTATGGGATGGTGAAAAAAGGGGTTCCTAAATATATGCACTCTGTGGGAAAAGGATGCTTGAGCTTCTGTGTTTTGCGTAGGAAATGCAAAGGATTGTGGTCTGTAAAGGTGTGTCTTTTATAGTGTACTTTGCAGTTGTGTCCACTGTGGCAATGTGTGTCAGCTGTGTTATTTTCAAATTCACACAATGTGCAGTTGTCTATTACTTTGCTGATCACAAATTGCAGTGGTTCGGACCACTGCTGGCTAACTGCCATGAAGGTCTGCCACGGCAACTGTGTGCTTGTAATAGGCTCGGTGGTTGGTTGACATGCTGGAGGTTGGACCTCCTATTGCTAGGCTGCTGCGCAACTAACGGTTTGCCATCTTGGCGGTTAGCAGTCCTGCCTGTGTAACTCGTAATAGGGCCAACATGCCATTTTTTTCAGGACTGCCATCATGGCAGTCTGTCATTAATGAGGCCCTAATGATAGAAGTTCTATGAAGAAGTTTAAGTACAAGGATGACTACAGCATTTTGCACAACCTGAAGTTTCTTTCTCAGGTATTTAACTGTGCCAAAGTAGAGGCTGTGACAAACATTCATCCTAGAAGGCATGAGCTACTGTTTTCCTAGCTTCTAGAGGGAGACATTGAAAATAAATGTTTTAAGTACCTTTGTTGTAGTTTAGCAGCGATTAGATTAAGCATTAGCAGAAGACATCTTGTATTTAGTAACTATTGTGAGCATTTCGTAGAATCCATTTCGTATTCATGGCAGCCATTTTCTCTGCCACATGCTGCCATGTGCTCACCATGTGCTCTGTCCTACCTTTCTGTTAACTACTCTTGAAAATCTGCCAAGTGACAAGTTATATTTAGCATCTCCCACTTTCACACATGCCCAGTAAGGTCTGCAGCTGTTAGTCCTTGAAAACTGTTAGCCCCTCCTACCTGTCGACTGTGCATTTCCACATGACCTTACATGTAGGCAAGTCTTGCTTCTATAATTGTACCACCTCCTTTTAGCCCCTGCGTGGGTATAAAAGGACCATGCTCTCTCAGTTCAGTGTGCTACTTCAAACATTACCGAAGGGTGCTGTTTGAACTGTAGTACCACCTCATGAGGTTTAATAAACTTTGCCTTTTATTTCAGTTCCTGTGCTAACTTCTTCCTATATGGTCTGAGGACTTTGTGCAGAGAAGGGTGAACCCCTTGCACTAGTAGGCCTTGCTGAGGCTTACTTCAACACCTTGATGATTGAAAACATATTGCCACAACAGTGGTGACTTGGTTGTGGAAATATAGGTTAGTATCGAGTTTAACCCCCACATTTCTGGCAAAATTGGTGAAGGGCAGAGGCTTACTAAGACCATCAGTCCACCAGTACAAAATCAATTATTCTATCCAAAACAAAGTATTCCAGACTTTTCCATGTTGCATTTCAAGTTATTCAAATGTATCCATTTGATAAGAGACAACTTTTAAAGTTAATTTTAGAGCTTGACGAGTTTTTATGAAGGGACAGGGTCAATAGAGTGTGGCATATGGTACAGTGGAGATGCCAAATGAGTAGACCAAAGCAATTAGCTGAGACATGTAAACATTAAACAGAGTAGGGCTCAAGGATGAGCCCTAGGGGGCACAAAATGTAAATGCTATTTCTCTTGGATCTGAAATAACCCATTGTTACAAATTGTTTCCTATCTTTTAGGGACCATGCTAAGGTCATGAATACCAGTGTTGGCAAGAAGCTTTTATAAAATGTCATGAAGTATAATGTCCAATGCTGCCAACCAATCAAGGAGAATTGGGACAGTATTGCTACCATTACCTTGCATACAATTTATGGATTCCAACATTTACAGAAAAGTAGATTCTCTGAAATGATGTGGTCTACAACCAGCTTGGAAGGGGAATACAAGCTTACATGGTCCCAAATGATTTACCAGTTAGAGATTGACTAATTACATTTTTTCTGAATCAGGAGCCAGTGAAATTGGTCAGAGATGAGTTAAGTTCTTAGGATCCACATTTCATTTCTTTAACAGTCATTGTATAGGGCTAACTTTCACCTGTCAGGCACAGAGGTCTGTAGTAATGATTGGCTAAGAATATAATTTAAGGTGGGATTAATGACATTACAAGAAGTGCACAAAGTCCCACTACAACACCAGGAACGTGGGCTCCTGGAGGAGTTTTGTGAATAGTGGAAGTGTGTATGGTCTGGGTGATATAAATATATCCCCAGTATTCACTTTTCACTGGGTAATTCAGGTGAACTTGAACTGATGCAACAGAGTGACTCTGACTGCTGCAGTAACTGATATGTTGCAGGCATTTGTAAGAATACGCATGTTGGAACTAGAGAAGAGAGCTGCAGGATGTTGTTGCTGCATTATAAGGGCACATATATAATATTGCCTCCAGTGGCCATGATGGTGATGCTAAGATTGACTAAAGTATCCCTGGCCAAACAATCTGAGGATGTAGGTGGCAGAGCAGGATCTGAGGAATAAGGTATACTGAGGTCAGTGGAAATGGTGCTGGAGAGACATATTCAGAAGTTTGATACGATTTTGCAGGCAATACGCAACACAAAATCTGTACTTGAACATTAAATAGATTATGTCATGGTAGAAATAAATGTTCTCCTCACAGACCGCAAGAAGCTCACATGTAGGGTGACTGAGACTGAATCTAATCTGCGGTAAATGTGCCCCAAATTAAAAGAGTTACAGGAAATTGTGAAAGAGTTACCTGGCAGTAGCCCTTCTTCATCATAGAGCCAAGGACATTGAGGGGGTCACAAGGTGGAAAAATATATTTCTAGTGGGCGTCCCCAATAAAGTGAAGGGCCGGAACACCAATCTCTTTCTAATACAATGGTAAAGGACAATACGTATGAAGGGAAGATTTGCAGTTACCAAGGGTCCAGGAGCAGGTGGATACAACTTGGGGTATCAGTACACCATAAGGCTGGGTCCAGGTACGAGTCCAAGATGGTGGGAGTCTATTTTGTCCCTGTGACTCTGAACAGGAGTCCAGGAACTAGTTTTGGGCATCACTTCTGGAAGTCCTAGGTGCAGGCGTAGATGAAGAGCTGATCAACAGAGCTGGACCCTGAGGGTTTAGGTAGACTCCAGGCAGCAAAGCAGTCCTTTCAATTTCAGCAGGTCACAACACCAAGCAGTCCTCTGAAAGTCATTCTGCAGATCCAGTAGTGAATAGAAGAGTGGGTTTGAAAGTTCTATTTTTATACCGAGGTGTCCCTCTACTGCAAGGTGGGATAAACTTCCAGAATTTTTTTTTGAAGTGCATGGGCTTTCTTGCTTCCTCTACCCTGGCTACTAGCCTGCTGCTGTGACAATGCAGGGTCATTAAACATTTTGATTGGAGACAGTACACAGCCTACTCAGATGCAAGTGGGGCTGTGCTCTGGTTCGTCTCCACCATCCTGTCAGCTGATGGCCCACTGAGGCTCAGTAAATCCCACTATTGTGTGACTATTTGGGAGGAATTCACAATGCCTAACTGTCAGCTACACCCAATCATGTGACCCCAGGCACGCTACAGACACAAATGGCTAAGGGCAGGAAAATAATAACTTTCTAAACATGGCATTTTCAAAATTGTAATGATAAATCTGACTTTACCATTGAAGAATGTTTATTATTACAATTCCATAGGCACCAACAGCAACATAACTATCTCCTTTCCATTGGGAAATACAGGTCATTAACTGTAATGCAAAATCACCAATGTTATCCTGTGGGAGGGATAGGCCTCATAGCAGTGAAAACTAATTTGGAATTTTTCATTACTAGGACATGTACCATTTAAAAGTACATGTCCCATCTTTCAACTGCTCTATGTGCTACTGAGGACCTACCTTAGAGGTGAAAGGGAGTTTATGACTTGGCAAGGGTGTTGGAAAGTTGATTTTTGGTAAGGGCAGGTAAGTACCTACACCTAGCAAACTTAACTCAGGAGTCAAGTGTGCAAAGCATTTAACAATCACAATCACAAAACAGTAAATGGGTAAACACAAAGCACAATAAAATTCCAATACCAATTTATGATAATAGAGTATATTTTTACCTTTAAAATGACACCAAAATGATTACAATCGGATAAGGGGATCCGGAGATCTGAATTGTCAAAGAATTAATGTTTTCCAGTGCAGAGAAGCAACAAGCGCTCAAAGGGTTAAAAAAGGTCACACTGGACAGGGACAAAGTCCAGAGATCAGGCCACCCATGAAATAACACTGCTACACTTACTTTCAGAAGTGTTTTTTGATTCAGAAAAGTGATTCACAGCACCAGGCAAGGGTTCAGAGACTCTAGTTTGCCTCTTGGAGTCTGGGACTACTACTCTCACAATACACCTCTTCAACTCATGAAGTTGCTCCAAACGTCTCCAAATTTCTGGATCTTCTTCCAGATGAGAAGTGTCCACAACTTGATCCAAGGTTCCAAAAGCTCTGACTTGCTCCTTGGGAGTAAGGACTACAATTCCAAGAATGCACCTGGTCAGAATCCTCAAATGGCCACTGGATGCTGGTTAGCTGGGCTCTGCTTGCAGGACTTGATGCAGGGGATGCTGGGCAGCTTCTTTGTACCTGTAGCAAACAGTTTGGAGTTGCAGGAAATGGGGGAGATCTGAGCTGCTCCAAATGTCCTTCCCTGCCTTTGAAGACCAGTTTGGCTGCTGTCCCCATCCTGTTTTACCATCTGCTGAGGCATATCTCCTCCCTCAGGCACATCCTTTGTGTTCAGCCTAGGCCACTTCACACCTCATCAAGGCAGCCTGGCCAGGCTGCCCGAGGCTGGCCAATCAGAGAAGGACACTACAGAGTTGGAGTTGACAACTTTCATTTAGTTTTAAAACTCTTTACCTGAACTAGTTATATTAAATCCAACAATGGCAAGTTGCGTGATTTATCATAACAATTAATTTGATATCAAAGGTATTTGTCTTTCTGGGAACTTTGTTAATTAAAATAAAGTCTCCCAATTTTAGCCTATGGAGGCCATTCGCTACAGTGAGAGAAAAATAAATTTGGCTATTTTACCTCACCAGAGCTTATAAAACATTTTTATAATTACCCTGATTATAGTTACATGGCACTCAGCCCTAGGGGCATATAAGGCACACCTTAGGGGTGACTTATATGTAAAAATACGGTAGTTTAACACTATGGAAGTACTTTTAATTCAAAGTCGAATTTACATATAGCTTTAGTTTAAAATCAGCCAGCAAGAGAAGCCTGAATTTAAAATGACACTGGGTACCTCATCAGTGCACCTATGGGGGTACTACCTATGCTGGGGTCCTTAAACCTGCATGCCCTACCATATACTATGGGCTTATGGGTAGGTTGACATAGCCAATTATAATTAACCTAATTTGCATACTGATTTTACACAGAGCACAGGACCTGGGAATGGTTACCAATACACAGGGCACCATCAGAGTCAGAAAAACACCATCAAAAAGTGAAAAATGGGGGCACAAAGTTAGGGGACCTCTGCAATCAGCCTATTTTCTCAAACGAGGTTTAAATGCCAAGTCAACAGGGCAGTGTGGCACTGCATTCGGGTTGCAATAGCAGGACTGGGACATGTTTTAGAGTGCTACTTAGGTGGGTGGCACAATATGCACTGCAGGCCCACTGGCACCATTATATGTACAGACCGTTGGAATATGGTATACCACTCTTTGAGAGAAAGGGCCTCTTTTGACATTGTAGCCCCCCACATTTTACCTGGGAAATTATGTGGTTGCAAACTGTAAGTGCCCTGTGCTCCTGCTAAATAGGTTCCCAGGGCCAAATCTCTTTCCCCCAAAGCTGCTACTATGTTTGGCACTTCAGCCACCTTTGTAAGTCCTTAGTAAATGGTATTCCTGATAATGAGGGCATTTGTACTCTAGAGGTGATTATCCAAAATTTGCAAACTCAACATGGCCCTCACCAAGAGTGCCATGTCCACTAACACTGCAAGGAATATAGGTAAGTCACCCTCTGACAGGCCTTGTAGCCCTAAGGCAAGGTGCCCTATAATACATGTGAGGGCATATGTGTGCATGAGCAAATATACCCCTACTGTGTCTGTGGTAAATCCTCAGACCTAGTAAGTGTACAGAGAATCCATTCCACTGGTCATTACTTGTTGCCCAGCTACACAATGGCCTCTCGGAACACTGAGTTGTTTGATAACAAACAACTCAGAACAATAAACCCACACTGATGCCAATTTGGAATTTATCATAAAAATTTACCCAAAGGGCATCTTAGAGGTGACCCCTGCAAAACTTAGCAGCCCTGTTATGGTTGCTGACTCCTAACCAGCCTGCCACCACCAGACACAATTCTGGACTCCTGTGGTGTTGGAGGTGTTACAACACCTCCCCCAGGAAGGCACCCTGCACTAGAGGTCAGCTTCAAACACTTTACCGTCCTTGAAATGGGAACTGCTCGATCTTCTCCATCTGGCCCACAGGACATCTTGACGCCCTCAACCTAAAAATAAACAGTGACACTTGTGAAATCCATACCTGATTTTATATATGTTTTAAAGATTTTTCCATTCATTCCTACTGAGCATATTTATGCACAAAAAGAGAATATTTTCTAAAGTTTGATAAATTACAACTAAAAAAAGTACTTACCATATTTTGATGATCTTGGTCTTAAAATGTTTATACAAATCTGAAGTAATTTTGTTAATTAGTCTCTAGTTATCCTTTCAAGCGTGTGTTCACATTTATTGATAATGTGAGTCGAAAAATGTTTAGCACATCTCCAAGATAAGCCTAACTGCTTGTCCACATTACCACAAAAGCAGAGCCGTAGGTTGTCTGCTTTCTACCTCTGGATTCCATAGTGGGGTTGCGTGGACTCTCTGCACAGTGTGTGTCATTTTTGTACACTATATAGAGAGCCAGCCTCCTACACTCCAGCTGTGGTAATGTGCATAGATGCCTAAGGTCCCAAAAAATGAATCCAGAAAAAAGTGGAGGGTAAAATGCAAAGAGATTGAGGTTGACCTTGCAAAGACAGCCAAGTCCAACACCCAGGATACTCCATAGATAATATTAACAGAGGTAAATAGCCTTATATAAGATTTAACAAGGGCTTACAGGAGAAAAAAGATTACCATTAATAAGACCATTAGACCCATGAAGGATATTGGGATGGGAATTCAGAACATGGCAGCATATTACATTATGGCACAGTTGATAAGGCCAATGCCGTAGTCTAGATTAGGATGGCCAGGAACTAAAAGCTATGTAGGATGTAAAGCCCGTTTTCAGTGTGTCGCTCAGCACATTTCAATGCTTGGAATTGTATCCTAGGACACTTTGTGAAATGGCATTCTACTGGAGAAGGAACGCAGCAAAGGCCAGTTTGTCTCTTGTGTATGCCCTAGAGATACCCTTATGGTGTTTACTGAAGCTTGAGGAATTACCTAAATGATATGATAAAATCCCGTAGTAGGAGTCCAGGGTGTATGTGGTATGGGGTCTGTACGTGTGGGGGGTTGAATTCTTACCTTTGAGGCAATCAGAAATGAATATGGGCTGAGAGAGTGACTGTTCATGGCACATTATGCTATGACGAGAGTAGCAAGACAGACTTAGGCTTCTTAGGAAAATGAACATACAAGATCGGAAATACCTAATAAACTGTCAACACCTGGTAGTTGTAAGCACGCAGTGACATTGTTGGCTTTGGAGATTGTCCGTAACTTCCACACTGATATGTCACGGCTGAAGCAAAATTGGGAGCTAAGGCCACGGCAACGCCTTGCAGAAAGACTGGAATTATATTTTGAACACCACAATGAAGGCTATGAGGATCCTAAGTTTCAAGTTACCCAATTTAATTATTAACATTGAACTTAAATATCACCAGTGCGCATAGTAAACATGTACCTTAGGGTACCTACCTTCTGTCAAAGATGCATGCAGCCTCAGGCCAAGTTCTACCACATAGTGCGGGAGTGTACTCACATAGAACAATACAGGTCAGAACAAGCTTAATTGTTAAAAGACGTGTCCAACAAAATGATGACACTCGATCCCATTGTGTGCTTATTAGGGCAGATGGTAAGAGCCAAGGCAACTAAGCAGCTATGTAACTATGTGAATTTAGCTTTCATCCTAGCCAAAATAAACATTGCAATGTAGTGGAAGGTGAGTAAACACCACTCATTATGTATTTTCTAATAGGCATAAGGAAATTAGTTGTAGCTGAAGTGTTGGTGCTAAATGCTCTCTGAAAAGGAGAAGTGACATCAATAGATATGGGGTCTGGTCCTGTTAGCCACTGAGGGTGAGTCAGATTTACATCGACTGTGAAGGCGGTGTGACACATGTTAGTTATGGTTTCCTGTGAAAAAGGCACCCCTGAGAAGGGGAACTGAATGAGATGAGTGCTGAAGGTGACATAAAATCAGGAAGATGCACGCAAATATTAACAAAATCCATGCACATCGGGATGAGTTACATGACCGAGGAAGGAAGTGACTGCCTATGCAGTTTGTCTGAATCTAAGGAAAATAGGCAATCCTATGTAAAATGTTTTTTGCCAAGCGTTTCGACCAGATGAATTGGAGATGGGAGTGACTGGAAGGAGACAAGCTGTAGGCGGTTGTTGACCTTTTTCTTCTTTGTTCTTTTATTGTCTTGTTTCCTTTTTCTTGTTTTCTTTCTGTTTTGGTTCTGCAATGGCAAAAGCACAAGTGGTAGTTTTATATATGTACCAGCTGATATTGTATGTGGGGTCACCGGTAATCACCTTTGCTAGTGAATTGCTGATTTTCTTGTAATATCGATACAGGACACATCTCATGGTGCTTTTCCACTGACCAGCTATAAGGTGGAGAGTGTTGGCTTTTAGATAATTAAGGAGAAATATGAAATGAACACATGTATTCACTGCTAAGGATTTTTTATTGCAAGGGCAACATAGGTGTAAAGGAAGAAGGGGACATTTGGTATACTATTAGCAAAAGATTGCGGGGTCTAGAAGTCGATTCCTCCTTACCACCTTGACACCTCTGGACATTTTGAAGCTGGGATACAGGACAGAGTTGTTCAAGTTGGCATGTTTAGGGAAGGATACAAATAAACAATACGAGAATTTTTTTTGTGCAGGTTCACAAACTGTCCTACTTAGAAACCACTAACATGCATGATGGTTTCCTCAAATAAATCACCGATCACACAGCACAACATGGGGTGAAAGTAAGCATTCCAATTAGTGGAACTATATGGATATAAAAGAGAAAGTTTGATTGTTCCCCATTCTATTTTGATCTTTAACCCCTTTGCCGCCATGGACGTAATGTTTACGTCCATTGAACAGCCCTCGAGAAAAGCGCTAGCACTCCCCCGAGGGCCGTCCCCCCAGGCCAGGGCTGGAAGGGGAATCCCTTCCCCTTCCACCGACCGCCCCTCCCCACCCCCCATGACGTCAGTGCGCGATCAAGCGCTGACATCGTGAAAGGGAGGAAATACGCAGTGGAAGCCATTTGCTTCCAGCGTGTCTATGAGGAAGGAGGTAGGTTTTACCTCCGGGGGGTGGATGCCTGTAAAAGAGGCATTGAGGGAAAGGAAAGGGTTTTCCTTTCCCTCAATGTCTCTTTGAGCATTCCTGCTGCCCGATCGCATGCCCACTAGACAACAGGGAATTAGTGTGTGTGTGCATGTGTGTTTACTGTTTGGGAGAGTGACCCCTTGGGCAAGGGTAGCTCTCCTTTGGGGAGCAATGCTTTTTTTGCCATTTGATTGGCCTTATTTTTAGGCTGATCTGCCCCGAAGGGGGGCAGAAAGCCAATAGACAGCAGGGTTTGTTTTTTGTTGTTTGTCTTTTTGTGTTGGGGGCGGCCCCTTGGGCAAGGCTCGCACCCAAGTGCCCAAAAGCACTATTGGGCAGTTCTGCCCCCGTGGGGGCAGATCGGCCTATTTTATTTAGGCCTTTCTGTCCCCAATGGGGGCAGAATCCCTGTAGCGCCAGGGATCATGTGTGTGTGTGTACTTTGATTGGGGGGTGTCCCCTTGGGCAAGGGTCACCCCCCAAAGGGGGCAATGTAATGTAGGCTATTTCTGCCCCCTTTGGGGGCAGATTGGCCTAGTTTTTGTAGGCCCTTCTGCCCCGGGGGGGGCAGAAACCATGAAGACGCCAGAGATTTCTTTTTTGTGTTGGGGACACCCCCTTGGGTAAGGGTCACCCCCATGGGGCACAAATTACTATTGGGCAGTTCTGGCCCCCTTAGGGGCAGATCAGCCTATTTTTTTTTTCAGGCCCATCTGCTCTCAAGGGGGTCAGAATCCACTTTGTACCAGGGATCATGTGTGTGTTTTGTGTGGAGGGGGTGGCCCCTTGGGCAGGGGTCGCCCTCCAAAGAGGGCAATTTATTCTATGGCATTTTTGCCCCCTTTTGGGGCAGATTGGCCTATTTTTTTTAGGTCCATCCGCCCCCAAGCAGAGAACACTAGACAAAAGGGAACATTTAAAAATGGTTGGTGGCGGGGTGTTTGTCAACTGGCGAAGTATTTGCATTTATGATAATAACATTTTATTTCTTCTTTTTGATCTAGTTCAAAGCTTTTGCTTCCTTTGCTGGGGCGTGTTGCAGTTTTGGCAGTGGTTGTTCTGCGGTATGCGTAGTTGCATGTTTTAGGAAAGAAATACATTTACTCCAAAGGAGTATTTTTGCCATGCATGAATTACATGTTTTTAGGTGGTGTACTGAATGCAGGATTGTGTGTGAAATTGTCTTTCGATTTATGCACATTGATTATTGTGTTGTCTTATGTCTTATTTGCTTTTTTCTCTTTTTAGTGGGATATCATTGGTGTGGGGTGGTGCTTGGCTGGCGGTGCCAGCCAAATGCCAGTCCACACACTCATCAGCTGGTGTCATTGCTGTATCAGGCATGTGGGCGTATGAAACTGATGGGTCCTTGAGCGGCGCTGTCTGTCGATGCGAGTGTTGTAATGTGCTGGGCCCGTGGCTGGCGGCGTGAATAGTCTTGTGTGGAAGGTGTGTGAATGGACTGTAAAATGGTTGGTGCCTTGTAGTGGCTTTACAGCTCACGAGCTGTGAGTCATTGGTTCAGTTTCTTGGCCTTTCAGTTCTTAACAGTGCATTTAATTGTTGTGAAATCTCTTGTTAATAAAATTTGATCCACTGAACCATCACTCACCCTCTTGCCAAATCCAACCAGTATGTGTGGTAAAAATGACAAAACCTGCTCCGCTGTAATCAGTCGTCGCAACACACCTGTGACATGCTAGGTGTCTCGGGTGGGACCCCGATGATGAAGCATGTCACCAACTTGGTTGGTGGGTGAGGGGTCTTTTTAACATAACCAAAGTGTGTTTCTTTTCACAATTTTAGTGTTTGGAACCACACATAAGTAGGTGGACACATCAAATGTATCTATCGCAAAACTACCTGTGTTTGGGGGGGGAGCATCTATGTTTTTGGTCCGGGGTGCGGCCTTCATCTAGGGAAACCTACCAAACCCAGACATGTTATGAAAATAGGCACCCCAAGGAGTCTAAGGAGGTGTGGCTTGCCTGGATCCCCCAACACTTTCTTACCCAACAAACCTCAACATTGCTCAAAAAGCATATTTTCCTCACTTTTCTACCTACCACCCAGAGTTCCCCTCAGTCTTCCAAGTAAAATGATACCTCACTTGTGTGGGTCCCCAAAGCAGAGTCAGCCTAAAAGATGAATAAAAGAAAAATATGTGCTTATCAAGTCACTGTGCTATCCCCTCAATCTCTACAGGTCTTTGGCATTTTTTTGTTGCAGGCACCTGCGCCACCCTCACAAGTGAGGTATCATTTTTATTGGGAGACTTGGGGGAATGCTGGGGGGAAGGAAATTTGTGGCTTGGATTCCCTTAGGTGTCTAGTTTTCAAAAATGTGCTGGTTTGCTAGGTTTCCCTAGGTGCCGGCTGAGCTAGAGGCCAAAATCTACAGCTATGCACTTTCCAAAAAACATGTCAGATTTCAATGTCAAAATGTGACGTGTCCATTTTGTGTTTCCTGTTGCGACCAGTAGGCCTAACCACGCAAGTGAGGTACCATTTTATCGGGAAACTTGGGGGTACACAGAATAGCAAAACAAGTGTTATTGCCCCGTGTCTTTCTCTACATTTTGTCCTTCCAAATGTAAGACAGTGTCTATTTGAGAAATGCCCTGTAATTCACATGGTAGAATGGGCACCCCGGAATTCAGAGATGTGCACATAACCACTGTTTCTCAACACCTTATCTTGTGCCCAGTTTGGAAATACAAAGGTTTTCTTGATATCTATTTTTTCCTTTTTATATTTCAGCAAATTAATTGCTGTGTACCTGGTATAGAATGAAAACCCATTGCAAGGTGCAGCTCATTTATTGGCTCTGGTTACCTAGGGTTCTTGATGAACCTACAAGCCCTATATATCCCCGCAACCAGAAGAGTCCAGCAGATGTAACAGTATATTGCTTTAAAAAATCTGACATCGCAGGAAAAGTTTACAGAGTAAAACGTGTAGAAAAACGACTGTTTTTTTCACCTCAATTTCAATATTCTTTTATTTCAGCTGTTATTTTCTGTAGGAAACACTTGTAGGATCTACACGAATTACCCCTTGCTAAATTCAGAATTGTGTCTACTTTTCAGAAATGTTTAGCTTTCTGGGACCCAGCATGGGTTTCTCACCCATTTCTGTCACTAAGTGGAAGGAGGCTGAAAGCACAAAAAATTGTAAAAATGGGGTATGTCCCAGTAAAATGTCAAAATTGTGTTGGAAAATTGGGTTTTCTAATTCAAGTCTACCTGTTCCTGAAAGCTGGGAAGCTGGGCGATTTTAGCACTGAAACCCTTTGTTGATGCCATTTTCAGGGAAAAAAACACAAGCCTTCTTCTGCAGCCATTATTTCCCTTTTTTTTTTTTTAAACTAAATTTTTACTGTATTTGGCTAATTTCTTGGTCTTCTTCAGTGGAACCCACAAAGTCTGGGTACCTCTAGAATCCCTAGGATGTTGGAAAAAAAGGACGCAAATTTGGTGTGCCCAGCTTATGTGGACAAAATGTTATGAGGGCCTAAGCACGAACTGCCCCAAATAGCCAAAAAAAGGCTTGGCACCTGAGGGGGAAAAGGCCTGGCAGCCAAGGGGTTAATCAAAAATGTCTTCACCTCAGTGGTAATACAATGTGGATATCTCATTTAACAAAATGGAAGTTCTACCACTAACTATCATAACAAAAATATAAAACACCCCTGGGGCTCATACGTTCACAGTTTCATTTTGGGGAAAAAAGATAGGGAAGACAAACCACTTCTCACGAGTGGCACACTCAGACCTTTGCAACTACACTCAATGACATTATAAATCTTTCCCTTTCTCTCATCCCTTTTGACTCCATTCCGTGCTTTATCAAGGCAACAAATGATTTAATTTTAACAATCTGGAGCCCTATTACACTTTCTCTGTTTGCACCACGGCTCACATGAAACCAGATGCGCTGGGTGCAAACACAGAAGGTGCACCCTTTTCCATTTAATGCACTGCTCTACGGGCAGCCACAACTCGTGATGCCCTGGGGGCAGCTCAATTAAGTGAAAAACAGAGGCCCGTATTTATACTTTTTGACGCTAAACTGCGCTAACGCAGTTTAGCGTCAAAAATTTTTGCGCCGGCTAACGCCATTCTGAAGCACCATGGGGGCGCCGTATTTATTGAATGGCGTTAGCCGGCGCAAGCAGACCGGCGCTGCCTGGTGTGCGTGGAAAAAAACCACGTACACCAGGCAGCGCCGGCGTAGGGAAAAATGGCGTTAGGGCGTCTTAAAAATGGCGCAAGTCAGGTTGACGCTAAAAAATCATCTTAACCCGATTTGCGCCATTTTAAACGACGCCCAGACGCCATTTACATGACTCCTGTCTTAGTAAAGACAGGAGTCATGCCCCCTCGCCCAATGGCCATGCCCAGGGGACTTCTGTCCCCTGGGCATGGTCATTGGGCATTGTGGCATGTAGGGGGGCACAAATCAGGCCCCCCTATGCCAAAAAAAATAATAAAAAAATAAAAAATGTTACTTACCTGAACTTACCTTAATGTCCCTGGGGTGGGTCCCTCCATCCTTGGGTGTCCTCCTGGGGTGGGCAAGGGTGGCAGGGGGGGTCCCTGGGGGCATGGGAGGGCAGCTGTGGGCTCATTTTGAGCCCACAGGTCCCTTAACGCCTGCCCTGACCCAGGCGTTAAAAAGTGGCGCAAATGCGGGGTTTTCTGCCCCGCCAACTCCCGGGCGTGATTTTTGCCCGGGAGTATAAATACGACGCATTTGCGGCGCAGTCATTTTTTTGGACGGGAACGCCTACCTTGCATCTCATTAACGCAAGGAAGGCGTTCACGCTAAAAAATGACGCTCTTTACTCATACTTTGGCGCTAGACGCGTCTAGCGCCAAAGTATAAATATGGCATTAGTTTTGCGCCGAATTTGCGTCGAAAAAAACGACGCTAATTCGGCGCAAACGGAGTATAAATATGCCCCAGAGTGTCTGCTTTAAAGTCGCTCTGTGTTTGACGTCCACACTTCTAAGGCGATTAGAGATCCCCTTGAAGTGGGTGCAGTGAGTGACTTCACTTTCCTGCAACAGGATGTCTGCAGGTCCATAGGACCCCTTTTCCACCCCAAGAAGTCTGCCGTCAGGGGGCAGACTAACAGTGAGCCACCTTTTAGGTGACACACTGCCAGTGCATCCCTTGTCTGCTTTTTTGCCATTGCCCCCCCCCTTGATAATATGGTGCAGAGGCAAAGGGATTCCCCAATTTCATGGGGCCGCACCCCTGTGCAAATGAGGGAACACCCTCTGGTGATAGCGCAGACGCTATATGTGAGCCAGTGCTATCTGTATTAGAGAAAGGGCCACACAAGCATCTGCAGCCCTTTCTGTACTACCAAAGTGCTCTGGGGGTGTGCAAAGCGGGCACACATGCCTGTTGCTCCCCCAGGGCACTTCAATAATATGGCCCCGATCGTCAAGCAAACCATCAAATCTTTTCCCACAAGGCCACGTCACAAATCAACATTCTTCCAATAAACTACAGTGTCACATGCTACCCACCCATTAATGTATTTAAGCACCTAAACCAGGAGATATAACAATGTAAATGCAACTAATCACAACACAAGTAAAGAGTCAAGAAGAAGGCAGGTGCTGTGTTTCTTACGGGGTTGCAGACATTGGACCTCTTTAGTCCACCAGTCCTCCAGGGCAGTAAAGAGTGAAGGGATGGCTGGCAAAAGACTGCTCACCATAGTTAAAAATCTCCACCAGGCAAGCAGAAAGATCAGTGCCTTGAGCAGAGTTGTTTTGCCATGGCTGAAGGTACGAATAAGCACCATGTTTAATATGCCTGTTCAATAAACGTTTTTGCTTTTTTTTAAAACACTCCCAAATGGCGGGTAATGGTGACTATTATTGAAAAACAGAAATGAAAAGTCCCTGCATTGCTGGGCGTTTCCTCCCTCAGTGTTTGGAGCATAGCTGCAAAGTTTCCCAGGTCCGTGCGCGGTGTGCTGCTCCAGGCCAGGCGTTTCCTTTGAATTATGGATCTTCTAGTCCTCTTTTATAACGAATAAATAAAACAACAAGACTCCGAATTCAAAGGACAAAAATGGACTGGCGGTCCACATTACTCATAACCTAGGAAACTTGCAGGGCTGTTGCGGCATTTCGTTGATTTCCAAGCCACGCTTGGTAGTCCTGAACAGGAATAATGTATAAAAGAATGATCACTCTCCAGTGTTGAATGCGCCGTTAGAAGCAGGCCACTGCCGCTGACTCTAAACGGAGTGGGCAAAATTGCATGTGTGGTCGGGGCACCCATTGGTATTTCGTGTCCTACATTCGCTAATCTTTAAATGCGGCCTTTTTTCATTATGCAACTTTCCCTGTTGATTCTCTCACAGAAAGCCCTTACTTTTCTGATGCACCATCATTTTTCTCCGAAGATCTCAAACGTTTTAACTTGGTTTCTATAAGCCTCACCAGAAAGAGAATAAGGCCCCTTTTTCCTTTGTGCAGTTACACTATGTGTCCATCCCCAAGTGTTGCACTTTATAGTTAAACATCACATATCGATTTACAATTTAGCCTCAATAGAAGAAGCTCACTATAACAAATTCGGCACTGACATGCACTTTACCAGATATATAGAGGAAATATTGGAAAGGGCACAGAGAGTTGTTATCTGATTTTAAAGAGTCTTTAAAATGGAAAGTAATTACATTTCTTGACGTGATAGCCCAGAGACTACAGAAGAGGCTTAATTAGCAAAAATGTGGCAATCATCAACTTGAATGAATAAATGTAAAGCATATTGGCATGAGGGAAACATTTACGTTTATCCCATGGACAGCTTCCTATTGACCTTGAAATGAGACATATCTGCTGTCAGAATGCTCTAAAATGGGAACCCGAGCCTGTCTCCTCCCTGTTATGTACAAAGAGCGACTAATTTGTCAGTATACCAGCTTCAACTAGCCAAGATGAAGCTAAGCTAATTTAATAGGAAGCATTCAATAGCTTCGACCCAACTGACACCGTCAGTTAAAGCCGCGCTACACAGCAGTGTCCTGCATTATTGCCAGCTCTTTCTTCGGAATTCTCGAACACCAAGTCAAATAATATGCTTCCGAGTCAATAGGGCTGACTTTATCTCAAGGACATCCACTTGGTGACAGAAACTGTCAAGTGGAAAAACACGCATTGTGGAGGTGAGGCGACTCTAATTAAATACACATAGAGCTGGACACAGGAGCAGGAGGCACAGCTTGCTGCTGCAAAGCAGGGTTGCCTTCTTAACTGGGGTCACAGCTGTTAACTAACACACGCGTTGTTACACTGAAGGCTGTTTTACCATGACTGTATTTTTTAACAAAAACAAACACAGAACATTATCACCTGTAGTTACTTTCTGGAGCTCACACATACAGGTCCATTGATTTCAAAAGGAAAGTGTCCCAGTGGCATTTAACCGCATCAAAGCCGAGGTTCTTGTGCACTACTTGTTATATATTTTTTAGGTTGAGCGCGCCATCGCTTCTGACGTGTTGTTGTCTATTCTGTGGGGTTTAACCACTCCCATCCCAAGTCTATCACTTTCATTTGTTTGTGGGCTTGAGTTTCAAATTTACCTTAATTTTATTTGTTAAAGGCATGCATACATCATACCTTTTCCGCTGTTTAGCCTTCCTCGAGAGCACCGGCCAACAATTAACATACGCAGAGTCCTTGTTTTGCTGACGGTTTGTGGACTATTTTTTTACTTTTAGCTTGACCTTCTCTTGATTGACAGTATTGGAGCGATTTAAATAACTACCAGTTACTTGTTATTGTTACCTTTTTCAATTGTGCTCATGGCGCTTACAATTTGCAAATCGCTCCAAAACTGCTGATTGAGTTCCCGCTGTATAAACATTGAAAGTGCTGTGACTCGATCAGCAGTATTGAGCGATTTGCATAGCGGCACGTTACTGTACATTGTTTCTTTGTTACCTCACATCACAGTTATGGAGAGGACAGCACATACCATTCACACACAGTTTGCAAAATGTCAGCGCAAAGCTTCTTTAACTATAGTTCAGCCCTTAAATTTTGTTCCTCATTGTACAGAGCTGTGACACCCTATCATTTTCAATTCTTGTTTCACTGTTTCTCATTCAAAATTTGCTTTTGTAATGCATGGTCTTGGAGAGCTGCTTGCTCAGTGGTGTTATGTGGCAGAAAAAGACCAAAATATGAGCCAGGGTTGACCAATTTATGTGGCAAAAAAGTCCACTTATTCATTTACAATGCCAATAGTTCTAACTCTCGCAAATGCGAGACCTATTGCATTACAAATGCTTGTTTCTTTGTGCATGTATTCTGTCTTTTTTGCGTTGAAGGCTATCCAGAAATTTGCAATCCAGAAAAATTGCGTGTTGGTATTTATTGCAATCATTACAGTTGTGAAACTCACACTTGCACAAGTGGTAACACAACAAAGCTATGAAGAGAGGTGCAAGTATTGCTCCCGTTATTTTATGGTTACATTATGTTTAGTACATGCATGTTTGGATTTTACATATGCATCACAGAAAACACATGTCAGGTTTCCAGGAGTACTCTTGAAAACATTTTTTGAGTTAACAGTTGCATTCATCCGAATTTCCATATGTGTACCTGTACTAAATGTAGAGAGATGTGTGAGAAAATGACTTTGCGTGAATGCAATTGCACTTTTTTTTAGTTTAGTTTTCCCATCATTGCTTATTATCACATCCTGGGAATATATTTTTCCCACTGAGAGGAGAAGCATTTCCCTTTACATTCCCACCAATTTTAGAAGAGTAATCTTCCAACTCCTTCCAGGGTGGTAGTATATAGCCAGGAATTGTGTGAATGCCCTCAAACCTGTATGCACGGCATTCCCACCCTGGATCACCCATTCCCTGTACCATGAATGGATTTGCCTGTGTAATGTTACATCATAATAAAGTCGATTGTGACACATGAGAAAATGACTAGAAGAGAGAATTGATATTTTGAATTAACACATATAAGCTTTTATTTTGCTTATTATATTGAAATGGTCTCGTGAATTTATTGCTATAGAAAAAAAGAATGTGTAGAAATGTAGATTTTCCTAATTCTTTGATGGAAAGTCTTAATTTTATTAAAGACACGGAGGCGAGTATTATACGTTTCTTTTCTTACTTTATTAAACAGCAGCAGTCAAGAAACTACAGTTCCCATAAGGCCAGAGGGAAAAGGGCCAATGGGAAACAAACAGTGTACAAATATAACAACCAATGGACATATACAAAGGCATTATGACATCACTTGACTGCGAACAGCCCTCTTTTCTTGCGAGAGTTAGTCAGAGTTAAACAATGGAAAGATAGTGAAAATAATCAATATAGCTAGAACAGTGGCCAAAAGTTCGGAACAAAAGTTCAATACTCCATCAAAAGGAGAACGTTTGTTGCGAGAAGGATCCATGCTTCGAAGAACAGTAGCAGGAGAAAGTGAAGATAAGAAGGTGGAACTTTCTGCTGCAATTGAAATTTTATGATGATTGTGGTACCACCTGTGTTGAGGCTAGGAAGACAAAAAAGGGGGGGGGAATAACAAAGTTATACCATAGTGGAGGGATAATACTCGCCTCCGTGTCTTTAATAAAATTAATACTTTCCGTCAAAGAATTAGGAAAATCTACATTTTATGACAAGACCGGAGGCTCCTATTATGCGAGTTCAAAGCATATTAGTTATATTCAATGAAATATTCTCAACAGGTTTACAGTAAAACACTCTAAAAACGTTATCGTTAGACCAGTCTGCAGATTTAAGAATATCCTCGAGGCGGGATCCTGCCCAAAATGCTTTGGAAGCCATCGCGCCTCTGGAGGAATGAGCCCCAAACATGGAAGTATCAATACCCGCTAGGGACATAATCCATTTGACCCAGCGTGCTAAGGTAGTTGCCGAAACAGGTTTGAAAGGTCTCCTAAAAGAGATCAAAAGTTGGGAAGCCGTGGAAGTCCTTAAACCTGCAGTTTTTTGTTCATAGACTTTTAATCATTGTGCGACACATAGTTTAGGATGGTCTGGGAAGTAAGGATAAAAAACAGAAGATAAATTAGTCTTTGTACGACGAGTCACTGTGAACAAAACACCAGAATGTGTGAATTGGCGATTAGAAATATCTAAAGCTCTAACATCAGAAATACATTTGATAGAAACAAGACATAAAAGCATAGTTAACTTGGCATATAACATTTTTAAGTTAAGCATAGAATTATCAGGCCATGACAATTCAAATTTTAAAACAATATTAACATCCCATAATTGTCTATATTTTGGCATTGGAGGATTAGAAAATTTTACTCCCTTCAATAGACGGCAAACAAGTGGATGTTCACCAACTGGTTTCCCATTGACGAAGGAATGATTAGAGGAAATTGCCGATCTGTATAAATTGATGGTACGAAAAGCTTTGCCTTTAATGGCTTCAGCCGCCAGAAAATTTGCAATGAAAATTACATCCGCCGAAGAGGGATCGATACGTTTTCCCAAACACCAGCTATGCCATAAGGACCATGCAGACTTATATGCCTTCTTGGTGCCTAGGGCCCAGGATTGTGATAGGTATTGGGAAGCCTCTGTCGAAATGAAAGGGACAGGTTGGGTATACCCGAAATCTTCCAAACAGCAAGGGTCAGCGAGTCGTCCAAGATGAGGGGGTGAGGACGATGACTGGGGTCTAATAAAAGATTCGGGAAGGAAGGAAGGAGGTAAGGGATGTCTATTGCGAGTTCTAAGAGAGTTGGGAACCAAATTTGTGACTGCCAAAATGGGGTTATGAGAATCACTGTGGCTCGTTGACGCATGATGTGAGCTAAAACTCCTCTGATCATGAGAAAAGGAGGGAAGGCGTAGTTTACAAAACTCGACCAATCCTGAAAGAAAGCGTCGGCTGCTAATGCTAATGGATCTGGACGCCAGCTGTAGAATAAGGGTAGTTGAGAATTGAGACGGGAGGCAAAAAGGTCGATTTGAAAGGGACCCCACATATTCTGGATGCTTTGGAAAATGTCTGGATGAAGTTTCCAGTCGCTGGAATCTCGGAGGTAACGTGAGTGCCAGTCTGCAACCGAGTTCAGAGATCCTGGAAGATATTCTGCATGAACCGAAAGATGGTTTGAAAGGCAAAATTCCCAAAAACTCTTGGCCAGTTCCGCAAGAGGTTTGGATTTTGTGCCCCCGAGGTGATTTATATATCTCACTGCCGAAATGTTGTCCATTCTGAGAAGAATGGCACAGCGAACCCTGTTCTTTGCTAGGCTTCTGATTGCAAAGGAGCCGGCGAGCATCTCTAAACAGTTTATATGCAATCTGGACTCCTCTAAAGACCATGAACCTCCAGTCGAGATTGGTCCACAACGGGCCCCCCAGCCGGAGAGGCTTGCATCTGATTCTAACACAAGATCTGGGGTTGATGGAAAGATAGTTCTTCCGTTCCATGCGTCTAAATGGTCTATCCACCATTGAAGTTCTGTGCGAGAATCGTGATCTAGGGGAATAGTGTCTGAGTATGAAAGTCCTTTCCTTATGTGGCGAATCTTTAATCTTTGAAGAGCTCTGTAATGGAGAGGGCCGGGAAAGATCGCTTGAATGGACGAAGAGAGGAGACCTACTATACGGGCCAGCGATCTTAGAGAAATAAGAGAATTTGGTTGAATTTGTAAAATTTCTGATTTGATAGATTTGATCTTTGAAGAAGGAAGCATAAGGACGGCTGAGACCGAATTTATCTGAAAGCCTAAGAATTCTATAACCTGAGTGGGTGTGAGGAGAGACTTCTCGTTGTTGACGATAAATCCTAGATCCGATAGCAGGGAACATGTGAGAGCTAGATGGGACAACAGCAACTGAGGAGACTGGTTCAGTAGGAGTATATCGTCTAAATATATGATGAGTCTCACACCTTGAGTTCTGAGGAAAGCCACAACAGGTCTCATGAGTTTGGTGAAGCACCAGGGGGCAGAAGATAGACCGAAGGGTAGAGAGGTAAAGTGATAGAGATGATCTAACCAATGAAACTGGAGAAACTTCCTGGAATCTGGGTGAATTGGGACAACCAGGTATGCGTCTTGAAGGTCTAGACGTACCATCCAATCGTTTTGAAGTAGAATATCTCTTAGATGGAGGATGGTTTCCATTTTGAAGTGTTGGTAAACCACGAAATGATTGAAATTTTTGAGGTTTATAACAGGACGCATCTTTTTGTTTTTCTTTTGAACCAAAAAGATGGAACTGACAAACCCTGTTGGATCTGGAGTGGTAATAGAGATGGCCTCTTTGTGGATAAGGGATTGGACCTCTGATGTAATGAGATCTGACATTTCTGCAGAGAAATGAGGAATGATAGGAGGGTGTAATTGACTCGGGATAGAATAAAGATCGATAATGTAACCCTGAACGGTATTGAGGACCCAAGGATCTGAAGTTATTTCTAACCATTTTGAGAGAAAATGACGAAGACATCCCCCTATAGGAACACGACCACAAGCAGGCTTACCTGTTTGATTAGAGGCTCTGGAACCACGGTAACCTCTGGCACGGAAACCCCTGGATCTCGGGGGTAGAATTGCGGTCTGTAATCCTGGTAGGAGGGACCGTTGTAGCCTCTGGAACCTTGGTTATGATAGGAGCGGCCGGCAAAGCGGTTCCTCCCTCTGCCGGCCCTGCCAAAAACACGCTGGTTAAACATTTTCTTTAGCGATTGTTGGGCTTTGTCCAGTGAAGTAAAAGTTGCCACATATTTTCCCAACTCCTTGATAAAGGATTCACCGAATAGCAGACCCTTGGTATGGAGATTTGGTTGCACTTTAGCCAAGTTAACCAACTTGGGGTCGAGTTTTAAAAGAAGTCCCTTCCTGCGCTCATAAGTTAAAGCCGCATTAGCGTTTCCCAAGAGACACAGGGAACGTTGTACCCAAAGGGTAAGTTCATCTGGGTCTATAATAGAACCCTCCAGTCTGGCCTCCTCAGCAATATAAAAAATCCGGGAAAGCTTATCTTGGCAACCTGACCACGCTTTGTCTACGCCTTTGCGAGGGTCCTTGCCGAGTCTTGTAAAAAAGGAGAGGAGAGGTTCGTCAATGGTGGGAGTTATGGAGGATTTGTGGGGAAGGGAAGGGCGGGGGCATTCGGATTTAAGTTTTGTTCTGGTCTGTTTTTCTAAGGGACAATTTATTTTGGCTGAAATATACTCGGAGACATAGTCAGCCGGAGCCCACTCGGTGGAATTAGGATGGTGAATTAAGGAAGGGTCAAACATGGGTAAACCTTCAGGGTCTAGCAAAAGATGGGATTTGGAATTTTCCGAAAATCTAGATTTTTTAGTAGGTGGGGAAGAGAGGGAGACATCGTCATCTTTATCAGATACCACGGAATCAGAGTCCGCATCCGGCATGTCATCATCTGTATCTTGGACAGCAGAGATTATCAAGGGGTTTATAATATTATTGGCTTTTCTTTTATGTTTTAATGATGACTGAGAATTATCCACATTTTTATTCTCCTTGGGGGGAGCCTTTTGAGGAACCACGTCCTCTGCCACATGTGAGATAACCTCACTTGCCTTTTGCCCCAATTTTGGGGATTTAGATTTAGAAGGGGACAGGCGCTGACTGCCTTCCCCCGCAGCCTGGGCCGATAGAGTCTTAGATATTAAATTAGTAAAGGAAGACTCAAGATTCTTGGAGAGTTTATTTATGGAAGAGGTAACAGCTTGTTGTACAGAGGATTTAATAAAGGAATTTAATTCCTGTCTAATATCACTAACATCCTCTAAAATGTGCTGTGCGGAAGGAGAATTATCCCTCTCCATATTGAACTGGGAAATAAGGGGTTAAATGTGAAGGAAAACTCAAACCAAAACCTCCCCTGTGGGCGTGTAGGAAATTCTCTGTAAAGGGGTCAGGACACAGAAAAAAGGGGTCAGTAAAAGGTAACCTGGCGCGTTGTGGAGGAATGCGGTTGTCAACGGAGGCAGGTGACGAAATATGTTGCCAAGTCAGCTGAGGCTGAGATAAATTAATATGAACGCGCGCCGAGTGACAGGAACGTCCGTTGCTCGAGCGCGTCCTAACAGAACTGAAGCATTTCCTCAGACGCGCTGAATAGGATGCGCGCATCTGAGGAGATGCCACCGGTAGATAAGAGCGCGCGCAGCAGCGCTTAAAGAATAAATGCGGCGACTCGCCAGCTGGGAATAAACAAGCGCAGAGCTACAGCATAAGGTAAAAGCAACTTGGTAAATAAATACAATAAATTTAAACAAATATGAACAATTCGTAGAGCAATGAAGGAAAGGTACTTAACTTGACTGCGAGCAGCAAGAAAAGAGGGCTGTTCGCAGTCAAGTGATGTCATAATGCCTTTGTATATGTCCATTGGTTGTTATATTTGTACACTGTTTGTTTCCCATTGGCCCTTTTCCCTCTGGCCTTATGGGAACTGTAGTTTCTTGACTGCTGCTGTTTAATAAAGTAAGAAAAGAAACGCATAATAGGAGCCTCCGGTCTTGTCATAAAATTACAGTTATACTGTGTAAAATCTATAATCTCAACTGTTGCCAAACATATACTAGATGAGGGACATAATTCCCATGGCTCTGACTGTCCAGTCCTAAATATTGCTTCAATTCTCATCAAGACATTGTTTAAAAAATAACTTGTGGTCTAATTGGGCAAAAATGTTTTCAAAAGGACGCCCACATTTCAAAATACTTTAGGCTTTTATTGAGAGTTGGGTGGATGTATGGCATCTGCCAAAAAGTTGCATTTATCCCTTCCCCTATTAAGAGTACATCTGTAAAAATGATACTCAAAGGGCCATATTTACAAGAAAGTGGTACATCAGTAGTGATGCAGCACTTTTTTTGTGGTCCCCTTGTGTCCCCTAACTCTACAATGGTAGCTCGGTATTGTAAATACAGCGCACCTTGGCACATGTTAGGGCAATAGTTATTTTCTTGGTGCTATTGTAACACTATACTGGATTAGCGTAAAAAATTACGCTAATCCAGTATAGTGTTAAGATGCCCATTTAAATCAATGGGAGCCTCATATTAATGCATGCTTTAAGCAGGCGTTAAAAATGACACTAGGAATGGCGCAATTGAATCTTGTAGATTCCATTGCACCATTTTCAGTGACCCTCTAACAAGGGTATGCCCCCTTTGCAAACATCATGCATATATCATGCATGATGTGACACAAAGGGTTTACAAGGTAGTGCAACCTTGTAAATATGGCACTATGGTAGTGGCCCATTAACGTCACTTTTGCGGCAAACATTTTGGCGCAAATGTGGCGCTAAGGGGCGCAAGGGGCTTGTAAGTTTGGCCCTAAAAGCAGGCAGTGGGTGGCTCTTCTATAAGATTCAGATGCCCCCTTCTCTCCGCAACACTATATAAGCCCTTTTATTGTACCATATTACGTTCCTTTGAGGAATAGCATTTCTTTGATTTCCACAACAAATGATGTATTACACCACAGTTGCAGTTTTTAAGTACCACATTTGGTTGGATTTTTTTCTCCTAACTCCCGAAAGCTATCATTTTTTTGGTAAGCCTTCCAGTTAGTGTTTGCTTTAAATGATCATTTTTGCATTCGCTTTTCTTAGGTTTGATATAATTTTACTTCTAACATTAATTTGTTCTGTACTTGCTTAGTTTTGCTCTTTCTTTAATTTTCCTAAAATACTGCTCACATTTCTCTGAGCAAAGCTTGCTGCTTTGCAAGTCAGCTTCTAAAGATGGGTCAAATATACTTCACAGAATCCTGCTTACTAAACAGCGGCCAGTCTGTTTGGGCTTTGTGGGAGCGCAGTCAAGGCTCATACGAAGACTGCGACCTCTCTATCTCCTAGTTTTACAATCCAGTTTCTTTCACTAGGCATCAACTCTAAATATGTAGCTATATTCATTTCTTTTTTAGTAACTTTCGCAGATGTTACTGACTTCTAACTATGGGTGTGAAAATCTAATTTATATAGTACGGTTTTGCAACAGGTGATTGCTGGTATCCCAAGCGAAATTGGATTTCAAGGTCATTCTATTATTCAAACGTTGAGCAAGACTGCTGCAAAAGACTGTTTCGAGGAGTGCATGTCCTTCTACCAAGGATTTTCTGTTCACTTAGACAAAAATAATGCAAGGTTTTTTAAATATATGTTACACAAAGCTGGTGCAATTGAAATCGTTTGCCCACCTAAAACATTGCCCTGACCTAATCCTTACAAAATGAAAAGGTACTTGATGCCAAGAGTATAGTCCAACTTGAATTCGGCAAATACTTTCATGATAATCTGATTTCCTTTACTACTTACTTTCATAGTTCTGTATCACTTATTTTCCAAATACCAACATGTCTTTCTTTAGCTACTGTAAAACCTGGCATTCTAGGCATGTGTTTTCCCCTAACTTTTTTATTTCAATGCTCCTGTTTTGCTGACTTCCGTTTTGCAGGCAATAGGGCTCTGTACACCAAACCAGTGGATAAAGTGTTTGTGCTCTCTCCTTAAAACATGATAGAATTGGCTTACACCCAATTAGCATATTTACTTAACTTGTAAGCCCCTAGTAAAGAGACACTACCTGTGACCAGGGCTTGTAAATTAAATACTAATAGTGGGCCTGCAGCACTTCCTGTGGCAACCACAGGGTCTGCATTGCAGCTTGTGTGCAGTTTTAAACTCCCTTTTCAACCTGGCAAAATAAATCTTTTGCCAAGCCGAAACCTTTGTATTTAAAAATTGTAAATCACCATTAGGGTAGGTCCTGGATAGCCCAGAGTGCAGAGTGCAATGTATTTAAAATGTGGAACATGTACTTTTAGTTTTACATGTCGTGGTAGTGAAAAACCTAAAATTGATTTCCGCTACTGCAAGGCCTATCTCTCATATAGGGTAACATTTGAGTCCATATTCAATCAAATATGTGGTAATTTTCAGATGGGAGCAAGTAACCAGTTCATCTAGAAAATCTAGATGCCCACCAAGATATCTTGAAACAATGGTATGACCACAAGGCCACTCTAGTCAAGTTTCAGTCTGGCCAAAAAAGTGTGGGTTATGAACCTGTGGAACCCAGGGCCATGTTCAATGATTGGGGTTGGCCCTGTGAGGTGAAAGAGTGCAAGAGTGAGGTCATCTACCTGGTGGACCTCAAGACTCCTCTTCTCCAGTTCTGCATGTCAGTTACTCCAAACTCCACTTCAGGAGGTCCAAAGTAAAGGAAAGTGGCCCCTTTTGACATGGTCTCCCCCACTTTATACCTACATGATGCAATTTAGGCTGAAAGCGCACTGGATTGCTGCTAACCAGGTCCGCAGAACCAGATCTCTTTATTTAAGACAGGGCAATTGTTCCCCAATTGCCAATACCTTTGCCCCCCTTGAAAGTCTCTAGCAAATGGTACTCCTTTTACCTAGGGCACGGGCACCAAAGAGGGTCCCCAAGGGCTGCATCACATATTATGCCACCCTCGGGAACCCCTCACCTAGCACATTCAGACTGCCATTGCAAACTGCGTGTCTTGATGCAGCTAAAAGTGAAAATGCAACATGGCACACAGCTTGTGTGACATGTCCCCTAACACTGCATGTAATACATATGTCACCCCAACAACATCTCTCACAGCTCTAAGGCAGGGTGCAATATATTACATGGGAGGACATATCTGCAAGAGCAGATATGCCCCTGCTACGTCTTGTCAATTCTTAGACATAGTGAGTGAACAGGGAAGCCATTTTAAGTACATGTGCTGGACAATGGTCGCTACGAGTTCACCAGCTACATTATGGATTCACTTCAAACAGGGATGTTTGGTGTCGAACACCTCATGATAATAAACCCTCACTGATGGCAGTGATAGATTAATACTACACGCATCCAGAGGGCACCTTAGAGCTGCCTGCTGAAAACCTACCAACTACCGGTGAGGAAAATGACTACGTTTAGTCAGCCTGTCATCACCAGACAAGATTCTGGCCCCATAGAATGAGAGCCTTTGCTCTCAGGTGGTCAGAGACAAAGGCTGCTCTGGGTGAGGTGTTTACACACCCCACCCAAAAGGATGACCTGCAAATCTGCATTCCAGGGCAAAGGGTTTCAAAGAAGCCTTCCACCCTTGCTAGGCAGATCTGGCTTCACTCAAAGGTTAGATGCTGACCCCTACCCCAGGGCCATAGACAGGCAGGAAATTTAGTATTCAATGAGGTGTCTTCACCCATCAGGTCAGTCCCACCCCTAAGATGAGCTGCCTGTTGTGGACACACATTTAGAAATCTGCCATCTTGGTGTTGGCTGATTTAGGAATACTCTGGGACAGGGTTATGCCCACTTCCTACAGGAAGTGGTCATACAGGGGGCAAAATGACCCCAGGGGTAAGTAGCCCATTGGCTACTGCTCTACACTCCCCTAAACACCCCTAAATTCGGTATTTAGGGGAGCGCTTGGTAGCAGAAAAGCAGATTCCTGCTGACCTATGAAGAAGAACACTCAAGAACACTCAAGAACCACAAATGGAAAGACCGGAGAAGAAGCACCTGACTTGGCCCCAGCCCCGGTGGCCCGTCTGCTGTTCCCACCGATTTGCACCAAAGTCGACTTGTCTTGCAAGCTGATGTGGCTCCAAAAGCCAGGGAGGACTGCCTGCCTTCAACAAAGACCAAGGAACAATAGTGGAGTAGCGCAGCTGCTTTCCTGCATCTTGCAGGCACCCCAGGTGACCAGAGAGGGCTCCACATCGCAAAACTCGAACACTTGAAAAGCACAGCTACACCAGTGCCACCTAGCCTGAGCTGAAGTGGGCCAATGGTGCTAACGTGGTCCACCAGCCCTCCAGAGACAAAACCCACCTTGAACTTGCCAACTGTGGACTCACCACAACCACCTGCAGTCTCTGCCAGCAGGCCCCCTCAACAGCAAGTGTTCCCAGTGGAGAAAACCTGACTACTCAAAGCACCCTTTCACCTGTCGCCCCTGGTCCATGGAGTTCCCACATCCCTGAGCATTTCAAGATTTTAACCTACCTGTTGGTTCCCCTTGACGGGACCCCCAGTCCTCACCTGCATCCTCTTTCTAACCAGACCATTCCTCATTGATAAACATTAGGTACCCGATGCTCTACTATACCTCTGCACCTGGCCACCCTAGTGTCACTTGGTGTGAACTGTTGGTGTGGTCCTAACCCTTGCCGAAAACTTATCTTAAGTCCAGGAGATTGGTCCCATAAGTTGCTGTTCTGTACCTGTTTTACATATTTGCTTTTCCTCCATAGGACAACATTATAGCTTCCAAAAATTACACTGTGTTGACTTTTCAAAACTGTAAAGATTCTTCTTGCCAAACATACTTACCTGATCATATTGATAAGACTTGTTATTTTTATAAATTGGTGTAGTTCTCCTTCTTCAGTCGTGTGTCTCATTTCTTGACTGTGTGTGTAGTTGCAGATGTCTACCACTCCTCTCTGATAAGCCTGAGTCTGCTTGACAACACTACCCCCTAAAAGAGTACCTTGGGATTGCTAGAGCAAGCCCCTGTTCACTAGTAAAGGTCCCCATTGACACTTTGCATGACATATCTCAACTTGATATATCATAGAAAGAGCCAGCTTCCTATACAAAGTGACTATGCTCCTGATCACGGATGATGAAGTAGAAGGGGTAAGTTGTCCTCTCCTGACCTCCTTTCTTCCAAGGAGTAGGATGGGTCAGTGGAGGGTGTCAGCCTGTCCCCTACCTTGACTCTATAACAACAGAGAGATTGTCACCAGTTGTTGGGGCAGTTTGCCTCTCTTGTCTCACTTACCCCAGGACTCACTACATTGTGCACTCATAATATTGATACTGGGAAAGTAAACCTGCAATAGTAACTGTTAGACTTGGCATCCTTGGCGTGGTCTCCCCTAAATGTTAGCCTCTGCCTCCCAGGTTGTTGATGTGTGCCATACTCTGTTTTTACTGTTTTTGATAGTCTTGGCACTTTACCACTGCTAACCAGAGCTAAAGTGCAAGTGCTGCTATGTAAAGTGTAAATTGGTTAGCCATGATTGGCATATTTGATATACTAGTAAGTCCCTACTAAAGTGCACTATAGGTGTCCAGGAACTGTAAATCAAATGCTACTAGTGGGCCTGCAGCACTGGTTGTGCCACCCACATTAGTAGCCCTGTAAACATGGCTCAGACCTGCCACTGCAGTGTCTGTGTGTGCAGTTTTAAATTGCCAATTCGATTTGGCAAGTGTACCCACTTGACAGGCCTAAAACACCCCTTTTCATACATGTAAGTCACCCCAAAGGTAGACCCTTTGTAGCCCCATGGGCAGGGTGCAGTGTATGTTAAAGGTAGGGCATGTGCTGATGTGTGTTACATGTCCTAACAGTGCAATACTGCTAAATTCAGTCTTCACTGTTGCAGTGCCTATCTCTCTCATAGATTAACATGGAGGCTGCCTTTAAATAACTTTAAAGTGAAGATTTATTTTGAGAGCAGATGGAAATATGGAGTTTGGGGACTTGGAACTCACAATTTAAAAATACATCTTTAAGTTAAGTTGGTTTGTAGATTGTTAGTTTGAAAATAGCACTATTAGAAAGTAGGCATTTTCTTGCTTAAACCATTCTGTGGCACTGCCTGTTTGTGGATTGCCTGTTGGGTCAGTTTGACAGTTGGGCTGTTAGTGAATCCCTTCTAGACAGTGAGACAAAGGGAGCTGGGGAGTAACCTGCACATCCTGATGAACCATCTGTGCTAGAGTGGAGGGAGGAGTGGTTACTTACACCTGAATGGGCTGTGCCTGCCATCTCACAATGTAGTCGCCAACCCCTTGGTGTAAGTCTGGGGCCTGGCCTGGGCAAGGTAGAATCGTGCACACAAGAGAGATTTCCCTTTGAAGTTTGCCTACTTCAAAGGCAGAAAGGGGTATAAGTATTGGACCCAAAAGTCCTGAAAAGTAGATCACTTCTGAAATCAAGAGGAACTTCTTCCAAGGAGAAGAGCAGAAGAGCTGAGGATTAGTGCTTCCTCTGCCTGTGACTGTGCTTTGTTGAGCTATCCTGCAGTTGCAGCTTCTGCCTGTGAAAGGGAACAAAGGCTGGACTTTGTTGTGCATTACTGCTTGAGAAGAATCTCCAGGGGCTTGGAGTAGAGCTTGCCTCCTGTTTTCAAGACTCAGGGACAGCAAAGAGTTCACCATCCAATTCTGAGTCTGCATGCTATGGACTCTAGCTTGCCAGAGGGTACCATTCCAGTTACTGGGCCAACTTCGCTAAGGATGCCGTTGCACAGAATCCGCAACGCCGCCTGCCCCGAAGCCCTGGACCTCGCAGAAGCGCAACAACTCCAATGACTCCATAAGCCTCGTGTCACAGCAGCCGCTGATCCCACCCTACCTTATATAATAAAGGCACTATTCAATTAGGTTCAGACAAAGTTTTCAATAATTTGAAAAACTTGAGCTCAACCTCTGCCAGCTACGTCACAGAGCATGCACGCTCAGCATGAAGAAAAATTGTGTAAAGCATTTAGAAATTCCAAAACAGTTAAAATCTGTTAAAAGTCAAACACATAAAACAAAATACATTTTCATAGAAATAGAGAATGGTGTAATAAACAAAATGATACCAAACAAACCAAAATACAATAACAAGAACAACAGATATGAATTTTAAATAATTTAAGTGCCAAAAAATAGTAAAACAGCACTGGCAAGTATAGTTCATGTGCTATTGGGTCCTAGACTCAATTTCAGATCAACATCGACACATGTTTGTCTTGTTCTCAGTTCGTACATTCTGACTTAGACTCTGTAATGGAAGTCAGAACCCTCCTGTTGGGTGAGGCTGTATGCTGAATCTGCCTATGTGTAATCAAATTATAATAGGCTCTTTAGGTATCCTCACATTTCACAAACAATAGGTGCAGTCCTTCTTCTGTTCTTCCACGGGTCAGAAAATTGTTCTGAGGCTCTAATGATGAAGTCCACATTTGTACAGTTGAGTAGCCAGTGAGTGGGGTGACTGCTTGATACTCCCTAACCAATGAGAAAAAAGATACTAGGGGCAACCATACCCACACTTGCTGCTCAGCTTGTTTCTTTACTTCAAACAGGCCCAGTATGCACTATTCTAGGGTGACTCCAAGACTACACAGGCCTTCGGCCCCTGTAGGGAGCCTGTGAGACAATGAGGGGTGTTTTTATAGAGAAATAAGCTGTCCCTTTCTCCTCACCTACTCCAACCTGGCTCTGGGACCAACTTCTCTCCCACTGGGCTGGTGTTCAACTGTCTACATGGGTTTAAAGATGTCCTCACGTCTCCCCTTATAAGTTAAAGTGAATGGGCAAGCCTCAGCTTTACCTCTTTGAAGCAAATGAACATCCTGAAGCCTCCCTACTGCTCTTTCTGGGGTCACAGGTGTTACATACCTCAGACCCAGTCCATTCTGTCACCATGTCTAAGCCATTGTTCTGGTGTGGGAGTAGTTTTCATTCCTCTTTAAGGTCCAGTAATAGCAGGGCAACTACTGACAGGCTAAAACATTTTAGCCTTTAGGAGCTTCAGGCAGGGAAAAAGTGTCTTTCTAAATGTTATGTTTCCTAAATATTCATTAAAAATCCAATTGCACCATCAAATCTGATTTTAAATAAATATTTAAAATAGTGGTTCAACCATTTCTTTAGTGTCCCAAGCCTGAAATTGCAGAATTAACATATTGATCTACACCCTAACTTTCCTCATAAAATAGCCTGATCCTGCCACACTGAAAATAGCTTTTGACGGTGTGTCACGATAGAGACATGATAACTTTACATTTCTACATGCCTCACTTTTAACTATTAGGTACCCTAAGTTGTGGTCTAAAAATGCTACTAAGTAGTGACCTAGGGCCTGATAATGAGTCTGGTGGTCACAAGAGCACCAGACTCACTACCGCAGCTGTGTTGTTCCGAATGCCACAATACAAGTTTGGCAGTTGGACCAGCCAACAGACCACCATCTCTGCCAGGATTCAAGATCCCGATGGGCTGACGGCGGTCCTGGTTGCAATCAGCCTGGGCGGCATTGCTGATTACAACATTGTTCTCTACCAGCCTTTTCATGGCGGTTTCCCCACCATGAAAAGGCTGGCAGAGAACAAGTGCTGGGGCCACAGGGCCCCTGTACTGCTCATGGCCATAGGCATGGGCAGTGCAGGGGCTCCCCTGCCCAGCACCATGAGAAAGCACAGTGTCTGCTTTGCAGACAGTGCGCATTCCAAGGGTGCTGCTCTGCCCCCTCTGTACTACGAGATAGCACTCAGCTCCTTTAAGGGAGCCAAGTGTTATCTCGTAGCACCAGACTGGCGGGAACACTGTATTTCAAGGTTTCTGCGGTCAGCAAGGTCAGACCGGTGGAAATCATGTAATGGGGGTGAAGCAAATTTGGGGGTCCGGCATTTAGACTGCCAAACTTGTGATCGGCACCTTAAATTTAAATGGAATGTTTTTTCTATGTCAACAGGGGTTATTTGGACATGTTGGACTGCAAGTTTAAACATAAGCAGTCAATCTACAACGGTAGGCTTCTAGTTCTGCTTACCTTGTTGCATGAGTGGATGGCAAGTGATCCTCAGGAAGTGCTTTACAAGTTTGTTAACATAGGTTTTGCCCAGTGATTCAGTGCACCCAGCCTTAAAACACTGCACACCCTAAACCTGGTGTTCTTTAACAACATGCACATTTCCTTAATGTCAATGCACCTGCAGCCCTGATGTAACATTTCCCTAATCATCATTTCAATGACATGTACATATATCTAACATTGACCTAAAGAGCCTCCTGGGATTATAAAAGTGCAGGCCTTATAAATATATGCTGAATGCTGACCAGATCAAATGGAAGTCCTCATCCTGTCTGATTTGTTGACTAAATAGGACTAAGGCCCTCATTATGACCCTGGCGGTGAGCAATAAAGTAGCCGATTCCGCCAACAGGCTAGCAGTAAGTACCGCCAAATTATGACCATGGCGGTGATAACTCCCATAGGCAGCCAATGTACCACACTAACTGCCAGGGCGGAAACAACACTCACCACGGCAGTAACGAAAAACAGCCAGGTGGAAGACAAAGTACCGCCCACCATATTTCGACCCTGCAATCCGCCACCTTTTCCGGAGTGGTACCAATGCCATCAAAACCTTGGAGGAAACGCATCACAGAAGAGAAAGGACTCACCATTGGAGACACAGGGTAGAACAGTGCAGCCATGGAACCTGAACTGCAGGTTTTCCCAATGATTTTCTACGTTATGCTCCACCTGGAAAACCAACGCCAACAAAGATGATGACGATGAGTACAGCCGAATAGCACACAAGGGGGAGAGGGAGGAAAACAAGAGTGACACTCACATGCACGACACACACCTGACACACACCTAACTCCCATAGGCAGCCAATGTACCACACCAACTGCCAGGGCGGAAACAACACTCACCACGGCAGTAACGAAAAACAGCCAGGTGGAAGACAAAGTACCGCCCACCATATTTTGACCCTGCAATCCGCCACCTTTTCCGGAGCGGTACTAATGCCATCAAAACCTTGGCAGAAACGCATCACAGAAGAGAAAGGACTCACCATTGGAGACACAGGGTACAACAATGCCGCCATGGAACCCGAACTGCAAGTTTTCCCAATGATTTTCTACGTTATGCTCCACCTGGAAAACCAACGTTGACAAAGATGATGACGGTGAGTACAGCCGAATAGCACACAAGGGAGAGAGGGAGGAAAACGAGAGTGACACACACATGCACGACACACACCTGACACACACACCATACACACAACCAGCTGCACACGAAAAACAATTTGTTCCCGAAACACGGAAGAATAATGCAAGGATAACAGGAATGGATGAAAGTGATTGTAATCAAATCAACATCTAAAAAACGTAATCCATTTGTCAATGAAACAGATATGTACACATGTACACAAAGGGACACGGTCCAGTCCAATGTTCAAAGGGCCCACATGGCCACAGGGCACAGTTTAGGGCCAAACTCGAATCCTGACTTCATCCAGATAGTACTCTGCAGGGGCTTCAGTTTGCTAATGGGCAGGCACCTCATGGGGAGAGGGGGGCACCTCAGCCGGATGCGGGAACAAGCCCACTGGTTCTGTACGCCACACCATGCCCATTGCTCTGTCCTGGGGAGTGCAAGGCCACAGTCTCTCAAGTGGGTCACTTGCCCACTGGTTCTGGATGGGGCCCCATGCCCATTGCTCTGTGCTGGGGAGTGCAAGGCCACAGTCTCTCAGGTGGGTGACTTGCCAACTGGTTCTGGATGGGGCTCCATGCCCATTGCTATGTCCTGGGGAGTGCAAGGCCATAGTCTCTTGGGTGGGTG
This sequence comes from Pleurodeles waltl, assembly GCF_031143425.1. Taxonomy (NCBI): domain Eukaryota; kingdom Metazoa; phylum Chordata; class Amphibia; order Caudata; family Salamandridae; genus Pleurodeles; species Pleurodeles waltl. The sequence continues at coordinate 415,591,820 of NC_090438.1, read as the reverse complement.
ACTTGCCCACTGGTTCTGGAGGGGGTTTCATGCCCATTGCTCTGTGCTGGGGAATGCAAGGCCACAGTCTCTGGAGTGGGTGACTTTCCTACTGGTTCTGGAGGAGCAACTTGTCTATTGCTCTGCCCTGGGGAGTGCAAGGCCACAGTCTCTGGAGTGGGTGACATTCCCACTGATCCTGGAGGGGCAACTCGTACAGCAGCCCCTGGAGGGTGGCCTACATGGCGACCGCTGGCGGTGATGGCTGCAGTGTGTTGATGGATGGAGGTGCCTTCTGGGTAGCCTCTGCAGTTGGTGATGGCTGCAGTGTTGTGGTGGATGGAGGTGCCTCCTGGGCTGCCTCTTCAGTTCCTGATGGCTGCAATTCATCAGCTGGCAGTGGGGGCCCGTGACAGCTGGTGGTGGTGGAGGTGTCATCCTGACAGCCTCCGCTGGAGAAGAGGGCTTTGTCTCCCCATTTCATGGGGGAATGGATCCCTTACCCTTCCTGGCAGGGGTGGATGGCCTCTTCCCCATCCTGGATGAAGGTGCAGGCTCCTTCCTCTTCTTGCCTGGTGGTGCAGGCTCCTTCCCCTTCTTGCATGGAGGTGCAGACTCCTTCCCCTTCTTGCCTGTAGGTGCAGCCTCCTTCCCCTTCTTCAATGGATGTGTGGTATCCTTACCACCATGAGTAGGTGGTGCTACAACTGTCCCCGTGGACTGTTTGGCTGAGGTGCTCGGCTGGGTCTTTGGTACCCTGTTCATACAGGCAGGACAGGGGGAGTGGGAGAGGGAGGTAAGAGATCAAGGCCCGTATTTATACTTTTTGACGCTAAACTGCGCTAACGCAGTTTAGCGTCAAAAAAGTTTGCGCCGGCTAACGCCATTCTGAAGCGCCATGCGGGCGCCGTATTTATTGAATGGCGTTAGCCGGCGCAAGCAGACCAGCGCTGCCTGGTGTGTGCGGAAAAAAACCACATACACCAGGCAGCGCCGGCGTTGGGAAAAATGGCGCTAGGGCGTCTTAAAAATGGTGCAAGTCAGGTTGACGCAAAAAATCACCTCCACACGATTTGCGCCATTTTTAACGACGCCCAGACGCCATTTACATGACTCCTGTCTTAGTAAAGACAGGAGTCATGCCCCCTGCCCAATGGCCATGCCCAGGGGACTTATGTCCCCTGGGCATGGTCATTGGGCATTGAAGCATGTAGGGGGGCACAAATCAGGCCCCCCTATGCCAAAAAAAAATATAAAAAAAAAATATATATACTTACCTGAAATTACCTGAATGTCCCTGGGGTGGGTCCCTCCAGCCTTGGGTGTCCTCCTGGGGTGGGCAAGGGTGGCAGGGGGGGTCCCTGGGGGCATGGGAGGGCAGCTGTGGGCTCATTTTGAGCCCACAGGTCCCTGAACGCCTGCCCTGACCCAGGCGCTAAAATCCGGCGCAAATGCGGGGTTTTTTGCCCCGCCCACTCCCGGGCGTCATTTTTGCCCGGGAGTATACATACGACGCATTTGCGGCGCAGTCATTTTTTTAGACGGGAACGCCTACCTTGCATCTCATTAACGCAAGGAAGGCGTTCACGCAAAAAAATGACGCTCTTTCCTCATACTTTGGCGCTAGACGCGTCTAATGCCAAAGTATAAATATGGCATTCGTTTTGCGCCGAATTTGCATCGAAAAAAACGACGCAAATTCGGCGCAAACGGAGTATAAATATACCCCCAAGTTGGGAAAGGAAAAGCTTTTTAGGGATGTTGGGACGGGAAGAGGGAAGAGTGATGGGAGTGGAGGTTGAGGGAGTGGTTGTAGGATTTGTATGTCTGCTGGATTCGGGTGCAGATGAATGGGATGTATGCTGATGTGAGGTGGATGGCTGTTGGGTGTGTGAGTGCTTGCGTTTGTGTCCTTTTGGGGGGGACAGGGTGGGAGAGGACAGAGGGGATGCGTGCATGGCTGTTGTGGAGGTGTCTGCCAGTGAGGTGTGTGTTCTGCTTGGTGTGGTGATGCTGGTGGTGGATGTTGATGTAGTGCATGCAGGTGTGAGTGGGGACGTGACTGGGAGGGAGGTGGAGGAGGAGGAGGAGGAGGAGGGGCAGACAGTGGAGGCAGTGGGTATTGTGTCTGCAACTGTATGGTGTTTGCATGAGTGCTTGTGGGATGAAGTTTGGTGCTTGTGTTTGCCCTTGACACTCTTGGGTGTTGTCTTGTCTGCATGCTCGTCTTTATGTGTGCCTGGGATGGGTTGGGGTTGAGGAGAATGGGACTGGGAAGTGGAAGTTGGAGGGGGATGGTAGAAACAGGGACAATGGCTGCCATCAGAGAGGAAGACAGAGCCTGAATCAATCTCTGGGCCGCCAATCCACCATGAATGCCCCCCATGAATGTATTAGATTGCTGCATCTGGGATGCCAGGCCCTGGACAGCATTCACAATGGTTGATTGCCCCACAGAGATGGATCAAAGGAGGTCAATAGCCTCCTCACTGAGGGCAGCAGGGCTCACTGGGGCAGGGCCTGAGGTGCCCGAGGCGAAGGAGATGCCCACCCTACTGGGTGAGCAGGCACGGACAACTCACGGAGGGGCTGCTGGGAGGGCGGTGCTGGTATGGCAGCTGTACCTGCAACTGGGGTGGTCACAGAGGAGTCCACCAGGGAGCTTCCATCGGAGGAGGTATCTGAGTCTGTGTTGTCTCCTCCTGTCACCATTTTGGTGCTCCCCTCGCCCTCCCTCCCACTGATTCCCTTGGTGTCGGTGGACTCTGCCTCCTGGGTCCTGTGGGATGCAGCTCTCTCTGTCACCGGTGCCCCTGCTCCTCCACCAGACGATGCTAGTGCACACAAGGCCAGGATGACAAAACAGGAAAGGGGGGAGAGAGACAGAGGATAAACTGAGTCAATGATTGCACCAACACCACTATCGGCATTCACATCACCTTCACACACAAGGAACAGGCTTAATCACCATGCGTTACACTACGAGTGATATGGCTAGTGTCTAAGGCAAGATGAGGAGCACACACCACCAACTGCAGCACTCCTGGGACCCACAATGCCCTGGCGTAAATGGACTGCTATCAAGGTAGGGTACTTGAATTTGCCATACACCCATTACTCTTCGGATGACCCACACTGCAATGTCTGGCCTGGCCTTAGGGGCCCCCACTAACACTCGTCCACCACCCGGATACTACCCCACCAGCCAAAATATGTAATGATACACACTGTACTCACCCCCATTGTGGCTGCTTTGATTCCCTCAAGCACCCATCCAGCTCAGGGTAGGCCACTGACAGTATGCGGTCCATCAGGGTCCGACGGGCACCCCCTCCTCATTGGGAGGCCATCCCCAGCTAGCCCTCCGCGGTCTTCTGTTCCCAGCGTCTCAGGTCTTCCCACCGTTTCCGACAGTGGGTGGTCCGCCTGCAATAGACCTGCAGGGTCCGCACGTCCTTGACAATGGCATGCCATATTCCTTTCTTTTGATGGGTGCTGACCTGCAGAGGTAATAAAGACAGGAGAACACCATTAAACAAACAGTCCAGCCTGTCACACAAATGGCCACTAATCTCGTTTACATCACCATTAGCACACACGTAGCCCCGCTCACACCATGTACACTGCCACAAGACATTCCCACCACCCTACCACCCCCCTTACACGATGCTTGCACATCCATCTCCATGCATCCTTCCTACATGCATCGTGCCCAAAGTGTACAGCTGTCTGTACTGGGGTAGGATCCCATCCACTAGTCGCTCCAGCTCATCCGAAGTGAAGGCTGGGGCCCTTTACCCAGTAACACTGGGCATGATAGGTTCCAGACACAGGTCACAGCAGCACACACAGTGCAGGTGTTCTCCTGTTGAAGGTCAGGAAACAAGTGAGGAATCAGATAGAAAATGGTGGTCACGTCCATGGCGGTGTACACCGTCACCGCCGGCGTAGATGATTGGCCACTGTACTCCATAGAGCCCCATAGTATCCAATGAGGAATTGCATGGTGGTGCAAGACCGCCTTCCACCACGACTGCCAACGTCGACAGAATTACCTCACTTCCACCTGTCCCTACATACAGGACATGCAGTTGCTATTTCAGGGGGGAAGCAGGTATATCGACAATTACTGCGTCACAGATTAGATTGGTACATACTTCGCCATTAACACTGTTCCAATACATAAGTGTACCATGTGGACTGCAGTTGTGATTTTGTTGTTCCATCTGTGACACCCTACTCACTCTTGTGTCCCTTAGATACCTACTGCTGCGGATGAATAGGAGGTGGAGACATACCCCCGTGTACAGACCCCTGGTGGACTTAGCTACACTGGAGAACAGGCACATTATACTCACCTATGGACTGGACAGGGCCACAATAACTGAGCTGTGTACCCAGTTGAAACCTGACCTGATCTCGTCTATCCGTCATCCGACTGAGATCCCCCCTCTTGTGCAAGTGCTATCAATGCTCCATTTCCTGGCAACAGGTTCTTTCCAAGTGACAGTGGGCTTGGCCACAGTAATGTCACAGCCAATGTTCGCAATCGTGCTGTCAAGAGTGTTGTCTGCCCTGTAAAACACATGTGCAGCTACATTGCTTTCCCCCATGTGGAAGATTTGGCCACTGCGAAGGCCGTATTCTATGCAATGGGACATATCCCCAATATTATTGATGCGATTGATGAGAAACATATTGCATTTGTCCCCCCTGCCAGAATGAACAGGTGTACAGGAATCATATGAGTTTCCACTCACTGAATGTGATGATGGTGTGCCTACCCGACAAGTACATCTCCCACATCAATGCTAAGTATCCTGGGTCAGGATTGTGTGTGGCTAGATGTTGTCCCTCAATACCTGCAGGTGACTCTGTCTACCCAAATCTATTGTGGCTGCTGTCCCCTGTGAGGAATGACAGGACAAGGGTGGAAGAACGGTATAAAGAAGCACATGGGCGAACCAGACGGATCATCGAGAGGACCTTTGGCCTACTGAAGGCCAGGTTCATGTGCCTCCATCTGACAGGTGGATCCCTGTGCTACTCACCAGAGAAGGTCTGCCAGACAGTAGTGGCATGCTGCATGTTGCACAATCTGGCCCTCAGACGCCATGTACCCTTTCTGCAGGAGGAGGAGAGAGGAGATGTCCCTGTGGCAGCAGTACACCCTGATGACAGTGAGGATGAAGAGGCTGAGGATGAGGACAACAGAACATCAGTTGTCCGTCAGCACGTCCAAAGACACACAGATGAGATGGCATTAACTTCCTTTTACCTATATTTACTGTCACCTATGATTTGTCATTTTACAGATGTTGGTGATACAACTGTGTACTGAGGTGCTGACTACAGCCAGCTATAAGTCATTATTTTTATGCTGTCACAATGTACAGTTAATTTTCAATGGATGTGACTGTTTCCATAATTACACATGTTCAACACATGGCATACAAGTAGTTGAGTTGTGTTCAAGGGTGTTTATTGTAGTGCTAAGAAATTTAAGGGAAGGTGCAATGGAATGGGGTGATGAGGGAGGAAAGTCCATGGTATTGTTCCAGTCTTTTTGTAGCACAGGTCCAGTGTCCAAGGGGCCATAGGAAGGGGAGCAACAGCAGTTCAAGGTGGACACAGTGAATGAGCAGGACACAAGGGGCACAATCAGGAGAGCCGAATTTCCTTGCTGGGGTCTTGGCAAGTGTCTCTGGCTTCTGTCTGGGTCACAGGGAATGTTTTTGGGGAGGTTCACGTTTTGCAGGGGGAGGGATGCTGGTGGCCCATGGGTCCTGTCGTGGGGCCTCCTGCCTACTAGGGGCAGTGGAAGTGGAGGGCTGGTCAATGGACTGGATAGTGGTAGGGGCCTGCTGGTGTGCTGTTGCCTCCCTCATGATATTGGCCATGTCTGCCAGCCCCCCTGCTATGGAGATCAAGCTGGTGTTAATGGCCTGAAAGTCATCCCTGATCCCCTGATACTGTTCCTCCTGCAGCCGCCTGTTCTACTGCATGTTGTCAAGGATTTGGCCCATCGTGTCCTGGGAACGTTGGTAGGCTTCCAGGATCTCGGAGAGTGCCTTCTGGAGAGTTGGTTCCTGGTCCTGTCTTCCCCCAGTGCACAGCGGTCCTCCCAGTGTCCTTTATAGCCTGAGTCTCTGTCCCCTGAATAGTGTGCCCACTGACCCAGGTCCCTGATTGTCTTGGGGGTGAGGTGTGGCCTGGGGTCCCTGTACAGTTGGGCATACTGCTGATTGACGTGTCCTGGGGAAAGAGGTGTGGGTATGCTGGGTGGGTGCTATGCTGTTGGATCCTGATGGGGGATTCTCTGTGGTGGTCTGTGAGTGGGCTGGGGTGGCCAACGGTCCAGTGGTCCCTGATGGTCCAGGTTGTTGGCCCAGATCCTGAAGTCTAGAGTTACTGTGATCATTGGGGACATCTTCTGTTGGGAGACTGGATAGTCATGGTATCTCCTCTCCACTGAAAATGGCTGGGTCACCTGTGGGTATGTAAGAGATGTATTACACTTCATGCATGTGACTGTACATTCCTATCCTCCCCTCTATTGTTGCTTTTGCCCTGCCACCTTTGTTTGTGTATTGTGATGTATTGTTGGATTGTTAGTTCCCCTATGCTGTGCAAGTTTCGGTGATGGGTGTCCATGCAGGGCTGGGAAGGCTGTCCATGCACTGGTATGACATGCAGGGCTTGGCATTGGGGTTAGTCATCTGTGTTGTTGCAGTATATGGGATGGAGTGAAGTGATGGGAGTGAGGGTGTGAGATGGCATGCAGGTATGGTGGGTGATAAGTGTTAATTATTGACTTCTCAGTATCCAGTCCTCTGGTTACTCCAGTGAGTCCCTCAGGATGCAGTATTGCCAAGACTTGCTTCTCTCATGATGTGAGCTGTGGGGGAGGACGTGGGGGTCTACCACCAGACCTCTGTACGGCAAGCTGGTGCCTTACTGCTATGAAACGTACCTTCCCCATAGGTCATTCCACCTCTTCCTGTTGTCGTCCCTTGTTCGTGGATACTGTCCCACGGCATTTACCCTGTCCACGATTCTCCGCCATAGCTCCATCTTCCTTGCAATGGATATTTGCTGTACCTGTGCTCTAAACAGCTGTGGTCTACCCTGACAATTTCGTCCACCATGACCCTTAACTCCTCATCAGTGAAACGAGGTTGCCTTTGTAGGGACATGGGTGTTGTGTGGTATGTGTTGGTGAGAGTGTGTTGAGTAATGTGATGGGGTGTGTAATGTGGGGTGTGTGAGGGATATATGGGTGTAAGTGTGTGTCTAGTTGTCTAAGTGGTCTTGGTGTCATTCTGGTGGCAATGATTTGTAATCCTAGAAGTTTGTGGGTATGTATTTTATAGTGGTGTGGGTGGATGGGTGTGGTGTGTGTATGAGTGTCAGGCTGTGTTTTTCGGATTGGCCAATGTAGTGTTGTTTTGTATTTGGGTATCCATTCTGAGCATGGCAGTATGTTCCGCCAATGGTTAACTGCCCTTGAATGTCTGCCGTGGTGGTTCGTGGGTCCTAATGTGGTGGGAGTTGTTCTGTTGGCCTAACGGTATGGGTGTTGGGACCACCACTTTTGCACTGACCTTTGGGCTGGCAGATTTGTGTATGTGGCTGTATTGTGTCAGATTGGTGTGTCAAACAGATATTCTCCACGCGGTGGTATTTTGGTGGCCGTCAGCGTGGCAGTAAGCAGCATTTACTGCCAATGTCATGATGAGGGCCTAAGTGACTATAAGATATGTTTCATATGCAAAGAGCAATGGTCTCAGCAAGTGATGTTTAGCACTTTCACTTCATCAACCAACCATCTCATGTGAGTCCCTCATTATTGAACTTTTATCACACCTATTCTATTCTATTCTAGTCTATTGGAATTTGAAAAGCACATACCTACCCACAGGCGCCCCAGCGCTAGCATCCAACCAACATTTACTGCCAATATGAGCGCACAGGTGAATCCTGATCAAATGACGGGCCAGATTACAAAGAGCGGGTGTTCAGGGATTTCTTGAAAGTAAATTTGTTGTCCTACAGGCATAGGCCACTTTGTGGGGAGTTCCATAGCTTTAGGAGCAGAATAGGTGGGAAAAAAAACCTCCACATCCCATTCTATTAAGTTTTGGAACCCCCATGAGTCACATATTTGTTTACCTCAGATATATCTCTGGTGTGTAAGACTGAAAAGTCTTAAACTTAATCTGTTTTTTCAAGTGGGAGCCAGTGAAGAGTTCTCAAGCTGTTCTGGGCTCATTGATATCTCAGGATGTTTGAAAGCAGGTGTGCCACAGCATTTTGTATGACTTGGAGCCTTTTGGTTATGAATCTAGGAGCTCCCAGGTACAGTGAATTACCGTAGTCCAGGTGTTTTAGTACTAGGGCCTGTACATTGAGTCATCTAGAAAGTAGGGGCAGCCAATCTAGAATTTTCAGAAGCATTCTGGAAAGGCTATAACAGCTGTCTGACAATGTCCTCACTTGAAATCACATTGAAAGAGTGTTATTGAACCACACTCCCAGGCTCTTTATGGGGGTTTTTGGGATGGTGCAGTTCATAGGCAACTAGGCCAGCCTAATAAGGACTGAATGTTTGGATTGTTGCCCAACATCATAGCCTCTGTTTTCCTGCCATCAAGCCTAAGACAGCAGCTAGCCATCCAGCTGACATGGATCAAGTTGTTAGGATTTTGGAATGGGCTTAGGTGAGACAGATAACACTAATTTGCTATCATCTGAGTAGGATACAATCAACATCCCAAATGCTTGTAGAATCTCAGTGAGAGGGCACATGCAATGATTAAAAAGTGTGGACTGAGTGCCAGTCTCTGAGGCACTCCGCATTCAAAGGGTAAATGTCAAAGAAACACATTTTGTCTAACACCTGAAACATCCTGTTCCCAAGAAAAGACATAAGTCATTGTAATGCATTGTCTGCTACTCTGACATTAACAATTCTCTGTGTAAGAAGTCCATGAGCTACTGTGTCAATCTCAGCACTGAGAGAGCCTCCTAGATCCAGAAGCATCTTGAGCTCCCCAACTACCACCAGAAGTGCTTTTTGAATACTGTGCTGTGGCCAAAATTCTGTCTGTGTGGGATGCAGGATACTATTGGTTTCCAGGGACAGAGACAGGTGTTGGTTAAAATGTTTCTCTAATAACTTGCCAACTTCAAGTAGTAAAGAAATGATCCTATAGTTCCCTAAACATAGGGGGTCCAGATTAGTTTTTTTTTTTTTTTTTTAACAAGGGATTTATTATTGCGTGTCTCTATGCAGGAGGAACTACACCAATTATTAATGACAAATTATGTAAGTCCAGCAGGACCAGAAAGTGTATTCAGATCCTTGTACCAAGACATGAGGATGGGCAGGGTTGAGAGGAGAGCATGACTTCCCCTTGCTAAAAAGCGCTGGGAGAAGGTCTGGTGTAAAAGCTGGTAAGGTTAATAGACACAATATCGAGTTTCCCACAGATAACCCAGTGGAATAAGGATCTGGCTCCCTTCTGATATCATGGAAAGAAGAGTGGATATCAGTGATTTCTTTTCAAGAAAACAATTTGTTAGATCATTAAAGTGGGCTACTGTTGGCTCAGGAAGTGAGCTATCTGGTTTAGGCTCAGTCAAACTTTGAGAATTTGAAAGATTTCCAGTGGGGAATTGGAGGATCTGATGATTTTAGATGTGTAGAATGAGTCTTGAGAAGATCTTCAGTATATTTAATTTCTGTATGATAATTTCTGATGGCAATACAATATTTCGTCTTATACCTCTCATAATATGACTTCCTCCACTTCCTTTCTATTCTTTTACAGTCCTTCCTTAGTGACAACTAATGAGCGGTGAACAACGGAGAGGGTTTACCCTTCTGGGTCAGTTACTGGTTTTCAACAAGCTTGTCATTGGCTAAGGAAGTATGTTCAGGCCCGGAGTTGATAGAAATAATCTTCTGCTCCTCAATATTAAATTTAGACTTGCTGCAATACCTCTGAGTAATTGGTAAGGGGGAGAGATAGGCATGGGAATGCACAGGGACATAGGGATCAAGTAATGATCAGACCATAACACTGGCAGAGGTTCATCAACCTCAAGATTTAGGTCATTACAGAAAGCTGGGTTAATAAGATACCCTTTGTTATGGATTGACCTGATTACTCTTTGTATCAGCTAAAAAGAACCAAGGCCATGTAGTACCCCTATAGGCAGGGCTTTTTAACCTTGAAATGCAGCCCTTGGTGAACATTATTACACTGCCTCTGACCTCCTGTTTTTGACTGTCTGCTGAATTAAGTTTTTGCAGGTTTTAGGACTCTAGATACTTTACCACTGCGGACTAGTGCTAAAGTGTGCATTCTCTGTCTAAACTGTATTGGCGATTAGTTTATTTATGATTGGCATATTTGACTTACTACTAACTCCCAGGTATAGTACATCATGTGTGCCTGGGGCCTGTTAATCAAATGCTACTAGTGGGCTTGTAGCACTGATTGTGCCACCCACATGAATAGCCCTGTAACCATATCTCAGACCTGCCATTGTAGTGTCTGTGTCGGCAGTTTTGAACTGCCATTTCGACCTCACAAGTTTACCCACTTGCCAGGCCCAAACCTTCCCTTTTACTACATTTAATTCACCCCTAAGGAAGGCCTAAAGCAGTGCCATGAGCAGAATGTAGTGTATTTACTAGGTAGGGCATGTACTGGTTTGTTTTTTTCATGTCCTAATAATGAAATACTGCTAAATTTGTTTTTCACTATTGCAATGACTATCTCTCCCATAGGCTAGGTTGGGAATTGCCTTGAAATATCTTTTAAGTGTAATTTCCTTTTGAGAGCATATAAAGATATGGGGTTTGTGGGTCTCTGAACTCAAAATTCAAAAATACATTTTCTGGCAAAGTTGGGTTTTGAATTGTAAGTTTGAAAATGACACTTTTTGAAAGTGGGCAGTTTTTAGCTTAACCATTCTGTGTTTCTGCCTGGCTGTGGAATACACACCTGCTGTGGAATACACATCTGGGTCAGGATGACAGTTGAGCTGTTTGTGAATTCACTCTAGTCACACACAAGGAGCTGAGGTGTGCCCTACATATCCTGATGGGTTTTCCTGAGCTATTGTTGTGGGAGGAGCTCACACTTCCATTTGAAGAGGGCTGTGCCTATCCTTAGACAAAGCAGTCTTGGACCCCCTTGAGTGGGCCAGGGCAGGAAAGGCAGGGTCTTGTGCATTACAAAGACTTTTCTTTAAGGTTTGCCTATTTCAAAGACAGACATTGGTGTAAGTACTGGACCTCTGACCACACACAGTTAGAACACTTCTGCACTGAGGTCATCTGCCAGGAAGAAGGTCTGGATGCTGTAGGAGGGACTGCCACGTTGCCTGTTGCTTTGTTGTGCTGGACTAGTGCTTGCTGCATGTCCTGGGAGTGAAAGGATAGGACTTTGCTTGATACATCCTGCTTTACAAGGTTCTCTAAGGGCTTGAAATGAGCTTATCCACTGTAAAGAAGTTTCAGGGCCATTAAAAAGTTCACCTGCCAGATCTGGGCTCTCTTGCTTAGAGACCTTACTTACCAAGTGGTGCCAAACCCAGGGTCCTGGGCCCTTGAGAGTGAGTTCTGGTGAATCCAAGATGAAACCAACTGCATTGACTCCAGAGTGACATCAGAACCAGTGCCGCTGCTGCCTGCACCAGAGCAATAATCCTGCTTAATGCCTTGAATGTGACTAAAGCCGCAGGCCCTACACTGCTGCAGCGCCTCCAAAGTTCAGCCACATTGGGAGTCCAGTTCGCCATGTCACTGACGTCTCTGGCACTTGACACCAACTCTGTGCAGCATCTGTGGCCCCATGGTGTGATCTTGACAGTGCAAAGTTGACACCTCAGGTCTTGGCCTACTTCATTGATCAACCCCACTGGATCATAAGGAACCAACAACTCACCACAGACGTCGCATCACCTCCCTTGCAACTGTAAGGAACCAGCACTTCACCTAACCTTCCTAGTGGTAAGAAACCAGCTGCACTGGCTCCAGCTACACATATTTACCCCGAAACCGTGCAACATTTTTCCTTCCCCATCATTTTCCAGGGTACTGTATCTGGGTTCCGTGCGACTCCATAATCGTCTCGCACTCCCACGCAGGTGCAGTTGGACTGTTGGTTACGACTCTGTCATGACACCGTGACAGTCTCGGTTAGAGATATTGTGTTTCTAAGTGCTTTACTAAGATTTAGGGGGCCATTATGACCCCAGCGATTGGTGTTAATGTGGCGGTAGTACCGCAAACAGGCTTGCAGTACTTGCACCCACATTATGACATTGGCGGGTTGGCTGATGCCAACCCGCCAATGTACCACTCCAACCATGGTGGTAGCAGCCGCCGGGCTGGAGATAACCATCTCCAGCCCGGCGGCCGCCATTGTGCCTGCGGTGGTATTATGTCCCTGCCTACCGCCATGGTTTTCGTGGCATTTGTAAAGCCACAAAAACCATGGCGGTAGGCCTTATCAGTGACAGAGAATTCCTTCTCTGTCACTGATAGGAGGACCCCGCCCCCCCACCTCTCCAAACAACCCCCCACTCCTCCTACATCCACGCCGCCCAGTCACACACACACGCAGACACACACTCATTCACACATATATACACGCATGCATTCATCCATTCACACACTCACACACATCAAAACATACACGCAGACACACATTCCGATTTCCATACATACACGCACTCACACTTCCATACATAGATGCACTCACACTTCTATACATACACACATTCACACTTCCATACGTACAAGCACTCACACACATTCATACATGCAAGCAATCAACACTAAACGCACACCTGCATTCACACACACTCACACATTCTTGCACACACCCCTACACACAACACCCCCCTCCCCTGTCGGAGACCCGACTTACCTGGATCAAGGGGGTCTTCCGGCAGGAGATGGGATGGGGCTCTGCTACCGCCAGCAGCGCCTGTCAGCAGAACCCCCACCAGGCTGTATTATTTGTCATAATAAAGCTGGTGGCGGTCTACTGGCGTGGCACTGCTGGTGGTAGCAGCTCCACCTTACCACAATCCACCAGTATGGCCACAACCAGAGTTCCACCCTTCTTGTGGCAGAAATCTGGCTGTGGTCATAATATGCTGGACGTATGGTAGCCGCAGCAGCAGTCTTTTGGCGGCCGTCGCCGCGGCAGTAGGCGGTTTTTACCACCAATGTCATAATGAGGGCCTTAATCTTTGAAAGATCAGATCTTTACTTGTGTATTTTTGATTTTTGTCATTTTGGTCTTGTTTTACTCAGAGAAATAATGACTATTTTTCTAAACTGGTGTGGAATACTTCTGTGGTGTTTTCTCTATTACTCTGTGTGTGTGTGTGTGTGTGTGTGTGTCTGTACAAATACTTTACACATTGCCTCTGAGATGAGCCTGACTGCTAGTGCCAAGCCACCCAGGGGGTGAGCAGCAGTTATCTTAGATGTGTGACTCCCTAATCCTGACTAGACTAGGTCCCGACTTGAACAGGGTGCAAACCACTACCAAAAAGAGACTCCATATCTAACACCAAAGATGACACGGCCAAGCTGCAGTAAGTACACACTGAGTTTATTGATAACTCATTGCAGTAACCACAGAACACACCACTTTACTCTCAACTGGATGCGCTCCAACTGTCACCAGTGGAACGCTCATCCGGAGTACTGACTGGTCGAACACTCACACTAACATTCCAACTTCACCTAATGGTGTGTGAACACAACATATTATCTCTTTTTTCCCAAAGCAAACATTCTATGATGCTCCCCCAAAATAAGGATATGACGTAGAATCAATATTAAACTCAATCCCAGTAAAGCTTTACAGAAAACATACCTATACAAATAAGAAAAGTAGATCTAATATTTACAAATACGAACTACATCAAAACACATAAAAACATATTTGCTCATAACGTTATATTCCTTTGAATAGACATGCATAAACTATTGCATAAAATACATAAACCAACTAATGCAGGTAATCTCTCTCCGAGTTTCCATGGTACACGCTCTTTATCGTCACAGGTTCACCATAACTGGCACCCCCTTTCTTCAGAAATGTTTGACATTTAATGTGAATCCTACCTCCAGGTTGAAGTGTGGTTGACATTTTGATACCATATTTGTTGTTTGTCTTATCCTGTGCTTCTCTCAACCTGCTAAGCATGGAAGCCTTATCCACCTTACTTATGACTTTAATTTGTACAGCTTCGGCCAACCAGGAGGGAAAAAGTATTGAGGTCAAATGCCGTCCTCCGAGGAGTTCAAAAGAGGACAGCTTGGTAAGTGAATATGGTGTTGTGCGATAAAAACAAAACAAACACTTCATGGCTTCATCAATTTCATCTTTGTAGTTCTTTGCCTGCTTAATGCATTCAACCACAACCTTATTCATTCTTTACACCAAACATTGGCATATGTATGGTAAAATGAGCTTCTCAAATGCTTCACCCCAGAGTCTTCCAGAAACTATTGTATTTCATGATTTACAAATTGAACCTAGTTATCAAAAATGAACTCCGGGAAACCCTCCCTCATGAAAATATGAAAAAGCACTATTAGTTTATTACAATTTTTTGAAGGTGCTTATGCTGCTTAAGATTTATGGCATGCCCAAAATCAAAAGGATACTCTTGTTTTTTCATCTAGACTCCAATAATATAGTCTGAGCTGACGCTTCAAAAACATTACGATGTCTATATTAGTGAAAAGGTCTTCTGAAAAAAGAAATCAACCAAAATAATCCCTGCAACTACCTCTGTATGGTTGATTATTAGAGGAAGAACCACTGAAAAAAACATTAGATATTAGATCTTAAAAGTTGGGACAACTCAGCCCCCCTCCAACCGAAAAATGTTAGAGAAAATCAACTCACTAAAAGAGGCCAATGATTTAGAGTCAGACCACGCTAGGAACCTCGTCCAACTCTCTCCATCCTACCTCGTTGCTTAGCATTTGCACCTTTAGCTCACGATTAACATCCGAAGTTTGCCACAACTGAAAGTCTCGATTGAACCAGTGAGACGACGGTTGCTAAATTCTTTCATCGAAATTTCATATGAAGTACAAAATGACCGAAAAATAAATGAAAATTGTCTTTCATCGAAATTTCATATGAAGTATAAAATGACCGAAAAATAAATGAATACATGCAGCCATAAATAAATATACAGTTTTATTTTAGCTACGTAAATAACTGGGATGACTTGTTCAATAGTGCATCTACCCTGTTGACCGTACCATTCCGAACGGCTCATGTTTTTCAGAATTTACTCATTCGTGTTTATAGAATACCTTCAAATAAAACATCTATTCTAACTATGTTCTGCTGACATAATTTGAGATGACTAAACTGCGAATATGTATGTGCATATCGTCTTTATCACTTTAAATGAAGTGAATACAATACTACATAATGTGAATCACTGCAAGGTCACATACACAATTGAATGCCCATCATATGCTTCCAAAGCCAAGGTCATTGTTCCAATACATATTTATTACTGAATCAGGTTTCTTTTTCAGGTTTTCTGAATCGGAAACATGCCAATGATAATAATGGAAGTGAAGCATAATTGGGTCATTGGATTAGTTTGGCTGTTACAGCAGATTAAATCCAACAGGGAGTGATGTCAATAAAACGGACGCCAAATTCACAATGAAGTAAGTATATTTTTTAATCATTGCTCTAATCTATAACTGGGAGACCGTTTTTATAGAAAAATAAAATAAAATGCAACAATGTTTTCTCATTAAAGGTCACTTTATTGACCCTCTGTTACTACATAAAAGGGACGACACCATTTGGTAATGGAGCATATGGCTCACATATAAATTACAAGAAGAATTATTTCATATCATTATTTTAAGTACAAAACCCTCAGATAAGGACACCATATTCCCATTCGATGAATCTGTGTAATTAAAAAAGCGCACTCCAAGTTTATAGAAATCTGCAACTTATATTGTAGGAGAAAGTGCTGTGGTTCAAGCTTAGGCAAAATTTATTTCTAGAAAGCACAAAAGCCATTATATCGTTTTCACAGGCAAAAGCAGAATTAATATGTACCAAGGCAGACTTCTAGTATGAGTTTGTTATGTGCAGAAATGTGCCGAAAAGTAATCTTGGAAAAGACAAAGAAGCAGGCCTTCTTCCAGTCAAATTGGGACCTTATGAATAGGACCCTGCAGGAAAAAGGTAGGAGGAATTTCTGGAAATTGATCCAAAGGGGATGTGCTAATGTGTCCCTTGTCAAGATGCATGGTGTCAGAATCTGACTGGGTCCCCTTTTAAGTGATGTTAGACCTGACAACCTTAGGGTGGTCCCCCCTAACCTTTTGCCTGCCTCCCTCCACTTTTTGGACACTGTTTTTGCTGGCTTTTAGGCTCTGCACACTTTACCACTGCTAACCAGTGCTAAAGTGCATATGCTCTCTCCCTTTAAACATGGTAACATTGGATCATACCCAATTGGACTATTTAATTTACTTATAAGTCCCTAGTAATGTGCACTTTATGTGCCTAGGGCCTGTAGATTAAATGCTACTAGAGGGCCTGCAGCACTGGCTGTGCCACCCACTTAAGTAGGCCCTTAACCTTGTCTGAGGCCTGCCATTGCATGGCCTGTGTGTGCAGTTTCACTGCCACTTCGACTTGGCAATTAAAAGTACTTGCCAAGCCTAAAACTCCCCTTTTCCTACATATAAGTCACCCCTAAGGTGTGCCTTAGGTAACCCCTACAGCAGGGTGCTGTGTGGGTAAAAGGCAGGACATGTAACAGTGTAGTTTACATGTCCTGGTATTGTAAAACTCATACATTCGTTTTTACACTACTCTGGGCCTGCTCCCTTCATAGGCTAACATTGGGGCTGCCCTCATACATTATTGAAGTGGTATCTGCTGATCTGAAAGGAGTATGGCCAGAATGGTAATACAAAATCCTGCTGACTGGTGAAGTTGGATTTAATATTACTATTCTAGAAATACCACTTTTAGAAATGTGAGCATTTCTTTGCACTTAAATCTTTCTGTGCCTTACAATCCACGTCTGGCTGGGTTTAGTTGACAGCTCCTTCTACATTCACTCAGACACACCCCAAACACAGGGGACTCAGCCTCACTTGCATACATCTGCATTTTGAATGGGTCTTCCTGGGCTGGGAGGGTGGAGGGCCTGCACTCACACAAAGGACTGCCACACCCCCTACTGGGACCCTGGCAGACAGGATTGAACTGAAATGGGACCTGGTGCACTTCTAAGCCACTCTTTGAAGTCTCCCCCACTTCAAAGGCACATTTGGGTATAAAACAGGGCCTCTGCCCTACCACCTCAGACACTTCCTGGAGAAGAAACCTGAACCAGAACCTGCACCCTGACAAGAAGAACTGCCTGGCTGCCTAAAGGACTCACCTGACTGCTTTCTAAGGAGGACTGCTGCCTTGCTGTTGCCCTGCTGCCTTGCTGAACTCTTGCCTCGCTGCAGAAGTGCTCTCCAAGGGCTTGGATAGAGCTTGCCTCCTGTTCCCTGAAGTCTCAGGACCAAAAATACTTCTTTCTTTCAACTGGACTCCTTGTGCGCCCAAACATTCGACACACAGCTTGTTCGGCGGTGAAATATTCACCTCACGCTGAACCGGAAAGAGGCCGCTCGTCCCCACGAGGAAAAGATCGATGCGACACCTGCGGTGCGACCGGAACTTCGACGCACGGCCGCCTGGATAACACCGCCCAACTCCCAGAGGGGAAATTGACGCAGCGCCTGCCGTGAGGAAGAAAATTCCACGCACAGCCCACCAGAATGACGCGCAGCCGGACTACAAGCCCAGGATTCCACGCACAGACCCCGGGGCATCTGAAAACCCCGCGACCCACAGAGAAGACCTGTCCGCGCGCCGGAAATCGACGCAACGTCTTCCCCGCATGAAAAATAACAACGCATGTCCGTGTGTGAAGGGGCGAAAACGACGCACACACCATTTTCCACGCATCTCCTCCTCAGCAGCCTTTTGCAGAGATTTTTCACTCCAAACCAGGTACTTTGTGCTTGAAAGAGACTTTGTCGGTCATTACAACAATGGCGGTAAAAGCCACATACCGCCATGCAGAAGACCGCCAACACACCACCGCAGCCGCGAAAAACCGCCACAGCTATTGTGACCCACAGCACGGAATCCGCCAAAATTCAGACACCCACACAAGTCCGCCACACCAAAGGTCAGTGATAAACTGGTGAAAACAAAACCTCCACCATCACGCCAACAGATATACGCCCACACTATCACGACACACGAATCCACGCGGCGGTCTTTCAACCACAGTATTCCATTGGCGGTACACACCGCCGCGCTCAAAATACACACCCATATACAAAATACAACCACATTGGACAATTCGAAATACGCACACCTGATACACATACACACACCACTCCCACACACCCAATACAATATAAAACACCCACCCACATCACCCACGAACCCCTTACGACCAAAAATCACAAAAGAAAGCCAGACAGAGACACCACCATCAACAATACTAGCATCCACAGGCACACAACACCATCACCCACAGAACTTCCACGCACCTCACACAACACACCACTAAATATCACCCCACTTATTACTACACACACCACCCCACACATTCCCCACACCACCCCATGGCACAGCAAAGACACCCCAGGTTCTCGGAGGAGGAGCTCAGGGTCATGGTAGAGGAAATCATCCGGGTAGAGCCACAGCTATTCGGATCACAGATGCAGCACACCTCAATTGCAAGGAAGATGGAGCTATGGTGAAGAATAGTGGACAGGGTCAACGCAGTGGGACAGCACCCAAGAAATCGGGAGGACATCAGGAAGAGGTGGAACGACCTACGATCAAAGGTGCATGCCGTGGTCTCAAGACACCACCTTGCGGTTCAGCGGACTGGCGGCGGACCCCCTCCTCCTCCCCCACAACTAACAACATGGGAGGAGCAGGTCTTGGCAATTCTGCATCCTGAGGGCCTCGCAGGAGTAGGTGGAGGAATGGACTCTGGTAAGTCAAATCTTAACTATTACAACCCCCACCCTCACCCTCACCCCCTTCACTTTAACTCCTCAAAAATGTCCCAACATCACAAACCACACATCCTAACACCAAGCCCTGCATGCAACAACAAAGCATGGACACCATCACTAAAGCATGGCCACTGCACATACCCATACACCCGCCTAAACCATCATCACACAAGATCCCACACAGGAATGCAAGCACTGGGGTACATGGTCACCCACCCATTGCACACCATGCCACACACAGATGCAATAAACATCCTTTTATACCCCTGTCACCGGACAGGAGGGTTCACACATGTCCACACCACCAACAGAAGAGGCCCACAGTGATGACAGCACCTCTGTCAAACTGCATCTAGATGACCAGCCCGGCCCATCGGGGACCTCAGGACAGTTGGTTCCCCTCACCCAGTCACAGGCCACCACAGACCTTCCCCCCTCTGGAAACACCAGCACAGCACCCACCCAGCGGGCCCATACCTCCGTCCCCAGGACACGTCAATCAGCTGTGTGTCCACCACTACAGGGAAACCAGGCCAACCCACCACCCCAACAAAAACAGGGACCTGGGGGCAGTGGTAGTGGGCACACGGTCCAGGGGACGGAGGCCCAGGAACACAGGGGAACTGGGAGGGCTGCTGTGCGACAGGGGGCGGACAGGCCCAGGGAACCCACTCTCCACGAGGCCTTCTCCAACATCATGGGAGCATACCACCACTCCCAGGAGACAATGGTAACGGTACTGGCCAAGTTTCAGGAGACCCAGTGCCTACAGGAGTAACAGTATTTGGGCTTCAGGGAGGAACTCAGAAACATCAATTCCACCCTGGGCACCATCGTAGGGGTGCTGAAGGAAGTACTCAACACCAGGAGGGACACTGTGGCACTACAAGGGGCCCCTGACACTAGCCTGGATGATGAACTGCCCACCACCTCTGCCGGCACTAGTGGACAGGAGGCACCGCCACAGGACCACCACACCAGCACCCCACCCCTGCAGAAGGCGAACCACCTCGCAAACGGTCTCTGAGATCCAGGACAAAGACAGAGAACGATGCCAAGTCCCCCGCCAAGAAATGAGACCACACTGATTGTCATCCTACTGTCCCACTTTGTCACCCTGTCCATCCTAAAACTGCCCCAGCTCCACTTCCTATGCCCATTTGGGCAATGCACCTGTGAGACTAATGGACTGGACTCTGCCATGGACATTCCTCCGCCATCACCCCTCACCATTTTGCTACCTCTTCCAATTTTGAGCACTAAAATAAACAGCCTTAAATCACAAAACAATCTGGAGTCTGTCTGTGATTTCGAAATAGTGTATTAGCAATTACAGTGTCAAAATGCTCCTTCAAATGTAATGTCAACATACCTATGTCACACAGCTCTAGTCTATGAGGAAACAAAGCAGATGACACACTGTAGGACCCACATCTGTGAAATCGTATGGGAAAGTGACAACTCAGTGACCATACGCTGGGTGAAAACGACAGACAGTAGAGTGGTAGTAGTGTTAAAGTACATGTAGTAGGCAGGTTTGTATTATTACCTGTGTTTCACTGGAAATATTGCTGGATCACTGAGTCCCTGTTGTCCATGTCTTCTTCTTCATCTTCCTCGTCTTCACTGTCCACAGGCTCCACAGCTGCAACAACACCGCCATCTGGACCATCCTCCTGCAGAAAAGGCACCTGTCGTCGCAAAGCCAAGTTGTGAAGCATACAGTAGGCCACGATGATCTGGCACAACTTCTTTGGTGAGTAGAATAGGGATCCACCTGTCATATGGAGGCACCGGACGTAGAAAAAACTACTAAATGAGCTACAACAATAAAGCCTGAAGAAATAATAATCTTCATGAGTAAATCCCAATGGATACAGATAGTTACAGCATAATATATTATGAACTAACGATGATACATAATTAAACAGGACGGCTCAACATCAATAGGAAATAACAAATATAAATATTTTGTCACAAAAATATATAATTTTATGACATGCTTTTATAAAAAGTTAAAATACTTGAAAGACAAATTTAGAGTTGAATCAATGAAAAACTAAATACCTAACTCAGACATACCACACTCATACTGAATAAGACCAAATAGAGAGAAAGATACAGTCGTGAAAAAATAACATAGAATGTGCTAAAATTGACATAATAACACAAATAAGTTTTGTTGAAAAGATAATAATGAAGCATGTAATAAAATTATATATTTTTGTGACAAAATATTACTATTTGTCTTAAATATCTTAACCTATGAGAGGGACAGGCCTTGCAACAGTGAAAAACGAATTTAGCAATATTTCACTGTCAGGACATATAAAACACATTACTATGGTGGTCATTCTGACCGTGGCGGTCTTTGACCGCCAGGGCGGAGGACCGCGGGAGCACCGCCGACAGGCCGGCGGTGCTCCAATGGGGATTCCGACCGCGGCGGTAAAGCCGCGGTCGGACCGGCACCACTGGCGGGGTCCCGCCAGTGTACCGCGGCCCCATTGAATCCTCCGCGGCGGCGCAGCTTGCTGCACCGCCGCGGGGATTCCGACCCCCCCTACCGCCATCCAGATCCCGGCGGTCGGACCGCCGAGATCCGGATGGCGGTAGGGGGGGTCGCGGGGCCCCTGGGGGCCCCTGCAGTGCCCATGCCACTGGCATGGGCATTGCAGGGGCCCCCGTAAGAGGGCCCCTAAATGTATTTCACTGTCTGCTGCGCAGACAGTGAAATACGCGACGGGTGCAACTGCACCCGTCGCACAGCTTCCACTCCGCCGGCTCGATTCCGAGCCGGCTTCATCGTGGAAGCCTCTTTCCCGCTGGGCTGGCTGGCGGTCTGAAGGCGACCGCCCGCCAGCCCAGCGGGAAAGTCAGAATTACCGCCGCGGTCTTTCGACCGCGGAACGGTAACCTGACGGCGGGACTTTGGCGGTCGGCCTCCGCCGCCCGCCAAGGTCAGAATGAGGGCCTATATGTCCTACCTTAACCATACACTGCACCCTGCGCTTGGGGCTACCTAGGGCCTACCTTAGGGGTGCCTTACATGTAAGAGAAGGGAAGGTTTGGGCCTGGCGAGTGGAGCAAAAGAATAATGGATTAAACCCAGATCTGTGACTGGGGGAGAGTGTTTGCATTGTTCAGCACTCTGTTCACCATCCTATTGTGGTGGAGAAACAGATTAAAATTGATAAAGATTGATGATGATGCCCTAGCACACTCCCTGGACCTGGAAACTCTATGAAGTTCTTGAATTTATTTTGCATCAATAATGTGACAGTTCTCTCGACCCCATTGTTATGAAGCATGAGAAGAGAGAGCAGAGTCATGGTTGTGAGTTAACCTTTGCTCTGACATATGTTAACTATTTAAATCAAATGCCAACCAAGTTCAAACTGTCCTTGGAGACTTGTAGTGACCATGAGATAACAATCCAGGGGAATTGAACGGAGGTGGTGCGTCCACTAGGACGGAAGAGCGTCACCCCTCCACTGTCATTGCTGAAAAAATGAAACATAAAATGGTAATAAAACATTTGTATTACCATTTTATTTTCCATGCTGGCATCAGCTGAGTCTTCAGGCAGGGACAGCAGCAGGGAGGAAGAGTGAGCACTCCTGTTTAAAGTGGGCATGTCATTTTGGCCTGCTGTCTCTCCATGGCCAGCCTAGCATGCACAGGTTAAACACTCCAACCCGAGCTGTCTTTGACAGCAGGATGGAGAGAATTCTCATGCACCCAGTGTCTGATGGAGTGTCTAGGCAACCCGCTCCACCAATCCTGGTGCTTCTCTCATGCTGCGTGATCAGCAAGAGAGCAGCACTAGGATTGCTAGAGGGGAATCAGATGAGGCTATGGGAGCCTGTGCTTGAGCCTCCGAGTACCGAGAGGAAGAAGAGTAGCACACCAATTTCCCAAGATGTCAATTCCTCTCAGAGACGGGTCTGCTGCTGTGTGGGATACTTTCCTATAACTCTAATGAGTTATGTTTGTAGTTATAAAACACTTCTTCTTTCTGAGGAGTTGCTGATGAACATTTGCAGATGGTTG
Source organism: Pleurodeles waltl (assembly GCF_031143425.1). Lineage (NCBI taxonomy): Eukaryota > Metazoa > Chordata > Amphibia > Caudata > Salamandridae > Pleurodeles > Pleurodeles waltl. The sequence goes on along the minus strand of NC_090438.1, from coordinate 415,568,650 downwards.
GCATGCAGCATTCTGGGCATCCTTGGATGCGAGAGTGTGCATCTGTTATGGTGTTCAAATATTTAATTGCATCTAGCAGCACATAGAAGAATTATTACCTAAATGCACAAACCTGTCATAAACATAGGTCAAAGCGGAGCTAGTGGTCGGCTGTGATTACTAGATCCCAGGAAAGACATTTCCACACCAGTAGAAACCTGCGTATTAGTGTTCTTCGCCCGCACAGTGCTGCACTGAGGTCCGTCCCATTGCATGTGCCTTGCATTGTGTCGTGGACAACACAACACTACCCAGGCTCTTATCTGCCACCCTCATCAATGGTGAATGTACAGGTTCCTCCCCTTCCCACCAGTGTAAGGCTGCTGCCTTTATCCATTAATTTTATCCATCCATTTACTGGACCCTTCTGTGTACACAGTTCAGATTCATCAACTCCTCAGATTTAAGGCATTTCTCAAATCACCCCTTCCCTCACTGTGCACAAAACAGGATCTTACAGTGTCACCCAACCAATAGAAGTCCATCCAATCACACCCATGCTCCAAACAGCTTAATTCACTCACTAAATAAAGAGTGCCCTTTCAGTGTAACAAGCAGCACCTAAAAAAAATGACTAATAAATAGACAGTGGATGTAGTGCCGGTTTTGTATAAGTTCAGCCTCTGGCATTTGCCTGCCTTCGTAAACTCACTCCACAGGCTATCCCCACCTGTACTCCGTACTACACTTAAACACACTATCTTTCAAAGGCACATCATGCATAGGGCGTGCACTGCACAAGGTGAAAACCACATGCAGAATGAATTCACTAAATAAACTGAAAACACACCCTCCACAAATACACCTGAACTGTGCAGATTAGTTAAATCCCACAGCCAAAGACAGTAAGATATGGCCATAAGGCACACAAGTAGTCAAACAATCCCACCCCCACCCCTCCACTCATAAATAGACCTAGTCATCCACTTTGCACACTATATGGGTTGTCTCCTTCACCCCACAATACCGCTCTAATAGAAGGTATTACTCACCGGCACAGGAAAAACACTAATTGAGACAGCTTCCAGACCATCGTGTTCAGCTCTGCTCCTCCCCTTGAAGTACAGAGTCAAGCAACAGGTTTGGGATGTAAATCATGCAAGGCTAGTTGGCGAGCTACCACTCATACCACAGCCTGACATGGCCAAATGACAACTCGCAGCCTAATTGTCACATTGCCACTGTGTACACAAAAGCTGTAATTTACTGTACAGCTTTTAACTTGCAGTCACTTTCGCTCATTTATGAGCATTCTTTTCCAAAGGGCTGTTGTTATATTTAATTGAGTAGCATACATTTATATATGACATATATTTATGACTAATTGTCGAAATTAATTCACTAATTAATGATTGTTTTTCAAAGTGTTTGATCCCTATGTAATGGGTTAATACAGGTATTGCAGAGGGAACAGTTCCTCACAAACAATTCATCTGCATCCATTTTCATTAATGTGATTGTGACTAACAATCGCATATGTTAGCACACATGTGAATGATGCAGCTTGTGATGTTCACTCGCTCAGAATAAGCACAGAAAGTTCACATATGTAATGGCTCTCCTGGGATATGTCAAAGACATCGATAAGTTGTATTGTAAGTTTGTTACCCTGGCACTTCTGCTTTGTAAGAGAAGAGTAGCAATGGCACGGCGGAAGAATTATGGCCCTAGGTATGCCCACTGGTTAAGGGACCTTACCACATGCTTCCCCCACTACAAGATGTATGGATCTCTGTTACCGTGTACATAACGTCCCAGAAATATATAGGGACCACTCTGCACTTACCCGACAGGTCTCTAGCAGAATCACTAGCTAGCTTTAAAGACCTGTCCCCACTGCCCATTGAAGTTGCTTATGTCAATGTAATTTGAAATGTGACGATGTGCTGTCTCCTGTGTGAATACAAAGTAACACTGCCCATATCTGTAGGATATGCAATGTACATAAATTGCTTTCTCTTGATCAGTTTGTCTATACTTAATGTGTTTTGTACACCTAAGTTATGGGTCATAATCAAAATGAAAATTTTAAAAACATATGGGGATTTTAATGTTCAAATATTTCAAGACTACACATTCACTATTGCTCACATTTGCTTAACAATTATCCATTTGCCACTCTTTAAAAAAAAAAAAAATCTTAAGAAGAGAACCTTCCCCCCATGCACAATTTTGGTTGGTCCGGCTAGCTCACTTCCCTCAATCTCGGCATAATACACATCCCAACTTTCTTGCCCCACCACTTTGAAATGTCACCAGTCGCCACTGGAGTTAAAACAACAGATGATAGCAATAAAAAGAGCATATATGGCTTAATAAGTGCCAGGCCAAAACGTATTCTGAGAAGCCTACTCCAGGAGTTGTCAAAAGATCTGGTTTCTGACTGCCAAGATTGTGATTTTCCAATTTACGCCTTTTTCACCCTACCTTTAGCTCATGCCTCCAGGTTTATTTTCATCCATGCTATCTCCCATTCTCACTGTTTTTTCCATCTTTTCCTTTTTTCCCTTTTTTTCTGCCCTTTTTAAGTCTTGCCTTAGACAACAAATGCACTCTTTCTAGTGAAACATTTAGGGCCATATTTATACTTTTTGACGCAAACCAGCGCCGGCGCTGGTTTGCGTCAAACATTTTACCGCCGGCTAACGCCATTCCTACGCACCATGCGGGCACCTTATTTAAGGAATGATGTTAGCCGGTGCTGTAGACTGGTCAGAGTAAAAAAAAATGACTCAAACCAGGCAGCGCAGGAGTAGGGGAAAATGGGGATTGTGCGTCAAAAAATGGTGCAAGTCAGGTTTGAGGCAAAAATCGTGCCTCAAACCGGACCTGCGCCATTTTTTGACACACAAACCCCATTGAAATGACTCCTGTCTTAGCAAAGACAGGAGTCATGCCCCCTTGTCCATTGACCATGCGCAGGGGACTTCTGTCCCATGGGCATGGTCATTGGGCACGGTGGCATGTAGGGGGGCCCAAAATAGGCCCCCCTATGCCACTCTAAGAAAAAAAAAAAAATACTTACCTCAACTTACCTGTACTTCCCTGGGATGGGTCCCCCATCCATAGGTGTCCTCCAGGGTTGGGCGAGGGTGGCAGAGGATGTCCCTGGGGTCAGGGAAGGGCACCTCTGGACTCCTTCCATGGTCAGAGATCGTGGAAGTGAGCCCACAGATCCCTTAACGCCTGCCCTGACCCAGGGGTTAAAAAACGGCACACATCAGGCTGTGCGCTGTTTCTTAGGGCCCGTCCTCTCCTGTGCGTCAAAATGACGGGGGAGTATAAATAAGGCGCACAGGCCATTAAGTCATTTTTTGGGCGGGAACACCTACCTTACATGTCATTAACGCAAGGCAGTTTCACGCATCCAAAAAATGATTCACACATTGGAATTTTGACGTCCGCGGGCTCAGGCGTCAAAGTTTAAACATGGGGCAAGGTTTGCTCCGAATGTGCTTCAAAAAGTTTTACGCACATTCGGCGCAAACAGAGTATAAATATGCCCCTTAGTTAACTTAGAGTGGGCTTAGAGCCTGCCCTTTGCTCACCTTTGGTGTGCTTTATTGGCACTGACATTTCCTTGCTTCTCTTTGTTTAGCATGTGCGTACTTCAACTCCTCTGTGTTTCTTTCTCCCCTGAAGCATGGTCCAAGTACCTGTGTCTGTCCATTGATAGTGCTTTCGGAGCTACTTGTTTTTAGTTAAAATATTTCATAAGAGTGCATATGTTTGAAGGTCATCTTCCTCATGTGCTTCTAACCACCATACCCTTAGTCACTCTCTCTTATCCATGTACTTTTGTCCCCCTCTCTGCGTGTTGTTGCCCTCCTGGTTGTTGCTTGACCCCATGTAGGAGGCAGGCCTCGATTATAGTGGGTACCTTGTGGTACTTACACCTTGTGCCAGGTCCAGTAATCCCTTATTAGTAGATTAGTAGTGTTCTAGCAGTTTAGGCTGATAGAGGTAGCCATAGTAGAGCAGATTTGGCTGAACTAGGAGACATGCAAAGCTCCTACTATACCACTTATATCGTATAGCACTATATCATAGGAAACACAATACTCAGAGTTACTAAAAATGAAGGTACTTTATTTTAGTGACAATATGCCAAAAGTATCTCAGAGGATATACTCCCTTAGGCGGTAAGTAAAATACACAAAATATACACACAAACCAAAATCAGGTAAGTAAACAGTTAGCAAAGTAGTGCAAATACTGTAGAACACAATAGAATGAAATAGGAGACAATAGGCCTAGGGGCAACACAAATCATATACTCCAAAAGTGGAATGCGAAACACAAATCAATGCCAGGCCTAGTGTAGTGTGTAGATGGCCGCTGGGAGTGTAAGAAAACACTAAGGGTGTCCAAGATACCCCACCCAAGACCCCGAAAAGTAGGAGTAAAGTTACCCTACTACCACAGAAAGACAGTAAAGCCGAGATAGGGGTTTCTGCAAAGACAACAACTGACTGCAAAACACTGAAGATGGATTCCTGGACCTGAGGACCAACAAAGGAAGGGGACCAAGTCCAAAAGTCACGCAAGTGTCCTGTGGGGGGGGCAGGAGCCCACTAAACCCCGGATGAAGGTGCAAAAGGGCTGCCTCCTGGTGGAAGAAACTGAAGATTCTGCAACAACAGAAGGTGCAAGGAACTTCTCCTTTGGTCAGAAGTTGTACCACAGCGTGCTGTAGGAAGCAGAGTTGTTTCCATGCAGAAAGACCACAAGCAAGCCTTGCTAGCTGCAAGAGTTGCGGTTGAAGGTTTTGGGTGCTGCCAGGGCCCAGGAAGGACCAGGAGGTCGCCCCTTGGAGGAGGAGACAGAGGGGGTGCTCAGCAATACAGTGAGCACACGCAAAATTAGGCAGCACCCGCAGAAGTACCTGAACAGGCATTCAGAAGATCTGAGCATGGCAGAAATCTCAGCACAACAAAAGAGGGTCCCACGAAGTCAGAGTCCAACTCAGCGAGTTGGGCAATACAGGATGGAGTGCTGGGGACCTGGGCTATGCTGTGCACAAATGAAGTCTTGCAAAAGTGCACAGAAGCCCTAGCAGCTGCAGTTCACTTAGTACACCGGATTACTGTCTGGCGTGGGGAGGCAAGGACTTACCTCCACCAAATTTGGACAGAAGGGCCACTGGACTGACGGGGAAACTTGGATCCAGCTCCTGAGTTCCAGGAACCACGCTCGTCAAGATGAGAGGTGACCCAGAGGACCAGAGATGCTGAAGTTTGGTGCCTGCGTTAGCAGGGTGAAGATTCCGTCGACCCACAGGAGATTTCTTCTTGCCTTCCAGTGCAGGGTGAAGGCAGACAGCCCTCAGAGCATGCACCACCAGGGAACAGTCGAGAAAGCCGGCAGGATTAAGCTCTACAATGTTGCTGGTAGTCTTCTTTCTACTTTGTTGCGATTTTGCAGGCGTCCTGGGGCAGTCAGCAGCCAATCCTTGGCAGAAGTCGAAGTGAGAAGTGCAGAGGAATTCTGGTGAGCTCTTGCATTCGTTAACTGATGAGAAACCCACAGGAGAGACCCTAAGTAGCCCTCAGAGGAGGATTGGCTACAGAGAGAGGTAAGCACCGATCAGGAGGGGTCTCTGACATCATGTAGGAAAGTACCATCTTGCCTGTCATGTTACCCCCATTTTTACTGTAGGTATGTTTGTTTTTGCCTATGTGTCACTGGGATCCTGCTAGCCAGGACCCCAGTGCTCATAAAGTGTTCCCTGTATGTGTTCCCTGTGTGGTGCCTAACTGTATCACTGATGCTCTGCTAACCAGAACCTCAGTGTTTATGCTCTCTCTGCTTTTAAAATTGTCACTGCAGGCTAGTGACTAATTTTACCAATTCTCATTGGCACTCTGGAACACCCTTATAATCCCCTAGTATGTGGTACCTAGGTACCCAGGGTATTGGGGTTCCAGGAGATCCCTATGGGCTGCAGCATTGCGTTTGCCACCCATAGGGAGCTTAGACAATTCTTACACAGGACTGCCATTGCAGCCGAGTGAAACGTCCACATTATTTCACAGCCATTTTACACTGCACTTAAGTAACTTATAAGTAATTGATATGTCTAACCTTCAATTAGTGAAGGTTAGGTGCAAAGTTACTTAGTGTGAGGGCACCCTGGCACTAGCCAAGGTACCCCCACATTGTTCAGGACAATTTCCCCAGACTTTGTGAGTGCGGGGACACCATTACATGCGTGCACTACATATAGGTCAATACCTATATGTAGAGTCACCATGGTAACTCCGAACATGGCCATGCATCCCCGGGTCTCCAGCATAGAGCCCGGGTACTGGCAAACTGACTTTCCGGGATTTTGTCTGCTGCTACCGCTGCTGCCAACCCTCAGACAGGTTTCTGAACCCCTGGGGCCTGGGCAGCCCAGTCCCAGGAAGGCCGAACAAAGGATTTCCTCTGAGAGAGGGTGTTACACCCTCTCCATTTGGAAATAGGTGTGAAGGGACTGGGAGGAGTAGCCTCTCCTGTCCTCTGGAAATGCTTTGAAGGGCACAGATGGTGCCCTCCTTGCATTAGCCAGTCTACACCGCTTCAGGGATCCCCCCAGCCTTGCTCTGGCGTGAAACTGGACAAAGGAAAGGGAGGTTTTCACTCCCCTGACCAGCACCCCCCAGGGGAGGTGCCCAGAGCTCCTCCAGTGTGTCCCACAGTGTGAGGGCACAATGGACAGCTCTGAGTGGCCAGTGCCAGCAGGTGTCGTCAGAGACCCCTCCTGATAGGTGCTTACCTTTCTCTGTAACCAATCCTCCTCTGAGGGCTCTTTAGGGTCTCTCCTGTGGGTATCTCACCAGATAACGAATGCAAGAACCACCAGAGTTCCTCTGCACTTCCCTCTTCAACTTCTGCCAAGGATCGACTGATGACAGCTCCAGGAGGCCTGCAAAATCGCAACAAAGTAGCAAGAAGACTACCAGCAACATTGTAGTGCCTCATCCTGCCAGCTTTCTCGACCTGTTTTCCTGGTGGTGCATGCTCTGAGGGCTGTCTGCCTTCACCCTGCACTGGAAGCCAAGAAGAAATCTCCTGTGGGCTGATGGAATCTTCCCCTTGCCAACGCAGGCACCAAACTTCTGCATCACAGGTCCTCTGGAACAAAGGAGCTGGATCCAAGTGTCTCTGACAGTCCAGTGGCCCTCCTGTCCAAATTTGGTGGAGGTAAGTCCTTACCTGCCCATGCCAGACAGTAATCCTGTGTACTGCATGAACTGCAGCTGCTCGGGCTTCTGTGCACTTTTGCAAGACTTCCTTCGTGCACAGCCTAGCCCAGGTCCCCAGCACTCTGTCCTACATTGCCCAACTCGCTGAGTTGGACTCCGACTTCGTGGGACCCTCTTTTGTTGTGCTGAGTTGACCATCGTGCTCCGATCTTCTGAACACCTGTTCAGGTGCTTCTGTTGGTGCTGCCTACTTCTGCGTGCTCTCTCCGTGTTGCTGAGTGCCCCCTCTGTCTCCTCCTCCATGGGGCGATCTCCTGGTCCTTCCTGGGCCCTGGCAGCACCCAAAACCTTCAACTGCGACTCTTGCAGCAAGCAAGGCTTGTTTGCAGCCTTTCTGCGTGAAAATACCTCTTCATCCTCCAGCACACTGTGGGACATCTTCTGACCAAAGGAGAAGTTCCTGGCTCCTTCCGTTGTTGCAGAATCTTTGGCTTCTTCCACCAGGAGGCAGCCCTCTTCCACCTTCATCTGGGGTTTAGTGGGCTCCTGCCCCCCCTGGACACTTGTGTGACTCTTGGACTTGGTCCCCTTCCTGTACAGGTCCTCAGGTCCAGGAAGCCATCTTCAGTGCTTTGCAGTCAGTTGTTGTCCTTGCAGAATCCCCTATCTCAAATTTAATGTCTTTCTGGGTAGTAGGGTAACTTTACTCCTACTTTTCAGGGTCTTGGGGTGGGGTATCTTGGACACCCTTAGTGTTTTATTACACTCCCCACAACCCTCTACACACTACACTAGGCCTGGGTCCATTCGTGGTTCGCATTCCACTTTTTGAATATATGGTTTGTGTTGCCACTAGGCCTATTTTCTCCTATTGCATTCTACTGTTCTACGGTGCTTGCACTACTTTTCTAACTGTTTACTTACCTGATTTTGGTTGTGTGTTTATATTTTGCATATATTACTTACCTCCTAAGGGAGTATATCCTCTGAGATACTTTTGAAATATTGTCACTAAAATAAGGTACCTTTATTTTTAGTAACTCTGAGTATTGTGTTTCTTATGATATAGTGCTAAGTGATATAAGTGGTATAGTAGGAGCTTTGCATATCTCCTAGTTCAGCCTAAGCTGCTCTGCTATAGCTACCTCTATCAGCCTAAGCTGCAAGAACACTTCTAATCTACTAATAAGGGATAACTGGACCTGGCACAAGGTGTAAGTACCACAAGGTACCCACTATAAGCCAGGCCATCTTCCTACATTGGTGGTGCCACGGTGCAATAAGTATTTGTAACGGCTTTACCACTTTGTCATTGGTGCTTTTCAGAAGAAAAACATGTAGCAAATACTTCAGAATATACACAGTAACCTAAACAGTTTAACTTTCCTTCTTTAAAACTTTTCTAAAAAGTTTCTGAAAACGTTCAAAAGTTTTCAAAAGTTTGAAAAAAGTTTTTCTCTGTTCATTCAAATGTTCCAAAAACTTTTTTCTCTCTGAGGGGTCTCTGCATTGAAAGATGTTTAGCAATTGGAAATAATCCTACCAAAGATCTTCTCCTCAGCCTTCTCCTAGAAAGTGACCAGAACCAGTCTGGCCCATCCCAGGATCAGGAGGTAGAGGAGGGGGATATCCAGTCAGACTCAGAGGAGTCCCCTGAGGTTATTGGGGAGGGTTCTTCCAAGGGCCTGTCAGCTAACAGGCCAGCTAGTGACACTGGTAGTGGGAGAGGGTCACACATTAGTAGGGCACCTTTCACTCGTAAAGGCCAGGTTACTAGGATCCTGCCAGTTAGGGACAGGTCTCTCTCTGCCAATTCCCACATTTCGTCTGTATCTCACAATTCCCAAGCCTCCCACCCTGAGGATAACTTAATTGAAAGAGAACTCAGAAAGCTGAGGTTGGAAGAGGCCAGGCTGAAGCTTAAACAGCAGCAGCTGGCCTTAGACAGGGAATCTCTGGATGTGGAAAGGGAAAGGCAGAGGCTGTGGTTAGTTCCCCATGTTGGCAGCAGCAGTGTTTCAGATAGTAATCCTGTTAGTGAGCAAGATTCCAGAAACCTGAATTAGATAGTCCCCCCTTACAAGGAGGGGGAATGACAATAATAAGTGGTTTGCTGCACTTGGGAGGGCCTGTATGGTACGGTTGGTCCCTCAAAGGCAGTGAGCTGCTATCTTGTGGCTAACCTTCACTGGAAAGGGTATGGATGGGCTCCTTACTGTCAGAGAAAGAGATGCCATTAATTACAAAGTTTTGAAGGATTCACTCTTGTATGGATTAGGCTTAACCACTGAACAATACAGGATTAAGTTCAGAGACACCAGAAAAGAGTCCTCTCAATACTGGACAGATTTTGTGGACTGTTCAGTGAAGGCCTTGGAAGGTTTGTTGCATGGCAGTAAAGTTTTGGACTATGAAAGCCTGTATAATCTTATTCTGAGAGAGCATATTCTTAACAATTGTGTGTCTGATTTGTTGCACCAGTACTTGGTAGACTCAGATCTGACCTCTCCCCAAGAATTGGGAAAGAAGGCAGACAAATGGGTCAGAACAAGAGTGAACAGAAAAGTTCATACAGGAGGTGACAAGGATGGCAAGAAGAAAGATGGTGTGAAATCTCAAGATAAGCATGGGGATAAAGGTAAAACTAAAGATCCTTCTTCAAATCCTAAACACTCTTCAGGGGGTGGGGATGAATCATCTTCTTCCTCTTCTTCACAACCCACACACATTAAAAAGCCTTGGTGCTATGTGTGTAAAAATAAAGGCCATGGGCCAGGGGATAAGTCCTGCCCAGGTAAACCCCCTGAACCTACCACCACTAATACATCAAACTCTAGTGCCCCTAGCAGTAGAGGTAATAGTGGTGGGACTGCTGGCAACAGTCAAAATAAGGGTGTAGTTGGGTTCACTTATTGGTCCATCATAGAAACTGGGGTAGTAAGTCCCAAAACAGTTTCTGTCACACCTGGTGGCATTGGCCTTGCCACACTGGCTGCATGTCCCCTTACAATGGATAAGTACCGACAGACAGTTTCAATAAATGGTGCTGAGGCTCAGGCCTACAGGGACACAGGTGCCAGTATCACTTTAGTGCCTGAAAACCTAGGGGCATATTTATACTCCGTTTGCGCCGGAATTGCGTCGTTTTTTTTTACGCAATTTCGACGCAAAACTAACTCCATATTTATACTTTGGCGTTAGACGCGTCTAGCGCCAAAGTCCATGGAGTTTGCGTCATTTTTTAGCGTGGACACCTACTTTGCGTTAATGAGATGCAAGGTAGGAGTTCACGTCTAAAAAATCGACTCCGAGGCATGTGCGTCGGATTTATACTCTCGGGCAAAATTCACGCCGGGAGCGGGCGGGTCAAAAAAAATGACGTACGGCCGCTTTTGTGCCGTTTTTTAGCGCCTGCAAAAGGCAGGCGTTAAGGGACCTGTGGGCTCTGAAGGAGCCCAGAGGTGCCCTCCCATGCCCCCAGGGACACCCCCTGTCACCCTTGCCCACCCCAGGACGACATCCAAGGCTGGAGGGACCCATCCCAGGGACATTAAGGTAAGTTCAGGTAAGTGTTTTTTTTTTTTGTGGCATAGGGGGGCCTGATTTGTGCCCCCCTACATGCCACTATGCCCAATGACCATGCCCAGGGGACAGAAGTCCCCTGGGCATGGCCATTGGGCAAGGGGGCATGACTCCTGTCTTTGCTAAGACAGGAGTAATTTCTATGGGGGTTGGGAGTCGGAAAAAATGGCGCAAATCGGGTTGAGGCGAAAAAATTGCCTCAACCTGACTTGCCCCATTTCTTGACGCCCAAGCCCCATATCCCCCTACGCCGGCGCTGCCTGGTGTACGTCGTTTTTTTACACGCACACCAGGCAGCGCCGGCAGCTGACGCCGGCTAACGTCATTGATTAAATACGGCACCCGCATGGTGCTTCAGAATGGCGTTAGCCGGCGAATTTTTTTTTTACGCAAAACTGCGTTAGCGCAGTTTTGCGTCAAAAAGTATAAATATGGCCCCAAGTGTCTCCTGAACAACACATCATTGGACAACAGTACAAGATTATTGATGTCCATAACTCCACTAAGTTTCTTCCCTTAGCTATAGTTCAGTTTAGTTGGGGTGGAGTTACTGGCCCTAAGCAGGTAGTAGTATCACCTAGCTTACCTGTAGACTGTCTCTTAGGTAATGACCTAGAGGCCTCAGGTTGGGCTGAGGAGGTAGAGTTTAATACCCATGCAGCCATGCTGGGTATCCCTGAGGATTTGATTCCTCTCATTTCTGCTGAAATGAAAAAGCAAAGGAGAGAAAAAGGCCTGAAAACTCAGGATCCCTCTCCAACAACAGGTGAAAATGGTATCAAAGTATCCCCTACCCACCCTGCCATTCAGGATACCATTCCTGCGGTGAGAGAAACCTCTCCTGGGGTGGCACCTGTACCAAGGGAACCATCAGCTAGCACAGCTGAACTCCCTGAGGTAGAAGTACCTCTCTGTGGGATAACTAATATTGATGAGAAAAAGTGCACCAATTTAGTTAACATGGAGCATCTCTCCAACCCTCCCAGAGAAAATTTAGTGCAGCAACCCTGCACTGCCTCACAACACTTAGGACAGCAGCCCTGCCCTAGTGTGGAGCTCACAGGACAGCCACCCCGCCCTGCTCCATCTCAAGAAAAACAGCAACCCTGTTCTCTCTTACAGCCATATGGACAAAGTTTTTGCCCAGCTATGGCTTTACTGAGACAAGATCCCTGTCTGGCATTCTCATCATTTGACATAGGTCCAGTGGACAATTCCCACTGCTCTAAACTAAAACATACTGATAGGAACTCTGAGAATATAACTTCTCAATGTTGGTTAGCTAAAAAACTTCAAACAGGGTGGTTAGCATACCCATAGGGAAGTAACCATATAGGGGAATGATAAAGGGAGTAACCAGTCTATTGCAGAGCTACTCTCCACTTATCACCACTTAGACAATAAAGACTCAACTGGCCAAGGTTAGCCTTATTGTCCTTCGTTTGGGGAGAGTTGTGTAGGAAGGTAGCCTCTTTCTAGCCTTGGTACCCCCACTTTTGGCCTGTTTGTGAGTATATGTCTGGGTGTTTTTACTGTCTCACTGGGATCCTGCTAGCCATGGACCACTGCTCATAGTGAAAACCCTATGTTGTCAGTGTGTTTGATATGTGTCACTGGGATCCTGCAAGCCAGGACCCCAGTGGTGATAAGTTTGTGGCCTATATGTGTTCCCTGTGTGGTGCCTAACTGTATCACTGAGGCTCTGCTAACCGGAACCTCAGTGTTTATGCTCTCTATGCTTTTAAAATTGTCACTACAGGCTAGTGACTAATTTTACCAATTCTCATTGGCACACTGGTACACCCAAATAATTCCATTGTATATGGTACCTAGGTACCCAAGGTATTGGGGTTCCAGGAGATCACTATGGTCCGCAACATTTCTTTTGCCCCCCATAGAGAGCTCAGACAATTCTTACACAGGCCTGCCACTGCAGCCTGAGTGAAATAACATCCACTTTATTTCACAGCCATTTTCACAACACATAAGTAACTTATAAGTCACCTACATGTCTAACCCTCACTTGGTGAAGGTTAGGTGCCAAGTTACTTAGTGTGTGGGCACCCTGGCACTAGCCAAGGTGCCCCCACATCGTTCAGGGCAAATTCCCCGAACTTTGTGAGTGAGTGGACACCATTACACGCGTGCACTGCACATAGGTCACTACCTATGTGTAGCGTCACAATGGTAACTCCGAACATGGCCATGTAACATGTCTAAGATCATGGAATTGTCTCCCCAATACCATTTAGGTATTGGGGGGACAATTCCATGATCCCCCTAGTCTCTAGCACAGAACCCGGGTACTGCCAAACTACCTTTCCGGGGTTTCCACTGCAGCTGCTACTGCTGCTGCTGCCAACCCATCAGACAGGATTCTGCCCTCATGGGGTCTGGGCAGCCCCGGCCCAGGAAGGCAGAACTAAGGATTTCCTCTGAGAGAGAGTGTTACACCCTCTCCCTTTGGAAATAGGTGTGAAGGGCTGGCGAGGAGTAGCCTCCCCCAGTCTCTGGAAATGCTTTGATGGGCACAGATGGTGCCCATCTCTGCATAAGACAGTCTACACCGGTTCAGGGTTCCTCCAGCCCTGCTCTGGCATGAAACTGGACAAAGGAAAGGGGAGTGACCGCTCCCCTGGCCAGTACCTCCCAGGGCAGGTGCCCAGAGCTCCTCCAGTGTGTCCCAGACCTCTGCCATCTTGGATTCAGAGGTGTTGGGGGCACACTGGACTGCTCTGAGTGGCCAGTGCCAGCAGGTGACATCAGATACCCCTTCTGATAGGTTCTTACCTCTCTTGGTAGCCAAACCGCCTTTCTTGGTAGCCAAACCTCTTTTTCTGGCAATTTAGGGTCTCTCCTCTGGGCTATTCCTCAGATAACTAATGCAAGAGCTCACCAGAGTTCCTCTGCACTTCCCTCTTCGACTTCTACCAAGGATCGACCGCTGACTTCTCCAGGACACCTGCAAAACCGCAACAAAGTAGTAAGACGACTACCAGCAACATTGTAGCGCCTCATCCTGCCGGCTTTCTCAACTTTTTTCTGGTGGTGCATTCTCTGAGGGCTGTCTGCCTTCACCCTGCACTGGAAGACAAGAAGAAATCTCCTGTGGGTCAACGGAATCTTCCCCCTGCTAACGCAGGCACCAAACCTCTGCATCACCGGTCCTCTTGGTCCCCTATCATCCTGACGAGCTTGGTCCCTGGAACACAGGAGCTGGGTCCAAGTGTCTCCCACAGTCCGTTGGCCCTCCTGTCCAAATTTGGTGGAGGTAAGTCCTTGCCTCCCCATGCCAGACAGCAAACCTGTGTACTGCGTGATTTGCAGCTGCTCCGGCTTCTGTGCATTTCTCCAAGGATTCCTTTGTGCACAGCCTAGCCTGGGTCCCCAGCACCCCGTCCTGCAGTGCTCAAACTGCTGAGTTGGACTCCGACGTTGTGGGACCCTCCTTTTGTGACTCTGAATTCACACAACTTCTAAATGCCTGCTCCGGTACTTCTGCGCATGCTGCCTGCTTCTGCGGGGGCTTTCTGAGTTGCTGAGCACCCCCTCTGTCTCCTCCTCCAAGGGGCAACATCCTGGTCCTCCCTGGTCCCCAGTAGCACCCAAAAACCTCTACTGCGACCCTTGCAGCTAGTAAGGCTTGTTTGCGGTATTTCTGCATGAAAACACTTCTGTAACATCCAGCACACCGTGGGACAGCTTCCATCCAAAGGAGAACTTCCTAGCCCTTTTCATTGTTGCAGAATCTTCAGCTTCTTCCACCTGGAGGCAGCCCTTTTGCACCTTCATCTGGGGTTTTCTGGGCTCCTGCCCCCCCCCTGGACACTATCGCAACTCTTGGACTTGGTCCCCTTCCTTTTCAGGTCCTCAGGTCCAGGAATCCGTCTTCAGTGTTTTGCTGGTGCTTGTGGTTCTTGCAGAATCCCCCTATCACGACTATTGTGTCTTTCTGGTGTAGTAGGGTAACTTTACTCCTACTTTCTAGGGTCTTGGAGTGGGGTATTTTGCACACCCTTACTGTTTTCTTACAGTCCCAGCGACCCTCTACAACCTCCCATAGGTCTGGGGTCCATTCATGATTCGCATTCAACTTTTGGAGTATATTGTTTGTGTTGCCCCAAGACCTATGTTTACCTATTGCATCCAATTGTGATTCTACATTGTTTGCACTACTTTTCTTATTGTTACTTACCTGTTTTGGGTTTGTGTACATATAACTTGTATATATTACTTACCTCCTAGGTGAGGGTATTCTCTGAGATACTTTTGGCATATTGTCACTAAAATAAAGTACCTTTATTTTTAGTAACTCTGAGTATTGTGTTTTCTTGTGATATTGGGCTATATGATATAAGTGGTATAGTAGGAGCTTTGCATGTCTCCTAGTTCAGCCTAAGCTGCTTTGCCATAGCTACCCTCTATCAGCCTAAGCTCCTAGAAACACCTCTATTCTACTAATAAGGGACAACTGGACCTGGCACAGGGTGTAAGTACCACAAGGTACCCACTATAAGCCAGGCCAGCCTCCTACAGATCCTGTCCCCCCTGAACACCTGCTTGACTCTTGGATTGGGTCCCCTTACTTTACAGGAATCTGTCTTCAGTGCTTCGGAGTCAGTTGTTGTCCTTGCAGAATCCCCTATCTCGACATTACTGTCTTTCTGGGGTAGTAGGGTAACTTTACATTCCTGTGCACTTTCCCCAGAGAAGAAGAAGCCCCGTGCAGAGTTAAGTCCATCTGGCTCCACCCATTCAAAACACACACACCCACCTTCCAAAACCAAACCCCCTCCAACTTCCGAGCGCAAGTCCAAGCCCCACCCCGTCGAAAATCCCCACCCCCACCACCCCTTTCCCCTGTTCCGTGAGGTGCCTGGATGCCCCATAGTTGCCCCATTAGGTGGAGTACCGTGCACTTTTGGGAGTCAGGTTGGGACCATTGTGGCCCATGGGACTTCTTGGACCACGGACTGGCCATTGGCCTTGTTGAAAATAGTTGTCTCTTTGAGCTCAAATAAATATTTATGTGTGGCCTGTGTTTTGGCAGCACACTCTTGAAACCTGGACTTTCGTTTCATTGTTTGTGGCTGTGGGGCATGTGTATGTACTATGGTCAGGTTGGATTTGCCTTGTGTCGGGTAAGTACCTGTTGCTGTAGGGTGTATGGCTTGTGCTGCTGTGAAGAGTTGGGGGGCGTTGCTGGGTGGGTGGAGTGGGTGGGTATGTAACTGTGCCCTTTCTTCCCTTGTTTCGTAGATTGTGGTACTTACCATCATCGTCTTCGTCAGCGGTCTCTTTCGTGGAGGTATATGGCAAGGAGCCGGGGTGGCATGATCTGCAGCGCTCTATCCATGTCTGCTTCAGTGCATTGTGTGGGCCTCCGGTGAGTGTTTCCTTATATTAGGCTCATTTCCACCTGGACTTGCGTGGCCCCCGCCCCGGAACTGGCGGCGGACTGAAGGTTCATTATTTGATGAGCGGGTTGGGCCTTTCCGTTGGCCTGTGGGTGGACTCTACCGTCATTGTCTGCACTCCTCTACTGGCGGTGGGTGGTTTCCTGGATGCCTGTAATTCAGTAGGTTCATTATTTGGAGGTCCGGATCACTCCTCTGTTGGTGGTTTTTACCGCCACCACCGGCGGCGCGGTTTGGACCACCATGATCATAATGAGGACCAATGTGTTTGAAAATGACACTTTTAGAAAGTAGCAAACAAACACAAATGATGGACGGAATGGGGAACCAATCAAACATTCACCCTCAGTCACAGATCTAGGTTTAATCCATAAATTATTTTGCTCACCATGCCTCCCCAGTTTGGATCTAGCCATATGCAAATCAGTCTTGACCCTGTTCCCCAAGGGAACAGACCAGCCAGAACTGCCAGGCCAGGTAGTCCCTGGACTGGACTCAAGCTTCCTGGGACCGGTTTCAGGGTATCTCCTTTCATCAGCCAGGCTGGCTTGAATCCAGTGGCACAGTGAGCCCGGGACTCACCTCTGGGCATAACCCGCGCACTTATATTGACAAAAGCAAACAAACATAAATGATGGACAGAATGTGAAATCAATCAAACATTCACCCCCAGTCACAGATCTGGGTTTAATCCATCAATTATTTTGCTCTCGATGCCACCCCAGTTTGGACCCAGCCATATGCAAATCAGTCTTGACCCTGTTCTCCATGGGAACAGTTGAGCCCGAACTGCCGGGCCAGGTCCTCAATGGACCGGAAACAAGCATCCTGGGACCGGTTTCAGGGTATCAAACTTCATCAGCCAGGCTAGCTTGTATCCAGCAGCGCAGTGAGCCCAGGTCCACGTCTGGGCATACCCGGCACACTTATGGCAACGAAAGCAAACAAACACAAATGATAGACAGAATGAGGGAACCAATCAAACATTCACCCTCAGTCACAGATCTGGGTTTAATCCATCAATTCTTTTGCTCACCATGCCACCCAAGTTTGGACCCAGCCATATGCAAATCAGTCTTGAGCCTATTCCCCATAGGAACAGTCCAGCCCGAACTGCCAGGCCAGGTCCTCCCTGGACCGGAAACAAGCATCCTGGGACCGGTTTCATGGTATCAAAACTCATTAGCCAGACTAGCTTGAATCCAGTGGCACAGTGAGCCCGGGACCACGTCTGGGCATACCCGGCGCATTTATGGCAACGAAAGCAAACAAACACAAATGATGGACAGAATTTGGAACCAATCAAACATTCACCCCCAGTCACAGATCTAGGTTTAATCCATCAATTCTTTTGCTCACCATGCCACCCCAGTTTGGAGCCCGCCATATGCAAATCAGTCTTCACCCTGTTCCCCATGGGAACAGTCCAGCCTGAACCGCCAGGCCAAGTCATCCATGGACCTCAAACAAGCATCATAGGACCATTTTCAAGGTATCACCCTTAATCAGCCAGGCTAGCTCGAATCCAGTGGCACAGTGAGCCCGGGACCCACGTCTGGGCATACCCGGTGCACTTATGGCGACAAAAGCAAACAAACACAAATGATGAGCGGAATGTGGAACCAATCAAACATGCACCCCCAGTCACAGATCTGGGTTTAATCCATCAATTATTTTGCTCACCATGCCACCCCAGCTTGGACCCAGCCATATGCAAATCAATCTTGACCCTGTTCCCCATGGGAACAGTCCAGCCCGAACTGCCAGGCCAGGTCCTCCCTGGACAGTAAACAAGCATCCTGGGACCAGTTTCAGGGTATCACCCTTCATCAGCCAGTCTAGCTTGAATCCAGTGGCACAGTGAGCCCAGGACCCACATCTGGGCATACCCGGTGCACTTCTGGCGACTAAAGCAAACAAACACAAATGATGGGCGGAATGTGGAACCAATCAAACATGAACCCCCATTCACAGATCTGGGTTTAATCCATCAATTATTTTGCTCACCATGCCACCCCAGTTTGGACCCAGCCATATGCAAATCAATCTTGACCCTGTTCTCCATGGGAACAGTCCAGCCCGAACTGCCAGGCCAGGTCCTCCCTGGGCCGGAAACAAGCATCCTGGGACCAGTTTCAGGGTATCAAACTTCATCAGCCAGGCTAGATTTTATCCAGCAGCGCAGTGAGCCCAGGACCACATCTGGGCATACCCGGCACACTTATGGCAACAAAAGCAAACAAACACAAATGATAGACAGAATGAGGGAACCAATCAAACATTCACCCTCAGTCACAGATCTGGGTTTAATCCATCAATTCTTTTGCTCACCATGCCACCCAAGTTTGGACCCAGCCATATGCAAATCAATCTTGACCCTGTTCCCCATGGGAACAGTCCAGCCCGAACTGCCAGACCAGGTTCTCCCTGGGCCGGAAACAAGCATCCTGGGACCTGTTTCAGGGCATCACCCTTCATCATCCAGGCTAGCTTGAATCCAGTGGCACAGTGAGCCCGGGACCCACATCTGGGCATACCCGGCACACTTATGGCGACAAAAGTAAACAAACACAAATGATCGACGGAATGTGGAACCAATTAAACATTCACCCTAGTCACAGACCTCAGTTTAATCCATCAATTATTTTGTTCACCATGCTACCCCAGTTTTGACCCAGCCATATGCAAATTAGTTTTGACCCTGTTCCCCATGGGAACAGTCCAGCCCGAAATGCCAGGCCAGGTCCTCCCTGGACAGGAAACAAGCATACTGGGACCGGTTTCAGGGTATCACCCTTGATCAGCCAGGCTAGCTTTAATCCAGTGGCACTGTGAGCCCGGGACCCACGTCTGGGTATACCCGGCGCACTTATGGCAACAAAAGCAAACAAACACAAATGATGGATGGAATGTGGAACCAATCAAACTTTCACCCCCAGTCACAGATCTGGGTTTAATCCATCAATTATTTTACTCACCATGCCACCCCTGTTTGGACCCAGCCATATGCAAATCATTCTTGACCCTGTTCCCCATGGGAACAGTCTAGTCCCTGAAACCGGAAACAAGCATCCTGGGACCTGATTCAGGGTATCACCCTTGATCAGCCAGGCTAGCTTTAATCCAGTGGCACTGTGAGCCCGGGACCAACATCTGGGCATACCCGGCGCACTTATGGCAACAAAAGCAAACAAACACAAATGATGGATGGAATGTGAAACCAATCAAACATTCACCCTCAGTCACAGATATGGGTTTAATCCATCAATTCTTTTGCTCACCATGCCACCCCAGTTTGGACCTAGCCATATGCAAATCATTCTTGACGCCATTCCCCATGGGAACAGTCAAGCCCGAACTGCCAGGCCAGATCCTCCCTGGACTGGAAACAAGCATCCTGGGACCGGTTTCAGGATATCACCCTTCATCAGCCAGGCAAGCTTGAATCCAGTTGCACAGTGTGCCCGGGACCCACATCTGGGGATACCCAGCGGACTTATGGGGACAAAAGCAAACAAACACAAATGATGGACAGAATGTGAACCTATCAAACATTCACCCCCAGTCACAGATCTTGGTTTAATCCATCAATTCTTTTGCTCACCATGCCACCCCAGTTTGGACCCAGCCATATGCAAATCAGTCTTGACCCTGTTCCCCATGAGAACAGTCAAGCCCGAACTGCCAGGCCAGGTAGTCCCTGGACAGGAAACAAGCATCCTGGGACCGGTTTCAGTGTATCACCCTTCATCAGCCAGGCTAGCTTGAATCCAGTGGCACAGTGAGCCCAGGACCCACGTCTGGGCATACCCGGCGCACTTATGGAGACAAAAGCAAACAAACACAAAGGATGGACGGAATGTGAAACCAATCAAACATTCACCCCCAGTCACAGATCTTGGTTTAATCCATCAATTCTTTTGCTCACCATGCCACCCCAGTTTGGAGCCCGCCATCTGCAAATCAGTCTTGACCCTGTTCCCCATGAGAACACTCCAGCCCGAACCGCCAGGCCAGGTCATCCATGGACCGCAAACAAGCATCATAGGACCATTTTCAGGGTATCACCCTTAATCAACCAGGCTAGCTCGAATCCAGTGGCACAGTGAGCCCGGGACCCACATCTGGGCATACCCGGTGCACTTATGGTGACAAAAGCAAACAAACACAAATGATGAGCGGAATGTGGAACCAATCAAACAGGCACCCCCAGTCACAGATCTGGGTTTAATCCATCAATTATTTTGCTCACCATGCCACCCAAGTTTGGACCCAGCCATATGCAAATCAATCTTGACCCTGTTCCCCATGGGAACAGTCCAGCCCGAAATGCCAGTCCAGGTCCTCCCTGGACCGGAAACAAGCATCCTGGGACCAGTTTCAGGGTATCACCCTTCATCAGCCAGGCTAGCTTGAATCCAGTGGCACAGTAAGCCCGGGACCCACGTCTGGTCATACCGGTGCACTTATGGCAACAAAAGCAAACAAACACAAATGATGGGCGGAATGTGGAATCAATCAAACATGCACCCCCAGTCACAGATCTGTGCTTAATCCATTAATTATTTTGCTCACCATGCCACCCCAGTTTGGACCCAGCCATATGCAAATCAATCTTGACCCTGTTCCCCAGGGGAACAGTCCAGCCCGAACTGCCAGGCCAGGTCATCCCTCGACCGGAAACAAGCATCCTGGGACTGGTTTCAGGGCATCATCTTTCATCACCCAGGCTAGCTTGAATCCAGTGGCACAGTGAGCCCGGGACCTACGTCTGGGCATACCCGGCGCACTTATGGCGACAAAAGCAAACAAACACAAATGATGGATGGATTGTGGAACCAATTAAACATTCACCCCCAGTCACAGATCTCAGTTTAATCCATTAATTCTTTTCTTCACCATGCTACGCCAGTTTGGACACAGCCATATGCAAATCAGTCTTGACCCTGTTCCCCATGGAAACAGTCAAGCCTGAACTGCCAGGCCAGGTCCTCCCTGGACAGGAAACAAGCATACTGGGACCGGTTTCAGGGTATCACCCTTGATCAGCCAGGCTAGCTTTAATCCAGTGGCACTGTGAGCCCGGGACCCACGTCTGGGCATACCCGGCGCACTTATGGCAACAAAATCAAACAAACACAAATGATGGATGGAATTTGAAACCAATCAAACATTCACCCTCAGTCACAGATATGGGTTTAATCCATCAATTCTTTTGCTCACCATGCCACCCCAGTTTGGACCCAGCCATATGCAAATCAGTCTTGACCCTGTTCCCCAGGGGAACAGTCCAGCCCGAACTGCCAGGCCCAGTCCTCCATGGACTGGAAACAAGCATCCTGGGACCGGTTTCAGGGTATCACCCTCCATCAGCCAGGTTAGCTTGAATCCAGTTGCACAGTAAGCCCGGGACCCACGTCTGGGCATACCCGGCGCACTTATGGCAACAAAATCAAACAAACACAAATGATGGACAAAATGTGGAACCAATCAAACTTTCACCCCCAGTCACAGATCTGGGTTTAATCCACCAATTATTTTACTCACCATGCCACCCCAGTTTGGACACAGCCATATGCAAATCAGTCTTGACCCTGTTCCCCATGGGAACAGTCCAGTCCCTGAAACCGGAAACAAGCATCCTGGGACCGGTTTCAGGGTATCAAACTTCATCAGCCAGGCTAACTTGAATCCAATGGCACAGTGGGCCTGGGGCCATGTCTGGGCATACCCGGCGCACTTATGGTGACAAAAGTAAACAATCACAAATAATAGACAAAATGTGGAACCAATCAAAAATTCACCCCCAGTCACAGATCTGAGTTTAATCCATCAATTATTTTGCTCATCATGCTACCCCAGTTTTGACCCAGCCATATGCAAATCAGTTTTGACGCCATTCCCCATGGGAACAGTCCAGCCCAAAATGCCAGGCCAGGTCCTCCCTGGCCAGGAAACAAGCATACTGGGACCGGTTTCAGGGTATCACCCTTGATCAGCGAGGCAAGCTTTAATCCAGTGGCACTGTGAGCCCGGGACCCACGTCTGGGCATACCCGGCGCACTTATGGCAACAAAAGCAAACAAACACAAATGATGGATGGAATGTGAAACCAATCAAACATTCACCCTCAGTCACAGATATGGGTTTCATCCATCAATTCTTTTGCACACCATGCCACCCCAGTTTGGACCCAGCCATATGCAAATCATTCTTGACGCCATTCCCCATGGGAACAGTCAAGCCCGAACTGCCAGGCCAGATCCTCACTGGACTGGAAACAAGCATCCTGGGACCGGTTTCAGGATATCACCCTTCATCAGCCAGGCAAGCTTGAATCCAGTTGCACAGTGAGCCCGGGACCCACATCTGGGGATTCCCAGCGGACTTATGGGGACAAAAGCAAACAAACACAAATGATGGACAGAATGTGAAACCCATCAAACATTCACCCCCAGTCACAGAGCTTGGTTTAATCCATCAATTCCTTTGCTCACCATGCCACCCCAGTTTGGACCCAGCCATATGCAAATCAGTCTTGACTCTGTTCCCCATGGGAACAGTCGAGCCCGAACTGCAGGGCCAGGTCCTCAATGGACCGGAAACAAGCATCCTGGGACCGGTTTCGGGGTATCAAACTTCATCAGCCAGGCTAGCTTGAATCTAGTAGCGCAGTGAGCCCGGGACCGCGTCTGGGCATACCCGGCACACTTATGGCAACGAAAGCAAACAAACACAAATGATAGACAGAATGTGGAACCAATCAAACATTCACCCTCAGTCACAGATATGGGTTTAATCCATCAATTCTTTTGCTCACCATGCCACCCAAGTTTGGACCCAGCCATATGCAAATCAGTCTTGAGCCTATTCCCCATGGGAACAGTCTAGCCCGAACTGCCAGGCCAGGTCCTCCCTGGAATGGAAACAAGCATCCTGGGACCGGTTTCATGGTTTCAAAACTCATCAGCCAGACTAGCTTGAATCCAGTGGCACAGTGAGCCCGGGACCACGTCTGGGCATACCCGGCGCACTTATAGCAACAAAAGCAAACAAACACAAATAATGGACGGAATGTGGAACCAATGAAAAATTCACCTCCAGTCACAGATCTGAGTTTAATCCATCAATTCTTTTGCTCACCATACCACCCCAGTTTGGACCCAGCCATATGCAAATCAGTCCTGACGCTGTTCCCCATTAGAACAGTCAAGCCCGAACTGCCAGACCAGGTAGTCCCTGGACAGGAAACAAGCATCCTGGGACCGATTTCAGTGTATCGCCCTTCATCAGCCAGGCTAGCTTGAATCCAGAGGCACAGTGAGCCCAGGACCCACGTCTGGGCATACCCGGTGCACTTATAGCGACAAAAGCAAACAAACACAAATGATGAGCGGAATGTGGAACCAATCAAACATGCACCCCCAGTCACAGATCTGGGTTTAATCCATCAATTATTTTGCTCACCATGCCACCCCAGTTTGGACCCAGCCATATGCAAATCAATCTTGACCCTGTTCCCCATGGGAACAGTCCAGCCTGAACTGCCAGGCCAGGTCCTCCCAGGACAGGAAACAAGAATCCTGGGACCGGTTTCAGGGTATCACCCTTCATCAGCCAGGCTAGCTTGAATCCAGTGGCACAGTAAGCCCGGGACCCACGCCTGGTCATACCCGGTGCACTTATGGCAACAAAAGCAAACAAACACAAATGATGGGCAGAATGTGGAACTAATCAAACATGCACCCCCAGTCCAGATCTGTGTTTAATCCATCAATTATTTTTCTCACCATGCCAACCCAGTTTGAACCCAGCCATATGCAAATTAATCTTGACCCTGTTCCCCAGGGGAACAGTCCAGCCCGAACTGCCAGGCCAGGTCCTCCCTGGACCGAAAACAAGCATCCTGGGACTGGTTTCAGGGCATCACCTTTCATCACCCAGGCTAGATTGAATCCAGTGGCACAGTGAGCCCGGGACCCACGTCTGGGCATACCCCGCGCACTTATGGCGACAAAAGCAAACAAACACAAATGATGGACGGAATGTGGAACCAATTAAACGTTCACCCCCAGTCACAGATCTCAGTTTAATCCATCAATTCTTTTCTTCACCATGCTACCCCAGTTTGGACCCAGCCATATGCAAATCAGTCTTGACCCTGTTCCCCATGGGAGCAGTCAAGCCCGAACTGCCAGGCCAGGTCCTCCCTGGCCAGGAAACAAGCATACTGGGACCGGTTTCAGGGTATCACCCTTGATCTGCCACGCTATCTTTAATCCAGTGGCACTGTGAGCCTGGGACCCACGTCTGGGCATACCCGGCGCACTTATGGCAACAAAAGCAAACAAACACAAATGATGGATGGAATGTGAAACCAATCAAACATTCACCCTCAGTCACAGATATGGGTTTATTCCATCAATTCTTGTGCTCACCGTGCCACCCCAGTTTGGACCCAGCCATATGCAAATCAGTCTTGACCCTGTTACCCAGGGGAACAGTCCAGCCCGAACTGACAGGCCCGGTCCTCCATGGACTGGAAACAAGCATCCTGTG
Organism: Pleurodeles waltl; assembly: GCF_031143425.1. Lineage (NCBI taxonomy): Eukaryota > Metazoa > Chordata > Amphibia > Caudata > Salamandridae > Pleurodeles > Pleurodeles waltl. The sequence continues at coordinate 415,543,863 of NC_090438.1, read as the reverse complement.
ACCGGTTTCAGGGTATCACCCTTCATCAGCCAGGTTAGCTTGAATCCAGTTGCACAGTGAGCCCAGGACCCACGTCTGGGCATACCCGGCGCACTTATGCCAACTAAATCAAACAAACACAAATGATAGACAGAATGTGGAACCAATCAAAAATTCACCCCCAGTCACAGATCTGAGTTTAATCCATCAATTCTTTTGCTCACCATGCCACCCCAGTTTGGACCCAGCCAAATGCAAATCAGTCTTGACCCTATTCTCCATGAGAACAGTCAAGCCCGAACTGCCAGGCCATGTAGTCCCTGGACTGGACTCAAGCATCCTGGGACCGGTTTCAGGGTATCTCCCTTCATCAGCCAGGCTGGCTTGAATCCAGTGGCACAGTGAGCCCGGGACTCACGTCTGGGCATAGCCGGCACACTTATGTTGACAAAGGCAAACAAGCATAAATGATGGATGGAATGTGAAATCAATCAAACATTCACCCCCAGTCACAGATATGGGTTTAATCCATCAATTCTTTTCCTCACCCTGCCACCCCAGTTTGGATCCAGCCATATGCAAATCAGTCTTGACCCTGTTCCCCATGGGAACAGTGGAGCCCGAACTGCCGGGCCAGGTCCTCAATGGACCGGAAACAAGCATCCTGGGACTGCTTTCAGGGTATCAAACTTCATCAGCCAGGCTAGCTTGAATCTAGTAGCACAGTGAGCCCGGGACCACGTCTGGGCATACCCAGCCCACTTATGGCAACGAAAGCAAACAAACACAAATGTGGAACCAATCAAACATTCACTCTCAGTCACAGATATGGGTTTAATCCATCAATTCTTTTGCTCACCATGCCACCCAAGTTTGGACCCAGCCATATGCAAATCAGTCTTGGTCCTATTCCCCATGGGACCAGTCCAGCCCGAACTGCCAGGCCAGGTACTCCCTGGACTGGAACCAAGCATCCTGGGACCAGTTTCATGGTTTCAAACTTCATCAGCCAGACTAGGTCTAATCCAGTGGCACAGTGAGCCCCGGACCACGTCTGGGCATACCCGGCACACTTATGGTGACAAAAGCAAACAAACGCAAACAATGGACGGAATGTGGAACCAATGACAAATTCACCTCCAGTCACAGATCTGAGTTTAATCCATCAATTCTTTTGCTCACCATGCCACCCCAGTTTGGATTCAGCCATATGCAAATCAGTCTTGACCCTGTTCCCCATGAGAACAGTCAAGCCCGAACTGCCAGGCCAGGTAGTCCCTGGACAGGAAACAAGCATCCTGGGACCGGTTTCAGTGTATCACCCTTCATCAGCCAGGCTAGCTTGAATCCAGTGGCACAGTGAGCCCAGGACCCACGTCTGGGCATACCCGGCGCACTTATGGAGAGAAAAGCAAACAAACCCAAAGGATGGATGGAATGTGAAACCAATCAAACATTCACCCCCAGTCACAGATCTTGGTTGAATCTATCAATTCTTTTGCTCACCATGCCACCCCAGTTTGGAGCCCGCCATATGCAAATCAATCTTGACCCTGTTCCCCATGGGAACAGTCAAGCCCAAACTGCCAGGCCAGGTAGTCCCTGGACATGAAACAGGCATCCTGGACCGGTTTCAGGGTATCACCCTTCATCAGCCAGGCTAGCTTGAATCCAGTGGCAGAGTGAGCCAAGGACCCACGTCTCGGCATACCCGGATACCCTGAAACCGTCCCAGGATGCTTGTTTCTGGTTCAGGGAGGACCTGGTCTGGCAGATCGGGTTGGACTGTTTCCATGGGGAACAGGGTCAAGACTGATTTGCATATGGCTGGGTCCTAACAGGAATGGCATGGCAAGCAGAAAAACTGATGGATTAAACCCAAATCTGTGATTGGGGTGAATGTTTGAATTGCTCTGCATTCCGTCCATCATCTGTTGTTTTTGCTTTTGTCGCCCCAAGTGGGAAGGGTATGCCCAGACGTAGGTCCCATGCTTGCTATGCCACCACAGTCAAGCTAGCCTGGCTGATGAAGGGTGACACTCTAAAACTGGTCCCAGGATGCTTGTTTCTGCTTCAGGGTGGACCTAGCGTGGCAGTTTGGGCTGAACTTTTTCCATGGGGAACAGAGTCAAGACTGATTTGCATATGGCTGGACCCAAACAGGAATGGCATGGCAAGCATAAAAACTCATGGATCAAACCCAGATCTTTGACTGGGGGTGAATGTTTGATTTTCTCTCCATTCTGTCCATAATCTGTTGTTTTTGCTTTTGTCGTCCCAAGTGTGAAGGGTATGCCCAGACGTGGGTCCCGTGCTTGCTATACCACCAGATTCAAACTAGCCTGTCTAATGAAGGGTGATACCCTGAAACCAGTCCCACAATGCTTGTTTCTGGTTCAGGGAGGACCTGACCTGGCCTGGCAGATCGGGCTGGACTGTTTTCATGGGGAACAGGGTCAAGACTGATTTGCATATGGCTGGGTCCAAACAGGAATGGCATGGAAAGCAAAAAAACGGATGTATTAAACCCAGATCTGTGACTGGGGTGAATGTTTGATTTGCTCTTCATTCCATCCATCATCTGTTGTTTTTGCTTTTGTCACGCCAAGTGGAAAGGGAATGCCCAGACGTGGGTCCCGTGCTTGCTATGCCACCAGATTCAAGCTAGCCTGGCTGATAAAGGGTGAGACCCTGAAACCGGTTACAGGATTCTTGTTTCTGACCAGGGAGGACCTAGCCTAGCAGTTGAGGCTGAACTATTTCCATGGGGAACAGGGTCAAGACTGATTTGCATATGGCTTGGTCCAAACAGGAATGGCATGGCAAGCAAACAAACTGATGGATTAACCCCAGATCTGTGACTGGGGGTGAATGTTTGATTTGCTCTGCAATCCATCCATCATCTGTTGTTTTTGCTTTTGTTGCCCCAAGTGGTAAGGGTATGCCCGGACGTGTGTCCCGTGCTTGCTACGCCACCAGATTCAACCTAGCCTGGCTGATGAGGGGTGATACCCTGAAACCGGTTACAGGATTCTTGTTTCTGACCAGCGAGGACCTGGCCTAGCAGTTGTGGCTGAACTGTTTCCATGGGGAACAGGGTCAAGACTGATTTGCATATGGCTGGGTCCAAACAGGAATGGCATGGCAAGCAAAAAAACTGATGGATTAAACCCAGATCTGTGACTGGGTATGAATGTTTGAGTTGCTCTGCATTCCGTCCATCATCTGTTGTTTTTGCTTTTGTCGCCCCAAGTGGGAAGGGTATGCCCAGATGTGGGTCCCGTGCTTGCCATGCCAACAGATTCAAGCTAGCATGGCTGATGAAGGGTGATAACCTGAAACCGGTCTCATGATCCTTGTTTCTGGTCCAGGGAGGACCTGGCCTAGCAGTTCAGGCTGAACTGTTTCCATGGGGAACAGGGTCAAGACTGATTTGCATATGGCTGGGTCCAAACAGGAATGGCATGGCAAGCAGAAAAACTGATAGATTAAACCCAGATCTGTGACTGGGGGTGAAAGTTTGATTTGCTCTGCATTCCGTCCATCATCTGTTGTTTTTGCTTTTGTCACCCTAAGTGGAAAGGGTATGTCGAGACGTGGGTCCCGTGCTTGCTATGCCACCAGATTTAAACTAGCATGGCTGATGAAATGTGATACTCTAAAACCGGTCCCATGATGCTTGTTTCTGGTCCTGGGAGGACCTGGCCTGGCAGTTCGGGCTGGACTGTTTCCATGGGGAACAGGGTCAATACTGATTTGCATATGGCTGGGTCCAAACAGGAATGGCATGGCAAGCAAAAAAACTGATGGATTAAACCCAGAACTGTGGCTGGGGGTGAATGTTTGATTTGCTCTGCATTCCATTCATCATCTGTTGTTTTTGCTTTTGTCACTCCAAGTGGGAAGGGTATGCCCAGACGTGGGTCCCGTGCTTGCTATGCCACCAGGTTCAAACTACCCTGGCTGATGAAGGGGGATTCCCTGAAACCGGTCCCAGGATGCTTGTTTCTGGTCCAGGGAGGACCTGGCCTGACATTTCGGGCTGGACTGTTTCCATGGGGAACAGGGTGAAGACTGATTAGCATATGGCTGGGTCTAAACAGGAATGGCATGGCAAGCAAAAAAACTGATAGATTAAACCCAGATCTGTGACTGGGGTGAATGTTTGATTTTCTCTGCATTCCGTCCATCATCTGTGGTTTTTGCTTTTGTCACCCCAAGTGGGAAGGGTATGCCCACATGTGGGTCCCGTGCTTGCTATGCCACCAGATTCAAGCTAGCCTGGCTGAAGAAAGTTGATACCCTGAAACCGGTCCCAGGATGCTTGTTTCTGGTCCAAGGAGGACCTGGCCTGGTAGTTCAGGCTGGACTGTTTCCATTGGGAACAGAGTCAAGACTGATTTGCATATGGCTGGGTCCAAACAGGAATGGCATGGCAAGTGAAAAGACTGATGGATTAAACCCAGATCTGTGACTGTGGGTGAGTGTTTGAATTGTTCTGCATTCCGTCTATCATCTGTTGTTTTTGCTTTTGTCACCCCAAGTGGGAAGCGTATGTCCAGACGTGGGTCCTGTGCTTTCTATGCCACCAGATTCAAGCTAGTCTGACTGATGATGGGTGATACTCTGAAACCGGTCCAGGATGCTTGTTTCTGGTCCAGGAAGGACCTGGCATGGCAGTTCGGGCTGGACTGCTTCCATGGGGACCAGGGTGAAGACTGATTTGCATATGGCTGGGTCCAAACAGGAATGGCATGGCAAGCAAAAAAACTGAAGGATTAAATCCAGAACTGTGTCTGGGGGTGAATGTTTGATTTGCTCTGCATTCCGACCATCATCTGTTGTTTTTACTTTTAGAAAGTAGGCATTTTCTTGCTTAAACCATTCTGTGACTCTGTCTGTTTTTGGATTTGCTGTCTGGGTTAGTTTGACAGTTGGGCTGTTTGCACCTCTCTCTAGACAGTGACACACAATGGAGCTGGGGTGTAGCCTGCATATCCTGATGAGCCATCTGTGCTAGGTGGAAGGGGAGGAGTAGTCACTTCCACCTGAAAGGGCTGTGCATGCCCTCATACAATGCAATCTCCAAACCTCCGGTGTGTGTCTGGGGCCTGGCCTGGGCAAGGCAGGATCTCACAAACAAGAGACACTTTCCTTTTAAGAAGGCCTACTTCAAAGGGCAAAATGGGTATAAGAAGTGCCCCCAAACCCTGGAAAAATGTGATCACTTCTGGAAATCAAGGGGAACCTCTGCCTGGAAAAGAGCTGAAGAGCTGAGGAGAAGTGTTGCCCTGCCTGTGACTGTGCTATGTGGAACTATCCTGCAGTTGCTGCTTCTGCCTGTGCAAATGGGCAAAAAGTGGACTTTGTTGTGCATTCCTGCTTGTGAAGAAATCTCCAAGGGCTTGACCTGAGCTTGCCTCCTGGTGTTTGAAGTCTCAGGGCCATCAAAGACTTCCCCTGCTAGGACCTTGACTCTCTGCTGAGACTCCTGCCCTGCCAATGGGTGCCCTATCTAGTTCATAGGGCCTTGAAAGGTGAAGCTGGCAGACTAAGACTGAAAATTCACGCACAGACGGCTGTGCAGGGAAATTTTCAAAGCACCTTCCGAGACGTGGCTGAGAAACGACAAGCTGACGGTTTTGCGGCTGAAATCTACGCTCCACCTCCATCGCGGCTGGAAGATCAACGCATGCGGCTGGAGAAACAACGCACCACACCCGCTGACGGAGGCTGTTAACGTCACATCCCCACATAGCGCAGTTTTCTGAGACCGTGCGACGTGATTTTCAGCATAAACCTCGCTGGGCATGGAAAAACAACTCAAAGCCTGCCCGGACCCAAGGAGCCTGTCTGGATTGATGCATCGCTCTCCTGTGGAGAGGAAAAACGACACACACCGACCGACCGGAGGAGGAACGGCGCATTGTCTCGCTTGCAAGTCAGAAATGTACACCTCGCTGGCCTTTTCCGATGCCCACTCGCCCGTGCGGTGTTATTTTGACGCAACCCAGGTACTTTTTCACACTAACAGCGTTAGCACTGTTTTCTAAGGATTTAAGACTCTTTTTGCTTTTTAATTCATAACTTGACTTGTGTATGATGGATTTTTGTCATTTTGGTCTTGTTTTGTTTAGATACATTTTAATTATTTTTCTAAACCTGTGTCGTGTCATTTTGTAGTGTTTTCACTGAGGTACTGTGTATGTTGGTACAAATACTTTACACCTAGACTCTGAAGTTAAGCCTACCTGCTTGTGCCAAGCCACCAGGGGGGTGAGCGGGGGTTAACTGAGGGTGATTCTCCTTTACCCTGACTATAGTGAGGGACAGGGGGTAACCTGACTGCTAACCAAAGACCCCATTTCTAACACCCTTCATCTGCATTGACCATTTGAGGGGCCTGTGATCTGTCCCGGAAGTGAGTGCAAAACAAGTAGGGTCTTAGCTTCTTCAGGGCCCAGACCACAGCAAACGTGGTGCAAATGCACTCCTTCTCCATTGCCTCTGGAGTAACCTCCTACTAATGAAGGCTACAGGCTGGCCTAGGTCCTCGTCATTTAGCTGTGCTAGAACTGCCCTCACACCATGCTCTGAAGCTTTAGTCTGCACATGCATAACAAATTCCTTGGAGAAGTTGGGTGCCTTCAGCACGGGTGTAGTGCACATGGCTGCCTTCACGGCATCAAAAGTGGACTGACAAGCCTCAGTCCAGATCACTTTCTTGGGTTACTTTTTGGAGGTCAGCTCTATCAAGGAGGCAACAATGGTGCCAAATCCCTTAACAAACCTCCTGTAGTAACGTGAGGCCTAGGAAGGCTTTCTCCTCTGTCTGGGTCTTGGGGACTCCCAAGCCAAAAGAATGTTAATTTTTGGTTGCAAGGGTGCCACTTGGCCACTCCCCACCTGGTGTCCCAGGTAAACCACAGATCCCTGCCCTATTTGGCACATACTGGCCTTAATAGTGAGGCCTGCCTTCTGCAGGGCCTTTAAAACTTCACATAAGTGTTGCAGGTGTTCCTCTTAGCTGGACCTGAACACTGTGATGTCATGCAGGTAGGCTGCGCTGTAATCCTTCAGCCAGCCAAAACCTGATTGACAAACCCTGAAAAGTGGCAGGGGCATTTTTCATCCCAAAGAAAATGTGGGTACAATTGCCAGGTCGAATTGACAGATTAAAACTGCATACAAAGACACTTCAGTGGCAGTTCTGAGCCATGTTTACAGGGCTACTCATGTAGTAGTGTTTGATTTACAGGCTCTGGGCATCTCTAGTGCCTTTTACTATGGATTTACTAATAAACCAAATATGTCAATTATGGAAAATCCAATCACTAATAGATTGTACACAGAGAGCACTTGCACCGTAGCACTGGCCAGAGTACCAAAAATAGCAAAAATGAAGTCCAGCACACAGTCAGAAATACAGGAAGCAGAGGCAAAAAGATAGTTGAAACCATGCCAAAGATGCCAGGTCTACCATCTCTCCTTTGTTACACCCTACTGAATGGCTATTGGGAACAACTTTAAAATGACTGTGTAGCCATGCTTTCCTGAACCGGTCGTGTTACAGGGTAGCAAGGGCATCCTGATAAGCACTGTTTCCAAAATATTGTGGGTATTTTCCGTAGCTGCCGTCCACTCATCAGGCCAGTTTAAAAAAATAAGATTTATGAAGTTTCACATATTGCAAAAGTATTCAACAAGTACTACTCATTCACTTCTTTAAGTTACCATGGGAACACCCTGAAGTAAAACAGACATGTACATGGCTTATCTTTGTGTGCTACTAAAGTTTTACTAAGTGATGAGTATATATGTATGCATGCATATTACTACACATTTGGATGTGTGGGTATGTCTCTATACATGTATATCCTAATTTCATTAATTTATTAAAACATCTCTTATCTACAACTGTTGTCCATCCCTCATCTCTCTGTCTTTTCCCAAATCTTTCTGACTACTATGAACTTCCAAGCATCCTTTTGATCTTTTTCCTCCTTTTAGCTGATTCAACCAAGTAATTTGTGCACACATCCACTACTCCTAATAGCAACTTACATCTTCCTTTTTATAATCATCTCCCTTCATTCTATCACTATTCAAAATACTACTAAATTCAAAAGAGTACACAAACAACACATATGCCACAACTAATCGAATATAAATCACATATTACTATTTTACCAACTATTTTTCTTTAACCTCCTCAGTACTGTACCTCCCTGGTGCGGGTCACGACCAGTGGCTGACACCAGGGAGGGGGTTAAAAAATACTCCAATTCGTTGCATCGGAGGATTTTGTTTTAATAAAAAAATCCCCGGGAGACACAGAAGATCTTTGTGTCTCACACCGCCCCCGCCCCTTTGTGATGTTAGCACACCACGAGGCACGCTGAAGTCACCATCTGTTTTCCCCACTGGAGCAGGAAGCGGCCATTTGCCCGCTTCCTGCTCCAGTGGGGAAAACATGCCCAAACGGGCCTTTGCGACAATAGGGAAGACCTTGTTTGAAATGGGAGATCCTCCCCTTTCAAACAACGCCTTCCTGAATGGGTTTTCTGGCCCTCGATTGCAGCACAGCCCCCACTAGACACCAGGGATTTCACTGGGGTGGGGGGGTCAGCCCCCTCGGCAAACGGGCCCCCCCCGGAGGCAACTTTGTTTCTGAAAGGTAGGTTTATCCCTGGGGGTTTTAAAAAAAATGTTTTAAAAAATCAAAATGAAATTGACTGGGGGATCGCCCGTTAGCAGGGCGACCCACTGTGGGGGCAAAAGATTTCTTGACAACTGTATGGTTTCTTGGGGGCCACTATGGCCCCCAAGAAAACCATACAGCTGTTAAAAAAATAAAAAATGTATATCTATATATATATATATATATATATTTATTTTATCCAGCATGACGCCTTTCGGCTTTCTTGACTTTATCAAATGCTGCTCATAAAAAAGACATTGGCAAATGAGTCTTTAAATAGTCTTCCCTGCACTCCCATTCGATGATATGAATCATGACTGGCGAAAACGGACTCTACTTAGTCCATAGTTACTTCCATCTTGTGCACCGCCATCATTACCTGCGTTAACAATATTGAACAAGCCCCATGTTTTTAAATAAACTTTAGTTTCCTCGTGGGCACAGGCTGCTCATAACCTTTGTCAAGGATAGCGCTTTATTTGCACAGTTATGCGCTGTCGCCAAATGGGAGTGCTTTTACTTTATGAAATAAATGCAATGTCTTTGCACTAAGTCTGACCGCATATTGCCTTTTTTAAATACCTTATTTCAAGCGGCATACCTGAGAGCGTTAATCTAAGTGACTGGCGCATCTCCATATCGTTATGGCCTGACTCGTGTCATCAGGCAACCATTCCTCATTTTGCTCCTTGGCTGCGGTGGTTCTGACAGTAAAAAATATTAGTTTTACCAATTGCCACTTGAAAACTGTCAAACCCTTCCTGTCCGGTGCCTCCTTCGTGAAAGTGGCTTTCACGACATAATCTTTAAAACAAACAAGCTCCTTGCTGGAACCATCGGAGCACTCAGTGGGTTCACAGTGGAAAATGTATTTTATTCAGCATGACGCGTTTCGGCTTCCATGCCTTTATCAAATGTTAAAAAAGGCATTGGCAAATGAGTCTTTAAATAGTCTTGCCTGCACTCCCATTCGATATATATAGTATAAGCATCTATGTAGATATATCTATCTATCTATATATAGGTATATCTATCTATATAAATACATCTATCTATAGATATATCTATTTATAGATATGTATATATATCTATCTATCTATCTATCTATCTATCTCTCTCTCTCTCTCTCTCTCTCTCTATATATATATATATATATATATATAGATATATATAGTGATCATTTTTGTCAACCTGTGTGTGCTTTCCCTCGGGGCTACGATCGGCCCCCAGGAAAACCACACCCGCATTTAAAAGTGATCTCTTTATGTACTTATTTATATATATATATATATATACATACACATATATTTGCCACCAGTTCTGTTGCAGTTGCAGCTTGCGTCTTCAAAGCAATGCACATACTTCAAGTGACACGTTTCAACTGTAGCTTTTAGGCAGCAATGAATAAGTCAAGTAACTCTTGTGATTATGATTGTGCTGGGAAAGGCTGATTTTTGTCTAGAGGCAGTTTTGATGTCATAAAGTAACGCAGAAGGTTTAAAACTGTATTATATGTGAATAGCTGAGTGGATTAGTAAAGCCAGCCATTACCTGCGCTATTATACAAATGAAATGTATGCTTTAGGGGGGCTATGGAGAGATAAATGCACTTTTGTTGAGTGGTAGTGAGGGAATCGGAGGAGGAGGAAATGGGAGTGGAAGAACCAATAATGATTGTTAGACTGGGAGCTAGAGGCACTAAAGACTGTGACGTTTGGTATGTGACAAGGTGAAGTAATAGTGTGTCTTTTTTGTTTTTTTGAGTGTCTTGAGAGAACATGCGGAAGGAGGGAAGAAGCGAAGGTAAGGTAACCTCTACTGTTGCAGGTATCACACCCACATCCACCAGAAATTTTGTGACTGTCTACATAGGCTAGTGTTTTAGAGCGACAGTTCAGCCGGTAGCAGGGATGGCATCTCGTTGGATGACTGCTGCTCAAGCCCTAACTCGGGTTATAGAGGACAGCTCTGGCATAGGATCAGAGACTGAGACAGCAGATACTGAGACAGAATCTGAGGGATAGGACAATGGTGCAGACTCCGGGAGTGATTTTTCAGTTTGGAGTAGTCCCATTCTGTAACTCCTCTTCCAGTGATTATGAGGGAGGTGATGAGGACAGTCCTGCTGTCCTTTCGCAAGCACAGTCTGTGCAGCGGGACTGTGCATGTGGCGGCAAACACAGAGTGCTCTCTTTGGAGCTCCCCAATTTAGTTCAGCCCCAAATTCCACTGCCCAAATCATATTGTGGAAACATCAAAATTATCCATCATAAAACAACCTGGTTTTGTGAGGCAGGTACCTGCTTGTTTAGTCCTGGGCTTGGCGGCCATACAGGAAAACCTACCAAACCCAGACATTTCTAGAAACTAGACATCCAGGGGAGTCCACAGAGGTGTGACTTGTGTGGATTACCCAAAGTCTTCTTACACAGAATACCCTGCAAAGCTAAAAACTATTTTTTCTTGTATTTCTGTCACACAAACTACAGGAATATGCTGGGATTCACAAAATTCCTACCACCCAGTGTTTCCCCACCTGTCCTGATAAAAACGCTACCCCACTTGAGTGCCTGTACCTAGTGCTGGCGTCAGGAATAGATCACCCCATGATCAACAGCTGCCCTCATGTAAGGAACAACATTGACCGTTGTGTGATCTATTCCTGACACAGGCATTAGGCCTACGCACACAAGTGAGGCATCATTCTTATCTGGAGACTTGGGTGAGTGCTTGGTGGAAGGAAATGTGTGGCTTCTCTCAGATTCTAGAACTTTCCATCACTGAAATGTGAGGAAAAAGTGTTTTTTGCCAGATTTTGAGGTTTGCAAAGGATTTTGGGCCACAGAACCTGTTGAGAGTCCCACAAGTTACCCTATTCTGAATTCCCCTAGATGTCTGGTTCCACAGATAGGTTTGCTATTTTTCCCTAGGTTCCGACTGTGCTAGAAGCCAAATTCCACAGCTAGGCACTTCTCTAAAAACATGTCCGTTTTCATTGGAAACATTTTGTGTGTCCCCATTGTGTTTTGGGGCATTTCCTGTTGCGTGCACTAAGCTTACCCACACAAGTGACGTACCATTTTTATTGGGAAACTTGGGGGAATTCTGGGTGGAAGGAGGTTTGTGGCTCCTCTCAGATTCCAGAACTTCGCAGCACTGAAATGTGAAGGAAAAGTGTTTTATTTGCCAAATTCTGAGGTCTGCAAAGGATTCTGGGTAACAGAACCTGGTGAGAGCCCCACAAGTCACCCCATCCTGGATTCCCCTATGAGTTTAGTTTTAAAAAATGCGCAGGTTTGGTAGGTTTCTCTAGGTGCCGGCTGAGCTAGAGGCCAAAAACCACAGCTAGCACTTTTAAAAAAATACATCAGATTCACAGTACAAATGTAAAAATGTAATGTGTCCATGTTCCATTTCCTGCTGCGGAAAGTAGGCCTACCCACACAAGTGAGGCACCATTTCATTGGGAGACTTGGGGGAACACAGAATAGCACAACAAGTGTTATTGCCCCTGGTCTTTCTCTACATTTTTTCCTTCCAAATGTAAGACAGTGTGTAAAAAACATGAGAGATGTCCTGTAATTCACATGCTAGTATGGGGACTCTAGAATTCAAAGATGTGCAAATAACCGCTACTTCTCAACACCTTAAATTGTCCCCATTTTGGAAATGCAAAGGTTTCCTTGATACCTATTTTTCACTCTTTATATTTCACCAAATGAATTGCTGCATGCCCGGTATACAATGAAAACCCATTGCAAGGTGCAGCTCACTTATTGGCCTTGGTACCTAGGGTTCTTGATGAACCTACAAGACCTATATATCCCCACAACCAGAAGAGTCCAGCAGACGTAACAATATATTGCTTTCAAAAATCTGCCATAGCTGGAAAAAGTTATAGAAGAAAACATGGCCGGAAATGGCTCTTTTTTTACCTCAATTTCAATATATTTTAATTTGAACTGTTACTTACTGTAGGCAAACCTTGAAGGATCTACTTAAATGACCCTTGCTGAATTGAAAATTTGTGTGTTGAATTTTTTCAGATTTGCTAGGTTTCCCCAGTACCGGCTGAGCTAGAGGACAAATTCCACAGCTAGGCACTTTGCAAAAAAGACGTCCGTTTCATTGGAAAATTAACACATCCTGGATTCCCTTGTTGAATTCAGAATTTTGTCTACTTTTCAGAAATGTTTAGCTGTCCGGGATCCAGCATTGGCTTTACACCCATTTCTTTCACTAACTGGAAGGAGGCTGAAAGCAGAAAAAATAGTAAAAATGGGGTATGTCCCAGTAAAATACCAAAATTGTGTTGAAAGATGTGGTTTTCTGATTTAACTCTGCTTGTTCCTGGCAGCTGGGAAGATGGTGATTTTAGCACCACAGACCCTTTGTTAATGCCATTGTCAGGGAAAAAATCATGCACTTTCTTCAGTGGCCCTTTTTTCCCAATTTTCTGAAAAAAACGAAATTTTAGCTATATTTTGGCTAATTTCTTGGCCTCTTCCAGGGGAACCCACAAACTCTGGGTACCTTTAGAGTATCTAGGATGTTGGAAAAATGGCTCACATTTGTCATGGATAGCTTATGTGGACAAAAAGTTATGAAGGCCTAAGCACAAACTACCCCAAACAGCCAAAAAAGGGCTCATCACTTGGGGGAGGAAAAGGCCAGGCACTTGGGTTCGAGAGTAGCATGCTACATGCAGCAAAGGCCTTCAATACCTCTTCAAGGGTAGTCAGCGCTATATATATATATATATATATATATATATATATATATATATATATATATATATTTATTTATCATGTTATCCCACGATCACCTCCCAGTCTTTCGTTGGTCAAATCGCAAAGGATAATTGTAGTACCACCAAGTCAAAAATATATAGATGTATATGTGTACATATATATATATATATATATATATATATATATATATATATATATATATACAGTTACAAAAGTACACCGGATCATTGAATCATGTCAAACTGACTGTTTACTTGGAAGAGATGTTCAGCTGAGAATCACAACATGCCAATGATCGCCCCACCTACCTACGACAAAAACGGTGACAGTATAGTGGAAGTGACAGTTATGTCTAAGGATGTGAGTATTTGTGTGTTTAGTGATGGTTTAACTGATCAAGATCCAGAAAAAAGTAGATTTTGTAGATTATATAATGCGTGTTTTTATGGTGTAATCCTCTCTATCACAAACCCAAATGCACAGTCGTATTTAAACTCATTTAATAAAGTAGTGGGCTAAAATTGAATTCAGAGCAAACAAGCCATCAGAGAGAAGAGGCAATAAATGAAGAAACAATTTGCAGTCTGTTTCTAACTACAGAAGATCTAATTGAGGACAGCTGGAGATAATGCAGGAGTGGAAGTTCAATTTGTTAATTGCCATCTTTATGATACTCTAATTAAAGTATCATCAGTTTCTATCATGATCGTGGAATATTTTGTAAATTACTCAATTATAACATTTCAGAGGTTTTCTTGCTGGAATATATTCATTCCAGTGCAGTACGAAAAAATGAACCCGTGGTTGTTGCTATATCAGTGCGAATTTGAGTAATCATCATTTCAAAAAAGGTATTGCTGTGCAATATTACGGTGGCAAATGTTCCACTCAATGGCACTGGGAGATCACAAATCAAAATGTGTAATCGGTGCCATATTTCTGAAAACTAGGGCCCAGGGTGACACTGCATACAGAACATACCATTGGTGGTGATGAAATTGTACACTGACATTTGCACTGCCTGACAAGCGCAGTAATAATATATGCACAAATTCACTGATGTAAAGATTACATACATCTGTAGGTGTAAATGACAGCTTGCTCAGTGATGGGATGGAAGTCTGGAAGACTCCATTGGACTTGATCCTTGTCATGTGTTGGCCTTGATGCATCATGTGTGTCATCATGTGGTCAGAAAATATGTAGTCCTATATCGAATTCATGTTAGTTTTCCTTCACATTGGCTAAACCCTCTTTTTGTGTGAACTGTCTGTAGCTGGTTGATGCGTTTCATCATTGTAAGCCAAAGTGCCAATGAGACATAACTGACATTTGTTTGTGTCATACCACCAGATGCAGAAGCTCTGAATTGTAATGACCCTATGATCAGAAACTGTTGTACTGCCATCTGTCTGAGTCTTGCATCATATGATGTAGGATTCCTTTTGTGAGGTAGGCGATGTGGCTCCAGCTAATGACATCAACCAATTTCATGTTTTCTTATTCTACAGGGCAATGATATGTTCCTTCCTGCCATGGTCTGAAGGTCTGTATCTGTAAATATGGTCATTTACCCAGTATGAATTGATATGTTTCAGACATGATGACATCCATTGAGCTGAAAAATGTTATACATTTTCTTCTTTGACAAGACACTTGTATGCATGTGTTTGAGTGGAAAGGTTGTAATCATGAGCTGGACACTGTGTAAATATAATATATCGCTGCTTCCACAAGTGGTTTGATTTTTCATTGTATGGTTCACATGTTCCTTCACATCTGCATTGCTCAATGTGAAATTTAAGACAGCAGACAATTAGTGTGTGTCTTGTGAATATATTACAGTGCTAAAGGTGAAAACACACTTGTGGCAATAATTAACGTAAATGAAAAGCGAAGTGGTCAGTCATGTTGATTGAAATCATATGAGTAGATGCCACACCATCAGAAGTCCAAAGTCCAGAGACAACCTCCCATCAGAAATGGAATGGGGTTCATGCTGAGTCCAGAGAGTGAATGTGCGACTCACAAAGGTGGACACTAAGGATGAGGTTTTGTGCTGCAGTGGTGGATGTCTTGCCATCTGCACCACTACTATTTTTAGATGGACGTCCCCACTTGCAAAGACACAGGCTTCAGCCACTGTAGATGCAGGAGTGACTGATGGTGGTTGTCCCCACTTCCTGTGTCTGCTGCAGATGTAGCTGGGATTGATGTAGTTGGGCCACAGGAAGGAGTGGATGTTGAAGAAAAAGCCTAGCTTATGGTTGTATCGATGTCCCTCAGCACCCTGTTAGTGTACCCATGTTGGAGTTATGGGTCACCATTTATTGGTTCATGTCCCTCTGTAACACCTAGACCATTACGCCTTGGATCTCATGACAGACACCTAACACTTGGCAGATGGCTTCCTAGTCATAAGTGGCCCAAGTGGCCTGAATCTGGTGGCCCACCGCATTCCTCCCACAGACCCTTCCCCCACGGGCCTGTTCCCTTGTCACAGGGTGCCCTCTCCAAGTAGGTCCTAGACCCTCAGTGTCAGGATTGTTGATTTGCACCTCATGATCTACTACTGGGACGCACAAGATGGTAGCACCGGTTGGTGGGCACATTGTTGTCCTTGATTTTGAAGCAACTTGAGTAGAGGTATTGTTGTGGGCACAGTGAGACTCACTGTTGCTGTCTGACCAGGCTTCCCAGATGGGCCAGGACCATCATTCATGTCCACATGAGTGTCGTCTTCACATCATCACTGAGAACTTTATCCAGAGGTGAGTTGGGAGTCTGGTTGGTTGATCATGTCTGTCCAGGTGCTGTGCCAGCTTGACCTGTTGAGAAAGTACAATGTTATTGGTTGAAGTGTCAAATCTACATCCAAAGGTTTTGTGTGATAGAGACCTTGGACACTTTTAACTGGTATGTTTGCTAACCGTGCTATGTTACCATGGTATTGATGTTGTTGACATGACATGTGTGAAGCTTGTAGAAACTATTAGAGTCAAGCAGCTCATTAGATGTGGTGATCAGTTGTGCTTTAAAGGAGGGGAAGAACACATCTTAGAAACAGTTAAACCAACTCAGTGGAGACAAGACATGTGTATTTAATAATATCAAGGCCTAGATGTGTGAGATACAGGCAAACAGACAGCATGGAGGTATATGTAGTTGTAGCCATCACATGATCAGTGCTGAGTCAATGTGCTAACTGCCACTACCAATCTAATGAAGCAGCTTCATGCCTTAAGAATACTTGGTGTACACACTTGGTAAGGTATAATTTCTATCCTGAATAGTTTAATTTTGGGATACCAGGACAAGAACAAGCTAGGTAGGCAGACATGTACCTGAGTTGAGCATGATATGTAGATTGATCACTCATATGTGAGTTAACATCATTTGAGAGGTGGCACATTGGTGTAATTGGACAAGTATAGAAAGGCCTGTTGCTTAGAGGTACAACAATAGGGCCTCCTTGTAGTTGTAGTCATGTCACTAGCTGAGTCCTCACACTACACAAATGCTAAACTATCAGAGGAGGGTAAATCATTTGAGAGATGGCACACATGTACCTTTAGACACATGCAGAAAGGCCGGTTAGATGTACAGAAACAGGACCACCTGGTAGGTTTAGTCACGTCACTTGCTGCCTCCCCATACTATACAAATTATAAACTCTTATGTGAGGGTATATCATTTGAGAGGTGGTACACAGGTGAATTTGGACAAATGCAGGAAGGCTTGTTTGTTAATGGAACAGAAACAGTTCCTCCTGGTAGTTGTAGTCATGTCACTTCTGTCTCCCCACACTACATAAGTGCTAAACTCCCATGTGAGGGTACATCATTTGAGAGATGTCACACAAGTGTATTTGGACAGGTGCAGGAAGGACTGTTGGCTAGATTTACAGAACAAGGCCTCCTGATTGTTATCATGTCATTCTCTGTACTTCCCAACACCTGACAAATGTTTAGTCATTACATACATATTTGTTGTCACACTGCAGTTAGGTAGGCCCATATATTTACATGTTGACATATATCTTGGGTCCTGAAATGACCGCTTGATGTTGAAACACTTACAGACCCCATTCCAACATATGGCATGTAATGAGAATTGATACATGTGATGTTATGTGTGACAATGCACATTGATAAGCGTACATCTCTGAAACTCTGGGTATTGCATGTTGAGAAAGTAGATGGACAACACAGTGGCAATTGGTGAGATGTTAGCATCCAGGACATTGAAGGTTTGTGACAGTTTTTGTCGTGTAACTTACCAGACTCCACTCTCCCAGATATTCCTGTCAAGCCCTCAGGATGCAGGCTTGTCAAGAACTTCTCCCAGAGAAAGAGTTGTAATGGGGCACTGGGAGAACCACCACCAGTCCTTTTAGACTCCATGTGTTGCCTGGAGGCCAGGGAATGCACCTTCCCTCTCAGGTCATTCCACCTTTTCCTAATGTCCTCCTTTGTTCACAGGGTGGTGCCTATAGCATTCACTCTGTTGACTAGCCTGAGTCACATTTACATTTACCTACTGAGAGGAGTGTGCTGGACTTGTGCTCCAAACAACTGTGGCTCTACTCTTATGATTTCTCCACCATGACTCGCACCTCATCTTCAGAAAAACTTGGACTTTTTGAATGTGACATGGGTGTAAAATGAAGTGGGTGGCAAGGACTTACTTAAAAAAAGTGTTAAAGGGAGTAAATGGACAAAAGTAAGTGAAAGTTGTTGAATGGGATGGTGAAAAAATGGGTTCCTTATCTGTCAACAATGTGAAAAACAGTGGTCTCTGGTCTCTTTCTTGCAGTGGAGAGGAAAAGAGTCATGGTCTGGGAATGGGTGTGTTTTATAGTGTGTTTTGCAGGTATGTCCAGTGGGTCAATATACGTCAGCTGTATTGTTTTTGAATCCATCCAATTGGCACTTGTCATTTGCTTTGCTAATTGTGTATCGCCGTGGCCAACCACTGTCAGATGACTGCTGCAATGAGACTATCACATCAACATGGGTTCAATGGTTCCACATAGCCATAACGTCGATGGAGTGCACACCGCCAAGACTGCAAGATGCCGCTCAGCTGGCAGTCAGCCATTTCTTTTGGCGGTTGGCTGTTCAGCCTCCATTCATTGTAATATGGTGGTCTGGAGACCACCAGCACAATGGTCTTTTTGGGACCACTTCCTTCGCATTCTGGTGGTCAATTTGCATTTGAAAAAAAAAATACAGCACTAGTATATTGGCCGTATTATGAGTTTGGCGCACAGGGTTCTGCCATCAAAATGGGATGTTTTTATTTGGTCCACCAACTTGGTGGTCCACTGGCCAAATTACAAAGCAAACAGGTGCATACACAAAAGATTGCCATGGCAGTGCCATCGCCACCAGAAAATCCCATCCATGATGGCAGCAATATAGGTCAATGTACATGTCAGAGAGCAGACTGTCAGTTTCAACACTTGTCCAATCATGATGCCCCTTTCCGCCAACATGACTGTGGTGGAATACCTCCATACCTGATTTGGTGGAAAGGGACAGATAGAAGACAGAAACTCACCTGTACTCACCTGCAGATGTCTTCCGCCACAATGGGCCCAATAGTACACGTTCTGCCGCTGCTGCTTGATGACGTCCAAAACCCACACCAACGTGGACACAACTGATGGTAAGCCACAATCATTCCCATTTATTTCTCAGTTATCAGATGCACTGACAAGTACAACTTAAGGTGCATGTGGGCCCCGGGCTACACCTATTTTGTGGGTCCCTGTTGGGAACACCATCCAATGTATGATCATAAGTTAACACTTTCATGCCCTATTTGGCCCTGTCACTGCACAGACAAACATTTCTAAATTTTAACTGTGTGCACAGCTAATATTCAGGGAAATTGATGTGTGTTCACAACACTATAACACAACAGCATGTCCTCACTAACATAATGGCAAATAATCAGTGTAACACCCTCCAACTTCTAACATGCTTGATCCAGTAATGATAGAAAATAAACTTAAGTTTGGATGTTGCATGAAACATCAACATACCTTCTCTGCAAATTTACTGGAATAGACTCTCACACAGCAGGCACATCAACAATTGTTTTTTTTATAAAATGGAATACAAAACAATCTGCCTAAGAAATATTGCAAGGTCATCATGGAAATACTCTCTGTGGAACAGGGTTGGCTCAATTAGGGGGCCACCTGAAAGTCTGGGCCCCTGCGTCACAGTCGACTTTGCCCATGCTCCAAAACATCTATGCACAGGCCCTCGAGCTTAAAGTATATCAGGAACAACCAATAGCATCACCAATTGCCATGCATATGTGTGCAATATGTACATGCAAGATGTTAAAACAAGCACATCAGTAACAGCATTCTTCACATGCAACTAAAGTAGGTGTAAGGTACACCCAAATCAATGAACACATGTCACAAAAAAGACAAAAAGGCATGACAACCAGCCACCCTCCAGGTGTAGATAAACAAATAACTAACTTGCACACAGTCAACACATGCCCATCATACATCATAGGGTAAAGTACAAGCAAAATTAAGTGGATTTTGCACAAGACAAGCTGAATCCTTCACCATTTGTAGTACCATCCAAATCAATATTTGGCCAAATTTGGATGCATCCCATGCATCCATCCATGGGACATTTCCTCTTGACCTGTACACATCCTGCACTGGTCCCAAACTTTAAATATACAAACCTGGTCATATTGATCACTAATCTGTGTGACAATAACACACATGCAGTCCCACAAACCACTATATCAAAGCACAGTATTTAAGTGGTGCAAGTCCTCAGCATCATGATGAATGCCTGCCCATAAAAGCCTGTCACCAACATATACCATTTCAAATTGTGCATGTGCATAACAAAGTACACTATAATCATATTTGTAGTGTAACCTGCATAATGTGTATACACAATGACAGTGTGTCACAATCTAACTGGTGCAACATTGGTAGGTTCCCAGAGTTAGCTAGGGAAAAGTAAATCAAGAAGCAATGTGTTCCAAAACAAACAAATGTTTATTTTTCTTTCCCAAAAAACTCAGGAAAAACTGCAATGGCTAATGGACAAGCAAACTATAAATGGATGAGCACACTGATGTGCCGCCAAACTTGCCTCAAAAGACACTGCCTGAGTAACCTCCTGTTAGAAATGGGGTTTCTGGTTGACTAGGGTATGCACCTCAGCCAGGCAGTACCCACCCACTCTAGTCAGGGCAAGGGAGTTACACGTCCAGGATAACCCCTGCTCACCCCCTTGGTAGCTTGGCACGAGCAGTCAGGCTTAACCCGGAAGCAATGTGTAAAGCGTTTGCACAATACACACAACACATGTGACGCAATATCCCCACCACAAAGGAAACACACCACCAGATTATATGAAAATATACTGTATTGTACACAACATAATCATTAGACCAACATCACATAACAGTAGTATCCTGCTACCTTAGCAGTTGTCAGAATGTTACACATTAGTTAATCTGCGAACTAGCAGTAGTCACAAATAACACGCAGGTTACTCAATATTCTGCAACATAAGCAGTATTCAGAAAGCATGTTATCACATTAAAGCACTTGTCATAAGAATATCATGAAAAGTCTCTAGCAAGAACTTAGAATTTATATTGTCTCTTTAAGAGTACCTGGTTTGATGAAGGCACCTCCAGTGCCTGAAAGACGAACAATGGGGCCCCGGCGCTCCTCTGCACAAAATGGGGGCCTCTGACATCGTTTGAGAAGAGGAGGGTGGCACGCACCTCCCCTGTACAATTGACGGGCCCCTCTGGGGACTGTGATTACTGGGGGCCCTTCTAGGCCTCCACCGGCCCTCACGAGGGGGGCCCAAGTCAGGAAAATCCTCAAGGGAGGAGGGGGGCGCCACGCACCCCCTCCAGATTGAAAATGGGCCCTCCAGCAAACTCCTAGAGTCTCCCCGGGCCTCCACCGGCCCTCACCAGGGGGAGACCACCAAAGAAATGCCTGTGGCCCACGAGGGGGCCAACAAGGGAGCCGGCGGCACGGGCGAGCCTCCGGTGAGGCTACCACCTGGCCCGCAAATCAATAGAGAGTCCTCTGGGACTCCCACAGGCGAGGGAGAGGCGTCCTCCTCTCCCTCCTGCTCCTGATGACGTCCTGGCCCAAGGCAGGGCCTGCCGGTGCCCCGGGGGTACTCCACGGAGCGTTCCTCAGCCTGGGGGTACCAGTAGGAGCACGCTTGTTCCAGGGAACAACAAGAAGGTTTTCTTCGTGCCCCAGGGGCACCAGTAAGCGCGCTCCACTCATGCTAAAAGGGAATAGACTCCCCGGGCGGCCGCGGTGATCTCTGCCACCACGATGCACTTTTAAAAGCGCTTTTGCATTAAACGGAGCCCGGGTCACGGCGGTGATGTCTCCCTGCAGTAGAGCGCTTTTCAAAGCACAAAGGAACAACATGGGGCAGCGTTTAGAAGTGCTACTTTTGGTGAAGAAGCAAAGCACTCCCCGTGCTGAGGATGGATACAGGGGTCAGGGGCCACAGCACTCTGCCCCTGGGGAGCAGATTCTGAGAAGCAGGCCCACAGGTGGAGGGGGGCCCAGCAACAGGCCAGCGCAAAGAGGGTGCAGGCTAGTGGCAAGTCCTTACAGTGACCAAGCAGGTCACACATCAGCACAGCAGCAGCAGTCCATGGCGGTTCCTGGTGAGTCCTTGCAGCAGTCTGTGCCCAGTTCCAGGGTACGTTCAAAAAGTCTCCAAATTGTGGGGAAAATTCCCCTGTACTAATAGCCAGTTCTTACAGTGTTTTACATTGGTAGAAAGAGGAGGTTCCAACCAGTTACAACTGGTTCTGGGAGTGCCCCCTCTTCTCCTTCAGCACAGGCTCCAAACATCAATGGGGGGTAAAAGACCCTATTGTGCGAGGCCAGGGCACAGCCTTTACAAATGTAGGTGCGCCCCTCCTCTCCCTTCTCTCAGCCCAGGAAGACTGTTCAGTATGCAGATGCACCTCTGTGACACCTCCACCCTCCCTGTGTACAGGATGTATGAAAAGTATGCACAACGCCCCAACTGTCACTCTGCCCAGACGTGGATTGGAGTCAAGCTGCAAAACACCAGAGTCATAAGCACAGAGAAATGCGCACTTTCTAGAAGTGGCATTTCTGTGATAGTAATAAGAAATCACCTACACCAGTAAGCAGCATTTATTATCACCATCACAACCATACCAAACATGCCTATGCTGCCTCTCATAAATCAGACAATACCACTTACACATACAGCAGGGCATTTCTAATGCAATCCTATGAGGAGGCAGCACTCACAGCAGTGAGACACCAAGTTAGGCTGTTTGTCACTACCAGGACAGGCCACGCAACCTGCCATATGTCCTGCCTTCTACATACATGGTACCCTGCCCATAGGGCTAGCTAGGGCCTATCTTAGGGGTGACTTACATGTAGTAAAATGGGAGTTCTGGGCCTGGCAAGGAAATTTAGATGCCAGGTCCCTGTGGCAAAAACTGCGCTAGCAGGCCTGAGACAAGTTTGAAAGGCTACTTCAGTGGGTAGCGCAAGCAGCGCTGCAGGCCCACTAGTAGCATTTAATTTACAGGCCCTGGGTATAGAGATTCCACTGTACAAGGGACTTACAGGTAAATTAAATATGCCAATTAGGTATAAGCCAATCATACCAACTTTAGATGGGAGGGCACCTGCACTTTAGCACTGGTCAGCAGTGATAAAGTGCTCAGAGTCCTAGAGCCAACAGCGAGAGGTCAGAACAAAAATAGGAGGAAGGAGGCAAAAAGACTGGGGATGACCCTGCAAAAGCAAAAAGTCCAACACCTCCTCATAAAGGGGCATCCATTGGGCAGGGCAAGCTCCTCGAAGCTCCTCTTTGGGAGGGGGACATTTGAGTTTGGGAGGGTTGTCCTTGGTATGGGAAGTAGTGGGTTGGGAAGAGGAAGGAGTGGACCTACGTTTAGGAGGTGAGGTTTGGGAAGTGAAAAGGGTTGAAAAATGTTTTGCAGTGGTGACTTTGGACCTGGAAGGGGTGGATGGGTGGATATTAGGGGTGTATTTGGAGGTGGGAGAGGTGGTCTTGGGAGTGGGTGGTATAGGAAATGTCCTATGAGTTGTGGTTTGAGATTTGGGAGGGTTTACGGCCATGGAAAAGGAAGGATCTGCAGTAGGGTACTTAGAAGTGGGAATGAGAAGGAGTGGGGTGTTGGAGGGAAAAGGAGTGATTGTGTCTGATGTGCTTGGGTCTGCTGTGAGTGCAGATACATGTGTGTCAGATATACGTGCTGCATGTATGGGTGTGTCTTGTATCTGTGGTGTCTGTTGGGTGCTTGATTGTGTGTGTCTGTGTTCCTTAGGTATGGTCAAGGGGAATGGTGCATCTGTGGATCTTGCTGCAGTGGAAGTATTGGGTGTGGATGCTGTGGATGTTGAAGTGGTGACAGTGGGTGTGGTTGTGTGTGGTATGTGAATGGGTTTGATGTGGGTGGGGGTGCATGTGGGTTTGGTTTTGTCTGTGCTGGCTGTGGATGTGGTGGTAGGGACGTGGTATGTGCATGTGTGTGTCCTATCATCTGTACTGTGTTGGACATTATGCGGAATGGTGTGAATATGTGAGTGTGGTGTTGTCAGTGGTGGTTGTGGATGTGATGGTGGTAGGGGTATCTGTTGGTGTGGTTGTGGTTTTGGGGTTTGGATGCACACCTGTTTTTTGTGTTTGTTCTTATGTATAGATGTGCTGCTTGGGTCTGTATGAGTGTGTGTGTATGTAAATGTCTGCATGTGCTTTCGATCGATGTGGAAATAGGGTAGTGGTATGGGGTAGGGGTGGGGAGGAGCACAAGGTTGGGGGTTATGGGAGGCTGCACTTAGGGAGGAGGCCAGAGCCTGAAAAGATCTCTGCAGGCCAGACATTGCATTGTGAACGCTTTCCAGGTAGGCCACTGTCTGCTGCAGATGGCTGCCTTGCCCCTCAATGGCATTCAGAATAGCAGTCTGAGATGTCTCTCAGGAGATCAATAGCCTCTTCACTCTGCACAGCGGGGAGAGACAGGGGCAGGGGCTGAGGTGCCTAGAGCAAAGGAGACAGCTTTCTTCTTAGGAGAGCAGTCCGGGCCAACTCGGTGGGGAACAAGATGGAGGGTCGACATAGCAGTCAAGGTGGTGGTTATAGACGAAGTAGGAACACATCCTGTGGGGTTACACCACTCGGGAATGTCCACTGGAGGATGATCCGAAAGATGATGACTCCCCACACCCTCTCGGCTAATTGGTCCCTCTGTATCATGAGAGTCGTAACTGGAACCACTGTGGCCATCTGCTTCCCCAATGATGTTAGCCCTGTCTCCTTCACTTGCCCTGGATGATTCTGAAAAAACACATAAAAGATGGTTGATTGCATCTGCACAAACACACCTGGCAATCAGATTCAAACACAGAACATTACAGAACGGCACAGATTACTCCAGCAGCATAGTTCATTACATGGGTTTCAACATTAGCATGAGCACATGTATACATGATATATTAGCTAAAAACAACTTGTCACAGTCGTGTCATAACCACAAAAAGTTCATATACCATGAATTAACTAGCCTATACTCGATACTTATGTATATACTAGGCCTTGATCACCTTGTATACTTTGGTCCTCTTAGCATACCCTACTGAGCTGATTTCATAAGCTATATTGGCTATCAAAACACATTTCCACAGTGTCTACACAAGCCCCTGACTTCAGCTAATGCTCATTTCCCTGAAACAACATCAAGATGTGATGATGGGCAAGTCATCCAGTAATGTAGCTGCAATAAGTCCTGTAGCAGAAATTATGTCATGTACAAAGGCTCAGTCAATGCTGATGTTATTTTTACCTTGATACTTCCTCATATGTCTATTCTCAAGATAGCAAAATGAAAGCTATATTGAGGCAGCTCCACTATGTGTCAAATGTAGCACAGACAACGAGTCTTCAGAGAATAATGGCTAAAGCATTGAGAGGTATATATACTACAAATGCTCACACCAATATAGTCCATATGGCCCTATGAACATCCCCGATCCTGCTTGGTAGTGGTGGCAACACAATGCTTAGATTGCATTCCTAAAAGCCAATACATTTTTAATATTTGTTGTTTGTCAGTAAATATCTATGACATAAAGAAGTGGACACAGTTCAGTCCTAATGGGATGGCACACCAGAGCACCATTTAGTATTGCAAACACCAATGGCCTTGTAAAACCGAGCATAGAAACTAACATATGATCCCTTGCATTTCTGAATTTCAATCCCTGTCACATGTCACCAGGCAGTGAATGAATCTTTAAAAAGTACTGCAGATGAAACTACAACAGGGTAAGGTATGCCTGTCACTGCAGCAAAAGTTCACTGTATGCTATGTCACATATAATATGGCTAACCTCACATGAGACCCAGTAGTGAGGGAGCATCACTTTTAACACAATGAAAACAAGGGGCCTGTTTGGTACAACCTTCACCCAGAACATCAAACAACATGAAGTGATTATGACTTTACTCAGCCATGTGTCTGCTCAAAACAGCAAATTGGTATTGAACTGACT
Organism: Pleurodeles waltl; assembly: GCF_031143425.1. Lineage (NCBI taxonomy): Eukaryota > Metazoa > Chordata > Amphibia > Caudata > Salamandridae > Pleurodeles > Pleurodeles waltl. The sequence goes on along the minus strand of NC_090438.1, from coordinate 415,517,825 downwards.
CTGTTCAGTTCCTGGTCATAAAAACATTAGGCAAAGCACATCATCATGCACCTACTACCAGACCTAAACAATCCAGAACTCTTCTTTTGCATTGCATATGGCACACCCCCCAGTTGATGGGCACATTTCAGCTGTAACAAAAAAAGTTAGCAGGGTGACATGGACAGATCTAACCAGGGCTCACCCCCTTGTAGCTGCTGTTGGCCCCTCGACTGCCCATCAAACCCCAGCTATACCACCACCAGTATAAGGGCCCTTAGGGGGGTCAGCTTGCGGTGCATACCCTGTCCACATTGAGAGGACTTCCCCACCTGGACCTCTGAAATCTTCCAAGTCCAGTACTTCAGGTCCTCCCAGCTTTTCCTGCAATGGACGTTGTGCCGATGATAGACCCCCAGGGTACACTCCTTCCGGGAGATGGCCTTCCAAATGGCCCGCTTCTGATGGGCATTGACCTGTATGGCTACAAGAGAGAAAAGAAAAAAAAACAGTGTATCACTGCCATTTATTGGATATCTGTTTTTTTCATGCAATTTGTCTGCAACTAGCACAAGCATAAATCAAAAGGTTAAACATGACATGTGTGGATCTCACATGTTGAGCACTACAAAGACATGAATATACACTTAGGTAGTCATCTGCTGACCATCCTCATCCCTGGCCAGCCCACTAACATCATGAAGCCCTAGCCCATCATATATGTACCGGGGTGGAGGCTACTATGAAACATGAGACACCATTGTGAGTACAGTATTTGTTTGTTATTGTACAGACACCTTTACAGCCAAGTGCATTGACTTGATGCATATGGTCCCTAGAGCCTGGAACATTAGTACAGGCTATGTCCTAAGATATGGGTCACAATGGAAGGTCTGCCATGTGTGCCAGGGATAGCTTCCTCTCTGGTGATGTGTGGACATATTGACAACTTAACATAACATCATACTACATCTGATAGAGTTTGTGTTGTATGTACTAGCATCAGAGGGCAAACCTTTTGTCATATGTGGCACTGTTATAGGGATGACATCAACATACCATGGTATTTCTAGTTTGGTTGAATGTAAAAATAAACTAGTGATTCATATGTCAAAACCTCTTCTGAAGAAATAAACTATCTGCACTGTTAATGTGTCATGTGAAATAGATCTGTACAGTGCATGCGTTACCTATGGTAAATTGAAACCTTACCTGTAGGTGTAAAGGGGCTGTGATTATGAAATAAGACACATTGACAATGTGGGACAAAGAAATGAAGTATCAGGTCAAATGGGTTACCTCAGTCACAAATCCAAATGTATTCCATGTAAATCAATCCGGGCTACTATTGCTTTTGAAAACTATTTTAGTGATCATCCAAAGACCCACAGATCTACAGGGATTTTACTCTGTACATCAGTTGTATTGCCACACAATCTCAGCCCCCAACCAGGCCCATTGTTATAATTGAGTACAACTCATTGTCAGGCCCTGCTCCCTGTAGGCAGAGCATACTAATCCCACCTGAATATTACCTTTCCAACAGTTCAACATAGTACATTGCAGCCTGTGGGCATCCAATATGTGTGCTCAAGACTGTATGGCACACAGAATGGGTCTGTGAGCTTGGTAGCTCACATACAACAGTTTGGTGAGCCTTGATCTAGGCTGAGCGATAGACGGGTATTTACACCTACCTAACATGACGTCAAAATGCTTTGTCCATAATCTATTCACAGCTCATGCTGTAAAAGCCATGCATGTGTTTGGACAGTTAGCATGATCTGAATTATAAATATATCATATGTACCATAAAATGTATACATGCATAGATGTCTACATGCACTCCAAATGGAATCTAGGTCTTTCTACACCTCACACATTCCAATGGTGATAATAAGTAGACAATGTAAAGTGCTGGACAGTCTCTAACATAATTGTTCTAGAAGGGGACCACAAAATCTTATGCCAGTAATCAGACTTAACACTTTAACTCAGATACACATTGTGGCCTGTGGAAATGGAAATGATGGAGTAGGACAAGCAACACATATGTGTGAGATAGTTACATGTTCCTTTGGTGAGCCATGGAGCTGGTCATAAAGGGAAAGGATCTCATCAGGCAGCAACTCCAGTTCCTCTGCAGAGAAGACACAAGCCCTCTCACCTGCTTCGCCTGCCATGATTGTTCACAGAGGTGGCAAACAACAGCTAAAATTGGAGGAGGTGTTTATAGCAGCAGTGTCGCGAGGCAAGTGAGGTATTTTTCTAACTGTGGCATACATGTACATGATAAACGTAGTCATCAGCATATACAAACACAGCCATTGGCCCTCTACCATCACAATTACCAATGTTAGCCTCTGGCTGTGTCTGGTTTGGACTCAACTGACCATTGCGTGTTCCACTTCCGTTGGCAGCACCAGATGCACAATGTCCAATATGCAAGGTAAAGCAGTTCCCATTTTAGCACTGAAAGTACTGTATTGGTGAAGGTTAACTGCATCAACACCACTCCAAATGAGGGGTTACAAGTGTAAATATGTACAAATCTACGACTATTTATATTCAACTCCACTTTTCATCTGTCTTGTGCGTTAGTGTACATATAGGCTAGATTAGCACAATGCAGTGTACACAGCCCTGGATGGCATTTTGATCAAAAGCAAATGTTTATAAAAAGGGGGTGCAAAATATAACTCCAAGATGTTATTTGCACACTAACAGTCAAGACACATGTCAAAACCCCAATGACGATTGACAAGGGATGCTGCACAAAAAGTATTTTGAATTAATATGTGTATATTGCTATATGAAAAAGTTATGTAGTGTCACATGAGTTTTGGTTTACGCTTCACATTTCTTACTGTAGACATTGTGAACAACTTTCATATACCTTCAATTTATACATAGGTACCTTGAGAATGGGAGGAGACAAAAGCCTCCAGTGTATTGCCTATGTCCCGGAACTCCAGACCATGGAAGAAAGAGATATCATCCAGAAGTGTTATTTGAATAGGCAAACCATACTGGATGAATGTCATCAGTTGGAGCCTGATCTCCTGCCTCAAAACATCAATCCCACATGTATCACACCAAATTCCGAAGTTATGTCAGTATGCCATTTTCTGGCGACAGATTCCTTTTAATACAGGGTGGCAATATGTGGTGGTATGTCACAACCAATGTTCTGTAGTGTACTAAAAGATGTGCTTTCAGCAATGATGAGACACCTGGACAGCTATATCCAGTTCGCCAGACATGAAGGTTGAATTCTATGGATTAGATCAGCTACCACATGTGTTGAAGCCATTGATGGCACCCATATTGTCTTAGTACCACCATAATCAAGGGAACATCTGTACCATAACAGGAAGAACTTCTATCCTAGCAACATCCAATTTGTCTGCTTGCCCAATTTGAATATTTCAAATGTCTGTACCCGGTTCCCTGAATGAGCCCATGAATCCTTTGTCATGTGGAACAGCACCGTACCGCAGCTGATGTCTGTCCTAACTTTGTATGGGTAATGTGAGGTAATATAAACAGGAAGTATGTAACTTATTGTTGCACTTATGTCTGTCTTCCATCTAGGAGACTCGACCTATCCCAACTGGCCATGGTTGTTGGACCCGCTGAGGAATCCAGCAACGCCAGGCGCAGTCTGCTTCAATGAGGGCCCATGGAAGGACAAGGCCAGTGGAGCAGGCTTTTGGGCTCCTGAAGGCCAGATTTAGATGAATGGACAAAACTGGGGGAGCCCTCCTCTACTCACCCTGGCCTGCTGCATGCTCCACAACTTAGCCCTGCGATGGACCAGTGCTTATATCACAGAGGATGGAGACCATGAAGTGCCACTCGGTGAGTATCCTGGAATGCCAAATGAAGATGATAGTGGTGAAGAGGAAGGATCTGACTTGCGTCAGTAGTTCTGTCACTTGTCATAACTTTGATTGTTAAAACAACTCTTGTCATGATGAGAGGAGTATATTAGGGGAAACTATCAGGGAGGGCAAGCTCTAGGTAATCCAGGTAAAAGGTGTTTGTTGAACAAGGTTAAGACAAAACGTAATTTTGTTTGTTTTGCATTATTTTCCTAGATTATTGACATGGACTATGTTCTCCAGGTGTTGACTATGTGAACTGTCTTATCTGTATGGTTTGATAGATCACTTTCTTGTTTCTGTCTGTCTTGGGTACCTTTAACATGGCATCATCATTTGTACATTTCAGAGTTATGACAATTCTGGGTATATGATGCTGTTTGGAAGTACACTCGGGACCTGGGTTGTTACTGGGGATGACAGACGCAGACTTTGGGTGTACAAATCCTGTACCAAGCTTGCACAGTGATAGAATCAAATACATGAGGGGTCCATTAGACTTGTTCCTTGTCATAAGATGGTGAAAATGCCAAATGTGTGCCATCATGTGCTCCAAAAAAATGTTTTTGTGAAGCCAAATCATGCTACTCTCCTTTCACATTGGCAAAATCCTAATTGTGTGTGAACTGTATGCAGCTGACGAAGTGTCTCATATTCGTAGGACAAAGGTCATATAGCACAACACAGATATTTGTTGGTGACATTCCACCAGTTACTGGAAACATGGATTGAAATAATATGAAAATTTAGTACTGCCATGTATGTCTATTGCTGTTCTTGATGAGGAATTCCCTTTGTGGGATAGGCGATATGGCTCCAGCTGATGGCATTGACACATTTATTTTGCCTACAAATAGGAATCTGTCAAATGGATCCCCTCCTTTCATGTTATTATTATGTCAGTATTTAGTACTGACCACTGGCACAGGTTATTGGTGTCATGTATGATTTGCTATGTTTCCGACATAATGCCAGGCTATTGTTCGTGCAATGGACTAACAATGGTATATGAGAACACACTTGTGTGTATGTTTTGGTGAGACATGGTTGTGATCCTGAGCTAAACTTTGTGTATAACCAAAGTTTTGATGCTTATACAAGTAGATATTTATGCCATTGTCAAGTTCAGACTAGTAAATTTATTTTAGTGAAAAAGGAGAAAGGAATGATTGTGAAAACCATGCAGGAAAACTGAAAAGTGAAGACGTTAGTGATGGTGAATGAAACCATAGTTGTAGTTGCAGAATTATATAGACTCCAATGTCAAAAATACTACTGCCATCAGAAACGAAGATGTGTCCAGAAATAGTCCACAAATGAATGTGTTACGCACACTGGAGGAAATTAGGTTTGAGGTTTTTTGCTATTTACCTCATGGTAATTTGCAGGGACGTCCCTGCTTCCCAGTGCAGGGGAAATCCACAGCTGCAAGAACAGGGGTGTCAGCCGGTGTGTCGTTCTCTGGCAGGGCCTCCCTTCCTGTGGGTGTAGCAGATGTTGATGGCCCTGAAGTAGTTCGATCACAGAATGAGGTAGATGGTGGTGGTATAGCCCTGCCCAGGTGTTTGTAAATGCTCTGCACTCCCACGTTAGAGAGCCCATGTTGGAGTTATGTGACTCCATTTGATGGTGTATGTTCTTTTGCAGCTGTTTCATCTCCTGGATTTCAATGAGTACCTGGCCCATCATGCCTTGGGACTCATTGGGTCTCTTTGTGCAAGCTCTGGGCTTGTGCTCTGCCATATAGACCTGTTATGAAATAGAGAATGTTGTTATTGGTAGAAGTGTGGTGTAGGAAAGTGCCATCTTCCTTGGCATATTATCCCCATTTTTACCTGTATGTCAGTATGTTTTTGCCTGTCTCACTGGGATCCTGCTGGTCAGGACCCCAGTGCTCATAATTTATGGCCTAATGTGTATGCCTGTGTAGTGTCTAACTGTGTCACTGAGGCTCTGCTAACCAGAACCTCAGTGCTTATGCTCTCGCTGCTTTTAAATTTGTCATTGTAGGCCAGTGACTTCATTTACCAATTTCAATTGGCATACAGGACCCTCCTTATAAGTCCCTAGTATATGGTACCTACATACACAGGGCATTTGGGTTCTAGGAGATTCATATGGGCTGCAGCATTTCTTTTGCCACCCAGATGGAGCTCAGACAAACCCTTACACAGGACTGCCATTGCAGCCTGCGTGAAATAACGCAACTGTGGCTCCATTGCAGCACCTCTTAATGACCTCACCAGTAAGAAAATGCCTAAAAAGGTTTTGTGGACAGCTAGCTGTCAAAAAGCTGTGGAGGAGCTTGAGCAGGCAATGTGCTCTGCACCTGTCTTGAAGAGCCCAAACTACTCCAAAAAATCAATTGTCCAAACACATGCTTCTGAATTAGGGGTAGGGGCTGTACTATCACATCTTAACTCAGAGGGCTGGGATCAACCTGTTGCTGTTATTAGCAGGAGGTTGACCCCTAGAGAAAACCATTGGTCTGCCATAGAGAGGGAGGCCTTTGCTGTGGTCTGGGCACTGAAAAAGCTGAGACCCTACTTGTTTGGGACTCACTTTATTGTTCTGACAGACCACGCACCTCTATTATGGCTTAAACAAATGGAAGGTGAAAACCCTAAATTGCTCAGGTGGTCCATTTCCCTGCAGGGGATGGACTGACTGTACAGTGGAACATAGACCTAGGAGTACCCACTGTAACGCAGATGGACTCTCTAGATATTTCAACTTAGACAACGTAGACTCATCTGGGCAAGGCTAGCCTTATTGTCCCTTGTTTGGGGGGAGGTTGTGTAGGAAAGTACCATCTTCCTTGGCATGTTACTACCATTTTTACCTGTATGTCAGTATGTTTTTGCCTGTCTCACTGGGATCCTGCTGGTCAGGGCCCCAGTGCTCATAATTTATGGCCTAATGTGTATGCCTGTGTAGTGCCTAACTGTGTCACTGAGGCTCTGCTAATCAGAACCTCAGTGCTTATGCTCTCTCTGCTTTTACATTTGTCACTGTAGGCCAGTGACATTATTTACCAATTTCAATTGGCATACTGGATCCCCCTTATAAGTCCCTAGTCTATGGTACCTAGGTACCCAGGGCATTGGGTTTCCAGGAGATTCAATGGGCTGCAGCATTTCTTTTGCCACCCATAGGGAGCTCAGACAAACCCTTACACAAGACTGCCATTCCAACCTGCGTGAAATAGCGCACACGTTATTTCACAGCCATTTTCACTGCATTTAAGTAACTTAAAAGTCACCTATATGTCTAACCCTCACTTGCTGAAGGTTAGGTGCAAAGTTACTAAGTGTGAGGGTGAGTGTGTGGACGCCATTACAAGCAAGCACTACATGTAGGTCAATACGTATCTGTAGCTTCACAATATTAACTCCGAATATGGCCATGTAACATGTCTAAGATCATAGAATTGTACCCCATTTCGAATCTGGTATTGGGGAGCCAATTCCATGCATGGGCCCCCAGTACTGCCAAACCAGCTCTCTCAGGCTTGCACAGCAGCTACAGCTGCTGCCACCTCACATACAGGGTTCTGCCCTCCTTGGGTCTGGGCAGCCCAGTCCCAGGAAGGCAGAACAAAGCATTTCCTCTGAGAGCAGGGGAGGGGTAACCTCCCCCAGCCTCTGGAAATGCTTCGAAGGGCACAGATGTTGCCCTCCTTGCATAAACCAGTCTACACTGGTTCAGGGAGCCCTTCTCCCCTTCTCTGGCATGAAACTGGACAAAGGAAAGGGGAGTGGCCACTCCCCTGTCCATCACCACCCAGGGTAGTGCCCAGAGCTCCTCCAGTGTGTCCCAGAATTCAGACATCTTGCTTTGCAAGGTGTGAGGGCACTCTGGAGGGCTCTGAGTGGCCAGTGCCAGCAGGTCATGTCAGAGACCCTTTCTGATAGGTCCATACCTGATAAGGTAGCCAATCCCCCTCTCCGGGCTATTTAGATGCTCTCCTGTGGGTTCTCCTCAGATTCTGCTTGCAAGACTCCTTCAGGAATCCTCTGCAACAACTTCAGACTCTTCAGACCTCGGATCAACTTCAGCCTGCTCCAAGAAACACTGTAACTGCAACAAATTGTCTACAAGAGACACTTTTCTTCAGCAACCTCAGCTCCAAGTCAGCAACTGCAACAGTTTCCATGGTGTGCACTCCCTGTCTTCATCCTGCACCAGAAGGGCCAAAGAAATCTACCGTGGAGTGACAAAGTCACTCCCCTGCTCCGAGCAGGCACCTTCCAAGACGGCGACCGGTACCCTGGGACTCCTCTCACAGCAACGAGCATGCTTCTAAGGACACAGAGGTAGACTTCATCGATATAGACTGTCCTGAGGTCCTGCTGAAGCAATTTGGAGGAGGTAAGACCTTGCTTTCCCCGAGAGCGATGGTACCCCTGTGTACTGCATCTTCTTCATCTCCTGAGGCCTCTGTGCACTCTTTGCAAAATTCCTTCATGCACAGCCGGGCCCAGGTCCTAAGCACTCCATCCTGCGACGCTCAACTCTCTGAGTTGTTCTCGGCGGTGTGGGACCTTCTTTTGTTGTGCTGCATCAACTGTATTTTGCACCTCCTCTGAACCCAGATTCTGTGACTTCTTGGTGTTCTGGCTGGCATACCCAGGGCTCTCTAAAGTGCTAAGAGCCCCCTCTTCCTCCTCACACAGGGTTGAGGCCCCCAGGTTCCTCCTGGGTCCATCCAGCACCATTTTGACGCAAAACACAGTTTTGTCCTAGCCAAGGCTTGTTGGCGACTTCCAACATTAGGGGGCATATTTATACTCTGTTTGCGCCGAATTTTCGTCGTTTTTTTCAACGCAAATTCGGCGCAAAACTAACGCCATATTTATACTTTGGCGTTAGACGTGTCTAGCGCCAAAGTATGGGCAAATAGCGTCATTTTTTTGCGTGAACGCCTTCCTTGCGTTAATGAGATGCAAGGAAGGCGTTCCCGTCTAAAAAAATGACGGCGACGCAAATGCGTCGTATTTATACTCCCGGGCCCGGGAGTGGGCGGGGCAAAAAACCCCGCATTTGCGCCACTTTTTAACGCCTGGGTCAGGGTAGGCGTTAAGGGGCCTGTGGGCTCAAAATGAGCCCACAGGTGCCCTCCCCTGTCCCCAGGGACCCCCCCTGCCACCCTTGACCACCCCAGGAGGACACCCAAGGATGGAGGGACCCATCCCAGGGACATTCAGGTAAGTTCAGGTAAGTATAAAAAATTATTATTATTTTTTTTGGGTGGCACAGGGGGGCCTTATTTGTGCCCCCCTACATGCCACTATGCCCAATGACCATGCCCAGGGGACATAAGTCCCCTGGGCATGGCCATTGGGCAAGGGGGCATGACTCCTGTCTTTACTAAGACAGGAGTCATGTAAATGGCGTCTGGGCGTCGTTAAAAATGGCGCAAATCGGGTTAAGACGATTTTTTAGCATCAACCTGACTTGCGCCATTTTTAAGACGCCCTAACGCCATTTTTCCCTACGCCGGCGCTGCCTGGTGTACGTGTTTTTTTTCCACGCACACCAGGCCGCGCCGGTCTGCTTGCGCCGGCTAACGCCATTCAATAAATACGGCGCCCGCATGGCGCTTCAGAATGGCGTTAGCCGGCGCAAAAATGTTTGACGCTAAACTGCGTTAGCGCAGTTTAGCGTCAAAAAGTATAAATACGGGCCTAAATATTATCTGCAAGGATCTTCACGCCACCTTTTGCATCATGCAGGAACCCGCTGGCATCTTTTTAGGGTGCATTCCTGCAGTCTTCGACTAACTGGGGACTCTTCTTTTGCACCCTCTTCTGGGTTGGCAGGGTCTCCTGTCCTCCCTGGAACTTCTTTCGACTTCTGGACTTGATCCCCTTCCTTTGCAGGTCTTCAGGTCAATAATCCAGCAGTTGTTCCTTGCAGACTTGGTTGGCTGCTGCAAAATCCCAAAAATGAGGTATAGTGTGTCCTAAGGAAACTTGCAGTACTTTGCTCCTGCTTTTCTGGGCTCTGGGGTGGGGTAATTTACTTACCTCTACTGTATTCTTACTCTCCCAGTGATTCTGCATACACTACACTTGTCTAGGGGGAATTTGTGATTCGCATTCCACTTTTTCAGTATATGGTTTGTGTTGCCCCTAGACCTATTTTCTCCTATTGCATTCTACAGGATTTTATACTGTGTTGTTCTATGACTATTTACTTGTCTAATGTTGGTGTTTAGTGTATATATTGTGTATAATACTTACCTCCAGAAGGAGTATTGTCTCTAAGATATTTTTGGTACTGTCACCCAAATAAATACCTTTATTTTTGATAACACTGAGTATTGTCTTTACTTGTGTATAAGTACTGTGTCACTATAAATGGTATTGCCTGAGCTTTGCATGTCTCCTAGTTCAGCCTAAGTTGCTCTGCTATAGCTACCTCTATCAGCCTAAGCTGCTAGAACACTATTACATTTCACTAATAAGAGATAACTGGACCTGGTGTAAGGTGTAAGTACCCAGGGTACCCACTACAAACCAGGCCAGCCTCCTGCATGTGGTATCTGCATCCTAATCTTTTGTGACATAGTAAGTAGAAACCTAGAAGATGAAATAGATAGAGATTACTATTGTGATATATTTCAGTGCTATTAAACTTGTTGACAAGACATGGGTAGACGTTAAATACATTTACTTAAGTTAACCAGCTCATTAGATGTCCTGAGATGTTGTTTTTTTGATTGAGTGAACATGAAATCTTCCAAACATTCAAGCCAACACAGTGGAGAGTCAACGTGGATTTGACCATTCCAAGACCTAGCTGTGTACAAAACAATCGATCACACAACTTGGTTGTGTATTTAGCCTTATCCATTATGTGAGCAGTGCAAAGTTAATAGTTCATCTGCAACTTCTAAACTGGTGAATTAACTTCATGCCTTGCAAATATTAGGGTAACACATTTGGGTCTTCATTTACAAGAAGCTGGTGCATCACTCATGAGCCATAGGTTTGATTGCACCGCCCTGTACCCCCTAATGACACCATGGTAGCACTGTATTTACAATACAGTGCACCATGGCAGTCGTTAGCACAGGTGCATCAGAATTTCTGACACAGTTGTGACGCTTTGCTGGACTAGCGTCAACATTGGCCTCCAGGGAAACCACACATCTATTTAAAAAGGGATGTATATGGATGTATATGTAGAGAAGGAGAGACTCTATCAGTCAGATTTTCTAAAAAGTGGCACTGTGCTGCAACTAAATTTGCAGTGCTGCGCCACTTTAGAAATGCAAGGAAACACCATATTCACTAAAATACGGCACAGCGCTAAATTTTGCTGCCAATGCAGGAACCTTTGTACTATAGTGCAAGGCTATCTGCGTTTATGGGATTGATCGTTTATGTGCAGGCAGGTGTCCTTCCTGCACATAAACTATCTACCAGGGAATTTTGGCACTTCTATATGTGCTGCAAAATGAAGCAACATAGAAATAGCAAATCATTATTTTTGAATGATTGTTTATGTGCCAGAAGGGATACCTTTTGGCACATAAACATTCATACATGACCCTTTGCTCTTGCTATGTGTGCTGCAACAGGGGGAGGACAGGCCCAGGGAACCGACTCTCCACGAGGCCCTCAGCAACATCCTGGGGGCATACCACCATTCCCAGGAGACGATGGGACAGATACTGGCCAAGTCACAGGAGACCCAGCGGCTGCAGGAGGGACAATACATGGGGATCAGGGAGGACCTGAGGGAGATCCACACCACCCTGGTCACCATTGCAGGGGTGCTGGCAGACATGGCCAACACCATGAGGGAGGCAGTGGAACAGCAATGGGCCGCTGACACCTGCCAAACCGATGAACAGCCCTCCACCTTTGCTGACGCTAGTGGACAGGAGGCCCGCCACAGGTACAACAGGCCACCAGAACCCCACCCACTGCAGAAGGAGAACCACCCCGCAAATGGTCCCTGCGATCCAGGCAGAAGCCAGAGAACTTTACCAAGACCACCGCCAGGAAATAGGACTCTCTTGATTGTCACCCTTGTGTCCCATCCTGTCATCCTGTCCACCTTGAACTGCCATTGCTCCACTTCCTACGCCCGCTTGGACAATGCACCTGTGATGCAAATAGACTGGACTCTTACCTGGACTCTCCTCCACCACCCCCTCCCAGCCTATAGCAATACCCCATCCACTTATTAGCACAAGAATAAACATCCTTGTAAAAAATACAAGTATTGAGTCTGTCAAGTGATTTAACTATGTATTTGTTTCACAATCTGTAGAGATTGCATTTCAACTGTACAGTAATGTATACATGGGTATGACCTGTAGTTTGCTGCAGTCAATACACCAGGAGCCAAAGTGGGGCACAGATATATGTAAATAGACATGTCAAAGGGTACAGTAAGTAGCCATAGTAGTGGGAATATCAGCCTGCCAGTGACACTTTACAATACAAAACTGAAATGGAAGGTGAAGTTACAGTGTCTTACCTGTGTGTCACTGGAAGTACTTTTGAATGATTGCTGTTCTATTGTCCACATCCTCATCCTCTGCCTCATCTTCATCACTGCCCACAGGGTCCACCGCTGCCACACGCCCATCTCCAGCCACATCCTCATGCAGAAAAGGTACCTGGCGACGTAAGGTAAGGTTGTGCAACATGCAACATGCCATGATGATCTAGCACACCTTTTTGGGTGTGTAGCACAGTGAACCACCTATTAGATGGTGGCACCGAAACCTGGCCTTCAGAAGGCCAAATGTTTGCTCTATAATTCTTCTTGTTCGCCCATGTTTCTCATTGTAACGTTACTCTGCCCTTGTCCTGGGATTCCTCACTGGGGTCAGTAGCCATGAGAGGTCGAGGTAACCAGAGTCACCTGCAAATACCGAGGAATACCTGTTAGCCAGACCCTAACCCTTAGGGCCAACCCCATACCCATATACCAACATATACTGGGTGGCGACCATGGGCTCACCTATTAGCCACACCCTGTGCCTCTGGAGTTGAGCCATCACATATGGGATGCTGCTATTCCTCAGGATAAAGGCATCATGCACAGACCCAGGATACTTTGCATTCACATGGGAGATGCACTGGCCCACCAGGGACACTATCTGCACATTCATAGAGTGAAAGCTCTTTCGATTTCAGAACACCTGTTCATTTCTCCGGAAGGGGGACAACAAAGGTAATATGTGTACCATCTATTGCCCCAATAATGTCGTTGGGGATATGTCCCATTGCATAGACATCAGCTTTCACTGTGGCCAAATCCTCCAACTTGGGGAACACAATGCAGCTGCGCATGTGTTTCACCTTTGCAGACAACACTCTGGTCAGCACTATTGAGAACATTGGCTGAGACATTCATGCTCTCAAGCCCACTGTCACTTGGAAGGAGCCACTTGCCAAGAAATGAACACAGATAGGACTTGCACAAGAGGGTGGATCCCAGTGGGGAGACGGATAGCAGAGATCAGATCTGGCTCCAATTGGGGACACAGCTCTTGGATTGTGGCCATGTCAAGTCTGTAGGTGAGGATAATGTGCCTGTCCTCCATTGTTGCCAAGTCCACCAGGGGCCTGTACATGGGGGATGTCTCCATCTCCTATTCATCCTCAGCGGTTGTAATCTCGGGGGCAAAACGATGAGCATCTGGTCAGTTTTCAACATTTCCTAAATATACAGTGCATTGCATGTTGTGACAGAAACAGTATGTTGATGTATAGGCCCAAATGGTGCCTATGTGTGCTGTGACACAGTTAGGTGCCATGGCCTGCCCCTCCTAAAATTACAGCCACCTATCCTGTGTGGATGGACAGTTGGAAATGAGGGAATGCCGCTGACGTTGTGCGCCATTGCGGGAGTCGGTCGAGTACCGCCGTGCAACTCCTCATTGGTTAACATTGGGCCCTGTGGGTTACAGTAGCCAGTGGTGATGTACACCGGCGGTGACGGTACGCACCGCCACGTACGTGACGGGCATTTTCTATCTGTTCACTCACTTGCTACCTGACCTTCAACAGGAGAGGACCTACACTGCAAGTGCTGCTGTGACCTATGTCTGGAACCAACCATGGCTCGTGTCACTGGGGAAAGGGCCCCTACCTTCACCGCTGCAGAGTTGGAGAGAGAGTATTCGGTTATTGCTGTTGTGCAACTTATTTAGGCATTTTCGTCTCCATGTGAGGAAGCACACAGTTTTGTTACTTAGGTGCCTGTCATTTACATGCGAAGGGTGGAATATAGTCTGCTTTTTCTTTCTTTACTTTTAACCTGTTGTAGTCCGTGTTAGAAATGGGGTTTCTGGTTGGCTAGGGTATGTACCTCAGCCAGGCAGAACTTACCCACTCTAGTCAGGGCAAGGGAGTTACACGTCCAAGATAACCCCTGCTCACCCCCTTGGTAGCTTGGCACGAGCAGTCAGGCTTAACCCGGAGGCAATGCGTAAAGCGTCTGCCCAACACACACATACATGTGACGCAATATTCCCACCACACAGGAAACACAACACTAGATTATATGAAAATATACTGTATTGTACACAACGTAATTATTAGACCAACATCACATAACAGTACTATCCTGCTACCTTAGCAGTTGTCAGAACGTTACACATTAGTTACTCTGCAAACTAGCAGTAGTCACACATAACACACAGGTTACTCAGTATTCTGCAACATAAGCAGTAGTCAGGAAACACGTTATCACATTAGCACACTTGTCATAAGAATATCATAAAACGCCCATAGTAGGAACATTAGAAAACCTATGGCAAGTTAAGCAAACATATTAGCAAGTCATGCCCATAAAAGGAACATGTGCACACATATGTAAAACAAAACATCATAGGACAGGCAGGCAATATAACATAATTACAAAGTCTGTAAAAAGAACTTTAAATCAACGTTACATTAGTCCGTTTTAAAGTACCTGAAAAATGATGCAAAGGCACCTCCAGTGCCTAAAACGAATAATGGGGCGGCACTTCCAGTGCCTAAACAACCAATGGGGCCCCCGGCGCTCCTCTGCGCAAAACGGGGGCCTCCTGTGCATATTTGGGCCAAAGAGGGGCGGCACGCACCCTCTCAGCGTTCCTGACGGGCCCCTCCTGGGACCCGTAATCACTGGGGGCCCCCCGGGCCTCCACCGGCCCTCCTGTGGGGGCCAAGGTCAGGGAAATCCTGAGGATCTGGAGGGGGGCGCCACGCACCCCCTCCACTCTGCGAACGGGCCCCTCTGGGGGCCCGCAAACTCCTGGGGTCTCCCGGGGCCTCCGCTGGCCCTTTCAGAGGGGAGACCCCTTCACAATTGCCCTGGGCCCACGAGGGGGCCCACCAGAAAGCCGGCGGCACGGGCGAGCCTCCGATGAGGCTGCTGCCCCGCCCGCACGCGCCAAGAGAGCCCTCCGGGGCTGGAGCAGGTGAGGGAGAGGCGTCCTCCTCTCCCTCCTGCTCGCACACAACGCCGGCACCCGGTCGGGCCGGCCGGTGCCCCGGGGGCGCTCCTCGGAGCGATCCCTACCCCGGGGGCACCGCTAGGAGCAGGCTTGCTCCTTGTCACGTCCCAGGTGGATTTCTTGTGCCCCGGGGGCACGGAACGGAGCGCGATCCTCGCGCTTTACAGAATTAAGTTCCCCGGGCTGCGGCGGTGATTTTCTTTCACGAAGCGCTTTTCACAGCGCTTCCGAAAATTATGCAGCCTGGGCTGCGGCGGTGATTTCCTCTCAGCAGAAACGCGCTCCAGGAAGCGCAAGGGCACAATTTAAAAGCCCGGGCTGCGGCGGTGATTTCTTTTAGGAAAAGAAAAGCGCTTTCCAAGCGCTATAGTGCATCAGCAGCCCAGCACTTAAAAGAATGCCTGTTTCTCCTCCAGCATCCTGTCAAAGATGTAGAAGATCGTTGCAGGGGTCAGGGGCCACAGCACCCTGCCCCTGGGAACAACTTAACAAGAGGGAGCACAGGGCTGGTGGGCTCAGCTACAGGCCAGCACAAAGGGTGCAGATGGTGGCAGTTCCTCCTAGTGACCAGGCAGGTCACAGGTCAGCACAGCAGCAGCAGTCCATGGCGGTTTCCTGGTGAGTCCATTCATCAGCGTTCTGTGTCCAGTTCCAAGTTCCAAGAATGTTCAAATTGTGGGGACAATTCCCCTGTACTTATAGTCCATTTTTACAGTGCTTTACAATGCCAGGGAGAGGAGGTTCCAGCCAGTTACAACTGGTTCTGGGAGTGCCCCCTCTCTCCTTTCAGCACAGGCTCCAAACATCAGTGGGGGGTTAGCGACCCTATTGTGTGAGGCCAGGGCACAGCCTTTACAAATGTAGGTGTGCCCCGCCTCTCCCTTCTCTCAGCCCAGGAAGACTATTCAGTATGCAGATGCACCTCGGTGACACCTCCACCCTTCCTGTGTACAGGCTGTCTGAAAAGTATGCACAAAGCCCCAACTGTCACTCTGCCCAGACGTGGATTGGAGTCAAGCTGCAAAACACCAGAATCATAAGCACAGATAAATGCGCACTTTCTAGAAGTGACATTTCTGTGATAGTAATAAAAAATACACCCACACCAGTAAGCAGTATTTATTATCACCATCACACCCATACCAAACACGCCTACGCTACCCCTCATAAATCAGACAATACCCTTTACACATAAGGCAGGGCATTTCTAATGCAATCCTATGAGAAGGCAGCACTCACAGCAGTGAGACACCAAGTTAGGCTGTTTGTCACTACCAGGACAGGCCATGCAATATGGCACATGTCCTGCCTTTCTACATACATGGCACCCTGCCCATAGGGCTAGCTAGGGCGTACTTTAGGGGTGACTTACATGTAGTAAAAGGGGAGTTCTGGGCCTGGCAAGTAAATTTAGATGCCAGGTCCCTGTGGCAGAAAACTGCGCACCCAGGCCCTGCGCTAGCAGGCCTGAGACAGGTTTGAAAGTCTACTTCAGTGGGTGGCGCAAGCAGCGCTGCAGGCCCACTAGTAGTATTTAATTTACAGGCCCTGGGTATAGAGATACCACTGTACAAGGGACTTATAGGTAAATTAAATATGCCAATTAGGTATAAGCCAATCATACCAACTTCAGATGGGAGAGCACCTGCACTTTAGCACTGGTCAGCAGTGATAAAGTGCTCAGAGTCCTAGAGCCAACAGCGAGAGGTCAGAAAAACCAGGAGGAAGGAGGCAAAAAGACTAGGGATGACCATGCGTATGGCCAAAAGTCCAACACAACCCCCTACCAGCCAAAATCCAGGGGAGAACAATCAATACCTTGATGTACTTTCCTGATTGGGGCGATAGAACAAGGACCCAGGCCCACAACAGCAGGGGCATGTTCCAGTTCTACGCCTTCCTGACTCCACTGGGATCTCTCTGTCAATGCGTCCCAGGCAGCCTAGACCAACCCACGGGGATTCTCTAGCTGCCAATGGCCAGAACCAGGCCCCAGGCCATCTAGGAGCCTCTGGTCTCTGAAACCATAAAGAGTGGGGGGCGGTAGCCCCAGGTGCAAAGCAACCTGTCTCCACTCCATTTCCGATCAGTTCAGGGGCTCTACCCTGCCACTGATCCACCAACCTAGGGTCCGCACCCATAGGTTCTACAGGGGCTAGAGGCGAGGCTCTCCTCCCTCTACCCCTCCTTCTAGGATCCCGCCCTCCTCTCCTAGGAGGGGTATCACCAGAATCCACACTTGCCAGGGTGCTGGGTACAGCAGCCCTGCACAACTTTCTCGCCAGCCCAGGATCACTACCTGGTGACTGACCACCCAACCTAGGGACGACACCCTTGGGTTGCACTGGGGTCCGGGGCGGGCTTCCCCCTCCCTGAACCCCACTTCCAGAGTCCTGCATCTCCCCACCTCGGGAGAAGCCACCAGAAGTTTCACACGGGGAGGTGAGCGCACTAACCGCCCCCCCAACCAGGTCAGAGGTTACCCCCTGAACCTGTCTATCTAGTCCAGGGACGACACCCTTAGACTGGACCATTGCCCAGCGAACCAGGACTTCCTTGGGAGCACACCTACCCCCTACCAGATCAGAGCTTACCCCCTGAAGCTGGCAATCCAACCCAGAGTCACTACCCTGCGGTTGAACCACTGCCTGGCGCACCAGGACTTCCTTGGGAGCACACGTACTCCCCATCAGGTCAGAGTTTACCCCCTGAACCTGATCCTCCAACCCAGAGTCACCACCCTGCGGTTGAATCATTGCCTGGCGCACCAGGACTTCCTGGGGAGCACACCTACCCCCCACCAGGGAAACACTTTCCCCAAGGGCCACACAAGAGTCTGGCTGGCGCAGGTCTCCTGACCTCTGCCCATCGGACAGAGTCTGGATTCCCCCCAGCCCAGAAATGGTCTCACCAAGGTCATTCCTGGGGGGCTCTGCTCTCAGAGCTGACCCCTGACCCTCCAGGTTCTCCACTGGGGCCCGCAGCCCCCTCTCAACCCTATGCCTGGATTTCCGCCTCCTCCGCTGTAGAGCGAGACTACCAGACACCAGGACCGGCGGAACGCTATCACCAGCCACCCGCCTAAGTCCTAATGACAAAATGGGATCCTTCTGAACAGCTGGCCCTACGGCACAGGTTAGGCTCACCTCCTGGCGTTCACTCATGGAACCTTCAGGGGCCTGGGACGGTATCTTGGGCACCTTGGGCCTCAGCCCAGCCCCATTCCCTCTCCTCAGAGACGGGACATGGGGTCCCTCACCCATCCCAGTCCACTGGGACCTACCTGGGACACTCCATTCCTTTCCCACCACACCTTGTTGGGAAACACCTAGACCACTCTCATTAGGAACACCCCCTAATGCCACACCAGACCCTCTGGTACGCAACCAGAAGTCTGCCTCCTTTGCGAGCTCCCTGGGGTCAGAGAGCTCACACACTGACAAGTGTTGGCGTAACTCTGAAAAACAACAACGAAACAGGTGCTCTCTGAGAATCAGATTAAACAGCCCTTCAAAATTGTTTACTGTGCTACCCTTCACCCATCCATCTAGTGCAATGCAGCAATCCTCCACAAACTCCTCCCAAGACTGGTGGGACAGTTTCTTACCACCCCTAAACCTTTTTCTGTATTCCTCAGGGGAAAAATCATACTTCACAATCAGTGCGTTCTTCACAGCGGAGTACCCCTCCCTGTCACTCTCTTCTAGAGTCAGTAGGGCATCCCTCCCCTCCTCAGGAATAAAACTCCCTAGGCCAGTTCCCCAATCCTTCTCAGGGATCCTGCGCTCTACCAGAGCCTTCTCATATTCCTTTAACCACTGACGTATGTCACCCCCCTCTTGGAACCTAGGTACCAGATCTATGGGTATGTGAGGAACATCTTTGCTACAGCACTGTACATTGCTGCCACCACTGGACTCCACCTGCAGCGCTGGTGAGTCCAGAACCTCCAGACTGCGCTCTAGAGCGAGTCTTTCTATGGCAAAGGCCCTCTCTGCCTCTGCCATTCTCTCCTGTACTAAGGCCTTCTCTACCTCAGCCCTTCTCTCCTCAACAGCTAGGCGCGCTAACTGCAACTTCAGGTCCCTCTCTTCCCGCCTATCTCTTAGCTCATCAGGCGTCAAGGAATGAGAGGTAGCCCTGCTTCTTACACTGGACCCAGCAAGGGACTCCCTATCACTGGGGCCTTCCCTGTCAACTGGCGTCCCCAACCGGTCATTCTCACCCTCCTGATCAGTCTCTCTACCACTCTCTAGGGATGAGGTCTGGGAGCCCTCCCATTGGGAACCCTCGCTACACTCAGGATCCTCTGGGTGCCCCCTAAGCACACTCCCTCCCTGGGTAAATGTCACAAACCTTTCAAAGAAATTCAGAGATCTCCTGAGGTCCCCTTCTACAGGCAGCCCTCTCTCTCTACAGAACCCCTCTAATTCCCCCTGCGTATAAAACGGCAGGTCCTCTAAATCAAAGGTAAGCCCCATCTTGAAAAGGTACAAATAACTCAACTGTGACAACCACAATACCCAAGCGTGAGAACTGAAAACAGGAAAAATGACCAAAGAGAGAAAGTTAAGAGAAGCCAAACATGTGATGGTCTAAACGCAATCCTTGTAGTGAAATAATGAGTCACAATGGTATTGTGCAAGCGCAAGTCCTATCCTCACCGCTGACTTCCAAAGTTAGAAATGGGGTTTCTGGTTGGCTAGGGTATGTACCTCAGCCAGGCAGAACTTACCCACTCTAGTCAGGGCAAGGGAGTTACACGTCCAAGATAACCCCTGCTCACCCCCTTGGTAGCTTGGCACGAGCAGTCAGGCTTAACCCGGAGGCAATGCGTAAAGCGTCTGCCCAACACACACATACATGTGACGCAATATTCCCACCACACAGGAAACACAACACTAGATTATATGAAAATATACTGTATTGTACACAACGTAATTATTAGACCAACATCACATAACAGTACTATCCTGCTACCTTAGCAGTTGTCAGAACGTTACACATTAGTTACTCTGCAAACTAGCAGTAGTCACACATAACACACAGGTTACTCAGTATTCTGCAACATAAGCAGTAGTCAGGAAACACGTTATCACATTAGCACACTTGTCATAAGAATATCATAAAACGCCCATAGTAGGAACATTAGAAAACCTATGGCAAGTTAAGCAAACATATTAGCAAGTCATGCCCATAAAAGGAACATGTGCACACATATGTAAAACAAAACATCATAGGACAGGCAGGCAATATAACATAATTACAAAGTCTGTAAAAAGAACTTTAAATCAACGTTACATTAGTCCGTTTTAAAGTACCTGAAAAATGATGCAAAGGCACCTCCAGTGCCTAAAACGAATAATGGGGCGGCACTTCCAGTGCCTAAACAACCAATGGGGCCCCCGGCGCTCCTCTGCGCAAAACGGGGGCCTCCTGTGCATATTTGGGCCAAAGAGGGGCGGCACGCACCCTCTCAGCGTTCCTGACGGGCCCCTCCTGGGACCCGTAATCACTGGGGGCCCCCCGGGCCTCCACCGGCCCTCCTGTGGGGGCCAAGGTCAGGGAAATCCTGAGGATCTGGAGGGGGGCGCCACGCACCCCCTCCACTCTGCGAACGGGCCCCTCTGGGGGCCCGCAAACTCCTGGGGTCTCCCGGGGCCTCCGCTGGCCCTTTCAGAGGGGAGACCCCTTCACAATTGCCCTGGGCCCACGAGGGGGCCCACCAGAAAGCCGGCGGCACGGGCGAGCCTCCGATGAGGCTGCTGCCCCGCCCGCACGCGCCGAGAGAGCCCTCCGGGGCTGGAGCAGGTGAGGGAGAGGCGTCCTCCTCTCCCTCCTGCTCGCACACAACGCCGGCACCCGGTCGGGCCGGCCGGTGCCCCGGGGGCGCTCCTCGGAGCGATCCCTACCCCGGGGGCACCGCTAGGAGCAGGCTTGCTCCTTGTCACGTCCCAGGTGGATTTCTTGTGCCCCGGGGGCACGGAACGGAGCGCGATCCTCGCGCTTTACAGAATTAAGTTCCCCGGGCTGCGGCGGTGATTTTCTTTCGCGAAACGCTTTTCACAGCGCTTCCGAAAATTATGCAGCCTGGGCTGCGGCGGTGATTTCCTCTCAGCAGAAACGCGCTCCAGGAAGCGCAAGGGCACAATTTAAAAGCCCGGGCTGCGGCGGTGATTTCTTTTAGGAAAAGAAAAGCGCTTTCCAAGCGCTATAGTGCATCAGCAGCCCAGCACTTAAAAGAATGCCTGTTTCTCCTCCAGCATCCTGTCAAAGATGTAGAAGATCGTTGCAGGGGTCAGGGGCCACAGCACCCTGCCCCTGGGAACAACTTAACAAGAGGGAGCACAGGGCTGGTGGGCTCAGCTACAGGCCAGCACAAAGGGTGCAGATGGTGGCAGTTCCTCCTAGTGACCAGGCAGGTCACAGGTCAGCACACCAGCAGCAGTCCATGGCGGTTTCCTGGTGAGTCCATTCATCAGCGTTCTGTGTCCAGTTCCAAGTTCCAAGAATGTTCAAATTGTGGGGAAAATTCCCCTGTACTTATAGTCCATTTTTACAGTGTTTTACAATGCCAGGGAGAGGAGGTTCCAGCCAGTTACAACTGGTTCTGGGAGTGCCCCCTCTCTCCTTTCAGCACAGGCTCCAAACATCAGTGGGGGGTTAGCGACCCTATTGTGTGAGGCCAGGGCACAGCCTTTACAAATGTAGGTGTGCCCCGCCTCTCCCTTCTCTCAGCCCAGGAAGACTATTCAGTATGCAGATGCACCTCGGTGACACCTCCACCCTTCCTGTGTACAGGCTGTCTGAAAAGTATGCACAAAGCCCCAACTGTCACTCTGCCCAGACGTGGATTGGAGTCAAGCTGCAAAACACCAGAATCATAAGCACAGATAAATGCGCACTTTCTAGAAGTGACATTTCTGTGATAGTAATAAAAAATACACCCACACCAGTAAGCAGTATTTATTATCACCATCACACCCATACCAAACACGCCTACGCTACCCCTCATAAATCAGACAATACCCTTTACACATAAGGCAGGGCATTTCTAATGCAATCCTATGAGAAGGCAGCACTCACAGCAGTGAGACACCAAGTTAGGCTGTTTGTCACTACCAGGACAGGCCATGCAATATGGCACATGTCCTGCCTTTCTACATACATGGCACCCTGCCCATAGGGCTAGCTAGGGCGTACTTTAGGGGTGACTTACATGTAGTAAAAGGGGAGTTCTGGGCCTGGCAAGTAAATTTAGATGCCAAGTCCCTGTGGCAGAAAACTGCGCACACAGGCCCTGCGCTAGCAGGCCTGAGACAGGTTTGAAAGTCTACTTCAGTGGGTGGCGCAAGCAGCGCTGCAGGCCCACTAGTAGTATTTAATTTACAGGCCCTGGGTATAGAGATACCACTGTACAAGGGACTTATAGGTAAATTAAATATGCCAATTAGGTATAAGCCAATCATACCAACTTCAGATGGGAGAGCACCTGCACTTTAGCACTGGTCAGCAGTGATAAAGTGCTCAGAGTCCTAGAGCCAACAGCGAGAGGTCAGAAAAACCAGGAGGAAGGAGGCAAAAAGACTAGGGATGACCATGCGTATGGCCAAAAGTCCAACAGTCCGTTATTGTTGTCAGTTATTCTATTTAAGTAGTTCCGTCTTTACGTGACAGTAGTGCAAAGCTCGTTTGGGCACTCCCATATTATTGTGACATTAGCGTACTCTCGGTCTGTTTGAAATCAAGATATTTCTTCATAACCAGGTAAGTGTGTCACAGAGTTTTAGTTACCAGACGATTGACTATATACTAGATTACCAAATTTGAGGTTGTATCTTGTTCATGCCCACAGTTTTAGAATCCTCTTCAATTCGGACATTGTTTGATATTGTGTTTTCTGTCGGGAGTATCCATGAAGAAACTTTAAAGGACTGGATATTATTAATGGATCTACAGTAGTGTTACCCATGAGATTACATTTAGACGCCTATATGTGATTTATTTATAGGTGATTATTAATGAGTGCATCACAATTGTTTTTGTTTTTGTATGTATTTACTTCGTAAACCAGTTGGGGGGTTGGGGGGTTCCTCTGTGAGTGCACCATTTTTACGCAACATATTATGAACTATCCTTGAACTCCAATTTTCCCCCATTTTGCACCCTATTTCTAATTAGTCCTTAAGAGTTATTTGGGGAGTCAGCTCGGAAGAGTTCCTTATTGGCAACGATGGATAGAACCAAAATAGCTGAGGAATTGTTTGGTAGTTTGGTTAGAGGAGACGCAATTCGGAACATAACACATACTAATCATCCACAGAATGAAGGTCTGAAGAACACATTTATTAGACTGGAGAAATTGAGAAAGAAAGAACTTTCTAAATGATGGGATGGGGCGACACTAAAATAATACAAAAAACTGAACCATATTCCACGTGGTCTTAGGTCGCAAATATTTCCTACTTACGATGACCTAGACGCTGATCTGTTGGCATTATAGGACAATAAGTTAACATCCAGTTCAATGAGCCTCACAGACATATCGATTACTAACGCTGAGAGAAAGGTTACCACTTTACAATCTGAGATTGCTGTTTTTGAAAATGAGATTAGGGATTTAAATTTGAAAGAAGCATCTGAGAAGAATGATAAGATTTTGGATGATATTCTATGTAAATTCCAAGAAGAAGTCACACAAAGGAAGGCAAGGAAGTTGAAGAGGGATGAGAGAGATTATTTGACGGGCAGGGTTTTTACTTTTACCAGCAAATATGATCATCTGGTTAATGTTAACATAAGCCATAGAGGATCGACAGTCTCACTTGTCTCGGATACCACCTCTATCAGTACTTCGGTTACGGGTGATAGTGATTTGGAGGGGGGAACAAGTACTTCTGCCCAACAAAGTCCCAGGACTATGGGGAATGTTTTTTTACAAGAACTGTTGAGGATCAAACAAGGCAAATACTATCAGAATAAGATAAGAGCAAATATAGGAAGACTAGAAGGGGAGAGAGAGGAACTAATTGCAAAAGCAACAGAACAGGAAAGAATGACAACAAGGTCCCAGGTCAGGAGATTTTGAACTCCAGTGATTCATCGTCTAAAAACGTAGTTAATTTGTCTAAATTGGAACTCTCTCCAGGGGCCAAGTGCCTCTTGGAGAAAGGTTTGAATTTTTGCCCTACCAGTTATGGCGATCCCTGTAGATCCAAAGTAGATTTGTTCAAATTTGTTCGGAAACTAAAATTAAAGAAACATTTTTTATTGTACCCAGCTTGTCTGCAATCAACTGGCTCTTCCACACAGGGGTTAGAATTAAGTGCCTTATCCATCAAAGATATTCATGACACAGTAACACTACTGTCCTTTGCGGATTGTGATGAAGATCGTATCACTCTGTCACAGGTCTTAAAGGACTTAGATATTACATCTAATACAAGTATTAGTAGTGGCTTAAGGAGGAAATCTCAATGGACACCAAAGTCAATCAACAATAACAATTTAGAAATGTTTTTTGATTTGGTTGGCAAAGACTTTGATAGATGTTTATCTAAGAATAAATGCTGTAATTGCATCCAAAATGTGAGTGTTCAAGAAAGTTAGGCACTGAAATCACTTCAACAGGAAAAAGATATCATTATCAGACAGCCCTACAAAGGTGGGAATGTGGTATTTATGAATAAATTGGTTTACGATAATGAGATTATATTGCAATTAAGTGATGTTTCCTGTTATGAACATATTGTTTATATTCCAATTCCCAGTTTTATGAACACGGTTAACAGCAAATTGTTGATTTGGTATCAACAGGAATTATTGTCCAAGGATAAATACATGTACCTTAAGGTTGATCACCCAAGATTTCCTTGTCTATACACATTGCCTAAAATCCACATGGAACTACCTTTTCCATCTGGTAGGCCTATAGTTTCTGCTGTATTAGGACCAACAGAGAAACTCTCGGAATATGTTGATCTTTTTCTACAACCATTGGTGTATAATCTTCCATCTTTCATCAAGGATACAACACATATTTTGACTGATTTGGAATGGGACAGCAACATGTTGTTAGTTACATTAGATGTGGTTTCATTCCATACATGTATTAATCATGATTTAGGAAGGCAAGCTTTACAACATTTTCTTAGTAGGAGATTGACAAGCCTTTGGGAACTACAATGTTGATTGATATGACTGATTTGATTCTTGGCAATAACTATTTCCTTTTTAATAAGGAATGGTATTGACAAAAACGAGGAGTAGCAATGGGATCCAGATTTTCCCCCTCATATGCAAATCTTTTTATGGGGTGGTTTGAAGAAAAATGGGTCTAGGGTCCTGAATCAATTGAATGGCAATATTTAATTCTTTATTGGGGGAGCTACATTGAGGATTGTTTGATGATATGGACAGTTAGTACAGACAAATTGGTGGAATTTTGTGACTTTTTGAATTCTAATCATGTGAATATTAGATTTACTTACCACTACAGTCCTAAGATCATTGAGTTTTTGGATGTAGAACTTTTTATTGACGATAACAGGATACATAGTAGACTGTTTCAAAAAGTTACGGCACGCAATTCTATTCTACATGCTGCAAGTGCACATCTGAAACATCAGATTGGATGAATACCATATGGAGAACTAGTAAGAGCAAGACGCAACTGTAGTAAAGAGGATGATTTCATTGATTGTATAAATAAGATGAGTATGAGATTCGAGGCACTGGGCTATTCAAAACGTCTAATCAAAAAAGCACAACAAAGAATTAAACATATTTCTAGAAGTGACACATTGAAATCCAGAAATCAGGGTGAACCCAAGAAAGAGATGGACAAGGTTAGATTTGTCACTGATTACGCTAGCACATCCCTGGCTCTCAGAAAAATTGTCAATAGGCATTGGGATATTTTGTATCAAGATGAGGTCTTGAGGAATTTTATATCTGATAAGGCAGAGTTCACATTTTGTAGGGGTAGGTCCCTGAAAAGTATTCTTAGTCCTAGTTTCACGATGAATACCACCCCAACACTTAGTTATCCACACGCAGGGTATGTTTTTTCAGATGTGGGGTTTGCAGGGTATGCCGTTGGGCGTGCCATGGTATTAATGAGTTCTCCGCCACAATGAACCATATATAGAAGATTAAGGCAGCCATTAATTGCAATACTTCCTTTGTCATCTATATGATATGATGCACATGTATTCGGACATTGTTTGAGATTGCGTTTTCTGTTGGAGGACCATTATTTACATGTTGTTCGCCACTCAATTCAAGGTTATATTTTGATTCCTATCATTTGTTGTCAGTAGATTACACGTGTGGTACTCGTATATACATTGGGAGTACGATTCGTCCTCTCAAAATGAGAAATAGAGAGCATGTAAGGGCGTTAAAGAATGGTGATACTAGATACCCTATAGTGGCACACATCATGGCCTGTGATTCGCGGGACAATCATAACATTTTGAATCTTTTGGGTTTGAACATGTTTCGAGAGACCCCTAGGGGTCAATAGGGAACTTACTCTGCGTAAGAAGGAAGCAACATGGATGATGAGACTAAAAGTGGTTGAATTAAGCCTTAATACTGATAGAGAGCTTGAATATATTTTGGGGGCATGAAAGTTTGGACATTATTTAATATGTGCATCATTCGCAATGTCTGTAATGCATAGGCTTTGCTATTGTTTTTACTAATTTATTGTCAACGTAGAAACTTAATTTTATTATTGTTTCATTATAACATCAATTGCAATTGTTTCACATAGACTTAAGTGTGGCATTCTGTGTATAAACAATTGTTTTTTGGTGGTGACTGCCAATTTGGGTTTCTGTTTATAACCAATATGTGAGGATTTCTCATCAAAGTGCACTAGAAATAGTTAATATCAGGAATTTGTTTGGTATTTAGATATATAATAATACCCTTTCTTTTGGGGTTATATTTATTTTATTTTATTTTTCTTAACTTTCTTTGTGGTTGCAATTCATTTATTGTTATTGATGACACAATTTGTAGATTTCCTATATTGATTGTAGTTCATAATATTGAGATATTAGTGTTTTTCTTCGAGGTTGCAGTTAGATTTATTGTTATTTGCTTTAATACTTGAGGGTTAGTAATTGGTACCCGCTTCAACATTTTGGTAAAATGGGATGATCGCTGGCTTACAGATAGCTCGAGTTTTGCATTTTGTTTGGTGTATTTAGTATGGTTTGGAATACTAAGGTGCCCGTTGGATTTAGGTGATTTATAGGTTGTAGGTTGCGATCTGTTTTTCAATTATAAACGTCGTATTTGGTTATTGTTGTGCAACTTATTTAGGAATTTTCTTCTCCATGTGAGGGAAACGCACAGTTTTGTTACTTAGGTGCCTATCATTTACTTAAGAAGGGTGGAATATAGTTTGCTTTTTGTTTCTTTACTTTGAACCCGTTGTAGTCCGTTATTGTTGTCAGTTATTCTATTTAAGTATTTCCGTCTTTACGTGACGGTAGCGCAAAGCTGGTTTAGGCACTCCAACATTATTGTCACATTAGCGTACTGCGGTCTGTTTGAAATCAAGATATTTCTTCATAACCAGGTAAGTGTGTCACGGGGTTTTAGTTACCGGATGATTGACTATATACTAGATTACCAAATTTGATGTTGTATCTTGTTCATGCCCACAGTTTTGGACTCCTCTTGGATTCGGACATTGTTTGATATTGCTTTTTCTGTTGGAGGACCATTATTTACATGTTGTTCGCCACTCAATTCAAGGTTATATTTTGATTCCTACCATTTGTTGTCAGTAGATTACACGTGTGGTTTGAAGTCGGATCAACACAGTGACATGTTATTACGTTTTTTGGTATGATATTATAGAATGTTGGACAAGGTGATTTGTCATTAGAACTTTTGCATATGGTTACACAGGGTTTCTTGCACTGGAGTTGATATGATACAATTACGATTGCTCATGTTATTGCGGCGTTCTGTAGAAATGGCTCATTTCATTGGGATTTTTCACAGATTGGTGTCTAGGTCCCCTTTTTTATTTACTTGTGGCATGCTGTCCTGTTTTCACTCTGCTGATTCTGGCAATTCACTGTCTTTCAATTTCATGGGCTCAGTTTTAAGGAGGCATGGTGGTATATATTCTGTATATAACAAATCCTCATATTTGTTTCAAGTGCTCTGTTCTGATTAAATTTCAGCCCTGAAGAAGTCGTTTGGGTCAATTCCCAAACACAAAACACATGTTGGCTGTGTATCTAATTAATCATATCGACGGTTGTACATCTAATAACCTTAACAACGGAGTACTGGAAATGCATTGAGTTGTTCATCTATATACACACTACAGAGGAAATTGTATTGCCTAGTGGAATCGGAACTATCCATTAATAATTTTTAAAGGACTGGATATTATTAATGGACTGTATTTGTGATGATTTTTGGATCTACGGTAGTGTTACCCATGAGATTACATTTAGACGGCTATATGTGATTTATTTATAGGTGATTATTAATGAGTACATCACAATTGTTTTTGTATGTGTTTACTTCGTAAACCAGTTGGGGGGTTCCCCTGTAAGTGCACCATTTTTACACAAAATATTATGCACTATCCTTGAGCGCCATTTTTCCCCCATTTTGCACCATATTTCTAATTAGTCCTCAGGTCATAGACCATGCCTTCATCTCCTTCAGTTGCAAGGTGGACTCAGAGGGTAAACTAGTGATCCCTGAGGGTGGGAGTCATCACTTCCACCAGGTGGGAGTGAATGAGGTCCCAGTCGCTGCTCTGAGAGACACAGGGGTTAGTCTTACCATGATGGTGGAGAAACTAGTTTCACTAGAGCAGTACACCAGCCAGGTGTGTAGAGTGACTCCAGCCATTGGGGAGGATTTTTTCCGCCCCATGTCCTAGTTGTCCCTAGAGTAGGTGGGGTGGGGAGGTGACCCTGAGGCGGGTCATAGTTAGTCCCCAGCTGCCCATTGACTGCATTCTGGGGAATTAGTTACCCCTAGTGTCAGAAGAACTGAGAGGGTTGACCCCTAAGGGCACCCTGACAGTTCAGCTGTTTGCAGTACCACTCCCCAGAGGAGGGAATATGAGCCCAGATGTGGAGGCACGGTGAGGACAGACTCACCCTTGTCCCCTGTTCAGCCTCAGGGTGCAGATGCTGGGCTGTGAGATCAGTATCAGGGACCCACCACTGAACTGGTGAGAATAGAGAAGGGGTGCAAGACCCTTGGGGCTACTGACCCCCATTCTGAGATGCCTCAGGAGCCCCCTGGGAACTCCCCACCAGCCCCCTCACTGAAGGAAAAGCTCTTCCAAAGGCTAAACTCAGGGTCTCCACTTAGTAGTGGATGGTCTGGGGCCTAGCTCTTGACACTGACAGCTGTCAGTGGCATCTGCTGGTTTCTGTCCTTGTGGACAGAGTTTTCCCTGGGTTGGGGACAGAAATCAGACCCAAGGAATGGAACGGGCCACATAATTTTGTTGGCCATGGTAGTACTGTCTGCATACTGGGATGTATCTGTGAACAAATTAAAATTAGGAGCTTCACAGATGGGGTCCTCAGGTAATGAGAAGGGTTCTCCATGGGTTCAGTGGCCCCAGAGAGAATAGACAGAGTAGCCTCACTGAGTCCGAAAGGCGTAGACCTGGCAAGTGACCCTGCAGTAGTGGTCCATTGGCCATGTTCTCTTGCCTTAAGCAGAGACGTCCATCAGAGTGTTGATTAGTCTACCCTTGTTTTAGGCTGGAAGGGGTATATGTTGGAAGTCGCATTTCTGCAGGGTCACCCCCAAACTTTTTGCCTTCCTCCTTCTCTTTTTCTGTCCTCATTTTTACTGGCTTTAGGACTCTGCTAATCAGTGCTAAAGTGCATGTGCTTGGGGCCTGTAAATTAAATTCTACTAGCTGGCTGCAGCACTGGTTTTGCCACCTGTAGGAGGCTGGCCTGGCTTATATTGGGTACCTAGTGGTACTTACACCTTGTGCCAGGTCCAGTTATCCCTTATTAGTAGATTAGAGGTGTTCTAGCAGCTTAGGCTGATAGAGGTAGCTATAGTAGAGCAGCTTAGGCTGAACTAGGAGACATGCAAAGCTCCTACCATACCACTTATATCATATAGCACTATATCATAAGAAAACACAATACTCAGAGTTACTAAAAATAAAGGTACTTTATTTTAGTGACAATATGCCAAAAGTATCTCAGAGGATATAGGGGGTCATTCTAACTCTGGCGGGCGGCGGAAGCCGCCCGCCAGAGTTCCCCCGACAGAACACCGCTCCGCGGTCTGAAGACCGCCGCAGTGATTCTGTGTTTCCCGCTGGGCTGGCGGGCGACCGCCAGAAGGCCACCCGCCAGCCCAGCGGGAAACCCCTTCCCACGAGGAAGCCGGCTCCGAATGGAGCCGGCGGAGTGGGAAGGTGCGACGGGTGCAGTTGCACCCGTCGCAAATTTCAGTGTCTGCTGAGCAGACACTGAAATTCTTTGTGGGGCCCTCTTACGAGGGCTCCTTCAGTGCCCATGCCATTGGCATGGGCCCAGGGGCCCCACGACACCCCTCACCGCCATCCTGTTCCTGGCAGTCGAAACCGCCAGGAACAGGATGGCGGTGAGGGGGTCGGAATCCCCATGGCGGCGCAGCAAGTCGGCGGTAGAATGCCCGGCTGGACAAAGGAAAGGGGAGTGACCACTCCCCTGACCTGCACCTCCCCTGGGAGGTGCCCAGAGCTCCTCCAGTGTGCTCCAGACCTCTGCCATTGGGGAAACAGAGGTGCTGCTGCACACTGGACTGCTCTGAGTGGCCAGGGCCAGCAGGTGACGTCAGAGACTCCTTCTGATAGGCTCCTTCAGGTGTTGCTAGCCTATCCTCTCTCTTAGGTAGCCAAACCTCCTTTTCTGGCTATTTAGGGTCTCTGCTTTGGGGAATTCCTTAGATAACGAATGCAAGAGCTCATCAGAGTTCCTCTGCATCTCTCTCTTCACCTTCTGCCAAGGAATCGACTGCTGACCGCGCTGGAAGCCTGCAAAACTGCAACAAAGTAGCAAAGACGACTACTGCGAACTATTAACGCTGATCCTGCCGCCTTCTCAACTGTTTTCCTGGTGGTGCATGCTGTGGGGGTAGTCTGCCTCCTCTCTGCACTAGAAGCTCCAAAGAAATCTCCCGTGGGCCGACGGAATCTTCCCCCTGCAACCGCAGGCACCAAAGAACTGCATCACCGGTCCTCTGGGTCTCCTCTCAGCACGATGAGCGAGGTCCCTTGAACTCAGCAACTCTGTCCAAGTGACTCCCACAGTCCAGTGACTCTTCAGTCCAAGTTTGGTGGAGGTAAGTCCTTGCCTCCCCACGCCAGACTGCATTGCTGGGAACCGCGTGTTTTGCAGCTACTCCGGCTCCTGTGCACTCACCGAGGATTTCCTTTGTGCACAGCCAAGCCTGGGTCCCCGGCACTCTAACCTGCATTGCACAACCTCCTGAGTTGTCCTCCGGCTTTGTGAGACCCTCTTGTGCCACTTCGGGTGAGCTCCGGTTCACTCCACTTCGTAGTGCCTGTTCCGGCACTTCTGCAGGTGCTGCTTGCTTCTGAGTGGGCTCCTTCTCTTGCAGGGCGCCCCCTCTGTCTCCTCATGCAATTGGCGACATCCTGGTCCCTCCTGGGCCACAGCAGCATCCAAAAACCCTAACCGCGACCCTTGCAGCTAGCAAGGCTTGTTCGCGGTATTTCTGCACGGAAACACTTCTGCACAACTCTTCACGACGTGGGACATCCATCTTCCAAAGGGGAAGTTTCTAGCCCTTGTTGTTCCTGCAGAATCCTCTGCTTCTACCATCCGGTGGCAGCTTCTTTGCACCCACAGCTGGCATTTCCTGGGCATCTGCCCACTCCCGACTTGATCGTGACTCTTGGACTTGGTCCCCTTGTTCCACATGTACTCTCGTCAGGAAATCCATCATTGTTGCATTGCTGGTGTTGCTGTTTCTGGCAGAATTCCCCTATCACGACTTCTGTGCTCTCTGGGGAACTTAGGTGCACTTTGCACCCACTTTTCAGGGTCTTGGGGTGGGCTATTTTTCTAACCCTCACTGTTTTCTTACAGTCCCAGCGACCCTCTACAAGGTCACATAGGTTTGGGGTCCATTTGTGGTTTGCATTCCACTTCTAGAGTATATGGTTTGTGTTGCCCCTATCCCTATGTGCCCCCATTGCATTCTATTGTGACTATACATTGTTTGCACTGTTTTCTATTGCTATTACTGCATATTTTGGTATTGTGTACATATAGCTTGTGTATATTTGCTATCCTCATACTGAGGGTACTCACTGAGATACTTTTGGCATATTGTCATAAAAATAAAGTACCTTTATTTTTAGTATATCTGTGTATTGTGTTTTCTTATGATATTGTGCATATGGCACTAGTGGTACTGTAGGAGCTTCACTCGTCTCCTAGTTCAGCCTAAGCTGCTCTGCTAAGCTACCTTTTCTATCAGCCTAACGTGCTAGACACCACCCTACACTAATAAGGGATACCTGGGCCAGGTGCAAGGTGTAAGTACCCCTTGGTACTCACTACAAGCCAGTCCAGCCTCCTACACCAGGGTGCCCTCACACTAAGTAACTTTGCACCTAACCTTCACTAAGTGAGGGTTAGACATATAGGTGACGTATAAGTTACTTAAGTGCAGTGTAAAATGGCTGTGAAATAACGTGAACATGATTTCCCTCAGGCTTCAGTGGCAGTCCTGTGTAAGAATTGTCTGAGCTCCCTATGGGTGGCAAAATAAATGCTGCAGCCCATAGGGATCTCCTGGAACCCCAATACCCTGGGTACCTAGGTACCATATACTAGGGAATTATAAGGGTGTTCCAGTGTGGCAATCAGAATTGGTAAAATTAGTCACTAGCCTGCAGTGACAATTTGGAAAGCAGAGAGGGCATAAACACTGAGGTTCTGGTTAACAGAGCCTCAGTGATACAGTTAGGCACCACACAGGGAACACGTATAGGGCACACTTTATGAGCACTGGGGTCCTGGCTACCAGGATCCCAGTGGCACAGGCAAAAACAACCATACATACAGTAAAAATGGGGTTAACGTGCCAGGCAAGATGGTACTTTCCTACCCCACCCACATAAGTAGCCCCCTAACCATGTCTCAGGGTTGCCTCTGCAGTGTCTGTGTGTTCAGTTTCACTGCCACTTCGACTTGGCATTTAAAAGTACTTGCCAAGACTTAAACTCCCCTTTTTCTACATATAAGTGTTATGATGTGATGAATGTTATAGACGTATAATGTCTATGCAGTGACACCGTACAGGGGGATTGTTAGAATGTAGTGACATCAGATGGAATGTGGGAGAGTGTGACTCTGCAGTCGTTAGAGGAGCACACAAGATCGTCCTGATGCTCCTCACTGTGCTGGGGAAAGCTTGACAATAAACTACACTGCATCACAACTGGACTCAAACTAATTACTACAGAATGTGGCGACGAGGATGGCATCTTACCCTTATTTGCCCCATACCATGGGAGAGCAAAATGTGATGTTAGGAACAGTCAAAATTGGGTGTTGGAAGAGGTGATTGGCGAGGACCAAGGAGTTAATTTAAACAGATGCAATAAGGTTGGTAATGGTGTTATTTTGGATGCTAATCCTGTACCATCACCAAAGGAAATTGATATTTGTGGAGCCAGTAAAAGAGAAACAAGGAGAGACTAGAGATTATGGCCTTCATTACAAACCTGGCGGTTGGTGTAAAAGTGGCGGTAATACCGCCAACAGGCCGGCGATAATTACTGCTAAATTATGACCATAGCGGAAAGATCTCTGATAGAAAGCCAATTTACTACACTGACCGCCAGGGTGGAAACAACATGCACCACAGCTGTAGCCGCCTACAGCCAGTCAAAGACAAAGTACCGCCCACCTTATTTTGACAAGACCATCCGCCACCTTTTCCAGGGCGGTAGGAACAACATCAAAAGCCTGGAGGAAACAGACCGCAGAAGGGAAGGACTCACCATTAGAGACACAGGGAACAATCACGCTGCCATGGAGCCCGAGCTGCATGTCTTCTCGGTGCTGCTCCACCATGAACACCAATGACGGCGAAGACGACGACGGTGAGAACAAGAGCCTAGCACACAAGGGAGGGGGGATGAAAAAGATTGTAGGAAAGTATCATTTTTCTTGCCATGTTAACCCCATTTTTACCTGTATGTCAGTATGTTTTTGCCTGTCTTACTGGGATCCTGCTGGTGAGGACCCCAGTGCTCATAGTTTATAGCCTAATGTGTGTGTTGTGTATAGAGTTTGACTGTGTCACTGAGGCTCTGCTAACCAGAACCTCAGTGCTTATGCTCTCTCTGCTTTTAAATTTGTCACTATAGGTTAGTGACTTTAATTACAAATTTCATTTGGCACACTGGACCCCCTTTATAAGTCCCTAGTACATGGTACCTTGGTACCCAGGGCATTGGGGTTCCAGGAGATCCTTATGGGCTGCAGCATTTCTTTTGTCACCCATAAGGAGCTCAGACAAACCCTTCCACAGGCCTGCCATTGCAGCCTGCATGAAATAGTGTGCACACTATTTCACAGCCATTTTCACTGCACTTAAGTAACTTATAAGTCACCTATATGTCTAACCTTCACTTGCTGAAGATTAGGTGCAAAGTTACTAAGTGTGAGGGCACCCAACATAGTTCAGGGCCAATTCCCGGGACTTTGTGAGTGTGAGGGCGAATTACACATGTGCACTACATATAGGTCAATCGCTATATATAGATTCACAATGGTAACTTCAAATATGGCCATGTAAGGAGTTTAAGATCATGGAATTGTCCCCCCATTCCAAATTTGGTATTGGGGAGCCAATTCTATGCATCCTGGGGGCTCCACTATGGGTCCCCAGCATTGCCAAACCAGCTCTCTGAGGCTTGCAATGCAGCTACAGCTGCTGCATCCTCACAGACAGGGTTCTGCCCTCCTGGAGTCTGAGCAGCTCAGTCCCAGGAAGGCAGCACAAAGCATTTCCTTTGGGAGCAGGGTGTTACACCCTCTCCCTTTCGAAATACGTGTTACAGGCTGGGGAGGGGTATCCTTCCCCAGCCTCTGGAAATGCTTTGAAGTGTACAGATGGTGTCACCTTGCATAAGCCAGACTACACCGGTTCAAGGACCCCCCAGTCCCTGCTCTGGCATGAAACTGGACAAAGGAAAGGGGAGTGACCACTCCCCTGTCCATCACCACCCCAGGGGTGGTGCCCAGAGCTCGTCCAGTGTGACCAAGACTTGAGCCAACTTGCTTTGCAAGGTGTGGGAACACTCTGAAGGCCTCTAAGTGGCCAGTGCCAGCAGGTGACGTCAGAGACCACTCCTGATGGGTCTATACCTGATAAGGGAGCCAATTCCTATCTCAGGGATATTTTGGGTCTCTCCTGTGGGTTTCTCTTCAGATTCTGCTTGCAAGTTTCCATGAGGAATCCTCTGCAACTACTACTTCATCCTCCGACCTCGGATCAACTACAGACTGCTCCAGGAACCGCTTTAACAACAACAAAGTATCCAGAAGGGCCACTTTTTTCTCTGCAACTTCAGCTCCAGCTGGCAACTGCAACAGTTTCCATGGTGTGCATGCTCTGGGGACTCCCTGTCTTTACCCTGCACCAGAAGAACCGAAGAAATCTCCCGTGGAGTGATGGAGTCACTTCACTGCTAAAGCAGGCTCCTTCGAAGTTGACGAGCGGTTCTCTCTGACTCCTCTCCTGGTGATGAGAGTGCTCCTTGGAACACAGTGTGTGGACCCCATCGACACAGACTGTCCTGAGATCCTGCTGTCCCAATTTCGAGGAGGTAGGACCTTGCCTTCCCCAAGAACGACAGTACCCCTGTGCACCACATCATCTTCACCTCTTGAGGCCTCTGTGCACGCTTTGCAAAATTCCTTCATGCACAGCCTGGACCTGGTCCCCAGCACTCTTTCTCGTGATGCTCTACTTGATGAGTTGTTCTCAGGTAGCGTGGGACCTTCCTTTGTAGTGCTGCACCAACCACATTTTGCAGCTCCTTTGTCCCTGTGTCCTGGGACTCCTGTGGGTGCTATTTGGTGTTCTGAGTGCTCTCTAAAGTGCTGAGACCCCCCTCTTCCTCCTCACACAGACTTGAGGTCACCAGGTCCCTCCTGGGTCCATCCAGCGTCATTTTGACACAAAATGCGACTTTGCCGGAACCAAGGCTTGTTGGAGATTTCCAGCACCAAACCTCTTCTGCATCCAACTTCTCTTCATGGGACATCCAGTCCATCATGCAGGAACCCACTGACATCTTCCTTGGGTGAATTTACGCAGTCTTTGTCCAGGCAGGGACTCTTCTTTTGAACCCTCTTCTAGGTTGGCAGGGGCTCCTGTCCTTCCTAGAACTTCTTTTGACTTCTGGACTTGGTCTCCTTCCTTTGCAGGACTTCAGGTCCAGGACTTCACCATTTGTTGTTTGCAGTCTTGCTTGGTTCTTGCAGTAACTCTAATCATGACTTGTAGTGTGTCCCAGGGAAATTTGCAGTATTTTACGCCTGCTTTTCTGGGCTCTCGGTTGGGGTAATTTACTTACCTTACTGTATTCTTACTCTCCCAGCTATTCTCTACACACTCTACCTGTCTAGGGGGAATTTGTGGTTCGCATTCAACTTTCTTAGTATATGGTTTGTGTTGCTCCAGACCTATTTTCTCCCATTGCATTCTATAACATTTCCTATTGTTTGAACTATCCTTTGTCTAATTACTTACCTTATTTTGATGTCTAGTGTATATATTGTGTATAATACTTACCTCCAGAAGGAGTATTGCCTGTAAGATATTTTTGGTACTGTTACCCAAATAAACTACCTTTATATTTAGTAACACTGATTATCGTCTTCACTTGTGTATAAATACTGTGTAACTATAAGTGGTATTGTAGGAGCTTTGCATGTCTCCTAGTTCAGCCTAAGCTGCTAGAACACTACAACATTTCCCTAATAATGGATAACTGTACCTGGTGTAAGGTGTATGTACCCAAGGTGCCCACTGCAAACCAGGCCAGCTTCCTACAGAGAGTGACACACACGCCCTACAACCCCCCCAGCACCATACACACAATGAGCTGCATTACTAGAACATATTTACTCTGTACCTCAGATGAATAATGCAAGGACAAAACTAATTTGAAAAAGTGAATGTAATGAGAGCAACACATCAAGATAAATAAGTGAGGCAAGATAATAGATATTTACATATGTACATAAAAAGGGACACAGCCCAGTCCACAATGTACTTAGTCCACATGGCCACAGGCCAAACTCTAAGGCCACACATGGCACCTGCCTCAACACGGAAAGAACACTGCAGGGGCATCATTTGGGGAATAGACAGGCACCTCGGGGGATAGAGGATGGGGGCAGCACAGCTGGCAGATGGAACAAGACCACTGGTACTGGAGGGGGCAACATGCCATGTGCTGGTCCTGGGGAGTGCAAGACCACAGTCTCTCAAGTGGGTGACTTGCCCACATGCTCTGGAGGGGGCAACATGCTCTGTGCTTGGTCCTGGGGAGTGCAAGGCCACAGTCTCTCAAGTGGGTGACTTGCCCACATGCTCTGGAGGGGACAGCATGCCCTGTGCTTGGTCTTTGGGAGTGAATGCCAGTGTCTCAAGTGGGTGACTTGCCACATGCTCTGGAGGGGTCAACATGCCCTTTACTTCATCCTGCGGAGTGATAGGCCACAGTTTCTCAAGTGGGTGACTTGCCCACATGCTCTGCAGGGGGCAACATGCCCTGTGATTCGTCCTGGGGAGCACAAGGCCACAGTCTCTCAAGTGGGTGACTTGACCACATCCTCTGGAGGGGGCAACATGCCCTGTGATTCGTCCTGGGGAGCACAAGGCCACAGTCTCTCAAGTGGGTGACTTGACCACATCCTCTGGAGGGGGCAACATGCCCTGTGCTTGGTCCTGGGGAGTGACAGGCCACAGTCTCTCGGGTGGGTGTCTTACCCACTGGTTTTGGAGGGGGCATCGTGCCCTGTGCTCTTGATCCTGGGGAGTCTGGGGTATGTGGGTATCTTACCCACTGGTTCTGGAGGGGGCATTGTGTCCTGTGCTCTTGATCCTCAGGAGTCTGTGGCAGGTGGGAGTCTTACCCACTGGTTCTGGAGGGGTCATCCTGCCCTGTGCTGTTGCTCCTGGGGAGTGAAAGGTCTCTCAGGTGGGTGTCATACCCACTGGATTTGCACGAGGCAGGTTGCACAGCAGCCCGTGGATGCAGGAATACATACCGTCCACCGGCTGTGACGGCTGATCACTGGAGGTGGTGGTGGTGGTGCTGGTGGGGGAGGCTCCTGCCCATCCCCTGCAACCTTGGATGCCTGCTCACTGGTGGTGGTAGTACTGCTGCTGGTAGGGGGAGGCTCCTGCCCATCCTCTGTAACCTCGGACGGCTGCTCACTGGTTGTGGTGGTGCTGCTGGGAGGGAGGGTCCTGCCCATTCCCTGCAACCTTGGACAGCTGCTCACTGTTTGTGGTGGTGGTGCTGCTGCTGCTGGTGGGGGGACACTCATGCCCATCCCCTGCAACCTTGGACAGCTGCTCACTGTTTGTGGTGGTGGTGCTGCTGCTGCTGCTGCTGCTGCTGCTGGGGGGACACTCCTGCCCATCCCCTGCAACCTCGGACAGCTGCTTACTGGTGGTGGTGGTGCTGCTGGGGGGGAGGCTCCTGCCCATCCCCTGCAACCTCGGATGGCTGCTCACTGGTGGTGGGGGTGCTGCTGCTAAGGGGGGGGCTCCTGCCCTTCCTCTGCAACTGGGATAGCTGCACAACCATGGTTTGTGGTGGGGGCTCCATCACAGGTCCTGTCCCTTGCTGATGCTGGCTCCTTGGTCTTCCTGGCAGGAGCTGGGGCAGGCTCCTTAGTCTTCATGGCAGCAACTGGGGCAGCTCCTTAGTCTTCCTAGCAGCAGCTTGTGCAGGCTCCTTGCCCTTTCCGGCAGCTGGGGCAGCCTCCTCTCCCTGGAGGCTGCCTGGTGCAGGCTCCTTCACCCTCAGGACATGTGCCCTGGATCCTTTTTCCCCCATGAGTGGGTGTGGTAACGACTGGGCCCGTGGACCGGGTGGCTGAGGTGCTTGGCTGGGTTCTTCCCGCACTGGCCAGATGTGCAGGATGGGGAGGAGGGAAGAGGGAAGAGGTCAGTGGTGGATAGGAACAGTTTTTTAGGTACATTGGGGTGGGAAGAGGGAGAAGGTTTGGGAGTGGAGGAAGAGGGAGTGGTTGTAGTAGGTGTCTGCTGATTTTGGGTGCAGATGCATGGGCTGGATGCTGTTGTGAGGTGGATGGCTTTTGGGTGTCTGAGTGCTTGCGTTTGTGTACCTTGGGGGGGCAGACACAGTGAGAGAGAACACAGGGGACGTGTGCATGGCTGTTGTGTAAGTCTCTGCCAGTGAGGTGTGTGTTCTGCTTGGTATGGTGGTGATGCTGGTTGTGTATGATGGTGTAGTGCATGCAGGTGTGAGTGTAGACAGAACTGGGAGGGAGGTGGATGAGGAGGAGGAGGAGGGGGAGACAGTGGGAATAGTGGATGTTGGTGTGTCTGCATCTGGATGGTGTTTGTGTGAGTGCCTGTGGGATGAAGTGTGATGATTGTGTTTCCCTGTACCACTCTTGTGTGTTGTCTTGGGTGAATGCTCATCTGCCTGTGTGCTTGTGATAGGTTGGGGTTGAGGAGAATGGGTTTGGGAAGAGGAAGTTGGAGGGGGGAGAGTGGAAACAGGGACAATGGCTGGCATTAGAGAGGAGACCAGACCCTGGATCAATCTCTGTTGGGCCGCCAAGCTAGTGTGAATGCCCTCCAGGAATGCATTAGTCCAGTGGTTCCCAAACTGTGCGCCGTCAAAACTAGCCAGGGGCGCCGCACACAGTCTGGAAACCACTCGGAGGTGCTTTGAATCGGTAGCTTTTCCTCGTGGTATTGGAAAAAAACACCCTGCATTAATTATTCTGACCAGCGGAGGGTGTCAAAGTACCATTAATAATATCCCTATAACAAAAATAGTTTCCAATAAATGGTTTTCAGCAACGTGAAGGAGAGAATAAAGAAGACAAACGGTAAATAGTGTAGGTACAGGTACAGGCTGGGATTACGTTCCCCCACCCGCCAAAAAAAGTAACATAACGGGGAGCCGTGGCCAACACAGCTAATAGGTCAAAGGAGCCGGGGATCAAAAAAGTTTGGGAACCACTGCATTAGTCTGTTGCATTTGGGCTGCCAGCCCCTGGATGGCATTCACAATGGTTGACTGCCCTATGGAGATGGATCTCAGGAGGTGAATAGCTTCCTCACTCAGGACAGTAGGGCTCACTGGGCAGGGCCTGAGGTGCCTGGGGCAAAGGAGATGCCCACCCTCCTGGATGAGTGGGCACGGGAAAATCGATGAGAGGCTGCTGGGAGGGTGGTGCTGGTACGGTGGATGGGGGCTGTACCTGTAGCTGGGGTGGTTACAGAGGTGTCCGCCACCATCAGGGAGCTTCCATCAGAGGAGGTAACTGTGTCATAACTGTCCCCTCCAGTCTCTGCTGTGGTGCTCCCCTCGCCCTCCATCCCAGTGGTGTCAATGGACTCTGCCTCCTGGGTCTTGTGGGATGTAGCTCCCTCCGTCACGGGTGCCTCTGCTCCTCCACCAGATGATGCTAATGCACATAAGAAGAGGGTGACAAAACAATAAGGGGGGAAGAGGCAAAGGATACACTTGGTCAATGGCTGCACCAACACCACCGGTGGCGTACACAGCCCGTCACTCACAGGGATCGTGCCTACACACTATGCATTGCCCTACCAGTTATATTGCTAGCCACCAAGGCATGGGAAGGGGCACACACCGGCAAAGGCAGCATACCTGGGTCCCTCGCAGCCCTGACCAGTAGTGGATTCCTACGAGCTAGGTAGCAGGATTATCTCTTCATAATCCTAGCCACCAGGGGGCCTACGCTGCATTGTCAGGCCTAACCTAGGGGCACCCACTGACACACATCCACCACCTGGATACCACCCCACCAAGAGTAAGTAGTAATGATGGGCACTATACTCATCCCCTTGTGGCTGCTGTGATGCCCTCAAGCACCCATCCAGCTCTGGATAGGCCACCACCAATATGCAGGCCATCAGGGGGGTCAGGGTTCGATGGGCACCTCTGCCTCGTTGGGAAGCCATCCCCAGCTGGGCCTCTGCCATCTTCCGTGCCCAGCATCTCAGGTCATCCCACCATTTCCGACAGTGGGTGCTCCTCCTGCTGGAGACCCCAATGTTCCGCACGTCCTTGGTGATGGCATGCCATATACCCTTCTTTTGCTGGGCCCTGACCTGCAGAAGAATTATGCACAGGAAAATAGTATTAGTCAAACAGTCCTGCCTGTTACACTTATGGCCCACCATACCCCTTCACATCACCATTTGCACACACATGGCCCAGCACACAACCAATACACTGCCCAGAGGACATCCATCCACCCCCTTACACAAGGTCTTCACACACCACTCCATGCATTCATGCCACATGCATCGTGCCCACAGTGCACTCACCTGTTGGTCTGGAGGCCTGTACAGCAGTCTGTACTTGGGTAGGACCCCATCTACCACTCTCTTCAATTCTGCCAAAGTGAAGGCTGGGGCCCTTTCCCCAGTCACACGGGCCATGGTAGGTTCCAGACACTGGTCACAGCAGCACATGCAGTGTAGGTTCTCTTCTGTTGAAGATCAGGTAGCAAGTGAGGAATCAGATAGAAAATGGTGGTCATGTCCACTGTGGTGCATACTGTCACCGCCGGCGTAGATGACCATTGGCCACTGTAACTCATAGGGCCCAATTATAACCAATGAGGAGTTGCACGGCGGTTCCCGACAACCTCCTGCAATGGCGCACAACATCAGCGGAATTACCTCACTTCCACCTGTCCCTTCACCCAGGACAGGTGGACGCCATTTCAGGAGGGGAGCAGGCGCTGGATAATTGCTGCATCACTGGTTAAATTTGGACATAATGGACAATTCACACTGACCCATTACAAGTTAACAGCATGCAAAGTTCTGTTGTAGCCCCATTGTTCAGACTGTGACCGGCTCCTCACTCTTTTGCCCCAAAGATTTCCAGTACTGCGGATGAATAGGAGATGGAGACATAAGCCCATGCACAGTCCCCTGGTGGACTTGGCAGCAATGGAGGACAGGCACATCATACTCACCTATAGACTTGACAGGGTCCCAATCACAGAGCTGTGTGCCTGATTGGAGCCTGACCTGATATCTGCTATTCGTCACCCCACTGGGATCCCCTTCTTGTGCAACTTCTATCTGTGCTTCATTTCCAGGCAACTGGTTATTTCCAAGTGACAGTGGGCTTGGCAGCAGGAATGTCACAGCCAATGTTCTCAAACGTGCTGACCAGAGTGTTGTCTGCCCTGATTAAGCACAAGTGCAGCTACATTGTATTTTCCCAGGTTGAAGATATGGCCACAGTGAAGGCCGACTTCTGTGCAATGGAACATATCCCAAACATAATTGGGTCGATTGATGGAACACTTATTGCATTTGCCCCCCCCCATCAAAATGAACAGGTGTTCAGAAATCAGAAAAGTTTCCACTCTATGAATGCACAGATGGTGTGCTTGGCGGATCAGTACACCTCCCATGTCAATGCTAAGTATCCTGGGTCAGTGCATGATTCCTTTGTCCTGAGGAATAGCAGCATCCCAAATGTGAAAGGACAAATACAGAGGCACAGGGTGTGGATAATAGGTGAGCCCTGGTCCCCACCCAGTGTATGTGGGTGTATGGGTAAGGTGTGGGTCATATGGGAGAGTGTGTGGCTAACTGTTGTCCCTCAATATTGCAGGTGACTCTGGTTAACCTAACCTCTCATGGCTGCTGGCCCCTGAGAGGAATGCCAGGACAAGGGCAGAAGAATGTTATAATGAGGCACATGGGTGAACTGAAGGATTATAGAAAGGGCCTTTGGCCTCCTGAAGGCCAGGTTTAGGTGCCTCCAACTACTCACCCAAGAAGGTCTGCCAGATAATAGTGGTATGCTGCATGTTGTACAACCTTGCACTGAAACGCCATGCAACTTTTCTGCAGGAGGAGAAGGCTAGAGATGCCCATGTAGCAGCAGTTGACCCTGTGCACAGTGAGGATATGGAGGCAGAGGAAGAGGATGAGGACAACAGAACATCAGTCCTCAGACAATACTTCCAATGACACACAGGTAAAACAGTGTTACTTCACATTTCACTGAAATTTTTGGGATTTTCTGTGGCACTGGCATGCTGTTATTTCCCACTTCTATCCCACTACAGAGCCTTTGTTTAAATGGTTGGTGAGATTGTGGGACACTGGAGCAGATGGTACATATTTATCACCAACTGACCTTTTGAAAATAGGATCAGTAACTACACATGCCATGTTAGGGCAACGGTTACGAGGTGCACAGGGGCAACAAGCTTTCTCTCTAATGGGTTGGTTGATGGAAGGAGTGAAGCAATTGCACCCAACTGCTATAGATGTGGAAGAGAGTTGGGGGCCCTGGCACACAATTTCAGAGGCAAACGAACAACTGCGAGAAATGGGGATGCAGAACGCAGTGTATTCACTTAGGATTAATACTAAGATCATTATCAAGTCACATGAAAAAGGCACGCTTTCCAATGGGGACCTGAACGCAAGAGGTCTTTGAGGAAGCAAAGGATGCATTACAGAACTATTTTGCGTTAGGTCCCATCACAGAAGGAGACCCGTTTGAGCTGGAAATGATAGTACAGGATGATGTAATGATGTGGAGCCTATGGCAGAGACAGGGGAAAAAGAGGGTGCCACAAGGATTCTGGTCAAAGAAATTAACACCATCCATGAGCAATTACACCCCGTTAGAAAAAGAACTAGCAGGGGCATTTTGGGCATTAGTGGAAACAGAACGCATAACTGGTGACTGGCCGGTTACCTTAAGAACACGGGTCCCCTTACTAGGCTGGATAAGGAAGGAGGGGTTGACACTAAAGTAGGCAGGGCGCAGGAGTCTACCATCGTAAAGTGGGAATGTTATCTGCAGCAGAGGGCAAAGCCGGGGCCAGCAGGAGTGTTGAAGTTACAAGAAGATATGCTAGGAGCAGTGGAATGCAGGCAATGGCCCCCTCGCCAGAACCCTCTGAAATGGAATCCTCATCATTTAAAACAGCCCCACCTTTCGAACAACTCACTGAAGAAGAACAGCAAAATGCATGGTTCACAGATGGCACTGCCCGGTACCATCAAGGAAAAAAGCAATGGCAAACAGTTGCATTCCAGCCTGCTACTGAAACACTGTTGCTGCGAGGAGGAGATAATGGATCAAGCCAGCTTGCAGAACTGCAGGCGGTAGCAGCAGTGATCGAACAGGCCCCCATCGGAGAGAAACCTTTTGTGTACACTGACAGGGGGGCCACTTACCAAGGACTAGTAAGCTGGGCCCGACTTGACGCAAAGATGGATGGAAAATTAAAGGCACACCCATTTGGGTAGGCGAGCAGCTATGGGAAGAGATGTGGGAGAAAGGGCA
Source organism: Pleurodeles waltl (assembly GCF_031143425.1). Lineage (NCBI taxonomy): Eukaryota > Metazoa > Chordata > Amphibia > Caudata > Salamandridae > Pleurodeles > Pleurodeles waltl. Next base: position 415,472,857 of record NC_090438.1, on the reverse strand, counting down.
AAAATGTCAAATCTATGTGGGACATGTGGATGCCCATTGCCCATCGGACACCTCACTTGCATCTCTATTCAACAATACCACAGATCAGATGGCCAAAACATGAACAGTGGTCATCAATGAGGAAGCTGAAGCTGCTTTAGCAAACTGGGCCCATGCAACATCCAGATATCTAGGAGAGAATGGTACTTATGCATGGGAACAGCAACAACAGATTCCGGTTACTAAAGAACAAGTGCAACAAGCAGTAAAGGAGTGCCCCACATGCAACCAGATTAGAGAAATGCCCCTGCAAAAGAAGCCTAGCGGCCATATCAGAAGAGGAACTGCAGCTGCTACAGTGTGGCAATTGGACTATATCGGGCTGCTACCAAAAGAAGGAGGAAAAGCTATGTATTGACCATGGTGGACACCTACTCTGGCCTTATGTTGGGTATGCCCTGTAAGTCTGCCGACCAGAAGTCCACTTTGCGAGGGTTAAACTACCTGATAAAACATTATGGGGTACCTGATGAGATCCAAACAGATAGGGGCACACACTTTTCAGGGAAAACAGTGCAGGACTGGGCGCAGGAACAGGGAATTCAGTGGATTTTGCAACTTAGTTATTATCCACAAGCTGCAGGCATGATTGAGAGATATAACGGATTGTTGAAAGAACAGCTAAAAAAGTTATCAGCACATCAGACTCTAAAAGGATGAAGTAGCAATTTAGACAAAGCCTTGTTCAAATTGAACAATAGACCATTGGGCAGCAGACTCCTTTCATTCGGATGACAGGGCATGATAAAGAAACCACCCATACAATCATTGTCTGGAAAACAAACTCTCAAGCTCGATTACCTTTGCAGGCTACTTCTGTCAACAGAGGACTAGATCTGTTTGCTCCAGAGGATGGAGAAATACCCATAGGACAGGTGAAAACTGTTCCCCTAGGAATAGGAGTATGAGTACCACCTGGAACATATGGTAGAATTGCCCCTCGATCCAGCCTAGCCATCAAAGGAGTGACGGTGCTAGGGGGAGTCATAGACCCAGAATATAGAGGAGAAGTTAAAGTAGTATTGTTGAACCAAGGAAATGCTGCTGTATCATATCAAGCACATGACAGACTTGCTCAATTGATTTGTGAACAAGTGTACACTCCCCACATTGAGGAAAGATCTGCTCCCCCCGATAACACCCAGAGAGGTGAGGGAGGATTTGGAAGCACAGGAAGAAAAGTATGGGTGCACTATCCAGGGAAAAAGCCAGAGGCAGGAAAGATATTGAGTCAAGGAGTGGGGAGTACGTATATTGTACTTTTAAAGAACTCTAATGTACCTGCGTTTGTACCTGCAGTGAGACTTACCCCACGGTCGTAAATGATGACATCTGAGTCAATGGCGTGGTTCCTGTTGGCGGTTATAATTACAACCAGAAGAGGTGTTTGGGTTCGACCGAATGTAGCAGAGAATGTTGTTACGGTCCTTCATGCCACTTGTGCACCTCAAGCCGCTAACGTAACTGATGACCAGGGAAATATTTCACTTTGCAACGTGAAGGTACCTGGAGGCAAGTGGATGGCTGACAAAGCTGTCACCTGGAAGGTAACTGGACAGCAAAGCCGACATGCCAACGGACTGAACGAGTTGCAGGGAACGCCAGCAACAGTACAGGCTTTGAATTATATGCTAAACATGATATGTAAATATTGTGATATCATTGTACCTTTTGCACCAGCACAGGCATATCCGTGCACACCCTATGATTGTTCTGACAAACAAAGTATTTTACCAGGACATATGGTGGTTGTTACGATGAACAATGGAACCCAAGGAGCTAGATATTCCAAACCGCCAGCATTCATGTTTTATGTAGCCGAAAGACGCATGGTTTGCAACTTAGGCAACGTTTCCTTAGTTCGCTGTATACAATAGGATGTAAGCAAGCTTTGCATGCAAGCATAATTAATCGTATTGTGGCACAGATAAATATTGCCAAGGGGATTGTCTCAAAGTATGATCCATTATGCGCACCATGGGCACCACAGTTATTGCCTTTGCCAAAGTTACGCATTAGAAGAGATCTAGGATCCTTGATAGCCGGGGCCACCAGAATCGGGGTAGGGGCCCTGAATTCTTTTGATATTGAAGACATTAGGAATAAGCTATCTTCTACAGGATATAGAACCGGAGAGGCCATAAAACTAATTTCTCAGTGGGGGCCCACACACTCACAAGAAGTATGGAAGGTCCTGTGTGGGTTGTATCGTGATTGGCAATGGCATAATTTCACTTATGAACAATTCGGAAAAAGCTTTGAAACACACAAACAGTGTCCAAAGGTATCCAGTGCATACTATGGCCAAGCATTGTTAATCAAAAGTATGCAGACTTCAAAGCGGAATGGGGACAGCTTCAGGGTGAATATTGGAGACAACAATTGCATTTGCCTGAAGAAATATGGGTAAAGCCCATACAGTTTCACTGTGAGGGAGTAATATGTTATGCTCATTTTAATATAGCAAGAAGTGATCTTCCTCCTGAAATATAGTGCCCCTTTATATTGCTCCCCGTAGTGATAGGTAAAGAATGGTGGATACCTCACACTGACATAAAGTGGATTGATCAAACAAATCACACTGTAGATCCCACTATATGTGCAGATTGGTCTAAGGGGTGGGTATGTACCCACACTGGACGGGTGTTAGATCCATGCCTTCCCCCAATACCAGGAGAATGTGAATGGTTACCTTATCCTATTAATGGCACAGACTTATATCAGATAGGGACAGAGAATATATGTTACGTTACTAATCATTCCTTACTTATTAACGGATTTGTACAAACCACTGGAGAGCAAGTAATGTTCATGTGCAACATTACAAGTATTATTTACATAAGCACTCACATCTTATACCGACCGACTAAGTTCACCACAACCACATTACAGACGCAAATGAAAGGGCAGTTGGAATGGAACATCCCGCTTGTTGTTAAGCTACCTAGACTAGAGGCAATCAGGCGCTACACACAAGTCACATTTGCTAAATTTGACATAGCAGGTAAATATACCAAGGATACCGCCATACAGATGACCATAGACGGCAAGTAGCTTATGCACACTGCTTCACGCATCCAGCAAGCAACTGAGCACCATTGGTATGACATCTTCTTAGGCTGGGCACCAGGAGCTATGAAGATGCTAAATATAGTGTTACATCTGTTAATTTGGTTATTGATTGTTTGTGTTACGCTAATGACTATACTATGTAGACTATATGTACGCACAAAACAGCTTTATACTAAGATGCAGGCGCTTAGAATAACGCTGACAAGTATTCGTAGCAACCTAGCTAGCGAAATGTTGTAATAAATTATTTTTATTTTGCATGCATCGTGCTCATCTAAGGGGTGGAGTGATCAGTATAGGGAAAGGTACGGAAGACATTGTGACGCGAAGGGTTAATTAGCTTGAACAGTGTAGATGAGTGTGATGCCTGCTGAAACCTGAACAACGTGGAAAAGTTCACGATGTTGTTTTCAAGCTTGTTTTCCAACATTCCATTAATAAAATTATTCGCAGCTGCATGTGTAAGAAACAGGATGAGTAGGAGAGAAAGACGGAGAATGAGAGTACAGGAAAAAGATGGAATGAAAACAGTGGCTAGGGAATGGCGGAGCAGCCAAGAGACATGCGCTGATAACATAGCTAGAAAATGCGAGAAAGGGATAGAATCCAAGCTTCAGGTTATATAAGCACTGAAGTGCGGGTGAGGGGATTGAAGCGCTGCCTCCCTGTTTTGCTGTTCAGAGACCGTGACGCTCGAGGGAGAGAGGTCCAAGCGGGTGGTAGAGGGCTTCCCAGCATTTCGTGGACTAAGTTAAGTTCCACCCAGGGATGAAAGGCCTTTGTTTCTCTGCTCTATTATTATGATTGATTATTATGCTTGCACTGTATTTATAATCTGAAGTATTCAGCTAGTTTAAATTTTGCTTCCTGAACATCGTAGTGTGAGCTTGCTGCAGCAATTGAAATACACATTTTTGTATGCAGTTAATCAAAGCTTGTATCTGTCTATGAACTCTTTGCTCATATATAAATAGATGATCTTTATTGCTATTCGTATTCTACTTCGTTGATATGCCAAATGCATACATTTACCTGAAATTCTAGTAAAGCTAAATTGTGTTCATAATTGGCGTGTGGTCCTTCATTGAGCGTCCTTATTGACTTATACCGAACAGATCAGGTGTCAATCAGTCACCTGGATAAGACACAAGTGAAGTATCAGTTTTATCTGGACTCCTCAGTGAACTCTAAGTGGCAGGAAATTTGTGACTGCTCAGTAACCCCACAATATTCCCACAGAGAAATATGCGGAAAACCTGAATTTTTAGCTAAATTTGAAGTTTCCAAGGGATTATGCTTAAGAAAACCTTGGGGATCCACAAAAGCAACAATTGCAAAGGATTCTGTGTCACAAAATGTGGCGTCCCTAGGTGCTGACTCAGCTAGAGTCCAAAATCTCGTGCGACCCACATTGGAGAAAAAGGGGTCAGTTTTCGGCTGAAAAATGTCATACGTCCATGTTGCATTTTGGCCCATTTTCTGTTGCAAGCAGTAGGTATACCCACACAATGAGGTCCAATTTTTATTGGGAGAACTTAGGAAATGCCAGGTGGAGGAAAGTTTGTGACTCCTACCACATTCCAGTACTTTCCATCACTGAAAAGTGCGAAACATGTGTTTTTTTATTAAAGTTTGAGGTTTGCAAAGGATTTTAGGTCAAAAAATGTATTGAGAGCCATACATACCAGCCCACTCTGGATACCCCTATGTGTCTAGTTTTCAAAAATGTACAGGATGGCTAGGTTTTCCTAAGTGCCAGCTGAACTAGGATCCAAAATCTCAAGCTACCCACATTGGAAAAAAAGGGGTCAGGGTACAAGTTTCATGATCCCGTGGGGTGATATAGCTGTGGTGATGGGACAAATAATGCCTTTGAAATGTGGGAAATGTTTTTTTTACGTTTCATGAGATCCACAGATCCACTTGGTTGGATCTGTGGAGCTCAGGATCTTTTTTTAAAAAGGACTAAGGCCCGTATTTATACTTTTTGACGCTAAACTGCGCTAACGCAGTTTAGCGGCAAAAAATTTTTCTACGGCTAACGCCATTCTGAAGCACCATGCGGGCGGCGTATTTATTGAATGGCGTTAGCCGGCGCTAGCAGACCGGCGCTGCCTGTGTGCTTGGAAAAAAACCACGTACACCAGGCAGCGCCGGCGTAGGGAAAAATGGCGTTAGGGCGTCTTAAAAATGGTGCAAGTCAGGTTGACGCAAAAAAATCGCCTCCACCCGATTTGCGCCATTTTTTACGACGCCCAGACGCCATTTACATGACTCCTGTCTTAGTAAAGACAGGAGTCATGCCCCCTTGCCCAATGGCCATGCCCAGGGGACTTATGTCCCCTGGGCATGGTCATTGGGCATTGAGGCATGTAGGGGGGCACAAATCAGGCCCCCCTATGCCAAAACAAAATAAAAAAAAAAAAAAAATTATACTTACCTGAATGTCCCTGGGATGGGTCCCTCCATCCTTGGGTGTCCTCCTGGGGTGGGCAAGGGTGGCAGGGGGGGGCCCTGGGGGCATGGGAGGACAGCTGTGGGCTCATTTTGAGCCCACAGGTCCCTTAACGCCTGCCCTGACCCAGGCGTTAAAAAGAGGCGCAAATGCGGGGTTTTTTGCCCTGCCCACTCCCGGGCGTGATTTTTGCCCTGGAGTATAAATACGACGCATTTGCGTCGCAGTCATTTTTTTAGACGGGAACGCCTACCTTGCATCTCATTAACGCAAGGAAGGCGTTCACGCAAAAAAATGACGCTCTTTCCTCATACTTTGGCGCTAGACGCGTCTAACGCCAAAGTATAAATATGGCGTTAGTTTTGCGCCGAATTTGCGTCGAAAAAAACGACGCAAAATTGGCGCAAACGGAGTATAAATATGCCCCTAAATTCCAATAGAGACACTCTGCATTCAGTATTGCACACTCTACATTCAGTATTACACACAGAGAGACACTCTCACACCCAGTGTGACATGCAGGAGGACACTGTCACACACAGTCTCATGCCTACAGAGCTGCTGTTACATCCAATGTCACATCTACACAGACAGTCTCACACTCACTCTCGTACTCAGAAAGACACTTTCACACCCATCCTTGTATCCAGGCAGACACTGTCACACTCCCTCTCACACCCAGACATAGACTTTCATGCTCAGTCTCAAACTAACATAGAGACTCTCATATGTAAAGTCAAACCCTCTGACACTCATCCTCACACCCAGACAGGTAGTCTCACACTGAGTTTGACATCCAGGCAGACACTGTGATGGCCGCTCAAACACCTACAGAGATGTGTTACAGCTACTACCACATGTACACACACTCTCACACTCAGAGAGCTACTCTCACATCCACTCCAATCCAGGTAGACACTGTCACACTCACTCTCACACTCAGACACTCTTGCGCTCAGTCTCACACTAACATACAGACTCTCACATGTTGTGTCCAACCCAGAGACACACTCTGACACTCAACCTCAGAGCCAGACAACTACTCTCGAAACTCAGTTTGACATCCAGACAGACACTGTTACAAGCACTCTCACACCTACACAGACAGCCTCACACTTACTCTCACACTCAGAGAGACACTCTCACACCCACCATTGCATCCAAAAAAATGTATTTTTTTCCTTTTATGAGATCCACTGAGCCATTTGAATTTTTTTTTTAAAGATTTGAAAAAAGAAGTATACAAATAGAAAAATATATGTATTTGGGTAATAGATTAGCTCTGAAAAAAGCCTTTGTGTTTACGATGTGGAGGTGATTAATATGCATGATAGAAAGGACAGTCTCTGAAGTTATGCGGGAAAAGTTTGTTGCCTTTCTCTGTTAGGTGAATGATGTCATTTCTGTGTACACCCTCCATATCAAATTGTGATTTTTTTTTATTTTTTATTTTTAATTTTTTTTGTCCTCATATTCATCCCCCGTGCTTTGGTTAAGTAAAAAAAGGCAATGACACAACAAACGACAACATGCCACCAAACCTCAGTAGATCATCCCCTCTAATCTACTGATTGTACTTTCTCGTACGGGAGTCATTGATCAAAAGTTATCACTTTCAATCGTAGCCAAAGCAGCACCTCCAGAGAACGAGGGGGAGATCTTAATCATTGGACTTTAAATTATTTTTTTTTTTTTTTTTTTTAAAGTATACGAAGTTTATATGACACAACAAAAAAAAAAAAAATATGTTATTGATACACATTTTCCCAATATAACCAAAAATTATCTTTTCTAGACAAGGGACCCCATTGTTCCAATGTACAGATTCGATTTACAGCTATCTGCCAATCCAACACCCGAGGAGGCAGAGGATCAATCCATTTACGACAAATTTCTCGCCTAGCTAGAAGAATTAATATGAACAGCAAATGCTCTTGCTGAACTGACAATTTCTGATAATTTGTATCCTGGTCCCACACCCCAAACACCACCAATGCTGGATTTACAACTAAGTTTACATTAAAAATTACTTTAAAAATACTCTCTATGTCCCCCCAATAATTCAACAACTTAGTGCAATGCCAAAACATATGTGAGTTATTGTGGTGTATAGAAATCATGTTATGGTCCCTGAGGAATGCAGAGACATTTTTATTGACATGCATTCTGAATATCTCTATTTGTTGGCAGAACTGAGTCGACCAGTTCCACTTCTGCCTTTGGCAAATGTTTGAGAAAAGGAAGAGTGTCATAAAGTTTCCAAAGATATCTTTCATTACGATTTCCAAATCAACTCCTTTGACTATACCTTTGACAATACTTTTACCACCACAGTAAACAATCACAATATCTGGATGTTGCCAATCCTTAATAGTTTCTACTAAAAGAAGTAATCGATGTCACTTTAAACCTCCCCGGCCAATCCATGTAATATCCAATTGAAAAAAACTAGGTCCCTGTCAATACCACTTCGTTTAGTATTCTCTCTGGCCCAAAACACAAAACTGTGACACTCTGAGAATCTTGAAGGTAATCTGGAGAAGCACGCAGGAGATGGCTTCAAATTAATGAGGCTGGTATGAAATATAAATCAGTTGAATTGGAGAGCAGTAGGGACAGTCTGGAAGAAGTGATTCCATTGGCTGTTGTAGATATATTTCTTTTTGGGGTGAAGATAGGTAGTGAGGTTATGTGAATTGTAAGTATATGTTGTGTTGGGTTTAGAAAGTGGAAAACAGTAAACAAATCTGTGATATGTTTACTCTAAAAGATTCAACCACAGCTGCTAAATGTGGCTTGAAACTAAGCATGCTTTAGGAACTTGTGACCTGGTGCAGCAGAATGTTGCATACCTTGTAACCATGGTAACAGAGCTAGAGGAGCATGAGGGGGAAAGAAATAGAAAAGCAGATGAGAATGTGACTTTGTTTTACCATATATAATTGATACCATATGATTATTTAATGCTATAATTTAGTTTTGTGTTCTAAAAAAAGTGTTTATATCAATGTGTTTCTTTTTTAAATTAGATCAAAATATCTGAACTTCCTCATGGATCCGCGGATCCACCTGCGAATTTCCACAGAGGGGGCGTGCTGATCGTGTTCGCTAATGTTTCAGGAGCACTGCAAAGGGTTAACTAAACAAACCAATGAGAAGTTGTAGACCATTGTATTGACATGAAAGGGAGATTGTGATTGGTTTACTTACTCAGTAATCTTGAAAGGAGAGTTGAAAAGGTTGTCATTACTGTTTAGCTGCTATGAGAGTGGACGTACTTTCCTGTTGTTGGTTTTCTGAGTTTTGTTCAGTGAGAAGAAATTCTAACTGATACTGAAAGAGAAATATAGAACACAAGAACGAGAATCTTCAGTTACATGTAGTGAAATGTACTTTGTTTTAGAAAGTGTTAGTATATGAATAAATTAATACTAGGTTTGTGATTTATGTTAAGGAATTATACAAGTAATTCATTATATAAGAAAGGTATTCAGCTGAATTTGGATAAAGGGTTTCATCGATGTTTCCAGTTTCTATCAGTACAATTAGGTGATCCTTCATGTATGCTGAAACTAGTTTGGAGAATGCACTAATGAGAAAATGTAATGGTTAAAAGGGTGTATTGAGTTTGAGAAATGTAATGTGTTTGTCTGTACAGAAATGGGTATGTATAAAAGCAATGTTGTAGGAGGCTGGCCTGGCTTATAGTGGGCACCTAGTGGTACTTACACCTTGTGCCAGGTCCAGTTATCTCTTATTAGTAGATTAGAAGTGTTCTAGCAGCTTAGGCTTATAGAGGTAGCTATAGCAGAGAAGCTTAGGCTGAACTAGGAGACATGCAAATCTCCTACTATACCACTTAAATCACTTAGCACTATATCATAAGAAAACACAATATTCAGAGTTACTAAAAATAAAGGTATTTTATTTTAGTGGCAATATGCCAAAAGTATCTCAGAGGATATACTCCCTTAGGAGGTAAGTAATATACTCAAAATATACACACAAACCAAAATCAGGTGAGTAAAACACTTAGAAAAATAGTGCAACACTGTAGAACACAATAGAATGCAATAGGAGACAATAGGCCTAGGGGCAACACAAACCATGTACTCCAAAAGTGGAATGCGAACCACAAACAGACCCCAGGCCTAGTGTAGTGTGTAGAGGGTCACTGGGAGTGTAAGAAAACATTAAGGGTGTCCAAGATACCCCAACCCAAGACCCTGAAACGTATGAGTACATTTACTCTACTACCCCAGAAAGACAGTAAAGTCGAGATAGGGGATTCTGCAAAGGCAACAACTGACTGCAAAGCACTGAAGATGGATTCCTGGACCTAAGGACCTGTAAAGGAAGGTGACCAAGTCCAAGAGTCACGCAAGTGTCCAGGGGGGGCAGGAGCTCACTAAACCCCAGATGAAGGTGCAAAAGGGCTGTCGCCGGGTGGAAGAAGCCAAAGATTCTGCAACAACGGAAGGTGCCAGGAACTTTTCCTTTAGTCAGAAGATAAAGCATGGTGTGCTGGAGGATGCAAAGTTGTTTCCACGCAGAAAGACTGCAAACAAGCCTTGCTAGCTGCAAGAGTTGTGGTTGAAGTTTTTGGGTTCTGCCAGGGCCCAGGAAGGAACAGGCGATCGCCCCTTGGAGGAGGAGACAGAGGGGGCGCTGAGCAACACTGAAAGGCCACACAGAAGCAGGCAGCACCCGCAGAAGTACCTGAACAGGCATTTAGAAAATCTGAGCACAACTGTCGACTCAGCACAACAAAAGAGGGTCCCACGAAGTCGGAGTCCAACTCAGTGGGTTGGGCAACCCAGGACAGAGTGCTGGGGATCTGGGCTGGGATGTGCACAAAGGAAGTCTTGTAAAAGTGCACAGGAGTCCGAGCAGCTGCAGTTCATGCAGTAAACAGAATTACCATCTGGCGTGGGAAGGCAAGGACTTACCTCCATCAAATTTGGACAGAAGGACCACTGGACTGTCGGGGACACTTGGATCCAGCTCCCGTGTTCCAGGGACCACGCTCGTCATGATGAGAGGGGACCCAGAGGACAGGTAATGCAGAAGTTTGGTGCCTGCATTGGCAGGGGGAAGATTCCGTCGACCCACGGGAGATTTCTTCTTGGCTTCCAGTGCAGGGTGAAAGCAGACAGCCCTCAGAGCATGCACCACCAGGAAACAGTCGAGAAAGCTGGCAGGATGAGGCGCTACAATGTTGCTGGTAGTCTTCTTGCTACTTTGTTGCGGTTTTGCAGGTGTTCTGGAGCAGTCAACAGTCGATCCTTGGCAGAAGTCGAAGAGAGAACTGCAGAGGAACTCTGGTGAGCTCTTGCATTCGTTATCTGGTGAGAAACACACAGGAGAGACCCTAAATAGCCCTCAGAGGAGGATTGGATACAGAGAAAGGTAAGCACCTATCAGCAATGGTCTCTGACGTCACCTGCTGGCACAGGCCACTCAGAGGTGTCCGTTGTGCCCTCACACCTCTGCATCCAAGATGGCAGAGGTCTGGGACACACTGGAGGAGCTCTGGGCACCTCCCCTTGGGAGGTGCTGGTCAGGGAAGTGTTCACTCCCCTTTCCTTTGTCCAGTTTCGTGCTAGAGCAGGGCTGGGGGGATCTCTGAACCAGCGTAGACTGGCTTATGCAAGGAGGGCACCATCTCTGCCCTTCAAAGCATTTCCAGAGGCCAGGAGAGGTTACTCCTCCCAGGCCCTTCACACCTATTTCCAAACTAAGAAGGTGTAGCACACTCTCTCAGAGGAAATCCTTTGTTTACCTTCCTGGGACCAGGCTGCCCAGGCCCCCGGGGGGGGGGGGCAGAAACCTGTCTGAGGGTTGGCAGCAGCGGTAGCTGCTGAGAAAACCCCGGGAAGCTAGTTTGGCAGTACCCGGGCTCTATGCTGAAGCCTCGGGGATGCATGAAATTGTCCCCCCAATACCAGAATTGTACTGGGGTGACAATTCCATGATCCTAGACATGTTACATGTTCGGAGTTACCATTGTGACGCTACATATAGGTATTGACCTATATGTAGTGCACGCGTGTAATGGTGTCCCCGCACTCACGAGGTACGGGGAATTTGCCCTGAACAATGTGGGGGCTAGTGCCAGGGTGCCCTCACACTAAGTAACTTTGCACTGAACCTTAACTAAGTGAGGGTTAGACATATAGGTGACTTATAAGTTACTTAAGTGCAGTGTAAAATGGCTGTGAAATAACGTGGACGTTATTTCACTCATGCTGCAGTGGCAGTCCTGTGTAAGAATTGTCTGCGCTCCATATGGGTGACAAAAGAAATGCTGCAGCCCATAGGGATCTCCTGGAACCCCAATACCCTGGATACCTAAGTTTCATATACTAGGGAATTATAAGGGTGTTCCAGTGTGCCAATCAGAATTTGTAAAATTAGTCACTAGCCTGCAGTGACAATTTGAGAGGCAGAGAGAGCATGAACACTGTGGTTCTGGTTAGCAGAGCCTCAGTGATACAGTTAGGCACCACACAGGGAACACATATAGGGCACACTTTATGAGCACTGGGGTCCTGGCTAGCAGGATCCCAGTGACACAGGCAAAAACAAACATACATACAGTAAAAATGGGGGTAACATGCCAAGGAAGATGGTACTTTCCTACAAATGTTGAATTCATGCAGAGAATCACACATATTGAGGGATGATAGAGGTTATTTTGCTATTAGTTAGACATTGATATGAGTGAAGTATATTACTTGAAAAGGTAAGGAAAATGATTGGGTGACAGCAGGTTGAATTGTTTTTTTGCAGCAGAAAGTGAAGGAGTCAGATATACTGTCTTTAGGCTGAAGAAGAGGTTACTGTGTCTATAGAAGAGAAAAAAGTGATTTTATTTTGTGTTGTGTTAAAAGTGCAATTGCTACATTAGGGTGTATGTATACTGCCTCATGTATACTGTTAAAGAGATAGAAAATAATACAAACATAAAGGGAAACTTATACTCATTTAGAGACATTAACAACCACTTGTATATTGATGTAGACGTACAGAATTTAAGTGCATAGGCTGCAGTAAGAGATATATTTAGAATGTAATGTACTCAATGCAATATGTAGTTTTGTATAGTGATACTATAGATTCTTATTTACATAAATCATGGTTTAAATATGGTTTATGGTACCAACTGTGAGCATAGGTTTACAGTTTTATTTTTAAGTACACTTGACATTTGAAAATGTGCTTAAGTAGGTTTAGACTCTGTGTTGTAAGAAAGGTTACCCTTTAGGTGAGATGCATGTAGACTATAGAAGAGAGTGTATTTTTATTAAAAGATGAAACATGTTGTCCTGAGTTTTAGTGGCTGAGATGAAAGGTTGTAGAGGCCTATGCCCAAGTATATATGACTCTACTAGAACATAGGGTAATAATATAGCTAATAAGGAAAATATACAAATCAGTCTTCTATCTAGTGAATTAGCCATAAAGTCACTTATTTACTCACCAATGCAGATACTAATATACCAAGTCATACACCAGGGAACACACTGATAGATTCAGTAAAATAATTAGGAACACACTGATGCATAGACTGACACACCTAGGCACATACCAATCTGTACACTGACATTCTATGCACACTGTGATGTATTGACTAACATCCTCAGATGCATACTAATGAGTAGAGTAACACACCCTTGCATGCACGGTTGCATGCACTGAGACAACCAGGTGGAACTGATGCATTGACTGAGACACAAAGGTGCACTGCAATGCATACACTACAATGCCTAGGTGACAGTGATGAATACACTGACTCATCCAAGGATACATTGACATATGAATTGAGACACGTTGCTATGCAGTAATGCATGTAGTAGGATACAGATGTACACTCTTTTCAATAGACTGAGAGAGCCAGGCACCCACTAATGTAAATAGTGATGCATCCAGACACACTCTCGTATCTATACTGATATATCTAGGGATGCAATTATGCATCTACTGACAGATCCAGGCATGCAGGTATGCAGCCAAGTGGACACTGATGTATTCAATGAATCACTCAGATGTATACAGTGATATATACACTGAAAACCTCAGGGATAGAGAGATGAATAGAGTGACACGCACACACCTAGGAGTACACTGATGTAAAAACTACCACACGCAAGCACAAACTGATGCATGCACTGACATAGCAAGGCAGAAACTCATGCTTACCCTAAGACAGACATGTACATATGCAATCACTGATACAACCATACAGAGACACACCCAAATGCAAAATCATGGATGTACTGACAAACCCAGGCCCATATGATTCCATACACTGACACACAGAGGCACACTGAAGAATACATCCAGAGGCACATTAACACACAAACTGACACACTGAGATACATATTAATGCATACCCTGAGAGACCTAGGCAGACACTAATGCAGAAACTAACAAAGCCAGTTATATAGTAATGCTTCCATTCAAACATAGTAGTAGATACTATCATACACATTGACATACCCAGGATCAGATTTACACATACACTAGCACACCCAGGGACACAATTATGGATAGACTGGGACACCTAGATAGAAACTGCTAAATAAACTTATACATGGAAATGAAAAGTTCTAAATGCACTCCCATAAGTATGGAAATACTGAAGAGTAATAAAGGCTTGAACACAGCTCTTTGTTTGATTCAATGGTGGTTCTAACAAGAACCATTTCTTGTCATTATTGATGGAAGACGTTTTTCTTTTTCTTTTTTTCCAGAAAATATATTGGAATCTTGGGAAAAACTTAAATGCAATACCTTTGTAATATGAAAGCACAACAGTGTGCAATAACAGCTAGTTTTAAGAAAATTTGCAACAGAGGTTTTTGACCTGCAAAAATAAGTTGTTGATATTTTTAACTTTTGCAACCACAAGATTATGGCAAATGCTGCAGGACATTATCATTTGACCCAATTCAGTGCATTAGGCTGGCATACTGATATTCTGAGCGCCTGGCTTGATGAATATTTACCAGGTTCTGTATCAAAATGTGTCAGTTCTTTTTTTCTCATCATTCGTTGGTATGCCCGTTCGAGGATTGTGCACAGATGTTTCCACATACTCTAAGTTCCGTGGCTGTATTTCTTAAATGTACCATGCAAGAGCTTTGTTCACAGAGGTATCATTTCACAATTCTTGCACTGACTTTTTTTCCCCTCTAGGTATGGTAAAACATGTCCACCCATCACTTTCTTTTCTGGGTGAAGAAGGCAAGTTGTAAATATATTCAGTCTTCTGTTTATATGGGAAAGAATGAGGTGTATATTGTAATTCTTTTTTTGTGAATGATCTCGAATCTGTGGACCCGAACTGTGGATTCATTCTGGTGACATGATCGGAACGGAGAGCATAGTGCTTTGCTGCTCTGCTTCTGTGTGACCACAGATGGTCCAAGATTAATTAAAAAATTATAATATTAAAATACTACTTCAGAACTGTATAAGTACTGGATAAAGTATAAAACGGTATCATCAGCACTTTTATAAGAAAGTTTGGGCTTCTTAAATTCAATCTGCAACATTAGACATGGTTAGTGTATTTCATTGTGGCTGAGAGCTGAATGAAAAGATTCCTAACACTTTTTCCCCAGACATCTGGGGTTAATATAAAGTATGTATGATATAATATAACTACCTAAAAAAATCCAAACATTATACACAAGTTATAGTTTTAAAATACACTTAAATACACATTATTAGTTCCAAAGAAATACAAAAGGTTAAAGGGACAATAAAGTTAGGAAATTGAATATTAATTAAAAACCTTAGAAATTAACAGAAAAAGCCACAGGTTACACGGATGCTATAGTTGGCGAAATAGAATTTTTTTTTAAAACCTGGAAATTCACTGAAAAGAGCAAAGGTGACAGGGATATTAAAGTTAGGAAATAGAATACTAAAAATCCTTAGAAATTCACTGAAAAAAACTACTTGGGTTACATGGATGTTATAGTTAGGTTCTGAATTAACTCGAACTAAACCAAAGAAATGCAGCAGTTATAATTACCTGAGCTAACTATAACTTATCTTTTCCGTAATGCACTGCTTATGATGTAACATATTAAATTACTCATGACATGGTCAGTGATGCCATTGATGATATCACTGATGACATCATATATGATTTCACTGAGTTTTTTTCTGAAATTCTATTTAGTAACTATAACTTTGTGTTTGCAGTACATTTCTAAGGTTTTTTAAAGTTTATTTAGTAACTATAACATCCATGTAACTTTTTGTTTCTTCAATGAATATATATATATACTGTCATCAAGGCAGTTGAAGCCGAAACCGCATCAGGAAAAGCAGAGCTGCTGTTCATTCTTCAATAAAGCGCTTGGATGGATCCCAAACTGGTGCCTCAGATATTTAGTTGTGTGTTTTATATATATATATATATATATATATATATATATATATACTTATACACACATGTATAGAGAGAGAGACAATAAAGTGAGAAAATACATTACATGTCTTTATGCTATAAAAATGTAATTAATATTAATGCCTAATATTAATGCCTACAAACATCCAAATAAACATTTTTGTTATATTTCTAAACACCAATAATACAAATAAAATAATACATAGAAATACAATTAAAGGATTTCAGGCAAAAATTATCAAATTAAATAATCACACTCCAACATGATCATTTTTTAAAAAAGTGTTAGACACTAAAAGGGTGACATTTCCTAGTCCCACTCAAATTTAAACATACTGGGGAAAGATCGTGAGCACTTGGCTCACCCACACAATTGAGGAATAATTTTTATCTGGAGTCCTCGGTGAACTCTGAGTGGTAGGGAATTTGTGACTGCTCAGTAATCCTACTACTTTTACACAGAGAACTGTGTGGAAAAGGTGAATGTTTAGCTAAATTAGAGGTTTGCAGGGGAGTTTGGGTAAGGAAATGTTGTTGGAGGCACAAAAGCCACACCTCCCTGGAATCCTGAGGTGTCTGGAAATGTCTAGGATTGGTAGGTTTCCCTAGATGGCAGTAGAGCAAAAATGTAAAAAAATGTACAGGTTGACTAGATTTCCTTAGTTGCCAGCTGAGCTAGGGTCCAAAGGTACGAGCTACCCATGTAGGAAGTACAGGGTGAGTGTTTGGTGGAAAAATGAAATGTTTCCCTACTGCATTGTGGCCCATTTCCTAATGCAGGAACTAGGTCTACCCACACAAGTGAAGTTCCATTTTCTCAGGAGGCTTGGGGGAATGCCGGTTGGAAGGAAGCTTGTGGCTCCCCACAGATTCCAGAACTTGCTATCATAGAAATATGAGGAAAATTTGTTTTTTAATCAAAGATGAGGTTTGCAAAGGGTTCTGGGCAAAAAACATGGTCACAGCCATGCAAGTCAGCCCACCCTGAAACCTCTGGGTGTCTAGTTTTCAAAAATATACAGGTTGGCTAGGTTTCTCTAGTTGCTGGATCAGCTAGGTTCAAAAATCTCAAGCTATTGGAAAAAAGGGTCTGTTTTTAGTAGAAAAATGTGATCCATCCATGTTGCAGTTTGGGCCGTTTCCTGTCACAGGCACTTGGTCTACTCGCACATGTGAGGTGCCATTTATCAGGAGACCTGGGGGAATGCTGAGTGGAAGGAAGTTTGTTGCTCTCCACAGATTCCAGAACTTCCCATCACTGAATATGAGGAACCTGTGTTTTTTAGTCTACGTTTCTGATTTGCAAGGGATTCTGGGCCACAAAACATGGTTAGTGACAATAAAGTCAGCCCACTTAGGATACCCCTTGGTTTCTAGTATTCAAAAATGTACAGTTTGGCTAGGTTTTCCTAGGTGCCGGCTGAACTAGGGACCAAAATCCTGAGCTACCCACATTGGAAAAAACATCAGTTTTTGGTGAAAAATGTGATGCATTAATGTTGAGTTTTGGGCCATTTCTTGTCGGGGGCACTAGGCCTACCCACACATGTTAGGTACCATTTTTATCAAGAGACTTGTTGAAGCATAGAACAGTAGAACATTTGTTATCACCAATTAGATTTAAATACCTTCCAAATCATAACCACTACTCCTAAACTCTATGGCGGTCATTACAACATTGGCGGTAAAAGCCGCTTACTGCTGTGCAGAAGACCGCCAACACACCGCTGCGGCTGCGGAATTCCGCCACAGCTATTATGACCCACAGTTCGGAATCTGCCAAAATTCAGACACCCACACAAGTCCGCCACACCAAAGGTCAGTGATAAACTCGCGAAAACAAAACCTCCACTGTCACGGCAACAGAAATACGCCCACACTATCACGACACACGAATCCATGCGGCCGTCTTTCAACGCGGTATTCCATTGGCGGTACACACCACTGCGCTCAAAATACACACACTTTTACAAAACACAGCCACATTGGAAAATTTAAATACACACACCTGATACACATACACACACCACTCCCACACACTCAATACACTATAAAGCACACACCCACATCACCCACAAACCCTTACGACAACAAATCACGAACGAAAGCCAGAGAGAGACACCACCATCAAAAACACTAGCATCCACAGGCACACAACACCATCACCCACATAACCTCCATGCACCTCACACAACACCCCACTACATATCAGCACACTTATCACCACACACACCACCCCACACATCACCTACACCACTCCATGGCACGGCAAAGACACACCAGGTTCTCGGAGGAGGAGCTCAGGGTCATGGTGGAGAAAATCGTCCGGGTAGAGCCACAGCTATTTGGATCACATGTGCAGCACACCTCAATTGCAAGGAAGATGGAGCTATGGCAAAGAATAGTGGACAGGGTCAACCCCGTGGGACAACACCCAAGAAATCGGGAGGACATCAGGAAGAGGTGGAACGAGTTACGGGGGAAGGTGCGGTCCGTGGTCTCCAGACACCACCTGGCGGTTCAGCGGACTGGCGGCAGACCCCAACCTCCTCCCCCACAACCAACAACATGGGAGGAGCAGGGTTTGGCGATTCTGCATACTGAGGGCCTCGCAGGAGTAGGTGGAAGAATGGACTCTGGTAAGTCAAACCTTTAACTGCTTCATCCCCCACCCACCTGCATGCTATCACCTACCCCCACCCTCGCCCTCACCCCCATCACTCCTACTCCTCACAAATGTCCCACTATCACAAACCACACATCCCAACACCAGGCCCTGCATGCGAAAACAAAGCATGGACACCCATCACTAAAGCATGCCCACTGCACACACCCATACACCCCCATAAACCACCATCACACAAGGTCCCGTACAGGAATGCAAGCACTGGGGTACACGGTCACCCACCCATTGCACACTCTGACACACACAGATCTAATAATCATGCCTTTATACCCCTGCAGGACCCCTACCCAACGTCACCGGACAGGAGGGTCCTCACATGTCCACACAACCAACAGAAGAGGCCAACAGTGATGACAGCACCTCTGTCCAACTGGATCTAGATGACCAGCCCGGCCCATCGGGGGCCTCCAGACAGTCGGTTCCCATCACACAGTCACAGGCCACTACAGAGCTTCCCCCCTCTGGAAACACCAGCACAGCACCCACCCAGCGGGCCCATACCTCCGTCCCCAGGACACGTCAATCAGCAGTGTGTCCACCACTACAGGGAACCCAGGCTAACCCACCACCCCAACAACAACAGGGACCTGGGGGCAGTGGCAGTGGGCACACGGTCTAGGGGACGGAGGCCCAGGAACACAGGGAACTGAGAAGGCTGCTGTGCGACAGGGGGCGGACAGGCCCAGGGAACCCACTCTCCACAAGGCCCTCTCCTCCATCATGGGAGCCTACCACCACTCCTAGGAGACGATGGCAACAGTACTGGCCAAGTTTCAGGAGACCCAGCGCCTGTAGGAGGAACAGTATATGGGCTTCAGGGAGGAACTCAGAACTATCAATTCCACCCTGGGCACCATCGTAGGGGTGCTGAAGGAAGAACTCAACACCAGGAGGGACACTGTGGCACTCCAAAGGGGCCCCTGACACTAGCCTGGACGATGAACTGCCCACCACCTCTGCCGGCGCTAGTGGACAGGAGGCACCGCCACATGACCACCACACCAGCACCCCACCCCCTGATGAGGGGGGGTTTTACCGCCAATGTTGTAATGACCGCCATAGAGTTTAGGAGTAGTGGTTATGATTTGGAAGGTATTTAAATCTAATTGGTGATAACAAATGTTCTACTATTCTATGCTTCAACAAGTCTCTTGATAAAAATGGTACCTAACATGTGTGATGAGGCAGAACCACCCCGCAAACAGCCCCTGAGATCCAGGAACAAGACAGAGAACGATGCCAAGACCCCCGCCAAGAAATGAGACCACCCTGATTGTTATCCTACTGTCCCACTTTATCACCCTGTCCAGCCTTAAACTGCCCCAGCTCCACTTCCTATGCCCATATGGGCAATGCACCTGTGAGACTAATAGACTGGACTCTGCCATGGACATTCCTCCGCCATCACCCCTCACCATTTTGCTACCCGCTCCAATTTTGAGCACTAAAATAAACTCCCTTGAAGCACAAAACAATCTGGAGTCTGTCTTTGATTTCGGAACACTGTAATAGCAATAACTGTGGCAAAAAGCTCTTTCATTTGTTATGTCAACATACCTATGTCACACAGCTCTAGTCCATGAGGAATCAAAGCAGATGTCACACAGTGGGACCCACATCTGTGAAATCGTAAGGGAAAGTGACAACTCAGTGACCATACACTGGGTGAAAATGACAGACATTAGAGAGGAAGTTGTGTTAAAGTACATGTAGTAGGCAGGTTCGTATTCTTACCTGTGTCTCACTGGAAATATTGCTGGATCACTGAGTCCCTGTTGTCCGTGTCTTCTTCCTCTGCTTTCCCGTCTTCACTGTCCACAGGGTCCACAGCTGCAACAACAACACCATCTGGATCATCCTCCTGCAGAAAGGGCAACTGTTGTCGCAAAGCCAAGTTGTGAAGCATACAGCAGGCCACGGTGATCTGGCACACCTTCTTTGGTGAGTAGAATAGGGATCCACCTGCCATATGGAGGCACCTGAACCTCGCCTTCAGGAGGCCGAAGGTGCGTTTGATCACCCTCCTAGTTCGCCCATGTGCCTCATTGTAGCGTTCCTCTGCCCTTGTCCTGGGATTCCTCACTGGGGTCAGTAGCCATGACAGGTTGGGGTAACCAGAGTCACCTGCAAATGGCGAGGGACAACTGTTAGACACACACTAACCTGTAGGGATATCCCCAGACCCAGACAACCATTCCCACTGACTAGCTTCTAGGTGCTCACCTAATAGCCACACACGGTGCCTCTGGAGTTGACCCATCACATAAGGGATGCTGCTATTCCGCAGGATGTAAGCGTCATGCACTGAGCCAGGGAACTTGGCATTCACATGGGAGATGTACTGGTCTGCCAAACATACCATCTGTACATTCATCGAATGATAACTCTTCCGGTTTCTGTACACCTGTT
The DNA here is from genome assembly GCF_031143425.1 of Pleurodeles waltl. Lineage (NCBI taxonomy): Eukaryota > Metazoa > Chordata > Amphibia > Caudata > Salamandridae > Pleurodeles > Pleurodeles waltl. The sequence goes on along the minus strand of NC_090438.1, from coordinate 415,451,770 downwards.
CACTCCTGCGGGGGGGGGACCAAAGCCACATGTGTCCCATCAATGGCACCTATGATGTTGGGGATATGTCCCAGGGCATAGAAATCTCGTTTCACTGTATGCAAATCCTCAACCTGAGGGAAAACGATGTAGCTCCGCATGTGTTTCAGCAGGGCAGACAAAATTCTTGACAACACGTTGGAAAACATAGGCTGGGACATCCCTGATGATATGGCCACTGTTGTTTGAAATGACCCACTTGCAAGGAAATGGAGCACTGACAGCACCTGCACTTGAGGGGGGATTCCTGAGGGATGGAGGATATCTGACATCAGGTCTGGCTCCAGCTGGGTACACAGTTCTTGGATTGTGCAGGGTCAAGCCTGTATGTGATGATCACGTGTCTTTCCTCCATTGTCGGTCGGTACACTGGAGGATGCTGCCATCTCCTCACATGTCCCAGCAGACGGTGCCTATGAAGGACAACAGCGAGCACAGAGTCAAACAACTCAGAGGTACGTACCCACAGCTTACACATAACACCATTCATACACAAAAAGTGGCCTGTATGTGTGTTGAGTCTAGGCTTAGGTATGTGTGACGCACTTAAAAATGAAGCCATGTCGGCCCCTGAAATGGCGGCTGCCTGACCTGTAAAGTGGGACAATGGGATGTGAGGTAACTGCGCTGGCGTTGTACACCGTCGCGGTAGGCGGTCGAAGACCGCGGCGCAATGCTGTATTGGTTAACATTGGACCCTATGGGTCCCAGGAGCCAATGATGATGTACGCCGGCGGTGACGGTACGCACTGCAGCGGACGTGACTGGCATTTTATATCTGTTCAATCACTCGATACCTGATCTTCGACAGGAGAGGACCTACACTGCAAGTGCTGCTGTGACCTCAGTCTGGAAGAGACAATGGCTTGAGTGTCTGGGAAAGGTCCCCTGCCTTCACATCGGAGGAGTTGGAGAAACTCGTGGACCCCAGTACACACTACTCTACGGTCCTCCAGACAAACAGGTAAGTACACTGGGAGCATGCTGTATGGGCTATGCCTGTGTGGAGTGGGGTGGATGTAAGAAGGAAGGGGGAGAGTGCGGCGTGCATGAAACAACGGTGAATGCATGTGCCACATGGCAAGGGTAGAGATGGGGACCAATAACTTTGACGGTGCAGTTGGTAATTACTTTCTCTTCCCCCTGTACAAATCATGTAGGTCAGCGCCCACCAGAAAAAAACATATTTGGTGTGCCATCACCAAGGAAGTCCTGACCCTGGGGGTCTAGCACAGACGGAGCACCCACTGCCAGAAAAGATGGGAGGACATTCGCCACTGGAGCAAGAAGACGGTGGAGGCTCAGCTGGGGATGGCCTCCCAACGTGGGAGGGGTGCCCGTCGCACCATGACCCTCCTGATGTTCAGGATCCTGGCGGTGGCGTACCCAGAGTTGGTTGGGCGCTTGAGGGCATCACAGCAGACACAAGGGGGTGAGTACACCCGTATTCTGCTGACTTTGTGCGCAGTGGATGGGTCAGGGTGGGGGAGGTGGGCTGTGGGTTTCCGTAGGCCAGGGCGAGTTCCGTAGGCAAGGTCCCTCCGTAAGGCAGGCCATGTGGCACCCCAGCCCACCTCTGTAGAGTGCCAAGTACACCTAGTCATGCCCCTGTGTCATCTATGTGTGCATATGTCGTCCATAGCCTTGTAGGCCATTTCCCAGGAATTGAACAGTGGAGCCCAAGAGCACAGCGTAGTGCAGGGGGCTTCTGTGTCTGTCGTGCCCGCCAACAGTAGCGGTAATGCATGCACTGAACATGTCTTTCTTCTGTCGTCTGCCCCCTTTTTGTGGTCTCCCTGTTCTTGTTTGCATTAGCATTATCAGGCGGAGGAGCAGTGGCACCCGAGCACGAGGGAGCTGCATCTCACATGGCCATGGAGGGCCACACTACGGACTCGGAGTTCACCAGTGGGACGGAGGGCGAGGGGAGCTCCACGGCGGGGACAGGAGCTGAGAACAGTGACACAGACTAGTCCTCTGATGGGAGCTCCCTTGTGGTGGCGGCAACATCTGTGCCCCCCAACTACAGGTACAGCTGCTACCCCCCCTTCCAGCATCACCCTCCAGCAGCCCCTCAGCCTTCGCCCCATGCCCGCTCACCCAGGAGGGTGGGCATCACCTTCGCCCCAGGCACCTCAGGCCCTGCCCCGTCACCCCCTGCTGCCCTCAGTGAGGAGGCCATTGACCTCCTCAGGTCCCTCACTGTTGGGCAGTCTACCATTTTGAATGCCATCCAGGGTGTAGAAAGACAGTTGCAACAAACCAATGCATTCCTGGAGGACATTCATTCTGGTCAGGCGGCCCTTCAGCAAGCTTTTCAGGCTCTGGCCTCAGCACTGATGGCAGCCATTGTCCCTGTGTCTAGCCTCCACCCTCCAACTTCCTCCACCCAGACCCAATCCCCTCTACCTCAGCCTATCCCAAGCACCTACAGACCAGCATGCACACACGTCAACACACAAGGGAAGCTCAGGCAAACATAAGCACCGCACATACCACCGGCACTTACGCAAGCATCACACACATGCAGACACACCAACATCCACTGCCTTCACTGTGTCCCCCTCCTCCTCATCTCCCTCCTCCCTCCCTGTCTCGTCTACACTCACACCTGCATGCACTACCTCTACAGCCACTACGTCCCTCTCCAGCACACCCACCACCACACCGCGCTCACGTGCAGTCACCACCCCCACTACCATTCACACATCCCCTGTGTCCTCTCCCAGTGTGCCTGTGACGCCCTCTCCCAAGATACACAAACACAGGCACACACACACCCAACAGCCATCCACCTCATGACAGCCTCCAGCGCATGCACCTTCACCCAAAGTCACCAAACGAACACCTCCTACAACCACAACCTCTTTCTCCACTCCGAAACCCCCTCCAGCTACCCGTCCCAATGTGTAACAAAAACTTTTCCTGTCCAACCTTGACCTCTTTCCCACACCTCCCCCACCCTGTCTGTCTCATAGGTCCCGAACTAGCACCTCAGCCACAACATCTCCGGGACCAGTGGTGCCTGTAGCCACCGAAATCTGGAGCGCACCGGCCACCAGGGCAGCCAGTGTGGCACGGAGTCACAGCACAGACAGTCCCCCACCTGTGAAGCATCAGAAGTTGGCCAGTGCCCGGTGGGAGAGGGGGAAGACTCCAGCCACCAAAGCTGCTCCCAGGGGTCCCGGTGGGAGTGTGGAGTCAGCTGTGACAACTTCCAAGGTGGGGAAGGGCCACAAGAAACCCGGCAAGTCTGGGAAGTGCTGCACGGCGGAGAAGACCGCCATCATCCCCGTTGCTCAGGAGGCCACCACCATCATCCCCGCTGCCCAGGAGGCCACCGCCATCACCCCAGCTGCCCAGGAGGCCACCGCCATCATCCCAGCTGCCCAGGAGGACACCACCAGCACAAGCCCAGCTGCCCAGGAGGCCAGCACCAGCCCACCTGCCCGAGGCCACTGCCAGCACCAGCTCAGCTGCCCAGGAGGCCACCGCCAGCACAAGCCAAGCTGCCCAGGAGGCCAGCACCAGCCCAGCTGCCCAGGAGGCCACCGGCAGCACCAGCCCAGCTGCCCAGGAGGCCACCGCCAGCACAAGCCCCGCTGGGCCATGAAGGACCACCAGCAAAAGCCACGCTGGGCCATGAAGGACCGCCAGCAGAAGCCCCGCTGGGCCATGAAGGAACGCCAGCACAAGCCCCGCTGGGCCATGAAGGACCGCCAGCAGCTGAGTCATTGCAATGGAGACCGCTGTCTCAAGCACCGTTGAACAGGGCACCGCCGTCTCAAGCACCGCTGAACAGGGCACCGCTGTCTCAAGCACCGCTGAACAGGGCACCGCCGCCTCAAGCACCGCTGAACTGGGCAAGGCCACCTCAATCACCGCTGGCCCATGAGCACCATGGGCACTGACGCTACTGAGTCCATTATGGGAAGAATGAAGCACTCTGGGCACAAGGCCCCCTCCAGAACCAGTGCAGAGATACATCCACTACCTCTGTCCTTAGAAGGATGAAGCACTCTGGGCACAAGGCCCCCTCCAGAACCAGTGGAGACTGTTATCCACTTGAGAGACTGTGGGTTTGCACTCCCCAGGATGGAACAGTGGGCAGACCACCCACTGCAGAGACTTGTGAGACTGTGGCTTTGCACTCCCCAGGATGGAACAGTGGGCAAGCCACCCACTTTAGAGAATTGAGAGACTGTGGCTTTGCACTCCCCAGGATAAAGCAGTGGGCAACCCACCCACTGTAGAGACTAGAGAGACTGTGGCTTTGCACTCCCCAGGATTGAACAGTGGGCAGACCACGCACTGTAGAGACTTGAGAGACTGTGGCTTTGCACTCCCCAGGATTCAACCATGGGCAGACCACCAACTGTAGAGACTTGAGAGACTGTGGCTTTGAAGTCCCCAGGATAAAGCAGTGTGCAACCCACCCACTGTAGAGACTTGAGAGACTGTGGCTTTGCACTCCCCAGGCTAAAGCAGTGGGCAACCCACCCACTGTAGAGACTTGAGAGACTGTGGCTTTGCACTCCCCAGGATTGAACAGTGGGCATGTGGCCCCCTCGTGGATTTGGCGTTGTGCACTCAAGCGGCTGAGGTGCCCCCCCTTTCCCTCCCCCTGAGGTTCCTGTTTAGTTGCTGTCTGATGCCCCTGCAGTGTTCTCTCCGTCAAGGTCGGGGATCTTGTGTGGGCCTCACCCATACCGTGTGGGCCCAGTGTTCCACTGACTTAATTGGAGCACTACCTGGACTACTATGCTTGGTATATGTTTTGTAAATGGTGTATATATATATATATATATTTTTGCCTACTTGATTTGAATATATTACAATGGTTACACTCATTTTCTATTGTCATTGCATTCTTCCAGGGGGTTGGAGGGTGTAACTGTGGTGTATTAATATGCATTAGTGTGTGTGTTGTAGTGGGTGAGGGTGGAGGTGTTGCGTGTGTATGTCCCTGTTTTTTCCCTCCCCTGTGTCGTAGGTGCAGTACTCACCGTGGTCTTCAACGCCGGCGTTCGTGCTCCTGGTAGAGGAGCAGGAAGACTATCGCGGGTAGACTTTGGAGTTCTGGGTCCATGGTGTCCTCGTTCCTTGTGTGGTGTGTAGAGGTGAGCGTTTTTCCCTTCGAAATTCCTGTTTCCGCCGTGTTTTTATCCGCAGTGAATCCGCCCCAGAAAAGGTGGAGGATTGGCCTGTTATAATAGTGTGGGCGGTACATTGTCTCCCGCCTGTCTGTTGGCGGTGACCGCTGCGCTGTTTGTTTGTACCGCCATGGCGGTCGGAGTGTTAAAGTGGCTGTCTTTGTGGGCAGTTTCTGCCACGGTCGTAATTGCAAACTTTTTACCGCTGGCATGTTGGCGGTCTTACCGCCGCTTTAACACCGTCCGCCAGGGTTGTAATGACCACCTATATCTTATGCCCATTTCAGAAACACATAAGTTTCCTTTATACCCATTTTCAATCTGCCCATTTTGTTATAAGAAATGGTCTATGCTAGGTAATCAATACAAACCCATTGTACAGTGCACTTCAGTTGTCGGATCTGAGTACCTTGAGTTCCTAAAGATCTTACACACCCTATATAGCCCCTCAACCAGGGGGGTCTATCAGATGTATTGCTTTTGTCAATCGGCCATTGTGACAAAAAGTTACAGATAAAAATGTTGTCACAATACCTGTATTTTCTTTGTGAAAACCTTAAGGGATCTTCTCATAAGGCCCCTTGCTAAATGCAGAATGTGGTCTACATTTCAGAATTCTACAGCTTTCCTGGATCACCCATGAGTTTCACCCTGGTTTCCACCACAAACTGGAAGTAGGTGGAGAGAACAAAAATTGGGAAACAGGCTACCAAAATTGTAGTACAAAATTAGAAGCTGGAAATATGTTTTTTTTCGTCAGTCACTTCCAGGGGAATCTACAAATCATGGGTATCTTTAGAGTCCCAAGGATGTTGGAAAAAGACAAATTGTCATGGATAGCTTATGTGGAAGAGTTACGGAGCCCTAAACTTGAACAGCACCAAATAGTCAAAACAGGGCTAAACACTGGGATGAGGGGAAGCAGCAAAGGGGTTAAAAACTTTTGAAAATTGCAAATAAAAGTGGAAAATGTGCATCATGCAATAGTAATTAAAAACAATGCATTTGTCTCAGTACAAAATTGCTTTAAATTATTGGTTATTTTTAAGTTGATATACATATCTGTTAGTGTGTGTGTGCGTGTGTGTTTAAAATGTAAAATTATCCAATACAAAAACTTTGAAAACTTAAAGTGGGAAAACTCTGTTACATGTATAGCTGCTATAAAGAATGTAGTTAATTATAGTATTGCTTACAAACATCCAAATACATATTTTTATTATATTTTTAAACACCAATATTACTAATAAAATAACACAAATTATTTATAATACATAGAAATAGAACTAAAATATTTCAGAATCAAATTATAAAATGTCATAATCCCACTCCAACATGATTCATTTTTCAAGTGTTAGACATTAAAATAGTGACATTTCCTAGTCCCACTCAAATCTCACCATACTGGGGGAAGATGTTGAACAGCAAAGGTGTGATATTTACCTTTCCCTCTCCAGTCTAACCAAACTTGGGTGAAGGTGTTATCTATCCATCTTGGGTGAAGATGATGTGCACTAAAAGCACCTAACCTGTCATTTGCCAGTGCCCCCCAGTTGCTGCTTGTTTTCTCCTGATCCAGTTGCTTCCGTTTGACCAAGTGACACCACCGCTGCCTAGGTTTTCCCATTCACCATTCTTTCCACTAACAGAAGCTCTGCCCACCCCAGGACCACGTGAATGCACAACACAGAACCCGCATCGCACCCAGAGCCACAAGGCCTGGCCCACCGGCCGCCACAGATACACCATTGCCAAGCTCTACAACCTTAACACTGGACTCTGCAACAAATACTGCCAGCGTGCTGACCCATGCTTCATGATGGGACCTTTCACCTGCACCCAATGCTGCATCACCTGTCATAGTGCACACACAAGCCCACCAATCAGCCCCACTATAAACATGCCATAGACACCACCTGAGCAAAAATACCAATTTGCATGCCCCCTTTTCAGCACATGCTCACTCTGCAAACGTACCACGAGATCTAAGACCTCATCTCCATCTTCACTCAGAGCTAACTCAACCCTACTTCTGCGGCTGAAATCACCACAGCAATACTCAAAGGATACAAGATCACCCTCTGTGACTACATCAACAAGCCTGGCAGAGGTTTCACCATCATACACAAGGAACCCAACCAATGCACCCCTACAAATGACAACATCACCCCAAAAATTTAAAAAACCTCAACTACCAACTCCAGACAGACTGCAAAACCTCCAGAAGGGACACCCTCGCCTACCATCCTCCAGGACTTCATCCATCCTTTTGCAACTTCATCGCTGATTTTGTTGCCCCATTCTCCATTAACAACTACTTTTTATAAGTGACTGATAGAAATGGGGTCTTTGGTTGGCAGTCAGGTTACCCCCTGTCCAAGCAAGGACCCTCACTCCAGTCAGGGTAAAAGAGAATCACCTTCAGCCTCTGCTTAGCCCCTTGGTAGCTTGGCACGAAACAAAACAAGACCAAAATGACAAAAATCCACACTACACAAGTCAAGTATCTCTAAAAATGCATGAAAATGTACCTTGGGCGTGTCAAAAGTAACCCCGCTCGGGTGGGTGTGCGTCAAAAAGGGCTTGCGATGCATCAATTTCACTCATGTGCGAGACCTTACGTTGTTTCTCCTTTTGTCGGGTTGGTGTGCGTTGTTTCTTCTCTCTGCAGGAGAGCGATGCGTCAATCCGGTCAGCACTTTCGGGTCCGGGCAGGCATTGCGTTGTTTTTACCCACCCAGCAGTGTTTGTGTCGGAAGTCCAGCCGCACGATGATCCGAAAACCACACAGCGCGGGTTGCGTTCTCACCAGCCTTTGTCAGCGATGCTGTGTGTTGTTTCTCCAGCACCGGGCATCGATCTTGGGATCTCATTGCAGGCGAGAATTGATTCTCAGCTGCAAGCTGGCGGCGTGTCAATTGTTCCGCCGTAGATCGGAGTCACGTCGATCTTTTCCCCGCACAGCTGTCGGTGAGTGGATTTCTCCCTCTTAGGCTGCCAGCTTGTCCTTGGAACTGGATGGGTACTACTTGGCAGAGTAGGAGTCTCTCCAGAGAGTCCCAGTGCTGGAAGAGAGAAGTCTCTGCTGTCCCTGAGACTTCAAACAACAGGAGGCAAACTCTAAATCAAGCCCTTGGAGAGTTCTTCACAAGATGGAAGGCACACAAAGTCCTGTCTTTGCCCTTTTACTCTGGCAAAAGCAGCAACTGCAGCAACTGCAGGATAGCTCCACAATGCACAGTCACAGACAGGGAACCTCTTCTTCCTCTGCTCTTCAGCTCTTCTCCAGGCAGAGGTTCCTCTTGGTTTCCAGAAGTGTTTTAAAGTGTGTGGTTTTGCGTGCTGTTCTTATACCCATTTTGCCCTTTGAAGTAGACTTACTTCAAAGGAAAGTCTCTCTTGTTTGTGAAATCCTGTCTTGCCCAGGCCAGGCCCCAGACACATACCAGGGGGTTGGAGACTGCATTGTGTGAGGACAGGCATAGCCCTTTCAGGTGTGGGTGACCACTCCTCCCCTCCCTCCTAGCACAGATGGCTCATCAGGATATGCAGGTTACACCCCAGCTCCCTCTGTGTCACTGTCTAGTGAGAGATGCAAACAGCCCAACTGTCAAACTGACCCGGACAGGGAATCCACAAACAGGCAGAGTCACAGAAATGGTTTAAGCAAGAAAATGCTCACTTTCTAAAAGTGGCATTTTCAAACACACAATCTTAAAATCAACTTTACTAAAAGATGTATTTTTAAATTGTGAGCTCAGAGACCCCAAACTCCATGTCTATCCGCTCCTAAAGGGAATGTACTCTTTAATGATATTTAAAGGTAGCCCCTATGTTACCTAAGAGAGGGACAGGCCTTGCAAAAGTGAAAAACAAATTTAACAATATTTCACTGTCAGGACATATAAAACATATCACTATGGGGGTCATTCTGACCCTGGCGGGCGGTGTTAAAGCGGCGGCCAACCCGCCAACAGGCAGGCGGTCAAAAAAAAGGAATTCTGACCCTGGCGGGAACCGCCACCACAGCCCGCTACTTTAACACTCCGACCGCCACGGCGGGACAGACAAACAGCGCGGCGGTCACCGCCAACAGGCAGGCGGCAGACAATGTACCGCCCACCCTATCACAACACACCAATCCGCCACCTTTTCCGGGACGGGAGCCCCGCCGATAAAAACACGGTGGAAACAGACTACGAACGGGAAAACGCTCACCTATACACACTCCACGAGGAAGGAGGACAGCATGGAACCCGAATTAAACATCCTACCAGCTATTGTCTACCTGCTCATCTACCAGGAGTACGAACGCCGACGCAGACGACAACGGTGAGTACTGCACCTACGACACAGGGGAGGGGGGAGGAGGAAAGCTTACGGCCACACACATGCGCCATACACCCACCCCCCCAACACAAATACCGACACCCCAATGCCGAGCAACAAGTCAGAGTGACACCACCCAAACCCACCGGAATAATGCAAAGACACAATTAAAATGATATATAAAATATATGTATAAATAGCTCCATTAAAGGTATGGGAAATGTACTATATAAAAGATACAAAATTAAGGAATTAACATAGTCAACAATATATACATAGGCAATAAGTCCTGCACATTCCGTCAAAGTTCCATAGTCCGTGGGCCAATGTGCACAAACACATGGGCAAAGCCCACACAGGAGACCAGATACCATTGGAGAGAACACTGCTTGGGCATCAGATGATAAAACTACAGGCACCTCAGGGGGAAGGGAAGGGGGGGCACCTCAGCCACATGAGTCCATGACGCCAGATCCACAAGGGGCCTCCATGCCCACTGTCCCATCCTGGGGAGTGCAAAGCCACAGTCTCACAAGTCTCTACAGTGGGTGGGTTGCCCACTGTCCCATCCTGGGGAGTGCAAAGCCACAGTCTCACAAGTCTCTACAGTGGGTGGGTTGCCCACTGTTCCATCCTGGGAAGTGCCAAGCCACAGTCCATCAGATGGATTACCGACTCCACTGTTAATGGAGGAGGCATGGTGCCCAGAGTGCTTCCTGAAGCCCTGCTCGACACAGAACCGGCACTGTCAATGGGCCAGCGGTGCTTGAGATGAAGGCCCCAGCGGAGCGGTGCTTGAGATGAAGGGCCCAGCGGAGCGGTGCAGAGACGGCGGGGCCCAGCGGAGCGGTGCTTGACAGGAAGGGCCCAGCGGAGCGGTGCTTGAGATGAAGGGCCCAGCGGAGCGGTGCAGAGACGGCGGGGCCCAGCGGAGCGGTGCTTGACAGGAAGGGCCCAGCGGAGCGGTGCTTGAGATGAAGGGCCCAGCGGAGCGGTGCTTGGGACGGCGTTGACCAGCGGAGCGGTGCTTGAGACGGCGGGGCCCTGCGGAGCGGAGCTTGAGATGAAGGGCCCAGCGGAGTGGTGCAGAGACGGCGGGGCCCTGCGGAGCGGTGCTTGACAGGAAGGGCCCAGCGGAGCCGTGCAGAGACGGCGGGGCCCAGCGGAGCGGTGCTTGACAGGAAGGGCCCAGCGGAGCGGTGCTTGAGATGAAGGGCCCAGCGGAGCGGTGCAGAGACGGCGGGGCCCTGCGGAGCGGTGCTTGAGATGAAGGCCCCAGCGGAGCGGTTCTTGTCCCGGCGGGCCCCTGTTCAGCGATTCTTGTCCCAGCGGGCCCCTGTTCAGCGATTCTTGTCCCGGCGGGCCCCTGTTCAGCGGTTCTTGTCCCGGCAGGCCCCTGTTCAGCGATTCTTGTCCCGGCGGGCCCCTGTTCAGCGGTTCTTGTCCCGGCGGGCCCCTGTTTAGCGGTACTCCTCCCGGCAGGGCACTGTTCAGCGGTGCTCCTCCCGGCGGGCCCCTGTTCAGCGGTGCTCCTCCCGGCGGGCCCCTGTTCAGCGGTGCTTGTCCTGTGTGTCTAGGGAGCCAGACCTGGGCAAGACTTCCCGCTCATTCGCCATCCGAACTTGCGGTCGCGGGGCCCTCCTGTGATGGAGTCCTGGGCCCGTGGGTGTCGTCCGTCACAACCGGAATGGGGCTGGTGGGGCCCTCCTGGGCAGCTCGCCTGCTGCCTGACTTCTCCGCCCTGCTGCCCTTGCCCTCCTTCGCTGAAGCTCTGTTGCCCTTGCCTCCCTTGGATGATGTGGCAGGTGACGGGGCAAGGCTACTGTCCTTGGTGGCAGCCGTCTCAGTCTTGTCGCGCCGGCCCTTCTTTTTTTTTGTCCTCTTCCCAGGTGGTGGGCTGGCTGTCCCCTTGCTGCTGGCCGATGTTCCTGCCCTAGGAGCTGGTGGACTCCAATAGCCCTGCACTATGGTCACAGTAGATGCAGGGCTGGTGGTGGCTGAGGTGCTTTTTTTACTCTTCCCAGATGGAGGGGGTGGGTCAGTGATTGGAATGAGCTCAAGGTTGGAAAGGAAAACGACTTTGGAAGGACAGGGACGGGTAGCTGTAGTGGGTATGGGGGTGGAGGAAGAGGATGTGGTTGTAGGAGAGTCAAGTGTGCTGTCTTTGGGTGCAGGCGCTTGTGACGGAGGCTGTCGTGAGGTGGATGGCTGTTGGGTGGGTGGCTGCCTGCGTTTGTGTGCTTTGGAAGAGGGGGTGACAGACACACTGGGAGAGGACACAGGGGACGTGTAAATAACAGTGGGGGTGGTGACTGCACGTGTGCGGAATGTAATGGAGGGTGTGCTGGTGATGGAAGTACTGGCTGATGGTGGTGTGCATGCAGGTGTGAGTGGAGACGTCACAGGGAGGGAGGAGGGAGATGAGGAGGTGGGGGACACAGAGGTGGTAGTGACTGTTGGCATGTCTGCATCTGGATGTTGCTTGGGTGAATGCTTGTGGGATCTATGGTGCTTATGTCTGGATGAGCTGCCCTTGGGTGTAGAGGTGTGTGCAGGCTGGTCTGATGGTGTGGATGGGATAGGCAGAGGAACAGGAGACTGGGACTTGGTGGAGGGAGTCAGAAGAGGGAGGCTGGAGACAGGGACAATGGCTGCCATCAGTGCTGAGGCCAGAGCGTTGAACGATCGCTGATGGGCAGCCTGACCCCAGGTATGCCCTCCATGTATACATTGCTCCGATGCACCTCCCTTTCTACACCCTGGATGGCATTCAAAAGGGTAGACTGCCCAACAATGAGTGTCCTGAGGAGGTCAATGACCTCCTCACTGAGGGCAGCAGGGGTAACTGGGGCAGGGCCTGAGGTGCCTGGGGCGAAGGAGATGCCCACCTTCCTGGGCGAGCGGGCACGGAGCGAAGGCTGAGGGGCTGCTGGGAGGGCGGGGCTGGTGCGCTGGGTGGCGGCTGTACCTGTTGTGGCGGTGGGCACGGATGTTGCCGCCACCGCTGGGGAGCTCCCTTCCGAGGACGTGTTGGTGTCGCTGACGTCTCCACGGGTCCCCGTTGTGGAGCTCCACTCGCCCTCCGTCTCACTGGTGTACTCGGAGTCTGTTGTATGGCCCTCCGGGGCCATGTGAGATGCAGCTCCCTTGTGCGCCGATGCCACTTCTCCTCCGCCTGATGATGCTAATGCACACATGAACAGGAAGACAAAGAAAATGGGGGGGGGAGAAATGAAGACAGGTTGAGTGCATGCATTGGCAGCACCGTTGTCGGAGAGGACAGACACAGAAGCCCCTTGAACTAGGCCGCGCAATCGGGGTACACTACTCAGTTATTGTGACTAGGCCTACAGGTCTATGGACGACAATAGCACACATGGGTGACGCCGGACCATGGATAGCTGTACTTGGCACCCTACAGAGGTGGGGGGCGGGGGCAGAGGGCCGTGTCTAACGGAGGGGCCTAGCCTACAGAATGCGCTCTGGCCTGGAGATAGCCACAGCCCTCCTCCCCCACCCAGACACCTTCACTGCGCGCAAAGATAGCAGAATGTGCAGAAACTCACCCCCTTGTGTCTGCTGTGATGTCCTCACGCGCCCATCCAAATAGGGGTAGGCCACCACCAGGATCCGGGACATCAGGGGGGTCAATTGGCAGCTGGCACCCCTCCTACGTTGGGAGGCCATCCCCAGCAGAGACTCGGCGGTCCTCCCACCTCTTTCGGCAGTGGGTGCCCCGTCTGTTGTGGACCCCCAGGGCCCGGACGTCCTTGGCGATGGCACGCCAAATGTCGATCTTCTGATGGGCGCTGACCTATGTGACATGTACAGGGTGGTAAAGGAAATCGCATCAGTTTTCTGGCTAGACAATGTGAGTGCCCCCCCCCCAACCTTGCCATGTGGCACATGCTCTCATCTTTCGTGCGTTGCACTCCTCATTCGCTCCCCTCCCCACCATCTTACATACACCCCACTCAACACAGGCATAGCCCATTCAACGTGCACCCTGTGTACTAACCTGTTGGTCTGGAGGACCGTAGAGTAGCGCATACTGGGGGAGGACCCCATCAACAAGTCTCTCCAATTCTTCGGAAGTGAAGGCAGGGGCCCTTTCCCCAGTCGCAGCAGCCATTGTATCTCCCAGGCCGAGGTCACAGCAGCACTTGCAGTATAGGTCCTCTCCTGTGGATGATCAGGTCTCGAGTGATTAATCAGATAGAAAATGGTGGTCACGCCCGCGGCGGTGCGTACCGCGGCGGTGCGTACCGCGACCGCCGGCGCACATCGTCATTGGCTCCTGAGACCCATAGGGTTCAATGTTAACCAATGCTGGTTTGCGCCGCGGACTTCGACCGCCTACCGCCACGGTGTGCCACGCCAGCGCAGTGACCTCACATCCCACTGTCACACTTCACAGGTCAGGCAGCCGCCATTTCAAGGGCCCACATGGCATAATTTCTACTGCGTCACACAGGCCTAGGCCTTGCATTGCCACTCATACAAGCCATTCAATGCATAGCGATTCGTGTACTGTGTAAGCTGTGTGAACGAACCTGTGGGTTGCTTGACTCTGTGCTCCATGTTGTCCTTCCTAGGCACCATCCGCTGGGACTTGCGAGGAGAAGGATGAATCCTCCCGTGTACCGACCGCTGGTGGACCTGTCGACAATGGAAGAACGACATATCATACTTACATACAGGCTTGACCGAGCAACTATACATGAACTATGTGCCCAGCTGGAGCCAGACCTGATGTCCCCCATCCGCCAACCCACAGGGATTCCCCCTCTTGTGCAGGTTCTGTCAGTACTCCATTTTTTGGTAAGTGGATCATTCCAAACAACAGTGGCCATATCATCTGGGATGTCTCAGCCTATGTTTTCTAAGGTTTGTCCAGAGTGTTGTCTGCCCTGATGAAATACATGCGGAGCTACATTATTTTCCCTGAGGTGGGCGAATTGGCTACAGTGAAGGGTGATTTCTATGCCCTTGGACATATCCCCAACATCATTGGTGCCATTGATGGGACCCATGTGGCTTTGGTTCCCCCCAAAGAAAGTGAGCAGGTGTACAGGAACAGAAAAAGTTATCATTCGATGAATGTCCAGGTGGTCTGTTTGGCTGACCAGTACATCTCCCATGTAAATGCCAAGTTCCCTGGGTCAGTGCATGACGCGTATGTCATGCGAAATAGCAGCATCCCTTATGTGATGGAACAGCTACAGAGACACCGTGTGTGGCTAATTGGTGACTCTGGTTACCCCAACCTGTCATGGCTACTGACCCCAGTGAGGAATCCCCGGACCAGGGCAGAGGAACGGTACAATGAGGCCCATGGGCGAACTAGGAGGATCATAGAAAGGACCTTCGGGGTCCTGAAGGCCAGGTTTAGGTGCCTGCATATGACAGGGGGATCCCTAATGTACTCACCAAAGAAGGTGTGCCAGATCATCGTGGCCTGCTGTTTGCTTCACAATCTTGCTTTGCGACGCCAGGTGCCTTTTCTGCAGGAGGATGGTCCAGATGGTGGTGTTGTAGCAGCTGTGGAGCCTGTGGAGAGTGAAGAGGAGGAAGACGACGGGGACGACACGGACAACAGGGATACAGTCATACAACAATATTTTCAGTAGCACACAGGTAAGAATCAGCCACGCCATTTTACATTTACTTAAGGCCTCATGCGTCTCCACTGTCTGTGTTTCCCCCCAGTTCCAGTTGACTGATTTGTGACTTTCCCTTCCCTTTTCAGAGCTGTATGACCCACTGTCTGACTTCAGCTTTGTTTGCCCATGGACTAAAGCTTATTGCAATTGGTATGTTGTCATCACAAAGTAACTGGACATTATTGCACCGTTATGTATAATACATTTGTTAAGAATACAAGCAGACTCCTGTTATTTTAAGTGCAATAAGTGATTTATTTTAAGTGCTACATATAGGTACATGATTGGGAAACGGTGATGGGTGGGGGTGGAGTAATGTCCATGGCAGAGTCCATTTCTCAGGCGCACAGGTGCATTGTCCATATGCCTGTGGAAGGATGGAGCAGGGGCAGTTCAAGGTTGGACACGGTGACAATGTGGGACAGTGGGATGACATCAGGGGGTATCTTAGGCTGGCGGGGGTCTTGCAATCCTACTCTGTCTTCTTGTGAGATCTCAGGTTCCGCTTGCGGGGTGGTTCTTCTTCTGCAGAAGGTGGGGGTCTGGTGGCCTGTCGTTGTGTGGGGGCGTCCTGTCCACTAGCGCCGGCGGAGGTGGTAGGCTGTTCCTGGCCTGGGCTAGTGACAGGAGCCCTTTGGGGTGCCACATGGTCCCGCAATGTGGTGACGATCTGGGTAAGGGCCACGACGATGGTCCCCATTGCGGAACCGATGTTCCTCAGATCCTCCCTGAACCCCATGTACCGTTCCTCCTGCAGTTCCTGGATCTCCTGGAACCGGGCCAGTACCGTCGCCATCGTCTCCTGGGAACGGTGGTATGCTCCCATGATGGAGGAGAGGGCCTCTTGGAGAGTCGGTTCCCCGGGCCTGTCCCCCCCCCTGTCGCACAGCAGCCCTCCCAGTTCCCCTGTGTTCCTGGGCCTCTGTCCCCTGGACGGTGTGCCCACTACCACTGCCCCCAGGTCCCTGTTGTTGTTGGGGTGGTGGGTCAACCTGGGTGCCCTGTAGTGGTGGACACACCGCTGATTTACGTGTCCTGGAGACAGAGGCATGGGCCCGCTGGGTGGGAGCTGTGCTGGTGTTCCCAGAGGGGTTTGGGTCTGGTGTAGCCTGTGGCTATCTGTGGGGAACCGACTGTCCAGAGGTCCCCGATGGGCCGGGCTGGTCATCTGGCTCCAGGGAGACAGAGCTGCTGTCATCGCTGGGGGCCTCTTCTGGGGGTGGGATGGACATCTCTGGACCCTCCGTGGCGGTGTGGTGGCGTTCGGGTCCTGCAGGGGTATAAAGGTATGGTTATTGCTTCTGTGTGTGGCATTTCGTGTAATGGGTGGGTGTCCATATACCCAAGTGCAGGCATTTCCTTGTGGGGGCTTTTGTGAAGGTGGCTTGTGGGGGTGATGTGTGTGTGCAGTGGGCATGCTTTGGTGATGGGTGTCCATGCTTTGTGGTCGCATGCAGGGCTTGGTGTTGGAATGGGTGGGTTGTGATGGTGAGCCTTTTGCTAGGTGTTGGTGTGATGGGGGTGGGGGTATGATTTGGCATGCAGGTGGGGTGGGGTGGGGTGGGAAGCAGTAGTGAAGATTTGACTTACCAGAGTCCATTCCTCCGCCTACTCCTGCGAGGCCCTCAGGATGCAGGATATGCAAGACTTCCTCCTCCCATGCGGTAAATTCCGGGGGAGTAGGTGGGGGTCCGCCGCCAGTCTTCTGCACCGCAATGTTGTACCTTGATACCATGGAACGCACCTTCCCCCGTAGGTCGTTTCATCTCTTCCTGATGTCCTCCCGATTGCGTGGATGCTGTCCCACGCGTTAACCCTGTCCACTATCCTTTGCCATAGCTCCATCTTCCTGGCAATTGTGGTGTGCTGCACCTGTGTCCCGAAGAGCTGGGGCTCTACACGGACTATTTCCTCCACCATGACCCTGAGTTCGGCGTCACTGAACCTGGGGTGTCTTTGGGGTGCCATGGGGTGGTGTGGTTGAGGTGTGGGGTGGCGTTTGTGGTGATGAGTGTGGTGCGTGTGGTGGTGTGTGGTGTTTGGTGCGTGGATTCTGTGTGGGTGATGGTGTTGTGTGCCTCTGTGTTGTGGGATTGTCTATTCTGTGCTCTCTCTCTAGCCTTCGTCAATAATTTCGGGTCGTAGGGGCTTGTGGGTGATGTGGGTGTGTGTTTTATATTGTGTTGGGTGTGTGGGACACTCGCATTACCCACAACCCTTTACCACTACAAACAATTTACAACAGAGAGAGACACACCATGAGCACCCACAGAACCAGAGCCACAGAACACCATCACCCATGCACCATCCACGCACCTCACAGCACACACCCCAACACATCGCCCCACACACCCTCACACACACTACTCACACTACACCCATGGCACCACAAAGACACCCCAGATTCTCTGAGGAGGAGATAAGCATCATGGTGGAGGAAATCATCCGTGTAGAGCCACAGCTGTTCGTATCACAGGTGCAGCAGACATCCATTGCAGGGATGATGGAGCTATAGCAGAGAATCGTGGACAGGGTCAATGCTGTGGGACAGCACCCCAGAAAAAAGGATGACATCAGGAATAGGTGGAACGAGCTACGGGGGAAGGTGCTTTCCGTGGTTGCAAGACACCAGATAACTGTACAGAGGACTGGAGGTGGACCCCAACCTCGTCCCCCACAACTAACAACATGAGAGGAGAAAGTCTTGGCAATCATGCAATCTGAGGGCCTGGCAGGATTAGCAGGAGGACTGGACTCTGGAAAGTCAACTTGTTACTACTATCTCCCCCCCACCTGCATTCTATCACATACCCCCACCCCTATCCTCACCTCCATCACACCACCACCTCACATACACCCCACCATCACAACCCACCCCTCCCAGTACCCAGAACTGCATGCAACAACAATGCATGGACACCACTCACAGCCCTGCATGGACACCCATCATTACAGCATGCACATTAGTGACAATCACTTAGCCAACCAAATAAC
This sequence comes from Pleurodeles waltl, assembly GCF_031143425.1. NCBI lineage: Eukaryota > Metazoa > Chordata > Amphibia > Caudata > Salamandridae > Pleurodeles > Pleurodeles waltl. The sequence continues at coordinate 415,433,592 of NC_090438.1, read as the reverse complement.
TACTCACACAAGCCAAAGATGCCTTGGTAACAACCATAGAGGGAAACATACCCATGCACAAGATGTCACACGCAGTAACAATAACACTGCATTTACATACCCAAAGGACCCCCACACAACGTCACTGGAGAGGAGGTGCCAGCAACATCCAGCCCCCCAAAGAGGCCAACAGTGATGACAGCAGCTGTGCACGGCTGGATATGGATGACCAACCTGGCCCATCAGGGACCTCTGGACAGTCGGTTACCAGGCACAGTCCCATCCCACCACAGAGCCTCCCCCCTCAGGAAACACCAGCACAGCACCCACCCAGCGGGCCCATACCACTGTCCCCAGGACACGTCAGTCAGCAGTGTGTCCACCACTACAGGGACCCCAGGACACCCCACAAACACTGGACGATCAGGGAACTGGGGTCAGTGGCAGTGGGCACACGGTTCAGGGGACAGAGACACAGGACAACAGGGAAGCTGGGAGAACTGCTGTGCGACAGGGGGAGGACAGGCCCAGGGAACCGACTCTCCACAAGGCACTCACCAACATCCTGGAAGCATACCACCATTCCCAGGAGACGATGGGCCAGATACTGGACAAGTTGCAGGAGACCCAGCAGCTGCAGGAGGGACTGTACCTGGGGATCAGGTAGGACCTGAGGGACATCCACACCACCCTGGTCACCAATGCAGGGGTGCTGACACACATGGCCAACACCACGAGGGAGGTAGTGGCACACCAGAGGGGCCCTGATACTAGCCACACCGATGGACAGCCTTCCACCTCCGCTGACGCTAGTGGACAGGAGGCCACGTCACAGGAACAACAGGCCACCAGCACCCCACCCCCTGCAGAAGATGAACCACCCAACAAACGGTCCCTGTGATCAAGGCAGAAGCCAGAGAACATTGGCAAGACCCCTCCAGGAAATAAGACTCGCCTGAATGTCACCTTTGTGTCCCACTCTGTCACACTGTCCACCTTGAACTGACATTATTCCACTTCCTATGCCCCCTTGGACAATGCACCTGTGAGACAAACAGACTGAACTCTATCCTGGACTTTCCTCCATCATCACCCAAGCCCATTGCACAAACCCATTTACTTCTCAGCACTGAATTAAACACCCTTGAAAAAAACAAGTATGGAGTGTGTCAAGTGATTAAAGGATATATTCGTTTAACAATCAGTAGACATTGCAAATAGACTGCAGAGTGATGTATACATAGTTATGACCTGTAATGTGCTGCAGTCAATACACCAGGAGCCACAGGAGGGTACAAATATCTGCAAATAGACATGTTAAAGGGTACAATAAGTGACCATAGTAGTGTGAACAGCAGCCAGGCAGAGAAAATTCACTTCACAAAACAGCAATGGAAGGTGAGGTTACAGTGTCTTACCTGTGTGTCACTGGAAATACTGTTGAATTATAGTTGTTCTTTTGTCCACATCCTCTTCCTCTTCTTTGTCACTGTCCACAGGCTCCTCCACTACCACACGCCCATCTCCAGCCTCATCCTCCTGCAGAAAAGGCACCTGGTGTTTCAAGGCCAGGTTGGCCAACATGCAACATGCAACAATGATCTGGCAGACCTTCTTGGGTGAGTAGCACAGGGATCCACCTGTCAGATGGAGGTACCTGAACCAGGCCTTCAGGAGGCCAAGGGTGCGCTGAATGAGCCTCCTTGTTTGCCAGTGTGCCTCATTGTAACGTTCCTCTGCCCTTGTCCTGGCATTCCTCACTGGGGTCAGTAGCCATGAGAGGTTGGGGTAACCAGAGTCACCTGTAAATATCGAGGGATACCTGTTAGCCAGATAATCACCATTAGGGCCAAACCCATGCCCATATACCAACAGACACTGGGTGGGGACCATGGGCTCACCTATTGGCCACATCTTGTGCCTCTGGAGTTGAGCCATCACATATGGAATGCTGCTATTCCTCAGGATAAAGGCATCAGGCACAGACCCAGGATACTTTGCATTCACATGGGAGATGTACTGGTCCACCAGGCACACTAGCTGCACATTCATAGAATGAAAGCTCTTTCGATTTCTGAACACCTGTTCATTTTTCAGGGGTGGGGCGACAAAGGAATATGTATACTATCAATAGCACCAATGATGTTGGGGATATGTCCCATTGCATAGAAGTCATCCTCCACCTGGGGGAATACAATGTAGCTGCGCATATGTTTCTTCAGGGAAGACAACACTCTGGTCAGCACGTTTGAGAACATAGGCTGTGACATCCCTGCTGCCATGGCCACTGTCGCTTGGAAGGAGCCACTTACCAAGAAATGGAGCACTGATAGGACTTGCACAAGAGGGGGGATCCCAGTGGGGTGACGGATAGCTGAGATCAGGTCTGGCTCCAATTGGGCACACTGCTCTTGGATTTTGGCCCTATCAAGTATGTAGGTGAGGATAATGTGCCTGTCCTCCATTGTTGCCAGGTCCACCAGGGGTCTGTACACAGGGGTATGTCTCCATCTCCTATTCATCCTCAGCGGTTGAACTCTAGGGTGAAAAACGGTGAGCAGATGGTCATATTCAAAGATATCCTCAGAGTAAAATGCCTTGCATTTTGTGACAGAACCAGTATGTGAACGTGTAATTCCGATAGTGTGCCTATGTCTGCTGTGACGCAGTTAGGTGCCAAGGCCTGTTCCCCCATGAAATGAAAGTGGAAATGAGGTAATTCTGCTGACAATGTGCGCCGATGCGGGAGGTGATTGACGCCCGCTGTGCAACACCTCGTTGGTTATCATTGGGCCCTATGGGTTCCAGTAGCCAATGGTGATGTACGCCGGCGGTGTCGGTAAGCACCGCCGCAGACGTGACCCCCATTTTCTATCTGTTTACTCACAGAGAGGACCTACACTGCAAGTGCTGCTGTGACCTGTGTCTGGAAGCGACCATGGCTCGAGTGTCTGGGGAAAGGGGCCCCTGCCTTCACTTCGGAGGAGTTGGAGAGACTGGTGGATGGGGTCCTACCCCAGTACCGCTTACTTTATGGTCCTCCTGACCAACAGGTGAGTACACAGTGAGCACGATGCATGGAGCATGAATGCATGGAGTGCTGTGTGTGTAAGCCTCGTGTAAGGGGGTGTCTGAGGGGTCCTGGGCAGAGTGCTGCATGTATGGTGGTCAATGTCTGTGTGTCAAGGCATGGGAGGGATATGGTGGGCCATGAGTGTACGACTAATACCTTTTTCTATGTATCTTTTTCTGCAAGTCATTGCTCATTGGAAAAAGGGTATTTGGCGAGCCATAGCCAAGGACATGCGGACCCTGGGGGTCTTTGACAGGCAGAGCACCCACTGTTGCAAACAGTGGAAGGACCTACGCCGCTGGGTAAGGAAGACAGCAGAGGCCAAGCTGGGGATGGCCTCCCAAGAGGAAGACAGTGACCTATCCGGAGTTGGATGGGTGCTTGAAGGCATCACAGCAGCCACAAGCGGGTGAGTAGTTTCTTAATCACAAAATTGTGCCTGTTGAGGTGTTATCTGGGTGGGGGATGTGGGTCTGTGGGTGCCCCCAGGCCAGGACTGACATGGCAGGATAGGTTCCATGAGGGGCAGGCTCTGATTTACTCCAACCCCAAATATGCTAGTGGGCCAGGGCAGGGTCCTGGGGGTTTCCGGTGTGCTGCTAAAGGCATTTTACCCCATGGCCTGGTGACTAGCATTGTAACTGGTTGTGCATGGCCTAGTGCATAGGGCTGTTCCATGTGTGTTGTGTACACCAACGGTGGTGTTGTTGCTGGCATTGACCAAGTGTATCCTCTGTCTCTTCCCCCCTTTTTGTTTTGTCACCCTGTCCTTGTGTGCATTATCATCATCTGACGGAGGAGCAGAGGCACTGGCGATGGAGGGAGCTGCATCCCACATGGCCCATGAGGCCGAATCCACCGACTGTGAGGGCACCAGTGGGATGGGGGGGTAAGGGGAGCACCATGGCGGAGACTGGAGGGTATAGTTTGGACAGTGACACCTCCTCCGATGGAAGCTCCCTGGTGGTGGCCGATACCAATGTGTCCACCCCAACTACAGTTGCAGCCGCCACCCCCGTACCATCACAGCCCTCCCAGCAGCCCCTCAGCTTGTTTCCCGTGCCCGCTCACCCAGGAGGGTGGGCATCTCCTTCACCCCAGGCACCTCAGGGCCTGCCCCAGTCAGCCCTGCTGCCCTCAGTGAGGAGTCTATTGACCTCCTGCGATCCATCTCTGTTGGGCAGTCAACCATTGTGAATTGCATCCAGGGTCTGGCAGGGCATTTGCAACAAACAAATGCATTCTTGGAGGGCATTCACTCTGGCATGGTGGCCCAACAGAGATCATTCCAGGCTCTGGCCAACTCCCTGATGGCAGCCATTGTCCCTGTATCTAGCCTCCCCCCTCCATCTTCCTCTACCCAATCCCATTCCCCTCAACCCCAGCCTATACCAAGCACACCTTCAGACCAGCATGCACCCAAATCAACACACAGAAGTGGCTCAGGCAAACACAAGCACCACACTTCATCCCACAGGCACTCAGACAAGCACAATCCAGAATTAGACACACCAACATCCACTGCCTCCACTGTGTCCCCCTGCTCCTCATTGTCCACTTCCTTCCCAGTAGCGTCTCCACTCACACCTGCATGCACTACATCCTCATCTACTACCTCCATCACATCACGCCTATCACTACACGCCCCTCACTGGCAGTCACCAGCCACACATCCAGGCACACGTCCCCTCTGTCCTCTCCCACTGTGTCTGTACCCCATCCTCCCAAAGCATACAAACGCAAGCACTCAGACACCCAACAGCGATCCACCCCACAACATCATCCAGTCTATGCACCTGCACCCAAACACAGCAGACAGATACCTCCTTCCTCCACTTCCAAACCTTCATCCTCTTCCAACCGCAGTGTCCCTAAAAAGCTTTTCCTCTCTACCCTTGACCTATTCCAAGCCCCTCCCATCCTTCACTTTGGGCCAGGGTAGTCAGGACAAAGGCCAGCACCTCAGCCACCCAGTCCTCCATCACTGTTGTTTCTGCAGCCACTGCAGTTGTGAGAGGCACCGTGAAGAGACCCGTCCACACAGCCAGTGTGCCTGCACCAGCTGCCAAGGGCAAAAAGGGAGCACCAGCTGGCAGAAGCAAGGAGGCACCACCAGCTGCCAAGGACAGGAAGGGAACACCAGCTGCCAAGGGTATTGAAAAAGGCACAGACGCTGCAGGCAGGATGGACCTGGTGCCTGGTGCTGGAGCACCATCTAGGCAAACAACACCAGCCATGGCACTTCAGCCGCCCGAGGCTGCGGGGGAAGGGCTGGAGCCTCCCCCCACCATTGGCAGCACCGCCGCCAGTACTGCCGCCTGCACTGCCACCAGCACTGTCACCTTTACCACCACCAGCACCACTGCCAGCAGCAGCAGCCCCAGTGGGCAGCCGTCTGAGGCTGCGGGGGAAGGGCTGGAGCCTCCCCCAGCTCTGGCAGTACCGCTGCCAGTCCTGCCACTGCCACTACTGAGCAGCCCTCACCGCTGGCGGGCAGTATGTAGTCGTGCCTCCATGGGCTGTACTGTGTCCTGGCCCCTACAACAACTGCAGGTGTGACACCCAGGTGAGAGACTATGACCTTGCACCCTCCAAGAGCTGCATCACTGGGCACAATGCCCCCTCCAGAACCAGTGGAAGAAGGCATCCACTCACCCCCTCCTTGCCTGGATGAAGCACACTGAGCACAAGGCCCCCTCCAGAACCAGTGGAAGAAGGCATCCACTCACCCCCTCCTTGCCAGGATGAAGCACACTGGGCACAAAGCCCCCTCCAGAACCAGTGGAGAAGCCACCCACTAGAGAGACTGTGGCCTTGCACTCCCCAGGACCAAGCATTGGGCAAACCACCCACTTGAGAGACTGTGGTTTTGCACTCCCCAGGACCAAGCAGTGGGCAAACCACCCACTTGAGAGACTGTGGCTTTGCACTCCCCAAGACCAGGCAGTGGGCAAACCACCCACTTGAGAGACTGTGGCCTTGCACTCCTTGAGAGACTGTGGCCTTGCACTCCCCAGGACCAAGCAGTGGGCAAACCACCCACTTGAGAGACTGTGGCTTTACACTCCCCAGGACCAAGCAGTGGGCAAACCACCCACTTGAGAAACTGTGGCCTTGCACTCCCCAGGACATCGCAGAGGGCATGTAGCCCCCTCCAGGTGCAGTGGCGTTGTACAATCTTCCGGTTGAGGTGCCTGTGTATTTTTGACCTGATGTCCCAGCAGTAGTGAGGCAGGAGTCAAGTGGGGCCTTGGCCTATGTGATATGGCTCTCTGGGCCATGGACATTTTGGACTGGGCAGTGTTCCTCCATTTGTATATAATGTAGATACTGTTTTGTGCTTAAAGGACATATTTCATGAAATGTATATTATTACACTAACTTTACTCACTTCCTTTTGTCCTTGCATTATTCCTTAGGGGTACGGAGTAGATATGTACTGTTGTTGCACCTGTTTGTGTGTACTGTGTTGGGGGTGGGGGTGTTGCGTGTTGCATGTGTGTGTCACTCTCTTTTTTCTCCCCATCCCTTGTGTGCTAGGTGCGGTACTCACTGTGGTCGTCTTCGCCGCCGTTCATGTTCCTGGTGTAGGAGGTGGTATACCAGTAGGGGAAGCACCTGTAGTTCAGGCTCCATGGCATTGTGGTTCTTCCTAGAGCGTAGCGTCCAGAGGTGAGTTGTTTTCTCTTTCTGTTCTGTTTCTGCCGTGCATTTGATGGTGTTTGTACGGCCCCAGAAAAGCTGGCGGATTGACTTGTTTTAATATGGTGGATGGTACATTGTCTTCCGCCTGGCTGTTGGCAGTTACCACTGCAGTGTTTGTTGCTACCACCGTGACGGTCGGTGTGTTAAAGTGGCTGTCTGTGTTGGCGGTTTCCACCGTGGTCAAAATTAAATTTTTGTTAATCGCCGGCCTGTTGCCGGTATTACCACCACTTTATCACGACTGTCAGAGTTGTAATGAGGGCCTATATGTGAACAATTTCCCTGCCTACATTTATGTATGTCTAACCCAGGAGCATAGTGTTTGATTGCATAAGTGGTATCCTTCTTATTCTAAAGTCTGGTATCTATTTTTCTTTTAGCATGTATCAATAGCATTTGATGTCCATCCCTTAATGGGTGCACTTATGTTGTGCCTTTCTTTCTCTCATTCATGGATCACATTCACCATACAACCAACCTATCTTCAGAAGCAGTGTGATTAGGCTTTGAGCACTTCAAAGACACTGTCTAGGAGATTTTCCCACCTTCCAGAACTAGGGCACCAGGATACAAACAATGGATCTCAGACACCACCTCTTCAATACACTACTGGACCTGTGAATACTCTGCCAGGAAGAGGAAATGCTGTGTGGCTGAAGGACTGCCACTCTGCTGGACTGCACTCTGATGGACTCCTGCTTTGCTGTGATGACCTGCTGCCCTCCTTACTGAGTGAGAAGGACTAGGCCTGCATCTCTTGAACTGAGAACCCAAAGTGACTCCAAGGGATACTTGCCTGGTCTCTTGATCTGAAACCTGAAGGACACAACAGGGTTCCGACAACCTTGCAGCAACACCTGGGCTCTACCATTTGTGAAAGTGGGCCTAGGGTGCTCTGTCAGCCTGTGAATCCAGTAGAACTGACACATTTCTTCTGCTGTGTGGCTGGAACCCAAGCAGAACCAATGTATCACTACTGCTATGTCGATTTGACCCAGTGCAAAAACTTGAGTCCCTGCCCCAGCGCACATCACTTTCGAAATCGCCACTGAGGATGCATCTTCAATGGAGGCCCACTCATCCTTTGACAGTTGCCTCTACAGCAACGCTGTACTCTGCATCAAGCCTCACAGCTGTTCAAAACGATGCATACCACTACCCAATGCTGAACTTCAATCACAAAAAACCACACACTGATAGTGTTATGTTCTGCTGTCTCATTGAGTGTTTACATATGCAGTAGCTCTAAGGGGTACTAAGGCTACCATGAGCTCATCCATGAAAAGTCAAAAAATTGACTATCTGATTGATATCTGGCAACAGAGTACTTAAAAAAGGCAGATCGGTTGTGGAAGCTCCTTTTACTTTATTTCTATGATTTTACCATTGTTTCCCAAACTGCCTGAAATTGTTTCTCTGCTCATCCAGCAATGAAACTGTGAGCATGAGCAGCTGCAGAGCGATGTTATAGGGTTGGTTGTTCTGGAAATGCAAACTCAAGATTGTGTATAAGTAGCACAAGCATGAGTTTTCCTGTTGTTCCTGGGATGGTTGTTAAAGAAAATGTCATATGGAGCTGATAAATAGCAAACAAATTAAAATGTGTGCTGCTGAAAAATAAATTATTCTTCAATTTCCTGGCAAGTCAGCATTTCATTTTTGCATTGAATGGTAAATTAGATAGATGTGCTAACTAAAGTACTGATATGCTATATGAAACATGTCATTGTTTAGTCTATGAACATAAGGTTAAGTGGCACTGGTTTGCAACAGTCTCTGGCCTAAATGCCAGACTCTGGTTTCTGTTATTAGCCACTTAGGGGCTGATTATGAGTTTGGTGTTCTGACAAGCTGACAACAAAACTCGTGGGGAGGACTCAACCATCATTAGGGTAGCGTACGCCCCAAGAGTATCATAATGCTCCCGCTGGGGGGACCATTATGCATTGCTTTATGCAAAACAGTGCACATTCCGATGGTGCTGGACAGCATGGCCCCTGCACTGCCCATGCCATGGGCAATGCAGCCCCCCCTGTACCCCCCAGCACTAGCTTTCCACCAGAATTTCCATGGCAGTGTTGAGTTCAGTGCCAACGTGGCTGAGTACAACTCAGACTGCTGTCACCCTGCCAGGAATCATGTTCCTGGCGAGGACGGCGGTCCCCTGGTGGGTCCACTTACCAGGGTTGTAATGAGGTGGTCAGACAACCTGGAGTGCATTGGTTGACCATCACCGGGAGTGTGACAGTCCTTGGAATGCCACACTCATAATGGGGCCCTTTGTCTCCAGTGTCAAGATGAAGAACTGCTAAAGTGTAATTTCAGTGCAAACCCAATAATATGTAGGGATAACTCAAACTTGTAATAATCTTTTACTTCAGAGTGTCAAGTTGTCCATTTATAGGCCGTGTTATATGTTGTCTATTCTATGATGGTCACACAGAAGTACTAGAACACTATATTAGACGACACTTGAGGTTTCCTTGCCGCTCCTTGTGCATTATGGCCATCATTCTTTCTTTGGTGGGAGTCGGGTTTCTCTGTAAAAATCATGCCTCAAAGGATTTAGGAGACAAGCTGTTAAAATCTTTAAAAAATGTTGCCATCACATTTGTTTGATAGGCATTTTTTCTGGGCCCCATGATGTGGATATTTAGGGTCTGATTTAGATATTGGCAGATGGGTTACTCCGTCATAACGGTAACATATATCCTGTCTGCAGAAATCTAAATCCCTTTGGATATAATGGGATTTAGATTTTGACAGATGGGATATTCATCACCACAAGTTAAAAAGAAGGGAAGGAAAAGGTGCTCATTTGTTTGGTAGGTTAGCATTTTGTATTGAGTCTATACAGAATTTGGCAACAGATGAGATTGGTATGTCAAGTTTTGTGGCCATCCATAAAGATGTTGCAAGTCCAGGTGTGGCTATATTGGTGAGCAAAATATTTTTGAATTACTGATAATTTGGTACTGTTTGGTGGATGAGATCTGGTAGAAGCTTAGCATTTTTAACATTCTTTAAGCAGTTTTAAGTTAATATTGAGTGAAAAAATGGGAGGGCAGTTAAAATGCTTTTGTAGGAATGTGGGTTAATGGTTGAGGGGTGAAACTCTACTTAAGTAGCAACTACAATTCTTGTCAGAGTGAAAAGCAAGCAAACCACAAATAAACCTATGCTTAACCCTCTGGTAGCATGGCACAAAAACAGTCAGAGTTAACTTAGGGGCAATGTGTATGATATTTATTCAGCACTGCAAACAATAATAAATTGAAAACAGAACACAAGAAAAATCACACACCAACTTAGAAAAACAGAGTAAAATGTAATTAATTAATTGAGACCAAAATAGCAACCATCCACTTAACAAAACCAGAGATTTACAATTATAAAAGTTTGAATAAAAATAGTGCATTAAAGCACAAAGGACCAACTGCAGTTGTCTGGTCACGCTAGACAAGGTCACGAGCTCAGACAGACAGCAATGGAGTGCTGGCTGGATACATTGGACTCAGTTTGGCCCACTGAAAAAAGTATCCTAAATAATGGTGCACAATCTGTGCAGTGATGCTTGGTGAGGTTTTGCCTCATCCAGCATCAGTTCCAAGGAGATGTGAGGTCAGCGATGTGGGGTCCTGCTCTGTGTCAGTTCTGATGAAGCTGTGTAGCAAGGCTTAGTGAGATTTTGTGCTGAGTCATGTCAATTCCGTTGAGGCTAACAGCTGTGCAGCAAGGCTCACCAGGGCTCTACATCACTTGTTCTCAGTTAAGATGAAGCGTGTATCTCTGCATGGCTTCACTTCTCTAAAGACCACATCTGAGCTTGAGTCCAGAACTGGAGGGGCACAACCTGCGGGGGTCAGGATTGACAGCAGGCATAGTGTAGGGCCAGTGTTCAAGAGTGTTGGAGCCTTTTCTGTCCTTGTGGCTCTGATCAGGAGGCCATCTAACTAGCCTGTGGAGTCACTTGGGTGGCACTGGGTTGAAGATGCAGGTCCAGTCCATCTCACTCAGGCAGCAGGGGAGTAGAGTAACAGGGCAGCAGAGCAGCAGTCCTTCTTGTAACAGAGTAGCATGTCAGTCTTTCATCGGAGTCTTCCACAGGTATTCCACAGGTCCGGCTGTGTGCTGAATCACTGGATCTGAGGGTCCACTATTGATCCTTGGTATCAGCTTTGAAGTTGGAGAACTTTCTAGAGGGTTCCACCCCCAGAGGTTCTTGGAATTTCCTGCCTCCCTGCCCTAGTCCCAGCTTGTCTGTGCTAAACCATTTTGTAGTTGTGCTGGGCAGAGGCTTTATGATGTACAAGTGTGGTAGGTGTCAACTCCACCATCCTCACAGGTCAGAGATGGCCCATCCTGCTTACACCTATTCCCCATTTGTCTCACTGTCTGGGATCAATACACAAAGACCAACTGCCAGCCACACCTCATTGTGTGGCCCAGGATAAAGGTTATATGCACTTAGCAAGTTACATCCAGTGCAGGTATTTCAGGTTTTGTATGGATCTGATGGGGGAAGCAATAAAGTGGGATAAAAATATTTAGGTTTAATAATAACCTTGGTGCCATCTTATGAATCTCTGTGAATTTTGGCAGAGACTCAGCATGTTTAGTATCCGCATGCTTCATTCAATTTCATGCAAGTCTGTCAAGAGGGGGGTATTTTAAGGGGAGGTGAAAGAAATGTTAATATGCAAATAAACGTGGCACTGTTTGCTGAATTATCACTCAATTTGCCAGATGTTTAGCAAGTTTTGCATACTGTTGGAAATGATACATTTTGAGCAGATCTGTTGAGGGTATGGGAGGGAAATGAAGGATAAGAACTTTGGGTCTGTCATATAACTTTGCTTCAAATTTGACTGCTGGCAACCTAAGCCTGGTACATGACCAGGCATGCCCTGCAACAAACCCTAAGTGCACACAACCAAATGCGATTGGGCACAGGTCCTGGCCGAAGATTGTTTATAGTTCAGAATAGGTTAATTATAGACCATGCACAGTACAATTTGAGCTGTCACAGTGAGTAAAGGGTCTTGTCTTCTAGCCAACCCTCGCAGCCCACAGCAGCAAGGTTGAGCGGCCAAAGTGGGTGCCCAGCAGGGACTGGCAGCAGCACAGAGCCAATGCATGTGTGCAGAATGGGTTGAAAATTAAGTAAATCATAAAAAAACACAATTTACTGATGAACACAGATAAAAAGTGAGTTGAGTGTCAAGACCCTGGCATACTTATGCAGGAGCAAATTGGTACCTCGCACTTTCCTTCACCTAAATGCTTTTGCATCTGAAAGTGTTTTCATATTCTTGCCAATGGTGTATCAAGGTGGATGTTTTACCTTAATGTGAGCTTGCTCCTATAACTCATTTTTTGCTTAAACACATTTTTGCATCTACCTGTTAATTCTGCTCCTATAAATCTTCTCTCACTCCTGCTAATGTTAATGTTGAACCGACATGTAGGCCCTCATTTCAACATTGCCGGGCAGCGGATGCCGCCTGCCAATTTTGAACCGCCAGTCGGCCGCCTATGCGGCCTGGAACCTGCCAGCTGCATTTGGACAGAGTTTCCGCCCGCCGGCCCATTGGGGAGCAGGGCCGTAACATTGCAGCCAGCTCCCAATGGAGCGGGCGGCAATGTGGCAGTACGGCGGGTGCAGCAGCACCCATCGCGCAATCCACTGCCCGTAATCAGGCAGTGGATTGCACAATGGGGCTCTGCCTGGGTGCCCCTGCACTGCCCATGCCAAGCGCATGGGCAGTGCAGGGGCCCTCAGGGGCACCCCGAGTCTCCTTACCACCAGCCTTTCCTGACAGGCTGGCGGTAAGGAAAGTCAAAATCCTCAGGGCAGCGCTCCCCTGGTGGATTACGACTACCGGGACCGCCATGGCGGTATACCGCCGATCCCAGCGGTATGACCATGGCACTTTTGCCACAGTCACAATATGCTGTGTAGTACCGCCATCCTGTTGGCGGTACTACCATCACATGTCCCTTGGTGGTCACCGACCCTAAGGGTTGAAATAAGGGCCTTAGTGTTGCACTTGAATGTGTTTTCTTCCAACCATGATTAAGGTGCCTCAATTTCTTTGAGCATGCCTTACAGTGTTGCCCCAAAATGTGCTTTTGCACAGGCATCTGAATTTGTTCTTATCTGTTCTAGTTCTTACCTAATTAGAAACAATTGTCAGTTTGCACTTAGTACATCTTAACATGATTGTTTGCACCTAAACATGAACTCGGACTTAAATGTGATATGTGGTCCTAAATATTTTCCACACTGATGGTGTGTGTGATGGTGCTTCATCAAATGTGATTTTGTGCCTCACAGTGCTAGCAACAAAACACAAAATCATTCAGCAGCACAATTGTTCCAATTAAAGTAACATCTTACTGTGTCATTTTCTCTCTTTACAGGACAATACCTTATGAGAGTATATTGTGGCTGTCCATGTCATTCTCAAGATAAAAATAATGCGCATTTTTGTGTGATCTTATTATGATCACTGAATTTAAAACAAAAGGAACTTCATACTGGATCAGACTCCTGACCTGATCTAAGAGACTATGGCCCTCATTACAACATTGGCGGTAAAAGCCGCCAACACACCGCCGCGGCTGCGGAATTCCGCCACAGCTATTATGACCCACAGTTCGGAATCCGCCAAAATCTAGATACCCACACAACTCTGCCACACCAAAGGTCAGTGATAAACTGGCGAAAACAAAACCTCCACGTCACGCCAACAGAAATATGCCCACACTATCACGACCCACGAATCCACGCGGCGGTCTTTCAACCGCAGTATTCCATTGGCGGTAAACACCGCTGCGCTCAAAATACACACACACATACAAAACAGAGCCACATTGGACAAATCGAAATACACACACCTGATACACATACACACACCACTCCCACACACCCAATACAATATAAAACACACACCCACATCACCCACAAACCCTTATGACAACAAATCACGAACGAAAGAAAGAGAGAGACAGCACCAGCAAGAACAACAGCATCCACAGGCACACAACACCATCACCTACAGAATTTCCACGCACGTCACACAACACCCCACTACCCATCAGCACACTTATCACCCCACACTCCACCCCACACATCACCTACACCACCCCATGTCACGGCAAAGACACCGCAGGTTCTCGGAGGAGGAGCTCAGGGTCATGGTGGAGGAAATCGTCCGGGTAGAGCCACAGCTATTCGGAGCACAGGTGCAGCACACCTCAATTGCAAGGAAGATGGAGCTATGGCGAAGAATAGTGGACAGGGTCAACGCAGTGGGACAGCACCCAAGAAATCGGCAGGACATCAGGAAGAGGTGGAATGACCTACGGGGGGAAGGTGTGTTCTGTGGTCTCAAGACACCACCTGGCGGTTCAGCGGATTGGCGGCGGACCCCCACCTCCTCCCCCACAACTAAAAACATGGGTGGAGCAGGTCTTGGCGATTCTGCATCCTGAGGGCCTCGCAGGAGTAGGTGGAGGAATGGACTCTGGTGAGACAAACCTTAACTACTACATCCCCCACCCTACCTGCATGCCAGCACATGCTCTCACCCCAATCACTCCAACTCCTCACATATGTTCCAACATCACAAACCACCCATCCCAACACCAAACCCTGCATGCAACAACAAAGCATGGACACCCATCACCAAAGCATGCCCACTGCACATACCCATACACCCCCCTAAACCATCATCACACAAGGTCCCACACAGGAATGCTATCACTGGGGTACACGGTCACCCACCCATTGCACACCATGCCACACACAGATGTAATAAACATCCTTTTATACCCCTGCAGGACACCTACCCAACGTCACCGGACAGGAGGGTCCACACATGTCCACAGCACCAACAGAAGAGGCCCACAGTGATGACAGCACCTCTGTCCAACTGGATCTAGATGACCAGCCCGGCCCATCGGGGACTTCGGGACAGTTGGCTCCAATCACACAGTCACAGGCCTCCACAGAGCTTCCCCCCTCTGGAAACACCAGAACAGCACCTACACAGCAGGCCCATACCTCCGTCCCCAGGACACGTCAATCAGCTGTGTGTCCACCACTACAGGGAACCCAGGCTAACCCACCACCCCAACAACAACAGGGACCTGGGGGCAGTGGCAGCGGGCACACGGTCCAGGGGACGGAGGCCCAGGAACACAGGGGAACTGGGAAGGCTACTGTGTGACAGGGGGGCGGATAGGCCAAGGGAACCCACTCTCCACGAGGCCCTCTCCTTCATCATGGGAGCCTACCACCACTCCCAGGAGACGATGGCAACGGTACTGGTCAAGTTTCAGGAGACCCAGCGCGTGCAGGAGGAACAGTATATGGGCTTCAGGGAGGAACTCAGAACCATCAGCTCCACACTAGGCACCATCGTAGGGGTGCTGAAGGGAGTACTCAACACCAGGAGGCACACTGTGGCACGACAAGGGCCCCCTGACACTAGCATGGACGATGAACTGCCCACCACCTCTGCCGGCGCTAGTGGAAAGGACGCCCCGCCACAGGACCACCACACCAGCACCCCACCCGCAAACAGTCCCTGAGATCCAGGAACAAGACAGAGCACGATGCCAAGACCCCCACCAAGAAATGAGACCACCCTGATTGTCATTCAACTGTCCCACTTTGTCACCCTGTCCATACTTAAACTGCCCCAGCTCCACTTCCTATGCCCATATGGGGAATGCACCTGTGAGACTAATAGACTGGACTCTGCCATGGACATTCCTCCGCCATCACCCCTCACCATTTTACTACCACCTTCTATATTGAGCACTTAAATAAACACACTTAAAGCAAAAAACAATCTGGAGTCTTTCTGTGCTTTCGAAATAGTGTATTAGCAATTACAGTGACAAAATGCTCTTTCAATTGTAATGTCAAAATACCTATGTCACACAGCTCTAGTCCATGAGGAATCTATGCAGATGTCACACAGTGGGACCCACATCTGTGAAATCGTAAGGGAAAGTGACAACTCAGTGACCATACACTGGGTGAAAACGACAGACAGTAGAGAGGCAGTAGTGTATAAGTACATGTAGTAGGCAGGTCTGTACTCTTACCTGTGTCTCACTGGAAATATTGCTGGATGACTGAATCCCTGTTGTTCATGTCTTCTTCCTCTGCTTCCTCGTCTTCACTGCTCCACAGCTGCCACAACACCACCATCTGGACCATCCTCCTGCAGAAAAGGCACCTGTCGTCGCAAAGCCAAGTTGTGAAGCATACAGTAGGCCACGATGATCTGGCACATCTTCTTTGGTGAGTAGAATAGGGATCCACCTGTCAATGGAGGCACAGGAACCTGGCCTTCAGGAGGCCGAAGGTCCGCTCGATCACCCTCCTAGTTCACCCATGGGCCTCATTGTAGCATTCCTCTGCCCTTGTCCTGGGATTCCTCACTGGGGTCAGTAGCCATGACAGATTGGGGTAACCAGAGTCACCTGCAAATGGCGAGGGACAACTGTTAGACACACAGTAACCTGGAGGGATATCCCCAGACCCAGACAACCATTCCCACTGTCTTGCTTCCAGGTGCTCACCTAATAGCCACGCACGGTGCCTCTGGAGTTGACCCATCACATAAGGGATGCTGCTATTCCGCAGGATGTAGGCGTCATGCACTGAGCCAGGGAACATGGCAATCACATGAGAGATGTACTGGTCTGCCAAACATACCATCTGTACATTCATCGAATGATAACTCTTCCGGTTTCTGTACACCTGTGCACTCCTGTGGGGGGGGACCAAAGCCACATGTGTCCCATCAATGGCACCTATGATGTTATGGATATGTCCCAGGGCATAGAAATCTCGTTTCACTGTACGCAACTCCTCAACCTGAGGGAAAACGATGTAGCTCCGCATGTGTTTCAGCAGGGCAGACAAAATTCTTGACAACACGTTGGAAAACATAGGCTGGGACATCCCTGATGCTATGGCCACTGTTGTTTGAAATGACCCATTTACAAGGAAATGGAGCACTGACAGCACCTGCACTTAAGGGAGGATTCCTGTGGGATGGCGGATAGCTGACATCAGGTCTTGCTCCAGCTGGGTACACAGTTCCTGGATTGTGGTACGGTCAAGCCTACATGTGATAATCACGTGTCTTTCCTCCATTGTCGACAGGTCTACCAACAGTCGGTACACCGGAGGATGCCGCCATCTTCTCACATGTCCCAGCGGAAGGTGCATATGAAGGACAACAGCGAGCACAAGTCAAACTATTCAGAGGTACGTACCCACAGTTTACACAGAACACCATTCATACACAAAAAGTGGCCTGTATGTGTGTTGAGTCTAGGCCTAGGTATGTGTGACGCAGTTGAAAATGAAGCCCTGTGGGCCATGAAATGGCGGCTGCTTGACCTCTAAAGTGGGACAATGGGATGTGAGGTAACTGTGCTGGCGTTGTACACCGTCGCAGTAGGCAGTCGAAGACCGCGGCGCTATGCTGCATTGGTTAACATTGGACCCTATGGGTCCCAGGAGCCAATGAAAATGTACGCCGGCAGTGACGGTACGTACCGCCGCAGACGTGACCGCCATTTTCTATCTGTTCATTCACTCGATACCTGATCTTCGACATGAGAGGACCTACACTGCAAGTGCTGCTGTGACCTCGGTCTGGAAGAGACAATGGCTGAAGTGTCTGGGGAAAGGGCCCTGCCTTCACATCAGAGGAGTTGGAGAAACTCGTGGATGGGCTCCTCCCCCAGTACACGCTACTCTACGGTCCTCCAGACAAACAGGTAAGTAGACAGGGAGCATGATGTATGGGCTATGCCTGTGTGGAGAGGGCTGGATGTAAGAAGGAAGGTGGGAGAGTGCGGCGTGCATGAAATGACAGTGAATGCATGTGCCACATGGCAAGGGTAGAGATGGGGGCCAATCACTTTGACGGTGCAGTTGGTAATAACTTACTCTTCCCCCTGTAAATTTCATGTAGGTCAGCGCCCACCAGAAAAAACATATTTGGCGTGCCATCGCCAAGGACGTCCGGACCCTGGGGGTCAACCACAGACTGAGCACCCACTTCCGGAAACGATGGGAGGACATTCGCCGCTGGAGCAAGAAGATGTCGGAGGCTCAGCTAGGGATGGCCTCCCAACGTGGGAGGGTTGCCCGTCGCACCATGACCCCCCTGATGTTCAGGATCCTGGCGGTGGCATATCCGGAGTTGGATGGGCACTTGAGGGCATCACAGCAGCCACAAGGGGGTGAGTACACTCTCAATCTGCTGATTTTGCGCACAGTGGATGGGTCTGGGTGGGGGAGGTGGGCTGTGGGTTTCCCTAGGCCAGGGCGGGTTCCGTAGGCAAGGTCCCTCCATAAGGCAGGTCATGTGGCACCCCACTGCACCTCTGTAGAGTGGCAAGTACACCTAATCATGCCCCTGTGTCATCCATGTGTGCAGGTGTCATCCATAGCCTAGTAGGCCATTTCCCAGGAATTGAACAGTGGAGCCCAAGAGCGTGGCGTAGTGCAGGGGGCTTCTATGTCTGTCGTGTCCGCCAATGGTAGCGGTAATGCATGCACTCAACATGTCTTTCTTCTGTTGTCCCCCCCTTTTTGTGGTCTCCCTGTACTTGTGTGCATTAGCATCATCAAGTGGAGGAGCAGTGGCACCGGAGCACAAGGGGGCTGCATCCCACATGGCCATGGAGGGCCACACTACGGAATCGGACTCCACCAGTGGGACGGAGGGCGAGGGGAGCTCCACGGCGGGGACAGGGGCTGAGACCCGTGACACAGACTCGTTCTCCAAATGGAGCTCCCTTGTGGTGGTGGCAACATCTGTGCCCCCCCATCTACAGGTACAGCTGCCACCCCTCCTTCCAGCACTGCCCTCCCAGCAGCCCCTCAGCCTTTGCCCCGTGCCCGCTCACCCGGGAGGGTGGCCATCACCTTCGCCCCAGGCACCTCATGCCCTGCCCCAGTCACCCCTGTTGCCTTCAGTGAGGAGGCCATTGACCTCCTCAGGTCCCTCACTGTTGGGCAGTCTACCATTTTGAATGCCATCCAGGGTGTAGAAAGGCAGTTGCAACAAACAAATGCATTCCTGGAGGGCATTCATTCTGGTCAGGCGGCCCTTCAGCGGCTTTTCAGACTCTGGCCTCAGCACTGATGGCAGCCATTGTCCCTGTGTCTAGCCTCCCCCCTCCAACTTCCTCCACCCCGACCCAATCCCCTGTACCTCAACCTATCCCAAGCACACCTACAGACCAGCATGCACACACGTCAACACACAAGGGAAGCTCAGGCAAACATAAGCACCACACGTCCCACAGGCACTCACGCAAGCATCACACACATGCAGACACACCAACATCCACTGCCTCCACTGTGTCCCCCTCCTCCTCGTCTCCCTCCTCCCTCAGTCTCGTCTACACTCACACCTGCATGCACTACCTCTAGAGCCACTACGTCCCTCTCCAGCACACCCACCACCACACCCCGCTCACATGCAGTCACCACCCCCACTACCATTCACACGTCCCCTGTGTCCTCTCCCAGTGTGTCTGCGATGCCCCCTCCGAAGATACACAAACGCAGGCACACACCCACCCAACAGCCATCCACCTCACGAAAGCCTCCAGCCCATGCACCTTCACCCAAAGTCAGCAAACGAACACCTCCTACCACCACAACCTCTTTCTCCACTCCCAAACCCCCTCCAGCTACCCGTCCCAGTGTGTCAAAAAAAAATTCCTGTCCAACCTTGACCTCTTTCCCACACCTCCCCCACCCCGTCCATCTCATAGGTCTCGAACTAGCACCTCAGCCACAACATCTCCGGGACCAGTGGTGCCTGCAGTCACCGGAATCTGGAGTGCACCGGCCACCAGGGCAGCCAGTGTGGCACGGAGCCACAGCACAGACAGTCCCCCACCTGTCAAGCATCAGAAGTTGGCCAGTGCTCGGCGGGAGAGGGGTAGACTCCAGCCACCAAAGCCGCTCCCAGGGGTCCCGGTGGGAGTGTGGAGTCAGCTGTGACACCTTCCAAGTTGGGAAAGGGCCACAAGAAACCCGGCAAGTCTGGGAAGAGCAGCACGGCGGAGAAGACCGCCATCATCCCCGCTGCCCAGGAGGCTACCTCCAGCACCAGCCCAGCTGCCCAGGACAGGACCGCCAGCACCAGCCCACCTGCCCAGGACAGGACTGCCAGCACCAGACCACCTGCCCAGGACAGGACCGCCAGCACCAGCCCATCTGCCCAGGACAGGACCGCCAGCACCAGCCCAGCTGCCCAGGACCGGACCGCTAGCACCAGCCCAGCTGTTCAGGACAGGACCGCCAGCACCAGCCCACCTGCCCAGGACAGGACCGCCAGCACAAGCCCACCTGCCCAGGAGGCCACCGCCAGCACAGGCCCAGCTGCCCAGGAGGCCACCGCCAGCACAGGCCCGGCTGCCAAGGAGGCCACCGCCAGCACAAGCCCCGCTGGGCCACAAAGGACCGCCAGCACAAGCCCCGCTGGGCCATGAAGGACCACCAGCAAAAGCCCCGCTGGGCCATGAAGGACCACCAGCAAAAGCCCCACTTGGCTATGAAGGACTGCCAGCACAAGCCCCGCTGGGCCATCAAGGACCGCCAGCACAAGCCCCGCTGGGCCATCAAGGACCGCCATCACAAGCCCTACTGGGCCATGAAGGACCGCAAGCAAAAGCCATGAAGGACCGCCAGCTCAAGCCCCGCTGGGCCATGAAGGACCGCCAGCACAAGCCCCGCTGGGCCATGAAGGACCACCAGCACAAGCCCCGCTGGGCCATGGAGGACCGCCAGCAAAAGCCATGAAGTACCACCAGCAAAAGCCCCTCTGGGCCATGAAGGACCACCAGCACAAGCCCCGCTGGGCCATGATGGACCGCCAGCACGAGCCCCACTGGGCCATGAAGGACCGCCAGGAAAAGCCTCGCCAGGCCATGAAGGACCACCAGCAAAAGCCCCGATGGTCCATGAAGGACCGGCAGCAGCTGACTCCCTGCAATGGAGACCGCCGCCTCAAGCACCGCTGCACAGGGCACCGCCGTCTCAAGCACTGCTGAACAGGGAACCGCTGTCTCAAGCACCGCTGCACAGGGCACCGCCGTCTCAAGCACCGCTGGCCCATGAGCGGCAAGGGCACTGACGCAACTGAGTCCGTCACGGGGTGAATGATGCACTCTGGACACAAAGCCCTCTCCAGAACCAGTGGATATTGCCATCCACTACCTCTGTCCTTAGCAGGATGAGCACTATGGGCACAGAGCCCCCTCCAGAACCAGTGGAGTATCACATCCACTACCTCTGTCCTTTGCAGGATGAAGCACTCTGGGCACAAAGCCCCCTCCAGAACCAGTGGAGAAAGGCATCCACTACCTCTGTCCTGAGCAGGATGGCGCACTCTGGGCACAGAGCCCCCTCCAGAACCAGTGGAGTATCACATCCACTACCTCTGTCCTGAGCAGGATGAAGCACTCTGGGCACACAGCCCCCTCCAGAACCAGTGGAGAAAGGCATCCACTACCTCTATCCTTAGCAGGATGAAGCACTCTGGGCACAGAGCCCCTTCCAGAACCAGTGGATATTGCCATCCACTACCTCTGTCCTTGGCAGGATGAAGCACTCTGGGCACAAAGCCCCCTCCAGAACCAGTGGACAAAGGCATCCACTACCTCTGTCCTTAGCAGGATGGCGCACTCTGGGCACAGAGCCCCCTCCAGATCCAGTGGAGTATCACATCCACTACCTCTGTCCTTAGCAGGATGAAGCACTCTGGGCACACAGCCCCCTCCAGAACCAGTGGAGAAAGGCATCCACTACCTCTATCCTTAGCAGGATGAAGAACTCTGGGCACAGAGCCCCTTCCAGAACCAGTGGATATTGCCATCCACTACCTCTGTCCTTGGCAGGATGAAGCACTCTGGGCACAAAGCCCCCTCCAGAACCAGTGGAGAAAGTCATCCACTACCTCTGTCCTTATCAGGATGAAACACTCTGGGCACAGAGCCCCCTCCAGAACCAGTGGAGTATCACATCCACTACCTCTGTCCTTAGCAGGATGAAGCACTATGGGCACAAAGCCCCCTCCAGAACCAGTGGAGAAAGGCATCCACTACTTCTCTCCTTAGCAGGATGAAGCACTCTGGGCACAGAGCCCCCTCCAGAACCAGTGGATATTGCCATCCACTACCTCTGTCCTTGGCAGGATGAAGCACTCTGGGCACAAAGCCCCCTCCAGAACCAGTGGAGAAAGGCATCCACTACCTCTGTCCTTAGCAGAATGAAGCACTCTGGGCACAAAGCCCCCTCCAGAACCAGTGGAGAAAGGCATCCACTACCTCCGTCCTTAGCAGGATGAAGCAATCTGGGCACAAAGCCCCCTCCAGAACCAGTGGAGACTGTCATCTACTTGAGAGACTGTGGCTTTGCACTCCCCAGGATTGAACAGTGGGCAACCCACCCACTGTAGAGACTTGAGAGACTGCGGCTTTGCACTCCCCAGGATTGAACAGTGGGCAAACCACCCACTGTAGAGACTTGAGAGACTGTGGCTTTGCACTCCCCAGGATTGAACAGTAGGCAACCCACCCACTGTAGAGACTTGAGAGACTGTGGCTTTGCACTCCCCAGGATAGAAGAGTGGGCAACCCACCCACTGTAGAGACTTGAGAGACTGTGGCTTTGCACTCCCCAGGATTGAACAGTGGGCAAACCACCCACTGTAGAGACTTTAGAGGCTGTGGCTTTGCACTGCCCAGGATGGAAGAGTGGGCAAACCACCCACTGTAGAGACTTGAGAGACTTTGGCTTTGCACTCCCCAGGATGGAACAGTGGGCATGTGGCCCCCTCGTGGATTTGGCATTGTGCACTCAACTGGCTGAGGTGCCCCCCCTTTCCCTCCCCCTGTGGTGCCTGTTTAGTTGCTGTCTGATGCCCCTGAAGTGTTCTCTCCGTCATGGTCGGGGATCTTGTGTGGGCCTCGCCCCTACCATGTGGTCCCAGTGCTCCACCGCCTTTATTGGAGCACTACCTGGACTACTATACTTGGTATATATTTTGAACATGGTGTATATATATATTTGTGCCTACTTGCTTTTAATAAATTACAATGGTTACACTCATTTTCTATTGTCTTTGCATTCTTCCGGGGGGTTTTGGGGGTGCAACTGTGATGCATTGATATGCATTAGTGTGTGTTTTGTAGTGGGTGAGGGTGGGGGTGTTGTGTGTGTGTCCCTGTTTTTTCCCTCCCCTCTCCCCTGTGCCGTAGGTACAGTACTCACCGCGGTCTTCGCCGCCGGCGTTCTTGCTCCTGGTAGAGGAGCAGGAAGACTATTGCAGGTAGAATTTGGAGTTCCGGATCCATGGCGTCATCGTTCCTCGTGGGGTGTGTAGAGGTGAGTGTTTTGACTTCGGTATTCCAGTTTCTGCTGTGTTTTTATCCGCGGTGAATCCGCCCCGGAAAAGGTGGCGGATTGGCCTGTCATAATAGTGTAGGCGTTACAGTGTCCTTCGCCTGTCTGTTGGCGGTGACCACCAAGCTGTTTGTTTGTACCGCTGTGGCGTTCGGAGTGTTAAAGTGGCTGTCTTTGTTGGCGGCTTCCGCCATGGTCGTAATTGCACATTTTTTCCGCCGGCCTGTTGGCGGTCTTACCGCCGCTTTATCACCATCCGCCAGGGTTGTAATGACCACCTATATTGTATGTACCCTCCCAAGTGATTTATCTCTTGAATAATAATTTTACCTCTGTACATTTTTCAATACACCTGTTCATTTAGGATGCATGGAAAGGTCTTGTTTATAATGTAAAGATGTTTCATGGAGCTGCTGTTGATATGGTGTAGTTAGCAGGCAGTAAGATTATTTTTCTCAGAATATCTTGCAGATAAATGACCTTGATAGGAACCTCACTGCTTGTAAATTAAAATAATTCTTGTTCCATGTTTATACAAACACATTTCATGCTGTCACCTGCAATTTCATTTGAGGCATGTTAGACCTGGCATCCTTCGCATAGTTCTTCACTAACGTTTTGCCTGGAGTTCTCATGTTTTTTCTGGCTTCATTTTTGCTGGCCTCATTACCACTGCTAACGAGTGCTAAAGTGCTTGTACTATCTCCTGAAAACATGTTGAAGTGGCGTATACCCAAATGGCACATTTAATTTAGTTATAAGTCTCTGATAAAGTACCACTACCTGCGTCCATGGCCTGTAATTAAATGCTGCTATTGGGCCTGCAGCACTGATTGTGTCACCCACTTATGTAGCACTTTAAACATGTTTCAGGTATGTCATTGCAGCCTCTGTGTGTAGTTTCAAACTGTTTTTTTGGCCCGTCTATATAAACCTTTTTGCCATATACAAACCATCCTATTTAGTACACATACATAACCCCAAAGTTGGGCCCTGGACAGCCCCAAGCACATGGCACAGAGTACTTACATATTTGGACATATGCTTTTAAGTTTCCAAAGTTCTGCTAGTGAAAAACTCCTAAATTCATGTTTCACTACTGCAAGGCTTACCTCTCCCATAGGATAACATTGGAATTACCTTATTACAGTTTATGAGTATAATTTCCAAATGGGTAACCCCTTAATGGAATTACAATTTTAAATCCAGATACATGGCGAAGTCTGATTTTAAATCACAATTCTGAAAATGCCACTTTTTCTTGCCTTTGTCATTTGGTGCCTGCTGCCTATCCCTGAGTCACATGATTGGGTTTAGTTGACCGTTGTTCTTTGTGTATTCCTACTACACAGCCACACACAGTAGTGGATTGACCATCATTGGCAGGATGGGAAGGAGTAGCTGGACCTCCCCTCCCCTACACTTGATTAGACTGTGTACCGTCCCCACTCAAAGATCTGCATACCTCCAGTAGTCATCCTGGAGCCAGGAAGTCAGGGCACCTAGGCACTTGAAAGACACAGCTCTAGAAGCTTTGTTTCACTTCAAAGGCACAATTGGGTATAATTGGGTATAAATACTGGACCTCAGACACCACTACACTTCTGGATCTGTAGATACTCTATCAGGAAGAAGGACTACTGTGCTGCTTCAAGGAATGCCACTCTGTAGGCCACCTGCTCTGAAAGAAATGTTATCCTTGCTGTGTCTCGTTGTCCTAACTATGATCAAAGATCAACCTCCTAAATAAATCATAGAATTATAGCACTAATTAACTCACCTCACTTTTCAACCAAGGGACCCATTTCCCCATGCCTACATGCCCTTAACTAAGAATGTGGCCTTGATGCTTTTGCTCTTGCAGAAAACTACTTATGCCCAACCACTGTTCAATTATCCTAAGACTAGTATACAGCATCTACCTCTTAAATAGACCAGTATGTATTTGTCTACAAATAGCCCCTTAAATGCAAAATGATCAAATCAATAAGCAGATCCTCCTTCCATTGCTTCACTACGGAGATTAAAAATGTATGACCTAAACTACTGAGGTTGAAGATGTTATATTATCCATTAGGCTTTAAGTACAGTTTTATGAATAATTTTCTCAATTATAGCACTGATTAACTCACTATACCACAAACTGCAATGAATCTTCAACTCCCTTGCAAATTCCCAAAACATCCCACCACCAAAATACCACTCAACCCCTGAGCATTTGATGCATAAGTAGCCAAATCCAGAGTATGTGTGTCACGGTTTCGGGTGGGTCTGATCAGGACTCTGTTTGGGACACCCCTTAAGGTCACAGAATATTTCAAAGAGGTAGTGTACTGGGTCAGAAGAGCAGCTACAGGTATACATGGGAAAGGACAGCTATGGACAGGCACAGGAAACAGGAAAGTAAAAGCAGAGCAACCCTTGTGTGAACAAACAGGAAACGGATTACTAATGGACAAATACACTGGGGTTGTACACAGGGTAGGGCGCAGAACCTCCCACAGCAATAGGGAATGTCAATGCCTCTGTGCAGTTTTCTCTTACAGATAGTCACCCTGCCAGCCCCATAGAAAGGAGGCAGCAGAAGTGATTCTGTCTCTTGACCCTAGAGCACAAACAAGGATAGTACTTACATATACAAGACACGCTCTTTTGGGTCCAGCTGGAAACACAGTGGCAATTCCTGGAAAAACAGCAATAGCAAACTGTCACTGTTAGGCATGAAAGACAACGTATAACACTAGACAAGGATGGGGGCTGGAATTGCATCCTGGAAACCAGGAGCCAACCACAGTACAAAGGAAGACACTTATACACTGGTGAAGACTAATAGAACACTTACCACACACAAATACTGAGAGGAAACAGAAACAGAAGGAACAAACTAAGAGGCTGAGGCAGGAACTGGGAACAGGCTCTGGCTGAAACAAAGTCAAGACTAGGACTGGAAAAAAGGGCACAAACTTCTGGCTGGAACAAACAGAGACAGGACTGGGAAATAGAGA
Source organism: Pleurodeles waltl (assembly GCF_031143425.1). Taxonomy (NCBI): domain Eukaryota; kingdom Metazoa; phylum Chordata; class Amphibia; order Caudata; family Salamandridae; genus Pleurodeles; species Pleurodeles waltl. The sequence continues at coordinate 415,407,368 of NC_090438.1, read as the reverse complement.
GCAGTCTCTGGCTGGAACAAGCAAGGACAGGGCTGGAGTACAGGGAGAAGGAATAAGCAGTAAACAGGACTGGGAAACAGAGAGCAGGTTCAGGCTGAAACAAGGCAGGGACAGAACAAAGAAACATGGAGCAGGCTCTGGAAGAAACAAACAGGTACAAGGCTAAGAGATAAGGAACAGACTCTGGCTGGAACAATCAGGAACAGGGCAGAGAAACAGAAAACAGGTTCAAATTGGAACAGAAAGCAGGTTCAAGTTGGAACAGAACAGGAACAAGACTGGAACACCATCCGATAAGGGGTCTGTAACACAAAGGAATTGAACTCCAATGCACGATGAGGATCTTGAGGAAATGGTTGCTTATAAGCAGTTCCATGCTGCAGAAAATCCCAGGTGGAATCATATGACTGGGCTGCACAGGAGAGGTTTCAGATGTGTGTAGTTTCAGACACTCGCAAGTCCTGGAGGAGGGGATCCGGTGAAAAGGAGCAACTGGACTTCTCCCATAGAAAACAATGTAAAGCAGAATCCAGGCTTTCCTGACTACCAGGCTGTCCATTATGGGATTTGCAGTCTCAGGAAGCAAATGTAATACTACAAAAGCATACCATGGCGAAAAAAGAAACAAACGGGTGTCAGCAAGGAACTCTAGATAAGTGTTCAAGGTGATTCCCAGGCTACGGCGTCCCCTTACAGCGCCCCCTAACAATGTGCTGTAAAACAGACATTCCATAGTAAATACATCTAACTGCTTATGCTTAATATAAGTTATGTCATGATTGTCAAGATACTATATCGAGTATGAATATATAATGCTAAAACATGCCAAATTGTTCAGACACACCTATACTATTGCATTCTCATGTGCCACCATGTGTGTTTTTGCATTCCCATGTGCTGCCATGTGGCTTAGGCCCCCATACTGAGGTCATATTGAAATCCTGCATCACTTGCTAACGGCAGCAGCCATATTGGACAAAAGATGATTTAAGCCTCGCCCATAAACAAGCACATGCTTTGCCTCATTGTTCCCGTCCAGAGAGGAACATCCTTCTTCTTCTTCCTTAACTGAAAAAAGCTATCTCAGCCTGAAGTTGCTGCTGTTTGTCGTCGTTCTTGGTATGGAGTTTCTGACACATGCAAGTCGAAACAGAATGAGTGTGAAGAATCCCAAAGGTACCCAACGTTTAGCATAGATGACATCCCGAGTTCATAGAACTCCAGGAAAATGGGGGAGAGTGCTTCATTATTTGTTACAAACTAGAGACTAAAGACAGCATATTGCAAGCACTAGAGAATAAAGACAGCAGTTTGCCAGCACAATATTAAGAAATATTTTAGAATTTAGAGATTTGTTACTCTCTAATACATTGTTAACATTGTGTGAAGTAACACAACTTCTTTAAGAGCAAGAACATTTGAATCCATAGGTAATGGTTGAGATACAAAAGGCTGCATTACAACTTTGGCAGTGTGATGGTAAGACCACCGCTGCAGCGGCCACAAAAAAAGACCACCATTTTGGCAGTCATCCAACCACCGTATTAAGAGATACATAGCTCAGACCACCAAAAGACAGCCAATTTCCCAAAACCACCAGGACAGAGGCGGGTGGAAAAAAGGCAGCTAGACCACCAGCACCGCAAGCCTGCCAAAAATCAACCGATCCAATTATGATTCACAAATCATGAGGGCGGTTTTTCGATGCCAAAAAACCATTGGTCGTATGAACAATGGCGGTCTGAACTCACATCAGTCAGAACACCAGTCCACATTTGACAGTTTGTATACCCCACACCTGACACATTCATACACCCGACACACTGACACATTCACTATAAAAAACACCCCTAGCCAACTCATAATCTTTTACAACCAGAACACCACTCACAGCCAGATAGTAGGATAAACCAAACAAACAAACAAAACAAACAATAGGCACCCCTACGCATAACACTCAGCACACATCACACATTTGCATCCAACACACAATTTACAAACCCACACAATACACAACAACCATCACCCACTCACATCACAGCACCCACACCTCATCACAAACATTATTCAGCCTTCTATTCACTACCTCACCATCTTTGGCACCACTACCATGTCCCAACAAAAAGATCCATGTTTCACTGATGATGAGTTGAGGGTCATAATAGATGAAACTTTCAGGGTAGAGCCATATCTATTTGGTAACAGGTCCAGCAAACATCAATAGCCAGCAAATGATTGCTGACTGGGTTAATGCAGTATGCAGTTACCCATGCACAAGGGAGGACATCAGGAAGAGGTGGAATGACCTCAGGGGGAAGGTATGTTCTACAGCATCCAGGCACCAGCTGGTGGTCCTCAACACTGGCAGTTGTCACCACCTCCTCTCTAGAGTTCACATCATGGGATAAGAAGGTCTAGGATATCTTGCATCATGAGGGCTTGACATGAATACCTGGGGGAGTAGAGTCAGAGTAAGTCACAACAACATTCATGTCACCACACAATCCTGCCTTGCATGCTCACTCATCACCTTTCGCCACCCAAATAACCAAACCACCCAAAACCCCTCTGTCCAAAGTTCCAAATACCCCTCACTGCCATGAAACATGTCAGGTATACCCATCTTGGGCCACAGTGTTTGGGAAGGGCATGTGAAGTCCTGGAAACTGACAGCACTATAACTCCCAGAAGGCACTGCTCTACCATTAACAAAACGAGAACAGTGCACTAAATTTGAAATGTCTTGCATGTGAAACTAACAATCAAAGGAATCGATCCTGAATGGTGCCCCATTTAACACTACATGGCAATGACAGCTATGCAATGGCCCACTAACAGAACCATTACAAGTAAATCACGGCTAAAACATCCCTAATAATGTCATGTACTCATCTGGGGACACACCTAAATGGCAAACTGGATGCAATTGCAGAACTTCCAGACAGAGGGCCAGGTCAAATTGTAACTCCAATTTTGTATGCTAGCTCTGACACCATTATGCATTGTTAAGCTACTAGTTGGCTCAATGATGCCTTTCCCCTTACTAGGAGAGAAATTTACATTGTCAAGTCTGCACTCAAACAACATATGAGGGTAATCGCAGAAATTTAAACACCAGCATACTCCAAAAGCATGGACCGTGCTGTGTTCAATTGCTAATCTCTGTGTCCCACATTGCACTAACCCAGATTAAGTAGCATCTGTCATTCCCATGGCAGAGGAACATGTAAAGGTAGTGTGTGCATCTCATATACCATGTTTAGTTGTCAAATTGATGCATCACTTGTTGCATCACGTACACCAACTGTGTGTTTCACTTCTCCTACAGGTAACCTTGCCATCCCCAACAATGGAGAGGATACCAGGGACAGACACTACCCCTCTTGACGAAGGCCCAAGTGAGAAAAACAGCCCTGGATATCTAGACACTGAAGATGAAGCTGGCCCATCAGGGACACCTGGTCAGTCAACAACTCTCAGCCTCACTCTGCCCAGAACAACTCCTCCCAGCCCTGTGACAACTACATCACAAGCAACCATTTGCCCCCAGACGTGTTTCCAAGGACAGACTCTTCCATTGTGTGCCCTCCAATACAGGTACCTGTGTCTCCTCATGTCACCCCTGACAATGATGGTCCTGCCACGTGTGGGAGTGGGCACACCGTACCAGGGATACACGTATGTGAGTGTATGGTGAGTGGGACGGATGGTGTGGGCCAGAGGATGGAGGCTCCGAGGTACACAATTCACCAGGAGACCATCTCCCAAGTCTAAGGGAGCCTGCCAAAACTCCCAAGGCATGATGGGCCAGGTACTGACCATGATGAGGGAGATCAGACATTTGCAGAGGGACAACCACCAGGAAGCCATGTGTTAGAAATGGGGTCTTTGGTTGACAGTCAGGTTACCCCCTGTTCAAGCAAGGATCCTCACTCTAGTTAGGATAAAAGAGAATCACCCTCAGCTAACCCCTGCTTACCCCCTTGGTAGCTTGGCAGACCAGTAGGCTTAACCTCAGAGTGCTGGGCGTAAAGTATTTGTACCAACACACACAGTAACTTAATGAAAACACTACAAAATGACACAACACCAGTTTAGAAAAATAGGAAATATTTATCTAGACAAAACAAGACCAAAACGACAAAAATCCAACATACACAAGTCAAGTTATGATTTTTAAAAGGTTTAAAATAAAAAGAGTCTTTAGGTAGTTGTAACAACACACTAGCGCTGCTAGCGTGAAAATGTACCTGGTTTGCGGCAAAAATAACCCCGCACGGGCGGTGTGCGTCGAAAATAACCCGGCACGGGTATATGCGTCGAAAACAGCTCGGCTCGGCGAGGCGCGTCGAAAAAGCCAGCCACGCGACGGTCCGAAGTCCCGCGGCGCTGGTTGCGATCTCTCAGCCTTCGTCAGCGATGCTGCGCGTCGTTTCTCCTGCTCCGGGCGTCGATTCTCCGGTCGCGTTTCCAGCGGCGTCGTTTCTCAGCTGCGGAGCCGGCGTCGCGTCGTTTTCTCAGCCGCGATCGGATTCGCGTCGATCTTTTCTCCGCACGGTGCTCGGTGCGTGTATTTTTGTCCTTAGGCTGCCAGCCTCTCCTTTCAGGGTCCCAGGAACTGGAAGGGCACCACAGAGCAGAGTAGGGGTCTCTCCAGAGACTCCAGGTGCTGGCAGGAAGAAGTCTTTGCTATCCCTGAGACTTCAACAACAGGAGGCAAGCTCTACATCAAGCCCTTGGAGATTTCTTCTTCAAGATGGAAGGCACACAAAGTCCAGTCTTTGCCCTCTTACTCAGGCAGAAGCAGCACTGCAGGAAAGCTCCACAAAGCACAGTCACAGGCAGGGCAGCACTTGTTCCTCAGCGATCAGCTCTTCTCCAGGCAGAGGTTCCTCTTGATTCCAGAAGTGTTTCTCAAGTTTGTAAGTTTGGGTGCCCTTCTTATACCCATTTTAGTCTTTGAAGTCACCTTCCTTCAAAGGGGACTCACACCTTCTTGTGAAATCCTGCCTTGCCCAGGCAAGGCATCAGACACACACCAGGGGGCTGGAGACAGCATTGTCAGAGGCAGGCACAGTCCTTTCAGATGAGAGTGACCACTCCACCCCTCCCTCCTAGCAGAGATGGCTAATCAGGAATGCAGATCACACCCCAGCTCCCTTTGTGTCACTGTCTGGTGTGAGGTGAAAAACAACCCAACTGTCAACTGACCCAGACAGGGAATCCACAAACAAGGCAGAGTCACAGAATGGTTTAAGCAAGAAAATGCTCACTTTCTAAAAGTGGCATTTCCAAACTCACAATCTCAAAATCAACTTTACTAAAAGATGCATTTTTAAATTGTGAGTTCAGGGATCCCAAACTCCACCTGTCCATCTCTTCTCTAGGGGAATCTACACTTTAATCATATTTAAAGGTAGCCCCCATATTATCCTATGAGAGAGAGACAGACCTTGCAACAGTGAAAACGAAATTGGCAGTATTTCACTGTCAGGACATATAAACCACATTACTATATGTCCTACCTTATCCATACACTGCACCCTGCCCTTGGGGCTACCTAGGGCATACCTTAGGGGTGCCTTACATGTAAGGAAAGGGAAGGTTTAGGCCTGGCAAGTGGGTACACTTGCCAAGTCGACTTTACAGTGTAAAAATACACACACAGACACTGCAGTGGCAGGTCTGAGACATGATTACAGAGCTACTTATGTGGGTGGCACAACCAGTGCTGCAGGCCCACTAGTAGCATTTGATTTACAGGCCCTGGCACCTCTAGTGCGCATTACTAGGGACTTACTAGTAATTCAAATATGCCAATCATGGATGAACCACTTACATATAATTTAAACAGGAGCACTTGCACTTTAGCACTGGTTAGCAGTGGTAAAGTGCCCAGAGTAACAAAAACAGCAAAATCAGAGTCCAGCACACATCAACAACCTGGGGAACAGAGGCAAAAAGTTAAGGGAGACCACGCCAAGGATGAAAAGTCTAACACGTGTCCCCCCCAGCTAAAAGTGGGGAGCAACTACCCAACCTCATGGGAGTTCTCATCACTAAGGCGGAAGAACCTGGACAGACCATCAGCATTGGCGTGTTCTGTACCGGGTGGATGTTCCACCGTAAAGTCCATCCCCTGTAGGGAAATGGACCACCTCAACAGTTTTGGGTTCTCACCCCTCATCTGCATTAACCATCTGAGGGGTCTGTGGTCGGTCTGAACTCGGAAGTGAGTCCCAAACAAGTAGGGTCTTAGCTTCTTCAGTGCCCAGACCACAGCAAACGCTTCACGTTCTATGGCACTCCACCTACGTTCCCTGGGTAGTAACCTCCTGCTAATGAAGGCTACGGGTTGATCTAGGCCCTCTTCATTCAGCTGTGAGAGTACTGCTCCAATACCATGCTCTGAGGCGTCTGTCTGTACAACAAACTCCGTGGAGTAGTCAGGTGCCTTCAGCACCGGTGCTGTGCACATGGCAGCCTTCAGGGCATCAAAAGCGTTCTGGCAAGCCTCTGTCCAGATCACTTTCTTGGGTTGCTTCTTAGAAGTCAACTCAGTTAAGGGGGTAACAATGGTACCATATCCCTTAACGAACCTCCGATAGTATCCTGTGAGACCTAAAAAGGCTCTCACTTCAGTCTGGGTCTTGGGAGGCTCCCAAGCCAGAATCGTGTCAATCTTAGGCTGTAGGGGTGCCACCTGGCCACTCCCCACCGGGTGTCCTAAGTACACAACAGAACCCTGCCCTATTTGGCACTTGCTCGCCTTAATAGTGAGGCCTGCCTTCTGCAGGGCCTCTAACACTCTCCAGAGGTGTTGCAGGTGTTCCTCCCATGTGGAACTAAACACAGCAATGTCATCCAGGTAGGCGGCACTGAACTCATCCAGTCCTGCCAACACCTGGTTGACCAACCTCTGAAAGGTGGCAGGGGCATTCTTCATCCCAAAGGGCATCACATTGAAGTGGAAGTGCCCATCGGGGGTAGAGAATGCTGACCTCTCCTTTGCCCCTTCAGTTAAGGCAATCTGCCAGTACCCAGATGTTAAATCAAACGTACTGAGGTACTTGGCAGCTCCTAACCGATCAATGAGCTCATCAGCTCGGGGGATGGGGTGTGCGTCAGTCTTGCTGACCGCATTGAGACCCCGGTAGTCCACACAGAACCTAAGTTCTGGAGTGGCACCAGGAGCAGTAGCCTTTGGGACCAAGACCACTGGGCTGGCCCAAGGACTGCTGGAGTGCTCAATAACCCTTAGGGCTAACATTTTGGAGACTTCCTCCTTAATGCAAGCCCTCACCCTGTCAGTCACCCTGTAAACCTTATGTTTAACAGGTGTACTGTCCCCAGTGTCCACATCATGTGTGCACAGGTGTGTGACTCCTGGGATCAGGGAAAACAGTGAGGCGAACTGTCCCAGCACGTGGCGACAGTCCCTCTGCTGTTCTTCAGTCAGGGAGGGGGAGAGGATCACTCCCTCCACAGACCCATCTTTCTCTCCTGCAGACAGGAGGTCAGGAAGAGGCTCACTCTCTTCCTCCACCCCGTCATCTGTCGCGAGGAGCATGGATAGCTCAGTTCGCTCAAAGTGGGGTTTGAGGCGGTTGACATGTAGGACCCTCAAGGGGTTCCTGGGGGATTGCAAGTCTACCAGATAGGTGACCTCGCTCTTTCTTTCCACCACCTCAAAAGGCCCAGTCCACTTATCTTGGAGAGCCCTAGGCTCTACTGGTGCCATGACCCACACTTTTTGTCCAGGCTGAAACTCAACCAGAGTGGCATTCTGGTCGTACCACCGTTTCATGTCCTCCTGGCTTGCTTCCAGGTTCTCCTGAGCGAGACGCCTGAAGCGGGCAGTCTGGTTTCTTAGTGCCAGCATGTAGCTAAATACATCCTGGGGTGGTTTACTAGGAGCTTTCTCCAAAGCCTCCTTCACCAGACTGAGCGGTCCCCTCACAGGGTGGCCATAGATGAGCTCAAAGGGGCTAAAGCCAAGTCCCTTTTGAGGCACCTCCCTGTAAGCGAACAGAAGGCATGGCAAGAGGACGTCCCACTTACGCCTCAAGGGCTCTGACAGGCCCTGAATCATGCCTTTCAAGGTGCGGTTGAATCTCTCAACCAGACCATTACTTTGGGGGTGGTAAGGGGTGGTGAACTTGTAGGTTACCCCACACACCTTCCACAGAGACTTCATATAAGTGGATATGAAGTTTGTACCCCTATCAGATACTACCTCCTTGGGGAACCCCATGCGGGTAAAAACCCCCATCAAGGCACGTCCCACCACGGGGCGGTGACCGTCCTTAGAGGAATAGCTTCTGGGTACCGTGTGGCATGGTCCACCAAGACCAGGATGAACCTGTTGCCCAGGGCTGTCTTGGGATCCAGAGGCCCCACAATGTCAATTCCTACCCTTTCAAAGGGAGTACTGACTACCGGTAAAGGTTGGAGGGGAGCTTTGCATTTCCCCCCACTCTTGCCACTTGCCTGACAAGTCTGACAAGATCTACAATAAGCAGCTGACTGCTTGTTCATCAAGGGCCAGTAAAAGTGGGAGACAAGCCTCTTATAGGTCTTGTCCTGCCCTAGATGTCCTGCCAAAGGCACATCATGAGCCAACCCCAGTAGGAAGGTCCTGAAGCCCTGGGGTACCACCAGCATACGAGCTGACCCCGGCTCAGGAACCTTAGGCTCACTATACAGGAGGCCATCCTCCCAGTAAATCAGGTGAGTACCTGGCGCTCCGCCAGCCGCCTGGGCTGCAGCCTGTTGCCGCAGTCCCTCAAGAGTAGGGCATTCCTTCTGCGCTGTGCAGAATACTTCCCTGGTGGGTCCCCCTTCCTGCTGCCACTGCGACAGCTCAGGGACCTCCCCCAGTTCAGCCACCTGTTCCCCTGTAGGTTCCGGGGCATCACCCTCAGGCTCTGCCTCCTCCCGGACCGTGGGAACTTCTGGGGCGGGTTTCCCGCGCCTCCTGCCTTTCCTCTTCTTGGCGGTCCCCTGGGCCACTGTTTCAGGCTCCAGGGGCTCTTGACTACCCTGATTGGCTGCCATAGACCGGGTGGATACGCATACCCACCCAGGCAGACCCAACATCTCCAAGTGAGACCTGTGTTCCACCTCCTTCCAAGGGGAATCCTCCAGGTCGTTGCCTAGCAAACAATCAACAGGCATGGTTGGACTCACAGCGACTTTCCAGGAACCTGAGACCCCCCCCCATTCAAAGGGAACCTGCGCCACTCTGCAGAGGCGCTCAGAGTTGTCTACTGCAACTACTTGGTGAAGTACCCGGGGATCAATCTGCTCTTCAGACACCAGGTGACTCCTCACTGTAGTCACACTGGCTCCTGTGTCTCTCAGAGCCTCCACCCTCTGTCCATTGATGGTCACCCATTGCCTGTACTTCTTAGTGTTATCAGGCACTAGGTTTCTCTGGACCATCTCACTGTCCCCTAGTGAGACAAGGGTCATTTCTGCTGGTTCCCACCCACCTGAAACCAACTCCTCCCCAAGCGCTACACTGGCCAAACCCTGGGACGGTGCACCAGTGGGTGCCGGTGTACTTTTGGGGCATTTGGGGTCCCCCCTCACATGACCCACCTGGTCACATGAATAGCACTTACGTAGGGGACCACCTGCCATTGGCTTCCCTTTGGAGAACCATGGCCTCTTTTCACTGGGGGGTTGGGAATCCTTACCCTGGGAATCAGTTTGGGGCCCTTTAGAGAACTCATCCTGTTTGCCCTTACCCCCCCCTTTCTTCTGAGAGGGACCCTGCCCACCCTTGGCGTGGTCTCCCCCATACCTCTTTTGGACCCTGGTGCTCTCCCAGCGGTCCGCTTCCTGTGCAAGCTTCCTGGGGTCAGTCAGCTTGCTGTCAATGAGGTGCTGGCGCAGCTCTGGAAAACATAAACTGTACAAGTGCTCCCAAGCAATTAAATTGTAAAGCCCCTCATACGTGTTTACCTTACTGCCCTTCACCCAACCATCCAGTGACCTGCAACAAGAATCAACACATTCCAACCATGTTTGGGATTCCTTTCTCTTGTAGGATCTAAACTTCTCCTTGTACTGCTCAGGGGTGAGACCATACCTGGTAAGTAAGGCCTCCTTCATGGCAGGGTAGGTGAGACTCTGAGCATCCCCTAAGGCCGTCAGTGTGTCCCTCCCCTCTGCCTCAAAATGCTTCCACAGGGCTGCCCCCCAATGAGCTTCAGGGACCAGGTTCATGTGGAGAGCTGACTCATAACCCTTGAACCACAAGTAGATGTCATCCTCCCTCTTATAATCCCTCACAAGGTCTTTTGGGATGTGTACCCTTCTCTCAGGCTGCACTGTAGAATTGCTGCCACCATCCCTACTGGACTGACTCCTCTGATCAATCTCTTTTAAACTGAGCTCATGAGCCATGTTTATCTTCCTTTCCTCAAGGGCCAGCTTTCTCTGTTCCACCTCTAGACTGAGCTTTTTCAGCTCCAACTGGTACTCCCTCTCTGCCTGTCTGTCCTGTAACTCTCCAGGTGTCAGACTCTTGGAGGACACACTGCTACCTGCCCTGGAGATTCTCCCCTGAGACATAGCAGGCCCACCCACTACATCAGTGTGAGTGACTTGCAACTCCTCTTCCCCCTCTGGCTCCTCATCTGTGTGCCCCTCAGCTGCTTTGGCTGCCACCCAGGCCCTCAGCGCCTTTTGCAGCTCATCCTTCTTGGATGAGCTCTCAATGGGACAGCCAACATTCCTACAAAACTGCTTCAACTGAGCCACCTTGTAGCTCTCCAATTTCTCCAAATCAAAAGCAGTTTCAGCTAGGGCATCTCCAGACTGAGACATGATGAGAGGTTAAAAAGAAAATATGCACAGTTCCAAAAACAGAAAAGCAAGTTCTCAAATGAAGTTTCAGCAAAGTCAATCCCGGGATCAGCGAAAAAAAAGAAACTGAATGCAGAGAAAAACAGTCCAAGTAAAAAAACAAAAATCACAAGACTAGTAGTATGTGGTCACGTAGTGGTCTGAGATCAAAACAGTAGTGCACACTCAATTACTGTATGTCAAGCACAAATACAAGTCCAAATCCCGACCGCTGGTCACCAATGTTAGAAATGGGGTCTTTGGTTGACAGTCAGGTTACCCCCTGTTCAAGCAAGGATCCTCACTCTAGTTAGGATAAAAGAGAATCACCCTCAGCTAACCCCTGCTTACCCCCATGGTAGCTTGGCAGAGCAGTAGGCTTAACCTCAGAGTGCTGGGCGTAAAGTATTTGTACCAACACACACAGTAACTTAATGAAAACACTACAAAATGACACAACACCAGTTTAGAAAAATAGGAAATATTTATCTAGACAAAACAAGACCAAAACGACAAAAATCCAACATACACAAGTCAAGTTATGATTTTTAAAAGGTTTAAAATAAAAAGAGTCTTTAGGTAGTTGTAACAACACACTAGCGCTGCTAGCGTGAAAATGTACCTGGTTTGCGGCAAAAATAACCCCGCACGGGCGGTGTGCGTCGAAAATAACCCGGCACGGGTATATGCGTCGAAAACAGCTCGGCTCGGCGAGGCGCATCGAAAAAACAAGCCACGTGACGGTCCGAAGTCCCGCGGCGCTGGTTGCGATCTCTCAGCCTTCGTCAGCGATGCTGCGCGTCGTTTCTCCTGCTCCGGGCGTCGATTCTCCGGTCGCGTTTCCAGCGGCGTCGTTTCTCAGCTGCCGTGCCGGCGTCGCGTCGTTTTCTCAGCCGCGATCGGATTCGCGTCGATCTTTTCTCCGCACGGTGCTCGGTGCGTGTATTTTTGTCCTTAGGCTGCCAGCCTCTCCTTTCAGGGTCCCAGGAACTGGAAGGGCACCACAGAGCAGAGTAGGGGTCTCTCCAGAGACTCCAGGTGCTGGCAGGAAGAAGTCTTTGCTATCCCTGAGACTTCAACAACAGGAGGCAAGCTCTACATCAAGCCCTTGGAGATTTCTTCTTCAAGATGGAAGGCACACAAAGTCCAGTCTTTGCCCTCTTACTCAGGCAGAAGCAGCACTGCAGGAAAGCTCCACAAAGCACAGTCACAGGCAGGGCAGCACTTGTTCCTCAGCGATCAGCTCTTCTCCAGGCAGAGGTTCCTCTTGATTCCAGAAGTGTTTCTCAAGTTTGTAAGTTTGGGTGCCCTTCTTATACCCATTTTAGTCTTTGAAGTCACCTTCCTTCAAAGGGGACTCACACCTTCTTGTGAAATCCTGCCTTGCCCAGGCAAGGCATCAGACACACACCAGGGGGCTGGAGACAGCATTGTCAGAGGCAGGCACAGTCCTTTCAGATGAGAGTGACCACTCCACCCCTCCCTCCTAGCAGAGATGGCTAATCAGGAATGCAGATCACACCCCAGCTCCCTTTGTGTCACTGTCTGGTGTGAGGTGAAAAACAACCCAACTGTCAACTGACCCAGACAGGGAATCCACAAACAAGGCAGAGTCACAGAATGGTTTAAGCAAGAAAATGCTCACTTTCTAAAAGTGGCATTTCCAAACTCACAATCTCAAAATCAACTTTACTAAAAGATGCATTTTTAAATTGTGAGTTCAGGGATCCCAAACTCCACCTGTCCATCTCTTCTCTAGGGGAATCTACACTTTAATCATATTTAAAGGTAGCCCCCATATTATCCTATGAGAGAGAGACAGACCTTGCAACAGTGAAAACGAAATTGGCAGTATTTCACTGTCAGGACATATAAACCACATTACTATATGTCCTACCTTATCCATACACTGCACCCTGCCCTTGGGGCTACCTAGGGCATACCTTAGGGGTGCCTTACATGTAAGGAAAGGGAAGGTTTAGGCCTGGCAAGTGGGTACACTTGCCAAGTCGACTTTACAGTGTAAAAATACACACACAGACACTGCAGTGGCAGGTCTGAGACATGATTACAGAGCTACTTATGTGGGTGGCACAACCAGTGCTGCAGGCCCACTAGTAGCATTTGATTTACAGGCCCTGGCACCTCTAGTGCGCATTACTAGGGACTTACTAGTAATTCAAATATGCCAATCATGGATGAACCACTTACATATAATTTAAACAGGAGCACTTGCACTTTAGCACTGGTTAGCAGTGGTAAAGTGCCCAGAGTAACAAAAACAGCAAAATCAGAGTCCAGCACACATCAACAACCTGGGGAACAGAGGCAAAAAGTTAAGGGAGACCACGCCAAGGATGAAAAGTCTAACACCATGCAACAGTGGAAGGTACAAAATGCCATCCTGTGTTCCATTGCTAGGGTGCTGAGGGACATTAACACTACCCTGAGTAGCTTTGGTACCCAACATCAGGCCTCTTCCTCTAGCTATGAGACATCAGCCCCCACAACATCTGCGGCTGCCAGGGGAAGGGAATGCCTCAGACACCCCACCTTCTGTAGCAAAAGCAGATGTCAAGACCAAGCGCACAGCCAGGAAGTGAACCTATCCTGATCGGTTCCCCTTGTGTGTGACTGATACACCCTGTTGACTGTTCTGACACCTAATTCCATTTTCCTATGGTGCAAGGACACTGGACTTGTGTTTCCAAATGGTGTAGCAGCTACCCTGATGATGTCATCCACCATGACTGAACCCTTCACAGTTATTTCCATTTCTTTTTTTTGTTTCCATTCTGCCATTTTGCTGTTCACGCCCCAATAAATGCCACTTAATCACAGATCCTGTATAAGTGTGATGTGTCAACCATAAACAACTGACATGTATGAAAACTATTGTACTAAAATCTTCCTCTCCAATGTTATACCCCTGTAATGGTCATCATACGTGTACTGGACATCCAGGATACCCATTGTATTGTTATTGTAACATACACATGGCTCAAGTCGTCTGTATTGTACATCTCCCCACATGTACTAGGAGAATGGGAATCAACACAATGTAAAGTAATGCTGTGGACTTCAGTGTTTCAGCATAGGTATCATACACTGCCAACCCACAAAATACAGAAGTCATGGACATATCAGTATTACCATTGCAGGAGGCAGACAGATTGATTCAGTGTATAATCAGCTAAAGCCTTATCATATACCATGTCTCATCCTCCCAAATCACCATACCCCATTAAACAGACAGAGGTCAGTACTAAGCTCCCCAGTCATGGAAGCTTCCACTTACTATGGGGAGAAATCCGTAGGCTTGCCACTCACCTATGTCAGTCTTCAGGTACATGCACATTGGGCTGCTATGAGGAAACACACTGACAACTGTGCACAAGTTAGGTCACATACAACACAAACCATAATGATGATGGAGGGTCTGGATGCCACGTTGTGACATGTGTAAGACACAAATGGACACACACATGCCACCATTTGAGCCACCTCCAATACAAAACAGGTCTAGTTTGTGGAAAAGGAAACTTCCAAACCACTGTCCTGACAATCTGGGCAGAAAATTCACGTGCCACAAATCTGATTCAAAACAGTACCTGGTCTCATTCATGTCCACTGCTCATGTCATCTGCAAATCCCATTTGCTTGTGACACTGTCTAACAATGCCAAATGAGGATAAGCCAAACAGCCAATCTGCAAATCTGTGATTTGCAAATATAAGGCATAGGCCAGAGTGGAACTCAACCATCACATTGCCTATGCATAACTACTAAAGGTACTTTGAGTGTGCATTTGCTAAGAAATAGACCATATACATTACGTTTCTGTACACAACTCGACGGAACATCCAGCATGCATATCTGAGTCATGAGCTTTGGAGCCAAGTATAACCACACTGATGGTGCCAAGAAACACATTACATTGCATGCATTACCTTAACAATGCCCCATCGAATCTCATAAGTAACTTCACATCACATACCTTGAGTCAGGTGAAGTACTGATTGAGAACATCTGCACTGATGTCTCCAGCTTCTTCCTCATCATGCTCATCCTTACTTGGCCTTTCTGCATTCCCACCCACAGGATCTGCAAGCTCCCCTTCATCAGGTATGAATGGTATCCGATGTCTCGGAGCAAGGTTGTTGAGCATGCATCAGGAAACAATTATTTGACATACCTTGTAGGGTGAGTAGAGGAGGGCTCCTCCAAATTTGTCTATGCAGCAAAATCTTGCGTTCTGGAGCCCAAAGGGGTGTTTCACAATATGCCTTATCCTTCCGTGGGCCTCACTGAAGCAGAACTTGCCTGATATGGTTGGGTATCTTAATGGTGAAAAATAACCAAGGACAGTTTGGGTAGCCAGAGTCACCAGTATGGTGCAGTTACAACAACCCAAACTTTAATCTTGGCCATCCATATATATGGTAGCAGGAAAGAAGGGACAGACACATATGAAATACATGGCTTACACACCAGCCAGGCCCTCTGCGTGCATAGTCATGTCATCAGCAGAAGGCTATTGCTGTTCTGCATGATGAAAAAAGTATGGACCGGTCCTGGATACCTTGCTCAAACTTGTGAAATGTAGAGGTGAGACAAACAGATCACTTGGACGTTTATGGAGTGGAAGTTTTTCCTGTTCATTTGTTTGGGGGAACCAAGGCTACATGGGTGCCATCTATAGCTCCAGCAATGTGTGGAATGTGTCCAAAAGCATAGAAATCAGCCTTCACCTGGTCCAGATTCTCAAATTGGGGAAACCTGATGTAGATATCCAAGTGTTTTTGCAATGCAGACAGTACAGCCTTCAAAACTAGACTGAACATGGGCTGAGACATCACTGCAGTAAGGGCCACTGTATTCTGAAAGGAGCCAGTTGCCAGGAAGTGCAGCACTGACTTGAACGATGGGAGGTATGCTATTGGGATTGCAAATGGCAGGCATCAGATCTGGCTCCAACTGACGACAAAGTTCCATAGTTGTATGCCTATCCAGGCGATATGCTTGGTCTGCAGGTCTTCTTATGGATGTTGCACTAGAGATTGTCTTGCTCTGCTCAAGCCTGGGTAACTATGTGGGAAAACACCCTAATGAATCAGAATGGCTCAACTCATCCATAATACATATGATCACAACGTTACACACCTATCAAAATCATGCCACAGGTGTACATTGTAAATAAGGTGATGGCATGGTACATGGGGGGTCATTCTGACCCTGACGGGCGGCGGAGGCCGCCCGCCAGAGTTCCCCCCTCCGAAATACCGCTCCGCGGTCGAAAGACCGCGGAGGGTATTCTAAGTTTTTCCCTGGGCTGGCGGGCGGTCGCCAAAAGACCGCCCGCCAGCCCAGGGAAAAACTCCCTTCCCACGAGTATGCCGGCTCGTAATCGAGCCGGCGGAGTGGGAAGGTGCGACGGGTGCTGTTGCACCCGTCGCGTATTTCACTGTCTGCCAAGCAGACAGTGAAATACTCGTAGGGGCCCTCTTACGGGGGCCCCTGCAGTGCCCATGCCAGTGGCATGGGCACTGCAGGGGCCCCCAGGGGCCCCGCGACCCCCCCTACCGTCATCCGGTTCCCGGCGGGCGGACCGCCGGGAACTGGATGGCGGTAGGGGGGGTCGGAATCCCCTCGGCGGCGCAGCTAGCTGCGCCGCCTTGGAGGATTCAAAAGGGTGGCGGTACACTGGCGGGAGACCGCCAGTGTTGCCGGTCTGACTGCGGCTTTACCGCCGCGGTCAGAATACCCTGCGGGGCACCGCCGGCCTGTCGGCGGTGCTCCCGCCGACCCTGGCCCCGGCGGTCTAAGACCGCCTGGGTCAGAATGACCCCCATGGTCTTGTATGTGGTACTCAGCACATAGCTGTCCAAAATATGAAAGTGTATCAGATTCAAATCCCCTAAACTGTGCATGTACTCTACATGGAGATACATGTCACTGACAGTGAAAGTTACATCAAACCTGTAGACCAGATATATTTTCGCACCTATGCCATCTTCCAATTGTCATTAGTATGGTGACAACACTGTTTTATGTACCTAAGCCAAAATTTCTCATTTCAATTTCTGTACTGTTAGAAATGGGGTCTTTGGGTGGCAGTCAGGTTATCCCCTGTCCAAGCAAGGACCCTCACTCTAGTCAGGGTAGGTCACACACAGTCCAAATTATCCTGTGCCCACACTCTGGTAGCTTAGCACTGAGCAGTCAGGCTTAACTTAGAAGGCAATGTGTAAAGTATTTGTGCAATAAATCATGCAATAACACAGAACAACACTACAAAAATGCACCACACATTGTTTAGAAAAATGTATATGAATCTGGTAAAATGCAGGTCAAAACTATTAAAATGCGATAAGTATATGTTGGGATATCACTGTAAAAATTATATAAATTGTCTTTAGTCTCTTAAAAGCAATAAATGTCTCTTGCCAGCACAAAGTACCTGGTTTGCAGTCAAAATCTCTGCAAGGAACCGCAAAGGAGGAGATGTGTGGAAAACAGGGAGGGGTGCGCCAATTTCTTGGGCCGCACACGGCAATGTGTTGTTTGCTTTTCATGCATGGAAGGCTTTGTGTAAATTTCCGGCGCTTGGACTTGGATCCTCTTCGGGTTGTGGAGTTTTTCAGATGCCCTAGGGATGATGAGATGAAATCCGGTACTGACAGGACAAAGTCACAGGGGTTTAGACAATCCGGTGGGCGTTGTGTGTAAAATTCTACTGCACGGCAGGTGTGCGTTGATTTCTCTCAGGAAGTCGGGCTGCGTCGTTCCGGCTCGGCTATGAATCGATCCAGTTGACCGTGCGTCGAATTTCCAGTTGCTACGTTGGCGCTGCGTCGATCTTCTCCTTGGGAAGTCGGGCTGCATTGTTCTGGTTCAGCGGTGGATTTTTCACAACAATGCAGGCTGTGTGTCGTTTTCTGATGGCTGTGCAAATATTTCCGCTGCACAGGGAGTTCATCTTGCGGGAATGATGCCTTTTTGGTACTGAGACTTCAGGGAACAGGAGGCAAGCTCTATCCAAGCCCTTGGAGAGCACTTGTCAGCACATCCAGAGAGCAGCAAGGCAGCAGGGCAACAGCAAGGCAGCAGTCCTTCACGAAAAGCAGTCAGGTGAGTCCTTTGGGCAGCCAGGCAGTTCTTCTTGGCAGGTTGCAAGTTCTGGTTCAGGTTCCCTTCTCCAGGAAGTGTCTGAGTTGGTAGTGGCAGAGACCCTGTTTAAATACCCAAATGTGCCTTTGAAGTGGGGAAGACTTCAAAGAGTGGCTTAGAAGTACACAAAGTCCCCTTTCAGTTCACTCCTGTGTGCCAGGATCCAAGTAGGGGGTGTGGCAGTCCTTTGTGTGAGGGCAGGCTACTGTCATTTGACTTGTAAGTGTCAGGCCCTCCTCCCTCCCAGCCCAGGAAGACCCATTCAAAATGCAGATGTATGCAAGTAAGGCTAAGCATCCTGTGTTTGGGGTTTGTCTGAGTGAATGCACAAGGGAGCTGCCAATTGAACCTAGCCAGGCGTGGATTGTAAGGCACAGAAGGATTTAAGTCCTGAGAAATGCTCATATTGTAAAAGTGTCATTTCTAAAATAGTAATATTAAATCCAACTTCACCAATCAGCAGGATTTTGTATTACCATTCTGGCCATACTAAATATGACCTTCCTAATCCTTTCAGATCAGCAGCTACCACTCAAACAGTATATGAGGGTAGCCCTAATGTTAGCCTATGAAAGAAGCAGGCCTCACAGCAGTGCAAAAACAAATGTAGGGGGGTTACATTACAAGGACATGTAAACTATATAGGTACATAGAGGAGTTTTAGGCTTGGCAAGAACTTTTAAATGGCAAGTCAAATTGTCAGTGAAACTCCACACACAGGCCTTGCAATGGCAGGCCTGAGACATAGTTAAGGGGCTACTTAATTGGGTGGCACAATCAGTGCTGCAGGCCCACTAGCAGCATTTAGTCTACTGGCCCTCGGCACATATAGTCCAGTTTTACTAGGGACGTATAAGTAAATGAAATAATCGAATTGGGTATGATCCAATGTCATCATGGTTAAAGTGAGAGAGCATATGCACTTTAACACTAGTTAGCAGCAGTAAAGTGCACAGAGTCCTAAAATCAGCAAAAACAGTATCTAAAAAGTGGAGGGAGGCAGGCAAAAAGTTAGGGGTGACCACCCTACGGCTATCAGGTCTAACATGCACATTAATACTTATAAACAGTAAGCCTGCATTTCACACATTATCATAGATATGAGGTGTCTGTAAATTATGCAACTTTCATTACTTCATCATACATATTAGAGCCCTAAAACGGCAGCTGACCTACTGTAGTGGACATCAGGAAGTGACCTGACTCCGCTCACAGAAGTCGTCATGGTGGTAGGCGGTTACCAACCCCGATGGACATTGCCATTGGAACACATTGCTGCCTTTGTCAGACTTGGGCTACTGGTGATGTCCGTTGGAGGTGACGGTCCTGTATGTGGCGGACATGACCTCCATCTTCTGCACTGTCCCTCACTTGACGCCTGACACTGCTGCCAGCAATACCTCCATGATCTGAGCTGCTGCATACTGCATCTGGGAGCAATGATGCCATGTCCTGGAGGTGATGGGGCCCCTGCATTCTCCCCCGAAGAGCTGGCCAGGCTTGTGGAGGAGGTCCTACCCCTGTATGAACAGCTATATGGTGCTGAGAGGAGCAGGTGAGTCCAATGCAACACCAATGGCTGAAAGGTAGAATGTATTGATGAGGTAAATTAAAGGTGTATGAATGAAGGATTGAGCTAACATGTGTGGGTAGATGGTCATGTGCACATGTGGATAGGAAGACTGTTAGCCCTGACAGATAGTAGGTAATGTGTGAAACATGTATCCCGATCCACAGATGTACATTACAGCATTTATATAAATCTTGCTATGACAAATAGTTGTAGAGATGTACCATTTAAAGGACATACTTGTGGTCCGGTCCTATGTTTCTAGCCAAAACCTGGCACTGGGTATGAATGTTGTATGCCTGACTTCCCTTCACACATGGCCTGATTGTAGAGGGTGACTTGAAAAGATTTTGAAGTGGGAGGAATGGTATGGATAGCAAATTGCACTAACTTGAGTGCTCATCCTTCTTGTTTAAGAATGGAGCATGTGTACATGGCTTACTCCTCTTGTGGCTGTCATCCAAGCAGGTCAACACCCATCAGAAAAAGGGGATCTGGTTTGCCATCATCAGGAAACTGTTGTCCCTGCAGGTCCACAGAAAGCGGATTACCCATTGTCGAAAGCAGTGGGATGACCTGAGATGCTGGGCTCATAAGACCACTGAGGCTGAACTAGGGATGTCCTACCAAGGACAAAGGTTTTCCCGTCGGACCATGACCCCGCTAATGACCTGCATATTGGCAGTGGCCTACCCTGAGTTGGATGGGCATTTGAGGGCAGCACAGCAGCCTCAAGGGGGTGAGTACTGACTTAAGTCATTAACTTTCTTCTGCAAGGTCAGTGCATGACGTGAAAGTAGTGCAAAAGGTAAAATGTGCCCTAGGTGAACATATATGTGTAATACTCAACATTGTTATATAGGTGTACACTGTATTATATATTGGGACATATTACTCACATATGTCATCCCTTCTGTACAGTAGCATATGATGATGCACGTGTGACTGTACCATATGTGTACCACTATACTGCTCTTAGTACCTGCTGGTTGTTCCTTGCCACCTACAGATCCATACTCCCAATATCCTGATGGTAAATTGTCCTGATCTTTGCCCTCTGTCCATTCAAATGCCCCTTGATCCATCTCTATGGGAAACATTGAATCAGACAAGTTGAGTAGATGCCTAATATTCCTGAGGTTTCCAATGAGTGTCAATTTATTGTGAGGCTATGATCTCAATCTCACTTTTCACATGCAACACTTGCTTGTCTTACTCAGATCTTTTAGAGGGTGTCCCCATTAGTAAGAGAGCACTAACCATTGTTATCTGTGGTGTTACTAGACTCCTAGTGCAAGCCGTACCATTGATATGAATGCACAGAATATTAGTACCAGGTACATGTTCTGTGGATCGTAAGTGGTTACACAGCAATTTCCTATTACAATGTGTTCTGTACATGCTAAATAGACCACTAAATCTGAGTAATTAGTACAATCTGAACTTGTTTTTACCAGCATCATATGTATATTGTTAGGTCCAAACGTATATCAACATTGTGATACAACTTAAACATACGTTTGCCATTGTGGATATGTTTTGATGGCTCATGATTGTGTTGCAGATGTGGCATTTCACCTTCACATGTTGTTGGAGTGGTATGTAGAGTCAGTCATTTGGCTTGCCTCAAGTTGTATGTCTCTAATGTGTGAACCTCAGAAGTGTGTTTTGACATTACAATGGTCATGTACAGATGTAAGATTGCTCATGTATGAAGTGTGGATAGTGATGTGGCCACTTGAATAATTGACTATTGATGTTGCCAATCATCATGATTAGTTCTACTGTATGTGGCCTTCATGCATATTACAGGTGTACATTGTAAATAAGGTGATGGTATGCTACATGGCCTTGTCCGTGGAGAAATTGTGTTGGATAAGTTGGCCCCAATAAGTGTACATGACTTTGTTTACAGGTGCAGGATGACTTAGATGAGTAGCTCCACAAAGTATGTATCATCCTTCCCTACATGGTTATTGGACCCTGGGTTGCTGACGTGTGTTTAGACTATATCACAATCCAATCATTAAAATGGCAGGTATAGTTGTTGCATATTTACTTATGTCAATAGTGAAGGTTGTGGACTCTGTGACATGAAAGGGTTTTGTTATGTTTGCAACATGCTGTCTTGTGTCTTGGCGCATGAGGCCAGATGTACAAACCGTTTTGCATGGCGCAAACTGCGATTTTTGCAGTTTGCACCATGCAAAACGGGCATCGCAATGCACATTCCCATTTTGCGAGTCGATACCGACTCACAAAATGGGAATGCGACTCGCAAATAGGAAGGGGTGTCCCCTTCCTATTTGCGACTTGCACCACAATGCAGAATTGCTTTGTGAATGCGAAAGCGATCGCAAAGCAATTCGCTATAGGACCCCTTCCCCTTTGTGAATGTCACACAAAAATGTTTTTTTCAGAGCAGGCAGTGGTCTGCCTACTCTGAAAAAACGAAACCAAATGGTTTAATTTTTTATTTTGTATTGCAACCCCTTTTAAGGAAAACGGGCTGCAATACAAAAAAAAAAAACTGCTTTATTGAAGAAGCAGTCACAGACATAGAGATATGCTGTCTCCAACAGGCCACCATCGCTGTGAGTGCAGGGAAACGCAAGGCACCATTCTGAGTCACCATTCTGCATACGATTTTGTGAATCCGAAATTGCGAGTCACACCGACTTGCAATTTCCGATTCGCAAATTCGTATCTTGCTACATCTGGCCCATGGTGTGGTTCCCTTTCTGGTACATGAGATCTGCTACAAATGTAGGTATATGTGGATTTTTTGTATATGATATGTAGAAATGAAAGTTACCTCAATTTTCCATTGCTTGGTTGTTGGTTGACCATGTTGCTGTGGGTAGGGACTCAGATTTGTGTTGGCAAGTCAGGTTGTCATGGAATGGTGATTGCTCTACTGATATGATGGCATAGTAGGTGTGCAAAAGGTGGCTTAGCTGGTGTGTGACATTGTTGTAATGTAGGAGTATAGGTTGTGTCTAGTTGTGTCTAGTTGTGACACGATGTTGGCACTGACCTGGTTCTAGCTGGGGGGTGTAGTCCAAGTGGTTGTAATGTGGTTGATGTGTACAGTGTGATGTAAGTTTTTGAAAAGAATGTGATGACCCTACCTCTCTTTCTGTTTCCCAGCATCTGCATCAGTGGGTGAAGTAACGGGGCACAGCTTATTGGGGAAGCTGCTGGCCTGGACCCCAGTGTCAGGTTCCGTGTCTGTGTCACCTTTGCCCTTGTTCATGATAGTATGTTGTGTGAGCATATGAACTTTGGCAATATTCAACAGTGACAGGTAAGTGTGTGTACCTACGGTTACTGTTGCCATCTTCGGTATTGATTCCGGACAAGCAGCGGGATGATATTTAGTCCTGTTTCCATGGCAGCTTCGGATGAGTATGGCTCCCTGAAGGTGAGTGTCTCCTTTTACGCAGTTTCTTTGGTGATGGGACCGTGGCTGGGACCGTGGCTGGATCCTTGGCTGTCTGCAACCTCGTAATCTGTCCAGCGGAAACTTGGTCTACGCCACCCTGCAGGTGCCTTCCTATGTCCATTGTGGTCTGACCACAGTTGTGATGCCAGTGGTGCATTGACTGTATTCTTTTGGGAATACCGTCATGGTCATAATTTGCCCATCTACTCTGCCAGCCTGTTGGTGGTACGACCACCTCTGCCAACATGGCAGTCCACGGACCTCCAAACTTGTAATGAGGCCCAAAGTATCATGTTATTACAAGTGTGAGACTCTCAGGTGGTGCTTTTAATCATTGTATATACATTGCAGCTTAGAACCCTTGCTTCATAAAGTCAAGAGCTGAGTAAGCTGAGACCGGAGCCCACAAGCATAATCCAAAGCTTACCCTCATCTTCAGCTTTATCACAGGTAGGCTTCCAAGTGCACTAAATGAATAAAGTCTAAAGATAGTGGGCCGATAGTGGGTAAATAGATAACAAGTAGTACAGGATTAACCTTGTGTTTAATTTCCCCTTAGGTGAACGATTGAACACTCATCTGAACAGCCCTTATTCCAGGTACTGATCTCCCTGCTTACATTTTATTAAGATTTCAAGTATGGACACTGGAGCATAGGAGGAGAGTCACTATCATCTCTGCAAGGCCACGTTGTGGGTCTTACCAGGTAAGAACCTACATTGCTATTCTGACACCAACAGGGTGATATTTTACAGAGAAGACAACTTCAATTACAACCCAATGTCATAAGTATACTGATAATAAGATATGCTAAATTGTTTTATATTATTATCCAGGGGGTATTGTTATAGTATGAAAGGAGTCTGGACTAAATCCTAACTTTGAAAAACCTTAGGAAATAGTTGCAGGGCTGGACAGTTGTTGGAACTTGGTTACTTCTTGAGGGGGAAAAAAGATACTTAGGCAGCAACCACAACTCTTATCAGGGTAAAACACAAGCAAGCCCCAAATTAACCTGTTTGTAACTCTCTGGTAGCTTGGCACAAATGCAGTCAGGCTTACCCCATAGGTAATAAAGTGAAAACACAAAACAAGAAAATTTCCACACCAAGTAAGAAGAATAGATTAACATTTAAGATATTATTTGAGATTAAAACAGCACAAGTGTAATCAGTAAAAATTGAAAATTTCAGCTTTAAAGAGTTAGGTAAAAACAGTGCTCAAAAGCACAAACTGTCAACTGTGGTCACCTGGTCATACCAGACCAGGACACATTTATGAGTGTAGGTCGAATGTGATGGACCGTGGGCTGGATACACGGACCAGGTTAGGGCCTCTGAACAACGTACTTTAGACTGTGGTTGTGCAACACCAATTTTGCAGGCCTGTGATGTGAGGTCACATGTCAAGGATGCATCACACAGCAACAGTTCTGAGGAGTTACAGGGCTGTATTGCAGGTCTTGTTTCAAGGAGGTGTCACTCAGTGGCGTTTCCAAAACCAGTGTGGTCCTGCATTTGGGATGCATTGCACAGCAGTGGTGTTCACAGGGCTGTGAAGAGATGTGCTATTCTGTGTTGTTTTGCCCAAAAGACCACAGCTGGGCTGGCATAGCACCTTCAGGCCCATTGCCACTTGTCCAGGACTGAGGTCGCACCACTTGGGAGACACGACTCACAGCAGGCACAGTTCAGGTGCAGTGTTCAATGAGAGTTGGAGCCCATTTTTGTCCCTGAGGCTTTGATTAGGAGGTCAGATAGCTAGCCCTTGGAGGCACTCTGGTGCCACTCCTGGGAACAAGATGCAGGTCCAGTCGTTCTCACTCAGGCAGCAGAGAAGGAGAGTAGTAGAGCGGCAGTCCTCCTTTGGGGGCAGATTGGCCTATTTTTATGAGGCCACTCTGCCCCCAAGGGGGACAGAAACCACTAGACACCAGGGAGTTTTTTTTTTTTTTTTACGTGAATTTCATGCAAGGGGAGCGACCCCTTAGGCAAGGGTTGCTCCCCTGGGGGGGAAATTTATTTTAGGCCATTTCTGCCCCCTTGGGGGGCAGATCAGTCTATTTTGATTCGGCCGATCTCCCCCCAAGGGGGGCAGAAACCACTAGGCACCGGGGATTTTTTATTTGTTTTGTTTTACAGATGGGGAGCGACCCCTTGGACAAGGGTCACTCCCATGGAGGGGAAAATTGTATTTAGGCCATTTCTGCCCCATCGGCCGATTTTTGCTATGCCAATCTGCCCCCAAGGGGTCAAAAACCACTAGGCACCGGGATTTTTTTTTTTTGCACCAATGTCACGCAGGGGGAGCGACCCCGTAGGCAAGGGTCGCTCCTGGGGGGTGGAGGTTGGGGGGGCAAATTTATTTTAGACCATTTCTGCCCCCCCTGGGAGATCGACCGATTTTAGGGAAACCACTAGGCACCGGGGTTTTTTTTTTTGGTGCCAATGTCACGCAGGGGGAGCGACCCCATAGGCAAGGGTCGCTCCCAGGGGGTTGGGGGACACATTTATTTTAGGCCATGTCTGTCCCCCCTGAGGGCAGATCGGCCTATTATTAGGCCGATCTGCCCCAGGGGGGGCAGAAACCTATAGGCGCCAGGGTAAATTTTTTCTTTGTGTTTTTTTTTTTTTTTTTGAGATGGGGAGAGACCTATTGGGCAAGGGTCGCTCCCCTGGGGGGTCAAATTGTATTTAGACCATTTCTGCCCCACTTGGGAGCAGATCGGTTGATTTTAGGTCAATCTGCCCCCAAGGTGGCAGAAACCACTAGGCACCGGGGATTTTTTTTTGCGCCAATGTCACGCAAGGGTCGCTCCCAGGGGGGAAGGGGGTTGGGGGGGCCAAAATTATTTTAGGCCATTTCTGCCCCCCTGGGGCCGGCTGAGCTAGAGGCCAAAATCCACAGGTAGGTAGGCACTTTGCAAAAAGCACCTAGGCCTACCCACACAAGTGAGGTACCATTTTTATTGGGAGACTTGGGGGAACGCTGGTTGGAAGGAAATTTGTGGCTCCTCTCAGATTCCAAAACTTTCTGTCACCGAAATGAGAGGAAAAAGTGTTTTTGGGCCAAGTTTTGATGTTTGCAAAGAATTCTGGGTAACAGAACCTGATCAGAGCCCCACAAGTCACCCCATCTTGGATTTCCCTAGGTTTCTAGTTTTCAAAAATGTGCTGGTTTGCTAGGTTTCCCCAAGTGCCGGCTGAGCTAGAGACCAAAATCCACAGGTAGGCACTGTTTTCTATGAAAAAATGTGATGTGTCCACGTTGTGTTTTGGGCCATTTCCTTTCATGGGCGCTAGGCCTACCCACACAAGTGAGGTATAATTTTTATCGAGAGACTTGGGGGAACGCTGGGTGGAAGGACATTTGTGCCTCGTCTCAGATTCCAGAACTTTCTGTCACCAAAATGTGAGGAAAACGTGTTTTTTTAGCCAGATTTTGAGGTTTGCAAAGGATTCTGGGTAACAGAACCTGGTCAGAGCCCCGCAAGTCACCCCATCTTGGATTCCCCTAGGTCTCTAGTTTTAAAAAATGCATGTTTGGTAGGTTTCCCTAGGTGCCGGCTGAGCTAGAGGTCAAAATCTACAGGTAGGCACTTTGCAAAAAACACCTCTGTTTTCTGTCAAAAATTGTGATGTGTCCACGTTGTGTTTAGGGGCATTTCCTGTCGTGGGCGCTAGATCTACCCACACAAGTGAGGTATCATTTT
Source organism: Pleurodeles waltl (assembly GCF_031143425.1). NCBI lineage: Eukaryota > Metazoa > Chordata > Amphibia > Caudata > Salamandridae > Pleurodeles > Pleurodeles waltl. The sequence goes on along the minus strand of NC_090438.1, from coordinate 415,380,617 downwards.
TATCGGGAGACTTAGGGGAACACAGAATAGCAAAACAAGTGTTGTTGCCCCTTATCTTTCCCTACATTTTTGTGTAAAAAAGACGTCTACTTGAGAAATGCCCTGTAATTCACATGCTAGTATGGTCACCCCGGAATTCAGAGATGTACAAATAACCACTGCTCCTCAACACCTTATCTTGTGCCCATTTTGGAAATACAAAGGTTTTCTTAATAGCTATTTTTCACTCTTTATATTTCAGCAAATTAATTGCTGTACACCCGGTATAGAATGAAAACGCACTGCAGGGTGCAGCTCATTTATTGGCTCTGGGTACCTAGGGTTGTTGATGTACCTATAAGCCCTATATATCCCCGCAACCAGATGAGTCCAGCAGACGTAACGGTATATTGCAGGAAAAAGTTACAGATTAAAACGTAGAGAAAAATTGCTGTTTTTTTACATCAATTTCAATATTTTTCTTTTTCAGTTGTTATTTTCTGTAGGAAACCCTTGTAGGATCTACACAAATTTCCACTTGCTGAATTCAGAATTTCGTCTACTTTTCAGAAATGTTTAGGTTTCTGGGATCCAGCATTTGTTTCATGCCCATTTCTGTCACTGACTGTAAGGAGGCTGAAAGCACAAAAAATCGCAAAAATGGGGTATGTCCCAGTAAAATGCCAAATTTGTGTTGAAAAATTGGGTTTTCTGATTCAAGTCTGCCTGTTCCTGAAAGCTGGGAAACTGGTAATTGTAGCACTGCAAACCCTTTGTTGATGCCATTTTCAGGGAAAAAAACACAAGCCTTCTTCTGCAGCCACGTTTTCCCATTTAAAAATAAAAATAAAAAAAACACTGTATTTTGGCTAATTTCTTGGCCTCCTTTAGGAGAACCCACAAAGTCTGGGTACCTCTAGAATCCCTAGGATGTTGGAAAAAAAGGACGCACATTTGGCTTGGCTAGCTTATGTGGACTAAAAGTTATGAGGGCCCAAGCACGAACTGCCCCAAATAGCCAAAAAAAGGCCTGTCACAGGAGGGGGGAAAGGTCTGGCAGCGAAGGGGTTAAAATCTAACTTTATCATTAAAAATGTTTTTTAATTCAAATCACTTAGAGATGAAACTCAATATTCTTACCTGCTCCCCATTGAAAGTTATCCTATAGGTGAGATAAGCCTTGGAATCCTGGAAAACTAATTTAAGACTTTAATACCGGGATATATAAAAGTCAAAAATACATGTTCAGATTTTTAAGCACTCTGGACCCTGCCCTTTGGGCTGCCTAATGTCTGCCCTATGAGTGACTTATTAAAAGGATGACGTAGCCCTGGGAAAAGGTTTTTTTTGAGTGGTCAAAATGATGGTTTAAAACTACATGCACTGGCTGGAATGCCAGGCTAGAGACATATTTAAAAGTATACTTAAGTGGGCACAATGAGTGTTACTGACCTACTAGTGCCATTTAATTTACAGGCCCTGGGTATATGTAGTTAATTAAAAGTGCTAGTTGGGTAGAAGCCAATGTCACTATGTTTTAGGGAGAGAGAACAACCATGTTAGCACTGGTTAGCAGTGGTAAAGTGTACAGAGTTCTAAGGCAAGCAAAAACAAAGTCAGCAAAAATAGGAGGATTGAAGACAAAAAGTTGAGACAATCACACCAGGATGTCTGGTTAGAAATAATAAGTTATCAAATTTGATCATTTGTGAACCATTGGCTAGATAGGATGTAAACCAAACCAAAATGTTGCCTTTAAACGAGGATATTCTGGTTGTCTGTATTGAACAGCACTAAAAAAATTGATGTCAAAAGGCAATACATATGAATGCATTTCTTATTTCTATAGCACAAGCATTACCAAAAGTCAGCGGAGTTCTGTACATGGTAAAAATCAGGCTTAAAGTCAGTGAGTAATAGGACAGGAAAGCTAAGTCAAGCTAGTTAGTGTTGTCTGGTTAGAGATCTAATAAAAGTGTGTAAAGAGGTATGCTACTTATAATAATTTGGAAGAGGTGGATAGATTGTAAATAACAGAAATAACCTCAACTTTAGAATTTTGAAAGTTTTTGTAGTTTAAGTTTGAATTGATTAGGGAAAAAGTTTTCCTAACAATAATTAAGCTTTAGACTTTGTCCTTGTTACTTTATTTCAGTTCTTTAAAAAATTGTAATTTATTTTTAAATGGTTGAATGCAGTGACGTCGAGTGAAGCGGTTATGTGAAGTGTCATGCAGCATAGTGGAGACGTGTTCTAAAGTGTATTCCCATAGAGTGGAGTATTGAGGGGTGGAATAGAATGGACTTTAGAAGAGTGGAGTAGTGTATCATACAGTGAAGTAAAGTGTTATATAACATGGTGGCATAGTGTCTCATAATGCAGTGGTGAGTTGTACGGTGGACTAGCGTATTGTACAGTAGATTAGGGTGTTTCAGACTGTTATGGAGTAGAGCAAAGTGTTTTAGAGTAGAGTCAGGGGAAATAGGTAGTGATAGAATGGAGTAGTGTCATGTAGAGTGTCATATAGTACAATGGAGGAGAGTGTTGTACAGTGGAGTGGCATGTCACATAATGGATTGGCACATCATACAGAGGAATGGAGTGGTGTGTCATCAAGTGTCATAAAGTGTAGTACAGTGGAGTAAAGTGGATGGGCTTAGAATGGGGAAAATTGTCATTGAGTGCAGTATTGTAGAGTGGTGATTCATACAGGGGATTAGAGTGTCAGACATTAGAGCATCATAGAGCGGAGTATAGTGCAGTGACATAGAGTGGAATAAAGTGTAGTAGAGTGAGTTATAGTAGGGTACACTGGAGTGGGGCAACATAGAGTAGAATAAAGTGTCACAAAATGGAGTGGCATGTCATAGACTATAGTGACATGAACTGCAGTAGTGTAGAATGGCATAGCATGCAGCAAAGTAAAGTGTCATAAATTGGAGTACCAAATTGTACAGTACAGTGCAGTGGTGTGCCATACAGCAATGGAAAGTGTTGTAAACTGCAGTAGAGTAGAGTGGCATATAGTCTGGTTACGTTTCATGTAGTGGAGTGGTGTATAGTACAGTGTTATAGAGTGTAGTAGAGTGGATTGGCATACAGTGTTTTCAAGTACAATTGGATATAGTGGCATAGTGTGGAGTGGCGTACAGTGGAATAGTGGTGTAGAATGTAGTACTATGACATAGAGTAAAGTGGGGTGGAGTGGCATACAAAGAGTTGTATACAGTGTCATGTAGTTGACTGGAGTATCATAGACAGAGAGGAGTAGAATGTTGTACAGTGGCATACAGTATAGTACAGTGTTGTACAGTGGTGTAAAGGGGTAGAGACAGGAGGAAAGTGTTGGGGAGTTGCCTACAGTGTAGTAGAGTGTTGTATAGTGAAGTAGCATATAATACATTAGTGTGTCAAATAGTAGAGCTGCATAGACTGGATTGTTGACCAGTACAATAGAGTGAGGTAAATCTTGTACAGTTGAATAGAATTGAGTGGCATATTATTATAATGTAGTGTGGAGTAAATTATAATAGTGTATGAGAATAACGGAGAGTAGAGTGACATGGAGTGTAGTGCAATGGTGTAGCATTGGCCGTAAACTGTTATGAATTGAAATGAGGTCTCAAACAGTAGAGTGAGGTGCTGTGTCATAGAGTATAGAAAAGTGTTATACAGAGAAATTGAGTGTTGTTTAATTGAGTGTATGGGCATAGAGGTGTATCGAGTTGGACACTTGAAGGTACAGGGATAGAGTCAAGTAGACTGTTGAAGACTGCCATGAAGAGTATTAAACTGTTATAGAGTTTAGTTATATAGAGTGGAGCAGAGTGTTGTAAAGTAGAGTGGCATAGACTGGAGTAGTGAACATTGTAGAGGCAGAGTGGATTATGATACAGTGGAGTAGCATACAGTGGAACACCATACAGTGGAGTGCAGAAGAGAGGAGTGGAATAGAGTGGGATAAGGGGGAGTTGTTTACAGTGGAGTGGCGTAGAGTAACCTAGGTATGATGGATTAGAGTAGAGTGGCTTAAATTGAAGTGATATAGGATAGAGTTGAGGAAACTGTTATAAATTGGAGTGGCGTCTCATACAGTAGAGTGGAATGCTGTATTGTACAGTGTTGTAGAGTGGAATAGAGCATTGTCCAATAGAGAAAATGAACATAATTGATTGCACATTTGGACAGTTGGAGGAGTACAGTCTAGTAGAGTGGCATAAAGAGGAGTACAGTTTTGAAGAGTGGAGTTATAGAGAGTGGAGGAAAGTACACTGAAGTGACATGGAGTAGGTTAGCATACAGTGGAGTGGCATATAGCCGGATAGCATAGAGTGGAGTGGCATAAAGTGGAACAGCATATAGTTGAGTAGAATACAGAGGACTAACATAGACTGGAGTGGCTAACAGTGGAATGACGTAGAGTGGAGTGTTGTAAAGTAGAGTGACCTAGAGTGTAATAGCATGTAGTGTAGTAGTTTACAGTGCAGTAACATACAGTGGAGTGGCACACAGTGGAGTGGTGTAGAGTGAAATGGTATACAGTGGAGTGGGGTAGAGTGTAATAACATACAGTGGAGTGGTATGCAGTGGAGTGGCATCCAATGGAATAGTGTAGAACGGTGTGGATTGGAGTGTCATTCACTGGAGTGGCACAGAGTGGAGTAGCACACAGTCAAGTGTTGTACAGTGGAGTGGCCTACAGTGCAACAGCATTGAGTGGAGTGGGGTACAGTAGAATGTTGTGGACTGAAATACCATACAGAGGAGTAGTGTATAGTGAAGTGGCATTCAGTGGAGTGCCATAAACTGAAGGTGAGTGTAGCTGAGTTGCGCACAGTGCAATACTGTATAGTGGACTGGCATAGAGTGGAATTCTGTACAGTGCAATAGGGTAGAGTGGAGTGACATAGGTTGGAGTGCTATACAGTGGAGTGGTGTACATTGGAGTAGTGTCCAATGTAATAGCATAGAATTAAGTATCATAGAGTGGAGTGCCATAGACTAAACTGGTGAAGAGTGGAGTAGAGTGCAGTGAAGAGGAGGTGCTTACAGTGTAAGAACATAGAGTGTAGTGGAATACAGAGGAGTTGCGTACAGTATAATATCGCGGAGTACGTAGAGTGAAGTCTTGTACAATGGAGAGGCATACAGGGGGTCATTCCGACCCCGGCGGGCGGCGGGCGCCGCCGGCCGGGCGGAAACCGCCCAAACACCGCACCGCGGTCAAATGACAGCGGCGGTGATCACAACTTTCCCGCTGGGCCGGCGGGCGATCTCAAGCAGATCGCCCGCCGGCCCAGCGGGAAAGCCCCAGCAAAGATGAAGCCGGCTCCGAATGCGGATTTGCCGGGGTGACACGGGTGCAGTGGCACCCGTCGCAATTTTCAGTGTCTGCTTTGCAGACACTGACAATCTTAATGGGGCCCTGTTAGGGGGCCCCACGACACCTGTTCCCGCCAGCCTCTTCCTGGCGGTGTAAACCGCCAGGAACAGGCTGGCGGGAAGGGGGTCGGAATCCCCATGGCGGTGCTGCATGCAGCGCCGCCATGGAGGATTCCCTGGGGCAGGGGAAAACCGGCGGGAAACCGCCGGTTGCCCTTTTCTGACCGCGGCTTTACCGCCGCGGTCAGAATTGCCCCAGAAGCCTGTTGGCGGTGCTTCCTCTGCCCTCTGCCCTGGCGGTTACAAACCGCCAGGGTCAGAATGAGGGCCACAGTGTTATAGCATATAGTGGATTGGAGTACAGTGGTTTGAATGGAGTGGTGGGGAGTGGAGTGGTGTACACTGCAATACAGCAGAGTGGTGTGGTGTACACTTGAATGGCGTACTCTGGAGTACTGTACAATGGAATGATGTATAGTGTAGTGGTCTACGAATCAATGTGGAATTTAGTACCAATCTAGATTTTGTTGTACAGAGTTACTCAAAACAGAGAATTGCACTGCTTTGTGTTTCTCCAGATTTACAAATCAATGCACGCCCACGCACAGTGGCCTTACGTTGTGTTGTAAATCTGCCTTAAGTATTGCATTGCTCATGTGAAACACTGAGTGATGCAAGAGTACTGCAATACAATAATACAGGTAGGCCTTAGTTTTAATTTGGGTCATGGTATACCGCCATAACTTTGAAGTATACTATGGTACATGGTGATGACAAGCTAGTATATAATTGTCAACTATATTACTTTTACTACACTGTGGTTGTTTGGGACTTAGACGTAAATAAGTGTTAGTTTTTATTGTAGACCCCTACCTATTTTAAAAATGTTACTTTATTAAAGTAGTGCTAGGTAGGGAAATCTATTTTTTTTACATTTTAAAATAGGTTTACAGAGTACTGGAGTATTAACTAGTAAATGCTGTATTTTTTAGGAATCTTTTTTTACATTTTTTTTCTTGCATGGCATTTGCTGGTAATTTCTAAGTACTTCTATGGTACTTCATACACTTTTTAAAAGCATTAAATATATTGAAAAAATGTTTCATTGTTTTGAGATACCGTGGAACTTAGTATTGTGGTGGTCTGTAACACTTTTTTTAATGATTTTTCTCTAGCTATTACCACTTTACTAAATTGGTAATAGGTAGAGAAAAATACAAAACCTAATACTTGCCAATATCAAACAACCTGAGTCAGAACCCTGGCAAAATTCCCTTCAACCAATAGGACTGCCTTAAACTTTTGTAAATGTAGTCATGACCCAATGAGATAATGATGTGTCATTGCCATGTGCTGTGGTATTTTCACGAAATTAATTACAGCGGTCACAGATATTGCAAAGCTTAAATGCCTTGTAACTTACAAATACTTAGCATACTTACTAGCAGTACCTAAAAGGGATCATCTGTGCATCATAATGTGGAAACCTGCCAAATGTTAAGTAAATCTGTGAAGCCGTTTTCGTGCTACTTCAAATAAAATAGTCTAAGGAAAATGGACTGGTGGAAAAAACGTGTCTTTGCACCCCTTTAACGATGCACCACACAAATTTACATCTTCCAAAATGTAGAAAATGCTATAGGTCTGTAAAGTTTTGTGCTTATTTGTCAAATGAGTGGCAAGTTGTTGTTGAACAAAAATCCAAGGAATTCCTATCTCAGGGAATCCTAACTATAACTACTGTGTGGCCAACAATGTGATTTCCTACTTTTTATCTATTGTATTTGTTATTTATTTGTTTATTGGTTTACATAATCATGTGACTGTAAATGTGACTTTTAGATGTTTATGTAGTAATTCTGAAAACTTTACAAATGCAGCCTAGTCTATTTTTGGGGTTTCCTTGATACTTGATTGTGCTTCATATGAAAGCCAAAGTGAATGAGAGACAATTGTTGTTGTGATAAAAGTGTAATTGATTATTTTTTGCTGGTGGCCAATTATCATGTCGTCCATTTAGTAGTTTGTGTAGCTTAATGCAACGTCTCTTTTCCAAACTCTTTTTTCCATTTTGTTGCATGGGAGTGCACAGGAAGATTTTTTTTGGTCTGTTGGACACAGTTTTATTTTGTGGACCAGAAAACATGCAAAGAAAGGTTATTTTCAATAAAATGTGTTGTATTTGATATGTATATATTTATCAGTTTCCATTAGCATGAGACTATAATGGGTCTTTCAGTTCTTCATTTAGGAAATATGAAACTTTGCCTATGCAATCTAGTTTATTTTTTGGACTGTCTTGCTACTTTTAACAATATTGTGCTACAATGATATCACTAAGATCGTGGCCCTCATAACTTCATAACCACTTCATAACATCACTTGCAACAGCAAAAGATAATCTATGTAGTTTATTGTGCAAAGTTCATGTAAAATTAATTGTGTTCAAACCTGTTTTGGCTCCCTCTATTTTCTTTGCTTCCCCTGACTGAACACTGCCAAGATTTTCATCCATTGTCAATTTAACAGGGGGATATTAGTCTGGAAAGTTTGGCAGAAATTCATCAAACAGGTACAAAGGTATTAAGAGGCAAAAAAGAGAGGAATTCCTATCTGTGGTAGCTCTAGCTATAACAGGAGATTAGCTACTGACACTCTGAAAAATACGAATATAAATATATGATCTACAACTTGTGCCCTAAGAACACTATAACTCTCGCCCCAGCCATGCATAGTTTTCTCATCAATAATTTTACTTAAAATGTTGCAGCAATATTATCAGTGATGTCACAGAAGATGTTATGCGTGATGTATTATGTGGGATAATTAGCAGTGCATGGCGAGGGCAAGAGTTATAGCTACCTCAGGGCACAAGTTATATTTACTTGAGAGATATAACTGCTGAATTTCTATAGTTTTACAGCTGAAGGCCCTGCACCCAATCCTCTGTATGTGTTTTCTAACTGCAATGCAAATAATGTAGTGTACAAATCTACTTGTCCTTGTAACAAAGTATATATTGGCCAAACAACCCACTGGACAAAAGCAGGATTTTGCAATGTAGGTCTCGAGTGAGATGCAAGATACCCAGAGCTCGCTTGGTTCATCATTTTGAAATAGCAGGTCTTACAGAAAACAACATTGAATGGTCAGTCCTGTACATGATACCAAAAGCAGCAGAAAGCAGATTTGATAGAAATACTATTATTGAGAACAGAAACCCGATTGATAGCAAGATTCATACTGCCATCCAAGGTCTGAATGAACATGATGGGGTGTGGGCCCTTATCAATGTGTAATTTATAATAAGTATGCCTCCTGGTACAATGATCTTACTCTTGTTAACTTAATCATATGAGAAGTCGTAATTTGTAATGACATTTTTTGTGTTGTTCTTCATAAATGTTCCTCTGCCTTCAGTACCTTTGACCAATTAATGTGTGCCTTTTAACCAAATAGCATTACTGCATGCAGACATCGCAAAGTTTACTTGTTTGAACACACCACCTTTCCGGGCGACGCAACGCCCACTGGATCAAATCCGGCGGACTGCATTTGAAATCGTAAGTAAGTTGTAACTTTAAGGGTAGTATCATAGATACGCACGCCTTGGACAGGGGTAGTGTTTGCTCCCTGGTGGAGTTAGAGACACCATGTAATTTTGAAGAACTTTTTATTTTTAACAGAGAGCGCTGTGTTTACTTTGGAAGGAACTGCAATGGTCTAAGCCCTAGGGTTAATGGGAATGGGTTTTCTGCCTTTGATCCTGTATTTTGATTTTTAAGCCTGAGAGATATGCTTTTTGTGGTTATGCCTATATTCATCATGGAACATATGTGACATTTATTCACTAGGAGGCTGTAACGCAGGGCTATAGGGTGTATGTGATTTCAGGGATGCACGTCTTACAGCCCGTTTCACTTGGTCAGCAAGGTTCGCTACGACATCCACACCGGTACTTACTGGTTTTGCAAGAATATTTAAATATGGTTATATTAGAAGAACCCACTGGCTATATGTGTTTTGAACATATAGACAGAGGGTTCCTGGCCACTCTTATTAAGGAGCTCATGGCCCCAATACACACAAAGGACAAGCTGAATACCTGGGTCACAATGACTGTGCTTGATTCAGTGATTATTTTGCACGCACTGGCATGCTTTGGTGACACCCTATGTTTTATGATTCACACAATATTCGTGCGCTTTATAAATTGATTGATTGATTGATTGATTGAGGTATGTTACACTTACACTGTAAGCACACTTATGTACAAGAAATGTTAATCAGACCTATATTGATATAGCGTCTTTTTATTCTTATTTGCTTGTAGTAAAAGGTTTCACACTCCTTATTATAGTCCTGAGGAGGCTGGCAGTGAACAGACAGAAACAAGTCAACTTTTTCTAAAAAGAGGTCCACAACAAATGAAAAATGATTTGCGGATATGTAGATCAGCAGCCTAATCACATTGCATGTGAGATAAATGGACAATATGCAATGGGTATCGGAACATCGCTTGCCTGAACAACCCAGGCCTTTTTCTCTGCCTTAACCACGCATGTGCTGAACAACGCACAAGTGTGGTTAAAGCAGAGAAAAAGTAAGATCTATCGGGAGAGGAAGTGGTCTGGTAAGTGGGGTAGGGGTCGGGCGGTGGGTGAAGGGTTTGGGTGGTTATGTTATTTTTTTTTTAAGGGGAAGTGATGGGGAGGTCATTACTATGGTTTTTTGGGGGGTGGGAGGTCAAGGTTATTTTGTTTTTATGGGCGGGGTGGGGGTCAGGGTAATTTTGTATTTAGAGAGATGGGAGGGTGTGTTTTTAGGAGGGCAGGGTCAGTGTAATTTTCTTTTTAGGGTGGGTGGGGGGTCAGGTTTTTAGGGGTGGGGTGGGGTCACAGTAATTTTGTATTTGGTGGTGTTGGGGTAATTATGTTCTATGGGCAGGTGGGTGCTGCTTTTTAGGGGTGGGGGTTGGGGTAATTTTGTATTTAGGGGGAGTGGGGGTCAGGTCTTTAGGGGTGGGGAGTTTGGGTAATTTTGTATTTAGGGTGGATGGGGGCAGGTTATTAGGGGTGGGGGTCGGGGTAATTTCATATTTGGGGCGGGTGGGGGGTTTGGGTTTTTAGGGGTGGGGTGAGGAGTTGGGGTAATTTTGTATTCAGGGCAGGTGGGGTTGGGTTTTTAGGGTTGCGGGTGGGGTTTGGGGTAATTTTGTATTTAGGGTGGGTGGGAGCGGGTAATTAGGGATGGGGGTCTTGGTAATTTTGTATTTAGGGTGGAGGCGGGATTTTAGGGGTAAGGTAATCTGGGTAATTTTGTATTTAGGGCGGGTGGGGGGTTGGATTTTTAGGGGCAGGGTGGGGGGTTGGCGTAATTTTGTATTCAGGGCAGTTGGCATCAGGTTTTTAGGGGTGGGGTGAGGGGCCAGGGTAATTTTGTTTTTAGGGGTTGGGTAGTTTTATTTTTGGGGGTGACGGTTGGTTTTAGGGCTCAGGGTGGGTGGGGGCACCAGGGTAGTTTTTAAAGGTGGGGGCGGTCTGGATATTTCTGTTTTTAGGGATGGGGTGGGGAGATCGGGTAATTTTGTTTTTAGGGGTTGGGTTGTTTTATTTTTGGGGTGGCAGTTGGTTTTAAGGTTCAGGGTGAGTGGGGGGTTTATCAGGGTAGTTTTTAAGGGTGAGGGGTCAGGATACTTCTGTTGTTAGGGTGGGGGTTGCATGCGACAATCATGCATACCATTGCCACACATGCCTTTACTAGGCATGCCTTTACAATGAAAAATCATTGTAAAAGGCATGAGTGGTAAAGGCATGCGTGAAAACAACGCGGTTGTTGTTCCGATTGCGTAGTTCAGGCATGTGTGGTTGCTGCATGCATGGTTCCATCATACAACCTAATGGATTACTTCTCTAAATTGAAAACTAGGTTGTGTCAGTATTTGCCTACATGTTTGATTGAGGTTATCAGTTCCTCTTTGGGTGAGCACTTGGGCCCATATTTATACTTTTTTAGTGCCGCATTGGGTCATTTTTTTATGCAAAAGCGGTGCAAACTTACAAAATACAATTGTATTTTGTAAGTTTGCACTCCTTTTTCGTCAAAAAGTGGTGCAAATACAGTACTAAAAAAGTATAAATATGGGCCTAAATGTTTAAGTAAATATATCAGTATATATCTGGCCATTTTATATAGGCCTCTAAATCGGCATGTAAGTAACTATATAAACTGCTTGCTGTCTGTATTGATGAGTACTGGGGTATGTAACCGTGTGTGCAACTGGTTCCAATACTGCTGGATACATAGCTGCTGTCTAGGTGCGTGCATGAATGTCTAAGCAGTTCTCTCAGTGTCTGACTGCACGTGTGAGTGGCTCTATCATCTAACTCAGTTAAACCCGGAAGGACAAGTTTCACCTGTATTTCACAAAGCACCCGGTCTATGACCTACCTACAACCTACGTAAAGTTTGAGTTATTTGTAGTAAGTGGGAAATGTAACACTTGTTAAACAGGTTTTCTAACACTATGAGAGTAAAATTGCACACCTTGATTTAACAGTAGTAGGCCTGAACCATGTCTAAAGGTCTATTTGTCTGAAACAGTGAGTAGGGAATGTGAGTACTTGACTACAAATCTGAGAGACTCTGGGGGTCATTCTGACCTCGGCGGTAAAAGGCTCTTACCGCCGGTCAGAAGTCCGCCATTCTACCACCGCGGCCGCGGCAAACCGCCACGGTCATTCTGACCCACAACTTCCAAACCGCCAAAAACCCGACATCCACGGAAGGCCGCCTCATCAGCGGTCAGCGATAAACTGGAGATGACCAAACCTCCACTGTCACGCCAACACGAACACGCCCATGCCATTACGACCCACGAATCCACGCGGCGGTCTTTCAACCGCGGTATTCCATTGGCGGTACACACCGCCGCGGTCAAAATACACACACCTTTACAAAACACAGCCACATTGGACAATTCGAAATACACACACCTGATACACATACACACACCACACCCACACATCCAATCAACTATAAAACACACACCCACATCACCCACAAACCCCCACTACTAGAAATTCGGAGAGAAGGCGAGAGAGAGAGAGAGAGAGAGAGAGAGAGAGAGAGAGCACAGCTATCGCAAACCCCAACACACAGAGGAACACAACATCATCACCCACACCACATCCATGCACAAAACACCACACACCACCACACACACCACACTCATCACCACAAACACCACCCCACACCACCCCATGGCACCCCAAAGACACCCCAGGTTCTCGGACCAAGAACTCAGGGTAATGGTGGAGGAAATAATCAGGGTAGAGCCCCAGCTATTCGGCACACAGGTGCAGCACACCACAATAGCCAGGAAGGCAGAGCTATGGCAAAGGATCGTCGACAGGGTCAACGCTGTGGGACAGCATCCCAGAAACAGGGAAGACATCCGAAAGCGGTGGAACGACCTACGGGGGAAGGTGCGGTCGATGGTGTCAAGACACAACATTGCTGTGCAGAAGACTGGCGGCAGACCCCCACCCACTCCACCCGAATTCACATCATGGGAGCAAGAGGTCTTGAACATCCTGCATCCTGCGGGCCTCGCTGGAGTAGGCGGAGGAATGGACTCTGGTAAGTCTAATCCCAAATACTTCACCCCCCCAACCACCAGCATGCCAACCCGCACCCCCACCCTCACCTCCAACCCCCCAGCACACTTCCACCCTGCCAATGTCTCACCAGCACAACCCACCCAACACAACACCAATCCCTGAATGCCAACACAAAGCATGGACACCCATCACCCAAGCATGACCACTGCACATACCCAACCCCCCCCCCCAAACCACCCTCACAACTCCTCCCACAAGGGAATGCCAGCACTGGGGGACAAGGGCACCACAAATCGCACGCCATGGCACACACAAAAGCAATAACCATACTCTTTTACCCCTGCAGGGCCCGAACGCCAACACACCGGCAAGGAGGGTCCAGATTTGTCCATCCCGCCCCTAGAACAGGCCCCCAGTGATGACAGCAGCTCTGTCGACCTGGAACCTGATGACCTGCCCGGACCATCGGGGACCTCTGGACAGTCGGTTCCCCACACACAGACACAGGCCGCAGCAGACCCAACCCCCTCTGGGAATACCAGCACAGCTCCCACCCAGCGGGCCCATGCCACTGTCTCCAGGACGCGTCAAGCAGCGGTGTGTCCGCCACTACAGGGCACCCAGGCTGACCCACCACCCCAACAACAACAGGGACCTGGGGGCAGTGGTAGTGGGCACACCGTCCAGGGGACAGAGGCCCGGGGAAACAGGGCAACTGGGAGGGCTGCTGTGCCAGAGGGGGTTGACCGGCCCAGGGAACCCACTCTCCAAGAGGCCCTCACCACCATCATGGGAGCATACCACCGCACCCAGGAGACGATGTCGACGGTACTGGCCAGGTTCCAGGAGATCCAGGCACAGCAGGAGGAACGGTACATGGGGTCCAGAGACGAACTCCGGCACATCGGGACCGCAATGGGGACCATCGTCCTGGCCCTCAACCAGATAGTCACCACATTGCGGGACCATGTGGCACCCCAAAGGGCCCCTGTCACCAGCCCGGACGACAAACAGCCTACCACCTCCGCCGGCGCAAGTGGACAGGAGGCCCCCACACCCCGACAGGCCACGAGAACCCCACCTCCTGCTGAAGATCAAGCACCCCGCAAGCGGAACCTGAGATCACACAAGAAGACAGAGTAGGATGCCAAGACCCCCGCCAGCCGAAGATACCCCCTGATGTCATCCCACTGTCCCACATTGTCACCCTGTCCAACCTTGAACTGCCCCTGCTCCATCCTTCCACAGGCATATGGACATTGCACCTGTGCTACTGAGAACTGGACTCTGCCATGGACATTACTCCACCCCCACCCATCACCGTTTTACTATCACAGACCTATATGCAGCACTTAAAATAAATCACCAATTGCACTTCAAATGTCAGGAGTCTGCTTGTATTCTTTACAAATGTATTACACATAACGGTGCAATAATGTTCATTTACATTGTGATGACAACATACCAGTGTCAATAAGCATTAGTCCATGGGCAAACAAAGCAGAAGTCACGCTGTGGGTCATACAGCTCTGAAAAGGGAAGGGAAAGTCAAAAATCAGTGAAAAGGAACTGGGGGGAAACACAGAAAGAAGAGATGCAGGAGGCCAGAAGTAAATGTAAAATGGCGTGGGTGATTCTTACCTGGGTGCTACTGAAAATACTGTTGTATAACTGTGTCCCTGTTGTCCGTGTCGTCCCCGTCGTCTTCCTCCTCTTCACTCTCCACAGGCTCCACAGCTGCTACAACACCAGCATCTGGACCATCCTCCTGCAGGAAAGGCACCTGGCGTCGCAAAGCCAGGTTGTGAAGCATACAGCAGGCCACGATGATATGACACACCTTCTTTGGTGAGTACATGAGGGATCCCCCTGTCATATGCAGGCACCTAAACCTGGCCTTCAGGACCCCGAAGGTCCGTTCTATAATCCTCCTAGTTCGCCCATGTGCCTCATTGTACCGTTCCTCTGCCCTGGTCCGGGGATTCCTCACTGGGGTCAATAGCCAAGGCAGGTTGGGGTAACCAGAGTCACCTATTAGCCACACACGGTGTCTCTGTAGCTGTTCCATCACATAAGGGATGCTGCTATTTCGCATGACATACGCGTCATGCACTGACCCAGGGAACTTGGCATTTAGATGGGAGATGTACTGGTCAGCCAAACAGACCACCTGGACATTCATCGAATGGTAACTTTTTCTATTTCTGTACACCTGCTCATTGTCTTTTGGAGGTACTAAAGCCACATGGGTCCCATCAATGGCACCAATGATGTTGGGGATATGTCCAAGGGCATAGAAATCACCCTTCACAGTGGCCAAATCACCCTCCTCAGGGAAAACAATGTATCTCCACATGTATTTCATCAGGGCAGACAACACTCTGGACAAAAAATTAGAAAATATAGGCTGAGACATCCCTGATGACATGGCCACTGTTGTCTGAAAAGACCCACTTGCCAAAAAATGGAGTACTGACAGCACCTGCACCAGAGGGGGAATCCCTGTGGGTTGGCGGATGGGGGACATCAGGTCTGGCTCCAGCTGGGCACACAGTTCATGTATAGTGGCTCTGTCAAGTCGGTATCGAAGTATAATATGTCGTTCTTCCATTGTCGACAGGTCCACCAGCGGTCGGTACACAGGAGGATTCATCCTTCTCCTCGCAAGTCCCAGCGGACGGTGCCTAGAAAGGACAACATGGAGCACAGAGTCAAGCAACCCTCAGGTTCGTTCCCACAGCTTGCACATTACACGATTCTCTATGCATTGAATGGCTTGTATGAGTGGCAATGCAAGGCCTAGGCCTGTGTGACGCAGTAGAAATCAGGCCATGTGGGCCCTTGAAATGGCGGATGCCTGACCTGTGAAGTGTGACAGTGGGATGTGAGATCACTGCGCTGGCGTGGCTCACCGTGGCGGTAGGCGGTCGAAGACCGCGGCGCAAAGCAGCATTGGTTAACATTGAACCCTATGGGTCTCAGGAGCCAATGACGATGTGCGCCGGCGGTCGCGGTACGTACCGCCGCGGTACGCACCGCCGCGGGCATGACCGCCATTTTCTATCTGCTTAATCACTCGAGACCTGATCATCCACAGGAGAGGACCTATACTCCAAGTGCTGCTGTGACCTCGGTCTGGAAGGGACAATGGCTGCTGGGACTGGGGAAAGGGCCCCTGCCTTCACTTCAGAAGAGTTGGAGAAACTTGTGGATGGGGTCCTACCCCAGTATGCGCTACTCTACGGTCCTCCAGACCAACAGGTAAGTACACTGGGTGCACGTTGCATGGGCTATGCCTGGGTTGTGTATGGTGGATGTAAGATGGTGGGGTGGGGAGCGAATGAGGAGTGCAAGGCACGACAGATGAGAGCATGTGCCACATGGCAGGGTTGGGGAGGGGGGGCAATCACATCTAACATGCAGAAAAATGTTGAAATTTCCTTTCCCACCCTGTACATGTCAAATAGGTCAGCGCCCATCAGAAAGTCGACATTTGGCGTGCCATCGCCAAGGAAGTCCGGGCCCTGGGGGTCCACACAAGACGGGGCACCCACTGCCGAAAGAGGTGGGAGGACATCTGCTGCGGGACCAGGAAGACCGCCGAGTCACTGCTGGGGATGGCCTCCCAACGTAGGAGGGGTGCCAGTCGTACCTTGACCCCCCTGATGTCCCGGATCCTGGCGGTGGCCTACCCCGAATTGGATGGGCACGTGAGGACATCACAGCAGACACAAGGGGGTGAGTTCCAGCACATACTGCTATCTTTACGCGCAGTGGAGGTGCCTGGGTGGGGGAGGAGGGCTGTGGGTGACATTAGGCCAGGGCGCTTTCTGTAGTGTAGTCCCCTCCTTTAGGCATGGCCCTGTGCCCCCGCCCCCCACCTCTGTAGGGTGCCAAGTACAGCAATCCATGGTCCTGCATCACCCATGTGCGCATATGTTGTCCATAGACCTGTTGGCCTAGTCACAAGTACTGAGTAGTGTACCCCGATTGCGCGGCGTAGTGCATGAGGCTCCTGTGTCTGTCCTCTCCGCCAACGGTGTTGACAATGCATGCACTCAACCTGTTTTTATTTCTCCCCCCACCCTTTTTCTTTGTCTTCTTGTGCATGTGTGCATTAGCATCATCAGGCGGAGGAGAATTGGCATCGGAGCACGAGGGAGCTGCAACTCACAAGGCCCCGGTGGGCCATGCTACAGACACAGAGGTCACCAATGATACGGAGGGCGAGGGGAGCACCACAACGGGGACCCGTGGTGACACCAGCGACACCGACACGTCCTCGGAAGGGAGCTCCCTAGCGGTGGCGGCAACATCCGGGCCCCCCGCCTCTACAGGTACAGCCGCCACCCAGCACACCAGCTCTGCCCTCCCAGCAGCCCCTCAGCCTTCGCTCCGTGCCCGCTCGCCCAAGAAGGCGGGCATCTCCTTCGCCCCAGGCACCTCAGGCCCTGCCCCTGTTACCCCTGCTGCCCTCAGTGCGGAGGTCATTGACCTCCTACAGACCATCATTGTTGGGCAGTCTACCCTTTTGAATGCCATCCAGGGGGTAGAGAGGGAGGTGCATCGGAGCAATGCATACCTGGAGGGCATTCATTCGGGTCAGGCTGCCCATCAACGATCGTTCAATGCTCTGGCCTCAGCACTGACGGCAGCCATTGTCCCTGTTTCCAGCCTCCCTCTTCTATCTGCCTCCACCCTGTCTCTGTCTCCTGTTCCTCAGCCTATCCCATCCACACCATCAGACCAGCCTGCACACACCTCAACACCCAAGGGCAGCTCATCCAGACATAAGCACCACAAATTCACCCAAGCAAAACCCAGATGCAGACATGCCAACAGTCACTACCACCCCTGTGTCCCCCACCTCCTCGTCTCCCTCCTCCCTCCCTGTGACGTCTCCACTCACACCTGCATGCACACCACCATCAGCCGGTACTTCCATCACCAGCACACCCTCCAGTACAGTCCGCACACGTGCAGTCACCACCCCCACTGCCATTTACACATCCCCTGTGTCCTCTCCCACTGTGTCTGTCACCCCCTCTTCCAAGACACACAAACGCAGGCAGCCACCCACCCAACAGCCAACCACCTCACGACAGCCTACGTCACAAGCACCTGCACCCAAAGACAGCACACCTGACCCTCCTTCAACCACATCCTCTTCCTCCACTCCCATACCCACTACACCTACCCTTTACATTGGTCCTAAAAAACTTTACCTCTCCAAACTTAACCTCTTTGCCCCACCTGACCCACCCCCTCCATCTGCTAAGAGTCCCAAGAGCACCTCAGCCACCACCAGCCCTGCTTCAAGTGTCACCATTGTGCAGGGGTTTTGGAGTCCACCCTTTCCCAGCACAGATACATCGGCCAGCAGCAAGGGAACAGCCAGCCCCCCCCCCTGGGAAGAGGACCCGTAAAATCAGGGGCCGCCGCGAGAAGGCTGACACGGCTGCCCCCAAGGAGCGAAGTCCTGGGCCCTCACCTGCCACACATCCAGGGGAGGCAAGGGCCAGAGAGCCTCATCGAAGGAGGGCAAGGGCAGCAGGGCGGAGAAGTCAGCCAGCAGGGGCGCGGACCAGGAGGGCCCCACAAGCCCCATCCCGGGTGTGAGGGAGGACACCCACGGGCCCAGGACTCCGTCACAGAAGGGTCCAGCAACTGCACGGTCGGAGGGCGACTAAGCAGGGAGTCCTGGCCAGGTCTGGCTCCCTTGGATGACTGGACAAGCACCGCTGAAGAGGGCCCCGCCGTGCAGAGAGGCACCGCTGAAGAGGGCCCCGCCGTGCAGAGAGGCACCGCTGAAGAGGGCCCCGCCGTGCAGAGAGGCACCGCTGAAGAGGGCCCGCCGTGCAGAAAGACACCGCTGAAGAGGGCCCCGCCGTGCAGAGAGGCACCGCTGAAGAGGGCCCCGCCGTGCAGAAAGACACCGCTGAAGAGGGCCCCGCCGTGCAGAAAGACACCGCTGAAGAGGGCCCCGCCGTGCAGAAAGACACCGCTGAAGAGGGCCCCGCCGTGCAGAAAGACACCGCTGAAGAGGGCCCCGCCGTGCAGAAAGACACCGCTGAAGAGGGCCCCGCCGTGCAGAAAGACACCGCTGAAGAGGGCCCGCCGTGCAGAGAGGCACCGCTGAAGAGGGCCCTGCCGTGCAGGAAGACACCGCTGAAGAGGGCCCCGCCATCTCAAGCACCGCTCCGCTGGGCCCTTCCTGTCAAGTACCGCTCCGGTGGGCCCTTCCTGTCAAGCACCGCTCCCCTGGGCCCCGCCGTCTCAAGCACCGCTCCGCTGGGCCCCCGCCGTCTCAAGCACCGCTCCGCTGGGCCCCGCCGTCTCAAGCACCGCTCCGCTGGGCCCTTCCTGTCAAGCACTGCTCCGCTGGGCCCTTCCTGTCAAGCACCGCTCCGCTGGGCCCTTCCTGTCATGCACCGCTCCGCTGGGCCCTTCCTGTCAAGCACCGCTCCGCTGGGCCCTTCCTGTCATGCACCGCTCCGCTGGACCCTTCCTGTCAAGCACCGCTCCGCTGGGCCCTTCCTGTCAAGCACCGCTCCGCTGGGCCCCGCCGTCTCAAGCACCGCTCCGCTGGGCCCCGCCGTCTCAAGCACCGCTCCGCTGGGCCCTTCCTGTCAAGCACCGCTCCGCTGGGCCCTTCCTGTCAAGCACTGCTCCGCTGGGCCCCGCCATCTCAAGCACCGCTCCGCTGGGCCCTTTCTGTCAAGCACCGCTCCGCTGGGCCCCGCCGTCTCAAGCACCGCTCCGCTG
Organism: Pleurodeles waltl; assembly: GCF_031143425.1. Taxonomy (NCBI): domain Eukaryota; kingdom Metazoa; phylum Chordata; class Amphibia; order Caudata; family Salamandridae; genus Pleurodeles; species Pleurodeles waltl. The sequence goes on along the minus strand of NC_090438.1, from coordinate 415,360,869 downwards.
GGCCCCGCCGTCTCAAGCACCGCTCCGCTGGGCCCTTCCTGTCAAGCACCGCTGGCACATTGGCAGTCCCGGTTCTGTGTCGGGCAGGCCTTCACGACGCACTCTGCCCACCATGCCTCCTCCATGACCAGTGGTCTCTGTAATCCACCTGATGGACTGTGGATTTGCACTCCCCAGGATGTAACAGTGGGCAATCCTACCACTGTAGAGATCTGTGAGACTGTGGCTTTGCACTCCCCAGGATGGCACGGTGGGCAACCCACCCACTGTAGAGACTTGTGAGACTGTGGCTTTGCACTCCCCAGGATGGCACGGTGGGCAAGCCACCCACTGTAGAGACTTGGGAGACTGTGGCTTTGCACTCCCCAGGATGGCACAGTGGGCATGGTGGACCCTTCGTGGATCTGGCGTCGTGGACTCATGTGGCTGGGGTGCCCCCCCTTCCCTTCCCCCTGAGGTGCCTGTAGTTTTGTCATCTGATGCCCCAGCAGTGTTCTCTCCAACGGACTCAGGTCTCCTGTGTGGGCTTTGCCCATGTGTTGATCCACTTTGGCCCACGGACAGTGGAAATTTAGGTGACTGTGCAGGACTTATTGCCTATGTTTATCGGTTTCGTTATTTTCTTACTTGTTTTTTTACTATTCATATTGCTATTTTACCATGACTTCAAAGGACCTCTTATATACATAAATGTTGTTTCTCACTTTAATTATGTCTTTGCATTATTACGGGGGGTTTGGGTGGTGTCACTGTGACTTGGTGCTCTGCATTGGTGTGTAGATAGTTGGGGGGGGTCGCATATGTGTGTGCCCGTAAGCTTTCCTCCTCCCCCCTCCCCTGTGTCGTAGGTGCAGTACTCACCGTTGTCGTCTGCGCCGGCGTTCGTACTCGTGGTAGATGAGCAGGTAGACAATAGCCGGTAGGATGTGTAATTCGGGCACCATGCTGTCCTCCTTCCTCGTGGAGTGTGTATAGGTGAGTGTTTTCCCGTTCGTAGTCTGTTTCCGCCGTGTTTTTATCGGCGGGGCTCCCACCCCGGAAAAGGTGGCGGATTGGTGAGTTGTGATAGGGTGGGCGGTACATTGTCTGCCGCCTGGCTGTTGGCGGTGACCGCCGAGCTGTTTGTCTGTCCCGTTAAAGTGGCGGCCTGTGTTGGCGGTTCCCGCCAGGGTCAGAATACCTTTTTTTTGACCGCCTGCCTGTTGGCGGGTTGGCCGCCGCTTTATCACCTGCCGCCAGGGTCAGAATGACCCCCTCTGTCAGTTGCCATGCGGCCCAGATACTGCAGTATACACAGCTGGTATTTGGATGTGTGCATTAATGTACAAGTGGCTCTTTCAGTGTCTGACTTGATGTGTGACTGGTTCTGTCCTTTTTATAAATAGCTATGTGACTTACAGTATGTAAGAGGCTGGCTCTCTATATAGTGTATGAAAATGTTGTCCATTGTGAAGAGAGTCCAAGCAACCAGACTTTGGTATCCAGAGGTAAAAAGCAGGCCACCTAATACTCTTCTTTTGTGGAAGCGTGCGCAAGTATTTAGGCTTATCTTGGAGATGTGCTAAGCATTTGCTGTACTCACAGTATCAATAAATGTGGACACACATTCGGAAGAAAAACTCAATACCAATTTTTTAAAAATACTTCAGATTTTTAAAAACATTTTAAGACCAAGATCATCAATATATGGTAAGTACTTCTTTTGTTATCATTTTTCAAATTTTAGAAAATAAATGTTTTTTTGCATAATTACGGACTAGAGGAATGAATGAGAAAATCTTTAAAAATGCACATCAAATCGGGCAGTGCTCTCACAAGTGTCACCTTCTATGTTTAGGTCAAAGTAGTCGAGAGGTCCTATGGGCCAGCCAGAGAAGTTAAGGTGGTTTCCGGTTCACGCAGGAGCAGTGGCTGAAAGTCTTGGACCTGGTGAACAAAAGAGAAGCAGACCACTTGGAAACACACTGCACAGATGGACTTCTAGGTAAGTCCAGTGGGTTCCCTTGGAGGGTAGAGGTCACAAAGGGTTAGGAACCCCTAGAGCACAGCTGGATTGGCATTGCAGAGCCAGGGATGCCAGCTGCAGTGAAGATAGGTCAGCCAAGAGTTGTGCGTCAAGTAGTTCTTGGAGAAAGGAGAAGTTCACTTGGATGATAGATTGTAGGTCAGCAAAGCTACTCTGTGGGGGTTATTTGGGGTCCTGCACTCTCTGGACTGGTGCTTGCTTCTGGGCCTCAGAGAGTCTGGAGTTTACTTTGCTTCTGAGTGTCTGACATTGGGGGTCTAGTACTCCGGGCAATGGGCTGCTGGGTCCAGTTTGTTGTTCAGTGGCCAGTCAGCGAACTGGACTTTAGTGGTTCTTTGTTTGAATGTAGCAGAAGATTGAAACCTTAATTCTGAGGTAGGTTCTTGGTGATTTGCAGAAAGCTGGAGGTGCTCTTGGGATTTTTTAGAGTCCTTCAGGTTTCCAGAGGACACCTCAGGAGCGATTGTTGAGTCCTAGGAGCAGCAGGCATAGTTTGGCACATTTTTCGTCTTGCAGCAGGACTTCTGTTCTCGTACCTCAGGTCTTCATTGTTCCTGGTTTTATTGTGTCCTATTGAATCATTGATTCAGTTCTGTAGATATAGGGATGTAACTAAATACTGCATTTAGTGACTGCTAGGGGAGTACCTGGTAGTTGACAATGGGCCACCTACTTTAGGGTGGCTACACCCACTATGTGACAACTTCCTGTGAGAAGGAGTCACATCCATAACCATGATTAGCTATTTTCCTGCCATACAAAATGGAGGAAAATTAAATGAAGTGGTCACCTCACCTGCACTCCTGAGGGGTGGTGCAGGCTGAGGGGGGCCACTCCTCCTACTCTGGCTAAGTTTCCACAGCAGTTTTCCTTCTCAAAGTAGGAGAAAAACTATTTGGAGGCCATCTGCTACTAGCCGCAGAGATGTGGCTCAAATTTCAAAAGCAGCAAAGCCTCTGAAGCTGACTGCTGGTGCAGGGTCCCTGCCTGGGGAGAAGGTGTAACACCTCCACCCAGGAAAGGCTTTGTATTCTGGCTCCTTAGAGCAGAGGCTCTTACCGCAGGAGTCCAGACTTCTGTCTGGTGGTGGCAGGATGGCTAGGACCATTCAACAACCATGCCAGGGTGTTTAGGCTTTGCAGGGGCATCTCAAAGGTGCCCTTTAAGTACAATTTTTTATAAATTCACACTGGCATCAACATGGATTTATTAATTTTAGTTGTTTGATGCCAAATATTCCAGTATTCAGAGAGGCCATCATGTAGCTGGGGAACTCGTAATGACCAGTGTCCAGCACATGTATTTGCTGTGGCTTCTATGTACATTTAATATGTCTTGACATTTTGCAAAGACACAGTAAGGGAATATTTGCTCATGCACACATATGCCCTGGCATAGCGCACCCTGCCTTAGGGCTATAAGGCCTTCCAGAGGGGGGACTTACCTATATTGCATGAAGTGTCAGTGGGCATCTCACTCTTGGTGAGTGCCATGTCGAGTTTGCAACATTTCAATACATCTTATTATGCACTTCAATGGCAATCTGCATCAGGCTGGTGTGGGGCTTCTCAGAGTAGCACAATGGGTGCTGCAGCTCTGGGTAGCCTTCTTCAGTACCCATCCCCTAGATACCATGAACAGGGGTACCACTTACTACGGACTTACAAGGGTGGATGAAGTTCTAAACATAGTACAGTTTTAGGGAAGAGATCTGGTTCTGAGAATCTGTTTAGCAGGGGCCCAGGGCACGTACAGATTGAGACCACATTATTTTCCACACAAAAAGTGGGTGGCTATCATGTCAAAAAGGCAATTTTCACAAACTTTTCCAAAAAAGGTATGCCATAAAATCTTGTTATGCATGGTAACTATCAGGGTGATCCATGAATGGAGGTCTGAGAAAAAGGGGGGGTTCAATAAAAGTGCATTATCCATAGGGATTTTAAATGGTTATATGTCGGAACCAAGGGTGCCTAAACCACCTGTGGCTCAACAACGAGGTCGGAACAACGACTTCGTTCTAAACACTCATGCCTTTACCACGAATGCGTTTACAACAATTTTACTATTGTAAACGCATTCCTGGTAAAGGCATTACCAATCAGCATGCACAACCCAGCATGCTTCTATCCCAGCCCCCCACCCACCCCAAAAACAAAAAATACCCTGAGTCCCCATCCCACCCCTCAAACCTAGACCCTGCCCCCCAAACCCTAACCACCCCCAGCCCCCCAAAATAAACAGCGCCAATCCCAGCCCAACTTACCTCCTCCTTCACCGCGTCCACTCAGACGCCCTTCCGTACCTTAACCATGCATGTACGTTGTTCAGACATGCGTGGTTAAGGTACCAAAACCAGGGAGTCGTGGAAAACAAAAGCGTTGTTTTGCTTTCGTTTTTCACAATCTTGTGGTTCGGGACTCGTTCTTCTGGGTGTTTTTCATTTTAAACATGACTACCGCCCGAACCTTTGTACAGAATCACACCAAATTTGGCAGAAAGCTAGCTCTTGATCCAGAAAGAGTGTTTTTGTAGTTTGGTGTAAATCTGCTCCGTATTTTCTGAAATATTATAAGAAAACCAAATTTGTATATCCTGAGGCATGATTTCTTCAGGAATACTCCCAATGTCATGCAGAGATCTGATTAACTGCCATCCCTTCAACCAGGGAGTATTGGCAGACATGTTGAGACTTGGTTTCATCTAAGTTTCAAAAAAATCAAAATAAAAATCAAACAGGCCTAGTACTGGTACCCTAACCCCCTAGCCATGCTGCATGGCTTAAGGTCATGCATGGTGCTGGGATGGGTGGTTAAAGGTACTCGGCCACAAGGCCTAGTCGCAGGTTTGGCCCTGCGACCAATCTTTGCTGTGCATGTTTGAAGGCTGTGCATGGCATGGAGCTGGGCAGTTACAAGCAGCTGGCTGCCAGGCCTGGCCACAGGCCAGGCCATGTGGCCAAACCTCGTGACACACAGCCGAAGATCATGTGTAGCATGGGGTTGGGCAGTAATGGGGTGTTGACCGTGGGGCCTGCAGCCAACCCCCACTATGCACGACTGAAGGCCATGTGCGGTGCCGGGTGGGGTGGTTATAGGAGGTTGGCCATATGGCTTGACCACAGGGCCATGCAGCTGAACCCCACTGCACACAGCTGAAGGCAGTGCACCGTGGTGGTTGAACTAACGTATAGTAATTAAGATAATTTTATGTTAAAAAAACATAGAAATTCACTGACAAAATCAAAGTTTACAGTGACATTACAGTTAGGTTCCTAATTTACTTGCACAAAACCATAGAAATTCAGTAGTTATAGCTAGAGTTATTTCAAGTAACTATAACTCACACCCTAAAGTAACGATAACTCATGCCCTCGCCACGCACAGCTAATAACCCCACATAATACATCTTTGATAACACCTCCTATGGAATCATTGTTATTATCACTGCAACATTTCTAATAAAATTATTGATGCAAAAACTGTGGATGGCGGGGTGCGAGTAAATGTTACCTTTGGGCGTGAGTTATAGTTACCTGACAGCCCGTCCGACATCAGTCTGAGTTGTATTCAGTCAGACCACCTGGCTGAGTACAACTCCGCTTTCTGCAGACTTGTCATGGTGGAAAGCCACTGCGGGAGTGGAAAGCCACTGCGGGAGCCCACAGGGGGCCCACACTGTCCATGCCACAGGGGGGCCCTGCACTGCCCATGCCCAGCACCATCAGAACGTATTCTGTCTGCTTTGCAGACAGTGTGCATTTCAAGGGTGCTGTGTGCTATGGTATTAGCCTCAGCGCCTTAAGGTAGCCAAGACTGAAGCACTGTTCCCGCAGGGCAGCCAGGCAGAAACCACGTACTACAATGTTCCTGACCGTCAGCTCAGCGAGAACATTGTAATATGCTCGAGGAGACACTACCACCATTGCAGCCTGTATGCAGTTTAAGAGTGCCAATTTGACTTGGCAAAATAACTCCTCTTCCAAGCCTTAAACTCCCTTTTTGCTGCATATGTCAACCCAAAGGTAGGCCCTCGGTAGTCCATAGGGCAGGGTGCAATGAAATGAAAACGTTGGACCTGTACTTTTAAGTTTTGCATGTCCTGTTAGTGAAAAGCTCACAAATTAATTTTTCTGTACTGCAAGGGGTACTTCTCAAAAAGGATAGAATTAGGTTGGCTTATTATTTTTAAGAAGTACTTACCTTTGATTGAGAGCAGGCAAGAAATGTATGTTTGCTGTCTGATAAATTGTAATTTAAAATCCTCCTTAATGGTAAAGTTGGAATCACAATTTTGAAAATGCCATTTTTCTGCTCTGTTTGGTGCCTGCAGTCTATTCCTGGGTAACATGACTTGGTGTGTTTGTCAGTTTATTCCACACATTAAAGAGATTAGGACCATCAGTGGTATTAATGGGAGCAGTGATAGTCACAGCTCCACTTCCAAGTCAATAGGCTGTGCCCTGCCTTCACAAAAAGGACTTCACATCAGCCAAACTTCCCTGCAGCCATGCTAGAGCCTGGGCAGGGCAGTCAGAAAATGCCATATTATTCAAAGGGAATCTCTAGAAACTTCTACTTCAACAAAGACACCTGGTAGAAAAATAGTACCCTCAGACCCAGGCTTCAGTACAGATCTGGACCTGTGGAAAACTAAGAGGAAGGACTTCTGTACTGCTCTGCTGCAAGAAGGGCTGCTACTCTGCTGCCCACTACTCTGCTGCCCTGCAGCCTGAATGAGAAGGACTGGTCCTGCATCTTAAACTTGGGCCGGCCAGAGGGACTTTAAAGTCTAGTTGGCTGACTTGCTAATTAGAACTTCAGGGACAGAAAAAACCTCCAACCACCTTGAATCCTGCACCTAGACGCTGCATGCTGTGAGTTCTACCCACTCTGTGGTGCAACCCTTGTAAGTGGGCGTGAAGGTGCTGCTGCCAGCCCAGCTGTGGTCTTAGCAAAACCGGTGCAGCGTGGCACATCTCTTCACAGCCTCACATTTGAACTGCCATTGGGTGATGCATCCTCAATGCAGGTCCTGCATCGCAGCCCAACAGCACCTTGCAACCACGTCTGTGGGACACATCCTTGACGCAGAACCTTATATCTCAGCCTGCAGCTCCTTGGAACCTCACCTGCATGACACATCCTAGATGTGCGAACTCGCAATGCTCCACAACCAGGACTTAAGGTATTATGTTCAGCTGGATTTAATTGGCCTCCATATCCTGCCCCTGCTCCAACACAGTCAGCCTGAACTTAATACTTTGTCAGGGTCCGGCTAGGCCAGATAACTACAGTTGGCGCCTTATGCATTAGGCACTATTTCTACCTAAATCCTTAAAAGTTGCATATCTCTAATTCTACTGATTGAATTTTTGCTGCAATGGTGTCAAATTATTTACTAAATATGACTCTATATGTTTCTAAATTGATGTGGGGTTTTTCTTGAGTTTTCTTTCCAATTTATTACTGTTTGTGTGCTGCATACATACTTCACACATTGCCTAAAGGGTAAGTCTGACTTCCTTTGTACCAAGCTACCCAGAGGGGTAAGCACAGGTTAATTTAGTGACTTTAGTGGTTCACCTTGACAGGGATTATGGCTGTTGATTTATCATATTTTAGGAATATTCTTTCTCCAATACTCTCACTAGATTCAATACCGTCCCTACGCATGCAGTCCCTTAACTGGAGTTTCAGTCAGTTTAAAAGTGTGATATGTCAAAGAAGTATACAACATCGCCGTTTGAGGCACTACTAGGGCCTCAAGCTGAGATCGAACAGCAAGGGGCATTCATCTTCGCTTAACTAATCATATAGGTCCCCAGGAATCGGCTATTTATGCAACCTAATTTCTTGGTGTTGGTGTCAAGACCACAAGCCCAATTAACCCTACCTCTTTAATTGTTGTCTCCTCAACTGTATAACTGTGCAATTGAGAGTGTTTGAAACAGCAGAAAAGTCCGATTCAATTTGTAGAGGAAAGAAGTAGACTCGCCCAAAGCTTGCCAGCCCCCTTGACATTGAAAATAATGGGGTGTGACAGTACTGGGGGTAAGCAGCCACTCATCCAGCACTGCATCGTTTATCTGCCAGCAGTGAATGTCTCATGCTGTTACTTCAAAGGAAAATTCAATAAAAAATTAAATATAAAAAACAGAGCTGTCACTGTAAAGCATTAATATTTAGCAACACATGCACTCCCTTTCTTTTGCAAAGTGCTTTCTTACTTCTTGACATGGTTTTGTAACATACAAACCTCATTATTCAAATGGGAGGATCATAAAAATTCTTTGAAATATTTATGCTAAATTCTATAAACCAATACTGTTCATTTTTAATAGGTAGTGTTAGGAAAGAGAGCAGTGCTTCGGGAATGAAATGTTTAATATGCAATGCATAGGGAAAAATAACTCGTGTAACTAACGTGTAATGTATGATTCTGAATGAGCACATTATCAGGAGTGAAGGAATAGCGCACAGAAGAGCTCAGACCTCCAAAACTACATGATAAGTTTATGTTTTGCAACAACAAAAGCAACTCATCTTTAATGCTAAATGTATCCCGGAGGGGGAGCTAGTGTGTGTTTATACTTCATCTGCAGGCAGTGCTGCTACTATATTCAGAGGAAAGAAAGGTGGTGTATTGCTTTTCGTGTTTACAAAGTGACATCCATAAAAATTGTTGGGGAACAGAGCAGTACATGAATTCTAAATATCTAAAATATCACTAACGAATTGTGATAAAGTGTGTTGCAACACTTCTTTCTTTATACCGAAATAATATCGAGTTCAATTTACCCATTGCTTGAGCTTTAAATCACCTTCAAATGACTCATTAGGATGAATTAATGTTTTGAATACTGACAAATATTAGTCAAATACAGTTTTGTAGATTTAACAATGGATACGCGCTCGCCTATATGGTTTATTACATTATTTAGAGAATGCAAGCCAGGCCCAGAACAGAAGTGAAGAGCTGCACCTATCAACTCAGATCATAATATTGCCTATGGACATGTTGGGGGCTGGTATATGAAACTGTAACAAACCTTTAGGAAAGGAGGTACTTTACCATAAAAGTGAGGAGACGACTGAAACAAGCAGTTGTATAAACTCATCATACGCGGGGATAGGGGAGCATAGGAGCATGGCTACAGAGAAAACTGAAGGATGACACATTATCATGATGATCATAAACAATGAGCTCGATGTACAAAAACGTGAGTCACAAAGCAGTAGCTGTTTCTGAACAGCGATTTCTTGTCGATTCAACCTATGTTTTGCGATGCCTCTGATGTGCATATTCGTTGCATCAAAGAAGAAGAGTCGCTAGAAGCGTCAACATTTTCTGCTCTTTAATGTGCACGTAGTATGACTTTTTTTTAAACTCAATGGGAATTCCTGAGACTCCAGGTCTGGAGGCTTACGAGCGACATCAGACGTCCATCCCATCACGTGCATTTTCAGAAAGCCTTCTCTTTTCCCAAGCCCTGTTCCATATAGGCATAGAGCCTGAAATTAAAAAAAGTTAGGAGGATATCTATCCCTGGCATCGTTAGGCGAGGGCAGGCCAGGTTGTGCTCTCCTTGGTCATATTGACTGCCGACCCCACCCCCCATTCCCCTAGCTATGAATCAAGTGGGAAAGTTGTCCATTAGAGACATCTCCTACTTTTGAACCAGTACCGCTTGCTATGTCAGGGCAGGTACCTGTCAAAGGTTTGTGACTACAATCACTGTGGCAAAGCATTGACAAATTGCACGGTGCAGTGAACGTGAGGAGGGGAATGCCCCTTTTTTGCCCTCTCCACCATTAATATGCATGAGAAGGATTTATTTTGCGACTCATTAATTTTTTTTAGGAATACAGGTATAAAGAATTGGGAGGGACAGTCGACCTCCATCCCTTGTAGGCAAAGAGGCTAACATAAAAAAGTAAAACAGGCATTCTGCGATTGGCACTTGAGAAAGCGATTCGAGTAAAAATGTATTTGCCTGCTCTCCTCAGCAACCCAGCTATGGTTTCGTGTGAAAGCTCTCCAACACAGACACTTGCTACTTTGTAAATCAATACCACCTGCTTTGCCAGGTTAGTTTCCCATGACCTTAATTGTAATAGCAAAGTACTGAAAAAATAAAAAGTGAAGAGGAATATCACTTTCATGTCTTCTTCGCTATCTTATAAGCAATGTGTCCAAAAAGCACATTACGTGAATTGTGACCTATTGTTTTGTGGTCAGAAAGCTTGTGATTTTGACAGTTGTGGATACTTTTAGCACAAAACATGTCAGTACTTTTGGCCCATTGTCTTTTGAATTATACACTATGCAGTTTATACGAGCATATTATCTATGGGCCATGTAACAATGGGGATTTTCTGTGATACCACAGGCTGGCACTAGTTGCAGCAAAGCTAGTGTGCAACAAATAGGAATTGCAGACAATAAATCAGAGATAACGATAGCGTTACAAATAAAATGCCAGATGATGACTGTGCTGTATGTGACTGTATGATTGTATAGCACAGGGATCAGCAATAGTTTTACTCATGAGTGAATATGTGTGTAGCAAATTGGCCTTTTCTGCACGATCACTCAATTTTTCAGGACCCTATGTATGCTGGTATTAGAACTCTGTGCAATGTAACAATGCTGCTCAATGCCAAAATGCTATTGTAAAGCCAGTTTCTCACAAGCGGGCTGTGTACCTTTCCTGTAAATCCACAAAATATGGTGTATTTACAGCATCCTCTCATATGGCTAAAAATTACAGATGCCAGAAGCATTACTGTGCTCTGGCTCAGCTGCGATTTAGAGGCAGTGCAGCAAAGCATGTCAAGGAAAAGTATATTTGCCATTAAGGAAAATCTACTTTTAAATCTTCATAAGTCACCCATAAACTCCGCCTGTTAAGCCCACAATTCAAGCACATTTTCAAGAGGACTGGTCCAGGTGTGATCTAATTATTTATTTTTCCATCTGGTAAAATGCTAGTAGCCATTCAGAGTAATTTGCTACTTCATTTTCAAAATCTGATTTAATGGTAAAACAAGTTTTTTATAACATACGTTGAAGAGTAACTTTAGAAAAATGAACTATAGGTTACGTGAAACAGAAGAGACTTAAAATCAGTGTTTGCACTTATCACCGCTCCAGAGAAGGAATACACATCTTTGTCTGGGAGAGTCAAAACCTTGAGTCAGAATTTAACAAAGAAGAATTTGATGTTAACTGCTGCTCACTTAGCAGGGATTAGTTATCCGAGGGTGGACGGATACAGCTGCCAGAAAACATACAGCCTTAGCACCACCTGATGATAGGGAGGGCTTTTCCCATTCATTCCTTGAATCCTCTTAGACGGCCACACTTGAGACACAATGGGACAGGGAACAAACTTTGGACACTGTCAGGTGGGAGACAATCTTATTTAATACAAAGCTGTGTGGAGGCAGAAGCATTCCGCCTTATAGAATCTAGGGCTTCTGGGTAATTTTAGGGTAAGGAAAAGAAAAAATACTGCAAACGGAGGTGGGAAGTCTGTGAGTAAATATTACGGGAAGGTGCAAAATCAGTCTCTGGTGCACAGGATAAATCTTGCACCCCAACCACCACCTCCTTAGCTGAGTACAACTCACGCTGCTGAACCATGTTCTTGGCAGGGGACAGTTGTTCCCTGGTGGTCCGACTGTCACCACAAGTCTTAATTTGTAAGTAGTTTACAGTAGTGGAGGTCAGTGCAATAATTTACCCACACTCTTCAAAACTCAACAAGTTCTGAAGTGACGGGATTTTCAAGTTTTAAGCACTCTATTGTACTGCTATTTTTTTAGTTCTCAATGTTTGGACAATTGGACTAGGAAAGAGATATGAGTGCGGTTCGGTTAAGTCACCGTCACACATTTTGTAATTGGTTACCTTTTCTGGATGTTCCTGAACATGCAAAGTCTCCATCTGTAGAAGCTGGCTCCACTCACTCCTGCTGTAAGAAGAAGACTTTGACAAGTACTGAAGGACCTAAAGAATTATTAAGGATGCCTGGCACCCAGGGACTACAGCTGTTCACCAAGGGTCAAGTGGTTGGCTTCTTTTTTGCCTGTTTCAGCAAAAGGACCTGTGACTCTAAGAGGACCCAGTTGAACAATGAGGAAAGGACCTTGCAGGAGAGAGATCTGTCTAAAGAGAGATCTGCGGTGTAGAAGCTTCCTGAGAAGTAAGGAGATCAGGAGTAGTCATGCAGTACTTGTCCAGGACTCAGAAAAAGGTGGAACTTAGGGTGTGATTTACAGTTTGGCAGATGAGTATCACACCCACCTTATTACAACTGTGTTATGATAGAATTCACTTTTAATAAATGGATGGGAAATCTGTCACATTTGCAACAGAGTACCTTATTGGCCAAACTCTAAATGAGGCCCTGAATAATTTCCCCACCTTAAGGGCATTGGAACAAGGTGATTAGGCTAGCTCACAGGTGTTACACACAAGACAGGTAATACAACTGGAATCATCATGCTCGTTGCTTTTTGCGTGCTAAAAAAAATCAGATTCATCTGAAACTATCAGCAAACATATCCAACCCTTTGGAGCCAGGTCTGGCTATGGCTTCCAGACTTGCCTTGCTAAGAAGTTTTACTTCCAAAAATGTGACTGGAGGCCTGATTTAAAATTTGGCAGATGGGTTACTCCATCACAAACATGATGAATAACTTGATTGCCTTTATCATACATGCCTTATTACAAGTGTTATAGAATATAATACACTTAAGGAGGATGGGGTATTTATCATGTTTGTAATAGAGAAACCCATCCTCCAAACACTAAACTTGTTACTCAGATGTAGGATGTCCTCTTTCTTTGTAGTTGTTTGGAAGATATTGTGAAAGTGTACGGAAAATTTAGATCTGTGATGAAAACAAACTTTGAACGGTATTGCATACTTAAAGTCAAGTTTCCAAAGACTGTAGGATGTTTGCATATAACATTAGCTTTATCCTGTGAAATAACAGGAAGGATTTCTAAGTTAGGGCTATGTTGCTCCTAGTGTGGAATGATCTCTAAGTAATGACAAATTACTAAAGATATTGTTTTGCCTTTAGTCATCAACTATATCCTGCAGACTTCAATGCATAGCAGAAGTAATGAATCAGAGTGGTGGAGTCTATTTCTATAGTCTCTCTCATCATAGTATTTCCATCCCTGGTACTAGAACTGGGCCACATATTTTTGACCATATGGTCAAGATGGAGGCAGTGAGAGATGGATGAGTTTGTCATTGCTGTTGGAAGCTGAGAAAAGGTTTGGTAGCTATTTCTGACAGTGCTGCCATGGTAAATGTGTGATAGGACAATGGCTAAAAGAAGAAAGCAGATCTTTGATCGAAATCCATAAATAGCATATGTACAAAGTTAATTAATAGGTTAAAAAGATAAGAAAAAAAATCTATAAATAGCAGTAGAATATGTGTACATAACATGATCGGTACAATAATTGAAGATTTGCATACCTGATCAGATAGTCATTTGGTCAACTAAACTATTATTTGCAGGACTGCACATCATTAAATAGCAAATGGGATATAAGTACATAAGAAGATCAGTTACAATAATTGGAACCTCTTGAAATTTGCTTCCCTGATCAGATAGTTATTTGCTCATCTAAAATATTGTTAGCCGAGCTGTGCAAATTTGTAGCAAGGTGCTTAGCAGTTAGAATCAAAATATTTCCTTTCTTTTATTACTGCAACAATAAAGCGATAAATAGCTATACAGATCATATCAGACTGGAGAAACTGCAGATGAAAAATAGCTTCCTCATGCCTCCTGATATTTAGTGATTTAAGAAGTGGCATTAAAAAAACTTCCTCTGCTATTTGTACAGCTTACAAAATAAAAAGATGTGCATTTGAAATTGTTCGGTACGCATATCACATGGACAGGTGCACTTTAGGGGGATAAGTCACTGAAAAGTGGGCCAGGCCCAGGCGAAACCTTGTCAAGAAAACTCTATGGTGCTGCGGGACAGTTAAAAGATAAGGTTCAATTTTAGATAGTACGAAAGGGTAGATAATCGGTCACCATGCCTTTCCCCAGATCGTGCCTCTCTCTATCAGTAGCCAATTTCTCTTGGAATTCAATTTTTACCACTCGGATTCCCTGCTTGCCTATGTCCCCAGGGTTAAAGAATAAGCCTGATTTATTAAGGCTGCTCAGGGACTCTCTAGTGTACATAACCCAGGGACATCTCTGTACTCCATTCAGCCTCAGGCAGTCCAAACAGACATCCAGAGGGCTAATGGGACTAACTTAATCAGTTCCTCCAGAAAAGGGAAACATAATTCTCCATTTGGAATTATAGCGGGAACGCTCTGTGAGAGTAGAGTTCTCAGAATTTTTTTAAATCTTATTTGCAGAGATGATGCACCCGTATAGCCCATACCCCAGCTCCAGATCTGACAATCAGAGTAGGTCTTCCCTAAAAGATGGTAGTAATGGTATTTATTGGTGTGCATCCTAGTTTGATGATTAATTTGCGTAGAGCTACCACTGCTTGGTTGTACTGTGTAACCCTGATTTCTCTGAGGTGCTTCCAGTTAGACCCGTTGTTAAAGGGAATCACCAAATACGTGAAGGTATTCAAACTGCTCATTTGGATACCTCCAATATAAAACTGAGGGACTCTAGTTTTTTGGTGGCCACAAATCAAAGTGTATGATTTTGTTTTATTTGTGGACAATCCCAAGGTCGTCATGAAATCCACAAAACTGCTTAAGAGTTTTTGGAGGCCCCTCCCAGTCCATGCCATCAGAACACAATCATCACAGTACATTAAGACCGATTGTGGTCTGTCTGCGACCTTAGGGGGATCTGCCTTTTCATCAATCATAGCTCCCTCTAGACCATTTATATAACATGTAAAAAGGAAGGGTGCAAGAACACAACCCTGTCTTACCCCTTTCCTAACCTTAAAGGGGTTGGTACATTGTCCCTCTTGACCAAATCTGTCCTTAGCTTCCACATCATTGTAGAGTAGTGTCCCTGCCAACAGGGACACTATCTTTGGATTAGCACCTTTATCGGTTAGCATTGCCCATAATTTGCTTCTGTCCACATTGTCAAAAGCTGCAGTTAGATCCATAAATGCCAAATAAAGACACCCTTGTTTCACCCCCACATACTTTTCCCTAATCAGGTGGAGGTTCAAACATTGGTCGACTATCCCCACCACCTTTTTGAAGCCAAACTGAGACTTGGAGATAAGGTTATTAGATAGATCCTAGGCTCCAAATGGTCCAGGAGGATTCTCCCAAAAATCTTTTCGGTGGCATCAATCGGAGAAATTGGACAATAACAAACAGAGTCACTCTGGTCTCCCGTCTTAATGATTGGTGCAATAATGGCACGAGACCATGATGGAGGGAGGACAGAGGTTGATGCAGCTCTGAAAACATTTTCCAAAATTGGTGCCTAAAGATCAATGTTGTACTTAAAGAGATAACACGGGACCCCATCTCGCCCTGGGACCTTATCTCGCATGGCAGGGACATTTACTACAATCGTTTCGCAGTCATCCGAATGAATGCAGATATCAAAGGTCCAGGACTTCATGCAGCAATTCTCTAACATGCCATCATGACCAGTCATACTCTGCTTGTATTTATCTTTAGGCATGTTGACCGTGACAGGGCTAAGGCCTGACTGCGGGCTGGGAGGCACTATTCTAAGCGAAGGCATGACACAACAGTAGCTGCTGCAAGGTACACAGGGGGTCTGTTAGACCTGTCATCTTTAGCGTGGTCTTTCTCCAAACTTCTTGACTACTCCCCTCATGTTTGTTAAAAAGTGTTTTTGTTGGCTTTAAGACTCCATGCACTTTACCACTGCTAACAAGTGCTAAAGTGCTTGTGCTCACTCCTTAGAACATGTCAAAATGTGCCTATACTTGATTGGCACATTTAATTTAGTCAATGCCACTAAGGAGTCTTTAGGATGAGTATTTAGGCCCAGATATCTGTACTGGGGCTGAATGTTTGACATTGTTCAGCATTCCATCCATCACTTGTTCTTTCTGCATTTGTTGCTCTGTGGGAAGGGTATGCCCTGACGTGGGTCCCATGCTCCCCATGCCACTGGAATCAAGCTAGCCTGGCTGAGGAGGGGTGATACCCCAAAACGGGTCTCAGGATTCTTGTTTCCTTCCAGGGGACACCTGACATGGCAGTTCGGGTATTACTGTTCCTATGAGGAATAGGGTCAAGACTGATTTGCATATGGCTGGGTCTGAACTGGAATGGCATGGGTAGTAAAAAAATGATGGATTTAGTCCCAGATGTCTGTACTGGGGTGAATGTTTGACATTTTTCAGCATTCTGTTCAACACTTTTTCTTTTTGCATTTTTCACCCTAAGTGGGAAGGGTATGCCAGAAGGTGGGTCCTGTGCTCCCTATGCAGTTGGGTTCAAGCTAGCCTTGCTGACGAGGGGTGATACTCTGAAACCAGCTCCTTGATGATTGTTTTCAGTCCAGGGAAACCTGATCGAGCAGTTCGGGCTGGACTGTTCCCATGGGAAACAGGGTCAAGACTCATTTGCATGTGGCTGTGCCCAAACTGGAATACCATGGGTAGCAAAACAATGATGGATTTAGGCCCAGATCTCTGTATTGGGAGTGAATATTTGATATTGTTCAGCATTACCTCCATCACTTGTTTTTTTTGCATTTGTCTACCTAAGTGGGAAGGGTATGCCCAGGATTGGTACCGTGCTCCCCATGCCACTGGATTCAAGCTATCCTGGCTGAGGAGGGGTGATAGCCCACAACCGGTCCCAGGATGCTTGTTTCCAGTCCAGGGAAGACCTTACCTGGCAGTTCAGGCTGGATTGTTCCCATGGGGAACAAGGTGAAGACTGATTTGCCTATGGCTGGGTCCAAACTGGAATGGCATAGGTAGCAAAAATATTATGGATTTAGGCACAAACCTCTGTACTGTGGTGAATGTTTGACATTGCTCAGCATTCTGTCCATCACTTGTTCTTTTTGCTTATGTCACACTAAGTCGGAAAGGTATGTCCAGACATGTGTCCCATGCTCCCCATGCCACTGGAATCGAGCTAGCCTGGCTGAGGAGGGGTGATACCCCAAATCTGGTCCCAGGATGATTGTTTCCAGTCCAGGAAAGATTTGATCGGGCAGTTCAGGCTGGACTGTTGCCTGGGGAACAGGGTCAAGACTGGAATGGCATGGGTAGCAAATAAACAATGGATTTAGGCCCAGATCTCTGTACTGGGGGTGACTGTTTGACATTGTTCAGTATTCCGCCTATCACTTGTTCTTTTTTGCATTTGTTGCCCTAAGTGGGAAGGGTAAGCCCAGACGTGGGTCCTATGCTCGCCATGCCACTGGATTCAAACTAGCCTGGCTGAGGAGGGGTGATACCCCAAAACCGGTCCCAGGACGCTTGTTTCTAGTCCAGGGAAGACCTAACCTGCAGTTGGGGCTGGACTGTTCCAATGGGGAAAGGGGTCAAGATTGATTGGTTTATGGCTGGGTCCAAAGTGGAATGGCATGGATTGCAAAAAACGATGGCTATAGCCCCAGATATCTGAACTGGGGGTGAATGTTTGACATTGTTCAGCATTCTGTCCATCACTTGTTCTTTTTGCACTAATGAGCCTGCCGCATCTTTTAGGCCAATCACTTATGCCGCCTTTTAAAACATGTCCCAGGCTTGCTATTACAGCCTGTGTGCAGTTAAGCTGTGAATTTCATCTGGCAAAATGAACCCCTTATCAGGCCTAAAACTCCCTTTTTTATATATGTCACCCCTAAGATAGGCCCTAAACAGCCCATAGGGCAGGGTACAATGTATTTAAAATGTTGAGCATGTACATTTAAGGTTTATGTGTTCTGATAGACAAATACTCCTAAATTTGTTTTTCACTACTGTGAGGCCTACCTCTCCTGTTGGATACCTTTGGGCTCTCCTAATCCATGTAATAAATGATAACTTTTGTTTGGGAGCAATTGGAAATATACTATTTGGTGCCTAAAGAATTATAAGTTAAAATCTTTTTTAATCGTAGAGTTGGATTTTAAGTCACTGTTCTGAAAATGCCACTTTTAGAAAGTTGGCATTTTCTTGTATTAACCATTTGGTGCCTGCAGCAAGTATACTCAATCATATGACTGTGATTAGCATGATATTTGATCTTTGTATATCTGTTGGCAGGATGGGCCTTCGTGCCAGGTTGGGAGAACTGTTCTCATCCTACATTTGAAAGAAGCTGTCTAGCACATTCCCAGAGGACTCCACACTAGCTTTTTTTTGTCATTGCAGACATCCTAGAACCAGGGCAAGGAAAAAAGGAATTCTAGACCCATCTGTGGGGGTAAGACTCCAGAAGTATCTTGCTACTTCAAAGCTAGCACAAGGTATAAATAAAAGTATCTCAATCTCACTCTTCACTCCACTCTTTGACCAGCAGATGACACTCAGAAGTCCTGCCCTGCAAAGCTTCAACAACTTGAACCCTTCACCTGGCACCTGCCTGAAATGAATCCCCATTTCCAAATGGTGCCCATCCAGCCATAGACCATTCTAAAGGGTGCTAAAGGTATCCAAACAACCTAAATCGAAAACGTAGAACATTTTCAGCCAAAAGTGCCTTGCAAACTGAGTGGAGACTAGGACCTCTCTGCTTACTTCTCTGCCGAAGGTACGTCACCAGTCGGCCTGAATTTATGCCTGCTCCTGCTGTGATCTTCCTCCCAAAAGGGGTATCAGACTCCGTGGAGGCCTCTTTGGCTGAAGCCTGCAGCTTCGTCCCGCATGAGATTTCTGACTTCCAAAAAAAAGACTAAGGCCCATATTCATGCTTTATTTATGCCACATTTGCACCACTTTTTGACGCAAAAGCGGCGCAAACTTATAAAATACCGTTGTATTTTGTAAATTTGCACCTCTTTTGCATCAAAAAAGGACGCAAATGCGGAGCTAAAAAAGTATAAATATGGGCCTAAGTGCCAGATTTAGATGTTGGTGGTAACAGTCGTGCTGTTGACTTTTTGACTGAAATCCCATCTAATGCTGTGACGGTCTGCCCACTGTATTTAGATGTTGGTGATACCGTAGATGGAAGCCCGCATTGGAACTGATGACTCCACCAAGAAACATCACCCATGTACATGGTGGGAGAGGGAAAAGTGGATGCCCGCAAGAACCCAGGCTCCCTTTCCACCAGATTTGGATATGCTTTATCTCCAAGAAAAAAAGTGGCAGTCTGACCTCCACTTCTTAGTTGGCGGATTGGGGAGAAAAGCAGTGAAAACTCACTTTTTTCCCCATTCCACCTCTGTCTTTGACTGGACACGACTGGACAACGCCTGCAGTCACTGCCCCCACTGACCCACGGAGAAAACACAATCCCCCTTTGTCAGACTCAAAGGTAGGGACACCATTTTGCCAGAGTACATTTGGTGGGCACTGCACAGGAGGACAGAACCACTGCAGGCAAAAACATGTCACTGTAATTTTGTAAAATCCCGGTGACATGCATATGTTGGGAAACAATTTTGTCACACATGGCTGGGGATACACCAGCACCACACACATATCACACACATACACAACTGTTGTTGTGGTGTCATCATTAATTGCCAAATGAATGCTGGCATCACAATGACAGTGCACTCACACTGGACAACAATGTCGATATGAGCGCACTGCAAGTGGACCTGTACGGGTAGGGTTCAGGTATCTGTTGTCTATGTGAGTCAGTACATGCATGTGTGTGAGTGTGTGTGGATTGGCTATTTGAGGTGCAGGGAGCTGGAGTAGGTGGTCTGATTATGTCTGTATGTGTGTCACTTGCATGTGAGATCGATGTTGTGTATGTTTTGTTGTCATGTGACACATTCAGATGAGTGTTGTTGCTGTGTGGTGAATGTTGTTGTGATGTGTGCAGTTGTGTTTGTGTGTGAGTGTGTTTGTGTAGCTGAGTATGTAGTTGTGTTGGTTGTTGTGGTTGTGTCATGTGTAGTTGCAGAGTCAAGGGTGTTTGTTTGTTGTGTCATGGATGTATGTCAATGTGTGTTTTCATCATGTATGGGTTGGGTTGAAATGATAATGGGTGATGGTGTGTACGTGGTATGCTGTATAGTGTGTAGTGCAGGGGGACACATATGGTGAAATGACGGTGTCACTGTCTCCCTCCATCAGCAATCTATCACCAGACCACTGCTTGCACAGCTGTAACATCTAAATACAGCGGGTGGAACACTGCTGACTTATGGTCTTTCTTGGTCAACCTCTGGCGTGGCTCCGCAGTAACACCGCCAAGATGTAAATCAGGCCCTAAATTTGAACATAGAAATCTACACAGCAACTTTGTCCAGTGGTTACTGGACTATGATCCTTCCACTTCAGACATCACTGGTTGCTTGTCCCGTTGAACTTTACCTTCTTGGACATTTTTCTTGAAAAATTATTTTACGTCCGTATGTAAGCAGAGACCAGGTCCAACTCACCTCATTTATCAGAACTGTGCTCCATTGTGGTCAGCCATAACCTTTGATTTTGCCCTGGTCTTTTGGGACTAGATGTTCACAGTTGACGCTTTGAACTTTAACATGCTAGTGCTTATGAAAAACTCTAAAAATGCATAAATCTGGTTTACTAGTTGGAATTTTGTTATTTTGGTGTCAACTATTTTACTAAACTTTTCTCTAGTATTTAAAAATGTGAGTGGGATTTTACTGTTTAAATGCTGCAGAAATATGTTACACAGTGCCACTAAGTTAAGCCTGACTGATATTTGTGACAAGCTACCAGTGGATTAAGCACAGGTTAATTAAGTGACTTTTTGTGATCACCTCAACAGGGATGCGGCTTTTGCTTGCAAAAGGTTCTCACACCTCTCACCCAAAAATGGAGGGCCAGATTTATACTTGTTGACGCAAAACTGCACTAATGCAGTTTTGCATCAAAAATTATAGTGCTGGCTAGCATTATTTCTTAACGCCACCTGTGTGTCAAATTTATACTTTGACGCTGGGTGACGCTAAGAACAGGTTAGAGTAATGTTTCCTGACACTAACCATTGCGCCTTGTCATAAGGCAAAATGACGTTAACGGAGGAAAAATGACTCTAATCAGGTTTGTGACATGGAAGAACACCGCAAAACGGATATGCGCCATTTTTCACCGCAATAGCATGAAAAAGAGGAGCAAATAGAGCAAATTGTGCTAAGGAGGCCCAAAATAGATCCCAGAAGCCAGGATAGAGCCTAGGGAGATACCACACAATAAGGAACCAGCCAGGAGGACACAGACAAGACCCAGGGGAGAGACAAGAAGAGGAAGTGTTGCTTTAGTGCAGAGGAGCATGAAATTCTGGTGAGGGAGGTGAGGGATCACCAACATCAAATTTTCATCACCTATAAATTGTTAATTGGGAGGAGAGATGCAATTTGGCAACAGAATGTGGACACGATTAACAGTGTGGCAGAGGTCAGGAGAACTGTTCCTGAGTGCAAGAAATGCTGGCATGACTACAAGTGCAGGACAAAGGAGAAAATCGCAAGGAACAGGAAGGCAGCACTGCAGACAGGAGGCGGGAGTCCAGCACCGCAAGAGGACCTGGATGAGATGGAGGAGATGGGTGCAGCCATCATCCCGGAGGAAATCGTCACTGGTATCGCAGGACAGGAGAGCACAGACTAGCAGGAAACAACACATATGCAGGATAAGTTGTATGGGGGACAAAAATGCCTAAATGTCAAGTGAAAGAAGGAGGAGGCACATACCTACTACACAATGCATGTCAGTCCTGAAAATCAGGCAGTGGAAAGGGCAAAGGGGCATGGAATGGGACTCCCTGCACTGCCCATGCCAGGTGCATGGGCTGTTCAGGGGCATCCAGTGGCACAGCACAACACAACACCAACAACCTTTGCATGGGGGTACACCGTCATACCAAGGCTGCTGGAAATGCTGAAGCAGACGAGGAGGGTAGGGTAGAACGTAAAACTGGTCTGGTGTCACAGGACAGCTGGTATTGTCAGAATGTAAACTAGAGGACAATGCCCAGTCTCAGGCCATTGGCTCAAGTGGCATTTAGCATTGACAACAGTTGCCACTACTATCTGTGCTGTGTGCGCTGGTCAATTAGGAAATGGCAGTTAGGTGCCCATGGCACAAACACACTCAAAATGAGGGTTCAGTATGACTATGTGATCAATCCCCATAAATGCCTATCCAAGTGCAACTCCTGTCAACTGCTCATGTCCATAGACTAAATAACCATCAGGCACTGTCACATACATAATGATGTACACAGCAGTAATCTCATACCTATGCTGTCCATTCCTGGGTTTACCCCTGTGCCTGTGTCACAATAGCTGCAATGCCACCATGCAACATCTCAGGTGTCATAGTGCTAAGATAACTGCATTGAGGGGTAAGACATGTGTGTATGTAGGCAAACACACCTGCACACACCGTCATAAGAGGAAATGGAATTCTGCCAGGCCCATCAGTGCAATGCAATGTAGCACACATAGGCAAACATCAACATGAGAAACTACCAATGGTGACACCCGTATTGTTTGATGGAAATGCAATACATGGTATGGTGCTAGGTCTCAGCACCACATAGGTGTATGTGAAAAATGTTAGCCTGGGACAGGGCCATATTCTTATCTGTGGTGCATGTGGCATCAGCGCACCAACAATCATTGCAAGGCCTCACCATGCTAATGGAAGCAGAGGGAGGGTTGATGAGGACAAGAAGGTGGCAAGCCACATTTTGGACAGAACCCACACCTAGAAGATGTGACGCAGACAATTCCCCAAACTGCCCACACTACATGTGGGGCATAGGGATGAGAGACTGCAAACATTAATGACAGGAACAATGCATTGGGAACCAAGATAACAATGTACCACCAATAGGAAGTCAGTGACGTGACATTACAACTGGCACAACACAGACACACTAATTGTGCAATATCTCATTGCAGAGGACGATGGCTCTCCTGTGGATCTGTCTGTCCTGGACTACCCTGATGACCTCGATGACCTGCTGACAACCATCAGCCAGGAAACTCTCCAAGATGTCCTGGGAACCCTACAGACACCACCTCCAGTCGCAAGGAGGAGCACACATGCAGCAGCAATCCCATAGGACCAACCAACCACCCCAATAGTACAACCTGCCACTCAAACACAGCTGAGGATTCTGATGACACAGGGAACACCTTTGAGAGGACAGTAGTGGGAGTCCAGCGGGAGATGAGCAACAAGCTGCGGTTGGGGATGCAAACTATTGCAGCCAGCCTTGAGAGGATGCGCATGTACATGATGACGTCCGCAGAACAGTCAGCAGCCATACAGGTCACACTATCCCTACTGCAAAGAGTCCAACAGTGTGTGAGGGACATCACCGCTGCTGTGAGGGACTTCACACAACACCTGCCCTCCCAATCTTGCAGCTGCATGCACGACAACAAGCTGGACTCCATGCACCAGGAACTGGCTTCCCTCAGGTCAGACATGGCTGCCTACCACAGGGATGTTGCTGCCATACTCAATAATCAGCAGCTCCTCCTTGATGCAGTGATGCCATATGTAGTTCCACAGGTGGCAGCTGCTGGAAATTTGGTGTCCATTTCTCTAACTACTGAAGTATGTCTTGCCCCCTCAAACCCACCAGCACCACCATCAAGAGCAGAGGAGAGGACACACAGATCAAAGGATGAAGATATGGACCTGATCATCTTCACCCGTAGGAGTACCCGGCAGCACCAGCCCATGCCACACGGGCACTGATTGAACTTTGTCCTGTGCTTGACAACATGCCAGTGTTGCTACAGTTGGTGACATCCACTCTTCACCAACACACTGTTAACCTTACCACTATGGACTGCAATTGTCTCTCACTACTCAATTGGCAATTCATGTTCCACTGCACTGAAAAACACTTCACCTCAGCATGTCCAATTACATGTCCCTCAACCTTGCATTTGTGTGGGGTCACAATAGAATGCTTTACACTAATGGGGTCACAGACCTGGACTATGTAAAAATTGTACTACAGCTCTTTAAAATAAACAGCACCTACACACTCACTTTGTCTCTGTGTAATGTGACACATCTACTTTGCTGGTGATTTTTGATGCATGTAACATGTCTATGGTCAAAGAGTGTCAATACCGGAGTGTAGAAACTATGTGGGTAGATATCTACGCACAAGGGCCCAGATTTTTACTTTTCCTGCACTGCATTTGCATCATTTTTTAAGCAAAAGCAGCTGATATTCCGTCAAAAAATGAGGCAAATGCAGCGCAATAATTGTGTAATTCAGGGCCAACGTATCTACAAGATGAAAGTAAATGCTGGCCACATCCCCTACAAGCAAGTCATTGTGTATGTGACATTTGCTTCAACACATACATGTCTCACCCACAACATACAGCAGGAATGGCTGTGTAAGAGTGTTCAGCCAATAACATCAGCTGGGAGTACAAGTAAAACACATAGGCGTGAAATTTGTATACTTGACCTCATCTGAACTTGACACTACTCAGATTAGCAGTGCTGACATGAACTTCAGGCTGAAGGCATACTCCCCACAGTGCCCAATATTCCAACACAGGACTCAAACAATGACAGCTTTAAAACCAAACCTACCTGTTCAATACATGGGAACCATACTCACGTTGAATGGTGGGTACAATGGATGGCAGATGCATTGAGATTTAGATTTGTTGTAGCTGCCAATGCGACAGCTCAGATGGAAGTGGGAATTAACATGTCAAGAGAGGGATGTGGATGCATGACTGAATACACAGGCCAACAGACAATTGGCACTGTACACTCATGCAAATACCCTGAGCCCCAACTATCTGACACATGCAGTAAGGGAGTATGTAAATCTTTACTAATTATGTACAAAACAGAATTAAAACTATGTAACACATCTATACTAACCTAATCTATCCTAAATATACATTACCCGCAACTGGCCCTAACTACCCTATGCTAAGCTTACTTAGCACATTTAACAACATACTCCAAATATTTGCCCCACCCCCATTATATGATGAGACACATGTAGGACGACATATACTAACCTAAACATATACTAACTAATACTAAACAAATATATATATTTTTGTATTTTTTTTAAACTTTCTTTTGTTAAATACACAAAAGCCCCAACATTAATCCCAACCCAACTACAAACTAACATGTAATAATATGAACCCTCCCAACCTACTTATCCTATCTAGACTACTACCCTACTCTAATCTATCACAAAACCCCTAAAGCCACTAAAAAACAGGTTGAGGAATAAGGAGGGAGATGACTGAATTAAGGTTGAGGGGAGGAAAAAGTTCTCAGGTTTGCCCTCCTCAGTGTCTTCTGAATAGCTTTGAACCTCTGGGTATTGTTGTCCACGTCCCTCTGTTTAGTGTCAAGCTTTCTCAACATTTTCCTCATGTCCCTCTGGAGTCCGGAAATTACGGACATGTCCAATGCAGCAGATGTGGTGGTCTGTGTTGCAGAGGTTGTTGCTCCAGCAGATGTCGTGGTCTGTGTTGCAGAGGTTGTTGCTCCAGCAGGTAGTTGCTAGTGCTGACGTTGAAGGTGCAGCAGGTGTGGTGGTTGGTGGTGCAGAGGTTGATGGTGCAGCAGCTGGGTCTGATGTGATATTGGCCTCTGTGGTACTGGCTGCAGTTGTGGCGGTGGCCCCAACCTTTATGGCAGATGCCGGCCCCCCTTGGCTAAAAGCCCACCATTCTCCTGTGGCTTGATCTCTCTGATAGTGTCTTGCCATTCTTCGGTACCTAGTCTCGACATCCAAAATGTGTCTGTATCTTACTGCCCGCTTCTGGAAAGCCATGATCTCGGTTACATCCATGTTGGCAGCTGAAGAAATTAGACAGGCAACCATCAGTGTCATCATTGTCAAATGCATGTACAGATGATAATCTAACACTCAATTTGCACATGCAGTCCAAATCACAGTCCATATGATATAGGGGGTCATTATGACCCTGGCGGAAGGCGGAGAACCGGCGGTAAGCCCGCCAACAGGCTGGCGTTCTTACTTTGTGGAATTATGACCCACCATGGCGGTTACCGCCATGGTCATCCGCCGGTTCTCCGTTCAGCCCGCTGGGCTGGAGACCTGGGTCTCCAGCCCGGCGGCCTTCACTAGACCGCCGGCGGTATTTGGACCCGGCTTACCTCCGTGGATTTCCAGTGGTTTGATCTGCCATGAAATCCATGGTGGTAAGCACTATCAGTGCCAGGGAACTCCTTCCCTGGCACTGATAGGGGTCTCCCACCCAACTCCCTCCCCTATACCCCCCACCACCCCTGCCACCCCCCAAAGGTGGCAGGGCCCCCCTACCCACCCCGACCCCCAACATCACATCACCCATACCCATACGACACGCACGCATGACACCACCTACACACTTACACGCACACACGCCGACATACATGCCTACATCCACACACACAGTCAGACACACACACCCACATTCAAACATACACGCACACATCCATACAGACATACCTACAGACATACACACACTCATTCCCATACACACAACACCCCGCAAGCATACATGCACTCACACACCCCCTCTACATACACACACGCACACCACCATACACCCACACAACACCCCCTCACCCCCCTCCCCTCACGGACGATCGACTTACCTGGTCCGTCGATCCTCCAGGAGGGGATGGGATCCATGGGGACAGCTCCGCTGACACCACACCGCCAACAGAACACCGCCACGGCGAATCACAGGACGTGATTCGCTGGGCAGTGTTCTGTTGGCGTGGCGGTGGAGGTGGAGCAACCGGTGTTGGCGGCTCTCCATCCGTAAAAGGACGGAGAGCTGCCAACGGTCATAATAGGCCGAGCAGCAAACCGCCACCACTGGCGGTCTTCCGCACGGCAGTCCCTCGGCGGTCTTCAAAAAAGACCGCTGAGGTCAAAATTACCCCCTTAATGTCCATGACGAATGAAATGGCAACGCTGCCTACCCATCAAGTATTTAACAGCACAGCAAAGTACAACAAGAAGTGGACCAAATAAAGTGATGTGTGCATTGCTGTAGTGCAATGTGTCACAATGCAAAGGCAACAACTACTTCACATGGGCCAGGCTGACTAATCCTTATCATCTGAGTCAACCTCAAGGCACCCAAGACCAGTGATTTGTAGATGTAAGTGGCAGGATCGTATGAGGTTGCTAATCATAAGGGCTCAGTGTTGTTGGTGACACATACATGCTTGAATGAGATGACTGTCATCTACACTGTGACCATCACATCTACCTACATATATGTTGTTGCCCTACCCCTGTGCCTTCGAGGTGATGGGCATGCAATACATCATCACAACTGTTGAGGACAACCACAAAGCCATGTCCACGTGTACATGGATTTAGTGAGTGGAACACATGTGAGTAGGGCTGCCACCTAGGAATGAGGTATCCATAGGTCATTCACATCTTTATTCATGTGTCCAGTTGTGGACAACCATCAACACCTGATCTGCCAACACAATTTCAGAAACACCCACATATATGACAGCACACATCTGTCCTTGACCTTCATGCACACCTATTACATACCACAAAAGTGTCACATAAATGGAGTACAAATAATGGGGCTAGATGCTGGGGGACAGTAACCCATACAGTCCTACATGTGCATTACAATACAGGGATGCACAATTTTGTGCGGAAAACTGGTGCATTACTGTCTTGTGAAAATGAGGGTATGACTAAGTGAAAACATTCTGACACTGGGCACTTTCAAGTCACATGTGGGCCTACATGTGGCTAATAATCACCTTGTTCACACGCTGCCTCCTATTGCACAGCACAAGACTCCCATGATATGACTCTCTGCCTGTGAATGTCTAACTCTTGCACGGAACACTATGTCAACATCCAGTCAAGTAATATAACAGATCATGTGCCAGCTCATCATATCTTGCAATGAGTTCAACACACAAGGGTCACTCACACAACAGCTGACGGTCAGTCACTACACAGGACAGACATTATTACATTAACTGGATACATCTGGGTCCTGAAATTGAGCCACTTCCCCACTGGTATAGGGGGCTGGTCCACCTACAGGTAAAGGAAACATATGCTCAGTGTCAGATCACTGTACAAACATGTGGACAACATATCACAGTGTGTAACATTGTATATGAGTGAGCTGCTGATCCTGCATGGGTAGATACTCAAACAGACATACCACTGCAAACTCACATTGACACTGACACTCCAGTGAGGGATAGACACACATATGCACACATACACTGTGGTGCTAAACCTGACTACAAACATTTGTGGCTAATCATTTCAGATGGTACTCCATGTCATGATTTGTATTTGGGTGACAATTTCAATGCCACTTCCCTGGTGCACTGCAATACAAGTGACTCAGCTATTGTTGCTTGTGCTTCAAGGGACACTGAATTACTGTGTAATGGACATGTGGCACAGTTTTCAGTCTGCAATTATCATGCATTCAGTGGTCCATAACAGATGTGGTACAGTTGTATGTAGGTAACAAATGCCCATTAGCAGTGTCCCCTAAGCCATATATGTCCCCGTTGCCAACATAATGACAGGGATCATGTGTGTGTAATGATGACAATGTAGTGCTAAACATGGATTGCCCACTTTGCCGTCCTGATACAGTGAAATGTGGTATCCTGACAGTGTCTTACCTGATCATCATTGACAGAATGCATGGGCACAGGTGTTGTCATTTCACCTGAAATGTGTTACTAAGGGCCACATGTACCAAGATCAAGTTTTGTGAATCACACAATGCGAGACTTAGCAAATCGACATTTTTAAGTAGGATGATCTGAGTTACAACACTGTCAATGACACCGTTTGCAAATCACAATTGTGGTACCAAATGACCTACCTCATGAATTTTAATGAGGGAGGTCTCATTTTGCAAACCCCTTGGGATTGGCCACACTCACAGGGATGCTGGCCTGCTGGGTTCAGCAGACCACCATGTCTGACTGATTTCAAACAGTGATGTATATTTTCTTTTAAATGCAGCCTTATTTCATCAAGGGTAAACACAAAGCTTTTCAAAAAGCAATAGTATGACTTTAATAATTTTTGTGAAGCAGCCAGTGGTCAGTGGGACCATTTCCTGCTCTGAAACAATTTTTGTGCATGCATTCACAAAGGGGAGGGGATCCCATGGGGACTCCTCCCCTTTTGCAAATGGGTTGGCACCAAATTGAAATGGCTGGTAACTGCAATTGTTTAGTGCCAGCATTTGTGGTCACCAAACAATGAATCAGCGGACTGCACTCACAAATAGGAAAGTAACACCCCTTCCTAAATGCCACTAGCAGACCTTGTTTTGTGATTGGGCAATGGTATAGCAGAATGGCAAAATTCGTGGAGTGCATTGGAATAAAAGAATGTTCCTGACGTTAGCACACACAATCTGAAAACTAGGCCTTCTGTGCAAATTAAAAATAGCTTGGTACATGTGGCCCTAAGTAATAGTCAGACATGACTCAACAAAGCTGAGGACTGCATTTTTAACATGTATAGACATGTGGAATGCATCTCAGTACTGGGACACTAACAGTTCTACTTGCATTCAACATGGCCACAAACACTGCATGCAGCATGTCTAGACATCTGCTACTGTTAGTCCGGAGCATTCTACTGTACACATTTGCCAATGTGATACTCTCCAACAGGGCCACCGATCACCACATCCAGGTGGTCCAGCAGATCCTGTTCTCTGGAAACCAGGTCCGCCCATTGATGCTTCAGCTGGTGCTCATTCCTTGTCGTGTGGAATACCCATTTCAGGTGGTAGAGCACCTTGCCCTACCGCAGCCACCTTGCCTTGTGTGATACCCCTATATCACATGCCCACTCATCTCCAGCATCAATGGCAGAAAGTGGCACACCAGCCCCACAAAGCCCCGAAGCTCCTCCTCCCCCATGCTGGTCAGCCTCACCCTTCCCGACATGTCCTTGCACAACAATGCAAAACAGAAAAAGTGAAAAGGAAGGAAAATAAATGTGAAAAAAGGAAACTTACAGGCCAAACTACAAACCCCAACTAACCCAACTAATGTAACCCCCAAAATACAATCCAAAATACACTAATCTAAACAAAAGCACATAAACAGGTACAATATACAAATAGAATACACAAAAGACACAAGAGAGACAACACAAGGTACAAGAAACACATTCCAGACACCAGCAACACTGAGACACAGCCACACAGTCAAGGAAAAGCACAGACTGTAAAGTGAAAGTGAAAGTACTCCCACTATACCATGCCTGTAAACAGGATTTCCTATTACATCACTTCTTGTCCCATTTGCGGCCCGTTTTCCGTCTTGTGTGTATTTTTTGTTTACACATACGGTGTTTGCGTGAATATTTTAGATGCATAACCTACATGTCCAGCAAAATACCACGCATTACTGGTAAACTTCTATTTCAACGGATATATGCATGCATGTGGTACGCTGGTGGAATTAACGCTATGGGCCCATGTATGTTTAGTAGCGTTTGTGCGATTTTTCGATGCATTTGCGTCATAAGTTTTGATTCAAACTGGGTTTGCGTGAATTTCAATTATTTAACATGCATGCACCCTGTATCATGATGGAAATAGGAAGGTATGGTTTGTAGTGTGGGTATAGTGGTTGGCCACATATGGTAGAGCATGCAACTGTGTGTTTTGTGTGTGAATGATCTGTAACAACCAAAATGTGGGATTCTGAAGGAACCGCATGCAATACATTGGACGTAAAGTTCATGTATGAATGTGTTACAAATGGGTATCTACATTAGATGGCAATCAGTGATGTACAACCGTCATGATAAGGTTTTTTTAAATGTGTTGACTCATTTGATGTGTGTAGTTGTTTGACTTTGGGGACATTACATTTCACACGACAAACAAAACTCAGGGATGACTGAAGATTGCTGATGAGTGCTAGTTCAAATATGTTACCCCTCATTTGTCATTGATTGTTGGCTACAAATTCATGGTGACTTGTGTGTGAACTACCCATTTGTCGGCCATGTGTACATGATTGTTACGTACAGTGTTTGAGACACTCTGCCTTAATTCCACCCATAAAAATAGTATGTACACGTCAGTTTGACTCATGAGAATTACCTATGTTACTCATGTTGCTGTGGTGGACCTGCTGCCCAGGCTGCATGTGTTCACATATTTTCAGATGTGCATTCCACAGAAGTGTCCAGTTCAAGTGTATGGGCATGTGTACCCTGTGTCAAGATTGGACTCCATGGTGATACGGTTTTGTGCTGGTCTAGTCAGGAGTATGTTAGGGGCAACCCTTGAGTTCACAAAGTATTTTGCAAGGAAGTAGTGTAGCAAAGCAGAAGAGCTGCTAAAGGCATACAGGGGGAAAGGCCAGCTATGATAATGCAGAAAAAACAGAAAGGTGAAGGCAGAGCAAGTTTAGTGTAACAAATATGGAATGGGCCAGTAATGGACACTAAGATTGTGCACAGGATAGGGCTCAGAATTTCCCACAGCAACAAGGAACGTCAATGGCTCTGTGCAGATTGATCTTATAGCTAGTCACCACGCAAGCCCCATAGAAAGGAGGTAGCAAAAGTGAATGTGTGTCTGGACCCTTAGGGCACAAACAATGATTGTACTTACATACACAAGACTAGCCCTTGTTTGTCCACCTGGAGACACAGTAACAATTCCTGGAATACATCCATAGCACACTGTCACTGTTAGGCATGAAGGACTACATGCAACACTAGACAAAGGAAGGGGTCTGGATTTGCCTCCTGGAAACCAGGTGACCAAATACAAAGGAAAACACTTCTAGACAGGTGAGGACTGATAGGATGCTTACAAGACTCGATAACCCAAGAGGAAACAGAAAGCGAGGGAACTAACTAGGAGGCAAAGCCAGGCACAGGGAACAGGCTCAGTTTGACGCAAAGGCTGGAACAGGCCTGGGTAACAGAAAGCAGGATCTGGCAGAAACAAACTGGAACAAGGCTGAGAAACAGGGAGCAGACTCTGACTGGAACAAGCAGGAACAGGACTGGGTAAACAGAGAGAAGGTTCAGGTGTAATCAGGACTGTAACACAATCGAACAAGGGGGTCTGGAACACAAATGAATTGTACTCCAATGCACGATGAGGAGCTTCAGAGAATGGCAGATTCTAAGCAGTTACAGGCAGCAGCAAGGCCAGGGCAGAGTCACATGGCTAGGCTGCACAAGCGAGAGGTCACAGGTGTGTGCAGCTTCAGTCTCTCACAAGACATGGAAGAGAGAATCCAGTATAAAGGGACAGCGGGACTTTTCCTGTTGGAAGCAATGAGCAGAATATTACAGGTTTTACCGACTACCAGGCAGTGCATTATGGGACCTGAAGTCCATGGAGGCTAATGTAGTTCTTCTATAGCATGCCATATGGAAAAGTGGAGCAAACAGAAGTCATAAATGGAATCTGGGTGAATGTTAATAATGATTTTCAGGATACAGATAGTCCATTGACAGTGCCCCTAGAGATGGGAGGGCAGAGATTTAACACATGGCAGTGGCAGGACTTATTTCCAGGGATGGACTGCGCAGGGCATGTGTTGTGAACATAGCTTGTCATACCTGGGACACTCATGCTATTCATTTTCAGAAATGATGCCCCTCTTGTCTCACAAGCTCCTTGCTGAGATTGCAAATGGCACACTTACTAATGTGGGTGGTCTGTTCATGCATTCCTGTTTCCACTGATATTTCACATCCACTGCCTCATGTTTGGGCTGCTTATTAACGTTATGATTTGAGATGTCATAGTTGTGTGTCATGTGCTACAGTAGACCATGTTGGCAACGTGAATGTGTGTCACATGCTGTGGTTCATTGATTTTGTCCTTCATATGTGAAATTCAAGAAAATTAGTATTTTTTATATGTGGTGGATGTTTGCTGTACAATCATATGCATTACATGTGATGTTGCATTACAAGTAGACAGAATTGTCTTTGTAACATGCTCCCTGAGGTAATACTCTCATTCCTAAAGAACATGTGAGGGAGAAAGAAGAAACCAGAGCAGGACTGTGTGATCAAGAAAGGTGTTTAATTACATATCCTAACAAGGTGTGTAGAGTGATTATTGGTTAAACAAAAATGTGAACAATCTGCTGTCTGTGGCACATTCCTGCAGCTGTGTTTTGATGTTCCCCCTCATTTTCCCTGGCACCATCCTCCTCCTCAGGCATTTCTTGCTCGGCCTCATATAGGGGGATGTTTTTCCTCACACAAATGTTGTGCAGGATAGCACATGTAAGTATGATTTCGCAAACGATCTGTGGGACATATAGGAGGCTGCCTCCTGTGATGTCCAGGCACCTGAATCTGGACTTCAGGATGCCAAAGGTCCTTTCTACAATGGTGTGCATCCTCCATTGGGGAATGGGATCATGATCCATGGTTGGATCCAGAAACCCTGATCAGCTGAAAAAGAAACTAGCAGTGAGTATTTTTGTTAGTGCTTGCAACAGGAATGTCATGTAGCATTGCAGTTGATGTCTTGTGTCGTCCGTGACTCGTATGTGTTCATGGTATTGTATGAGATCCTGGGCTGCCGTGAGGTTTTTTCTACAGTGGGTTGTTTGACTTGACAACTTGTGTTTGACTCATTGACCTGGGATCTATGATTTTGTTTCCAAACTGCTGGACAGTATGTATGTACTATGTGTTGTGTAGTGACCAACATGTTTTAGTGTGCTTTCACTGGAGGGAACATGATACTTCCACACACACACAATAGATTCTGATGTGGTGGTAACATGGTTGCACTACATGGCCTGGACATCCCATACAATTAGATATATGTCATTGCAGATGAAATGCAACAGTGAGGCCCTTTGATTTGGATTGGTGACAATGCACAACACATCTCCATAAGTTGATAACACTGAGGTGTTCCAAATTGACAATGGACATTTGTCCTATGTGTGACTTGGTTCTAAGCAAACCTTTGTACTTCCGTCTGCCAGTTGCTCATGTGCAAATGTGTACCTACCCTACCAAACTTGCTCCAGGTAACCTGGCTAACTGCCTTGTGGAGGTGAATGTATGTGTGCAGGAGGGGCCATATGCCTGTACATCTGTTATTTTGATGGTCAATTGGCTTGTTCAATGTGTGCAGCAGTGTGTAGTTTACATTAGTGGCACATCAATATGAGTTCATAGCACAGTCCACTTCCTTATTGCTACCTGGCAATGGCACCTCAAGAGTGATGTATGATGTTGGGACTGCCTCAGTATTTCCTTGTCATCTACATGTGAATCAGCATCATCATGCTATGTGTCTCATGGTGTTAGATCTGCAGCAACACACATTGCACACCCCTTCCACGCTACGTATTGCTTGGGAGGGTGTCCGATTGACTATGTGGCCTAATGTAAGTGTAAATGGTTCATCTTCCAAGATGTACTTTCAATGCAGACCATGTCATTGTCACTGTGTGCTTTGACATTGGTCCCTTGTGGCAGCCGTCATTTGTCCATAGGTGTGTGTCCCATTGTGTCAGGGTGCACAACATAAGTACCTGTGTCACACCTCAGTGTATTCCTGGCCACGTGTCAATGTAGTGGTATATGTATTGTGTGTCCTACAGGGTTGCTGTGCAGTGTGTATATTGCTATGTTGATGGACTTGCCGACAAGAAGGCCATTCCCATATTATCCATTCTGGAAGTGCTGATTGATCGTGCTGTGGCAGAAGATGAAGGAACCAGGTACACTCCCAGGATACCTGACCAAGATGATGGTAAACAATCCCTGGTGGTCAACTATGGCCTGCAAATTTATGGAGTCGGTGTGCTTTCTGTTCCGGAATGGATGCTCTGTTGCTGCAGTTGGTACGATCCGGACATGGGTGCAGTCAATTGCACAAAGCACATGAGGGAAGCCATATATATGATAAAACCCCTGTTTGATCTCCTGCTTCTTGTGTTGGGTGTTGGGGAAGCTGATGTGGCGAGGTGTGAGGGAGATGATGGCATCTAGGACCTTGGGAAGGAAGGCAGACAATGAAGGCTGTGATACCCAAGTGACCAGAGACTCCATTGTTTGGAAGGAGCAACTGGCCAACATATGCAGGACAGCTAGCAGCTTGGTCACTGGTGGTATATTGGGGGTGATTTTAACCTTGGCGGACGGCGGAGGCCGTCCGCCAAGGTACCGCCGCCAAATGACCGCACCGCGGTCAAAAGACCGCGGCGGCCATTCAAACATTTCCTCTGGGCCGGCGGGCGCTCTCCAAAAGAGCGCCCGCCGGCCCAGAGGAAATGCCCCTGCAACGAGGACGCCGGCTCAGAATTGAGCCGGCGTAGTTGCAGGGGTGCGACGGGTGCAGTTTGCACCCGTCGCTTATTTCAGTGTCTGCATTGGGGGCCCCAATTCAGTGTCTTACGGGGGCCCCTGCAGTGCCCATGCCATTGGCATGGGCACTGCAGGGGCCCCCAGGGGCCCCGCGGCACCCCCTACCGCCATCCTGTTCCTGGCGGGTCTCAGGATGGCGGTAGGGGGTGTCAGAATCCCCATGGCGGCGGAGCGCGCTCCGCCGCCATGGAGGATTCCCCCGAGCAGCGGGAAGTCGGCGGGAGACCGCTGACTTTCCGCTTCTGACCGCAGCTGAACCGCCGCGGTCAGAATGCTCGTGGGAGCACCGCCAGCCTGTTGGCGGTGCTCCCGTGGTCGGTGGCCCTGGCGGCCACCGGCCACCAGGGTCAGAATGACCCCCATTGTGTGGTGTCTGCAGGGTGTTTTTTATTTGTGGCTCAATTTGGCGCAGCAGCTGCTGTATGGCTTCCCAGTTGAGTCTATACCTCCGGATGATGTCCTGTTTCCTGAGGCCATGGAAGGTTGTCCTGGTCTTGAAGACACTCTCCTGCCTTCTGCATATTCTTTGGGGGCCATGTTGAAGTGATAATGGCGGCTGCTGTTGGTCCTGTGCTCTGCGTCGTCTAGCAAGCTGCATCAGTAGCACCTCCATGTTGTCCTGCTAGGCTATAATGTTGCCTGTGTGTGTTTTCCTTAAGTAGTAGTGTGTTTGCCTCAATTTAACGCCTGCCCTGACCCAGGTGTTAAAATTTGACACAAATCGGGCTTAGCATAATTTTTCGGGTCCGCCTCCCACCCGTGTGTCATTTTTGCCCTGTTGACAAATATGGCGCTAAGATGTTTAAGACATTTTTTGGACGGAACGCCTACCTTGCATCTCAGTGACGCAAGCCGGTTTCATGCATCCTTAAAATGACGCATTCTCCATATTTTTTACACTAGACAGGTCTAGCATCAAAATATAAATATGGAGTTAAGTTTGCGCTGGATTTGCGTAAAAAAAAATGGCGCAAATCTGGTGCAAACAGAGTACAAATATGGGCCCAAGTTTCTAACATTAATACTCAGTGATGGGATACAGTACTCTTGTTTGTGTCATACCATACAGGGATTGGTGTTACACTAAAATCTCAAATGAATAATTTGATACCATATTCAACCCTGTTTTAAATTCTCCATAGTTTTTTATCGGCTATTTTTTTCTCCTTTTCGAAATTTAGGCCCTCATTACAACCCTGGCGGTCAGTAATAAAGCGGCGTTAATACCGCCAACAGGCCAGCGGTAACCAAAATGGAATTATGACCACAGAGGAAACCGCTCAGAGAGACAGCCACTTTAACACACCGACTGCCACGTGGTATCAACAAGCACCATGGTGGTAACCGCCAACAGCCAGGCGGAACATAATGTACCGCCCACACTATTACAACATGCATATCCATCACCTTTTCCGGGGCGATACCAATGACATCAAAAGCATGGCGGAAACAGAATTCAGAATTCAAAGGACTCACCTGTGGAGACTCAGGGAACAACCACAACACCATGGAGCCCGAGCTGCACATATTTCTGATGCCCGTCTACCTTTTTCTGCATTATGAACATCAATGCCGGCAAAGACGACCACGTGAGTACAGACGCCTAGCACACAAGGGAGGGGGGAGGAAAAAGAGAGTGACACACACACAACACGCAACACACCCACCCCAACACCATAAACACAACCAGATGCACAAACATTACATATTCACCCGTACCCCTTAGGAATAATGCAGGGACAAAATGATTTGAAGAAAGTGAGCGAAATAACATGAATAAGTGCATCAAAATCCAAACGTAGATACATATTTACAAATATAGGGACACTGCCCAGTCCTCAATGTCCATGGGCCACAGGGCCACAACACATAGGCCAAGGCCCTACCTCACTCCTGCAACAACACGGAGAGAACACTGCAGGGGCATCAGGTCGAAAATACACAGGCACCTCAGCCGGAAGATGGTCCTGGAGGGGGCTACATGTCCTGTGAGATGTCCTGGGGAGTGCAAGACCACAGTCTCTCAAGTGGGTGGTTTACCCACTGCTTGGTCCTGGAAAGTGCAAGGCCACAGTCTCTCAAGTGGGTGGTTTGCCCACTGCTTGGTCCTGGGGAGTGCAAGGCCACAGTCTCTCTAGTGGATGGCTTCTCCACTGGTTCTGGAGGGGACATTGTGCCCAGTGTGCTTCATCCTGGGAAGGATGGGGTGAGTGGATGGCTTCTTCCACTGGTTCTGGAGGGGGCCTTGTGCCCAGTGTGCTTCTTCCTTGGAAGGATGGGGTGAGTGGATGGCTTCTTCCACTGGTTCTGGAGGGGGCCTTTTGCCCAGTGTGGTTCATCCTGGGAAGGATGGGGTGAGTGGATGGCTTCACCACTGGTTCTGGAAGGGGCATTGTGCCCTGTGATGCAGATCTTGGGGAGTGCAAGGTCACAGTCTCTCACCTGGGTGTCAGACACACAAGATTTGCAGGGTCCAGGACGCACAACAGCCCATGGAGGCAGGACTACACACTGTCTGCCGGTGGTGATGGCTGCTCAGTGGTGGCAAAGGCGGGGCTGGTGGCGGTGCTGGCAGTGGTGGGGGGGGCTTCAACCATACCCTTCAGCCTTGGGCGGTTGCTCACTGGAGCTGCTGCTGGCAGTGGTGCTTGTGGTGGTGCTGGTGGCAGTGCTGGCAGCGGCGATGATGGCAGTGCTGGCAGTGGTGGGGGGAGGCTCCAGCCCATCGCCTGCAGCCTCGGACGGCTGAACCACCATGGATGGTGGTGGGAGCTCTGAATGAGTCCCAGCACTAGGCCTCCTGTCCTTCCTGCCTGCTGGTACAGGCCATTGTCCTTCCTGTGAGCAGCTGGGGATTACCCCTTCCCTCCTGCAGCTGTTGGTGCCTCCTTGCCCTTCCTAGACGCTATTGATGGTGCATCCTTGCCCTTCACTGTTGCAGCTGGTGGTGCCTACTTGTCCTTCACTGTTGCAGCTGGTGGTACCTCCTTGCCCTTCCTTGATGCAGCTGGTGCAGGTACCCTTTCAGTGTTGCTGCCTGGTGGCCGGGATCCTCTCCCACCTGCAGTAGCTGTTGACACTACTGTGGCCGTGGACTTGGTGGCTGAAGTGCTCGCCTGGGTTCTGACTACCCTGGCGTCGGGCCAGGGTAGTCAGAACCCAGGCGAGAGGGGAGTGGTAGGGAAGAGGTCAATGCTGGAGAGGAAAAGCTCCTTACGGACATTGGTGTGGGAAGAGGGTGAATGTTTGGGAGTGGAGGAAGAGGAAGTGGCTGTAGGAGGTGTCTGTCTGCTGTGTTTGGGTGCAGGTACATGGACTGGATGCTGTTGTGAGGTGGATGGCTGTTGGTTGTCTGAGTGCTTGTGTTTGTGTACTTTGGGAGGAGGGGCACAGACACAGTGGGAGAGGACACAGGGGATGTGTGCATGGATGTGGGGGTGGTGACTGCCAGTGAGGAACGTGTAGTGATAGGTGTGATCGTGATGGTGGTAGTGGATGAGGATGTAGTGCATACAGGTGTGGATGTAGATGCTACTGGGAGGGAGGTGGACGAGGAGGGGGACACAGTGGAGGCAGCGGAAGTTGGTGCATCTGCATCTGGATGGTGTTGTGTAAGTGCCTGTGGGATGATGTGTAGTGCTTGTGTTTGCCAGAACCACTGCTGTATGTTGTCCTGGGTGCATGCTGGTCTGCCTTTGTGCTTGCGATAGGTTGGGGTTGAGGGGAATGGGACTGAGTAGAGGAAGTTGGAGGGGGGAGGCTAGAAACAGGGACAATGGCTGCCATCAAGGAGGAGGCTAGAGCCTGGATTGATCCGCCATGTCAGAGTGAATGCCCTCCAGGAATGCATTTGTTTGTTGCAATTGGGCTGCCAGCCCCTGGAAGGCATTCACAATGGTTCACTGCCCAACAGAGATCGATCGCATGAGGTCAATAGCTTCCACACTCAGGGCAGCAAGACTAACTGCGGCAGGGCCTGAGGTGCCTGAGGCGAAGGAGATGCCCACCCTCCTGGGTGAGCAGGCACGGGAAACACACTGAGGCGCTGCTGGGAGGGCGGTGCTGGTATGGGGGGTGGTGGCTGTACCTGAAGTTGGGGTGGGCACAGAAGTGGCTGCCACCACCAGGGAGCATCCTTCAGAGGAAGTATCACTGTCAGAACTGTCCCCTCCAGTCTCTGCCTTGGTGCTACCCTCACACTTTGTCCCACTGGTGCCGTCACCATCGGTGGATTCAGCCTCCTGAGCCCTGTGAGATGCAGCTCTCCCCGTTGGTGGTGCCTCTGCTCCTCTGCCAGATGATGCTAATGCACGTAAGGACAGGGTGACAAAACAAAAAGGGAGGGGAGAGACACAGGATACCCTCAGTCAAGTAGTGGATGCCTACTACCTTGGTTGGAGGAGGTTGACATCAGAACTTGCCCAACATGGGCCCTACCCTGCAATGTCTAGCCTGACCTAGGGGCACCCAAAGGCCCAGATCCCCTACCCGGATGGCACCCCACCATGTGCAAGTAGTCTAGTGGAGCACTGTACTCACCCCCTTTGGGCTGCTGTGATGCCCCCAAGCACCCATCGAGCTCCAGATAGGCCACTGGCAGTATGCAGGCCATCAGGGAGATCAGGGTTCGACGGGCACCCCTTCCTCGTTGGTAGGCCATCCCCAGCTGGGCCTCCGCCGTCTTCCGTGCCCAGCGTCTCAGGTACTCTCACCGTTTGTGACAGTGGTTGCTCTGCCTGCCATAGACCCCAAGGGTCTGCACGTCTTTGGCAATGGCACGCCATATACCCTTCTTTTGATGTGTGCTGACCTGCAGAGAAATACACATAGGAAAAGGTATCAGTCAGACTGTCCTGCCTGTTACATTCATGTCCCACCATAGCCCTCACATCCCCTTACGCACAGACATGCCCACCATACATGCAGCATGCTGCGCAGGGCCCTTCCACCAACCACCCCTGCACAAGCCCCTCACAGACAGAACTCCATGCATTCATGCCCCATGTATCGTGCTCACAGTGTACTCACCTGTTGGTCTGGAGGACTATACAGTATTCGGTACTGGGGTAGGACCCCTTCCACCAGTCTCTCCAGCTCCGCAGCGGTGAAGGCAGGGGCCCTTTCCCCAGTGGCACGAGCCATGGTCGGTTCCAGACACAGGTCACAGCAGCACTTGCAGTGTAGGTCCTCTCCTGTTGAAGGTCAGGTGGCAAGTGAGTGAACAGATAAAAAATGGTCGTCACATCCACGGCGGTGCATACCGTCAACACCGGCATACATCACCATTGGTAACTGTAACCCATAGGGCCCAACGGTATACAATGAGAAGTTGCACGGCAGTACTTGACTGCCTCCTGCAATGGTGCACAGCGTCAGCTGAATTACATCATTTCCACATGTCCTCCTAAACAGGACAGGCGGACGTCATTTCAGGGGGGCAGACCATGGCAACTAACTGCATCACAGTACACAGAGGCACCATTTGGGCCTATCCAACACTATACTGTTACAGTCACAACATGCAATGCAATGTAATGTTTGGATATATGGAATACTGACCAGCTGCTCACTGTTTGACCCCTAGATTGCAAGCGCTGCGAATGAATAGGAGATGGAGACATCCCCCCAATATACAGGCACCTGGTGGACTTGGCAACAATGGAAGACAGGCACATTATCCTCACCTATAGATTGGACAGGGCCACAATCGCAGAGCTGTTTGCCCAATTGGAACCTGACCTGATATCTGCTATCTGTCAGCCCACCAGGATCCCCCTTCTTGTGCAAGTCCTATCTGTCCTCCATTTCCTGGCAACTGACTCCTTCCAAGTGACAGTGGGCTTGGCAGCAGGAATGTCTCAGCCAATGTTCTCAATAGTGCTGGCCAGAGTGTTGTCTGCCCTGGTTAAACACATGTGCAGCAGCATCGTTTTCCCCCAGGTGGAGGATTTGGCTACAGTGAAAGCTGATTTCTATGCAATGGGACATATCCCCAACATTATTGGGTCTATTGATGGTACATATATTGCATTTGTCCCCCCCCCACGGAGAAATGAACAGGTGTTCAGAAATCGAAAGAGCTTTCACTCGAAGAATGTGCAGATAGTGTGCCTAGCGGACCAGTACATCTCCCATGTCAATGCAAAGTATCCTGGGTCTGTGCATGATGCCTTTATCCTGAAGAATAGCAGCATCCCATATGTGATGGCTCAACTCCAGAGTCACTGGGTGTGGCTAATAGGTGAACCCTGGTTCCCACCCAGTAGTTGTTGGTTTATGTGTATGGTGTGGGCCCTAAGGGTTAGTGTGTGGCTAACAGTTGTCCTTCAATATTTGCAGGTGACTCTTGTTACTCTAACCTCTCATGGCTACTGACCCCTGTGAGGAATACCAGGACAAGGGCAGAGGAACGTTTCAATGAGGCACATGGGCGAACAAGAAGAATCATAGGGAGAACATTCGGCCTCCTGAAGCCCAGGTTTCGTTGCCACCATCTAACAGGTGGATCTCTCTACTATTCACCGAAGAAGGTGTGCCAGATCATCGTGGCATGCTGTATGTTGCACAATCTTGCCTTACGTCACCAGGTGCCTGTTCTGCAGGAGGATGAGGCTGGATATGGGCGTGTGGCACCAGTGGGCCCTGAGGACAGTGAAGATGAGGAGGCAGAAGATGAGTAAGAGGACAATGGAAGTGCATCAATTCAACAATACTTCCAATGACACACAGGTAAGGCACTGTAAATTCACTTTACATTGACAGTTTTGTGTTTGACATTGTCACTGGCAGGCTGATTTTCCCACTTCTATTGCCACTTACTGTACCCTTTGGCATCTTCATTTTCAGATATCTGTGCCCCACTATCGCTCCTAGTGTGTTGACTGCAGCCAGCTACAGGTCATTCCTATGTATACATTACTGTACAGTTGTATTGCAGTGTTTAAAGCTTTGTTACACTAATACATAGTCAATCATTTGACAGACTCCATACTTGAATTTATTCAAATGGTGTTTATTTATGTGCTAATAAGTAGAGGGTGGATTTGCAATGGGCTGGGATGATGGTGGAGGAACGTCCAAGATAGAGTCCAGTCTATGTAGATCACAGGTGCATTGCCCAAGGGGCAATAGGAAGTGGAGCAATGGCAGTTCAAGGTGGAAAGAGTGACAGAGTGGGACACAAGGGTGACAATCAGGAGAGTCTTATTTCCTGGCGGGTGTCTTGTCAATAGTCTCTGGCTTCTGCCTGGATTGCAGGGACCGTTTGCGGGGTTGTTCTCCTTCTGAAAGGGGGTGGGGTGCTGGTCACCTGTTGGTCCTGTGACAGGACCTCCTGTTCATTAGCGGCAGCAGAGGTGGAAGGCTGTTCATTGGTTTGGCTAGTGTCTGGGGCACGCTTGTGTGCCACTGCCTCCCTCATGGTGCTGGCCATGTATGCCAGCACCCCTGCAATGCTGACCAGGGTGGTGTTGATGTCCTTCAAGTCCTCCCTGATCCTCAGGTACTGTCCCTCCTGCAGCCACTGGGTACCCTGCAACTTGGCCAGTATCTGGCCCATCGTCTCCTGGGAATGTTGGTATGC
Source organism: Pleurodeles waltl (assembly GCF_031143425.1). NCBI lineage: Eukaryota > Metazoa > Chordata > Amphibia > Caudata > Salamandridae > Pleurodeles > Pleurodeles waltl. The sequence continues at coordinate 415,317,768 of NC_090438.1, read as the reverse complement.
ACCCCGAATGTTGGTGAGTGCCTCCTGGATAGTCGTTTCCCTGGGCCTGTCCTCCCCCTGACGCACAGCAGTTCTCCCAGCTTCCCTGTTGTCCTGTGCCTCTGTCCCTTGAACCGTGTGCCTGTGATCGCCCTGTGTGTGTGGTGCGCCCTGGGGTCCCTGTAGTGGTGGACACACTGCTGAATGACGTGTCCTGGGACAGAGGTATGGGCCCGCTTGGTGGGTACGGTGCTGGTGTTTTCTGTGGGGGGAGGCTCTGTTTTGGTATGGGACTGTGCCTGGGTAACTGACTGTCCGGAGGTCCCTGATGGGCCAGGTTGGTCATCCAGATCCAAACATCCAGAGCTGCTGTCATCACTGTGGGCCTCTTCTGAGGGTGGACTGCATGTTGCTGGCATCTCCTCTCTGGTGACGTTAGGTGGTGGACCTGTGTGGATGTAAATGCAGCGTTATTGTTCCTGTGTGTGACATTTTGTGCATGGGTGTGTGCCCTTTATGGTTGTTATTGCCCTGGCAGCTTTGCCTTGTGTGAGTAGGTATTTGGTGGGCTAGGTGATTCTCTCTAGTGTGAATGCTTTAGTGATGGGTGTCCATGCAGGTCTATGATGGGGGTCCATGCGTTGGTGTTACATGCAGGGCTTGGTAATGGGGGGGTGGGTTGTGATGGTGGGGTGTGTGTGAGGTGGTGGAGTGATGGGAATGAGGCTAAGGTGGGGTTTGTAATGGCATGCAGGTAGGGGAGTGATAGTGATGGAGATTTGACTTACCAGAGTCCAGCCCTCCTCCTACTCCTGGCAGGCCCTCAGGATGCATGATTGCCAAAACTTGCTCCTCCCATTTTGTTAGTTGTGGGGGAGGAGTTGTGGGTCCACTGCCAGTACTCTGTACAGCTATTTGGGGTCTTGCTGCTGTGGAACGCACCTTCCCCGTAGGCTGTTCCACCTCTTCCTGATGTCGTCCCTTGTTCTGGGGTGCTGTCCCACGGCGTATACCCTGTTCACGATTCTCCACCATAGCTCCATCTTCCTAGCAATGGATGTCTGCTGCACCTGTGATCAGAATAGCTGTGGCTCTGCTCAGAAGAATTCCTCCACCATGGCCCTTAGCTGCTCCTCGGAGAACATGGGTTGTTCTTGTGGTGCCATGGGTGTATTGTGAGTGGTGTGGGTGAGGGTGCGTGGAGTGATGAGTTGGGGTGTGTGGATGATGTATAGGTGACGGTGGTGTGTGTCTGTGGTCTTGTCTGTGGTCTTTTGTGGCATTTGTTTGTAGTCGTAAAGGGTTGTGGGTAATGTGGGTGTGTGTTTTATAGTGGTGTGGTATGTGTATGTGTGTCAGGTGTGTGTAGTTTGAATTGTCCAATGTGGTGTTGTTTTGTATGTGCGTGTGTATTTTTAGCACAGCAGTATGTACAGCCAATAGTTTAACGTCATTGAATGTCCGCTGTAGTGATTTGTGGGTTATAATGCTGTGGGCATAGTTCATTTGGCATAACGGTGTGGGTTTTGCTACCACCAGTTTATCACTGACCTTTGGGCTGGCGGACTTGTGTATGTGGCTGTATAGTGATAGATTGCTATGTGTGTGTCATAATATGGGTAGCGGGAAATCCGCTGCGGCGGCAGTATGTTGGCAGCAGTCAGCATGGCGGTAAGCGTTACATTTTCCGCCAATGACATAATGAGGGCCTTAATGTTACCTCACCTTTTTGCTAAAACGGAGGTGGAGCTGATCAAAGTGGATGCCCTCAGTAAGGCTGAGTTACACAAGCTCTGCAAGGAGAGCGGGCTGAATGCAGGGACGAAAGCAGAAAAGATGGAACTCCACACAGCCCTCCAAGAATATGAGGTAGTCAAGAGGGTGCAGTCCATGCCAGAGCAGCAGAGGAAAACAACCTTGAGAAGGAGGAAAGGGCCTTAGACGAGAAGGAGGGCCTGGCAACAGAATCTGAGCAGCAGGAACCTGAGGAGGAGTAGGATAACATGATGGCAGCAATGGAGCCCATTACCATGTCAGGGAGCATTGCATTCTTCTGAGGCCTGTCCACTGAGGAGTTGGCAGGCAGGAAAACTGAAAAAGACTTCAGGCTTCATATGGCCAAGCTTAAACTGAAGGAGAAGCTGGCTCTGGAGAAAGAGACGCTGGCTCATTAAAGATCCTGAAGGACCTGGACATCAGATCCAAGCATGCAGGGTCCACCAATAATGGTGGCAGCACTCATCCAGTGTCCTAATGAGAAGTGTTAGTCTGCATACCACAAGACCTGGTACCCAGATTCAGGGACAGTCAGAAATTGCCAAACTAATCTTGTGTGGATTTTCTGGACTGCCATTTAGGCATTGAGTGGTTGGGTAATGGGCAGGAAAGTGGGTGATTTTACTTGGCTGTACCATCTAATTTTAAGGGACTATATGCTCAGCAGATGCTTTATACAGTTGCTCCAACACCTGGTTGACAGTAAGTTCACTGGCCTCAGGGAGCTTGCAAAGGGCAGACCTTTGGATCAGCACCAGAGTGTCCACAAATACATCTTGGTTGTGTCCCTGCCAAAGAAAGGTGGGCAGAGATAAAAACAAAAACAATGCATTCTTTCAGGACCCCAATATAGTTCACAGTGGAAGGAGACCCACCTCCCATCTGACCAGAAGAAAAATGTGTTGTCAGAACAGAGGAACATTTGTCCTAAAGTGCTCTGAGTGATTCAAGTATGGGTATGTGAATAGGGATGCCAAGTGTCCGAAGAGGGCACAGCCCCCACTGTGAGCAGACACACGGATTTAGCAGTGTAGTGCTTGGGGAGGAAATCTCTCTGTTTAATAGGGGAGCGAGAGCAGAAGTTACCCGGGTGTCCCTGGATGACAAAAACATGGTGCCCAGATCCCACATGCCTGCTAATACTTCTAAGTATAGGCAGTAAGTCACCGTCAATGACCAGAGGGTGCAAAATATTCCACTAGTTTTAACTTTCTGGTGAATTCTGATGAATTTACAGATGTCTATTCTTTTCTGAGTATAGTATAAATGATTTGCGGACAGTATTACAAGCCTGAGCACAATATCTTTTCCTCTGATTTCAGTAGAATTGTATCTGTAAGACTCACAATAGATACTGGATTATTTATTCTTTCTCATTCATTTTGCATGTTTTGCACCATTGGCTTATTTCTACACATATCCCACTCTTCTTCTGCATCTGCTCCTTTTGGATTTCTTTGTTGTTGGCCTGTGGGTCCTAGGTTGTGTCTTATGTCTAGTCTTTAATAATGGAATGAGGATGCTACGTTTTCTGTTCCTGCCATTGCTCCCAGTCCTGGATCTGTGTCCTGTTCAGAACTCACTTATTCTGCAGCTTCCATTCCCTGGCATTCTCTTTTACTAACCATCAAGCTCTGTCTTCTCTAGTTATCATTTTGTTTGCAAATTTGAAGATCTGTCCTTTTTCATATCTAGGTGATATTTGTGCCTTTTGTTTTCCTAGTTTGGCCAGCCCTTCTTTCATGTCTTTCAACAATGTTTTTGATGTGCTCCATTTCCAAATATATTTGTAGAGATGTGCTTTCCTACCATTTTAATAATCCACTTTTTAGAGAGCTTTTCAAGTCTTTTCAGTTTTGTTTTTATATTCAAATTATAAGTACTCATACTTTCATTTGTTCTGCAGTCACTGATGACAGTGCTTTCAATTGCCTCATTAGAAAAACTGTTTGGTATTTCTCTCCCTTGTTTTCAGTATTCCATGAACATTTGTCACTTAGGGCCTGATTTAGAGCTTAGCGGAGGACATACTCCATCACAAACTTGACAGATATGCTGTCCGCCGTATTATGATCCCATTAAATCCTATAGCGATCATAATACGGCAGACGGGAAATCCATCAGGTTTGTGATGGAGTATTTCCTCTGCCAAGAGCGAAATCAGGCCCTTAGTGAATGTTTCTGCACCCTTAAAGCTGACAAGTATCGCAAGTTGTACTTAAAGTAGGTAGTTTCTTTATCCTGGGCATTTTACAATATCGCTTGTTGACTACCAGGTTGGCCTCTGTTTCGCGGGGTGCTAGTTGGCTTTTAGGTTTAGCTCTCCCTTGATAGTGGAACCACCTCCATGTACCTAACTAAAGGTGAGTCAGCTCTATGGACAGTTAGCTCAGTCCTTACCATCATGTCACATGGGGTAAAGATGCTGATGCCCAGGGATTGCTTCCGCAGAACTTTTATTAATTATCTGTCATGATGCATTATGGCTGAAGACTGCAGCTCTGCTCACATATAGGAGTTACCAAGTGTGAAACGCTTCAGTGAATATGAAAGAAATACTATAATTTGTTTTGTGTATACATTTACCTTTAAAACTAATCTCTTTATTCACACCCTCTGTATTGTTTGTAGGTATAATCATTTTTGCTTGATATTGTGAGGAGTTAAAAAAATTATTTCTTGAAATAGTGCATAACTCCTAAATCCCAATTTCTAATACAAAGCAATTTTCAACATTTCACACTATCAGTTGTGGTACAATCAGAAAACCTAATGGTGTTATGGAGTTATGCTGACCTCTGTATGGATTTGCTACAGTGGGCCTGCATACAGCCCTAGTTTGTTGATTCTTCTTGTTAGATAAGGGGGTTTTTGTTGGCAGTCAGTTTACCCCCTGTCCAACAAGGACCCTCACTCTAGTCAGGGTAATGGAAAATCACCCTCAGTTAACCCCCACTAACCCCCTTGGTAGCTTGGCATGAGCAGGCAGGCTTAACTTCACAAGCAATGTATAAAGTATTTGTACCAACACACACAGTAACTCAGTGAAAACACTACAAAATGACATAACACGGTTTAGAAAAATTGGTAGAATTTATCTAAACAAAACAAGACCAACACAACAAAAATCCAACATACACAAGTCAAGTTATGAATTTTCAAAAGAATAAGAGTCTTTGGTCATCACTATAACCTAGGCGGTAAATCCTCCCTACCGCCACGGCGACAGCCTCCTGAAGACCATCGCTGTGGCTACCTACTATCTGCCATATTGTGACTCTAGCTGGAATTCTGCAAGAAGGCTGGCGGAATTCTAGCTACGGTCATGACGGCGGACAGCGGTAAGGTGGCGCTGCTGCCAGCAGCAGCTCCATGCCAGAAGAATGCCGATGACCGTATCATGACCCATGATACGGGCTGGCGGTGTTCCGCTGGTGGACGCTGCTGCTGGCAGCAGTGCCACATCCCGTCTCCTGCTGGAGGACCCGCTGCAAGCAGTTAAGTCAGGTTCTCCAACAGGGGAGGGGTTGGGGGTGTTGTGTGTGTGTGTGTGACTGTTTTTGTATGCGTGCGGCGTGTGGAATGCGTGTGTGCATGAATGGGTGTGGGTTTACGTGTGTGTTGTGTCATGTGAATGCATGTGTGCTTTTATGTATGTTAGTGTGTGTTGCTGTGTGTGTTTATGAATGTATGCATGGATGGGTGAATGTGGGTATGCGTGTGTGCATGCGTGTGTATGTCTGTGCATGTAGGTGTGTGTATGTCAGGGGATCGGGAGGGTGAGGGTGGGGGATGACAGTGGGGAGGGGGGGAGACACCTATCAGTGTCAGGGTTTTTGTGGCAGTATGATTTCCACGAAAACCATGGTGGTAGGCGGGGTCATAATCCCGAGGATGGGATTGTGACGGCCGTCTGGCTGGAGACCGAAGTCTCCCGCCCGGCGGCTGTTACCGCATTGGTGGACGGAGTGGTACATTGGCGGTTTGGCTTGTGTTAGTGCTCAAAAGTACCTGAGTAGTGTCACAATAAAGCTGCACCGGTGAGTATGTGGAAAAAGGCCAGCGATGCATCGATTTTTCAATCACAAGGAAGACCGTGCGTTGTTCCTCCTCTGACCAGGTCAGGTCAGCGTGTGTCATTTCTTTTCTCCTGCAAGCGAGCAATGCTTTAATCCTGACAGGAACCTCAGGTCTGGGATGCCTTTGTGTTGATTTTCCACACCCAGCGACATTGCAATGAAAATCCGGTCGCACAGTATCACAAAACCACACTGCTTGATGTTTGGGTTGGTATCAGCCTCTGTTAGCAGGTGTTGCATGTTGTTTCTCCAGCCGCGTTGTGTTGATCTTCCAGCTGCAATGCAGGTGGAGTGTTGATTTCAGCTGCGAAGCCAGCTGGGCATCGTTTATCAGCTGCATCGTGGAAGGTGCATTGAAAATGTCTCCGCACGGTGGTCTGTGCATGGATTTTCAGTTCATGTCTGCCTACCTCACCTTTCAAGGATAGGGCACCACTTGGCAGAGCATGAGTCTCAGTAGAGTCCAGGTGCTGCCTGGGGAAGTCTTTGATGGTCCTGAGACTTTAACAACAGGAGGCATGCTCAGTTCAAGCCCTTGGAGATTCTTCTCATGCAGGAAGGCAGCAACTGCAGGATAGCCCAACAAAGCACAGTCACAGGCAGGGGCAGCACTTCTCCTCAGTTCTTCACCTTGGCAGAGGTTCCTCTTGATTCTAGAAGTGATCTAATTTTCAGGGGGTTTGGGTTCTCTTGTTATATTCCTTTCTGCCTTTGAAGTAGGCCAACTTCAAAGAAGTCTCTGTTGCCCTCAGACCCAGTCCAGGCCCCATACACACACCAGAGGGTTAGAGACTGCATTGTGTGAGGGCAGGCACAGCCCTTTCAGGTGTAAGTAACCACTTCTCCCCTCCCTCCCAGCACAGATGGCTCATCAAGATATGAAGACTACACACCAGCTCCCTTTGTGTCACTGTCTACAGAGAGCTGCAAACAGCCCAACTGTCAAACTGACCCAGACAGGGAATCCACAAACAGGCAGAGTCACAGAATGGTTTAAGCAAGAAAATGCCTACTTTCTAAAAGTGGCATTTTCAAAAACACAATCTAAAAAACAATTTCACTAAAAGATGTATTTTTAAATTGTGAGCTCAGAGACCCTAAATTCAATACTTCTATCTGCTCCCAAAGGGAATTGGGACTTTAATAATATTTAAAGGCAGCCCCCATGTTACCCTTATGAGAGAGACAGGCCTTGCAACTGTGAAAAACAAATATGGCACTATTTCACTGTTAGGACACATCAGTACATGTCCCACCTTTTACATACACTGCACCCTGCCCATGGAGCTACATAGGGCCTACCTTAGGAGTGTCTTACATGTATAAAAAAGGAAGGATTAGACCTGGCAAATGGATACACTTGCCAAGTCAATTTGGCAGTTTAATACTGCCAACCCAGACACTGCAGTGGCAGGTCTGAGCCCTGTTTACAGGGCCACTTATGTGGGTGGCACAACCAGTGATGAAGTCCCACTAGTAGCATTTGATCTACAGGCCCTGGGCACTTCTACTACACTGTACTAGGGACTTTCTAGTAAATCAAATATGCCAATCATGGAAAGTCAATTACGCATACATTATACATAGTAGCACTTCCACTTTAGCACAGGATAGCAGTGGTAAAGTGTCCAGAATAACAAAAAGAGCAAAAACAGAGTCCAGCATACATCAACAACCTGGGGACTAGAGGCAAAAAGTTAGGGGAGACCACACCAAGGATGCCAAGTCTTACACTTCTCAAATGCTAATTTATGACTGGATAACAACACAACACAACAAAATATCATACAGAGAACAATTCTGCTTAATCATGCTTTTATGCAGTTTTGTTGGCCTCTATCTAGTTCTGTTATGAATTTTATGCAACATTGAAGTGCCAAAGGATTATTCTTTCCACGTTCCTTGGCTGTACTCCTTGTCACATACATTGCATGTAACATACCTTACAGAAACCTTCTTGTTACAAGGTGGAATTTAGAAGAACTTCCAAAGTATGGTTTCAGGAGGGCCTCTTCTTCCCTCCTTCATGTCTTCAAGTTATTGAGTTTCAGGGTGGTATCTTCTTGTTGACACTCTCCAAGTTATGTTTGGTTCAACCCCCACAAAGGAAGCATGAAAAAAATAACAATGCATTGCATAAGATGAGAACCAAGTGATATTCAAATCCCTAATGCAGAAAATGAGGGTAGATATACTTCACATTGTCTGAATAAAGGCATATCAACCGATCAGATGTGGTTTTAGGCGGAGTCATTTGTATGTATCAGTGACACTTATAAAAACTGAAATATCTTCTATTTATTTGGGCCAGTCAGAAAACTCCTAGGCTCAAACAAAAAAAAACTCTTCACAACATGCTTAACTTTTAGAAAAAATGTCTGGGTCATGAGATACTTTGTTGTTTACTGTGGGAGCCAGAAATAGAAGTAAAGGCCGCACAAGAGTCATGCGGCACTGCAGCATTGTCTCTATAGATGCCTCTTTAGTACCTGTACCTCTTTACCAAACAAAATAATTAATGAAATAAAAGCAGCTATTTGATTGGTGACACAGGCTACACCATTCAAGAAATAAACCCATAGGTTTCATCCAATAGTACAAAGTAATTTCCTAAACATCATTTATACATTACTATTTTGCAGAGGTAGATGGCTTCCCACAGACTCCAAGTCCATTATTGCTTCTACACAAACTCCATAACAACAATCACCTGCTACTCGATCCACAGGTTGTATTCCAGTTGGATCATCACAAATAATAACAGTGGTGTAATGAAACCTGAGCCCCTGCCTCAGTTCCACTCAGGAGCTCTTAGGCCATGGGCCCAACACTTGTGGAGAGTTCAGGAGCAGGCTTCCTGGAGCACAGAGGCCCCCCACAATCTAGGAAGTGTGTCAGTGCTGCCAACTGCTTCTACATTAGACCTGAAAGGAAAACAAGAATAATAGAAAAGTTACTTGTGCCTTTTGAAATCAGGTGCTGCAAAGGGCACAGCCCAGGCAGTACTCTATGGGTACAAATGATATGTGGAAGCACTTATGGGCTATGAACATAGCTTGGGCATTGATATAAAGAGGACATCAGGTAGCAAAAGGTGCTGACCTTGCAGCACCTGAAGTACTGACAAAAGAAAAGGATAAACTTATGCAGTATTTTGTAACATACTGCAAAAAGTGTATGCAGGAAGTGGCTTTGGGGAGATTAATATGTTGTTGCTGCAAAACATATGCAGAACCACTTAAATACATAGGAACTAAAACAGGTTTACAAAAAGGTAAGTAAGATAAATTATAAAAACATTTTAAATACCCCAAAAAGTTAACAAATTATTTCAAAATGTTAAAAAAGCAAACCTCAATTTTCCATGTGCATACCTCTGCTCCCTTCCTTTCTTGTCTGTTGTGCTGCTACTGCCCCTCCCACCTGGCCTGCATTCCTTCTCCTGCCCCATCCTCCTACCACTTGTTTTCAGTGTGTGTGCCTCCTCCCTTTAAGGCTACTGTGCTGCCACCGTCCCCATGTTGCCACTCACCTCTGTGTTCTTCCTGCACCTCTCCATCCTCCGGCTTCCTGTTCGTATGAGTGTCGTTGCCCCCTAACTCACTTGTCTATTGTCCTGCTAATGCCTTTGTGCTGCCACTGCCCTTTATTTCTGACCCTGCCTCTGCCTTACTTGCTCTCTGTGTATATTCGCCTGCCCGTCCCTCTCTGGTCAGTTGTGCTGCCACTGACCCTGGGCAGCCACTACCCGGCATTAAGGGAAGTGTCCCTGCACCACTTCCACCTATTCGCTACGTGAATGCTACTGCACCCTCCGCCCCTCGTCTGCTATGCTGCCTCTGTTCTGCCACTGCTCTCCATTGATGCCAATGCCCCATCACCCCTCATTCCCACGTGCATGCCCCTTCTCTTTCCTTTTCTGGTCTATTGTGCTGCCTCTGCTCCTGTGCTGCTACAATGACATGCATTCATGACAATCAAGGGATTCACATTTGTTTTCCATTTGGAGGTCTTTAGAGCACCCTTTTTTACTGGGCTCAACCACAATGATTTTGTATCTTTCTGGCAATTATAGAATTGGCACTTCTATGAAGACATTGGCTATTTTCATATTTGTAAGTGATTCTGATTGAGGTTTAATTTCTGTGAATTGAGCACGAGTGCCTTCCTGAAATTTGCCAGTATATTTATCTAAAAAGAGTCCACATTGTTTATCACATATCCACCCAAAAGTCATCTTTTTATTGGTTGATTAGTAGGTGCTACCTTATTGGAAGAATATCTACTGCATAATCTACACTACAGGTATGTGAAACCATGAGGTACCCTTCCCTTCCTGTCTGGCCATTGTGGTCAGCTACTACCCCTGCAGGGCAGGGTATTTATATATATTTGTTTAAAAAGTATTCCAGGTACTGTTGTACCAATGTTGGTGCAGTGGTTTTACACTGACTGTTCTGGGTAGTGCAGTATCAGCTCTTTGTTACTGCAGTACCTGCCACTGAAATACTGGCCCTGGGTAACATGGTTTATCCAACCCATCCCCCTTATGGGGTTTTTAATAGAACAAATAATCAGTACTGTAATGGTAGCCACAGTATTCAGTAAAGAGCTGGAAACCAATTAAATCACTAAGGGCCTTATATATACTTTTTTTGCGCCGCATTTGCATAATTTTTTATGCAAAAGTGGTGCCAACTTACAAAATTAAATTATATTTTGTATGTTTGTGCCGCTTTTGCGTCCAAAAATGACGGAAATGTGGCGCTAAAAAAGCATAAATCAGGCCCTAAGTATCACAGAAATAGTCCTGGCCTAGCAGTATCGAAAAGGCTTGAGGGAGAAAAAGCTCCCTGGGCCAATCAGAAGGCCTAATGTTTTTAAATGGCATTCCCACTGGACCAACCCACCAGATATAGCTTCATATATATATAACTTTTAACCCATTCATGACCACTCGAACACTTCTTCCAATGTGAATTTCTCAAAAATGGTTGAACGAAATAATCACACTTTCTGAGTAAAGTTCAAAGTTTTTGTGTAGCTGCTTTCAAATTTCCTAAGAGTATTAAGATAGGAAATCTATGTTTTGGACTCCTCCATTTTTCTTTGGCCCTGCTTGAAGGAGCATCCCAAAATGTTCAAGGAAGAATCTGAGATGGAGTTGTTGAACTTTTTTTGTAATGTTTTGTCAAGATATATCAAAAGGCACCAAAGTTATTAGCAAAACAAAAGACACTCATCCTATAGAAACTATAACTAGACAGTCTTTTACTTCAGCATCATCTGTAGAATACACTCTCAGTTTAACAGCTTTTATTTCATCAAGTGCTGCATTGGAACACTATGAATCTGCAATACAACACATAGGATCCAACTGACAGGTGGCTACTTCTGTTGGAAGTACATATTTTACTCTGAATATCGGATTCTGTTCCTGAGTCCTGTAATGCCTGCCACAACATGTCCATGTTGTGAGCAGCTAATAACGGAGTGGTCCCTTTAGGAGCCCCCACTTGCCCCTGGAGGTTAGGATGTTCTCACACTACCCTTTACATTTTTTTTGTAATTCAGTTTCATGACACAGAAACCCTGTCTTTGTGTTCTGTAATGGCTGCCATAACATATTTTGTTTATGCTGTGGTCAGTCAATCAGGATTACACAATGCCCATTACATTTTCCAATCAGAGCATAGTTGGATACCAATTGGCACAGATATCACTATCCTTTTGTGGGTTAACCCAGTCATGCCAATACTGGATACCTTTATAAATTCTAATTTCTCAAAAACATATTAAAACACACTATCTGAGTAAAATCCTATCTTTCTGCAAATTGGTGAAATTCTGATCAGCAATTCTTTCTGTATTAGAGCGCACATTTTCCTATAGTAATCAAAATTTTTGGAACCAACCTCTTTTTCTCAGCCCTCACTTGATAGATTACTTTGAATTTACCATAAAAGAGAAAAAGTGAATAGACTTTTTGTAGAAGCTTTTATGTAGATATATCAAACAATGCCAAAGTACAAAGTTATTCGAAAAACAAAAAATGCCTTTCCTGTGGGAAGGATAACCTACCTATACTCTGACACTATCATCACCAGAGTAATGCATATCTATATTACATAGTGCTGAACGCCACTGTGTAATTATAATTAGGACCTAGTTACCGCAAACATTTTTTTTACTGTTTTGCTTATGTCATTGGTGCCATTTTACAAATCGTCACAAAACTTTCAAAAAAGGTTCATCCACGTCAGCTACTACCTGGAGTGATCGGTCAAGCGAGGGTAAAGAAAAAGGAAGGGGTATCAAAACAAAAATTCCCCAATACATTTCTCAAGGAAATTCGATAGGAGTTTTTGAACAGTGCTTAGTGGTTGAACGGAATTGCATATTTAACTCGAAAGCATGCATTTGGGGATTTAAAAACTTTAGAGATATCTGGATGGTTGTGTACAGAGAGTCTTACGGGAGTCAAAACGGCAAGCAACTTCAAATGATAGAATGATTTAATTGGTCAATTAGGTTTTTCTTCCATCCCTCAAGCCCCAAGAGAGCTCACAGTCTTATTGCCTGGCTGCAACATGAAAAAACTGGTGCAACTGCCATTACAGCACATAAAAAATCAACTGTAAGAGGGCAGGGTAAGGGGAAACTGAATCTCTGGACCCCTTACGACTCTGTCGTCCCATTTCTAGAGGGTGCTGTAAGGGGACTGTCGGAAGCCTGGGAATCACCTTGAACACTTATCTAGAGTCCCTTGCTGACTCCCGTTTGTTTCTCTTTTCGCCATGGTATACATTTATAGTATTACATTTGCTTCCTGGGACGGCAAATCCCATAATGCACAGCCTGGTAGTCAGGAAAGCCTGGATTCTGTTTCCCAGTGTTTTCTATGGGAGAAGTCCAGTTGTTCCTTTTCACTGGATCCTCTTCTCCAGGACTTACGAGTGTCTGAAAGTACACACACCTGAGACCTCTCCTGTGCAGCCCAGTCATGTAATTCCACCTGGGGTTTTCTGCAGCTTGGAACTGCTTTTAAGCAGCCATTTCCTCAAGATCCTCATCGTGCATTGGAGTTTGATTCCTTTGTGTTACAGACCCCTTATCGGATGATGTTCCAGTCTTGTTCCTGTTCTGTTCCAGCTTGAACCTGTTTTCCTGTTTCTCTGCTTTGCTCCTGATTGTTCCAGCCAGAGTCTGCTCCCTATCTCTTAGCCTTGTACCAGTTTGTTTCTTTTAGAGCCTACTCCCTGATTCTTTGTCCTGTTCCTGCCTTGCTACAGCCTGAACCTACTCTCTGTTTCCCAGTCCTGTTTAATGCTTATTCCTACTCCCTGTATTTCAGCCCTGTCCCTCCTTGTTCCATCCAGAGCCTGCTCTCTGTTTCCCATTCCTGTCTCTTTTTGTTCCAGCCAGAAGTTTGCGCCCTTTTTTCCAGTCCTGTTCCTGTCTTTCCTTCAGCCTGAGCCTGTTCCCAATTCTTGCCTCTGTCTCTTAGTTTGCCCCTTCTGTTTCTGTTTCCTTTCCGGTATTTGTGTCTGGTAAGTGTTCTATCAGTCTTCACCAGTGTAGACGTGTCTTCCTTTGTGCTGGGGTTGGCTCCTGGTCTCCAGGAGGCTATTCCAGCCCCCATTCTTGTCTAGTGTTATACGTTGTCTTTCCTGTCTAACAGTGACAGTGTGCTATTGCTGTTTTTCCAGGAATTGCCACTGTGTTTCCAGCTGGACCCACAAATGCTTGTCTTGTGTATGTAAGTACTATCCTTGTTTGTTCTTTAAGGGTCCAGAGACAGAATCACTTCTGCTGCCTCCTTTCTATGGGGCTGGTGGGGTGACTATCGGTTAGAGCAAACTGCACAGAGGCAGAGACATTCCCTGTTGCTGTGGGAGGTTCTGCGCCCTACCCTGTGTACAACCCTGGTGTGTTTGTCCATTAGTAATCTGTTTCCTGTTTGTTCACACAAGGGTTGCTCTGCTTTTACTTTCCTGTTTCCTGTGCCTGCCCATAGCGGTCATTTCCTGTGTATGCCTTTAGCTACTCTTCTGCCCCAGTACACTACCTCTTTGGGATATTCTGTGACCTCAAGGGGTGTCCCAACCAGAGTCCTGATCAGACCCGCCCGAAACTGTGACAGAATGCACGAACCAACAATTTCAAGCTCCCTAGGCAGTTAAGGCACACACAGACCTAAGATGTTTTCCTACCATGTTAAGACACCCGTTTCTAAAACTATACTTTTTTCTGAAGACCTCTAGAAAAAACCTTAGTTTAAAGGATAGATTTGTTAAAGAAAACCATAACTTGCAAGTTCAGTACTACCCTGAGTGGCTTGTAAATCTTTCAATGATAGACTATTATGTTATTTGCGACTATGACCCCCAGTCCCTGTCTGTAGAAGGATTACAAGGACGTAATGAGTTTTTGCAGTATCTATTAGCTGAAGCCAGTAAGAATGTTCATAACCATGGAAGTGCTTTTGCAACCTCTGCACAAGACACTCACACTCAACAAAAGACGGTTCATTCCTTGCCTCAAGTTAGTGCATCCCAAGTTCACTTCCAGGACTCTGCCATAACAAAGATCCCTCACACTGTCCAAGAAGCCACACTAGGGATTCACTTGTTTTCTGATGCATGCTTCAGCCCATCTAGGTCAGTTTCTCAGAATTCAAAGTGCAATGCTAACTCTTGTAAAGACCTACCAGTCCCTAAGAGCGTTCAAGTCAGCAGGATAGACTCTGTATCAAAGGGATCAGTAAAGACTGTGGGATTCCTTAGTTCCACTCAAAAGGCTTGTGCTTTTCCCAAACTGGATGATAATCCACCAGTCCCAATCCCTAAAAGCTCTGCTAAACCCTTTTCTACTCTGAGTGGGTTTGATAACAATATGGACATACACATACTAAAAGAACAATTTTTGGCAGATTAAAAGGCAGATATCGGACTTCTATGATGAATATGTTGTAACATACAAAATAAATCTTGCACATGGGTTCTTTTCATCGATGCATATTTCACTGTTGCCAGAACCAGGCATTCTATGTATCTGTAAGGTGGAAGAAGTAACAGAGTAGCTGATGGAAACTACTGCAAGGCAATTTTAAAACCTGAAAAAAGAAAATGATCACCAGCTTTGACTCAAAGAACAGTATGCTACTTCATGTGCCTCTCCAAAGACAACTATAGAGCTGATTGTTCCTTATATTATTGACAGTGAAAAGACAGCTCCAGTTATAAATATATCAGACTCTTCTTCAGACTCTCTCTCAGCTTGTAGTTCTCCAGAGAATACCCCTGTACAGTTGACTGGATCTCTGACATCTCTGAGAGATGTTACACCTTTTGATTGAAAGGGTTGATGAGAGTCTTCAGCAGGAAGTATCGCAGACCCTCTATCATAACAAATAAAGCCAAAGGAAGAAGAGAGTTCTGATACAGAATCCAATAGCTGCTCCATAAGAAACTAATATATGACTTTACTAGAGAGTAAGAGCAAGTTGTGCAACAGAGTTGATGAATCTGAATCTACTGATGACAGTGGTTCCTGCCCTGCGGTGAACAAACCTGCAGATAGTGCTGTTCAAATGACGCACTCACCAGAATTTTAAGATTGTGGGGATACTCCTACCCTTTCAACAATATCATGGAACTTTCGGATAATGAAGAGACAGTTCCTGCTTCAAGTGAATTAATGGATTTTCCTGACCATTAAGAGATACCTGCAGTTACTAGGAATGTGATGGACTTCTCAGAAAGTCTAAAAATCTCTTCTGTGACAAAGCAAACTGTTGAGATTTCAGACAAGGAAGAAAGCCAGCAATCTGAAACTAAACAGCATGTCATAATACATGATAGCCTTCTCCTACAACTGAACACAGTTGCAGCTTCATCCACTGATCCTGACTTGCTGTTTCCTGCCACTGTGTATCCTGTTTCCAGCTCAATGGTTAGTGAAGAACAGATCTTTGATCTACCTGTATCTGATCTTGATGTAAAACCAGCCACACCAATGCCACTTGCTGTATCTCTGAAATTAAACACTCCTGAAAACCAGCACTCAGAAACAGAAGTATTGAAGAAAGTAATGTCTCCCACCAAAATTAAAGACATGTACTTGAATCTCGTATTCGAAGCTCTGATGATGAGTACTGTACTTAGTGTTTCATTGCAAGAAACCATCATCAATTCAAAGGCAAGAGCTGAACATTTAGATAACAATGTAAAGGCAATTTCTGAAGACACTCCACTTTTAATTCTTTCCAAAGAAGAACCTTTCAGTGGTAACAGAGTTAAAGATCAACTACCTGTAGTAGAAACGCTTTACAAAGAAACCATTTCTGATACCATGATTACACCACAGAGCACTTGCAATGCAGAAATCTCAGTCTTGTCTGAAGATCACCCTAAAGAATTAGCTTGTGAAACTTCTACATTTTCAGATGTTGATCCAGTGTTGAAAGACTTAAAAACTCTTGTTGCTCTTGAATTTGATAGTCCGAAGTCATCCAAAACTAAAAACAATTCTGACTTTTTCATGTTTACCTTGAGAACACCAGTTACCCATGTCTCTCAAGTCTCTATGCTTTGCAAGCCTCAGACCACAACCAATGCAAAAACTGCTGCAGAAACAGACATATCCTGCTTGTCGGTAGGTGTTACAGACCTGACAGTTACTAATATGCCAATGATCTCCTCCAAAGAAGAAAGTACTGAACAGGAAACTAATGTCCTAAAGAATACCTCCCATAATGCCATTCCAGATCTCCTTGCTCCTGAATCAACTTCACCAGAAACCAACTCCATGCACTCCTCCCATATCAATCAAACAATAAAGAGGAAAGACATCGGTGCCCCTATGGGTATTAATACATGTTTTGCTCATTAGAAGATTCACTTATGTGGCTGGACTGTAAACTTATCCACCAAGGTTGGTGTAGGATTTTCTTGCTGTGACTTTTCCTCTTCAAATTTTTTCAGCCAAAGGATCGCCTTCTTTTCTTGAGCAGACAGGTGGGGGGGGTATACTGTTATGACTCTGTCATCCCATTTCTAGGGGGCACTGTAAGGGGACTGTCGGAGGCCTGGGAATAACCTTGAACACTTATCTAGAATCCCTTGCTGACTCCCGTTTGTTTCTCTTTTCGCCATGGTATACTTTTGTAGTATTACATTTGCTTCCTGGGACTGCAGGTCCCATAATGCACAGCCTTTTAGTCAGGAAAGCCTGGATTCTGTTTCCCATTGTTTTCTATAGGAGAAGTCCAGTTGCTCGTTTTCAGTGGATCCTCTCCTCCAGGACTTGGAAGTGTCTGAAAGTACACACACCTGAGACCTCTCCTGTGCAGCCCAGTCATGTAATTCCACCTGGGGTTTTCTGCAGCTTGGAACTGCTTATAAGCAGCCATTTCCTCAAGATCCTCGTCGTGCATTGGAGTTCCATTCCTCTGTGTTACAGACCCCTTATCGAATGGTGTTCCAGTCTTGTTCCTGTTCTGTTCCAGCTTGAACCTGTTTCCTGTTTCTCTGCCCTGCTCCTGATTGTTCCAGCCAGAGTCTGCTCCCTATCTCCTAGCCTTGTACCTAGTTGTTTCTTCCAGAGTCTGCTCCCTGATTCTCTGTCCTGGTCCTGCCTTGTTTCAGCCTGAACCTGCTCTCTGTTTCCCAGTCCTGTTTAATGCTTATTCATTCTACCTGTATTTCAGCCCTGCCCTTGCTTTTTTCCAGCCAGAGCCTGCTCTCTTTTTCCCATTCCTGTCTCTGTTTGTTCCAGCCAGAAGTTTTCGCCCTGTTTACCAGTCCTATTTCTGCCTTTCCTTCAGCCTGAGCTTGTTCCCAGTTTTTGCCTCTGTCTCTTAGTTTGTTCCTTCCGTTTCCGTTCCCTCTCTGGTATTTGTGTCTGGTAAGTGTTCTATCAGTCTTCACCAGTGTATAAGTGTCTTACTTTGTACTGGGGTTGGCTCCTAGTCTCCAGGAGGAAATTCCAGCCCCAATCCTCATGTAGTGATATACGTTGTCTTTCCTGCCTAACAGTGACAATGTGTTATTGCTGTTTTTCCAGGAATTGCCACTGTGTTGCCAGCTGAACCCACAAGAGCTTGTCTTTTGTATGTAAGTACTATCCTTGTTTGTGCTCTAAGGGTCCAGAGACAGAATCACTTTTGCTGCCTCCTTTCTATGGGGCTGGTGGGGTGACTATCTGTAAGAGCAAACTGTACAGAGGAAGTGACATTCCCTGTTGCTATGGGAGGATCTGCGTCCTACCTTGTGTACAACCCTAGTTTGTTTGTCCATTAGTAATCTGTTTCCTTTTTGTTCACACAAGGGTTGCTCTGCTTTTACTTTCCTGTTTCCTGTGCCTGTCCATAGTTGTCCTTTCCCGCGTATGCCTTTAGCTGCTCTTCTGCCCCAGTACATTACCTCTTTGGGATATTCTGTGACCTCAAGGGGTGTCCCAACTAGAGTCCTGATCTGACACACCCAAAACCGTGACAGGACCTTGTTTGGAGGTCCCAAAGGGACCAAGTTTAAAAAAAATTGTTTTTGTTTCTTCCAACCCCTTGGACTCTTGCAAGGGACAGCAAAACTCTCCTTACTCTTGCAAGACCCCTGCACTGGTGTCTGTTGTAGTTGGCAAGAACCTACAGACAACCTCATGCCCCACACAGTAGAGGGTTGGGCACCCATGTAAGTTGGATGCAGAGCCTTACTGTGTGCAGAGGGGTGGGACACAGGGCCAGCCTCATCCCATGCCATAACCGGTGAAGCCCTTTCTCAGTGGTGGGTCAGCTAATAACATATTACTTTATGTAAAAAATCCCTGGAAATTCACTGTAAAAGCCAATGGGTAAAGTGATGTTATAGTTAGGTGAAAATGTGAGCTAAAATGTAACATTGTTCCAAAAAAAAAAACACTGAAGTTCACTAGTTATAGTTAAATGTAGTAACTAAACTTATGCACTTTCCATGCCTTGCTTTCGACATCACATCCGACCTACCATAGAACATCACTGATTATATGTTCTATAATATCATTGATAACATCAATGATGATATCTGAAATTACATCAATAACAACATCACTGTGCATGGTAAGTTCCCGACTCTCCATGCCAATGTCCATCATTCAACACACAGAGAGGCCCCACACTCAGCACTCAGTGGACAGGCAACCCCAGCTATGGACAGTCTTCAGCGGCCTGCACAATTGGGGCATACCCCTCGGGCCTGGCCTCTAGCCATTCCCTGCACAAAATCCTGTGTGGGTGATCAATGTCCACATCACAGCCTTCGATCAAGCATTGAAATGATTTGTTGCAATAACCTGGACTTCAGCAAGGCCCTCTGTGCAACCAAGCACACTCTTCCAACCCTGCTGCTCACAGTCTTCAGCCATGTGCAGAGCGTTCAGCTGCAGAGACATGCTTCTGACCAGCCACTGTGTCCAACTCTCAACACAGGGTAAACACCCAAAGTGTACTTCCTTCAGACATTCACATTGAGGTTTGCTGGTGTGCCCATCCATCCGCAAGTGGCAAAACTATGTGGCACAGTGCCTTTGGCCATCTCCAGTGTAAAGGACTGCATGGTGTTGTCCAAGTGTCTGCCCCTACATCCAATGCTCAGAAGACAGGAAACTTCCAGTGCATATGGCTTCTGGCTGTGTGCAGCATGGGTTTGCCGAATGATCTAGTTTCCTGTTAGGCCCTGCACTCAACTCTCCACAGGTGACCAACTCCTGGTAAACTAAGCCATTGGCCATGTGCAGTATTGTTTTGCAGGGCAGGCCTTTAACCCTAAATCTCAAATGAAGCCAACCCTCACTGCTCCAAAGGCAGCCAATCACAATATGGTGAACCTTTGAATCCAGAGCTAGACTTGTGAATGCACAATGTTCACTAGTTCAATGTGACTTTCTTTTATTATATATATATATATATATATATATATATATATATATATATATATATATATATATATGTGTGTATATATATACAGGGAGTGCAGAATTATTAGGCAAGTTGTATTTTTGAGGATTAATTTTATTATTGAACAACAACCATGTTCTAAATGAACCCAAAAAACTCATTAATATCAAAGCTGAATATTTTTGGAAGTAGTTTTTAGTTTGTTTTTATTTTTAGCTATGTTAGGGGGATATCTGTGTGTGCAGGTGACTCTTACTGTGCATAATTATTAGGCAACTTAACAAAAAACAAATATATACCCATTTCAATTATTTATTATTACCAGTGAAACCAATATAACATCTCAACATTCACAAATATACATTTCTGACATTCAAAAACAAAACAAAAACAAATCAGTGACCAATATAGCCACCTTTCTTTGCAAGGACACTCAAAAGCCTGCCATCCATGGATTCTGTCAGTGTTTTGATCTGTTCACCATCAACATTGTGTGCAGCAGCAACCACAGCCTCCCAGACACTGTTCAGAGAGGTGTACTGTTTTCCCTCCTTGTAAATCTCACATTTGATGATGGACCACAGGTTCTCAATGGGGTTCAGATCAGGTGAACAAGGAGGCCATGTCATTAGATTTCCTTCTTTTATACCCTTTCTTGCCAGCCACGCTGTGGAGTACTTGGACGCGTGTGATGGAGCATTGTCCTGCATGAAAATCATGTTTTTCTTGAAGGATGCAGACTTCTTCCTGTACCACTGCTTGAAGAAGGTGTCTTCCAGGAACTGGCAGTAGGACTGGGAGTTGAGCTTGACTCCATCCTCAACCCAAAAAGGCCCCACAAGCTCATCTTTGATGATACCAGCCCAAACCAGTACTCCACCTCCACCTTGCTGGCGTCTGAGTCAGACTGGAGCTCTCTGCCCTTTACCATTCCAGCCACGGGCCCATCCATCTGGCCCATCAAGACTCACTCTCATTTCATCAGTCCATAAAACCTTAGAAAAATCAGTCTTGAGATATTTCTTGGCCCAGTCTTGACGTTTCAGCTTGTGTGTCTTGTTCAGTGGTGGTCGTCTTTCAGCCTTTCTTACCTTGGCCATGTCTCTGAGTATTGCACACCTTGTGCTTTTGGGCACTCCAGTGATGTTGCAGCTCTGAAATATGGCAGAACTGGTGGCAAGTGGCATCGTGGCAGCTGCACGCTTGACTTTTCTCAGTTCATGGGCAGTTATTTTGCGCCTTGGTTTTTCCACACGCTTCTTGCGACCCTGTTGACTATTTTGAATGAAACGCTTGATTGTTCGATGATCACGCTTCAGAAGCTTTGCAATTTTAAGAGTGCTGCATCCCTCTGCAAGATATCTCACTATTTTTGACTTTTCTGAGCCTGTCAAGTCCTTCTTTTGACCCATTTTGCCAAAGGAAAGGAAGTTGCCTAATAATTATGCACACCTGATATAGGGTGTTGATGTCATTAGACCACACCCCTTCTCATTACAGAGATGCACATCACCTAATATGCTTAATTGGTAGTAGGCTTTCGAGCCTATACAGCTTGGAGTAAGACAACATGCATAAAGAGGATGATGTGGTCCAAATACTCATTTGCCTAATAATTCTGCACTCCCATATATATATGTGTGTGTGTGTGTTTGACTTAAAAATGCACTCGTTTTACAAGGGCAATCTCAGCTTGTTACTCATGCTTCCAGCTGCATTTCCTTTGTTACTTCTAAAAAATCGTATACATTTCTGAAATTCGCAACAGATGAATTATACATGAAAAGGAACAGAATATGAATGATATAGAAGCATGCATGTTCAATACTAAATTGCATGTCTCTCTTTCGGAGAAAAATGTTAAATCTCACTAATAGTTAGTGAAATTGAGAATATTAAATGCCCTGTGTTTTGAGAGAAAAATAGGTGGTATAAAACATTAGGATCTGGGGACCAGATGATTTATATTTTGAATTACATTTCTTGTCAGCCATGCCATATATTGAAGTGATTGTTCCTCATTATTAGAAACTTTTTTGCAAGTAAATTCCTGTGAGATGCTGGTAGCTTGAGAGGCGTGTGTTATACAAGGTAGAATAAGAGCAGAGCAGCTCTAGAGAATTCGACTATGTAAAATTTCAAAATTGAAGGCAGTTATCCAAACATACATCTTTGAAGAAATCTGCCTGATAATGGGAATGTGTAAAACGCCTTATTAAAACTAATACACATATTTCCTATCAGGAAATATATTTGAGAGAAACTCATACTTTAAAACAGAAACAGGAGGAATGCTGCTGATACTGTAACTGTTTCTGCGCATCTCTCTATGTATATGTATTTACATATTTGTAATATAGTATAATCATAATAATTACACACATAGTGTCTTGAGTTATTTGTCCTCTAATTAGGTAAGACAAGGAAAGCATACTTGGAGAAGTGGTAGGTTCCGATGAAAGCATAATATCTAGCAGAATGGTTGTTTTCTATACTGTGTGTGATCTTTATCTTGCTTCTATTCTATTTACAGACTGCGCCCTCATTAGGTTAAATTCCAATGATTGTGACATCTCCTGTTAGCACACATATACATTGCATTAATTTGATAATTGCAGTTATTAATCTGCCAGTTTTTTCTGCGACAAATTGCCTGGGTAAATATAAGGACAGGCAGATTTCGGTACAATAAAATCAATATGTAGGGTTCTATGAACTAAGATTCAATACTCAATAATAAACAGTCTCAAAACTGATGGGTGCATTGATATGCCATTTCCAAAAACAAAGGAATAGCAATTGAATCAAAGAAGAGCCTGCCTAATTAACAGTTATTAGGGAGGGCATTATTCATTACTTCAAGCAGACCCGCATCCCTGTGATTGCAGTTCCAAACTATTTGAGAGCATCCAGAGTTCCTTAAAGGACACTGGGTAAAATTAAGAAACAAGCATTTGCAATGAAATGGTTCTCACATTTGTTCGACTTAGAGCTATTAGCGTTGTAAAAATCTAACCGGACTTTTCTTACCACATAAATTGAAAATGAAAAGTAATTCAGTTTCATATAACTGAGGTGATTTAAAGTGACACACCGTGAACGTAAAGGAGCACACAGAAGGAAACAAAAGTTTGTTTGCAGTCAGACGTATCAGCAGTTATGCAATTACCTATGTCACATGGTCGGTGTCATGCAAAGGGCTCTCGACTACTGTCCAATGAGATGGTGCTGTGTAGGAAATAAAAAGGAAAAGTAGTCCAGAAATCATGAGGAAAACATGGAGCCTCATTTGTTTTCAGTAGTTTACCGGTGCTCTTAAGAAGGGCTGAACACCGGAAAAGGCATGACGTATGCACGTCCGATCAGGTCTCTACAAACGAAATGTAGCGAATTAAAAATGCAAGCCCATGAACCAACGAAACTGATGGGCGTGACATGGGTGTGGTTAAAAGCCACAGAGAGATTACAACAGGGGCCAGTGCGCTTGCGCTTGACCCTAAAAAGGGTTTTGTTTTTTGGAAGACCGCACTGCTGTTAGTGGTCCCCTCAACCATTGCCACCACGATTTTCAAAGGTAAAGGGGTTCAAAAAGAACCTCTTTCTGTTTGCAAATCTGCTATCACCCTAACTTGGGAGTCAGTAACTGATTGAAAGTTTGCGACTGGAATTGTGGTTGCAAAGTTTTGACAAATCCTATATCAAACTTCCTTTACATGTCCCCTCCAAATGGCAACTGGCCATAGTTATTTGGGAAAAAACTTTTAATTGAGTGTAATTATCGAAACGGATATATTTTGTCCCAGTGCAATGGGATTTGATTAGATGCAATATATATTGCATCAATTACCAGCACACTAATAATTGAGAGACTAAAACAAGAACATTAATTTCAAATGCTTATTTACATGCTGCATGATATTTCAATTTAAATTGAAGTCGTCACTCCCGCCTGGTAAAGCAGAAGAGTTATTTCATTGATTTCAAATAATTATGAAGAGGAAAAGAGACTGCTTAGGGTGATGATGCGACATAATTAATACAGGTATATCAGCATGCCCTCTTTTATAAATATTCATGGCCTTAAGTTCAGAAGTGTCCACGGGAGTAGAACGGTAAAGGAATGGTCCTAATTCCTCAGTATCTGTCTCTGTTAGAATGTTTCCCTGCAATGGAAAATCAAACACCGCACCTACTGGATGGCACTCAGCAAGTTGTTGTACAACTTAAATACAAATAAATCCAAGTAGCAGTCCTGAACGAAAGGGTTCCCCGAAACTAAAACGCTTTTTTGGGGAACTAAGCATTAGAGGTACAGGCCATGACACGACTGATTGTTAGTGGTTCATAGAGTGCAGCCATTTTACCAACAGATCGAACATATGGGGGTTTGGAATGCTAGAGGCACCACCTTAATGCAGGCCTGTGTCCAACAGCATGACCAAAGAGACACTGCGAACATGAGATGATATGATGATATGCCTGCAATTGATTTGATCCCTTCAGGTACCAGTGCTGCATAATTCAGTTTCAAATGTAATTTACATGTTTGTATGATACTTCACAGAATATCTGTAAACACCATAATACATATTAACAATAACACCTAAAAAGATAACATAATCGTAAATATAATTTGTTTAAAAACACAGTAACAACTATTATGTGGAGGTAGGGGAAACCAGAAGGAAATCCGCAACTGCCTTCGCATTTATCATTTTTGTATGAGAAAACATGTTCCTAAAATATGTAATCATAAATTTTGTAATATGGGACCAAGAAAGAGAACATGATACAAATCACGTATACCACTATAACAGAAGGGACAAGTACTTGCAAGTGTGTTTCCCCTTTCCTGCACCTATATTACGTTCCTGTGGCAAACTAAACTTTTTTAAATTAAGAAACTGCCGCTGTGCAGGATGTAAGACTTGTGTTGTGTAAAGCATCTTATAAAATGGCTTGTTTTTACTAAAGCAAGTTTTGGGGCAGATTTATTAAAATAGTCATGCAGCACACCAAGTCACCTTGCTGCGATGCATGATAGGGAAAGGGCAGGAATGCAGCTTACTTAAAATTGCACAATGCAATCCTGGCTTTACCCTGTGCTGACACACAATGTGCTGCCTACTGCCAACACATGCACTATGGTACAAGGCTGCCTGCGTTGTAAGCATGATTGTTTTTGTGCAGGAACAGGCACCTTCTTGCACACAGACAACCCCCTAAGGCATTTTCCTCTTTCTATGTGTGCTGCAGCACTTATAGAAAGAGGAAAAACAAGGAAAAATAAACATATTTCTCCTTGTCACGCCTCACCTGAGGAGGCGCAGCAGTTTTGGTGCATTCCCAGGTCTACCACTTATGATAAGTCTGCGAATGTCTCAAAGTCCATGGGTGTTGGGTGGGAACACCCACACACCACCCATGGAACGACTCCGAGGGGAAAAGAAACTCAGCACAGTGATTTGCTCTGGTTGTGTTTCTCAGGATTTATCAAGCCACTTATGGCCACGTAAGGTCGCTTTGCTTGATAAATAAACGTGAAGGTTGTGCCACTTTTGCACCCCATTAAGTGATGCAAAAGTGATGCAACCCTTTGATAAATATACCCTTTAATTCCAAGCTTTATCTCTGTGATAGTATGCCAATTCTTCAAATTAAAAAGCTAGTTATTTAGCCCTTCCTATGCAATCTTTACAGTTTCCAAAAGTGTAAATGATGCCGTGGACAATTTAAAAGTTTCTGCCTACCAAATTGTGCTATAGAGTCATTGGAGTAACCACACATGCGGCGGGGGTTGGTGCTGAGAGAGCCTTCTGATAGACACTCGTTATACCGATTTCAAGGTGAAATGCCTGTGTGAGAAACTTTTTTTTTGTAGGGTCATCAACCATTTCAACAGAGCACTTTTTGTCTTACTTAAAATGATTAATTTGTCACACTTCAGATACTTAGCTGCACAGAAAAAGGTTGGGAAGGAGGGCCATTTATCTAATATCTTCAAACAATGCGAAAATGTATTTTCTCCATAGTATAATACAATTTGTACATTACCTCCATACTACATTGCTCATGCATTCCGCTGAAGAATATGTAGATTTGTGAGCCAGCCGTTTATTCGGATTTAATGTTTTTTCTGGATCTTGAGTTTCATTTGGCTCTGCTGCTCGACTAGGTTTAGGTACTCGATCCGATTAGCTCCAAATAGTCCTTATGGATAGACCAGGATGGAATCCCGACTGAAGTATATAAATGAAATCCGGAATATATGATTCTTTGCGCATATTTTATACATGTGCCAACATAGGTGCACTTTTTAAATTAGGACAGATTCTTTAAGACAGTCTACTTAAAAAAAAAAAAAAAAGATCAATGGCTTACAGTCTTATGTCTATGCTGGATGTATAGTTGAAGATTGTTTGCTCCGGTCTAATTAAAATCATTAGAGGAATGGCCAGAACAATAGCTTAGTCCCAGTAGAACAAGTCAGGTTTCACCCAGGTCATAGCACCTTACACTGGAATGGGTATCACAAAAGGTTTGTTTTCTCTTCTTAAGGCTTTGTATTCAAGACCCTGCTCCCAGATTTATTTGATTCAAATGTGACAAAACAAGGCAAATCGTAAACTGTAGAGGGTTGAAACAAGTATGTGTCCTTGCTTCCTTATATTTTCCTTGATTCTGAATGATTTTACAATCCATTTGAACCAGGCTAATGTGTACCCCCAAAAGTAAATAGGAGACACATTAATATAATAGCATGGGCTGATGACCTGGTGATGTTCAATCATGCAAAGGCTGGTCTTCCATGGACAGTTATGATCAGGGCCTTCTTTAGCACTGGTGACGCAATCTTTTTTGGCACCCCTCCTCCCTGAGACCTCCTCCTCAGATTTAATCACTACCACCCAGCAAAAGTGGCCCTCTTCTCTCCACAGTCCCTCTCTCACAATTCATTTCATTTGTTTTAAAGTGCAGGTAAAGTCTGGCTTTACTAACCCATTCAGCTATCCTCATAAAATACAGATCTGTTATTTTCAGCAGGCATATTAACCCTCTGTACTACTTTACGGTGAGTCAAAACTGTCACTAGACAAAACTCCAGCTCTCTCTCTAGCAAGAACATTAAATATCAGAGTTATTCTAAGACTAGTATTGTTGCTTGAAAGGTGGAAGCAAGAGCGACTCTGCAGAAGGAGGTTTAAAATCGAAAATTATTGCTCAATACAGCGCTCCCACTCCCCAATGCCTTTGCCCTGTACCCAAGTCAGCACCCAGTGCAGACGCACCAGTCGCAAAGCTCTAAAGCTGCCCTGGATATCATGTTTAGAAAGGGGGTCAGTGCTGCTCTGCCTCTTTGTCAGTTTCTTTGGAATTTTGACGGACTATATGCTGCACCAATGTTAAAGTCTATTCAAGTAGGATAGTTAGTATCAATCGCCACAAATTGAATGGTTGGATTGATTTTAAAGGAACCCTTACATTTTAGGAAATATGAAGGTAAAATGATTTGAATTGTGTTTAGCCTGCTTCAGCCTAAAATGAGTGAAACACTTCTCATTGAGTTTGGTTTCCGTTCTTTGCTGTTGGATTGCACAGCGAATTGTATAGGGTTTTTAGATTGGTTAGCAAGAGAAGAAGCTTTGTCAGTTGCTGTGAATGACTTTAAGAGCTTTGCTCATGCAATATATCTCCTGCCACATATGGACGGCAGAAGATATGTGATTTGTCTCCAATTATTAACTGGATTTTAACCGCATAGTTGTGAACTACGGATGGTTCAATTGCAGTGCATAAAATGTTTAATGGATAAGGCAATTGGATCTTATTTTATCATAGAAAGATATATTTTTTTCAGAATAAAATATCTTATTTAGACTTTATTAAAAAAAATGGTCATGCAGGGCACTTCAAGTTATCTTCTTAGCGTTTCCAGCGTTATATTGTATAGATTATTTGAGCTGTTGTGAATGGGACTTTTTCTAAAAAATGTTGGTAATTAAAATTGGTCAAAACTATCAATGTACCGGTATATCTAGGATGTCCGATTTGAAGAGGCATTCTATCATTGTGACCTTCCACTTTAGTTTCAAGAAGTACATATATAAACTGTATATCTAGCTCAAATGTTAGTTATTCCTATCCTGCAGGCATGTGAATGCTACATTTCCTCTGCAGACGTACAAGTAGCAATGGGGGCTGTATGATTACTTATAAATAAATACTAAAAAGGATGCATATGCTTAAAGTAAAGGTACTTTTTGTCAGAATCTAATTTATTTTTATTGATTATTTTAAATTAATGTTTTATGTATTTTTTAATGAATTCATGAAAAAAATATTGCCTGATTACTTAAAATCATTGCAATTTCCCACATTTAAAATAACATTTGAATTAGGATACGATTATATGTATGTAAAAAATGCCAATACATATATGTTTAAGCTATGCATAGTGAATTGCACTGAATCCAGCCGTTGTGATAAAGATAAGCAATATCCATAACAAAATAGAAGAACCATTCTCTGCAGTTAAACATCTAATCATATGTTGTTAGTTATAGTAACTATTTCATATAAGGGCAACTGCTTTCCGAACTAAAGTTGCCTATCCTCTAATGTGGCTGTTGCTCTCTCTTTGTCAGACTTCCTTTTACCTCCATCCGACTGCCTAAAGGGCAGCCGGCTGCCTGCTCCACCAGAGAGCTAGCCGGCCACTGATGGTTGCCGTGAGGGGGCCGTGGCCCTGGAGAGATAGAGATGCTGAATTTGGATGCCCTGACGGAGCACCGAAGCACGGATGGAGTGCTGATGGGGTAGAGGTGCTCCTCTCGAACCTTCACTAGCGTGACCAGCGTCTGCACCTATGTCTCTACATCGTTAGTGCGAGTCCAATGCCGGTTTCATGTATTTGTGATGTTTATTTACATGTAGCTTTGTGTCTAAATGGATGAATACAGTTAGAATGTGAATACTGTAATAATGCTGGGTACCAAGCATGTGATAATGGATTCTACTTTCCTGCATTATCAGAAATCACCTTTTAGTGGTTGAGTGCTGGATTACCACCTCAATAACATCACAGCTACTAATACTGGTAATGTCACTCTCAGTAATGCTGTGAATGGGCAGTGAGGTCCTTGTAATAAAACAGCAATACAGTTCAGAAATGTGTCATTTTCATGTGATATACTGTCCCAGGAAGCTTACCAGACCACTCTGAAATGTAGCCCTGTACCCTGACGGTGC
Organism: Pleurodeles waltl; assembly: GCF_031143425.1. NCBI lineage: Eukaryota > Metazoa > Chordata > Amphibia > Caudata > Salamandridae > Pleurodeles > Pleurodeles waltl. The sequence continues at coordinate 415,288,752 of NC_090438.1, read as the reverse complement.
TCTTCTAGAGTATCTCAGGGCAACAATGCTGCCATCTTAGGTCAGATCTTAAAACCGTTCTGGATTTCACAGCACTTTACAATTTTCCTTATACAGTTACTATCCAGATCTGTTGATCACAATATTAGAAAACCATGGAATAAGAAAATAAATTTGCAACATCAAATATACTGAGAGATGCTTAAGGCCTTAAACTAGAAGATGGTCACAGAAGAACCTTGACAGATGATGCTACTCCTGTGGAAGACAAGTGCCTGAGTGTTGGGGGGAAAACTGACAAGACATTACCAACAAGAAGAATACCCTCTCATCAAATCCATGAGTATCTCAAGTTTTAGAAATATTTATCCAAAATTATGGATCTGCATCACAAGCAGACAGCAGAGTCCTGCCACTAACGGACCTGCACTATTCCTCTCTTTCCATTCTTGAGGGCAGAGAGTGGTTGATTGATAATTAGTATTACCAACATTGAAAGGATAGAAGGAGGAAATCAAAACTGGAGAGGCATTGTGTTGTTTGACACTTCAGAATAACACAACTATGCACTTCAGGACAATTTAGGGCACAACATGAAACAATCACTCTCAAACAAGTAGAATAATCAAGTTTATTTATGGGACAAGCTCACATATAGCAAAACTGACCACACTAAAATAACATGAAAAATAACATGAGAATAACTGCAAGAATACATGCACTCTGTGATATGAAAAATAACATGAGAGTAACTGCAAGAATATACGCACTCTGTGATATCATGAAAAATAACCTGAAAGTAGCTGCAAGAATAAATGCATACTAAACATACACACACAATATGTTCAAATGACTATAAAATGAAAGGCTTCACCGAAAAGAGATTCTGCATCCCTCCACCGTACACCAAGCCGGGGAACCCAAATCGACCTGTGCAGGGAGTCGTGTTCGGGACAATCAGTCCTCCTGGTGTTGCGTCCAACCCAGAAGAGAGTTCCTGAGCTCGTCCATAAGGGCTCCTGACCTTTCTAGTATTTACTAACACCCAGGAGTCTTTTCGAGAAAAAGACCCCCTCCTTTACAAATTGTGCAATCAGCGGTACCTTGTTCACCCTTCGAGACGTCTCCTTGGAACGGGCCAGGTTCCCAGAAGAGGTCTCCAAGGTGAATCTTGCATTCCTCCTTGAGTACAGGCGCATCCCCCTGTCCTAACTGATAACATGTGGAATGTAAATAGCGCCCTCCGTACCAGGCAGATGGAGCGAAGTTGAGCAGAAAAACACCCCACCCTGCAGCTTGCAGAGGCTTGTGGAAAAACACAGAACAGTGCTTCATACACAGAACCAGACTCGACAAGATGGAGTCGTGAGCCAATGTAAAATGGAAGCAAAGGCCAGTGGTCCATCATATGTTGTTATGCATTATTTCATTGCCCTTACACTGCACCACTGTTTACCTTGCATGTAGTGCATGTAGCAATACAGGCATGGTGAGTGAAGTAGCACTGTAGACATTGTACACGCATTGTTGAATATGGATATGCTGCATCTTTCTCAGAAGTGTATAAACTTTGCGTCATGGAGGCAGGAGACACCAAGCTCAGAGACAACTTCCACACATCAGCTGCAGTGCTTGTCTGACACATTAGCAACTACTTCAAAAATAACAGAAAAATAATGACCGCTTATATATAGCTTTTAATTATGTCCTATGTATATAAACATATCATCCATATTTATATTCAATTAAGCATTACTGATTTTGGGAAATATAATGAACAATATATATCACCTACTAACATTATAATGGTATACTTAGACCTAACAAAAGTCCAAACTCAAACCCTAGTTGTATACCCTAAATCTAGCGCTAGCACTAATGCCAGCCTTAATCCCAGCCCTGAAGCACAGCCGTACCCTTCATACTAAACCTAACTTTGGTCCTGAACCCCAACTGTGGCCCTCCCTAAAACTAGACAGTCTTAACCATAGCCTTGACTCTTACCGAGCCCTTAATCTAATCCTAACCATGAACCTAATCCTATCTCTGAAACTAACCTGATACTTACCGTAATATTTCCTAACAATATAAGTGCAGACTATGTTATAACTACAGAAATATTGCTTCCATGATATTTTTGTAGCATGATATTTTAGAGGCAATGTTATGGATGGCCACAATTGTGACTATGGGGTTTAGCGGTTGTTCAGCATATGGTGGGCTTTCAAGCAACATTAATAGTTGGTCCAGTGGTTGGAGTCCCCTTCTGCACTCTGCAAGGCATCACACCATCACTAGGTGCCGCTTTTTCCAGAAGAGCAGGACAGTCTGTGGGTTCTAGGTTACATACTCATCTGTGAGGGTCTCAAGGCGCTGGAGGGGAGGGGCCTCATCCAAAGAGCCATGTCTTGAGGTTCTTCCTAAAGATGGTGAGTGACTGACTTTGTCTGAGGTGCAGGGGGAGGTTGTTCCAGATCTTTTCTACAATGTAGGTGAAGGATCATCCTCCAGCAGTGGTTTTGCAGATGCAAGAAATGATTGCCAGGGCCATCTGGGCAGGGCTGAGCGATCTGGTGGGGGGGTGTGGAAGGAGACACAGTGGTTCAGTTCAGCTAGTCCTGCATTGTGTATGTCCTTGTATGTGTGGGTGAGTAGCTTGAACGTGATTCGATTGTCGACTGGTAGCCAGTGGATGGTCCACAGGTGGTGGGAGATGTGTTCTCAGTGAGGGAGGTCCACAATGAGTCTGATGTCGGTATTCTGGATAAGTTGTAGTTTTTTGATGTTTCTAGTTGAGGTGCCGGCGTAGAGGGTGTTGCCGTAGTTGAGCTTGCTAGTGACTAAGGTGTGGGTGACTGTCCTGCGACAGTCTGCTGGGATCCATCTGAAGATCTTCTGAAGTTTGCAGAGTGTGTGCATGTTGGTGGAGGTGACTGAGTTTACCTGGAGAGTCATGGATAGTCAAGGATGTTTCCTTGGTTGCAGGGATGCTCAGTCGGTGCAGGGGGGCACTGAAGCACTTGTGCCACGAGGACTCATCACAAGCTGAGGTGATGTTTCCAAAGATGATGTGCTCAGTCTTTTCGGAGTTGGGCTTGAGGCAGCTTTCTCTCATCCAGGTGGCGATGGCTTCCATTCCTGAGTGGAAGTTTCTTTTGGCCATGTCTGGGTCTTTGGTGAGGGAAATAATGAGTTGTGTGTCATCGACATATGACATGATGTTCATACCGTGGCTTCTGATGATGGAAGTGAGAGGGGCGATGTTTACGTTGAACAGTGTGGGACTTAGAGAGGATCCTTTGGGGACTCCACATTTGACTCCTGGTGGTCTGGAAGTGTAGGGTAGGAGTTTGACCCTCTGCATCCTCCCAGAGACAGGAAGGAGTGGATCCATTCCAGTATTCACTATGTCATTAATTCTGGTGCGTAGAGTGCTGTGGGAGACGTGTCAAAATCTGCTGAGAGGTCGAGGAGTATGAGCGCTGCGGTGTGGCTGCAGTCTACAAGTAATCAGATGTTGTTGGTGGCTGCCAGGAGGGCTATCTCCGTGCTGTGGTTGCTGAAGAAGCCAGACTGGTAGCTGTCCAGGGAGATGTTGGCCTCGATGAAATTCCATAGCTGTGCGTTGATTGCTTTCTCCAGTACTTTGGCAGGGTAGTCATTGATTCTGGAGTGTAGAGTACTGTGGGAGACTGTGTCAAAAGCTGCTGAGAGGTCGAGGAATATGAGCGCTGCAGTGTGGCCGCGGTCTACAAGTAATCAGAAGTTGTTGGTGGCTGCCAGGAGGGCTTATTCCATGCTGTGTTTGCTGAGGAAGCCAGACTGGTAGCTGTCCAGGGAGATGTTGGCTTCGATGAAATTCCATAGCTGTGCATTGATTGCTTTCTCCAGTACTTTGGCAGGGTAGTCATTAATTCTGATGCGTAGAGTGCTGTGGGAGACGTGTCAAAATCTGCTGAGAGGTCGAGGAGTATGAGCGCTGCGGTGTGGCTGCAGTCTACAAGTAATCAGATGTTGTTGGTGGCTGCCAGGAGGGCTTTTTCCGTGCTGTGTTTGCTGAGGGAGCCAGATTGGTAGCTGTCCAGGGAGTTGTTGGCCTCAATGAAATTCCATAGCTGTGCGTTGAGTGCTTTCTCCACTATTTTGGCAGGGTAGGGTAGCAGTGAGATGGGACAGAAATTCTTTAGTTCTGATGGGTCAGCTGAAGGTTTCTTCAGGAGGGGGCATATTTTGGCATGTTTCCAGTCCTCGGGGAAGGTGCCAGTGTGTGTTGCGGAGCTCGGGGGTGATGGATGCGCTGGCTCTGATGTATATGTTGTGCGGGCAGGGGTCCGTGGGGGCTTCGGAGTGGGTGATGCTGACTGTTTCCTCTGTGGTGAGCGTGGACCAGCTGTGGATGGTCTGGGTGGGTTCTGGTGGGTTGGGTCGGTCACAGGTTCCAGTGAAAGGATTTTCCAGGAGGAAGATGTTGTAGATGTCCTCTGTCTTGCGGTGGAAAAAGGTGGCAAGTTTGTCGCAGAGGTCATGTGACGGGGGATGCTGGTGGCTTCGGAGGGGGGATCTGTGAACTCATTGATGACTGAGGCGATGTCTTCGCTGGTTTGACTGTTACTCCACTTTTTCTCTGATTCTTGGAGTTCAGTGGTGAATTAGCTGGCTTTCTTAGGTACACGTTTGGCCAATGTCAGATGAGGGGGGCTAGAGTGTTGATGCATTCGGTGATCCTTGCTTTGAGATTGTGCGTTGCCGTGTTGGCATCATCGGAGGGAGGGAGGGAGGGAGAAGTTTGGTGAGCGATGAGGTGAGTTGCTCATTGGTGATTTTGTTTCATTTCCTGGGGGGGGCTGGGGGTGTGGGTGTGGCTGCTGGTTGTGGTGATTGGGAAGTGTATGCAGCGGTGGTCGGTCCAGTCTGGGGTGGAGATGTGCTTGATGGTGATCCAGTTGCTTGAGGTGAAGAAGGGGTCCAGTGTGTGTCCTTCAATGTGTGTGGATGCAGAGACCAGCTGATTGAGGCTGAGAGTGGCGAGGTTGTCGAGTAGAATGGTGGTGTTTGGATCGGCATGGTCCTCAAGGTGGAAATTCAGTTCAGTGAGTAGAAGTTGGTGATCTGATGTGAGGGCCTGGGGGTAGCGATGTCTACAACATTGTTGAAAGCTGAGCTGGGCCCGGTGGCCTGCACACCAGGGTACCGCAGATGGAGGAATTGTGGTTCGAGTGGACCAAGAAGTGAAGGTGTTCCATGGTCCTGTATTGTTCTTCTGTCAGCCATGAAGGTCAAACATGCATGCTTGAGAGCACCAGGGCACCTGGAAGCCAGCTGACTGAATGGCTGTAAAACATTTGTAATAGTTGGGTGGGGTGAATACTGTAGAATGCAGTAGCATATGGGTGCAGGTGGTGCCTTACTTGGGAGGTGGGTGGGAGAAGGAAGAAGCAGTGTGATAACATGAATTGCCAAAGTTAGGACGGGTCATCTATGTTATAGATACATGTGCACTGGTAGCCTTTCCTGGAATTAATTTAAACTGACAATCTATGATATTGGTGATGGGCTAGTTGGGCAGTTGATCAGTGCAGGATCGAAGAGAGAATGGGAAGTCATCTCATAAATATTTTGGAATCTCATGTTCACTTTTAAGTGTAATTTAATGCAAAGTTATTTTGTAAAGTTTTGATGCACACGCAAGTAAGTGTTGTTGGTTGTTTCCCTGATGCCTGTGGCGTTCACATCCTGAAGATGTTACATTTTCTATCCCAGGGTTTATAAATCCACTCCACTGGCAAAGGTTGCAGAATTCAGGCACTTCATGCTACACGGCGTAGTGCTAAGTTTCCAAATTCCAAATTTCAGCATGAAGCAGAGTTCATTCACACACAAAAAGTTTGGGTTTAGATGCTCTCTCGCGAGTACCACAATACTTCCTGGCGATTAGCGACACGTGCAAGACTTTGTGTTCGATCACACTGCTTCTGGCAGTGGTTGCAAGACTTTGCATTCCCTCATGCTGCTTCAGGCCGTGACAGCAGCAAAAACAGTCCCGCTGGCTAATGCACTTGGAGCAGATGTTCTACTCCAGATACATCTAGATGTAGGTAAAAAGTGGATTTTGAGTGGATTTTCTTCTCCAATGGACTCTTCAAGTTGGTTTTCAGAATGAGAAACCTTTTTTTCAAAACAGGAAGGAAGTGCCCCAAATACTCCAACTTTCTGTTAATATACAGCAGGCTCATTCCAGTGCTTTGTCCATCTCCTGGTTACTTTTCAATTGGATTTCAACGTGGAAAAATTACTCTCTTTGTCTCCTGGATCTACCTTTGGATTTAAGGACTTCGTTTTTGTGAAATCACACAAGTAAGTTATAAAAAATATTGAATAAGAGTGTTGTTTGTTTGCTTGGGCATGCACCACTATTTCTTTGTACTTTAATTTGATTTTCCAATTTATATAGTGGTGGGTGGCCTGGAGTTTATGTATGGGCCTAGTTATTTATTATGCATTTAATTGATTTTTCATTTTTTGTAAAGGAAGAATGTTGCACAGTTCAGTACCTTTTCTAAATGTTTGTAACATTTACAATATTATTTTACTATATGGCCTAGACTTCCAAAGGGTCTAGTGAATAGGCCCAGTACTAGTAGTCAATAGTGCATGAAATACATTTTTCAGTGATATATGTTTTTCAAACGTCATTTAGGGCAGGATTGGCATTGGATTAAATTGAAAATGTTGGCTATTTTTTGCAAATAATTTTTTGTTTGCAAAAAGTGCATATGTTGTGTGATAACATTAGATGGCATAGAAGGATGTGTGTTCTCTTGTGAAAATTCTATAGCTGAGTTAATTTTCGTGTTTTGCATAGCTGAATTAATGTTAGTGTTATCTTCAGTGTTACCACATTGCCTCCTTATGGCCAGTGTGTGTGTGTGTGTGTGTGTGTTTGTGAATGTGTGTGTCTCCTTGTTTGTGGTTGTTGATTGACCATGTGGCTGGTAGCTGTTTTCTGCATTCAGACAGTGTGTCTTTGCTATAGGCTTGGATGTGTTCTTCTTTGTTCTCCTTGTTGCTGTTGATGGACCATGTGACAAGCAGCCATTTTGTGCGTGAAGCCAGTGTTCCTCTGCTACAGACTTGCATGTGCTCCTTCTTTGTTACCCATGCATCCTTGCTCCGTGTTGTTGTTTGACCATGTGGCTGATGGCCATTTTGTTCATACAGCCAGTGTGTCTTTGTCATAGGCTTGCATGTGTTCTGTGTTTGCCATGCCTCCTTGCTCCTTGTTGTTTGAGCCAGTCTTTGACATAGGCTTACATACAAACATTGTTACTTTTAGATCATTTTCTTTTTTAAGTTTCTATTTTAATGCTTTATTTTTATTTTGGATTTCTATATTAATTTGTTATTTTAATTGTTTATTCTATTATTTTTTAATTCAATGGTTTATTCCATGTTTTTATTTTCAGTATTTTTATTCTAGTTTTTATTTTAATGTTTTATTCTATATTTGTATTTATTAATTTTTTAATTTCTTGTTTTTTATTAACATTTTTATGGTAGTTTTTGTATTTGTTTATATGTTTAATTTTAATTGTAGTTCATTCTGCATTTTGTCTTGATCCATCCATCCACATCCATTCCTCCATTTATCCACCAAAGACGCACAGCTGCACTAACGCATTTGCGTTCTTTAGGTGTGTAATAATTCCATTTGGTCCCGAACACCGTGACTGCAGAGCACTGCAGAAAACATCAGTAACATAATTAATTTGTTATGATTATTCAATTTTCTCTTGATCACCCTGCCACCATATGTTTGTTAACGGATTACTCTATTTACCCATGCACCTTTCACTGACTGCCCCAGATGTCCCCTTTAAGACAGATGGAGTTATATCAAAGGGCTGTATCTGCATGTTGTGTTCCCTGAATTGAAATGTCATGGTGTGTGTTACACCTGACAGCCTTAGGATGGTCACTCCTACATTTTTGCCTGACTCCCTCCACTTTTTGGACACTGTTTTTGCTGGTTTTAGGACTCTGCGCACTTCACCACTGCTAACCAGTGCTAAAGTGCATATGCTCTCTCCCTTAAAACATGGTGACCTTGGTTCATACCCAATTGGCTTACTTAATCTACTTGTAAGTAAGTCCACAGAAAAGTGCACTACATGTGCTCAGGGCCTGTAAATTAAATGCTACTAGTGGGCCTACAGCACTGATTGTGCCACCCACACAAGTAGCCCCTTACCTATGCCTCAGGCTGGCCATGGCAAGGCCTATGTGTGCAGTTTCACTGCCAATTGACTTGGCATTTAAATGTACTTCCCAAGCCTTAAACTCCCCTTTTTCTACATATAAGTCACCCCTAAGGAAGGCCCTAGGTAACCCATAGGGCAGGGTGCTATATAGATAAAAGGACATATACCTGTGTAGATTATATGTCCTGGTAGTGTGGAACTCCTAAATTCCTTTTACACTGCTGTGAGGCCTGCTCCTCTCATAGGATAGCATTAGGGCTACCCTCATATACTGTTTGAGTGGTAGATTCTGATCTGAAAGGCGGAACAAGGTCATATTTAGTATGGCCAGAATGGTAATACAAAATCCTGCTGACTGGTGAAGTTGGATTTAACATTATTATTGTTTGAAATGGGGTTTCTGGTTGGCTAGGGTGTGCACCTAAGCCAGGCAGAACCCACCCACTCTAGTCAGGGCAAGGATGTTACACGTCCAAGATAACCTTTGCTCACCCCCTTGGTAGCTTGGCATGAGCAGTCAGGCCTATCCCAGAGGCAACACACACAACACATGTGACACACTATCCTCACCACAAAGGAAACACAACAACAAGGTATAGGAAAATATACTGTATTGTACACAACACAATTATTAGACCAAACACAACATGTCAGTAATATCCTGCTAACTTAGCAGTTGTCAGAACTTTACACATCAGTTACTCTGCAGAAGTAGCAGTAGTCATATATAACACACAGGTTACTTAGTATTCTGCAACAGAAGCAGTAGTCAGGAATCACATTACTAAATAAAGCACTTGTCATTAAAGTATCAGAAATGCCTGTACCAAGAGCATTATAAAACACATGGCAAGTCAAGAAAACATATTAGCATGTCATGCCCATAAAAGGAACATTTTCATGCATATGAAGCATCATAAAAATAGGTAGGCAACATATAAGTCAAGGATGTCTATATAAAAGAACCTATGACATATATATTGTCCTTTAAAAGTACCTGGTTTTCATTATGAGGCACCTCCAGTCCCAAAAAAATCAAAAGGGGCCTGACGCTCCACTGTGCAAAACAGGGGCCCTCTGGTGAGTTGGGGGAGGAGTGGGGCAACACACACCCCTCTGTATTTATGAGGGCCCCCTCCTGGGGCCCATGATCTCTAGGGATCCCCAGGGCCTCCAGTGGCCTTTCCACATGGGCTGGCCACAATAATGCCCAAAAAACAGGCCAGCAGCGCGGGGAGACTCCTTTGAGGCTTCCACCCCACCCACCCTTCAAGCTATGAGAACTGGGCCCCTCCTGGGGCCCGCGATCACTGGGGGGCCAAGAAAGAAGACCAGCAGTATGGGGGGAGCCTCCGATGAGGCTTCCTTCCCCTCGCCCGGCTGCACTCTGCACGTTGCGGCCCGCTGGCCGTAACAGAGGGCAGGCACCATAGTAGGTGCCTGCCTGTGCCCCAGGGGCACGATAGGCACATGCTCACTCATTTTCTTCTGATGAGGGATCCCTGGGGGCACTGAAGACAGAGCGACTCTGGCACTCCTAAATAAACACAAGCCGGGCCACAGCGGTGATTGCTTGCAATGGCACAAGCGCTTTTCAAAGCGATGACGGCAATTTATTGATCCTGGTTGTGTGGTGAATTCTTCAGCAAGAGAGCGCTTTTCAAAGTGCTAGGGCATATTTATTATCAGCCTGAGTTGCGCAGTGAATTCTGCAGTAAGGGAAAAGCACTTTCCAAAGAGCTAGACTATAATTTAACAGAGCGCTCTCAATGCTGGATCCTAAACAGAAGCGCTTTCTAGGCGCTTTACCTGATGATGACAGGGGTCAGGGGCCACAGCACCCAGCCCCTGGGGGACAACAGTACCTAAAAGGAGCACAGGGCGGCAGGGCCCAGCAGCCGGCCAGCACAAGGAGGACGCTGACAGTGGGCAGTACCTCAAAGTGGCCAAGCAGGTCACGGGTCAGCACAGCTGCACAACAACAGGGGAACCCTATAACTCTACCTTGGCCAGGGTAAATATATCATCAACAAAGAAACAGCTGGCAGGTAGAGACAAATTAAATCCTAAATTGTAAGAACAGACCTGTATTCTGTTGCTTTTGAGTTTATTTCTTACTCAATTTTAATTTAAACCAATTTATCAAATAGCAAAAAAGGATCTAGGATGATATCAAATTTATATACAATACAATAATAACTATACACAAAATATAGACAAAATGTTACTTCACAAAACACACACAATGGGCCTAATCACAAATACAACAATACAAAACTTTAGAGACAAATAGTATTAAGAAAAATATTAGGAAACAATGCCCTATATATTTGAATGGTGGTCACTGTTATAACTCCACATGTGATCCACTTCTAAATGCTAAGGAACTGGGCTTTTACGTGCACTCACTTATCAAAGTATTGTGCATTTCTTTCACACAAGTATGATATAGTGCATCTTAAGACATTACAGTATATTCCATTGTTTGGCAAGCCCAATGCACTTGCAATACAAAAAGGCAACGCGTTTCGGCCTATTAATTTAAGGCCTCATCAGGACTGAAGAAGGGCAAATGTAATTCTTAATTGTAAAGATCAAAAACGGGGAACAGGACTCGTGTATATCATCTTCGATTAACTTAAACGATGGACTTTGCTACTTAAAGACGCCCATCAGGAATCAGACATATTGCTGCTAGTATCTGGTCCACTAGTAGCAATTGATTTATAGGACCTGGGTATAGAGATACCACTGTACAAGGGACTTATAGGTAAATGAAATATGCCAATTAAGCATAAGCCAATCATACCAACTTTAGATGGGAGAGCACCTGCAATTTAACACTGAGCAGCAGTGATAAAGTGCTCAGAGTCCTAGAGCCAACAGCGAGAGGTCAGAAAAAAATAGGAGGAATTAGGCAAAAAGTCAGGGGTGAACCTGCCACAAGGGCCAGGTCCAACAACTATTTTAGAAATGGCACTTTTAGAAAGTGAGTATTTCTCTGCACTTACATCCTTGTGTGCCTTACAATCCACATCTGGCTGGGTTACTTGACAGCTTCCTCAGGCATTTCACTCAGGCAATCACAAACACAGGATTCTCAGTCACACCTGCACACATCTGAATACTGAATGGGTCTTCCTGGGCTAGGAGGGTGGAGGGCCTGACACTTACATGTCAAAGGACAGTGGCCTGTCCTCACATAATGGATTGCCAAACCCCCTACTGGGACCCTGGCAGACAGGATGGAACTGAAATGGGACATTGTGCACTTCTAAGCAACTCTTTGAAGTCTCCCCCACTTCAAAGACATATTCAGGTATTTAAACAGGGCCTCTGACCCCACCAACTCAGACACTTCAAGACAAGATACCACTGGTAAGAAAACTCTGAACCAGGACCTGCAACTTGCCAAGAGAAACTGCCTGGTTGCCCAAACGATTCACCTGACTGCTTTTCCTGCAAATGACTGCTGCCCTGCTGTTGCCCTGCTGCCTTGCTGCCCCCTTGCTCTGCTGAGAAGTGCTCTCCAAGGGCTTGGGTAGAGCTTGCCTCCTGTTCCTTGAAGTCTCAGGACCAAAAACACTTCACCCTGCAAAGAACTCCTTGTCCATTGAAAATTTGATGCACAGCCTGCCAGAAACGACGCACAGCCTGCATCGAGGTGAGAAAATCACTGCACGCCGAACCGGAATGACACAGCCTGGCTCCTCGAGAGGGGATCGATGCAGCACCTGCATTGCGATTGGGACGGCCCACTGGATCGACGTATAGCCAAGCTGGAATGAAGCAGCCTGACTTCCTGCAAGAAGAATCTACACAGTGCCTGCTGTGCGACAGTAATTTCCTTGCCCACCGGATCGATGCAGCTCCTGTTACTTCATCCTGCATGCCCAGGATATCTCTGCATCGTTCCCAGGGCGCCGAATACCCCGCAACCCGAAGAGGATCCAAGTCAGCGCGTCGGAAATCAACATAAAGCCTTCCCTGTGTGAAACATTATTGATGCATCGTCTGTGTGTGCCCGGAGAAACCAACACACACCTCACCGTTTTCCACGCATCTCCTACTCTGCAGGCCCTTGTGCAGAAAGTGTACACAAACCAGGTACTTTGTGCTTGCAAGAGACACTTATTGCTTTTTAAAAACTAAAGACTCTTTTTATCATTCTCTAAAGTGATATTTCAATGTGTATGTTTTGACCTGCATTTAAACAGATAAATATTTTATATTTTTCTAAATAATGTGTGGTGTATTTTTGTGGTGCTATACCATGTTATTGCATGATTTATTGCACAAATACTTTACACATTGCCTTCTAATTTAAGCATGACTGCTAAGTGCCACGCTACCAGAGAGTGTCAAGGATAATTTGGATTGTGTGTGACTTACCCTTACAATAGTGAGGGTCCTTGCTTGGACAGGGGTAACCTGACTGCCAATCAAAAACCACATTCCTAACAGAGTGGTAGTGTAGTTTGACTTCAAAATGTTTGAATAAATTGGTATTTATCATATAAGTAACCAACCACACTGAGATTGCATTTGTCTGTACTATTTCAACCTGCAAAAATACCATGTTTCCCACCTACATGTTTTTCTTGCTTAATATCCACTTTTAATAATGTTACAAGACAACTTTACAAAACTCCCACCCCCACTTTTTTATTTAATATATTATAAAGGTTCCTAAAAGTTATGGGTTGCATTCATTTAAATTATTTACATTTTGTATGTGTATTCTTATTAATAATTGTATTAACATGTCTAAAATAATAAAATATTAATAACTACAAATACATTTTAAACCATTAAAATAATACACTCATGTACAAACCTACCCACAGATCGGTATGTATAGTTTAAAAGTCAAAATAATTTAATTAACTTAAAAGCAATTCTCTTATGAGGTGTTATTTTAGTTTGATTGCTCCATTTTTTCTATGGGAGTGTGCTGCAATATCTGTCAGTGTTCATGTGTAGTTGTTGTTCTACTGTATGGCTGAGCTTGAGTACATTTACATCTGTTTTCATTCCTTTCGGGCTGTAGTAATTTTAGAAGTGTAATTTGGGAATAGCAATAGTCTTACTCTTTTGTGTATGTTATAATGTTCCTCTGTAAACCCCTCCATAAATTTCCTTACACTACCCTCCCATTTATCAGTAAGTAGTCCCCATTTTCAACCACTTCCCTTTGTTCCTCTTACATCTACTACTAATTTTTATACCTATGTGTGTAGAAATATCCTCCACCTTATCAGAGATTGACACACAGACACAATAGTAAAAGCTGAGGCAGAGGTCTCTGGCATTTCCATTGTGAACAGCACCTTAAAGTTTGCTAGTTTAAGTACTTCAAAATGCAGTTTGTGAGTAGACCCCTGTGCTGTGGTAAAATATTTGTGTTCAGGCTTCTGTTTCTGGGCTCATGAATGGATTCTTTCTGACCACGTTGTAAGTCTCATTGAAATCTTCCATATTGTCTATGTGGGGTTTGCGTTTGACTGATTGCAGATGTGAGATATTTGTTAGCTCACATGATATGGAGGTGTAGTCAGACTGATGCAGAGGTTGTTCTATCATCACAATTTTACTAAAGCACTGATATACATTACGTTCATCCCAAAGAGTCAGAATATCTTCACTTGAGCTTTTATTTTCCTTTCACAGGGTTAAAGCAGTTATCATGGATGAGTACTAAAAATAAAAATCCCACCCAAGACATCACCCATTTCTTCCCAACTTGGCCCCTCTCACATGTCTACCTATTTATGTCATTGTTTTATCTTTTCCTAATCATGCAGCTGGCAGTGACTATATGGCATAGCTGTAAGGTCAATGGAAATGCAACAACAGCAAGAGAAGTTACAATAGTGTTGTGTGTAAATGAGGCAATGATAAAGATAGAGACACTTGAGAAATCAGTATATAGGACATGACTGAGACCATAGACCATTTTTATTGTTGCACAATACATTACTATAACAGTGTGGCAGTATCTATGACTACAATAACCATATATGTATGGCAACTTCTAGAGGTCTGAAAGAATTTCAGGTCTCCAGGCATCATCATCATCACTAATGGACTTGGAAATATCTGAGACAACTGCACAATGTTCCTTTCAGCAACTCTCAATACGGCAGCAAATACATGTGATCATAATTGTCATAAGAACTACATGCAGATTTATTTTTGTAATGTCAGCATAGCTTAGAACTTAGGGCAGTATTGATGTACAAATGCATGGGTCAGGATCGAATTGAGGGTGAAAGTAACAAGGTTGTAGACTGACATTGTTACTAGGTGCATGACACTTCCTTATAAAAGAATATAAGATCACGCACAGCAGTTTTCTTAAATGATTGACCCATTGCTTAAAAATGAAGATATGGAAGAAACTGAAAAAGAAGCTTCACATTTACAATAAATTGACCTATTTGGAATATTTAGAAGATTCTGAAAGGAGCACTGATAGGAATGCAGATGCTTTGTAATTTAATAGAGGAAGTGAAGATGTAAACTTTTCAGGAAATTCAAACTATGCTAGAAGCCTCAAATGGGGCAGTACATGAAATAAAAGCATTGTGTGCAGAATAGATTTGAAATTCTATCTGGAAATATCAACTCCTCTAAGAGGTATAACTTTTGCAAGGTGTCTGTTTGCAAAATACCCACTGTAGACCTAGCAAGAACCAGTTATGATCTTACAGTTCACCCATTGCTTACCATTTGTTGGCTTTATTATTACACATATTTGCTCACTTGTTATTCAGTGGCTTTCCTTGTGCCGCCTTGTTCATCTTGAGTTTGCCCCTCCTTTGGGCCATAGCCTCTTTACCATGCTTTTGCTTGGCTGACTTGTATACTTGGACTTAAAATAAAACCCTTTAAGAAATTATGATAAATTACATTATTAAGAAATAGGTAGGACTACAAATAAATATAGTCTAATGTTAAACAAATCCACAAATACTAACATAAAATCTATTTATTATGTATGCAATATTTTAACAACATTCTTTGAACTTAGAAATTATTATAACATTCCTTTTTATGAAAATATAAATGCATTTTTATTAATTTAATGAATATCTTTATATAATGCATGTTTTAAATTTAATGTTTTTTTTTGTATATTTGATTTAACTAAAGATTTCCTATAAAAATAAGTTAATAGTGCTGTAACGTCTTGTAATTTAAATAAATATATAAAAGTAACATGTTAATATTTAACATAAATATTTTGTACTAGTCTATTATAAAGTTGTATAAACTTTTTAAAAATGTTCTCTACTTTAACTGCTGGGAGAACTTCACCAAGATGGTGGTGTCTTCTTATACTAGTGTGTAAGTAAAAGTAAAATGTATTCCTTTCACAATTTCTTTTAAACATTTTTTGGATAAGTGGAGTGGCATTGAGTCAGCAGAAAGAGACAGGCAACTTGCTTTTTTCTAAAGGTCAGCTAGGGTAGTAAGTGCTGTATTAATGCAGTTATAATTACATTTATAATTACTACAGACTAGAAGACAACAGGCAGTGGTGTGGTGCAAACACTTGTCATTTCAAGTCTAGTGAGAAGAATGATTGCAGCTGCTGTTATGCACAGTCACATCCTCACTTGCTCATTCTAGTATTTTCAAATTGGTTCAACTGTCACAGGAAATAAATAAGGCTGCTATAATATGTCAGGTGCAAACTTTACCTCAGACCATTGGGTTACCATCTTTATATATGCTGGTTCTGCACATTTCTGACAAAGCTACACCATGAATCTTACCATACCACAATATCTTGGAAATCAAGGGGCATCTTTACAAACCTCTTGCTCCTCCTTGCACCGCCCTAGCATCATTTTTTTCACACTAAGGAGGCGTTAAGGAGGCCTCCAATATGCAACATATTTACAAAGTGGTGCAATACATGTATTGCTCCACTTTGTAATCCTTTGCGCCACATTATACTTGTGCCATGTATAATGTATGTAAGGGAGGTGTTCCCATGCAGGGAGGAACATAAAAATGGTGCAGCAAAAATGTACAGGATTTCACTGCGCCATTTTTTCTATCATTTTTAATGCCTGCTCGGGTAGGCATTAAAGTGATTCTCCCATAATAACCTATGAGCCTCCCTGTGCCTTAAAGTACTAGCGCCATAATTTATGGCGCTAATCCAGCAAAGCGTCACAATAGCATCATAAATTATGATGCTATTGTGCTATTGTGCACCATGGTGCGCTGTATAGTAAATCCAACACAACCATGGTGGCGTTAGGGGGTGCAGGGTGACACAAGAAAGTGGCACATCAGAGCTGATGCGCCTCTTTTTATGATTACACCCCAAACTATGTCTACAAACCCTATAGTATTTGAGGAAACTTCTTTAGGGACAAAGTCAGTGCATGCTTTTGAGGAGGTCTACTAAGTGTACCCATCCAGTGCACATTGTCTTGTTATTTTTTAGATCTTGCTTGTCATGAAAGACCTTTTGTGGGATTGCCAAAAACTTACAGAGGGTCACACCCTGCCCATTTCTTGCTGTTGCTTGACTTTGTCACTCTCGCCTTCTCACTTTTTACTCAATGACTTGCCTTCTTCTGGTTGTGTTTGTCTCTCTTCTTGAGCATAGCCACTACACTATCCTTTTGATTGGCTGACTTGTACCCTCCCATTGCTCCCTTTTAGGGAAAAGTTTTCTTTCTTTATTGTTAATCACAGCCTCAGAGCTCATGTCCTTTCTAACTCTTTCTTTGGTAGGCTTCTCCCCCCTTCCAAGCACTCATGCATCATTGCACATGTTGCTCACTTTCTTGTGTGTTGCAGGCTCTCTCATGCTTTTTCCTCATCACCTCCTCTTCCACAAGCTTTCCTTTGTTGTCTTCTGAGGTGGTCATTCTGACTTTGGTGGGTGGCAGAGGCTGTCTGTCAATCTCATCCCACCACCTGACTGCTAGTGCTGCCAGAACACCACCAGCACTATTCCAGGTTCACTGCAGAGCAGGCGGGTGGAAACAGTGTTTCTGCCCGCCACCTTGCAGTGAAGAGGACCTTAACATTGATGCTGGCTCGGAATCGTTAACCAGCATGAGAGCAGTGCCAGGAATGGAGGAAGCGCCCTCTCTTTGTGCTTCTGTGGACTGGAGGCCTGTGCAGGCTCTCAACCCAGCTGTCATAGACAGCTGGGTTGAGAGGTTTATAGTGCGCATGTCAGGCTGGTCGTTGCAAGACGGCCAGCCAAAGGGACATACATACTATGAACTGGTGTGCAGGAAGACAGCTCTCCGCTGCTGCCATTCACTAGACCTCAACCTACCCTGACATGGGTCAGGAAGGATTGATGAAAAATAAAAAGGTAATGAATTACCTTCATTGTCATCTTATTTTTTGTCTCTGGGGCATTTCAGGGGGGAATTAAAGTGGGGCAACGCTCCTGCGCTTTAAAGCAGGTGTCCCTGCTCATTGTTTCACATTGTACTGAAAAGTAGAAGCTGTGCTACATGGAAAAGCCATTCCATTCAAGCCCCAATCAACAAGTAAATATGTCAAAATGCGGGGGCTGAGAGCAGAGAAAGGGCCAGATTTATACTTTTTGACGCAAAACTGCAGTAATGCAGTTTTGCGTCAACATGTTTAGCACTGACTAATGCCATTTCCTAACGCCATCAGTGTGCCATATTTATACTTTGACGCTGGGTGGTGTTCAGAATAGGTTAGAGTAATTTTTCCTGACGCTAACCATTGCCCCTTGTCATAAGGCAAAATGACGCTAACGCAGGAAAAATGACTCTAATCCGGTTTACAACATGGAAACACGCCGGAAAATAGATATGCACCATTTTTCACCGCAATAGCGTCAAAAAGCAACGCAAACGGAGCAACGGTGCAAAGGCGCACCAAAATGGATCCCAGAAGCCAGGAGAGACCCCAGGGAGACCCCAGACAGCCATAAACCAGCCAGGAGGACACAGAAAAGACCAAGGGGAGAGACAAGAAGAAGAGGAAGTCTCGCTTCAGTGCAGAGGAGCATGAAATACTGGTGAGAGAGGTGACGGAGCACCAGCATCAACTCTTCATCACCTCTAAATTGCCAATTGGGAGGAGAGAGGCAATTTGGCAACCGATTGTGTACAAGATGAACAGTGTGGCAGAGGTTAGGAGAACTGTCACTGAGTGCAAGAAATGCTGGCATGACTGCAAGTGGAGGACAAAGAAAAAAATGGCAAGAAACTGGAAGGCAGCACTGCAGACTGGAGGTGGGAGTCCAACACCGCAAGAGGACTTGGACGATATGGAGGAGATGGTTGCAGCCGTAATCCCGGATGAAATCTTCACTGGTATCGCAGGACAGGACCGTGCAGACTACCAGGAAACAACACATATGCAGGGTAAGTTGCATGGGGGACCAAAGTGCCTAACTGTCAAGTGCAAGAGGGGTGGCACATACCTACTACACAATGCATGTCAGCCCTGCAAATAAGGCAGTGGAAAGGGCAAAAGGGCCCAACATGCCAGGAGCATGGGCTATGCAGGGGCATCCAGGGGCATAGCACAATACAACACCAACATCACAGGACAGCTGGTCAGAAGGTAAACCAGAAGACAATGCCCGTCTCAGACCATTGGCTCAACCGGCATTCACCATTAACAACAGTTGCCACAACTATCTGTGCTCTGTGCGCTGATCAATTAGGAAATGGCAGTTAGGTTCCCATGGTAGAAACACACTCAAAATGAAGTTCAGTACGACTATGTGATCAATCCCCATCCCTGGGTTTATCCCTGTGCTTGTGTCACAATAGCTGCAATGTCACCATACAACATCTCAGGTGTCATAGTTCTAAGACAACTGCATTGAGGGGGAGTGCATATGTGTGTAGGAAGGCAAACACACCCGCACAGTCACAAGAGGAAATGGAGCTCTGCCAGGTCCATCAGTGCAATGCAATGTAGCACACATACGCAAACATCAACATGAGAAACTACCAATAGTAACTCCTGTATTGTCTCATGGAAATATCATGCGTGGTGTGGTGCTAGGTCTCAGCACCGCATAGGTGTATGTGAAACAGCACCTACATACCGACTTTGTCTCTCTGTAATGTGACACATCTATTTTACTGGAAATTTGTGATGCGTTAACATGTCTATGGTCACAGAGTGTCAATACCAGAGTGCAGAAATAATGTGGGCAGATATCTATGCACAAGGACCCTGATTTATTCTTTTTTTGTGTCGCACCTGCATCATTTTTTATGCAAAAGCAGCACAAACTTACAAAATAAATTTGTATTTTGTAAGTTTGTGCCACTTTTGTGTAAAGAAATGACGCAAATGAAGCACAAAAAAAGTATAAATCAGGGCCAAGGTATCTACAAGATGAAAGTCAATGCTAGCCACATCCCCTACAAGCAGGTCACTGAATATGTGACATTTGCTTTAAAACGTACATGCCTCACCCACAACATACAGCAGGAATGGCTGTGTAAGAGTGTTCAGCCAATAACGTCAGATGGGAGTACAAGTAAAACACATTGGCTTGAAATTTGTATCCTTGACCTCAACTAAAATTGGCACTACTCAGTTTAGCAGTGTTCAGATTAACTTCAGGCTGCAGGCAGACATCCCACAGTGCCCAACATCACAACATCAGTCTGCAATTATTATGCATTCAGTGGTCCATGACAGATGTGGCACAGTTGTATGTAGGTAACAAATGCTCCTTTGGCAGTGTCCCCTAAGCTGTGTATGCCCCCTTTGCCAATATAGTGCCAGGGATCATGTGTGTATAGTAATGACAATGTAGCACTAAACATGGATTGACCACTTTGCTATCCTGATACAGTGAAATGTGGTATTCTGACAGTGTCTTACCTGATCATCATTGACAGAATGCATGGGCACAGGTGTTACCATTGCACCTGAAATGTGTGATTCAGGGCCACATGTACGAAGATCGGTTTTGTGAGTCACATATTGCGAAACTTAGCAACTCGCAATTTGTGAGTAGGATAATCTGATGTACAACACTGTCAATGACACTGTTTGCAAATCACAAATGGGGTAGCAAATGACATACCTTATGAGTTTAATGAGTTGAGTCTCATTTTGCAAACCCCTTGGGAATGGCAGCACCCACAGGGATGCTGGCCTGCTGGGTTCAGCAGACCACCATGTCTGTGATTGCTTTCAAAATAGAGATGTATTTTAATTTTAAAAATGCAGCCTTATTTCATTGAGGGTAAACAGAAAGCATGTCAAAACCAATATTATAACTTTAATATTTTTTTAAAGCTGACAGTGGTCCGTGGGACCACTGCCTGCTCTGAAACAATTTTTTGGCATACATTCACAAATGGGAAGGGATCCCATGGGGACCCCTCCCCTTTTGCGAAAGGGTTAGCACCAACTTGAAACTGGTGGTAACTGCAGTTGTTTAGTGACAGCATTCGCGGTCACCAAACAATCAATCAGCAGACTGCGACTCGCAAATAAGAAGGGAACACCTCTTCCAAAATGCCACTAGCAAACCCTGTTTTGTGTTTTAGCAATGTGATTGCAGAATGGCAAAATTGGGTATGTGCATTGGAATAAACATTTTTGCTTGACGGCAACAACCAAATTCAGAAAATTAGGCCATTTGTGACAGTTAAAAATAGTTTGGTCATGTAGCCCTAAGTGATAGTCGTACATGACTCAACAAACCTTAGGACTGCATTGTTAACATTTATAGACATGCGGACTCCACCTCAGTACTGGGACTTGCATTCAACATGGCCACAAACATTGCATGCAGCACGTCAAGACATCTGCTACTGTCACTCAGGAGCATTCTACTTTACACATTTGTCAATGTGATACTCACCAACAGGGCCACCAATCACCACACCCAGGTGGTCCAGCAGAATCTGCTCTCTGGCCACCAGGTCAACCCAGCTATGCTCATTCCTGCTCATATGGTAGACTCTTTTGAGGTAGTAAATGCACCTTGCCCCACCGCAGCCACCTTGCCTCTGTGTGATACCCCTGTATCACATGCCCACCCATCTCCAGCATCAAGGTAAGGAAGTGGCACAACAGCCACACAAAGCCCCCAAGATCCTCTTCCACCATGCGGGTCAGCCTCGCTCTTCCCAACATGTCCTTTCACAAAAAATCAAACAGAAAAAGTGTAAAAAAAGAAGGAAAATAAATAGAAAAAAGGAAACTTACTGCCCAAACCCAAGAATCCCAATTAGCCCAACTAACCTAACCCCCAGACAGACACCCGATAGTACAAATACAATCTGAAAGACACTAGACTACACAAAAGCACATACACGGGTACAATAAACAAACTGAATTAACAAAAGACACAAGAGAGACAGCACAAGATACAAGAAACACAATCCAGACACCAGCAGCACCGAGACAAAGCCCCACAGCCAAGAAAAAGCATAGACTGTAAAGTGAAAGTGAAAGCACACCCACTATACCATGCATGTATAAAGGATTTCCTATTACATCACTTCCTGTCCCCTTTGCTGCCCGTTTTCCATCATGCGTGTATTTTTGTTGATGCTTACGATGTTTGGGTGAATATTTTTGATGCATAACCTACATATGCAGCAAAATACCATGCATTACCTGTGGACTTCAAATTCAATGGATATCCGCATGCATGTGGTGCGCAGGTGGAATTCCCGTGAAGGGCCCATGTATGGTTAGTTAGAGTTTGAGTTATTTTTCGACGCATTGCATCAAACTATTTGGCTCAAACTGTGATTATGTGATTTTCAAATGTGTAACATGCATGCACCCTGTATCAAATTCAAGATAGGATGGTATGACCTGCAGTGTGTGGTATATTGGTTGGCCACATTTGGTAGAGCATGCAACTGTGTGTTTTAGGTGTGAATGATCTGTAACAACAATGTGTGTGTTTCTGAAGGAACGGCATGCAATACATTAGATGTAATGCTCATATATGAAAGTGTTTCAAATGTGTATCTACATCTGATGGCAATCAGTGATCTACAACAGTCATGCTATGTGTTTGTAAAATGTGATGACTCATGTGATTTGTGTAGTCGTTTAACTTCGGGGACATTACATTTCACATGACAAACAAAACTCAGGGATGATTGAGGATGGCTGATGAGTGCTATTTCGGATATGTTACCCCTCATATGTCATTAATTGTTAGTTACAACTTCATGGTGAATTATGTGTAAACTACACATATGTAGGACATGTGTACATTTTTGATATGTACTGTATTTGAGATACTGTGCCTTAATTTCACCCATAAAATGTTTGGTACACGTCAGTTTGACTCATAACAATTACCTATGTTACTTATGTTGCTGTGGTGGACCAACTCCCCTGGCTGCATGTGTTCACATATTTTCAGATGTGCATTCCACAGAAGTGTCCAGTTCAAGTGTGTGGGCATGTGTACCCTCTGTCAGATTTGGGCTCCATGGTGTTAATGTTTTGGGAGGGTCTAGTCAGGACTCTATTAAGGGCACCCCTTGAGTTCACAGAGTATCTCGCAAAGAGTGCACCAAAGCAGAAGAGCAGCTAAAGGCATACAAGGGGAAAGGCCAGCGATGGTAAAGCAGAGAAAACAGAAATGTGAAGGCAGAGCAACCTTAGTGTGAACAAATATGGAACGGGTCAGTAATGGACAAACAGGTAGGGTTTATCACTAAAGCTGTGAAAATGTTTTGTACAATTAGCTGTCTGCGGCGCAATCCTGCTGCTGTGTTTTGCTGATCGTCCTCATTTTCCCTGGAACCATCTTCCTCCTCAGGCAGTTCTTGCTCTGGCTCATATAGAGTGATGTTCCTCCTCACACAAATGTTGTGCAGGATAGCAAAGATAGGTATGATTTTGCCCACAATTTGTGGGGCATATAGGAGGCTGCCTCCTGTGATGTCCAGGTACCTGAATCTGGACTTCAGGATGCCAAAGGTCCTTTCCACAATGGTCTGTGTCCTCCGATGTGCCTCATAATAGGCACGCTCTGCTGTTGTGCTTGGGTTGGGGAATGGGGTCATGATCCATAGCTGGCTCCCGTAAACCTGATCCACGGCAAAAGATAATAGGAGTGAATATTTTGTCAGTGCTTTCAACAGGAATGTCATGTAGCATGACAGTTGATATTTTGTGTTGTTTGTGACCCATATATGTTTCTGGTATTGTGTGAGATCCTGGGCTTCTGTGAAGTTTTTTCTGCAGTGGGTTGTTTGACTTAGCACCTTGTGTTTGGCTCATTAACCTGGGATCTATGATTTTGTTTCCAAACTGTTGGTTAGTATGTATGTACCATGCGTTGTGTAATTTCTAACATGTTTTGGTGTGCTTTCACTGGAGGGGACATGCTACTTCCACACACACAATAGATTGCGATGTGGTTATAACATGTTTGCACTACATTGCCTAGAAATCCCATCCAATTAGACGCATGTCATTGCAGATGAAAGACAACAGTGAGGCCCTTGGATTTTTGCTAGGTGATAATGCACAACACATCTCCATAAGTTGGCAGCACTGAGGTGTTCTGTATTGACAATGTACAATTGTCCCATGTGTGACTGGGTTCTAGGCAAACCTTTGTTGTTCCCTCTGCCAGTGGCTCATGTGCAACCATGCACCTAGACTACAAAACTTGCTCCAGGGAACATGACTAACTGCCTTGTGGAGGTGGATGTAGTTGTACAGGAAGGGCCATCTCCCTGTAAATATGTTATTATGATGGACAATTGGCTCTTTCGGTGTGTGCAGCAGTGTGCAGTTTGCATTAGTGGCACATCACTATGAGTTCATAGCACAGTCCACTTCCTTATTGCTACCTGGCAACGGCACCCCAGGAGTGATGTAATGTTGGGACTGCCTCAGTATTTCAGTGTGATCTACGTGTGAGTCAGCATCATCATGCTATGTGTCTCATGGTGTTAAACCTGCAGCAACACACATTCCACACCCCTTCCACACTACATACTGCTTGGGTGGGTGTTGGATTGACTATGTGGCCTATTGTAATTGTAAATGGTTCATTTTCCAAGTTTTACTTCCAGAGCAGGCCATGACATTGTCAATTTGGGCTTTGACATTGGTCCCTTTTTGTTCTAGAGTGGCCGCTACTGTTTGTGGCAGCCGTCATTTGTCCATAAGTGTGTAGCCCATGTCAGGGTGCATAACATAACTACCAGTGTCACACCTCAGTGTCATCCTGCCTACGTGTCAGTGTGTCCTACAGGGTTGTTGTGCTGTGTGTATACTGCTAGGTTTATGGACTTACCGACAAGAAGGCCATCGCCATATTTTCCATCCGAGAAGTGTTGATTGATCGTGGTGTGGCAGAATATGAATGAAACATATACACTCCCAAGATACTTGGCCAAGATGTTGGTGAACAATCCCTGGTGGTACACTATGGCCTGCACATTGATGGAATACATGTCCTTTGTGTTCCAGAATAGGTGCTCTGTTGCTGCAGGTGGTACGATCCGGACATGGTTGAAGTCAATTGCACCGAGCACATGCGGGAAGCCCTGGATTTGGTAGAAGCCCTGTTTTATCTCCTGCTGCTTCTGCTCGGTGTTGGTGAAGCTGATGTGGCGAGGTGTGAGGGAAATTATGGCATCCAACACCTTGGACAGGAAGGCCGAGAATGAGGGCTATGATACCCCAGCGACCAGGGCACCCGTTGTCTGGAGGGAGCCACTTGCCAACATATGCAGGACCGTTGGCAGCTTGGTCACCAGTGGTATATTGTGTGGTGTCTGCAGGCTAGCTGTTGTTTTTGGCTCAATTTGGCACAGCAGCTGCTGTATGGCTTCCCAGTTCAGTCGATACCTCTGGATGATGTCCTGTTCCCTGAGGCCATGGAGAGTTGCCCTGTTCCTGAAGATCATCTCCTGCCTTCTGCCTTACCTTTGTGGGCCACGTTGGGGTGGTGGTAGCTGCTGCTTTTGGTCCTGTGCTCAGCGTCGTCTTGCAAGCTGCATCAGTAGCACCTCCATGTTGTTCTGTTGGCCTGTAATGTTGCTTGTGAGTGTTTTCCTAAAGTAGTGGTGTGTTTGTCTCATTTTAATGGCTGCCCTGACACAGGTGTTAAATGTTGACGCAAACTGGGTTTAGCGTCATTTTTCGGGTTTGCCTCCCACCCGTGCTTCATTTTTGCCCTGCTGGATAAATATGGCGCAAAGTGTTTGAGTCATTTTTCAGATGGGAACGCTTACCTTGCATCTCATTGACGCAAGGTGGTTTCACGCATTCTTAAAATGACACTAACTCCATATTTTTAACGCTAGACGGGTCTAGCATCGAAATATAAATATGGAGTTTGCGCTGGATTTGCGTCAACAAATTGACGCAAATCTGGTGCAAACAGGGTATAAATATAGGCCTACGTTTGAGAAGAGAATCGCAAGGAGCATGCTATGCTAACTGCAACAACAAGAGCAAGGCTGACAAAGTCAAAAGGAAACCAACCACCTAAACCAACATTTTCTGCTCTAGCAGAAGCTTGTTCCCAAGACCCTGGACAGGAGTGGAATAGGGACAAAGGCATTTGTGAGACCAGGAATCCTTGCAACTAAAAGAGTCCACAAGTCAGTGTGCATCTAAATGATAAAACAAAAATGAAGGAGCAACTCAAGCGGACCTGTTCAATAACATAAGGCCCCATTGCATGCAATTCCCACTGAAAACATTTGACTAAAGACAGTAATGCACTAAATCAAATGATAATGAAGAAAACAGGTGTCAATTATGTCCATTCACCATTCCAGCAGCACTGATAGTCATGCGATTCCACTCAAGAAAATATGACCTGCACCACAAAATACAATGACCAGGACCTCATTCCTTCATGAATGTCATATGTCCTAGACACTTGAAGGCCTGCCCAGGTTGAGAACATTGGCATTTCATCCACTCAGAGGTACCAAACTGTTCTCAGAAATGTCTTTTCATTGCATGTGCTGTTACACAATTAAGCAAAATTGGCTACCTCAATGGGGATAGTGAACTTTTCTATAAGGTCGTGATAAGTTGATGTTGTGAATTCACCAGTTGTGTGGAAGTTAAATATCATATGAAGCCTGCAGTGCATATGTACACTACACATGTCTATCACTGATAACGTATGTCTCCAGATGCAGAATTATGCCCTCACTAGCTACAATTTAAAGGGTAAAGGAGGCAGAGGTTAACATTACTGAAAGTAAAGTGATTGCCATGTAGAAATCCTACTGAATTTCAGACACCGTAAGCATGGCCACTGCCCACAAAGTTGAGCGCTTCATGTATAATGGTGTTTTTTTTTTAAATATCAAAACCAATTAGGCCATTGTATTTGCTGTAAAATACATTTTTAACTGTTTAGATAAAGTGTCTATTTTTCCAATTTTAGCTTGAAAAGTACTAGAAATGTGGAAACATTCCTTTTTACTATATGTTAATCTAGTTCAGTGGTGAAAGTGGCTTTTGTAAATCTCGTATGGAAAGTTAACTTTTAAAATCAAATGTTATGCCTTCTGGAAATTACAAAGCATGGCCCATATTTACAAGTAGCCTGCGCTGCATATGCGTCACTGTTAGTGGCGCACCAGTGTTGTAGGCTGTTGACCCAAATCTACAAGGCCACGCAAAGCGACTCTGCATGGCTTTTCAATGCCTTGTAGATATGGAGTAAGGCAAGTCAGCACAAGTCGCTGCATTGCCTTACTTTGCGTCACGGACACGTTTCCATTGGTGTTTCGTGCAACATGGCTGCAACATGGGTGTTTCATGCAACATCCATGGATTTTGATCCATTCCCTGATTTACAATGTTTTGTAAACCTGGGAATGTGTCAAAAGCCTACACCACCCCAGAAATGGCCTCTTTTGACATGGTAGCTCCCCACGTTCTAGCTGGAAAATGATGTGGTTTCAAACTGTACGTGCCCTGGGCCCCTTCCAAACAGGTTCCCAGGGCCAGATATTTCCCTAAAACTGTACTATTTATTGGCACTTCAGTCACCCTTGTAAATTCCTAATATATGGCACCCCTGGTATCTAGGGCATGGGTACTGAAGAGGTTCCCCCAGAGCTGCAGCACCAATTGTGCCACTCTGAGGCCCAAAACCAGCCTCATGCAGATTGTCATTGCAAGTGCAAGCCTAGATGGTTTTAGGGAGAGAGGACATAAATGTGTCTTAACTTGTAGATACAGCGCATTTCTGCCCTGTCCTGGTGGCACAGGGTGGTGAAGCAAGGTACTTCCTGTGCCGCCCTGAGCCAAGGGACCTTGTAAATATGGCCCCATATTTCTTGCTTTTAATCTCTCTAGTAGCAGTAACTGTTACCTCATGAGTGGTTAAAAGGTGTTCTGCAAGAAGACAATAGAACAACTTCTAAAGGCTGAAAAGCTGGAGAGAGAGAATCGTTAACACCTTGGATGTCGATTTAGGAGTGGACAGACAGTTGGAATACGAAAGTGCCCAGTCAATGGCCCAGCTTTTGCAGGCCATTTGGGGACATAAGCTCTCATCAGAGGAACATTCTCATATATTCAGCTCTTCTTCAAGTGGAGGAAAAAGTTGTTCCTAAACCAAAAGAGTTGTGGTTACTACTTTTTATAAGGCTTGATCTGGAGGGATCTCTGGAAATGGAGCCTTAGTTCTGCCATCTTGAGTAAAGGCTTATCGAGCAGTTTGTAGTCAAGTGATTGTTAAAATGTGAATGCTAATCTATTGCATGTATTGGACCCAGAAAAACAATAATCACATGTAGGTTCATTGGATAAGGCTGACAACTATTCATCTGAACTTTCCTGGGCCTTTAGAGAGCCAATAAGAAACACAAATAGGCTTGATGTCTGCTGTCTGCTATCTAATTACAAAGAATGTTATGATTTGACTTACTCTACACTTGTATCCGAGAAATGGTAGTTGTAAGAAAGTGTATTATTAATTAGGGTTGGTGGTAGTAAACTGCAAGTAAAATTACACTATTCTTGTTAGGTCCAGTAAAGGTTTCTGTAATTTAAACCTGAGCTCAAACTCTGGTAGCTATGACATAGAGCAGACATGCTTATCTTTAGAAAATACGTAAAACATTTAGAAGTATCAAAGCATGTAAAAATCTATAAAATTAGAAAAAGTTACCTCCTATGCATCAACTGTCTTCTGCGAAAGTAGGCAGTGGGCTTGTGCCGAGAAAAGGGGTTTGGCACTGACAGAGTCTGGCATTAAGATGAAGCTTGGTTGTAACCGCTGATTTAGACAAGAAATGTTGGCTGTAAGGTAAAGATGACAGTAAGTGCTGAGAAATGCCCACATTTTTTAAAAGTGGCATTTCTAAAATAGTAATATTGAATCCAACTTCACCAGTAAGGAGGATTTTTGAATACCCTTCTGGCAATATTAAACATGACAGTGCTACTCCTTCCAGATTGGAATCTACCTCTTAAAAGTATATGAGGGTAGTCCTAATGCTAGACTATGAGGGGAGCAGGCCTCACCGTAGTGGAAAATGAATTTGTGACTTTTTCACTACCAGGACATGTAAAACACATAAGTATATGTCCTGCCTTTTACTTACATAGCACCCTACCCTATGGATTACCTAAGGTCTACCGTAGGGGTGACATATATGTAGAAAAAGGAGAGCATAAGGATTGGTAAGTAGTTTTAAATGCCAAGTTGAAGTGGCAATGAAACTGCACACATAGACCTTGCAATGGCACGCCTGGGACATGGTTAATGCACTATCTATGTTGGTGGCAAAATAGTGCTGCAGGCCCACTAGTAGCATTTCATTTACAGGCACATGCAGTGCACATTACGAGGGACTTACAGGTGAATTAAATATGCCCATTGGGTAGGAGCCAATGTTACCATGTTTAGTGTAGAGAGCACATGCACGTTAGCACTCGTCAGCAGTGGTAAAGTGCACAGATTCTTAAAACCAGCAAAACAGGGTCATAAAAATGGAGGGAGGCAGGCAGGAAGTTGGGTAATGACCACCCGAAGAGCGTAAGGTCTAACAACTAGGGGCCTATAGGTACATTAAATGTGGCAATATAGAGTACAACCAATGTCAACATGTTTTTACAGAATCAGAGCACATGCAATGGTCCTGGTTAGCAAAGCCCCAGTGCACAGAGTGACAAAACCAGCAGCATGAGTCTAAGCCAATGGGGGTGATCATGAAAATAGAGGCATTTTCTTACAGTTGCGCTCTACAAGGGTCATTTGAATCACTTGGATGCCACATTGCACTTCCTGAAATATATAAAATACTATGGATGGGAGAAACATCTACAGGTTGGAAAATGGTCTGCACTGAACCTTTTGACAGACATATCTGGAGAATGATCCATACCATAAAAGCTTTTCATAGGATTCTAAGAACAATGGGACACACCAGGAGTATCTTTTTCAGCAACTTCTAGAAATTGTAACTCTTAGCTATAAAATGAAGCAGACGCAGAGAGATTTGTCTCAGCCTTGGAGCTGTAGCTTGAGTCTCATGAAAGAGTGTCAGGAAGACTGTAACAACTGGAGTGTACCAACAAAGTTGGCTCTGCCTTTACATCTCAGTCTCCATAATGCAGGAAAGTTGGTGCTGCTTTCATATTTTTTATTATTTTTCATTAACCATTTCTGTGTCATTGAACTGGTTTTGTTTAAGACATAGCAGCCTCTAAAGTGCATGCATTTATCTTAGTTTCTCCAAATTAGTGAATGAGCTACAATAGCAGAGATAAGAAAAAGAGAGAGGAAACCAACACTCTCTGATTCCAAACTTTGAACACATAGATTTTATAAGTTAAACATATGTGCTTAAGGCAGAGCAGTGTCTTAAAAAGAGCTACACAGCTCTGTTCTGTGAAGTCCCCCCATTCAGTGCCTCAGAACGTACCTATGTAAAGATAGGATGAAATGTCCAGAAATGATGACCAGGCAGATATTTGTGCGTGACATTCAGATCTATCATAGGAAGCCCCCCATTTGGCACATTTGGCTTCTGAACACAATTAAATATATTCCCAGCTAGTCCTACTCAACAGAAATAGTAGGCAATGAATCCTGCACTGCAAAGTAGCCTGGGCACAAAGGAATAAGGCAAAATCATGAGAAGGAAGTAGGCCTGCCTTGTCTGTAAATGAACCCAAAAAGATAACCATGATCTGTAACATGGTTGGACCTATTCATCACAAGTGCAGACACCTGGCACTGAACCAGAAAGTGCAAATTAAAGGCACCCACTAGCATGCCCAGAATAGTGGGGACGGAAGTAGATCATCAAGCCATGATAGTGTAAAATGTCCCCCCCTTCCATGAAGCAATCCGTGAAACAGCCACCACATCTGTTGACATCAGCCTGCAAACCAGATAATCCTCAACAGACGCCAAGCCCAATACCTTGGAAAGTAAACTGAAGAAC
Organism: Pleurodeles waltl; assembly: GCF_031143425.1. NCBI lineage: Eukaryota > Metazoa > Chordata > Amphibia > Caudata > Salamandridae > Pleurodeles > Pleurodeles waltl. The sequence goes on along the minus strand of NC_090438.1, from coordinate 415,258,094 downwards.
ATAGAATCAAGTAAAGGCAAATAGAGCAACAAGTTGGAATAGCCTCCTTTCAGCTTTGAAAATCCACATCTAAATATGGCACCTCACAAAGACAGCCAACCCACATGCAGCTAAAGAAAGTTTGTCAAAGTTATTTTTAAAATAATACAGACCAGTTCATCCATCACAACAAGCAAAGAGTTAAGATTTTTCCCTCTGTCTAGGCATAAAAACAGGCTCCTTGAGCTACAACTGTATGGTGCAAGCAATACATACCATTGTCTGCAGAGCAGACACTGAAGCAGAAGATGAATGTGTTGAAGATGTGTCAAAGCCAAATAAATATTTCTATTCACAGGAACAGTGGAAGCCACCAGCCAACAAAGAATACACCTTGATACCAAAGGGAATAATCTTACTTTTTAGGGTCACACCTGCTAGATATCCTGAATCCCAAAAGGAAATTATCTTTTTTAGATTAGAGGAAAACTACAGGTGGCTCTCACCTACTCCACTATGTTATGCTCATCTGAAAATGGGATGTTTGATGTCAGACAAATGTTTCAAAGAATTGCTTGTCTCTCTAAGTTATGTGGCTGGACCCGACCCAAAGAAATGGACTAATGGCCTCGTTTATGAGGGTGGCCTTGTGTGGCCTTGTAAATATGGGCTGGCACACTGTGCCACTGGAGCAGCAATAAAAATGATGCTCCGGTGGTGCAGTGTGCCGCTAGGCCCTTGTAAATGAAACCCTAAGTACAATTACGAGTAAAGGTATTTGCAATGTATTATAATTACCTATACAATGATAGCCAGCTAAAAATTTACAAAGAAAACATGGATTTTGCCATGTGTTTTTAGGTCCTCAAGGCAGTTTCTCAACCTGCAGCAAGGTCCGAATTTCGTGAACCCTGCCTATGTGTCTACAACCGCAAACCCCATAACAAGAATTCTTGAACCTGTGTCTAAACCCCTTTTGGTTTGGACATTGAGCAGGGTTCACAAACACAAGCCATGAAAATCACCCAACCATAGCCTTTACAGTTGGAAGTTTTTTTATTCTTTTAGTAACAATCAGGATTTTCAAGAAAAGTGTATTTTTGTGAAAATGATTCCCGATTCAGAATACAAATTGTGGGCTGCAAAAATTCAGAAAAAAACATGATTTTCCATTGAAAGTAAATTATTCTTTTCCATTCTTTACTCCCATTTTCCAAACATCTGCATAGCATCCACTTTTGTGGGGTTGGTCTCCTCTAATAAGCTCCAATTTAAGAGGGCCTAGCACCATTTTATGGCCGCCTTAGCATCATTTTTTTTTACACTAAGGCCATATTTATACCCGGTTTGTGTTGAATAAGCGTAATATTTTTTTAACGCCAATTCAGCACATACCTAACTCCATATTTATGCTTTGGCGGTAGACACGTCTAGCACCAAAGGTATGGGGTTTACGGCATTTTCTGGAGGGGAAAACCTACCTTGTGTCAATGAGATGCAAGGTAGGCGTTGCCGTCCAGAAAAGGACGATATGGCCTTTGCAGCATATTTATCCCCTGATGCTAAAATCCAGCATTGGGGGGATGGGGGTCTTAAATAATGGCACTAAGCCATCATTAAACACCTGGGTCTGGGCAGGCGTAAGGAGACCTGTAGGCATATTACCATGGTCACCCCACCCCTCACTCCAGGGACACCCTCACCCACTCCCACCCACACCAGGAGGTCACCTAAGGATGGGGGACCCATCCCAGTAAGTTTGGGTGAGTATTTTTTTTTTTTTTACCAACACCACTAGGGCCCCCTGCACGGCGCCAGCCCCAATGGCCATGGCTCCTGTCTTTACTAAGACAGGAGCCATGTCATGGGGGTTGTGCGCCAGGAAATGGCGCTACACTGCTTAGAGGCAATTTTTTGCCTCTAAAAAGTGTAGCGACATAATTTGGAGCACAGGTCCAGGTTCCCCCTACTTGTCCCTGGCCCTGTTAGCGTCCTTTCCAAGGACACTAACAGGGCCTTAGCGCCGGCCTGCTCCATTTGTTAAATATGGCGCCCGGCTGGCGTCATGGAATGGCACTTGCCGACGCTATACTTTTTTATGTAAACCTGCGCTAACGCAGGCTTGCGTCAAAAAGTATAAATATGGGTCTAAGGCGCTATTAAGGTGGCCATATTTATAAAGTGGCGCAATGCATGCGTTGCGCCATGTTGTAACCCTTTGTGCCACATTATGCCAAGCCGCCGCAAGAAAAGTGGCGCTACATGTAATGTTGCACCACTTTTCATAAATCTGACCCATAGTGCCTCACATTGGCTGTGGATTTTTTGTTCCAGCAGCAGTAAAATCGCAGTTTTTTCCAAAACTATGAATTTCTATACAGTAGAAAAAATGTAATACCCTTCATTAACCTTTCACATTTCTAAAAAAATGTAATGTGATTGTTAGAAATACTGATTTTTTACATTTCCATTTAAAACAAACAGGATATGTAAAGTGTTAGCTCTTTCAAGATTACACATCACATTTTTTCAATTGGTAATGTGTCATAAACCACAGAATGAATATACAACAAACCAAAAAAAATATCTTCTAATTACGTATATATATATATCTATATATATATACTAATTGAGGGCCCAGCCCAGGGGAAGGGGTGCTCGGGCCAAATTGGGTCTGGGGAGCTGGACCATGCGGCCCCATTCCTCCATTTATTTATGGCTGCACCCAAAGGGATGAGGTCCCTGTGGGAAATTTGGCCTGGAGTCCCATTTACCTAGAGTCAATGGTTACCCCTTTAAGTATGCAAATGTACAAATCATCTGAAAGCTGCATGCCCACTTCACCTCTCACTATCCACCTTAGCAGTATGCAAAGGTCTTCCCGCATTTTACCAGGATGATGGACATCTTACCAAAGAGACCCTCATGTGTTTAATGCTGATTTGGTGGTGTTTTCTTGATGCTGAGGATTATGAGGACATCTCAACAAAACAAAAAAGCACTTAAATAAGAGGAAGGACCTTGGTTTGGTGGAGATGTATGACTTTGTAGTCTTGTTGGCCTCGCTATTGGAGGATTCATGTTATCACAGAATTCTAGAGAAAGTGGAAACAGGAACAATCATGTTGCTAAAATGCACACAAGGTCACTGGTGACATTTATTTGTGCTCCATTACATTCTTCTAGTGTAGAAGACATACTGGACATTTACCCAAGGAAGCAGAAAGAAATCCACTTGGGTAGATATTTTGTGCAAAACTGTGGACTCTTGTTGGATAAAAGGGCAGGTGATGTTCCTTTGTGGCCGAGTCACTCACACAACTACAGACACTGACACACATACTCACAGACCCACTCAGAGACTCATGCACCCACTCAAAGACCCACTCAGACACTGTGCTTGGACCCTGTAACTCATGTCATAATAAAAATATGTCTCCATTCTTTACAGATCCTCTTGTGACCCAAAGAACTGCTCATAACCATCTGATGCAGTGCCCTACATATCTTTAGTGCAATTCTCATCAGTACTCAGAGTCCTCCCTGGTAAGATCAGGAGTCCTACATAAGTTGTCATCAAAAACCTTTTCAGATTTGCCGATAGGGGGAATATTAAATTACTATATTATGGTTGAACATGTTGGTGGTGGTTGACAATAGGGACCGCTGGAGTGCATTATAGAGACCTTATGCATATTGGCTTGATGCATTAAGACCACTGCATATGCGCACATATATAATTATAAACATTAACACATACCTATTTCTTAATCTCATGTGGCCAATAAAGCATTACTGTTGCTAAATGATTTACCTATTTGACACATGGAAACTGTATCTTTTTTTGGTTGCAGATTTATTCTCTCTGAGTTATGTTTTGACCCTCATTTATATTCTGTTTCATGGACCCTACAGTCAATCGGAGTTTGGTATTAGATTTGGCTTGATCGTGGTTATATTGGTTATGGTATTAATAGTCTGTATTGAAAATACTCATTTTTGCTGTGACATACGGAAACAGAGGATTAAAGCAAAACAAACGAAGAATGGTTTTGATTTAAATGACCCCCTCAACAAGACTTGAGCAGCATAATCAGACCACCTGGAAATATGCTAGGAGAGCTTTTGTGTTGTAATTTTAAAATAATGGTATGTGGTCAAGTGCACTTTGTGGAGAGGATATGCACGTGTCCCACAATGAGCTTAGACTCTGTAGCTAAGGATTTCAGCATAGTCTCAGTGAATGGATGATGGAGGAAAGAGAGGGTCGAATTGGTCCAGTAAATGGGAATCGAGAGGGAACGGTTTGCACTGCATAGGAACCCTGCATGGATATTAATGGAAATCAGGAAACAGAGGGAACATTGTTGAGCTGTTAGAGAATACTGAGGGAGTTATCAGACGGTATGTAGAAAGCACCTATGTGTCTACAAGAAGTTTAGGTGATCTGCCCAGGGTTATCTTGGAACTTTTACATTATATTTCATAACTGAGTTTAAATTTCTGGATTTCCTCCGTGGAATTGATCAATTAGTCGTGCAATCCATAGATAACATGTCTGGTTCCCTATTTCCGGTAAGGATGATTGGGGTTCTAGATGTTGTGATAGAAATTTTGAACTGATTGACTTGTATTACAATTAAGAATTTAATAAATACAACAGGTAGTTAGTTGACGTAGCTGCTTACCATTGTGGCTTTTTGTTAGTTATTCTGCCTGTTTTTTGTTTCTTTACAGTGAAGTTTCGATACTTCGTGCTATGTTCAGAGGATAAAGATGAATCTGTCTTTTTATGTCCTTGGTTTGCTTTGTTTTGAGAGATGATATCCGTCCTCTTTATCTAAGAAACCATATACTTTTCTGTTAGCAGTAAGAAGATCTAAGTCAGTTGTGATGCATTTAGTAGTATAATTTGGGAAGGTAGTGTGTGGGGTTGTTGTGGTTGGTATTTCAGGTTGGTGTGTCACTGTTAGCTAGTTAGCTAGCACAATCCGGGAACGGTATAGAGACCAATCTAGTTCACATGCTGGCTAGCTACATAGGGAACTACCGGCCATTCATTTCTGTTTTTCCTAAAACCAAAGAAGATTTTTTTATTTTCTTTTTAGAGTAACTGAGTCAGCTCCAGTGGGTCGGACATTTGCATACTTTGGAAGACTCTTTCAACCAGGACAGTAATGAACGGATGTGCTTCTACCCAACGTTTACCCCCGGCTTGCATAAATCTTATTACAAGCAAAACGTTTTTTTTCCCTAAGAACACCAAAATGTAAAATTGTTCTCGTCCTTCACTAAACTTTTTTAACCCACATTTAATTACTTTATATTAAAGACCTTAACTTATATTAAATTGTTTTAGCATGCAAAATGGCTAAATTGTTATGTTTTTTTTAGCTAAAACAATAATCTGAATCAATCCCATAATGGTAATCCTAGTGATGCCCATGGTGCCGTCTGACTCCTGTGCCTTGAAGAGTACCAAGTATCTCTTTGCACTGTAGAGAATGAAAATGTGTCCAATAGCATCCTCAGGGCCGGTAGGTAACAGTCAAGTGCTCTTTCCTCGTTGACACCTCGGAGGACCACTGCAGGATTGGAACATCAGCAAGGTGGTTCTTTCCAACCACCATCCAATTTGCATACCACAGCCTGTCTGATGCTCTAATCCGGGGCAATTTCTCTCCATTGCCATGGTAAAATAGTGATGAGAATGTGGCTTTCTGAATATTATTTTCTGAATAAAGTGAGTGCCTACCAAGAGCACTTGCAGTTCCAGATTATGATTAGTTTGTATTACAATTTTGGTGTTATTTGGTATTTGTTTGCCATAGCAGTTTTCCATTTTATGTATAGTTAACACATTACAGTAATTCATATGTGATGATGTGTCTTTGTTTTTTCATAATTCTTGCATCCCAATTTTCTTTTCTATGGTTACGCCGAGAATTCATCCATGCTAACAGAGTGAGGCTATAAAATCTTATGCTGAATTTGATGGCTGAAATTGCCACTTGTACCACTGGACATTCCAAGAGAGGTGGAAGGGGCTGGAGGCATGGAGGAAAAGAAGATGTGTTTTTTTCGCTGGGTGCAGCCTCTGTAAATCTCTCCAGTTCCCTACGGTTTTATGGCGGAAGGCACAGCAAGGGCAGAAGTGCAGAGCAACAAAGGAAAGAGAGTTGGAGAAACAAAGAGTTAAAGCGAAAGAGAGAGTGAGACGGAGGAGAGAGCACGAGAGAGAGGGGGTAGGGGAGAGAGATGGAGAAAGATAAAGTGTGAGTGAGAGAAAGGGAGAGAGAGAGTAAGAAAGAGAGAATGGAACGTACTTAGGGATGTACTTGGACTAGTCTGAAGATTTTTGCCAGGGCTGCTTTTGTTTCACTGTCTGGCCCTCCTAACTCTCATGTATGTCTTCGAATAGCAGAACGGTATACTGTTGGATAGGGTATAGCGTAAAAAAGACCAAATTCTTATCTGGTTTTGCACATATAATTACAAAATAGGTCTGAAAAAATGTCCTCTGTGTTGCTGAAATTGTTTCTGAAATTGCATTTCTGATTCAAAGAGTCATGATTGGTGGGACTCAACTACCCCAAGTAGGATTTTCTTATAACGAAATGCATCTATTGTGCTGAGATTTATTTCAGTAAAAATCTAAAACCGGGACTGTAATTCTGCATGGCTAGATTCAGTGTTAAATGTTGGTGAATATTCACAAGCTCACATGTGTTTGGATATTCATTGACAAACTGCTGATGATTTCCTTCAATGAAAACATTTATAGATTTTCTTCTGTCAATGGTGTAGAATCAATGCTTTCTCAGAGTGTGAGTAATCAGGAAATACAACCATATGTCGGGTGGATGCCGGAGAAATGGCTTCTCTATTGGAAAAAAAAAAAAAATCCACAGAGAGAAGTGAGAAAAGATAAGATAAGTCAATGTTGTTAAACTTTTGCATGAACACGCCAGAGCATGTTAAATTTCTGTGTTTGCTAGTAGATATGCATTTGAGCACTAATGGATATAGGCTACTATATAGAGACCCAGGAGCACTTCGTGATGTTTTTTAAAGTGAAAAGGTCAGAAATTGACTCTGCAAATAGGAGTAGCCACACAGGGGAACGTCTCTGACTATCTTCCAGGAGGCTATGTGAATGTGGTCCTAAGCTTTTGCAGGCGTTGCCGACAAGATGGGTCAGTTAGGAGGGCCAAACCAATCTGTAACTATGTTCATGTAGCCTCTGTAATGTTCTGAAATAACTCCTGTTATAACTCTGCACCAAGGTGTTTATACCTAAACTCTATCCGCGAATTATGTTGCATACAGGTTCAAAGGTGTTTTTATTTTTAAAAGGACCGCATCTGGCACGAATCAATATGCCAAATTATACATTAGTCCACATTTGTATGTATGAAATCATGAAACATGTTTGAGGCAAAGGGAGCGGTGTTGCTGAAAGATGTACTCTTCAAAGGGATGAAAGGTCTAGTATGATGAATTAAATGCAAGCATTTATCATTCATCTGCATAACATTAACTTACAAGATGTAAATACTGTATGTGCCCAAAGTGTAATTTATGCTAAAATATGTTTTCATCATATTAGCATTCCATTTGATTAACCTGTTCCTTTTATGGAAATATTTGATGAAATACATTATTATTCTTTTAATAAATAGTATCCAATTCGACCACCATGGATGCATTTACAATAATTTGGAATTATACTTTTTTGAAAAAAACTTGTAATAACAAACCTATTTAATAAATTGCACTAATATTCCTTCTTTAGAGGGCACCCTCGTATATTCCAAATATACCTTTTTATTTGACCAATTGTGTTGTGTAAGTATTAGGAAGAAAACATTATATAATATGTTAGACTTTTCATCCTTGATGTGGTCTCCCTTAACTTTTTGCCTCTGTTTCCCAGGTTGTTGATGTGTGCTGGACTCTGATTTTGCTGTTTTCTTACTCTGGGAACTTTACCACTGCTAACCAGTGCTAAAGTGCTCCTTTACAAAATGTGTATGTAATTGGTTTATCCATGATTGGCATATTTGATTTATTAGTACATCCCTAGTACCGTGCACTAGAGGTGCCCAGGGCCTGTAAATCAAATGCTACTAGTTGGGCTGCAGCACTAGTTGTGCCACCCACATAAGTAGCTCTGTATTCATGTCTCAGACCTGCCACTGCAGTGTCAGTGTGTGCAGTTTTAACTGTAAATTCGACTTGGCAAGTGTACCCACTTGCCAGGCCTAAACCTTCCCTTTTCTTACATGTAAGGCACCCCTATGGTAGGCCCTAGGTAGCCCCAAGGGCAGGGTGCAGTCTATGGCTAAGGTAGGACATCTAGTAATGTGTTTTATATGTCCTGACAGTGAACTATTGTTAAATTCCTTTTTCACTGTTGCAAGGCCTGTCCCTCTCATAGGTTAACATTGGGGCTACCTTTAAATCTGGTTAAAGTGTAGATTCCCTTTGGGAGCGGAAGGACATGTGGAGTTTGGGGTCTCTGAGCTCACAATTTAAAAATACATCTTTTTGTAAAGTTGATTTTAAGATTGTATGTTTGAAAACCCCACTTTTAGAAAGTGAGCCTTTTCTTGCTTATATCATTTCTGTGACTCTACCTGTTTGTGGATTCCCTGTCTGGGTCAGTTTGACCGTTGGGCTGGTAGCACCTCACACTAGACAGTGACACAAAGGGAGCTGGGGTGTAGCCTGCATATCCTGATGAGCCATATGTGCTAGGAGGGAGAGGAGGAGTGGTCACTCACACCTGAAAGGGCTGTGCCTGCCCTCACACAATGCAGTCTCAAACCCCCTGGTGAGTGTCTGGGGCCTGGCCTGGGTAAGGCAGGATTTCATATTCAAGAAGGACTTTGCTTTGAAGTAGGCCTACTTTAAAGGAGAAATTGGGTATAAGAAGGGCACCCAAAATCACAGACCTTAAAACACTTCTGGAAACCAAGAGGAACCTCTGCCTGGAGAAGAGCTGAAGAGCTGAGGAAGAAGAGCTGCCCTGCCTGTGAGTGTGCTTTGTGGAGCTATCCTGCAGTTGCTGCTTCTGCCAGAGTAAGAGGGCAAAGACTGGACTTTGTGTGCCTTCCATCTTGTGACGATCTCCAAGGGCTTGATTTAAAGCTTGCCTTCTGTTGTTTGAAGTCTCAAGGATAGTGAAGACTTCTCTCTGCCTGCATCTGGAGTCTCTGGAGAGACTCCTACTCTGCCCTGTGGTGCTCATCCAGTTCCTCGGACCCTGAAAGGAGAAGTTGGCAGCCTAAGAGGAAGAAATCCACGCACAGAACGCTGTGTGGGGAAAAGATCAATGCAACTCTGATCTGCAGGAGGGAAATCGATGCGCCGCCGGCTTCATGGCTGAAAATTGACGCTCGCCTGTGAAGCGACAGAAGAATCAGTGCACGGAGCTGGAGAAACAACATGCAGCATTGCTGATAGAGGCTGGTGAGATCGCAACCCACACTGAATGGTTTTCGGATCATCGTGCGGCTGGATTTCCGTCGCAAGCACCTCTGGGCATGTAAAAACAACGCAAGGCCTGCCGGGACCCGAGAGTGCTGACCAGATCGACGCATCACTCTCCTACAGAGAGAAGAAACAACATGTCCCGACCCAATGAAACGACACAAGGTCTTACTTGTGAGTGAAATTGACGCATCGCAAGCCCTTTTTGACACACGCTCACCTGTGCAGGGTTATTTTTTACCCACCCGAGGTACATTTTCACACTAACAGTGTTAGTGTGTGTTTAAAACTACATGAAGACTCATTTTGCTTTTTAATTATTAACTTGACTGGTGTATTGTGGATTTTTGTCGTTTTGTTCTTGTTTTGTTTAGATAAATATTCTCTATTTTTCTAAACCTGCATTGTTTTTATTACGTTACTGTGTGTGTTGGTACACATATGTTACACCTAGCACTCTGAAGTTAAGTCTACTGCTCATGCCAAGCTACCAAGGGGATAAGCAGGGGTTAGCTGAGGGTGATTCTCTTTTACCCTGACTAGAGGGAGGGTCCTTGCTTGGATAGGGTGTAACCTGAATACCAACCAAAGACCCCATTTCTAACATAATAGTTTAAGGTTGTCCATTTACACTTGCATTTCACAATAAAATAAAATAAAATATATATTGTGGCACAAACTAGTGCAAGAGGTACGATATGCAAAGAAATGCGTGGTAAATTTCAAAACGCTATGTCTGACAATTCTTGCAACAATCATAAAAATAAATGTAAATATGACAGCTTATTCTTTCTTAAATTAAAATGAAATATCATTTTGAAGGTACACCTGTAAGAGTATTTTGCAGATATGTTCTTTAGGAGAGTAAAATAAGGTAAATAGGTAACACACTGGTATTTATGAGGGTATGTTGCCTCTACATTGTGCTTCGCCTAAGCGCACTGTTCAGCCGAGACATCATTCTAAAGGACATAACTCTGTTATTACAAGCAGGGGTGCCTTGTCATGGCCTGTAGGTCCTACATATTCCCCTTTACCTCAGCAAAGTGCCACTCTGGACAACCATGCTGGTAGATTCAAAACACGAAAGTAAATAAAACAAACCCATCTTTCTTAATTTTATAGTAAACGAAGATGAACTGGAGGTGACTCAACAAAAGGAAATCATTACAATGAGGTTCAAAGTTCATTACAAATATTGTGTATTTTTTAATCAAAAAGTTATTTTAGAAAACGTGTTCAAAATAAAGATTTCAGGATTTGAAAACAGTCTAGATAGCAGGATGACAGCAGGAACTATAAGCCACGGATTTTAACCCTGTAGGAGCTTGTAATAAGTGTAATAGAGGGTTTGGTTGTGTTGTTATCATCATTAACCTCTTCCATGCATTGGACGGCCGGGAGTAGTCCCACAGCACAATGGGCGTGTGCGGCGGACGGCTTCCAGCTGTCCTGGCACTCACCCACAGGGGAAGCTCTGGTGCTCTCCCCATGAGATGCCCTTCTACACCCCCCCAGAAGGGATGGCAGCAGAAGCACTTCCGCTGCCACCCCAGCCTCCCACCATGGCATCTGATGATATTGACATGCATAGCACGCCAATGTCAGAAGAAGTTGCCATGCTGTGCTTGAAGCCATTTGCTTCCAGTGCGTTGTTGGAGAAACAGGAAAGTTTTTCCCGTTGTGGGGGTGGGGGTTTAAAAAGAACAAAGAGGCATTGGGGGAAAGGAAAAGGTTTTTCTTTCCTCTGATGTCTCTTTGAGCATTCCTTCTGCACCATTGCACTGTGATCGTGCAGCAGGAATGCACACTAGACACCAGAGATTTTAATGTTTTTGTGTTCATCACTGTATTTGTGCATTGTTGGGGAGTGGACCCTTGCAGAAGGGTTAGTTCCCTTTGGAGAACATGTATTTTGACCATTTGTGGCCCCTTTGAGGGCAGAGAAGCAATTTTTTCAGGCCCATCTATACCACTAGACACCAGAGATTTTAAATATTGGGTATTTTGGAAAGCAGCTCCTTGGGCAAGGGTCACTTCCTCCAGAGGGCACATATTTTGACTGTTTACGCTCCCCTTGGAGCAGATCGCCCTCTTTTTTTAGGCTAATTTGTCCCCAAGTGGGGTAAAAACCAGGGTTGTTTTATTCACTATGTTGCTGCAATTCTTGTGGGGAACGGCCCCGAGGGCAAGGGTTGCTCCCCTTTAGGGGATGAATGTTTTTGCCATATTTTTAGACCCATCTGCTCCTTAGCTTGATGTGTTTGGACTGGCGCATTATTTGCATTTGTGATTGTAATGTTTATTTCTCCTTTTTACTCTAGTGCAAATCTTTTGATTCCTTTGCTATGATGCCTGCTTGTTGTTCCAGCACTTGTAGATCTGCAGTCTGCAGAAGGGCTTGTGTTTAGTAAAAAAAACATTTTTTACTGTTTAATTTAATTACTATCATTGCCATGGCAGTATTTTGTAAATGGTTAAATAACAGTAGCATATTTTGCTTATGGTTTATTGTGTGTGAAATTCTTCTTGGATTTGTGCACTATGGCCTTCATTACAACCCTGGCGGTCGGTGTTAAAGCGGCGGTAATACCGCCAACAGGCCAGCGGTAAAAAAAATGGGATCACAACCACAGTGGAATCCGCCATCATAAACAGCCACTTTAACACTCCCACTGCCACGGCGGTAGCAACCAACACCGCGGCGGTCACTGCCAACAGACAGGCGGAAGACAATGTACCCCCCACCCCATTACAACCCGCCAATCCGACAGCTTTTCCGGGGCGGTACCAATGCCATCAAAAGCACGGGAGATACAGTCTTTGAAAGGGAAGCCACTCACCTCTCGACACTCAACAAAGAACCTGGATGCCATGGAGCCCAGATTACAGGTCCTCTCCATGCCAGTATACCTCCTCTTACACCAGGAATATCAAAGGCGGCGGCGACGATCACGGTGAGTACTGCACCTAGCACACAGGGGTGGGGGGGAGGAAAAAGAGAGTGACACACACACGCAACACCCCACCCTCACCCACAACGCCATACACACAAACACATGCATCAACTTTACATATAAACCCCGTAACCCTCTGGAAGAATGCAAGGACAAAAGGAATTGAGTCAAATTAGTGTTATATTAGAAATAGTCAGATATACGTTATAAATTGAAAAACAGTATTTACAAAAATATACAATATGTACATAAGGTCGTACATTGTCCTTTTCAAATGTCTGTGGCCCACTGGGCCAAAAATCATGGGCCAAGCCCACACTTGACCCCTGCCTCAATACAGAGAGAATACTGCAGGGGCATCAGGTCGAAAACACACAGGCACCTCAGGGAGACGGGGAAGGGGGGCACCTCAGCTGGAAGATGGAATAATGCCACTGCTCCTTGAGGGGACCCCATGCCCACTGCTTGCTCCCGGGGAGTGCAAAGCCACAGTCTCTCAAGTCTCCCAAGTGGGTGGTTTGCCCACTGCTTGGTCCTGGTGAGTGTAAAGCCACAGTCTCTCAAGTGGGTGGTTTGCCTCGGCTTGGTCCTGGGGAGTATAAAGCCACAGTCTCTCAAGTGGATGGTTTGTCCACTGCTTGGTCCTGGGGAGTGTAAAGCCACAGTCTCTCAAGTGGGTGGTTTGCCCACTGCTTGGTCCTGGGGAGTGTAAAGTCACAGTCTCTCAAGTGGTTGGTTTGCTCACGTCTTTGTCTTGGGGAGTGTAAAGCCACAGTCTATCAAGTGGGTGGTTTGCCCACTGCTTGGTCCTGGGGAGTGCAAGGCCACAGTCTGTCAAGTGGATGCCTTTCTCCACTGGTTCTGGAGGGGGCTTGGTGCCCAGTGATGTGGCACATGCGGTGTGGCAGTTCACATTCCCTCTCCTGGGTGTCTGAGGCACGGGATTTGCAGGGGACAGGTAGCAGGAAAGTCCATGGAGGCAAGGCCAGACTCCAACCTGCAGCGACTAAGGCTGCAAACTGTTGTTTGTTGCGGTGCTGGTGGGGGTGCTGCCAGTGATGGTGGGAGGCTCCAGCCCATCTCCTGCAGCCCCGGACGGATGCACACTGGGGCTGCTGCTGCTGTTAGTGGTCCTACTGTCAGTGGTGCAGGTGGCAGTGCTTGTGGCGGGGATTCTGGCGGTGCTGGCCTTGGTGCAGGTGCCGGTGCTGCCAGTGGTGGAGGGAGGCACCAGCCCTTCTCCTGCAGCCTCGGATGGCTGGCCACTGGGGATGCTGCTGCTGACAGTAGTGATGGCAGCGGTGGTGCAGGTGCCGGTGCTTGCAGCGGGGATGCTGGCGGTGCAGCCTGCGGGGCAGGTGGCGGGGCTGTCGGTTGTGATGCAGGCCACCAGGCCCCCACCTGCAGGCTCCAATGCCTGAGGTGCCTTGCCTTGGCTTTTCTGCCCCTTCTTCACCTTGGCAGCTGCTGTTGGGACCTCGGCTCTGGCAGCTGCAGTTTTGGAGGAGGCCTTGCTGGATGGGTCGTACTCCTTGCCCTTGGTGCATGCTGTCCCCTTCTTTACCTTGGCAGGTGATGGAATGGTATGGTCCTTTGCAGGGGTCGGTGGCACACTGGCAGGCATGACGGGTGCCCCCTTGAAGCCTCAGGGAGTTGCAGGTACCACAGCAGATGCCGACTTCGTGGCTGAGGTGCTGGCCTGGGTTCTGGACACACTTGCCAGAGGGGAAGGACGGTGGGGAGGAGGGAACAGGTCAATGTTTGCCAGGAAAGGTTTTTTAGACACACAGGGGCGGGAAGATGGAGAGGGGTTGGGAGTGGAGGAAGAGGGAGTGGTTGTAGGAGGTGTCTTTCTGCTGAGTTTGGGTGAAAGTGCATGGGCGGGATGATGTTGTGAGGTGGATGGCTGTTGGGTGGGTGGGTGCTTGCATTTGTGTACTTTGGGATGAGAGGTCACAGACACACTGGGAGAGGACACAGGGGACATGTGCATGGTTGTGGGGGTGGTGACTGCCAGTGAGGGTTGTGTTGTGATGGGCGTTCTTGTGATGGAGGTAGTGGATGAGGATGCAGTGCATGCAGGTGTGAGTGGGGATGATACTGGGAGGGAGGTGGATGAAGAGGAGGAGGGGGACACAGTGGAGGAAGTGGATGTTGGTGTGTCTGCATGGGTATGGTGTTTGTGTGAGTGCCTGTGAGATGAAGTGTGGTGCTTATGCTTGCCTGAGCCACCTTTGTGTGCTGATTTGGGTGAATGCTGGTCTGAAAGGTGTGCCTGGGATAGGCTGGGGTTGAGGGGATTGGGTCTGGGTAGAGGAAGTTGGAGGGGGGAGGCTAGAGACAGGGACAAGGACTGCCATCAATGCTGAGGCCAGAGCCTTAAATGCTCTCTGTTGGGCTGCCACGCCAGATTGAATGCCCTCCAGGTGTACGTTTGTTTGTTGCAAACCCTGGATGGCATTCATTATGGTTGACTGCCCAACAGAGAGGGATCTCAGGAGGTCAATAGCCTCCTCACTGAGGGCAGCAGGGCTGACTGTGGCAGGGCCTGAGGTGCCTGGGGCGAAGGAGGTGCCCACCCTCCTGGGTGAGTGGGCACGGGAAACATGCTGAGGGGCTGCTGGGAGGGCAGTGCTGGTACGGGGGTGGGCACAGAGGTGTCTGCCACCAACAGGGAGCTTCCATTGGAGGAGGAGTCGCTGTCTGTGGTCTCCCCTGCCGTCTCCGTTGTGGTGCTCCCCTCGCCCTCCGTCCCAATGGTGCCCTCACCCTCGGTGGATTCGGCCTCATGGGCCATGTGGGATGCAGCTCTCTCCACCGCCGGTGCCTCTGCTCCTACACCAGATGAAGCTAATGCACATAAGGACAGGGTGACAAAACAAAAAGAGGAGGGAGAGACAGAGGATACACTTGGTCAATGCCAGCAACACCACTACCGTTGGAGTACACAACACACGGGGAGCAGCCCTATACACTAGGCCATGCCCAACCATTTACTAAGACAGTCACCAGCCCATGACGTTCAATGTCTAATGCCATTAGCTGCACACCTGAAACCCACAGGACCCTGCCCAGGAGTAGATGGCTGCCAACACTATTGGGGTAGGAGTGATTCTGAGCCTGCCCAACAAGGGGCCTATCCTGTCATGTTCGCCCTGGCCTAGGGGCACCCACAGCCCACATCCCCCACCCAGGTGCCTCCTAACGCGTGCAAAGTCATGTTTCAGATTCTGTACTCACCCCTCGTGGCTACTGTGATGCCTTCAAGCGCCCATCCAACCCCGGATAGGCCACCACCAGGATGCGGAACATCAGGGCGGTCATGGTGTGATGGGCACACCTTCCTCGTTGGGAGGCCAGCCCCAGCTGGGCCTCCGCCATGTTCTTTGCCCAGTGGTGCAGGTCATCCCACCTCTTGTGCAGTAGGTGCTCCGCCTATCAAAGACCCCCAGGGTCCACACCTCCTTGGAGATGGCACACCAAATACCCTCTTTCTGGTGGGCGCTGACCTGCAGGGAAACAACAGCAGAAAAGGGAATTATTCACCAGCCTGAACCATCATACTCATTGCCCACCAGATCCCACACATCCCCTGACGCACATTCATTGACCACCTTACATGTTGCACTCTGGCCAGGACCCCTCTGCCCCCCTACATGTGGCTTACACACACAGCAGTCCATACATTCATGGCCCATGCATCATGCTCACAGTTTACTCACCTGTTTGTCTGGACGACTGTAGAGTAACATGTACTGGGGTAGGACCCCATCCACCAGTTTCTCCAACTCCTCCGCAGTGAAGGCAGGGGCCCTTCCCCAGACACATGAGCCATTGACGCTTCCAGACACAGGTCATAACAGCACTTGCAGTGTAGGTCCTCTCCTGTTTAAGGCCAGGTAGCAAGTGAGTGATTAGAAAGAAAATGGCGGTGATGTCCGCGGCGGTGCGTAACGTCACCGCTGGTGTACATCGCCATTGGCTCCTGGAACCCATAGGGCCCAATGATAACCAATGCAAATTTGCGCGGTGGTCATCGACCGCCTACCACGACTGCACACAACGCCAGCGCAATTATCTCATTTCCACTTGTCCCTCCTCACAGGCCAGGCAGCCGCCATTTCAGCGGGCACAGGGCATGGCACCTAACTGCGTCACAGCAGACATTGGCACATCAACGGACTCTTGTGTTCACATACTGTGTCTGTAAAGTCAACAATTCATCATTAGTGCAATATACGTGTGAATATGACCCTCTGCCCACCATTCTCTTCCATAGGCTTCAACCGCTGAGGCAGAATATGAGATGGCGGCATCCTCTGGGGCACAGTCCCCTGGTAGACCTAGCGACAATGGAGGACAGACACATTATCATTACCTACAGTAATGCCCAACTGGAGCCAGACCTGATGTCTGCTATCTGCCAACTCACAGGTATCCCCCCTCTAGTGCAGGTCCTGTCAGTGCTCCATTTCCTGGCAAGTGGTTCCTCCAAACAACAGTGGCCATGGCATCAGGGATGTCTCAGCCAATGTTCTTTAACGTGTTGACCAGAGTGTTGTCTGCCCTGCTGAAACACATGCACAGCTACATCTTGTTCCCTCAGGTGGAGGATTTGGCCTCAGTGAAAGCTGACTTTTATGCCCTGGGACCTATCCCTAACATCATTGGTGCCATTGATGGTACACATGTGGCATTTGTCCCCCCCACCCGAGAAATTAACAAGTTTACAGGAATAGAAAAAGCTATCACTCAATCAATGTACAGATGGTGTGTTTGGCGGACGAGTACATCGCCCATGTGAATGCCAAATTTCCTGGCTCTGTGCATGACGCCTATATCTTGAGGAATAGCAGCATCCCATATGTGATGGGCCAACTCCGGAGGCACCGGGTGTGGCTAATAGGTGAGCCAAAGGTCCCCACACAGTATGAGCAGGTGTCTGGTTATGGGGTTGTCCCTACGGGTTAGTGTGTGTCTCATAGTTGTCCCTCGATATTTGCAGGTGACTCTGGTTACCCCAACCTCTCATAGCTACTGACCCCAGTGAGGAATGCCAGGACAAGGTCAGAGGAACGTTACAATGAGGCACAGGGGTGTACAAGGAGGATTATAGAAAGAACCTTTGGCCTCCTGAAGGCCAGGGTCCGGTGTATCCATCTGACAGGTGGATCCGTGTACTACTCACCCAAGAAGGTGTGCCAGATCATCGTTGCATGTTGCACAACCTTGCCTGGAGACACCAGGTAACTTTTCGGCAGGAGGATGTGCCTGGAGATGTTTTTGTGGCAGCGGTGGAGCCTGTGGACAGTGAGGAAGAGGAGGCAGAGGAAGAAGATGTTGACAACAGAACCAGTATTATTCAGTAGTACTTCTAGTGACACACAGGTAAGACACTGTAACTTCACTTAACATTTCTGTCATCTGTTGGACAATGTACAAGGCAGCTGGTTTCCCTATGTCTATGGCCACTGACTGTACCCTTTGGCATCTCCATTCTCAGATCTCTGTGCCCCACTCTGGCTCATGCTATGTGTAGTGCTGCCCACCAGAGGTCATCCTAAAGTATATTTCACTGTACTTTTGAGTTGCAATGCTTTGATAATGTTGTACTAATATATATTTGAATCATTTGTTAGAATCCAGATTGGAATTTGTTCCAAGAGTGTTTATTTAGGTGCTTATAAGTAGAGGGGGTGGTGCAAGGGGCTGGGCTGATGGTGGAAGAAAGTTCAGGGTAGAGTCCAGTCTCTTGGAATCACAGGTGCATTGTCCAATGGGGCATAGGAAGGGGAGTAATGGTACTTCAAGGTGGACAGGGTGACAGTGTGGGACACAAGGATGACAATCAGACGAGTCTTATTTCCTGGTGGGGGTCTTGGCAATGTTCTCTGTCTTCAGCCTGGATCACAGGGACCTTTTGCGGGGTGGTTCTCCTTCTGCAGGGGGTCGGGTGTTGGTGGTCTGTTGGTCCTGTGGCAGGGCCTCCTGTCCACTAGCGCCGGCGGAGGTGGAAGGCTGTTCCTCAATTTGGCTAGTGTCAGGCGCCCATTGTTGTGCCACTGTCTCCCTCATGATCTTGCTAATGTCTGCCAGCACCTCTGCAATGGTGACCAGGATGGTGAATATTTTTGTTAGGTCCTCCCTGATCCCTAGGTACTGTCCCTCCTGCAGCCGCTGGGTCTCCTGCAGCTTGGCCAGTATCTGGCCCATCGTCTCCTGAGAATGGTGGTATGCTCCCAGGATGGTGGAGAGTGGGTTCAAGGGTTCCCTGGGCCTGTCCTCCCCTTGTCGCACAGCAGTCCTCCCAGCTTCCCTGTTGTCCTGTGCCTCTGTCCCCTGAATTGTGTGTCCACTGACCCCAGGTCCCTGGTCGTCCTGGGTTTGTGGGGTTGCCTGGGGTCCCTGTAGTTGTGGACACACTGCTGATTGATATGTCCTGGGGACAGTGGCATGGGCCCGCTGAGTGGGTGCTGTGGTGGTGTTTCCTGAGGGGGAGGCTCTATGTTGGATTGGGACTGTGCCTGGGTACCCGACTGTCCAGAGATCCCGTCTGAGCTAAGTTGGTCATCGAGATCCAGGCATGCAGAGCTGCTGTCGTCACTGTGGGCCTCTTCTTTGGGGGGTCTAGATGTAGCTGGCACCTGCTCTCTGGTGACGTTGAGTATGGGTCCTGTGGGGATGCAAATGGATTGTTATTTTTTCTCTGCGTGGGCCAAATTGTGCATGGGTGTGTTTCCCTCTATGATTGTGATTTCCCTGTCAGCTTGGCCTTGTATGAGTGGTGATTTACTGGGCATGCTGTGGTGATGGGTGTCCATGCAGGTCTGTGATGAGTGTACATGCATAGGTGTTGCATGCAGAGCTTGGAATTGGGATGGGTGGGTTGTTATGGTGGGGTATATGTGAGGTGGTGGAGTGATGTGGATGAGGGTAGGGGTAGAAGTTTGTGATGGCATGCATGTAGGGTGGGGGATTTAGTAGTATAGATTTGACTTGCCAGAGTCCAGTCCACCTGCTACTCCTGCGAGGCCCTCAGGATGTATGATTGCCAAGACTTGCTCCTCCCATGTTGTTAGTTGTGGGGAAGGAGGTGGGAGTCCACCGCCAGTCCTCTGTACAGCTATTTGGTGTCTTGCAACCACGGAACGCACCTTCCCCCGTAGGCCGTTCCACCTCTTCCTGATGTCATCCTTGGATCTTGGGTGCTGTCCCATGGCATTGACCCTGTCAACGATTCACCGCCGTAGCTCCATCTTCATTGCAATGGACGTCTGCTGCACCTGTGATCCGAATAGCTGTGGCTCTACCCGGATGATTTCCTCCACCATGGCCCTTAGCTCCTGCTCAGAAAACCTGGGATGTCTTTGGGGTGCCATGGTTGTGTGTGAGTGATATGTGTGAGGATGTGTGGGGTGATGTGTGGGGTGATGTGTTGTGGTGTGTTGTGTGAGGTGCGTGGATGGTGTATAGGTGATGGTGTTCTGTGCCTCTGATTGGGTGGGTGTTCCTGCCTTCTCTATCTCTCTCTCAGTTATCAAATCCTTGGGGTCGTAAAAGGTTGTGGGTAATGTGGGTGTGTGTTTTATAGTGGTGTGAGTGTGTGGGTGTGGTGTGTGTATATGTGTCAAGTGTGTGTAGTTTGAATTGTCCAGTGTGGTGTAGTTTTGTAAGTGTGTGTGTATTTTGTGCACAGCGGTGTGTACCGCCAATGGTTTACCGCAATTGAAAGCCTGCCATGGTGATTCGTGGGTCGTGATACTGTGGGCGTGTTCCTGTTGGCGTAGAGGTGTTGGTTTTGGTACCGCCAGTTTATCACTGACCTTTGGTGTGGCAGACTTGTGTGGGTTATGTATAGTGGCGGATTTCTCTGTGTGTGACATAATACCCATAGCGGATTTCTGCCTCAGTCACAGCATGTTGGCAGCCGTCAGCACAGTGGTAAGCGGCATCTACCACCAGGGTTGTAATGAGGGCCTAAGAGTTTTCACTGGAAATATGTGATGTATCAAATATGCGCTTTGGGAATTTCTTGTTGTGGGCATTAGGCTTAGCCACACAAGTGAGGTAACATTTTTATTTGAGAAACTTGGAGAAATGCTGGATAGAAGGAAGTTTGTGGCTCCTCTCAGATTCCGGAACTTTGCATCACAGAAATGTGAGGAAATCGTATTTTTTTAGACATATTTTGAGGTTTGCAAAGGGTTCTTCATAGGAAAATGTGGTAAGAGCTACACAAGACACCCTTGTCCCATATTCCCCTAGGCGAATAGTTTTTAAAAAAGGAACAACTTTCCTTGGTTTCCCCCAGGTGCCGGCTGGGCTAGATACTCAAATCCACAGCAAGGTACTGTTAGAAATGGGGTGTCTGGTTTATAGTCAATTTGCACTCTGTCTAAGCAGGGACCTCCAATCTAGTTAGGATAAGGGAGAAACACAGCTCAGATAACCCTTGCTCACCACCTTGTTAGTTTGGCATAAGCAGTCAGGCCCATCTCAATGGTAATGTGTAAAGTATGTGTACATTCACACAGAATAACCCTGTGAAAACACTACAAAAGTGCTCAACACCAGTTTAGCCAATATTTGTCAGAGTAAAACAAGACCAAAGCCACAAACATCCAAAATACAGAAGCAAAGATATGAATTGTCAAAGATTAAACTTGAATATAGCACTTAGAAATACAAATGCTTTCATTTGGTGTTATCACGGCATCATGACAAAGTCGTTCCCAACAACCAAACTCCAATGGTGCCTTTCAGGGAGTCACACAGACCCCCAGGTACAGTACCTTCTGAAAATGAGAAAACAAGCCGGTGCACGGAGACAGGGAGTGAGGTGTCACTAGATCTGGATGGGCATCAGTTCCCATGATGTGGAGCAGTGGAGCAGAGGAGTCGGTATGAAGCAATGGATTCTTGTTTGGGAGATGAGAGGGTGGCATTGTGTAGCTTTGGGTCCGTAAGCTGCAGCGGGGTTGATGTCCGGCGGGTTATGATGCAGTGGGGTGACCTCACAGGGTTGCAGTTATACCATGAGGCTGCATGCGCTGCGGCGGAGTCAGGTGTCATGGACGTCAGTGACACAGGACACAGGACTCATGAAGTCATGGGATGTCAGCGGCATCAGGCTTGCGATGTTGGTCAGGGTCGTCGTACTGCAGCAGTGACCACGGCTTCAGTTGCAGGCAGTGTCGCTTGGACACTGAAGTCAGTGTACTTGTTTTTTCTTGGTTTTTCATCAGCTTTCACTTCCAAGGGTCAAGAAACAAGAGTAGGCACCAACTGGTGAGTTAGAGTCCACAGTAAGTGAACCCAGAGACTGGTAGGTGCAGTCTTTGCTGTCCCTGAACCTTCTTAACAGGAGGCAAGCTCAGTCCAAGCCCTTGGAGTAACTTCACAAGCAGGATACACAGCAAGTCCAGTATTTGCCATCTCTAAGGCAGAAGAAGCAATTGCAAACCATCCCAGCAAAACACACACAGCAAAGGGGCAGTACTCCTCCTCCAGCTCTTCAACTCTTTTCCTTGGCAGAGGGTCCTCTTGATCCAGAAGTGTCTACTACTTCTGCCCATTTCTACCTTTGAAGTAGGCAAACATCAAAGGAAAGTCTCTGTGGTTGACAAGAACCTGCCTTGCTCAAGCCTGGACCCAGGTACACACCAGGGGGTTGGAGACTGCATTGTGTAAGGACAGGCACAGCCCTTTCAGGTCCAGTAGTGAGGTCCACTCTCCACACTCTAGCTCAGGAGACTCATTAGGACATGCAGGACACTCCTCAGCTCCCTTAGTGTCACTGTCTAGAGGGAAATCACAAACAGGCCAATGGTCAGTCTGAACCAGACGTGGATTCCACAGGCAGCGCAGAGACACAGAATGATTAAACAAGAAAAAGCCTACTTTCTAAAAGTGGCATTTTCAAACTGACAATTTAAAAAACAACTTTACCAAAGATGTAATTTTAAATTGTGATTTCGGAGACCGCATCTCCATTAATCTAGCTGTTCCCAATGGGAAACTGCAATTAAAAGATATCTAGGCAGTCCTCATGTTAACATATGGGCGAGATAGGCAGGGCAATAGCGAAAACTGAATTTGGCAATATTATCAGGACATGTAAAACACATCAGTACCTATAACATACACTGCACCCTGCCCATGGGGCTACCTAGGTGCTCCCTAGGGGTGCATTACCTGTGCAAAAAAGGAAGGTTTGAGCACTTGCCAGCTCAAATTGACAGTGTAAAACTACACACACAGACTCTGCTTTGCAGAGGGCTAATCATGTGGGTAGCACAACCAGTGCTTCAGGCCCACTATTATCATGTGATTTGCAGGCCCTGGGCATTTCTAGTGTGCCTTACTAGAGACTTACTAGTCAATCAAATATGCCAGTCATGAAAAAGCCAATTACGTTTTCAGTTTACACAGAGGGCACTTGCACTTTAGCACTAGTCAGCAGTGGTAAAGTTCCCAGCGTACCAAAACCTGCAAAAACGAAAGCCAGCACTCAGTAAGAAACACAGGAAGCAGAGGCAAAAAGACAGGGGAAACCACACCACAGATGCCAGGTCTAACAGGCACATTGCAAAAACCAAGTGAGTTTTCACTGGAAATATGTGATGTATCAAAGTTGCGTTTTGGGGTATTAGGCCTACCCACAAAAGTGAGGTACAACTTTAATTGGGAGACTTGGAGAAATGCTGGATGGAAGGAAGTTTGTGTCTCCTCTCAGGTTTCAGATGTTTGCATCACAAAAAGACGAGGAAATGTGTTCATTAGATACAGTTTGAAGTTTGCAAGGGATTCTGGGTAGAAATGTGTGGTAAGAGCCAAACAAATCATCCAATCCTGGATTCTAACAGATGTCCAGTTTTCAAAAATATAAAGGTTTGCTAGGATTCCCTTTGTGCTTGCTGAGTTAGAGCCCACAATCCACAACTAGGCACATTGCTAAAAAGAAGTCTGTTTTCAGTGAAAAAATGCAATGTGTCCACATTGCGTTTTGGCGCATTTCCTGTAGCAGGCATTAGGTCCACCCATATAACTGCAGTACCATTTTTTATCTAGAAACTTGGGGAAATGCTGGTTAGAAGGTAGTTTGGGTCACCGATCTGATTCCAGAGCTTTGCTTCACAGAAATGTGACAACATTTTATTTTTTAGACAAGTTTTTTGGTTTGCAAGGGATTCTGGGTAGAAAAATGTGGTAAGAGACACACATTTCATCACATCCTCAAGTCCAATATTTAGCTAGTTTTCAAAAATATGCTAGTTTGCTAGGATTTCTGTTAGACCTGACAGCCTTAGGATGGTCACCCCTAACTTTTTGCCTGCCTCCCTCCACTTTTTGGACACTGTTTTCGCTGGTTCGCTGGTTCGTAGGACTCTGCGCACTTTACCACTGCTAACCAGTGGTAAAGTGCATATGCTCTCTCCCTTAAAACTTGGTGACATTGGAACATACCCAATTGGCCTATTTAATTTACTTATAAGTTCCTAGTGAAGTGCACTATGGCCCTCATTACAACCCTGGTCGTCGGTGTTAAAGTGGCAGTAAAACCGCCAACAGGCCGGCGGTAAACAAAATGGAATCACGACTGTGGTGGAAACCACCAACATAGACAGCCACTTTAACATTCCGACCGCCACGGCGGAACAAACAAACAGCGCAGCGGTAACCGCCAACAGACAGGCGGAAGACAATGTACCGCCCACAGTTTTACAACAGGCCAATCCGCCACCTTTACCGGAGCGGTTTCACCGCGAACAAAAACACGGCAGAAACAGGACTTGGAAGGGAAAATGCTCACCTCTACACACCCCATGAGGAACCAGGACGCCATGGAGCCGGAACTCCATATTCTACCTGCCTTTGTCTTCCTGCTCCTCTACCAGGAGCACGAACACCAGCGGCGAAGACCATGGTGAGTACTGCACCTACGACACAGGGGAGGGGTAAGGGAAAAGAGAGTGACACACACACGCAACACCCCCACCCTCACCCACTACAACACACACACAAATACATGTTGATACATTACATTTACACCCCCTAACCCCCTGGAAGAATGCAAGGATAAAAGGAAATGATTGTAACGATTGTAATCAATAAAAATCCAGTACTCAAAAATATATATACACTATTAACAAATATATACACCCAGAATTCAAGTCCATGTACTGCACATACATAGTCCGTGGACCACTGGGCCCAAAATGCATGGGCGAAGCCCACACAAGATACCCGATCAAAACGGAGAGAACACTGCAGGGGCATCAGATAGAAATAAAACAGGCACCTCAGGGGGAAGGGAAGGGGGCACCTCAGCCGGATGAGTGCACGATGCCAGATCCACAAGGGAGCTCAATGCCCACTGATGTATTGTGGGGAGTGCAAAGCCACAGTCTCTCAAGTCTCTACAGTGGGAGGTTTGCCCACTGCTTTATCCTGGGGAGTGAAAAGCCACAGTCTCACAAGTATCTCCAGTGGGTGGTTTGCCCACTGCTTTATCCTGGGGAGTGCACAGCCACAGTCTCACAAGTCTCTCAAGTGGGTGGGTTGCCCACTGCTGCATCCTGGGAAGTGCAAAGCCACTATCTTACAAGTCACTCAAGTGGGTGGGTTGCCCACTGCTGCATCCTGGGGAGTGCAAAGCCACAGTCTCACAAGTCTCTCAAGTGGGTGGTTTGCCCACTGCTTTATCTTGGGGAGTGCAAAGCCACAGTCTCACAAGTCTCTCAAGTGGGTGGGTTGCCCACTGCTTTATCCTGTGGAGTGCAAAGCCACAGTCTCACAAGTCTCTCAAGTGGGTGGGTTGCCCACTGCTCTATCCTGGGGAGTGCAAGGCCACAGTCTCACAAGTGAAAAACAGTCTGCACTGGTTCTGGAGTGGGCCTTGTGCCCAGAGTGCTTCATCCTGCCAAGGACTGAGGTAGTGGATGTGATACTCCACTGGTTCTGGATGGGGCTTTGTGCCCAGAGTGCTTCATCCTGCCAAGGACTGAGGTAGTGGATGTCTTTCTCCACTGGTTCTGGAGGGGGCTTTGTGCCCAGAGTGCTTCATCCTGCACGTGGCGGCCTCAGTAGCGGCGGTGCTTGCGGCGCTCAATGGCCTGCGGTGCTAGTGGGTGGCTCAGTAAGCGTGCTGGTGGAGGCGGTGTCCTGGGAAGCGGTGCTTGTGGCGGCGGTGTCATTTGGCAGCGGTGCTGGTGTCGGCGGTGTCCTGGGTAGCGGTGCTGGTGGCGACGGTGTCCTGGAAAGCGGTGCTTGTGGCGGCGGTGTCCTTGGCAGCGATGCTGGTGGTGGCAGTGTCCTTGGCAGCGGTGCTGG
The DNA here is from genome assembly GCF_031143425.1 of Pleurodeles waltl. NCBI lineage: Eukaryota > Metazoa > Chordata > Amphibia > Caudata > Salamandridae > Pleurodeles > Pleurodeles waltl. The sequence goes on along the minus strand of NC_090438.1, from coordinate 415,232,331 downwards.
TGGCGGCGGTGTCCTGGGAAGCGGTGCTGGTGGCTGCGCTGTCCTGGGAAGCGGTGCTAGTGGCGGTCTTGTCCGCCGTAAGGGATGGCGGCGACTTCCCTTTCTTTCTGTGCCCCTTCCCCACCTTGGATGGTGGCGCAGCTGTCTTCCCACTCCCAACTGTAGTCCTGGGAGAGCCCTTGGTGGCAGGTGTTTTGCCCTTCTCCCTCCAGGCAGTGGCCAACTTCTTATGCTTCTGAGGTGGGAGACTGTCCGTGGTCTGGCTCCTTGGCACACTGGCTGCCCTGCTGCTTGGCGCACTCCAGAAGCCGGTTACTGCTGGCACCACTGTTCCCGCTGATGTGCTGGCTGAGGTGCTGGGTTGGGACCTGGAAAGGCGTGTCGGAAGGGGAGGGGGAAGTGAGGGGAAGAGGTGAAGGTTGGACAGGAAAAGTTTTTTACACACACTCGGACGGGTAGATGGAGGGGGTTTGGGAGTGAAGGAAGAGGTAGTGGTTGTAGGAGGTGTACGTTTGGTGACTTTGGGTGAGGGTGCATAAGCTGGAGGCTGTTGTCAGGTGAATGGCTGTTGAGTGGGTGTGTGACTGCGTTTGTGTACCTTGGGTGGTGGTAGTGGGGGTGGTGAGTGCACGTGAGCGATGTGTGGTGATGGGTGTGCTGGTGATGGACGTCGTGGCTGAAGATGTAGTGCATGCAGGTGTGAGTGGAGACATGCCAGGGAGGGAGGAGGGGGACACAGTGGAGGCAGTGGATGTTGGCATGTCTGCATGGGTATGATGCTTGTGTGAGTGCCTGTGGGATGTGTGGTGCTTATGTTTGCCAGAGCTTTCCTGGCAAATGCAGATGCAGGGGCATAGGAAGTGCAGCTGGGACAGTTGATGGATGGACAGGGTGACAAAGTGGGACAGAAGGATGACATTCAGGGTGGTCTCATTTCTTGGCGGGAGTCTTGGCATTGTTCCTCCTGTCCACTAGCGCCGGCGGATGTGGTGGGCAGTTCATCATCCAGGCTAGTGTCAGGGGCCCCTTGTTGTGCCACAGTGTCCCTCCTGGTGTTCACAAGTTCCTTCAGCACCCCTACAATGGTGCCCAGGGTGGTATTGATGGATTTGAGTTCTTCCCTGAACCCCAAATACTGTTCCTCCTGCAGCTGCTGGGTCTCCTGAAACTTGGCCAGTACCGTTGCCATCCATCGTCTCCCGGGAATGGAGGTAGGCTCCCATGATGTTAAAGAGGGCCTCATGGAGATTGGGTTCCCTGGGCCTGTCCTCCCCCTGTAGCACAGCAGCCCTCCCAGTTACCCTGTGTTCCTGGGCCTCTGTCCCCTGAATCGTGTGCCCACTGCCACTGCCCCCAGGTCCCTGCTGTTCTTGGGGTGGTGGGTTAGCCTGGGTTCCCTGTAGTGGTGGACACACTGCTGCTTGACGTGTCCTGGGGACAGAGATATGGGCCCCCTGGGTGGGTGCTGTGCTGGTGTTTCCAGAGGGGGGAGGCTCTGTTGTGGCTTGTGCCAGTGTGAGGGGAACCGACTGTCCCGAGGTCCCCGATGGGCCGGGCTGGTCATCTAGATCCAGTTGGACAGAGCTGCTGTCATCACTGTGGGCCTCTTCTGTGGGGGGAGGGGACATGTCTGGAACCTCCTGTCCGGTGACGTTGGGTAGGGGTCCTGCAGGGGTGTAAAGGCATGATTATTGCATCTGTGTGTGCCATGGTGTGCAATGGGTGGGTGACCCTATACCCCAGTGCTTGCATTCTTGTGTAGGACCTTGTGTGCTAATTGTTTAGGGGTCTGCATGGGTATGTGCAGTGGCCGTGCATTGGTGATGGGTGTCCATGCTTTGTTGTTGCATGCAGGGCCTGGTGTTGGGATGTGTGGTTTGTGATAGTGGGACATATGTGAGGAGTTGGAGTGATGGGGGTGAGGGCGAGGGTGGGGGTATGTGATAGCATGCAGGTAGAGTAGGGGATATAATAGGAAAGATTTGACTTACCAGAGTCCATTCCTCCTGCTACTTGTGCAAGGCCCTCAGGATGCAGTATAGCCAAGACCTGCTCCTCCCATGTTGTTAGTTGTGGGGGAGGAGGTGGGGGTCCACCGCCAGTCCGCTGAACCGCAATGTGGTGTCTTGAGACCACAGAACGCACCTTCCTCCGTAGGTCGTTCCACCTCTTCCTGATGTCATCCCGTGTTCTTGGGTGCTGTCCCACTGCGTTGAACCTGTCCACGATTCTGCGCCATAGCTCAATCTTCCTAGCTATGGTGGTGTGCTGCACCTGTGATCCGAATACCTGTGGCTCTACCCGGATGATTTCCTCCACCATGACCCTGAGCTCCTCCTCAGAAAACCTGGGGTGTCTTTGCGGTGCCATGGGGTGGTGTGGGTAATGTGTGAGGTGGTGTGTGTTGTGATGTGTTGGGTGATGTTTAGGGGTGTGTGGTTTTTTGTGCGTGGATGTGTATGTGTGATGGTGTTGTGTGCCTCTGTATGGTGGTGTTGTCTTTGCTGTGCCTTCTCTCTGGCCTTCGTCTAAATTTCTGGTAGTAAGGGTTTGTGGGTGATGTGGGTGGTTGTTTTATATTGTATTGGGTGTGTGGGAGTGGTGTGTGTATGTGTATCAGGTGTGTGTATTTGGAATTGTCCAATGTGGTTGTGTTTTGTAAATGTGTGTGTATTTTGAGCGCGGCGGTGTGTACCGCCAATGGAATACCGTGGTTGAAAGACCGCAGCGTGGATTCGTGGGTCCTGATAGTGTTGGCGTATTCCTGTTGCCGTGACAGTGGAGGTTTTGTTATCACCAGTTTATCAATGACCTTTGGTGTGGCGGACTTGTGTGGGTGTCTGGATTTTGGCAGATTCCGAGCTGTGGGTCGTAATAGCTGTGGCGGAATTCCGCAGCCGCGGCAGTGTGTTGGCGGTCTTCTGCACAGCGGTAAGCAGGATTTACCACCAATGTTGTAATGAGGGCCTACATGTGCCCAGGGCCTGTAGATTAAATGCTACTAGTGGGCCTACAGTACTGATTGTACCACCCACTTAAGTAGCCCCTTAACCATGTCTCAGGCCTGTCATTGCAAGGCCTGTTTGTGCAGTTTCACTGCCAATTCGACTTTACATTTAAAAGTAATTGCCAAGTCTGAAACTCCCCTTTTTCTACATGTCACCCCTAAAGTGGGACCTAGGTAACCCCTAAGGCAGGTTGCTATGTAGACAAAAGGCAGGACAGGTACCTTTGTAGTTTACATGTCCTGGTAGTGTAAAACTCCTAAATTCATTTTACAGTGCTGTGAGGCCTGCTCCTTTCATAGGCTAACATTAGGGCGACCCTCATATACTGTTTGAGTGGTAGCTTCTGATCTGAAAGGAATAACCAGGTCATATTTAGTATGGTATTTTAAAATGCCACTTTTAGAAAGTCGGCATTTTGCTGCACTTTAATCCTTCTGTGCCTTACAATCCACATCTGGCTAGGTTTAGTTGACAGCTCCCTTATGCACTCACTCAGACAAACCCCAAACATAGGATGCTCAGTCACACATGCACACATCTGCATATTGAATGGGCCTTTCTGGACTGGGAGGGTTGAGGTCATGGCACTTACATGTCAAAGGACAGTAGCCTGCTCTCACACAAGGGACTACCATAACCCCCATTGGGACCCTGGCAGAGAGGGTGGAACTGAAAGGGGTCCTTGTGCACTTCTAAGCCACTCTTTGAAGTCTCATCTCTTCAAAGGCACATTTGGGTATTTAAACTGGGCCTCTGCCCCCACCAACTTAGACACTTACTGGAGAAGAAACCCTGGACCAGAACCTGTAACCTGCCAAGAAGAAGTGCCTGTCTGCCCAAAGGACTCACCTGACTGCTTTTCTGCAAAGGACTGCTGCCCTGCTGTTGCCCTGCTGCCTTGCTACTCACTGGCTGTGCTGAGAAGTGCTCTCCAAGAGCTTAGATAGAGCTTGCTCCTGTTCCCTGAAGTCTCAGGACCAAAGAGACTTCATCTCTTGCAAAAAACTCCTTGTGCGGCAAAAAATCAATGCACAGCCTGCAAGAAATGACGCACAGCCAGTATCACTGTGAGAAAATCACTGTACGCCTAACGGGAACAAAGCAGCCAAACTTGGCAAGGAGAAGATCGACGCAGCGCCTGCCGTGCTGTAGAAATTGCCCACCGGATCAACGGGCCCCTGTGACTTCATCCTGCAGGTGCCAGATTTCAATGAATCATTTCTGGGGCACCTAAAAACCCTGCAACAAAAAGAGGATCCAAGTCCGCGCACCAGAAATCGACGCAAAGCCCTCCCTGTGTGAAAAATAAATGACGCATCATCTGTGTGCACCAAAGAAATCGAAGCACACCTCCTCGTTTTCCACACATCTCCTCCTCTGCAGTCCCTTGCAGAGAATTTGAACACAAACCAGGTACGTTGTGCTTGCAATAGACTCTTGTTGGTTTTTAAGAGACTATGGCCCTCATTATGACATTGGCGGTCAATCCCACTTACCACCTTGCTGACTACCACCAACATACCACCGCCGCAGCAGATATCCGTTCATCATATTATGAGACACATGCCAATCCGTCACTATTCAGCCACACACACGAGTCCGCCGTACCAAAGGTCAGTGATAAACTGGCGGTATCAAAACGCACACCGTAACACCAACAGAACAACGCCCACAACATTATGACCCACGAATCACCACATCGGACATTCAATGCTGGTAAACCATTGGCGGTACATACCACCGCGTTCAAATACACACACACATACAAAAAAACACCACATTGGACAATTCAAACTACACACACCTGACACCCATACACACACCTCACCAACACACCCACACCACTATAAAACACAAACCCACATTACCCACAACCCTTTACGTCTACAAACCATTGCCAAAAGAGAGAGACAGCAAGAGCACTCACACAACCAGAGCCACATGCCACCCTCATCAATACACCACCCATGCACCTTAAATCACACACCCCAACACATCACCCTACACACGCTCACCTACACCACTCACACTACACCAATGGCACCACAACAACACCCCAGATTCTCTGAGGAGGAGCTAAGGGTCTTGGTGGAGGAAATCATCTGGGTAGAGCCACAGCTATTTAGATCACAGGTGCAGCAGATGTCCATTGCTAGGAAGATGGAGAATCATGGACAAAACCTAAGCCCTGGGACAGCACCCCAGCACAAGGGATGACATCAAGAAGCGGTGGAACAACCTACGTGGAAGGTGAGTTCCATTGCAACAAGACACCAGCTCGCAGTACAGATGAATGGGGGTGGACCCTCCCACCTCCTCCCCCACAACTAACAACATGGGAGGAACAAGTCTTGGAAATTATGCATCCTGAGGGCCTGGCAGGAGTAGGAGGAGGACTGGACTCTGGTAAGTCAACTTTATATTATTTTCACCCCCCTACCTGCATGCTATCACATACCCTAACCCTCACTCCCATCACTCTACCACCTCCCACACACCCCACCATCAACAGGCCGGCGGTAAACAAAATGGAATCACGACTGTGGTGGAAACCACCAACATAGACAGCCACTTTAACATTCCGACCGCCACGGCGGAACAAACAAACAGCGCAGCGGTAACCGCCAACAGACAGGCGGAAGACAATGTACCGCCCACAGTTTTACAACAGGCCAATCCGCCACCTTTACCGGAGCGGTTTCACCGCGAACAAAAACACGGCAGAAACAGGACTTGGAAGAGAAAATGCTCACCTCTACACACCCCATGAGGAACCAGGACGCCATGGAGCCGGAACTCCATATTCTACCTGCCTTTGTCTTCCTGCTCCTCTACCAGGAGCACGAACACCAGCGGCGAAGACCATGGTGAGTACTGCACCTACGACACAGGGGAGGGGTAAGGGAAAAGAGAGTGACACACACACGCAACACCCCCACCCTCACCCACTACAACACACACACAAATACATGTTGATACATTACATTTACACCCCCTAACCCCCTGGAAGAATGCAAGGATAAAAGGAAATGATTGTAACGATTGTAATCAATAAAAATCCAGTACTCAAAAATATATATACACTATTAACAAATATATACACCAAGAATTCAAGTCCATGTACTGCACATACATAGTCCGTGGACCACTGGGCCCAAAATGCATGGGCGAAGCCCACACAAGATACCCGATCAAAACGGAGAGAACACTGCAGGGGCATCAGATAGAAATAAAACAGGCACCTCAGGGGGAAGGGAAGCGGGCACCTCAGCCGGATGAGTGCACGATGCCAGATCCACAAGGGAGCTCAATGCCCACTGATGTATTGTGGGGAGTGCAAAGCCACAGTCTCTCAAGTCTCTACAGTGGGAGGTTTGCCCACTGCTTTATCCTGGGGAGTGAAAAGCCACAGTCTCACAAGTATCTCCAGTGGGTGGTTTGCCCACTGCTTTATCCTGGGGAGTGCACAGCCACAGTCTCACAAGTCTCTCAAGTGGGTGGGTTGCCCACTGCTGCATCCTGGGAAGTGCAAAGCCACTATCTTACAAGTCACTCAAGTGGGTGGGTTGCCCACTGCTGCATCCTGGGGAGTGCAAAGCCACAGTCTCACAAGTCTCTCAAGTGGGTGGTTTGCCCACTGCTTTATCTTGGGGAGTGCAAAGCCACAGTCTCACAAGTCTCTCAAGTGGGTGGGTTGCCCACTGCTTTATCCTGTGGAGTGCAAAGCCACAGTCTCACAAGTCTCTCAAGTGGGTGGGTTGCCCACTGCTCTATCCTGGGGAGTGCAAGGCCACAGTCTCACAAGTGAAAAACAGTCTGCACTGGTTCTGGAGTGGGCCTTGTGCCCAGAGTGCTTCATCCTGCCAAGGACTGAGGTAGTGGATGTGATACTCCACTGGTTCTGGATGGGGCTTTGTGCCCAGAGTGCTTCATCCTGCCAAGGACTGAGGTAGTGGATGTCTTTCTCCACTGGTTCTGGAGGGGGCTTTGTGCCCAGAGTGCTTCATCCTGCACGTGGCGGCCTCAGTAGCGGCGGTGCTTGCGGCGCTCAATGGCCTGCGGTGCTAGTGGGTGGCTCAGTAAGCGTGCTGGTGGAGGCGGTGTCCTGGGAAGCGGTGCTTGTGGCGGCGGTGTCATTTGGCAGCGGTGCTGGTGTCGGCGGTGTCCTGGGTAGCGGTGCTGGTGGCGACGGTGTCCTGGAAAGCGGTGCTTGTGGCGGCGGTGTCCTTGGCAGCGATGCTGGTGGTGGCAGTGTCCTTGGCAGCGGTGCTGGTGGCGGCGGTGTCCTGGGAAGCGGTGCTGGTGGCTGCGCTGTCCTGGGAAGCGGTGCTAGTGGCGGTCTTGTCCGCCGTAAGGGATGGCGGCGACTTCCCTTTCTTTCTGTGCCCCTTCCCCACCTTGGATGGTGGCGCAGCTGTCTTCCCACTCCCAACTGTAGTCCTGGGAGAGCCCTTGGTGGCAGGTGTTTTGCCCTTCTCCCTCCAGGCAGTGGCCAACTTCTTATGCTTCTGAGGTGGGAGACTGTCCGTGGTCTGGCTCCTTGGCACACTGGCTGCCCTGCTGCTTGGCGCACTCCAGAAGCCGGTTACTGCTGGCACCACTGTTCCCGCTGATGTGCTGGCTGAGGTGCTGGGTTGGGACCTGGAAAGGCGTGTCGGAAGGGGAGGGGGAAGTGAGGGGAAGAGGTGAAGGTTGGACAGGAAAAGTTTTTTACACACACTCGGACGGGTAGATGGAGGGGGTTTGGGAGTGAAGGAAGAGGTAGTGGTTGTAGGAGGTGTACGTTTGGTGACTTTGGGTGAGGGTGCATGGGCTGGAGGCTGTTGTCAGGTGAATGGCTGTTGAGTGGGTGTGTGACTGCGTTTGTGTACCTTGGGTGGTGGTAGTGGGGGTGGTGAGTGCACGTGAGCGATGTGTGGTGATGGGTGTGCTGGTGATGGACGTCGTGGCTGAAGATGTAGTGCATGCAGGTGTGAGTGGAGACATGCCAGGGAGGGAGGAGGGGGACACAGTGGAGGCAGTGGATGTTGGTATGTCTGCATGGGTATGATGCTTGTGTGAGTGCCTGTGGGATGTGTGGTGCTTATGTTTGCCAGAGCTTTCCTGGCAAATGCAGATGCAGGGGCATAGGAAGTGCAGCTGGGACAGTTGATGGATGGACAGGGTGACAAAGTGGGACAGAAGGATGACATTCAGGGTGGTCTCATTTCTTGGCGGGAGTCTTGGCATTGTTCCTCCTGTCCACTAGCGCCGGCGGATGTGGTGGGCAGTTCATCATCCAGGCTAGTGTCAGGGGCCCCTTGTTGTGCCACAGTGTCCCTCCTGGTGTTCACAAGTTCCTTCAGCACCCCTACAATGGTGCCCAGGGTGGTATTGATGGATTTGAGTTCTTCCCTGAACCCCAAATACTGTTCCTCCTGCAGCTGCTGGGTCTCCTGAAACTTGGCCAGTACCGTTGCCATCCATCGTCTCCCGGGAATGGAGGTAGGCTCCCATGATGTTAAAGAGGGCCTCATGGAGATTGGGTTCCCTGGGCCTGTCCTCCCCCTGTAGCACAGCAGCCCTCCCAGTTACCCTGTGTTCCTGGGCCTCTGTCCCCTGAATCGTGTGCCCACTGCCACTGCCCCCAGGTCCCTGCTGTTCTTGGGGTGGTGGGTTAGCCTGGGTTCCCTGTAGTGGTGGACACACTGCTGCTTGACGTGTCCTGGGGACAGAGATATGGGCCCCCTGGGTGGGTGCTGTGCTGGTGTTTCCAGAGGGGGGAGGCTCTGTTGTGGCTTGTGCCAGTGTGAGGGGAACCGACTGTCCCGAGGTCCCCGATGGGCCGGGCTGGTCATCTAGATCCAGTTGGACAGAGCTGCTGTCATCACTGTGGGCCTCTTCTGTGGGGGGAGGGGACATGTCTGGAACCTCCTGTCCGGTGACGTTGGGTAGGGGTCCTGCAGGGGTGTAAAGGCATGATTATTGCATCTGTGTGTGCCATGGTGTGCAATGGGTGGGTGACCCTATACCCCAGTGCTTGCATTCTTGTGTAGGACCTTGTGTGCTAATTGTTTAGGGGTCTGCATGGGTATGTGCAGTGGCCGTGCATTGGTGATGGGTGTCCATGCTTTGTTGTTGCATGCAGGGCCTGGTGTTGGGATGTGTGGTTTGTGATAGTGGGACATATGTGAGGAGTTGGAGTGATGGGGGTGAGGGCGAGGGTGGGGGTATGTGATAGCATGCAGGTAGAGTAGGGGATATAATAGGAAAGATTTGACTTACCAGAGTCCATTCCTCCTGCTACTTGTGCAAGGCCCTCAGGATGCAGTATAGCCAAGACCTGCTCCTCCCATGTTGTTAGTTGTGGGGGAGGAGGTGGGGGTCCACCGCCAGTCCGCTGAACCGCAATGTGGTGTCTTGAGACCACAGAACGCACCTTCCTCCGTAGGTCGTTCCACCTCTTCCTGATGTCATCCCGTGTTCTTGGGTGCTGTCCCACTGCGTTGAACCTGTCCACGATTCTGCGCCATAGCTCAATCTTCCTAGCTATGGTGGTGTGCTGCACCTGTGATCCGAATACCTGTGGCTCTACCCGGATGATTTCCTCCACCATGACCCTGAGCTCCTCCTCAGAAAACCTGGGGTGTCTTTGCGGTGCCATGGGGTGGTGTGGGTAATGTGTGAGGTGGTGTGTGTTGTGATGTGTTGGGTGATGTTTAGGGGTGTGTGGTTTTTGGTGCGTGGATGTGTATGTGTGATGGTGTTGTGTGCCTCTGTATGGTGGTGTTGTCTTTGCTGTGCCTTCTCTCTGGCCTTCGTCTAAATTTCTGGTAGTAAGGGTTTGTGGGTGATGTGGGTGGTTGTTTTATATTGTATTGGGTGTGTGGGAGTGGTGTGTGTATGTGTATCAGGTGTGTGTATTTGGAATTGTCCAATGTGGTTGTGTTTTGTAAATGTGTGTGTATTTTGAGCGCGGCGGTGTGTACCGCCAATGGAATACCGTGGTTGAAAGACCGCAGCGTGGATTCGTGGGTCCTGATAGTGTTGGCGTATTCCTGTTGCCGTGACAGTGGAGGTTTTGTTATCACCAGTTTATCAATGACCTTTGGTGTGGCGGACTTGTGTGGGTGTCTGGATTTTGGCAGATTCCGAGCTGTGGGTCGTAATAGCTGTGGCGGAATTCCGCAGCCGCGGCAGTGTGTTGGCGGTCTTCTGCACAGCGGTAAGCAGGATTTACCACCAATGTTGTAATGAGGGCCTACATGTGCCCAGGGCCTGTAGATTAAATGCTACTAGTGGGCCTACAGTACTGATTGTACCACCCACTTAAGTAGCCCCTTAACCATGTCTCAGGCCTGTCATTGCAAGGCCTGTTTGTGCAGTTTCACTGCCAATTCGACTTTACATTTAAAAGTAATTGCCAAGTCTGAAACTCCCCTTTTTCTACATGTCACCCCTAAAGTGGGACCTAGGTAACCCCTAAGGCAGGTTGCTATGTAGACAAAAGGCAGGACAGGTACCTTTGTAGTTTACATGTCCTGGTAGTGTAAAACTCCTAAATTCATTTTACAGTGCTGTGAGGCCTGCTCCTTTCATAGGCTAACATTAGGGCGACCCTCATATACTGTTTGAGTGGTAGCTTCTGATCTGAAAGGAATAACCAGGTCATATTTAGTATGGTATTTTAAAATGCCACTTTTAGAAAGTCGGCATTTTGCTGCACTTTAATCCTTCTGTGCCTTACAATCCACATCTGGCTAGGTTTAGTTGACAGCTCCCTTATGCACTCACTCAGACAAACCCCAAACATAGGATGCTCAGTCACACATGCACACATCTGCATATTGAATGGGCCTTTCTGGACTGGGAGGGTTGAGGTCATGGCACTTACATGTCAAAGGACAGTAGCCTGCTCTCACACAAGGGACTACCATAACCCCCATTGGGACCCTGGCAGAGAGGGTGGAACTGAAAGGGGTCCTTGTGCACTTCTAAGCCACTCTTTGAAGTCTCATCTCTTCAAAGGCACATTTGGGTATTTAAACTGGGCCTCTGCCCCCACCAACTTAGACACTTACTGGAGAAGAAACCCTGGACCAGAACCTGTAACCTGCCAAGAAGAAGTGCCTGTCTGCCCAAAGGACTCACCTGACTGCTTTTCTGCAAAGGACTGCTGCCCTGCTGTTGCCCTGCTGCCTTGCTACTCACTGGCTGTGCTGAGAAGTGCTCTCCAAGAGCTTAGATAGAGCTTGCTCCTGTTCCCTGAAGTCTCAGGACCAAAGAGACTTCATCTCTTGCAAAAAACTCCTTGTGCGGCAAAAAATCAATGCACAGCCTGCAAGAAATGACGCACAGCCAGTATCACTGTGAGAAAATCACTGTACGCCTAACGGGAACAAAGCAGCCAAACTTGGCAAGGAGAAGATCGACGCAGCGCCTGCCGTGCTGTAGAAATTGCCCACCGGATCAACGGGCCCCTGTGACTTCATCCTGCAGGTGCCAGATTTCAATGAATCATTTCTGGGGCACCTAAAAACCCTGCAACAAAAAGAGGATCCAAGTCCGCGCACCAGAAATCGACGCAAAGCCCTCCCTGTGTGAAAAATAAATGACGCATCATCTGTGTGCACCAAAGAAATCGAAGCACACCTCCTCGTTTTCCACACATCTCCTCCTCTGCAGTCCCTTGCAGAGAATTTGAACACAAACCAGGTACGTTGTGCTTGCAATAGACTCTTGTTGGTTTTTAAGAGACTATGGCCCTCATTATGACATTGGCGGTCAATCCCACTTACCACCTTGCTGACTACCACCAACATACCACCGCCGCAGCAGATATCCGTTCATCATATTATGAGACACACATGCCAATCCGTCACTATTCAGCCACACACACGAGTCCGCCGTACCAAAGGTCAGTGATAAACTGGCGGTATCAAAACGCACACCGTAACACCAACAGAACAACGCCCACAACATTATGACCCACGAATCACCACATCGGACATTCAATGCTGGTAAACCATTGGCGGTACATACCACCGCGTTCAAATACACACACACATACAAAAAAACACCACATTGGACAATTCAAACTACACACACCTGACACCCATACACACACCTCACCAACACACCCACACCACTATAAAACACAAACCCACATTACCCACAACCCTTTACGTCTACAAACCATTGCCAAAAGAGAGAGACAGCAAGAGCACTCACACAACCAGAGCCACATGCCACCCTCATCAATACACCACCCATGCACCTTAAATCACACACCCCAACACATCACCCTACACACGCTCACCTACACCACTCACACTACACCAATGGCACCACAACAACACCCCAGATTCTCTGAGGAGGAGCTAAGGGTCTTGGTGGAGGAAATCATCTGGGTAGAGCCACAGCTATTTAGATCACAGGTGCAGCAGATGTCCATTGCTAGGAAGATGGAGAATCATGGACAAAACCTAAGCCCTGGGACAGCACCCCAGCACAAGGGATGACATCAAGAAGCGGTGGAACAACCTACGTGGAAGGTGAGTTCCATTGCAACAAGACACCAGCTCTCAGTACAGATGAATGGGGGTGGACCCCCCCCACCTCCTCCCCCACAACTAACAACATGGGAGGAACAAGTCTTGGAAATTATGCATCCTGAGGGCCTGGCAGGAGTAGGAGGAGGACTGGACTCTGGTAAGTCAACTTTATATTATTTTCACCCCCCTACCTGCATGCTATCTCATACCCTAACCCTCACTCCCATCACGCTACCACCTCCCACACACCCCACCATCAAATCCCACACATCCTTATAGCATGCCATACCAATGCATGGACTCCACTCATAGACCTGCATGGACACCGATCACTAAAGCATGCACACTGGAGAGAATCAGCTAGCCTACCACATAACAACTCACACAAGGTAAAGCTGACAGGGCAAAAACAAGCATAGAGGGCAACCCACCCATGCACAATATGTCACACACAGAAATAATAACTGCGTTTACATCCCCACAGGTATCCCAGCCAATATCACTGGAGAAGAGGTGCCAGCAACATCCAGTCCCTCCGCAGAAGAGGCCCACAGTGATGACCAACCTGGCCCATCAGGGACCTTCGGACAGTCGGTTACCCAGCCACAGTCACACACCACCACAGAGCTTACCCCCTCAGGAAACACCACCATAGCACCCACCTAGTGGACCCGTACCTCTGTCCCCAGGACACATCAATCAGCAGTGTGTCCACCACTACAGGGAGCCCAGGGCACAACACAAACCCAAGACAATCAGGAACCTGGGGTCAGTGGCAGTGGGCACACTGTTCAGGGGACAGAGGCACAGGACAACAGGGAAGCTGGGAAGTCTGTTGTGCGCCAGGGAGAGGACAGGCCCAGGGAACCAACTCTCCAGGAGGCACTCACCGCAATCCTGGGAGCATACCAACATTCCCAGGATACGCTGGGCCAGATCCTGGACAAGTTGCAGGAGAACATGTGTCTGCAGGAGGGACAGTACCAGGGGATCAGGGAGGACTTGAGGTCCATTACCACCACCCTGGTCTCCATTGCAGGGGTGCTGGCAGACATGCTCAACATTATGAGGGAGGCAGTGTCACCCCCACGGGCCCCTGTCACTAGCCAGACTACTGAACAGCCCTCCACCTCTGCTGCCACTAGTTGATAGGATGCCCTGCCACAGGACCAACAGGCTATCAGCTCCCCTCCCCCTGCAGAAGGAGAACCACCCCACAAATGTAACCTGCGATCCATGCAGAAGCCGTAGACTATTGCCAAGACCCCCTCCAGGAAATAAGACTCTCCTGATTGTCACACGTGTCACACTCTGTCACCCTGTCCAACTTGAACTGCCATTGTTCCCCTTCCTGTGCCCCCTTGGACAATGTACCTGTGCTACAAATAGACTTGACTCTACCCTGGACTTTCCTTCATCATCACCCCAGCCCATTGCACTTCCCCTTTTTCTTCAGAGCACTGCAATAAAAACACTTTGAAAAAATACAAGTATGGAGGATGTCAAATGATTTAAATATGTATTTGTTTAACAAAGTTTAAACTTTGCAATTCAACTGTGCAGTAATGTATACATAGGAAAGACCTGTATTTGGCTACAGTTAACACACCAGGAGCAATAGTGGGGCACCAACATCTACAAAAAGAGTTGCCAAAGGGTACAGTGAGTGGGCATAGAAGTGGGAAATCACAGCCTGCCAGTGACAATGTCAAACAAAAGAATGTCACTGTCTTACCTGTGTGTCATTGGAAGTATTGTCTAATCACTGCAGTTCTGTCTTCCTCGTCCTCATCCTCTGCTTCCTCATCTTCACTGTCCACAGGGTCCACTGCTGCCTTACGGCCATCTCCAGCCTCCTCTTCCTGCAGAAAAGGCACATGGCGTCTCAAGGCAAGGTTATGCAACATGCAGCATGCCACGATTATCTGGCACACCTTCTTGGGTGAGTAGCACAGGGATCCACCTGTTAGATGGAGGCACCGAAACCTGGCCTTCAGGAGGCCAAATGTACGTTCAATGATCCTTCTTTTTCACCCATGTGCCTCATTGTAACGTTCCTCTGCCCTTGTCCTGGGATTCCTCACAGGGGTCAGTAGCCATGAGAGGTTGGGCTAACCAGTCACCTGCAAATATTGAGGGACAACTGTTAGCCACACACTAACTCTTATGGCCCACACCATACCCATACACCAACATCCACTTGGTGGGATCCAGGGCTCACCTCTTAGCCACACCCTGTGCCTCTGGAGTTGGACCATCACATTTGGGATGCTGCTATTCCTCGGGATAAAAGCATCATGCACAGAACCTGGTTACTTAGCATTGACATGGGAGATGTACTGGTCCACCAAACACACCATCTGCACATTCATCGAGTGAAAACTTTTTTGATTTCTGAAGACCTGTTCATTTTGCCGGGGGGGGACAAATGTAATATGTGTTCCATCAATCGACCCAATGATGTTGGGGATATGTCCCATTGCATAGAAGTCAACCTTCACTGTGGCCAAATCCTCCACTTGGGGGCAAACAATGTAGCTGCACGTGTGTTAAATCAGGGCAGCCATCACTCTGGTCAGCACTATTGAGAACATTGGCTGTGATATTCCTGCTGCCAAGCCCACTGTCACTTGGAAAGAAACAGTTGCCATGAAATGGAGCACAGATAGGACTTGCATAAGAGGGGGGATCCCAGTGAGGTGACGGATAACAGATATCAGGTCAGGCTCCATTTGTGTGCACACAGCTCTGTGATTGTGGCCCTGTCAAGTCTGTAGGTGAGGATAATGTGCCTGTCCTCCATTGTTGCCAAGTCCACCAGGGGTCTGTACACAGGTGATGTCTCCATCTCCTATTCATCCACAGCGGTTAAAATCTATGGGGCAAAAGAGTGAGGTGCCGGTCATAATATGTACATTGTAGCCACTCCTGTTCAATGCATGATGTGATATTTTAATGTATTAGTGGCCTATGTCCTGAATGTACAATTGTGATCTGTGATGCATTTATGATCCATGGTCTACCCCCCCCCCTGAAATAGCATCCGCCTGTCCTGTATGGAGGGACAGGTCGAAGTGAGGTAATTCCACTGACGCTGTGCGCCATTGCGGGAGGCGGTCGTGAACCGCCGTGCAACTCCTCAATGGTTATTCTTTGGCCCCATGGATTACAGTGGCCAATGGTGATGTACACCAGCTGTGACGGTATGAACCGCCGTGGACGTCACTGCCATTTTCTATCTGTTCACTCACTTGCTACCTGACCGTCAACAGGAGAGGACCAAAACTGCATGTGCTGCTGTGACCTGTGTCTGGAACCTACCATGGCCCATGCAACTGTGGAAAGGGCCCCAGCCTTAACCTCAACTGAGTTGGACAGCCTAGTGGATGGGGTCCTACCCCAGTACGAACTGCTGTATGTGCCTCCAGACCAACAGGTGAGTACACTGTGAGCACGATGCATGAGGCATGAATGCATGGAGTGCTGTGTGTGAAGGCCTCGTGTAGGAGGGGGTCGTGGATGGGCCTGGGCAGCGAGCAGCATTTATGCTGGGCCATGTCTGTGTGTAAGGGGATGGGAAGGGCTATGGCGGGCCATGAGTGTAATAGGCAGGATGGTCTAACTAATACCTTTCCCTGTGTATATTTCCTCTGCAGGTCAGCACCCATCAAAGGAAGGGTATATAGCGTGCCATCGCCAAGGACGTGCAGACGCTGGGGATCTACGGCAGGCGGAGCACCAACTGTTGGAAACAGTGGGAAGACCTGACACGGAAGACAGCGGAGGCCCAGCTGGGAATGGCTTCCCAATGAGGAAGGGGTGCCGGTCGAACCCTGACCCCCCTGATGGCCTGCATACTGTCAGTTACCTATCCGGAGCTGGATTGGCGCTTGGGGGCATCACAGCAGCAACAAGGGGGTGAGTTCAGTGCCCAGCATTACTACGTATGCCTGGTGGGGTGATATCCGGGTGGGGGTGTGCGCCTGTGGGTGCCCCTAGGCCAGGGCTGACATTACAGAATAGGTCCCATGTTGGGCAGGGTTCTGATGTGAAATTGCTCCAACCTAGCTAGTAGGCATCCAGTACTAGGCAGGGATGGGTGGGTCCCAGGTATGCTGCAGTTGGCGGTATATGTCCCTCCTCATGCCCTGGTGACCAGCATTGTTACTAGTAGTGCACTACATATTGCATGGGTCTGTTCCCTGTGTGTGAGGGTGCTGTGTACGCCAACGGTGGTGTTGGTGCAGCCATTGACCAAGTGTATCCTTTGTCTCTTCTCCCCTTTTTTTTTTGTCATCCTGTCCTTCTGTACATTAGCATCACCTGGCAGAGGAGCAGAGGCACCGGCAACGGAGGTACCTGCAATCCACAAGACCCCGGAGGAACAGTCCACCGGCGGTGAGGGCACTAGTGGGACAGAGGACGAGGGGAGCACCACAGCGGAGACTGGAGTGGACAGTTCAGACACGGATACACACTCACCCCATCCTCTCCAGAATGAAGACCACAAGGCACAATGCCCCCTCCAGAGCCAGTGAGGAACAATGCCACTCACCCCATCCTCTCCAGGATGGAACCAGTGGGGAACACATGCACTCACCCCATCCTCTCTAGGATGAACTTCACGGGGCATGATGCCCCCACCAGAACCAGTGGGGAACACACCCACTCAACCAATCCTCTCCAGGATGAAGATCATAGGGCACGATGTCCCCTCCAGAGCCAGTGGGCAAGTCACCCACTTGAGAGACTGTGGCCTTGCACTCTCCAGGACCAAGCACTGGGCATGTTGCCCCTTCCAGAGCCAGTGGGCAAGTCACCCACTTGAAAGACTGTGGCCTTGCACTCCCCAGGACCAAGTACAGGACATGTTGCCCCCACCAGAGCCATTGGGCAAGTCACCCACTTGAGCGACTGTGGCCTTGCACTCCCCAGGACCAAGCACAGGGCATGTTGCCCCCTCCAGAGCATGTGGGCAAGTCACCCACTTGATAGACTGCAGCCTTGCACTCCCCAGGACCAAGCACAGGGCATGTTGCCCCCTCCAGGTCCAGTGGTATTGTTCCATCTGTAAATATGTTTTATTACTACATCTACTTGCGTGTATGGTGTTGGGGGTGGGGGTGTTGCTTGTTGAGTGTGTGTGTCACTCTCTTTTTCCTCCCACCTCCCCTGCGTGCTTGGCGGCTGAACTTACCGTGGTCATCTTCGCCTTCATTGGTGTTCGTGGTGGAGCAGGATGTAGAAGATCATTGGAAATATATGCAGTTTAGGCTCAATGGCGGTGTGATTCTTCCCTGAGTCTCCAGTGTTGAGTTGTTTCCTTTCTGTGCATTGTTTCCACCATACTTTGATGTCATTGGTACCGCCCCAGAAAAGGTGGCGGTTTCCTGTGTCTTAATACAGTGGGCGGAACATTGGTTTCTACCAGGCTGTAGGCGGCTACTGCCATGGTGCTTGTTGATTCCACCCTTGTGGTCGGTGTGGTAAAGTGGCTGTCTATCTGAGCTCTTTCCACCATGGTCATAATTTGGCAGTATTTACCGCCAACCTGTTGGCGGTATTACCGCCACTTTATAACCGACTGCCAGGGTTGTAATGAGGGCCAAAATATCATTTTTACAGTGATATTGCAACATATACTTATTGCAACTTGACCATTTTTTACCTGCATCTTACCAGATAAATATTATGGTGGTCATTACAACCCTGGCGGTCGGTGTTAAAGCGGCGGTAACACCTCCAACAGGCCGGCGGTAAAACTTTTGCAATTACGACCGTGGCGGAAACCGCCAACAAAGACAGCCACTTTAACACTCCGACCGCCACGACGGTACAAACAAACAGCGTGGCGGTCACCGCCAACAGACAGGCGGGAGACAAAGTTCCGCCCACAGTATCACAACCTACCAATCCGCCACCTTTTCCGGGGCGGATTCACTGCGGATAAAAACACGGTGGAAACAGGATTCAGAAGGGAAAACGCTCACCTCTACACAACCCACAAGGAACGAGGACACCATGGATCCGGAACTCCAAATTCTCCCTGCGATAGTCTTCCTGCTCCTCTACCAGGAGCACGAACGCCGGCGGCGAAGACCACGGTGAGTACTGCACCTACGACACAGGGGAGGGAAAAAACTGAGACACACACACGCAACATCCCCACCCTCACCCACTACAACACACACACTAATACATATTGATACATACAAAGTTACACCCCTAACCCCCACGGAAGAATGCAAAGACCAAAGGAAATGAGTGTAACCATTTTAATATATTAAAAGCAAGTAGGCAAAAATATATATATATACACCATTAGCAAAATACACAAAGCATAGTAGTCCAGGTAGTGCTCCAGTTAAGTCAGTGGAACACTGGGCCCACACGGTATGGGCGAGGCCCACACAAGATCCCCTACCATGATGGAGAGAACACTGCAGGGGCATCAGAGAGCAATAAAACAGGCACCTCAGGGGGAGGGAAAGGAGGGGCACCTCAGCCGCTTGAGTGCACAACGCCAAATCCACGAGGGGGCCACATGCCCACTGTTCAATCCTGGGGAGTGCAAGGCCACAGTCTCTCAATTCTCTACAGTGGGTGGGTTGCCCACTGTTGAATCCTGGGGAGTGCAAAGCCACAGTCTCTTAAGTCTATACAGTGGGTGGGTTGCCCACTGTTCCATCCTGGGGAGTGCAAAGCCACAGTCTCTCAAGTGTATACAGTGGGTGGGTTGCCCACTGTTCCATCCTGGAGAGTGCAAAGCCACAGTCTCTCAAGTGGATAACAGTCTCCACTGGTTCTGGAGGGGGCATGGTGCCCAGAGTGCTTCATCCTGCTAAGGACAGAGGTAGTGGATGGATCTCTCCACTGGTTTTGGAGGGGGCATTGTGCCCAGAGTGCTTCATCCTGCTAGGGACAGAGGTAGTGGATGGATCTCTCCACTGGTTCTGGAGGGGGCCTGGTGCCCAGAGTGCTTCATCCTGCCCGTGATGGACTAAGTAGCGTCAGTGCCCTTGGCGCTCATGGGCCAGCGTTGCTAGAGACGGCGGTGCCCAGTTCAGCGGTGCTTGAGACGGCGGTGCCCTGTTCAGCGGTGCTTGAGACGGCGGTGCTCTGTTCAGCGGTACTTGGAGCGGCGGGCTCCTTTGCAGTGACTCAGCTGCTGGCGGTCCTTAATGGCCCAGCGGGGCTTGTGCTGGCGGTCCTTCATGGCCCAGCGCGGCTTGTGCTGGCGGTCCTCTCTGGCCCAGCGGGGCTTGTGCTGGCGGTCCTCTCTGGCCCAGCGGGGCTTGTGCTGGCGGTCCTTCATGGCCCAGTGGGGTTTGTGCTGGCGGTCCATAATGGCCCAGCAGGGCTTGTGCTGGCGTTCCTCTCTGGCCCAGCGGGGCTTGTGCTGGCGGTCCTCTCTGGCCCAGCGGGGCTTGTGCTGGCGGTCCTTCATGGCCCAGCGGGGCTTGTGCTGGTGGTCCTCTCTGGCCCAGCTGGGCTGGTGGCGGTGGCCTCCTGGGCAGCAGGGCTGGTGCTGGCGGTGGCCTCCTGGGCAGCTGGGCTGGTGGCAGTGGCCTCCTGGGCAGCAGGCCTGGTGCTGGCGGTGGCCTCCTGGGCAGCTGGGCTGGTGGCGGTGGGCTCCTTGGCAGCAGGGCTGGTGCTGGCAGTAGCCTCCTGGGCAGATGGGCTGGTGGCGGTGGCCTCCTGGGCAGCAGGGCTGGTGCTGGCGGTGGCCTCCTGGGCAGCTGGGCTGGTGGCAGTGGCCCCCTGGGCAGCTGGGCTGGTGCTGGCGGTGGGCTCCTGGGCAGCGGGGGTGATGGCGGTCTTCTCCGCCGTGCTGCTCTCTCCAGACTTGCTGAGTTTCTTGTGCCCCTTCCCCACCTTGGAAGGTGTCGCAGCTGACTCCACACTCCCACCTGGACCCCTGGGAGCAGCTTTGGTGGCTGGAGTCTTCCCCCTCTCCCGCTGGGCACTGGCCAACTTTTGATGCTGTACAGGTGGGGGACTGTCTGTGCTGTGGCTCCGAGCCACACTGGCTTCCCTGGTGGCCGGTGCACTCCAGATTCCGGTGACTACAGGCACCACTGGTCCCAGAGATGTTGTGGCTGAGGTGCTAGTTCGGGACCTAGGAGACGGGGTGGGTGAGGTGTGGGAAAGAGTTCAAGGTTGGACAGGAAAAGTTTTTGGGAGACACTGGGACGGGTAGCTGGAGGGGGTCTGGGAGTGGAGGTAGAGGTTGTGGTTGTAGGAGGTGTTTGTTTGCTGACTTTGGGTGAAGGTGCAAGCGCTGGAGGCTGTCGTGAGGTGGATGGCTGTTGGGTGGGTGTGTGCCTGCGTTTGTGTATCTTGGGAAGGGGCGTCGCAGACACACTGGGAGAGGACACAGGGGACGTGTGAATGGTAGTGGGGGTGGTGACTGCACGTGAGCAGGGTGTGGTGGTGGGTGTGCTGGTGATGGACGTAGTGGCTGTAGAGGTAGAGCATGCAGGTGTGAGTGTAGGCGAGACTGGGAGGGAGGAGGGAGATGAGGATGAGGGGGACACAGTGGAGGCAGTGGATGTTGGTGAGTCTGCATGTGTCTGATGCTTGCGTGAGTGCATGTGGGATGTGTGGTGCTTATGTTTGCCTGAGCTTCCCTTGTGTGTTGACGTGTGTGCATGCTGGTCTAGAGGTGTGCTTGGGATAGGCTGAGGTACAGGGGATTGGGTCTGGGTGGAGGAAGTTGGAGGGGGGAGGCTACACACAGAGACAATGGCTGCCATCAGTGCTGAGGCCAGAGTCTGAAAAGCTCGCTGAAGGGCTGCCTGACCAGAATGAATGCCCTCCAGGAATGCATTTGTTTGTTGCAACTGCCTTTCTACACCCTGGATGGCATTCAAAATGGTGGACTGCCCAACAGTGAGGGACCTGAGGAGGTCAATGGCCTCCTCACTGAGGGCAGCAGGGGTGACTGGGGCAGGGCCTGAAGGGCCTGGGGCGAAGGTGATGCCCACCCTCCCGGGTGAGCAGGCACGGGGAAAAGGCTGAGGTGCTGCTGGGAGGGCAGTGATGGAAGGGGGGTGGTGGCTGTACCTGAGATGGGGGGGCACAGATGTTGCCGTCACCACAAGGGAGCTCCCATCAGAGGATGAGTCTGTGTCACTGGTCTCAGCTCCTGTCCCCGCCGTGGAGCTCCCCTCGCCCTCCGTACAACTGGTGAAGTCCAATTCTCTAGTGTGGCCCTCCATGGCCATGTGGGATGCAGCCCCCTCGTGCTCCGGTGCCACTGCTCCTCCGCCTGATGATGCTAATGCACACAAGAACAGGGAGACCACAAAAAGGGGATGACGACAGAAGAAATACATGTTGAGTGCATGCATTACTGCTACCGTTGGCGGACACGATAGACACAGAAGCCCCATGCACTACGCCGCGCTCTTTGGCTCCACTGTTCAATTCCTGGGAAATGGCCTACTAGGCTATGGATGACATCTGCACACATGGATGACACAGGGGCATGACTAGGTGTAGTTGTCACTCTACAGAGGTGCGGTGGGGTGCCACATGGCTGCCTTACGGAGGGACCTTGCCTACAGAACTCACCCACAGCCCACCTCCCACACCCAAACCCCTCCACTGCGTGCAAAATCAGCAGAATGAGAGTGTACTCACCCCCTTGTGGCTGCTGTGATGCCCTCAAGTTCCCATCCAACTCCGGGTACGCCACCACCAGGATCCTGAACATCAGGGGTGTCATGGTACGACGGGCACCCCTCCCACGTTGAGAGGCCATCCCCAGCTGAACCTCCTCCGTTTTCTTGCTCCAGCGGCGAATGTCCTCCCATCTTTTCTGGCAGTGGGTGCTCCGTCTGTGGTAGACCCCCAGGGTCCGGACGTCCATGGCGATGGCATGCCAAATATATTTTTTCTGGTGGGCGCTGACCTACATGAGTTGTACAGCGGGAAGAGAAACTTATTACCAGCTGCACGGTCAAAGTGATTGGCCCCCATCCCTACCCTTGTCATGTGGCACATGCACTCACTGTCGTTTCATGCACGCCACACTCTTCCCCCTTCCTTCTTACATCCACCCCTCTCCACACAGGCATACAGCATGCTCCCACTGTACTTACCTGTTTGTCTGGAGGACCGTAGAGTAGCGTGTACTGGGCGAGGACCCCATCCACGAGTTTCTCCAACTCCTCCGATGTGAAGGCAGGGGCCCTTTCCCCAGTCGCACAAGCCATTGTCTCTTCCAGACCGAGGTCACAGCAGCACTTGCAGTGTAGGTCCTCTCCTGTCGAAGATCAGGTATCGAGTGATTGAACAGATAGAAAATGGCGCAGTTACCTCACATCCCATTGTCCCACTTTACAGGTCAGTCAGCCGCCATTTCAGGGGCCCACATGGCTTCATTTTCAACTGTGTCACACATTCCTAGGCCTAGACTCAACACACATACAGGCCACTTTTTTGATTATGATTGGTGCTCTGTGTAAGCTGTGGGTACGTACCTCTGAGTTGTTTGACTCTGTGCTCACTGTTGTCCTTCATAGGCACCGTCCGCTGGGACATGTGAGGAGATGGCGGCATCCTCCGGTTTACCGACCGTTGGTGGACCTGTCGACAATGGAGGAAAGACATGTGATAATCACATACAGGCTTGACCGTGCCACAATCCAGGAACTGTGTACCCAGTTGGAGCCAGACCTGATGTCAGCTATCCGCCATCCCACAGGAATCCCCCCTCAAGTGCAGGTGCTGTCAGTACTCCATTTCCTTGCAAGTGGGTCATTTCAAACAACAGTGGCCATAGCATCAGGGATGTCCAAACTCATGTTTTCCAACGTGTTGTCCAGAGTGTTGTCTGCCCTGCTGAAACACATGCGGAGCTACATCGTTTTCCCTCAGGTGGAGGATTTGCCTACAGTGAAAGGTGATTTCCATGCCCTGGGACATATCCCCAACATCATAGGTGCCATTGATGGGACACATGTGGCTTTGGTACCCCCCACAGGAGTGAACAGGTGTACAGAAACCGGAAGAGTTATCATTCGATGAATGTACAGATGGTATGTTTGGCCGACCAGTACATCTCCCATGTGAATGCCAAGTTCCCTGGCTCAGTGCATGACGCCTACATCCTGCGGAATAGCAGAATCCCTTATGTGATGGGTCAACTCCAGGGGCACCGTGTGTTGCTATTAGTTGAGCACATGGAAGCTAGTCAGTGGGAATGGTTGTCTGGGTCTGGGGATATCCCTCCAGGTTAGTGTGTGTCAAACAGTTGTCCCTCGCCATTTGCAGGTGTCTCTGGTTACCCCAACCTGTCATGGCTACTGACCCCAGTGAGAAGTCCCAGGACAAGGGCAGAGGAGCGCTACAATGAGGCCCAGGGGAGAACTAGGAGGGTGATCGAGCAGAACTTCGGCCTCCTGAAGGTCAGGTTCAGGTGCCCCCATATGACAGGTGGATCCCTATTCTATTCACCAAAGAAGGTGTGCCAGATCATCGTGGCCTGCTGTATCTTCACAACTTGGCTTTGCGACGACAGGTGCCTTTTCTGCAGGAGGATGGTCCAGATGGCGGTGTTGTTGCAGTTGTGGAGCCTGTGGACAGTGAAGACGAGGAAGCAGAGGAAGAAGACATGGACAACAGGGACTCAGTGATCCAGCAATATTTCCAGTGAAACACAAGTAAGGATACAAACCTGCCTACTATATGTACTTAAACACTACTACCTCTCTACTGTCTGTCGATTTCACCCAGTGTATGGTCACTGAGTTGTCACTTTCCCTTACGATTTCACAGATCTGGGTCCCACAGTGTGACATCTGCTTTGATTCCTCATGGACTAGAGCTGTGTGA
Source organism: Pleurodeles waltl (assembly GCF_031143425.1). Classification (NCBI taxonomy): domain Eukaryota; kingdom Metazoa; phylum Chordata; class Amphibia; order Caudata; family Salamandridae; genus Pleurodeles; species Pleurodeles waltl. The sequence goes on along the minus strand of NC_090438.1, from coordinate 415,207,949 downwards.
CATTGGTATGTTGACATTACAAGTGAAAGAGCTTTTTGCCACAGTAATTGATAATACAGTATTCTGAAATCACAGACTGACTCCAGATTGTTTTGTGCTTTAAGGCTGTTTATTTTAGTGCTCAAAACTGGAGGGGGTAGCAAAATGGTGAGGGGAGATGGCGGAGGAATATCCATGGCAGAGTCCAATCTATTAGTCTCACAGGTGCATTGCCAAATGGGCATGGGAAGTGGAGCTGGGGCAGTTTAAGGATGGACAGGGTGACAAAGTGGGACAGTAGGATGACAATCAGGGTGGTCTCATTTCTTGGCGGGTGTCTTGGCATCGTTCTCTGTCTTGTTCCTCGATCTCAGGGACCGTTTGCGAGGTGGTTCTCTCTCTGCAGGGGGTGGGGTGCTGGTGTGGTGATCCTGTGGCGATGCCTCCTGTCCACTAGCGCCGGCGGAGGTGGTGGGCAGTTCATCGTCCAGGCTAGTGTCAGTGGTCCCTTGTAGTGCCACAGTGTCCCTCCTGGTGTTGAGTACTTCCTTCAGCACCCCTACTATGGTGCCCAGGGTGGAATTGATGGTTCTGAGCTCCTCCCTGAAGCCCATATACTGTTCCTCCTGCAGGTGCTGGGTCTCCTGAAACTTGGCCAGTACCGTTGCCATCGTCTCCTGGGAGTGGTGGTAGGCTCCCATGATGGAGGAGAGGGCCTCGTGGAGAGTGGGTTCCATGGGCCTGTCCGCCCCCTGTAGCACAGCAGCCCTCCCAGTTCCCTTGTGTTCCTGGGCCTCCGTCCCCTGGACCGTGTGCCCACTACCACTGCCCCCAGGTCCCTGTTGTTGTTGGGGTGGTGGGTTAGCCTGGGTTCCCTGTAGTGGTGGACACACTGCTGATTGACGTGTCCTGGGGACGGAGGTATGGGCCCGCTGGTTGGGTGCTGTGCTGGTGTTTCCAGAGGGGGGAAGCTCTGTGGTGGCCTGTGACTGGGTGTGGTGAACCAACTGTCCCGAGGTCCCCGATGGGCCGGGCTGGTCATCTAGATCCAGTTGGACAGAGGTGCTGTCATCACTGTGGGCCTCTGTTGGTGGTGTGGATATGTGTGGACCCTACTGTCCGGTGACGTTGGGTTGGGGTCCTGCAGGGGTATAAAAGGATGTTTATTACATCTGTGTGTGGCATGGTGTGCAATGGGTGGGTGACCGTGTACCCCAGTGCTTGCATTCCTGTTTGAAACCTTGTGTGATGATTGTTTAGGAGGGTGTATGGGTATGTGCAGTGGCCATGCTTTAGTGATGTGTGTCCATGCGTTGTTGTTGCATGCAGGGCTTGGTGTTGGGATGGGTGGGTTGTGATGTAGGGACATTTGTGAGGAGTTAGAGTGATGGTGGTGAGGGTGAGGATGGGGGTATGTGCTGGCATGCAGGTAGGGTGGGGGATGTAATAGTTAAGATTTGACTTACCAGAGTCCATTCCTCCACCTACTCCTGCGAGGCCCTCAGGATGCAAAATAACCAGGACCTGCTCCTCCTGTGTTGTTAGTTGTGGGGGAGGAGGTGGGGGTCCGCCACCAGTCCGCTGAACCACTGGGTGGTGTCTTGAGACCACGGAATGCACCTTCCACCGTAGGTCGTTCCACCTCTTCCTGATGTCCTCCTGATTTCTTGGGTGCTGTCCCACTGCGTTGACCCTGTCCACTATTCTTCGCCATAGCTCCATCCTCCTTCAATTGAGGTGTGCTGCACCTGTGATCCGAATAGCTGTGGCTCTACCCAGACGATTTCCTCCACCATGACCCTGAGCTCCTCCTCCGAGAACCTGGGGTGTCTTTGCCGTGCCATGGGGTGGTGTAGGTGATGTGTGGGGTGGTGTGTGGGGTGATAAGTGTGCGGATATGTAGTGGTGTGTAGTGTGAGGTGCGTGGAAGTTATGTGGGTGATGGTGTTGTGTGCCTGTGGATGCTAGTATTGTTGATGGTGGTGTCTCTCTCTGGCCTTCGTTCATGAATTTTGGTCGTAGGGGTCTGTGGGTGATGTGGGTGTGTGTTATATATTGTATTGTGTGTGTGGGAGTGGTGTGTGTATGTGTATCAGGTGTGTGTATTTCGAATTGTCCAATGTGGCTGTGTTTTGTAAGTGTGTGTGTATTTTGAGCGCGGCAGTGTGTACCGCCAATGGAATACCGCGGTTGAAAGACCGCCGCGTGGATTTGTGGGTCGTGATAGTATAGGCATATATTTCTGTTGTCGTGACAGTGGAGGTTTTGTGTTCTCCAGTTTATTACTGACCTTTGGTGTGGCGGACTTGTGTGGGTGTCTAAATTTTGGCGGATTCCGTGCTGTGGGTCATAATAGCTGTGGCGGTTTTCCGTGGCCGCGGCAGTGTGTTGGCGGTCTTCTGCACGGCGGTAAGCGGCTTTTACCGCCAATGTTGTAATGACCGCCTATATATTCTTCTAAACACTGTGTGGTGTATTTTGGTGCTGTTCCACATTATTTATTGCACAAATACTTTACACATTGCCTTATAAGTTAAGGCTAACTGCTCAGTGCCAAGCCACCAGAGGGTGGGCACAGGATAATTTGGATTGTGTGTGACTTAACCTGTCTAGAGTGAGGGTCCTTTCCTGGACAGGGGGTAACCTGACTGCCAACCAAAGACCATATTTCTAACAACTCCCTACGTGCAGGTTGAGCTAGAGTTAGGCACATTGCATAAATACATCTGTTTTCAGTGAAAAAATTGTATTTGTCCACTTTGCGTTTTGGGGTGTTTCCTGTTGCAGGCATTAGGCCTCCCCAGAAAATTGAGAATATTTGAGGTTTGCTATGGATTGGGGGTAGACAAATGTGGTGAGAGCCATGTAGGTCATCCCATCCTATATTCCTATAAGTGCCAAGTGATTAAAAATGTAAAGGTTTTCTTATTTTCCCCAAATGTTGTCTGAGCTAGAGCCCAAAATCCACTGTTGGGCACATTGCAAAAAACAAGTCAGTCTTCAGTAGAAACATGTGAAGTGTCCACATTGCATTCTAGGGCATTTCCTAACACAGGTACACATTTTTACCTATATACTTTGAGGAATGCTGGAGTGAAGGAAAATTGTGGCTCCCCTCAGATTCCAGAACGTTACTTCACAGAAATGTGAGGAAAATGTATTTTGTGAGGCATATTTTGAGGTTTGCAATGAATTATTGGTAGAAAAATGTGGTAAGTGGCCCACAAGTCACCCTATCCTTTATTCCCCTGTACGAGGCTGGCCTGGTTGGTAGTGGGTACCTAAGGTACTTGCATCTTATACCATGTCCAGTTATCCCTTACCAGTCAAATGCAGATGTGTCTAGAAGCCAGGCTCTCTAGGTGTAGTGGGAATGAGCAGCCAAGGCATAAATAGGAGACATGCAAAGCTCATGCAATACCACTGTAGTCACACAGTACTCACACACATGAAAGAAAATACTCAGTGTAACAAAAATAAAGGTACTTAATTTTGGTGACACAAATGCCAAAAATGTCATAGAGACTATTTTCCCTTAGGATGTAAGTAATACACAAATTCTATACACTAGTGTGCAGAAAAATCTGCAAAAACAGTTAGAAAACAGTGCAAATAGTTAAAATCACAATATATAGAAATGGGCCTAAGGGGAACTGTAGGAAAGTACCCTATTTTTGGCATGTTACCCCCAGTTTCTGCCTGATGTCAATGTGTTCAACTGTGTCACTAGGATCCTGCTAACCAGGACCCCTGTGATTGTGCTCTCTCTCCTCTAAATTTTGCCACTGCATACTGGTAACCCAGTATTTCACCCAAAATTGGCATACTGGTCACCCCGTTTAAGTCACTAGTATATGGTACCTTGGTACCCAGGGCATTGGGGTTCCAGGGCATCCCTATGGGCTACAGCATTTCTTTTTCCACCCGTAGCCATTTACACTGCACCAGGTGACTTATAAGTCACCCACATGACAGGCCTTCCAACCCTGAAGGCTGGGTGCAGAGTACTGTGTATGAAGGCACCCCTGCACTAGCAGAGATGCCCCCACATCATCCAGGGTCATTTTCCTGGACTTCATGAGTGCCTTTTCTATCCCCTTGGCTGTGCCTCACTTCCATCTTTCTTTTTTGTGTACCACTTCTTGTTGAGAAAATGTAAGTCTGTTTTCTACTTTTTCCTGTTTGCCCTTTCTTAGTGTCAGTCCTTTGTTTTCCCTTAACATGGTTTAATTTTTATTTTTTTGCCCAGGGAAGAGCGTGTCTCTGAGCGGGAAGTCAAAGAGTCACCAGGTAAGTCTATTTTCCTGTTGGGCTCCTGTTTCCCAGCCCCCTCACCTTGACATAGCTGAATTTACAATAAGATTGAATAAAGGAACAATAGAATATAGAGAAATATGTGTTTTATAAAACACCTATATTGTAGTGCTGACATCATCTTTGGAAGTGGTGGTGCTCAGACTTAAATAAAAAAAACAGCCCCCCCCCACCCAGTGTGAAGGAAAATATACAGTCAGGGTTCCATTGGAATTTATCTAATTACGGTGCCCCAGTAAAAAGTCCAGTACTGTGTGTGAGAGCAGGCAATAAAAAAAATGTTGAAGTCCAACCTTTACATACATACTTAGGTGTCACGCTTCAAGCTCTTCGTTCATAATATTTTTTACAAAGGTGAGTGGGCTTCCTATGTGCATAGGGACAGCATAATGGAGGGGAAAGCGGAATCTGTCACAGTGAGCTAGAAAACACCTATATGTCTCTAGTACCCTTTTACTGTAATTTGTACATAGGGCATTATTAAAAGTAATGCTGATGCACAGGACAATAAGTGCTCCTACATCACCCTGTTTACATGTTTCTGCTTTATGGCCCATTGGAGTCCCCGTAGTCATCAGGACCAGATTCCCTGATGCTGTAATTTGAATATCCCATTCATTCATACCACAATTGTGCTATAATTTCAAGTCTTGGCACCCATACAGATTTAATATGAGAACAGATGAAATCAGGACTTTCCACGGGCTGACGGCATTTACTGCCATGCGAAACTTACAAATGGACTTACCGTGGTCCTCCTGATGGGCTATTCCTCACGTAATTTGGACGCCCTTTTTCCTATTCGGCACATATATACTGGCATTAATAGCTACAGATAACTTAGAGTATTTTGGACTTACCACTACTTCTGAGATCTTTCAGACTTACCTTGTTGTCACCATTACGTCAGATTGGCCTTGAAAAAGTCACCAGTGTGACGAAACACGTGTTGGCTGTTTTTTGGAATTATGTTCTTTGCTTAAAGAATACTACTTCACTCTGAATAAAGGAACTCACTTCTCAAGACAAGATCTGAATACCGATGTGCTTGATTTCTTCATCCACCTTTACTTCAACATTACAAAATGCTATGACTTTTTTCTGTGCTACTATCGCATATTGTGTGCTGTGATCTGTTTTGCTTAGATTTAATATGTAGTTGTGATTTACTGTTCTTAATGGGAGGCCTGCTGGAAAATGCATACATAGTAAACTGAGAAACTGGACAAACTGATATACTTGAATAAATAAAACAAAGGAAAAGCATATGCAAGACAGAGTGTCCCATTACTATCAATCACAATCACAGTGTAAGCACATGTGAATGGTAAGTCTGTGCCAACATCCGTTCAATTTACAAGCACACAATCCTTCGGTACTGACCAACTTTTTCGGACCCCATGGAGGAGCAACGACAGGGACCTATTGTATTGACATACTTGGTGGACGTACGAAGCTCCATTTAGGGTCAAGACAGCAAAACTACTAGTGAGGAGATCCCAAATATAGGGAGCCATTTACATTGCCAAAGAGAGAGCCTCAGGGAATGCTTGTAGTCATCCCACTTGTCCTCTGAATGTTGAACTGTGCTGGGTCTGCAAGGCTTTTCAATGCTAGGTGAGCCACAGTGGTTTACTGAGAGGCAGTGGCACATTCTGATGTTCATCAATCTACTGCATTAGCACAAGTCATGGGAGTGAAAGTCCTACCTACTAGTTCCCGCATGTTCAGAGCACTTTATTGCCCTAGACTAATTTAGCCATAATGGGCTCAAATAGTGTATTCTAAAGCACAGTGCTCACATACTTTTGCTAAAATAGCCATGAGTTGTGAAAGTGCACTTAATAGTCAACTCCTTTAGTGGCATGCTAGACCAAGGAAACCTAGAGTTGACCATTTTTTTTTCAGAATGTGTTATGGGTGACACACATGGTAAAAATGACCATCATTATACCAGGGCCAGTATTTTGTCACAGTTACTCATATATGATGTGCCATAGTTGTCCTTCCTTATACTAAGAATTGCCTACAAGCATGCTAGCACCAATTGGTTCCCACAGGAGTCCCAGGTGTGCCATTATCAGTATTTTACCATAGATGTCCATTATGCCAAATATTGCATCAGAATGCTAATGCCAGTATTTTGTTACAGGTGCCTGTCATGTCAAGATTTGCTTCTAGTATGCTAGCACCTGCATTTTTTGAATAGGTGCCTCAATAATACAAGAATAACATTCTTTATGCCAGTTGTATTAGAACTTTTAAAAGCATAACACTGCATCCTCCCTCACACCCATGAACATCTACTTGCTCATCTTAAACACTCGCTTGCACTCTTATTCACTCTCACTTGCACAGATTCATTCTCCATAACTCCCTTTCAATCATTTGCACTCACTCTCACTCTCACTCAATTTTACTCAGACTCATTCATACTCTCACTCATTCTCACTTCCACTCACTTGTACTTTCTGATTCTCAATCTCTCTTACTCATTTTCACTCATTCATTGCCACTCACCAACATTCACTCTTATTACACTTACTCTGCTCATTTGTAATTTATCTCTCACTTGCACTCACACTCACTCACCCATTCTTAGGTAGTCATATTGTCTTTTACTCACTCATGCTCACTCACTGAATGTCACTCATACTCACTCACAATATAACATTCCCTCACTCTCATTGTTCCTCCTTCATTGTCAGATACTCTCACTCACTTGCAGTCACTCTTACTCTCAAACATTCTCACTCACTTTGACTCGCTCATACTCACTGACACTCAATCTCACTCATTCATACTCACTTCCCACCACTGATTCTTATTCGCTTACTTTCACTCACACGTATGCTCACACATATGCAGACATACTTGTTCACACGTATACACATTCCACTTCACAAAAACACAGTCTCACCCTCAAGCACACACACAACATACATTTAATAGCATTTTTCATTTATCTCAGCTGCTTGTGAAGAAGGCCTTGTTCCAACACCTGGTATTCCTTTTTTATTACACTAATAACAAATAATAGAATATTATGACTTCTTAGTGATTAAAAAAGGGGGAAGAAAACAAGGAGGACTAAACTCTGATAGCAATAGGGGTAAGCTGTCTCTGTGTTCTTTGCATTGTCTTTGCCACCTCTGAGGCCAGAGGTACGAAAGACAATGGTCACAAAAAGCAAGCTAGGAGTTGAAATTGTAATGCCTGGAGAACCAGAAATAACATCCATACTAATAGAATCTGTGATAATCTTTAAAAGGTATTGCATAGTATATTTTGTTTCCTAACATGCTTCTGTGGAATTTCTAAACTAGGGTGACTGTATCTAAGACGTAATTAGAGCAAAAATCAAATAGATGTGCATTATGTTACGTCTTTACAATAGTTGGCATACACATTTACTGTGCACAGTTTTGCAAGTGTTTATCTACACATTTCTATACAAGATAAACATGCAAATCTTAGATAGGATGACAGCTCACTTATTCTGCATTTGGAATGGAGTATAGTCTCAAACCACACTCCTCTACTGAGGACCATTTATTTAGTGACCATGATCTTACCCCACAGCATGGTGGAATATTTCACTCTACGAGGCTGATATAGATCTACTAAAGAAGTTTGCATGTTGGAAATTAGGGTGGCTGATTTAATATAACTGTGCTCCAGCCTCTTGCACATGACTTCACCTTGACAAAAATGCATTCCTGCATAGTTTCCATGTGTGTACTAGTAAAACTGACCTTTTATCTCATTGATCATTTTCCCAGTTGGCTGGAGACTATTGAGGCAAGTTTTGTAAGTTCCAAGACGGTTCCTTGTGTCTCTGTGACTTTATTAAAAGTGGAATATTAGTTGAAGTGGTTGATAGTCCTCTTAAAATAATAATAACACCATCCTTACTAGTTCTAGTTAGGTCTTGATAATGCAAACCTGAGCTCAACCTGAGCACAGAGCCAGCAGGCATAAACCAGAAGTAGTGTGCAAAGCATTTATCAGTACCAAAAGAGATAAAATGTAGAAAACAGAACACAATAACAATCCCACTCCAATATATAAAAACAGAGAACATGTCAATGGACAAATGTACACCTAAACAACAAAACTCTTGTCTAGGAACCTTTAGATATCATTTTTGAAACTTTTGAATGTTCTAGTGCTAAAAAACACAACACACCAACGAATCATATCTGGCCACTCTAGTCTGGATCAAAGTCAACAGTTAAGAATGATGGCAATGGAGCCCAGGTTAAATATAGTGACCCAGTTCACCCTGGCTTCACTGTTTTTCAGGAACAAAAAGTCCTTGTCAACGAGGTTGTTGGTGGGTTGGGGTGCCAGCTAGATCCGAAGAGGAGCTCATTGAAGGCAGATGACTGGAACACATGGCTTCTGTGAAACCCTCAGCTGTGGCAAGATGTTCATGGCTCTCAACATTGATGGTGAGAAAATTCAGAGTGGGTGAAGTCCAAAGTAAGGCAACAGGAAGGTGTTGTTAGGTTGTTGCTCAGTGTTGGTTTTGGTGAAATCTTCTACTTTCAGTTTTAGAAACGTTTCTGGAAGTCAGGATACTTTCAGCAAGCAAACTGATAAGATGATTCTGACCGGCAATTCAGTGTCAGCGGCTATGACTCTGCAGTGGTCTAGTGATAGCTGCTGGTTCTTTTAGTAAAAGGTTCAGAAAATGTTTCTAAGTGTCCACTCTTTCAATTTTGAAGCAAGGAGAACAAGCTCTCTAGCACCAGCCAAGGGTCCAGGAGATTATGGGCACCACATGGATGTTAGTCCTCAGTCCCCCAGGTACCACAGCCAGGTCCAGGGCAAACTGGTGAGCTGGGGTTTGTTTTCCTAGAGCACAGCAGGAGGCCAACCAACTGGCCCTTGAAGTCCAGTCTTCTGTCCTGGGTGGAAGTGGGGAGCAGGTCCAATTATTAGAGTTTCTCTCCACTTAGTCAACAGCCATAGCAGTCTTTCATTGGCTTCTGCAGGTCCAGAGATGTTCTGAAGAGTATACTGGGGTGCCATGGTTATGCCCAGTGCAAACCTGTTTGTGGAGAATCACAAAACACCCTAACCAATGAGATGAAAGTTGTCAGCCATGTCTCTACCCACTTTTACTTTTGGTGTGCAGAACTCTGGGCACGCTCTTGGGGTATGTCTGGGTAAATGAGAGAACTTCCACTGTGAACCAATTCTGAAATAAGTTTTCCTCCTAATGTGACTGGCGCCACTCTGGCTGCTTGGTCAATGCCAGGGGTAGAACTAGATGTGAGTTACATCTGCCTGTGACAGGGGATGTCTTGTGATAGGGGATGCTCTTTGAAGCTTGTGCACTTGGATGGGCACAACACACTCCCAGGCTATCCTTTCAAGAGAAGGTCCCACCTCCTTCTAGTCAAGACCCTTTTGTTCCCTTTCCTGGGAGGAATTCAAACCTTCTTACAGTGGGGCAGCAGGCTGCAAGGTGAGATTTGGGGATCAACTTTGAAAAGAAACCTAAAGGTTTTTGGCAGTAGTTTTCTTTGAAAGCGCAAGCCTTGCCATAGTGAAAAATGTCTTTAGAGACTTTTCACTGCCATAATGTATAAAACGTGAGTTTTAAATACCATGAACCCTGTTTTCTGTGCCTTTAGGTCTATGTTAGGTGTAACATAAGTATTAAAAAGGAAGGGTTAGGCTTTGGCTTTGCGGAAGGTTTATTTTGCGAAGTTGAATTTGTAGTTTTAAAACTGCACACAGGCTGCAGTGGCAGGTGTGTAGACATGCTTTGTATGGTCACTTTAGTGGTGGCACAATAGTTGTTGTAGTCCACTAGTGACATTCAAATAACGGGCCCTGCATACACTGGGTACCACATACTACAGATTTATAGGTAAGTTAAATATGCCAATTAGGATTTATAACCAGTTTGATAAGTTGGTAGGGATCAAAGCACATACTTAGGAGGCTGATTAGCAGGGGCCTAGTGTGCAGAGTCCAAAGAACAGCATCATCAGTCCAAAAAAAGTGTGAGTGTATGTTTCCATGTGCATTGAACCAGCTGGTTCTGAGGAGCTAAAATTAAAAAAGACAGGCTTTAAACTGTAACTCATTTAGAGACCATAAGTCCTACAAAACACATCTGATGTCTACAGTCTGACACCAGAAGCAAAATGTACCACAACCCATTAAATCAGCAACACTGGGGCCAGCCTTCTGGTGGCCCACTCATACAAAGCTGACCGGCAAGCCCCAAAGCAATTCAATAACACTTGACAGACGTATTAATTTCACCCCTGGGGAGGACCAGGGCCCTGGCCAAACTGTTTGACAGACAAGGACCATCTAGCCCTTCCTAAACGCAAGTGTTCACATACTACCTGGGAGAGACATGTTCCAAAGGTAGAGTTGTGAAAGTTGACATAATATTTCCACACTACTTTTCCCAATGTGTGATTATCATGTGATCCTCCTCACATTCCAAGTGCAGAGGGTGTGAACATCACATCCTCCTTCCCAGGGCAGTAAATGCCTCTGGTGTCAGCAAGGAAAAGTTACTATGTAGCCTGAAGTGCATTTTTTTGTATCAGTGATGCACAGCACAACATGCATGCATGGTTTCACAGTCATTGGTAATCAGAGATTGGTGGCTTTAGAAAAGTCCCTCTCCCGAGTAGACCCCTGCCAGGCAAAGATCTTTACATTGGATTCCAGGGATGTAAGCAAGTGGGGAAAGCGTCCCCTGAGCATGGATGATTGCTCACACTTTTCAAGACCCACAACAGTCTTTCTATATCCCTGGGGTAGGCAGATTGGAGGAACTCCCAATCTGCCTATTCCAGGTAGACAGAAAGGCAACTAACATCAGGGAAGTTAAAAACAAATAAAATTGATTGGGTGCTGGTCTTTCAAGTGTAAAGCTGCCCCAGGGCCAAAATCCGCATGGCCTCCTGGCATGGTCAATTGCTCCATCACCATGACCTTCGTCAGGGTTTCTAACCTGCCCCACTGGAGTAGGAGGGTAAACCCCCAATCTGCCCAAAGATGTGGGGAGATTGGAGATTTAATACCAATCTAACTACCTGAAAACACATTTGCACCATTGCAAGTAATAAAAATGAAATGTGATGTGGGCTGACCCATCAAACACCAGAACACCCACTTACCCCAGGGCCAAAACAAATCTGCCCACCTCAGTGAAATCTGGAAAACCAAATATATATGAGAGAAGCTAATTTTAAAACGTTTAGAATGGTACAGGGACTGGGCATTCAAGCATCAGGCTGCAAATTAACCTCCAGGGTAAAAATGACTTTCTGTCCCCCTGAGGGGATCAGTGGGTGCTTTATCATAATTTACCTCCTCAAGGGTGCCAAAACGCTGATTACATACCAAAGAAGTAAACAAAAACAAAAAAGCAATATTTATGTCCTCCTGGTGGACATATTGGTATATTCCCTCAACCTGCCCACCTCAGAGTTGTGTAGAAATCTCACTAGACGCCAGGGATGTCAATACTTAATGGAATATGCTCTGAAGATAGCCCATCAAGCATTATCCCTCTCACACCTCCAGGGCCAAAACACGGAGGTGAGGAGAATCATATTTTGGCTCAATTTGACCATGCCAGGAGACAGAAAGCTCTCTCAACTCCTTGGGACTCAATGACTCTAACACTGACAAAGTCATTGCTTTTTTTACGTGTTCCCTCTGCAAAATGCTTTTTGCCATTGCGATGTAGAATCATGATGTGGCTGCTGCTGGTGACTGTTCCATTTTAGTGCATTTAGAAAACACATTGCATTTGAAAACACATATGCATGAGCATGCATCAAGCACAGGCCTTTTCTTAATTATTTACAGAACAAGGATGGTGGACACTATGCAGCAAATGAGAGGTGCTAGGACAAAAAAAAAGAATAAATCTAAGCAAATGTTGTGGCCTGCAAAGTTCAACTTCATGTTCAAGTTTATTTATGCCTAGTCAAAAGTCATTACAAAAAAATAATAAATAAAGACCTGGGCATAAAATAATACACCCCCATCCTCCCCTCCCTCCACTTCAAACCCCCACACAACCCTAAAAACTCTAATATTTACTCTGCCAAACCGGTAAATTTTCTAAGTAACTCTGTATAGTACTTCTAACATCAATACATTGTATACAACTTTAAGCCATGTTGCATATTTCAAGTCCAAACATACTTTTAACACCTCTGGTGCCTGGGACAAGCTGGTCTTGATCTCAGCTATGGTTGCCCTGTGCCGAGGATGAGACCAGCTCGTCCCGCAACAGGCCCATGGGGGGAACGCTAGCGCCTCCCCATCGGACTCTCACTCCACTCCCCTGGGCAGGGATGGAAGGGGAATCGCGCCCTGATCCCCCAAACTCACCAGTGACGTCTGATGATGTCAGCGCTCAATCGCGTGCTGAACTCATCAGGAATCGTCCCCATCATGCTGGAAGCTCAGCTTCCAGTGCTATCAGAAGAGAAATGAAAGCATTTCTCTTCTGATCAGGGGTGGGGGCTGGCAGAGCGGCATCAAAAGAAAGGAAAGACTTTTCCTTTCCTTTGATGTCTTTCTGATCTTTCTGAGCATTTCTGCAAACCAATCGTAAAGCGATTGGGCTACAGAAATGACAGCAGGGAGGCCTTTTCTTCCCCTGCTGGGGGCAGATCACCTTATTTTAACTAGGCCAATCTGCCCCCGGGGGGGGGGAGGTGGCAGAAGCCACTAGGCACCAGGGATACATTTTTTCAAAAAACCTTATTACAGGTAGGGAGCAACCTCTTAGGCAAGGTTCGCTCCCCTGGGGGGCAAATGTATCTTAGGCCATTTCTGCCCCCCCTCCTTTGGGGAAAATCAGCCTATTTTTATTAGGCCAATATTCCCCCAAGGGGGGCAGAACCTGCAAGACAGAAGGGATTTTTTTTTTGTGTGAAAAGTTCATGAAAGGGGAAAGAACCCTTAGTCAAGGGGCACTCCTCTGGGGACATATTTAATTTAGGCCATTTCTGCCCCCCTTGGGGGCAGATACGCCTATTTTAATTCGGCCAATCTGCCACCAAGGCGGGCAGAAAACACTAGGCACCAGGAACTTTGTTTAAACATTTCTTACAGATGGGAAGTGACCCCTGAGGCAAGGGTTGCTCCTCTGGGGGGGCAAGTTCTTTTAGGCCATTTCTGCCCCACTTGGGGGAAACTCAGCTTATTTCCATTAGGCTGATCTGCCTACCAGGGGGACAGAAACCACTTAGGCACCAGGGATTGGTGTGTGTGTGTATTTTGTTTGGAGGGGTAACCCCTTAGGCAGATCAACCTACTTTTGTAAGGCCCATCTTCCCCCAAAGGGGGCAGAAAGCCCACCAGACACTAGGGAAGAATTAAACCCCCCCCACTGCAAATAAATTGGGATAAAGTTGTTCTGCGCACCGGTGGGCAGATAGGGCAATTACCCCCGATCCACTCCCAAAGCCTACTAGATGCCAGAGAATTTAAAGCAAAGAAAAATAGTGGGGTGGTGACTACTAACCAGTATGTGCATGGTTATGGTCCTACCCCAACTGAAGGGGGTATCAGTCTTTCAGCTCTTCCCCCGCACAATAAAAGATATTATCCCAACGGCAAGGAAGAGGACATTTGATTATTTTGGATTTTGGTTTTACATTTGGGTCATGAGATCTTGTCTACCTCTCAAAATCCTCAAACTTTGAATGGTGGGCAGTACTTTTTGGACTTTGGGACGTTGTCATGTAGAAAAATCTACGAGACATAGACACATCTGAAAACTAAACATCTGGGTGAGTCCAGGGTGGTGTGCTTTACATGCATCCCGCACTATTTTCTTACCCACAATGCCCTGCAAACCTCCAACTTTGCTTGAAGTCACACATTTTTCCCACATTTTTGTGATGGAGCCTTCCGGAATCTGCAGGAAGCTACAAAATTCCTACCACTGATCATTGTCACATCTCTACCGATAAAAATGTTGCCCCACTTGTCTGCCTAAAAATATTTTTTTTCAAATTGCCCTTTTGGACCCGTTTTGGTTCCCCCTAAATTTGGACATGTTTTTAGCTCTTCCCTGTCACAGGCCCTTGGCCCACCTACACAAGTGAGGTATCATTTTTATTGAGAGACAGAGGGGAACATTGGGTGGTAGGAAATCTGTGCCAGTGCAGTGATCCCACACAGAAATGTAGGGAAAATGTGTTTTTTAGCTAAATTTGAAGTTTGCTGAGCATTCTAGGTGAGAAAACACTGGGGGTTCACGTAAGTCACACCTCCCTAGACTCGCTCAGGTGTCTAGTTTTCAGAAATGTCTGGGTTTGGTAGGTTTCCCTAGATGGCTGCTGAGCCCAGGACCAAAAACGCAGGTGCCACCCCCCTTCCCCCACAAAAACAGGTAGTTTTGAATTTGATAATTTTGATGTGGCCCTGTTGTGTTTTGGGGCATTTCCTGTTACGGGCACTAGGTCTACCCACACAAATGAGCTACAATTTTTGTCGGGAGATGTGGGGAAATGCTGGCTAGAAAGAAGTTTGAATCTCCCCTCAGATTCCAGAACTTTGCAGACCCGAAATGTGAGGAAAAAGTGTTTTTTTGCCAAATGTTGATGTTTGCTAAAGATTCTGGAATTTGTTGAGAGCGCCACTAGTTGCCACATCCTGGGTTCCCCCAGGTGTCTGGTTTTCAGAAATATCCAGGTTTGCTTGGTTTTCCTAGATGCCGGATGACCTAGAGGCCAAAATCCACAGCTATGCACTTTAAAAAAAAACACATCAGTTTTCTTTGGGAAAATGTGATTTTTCCATGTTATGTTTTGGGGCATTTCATGTTGGGTGCACTAAGCCTACCCACAAAAGTGAGGTGCCATTTTTATCAAGAGACTTGGGGGAATGCTGGGATGAAGGATGTTTGTGGCTCCCCTCTGATTCCAGCACTTTGCAGCACTGAAATATGAGGAAACTTTGTTTTTTGCCAAATGTTGATGTTTGCAAAGGATTCTGGGTAACAGAAACTGGTGAGAGCGCCAAAGTTACCCCATCCTGGATTCCGCTTGATGTCTAGTTTTAAAAAATGCACAGGTTTGGTAGGTTCCCCTAAATTCCAGCTGATCTAGAAGCCACAATCCACAGCTAGGCAATTTCCAAAAAAACTCGTCTGATTTCAATGTAAAAATGTGATGTGTCCATGTTGTGTTTTCTGTCACGGGCACTAGGCATAACCACACAAGTGAGGTGCCATTTTTATCGGGAGACTTAAGTGAACACAGAATAGAAGAACAAGTGTTATTCCCCCATGTATTTCTCTACTTTTTACCCTTCCAAATGTAAGACCGTGTGTAAAAAAGACGTCTACATGAGAAATGCTCTGTAACTCACATGCTAGTATTTGGATCCCAGAATTCAGATATGTACAAATACCCACTGCTTCTCAACACTTTGGGCCTGATTCTGACCCTGGAAGCCGGTGACCGCCAGGATCACCGGCCACGGGAGCACCGCCGACAGGCTGGCGGTGCTCCGAAGGGCATTCTGACCGCGGCGGTTCAGCCGCGGTCAGAAAGGGTAAACCGGCGGTCACCCGCCGGTTTACCCCTGCCCTTCTGAATCCTCCATGGCGGAGGAGCGCGCTCCGCCGCCATGGGGATTCAGACACCCCCTACCGCCATCCTGTTCATGGCGGGAAACCCGCCATGAACAGGATGGCGGTAGGGAGTGCCGCGGGGCCCCTGGGGGCCCCTGCAGTGCCCATGCCAATGGCATGGGCACTGCAGGGGCCCCCGTAAGAGGGCCCGCAAAGTATTTCAGTGTCTGCTATGCAGACACTGAAATACGCGACGGGTGCCACTGCACCCGTCGCACCTTCCCACTACGCCGGCTCAATTCTGAGCCGGCGTCCTCGTGGGAAGGTTGATTTGCCCTGGGCTGGCGGGCGGCCTTTTGGCGGCCGCCCGCCAGCCCAGGGCAAATCTCAGAATCACCGCAGCGGTCTTTCGACCGCGGTGCGGTGTTCTGACGGGGTTACTTTGGCGGGCGGCCTCCGCCGCCCGCCAAAGTAAGAATGACCCCCTTTATCTTGTGCCCATTTTGGAAATACAAAGGTTTCCTTGACACCTATTTTCACCAAATGAATTGCTGTCTACCCGGTATGCAATGAAAACCCATTGCAAGATGCAGCTCCTTCTTTGACTCTGGGTACCTAGGGTTCTTGATGAACCTACAAACCCTGTATATTTCTGCAACCAGTAGAGTCTGTCAGAGGTAACAGTATATTGCTTTTAAAAATCTGACATAGATGGAAAAAGTTATAGAAGAAAATGTGGACAGAAATGACTCTTTTTTACCTCAATTTCATTTTTATTTTTTATTTTAGCTGTTACTTTCTGTAGGAAAACCTTGAATGATCTACATAAATGACCCCTTGCTGAATTTAGAATTTTGTCTACATTTCTTAAATGTTTAGCCGTCCAGGATCCAGCATTGGTTTCACAGCCATTACTGTCACTAACTGTAAGGAGGATGAAAGCACAAAAAATAATAAAAATGGGGTATGTCCTAATAGAATGCCAAAATTGTGTTGAAAAATGTGTTTCTTTTATAATTCAAGTCTGCCTGTTCCTGAAAGCTGGGAAGATTTTAGCACCACAAATATTTTGTTGATGCCATTATCAGGGAAAATAACACAAGCTTTCTTCTGCAGCCCTTTTCCCATTTTTTTTTTTATCACATTTTAGCTAATTTCTCGGTCTCCACAAACTCTTGGTACCTCTAGAACCCCTAGGAGGTTGGAAAAAAAGGACACAAGTTTGGCTTGGGTAGCTTATGTGGACAAAGAGTTATGAGGGCCTCGGCACAAACGACCCCAAATACCGAAAAAAGCCTCAGCACCTGAGGGAAAAAGCCTGGCAGCGAAGGTGTTAACAACTTTGAGAGGGCACATGCAACATCCAAAAACTCCATATTCATCAAAAGTGCAAGTGCTTCAGTCCAATGCGCAATGTTATATTTAATAAAAAGTGGTTAACAAACACACAAGTCATATAAAAGTGCAAACAATCTAATAAAAGATGAACATAAAAATTTTGAAATCCTAATCCACATGAACAGTTATTCTCAGCGTTCAAAAGTTGTAGGAAAGTACCATCATGCCTGGCATGTTACCCCCATTTTTTACTTAATGTATGTTTGTTTTTGCCTGTGTGACTGGCAACCTGCTAGCCAGGAACCCAGTGCTCATAAAGTGTGCCCTGTAGGTGTTCCCTGTGTGGTGCCTAACTGTCTCACTGAGGCTCTGCTAATCCGAACCTCAGTGTTTATGCTCTCTCTGCTTTTAAAATTGTCACTGCAGGCTAGTGACTAATTTTACCAATTCTGATTGGCACACTGGAACACCCTTATAATTCCCTAGTATATGGTACCTAGGTACCCAGGGTATTGGGGTTCAAGGAGATCCCTATGGGCTGCAGCATTTCTTTTGCCACCCATAGGAAGCTCAGACAATTCTTACACAGGACTGCCACTGCAGCCTGATTGAAATAACGTCCACGTTATTTCACAGCCATTTTACACTGCACTTAAGTAACTTATAAGTTACCTATATGTCTCACCCTCACTTAGTGAAGGTTATGTGCAAAGTTACTTAGGTTGAGGGCACCCTGGCACTAGCCAAGGTCCCCCCACATTGTTCAGGGCATATTCCCCAGACTTTGTGAGTGCGGGGACACCATTACACGTGTGAACTACATATAGGTCAATACCTATGTGTAGCTTCACAATGGTAACTCCGAACATGGCCATGTAACATGTCTAGGATCATAGAATTGTCACCCCAATACCATTCTGAGATTGGGGGACAATTCCATGCATCCCCGGGGCTCCAGCATGGAACCCGGGTACTGCCAAACTAGCTCTCTGGGGTTTTCTCTGCAGCTACTGCTGCTGCCAACCCTCAGACAGGTTTCTGCCCTCCTGGGGTCTGGGCAGTCCAGTCCCACGAAGGCAGAACAAAGGATTTCCTCTGAGAGAGGGTGTTAAACTCTCTCCCTTTGGAAATAGGTGTTAACGGCTGGGGAGGAGTAGCCTCCCCCAGCCTCTGGAAATGCTTTGAAGGGCACAGATGGTGCCCTCCTTGCAGAAGCCAGTCTACACCGGTTCAGGGAGCCCCCAACCCCTGTTCTGGCGTGAAACTGGACACCGGAAAGGGGAGTGACCACTCCCCTGTCTACCACCACCCCAGGGGTGGTGCCCAGAGCTCATCCAGTGTGTCCCAGACCTCTGCCATCTTGAAAGCAGTGGTGCGAGGGTACAATGGAGACCTCTGAGTGGCAAGTGCCAGCAGGTGATGTCAGAGACCCCTCCTGATAGGGTCTTACCTGGTTAGGTAGCCAATCCTCCTCTGAGGGCTATTTAGGGTCTCTCCTGGGGGTTTCTCATCAGATAACGAATGCAAGAGCTCACTAGAGTTCCTCTGCACTTCCCTCTTCAACTTCTGCCAAGGATCGACCGCTGACTGCTCCAGGACACCTGCAAAACCGCAACAAAGTAGCAAGAAGTCTACCAGCAACATTGTAGCACCTAATCCTGATGGCTTTCTTGCATGCTCTGAGGGCTGTCTGCCTTCACCCTGCACTGGAAGCCAAGAAGAAGTCTCCTGTGGGTCGACGGAATCTTCCTCCTGCCAACGCAGGCACCAAAACTCTGCAACACCGATCCTCTGGTCCCCTCTCATCTTGACAAGTTTGGTCCCTGGAACACAGGAGCTGGATCCAAGTGTCTCCGACAGTCCAGTGGCCCTTCTGTCCAAGTTTGGTGGAGGTAAGTCCTTGCCTCCCCATGCCAGACAGTAATCCTGTGTACTGCGTGAACTGCAGCTGCTAGGGCTTCTGTGCACTTTTGCAAGACTTCCTTCATGCACAGCACAGCCCAGGTCCCCAGCACTCCGTCCTGCATTGCCCAACTTGCTGAGTTGGACTTTGTGGTGCTGAGACGACCGCCATGCTCAGATCGTCTGAATGCCTGTTCAGATGCTTCTGCGGGTGCTGCCTGCTTCTGCGTGGGCTCTCTCTGTTGCTGAGTGTCCCCTTTGTATCCTCCCTCAAGGGGCTACCTCATGGTCCTTCCTGGGCCCTGGCAGCATCCAAAACCTTCAACTGCGACTCTTGCAGCTAGCAAGGCTTGTTTGCGGTCTTTCTGCGTGCAAACAGCTCTGCATCCTCCAGCACGCTGTGGGACATCTTCTGACCAAAGGAGAAGTTCCTGGCACCTTCCATTGTTGCAGAATCTTCAGCTTCTTCCACCCGGAGGCAGCCCTTTTGCACCTTCATCCGGGGTTTAGTGGGCTCTTGTCCCCCCTGGACACTTGCGTGACTCTTGGACTTGGTACCCTTCCTTTGCATGTCCTCAGGTCCAGGAATCCATCTTCAGTGCTTTGCAGTCAGTTGTTGTCCTTGCAGAATCCCCTATCTCGACTTTACTGTCTTTCTGGGGTAGTAGGGTAACTTTACTCCTACTTTTCAGGGTCTTGGGTTGGGGTATCTTGGACACCCTTAGTGTTTTCTTACACTCCCAGCGACCCTCTACATACTACACTAGGCCTGGGGTCCATTCGTGGTTCGCATTCCACTTTTGGAGTATATGGTTTGTGTTGCCCCTTGGCCTATTTTCTCCTATTGTATTCTATTGTGTTCTACAGTGCTTGCACTACTTTTCTATGTGTTTTACTTACCTGATTTTGGTTTGTGTGTATATTTTGTGTACATTACTTACCTCCTAAGGGAGAATATCTTCTGAGATACTTTTGGCACCTTTTGGCATACCTTTATTTTTAGTAACTCTGAGTATTGTGTTTCTTATGATATAGTGCTCCATGATATAAGTGGTATAGTAGGAGCTTTGCATGTCTCCTAGTTCAACCTAAGCTGCTCTGCTATAGCTACCTCTATCAGCCTAAGATGCTAGAACACTTCTAATCTACTAATAAGGGATAACTTGACCTGGCACAAGGTGTAGTACCACAAGGTACCCACTATAAGCCAGGCCAGCCTCCTCCAAAAGTGCATTAAACTTCACTGGTCTTAAGTATTGCATATTCATAGTCTTCCCAAATTTTAAGAGTAATAAGCGTAACTGGACATTAGGCAACGTAACTATATATGGAACAACCCTTAGAATATTCCATTATCCCAACAAATAGCTTGCTGAGGGTTTACTCTTTAGATACCCTAGTCAGACATCCTCACCCCCTTTTTGCAAGCCCTTTTCAATTTATCTTTTGAGAGGTGGGAGGCCTCTGCCAATTTAAAGCTTTCCAATTGTAAGGCTGAAGCAGTTTTTCCTAGTCTAATCCTAGCTAGTAGATTTAAAGGCCAGGAAATTCCAAGCCTGCAATTCACCTTCCACTCTTATCGCCAGGCCCAGTGCACTTTTAAGCAGACCAAACAATTTTTTCAAGCATTTACCCTCCCCCTTCTTCCAGCTTGTCTCAGAACTTAAGGCCAGTAGCTCAGCACCATAAAAGCTTTGGGAGGGCCCCATTGCATTATAGGCGATTAAAAGTGGAGCTCGTGAGGGACCACTGAAAGAATTCTTCCAGAACTCCTATTGTTGAGGTTGCATGAATCTCCACTGTTTCTTTATGTAGGGCTTAGTTAATTCTTTTAGTAAATCCTATTCCTAAATATTTTTTTAAAAGTGACCACCTCTACCTTCTTATTACCCAACAGCCAGTTGTACAGTTGAATGTTTTTCCCATAAGCAATAATTTTGTTTTTCTCAAGGTTAACCTTCAGGTTATTCACTAACAATAAATATTAAGTCAATGCAATTTCCTCTGAAGGCCCACTTGTGTCAAATCTAGAATGGCCAAGTCATCTGTGTAAAGGAGGCATGTAATGTGTCAGCTCCCCATTTTCTTCCAGAAGGAGTTGTTGTTAGTTATGATACTAGGGAGATCTACTAGGAAAAGAGAAAACAGTATAGGAGCAAGGACGCATCCCTGCCTCAGACCATCTTTGAAGGGGTCCCATCTAGATCTAGCTTGACTGGGGCCCAGATCTGTAAACAAAAGTTATGAAGTTATGCTAATAAGCAAGAGGGGATAGAAAGTTTCTATTGCTTCTCACACAGAATGCTATGAACCACTAAATCAAGCACAGAGCTAAAATCAACAAAACAGCAATTCAAATTCCTAGTCGATTCAATCACTTTTTTCCCACCACTCACAAGTTAAAGCAGTGATGGGCATTAAATGCCCTTCCTTAAAGCCTCCTTCTTCCACTGGGACAATATCATTACCCTCAATCCAATTCTTTAAAGAACTTGGGGCCAGATGTAGCAAAAATTTGCGAGTCGCAAATGGCCCGAACCGCAATTTGCGACCCCGCAAAATCAGAAATGGGATGCAAGAACCCCATTTCCGAATCACAATTTGCAACGCGAACCATTACCGACTCGCAAATTCTGCGACCCCTTTATGCGACTCGCAAATAGGGAGACGCAATTTGCGAGTCGCAAACCATATGAAAAAGGCACTCGCAAATTTCGACTAGTCGCAAAAAGCCAATTTTGCACACCCAACTTACCACTAACTCAGAGCAGGTGGTAACCAGAACCAAAGTATAAAAGGAGACCCAGAAGGCATCTGGGTTACTCAAGATGGCTGAGAAATATGTGATAGCAAGGAGGAGGAGAGTCCACGCCTCACAGCAGAGGAGGAGGAGGAGCCAGAGACAGGAGAGGATATACAGAACAAGGCAGACACTTTTCCAACAAACAGAGGAGGAGATATATATGATAAATACAGACTCAGCAGTGCAGCAATATTAGAATTAATTGATCTACTCAATCCGCAGCTGCAATGCCAGACTGTGCGCGGCAGCGCCATCCCCACACATGTGCAAGTGCTATGCTCACTGCCCCTCTTGGCCTCGGGTAGCTATCAGGGGGTAATTGCTGTGGCAGGTGGGGTATCCCAAAGTGCACTCTCACGGTTCTTCAGATGTTTCTTAGATGCCATACTCACACACATGTCCAGATACATATACCTACCCAGGAATGAGGCTGAAATCAACAGCACCAAGTTGGAATTCTACAGAATTGCCAACTTCCCTCATGTGATAGGGTGTGCAGATGGGACACATATACAAATATGCCCTCCTGCAAATCTGGAATATCTGTTCCGCAACCGGAAGTGTACCCACTCACTGAACATCCAGGTGGTATGTGACGCCCATTATGTCATCACTGACATGGTAGCCAAATTTCCAGGGAGTACACATGACTCTTAAATTTTCAGGCACAGTGGGATACACCAACGCCTAGAACGTGGGGATTTTGGAGACGGATATCTATTAGGTATTGATGCAGACACCCTGAAGACATACACACAGGTCACTGTAGAAACCATCCATGCCCTGCTAACATTGTCCACTTTTGCCAAACAGGTGACAGTGCATATGTGCTACGACCATGGATACTTACCCCATACCTAAAACCCAGCAATGAGACTGAGAGGCGATATAACAGTGCACATAGGAGGACCATAAATGTCATAGAGAGGACCTTTGGACTGTTAAAGGCAAGATTCCGATGCCTCCACAGAAGTGGCGGTGCGCTCCAGTATGCCCCAATAACAGCATTGAAGATAGTTGGCGCATGCGCTATACTGCACAACATTGCCACCAGACGTGGGCTACATCTCACCCCTGAAGACCCAGATTCGGAGGATCACGAGCAAGAGCTACCACATCGCCATCATGGGGATAGAAGCATTGCAAATCAAGGCAGACAGAAACGGGACCACATTGCAAACCAATACTTTGGAAGGTACGTGGTAACTGTCACTACACACAGTAATGTCACACACAAAGAGCACAGTTGTGAAGTGGAACAAACAAGAAGTTTTATTACGTGAACCTAATAAGTGAAGAACTGAACTTTTGTGAAGGGGCTGTAAATGTCCACCTCCAATGAGGACACATTCACAACATGTGCCTCGTGTGTCCTGCAGTGCATGGGCCTAACAACTCCGCCTGGGACGCCCAGCATGGCTAGTGCTCGGTGTGTCAGCAGACCCATGACGTGCACTGCCACTCCTCAAGACATGTGTGCCTGTGGCAGATGTGCTGCTGACGGTGGACCCCTCCTCACTATCCTGAGGTGTCTCTGCCGTGCCCCTAGCCACCTGTCTAGCCTCCAGCATGTCCACAGCGTGGCTAATACGACCCAGTCCCCGAGCCACATACCCTACAAAGTGGCCCAAGTCCACCTGTAAACTCACAGTACGGCGTGACAGCCCTGTGGTGTTGACTGCGAGGCGGACGATGGATGCAGCCATGCAGTTCAATCTGTGTACCAGTTGCCGCTCACAGCGCCTTGCACTCTGTCTCTCTGACACTAGTTCTGTTACCAGTTGACGTATGGAGAGTGCAAGGTCACCGACATTATCGTTCAGACGTGTGAACTGTGTGTTCACCTGTGCCAGCCCAGTGGTGAAGTTATGCTCCATCCGTTGCATTGCCCCAGATATGATTCTCATCTGCCTTGTTTGCAGGCGTTGACCAGATATGAGGGCTGCCTCCACTGCGGACATAGATGAGTCACCTCCATCCTCCTGGGGACACTGCTGGGACATGGAGTCTGCGTCTGCGACGCGGTGGTGCTTCATGGTCTTGCTGTCTGACACTGTGGCTGGGACCAGGTGCTGTGTCTATTTCCACCATGTCCATTGGTTCAGCTGGAGGGAACTGTGGTGGTGTGGTGCTGGGCCCTGTAGTGGCTGCTTGGGACTCCTGTGCTGCCTGTTGGCTGCTTTCTGCACCCTGGATGGACTGGCTGGTGGGGGTGTCTTTTAGGAGACCTGTGGGACATAGGGAACACACTGTCAGTATCTAACATCTGTTATATGCCTCCTAATGAACTGTTGCCTATCAGCTGACTACTGAACTACATTGCCCATAAGTCACCATTCTGGTGGTTGCAAGTCTGGAATGGAGCTAGTTTGGTTGTGCATGCTGCTGTGTACTGGGTGGGTGGGGGTATGGCAGTTATGGGTGTACATACATGTTTCATGGTACTCACTTGTTGAAGTCCCTGGCGCTGACGTGTCCAGTACTCCCATTCCTGCCACTGCTTCAGGTTCAAGGGTCTGTTCCAACAGTTCCTCCATGGATGTGGGTGGTGGGACGGTGGATGGGCCTCCTCCTGTGCCCCTCATCTCCCTGGGGCGCTCTGCCACCCTCTCCTTGGTCCTGGAGCGCAGGTCATACCACCTCTTTTTTATCTCTTCTATACTCCTGTGGCTCACCCCTATGGCGTTGACCCTCTCTTGGATGTCATGCCAGATCCTTCTTTTTTCCGAGTCTGGAACACTCAGGGCAGCCCTTCCAAAAAGCTGGTCATGGTGCTGGCAGCATTCCTCTGTCAGCACCTCAAGTTCCTTTTCAGAGAACTTCAGTTTTCTCTTCCTGCCTGCACTGCCAGAGTCTTCCAATCTTGCTGCTGTTCCTCCAGGTGGTTGCTCAGCAGTTAGAAAAGGGTGGGGTCCTCCCTCCTCCCAGGTGTAACTTCCTGGCTGTGATGTCATCAGCAAGAGCCAGGAAGTATTTTTCAGACTGTTTTGCTGCACCTGCATGCAATTTGCGATACAGTCGCAATTTGCAACACCCACTCGCAATTTGCGAGTCCGTTTTTAGCGAGGTCGCAAAAAGCGACCTCGCAAACAGCAGACTCGCAATCTGCGGTGCGACTTCATTTGAGAGTCACAAAATGAAGTCGCTTTTTCTTGTTGGATACCATTTTGCGAGTCGGAAATTGCGAGTCGCAACGACTCGCAATTTCCGACTCGCAATTTTTTAGCTTCCTACATCTGGCCCTACGGTCCCTATTACAACCGTGGTGGTCGGTGAGAAAGCGGCGGTAATACTGCCAACAGACCGGCGGTAAAAAACATTGAACTATGACCACGGCGGAAACCGCCAACACATACAGCCACTTTAACAACCGACCGCCAAGGCGGTAGCAACAAGCATCACAGCGGTAACTGTCAACAGCCAGGGGGAAGACAATGTACCGCCCAGAATATTATAACTGTCCTATCCGCCACCTTTTCTGGGGCGGTACCAATGCCATTAAAAGCACGGCGGAAACAGTACACAGAAGGCAAAGGACTCACCTCTGGACACTGAAGGAAGAACCACGACTCCATGGAGCCCGAACTGCAGGTGCTCCCCATGCGGGTCTAATTCCTCCTACACTAGGAATACCAACGCCGGCGACGCCGACCACGGTGAGTACTGCCGCCTAGCACACAGGGGAGGGGGGAGAAAAAAGAGAGTGACACACACATGCAACATGCAACACTCCCACCCCCAACAACATACACACAAACAGATGCAGTAACATTACATATTCACCCCTACCCCTCAGGAATAATGCAAAGACAAAATGATTTGAAGAAAGTGAGTGTAATAAGATAAAATACTAGAAATACATCCTCAAAAAACGAAAAAGTATTTATACAAAAGTAGATATACAAAAGAAGGGACACTGCCCAGTCCATAATGTCCGTGGGCCACTGGGCCATTTCACATAGGCCAAGGCCCCACTTGACTCCTGCCTCAATATGGAGAGAACACTGCTAGGGCATCAGGTTGAAAATACACAAGCACCTCAGGGGGAAGGGGAAGGGGGGGCACCTCAGCCAGAAGATGGTACAACGCCACTGCTCCTGGAGGGGGCTACATGCCCTCTGCTTGGTCCTGGGGAGTGCAAGGCCACAGTCTCTCAAGTGGGTGGTTTTCCCACTGCTTGGTCCTGGGGAGTGCAAGCCCACAGTCTCTCAAGTAGGTGGTTTGCCCACTGCTTGGTCCTGGGGAGTGCAAGGCCACAGTCTCTCAAGTGGGTGGTTCTCTCAAGTGGGTGGTTTGCCCACTGCTTGGTCCTGGGGAGTGCAAAGCCACAGTCTCTCTTGTGGATGGCTTCTTCTCTGGTTCATGGGGGGGCTTGTGCCCAGTGTGCTTCATACTGACAAGGAGGAGGTGAGTGGATGCCTTCTTCCACTGGTTCTGAAGGGGGCATTGTGCCCAGTGTGCTTCATATTGGCAAGGAGGGGGTGAGTGGATGCCTTCTTCCACTGGTTCTGGAGGGGACTTTGTGCCCTGTGATGCAGCCCTTGGGGAGTGCAAGGTCACAGTCTCTTACCTGGGTGTCAGATCTACGAGATTTGCTGTGGGCAGGCTGCATGACACTCCATGGAGGCAGGACTACAGTCCATCCACCGGTTGCAACGGCTGCACAGTGGTGGTAGTGCCGGTGCTGGTGTCAGTCCTGCCAGTGGTGGGGGAGGCTCCAACCCTTCCCCTGCAGCCTCGGTCAGCTGCTCACTGGGGCTGCTGCCAGTGGTGCTGGTGGCGCTGCCTGTGGTGGTGCTGGTGGTGGTGCTGGTGGTGGTGCTGCCAGTGGTGGGGAAAGGCTCCAGCCCTTCCCCTGCAGCCGGGGACAGCTGCCCACTGGGGCTGCTGCTGCTGCCAGTGGTGCTGGTGGCGGTGTCGGTGTTGGAGGTGGTGCTGGTGTCAGTGCTGCCAGTGTTGGGAATCGGCTCCAGCCCTTCCCCTGCAGCCTCGGACAGCTGCTGCTGCCAGTGGTGCTGGTGGTGGTGCTGCCAGTGGTGGGGGGAGGCTCCAGCGCTTCCCCTGAAGCCTTGAACGGCTGAATTGGCATGGTTGGTGGCGGGGGCTCAGATCCTGTCACTGCACCAAGCCTCCTGACCCTCCTGCCTGCAGGGGCAGGCCCTTTGCCCTTGACAACTGGTAGTGCCTCCTTGCCCTTAGCAGCTGGTGGTGCCACCTTGCCCTTGGCAGCTGGTGGTTGTTCCTTGGCCTTGCCCTTAGCGTTTGGTGCAGGCACACTGCCAGTACTGACGGGTGTCTCCTTGGAGCCTCTCACACCTGCAGTAGCTGCCAACATTACAGTGGCAGTAGACTAGGTGGCTGGGGTGCTGACCTGAGTTCTGCCCACCCTTGCCTGAAGTGAAGGACGGGGTAGAGGGGTAGGGACGAGGTCAAGGGTGGAGAGGAAAAGCTTCTTAGGGACACTGGTGCGGGAAGAGGGTGAAGGTTTGGGAGTTGAGGAAGAGGGAGCGGTTTTAGGAGTTGTCTGTCTGCTGTGTTTGGGTGCAGGTGCAGGTGCATGGGCTGGATGCTGTTGTGTGGTAGATGGCTGTTGGGTGTCCGAGTGCTTGTGTTTATGTACTTTGGGAGGAGGGGGCACAGACACAGTGGGAGAGGACACAGGGGACGTGTGCATGGATGTGGGGGTGGTGACTGCAAGTGTGGGGCGTGTAGTGATAGGCGTGATGGAGGTAGTGGATGAGTATGTAGTGCATGTAGCTGTGAGTGGAGACGCTACTGGGAGGAAGGTGGATTAGGAGGAGGGGGACACCGTGGAGGCAGTGGATGTTGGTGTGTCTGCTTCTGGATAGTGTTTGTGTGAGTGCCTGTGGGATGATGTGTGGTGCTTGTGTTTGCCTGAGCCACTCCTGTGTGTTGTTTTGGGTGCATGCTGGTCTGATTGTATATTTGGGATAGGTTGGGGTTCAGGGGAATGGGACTGGGTAGAGGACGTTGGAGGGGGGAGGCTAGCGACAGAGACAATGGCTGCCATCAGTAAGGAGGTCAGAGCCTGGAATGATCTATGTTGGGCCGCAATGCCAGAGTGAATGCCCTCCAGGAATGCATTTGTATGTTGCAAATGCCCTGCCAGCCCCTGGATAGCATTCACAATGGTTGACTGCCCAACAAAGATGGATCGCAGGAGGTCAATAGCCTCCTCACTCAGGATAGCTGGGCTAACTGGGGCAGGGCCTGAGGTGCCTGGGGCGAACGAGATGCCCACCCTCCTGGGTGAGCGGGCACGGGAAACTTGCTGAGGGGCTGCTGGGAGAGTGGTGCTGGTACGGGGGTGGCTGCAGTACCTGTAGTTGCGGTGGCCACAGAGGTGTCAGCCACCAGCAGGGAGCTTCCATCGGAGGAGGTATCACTGTCAGCACTGTCCCCTCCTGTCTCCGCTGTGGTGCTCCTTTCGCCCTCCGTCCCACTGGTACCCTCACGGTCAGTGAATTCGGCCTCCAGGGCCATTTGGGATGCAGCTCCCTCCGTTGCCAGTGCCTCTGCTCCTCCACCAGATGATACTTATGCACATAAGGACAGGGTGACAAAACAAAAAGGGGTTGAGAGACAGAGGATACACTTGGTCAATACCAGCAACAACACCACTGTTTGTGTACACAAAACACAGGGGACAGCCCTACGCACTAGGTGATGCACTACCACTCACAATGCTAGTCACCAGGCCATGGACAGTAATACCTAATGCCAATAGCAGCATACTTGAGACCCACAGATCCCTGACCAGTAATAGTTGCCCACTAGCATGTTTGGGGGGGGAGTGCCTCAGCCCCTGCCCAACATGGAACCTGCCCTGCAATGTCCGGCAAGGCATAAGGGCACCCTCAGGCCCACATCCCCCACCCAGAGACCACCCCACCACGAGCAATTTGCAGATTTGGAAACTGTACTCACACCCTTGTGGTTCCTGTGATGCCCTCAAGCTCCCATCCAGCTCCGGATAGGCCACCGTCAGTATGCGGAACATTAGGGGGGTCAGCGTTCAACTGGAACCCCTTCCTCATTGGGAGGCCATCCCCAGCTGGGCCTCCACCGTCTTCCTTGGCCAGCATCTCTGGTACTCCCACCGTTTGCGACAGTGGGTGCTCCGCCTGCTGTAGACCCCCAGGGTCCTCACGTCCTTGGCGATGGCACGCCATATACCCTTTTTCTGATGGGCGTGGACCTGGATCAGTCATACCATCCGGCCTGTTACACCAATGCCCACCATATCCCTCCCATCCCCTTACGCACATACATTGCCCACCATACATGCTGCACACTGCCCAGGACCCCTCCACCACCCCCCATACACGAGGCCTTCACACACATCACACCATGCACTAATGCCCCATGCATTGTGCCTACAGTGTACTCACCTGTTGGTCTGGAGGACCATAAAGCCATTGGTACTGGGGTAGGACCTCATCCACCAGTTTCTCCAACTCCGCAGCAGTGAAGGCAGGGGCCCTTTTCCCAGTGACTCGAGCCATGGTCGCTTCCAGGCACAGGTCACAGCAGCACTTGCAGTGTAGGCCCTCTCCTGTTGAAGGTCAGGTAGCAAGAGAGGGAACAGATAGAAAATGGCAGTCACGTCCACGGCGGTGCATACTGTCACAGCCAGCGTACATCACAATTGGCTACTGTAACCTAGAGGGCCATTGATAACCTATGAGGAGTTGCACGGCAGTACTCGACTGCCTCCCGCAACGGCGCACAACGTCAGCAGCATTACCTCATTTCCACCTGTCCCTCCACACAGAACAGGCGTCTGCCATTTCAGGGGGGCAGGCCATGGCACCTAACTGCGTCACAGCCGGCATAAGCACCTTTTGGGAGTAAACATAAACATACTGTTTCTGTCACAACATGCAATGCATTGTACAATGAGGAAATGTTGAAAACTCACCAGATGCTCATCCTTTTGCCCCCTAGAGTACAACCACTAAGGATAAATAGGAGATGGAGACCTCCCCCGTGTACTGGCCCCTGGTGGACTTGGCAACAATGGAGGACAGGCACATTATCCTCACCTACAGACTTGATAGGGCCACAATCCAAGAGCTTTGTGCCCAATTGGAGCCTGACCTCAGCTATCCATCAGCCACCTTGGATCCCCCCCTCTTGTGCAAGTCCTATTTGTGCTCCATTTCTTGGCAACTGGCTCCTTCCAAGTAACAGTGGCCATGGCAGCAGGAATGTCCCAGACAATGTTCTCAAACATGCTGACCAGAGTGTTGTCTGACCTGATGAAACACATGCGCAGCTACATTGTTTTCCTTCAGATGGAGGATTTGGCCACAGTGAAAGCTGACTTCTATTTGATGGGACATATCCCACACATTGTTGGGACAATTGATGGTGAACATATTGCCTTTGTTCACTCCCCGGAGAAATGAACAGGTGTTCAGTAATCAAAAGAGCTTTCACTCCATGAATGTGCAGATAGTGTGCCTGGTGGACCAGTACATCTCCCATGTGAATGTAAAGTATCCTGGGTCTGTTCATGATACCTATATCCTGACAAATAGCAGCACCCCATATGTGATGGCTCAACTCCAGAGGCACAGGGTGTGGCAAATAGGTGAGCCCATGGTCCCCACCCACTGTATGTTGGTATATGGGTGTGGGGTTGGCCCTAAGGGTGAGTGTCAGGCTAACAGGTATCCCTCGATATTTACATTTGACTCTGGTTACCCCAACCTCTCATGGCTACTGACCCCGGTGAGAAATGGCAGGACAAGGGCAGAGGAACGTTACAATGAGGCACATGGGTGAACAAGACGAATTACAGTGCGAACCTTTGGCCTCCTGAAGGCCAGGTTTCGGTGCCTCTATCTAACAGGTGGATCCCTGTGCTACTCACCCAAGAAGGTGTGCAAGATAATTGTGACATGTTGCATGTTGCACAACCTTGCTTTGAGATGCCAAGTGCCTTTTCTGCAGAAGAATGAGTCTGGAGATGGGCGTTTGGCAGCGGTGGAACCTGTGGACAGTGACGAAGAGGAGGCAGAGGATAAGGGTGTGGACAACAGAGCATCTATCATTCGACAGTACTTCCGGTGATACACAGGTAAGGCACTGTAACGTCACCTTCCATTGCAGTTTTGTGTTGTAAATTTTCACTGGCAGGCTACTGTTCCCACTACTACTACTACTACTATGGCCACTTACTATACCCTTTGACATGTCTATTCACAGATATTTGTGCCCTACTCTGGCTCCTGGTGCATTGACTGCCGCACAATACAGGTCATACCTATGGATACATTACTGTACAGTCTACTTGCAATGTCTACAGATTGTTAAAAGAATACATACTTAAAACATTTGACATACTACATACTTGTATTTTTTCAAAGGGTGTTTATTTAATTGCTGAAAATTTAATGGGGATGTGGAGTGGGCT
This sequence comes from Pleurodeles waltl, assembly GCF_031143425.1. Lineage (NCBI taxonomy): Eukaryota > Metazoa > Chordata > Amphibia > Caudata > Salamandridae > Pleurodeles > Pleurodeles waltl. The sequence goes on along the minus strand of NC_090438.1, from coordinate 415,176,587 downwards.
TGGGTGATGGTGGAATAGAGTCAAGGATAGAATCCAGTCTCTTTGTATCACAGGTGCATTGTCTAAGGGGGCATAGGAAGTGGAGCAATGGAGCAATGGCAGTTCAAGGTGGACAGGGGGACAGAGTGGGACACATGGGTGACAATCAGGAGAGTCTTATTTCCTGCCGATGTTCTCTGGCTTCTGCCTGGATTGCAGGGACCATTTGCGGGATGGTTCTCCTTCTGCAGGGTGGGTGCTGGTGGCCTGTTGTTCCTGTGGTGGGGCCTCCTGTCCACTAGCGGCAGTGGAGGTGGAGGGCTGTTCATCGGTGTGGTTAGTGTCAGGGGCCCGTTGGTGTGCCACTGCCTCCCTCATGGTGTTGGCCATGTCTGCCAGCACCCCTGCAATGGTGACACGGGTGGTGTGGATGTCCCTCAGGTCGTCCCTGATCCCCAGGTACTGTCCCTCCTGCAGCCTCTGGGTCTCTTGCAACTTGGCCAGTATCTGGCCCATGGTCTTCTGGGAATGGTGGTATGATCCCAGGTTGTTGGTGAGTGCTCGTGGAGAGTCGGTTCCCTGGGCCTGTCCCCCCCCTTTCACACAGCAGTCCTCCCAGCTTCCTTGTTGTCCAGTGCCTCTGTACCCAGAACCATGTGCACACTACCACTGACCCCACGCCCCTGATCATCCTGTGTTTGTAGGGCTGCCTAGGGTCCCTGTAGTGGTGGATACAGTGCTGATTTACGTGTCCTGGTGACAGAGGGATGGGCCCGCTGGGTGGGTGCTGTGCTGGTGTTTACTAAGGAGGGAGGCTCTGTGGTGATATGGGATTGTGGCTGGGTAACCGACTGTCCGTAGGTCCCTGATGGGCCAGATTTGTCAGCCTGATCCAGGCGAGCAGAGCTGCTGTCATCACTGTGGGCCTCTTCTGGGGGGGACTGGATGTTGCTGGCACCTACTCTCCGGTGACATTGTGTGGGGGACCTGTGGGGATGTAAATGCAGTGTTATTGTTTCTTCGTGTGACATCTTGTGCATGGGTGTGTTGGCCTCTATGGTTGTGAGTGCCCTGTCAGGTTTTCCTTGTGTGAGTAGTTATTTTGTGGGCTAGGTGATTCTCTCTAGTGTGCATGCGGTGGTGATGGGTGTCCATGCAGGGCTGTAAGTGGTGTCCATGCATTGGTGGTGCATGCAGTGCTGGGTGCTGGGATGGGTGTGTTGTGATGGTGGGGTGTGTGGGAGGTGGTGGAGTGATAGCAGTGAGGGTGAGGGTAGCCGCCTACAGCCAGGCGGAAGTCAATGTTGCACCCACCATATTAAGACCCTACAATCTGCCACCTTTTCCGGGGCGGGACCAACAACATCAAAAGCCTGGTGGATACAGAGGTCAGAAGTGAAAGGACTCACCATTGGAGACACAGGGAACAACCACACCACCATGAAACCAGAACTGCATGTATTTCTGATGATATTCTAAGTTCCGTTTCACCACAAACACAAATGCCCGCAAAGACGACAACGGTGAGTACAGACGCCTAGCACACAAGGGAGGGGGGGAGGAAAAAGAGAGTGACACACACGCGAACCACACACACCCCATACACACACCACATACACACAACCAGATGCACAAGAAAGCAAGTTAATCCCCCTAAATTGGCTGAATAATGCAAGGACAAAAATAATTTACTTAAAGTGAGTGTAATAATGTCAACATAGTATAAAAATAACTTAGCTAATGTTACAGATATCTATAAATGTACAGAAAAAGTGACACTGCCAAGTCCTCAGCTTGCATGGGCCACATGGCCACAGGGCACAGTCCAAGGCCTCACTTGTCACCTGCATCAATACGAAGAGAACACTGCAGAAGCATCAGTTGGCAAATAGGCAGGCACCTCGGGGGAACAGGGGGGCACCTCAGCTGGATGTGGAAACAAGACCACTGGTTCTGGTGGGGGCAACATGCCCTGTGCTTGGTCCTGGGGAGTGCAAGGCCACAGACTCTCAAGTCACAACATGTGTGGGTAAATACCCCACTGGTTATGAAGGGGGCAACATGCTCTGTGCTTGGTCCTGGGGTGTGCAAGGACACAGTCTCTCAAGTGGGTAAATACCCCACTGGTTATGGAGAGGGCAACATGCCCTGTGCTTGGTCCTGGAGAGTGAAAGGCCACAGTCTCTCAATTGGGTGAGTACCCCACTGGTTCTGGAGGGGGCAACATGCCTTGTGCTTGGTCCTGGGGAGTGAAAGGCCACAGTCTCTCGAGTGGGTGAATACCCTACTGGTACCAGAGGGGGCAGCCCATGGAGGCAGGATCACATTGCTTCCGGCAGTGACGGCTGCACTGTGGTGGTGCTGGTGGTGGTGGTGGGAGGCTCCTGCCCATCCCCCGCACCCTCGGATGGATGCACAACCATACTTGGTGGTGGGGGCTCCGTGACAGCTGCTGGTGCATGCTCCTGGTCCTTCTTGCCTGCTGGTGCAGGCTCCTTGCCCTTCTTGCCTGCTGGTGCAAGCTCCTTGCCTGTCTTGCCTGCTAGTGTAGGCTCCTTCCCCTAAGCATATGTGGCCTGGAATCCTTTCCACCACGAGTAGGTGCAGATGGAACTGGGGCCAAGGACTGTGTGGCTGAGGTGCTTGGCTGGGTTCGTGATAGTCTAGCCATACGCGCAGGTCGGGGGGAGGGGTAGGGAAGAGGTCAATGGTGGATAGGAAAAGTTTGTTAGGGGCATTGGGGAGGGAAGAGGGAGATGGAATGGGAGTGGAGGATGAGGGAGTGGTTGTTGGAGGTATATGTCTGCTGGTTTGGGTGCAGGTGCATGGGTTGTATATTGTTGTGAGGTAGATGGCTGTTGGTTGTCTGAGTGCTTGCGTTTGTGTACTTTAGGAGGGGGGACAGACACAGTGGGAGAGGACAAAGGAGACGTGTGCATGGATGTTGTGTAGGTGTCTGCCAGTGAGGTGTGTGTTCTGCTTGGTGTGGTGATGATGCTGGTAGTGGATGATGATGTAGTGCATGCAGGTGTGAGTGTGGACATGACTGGGAGGGAGGTGGTGGAGGGGGAAGAGGGAGAGATAGTGGAGGCAGTGGTTGTTGTAGTGTCAGTAACTGTATGTTGTTTGCGTGAGTGCTTGTGGGATGAAGTGTGGTGCTTGTGTTTTCCTGTGACACATTTGGGTGTTTTCCTGTGTGTATGCTCGTCTGACTGTGTGCTTGGGATGGGTTGGGGTAAAGGAGAATGGGACTGGGAAAAGGAAGTTGGAGGGGGGACGGTAGAAACAGGGACAATGGCTGCCATCAGAGAGGAGGCCAGAGCCTGGATCGATCTCTGTTGGGCTGCCAGTCCAGTGTGAATGCCCTCCAGGAATGCAGTAGATTGTTGCACCTGGGCTGCCAGCCCCTGGATGGCATTCACAACGGTTGACTGCCCAACAGACATGAATCTCAGGAGGTCAATAGCCTCCTCATTCAGAGCAGCAGGGCTAACTGGAGCAGCGCCTGAGGTACCTGGGGTGAAGGAAATGCCCACCCTCCTCTGTGAGCGGGCACTGGCAGCTCGATGAGGGGCTGCTGGGAGAGCCGTGCTGGTACGGGGTGGCAGCTGTACCTGTAGCTGGGGTGGTCACAGAAGTGTCTGTCACCACCAGGAAGCTTCCATCGGAGGCGGTATCTGTGTCTGAATTGCCCCCTCTAGTCTCCGCTGTGGTGCTCCCTTTGCCCTCCGTCCTACTAGTGCCCTCACCATTGGTGGACTCTACATCCTGGGTCCTGTGGGATGCAGCTCCCTCTGTCGCTGGTGCCTCTGCTCCTCCACCAGATGATGCTAATGCACATAAGGACAGGATGACAAAACAAGAAAGGGGGAGAGAGACAAAGGATACACTGGATCAATGGCTGCACCAACACCACCGTTGGTTTGGGTTTTGATACCGCCAGTTTATCACTGACCTTTGGTCTGGCGGATTAGTGTGAGTGGCTGAATTCTGTCAGATTGGTGTGTATGTGTCATAATATGGTGAACGTATATCCGCCGCGGCAGTTGTAAGTTGGTGGGCATCAGTGTGGCAATAAGTGGGATTTACCACCAATGTCATAATTATGGCCTAAGTATTAGCTTAGAGTCTAACTTCGAGCCTATATCAAGGAGGGTTATCATGTGGATATTACCCGGGTTGTTTGTCTCCCCTTTTGTGTGTGTAGGTTTAATGATAGCGCCTTTCCAGCGTGGCAGGGATACCCCTGACTTTGTTATATATAATAAGACTTTTGAAAAGAAGCACACCCACCAGACAGGATTACACTTTATTACAATTGCCAGAAGATTATCAGGACTGGCAGCCTTCATTAATTTTAAGGAGGCTATCAGTTTTAATAAGGATTGAACTGAGAAGGCCTTCAAGGGCCTCCCCTCTAGTAGGAACCAGGTTCCTTTCACAATTACCTCTCTTTCCTATGATCTCTTTCCCTTATTCTTTCCACCCCAAAGCTTGAGCAGATGTTACAAAACCATGTATGTAGAAACATGTAATCTATTGGGCAACTCTGATTATCATGCAAATACATTTGTGTCACTGGGATATCTCCAGAAAAATGCCCATTTAGGCTAACAAAGCCTAACCAATAGATGAAAAAAGGATAAATCTAAGCAAATGTTGCAGACTGAAAAGCATTCAGGGCCCAGTGGAGAAGTGAGCAAGGGAGTAGGTGGGGATAGCAATGAGGTGTGGGAGGGAAGAAGGATGCAATGAAAATGCTTGACACTCACCTCGTAGAAGGACAAAATAAAGTTAAATAAGGAAGGAAGGGATTGGAAAAACATAGAAGAGCCTATAGGCACCAATGAGGGAGGAACACAGAGTGCACAGGTGAGGATGTGTTTAGGCAGTAGCACCAAACAAAGGAGAGAACTAGAAAACTCTTGTGGAGTGCTTAAAGCTTAAAGAAAAAAAAAGAAAAAAAAAAAAAGTAATTCCGTGGATGTGAGAAAAAGTCTTTGAATCAAACAGATGATAAAATGACTATGATTCAGCTATGTCCCAAACTGTCCATCAAATGGGGAGGGGGGGAGTAACTAAGAGGAAGGAAAGCCATTGAATAAGAAACAAACAATGACAGCAACAAGCCCAATGTAACTTTTTGGTATGGTCCACAGAATGATTTCACCTATAGACTGCTAATTAGCTCAGATAGGTCAGACCTAAATAGGAATTGGAAGGGGGTCCTGGTCTGCCAGGCATCATCCGAACCACACACCAGTGGCCCAAACAGTCTTTCTATCCCTATGGGAATACAGAAGATGTAATTTGGTCAAACTGCTGAACCTTGGATGCTGAAAGCTCACTACCTACCAAGGGACTAAGAAAAATGGAATGCTTTGGGGGCCCGACCTGTCTGACATCAAGTTGCCCTCATTGTCATGGAGCCAAAAGAGTCTTTCTGTCCCCTAGGGGGAGCAAATTGGGTCAATAGACATCAGGCAAGCTAATTGGAAAATTGAACAGGGAAGGGAGCTGGCCGGCAAGTTGTTGGGCTACTCATAGGGGCACAAGTTTAAAAGGGTGGATTGGGAGATTATCCTTTTGTGCCCATTTAGAGGGCAGAAAGCTCTCTAGACACCAGGAGATCTGGTGAAAAAAAATAGCTTGGTGTTAGTGGTCCGTCTGGCATTGGACTGCCCTCAAATAACAGAGCCAAAACAGTCTGAGAGGAGAGAATTTGCCCAACCTGCCCATTCCGTTTGGACAGAAAGCCTACTAGGTACTAGAGAAATCAATTGAAAAAGGGCTGCATTGGGGGATGGCATTTGTGGGGTTGGACTGCCCCATACTCTCAGGGCACAAAGAGTCTGTCTGATTCCCTGAGAATCGACCCCTAAACACCCACAACAGATGATCAGAAAGCACACTAACCACCTGTGATTGCTCTTTAAATATACATAGAATAAAGTGGATGTTAGTACTTCCTGTCGCCTCACTGCAACCCCAAATTTGGAGCCCAGTTGTTCTGCTCGACCTGCAGGACAGGCTTCGGGATTGACACCCACACTATTCTCTTTTGTATGTGTAGGGGGCTGATAACATACAAGACAAATTACAGGGCCTCAAGGGCATGTGAACCCATTCCTTTTACATTATGGATCACTCTTCCCTGTGTGTGTGTGCGTGTGTGTGTGGGTGTGTGTGTGTGTGTGTGTGCATATACACTAAAAAAATGTTTAAAGGGATATTATAGCTAGGTGAAAATTGTAGTTAAAACAAACTCTTTTAAACAAACACAACCACTGAAATCCACTGTTTACAGTTATGTCATGTGAATGTAACTAGAGCTGTAAATTAGTTATAACTTGCATTCCTACCATGAACAATGTTCTCATCAATGTTGTCATTTCAGATGTTGCAGTCATGTTATCAACAAGTTCATAGAACTTGTTACAAGTGATGTAATATGGGAGATAGCTGTGCAAAGAAAGGGTGTTAGAGTTAGAGTTAATTTAGGGCTCACTGACCCTGGATCCTTGCCCCCCCCCCCCCCGGGGTTTTAATATTTTTAAAGCACGGGAGCCTGTGCTTTAAAAATAAATGCTGTAGATTCACAAATTCACAACAAATTCATGGCAAAAATTGAAACATTTATCATTTTGGCCCTGGGAGTCCTCTCTGGAACACACCTCCAGGCCTAGGATAGAGAGGTATCCCTGGCCTACCCACTTATAGCTTTTTTTAACCTTTATTTGTAGGACTTAGGACTGAGTATGAAGTCTTAGGATGACTGCAGCTGTATTGTTGTTGTTGTGGTGGCAGCCATCAGATCTTGCATGAAGATCTGTCAGCTGTATAGATAATTTGCAGCATGGAATATCTATATATTCTTAGCCTCAACTTCTCAAAAATACTGACTGGATTTACACCAAATCATCTTTTACCTAAAACATGCTTTCTGGACAAAGATCTAGCTTTCTGTCAATCTAGATTTTAATCCATTCAGAGGTTTGCACTGTAGATGTGTCTATTTTTCCTATGGAAAACCTAGTAGAGAAAATGGTTTCAGGACCACGTCCCCTTTTTTCTCTGCCACCGCTTGATGAATCACACCAACATTTTCCAAGAATAATGTGAGGAGGATGAGAGATTTTTGTGACAGTTTATTTAATGTAGTCAAAATTAAATGTGAATTTGTATTTCTACCTACAGTTAGCGTCAGCACCTAATCTGTGTGAATATTTTCAATATTTATTTCAAATGATAAATTCATGTGGCAATTGTTTTATGATGTTGTGTGATTTACGTTTACTTTCTATAATGTGATTTAGGGAGTCTTATTATTTATTTTTTATGTGTATAATTACTTATAGGTAGAGAAGAATCTCTCTGAGGATTTTCAATCTGTGATCATTTTAAATTATATATTATATTTATAATTTGTTGTAGATTGAGTTTTTATGAGATCCCTTTATTTATTAACAAGAGAATACATATTTTGCTAGATATATTTTATTTTATTTATTTCCTTTTTATTTCTACATGCATTTTTAAGATTAATGATGCAAAGAATAAAACAGAACAAATTATACATTATTTCACTTTAAAATATGAATAGATGAATGAGATTGCTGTGGTGTGTAGGATGCACTGAAGGGGAGGCAATGTAGAGTCTCGGTGCCTACAGAGTCATATATTAGCACTATTCAAATGTGAGAGTACAAGGGTTTAAACAGCAGTTATGATGTCACTTTCTGAAATAAACAATAAATTGACTTTCTTTGGAAGAGAGAGCTGATACAAGGCTGTCTTTGGTGTTTGATAATGTCTTCCTCACATGAGAAGTTGGTATCCTGAGTGAATCCAAGTGATTTGGCATTCAGTGAGAGTTGGGGTTTGATGGCGTTGTTTGTTTTTCTAAATCCCTTTTTCAGTCCCCATAACTATTTGTCAAATATCTCTTTTGTACATTTTTTGCTCTCGTATATGAGGGTATTCTAAAATGTGTTGTTTTATTTCACAGATTTCTTTTTTGAGTTTTTTTCAGATCTATTAAACCCTGCCTAGGGCACATTTATCATTCAGGTGTTTTCACATGTCCCTTACTTTTTTCTTTAGAAGCTTTTTATAACATCTGTTAGTGCACCTGACCTTAATAAGTGAACTTACAAGGGAACGCGAATAGGTTGATGAACCTTTTGACTCGCAATTAAGATGTTCTTACCTTAGCTCCAGTACATAATCAATAATAAATACACAATCAATGATCATTAATAATCAATAACATCAATAGTCAATGGAGTCAGAAATTGTCACACACCTTGACTTTTCCATCATGAATAACCACACATTTTAGTAAAAGTGAGAATATTTATTTCCCTAAATTAACAATGCTTAAGTCATGTAGATTCATCTCAAAATCAAATGAAACACATACAGAAACAACACTGGTTGCCAAACGGCGGAGGAAATGTAATCTAATCAAAGCCTGAACTACAACACATTCTAGGTTTATGGTCCAAATCAATAACAAAGTCAACTGCGTCAATGTAATTATATACATGAAGTTTAGCAGACAAATTGATCAAGCAGTAATCCCTGTTATCATATTTTCATTAGTGAGGAACCTTAACTAACATCAGATTAGCATCAGCATGTTAGACTTCATGCAAAATATTTTACTAACACAAATTTTGAAAAACATCTAACTATGGCTCTATCAAAACAGTGCAGTTGGTACCTAGAAAGAAAAAGCAAATGCATATCAATTCAACAGACTATTATTTAATACCTATCCTCAATGTGGGTCAGCAAGCAGAGTCAGTCTTTGTCCTCAGAGCATCTGTCGATCAGCAAGGCATCAGGATTCAGCATCAAAGTTCAGAATACGCAAAGTCTTTAAGCGTTAAAGTTAAGCTTGTCTCTAATCAAAAAGCAATATGGGCAAGAATTAGCCTTTCGGCCAGCAAGAAAATGGGCAATGGGCTATCTTCTCTCAGTGTAGTCCTGTTAAGTCAAAACTGCTAAAACTACCCCCTCCCAATCCCTATTGGTCAGTTAATTGCATGTTCATACTCTGTCCAATAAAACTAAAATCCCAAATGTATGAATTCTAATATTACTCCGTTCACATGTCGTTGACTGGTGTGTCTTTGAATGTTCTCATCATCTGGCTTGTCAGGTAACAATATTGTTGCAGCTTCTACTCTAGTCAGTATCTTCATTTTTTTTGTCCTGGGAAAGTCAGCCTCACACACATTACACATAAAATGTTGCATTAGCAGGAACATCATCGTCTAGCAGTCGGTTCTCATGAGAAAGCTTCAGTTATGAGCACATTTAAACAATACAATAGAAATCACAGTTTAACTCTCTAGGACAGCCATTTTATTAAAAGCTAAGCAATACAGCTTTTACATGAGGCCTGGCAAGTAGGCCAAGAGACACACTAATTTAAGGCCTACAATTAATAAAGCTGAAGCTTACTGCATTACCCTTAATATGACATATATTCAACATTTCACAAGTATTAAATCATTAATTAGTACATTCCTTTAACATTGGTGGCCATTCTTCGTTATCACATTTTCGAATGTGTGCATTATTTTTCTACGTTATTTTGTTTTCTACATAAACTTATTATTCAGAATACATGAGCACTCATTAATAACTTTTATTAAATTATTAAAACACCTGCGCTAGCACAACCTCACTTATTTGGGAGCCCTCCTTGAGATATGACTACCTTTGCTCCACAACTTTAGGTTTTAAAGTCAGACGCTTTGTTCAAATCTTTCAGTGATGGTTGTGTCACTCAATTTTAACCTTTTCATACTACATAGGTCAGCTAGCTTGATCACAAGGGGACAGTGATCGCTCACCGAACTGGTTCTATTTTATATAGTGATGTATATTAAACAGTGCCACGCTTCCGAAGGTGTAGTCTAAATAAGAGGTAGTCTTGTCTGAGATTCAGGTCCATGAAGGTGACTTGTCATCTGGAAATCGGCTGTTTAGTACCTTCTTTTCAATGGCATCATATTAAGCTACTAGAATTTGACCTAACGTGTCCCACCTCAAGGTTGTGGGCATTTTTTGGGCTGATTGCATCCAATTGGGGTGGTACTCCAATGCCTGTTTGTCTTGAATTTGTTCACATATAAATCACCTGTGAAGACAAAATACACATTCTTATGCTCTGCTTTCAAGTCCATTAAAATGCTGATCAACTTTTTCAGTTTAGATATATTGCCATTTGAGCTGGGGCCTCTATAAAAAGTTATCCAAAGCACAGTCTGTGAATCATTTCCCATCAGCCTTCCAGAATTACCACCATGCTTCACTTGTCATGATTTGCTCAATTTGTGTTTAAGTGTGCACTGATGTAACCAGATAGGACTTTAAGGTTTAAAACACTCTAGATACCTTATTTGTAGGTTATTATTTCAAATTGGTGTCAATTGATAGTGATCTTCCAGCCACCAAGCGTATGACAGACACCCACAATGTTTCAAAAGTGAATGTTCAGCTAATGCAATTCTGATGCAACTGACAAAGTGATAGGTGAAATTCAGTCCTGTGTAATAACCACAAATGCTGCTGGCAGCCAACTCCAGTCGTCTGTTTTATAACCTTCTGATTTAAGAAGATTATTAAATTTTACTTTGTGCTGAGGATTGGATACGGGTAGTCCCTGTGTTCCTGGGTGTTAATTTGTTCTACCTCTGGCACTGACTGCACTTCTAAGAATTGAAGAAAGGTTCAATTGCATTGATCAGGCATGGTGGGTGCTCAGTTAGGATGGCTGGGTACGGTGTAATTTTTATTTCCAAGTTTCTACAGAAGGATTTCTTTGAGAATACTAATTTCATTCTGGATCATATTTAGAATGTTACCAGGGTCATCTAAGCCACATGGGGCTTAGAATTCAAAAGAGATAATGCCCATTGAAGTGTGTTGTGTGAGACCCATATTTACTTTTAGAAGTTTTAAAAAGTTGCCACAATTTAGAATATTGTATGATCATTGAGATGAATATTCTGGGATCTACAGCAGTTTTTTGCTTCCAGAGTCCAGTAGAACATTTAACACTTCAGAACAGACTGAGTGGTTCCTTGGCACCATGACTTCCTGTGTTTGATTTGGTTGCATGCAGACTGTGGCATTAAACTGATCTGCCAGCTTATTCACTGAAGTTCTAGAAGGTGTGGATTTTGTAAATTTGCGCCGCTTTTGCATAAAAAAATTATGGTAATGCGGCGCAAAAAAATAATAAATTAGGGCCTGAATGTCTAGTTTATTTAAGTGATAATGCAGAAATTCTCCTGTTGAATGGAGTGTGTAATAACATAGACTACACGTTATGTGTTGGAGCATGCTGCTCAGTTCATGCAACATTTGAGACTGGCAGATCAGAGCTTACCACAAAGGAAAACTCAATTGAGTTTGTGATGTGATGTTTAAAGTGTCCCTCTTTAGTTCACACTACTCTTTCAAAGTGTTGTTTTTACTCATGTTTACATATTGTAGCTTTACGTGGGACAGTAGGTCCTGCATGATAACTACTCCTGATGGATTCAGGGGTATAATTGGGCTAACTTGATATGTTGCAACGGTTAGCTCAGAGCTGATAACAAACATGGTGTGCTTTCCATGGGTAAAGGAGGCTGCTAAACTCTGGATGGGTGGAGCAGCTCTTCTGGACTCATCACACAGACCTAGCAGAGCCTGACTTCCTTGGGCAGGCTACCGATCCCCAGCTGCTCCTAGGCCTTTTCAGACGGTTGACATCTCTGCCTGCATTCCTCTTTCCATGTGTCTGCTGATGCTATTTTCCCATCTCTGCCTTTCCCACTCTCTTGCCTCCCGCCCCAGTGCCTCTCACCTCCCAGGACATTTAATGGAGGCTGCTGTGCAGCTGTACCACCGTCTGTGCCATGACCACACTCAGCACCAGGACCCCTTGTCCTCCCACCTTCTACCACCAAGGAGCTTCAGGAGCTAAACATCAGACTCCACAACAACAGCTGCTTCGCAGCCTCCCCAGGTTTGACCAAAGGACACTGCTTCTCATGCAACTCGGGCCACCTGCCCACGCTGACTCCCACACCGTACCTATGCAGAGGACTACGAGCAACCCATATCCTCTCCAGTACATCCTACTCAATGCCCGCTCCGTATGCCAACACACCCCAGAAATGAGGGACATCATAGCCACCTGCAACCCAGATGTCGCCTTCATCACCAAAACATGGCTAAACCCCTCCTTAAACCTGATATTGCCACGGCCACTCCCAACGGCTACAGGATGATACACTGAGACTTCACCAAAAAACAGGGGGCATCACCATCATATTCGAGGAAACCATCCAATGCACCATCACAAACGATGACTCAATGCCACTCATGGAACAGATCAACTTCCGAGTCCAGACCAATGCCAATACCACCAGCTTTCTGCAACACCACACTCAACTTCATTGCCCCCCTCACAAATGATTCCCTTCACTACGTCCTACTTGGCGGCCTCAATGTTGACCTCAACTACACTAAGGATGCCACTCCACCTCTCTCCTGGAGAACCTCAGCAACATCAGCCTCATCCAAATAGTCAAAAAACCCACACACAGAGCCGGTCACACACTTGACACCATCCTCACTCCCAGTGATAGAATCAAATTCACCCATATCACTGAACTCACCTGGACCAACCACGACATCGTCCACCTTCTTCGATGCCCAGCACACCATCTCCAAGCACCACAGCACCCCCACCAAAGCTGGGGCAAGGTAACCAAGACCTTAGGAACACAGGCCCTTGGCACCTCTCAACCCGAGCCCACAGCTGACCTCAACCAGGCTGTGCAGTATTTCATCACCAGGATCACCAGATGCACCGACAGAGTTTCCCGCTGAAAAAAGCAAAAACTGATAATACCTTCAAGCAAGATGGTACACTCCGGAGCTCAGAAACTCCATACTCAACTGCGACCAACTTGAGAAGACCAAGGATCTCTCCAACAGAACAACAGCTCCCAAGTCAACCCTCAACAACTACTACCACCACATCAAGGCAGCCACGAGAGCCCCAATCACTGCCGACATTGACACCGCAGCCAATCACACAAAAAAACTCTTCAAAATTATCAAGGAATTCTCCAGCCCGACAGCCACAGAGACCACCATCCTAAGAACTCTGTGACACCTTCTGAGACCACTTCCACAGTAAGAGCACCACCATCTATGACCCCCCAAGCCACCACTTTCAGCTTAGAAAACCTCCATCAAACAGCGAACAACAACCATACGATAACCACCTGGTCCCCAATTACCACATTGACCACCACAGCCATCATGTGGTCCATCCAGTCATGGGCACCCACGGACACCGTCCCCCACCATCTCTTCAACCTTGAAACCAACACCATCAGCACAGAACTAATCAGCATTCACAACACCTCCATCTCCACAGCAATCTTCAAGGGTGGATGGAAGCAGACCTCTCCTTAAGAAACTCTCTACTGTTAGACCTGACAGCCTTAGGGTGGTCATCCCCCAACTTTTTGCCTGCCTCCCTCCACTTTTCTGACACTGTTTTTGCTCGTTTTAGGACTCCACACACTTTAGCACTGCTATCCATATGCTCTTTTCTTAAACATGGTAACATTGGTTCATTTCAAAATGGCATATTTGATTTACTTGTAAGTCCCTAGTAAGGTGCACTACATGTGCCCAGGGCCTTTAAATTGAATGCTACTAGTGGGCCTGAAGCAGTGATTGTGCCACCACCTAAGTAGCCCCTTAACCCCTCTGGTGTGAGCTTCAAACAGTGGCTGATGCCCGCACTACCTCGCTGGTGCGGTTCACAACCAGTGGACGACACCAGGGAACGGGTTAAAAAATCCTCCTGTGTGTCCCCCAATTGCAAGACACAGAAGATATTCCCTGTTTCCCCTGCCCAGCACTGATGCCACTCACTGTTTTCCCTACCACAGCAGGAAGCATCCGTGAGGCATATTTAAAAACAAAATGCAGTTTACCCATGGGGCGGCAAGACCACCCTCCCCCATGGGTTAAACAATGAAAATAAAATGAAAGTGAGAGGGGGGTCGCCCGTGGGCAGGACAACCCCCTGGGTGGGCAATTTTTTTTTTAAATAGTTGTATGGTTTCCCGGGGACCACTATCACACAGAGGGAAACCACACAGCTATTAAAAAATTATGGATCTATATATTTATATAGATCTATATATAGACATATCTATATATAGATATCTATCTATATCTATATATCTATATATATATATATGTAGATCTAGATATATATATATATATATATATATATATATACATATATATATATATATATATGTAGATCTAGATATATAATGATATGTGTATACATGTGTAAATATATATATATATATATATATATATATATATATATATATATATATATATATCGATCACTTTTGTCAATGCGTGTGTGGTTTCCCTAAGGGCTATGATCGACCCCCAGGAAAAGCTGACCCACATATAAAAGTGATCTCTTTTAAACTATAAATATATTTGCAACCAGTTCTCTTGTAGTTGCAGTTTGCATCTCAAAAGCAATGCACATACTTAAACTGACGTGTTTCAACTGGGCAGCAATAAAAAAGTCAAAAAACTCTTGTGATTATGTTTCTGCTACAAAAGGATGTGACTTTTGTCTAGTGGCAGTTTTGATGCCATAAAGTACAGCTGAAGGTTTATATTCCTACTGCAAAGATCAAATCTCTATTTTGTGTAAATAGCTGAGTGGATTAGTAAAGCCTGCCATTGCCTGTGCTAATACAAATGAAATGTATGTGTTAGGAGGGCTATGAAGAAATGAAGAGCACTTTTGCTGGGTGGTAGTGAGGGAATCTGAGGAGGAGTCTTGGGAGTGGGAGCACCAATAATGATTGTGACGGGGCGCCAGAGGTGCTAAAGACTGTGACGATTGGTATGTGACAAGGTGAAGTAACAGTGTGTCTTTTTTGTTTTTTTGAGTGTCTTGAGAGAATGTGCTGATTGAGGGAAGAAGCAAAGATAAGGTGACTGACCTTCACTGTTGCATGCATCTCACACCCACCAACCAGCAATTTTGTGACTGTCTACGTAGGCTAGTTTTTCAGAGCAACAGTTTAGCTAGTAGCAGAGAGGGTGTCTCTTTGGATGACTGCTGCTCAAGCCCTAACTCGGGTTATAGAGGACAGCTCTGGCGTAGGATCAGAGACTTGAGGCAGCAGATACTGAGACAGCATCTGAGGGATAGGACAATTGCACAGACTCTGGGAGTGATTTTTTTAAAACTCCTCTTCCAGTGATTCTGAGGGAGGTGATGAGGACAGTCCTGCTGTCCCTTCACAAGCACATTCTGTGCAGAGGGACAATAGCAGGTTAGTCTAACCCAGAGATCAGTTGCATGTGGCTGCAAGCACAGCGAGAGAGTGCTCTCTTGGGAGCACCCCAATTTAGTTCAGCCCCAAATTCCACCACCCAAATCATATTGTGGAGACATCAAAATTATCTATCACAAAACAACCTGATTTTATAAGGCCGGCACCAGCGTTTTTGATCCTGGGCTCGGCCGCCATATAGGGAAACCTACAAAACCCAGACATTTCTGAAAAATTGACAGCTTGTGGGGAGTCCACAGAGGTGTGACTTGTGTGGATTCCCCAAAGTTTTCTTACCCAGAATACCCTGCAAAGGTGAAATGTTGAATAAAAACTCTATTTTTTCTTGCATTTCTATCACGCAAACTACTGGAATATGCTGGTATCCACAACATTCCTACCACCCATTGTTTCCTCACCTGTCCTGATAGAAATGCTACCCCACTTGAGTGCATGTACCTAGTGTCTGCATCAGGAATGGATCACCCTAGGGTGAATAGTTGCACTCATGTAAGGACTAACATTGACCATTGTGTCATCCATTTCTGACACAGGCACTAGGCCTAACCACACAAGTGAAGTGAGGTACCATTTTTATCGGGCGAATTGGGGGAATGCTGGGTGGAAGGACATTTGTGGCTCCTCTCAGATTCTAGAACTTTCTGTCACCAAAATGTGAGGGAAAAGTGTTTTTTTTGCCATATTTTGAGGTTTGCAAATGATTCTGGTGAGAACCCCACAAGTCACCACATTCTGAATTCCCCTAGGTGTCTAGTTTTTAGAAATGTCCAGGTTTGCTATGTTTTCTTAGGTGCCGGATGAGCTAGAGGCCAAAATCCACAGCTAGGCACTTTGCAAAAAACAAGTCAGTTTTCTTTGGAAAAATGTGATGTGTCCACATTGTGTTTTGGGGCATTTCCTGTCGCAGGCACTAGGCCTACCCACACAATTGAAGTACCATTTTTATCGAGAGACTTGGGGGAATGCTGGGTCGAAGGAAGTTTGTGGCTCCTCTCAGATTCCAGAACTTTGCAGCACCAAAATCTGAGTGAAAAGTGGTTTTTAGCTAGATTTTGAGTTTTGCAAAGGATTCTGGGTAACAGAACCTGGTGAGAGCCCCACAGGTCACCCCATCCTTCATTCCCCTAGGTGTCTAGTTTAAAAAAAAACTGGTTTTGGTAGGTTTACCTAGATGAAGACTGAGCTAGAGGCCAAAATCCACAGCTTGGCACTTTCCCAAAAATACGTCAGATTTCAATGTAAAAATGTGATGTGTCCATGTTGTGTTTCCTGTCACGGGCATTTGGCCTACCCACACAAGTGAAGTACCATTTTTATTGGGAGACTTGGGGGAACACAGAATAGAAGAACAAATGTTATTGTCTCTTGTCTTTCTCTACACTTTTTCCATCCAAATGTAAGACAGTGTGTACAAAAGAAGTCTATTTGAGAAATGCCCTGTAATTCACATGCTAGTAAGGGGACCTCGGAATTCAGAGATGTGCAATTAACCACACCTAATCAACACCTTATCTTGTACCCATTTTGGATATACAAAGGTTTCCTTGATACCTATTTTTGACTCTTTATATTTCACCAAATGAATTTCTGTACCCGGTATACAATGAAAACCCATTGAAAGGTGCAGCTAATTTATTGGCTCTGGGTACCTATGGTTTTTGATGAGCCTACAACCTCTATATATCCCCGCAGCCAGAAGAGTCCAGTAGATGTAACAATATATTGCTTTTAAAAATCTGCCATAGCTGGAAAAAGTTATAGAAGAAAACGTGGACAGAAATGGCTGTGTTTTTTCACCTCAATTTCAATATTTGTTTTTTTTATTTCAGCCGTTATTGTATGAGTGAAAACCTTGGAGGATCTACAGACATGACCCCTTGCTGAATTCAGAATTTTGTCTACTTTTCAGAAATGTTTAGCTGCTTGGGATCCAGCATTGGTTTTACACTCATTTCTGTCACTAAATGGAAGAAGGCTAAAAGCACAAACAAATTAAAAATGGGGTATGTCCCAGTAAAATGCCAAAACTGTGTTGCAAAATGTTTTTTTTTTATTCAAGTCTGCCTGTTCCTGAAAGATGGAAAATTGGTGATTTTAGCACCGCAAAGCTTTTTTTCCCAGGGAAAAAAACACGTGCTTTCTTCTGCAGCCCTTTTTTCCTGTGTTTCTGAAAAAAACTACATTTTATATTTTGCTAATTTCTGCTCCAGGGGAACCCACAAACTCTGGGTACCTTTAGAATCCCTAGGATGTTGGAAAAAAAGGATGCAAATTTGGCATGGATAGCTTATGTGGACAAAAAGTGCTGAAGGTCTAAGTGTGAACTACTCCAAATAGCCAAAAAAGGGCTCTGCACGGGGGGAAGGGCAGTAAAGGCCCAGCAGCTAAGGGGTTACCCATGTCCCAGGCCTGCCATTTCAATGCCTGTGTGTGCAGTATCACTGCCACTTCAGCTTTGCATGTAAAAGTACTTTCCAAGCCTTAAAACTCTCCTTTTCTACATATAAGTAACCCCTAAGGTAGGCCCTAGGTAAACCATAGGGCAGGGTGCTATGTAGGTAAACGGCAGGACATATACATGTGTGTTTTAATATGTCCTGGTAGGAGAAAACTCCTAAAATCATTTTCCAGTACTGTGAGGCCTGCTCCTTTCATAGGTTAGGGCTACCTTCATATAATGCTTGAGTGGTAGATTCTGATCAGAAAGGGGTAACCAGGTCATATTTAGTATGGCTAGAATGATAATAGAAAATCCTGATTATTGGTGAAGTTGGATTTTATATTACAATTTTAGAAATGCCACTTTTACAAAGAGAGCATTTTTCTGCACTTAAAATGCATCTGTGGATTACAGCCTGTCTCCAATCAACGGCTGGGCTGTGCTGGGCTTATTGACCACATTTTACCCAGACAACCACAAACACAGGATACTCAGTCACACCTGCAGTCATTTGCATACTGAATGGGTCTACCTAGGCTGGAAGGGTTGGGGGCCTGACACTTACATTTCAAAGGCAAGTAGCCTGCCCTCACACAATGGTCTGCCAAACCCCCTACTGGGACCCTGGCAGGAGGCCTCCACTGAAAGGGAACTTGTGCACTTCAAAACCACTATTTGAATTCTCCCCAAATTCAAATATATTTTGGGGTATATGAACTGGGTCTTTGACCCCACCAGCTCAGACAATTCTGGACCTGAACCTACAACCTGTAAAGAGGAACGGCCTGGCTGCCCAAAGTACTTATCTAGACTGCTTTGCTGAGAAGGACTGCTGCCCTGCTGTTGCCTTGCTGCCCTGTGACTTTGCTAAGATGTGCTCTCCATGGGCTAGGGTTGAGCTTGCCTTCTGTTTTCTTAAGTCTTAGGGCCAGAAAGACTCCTTCCCTTCAGGAAACTCCCTGTGCACTGAAAATCGACACACAGCCTACCCAAAAAGACACAGAGCCATTTTGTGACCGAGACATCGCCGCACAGCCGAGCCAGAATGACACAGCCTGACTTCCCGAGTGAAGATTCGACACAGCGCCTGCCTTGTGATTCAATACACAGCCCTACTAGATCGACGCACAGCTGACCCGGAGCAATGCAGCCAATTCCCTGAGTGAAAAATTGATGCAGCACCTGCCGTGCAACAGAAAATTTTACTCATCACCATAACAAATCGACACAACTCCTATGACCTCTTCCTGCATGCCCAGGATTTCCCTGCATTGTCCCTGGGTGCCAAAAATATCTCTGCATCACAGTGAGGAACCAAGACTGCGTGGCGAAAAATGATGTAAAGACCCTTGCAGCGTGGAAAGAAACAAAGCATTGTCCTTGCTGTGTCAGAAAATCCAACACACACCCTATTTTTCCATGCACCTCCTCCTCTTTGGTCTCCATATTTGTTATTTTTGATGCAAACCATATACTTTAAGACAACTGTTAATTTTTAAGATTTAACACTTTTTTTAAACTTGCAAAAGTGATATTGCAACTTGTGTTTATTGAATCTTTATTATTTTGACCTTAATTTAACCAGATAAATATCATATATTTTTCTAAACCTCTGTGGTGTATTTTTGTGTTGTTTTCACTGTGTTACTGTGTGATTTATTGTACAGTTCCTTTACACATTGCCTTCTAAGTTAAGCCTGAATGTTCAATGCCAAGCTACCAGAGGGTGGGCACAGATCAATTTGGATTGTATGAGACTTACCCTGACAAGGACAATGGTCCTTATTTGGACAAGGGTGTATATCTCTGCCAACAAGAGACCTTATTTCTAACATCCATGACCCCAGCGACTTAAAAAAAGACAGACTGATCTCTGCTCTTTAACCCTACCAAAGTATTCAAGAAAGCCATCAACCAACAGCTCGCTGAATACCTCAAATGAAACCATCTTCTTGACACCTCACAAAACAGTATTCCGGGTCAACCACAGCACGGAGACTGCACTGATTGCCAGCACAGATTACATCAGGACCCTCCTCGAGTGAGGAGAAACAACAGCTGTAATCCTCCTGGACCTCTCTGCATCAGTCGAAACACAGTCTCCCACCACTCTCCTCAACAGACTCCAAAACATAGGCATTCAACAAAACACCTTCAAGTGGACCGCCTCCTTCTTCTCTGGCTGCACTAAGAGCATCCGCCTTCCTCGTTTCACCTTTGCACCCAAGGCCAACACCTGCAGCATACCCCAACAATCTTCCCTCATCCCCACTCTTTTCAACATCTACATGACCCCCTCTGGCAGACATTGTCAGATCCCATTGACTCAGCCTAGTCTCCTATGCTGATGACACCCAACTGAACCTCTCGCTCACCAATGACCCCCACATCCCAAAACCAAGTTCCTCAATGCCATGACCAACGTAGCAACATGATTGAAAGACAGTCAAATCAAACTAAACACTGACAAAATGGAAGTCTTGATCTTCGAGAGGAACACCTCCATATGGGGCCGTAGCTGGTGGCCTGCAGAACTCGGTCCATCACCCACTCTATCAGACCACGCAGGAAACCTCAGAATCACCTCAGAATCACCCTTGACAGCCATCTGTTCATGAATCAACAAGTAAACTCACTGGTCACCGGCTGCCTCGACTACAGCAATGCTATGTATGCCAAAATTTCCACCCAGCTAATCAAAGGACTCTAGACTTTGCAGAACACAACAGCTAGATTCATCCTGAACCAGCCCAAATGCTCCAGCATCACCCTTCAACCCAGAGTCCTCCATTGGCACAGAATCCAAAAGAGATGCCAGATCAAGATACTCACATTTGTGTACCAGGCTCTATGCAACCAAGGGCCATCCTACATCAACCACTGTCTTAGCATCTATGTCCCACCAAGACAACTGCACTCTTCCACACTCAACCGCTCACACAGTCCACATCCATCGGAACTTCAGAGGGAGCTGCTCCTTCTCCTACATTGCAGCAAAGGCTTGGAAAAACCTGTCCCTCCATGTTCAGACAGCGCCCTCCTTGGTGTATTTCAGAAGGAAACTCAAGACATGGCTCTTTGACAGGGACACAGCACCCTCAGTGCCCAGATAACCTTAGGTCTACGCTACACAAATGCATTGATTGTCTGTTACCGAATCTCTTGTTTCACATTTGATTCTTCTTCTTGTTGATAATTATGGACTGTGGAAGTTTTGAAGTTCAAGCCTACTACCAAGGTCTCATTGGCAATAGGACTGGATATTTTCAGCTTATTGCTTTAATAAAAGAAACATTTTTAAGTGAGTTATGAGGAGTGGGATTGTTTTTCTACCACCAAGGATTGTAGCTTTATCATTGCTCTGGTCATTGTCCCACCAAAGCTTCTGGTGAATAGGCCTTATAAGCAGCAGCACTTTTATTTATCATCTTGTCTTGCAGTACTGGGACATTGAAAAAGTCAAGTATTGTCCTGATATATGCACCTTTTACATGACCGTTGTGAGCTGCAGGTCTATGTTGGTTGCTTTTAAATTGAAAGTGCTTTTAGTGTTCGATGCTACATGTTGCAATTTCCTGAGCTCAGCAGCAGAGGGGTCAAGGCCCTGGTCTACTCTGCTCTAATACCTTCTACCTGTCAAGTCAAAGAGGACTGCTGTGAGGGAGACCCCGAGAGGCCTGGGCACCCACAGCTGACATGGAGGATTAACACAAATTCTAACCTCTCCCTTTTGTGACTGAGTGACTGCTGAGCCCAGGGTGAAGGAAGGCAGGAGGTGAAAGCAGCTCAACCTCGAACCCAAACCCTCTATGGAAAGGCATTGTGTCGGATTTTGGGTAACTCATTGATCTGTTGGGCCGCGATCTATGTAGAAGCTATACCTGTAGGAAAGTACCATCTTTCTTGGCATATTATCCCAAGTTCTGCCTGATTGTCAGAGTATTTTGACTGTGTCACTGGGATCTAGCTAGTTAGGACCCCAGTGCTTATGGTTGGTAGCCTGCTTGCCAGTGCACTTGCACTGTTTTCTAAATTGTCACTGGAGTCCTGCTAATCAGAACTCCATTGCTCATGCTCTGTCTGTTTCTAAATGTGTCACTATAGTCTAGTGACTCCATATTCCACTCCAAATTGGCATACTGGGCCCCCCTTATAAGACCTGAGTATATGGTACCTAGGTTCCCAGGGCATTGGGTTCCAGGAGATCCTTATGGCCTGCAGCATTTCTTTTGACACCCATAAGAGCTCATACAAACACTTCTTCAGGACTGCCATTGCAGCATGAGTGAAATAGTGTAAGCACTATTTCACAGCCATTGTCACTGCACCAGGTCACTTATAAGTCAGCTATATATCTAACCTTCATACCCTGAAGTCTAGGTGCATAGTAACTGTGTGTGAGGGAACCCTTGTACCAGCAGAGGTGTCCCCACGAAGCACAGGACCAGTATGCTGGACTTCGTGAGTGTGGGGACACCATTATAAATGTGCATTACCTATTAGTCAATACATATATGTAACTTAACAATGGTAACCCCAAATATGGCCATGTGAAGTGTCTAGGAACTGGAAATGGTACCCTCAATCTGATTCTGGTACTGGGGGGCCAATTCCATGCACCCCGGGGAGTCCTGAGTATATGGACCCCCAGTACTGTCAAGCCAGCTCTCTGAGGTTTCCACTATATCCCTAGCTGCTGCCACCTCAGAAACAGGCATCTGCCCTCCTGGGGCTTGAGCAGCTCAATACCACTAAGGCAGAACACTGTATTTCCTTTAGGCGAGGGGTGTTACACCCTCTCCATTTGGAAATAGGTGTTACAGGCATGGGAGAGGTATCCTCCCAGAGCCTCTGGAAGTGCTTTGAAGTGCACAAATGGTGTCCGCCTTGCATAATCCAGTCTACACCGGTTCAGGGACCCCCAGTCCCTGCTCTGACACGAAACTGGACAAAGGAAGGGGGAGTATCCCTGGGTTCTGCCATCTTGTTTTCAGGATGGTCAGGGAACTCTGGGAGCATCTGAGTGGCCAGTGCCAGCAGGTGACGTCAGAGACCCCTCCTGATAGGTACTTACCTGGTTAGGTGACCAATCCCCCTCTCAGGGCTATTTAGGGTCTCTCCTCTGGGTGTTTCCTCAGATTCAGCTTGCAAGACTCCAGCAGGACTCCACTGCAACCTTTGCTTCACCTTCTACCATTGGATCAACTGCAGAACTGCTCCAGGAACTCTACAGCTGCAACAAAGTATCCAAGACGGCTACTGCAACTCTGTAACTCCAGCTCCTGCCAGCAATGCAACAGTTTCTAGGTTGTGCATGCTCCGAGGACTGACTGTCTTCATCCTGCACCAGAAGGACCAAAGGAATCTCCCGTGGAGTAACAGAGTCACTTCTCTGCTTCAGCAGGCACCTCTATGCAGCGACCACTGGTACTCTGGGTCCCCTCTACTGATGACGAGCGTGGATCCTGGAACACAGGTGGTGGACCAAAGTGACCCTGACTGTCTAAAGGTCCAGCTGTCCAAATTTGGGGGCAGTAAGAGCTTGCCTCTCCGTGCCAGACAGTACCCCTCTGCTCTGCGTGTTTTGCAGCTCCTAGGGCTTCTGTGTCCTTCTCCAAGGAATCCTTCATGCACAGCCCAGCCAAGGTCCCCGGCACTCTAGCCTGTGATGCTCAGCTCCCTGAGTTGTTCTCCAGCATTGTGGGATCCCTTTGTGTAGTGCTGAGAAAACCATGATTTGCAACTCCTTTGTCCCTTTGTCCTGGGACTCCTGTGGCTGCTGCCTGGTCTTATGGGAGCTCTCTGAAGTGCTGAGAGCCCCCTCTTTCTCCTCAGTCTGAGTTGAGAGCCCCAGGTCCTTCCTGGGTCCACGTAGCACCTTTTCCCACCAAGTGTGTCTTTTACGTGAGCCAAGGCTTGTTGGCAGAATCCAACAGCGAAAACCAGGCTGCATTCATCTCTTCGACGTGGGACCTCTCTTGCACCAAGCAGGAACCCGCAGCTGTCTTCTTTGGTGCATCTCTGACTTTTTCTTCCAATCGGAGGTTCCACTGCTGCACCTTCATCTAGGTTTGCAGGGGTTCCTGTTCTTTCTGGACTCTTCAGCTGTTCTTGGACTTAGTCCCCTCTCTCCACAGGTCTTCCGATCCAGGAATCCATCATTGATGTCTTGCAGTCTTGCTTGTTTTTTGCATTATCTTCTATCACGCCTTCTAGTGAGTTTTAGGAAACTTGCTGTGTTTTGGTGTTTTCTTACGCTCCCAGCACCCCTCTACACAATACTCTTGCCTAGGTGGGAAACCGACATTCACATTCCACTATTTTTAGTATATGGTTTGTGTCCCGCCTAGCCCCATTGTAACCTCTGGTGTTTCTTGCTATTTGCACTATTTTATGACGGTTTACTTACCTGATTTTGTTACTAGTGTATACTTTATGTATAATACTTACCTCCTAAGGGAGTATAGCCTCTAAGATATATTTGGCCTTCTGTCACTAAAATAAATTACCTTTATTTTTGGCAACATTGAGTATTGTCATTCTTGTGTGTAAGTACTGTGTGACTACAGTGGTATTGCAAGAGCTTTGCATGTCTCCTAGTTCAGCCTTGGCTGCTCTTCCTACAGCCATCTCTAGACAGCCTGGCTTCTAGACACTGACTACATTTCACTAATAAGGGATAACTGGAACTGGTATAAGGTGTAAGTACCCTTAGGTACCCACTACAAACCAGCCCAGCCTCCTAAAATACCCTGGTACATAACCTTGCAGGTAAATTGATCTGAGATTTGGGTATGAAGTGGAGGGGAGGTGTTGTTTCCCTAATTTGTAATGATTATCTACATGTTGGAGATAATGAACTTTGATATATACCAAATGGCCATTGTTGTTTCAAGAACAAGCCTGTCCTTTCCACTTTGCATCCCTTATATGCCAGTATATATATATCCTATTCTCTCAATCAGTCAATATCAGAAGTCTGTGGTCACTGCCGTAGTCAGCTCTAACATTGACTTTGCCAAACAGTATTATGGCTGTACACTTGGGCACTTTCAATTTTCCAAGAGAAAGTGTTCATTTCATGAACATTGGAAATGTCAATTCTGTACAGCTGTGAGTCCTAGCTTTACATAATTACACTTTCCATAGCTGATTTTCACCTGTGCCCATGAAAGCAACTTCAACTTTTAGATTAGGTCCATTATGTCGATATGGTGCTGTTCTTTAATTTATTTTGAGTACTGTGGCATCGAGATATTTATAATGACTTTTACATAATGCAATAATGACTAATTATTGGTGAGGCGTTTGTCTATTTAATTATTGAATAATTTCTTTTTTGTCCCAATAGATTAGTGCGTTGGGCACATTGCGGTTGAGTCAGAGATTTCAATATGGCGCCGGTGTGGTGCCGGTAGTGATTTTTCAGTGGTCCAGCTCTTCCACGCAGGGCAGAAAGTGAACCTGTATGAACATGAAGCAATTTCACTTCCTGCCCGACGTTACATCGAGCGAGCACTGGGTATAAAGGAGGCAGGTGAGGCAAGTCCGGTTCCTTCATTTTTGTTAAAAAATAAGTTAAGCGCCGAAATAAGAAATGAAATAAGACCGCTGACTTTAAGGTAAGTAGAGGGATCCGCTTATTTAAGAGAGGGAGCGCCTCTGTTTCCGAGTTCGATAACATAGTTAGAGTTGAGAACTCAACAATATGTTAGAAAATTGTGATATAAGGGTACTCGCTGTCTTTCTATAGTTTAGCAATATATCTTTAACATAAAATTTTACAAAAGGGCATTTCCCTACATATTAAGAACAGGTTTATAGTAATTAGGAGATCTATAGGGTTTTAGCCTTTTAGAGGTTTATAGAGTGTAGTTATAGGGTGTTGTTAAGTAATAGCTGATTAATTCTGAGAGCATTACTGTATTTTGCAATTTATTATTTATTATTCTCATTGTAGAATTAAGGTCGGAACCAGTTGAACAATATTTGGTTCTGACATATTTTATCTATATACATTTGGACTCCATGGTAAGTCCTCTGACTATGATTGATGCATGTTATGAAACTGAAGATAGTGCGGTCATGTTATGTATTTAAAACATCTTTTTAGGCTGCATTTTGGACACACTTAAATTTGGTGTCGCCTACTTTGGTTTCACTATAAATAAAACAATCTTCTTTACACTTTCCGTGCACTTATGGGTGTAAGACACTATGGATGAATTTCCATCACTACATGGGTTATCACATGGTGTTGGGGCCCCTGTGTGATGATGAATAATGGATTGATGGTCTCTTTTTATCTATATAGAAATACAATCCATAAAGACGGTGGATATTAAGGAAAGTATCCATATGTATCAGTGTGGATGTTTTGTACTGGCTTTTTTGAAGGTGAGTGGTTGAGACTATTTTAATGGTTGTTCTTATGTTTTATATGAGGTTTTTTATACATAAGTGTCACTGTCAGTGGACTGTGGATTTGGATATAGAAGGTGGTTAATGAAAACTCTTGTTGTGACGTTAGATATTAGAGGAATCTGGGGGAATTCTGATAAATAATTAATCTTAATTTTTAAAGGGGGATTTATATTGTATTTATGGATCACTCATGTGAAAGTATAACTATAATGAGTTTATCATGTTGTTGTATGTAGGTTTGAATCAATAACTTTGGGGAACACAAGATTTAGTCCTGAAGAAGGTGGTTGAAAAGATTCGGAAGCCCACTGAAACTCGTAGACGCTTTACTGGACCCATAGAAGGAGGCCTTTATTGAATAAAGAGTACCGATAATTATCGATAGGCCTGGTCCTATCAATATTGGGACAGTTCTATTTTATAGACAATTGTATATGTCTTTTGTTTGTTTCCTTTTTATTGAATTGTATTTGATGTTGATTTTATGTCATTGATGTTTTAATATTTATGTGTTTGCTTTGTCATCACATGACCTGGGAGTTTACTCGTAACTTTATAAAAAATTTACCTTTGATTCTTTTGATTCTAAACTGATTAATAGAAAGTTCCATTATTGATATGAGTGAGGTGTGATTGGATTAGCTTGCCTGGTGGGGATTTTTCTACAAATTTCCCATGAAAGCAACTTCACCACCAAAAACAAATCTGCACAGGCTTTTTCATCGGAAGCTGCCCTTATGATAGTGTTTTTAAAATTTTAGAACAGTCAATAATCAGAGTGTAGTAGATAACTCTAACATGTGGGTGATGTAATTACATTGGATGAGATACTTCAAGGATAGGTAATATGTAATGCTAAGATTTAACCACATTTATGATTAAGAAACCATTTGCAACAGCATGATATGGCCTTGGGGTGTTCTCTAGACTAGTTTGCTAATGCAAACATTAATTTCAGCAAGCAAACATCAAGTTAACATTTTTACTACAAAATGTAGCAACTCACCACTCTACCAGAGCAGACAGGTACCCTGAACCCAAAGAAGCATGTTGGTGAAGAGCTAACAGTGTGGTTCTGGGCACGGACAGCTGTCAGTGGCCTCTGCTGGGTGTTAGCCTTTATGGCTGCACTGTCCTTGGCATGGTGGTCTGACCCTATGCCAAATAGCAAGATGGGCCCCCTGACCCTGTTCGTCATGATGGGGTTACTACAGCTGTGGGTAACCTCTTTGGTTAAGCTGGGGGTGACCCTGGCTCAGATAGGATTAGCAGAGGTGGATACCTATAGCCTCAAAATAAAAAGGATCAGTGAAGACACTAATGATACAGACAAGAAGCAATTCAGATTGGGTCCTATCACTGTTGAGGTAGGTCAATTCCCTAGAGGGAATGACCTAGACAGGAGGATGTAGGGCAGAGTAGGCCCTGCAAACAGCAGCCTGTTTCCCTACTCTTCCTTGCCTGACAGACTAGAAAGACTCTCTCAGGTTTGACTGAGTCTCCTGGCCTGTGGGCTGGGGGTCTTGTGTAGAAATCTGGCACTTGTTGCAGTTACCCCCTTTTTTTTGCCAGATATTGATGCTGACTTGACTGAGAGTGTCCTGGGATCCTGCTAAGAAGGGCCCAGTACCAGTGTTCTTTCCTTAAAAATGTACCATTGTTTCCACAATTGGCACACCTCTGGCACACAGATAAGTCCCTTTTAAAAGGTACCTGGGCCCTGTGACCAGGGAAGGTCCATAAGGGCTGCAGCATGTGTTGTGCCACCATAAGGGACCCCTCACGTAGCACATGCACACTGCCATTGCAGATTGTGTGTGTTGGTGGGGAGAAAAAGGCAAAGCCAACATGGCATCCCCCTCAGGGTGCCATGCCCCCAAAACACTGCCTGTGGCATAGGTAAGTCACCCCTCTAGCAGGTCTTCCAGCCCTAAGGCAGGGTGCTCTATGCCATAGGTGAGGGCATAGCTGCAGGAGCAATGTGCCCCTACAGTGTCTAAGTCCATTCTAAGACATTGTAAGTGCAGTGTGGCCATATTAGGCACATGGTCTGGGAGTTTGTCATTACGAACTCCACAGTTCCATAATGGCTTCACTGAATACGGGCAAGTTTAGTATCAAACTTCTTAGCACAATAAACCCACACTGATGCCAGTGTTGGATTAATTTAAAAAAGAAGACCGAGGGCATCTTAAAGATGCCCCCTGAATTGTACCCAATCCTCGAATGTAGGACTGACTGGTCTGTGCCAGCCTGCCACTAGCAGATAAGTTTCTGAACCAATCAGGTGAGTGCCTTTGTGCTCTCTGAAGCCAGAAACAAAGCCTTCTCTGAGTGGAGGTGCTTCACACCTCCCTGCTGCAGGAACTGTTACACCTGGCGGTGAGCCTCAAAGGCTCAGGCCTTATTTTGCAGTGCTCCCGGGCACTCCAGCTAGTGGAGATGCCTGCCCCACAGACAAAGCCCCACTTTTGGCAGCCAGTTCGTCAGGAAACCTAAGAGAAACAAGGAGGAGTGATTACTTCAGCTGGGACCACCACTTAAGTGTTCATAGCTGAAGTGACACCCTCCCTGGAGAATCCTACATCTTTGTTTGGAAGACAGGGACCAATAGGCACAGGAATGTGCACCCCTCCTCAAAGGGAGTGGACACAAGGAGGGTGTAGATACCCTCTGGGCAGTAGCCTTTGGCTACTGCCCTTTGACCCCTGTAACACCACTAAATCTTGTATATATGGGCTTCCCTATATCCAACTCACCAGATTCCTGGTGACTTACAAGAAGAAGAAGTACTGCTAAGCTGATACCCCCAACAGAGAGGAAAGAAGACGACAACTGCTTTGGCCCCAGCCCTACCGGCCTGTCTTCTGCTTCAAAGAAGCTGCAGAAGAACAGTGAAGCGTTCAGTGGGCCCAGAGATCTCTGCTCAGCTCCAGAGGACTGCCCTGCAACCAAAAGGACCAAGACCTCTTGAGGACAGTCGCCCTGTCCAAGACAAACCAACAACTAAGGACTCACTCCGGATGCGTGAGTCCTGACCATTCTTCACCGGACGCCCATGGCCTGTGTCCAGGTGATCCACTCAGCAAGAGAGGGTCCCCAGGCGATTGCGAGCAAGTGCCCACCCTAGGTTGACCTTTCCTCCCCTCCACGACGACGCCTGCAGAGGGAATCCCGGGGACCCAATGACGCAAAGCTCCAGACGAAGATTTCTTACGCCTACAGACACACTGCACCTGTAGCTTGGAGAACCCGACTTCCAGTACAGCAACATTCAGCAGGTGGCCCTCCTCCCTGTCCACCCGGTGGTGTGCCCGAGACACTCCCTTAGACCTCCCCTGTAGCCTCTGAGTGACCCCCGGGGTCCCCTCATGGACCAATAGTGGAAGCCTGATTTCTGTTTGCACCCTTCACCTGGCTCCCCTGTGCCACTGAGGGTGTGTGTTTGGTGCCTACCTGTGGCCCCTCCAGTGCTCCTCTAATTCCCCCCCTGGTCTTCCCACTGAGTCACGGGCACTTAACTGCAGGCAACCCTGATTCAGGGTACCCCCTGTCTCCCTAGGAGCCTACGTTAAAATTGCTCATCTTTCACCTCTGCACCTGGCTGGCCCCGTGCTGCTGGTGGTGGGTGTTTGGGGTTAACTTGAACCCCAACCTGTTGACTTCCTAAAACCCAGAGACTGAAACTGTAAGTGTTGTACTTACCTGCAAATCAAACTAACATTTCTTCCCCACAGGAACTGTTTCTGAAAATTGCAGTGTGTCCATTTTTAAAACAGATTATTGCCAATAATTCAAGAGCTATATACATAAGATTTCAAACAAAGTACTGTTGATTCATGTGTGAAATACAAATCTATTGAAGTACTTGCCTGCAACTTGAATCTTGTGGTTCTAAAAATAAACTAGGAAAATATATTTTTGATATATAAAAACCATAGGTCTGGACTTAAGTCATCAAGTGTGTGCTTCTTCTATTGTCTGTGTGTGTACAACAAATGCTTTGCCCTACCCTCTGATAAGCCTAACTGCTCAACCACACTACCACAAAAGATAGCATTAATAATATCTACTTTAGCCTCTGTTAAGCCTCCAGGGAACCCCTGGACTCTGTGCACACTATGGGCCTCATTATTACTTCGGCTGTCCTTTTCCAGGATCGCCGAAGCCACTGCAGGCAAAATACCACCAGTGATGGAGGTCTTTTACCTGCCAAATTAGGAGTTTCCTGCTGTGCCAGGGGGCGAAAACAGTGTTTCCGCCCTCTGGCCCAACAGAAAACTCACCACAACACTGATACCAGCTCATAATTGAGCCTCTTGCAATGTTGTGGTGTGTCGGGTGCGACAGCACCCATTGCGCATTTCACTGCCTGTAATTTGGGACGTGAAATGTGCGATGGGGCTCTCCATGGGGGCCCCAGCACTGCCCATGCCAAGTGCATGGGCAGTGCAGGGGCACCTAGGAGCCCCCCGGTGCCCCCATTCCACCAGCCTTTCCATGGCAGATTACAACCGCTGGGACTGCCAGGCTGCAGGCGGGTGGCAGCCTGGCGGTGTCGGCAGTTGGACCGTGGCAGCTCCACCATGGTCATAATAAGGCATTCACACCACCCTGTCTGTGGAGGTCTGACTGCCATTGCGAGCTTGGCGGTCTTAAGACTGCCAGCCTCATAATGAGGCCTTGTATTTCATTTTGATATAGTATATACAGAGCCAACGTCCTACAGCACCTGACACCCATTTATTTTTTAGTGGCCACAATTACCACCCACCAGGTCTGGAAAGTGAAGAATTATAGGTACCAGCCTGAATCTTTGCATTTAGTTCTTCCTTGGTGACATTCAGGAAGGACTGCCAATTTCGCTGGTGTGGGGATACTGGGCACATTCATTTCCTTAATTTTTGCTAACCCCAGACAGGATGAAAATTGTGTCATTTAAAAAGATAATTTATACTGTAATAAGGCACACTCTAACTAAAGCTTCCCTACCCTGAATTTGCCAATCTTGTGTCCCCCATACACTCTTTACATCAATAGTTTTCTTCCAGTATTCGTAAACTTCAACTGCAAGCCAGGAAACAAGGAATCTGAAAATTAATTTTGTATTAGTTAGACAATTTTCCTAATTTTAGAAGGTGGTAACTTGAAATAGTATGAGACTGCATTTTAACGTTATGCCCAGAAAAGTATGTGAATTTATCTGCATAATGTTTTGGGCTTCCCACAGGTGGAATAGAACAGTGTTCCCACTGTGTGTAATTGAATACTGATGTGTTTTGAGTGGCACGGTGCAGGTATTAATGTCCCCAGTTGCTATAACAGAACATTTCCCCATAATTCGTTGAGTTGGTGTACACATCATCACTCTCAAATACAGTGTAATCCTTCATTTTGTCTAATATGGAATCAACTGTTTGGATATCCGAGTCATCAGATACAACACCAGGTGTAATTACATCAGTCATTGAAATTTGGAAAACATATGGAATCTGAATGACCTCAGCAGACCCTTATGTATCAAATGGATCTTTATCCCACACAGTTCCATCAGGAATCAGTACTGCTGAAATGTTCACAAGGGACAAGTTCCTTCGGACCTTATGTGAGGAAAGATATGGAGTTAAGACTTCATCCACAGGCTCAACATAGGAGCCTTCAGGAAGGTAATGACTATTTATAAGCAGGAAGAAAACAGTCACAAAACCAGTCCATGGAAAAAATGTAAACAATGTCATAGATAACCACAGATAGTTTGATGGATAAATTAAATAGTTACATTTAAGCCAATGTACAGCTTCTGTGTCTTTGAAACTATTCCAATAGCAAATGCGGATGAAGTTGAAGAAAAGTCATCAATATTGATGAAGTAACCAGAAGCAGTCTCTGTAAACACAGA
Organism: Pleurodeles waltl; assembly: GCF_031143425.1. Classification (NCBI taxonomy): domain Eukaryota; kingdom Metazoa; phylum Chordata; class Amphibia; order Caudata; family Salamandridae; genus Pleurodeles; species Pleurodeles waltl. The sequence goes on along the minus strand of NC_090438.1, from coordinate 415,144,417 downwards.
ATCTGGTGCATTACTGGTGGATGGATCCACTTTGAAAGGAGGCTCTTAGTAGACAATGTCATCAGTTTGTGTTTTGTTGAAATAGAAGACGCCCACATCTTGGACAGGTGTTGTCATTGATGTGGTAACAGGAATCAGAAAAAGCTCATTCTCCGCTCTCCCCATGCTCAAGGAGGCATTTGTAGCATTGTTGGACATGCTTGTGTAGTCAGAAGTATTGTTGTTTCTTACTTGAAGAGGTATGTCCTGTTGAGTAGTGAAAGGGGACCGAGAACTTCCCATGGTCCTCTGGGTCTGGTGTGCAGGATTGGCCACAGGATGGAGTTTGGCGTTGGCAACAGAGACCAATCTGTTTGTTTTGGAACCAGGCAGCAGTGGAAGGATGACAGTTCTGGTACCTTGTATTCCCAGGACTTTGACCGGTGCACTGTAGGATGGGTCAAATTCCTTCTTCATAGCGATCTTCTCATGAACCAGATACCCTACTTTAGGAATCCAGTCAGTGGAAGTTGTTGGTAAATCGCTTATTCCTAAGGTGGCAGCACTAGTGGGTGATTTATCATCACAAAATTGATGAAGCTCCTTTAAGACTGTGAGATGTTCATTAATGTCAAAAGGTGTATCTGCTGCCACCAAACCAGGGCCATCTAAATCTGGAACATACATAGGTATCACAAAGAGAACCTCATAGGGAGTGCGTCCCCCAAGGACCTTCGTGGCGGATTATTCAGTGCTCTCTGGACCCCATATAGGTAATGAAGCCAGCTACAACCAGAAACTAATACTCTAGCTGTTAATGATTGCTTTAGATCTAGATTCTGCCTCTCCACAACAGAATTTACCCTGGGATGACAGGGTGAGGAGAAATGGAATTCAACAGTCATTGTCCCCATGGTGTCCTTGAATGCCTTAGAGGCAAAAGCAGGGCCCTGTTCTGAGTGGAATGCTGCAACTGCATAAGTACCGATTAAAGATCAGCAAGTCTATAATAACAGTTTGTGCGTCAACTGACCACTGAGGCCATACCCACAGGAATCTAGAACAAGAATTTACAGCGACTAAGATTTATTTGTATGCACCATCAGGTTGTAAGGGACCACAATGGTCTAGGTGCACACATTGTAGTGGCCTGTTGGATACTAAGAGGGATGTCTGCGGAGGACATTTGATGTTTGAGCCCTTTATCTGCTGGTAGATGTCACAGCAAAGGACGTATTTCTTGGTCGGTTTGTATGGGCACCAGAAACGTTTCTGTAAGAGTGTTATTGTGGCCACACACAGGAAAGTGCAGAGGCAACACTATCATGTGCTGCTTTTATTAGATCTAATCTCTGGTCTTGGTTCGAGATCACTCAATCTCCAATCCCAGGAAGTGTTGCATAAGCAACATTCCGTGCACTGATGTGGTGAGAGTATTTTCTGAGGTATGCTTTTGGGAGAGGCTTGCCTTCAGCCAAAGTCTTCACAGCAGCCAAAATGTCATTATCCAATCTTTTCTGGAAATGAGTCACTGCAGCCACAGAAGCTGTAGCTGCTGTGGATTTGGCTGCTTCATCAGCTAAATTATTGCCAATAACGTGTACTCCTACACATTGGTGGCCCAATGTATGGACTACATGAGCACCTGGTAGCCTATCCTTAAGATCAGCCACTTTCCTCCTCAGAGTTCTGTGTTTAATGGTGTTCCCTTTGGAGTCTCTGAACTCATGCCAGCTGAGCTAGGGTCCAAAGTCTCGAAAAAAGGACCAGTTTTCAGTGGAAAAATGTGATGCATCTGTGTTGCATTTTGGGACATTTTCATGTCACATGCACTAGGTCTACCCACACAAGAGAGGTACCAGTTTTTATTGAGAGACCTGAGTGTATGCTTGGTAGAAAGAATGTTGTGGCTCCCCACAGATTTCAGAACATTCCATCATAGAAATGTGTAGTCAAAGTTTGAGGTTTGCAAGGAATTCTGGGTAAAGAAATGTGTTGTGATCCATGCAAGTCATCCCACCCTGAATACCCCTAGCTGTCTAGTTTTTAAATATGTACAGGTTGGCAGGATAACCCTAGGTGCTGGCTATTGTGAGATCTGGGGGAATGCCAGGTGGAAGGAGCTTTGTGGCTCCCCACATATTGCAGAACTAACTATCACAGAAATGTCCAGAAAATGTGTTATTTTAGTCAAAATTTGAAGTTTGCATAGAATTCTGGGCAAAAACATATGGTGTGAGCCACTCCATCCTTCCAGACAAGGAAGACACATTCAGTATGCAGATGAATGCAAATGAGACTGAGTGCTCTGTGTTTGTGGTTATTTGGGTGAAATGCACAAGGGAGCTATCAATCAGCACCAGCACAGACCAGACGTTGATTGGGGTGGCATTTCTAAAATAGTAATATTGAATCCAACCTTACCAATAAGTAGGATTTTCTATAACCATTCTGGCCATACTAAATATGACCTGGTTACCCCTTTCAGGACTCCTTCAATTTAGGAGTTTTTCACTACCAGGACATATAACACACATTTGTACATGCCCTGCTTTTTACCGACATAGCATCCTGCCCTATGGGGTACCTAGGGTGTGCCTTATGGGTGACTTCTATGTACAAAAGGTGGAGTTTAAGGCCTGGTAAGTACTTTTAAATGCCAAATCGAAGTGGCAGTGAAACTGTAAACATAGGCTTTGCAATGACAGGCTTGACACATGGTTATGGGGCTACTTAGGTGGGTGGCATGATCGGTGCTGCAGGCCCACTAGTAGTATTTAATTTACAGGCCCTGGGCACATGTAGTGCACTTTACTAGGGACTTATAAGTAAATCAAACTGGCCAAATGGGGATGAACCAATGTTACCATGTTTAATGGAGAGAGCATATGCACTTTAGCACTGGTTAGCAGTGGTAAAGTACTCAGAGTCCTAAAACAAGCTAAAACAGTATTAGAAAAGTGGGGGAAGGCAGGCAGAACGTTGGGTGATGACCACCCTAAGGCTGTCAGCTCTAACAATACCCATTTTTCACTGTGTCTATTTCACTATAAGTATTGATCTATACTTTGTACTCAATGAAAAAATGTTGTACTATGAACCTCAGTTGTTGGCTCTGGGTACGTCGGGTTCTTGGAGAACCTACAAATCCTATATATCTCTACAATCTGAAGAGTCTGGTAGATTTAATGGTATATTGCTTTTGTCAATCAGCCAACATGACAAAAAGTCACTGATAAAAATATTGCCACAAATGCCCATTATGTCCTACTCATTTTTTTTTTTTTTTTTATTTCAACAATTATTTTCCTTGGCAAAACCTTGAGGGCTCTACACATATGACCCCTTGCTAAATTTAGAATGTTGACTACTTTTCAGAAATCTATAGCTTTTCTGGATCACCCATGGGTTTTACACTGGTTTCAACCACAAATTGGAAGTAGGTTGAGAGGCTAACTCTTAGAAAAATGCCAAAACTGTGGCACAAAAGTAGGTTTTTGGAATCAGCTCTGCATGTTCCTGAAAGCTGGGAAGGTGGTGACTTTAATACAGCCAATCATTTGTGGATGCCACATTTATGGACCATATTTTCTCTATTTTTAAAAAAAATGCCTATTGTCTTGATCTCCTCCAGGGGAATCTACAAACTATGAGTACCTTTACAATCCCCAAGATGTTTGAAAAGAAGGATGCAAATATGACATGGATACCTTAGGTGGAAAACGAGTCATGGAGCTCTAAGCACAAACTACCCCAAATAGCCAAAAAAGGGTTCTGCACTGGGGGTGGGAGCGGTGAGCAGCTAAGGCGTTAAAGAGAATTACTGTACTGTGTTTTGGATTTTTTTTTCTCACTAGATTCCTGACAAGGAGGTTGAAAGTAAAACAGAAAAACAGAACGTACCAGCAGGAATATAAGGGCAATGTGAATTGCTTGTGATAGCAGAGAACAATTATTTACAAACAAATGTTGACATTATTCCATTCATAAGTAATACTAAAGAGCCATACCCTGGGAGTGTGCCAAAGAATGGGGCACATGTGATCATTTTTCACTCAAAGTAGGGCATCAACCAAAGTTTCTGCACTGCACTGCTTGAATGAGAGAAAGCAGATTAGCACCATCTTTACTAAGATCCAGCAGGAGTAGAAAATGTGTCCTGCACTCACCAACTTCCCTGGAATAATAATAATCTATTTGAAGGCATGGGCATAACTAATTCCAATATGTCAGTTTAGCAGTTGGCGGATAATTCAATCTGCAGCAAGAGAATTTGACTTTTAAAATGTGGATCACTCCATTCTCTCCTATTTGAGATGTGCTATTACAATGCCATTAATTGCTGAATTGTGGAGAAAGTTATAGCTTTTCAGGCAAAGACCCAGACTAATAAAGTCTTCTGCCTCCCCCTTTCACACCAAAACATCATACCCTCACTGCCTCCATAACATTCCCTCCAAGTGGTTTAGTAATGTGTCAACTAATAGTTAGTGTTGAAGGACCTCTCTACAGTTTTTGAACAGCACACAACTGTCACCTTAAACTCATCTCAACAACATCTAGCTTAGCACAGCCACAGAGGGCCTCATAGTCCTTTTACATCTAAGGTGCCCATCTAGGTTTGCCACATATGCATCTGACATATCTCATTGATATGTTTTGTGAATCAGTACCAGCACAGTCAAATCAAATGCAGATAACACCCAAGACTTTCATGAAAGACAAGTCACAGTAACTCTTCTCAGAAGCATATTCTTTATAACATGCAATCTTAGGTGTCCAATAATCATTCAACTGACCTAATAAACCTTTATCACAAGGAAGTGCATCACTTTCTTCCCTAGCTACTCACAAACTGTTTGGGCAGGAGATCCCAGGGACTACTAAAGATAAAATCTATGGTTGCTGTTTCACTCAGATCTCTCACTAAATACCCGGATAGATGCTGTTAGGCAGTTGCCTATAACCTGAGGTGTTTAAGGGAAATTCCTTGCAAAGGGCAGCTTTGGTGGGAGATAAATCAACTCCTGATGTAAGCAACTGGGGCAAGAGCCTCTGAGTTGGCTACACATGTGTACAAGCATGAGCATGCTGTAAGAGTTGAACTCACCTCCACCTTAACCTGATACCTGCACACAGGTAGCCTGTCATAGCAGGCATCCTTCAACGATTGGTGCCGACCGTGTCTACGCCTTATATTGTGAGTGAGCATAAATAGTGTATTTCCATAGTGCTTAAATCTAAAGCTTGTGAACTTACTATATTATATTTTATGGGTGAAATCTGCACCAAAGTACAGGTTACCATATGTAGGCCTAGCCATTAGTGGGACAACAGGTCACACAGTGAAAATGGATTTCAAGTATAGTTCATTGCTACATTTTTTCATTGCTGTACTCCTTCTGACACTTGAAGATTTGTCTTTCAGAGGGAAGAGACTAGGCATCTGTGGCAGTTTGGAGCTTGGTTTTCGGCTCTCGGAGAGGTCTTTCAACAGACTGTTTGAGTTGCCATCTTGAAATATCTTAAAATGCCCTGCAGATTGGGACAGGGTGGAGTGATGATGTGTCATAATATATGAATGAAGCACACGTCTTCCATCTTATCCCAGTTTGTATGGTAAAGCGTCTTTATTTTTCTTATTCACTCCAGCTTCAGCCAAGCCAACACGTGTTTCGTCTGGGATGTATCCCAATGACGTTCTCAAGGCTATGAACAATACACAATATTGTAACAGGAGTCTTACAGATATTACCTAATTACATGATTTCTAAGTTCCATTGTATTATGTGCCATTCAACTCATGTGTGGAACCTGCAGTGTCCATGACACAAGCCATGTATATATACAAGTGTTCACCCTATTTGAATCTCCATGCTTGATTCCAAATATACCCATCTGTTAGAAATGGGGTCTTTGGTTGGCAGTCAGGTTACCCCCTGTCCAAGCAAGGACCCTCACTCTAGTCAGGGTAAGTCACACACAATCCAAATTATCCTGTGCCCACCCTCTGGTAGCTTGGCACTGAGCAATCAGGTTTAACTTAGAAGGCAGTGTGTAAAGTATGTGTGCAATAAATCATAAAATAACACAATATAGCACCACAAAATTACACCACACAGTGTTTAGAAAAAATATCTAAAATGTATCTGGATATTTGCAGGTCAAAACGATGAAAGATGCAATAAGAAAACATAAAGATATCACTGGAAAGTGATATAAAGTGTCTTAAGTCTTTAAAAAGCAATAAAAGTCTCTTTCAAGCACAAAGTACCTGGTTGGAGTGAAAAATATGCGCAAAGGGCCGCAGAGGAGGAGATGCGTGGAAAAATGGTGTGTACGTCCATTTCGCCCCTTCACTCACGGACTTGCGTCGTTATTTTCCACGCGGGGAAGACGTTGAGTCAATTTCAGGTGTGCGGACGGGTCTCCTCTTCGGGTTGCGGGATTTTCAGATGCCCCGGTGTCTGTGCATAGAATCCTGGGCTTGTGGTCCGGCTGCGCGTTGTTCCGGTGGGCGACACGTGGAATTTTCTCCCTCACGGCAGACGCTGCATCGATTTCCCCTCTGGAAGTCGGGCAGCGTTTTCCAGACGGGCCGTGCGTCGAAGTTCCGGTCGCACTGCAGGCACTGTGTCAATCTTTTCCTCGCGAAGTCGAGCGGCGTCTTTCTGGTTTGGCGTGCAGTGAATTTTTCACCGCGGAACAAGCTGTGCGTCTAATTTTTCAGCGCACAAGGAGTCCAGTTGCAAGAGAGAAGTCTTTTTGGTCCTGAGACTTCAGGGAACAGGAGGCAAGCTCTATCCAAGCTCTTGAAGAGCACTTCTGCAGCAAAGCAAGAGAGCAGCAAGACAGCAGGGCAACAGCAAGGCAGCAGTCCTTTGTAGAAAGCAGTCCGGTGAGTCCTTTAGGAAGCCAGGCAGTTCTTGTCAGGGTGCAGGTTCTGGTTCAGGTTTCTTCTACAGGAGTGTCTGAGGTGGTAGGGCAGAGGCCCTGTTTTATACCCAAATGTGCCTTTGAAGTGGGGGAGACTTCAAAGAGTGGCTTAGAAGTGTACCAGGTCCCCTTTCAGTTCAATCCTGTCTGCCAGGGTCCCAGTAGGGGGTGTGGCAGTCCTTTGTGTGAGAGCAGGCCCTCCACTCTCCCAGCCCAGGTAGACCCATTCAAAATGCAGAGGTATGCAAGTGAGGCTGAGTACCCTGTGTTTGGGGTGTGTCTGAGTGAATGCACAAGGAGCTGTCAAATAAACCCAGCCAGACGTGGATTGTAAGGCACAGAAAGATTTAAGTGCAGAGAAATGCTCACTTTTTAAAAGTGGCATTTCTAAAATAGTAATATTAAATCCAACTTCACCAGTCAGCAGGATTTTGTATTACCATTCTGGCCATACTAAATACGACCTCCCTACTCCTTTCAGATCAGCAGCTACCACTTCAATCATGTATGAGGGCAGCCCCAATGTTAACCTATGAAGGGAGCAGGCCTCACAGTAGTGTAAAAACAAATTTAGGAGTTTTACACTACCATGACATGTAAACTATGCAGGTACATGTCCTGCCTTTTACCCACACAGCACCCTGCCCTAGGGGTTACCTAGGGCACACCTTAGGGGTGTCTTATATGTAGAAAAAGGGGAGTTTTAGGCTTGGCAAGTACTTTTAAATGTCAAGTCGAAGTGGCAGTGAAAACTGCACACACAGGCCTTGCAATGGCAGGCATGAGACAAGGTTAAGGGGCTACTTAGTTGGGTGGCACAACCAGTGCTGCAAGCCCACTAGTAGCATTTAATCTATAGGCCCTAAGCACATACAGTGCACATTACTAGGGACTTATAAGTAAATTAAATAGTCCAATTGGGTATGATCCAATGTTATCATGTTTAAAGGGAGAGAGCATATTCACTTTAGCACTGGTTAGCAGTGGTAAAGTGTGCAGAGTCTAAAAACCAGCAAAAACAGTGTCCAAAAAGTGGAGGAAGGCAGGCAAAAAGTTAAGGTTGACCACCCTAAGGCTGTCAGGTCTAACACCATCTGTATATAAAATAATACTAAATAAACCCTTAGTTCTGTGTAGAAATAGTGTTATTGCATGCACACACAGGTGGAACCCTATCAGATCCTTATAACCCAGTGATACTAGGAAGAAAACTTATCAATCAGTACCTTCCATCTAAATCTGTAGACATCTGTAGAAATCTGTACTATTGCCTCTCTTTCCAATCTGGGGGCTGCCAGTAGTGCAGTAGCACCCGAGGACTAAATGAGTCTCCAGGGTTGTCAAACTGATGGCCCTGGGTATGGTTTCTAGGTCTTTTCGAGCATAAGTATGAACATGGAAGAGATACTCCTGCATGCACTTTACTGAAAATTGAAATGCGTTATTCACAATGTCAAAGTAAAAAGTAAATCATTATGGCCCTCATTATGACATTGGCGGCAAATGCTGCCTATCGCCATGGTGACGGCCGCCAACATACCGTGGCCGTGGCTACCAGCCACCAACCGCATTATGACCGTAGACAGAATACAACCAGAAGGCTGGCAGAATTCGGTTGACGGTCATGTCGGCGGACGGTGATAAGGTGGCCAGGTCCCATTATACGGCCTGGTGGTGATTTGCTGGCAGACGCAGCGCTGCATCCCATCTCCTGCTGGAGGACCCCCTGCAAGCAGGTAAGTCGGGTTCTCGACAGGAGAGGGGGTTGGGGGTTGTTGTGTGCATGTGTGGGGGTGTTGTGTGTGTATGGGGGGTGTGTGTCTGTATTTGTATGTGTGCATGCAGGTGTAAGTCACTTGGAATGCATGCGTGTGTGAGTGTACATGTATGTTGTGTGTTGGGAATGGGTGTGTGTGACAATGTATGTTAGTGTATGTTGCGGTGTGTGGGTATGTATGTGTGCATGCATGGGTGGATGTGGGTATGCATGTGTGTATGAGTGTGTATGTGTGTGCGTGTGGGTGTGAAGATGTCGGGGGTCAGGAAGGGGAGGGGGAGAGTGGAGGAGACTGGGGGAGGACTCTGCAGAGGGGGAGGGAGGTGGGAGAGACCCCTATCAGTGCTAAGGAACAAATTCCCTGGCACTGATAGTGCCTACCGCCATGGTTTTCATGGCAGTAGGTTTACCATGAAATCCATGGCGGTATGCAGGGTCATAATCCCGAGGGTGGGATTGTGACAGCCGCCTGACTGGAGACCGAAATCTCCAGCCCGGCGGCTGTTACCACTGTGGCGGACGGAGTGGTACATTGGCGTTTTGGCTTGAGCCAAACTTGGCTTGGCTTGGCTTGGGCTGTTGGCAGTACCTTTCCCAAATTACCACCATCCGCCAGGGTCGTAATGACCCCCTATATGTCATAATGAAGGTCATTGAAATACTTTATTTACAATGTCTAATTCACAGTGAATCATTAAATGTTTTACTAAGGGTTATTGAAATACTTTATTGACAATGACTAAGGCCCTCATTTTGATACCGGTGGTAAAAACTGCCTACCGCCACGGCGATGGCCGCCAAAAGACCGTTGCTGCGGCTACCAGCCGTCCGCCGTATTATCACCACAGCTGGATTTCTGCCAGAAGCATGGTGGAAATCCAGCTGTGGCCATGCCGGCGGGTGACGGTAAGGTGGTGCTGCTGCCACCAGCAGCGCCTGGCCATTAGACCGCTGCCATCTGTATTGTGATCCATAATACTTCCTGGCGGTGTTCTGCTGACGAACACTGCTGGTGGCAGCAGCGCCCCATCCCGTCTCCTGCTGGACGACCCCAAGAACACAGGTAAGTCGAGTCTCTGACAGGGGAGAGGGGTGGGGGGTGTTGTGTTTGTGGGGGGGGGGGTGTGTGTATGTTTGTATGTGCATGGAAGCAGGTGTGTGTTGCATGTTGGATGCAAATGTGGATGTATGGAGCTGTGAGTTCGTGTTTGTTGTATTTTGTGAATGTGTGTGTGCGTGCATGTTTGAAAGTGTGTGGGGGGGTGTGCGTGAATGTATGCATGTGTAGATGTTTGTGTGAAAAGAGTGTGTGTTTGTGTGAGTGTGTCAAGGCGGTGTGAATGTAGGCCGGGTGGGGGCTTTGGAGAGGCGGGGGTGGAGGGGTAACTGGAGAGGGAAGGGAAGATCCCTATCAGTGACAGGGAAGGAATTCCCTGTCACTGATAGTGCCTACCGCCATGGTTTTCAAGGCGGTAAGGAAGCCACGAAAACCCTGGCGGTAGGCGGGGCCATTATCCCACAGGCAGTACAGTGACGGCTGCCGGGCTGTGGTGGTCACAGCTTGTTGGCAGTACTTACCACCATGTTACCACTGACCGCTGGAGTCATAATGACCCCCTAAGTGTGAGAAAAGGCCTCTTTTGACATGGTTAGCCCACCACCAGTGTAGGCCACTGAGGGGAGCAGCAGCGATTGTGCCACCCTCAAAGAGCATGCATTCAGATGAACCCAACACTGAAATTGCAGGCTGAGTGTCCTGATTGAATCCCAAAAGACAAACTGAACATGGCTCACTGCCTGTGTGCCCTGTCCACTACCCACTGCATGCAGTATAGGTAAGACACCCCTCTGGCAGGCCTTCCATCCCTAAGGCAGTGTGTGTACACAGAGCAGCCATTTTAAGTGAATGTGCTGAGCACTGGTCAATACGAGTTTCACTGCTACATGATGGCCACTCTGAGCCCTGGATTGTTTGGTATCAAATAACTCAGAATGACAAATCCAAGCTAGTACCAGCATTGGATTTAATGTCAAATGTACCCAGGGGTCACCTTAGAGCCCCCCCCCCCCCCTGCAAAAGCTCTCTGGGATTCAGAAAAAAAACCTTCCCAGGTGGAGGTGCTAACGCCCCTGCCCTCAAGAATGTGCACTGCCCTGCTAGCAAGCTTCAAATAACTTATCATCCTTGAAACTCAACCCCAGGGCTGCTGCTAGCAGCAGATGGCTGCCCCAACTGCAAACCCCAACTTTTGGTGGGGCAACAACCAGAAACCAGACCAAGGATGGGAGGTCCTGGTTTGCACCACCTCTAAGGTTTTGCATGCGAGGTCACCCATTCATTTCATTTTCTTCTATCTTGCATGGAAGGAATATAGCCATTCAGGTCTAGGGAAGTGACCTCTTTCCACAGGAAGTAGTCCCTTAATGAGTATATCCACCCTTAGGTAGATCACCCATTGGTCACTACTAGTTTCCCCCTAAAATGCCCAATAAATACTGTATACATTTCTAGACCAAAGACAAATGAAGACAAGCAACACAGAAGACCAAAGGCTTGAGAACTGAATTCCTGCTGCACCAAGAAAAGGCATCAAACCCTTACTGCTGCACCCAATTGTCGCTGAGGGGTTGCTTGGACATTGGACGGACTCTACAACCCCCCTATAGAACTGCCACTCTTTGAAAATTCCCAAAGATCTCCCTTCAGAGTGAAGGCATCCCCCTACAACCTCAAGGAACCAAGACACAACTTGTTAAACATGTGCTACGTCACAGTCTAAGCAGTGGATTTGGCCACAGGTGTCTAAGACGGTATATATCACTTGTACAACTGCTTCCTGTATAAAGCAAATATTGCCTTGATGACTTTGTTTTATATGAAATAAAGACAATTTATTTGAATACACTTACAACCTGGATGCACTTGCTCTGATAATTTTCTATGTGTCTCAGCAGTGCTTTATTTGCAAATGAATATGTGCCCATATCTACACCTGTCCCCAATGCTATAAAATGTCATTGTGCCAGATATCAAGGGTGCTTAGTCCTGAATCCACCTCAGGCCTTTTTACTATACTATCAGACACTTATTGGCCCGTTATCTCACTCTTGCAGCTTTCTGGTTTCTTCCTTGGTGACTGATTTTCTGTCTTTCTCTTCCTATTTCTTTCCCCTTTGTTTGTTTTCCCCTCCCTTGCCCTTGGGAAATGTCTGGTGAGGAGAAGTAAGTGCCCGACCCCACAAATAAGTGCTGGTAGCCCCCACTAGCAAACACTGTTGTGTTGCAGAAAGATCAGTTACTTAATTACAGTTTTCCCACAGTGTTCCCCTATTGCAAACATATTTTGATATGATTATTCTAGCCTACATAAGAAGGACGAATTCCTGAATGCCTATGATTTTTTCCAAAAGCAGGAGTCTTTCTGTCAAATATTATAATACCAATTCTGATACTGCCTTCCATCTCAAAATAACCTCCTAATATTATGGCAAGATTATCTTTCACAACGTCTTCCTTGGTTAAACTATCAAGTGGATGGTTTGAAGCAATCAGCCAGATGCACGAGAAAGGTCACTCACTTCATCCACACTGCTCAGTCTAAATAAAGATGAGTATATAATAGGCTGTAGAAAAAGAAAGTGTCAACAGAGGTCAGTCTCAGTTTGGAATGCATTTTTATTTTGCTGAAAGAAAATAAAATTATTGAGCAAGAAGTATGTCAGTGAAGAGAATATGTGAAAAGCCTCTTGAGAGAGCTGGAGAACCTATTACAATGTACTCCTGTTTGTTTAACAACAATGGTATTCTGAATAATTATTTTGTAGGTGTACAAAGACTTGTCAAGGAAATAACGGCTTCAGGTTTTCATGACAAGAGCTCAACAGATCTTAAATTGGATGGAAAATGGCTGCTAGTGACCAAATGTTATTATAATGGGGCAACAGTTGTGCTTTATAGAGGTGTTTTTCACACATAGCGGCATATTTATGACTTGTGAGTCAACGCTATATTGTGGCAGCATTGCGTCAGAATAAACTGAGCTGTGTTGCAGCATTTCCCTGCCCTGTGGATGTGCTGTATTTATGGAACAGCACAGCATGGTGCATGGACATGAATTCTAACACAACGGTGTTTGGTATTACGCAAATACTCCCTACGTCACTCAAAGCTAATTTATGTGTTGTAAACCACCTTCCTTGCAGCAAATCAGTATTGCGTCATGCAGGAGTGCTTTGCATCGTGGGAGCATGCAAAAACATCAACAAAGCAATACTTCAATACTGAGAAGCATAGAAGGAACCACACTACAGTGAGCTAGGTGACTAACAAGCTCAACCCAGAACACTTGCCATCATCCGAGGGGAAGAGGAAGTCCAACTTCAATGAAGAGGGGAACCAGATTTTAATAAGTGATGTGTCAAAAATTAAACATCTATTATTTGTCACCTCAAAATTGTCATTAGAGAGACCGGAGGCCATTGTGCACAAAGAGGTGGCACGAGTACAAGCACAGGACCAAAGAAAAACTGTCCAGGAACCTTAAGGCAGCCGTGAAGACCAGAAGAGGACCTGCTGTCCAGGAGAAGTTGGATCCATTGGAGGAGCAGGTGACATCCCTCATTCCAACAGATTTGTTGGGTGGAGTGGGAAGACAAGACAGTGCTGAAGTGAGGAACCAGGCGGAACTACAGGGTGAGTCAACACAAGAGACCATACATTAGCAAACTGTCATGCAGGGCAATGCAGCAACATACTTTGCTGCACTGCTCTGTGCTTCACTGCGCTGCATGAAAGGGAAAGGGCATGAATGGCCCACATGTCAACTCATCCATTTACATGACTGTCCTTTTTCTGGGCAGTACTAATTTTACCAGCCCAGTCATGTCCAGGGAAGTTTCCCAGGTCCATGCATGATGTCCTGGCCCAATCATAGTAGTACCTCTGGATACTGGGACTAGCAGTGTCATTCACCCCTTCACGAAAGAGAATTACAAGTTCCAGAATGCAAAGTAAAAATCCTGGACTGGAGCAGCACATCATACATGGAACTGGGAAATTTGGCAGATATGCCAGTGTCCATGCAGTCCCCCTTGCACCATCACACAATCATGCTTATGTTGGCACCAGGTAGCCAAAAGTGAAATATAATGTAAAATTAGTCAATATATCTCTGTAGAGGGTCAATGTGTCACCTGAGAAGGTCTCCAGGAGCTGACTAGGTGCGTGCACTGCAAATAGTACCACACAAAAGCCAGGTGCACAGTTTCCTATTGTGAGAGAACAGGGCTGATTGCAAAGGCCCCCAAACTTTTTGCCCCCATTTACCATTTTTTTCTGGTGTTTTCCTGACTCTGATGGTGCCCTAGGTACTGCTAACCAGTCCCAGGGCCTGTGCTCTGTGTAAAATCAGTATGCAAATTAGGCTAATTATAATTGGCAAAATTAACCTACCTATAAGTCCCTAGTATATGGTAGGGCATGGAGGTTTAGGGACCCCAGCATAGGTAATTCCCCCATAGGTGCACTGCTGAGGTGCCCAGTGTCATTCGACTTTGGAATTAAAAATAGTTCCAAAGTCTTAAACTACCTTATTTTTATGTATAGGTCACCCCTAAGGTGTGCCCTATGTGCCCCTAGGCCTGGGTGGCATGTAACTATGAGCTGGGACCTTATACAACTAGTATTATAAGCCCTGCTGAGGTAAAACAGCCAAATTAGTTTTCCCTCATTGTAGTGAATAGGCTAGAATGGGGAGACTTTATTTTAATTTAAAAATAGGCTGTAGAAAAAGAAAGTGTCAACAGAGGTCAGTCTCAGTTTGGTGCAGGAAAACACTCACAGGGAGAAAGGTAAAGACAAAAGGGAAAGGTCAATGCAGGAATGCATTTTTATTTTGCTGAAAGAAAATAAAATTATTGAGCAAATATCAATTATTGAGCAAGGAGTATGTCAGTGAACAGAATATGTGAAAAGCCTCTTGAGAGAGCTGGTGAACCTACTACAATGTACTCCTGTTTGTTTAACAACAACAGTGTTATGAATAATTATTGTGTAGGTGTACAAAGACTTGTCAAGGAAATCCCCTTAAGTAACAGATACAAGACGTTTGGTATCAAATTAGTTGTTATTATAAATCCCTCAACTTCCAGTTGTTGGATTTAATATAACCTGTTCAGGTAAAGAGTTTTAAACTTTACCTGAAAAGTTCAGCCCTGTAGTGTTTTTGCTGCTGTGCTCTGATTGGCCTGTATGCATAAACAATTGGTTAAAAGGCTGGGATAGATTACTAAATTTTCTAACAAGAAGAGTGCCAAATACTCTCTTGGGGACATAATTTCTTTGTCAAAATGTATTCATCTATAATTATATAGAACAAAGAGAATCATAAATTAAACAAACTGTCACAATTAAACTGAACAATTACACCAGGACTAACATTTGCATCACAATATCAATTATTTACATATAAATGAATGTAAACATATCACAAATTATTAACTAAAACTGAAACATCTGGAAATTGTCCCAACTCATTCTTCTCCATAGGAGGTAGTGGTACGTAAAGTACTTAAAGGCGTAATCCACTTTAATGCGGTGGTTGTGGTTAGTTATGACCACAAATGCTGAACCCAGATCAGTTACTTCCTAGGGTTTCTTGCACTGTCCGATATCTTTCTGGAAAATCAATTGTGCTTTCTACCCAACCTTGCCGCAATCCACAAGGTGTCGACGCGTTTCGGGCCATTCCATTCTGGGCCTCATCAGGACTACAATGGGACAACTTTTGCCTATAATTTGATTCTGTCACGAAAATCTTCTGCCCGTTAGAGCTGTAAAAGAAGATTCTCTAACTCTCACGCGTGTAAAAATAGCGTGAAATCCTGCCCGTTATGTATAACAAGAATTCTATTAATCGGGCACCGACAGGGGAGTCAATAATAAACCGTCCGCTCTGAGCCTCGGCATCTTCAAAGTCTGGACATGTTTCCTTACCCAAGTCAGGTAGGGTCTGTTTTGGGTAAACCTCTCTTTTTTCATATGTGCTCTGATTGGCCAGGCTGCCTTGATGAGGTATGAAGTGGCCTGGCTCCACACAAAGAGATATGCCTGGGGGAGGAGATCTTCCCTCAGCAGATGGGGAAGCAGGAAGGGGGAGAGCTGCCAAACTGGTCTTCAAAGGCAGAGAAAGACATTTGGAGCAATCAAACTCTGCAAACCCAGACAATTAGGTACCCCCTTGATTAGATTAGGAGCAGGCAGGAGAGGGGTGTGTTTAGGAGTTTTAGCCACACCAGTGGGTGGGCTCAGCCAGATGTAACCTCCAAAAATCACTTTCAGCCTTGATGGATTTTTGAGGAATGTTGCTCCATGGGATTGATTTTTGCCACACTTCCCAGGAAGTGGTCATCACAGGGGGAAGGACCCTGCCCCTGACTGGAGAAGCAGGAGCCCCCTGTTTTTTACCCAGAAGCAAGGATAAAACTGACAGACCTGCACCCACACCTCAGATCCCTATCAGATTCCAACAAGGAAGAACTACAGGAGAAGAAGGACTGCCCTGCTGGACCCATGACCTGCACTTGGACACTGGGACACTGCACTCTGGAGGACTGCACCAGCTGCACACTCGGGCTTCACCACTAAAAGGACTTTTACTTCTACTTCTACTGCTTCAAGAAGGGACTTCCTGTTTGCTACTGGTACAAAGGAGCTGCCTAGAGTCCCCTGCATCAAGTCCTGCAAGCAGAGCCCAGCTGACCAGCCAGCGTTAAGTGCCCATTTGAGGATTCTGACCAGGTGCATTCTGGGAATTGTAGTCCCAACTCCCAAGGAGCAACTCAGAGATTCTGGAACCTTGGATCAAGTTGTGGACACTTCAAGGACACAAAAAGGACCTCTGGAAGAAGATCCAGAAGTTTGGAGACTTTTTGAGCAAGTCCATAAGTTGAAGAGGTGCACTGTGGGAGTTGTAGTCCCAGACCCCAAGAGGCACACCAGAGCCTCTGAACCCTTGGCTGGTGCTGTGGATCACTTTCCTGAATCAAACACTTCTGAAAGTAACTGTGACAGTGTTACCTTGTGGGTGGCCTGAACTCTGAACTTTGTTCCTTTCCAGAGTGACCTTTGTTAACCCTTTTGAGCGCTAGTTGCTTCTATGCGCTAGAAAGCGTTAATTCTTTAGAAATTCATATCTCTGGTTCCCCTTATTCGATTTTGTTCATTTTGGTGTCATTTTAAAGATAAAAATATACTCTATCTTTATAAATTGATTTTGGATTTTTAAACAGTTTCCTGTGTTTTATTTAATTACTGTTTTGTGATATTTGAATGCTTTGCGCTTTGAATCCTAAGTTAAGCCTTGTCGCTCGTTGCCAAGCTACCAAGGGTTAAGCTGGGTTTGATTTACTGAGACCTAACTGGACCTAAGTGGAGGTTAGTGGACTATTGCTAAGTGTAGATACTTACCTGCCCCTACCAATAACCCATTTTCCAACACTTATACAAATCCATATTTGATTCAGCTGACCTGATGTGCTGGGGTAGATTGTCCCAGGTGTAGGCTGCCATGTATGAGAAAACCCTACCTCCTATCATGATCATATGGAAATTGGGAGTGTGGGTGAGTGCAAATGATACAAAGTGGGGGTTCATGATTGGCTGGTGGAAGAGTAGGTAGTTTGCGAGCTTGGTGAGTCTCTGGTAGTGTAGTGCTTTTTAGGTATGGCTGAGGATCCTGAACTAACACTGTGTCTGAATAGTAAGGGAATGTAATATTTTAGGTGACATTGTCATGTATGTGCCACAAGGCAAGCTGAGTAATAGACTGGCTGTGGTGTGTTGGATAGTTTGCCTCTTGTGTAGCAGGTATGCAGATATGCTGTAGTAGAGGTCATTTGTGTTCTACAGTCAACATTTTATGATGGCCTAGTAATGCTTGTACAGGTGTCAGGAGGAAGCCATATGGAGAAACATCTGACCGTACAAATAAAGTGAACACAAGTAGAGGTGACTGTAGCAATTTAGAGTCTCATGGTGAGGTGGATGTCCAGAGGTGTCTGGTGTTTGGAAGGTGAGGGTTTCAGGCCTAGTCATGTGGGTAACCAGGGTGAGGCCATGTTACAGAATGTCATCACGTCTATCTTTTAAAGTTGATTATGAGCAAATAATCTCACATACAGGTAGCCATGTTGGTCAGTAGCAAAATGTAACTATTGTTGGTGGAGTCAGTGTCTCCTGAGATTTATTGTGTGATCTTGATTTAATTAGTGTAAGAGATGATGTACAGTCCCTGGGTCTAAATGATGATTTCCAGAGGAGTCATGTACATGTCCAAGAGAGTGGGGCAGAGAGAAAGATTTCACTGGACTCTGGTGTTGAGCTCCTTAGGTTCTAAGGAAATGGTATGAGCATGAGATGTTGCATACTACCAGTTATAAAGAAGGCTATTCACTTTAGAGATGCTCCTTCATTCTTAGGGTTTTGACATCTGGAGTTGACTGTGTGTGCTAGGAAACTACAGCATTCTCCAGAAAAATGTGCATTATGGAATATGCTGGCTTTTGCCTATACATGCAGTACAGCAAGGTGGTTTGTTGTGTAATATTGTGTGGATGTTTGTGAACGATGAACCCTAGGGCCCCATAATGCACAAATTGTGTGCACAACAGTACAGTCAGCTTGGTGTGTAGTCTTGTTTGAAAGGTAAAGTGAACAATAGTGTGAGGTGTGATAATATTTGGCATGCCTTGTACACTGCTGGGCTGCAAACAGATTGTGCTACATAGTGCAGTGGTCTCTTTGGTGTTGCTAAGAATCCAAATGTGGAACAGTACAGACAGACAGCAGAAAACATGTAAAACTAGACCAATTCCTGCATTTACTCTTTCAGGCCGGGCAAGACAGAAACCTGATGAGGTGAATTGAGTCATCTGAAATGTACGCAACTTTGGTGAATACTGAGGTTGTGCGAACAACATACATTGTCATGTGAAAGGCAACAATAGTACAACATAGCCAAATGAACGTGTTGAGCCATATGTTCCACATATCTCTGTTTACTTGAAAGTGAAGAAAAAACTGTCCAAATCATACAGAAATCATGTATGTCATAATCAATCATGGAATCCTCTTAGCACATTTCTATATCTTTCTAGAAGGACAACCAACACTTTCTGGAGCTCAGCCTGTCCATGATGCTCAATTTGTTGAGGACACCATCCTGCCCCCCCATGGATACAACACCTTTCAACTGCTCTTGCATACTTTCCTCTCTGGAACTGGAAAGTGAAGCTGAAGTTGTTGGGTCTCCAAATGAACAGACAGACACTGGACATGGACCATCAACCTTTAACTTCACATCTTAGGACTCTGAGGGCCCAGCGTTGCTTTTCAAAGGGGAATGGTAGGAGTTCAGCAGAGGGTGGCTGATGGGTTCTAGTGGGGGATGTAGAACATAGCAGGCACTCTTGAAGGGCTCTGTAGGTGTCTTACAAGGGGATGACAAAGGCTATCACATACACCTGCAATCGGCTCCATGGTACTGATGAGTCCCTTGTTTACTTAGCTGGTATCATGAAATATTGTTGTCAGCTTTTTCTAAGTGAGCTGCATGATATGGCATGATAAGCAAGACGTTCAATCAAATTATGACAGATGTAGTCCAAGGAGGTGTTTACTTCCTGCACATTTAAAATCCATGCAACAATGCAGACCTCCTCACACATTGGTGTAAGCATTAGTGCTATGCAGCAGTGTAGATCTCAATATGGGCAGGGAGCAGCATTCTGTAATAATAGGTCAAATTAAACACTTAACTACCCACTCCCCTTTATACAGGGTGCTACAGTAGGAGACTACGTGGGTTGTGCTGTGTGTGATATCAAATAAGGAGTCCTAATTACAATGTCTAAAGAATGGAAACGGTTCCACACACCCATACATCTACTTACACACCTACAAAACCACTCACACACCTACTCACAGACTCACACAACTACTCACAAAGCCAGTCACAGACCCACACTACCACTCGTACACCCACTCACTTACTCATACAGTTACATACACTCCTATTATCACACTCGTACAGCCACTCATATACCCACTCACATGCCCACTAATACAATCACATACCCACTCACAGACCCACACATCTACTCACACATTAACTCATGCACTCACACAACCACTCACATATATACTCACATATCTACTCACACACACATATATACCCACTCATACACCCACTCACAGAACAATTTACATGCTCATACCCATTTACAGACCCAGAGACTCACTCGTACACTGATTGACAAACCATCTCACACACTCAGACACGTATTTGTATACCTATACAGCCACTTGCATGCCCACTCACATTTCCACTAACACACTCACATGCCCACTCCCCGACCCACACAGCCACTCATGCACCCACTTACATACCCACACAGCCACAGTCACTTATACACCCTCTCATATATCCACTCACACACCCACACATTCTTTCACAGACCCACAGAGACACCCACACACTCACTCACATACCCACTCACACACTCAAATACTCATACAACCATTCACAGACCCACTCAAAGACCCACATAGTCACTCACACACCCACTCACACACCCACTCACATACCCACAAACCCACTCACACACCCATTCACACATTTGCACACCCACTCCCACACCCACTCATATACCCATTAACATACTCATACACCCACACAACTACTCACACACCAACTCACAGACCCATTCAGCTCCTCACACACCTACTCACATACCCACACACACAGTCACATACCTACTCAGAGGCCCACACAGCCACTCACATATGTTTCATACCCACATAGCCACTCACACACCCCTATAACCCCTCAAACAGCTATTTACAGACCCATACAGTCATTCACACACCCAATGACACATCCATACAGCCACTCATGAACCCAAGCAGTCAGTCACATACCTACTTAAAGACCCACAAAGCCACTCACACATCCACTGACATACACACTCACATACCTTATCGCAGACCCATACAGCCACTCACGCCCACTCCTATAAACCACTCTGAAAGTCATATATCCACTCACAGACACATACAGCCACTCACATACCCACACAGCAAATCACTCCCACTCACATACCCATACGCATACTCACAGACCACAAAACTACTCACAAACCCAATCACACACTCACATGCTCACACACCCTCAGAGCCAGTGGCACACCCACTTTATGCCAACTCACAAACTCACACAACCACTCAAAGTCCCACTTGGCCATTGACACACCCACTCACACACCCGTTCCCACAATTGCAAACTTACTTACACATCCATTCACACACCCATTTACACACACACCCGGTCACAGACCCACGCAATTACTCATACATCCACTAACAAACCCACACAGCCGCTCACACAACAACTCAAACAACCACAAGAAAATGCTGGAGCAAAATGAGGCAATTTTGAAGATGAAAGGCAGTTAAAATGGAGGAAAGCATCTAAAATGTAAAATCACATATTTGATTGGTTGGTGGCGATGTGCAGGAAGCTACAGTTAGGTAGTAATTTCTGGAAAAAAGTAACAAACTCTGTGATTGGATTTGAACAACAAAAAAAAAGTTATATTGTTTGGGATATGCTTGGGATTGTAAAGAGCAAGCCACACCTGCTAGAGTTTAATTTGAAGCTAGTATACTGTTCAGAGAAAGTGTTGTGAACTTCTGACCTACTGCTAGCCAGAGAGTGTTGTAAACATGGTTACAATGGAAACTGAGCTAAAGAAATGAGAGGGACAGGAACAAAAGCAACTGTTGTGTTATACTCCAGTGCAGACTGATGTACAAAAATTGCTCAGTAGAGGGTGTATGGTTTGTAACTGAGCATTTTTTTGCAAAGTATAACTGAAATGGAAAGCATTTACAGAATATTGTTCAACACTTGTCTTCTGTATGGATCTATGGATCAACCTCAGATTTACACGGGGGTCACGCTGAGTACTGCTGTGGATCCACAGATCTGCCCAAAAAAACTACCAACATGGGCTTCTGTGAAGGAAACCTCTAAAGTGTTAAAATAGTGACCTTTTAGAGGTTGTGTAGCAAAAATAAAAGATAAAAGGAAGCATGTGATTTATTAAGTAGGCGTATTTATTAACCACTGCCTGTTTCTAAAAAAAGCTACTTTCTTTCCATTGACAATGCAAATTACACATTGTGGCCCATCCTGCACAGTAGTCTGCGAGGATTCCTGGGTAGTTCCCTTATCCCTATCACTACCATTCGGGATATACCTCTTCAAGCACTAAATAATGCTGAAGTTGTTTCAGCAAGTTTGGGGAGTGCTGAGAATGAATTTTTGTTGATTCTTGTTACCTCTTCATTGAAAATAAATGTCCAAAACATAAATTTGCGGTCTACCAATGTAACACAAATGGACAGAATTGTTTCTGATGAACCACCTATGGATACATCTACCAGTTCTCTTTCGCCTACACCGGCTCCAGTTTTTGCACACACTTCTTCTGGTTACATTGCCGAATTTGATGACTTCTCCTCAAATTCTTCAGCATACCTGTATCACAAATATGCAAGCTTTTTGATTGGCTTAAACATAATCACTTGTACCTCCATGGTACTATAGGTGGATACTTTTGACACTGCTTGCCTTTCTTCTATGGATTGGTTTTGTCATTGTTTTTGTTCTGCTGATACATGGTCATTATCCTCCTGAACACTCTGCTGTTGAACTGGTGGATGATGGACTTCATGTACAGTGTAAAGACATAAAATACCCTTTGATATATTTAGTCCTAAATACATTATTTCAAATTCCATATGTGTTTAAAATATCAATGAGTGTTATTATTATACCTGACATTGTTTCTGATGACTGGGAAGTAAAAACGGTTGATTCTATGCATTCAGAGGTTGAACAGTATACTCTATTTGAAAGTGACGAGGTTTATGGGAAAACCTTGAATTATGGGGACATGTTCTTGTTAGAAATGGGGTCTCTGGTTGGCAGTCAGTTTGCACTCTGTTGAAACAGAGACCCTAACTCTAGTCAGGGCAAGGGAGATACCTATACAAACCCTGCTCACCCCCTTGGTAGCTTGGCACAAGCACTCAGGCTGAACTCAAAGGCAATGTGTAAACCTTTTGTACCAACACACACAGTAGCACAGTGAAAACACTGCAAAATGAACACCACACGAGTTTAGAAAAATAGGCAATATTTATCTGAATCAAACAAGACCAAAACGACAAAAAAAGCGAACATACACAAGTAAAGATAAGAATTATTCAAAATAAGAGATTCTTACTCGATAGAAAACAATGGAAACATTGTTGTTACCCAAAGTATCTGGTTTGCGTGAAAAATAAAGCCGCACTGGTGAGAGTGCATCAAAAAAGTCAGTGATGCGTCATATTCTCACTTACAAGTGAGGCCGTGCATCATTTTCTATGCAGGGTACTTTGGGTCCATGCAGGTTTATGTTGATTTTGACACCCAGCGATGATGCGTGATAAATCTGCCTCCGGCTGCATGGTGATGGAAAACTGTGCTGTGTGGGTTTGCGTTGTTTTCAGCAGCCGCCATTGGGTATTTCGCTCCCCCTGCCGCTGCAGCTCCACCAGCCCAGGCTCCTGACACCCCCCAGCAAGACCTGCTAAAAACAGTAAGTACTCCCCCCGCCCAGCCCCGCGCTACTCACCTCTCTTCTCCTGTACCTCTGTCTTCTGCCTTCTGCTCCCTCCTCCTACCTCTCTCCGCACCTCCACTGTCCTTCTTCCCTTCACCCTCTTCCCTCTTCTGCAGCCCTCTTGCTGCGTGTTCTGCTCTTCCTCGGCCCGCTCCTCTTCCTCACCGCGCTCTCATCCTGCTTCTTTCTTCATCTGTGGTCTTCTTCTGTGTCCTTCTTCTGTGTTCTTCATCTGTGTACCTCATCTGTGTTTCTTCGTTCTCCTCTGCACCACGACCTGCGTGTCCTTTCTTCTATCTTCATCTGTGTTTCTTCTTTCTCCTCTGCACCGCGACCTGCGTGTTCTTTCTTCTATCTTCATCTGTGTTCTTCATCTATGTTCTTCATCTGTGTTTCTTCTTTCTCCTCTGCACCGCGACCTGCGTGTCCTTTCTTCAATCTTCATCTGTGTTCTTCATCTGTGTTCTTCATCTGTGTTTCTTCTTTCTCCTCTGCACCCCTACCTGCATGTCCTTTCTTCTATCTTCATCTGTGTTTCTTCTTTCTCCTCTACACCACGACCTGCGTGTCCTTTCTTCTATCTTCATCTGTGTTCTTCATCTGTGTTTCTTCTTTCTCCTCTGCACCCCGACCTGCGTGTTCTTTCTCCTCCTCTGTACTTTTCTCTGCGTGTTCCTTCTCTTCCTCTGTGGCCTCTCCTCATCTTCTGGACAAATCCCCTCTGCTTCTCAGGTCTCTCCTCTTCTGCCTGACTCTTCTTCTTCTTGACTCTTCTCTCTTCTCTCCGGACCCTTCTCCTCTTCTTCTTCTCTCTTCTCTCTTCTCTCTTGACTCTTCTCTCTTCTGTTCTTGACTCTTCTCTTCTTCTTTACTCTTCTTCTTGACTCTTCCCTCTTCGGTTCTTGACTCTTCCCTTCTTCTTTACTCTTCTCCTCTTCTGTTTTTCCTTACTCCCCTCCACCTCTGTAACTCCCCCTCCCCTATCTTTTCTCCCCTCCCCTCTACCTGACCCCCCCACCCTCCGCTTTCCTGCCGCCACCTCCTGCTCGGCCCGCCCCCGCTCCCATTCGTCGCCCCCCTCCCGCCCCCTACCCCTCCTCCCTCTTATGGCGGCCGCACAGTGGGTGCGCCGCTAGCGCGCCAAAGGCAAGCCTGTCTGCGCCCGTCCGAGCCTGGACCACACCCAGCGCCACGACCCCTGGCCCCCAGCACTCCCAATCCCCACAGCACCGCTACGACCCTAACACCCTCCACGCCCTCAACCCGGGGCGCTCCAGTACCTGCTTCCAAGCCAACCCTAAACGCACCCATGGACCCTTCGCATGCCTCACCTGCAAGCTCACCTTCCACCGCAAAACCACCCCGTCCGCCAGCCATCGCGCCAACAACCACCTCAAGTGCATCCTGATCAACGCACGCTCCATCCACAAGCACACCGTTGAACTATGGGACCTCATGGACTCCACCGGACGTCGCCTTCATCACTGAGACCTGGATGAACGCCTCTTCGGCCCCGACATCGCCATAGCCATCCCCGACGGCTACAAGATCTCCAGGAGAGACCGCACCAACCAAGTAGGGGGAGGAATCACCATCATCTTCAAGGACTCCATCAATGTCACCACCTCCACCAAAGACACCCCCCTCGCCGCCGAACACCTGCACTTCCAGATCCACACCGACCCCAGGACCACCCTCAGAGGAACTCTCATCTACAGACCCCCTGGACCACGCGCCCTCTTCAGCGACTCTATCACTGACTTCATCTCCCCGCACGCCCTTGCCTCGCCGGACTATATCCTCCTCGGTGACCTCAACTTCCACCTGGAACAGAACAACGACCCCAACACCACCGCCCTGCTCGCCAACCTCGCCAACCTCGGTCTCAAGCAACTGGTGAACACCCCCACCCACATCGCCGGCCACACGCTCGACCCCATCTTCTCCGCCAGCAACCACGTATCCTTCAGCCACTCCTCCGTAATACACTGGACTGACCACAGATGTGTCCACTTGACCTTCTGACGCGAGACTCGCCACCTCCACACACAATCCATCCCACGCCGACATTGGAACAAAATCCCCGCGGAACAGCTTCTCTCCACTCTCAGCGACAACCAACCCACCTTCTCCACCGACCCTAACGATGCAGCCCTAAGCCTCACGCATTGGATCACCAACTGCGCAGACAACCTCGCTCCCCTCAGACGCCTCCCAAGACTGACCAACACCAAAAAACCTCTCTGGTTCACAGACACCCTCAAGGAATCTAAAAAAAAACTGCCGCACCCTCTAGAAAGCCTGGCGCAAGGACCACACCGCAGATAACATGTCTGCCCTCAAGAACGCTACCCGCGAACACCACCAACTGATCCGCGCCACCAAAAGAAATTTCTTCACAGACAGACTGGACAAGAACACTCACAACAGCAAAGAACTCTTCAACATTGTCAAAGAGCTCTCCAACCCTAACGCCAATGCCATCACGCCCTCACAAGACCTCTGCAACTCCCTCGCCACCTTCTTCCCCCGTAAGATCACCGACCTACACGACAGCTTCGGACACCAGACCCAGCCAACCACCACAGAACCTACAACCCCAGCCATCACCCTCAACGCCTGGACTCACATCAACACGGAAGAGACCAAAGCCACCATGAACTCCATCCACTCCGGTGCCCCCTCGGACCCCTGCCCACACTTCATCTTCAACAAGGCTGACGGCATCATCGCCCTGCATCTCCAGACCATCATCAACAGCTCGTTTGCTTCTGCCACCTTCCCCGAGAGCTGGAAACACGCAGAAGTCAACGCCCTACTGAAGAAACCTACGGCGGACCCCAGCGACCTGAAGAACTTCTGCCCCATCTCGCTCCTCCCCTTCCCTGCCAAAGTCATAGAGAAGACGGTCAACAAGCAACTTACCAACTTCCTTGAAGACAACAACCTACTCGACCCCTCTCAGTCCGGATTCCGAGCCAATCACAGCACAGAAACTGCCCTCATCTCAGTCACTGACGACATCAGAACTCTGATGGACAATAAAGAAACAGTCGCCCTCATCCTCCTCGACCTTTCGGCTGCCTTTCCGCTCAGACCCCACTGAGATCATCTGCGGCGTCCAACAAGGGTCCTCGCTCAGCCCGACTCTCTCCAATGTCTACATGAGCCCCCTCGCCGACATCGTACGCAAACACAACATCATCATCACCTCCCACGCAGACGACACTCAGCTGATACTTTCCCTCACCAAGGACCCCACCAGCGCCAAGACTAACCTGCAAGATGGAATGAAAGACTTCGCAGAATGGATGAAACTCAGCCGTCTGAAACTGAACTCAGACAAAATGGAAGTCCTCATCCTCGGAAACACCCCGTCCGCCTGGGACGACTCCTGGTGGCCCACGGCCCTTGGCACGGCACCAACCCCCTCAGACCACGCACGCAACCTCGGATTCATCCTGGACCCACTTCTCACCATGACCAAACAAGTCACGCCGTATCTTCCTCCTGCTTCCTCACCCTCCGCATGCTCCGAAAGATCTTTCGTTGGATTCCCGCCGACACCAGAAAGACCGTGACCCACGCCCTCGTCACGAGCCGCCTGGACTACGGCAACACCTTATACGCAGGAACCACCGCTAAACTCCAGAAACGTCTGCATCAAATTAAAAATGCCACCGCCCGCCTTGTCCTCGACATACCCTGCAACAGCCCCATCTCCGCCCACCTGAGACACCTGCAATGGCTTCCCGTCAACAAAATGATCACCTTACGACTCCTCACCCACGCACACAAAGCCCTCCACAACAAGGGACCCGAATACCTCAACCGTCGCCTCAGTTTTTACACACCCACCCGTCAACTTCGCTCCGCCAACCTCGCTCTCGCCGCCGTCCCTCGCATCCGCCGCACAACGGCAGGTGGGAAATCCTTCTCCTACCTGGCGGCCAAGACATGGAATTCCCTCCCCACCAACCTCAGTACCACCCAGGACCACCTCGCATTCTGGAGGCAACTCAAGACTTGGTTCTTCGAGCCGCAGTAAACCCATCCCCCTAGCGCCTTGAGACCCTCACGGGTAAGTAGCGCGCTTTATAAATGTTTATGATTTGATTTGATTTGATATTGTGTCATTTCTCCAGCCGCAATGCAGGTGGTGCATCGATTTAGGCCGCAAGGTGGGTGGCACCTCATTTTTATGGCCACGTTGAAGGTGGTTCATCAAAATTTTTCCTGCATGGCTTCCTGTGTGTGCATTTCAGCCCTTGTTCTACCAGCTTCACCTTTCAAGGGGCCAGGGACTGGATAGGGTACCACTTTGCAGGGCAGGAGCCTCAGCAAAGTCCAGGAACTGGCAGAGGAAGCTTTTTATGGCATTGAGACTTCATAACAGGAGGCAAGTTCAGTCGAAGCACTTGGAGACACTTTGCAAGCCAGAATATACAACAAAGTCCAGTGTTTGTCCTCTTTCAGGCAGATGCAGCAACTGCAGGCCAACCCAGCAAAGCACAGTCACAGCCAAAGGGGCATTACTCCTCCTACAGCTCTTTAGCTCTTCTCCTTGGCAGAGGTTTCTCTTGGTTCCAGAAGTAATCTAAAGTCTGGGGTTTTGGGTCCAATACTAATACCCCTTTCTGCCTTTGAAGTTGCCCAACTTCAAAGAAAAGGCGCTGTTATTTACAGGATCCTGCCTTGCCCAGGCCTGGCTCCAGACACACACCAGGGGCTTGGAGACTGCTTTGTGTGAGGCCAGGCACAGCTCATTCAGGAGGAAGTGACCACTCCTCCCTCCACTCTAGCCCAGATGGCTCATCAGGACATGCAGGCTACACCCCAGTTCCCTTTGTGTCACTGTCTAGTGGAGATTCACAAACAGCCCAACTGTCAGTCTAACCCAGAGAGAGAATACATCAGGAATGGCTCACAGGGCTTTGTTGGGAAGTGGCAGTGCAGAGGCGCGGGGTGTGGGGCAAATTAATTAACAAACATTTTTTTAAAATTACTGTCCTGCTTCTCCATCACCACGGCCGTGCTGCTCCTCTCCTCCACTGCCCTGAAGCTAATCCTGACACTGCTCAAAGCAGAGTTTTGATTGGCTGGGAGCACCCAGCCAGTGCACTCTCAAGCAGATTGGGAGCCTGTGTCTGCTCACTCCAGCCCGGCAACTGGAAAGAGCCTACAGGGCATGTATGTTTGGCCGGCCTGTGACGGACGGCCAAACATACATGCGCACTGAGGGGAGTGCACAGTGCACACCCATCATCCTCGTCATCCCCAATGCCCCACCCCTTTAACAAATGAAAAAATTATAAACATGGTGTATTATCATTTCATTTGATAAAGGATTTGCTGCAGCTCCTCCACGTTAATGGAGGAGCCGCATCTGGAATACACAAACAGGCAGAGTCACAGAATGGTTTAAGCAAGAAAATGTCTACTCTCTAAAAGTGGCATTTTCAAACTGACAATTTAAAACCAACTTTACCAAAATATGTATTTCAGATACCCCAAACCCCATATTTCTCTCTGCTCCCAAAGGGAAACTACAATGAAATGATATTTAAAAGCAGCCCCATGTTAACCTATGAGGGAGATAGGACTTGTAAAATTGAAAAACGCATTTGGCAGTATTTCCCAGTTAGGACATGTAAAACACATCAGTACATGTCCCATCTTTAGAATACACTGCACACTGCCCATGAGGCTACCTAGGGCCTACTTTATGGGTATCTTACATGTACAAAAAGGGAAGGTTTGGGCCTGGCAAGTGAGTACACTTGCCAGGTCGAATTGACAGTTTAACACTGTACACACAGACACTGAATTGGCAGGTCTGAGCCATGTTTACAGGGCTATTAATGTGGGTGGCACAATCAGTGCTACAGGCCCACTAGTAACAATTGATTTACAGGCTCTGGGTACCACTAGTGCAATTTACTAGGGACTTGCTAGTAAGTCATGAAAAATACAATTACACATACAATTTACACAGGGGGAACTTGTACTTTAGCACTGGTGAGCAGTGGTAAAGTGCCCAGAGTTACAAAACCAGCAAAAACAGAGTCCAGCACATAGTCAAAACATTGCAAGCAGACGCAAAAAAGATAGGGGAGCCAGGTCTAACAGTTCTGTTATCATTATTATGGACATCAAGAGCAGTTCTCAATTATGCACAATGGGAACATTGTCTGACTTCACAAGTGGCATCAAGTTAAGAGTGCTGAGTTCTATTATTTCAAATTTTCACATTTGAAAGCAAGGAAAATATTGCTAACTGATGCCAAATTAATGTCATGTATTTCATCATAGCACATAGGTATTATTATTACTACCTACATACAGTATAGGTAAATTTTGTCAGCAATGCTTACAAACATCCTCCTCAACAGGTATAAAAGAACACCTTTCTGTCCTTTCTCAAGATGTGAACTTACAAGATTTCTTGATAGGTCCCATAAAACAATGCTCAAAATGTTTCTTAGATGCAATGTTTAATGAAACATGGAAGCTTTTGCAAATGGAATCTGCTTCACGTTTGAGGCAAATAGATAAAGAGAATAGCGCTAGTCACTGTCGATGATGGTATGACTACACTGTCTAACCACATTTACACATTGCACAAGATTGTGCCTTCTGCTTTTGACATTATTCAAAACAATATGTCAATTTTACACCAAGGACAGACAGAGTCATCTTAGGTCAATTATGCAGTTTGGTTGGGCATTACAAGTTCTGAAAAATGGCTGTGTGCCTTAGAAGCACGTTAACTCTAAGGATTTATTTGCAGCATTTAATCTTACACAGAGACAACAGATAATGGCTAAGAAAGAAGCTAGTTACATCATGCTTAACAGTGAGAATTTTAAAAAGTTGCCTTTCACTGTAGCTGAAATACCATGGTCAGTGTGGTTAATACATGGAGTGAACAATTTGTCTATATCAACATTCCAATTCACTTTGTGTTTTCAACATTTTCCTGTTGGCAGGATTGAGCAGTTAGGGGGCAGTTGTATCCTTGAGGTGTCGGAGTTTCCCTTTGATTGCCTGAATGGTGAAAATTAGGTTTTTCTTAGCAGAAGCGAATGTCAAATTTCTGTTAACCATTCTATGAGTTGTAAACAGATGGCCATGCACGATGCATGTAACTTGTGGGTTGCGAAAATTAGCTTTCTATTTGAAGGGTATCCTCTTCCCTTGATTCACCCAGTATTTCAGTTACTTTCGAATGGGAGTGATCTAGGTTTCTGTGGGATAAGACCAAGTGTGGCTTATGTGATTTATGTTTTTCAAATTGTGAATTCCTGTGGCAACATTCTCTCTCCCTCTATATATTAAATGGAAGTAGCAGATTTGTGGCCTCACAGTGCTACTTGTAATGTCAATGTCGACAAACTGAGCAGACTTGAAGCACTATTGTTTCAGTACCCAGTAAAAACCAATGACCTGCAGTAGCAAGGTCATCTGCAGAGATACTGTCCCTTTCAAATACAAACTTTGCAGAGCATTTAGGTGAATTGGTCAGACACATTTTCAATGCGTCCAAAACTGCTGGAATTGTACACTGTTTTTTTTTAATGCTGTAGGTTCTGGAATGGTGTCTTTCCAACTGTATTTGGAGTTACACCTTCAGCCATACACTAACATTTGTCAAGTGTGTTTGGTGGATTCCTGATAGTTTGGGCATTAATTGGTGGTATTTTGCTGTTGCAATTTCTGATGCGAACTGGATGCCCCATCTCAACAAAAAGAACTGATGGTGCCCCCACCAGTCCAACTGTGTCATGAATGTATGATGCAATACTTTGGAGCACCGATACTGGAGGAACTCTATAAGAATTGATCACTGTCATTCAGACCAGGTCTCAGCTATGTGCAGCCTATTTCCTCTGCCATTTCCAATGTGCACTGAGAGTGCATATTGCTTTGCAACATATTCTTTCTGTGCACTTAAATTTGATGATGTTCTCGGTGAGGGTTAATTTCCAGAAGTATCCCATGAGTCTGTTTTTGACACAGCACCTTCTAAGAGCCACCCTTTGTGGCTCCTGGTGCCTCAACATCTGCTCAACATCTGTCACTGACACTGCATGGAATGCTACCACCTCGGCTGTGTTGATGGCTGAGGCAATGGATCATGTATGCTCCTTCTACCTTTTAACTGATTAGCTGGTGGTTATATTGCCTAAGGTAGTGGGGTAGGTTTTGGATTCCATCTCCAATGATGTGCTTGGTTACCTCCTGCGGCATCCGGATGACTTTTAAAATTGGCATACTTTTAAATTGACCTGTTTTTAATTTGGCCCTAGTGTTTGGGTCTAATTTGCTTGTCCACTTCTGCATTTTATATCTTTTATTTATATTTTAGATTAATCAGCTTTTGCTTTGCTTTAGGTTGGGGGCCTGCACTCCTGTACCAACAAAGGGGAGCCTTAACAAACCTATTTTAGCTTGACATCCCTATTTTAGCTAGCTGTAGACCAGTAGCCTGTGTCTTAAAATTCAAATATATATTTTATTCAATTTAATCATTCTATTATTTTTTAGCAAAGCCAGCTTTCCAGCTCGTTGTTTTGACATTTTAATCTGCTTACTTTTCTGAGAAAGCATAGTTACTCGTATTGCACATTTTATTAACACCTCTTCACATATTTCACTCTGTGCCCCAATCAAGGATATCATGTTTGGTAAATGATATTCTAACACTTATTGCTGCTACATGAGTTAGGAGACAACCCTCAACCACAGACATCTCAGCATGTCATGCCTGTTTCTAGAACAATGTCCTGTTTTATTATATAAATACTATGCTGACCTAAGGAGGGTAGAGGGCATTCCAGTCATGGCCACCTGGGAACGTACATCATTCCATCTTGGTCCTGACTATTCAGCAAACCCAGAGGATTGCCAGCAGAAAACAGGCAGGCCCTTGTCTCTTACCAGTTGTGGGGGTCGGGCCTCCTTCCAGTTATATGGATAAGAGGACTGCCTAACATCACGTTGCTCTCAGGGTTTAGACATTAAAGAGTAGGTAGGAATCATTAGATTTCATAATCATACCAGGATAAAGGAATTGTTTATTTTCTTTACTTTACTGGTAACCATAATCACTGTATAATGTTTCACCTGCCTAATCATTGCATGCACGCTTTTTATAACCAACTGTAATTATTTCAATAAATACATTAACACTTATCTTGCATTTCTTTATTTGTTCTGGCATGTGTGAGAGTTTGTGTAACTGAGAGAAAAAGTCACAGTCTGTTCACCGCGACTTCCCTGAGGAGTAAGAATGTCATGTTTTTAGGATGCCACAAATCACCTTTACTTTCTAGGTTTGGATGAGGTGCTATGAGCTAGCAGTTGAAGTCAGGTCTACAGCCTCCAGATGGTGTGGGACCAACTCAGTCACCATTGCTCAGTTGTGGTGCCGCCCTTACACTACGCAGTCTTAGCCCTAAGGTAAGAGTCCTATGAAAGTGTGTGAACTGGTCTCACAGCATGACACTTTATGTATGGGTGTGATACACAAGTGCCTTATCACACTCATATCACATGCAATTGTTGGCTACATGGAATTGAAGGACACCTGGTCCTGAATCATCAGCCAATATTGCATTTTTGTAACACACATGTCATTAATGTTTTTCAGGTACCTAAGAGATCTAGGAATGTACGTTGGTGACAAGGAGTATACCCCAAACATATTAGCATATACATTACGTATATGCTTTCACAGGATACAATGTCTGTCCTGACAATTGGTCTGGGTTGAGCCGCTAGGCAGAGACTTGTTGATGGTTTAATGGGGCTGGGGTAATAATTACCCTTTTCTCCTCACCTAGGGTCATATTTACAAGAAAGTGGCACATGAGCTGTGATACACCACTTTTCTTGTGCCACCGATACTCCTCTAATGACACCATGTGTGCACCATATTTACAATACAGTGCACCATGGCACACGTTAAGACAATAGTGTCAAAATGTATAAAGCTATTGTGGTAGTTGGCATGATTAGCGCCATAAATTGTGGCGATAATCATGCAAAGTAAAGTTATGCCCATTGAAAGTAATTGATACGTCATTTTAACGCCTGCTCTGAGCACGCGTTAAAAATGACGCAAAAAATGGCACCATGGGATGTTGTAAATTTCACTGTGCCATTTGTACGGGCCTCCCTGTGGTGGAATGCCCCCCCCTTGCATACATTATGACTGGCACAGGCATAATGTGGTGCAAGGGGAGGCAAAGTGGCTCAATGCATGTACTGCACCACTTTGTAAATATGGCGAAGGAGTAAGGCCTCCTTAATGCAACATTAGCATAAAAGAAATGGCACTAGTATAGCCTAAGAGGTGCGAGGGCCTTGAAAATCTGGCCCCTAGCTTTTAATACCAAGTGGTACTGTATAAAGGAAAAAAGCCAGACTGGGCCACCACATTGATTTTTCACCTATTATTCATGGATCCTGAGGTATTAGTCAGTGCATCCCTGATTTCAGAGGCCCTCGATTCATCAAACCTGGTTTATGGAGAGCATTGCGAAGTCCTATGATGAAGCATGACTCCTGGTGGTGTGTGAGGACACGCCATCACACTTAGGTGCATGTTTAGGAGTATTCTGGAAAGTATGAAAATTAGCAAAATGTAGTAAATTCTATTGATATTAAAAAACACTTGAGTTTTGTTTTGTGTGGAACAGGTATAAGATGGTATTTTCATTGCAAAAGAGATGGTTCCTAGAAATTTAGAGGAAGAGATAGCTGAAGAAGTACAAGGGAGGTGTTAACATAATTTACACGGAACCAAAGATTGGAACAAAAAGGTCACCTACTGAGTCTCAGAAAGGCTAAAAGGCATTTTATTTAGATGTTAAATGCAATATTGAAACTGTGAGCATAGAGAGAGATTTGGATGAGCCACTTGTTATTCTAGTAAATGATGTACTCACAAAAATGAAAAACATCAGGCAGAAACTAGTGGATGTAAATAAGGTGAAGAAAGCTACATTATATCTTAAAGAAAATAATGTGTACTATAAAGATGTAGCTGTTGCTGCACAAGAAAGTTGCATGGAGGGACAAATGTTGCCTTTGAGTGCACAGTTTGAAAAAGTGGATAGAAGTAGACCTAAAGAAATATATGACCACTACAGTATCCATCCACTCCTTTGAAAACAGGTTATGGGGATGCTATTGAACTGAATCAGGTAAAACATGCTATAGCTGCTCCTATGAGTGAGTGGGGAAAGCTTTAGAAGCTCATTCTTTTCTTCAGCTATTTCCAAATGGGATAGGTGGATGGTACAATGATCAACCTGTGCAAATACCTGTAGCTGAGCATAGGTCAACATGATTATATTAACAGGACCCAAGAATTCGACAAAGTATTCCATCCGTTATTTGAAAGTGATTTGTCTATACTGTCATATGCTATTAACCACATTCTTAATACAGGAGTTAATGTAGAAAATATGTCCGCAAAATACTTTGTTTATAAAATTCATGGAAAAGATGAGAAGCTCAAATACAATTTGATAAATTTGATGGCATGCCAATGTGGAACCAATAAGT
This sequence comes from Pleurodeles waltl, assembly GCF_031143425.1. Taxonomy (NCBI): domain Eukaryota; kingdom Metazoa; phylum Chordata; class Amphibia; order Caudata; family Salamandridae; genus Pleurodeles; species Pleurodeles waltl. The sequence continues at coordinate 415,109,421 of NC_090438.1, read as the reverse complement.
ATTGGTATCGTGTTCGTGGTCAGTTCAGGTGTATGTTGCAAAAATTAGATGCACCAACTTAGTTTGTAACACAGAGTTGTGAGGGGTATCCATGGGATGATTTATATGAGTTTTTGAGAGAAGAAAACTCTAGCATTAAATGTATTACAGTGAAGACACCAGGAGAACTTTGCTCTTTGGATCCTGCAAATGTTTGCAGGTACTTTCCCCACAAATTTCAAGCACAGTTGTCCTTTATTTACAACAAAAAATATCCACCTCTTAGAGAAGTTATTGATTTCCTTTAGCAAAAAGAGTACCAGGCAAGAGGTGCTCCTCATATTAATATGCTGTTTTGGGTAATTAATGCACCTCAATTTGGAACAGATACAGATGAGTCTGTACTTACTTTACTAGAATAGTATATTACATTCATTGAGCATTTCAAAAGACACTGATGAATAAAGCTGCTAAATACTGTGTTTGCAATGTCATAGATGTGAAAAGTACTATTGGCGGAAATATCGAGTAAAACAAAAGTTTTACACATAATGTTGTTTTGCATTCCCAAGACATATTAATTCAAAAGGAACAGTCTTATGTCAGCAATTAGACATACACTAACTTATAAATACATAAAAACACCTACAACCTGAAGAAAACAGAGGTTTCAAAATATATTAATGAGTACAATCCTGTCACTTTTGAAAATGTGGAATGCCAATATGGATCCTCAGTTTGCGGCAGACAACCCTATAGCTGCTGCTCGTTATATAACTTCATACATAACAAAATCTGCGAAGACGGAGACGAAAGATCTATGGGAAGACATTCTTGCTGAAAAGTCTCCAACAAATAAAAAGTATAGCTTTGGTTTTGAGATGCTTCCATATAGAGAAATTGGATCCTATGAATGCTGTTATTACTCAAGTTCTGCTAGTTTATATTTTAAGTTGAAAGGAATTATTTGGGTGAGTATAGGCTTAACATCAACTCAAAACAGAGTTTTGAAAACTTTTCCAGAAAATCAATATCTTGCCGAATTCGAACTGGATAGTACAGACACTGTAAAAATAAACATGGTGGACACTTGCTATCTAAAAAGGAGTATACACCTTGAAAATGTATGTCTCTATGAAGTACTCCAGTATTACAAATATAGAAACAATTAGACAGAAAATGTAGATGAAGAAAAATTTGCAGTTGTTTGTTGCAATGGTTGTTTTGGTGCAATATAGCAAAGGCAATCATAGAAACTGAGTTGCCAGGCTGCTGAAAAAAGGGAGTGTTCTACTTGGTACATTTGAAGCTGTTTAAACCTTGTGATTATTAAACAAAATTGCTACTAAAGTTAGACTGCTATGCTGTAACGGATGGCATTGAGTGCTCAGTATTTCCAAACTACTTGAAATTGTGAATGATGACATTGTACAGGAAGATACAATTGTTTCTGAGGTAGCTACAGAGATTTCACAAAGCAGCCAAAGTTCAGGTTCTCAAGTCAGGACCCACTTAGATAGCCAAAAATGTTAAATAAGGCTCCTATTGCATTGAATAAGGTGGAGATTGCACTAGCAAGATGGCAAACAATTGATGTGGCAGATTTAGTTGCACAACTAAATGAGGAGTGTTAGACCTGGCATCCCTAGGCTGGTCTTACCGCACCCATTTTACCGCTTACTGCCTGTTTTGTTTCTGTATCTTTTTATTGGCCTACTGACTCTGAGCACTTTACCACTGCTGACCAGTGATAAAGTGCATGTTTCTTCTCCCCTAAACGTGGTAACATGGGAGTATCCATGTAGGAGGCTGGCCTGGATTGTAGTGGTACCCCAGGTACTTACACCTTATACCAGGTCCAATTATCCCTTATTAGTTAAATGTAGTCAGTGTTCTAGCAGCTTAGGCTGTTAGGGGTAGCTGTAGCAGAGCAGCTTAGGCTGAACTAGGAGACATGCAAAGCTCCTATAATACCACTATAGTTACACAGTACTTGTACACATATGAAGACAATACTCAGTGTTACCAAAAATAAAGGAACTTTATTTTAGTGACACAAGGCCAAAAATATCTTAGAGGCATACTCCTTCTGGAGGTAAGTATTATACACAATATATACACTAGAAAATCAGCTAAGTAAATAGTCACAGCCTAGTGCAAACAGTAGAAAATACCATAGAATGCAATAGGAAGAAATTGCCCAGGGTCAACACAACCCATATATAGTAAGAAAGTGGAATGCGAATCACGAGTTCCCCCCTAGGCAAGTGTAGTGTGTAGAGGGGCACTGGGAGTGTAGGAAAACCACAAAGGCCAGGAGCCCAGGAAAGTAGGAGTGAAGTACTGCAAGTTTCCTCAGGACAGACTATAAGTCGTGATAAGAGTTATTACAAGAACCAAGCAAGACTGCAAGCAACAAATGGTGGATTCCTGGACCTGAAGACCTGGAAAGAGAGCAGACCAAGTCCAGAAGTTGCAGAAGACTCCAGTAAGGACAGGAGCCCCTGCCAACCTAGAAGATGGTGCAAAAGAGGAGTTTCCAGTTGGAAGAAGTCTGCAGAAGAGCAACAAAGGAGATGGCTGCGGGTTCCTGCATGATGCAAAGGATGTCTCACGTCAAGATGTGGGATGCTGGCGAGTTGCAGGTCTAGATTCGTCCAACAAGCCTTGGTTCAGGCAATGTTGCAATTTGCATCAAAATAGCGCTGCCTAGACCAAGGAGGGACCTGGGTGCCTCAACTCAGACTGAGGGGGCAGAGGGGGCTACCAACACTGGAGGGAACCCACAGATGATCAGGCAGCACCCACAGGAGTCCCAGGACATGGGGGAAAAAGAAGGTGCAAATTACGGTTGCTGCAGCATTACAAAAAAAGGTCCCATGCCGCCAGAGAACAACTCACTGAGTTAAGCGTCACAGGATAGAGTGTTGGGGACCTGGGCTAAGCTGTGCATGAAGGATTCTTGCAAATAGTGCACAGAGGCCTCAGGAACTAGGGATGACACTGTGAACAGGGGTACTGTCACAAACCTGGAAGGCAAGCTCTTACCTCTGCCAAATTTGGACAGCTGGACCTTAGGACAGCCTGGGTCGAAGTGGTCCACCACCTGTGTTCCAGGGAGCATGCTCGTCATTAGGAGAGGAGTCCCAGGAAACCAGTCATCATCTTAGAAGGAGCCTGCTGGAGCAGGGAAGTGACTCTATCAATCCACAGGAGATTTCTGCTGTCCTTCTGGTGCAGGGTGAAGACAGGGAGTCCTCAGAATGTGCACACCTTGGAAACTGTTGCAGTTGCTGGCTGGAGCTGACATTGCAGAGTCACAGTAGCCTTTTTGGATACTTTGTTGCAGTGACAGCGGTTACTGGAGCATTCTGCGGTTGATCCGACTGTCAGAGGATGAAGCAGGAGTTGCAGAGGATTCCTGGTGGAAACCTGCAAGCTGAATCTGAAGAGGAACACACAGGAGATGTTGGTGGTAACAGTTCTGCTATTGACTTCAATGGTAAAACTGCCCGCCAACTTGACAGTTCACCTGCCCTATGCTCTAGATGTCAGTGGGAACATAGGCAAAAGATCGCCAACAGTCTGCTGTGAGTTCCAAGAATCATTCCCCGCATCAACAGCATCATGGGCTAAAGGGGCTGGCAGCAAGATGACCACCCCTTTTAGCACGATGTGCAGTCCCGCCGACACAACTGTGGCTGCAAGACCTCAAACAACTGAGCTGGTGGATTGGCAGCTTTATAAACACAAAACCTACCTTTTGAACACTTTCAACATATACCGTCACCACAAATCGGCTGCTACCAGTTCTCGCATTGCTCCTAACCCAGATCCAAGATGGAAATCATCCCTGTCACCACCGGAACAGAAAGTGAATCACAGGCATTCCTGTTACCCTTGGACTTATAGCTGCATAGCAGCACTGGACTTGTGCATGCCTCAAACTCTTTACAAACCCCGCTATATTGATACACAATGTAGAAGTACGTAATATTGATCAAAACAGACCCTCGGATATAGGTAGCATCCACCAATTAGAGATGGCCTACATGGCAATGGACACCAGCACAAAAAGTCTCAACAATTACAAATGTAAATCTGTCTGCAAAGGTGTGTGCAAGAATGTACCCAAACATCAAAAGTGACAATGGGAAATATAACCCAAAATTTCACCCAAAAAATCCATGCCAATGTATCACAAGTACTGCAACATGCTATAAGTGGTTTTACTTAGAATGCAACACAATGCTCACTGGTGAACTACAAACATGTCAGAGATTTACGAGGGTCACGTGTGCCCTTGGTGTGTGCTACATATCCTAAACATATGATCACACAAAAATATAAAGTACAGGGTCATCTGTGTAATGCATATGTGCATATCATTGATATATCATGTCAAAATAAACACACGTGCATTCTCAAGTCAAAATAACAAAAACACATAGAGTTTTTGTAGAGAGTGTCCGGTAACATGATGAATACTTGCACCAAAATTAATTTGTCCATCACAAAAGTACAACATTAATGTATGCATTTAAAATAAGAACTAAAATACACAACCTGTGCTTTTCACTGTTACAAAGGAGGAGACGTGCATGGCCGACACATTAGCAGAAATAACATCATCAGCAAATAATTAGTAACCATCCAAAAATAAGGCAAGGACAAACGTGTTCTCAAAATTAGAATATATTATAGAAATGAAATAATTTTCTCATAAGTAAATTAAAAAAGATTGTATATAAAACACAAAGGCACCAGGCTAGTACTCCGCAGTGTAGGTGCATGCCAACATGTGGAAGGGGATGGATTTAGATTTGGAAATGGTGGGTTTGGATTTTGAAATGGTGAGTTTGGATTTGGAAGGGGTGGTTTGGGATTTGGAAGTGGTGGTCCTGGTTTTTGGAGGGGGTGGGTTGGGATTTTGGAAGGGGTGGTTTGGGATTTGGAAGAGGTGGGTTGAGATTTGGTAGGATTCATGCCCAGAAAAAGAGTTAGCTTCCTTAGGGAAATGGGCAGGGTGTTCAGGACTGAGTTGGGTATGGGAGGTAGAAGGAGTAGCCTTGTCTGTTGTGCATGTTGAAGGTGGGGGTGCATGAGGGTCTGGTGTATGTGGTTCATCTGTAGGTTTGTGTTTTTACTGGTGGTCTGTTAGGTGGGTGAGTGTGGGTGTTTGTGTCAAGTATGTGTGTGTGTAGATGTGTCTGCTGTGGCATGTGCTTCTGTGGTATCTGTGGGTGTGCCTGTGCATGTATGTTTGGTGGTGGGTATTATGTTTGGTGCTGTGTCTGTGGTGTGTGTGTTGGTAATGTGGTGGGTGCAAAGACTGGGGGTGTGCAGGTGGTGTCTGTGGGTATTGATGTAGTGGTGGACATCATGTTTGGGTGTGTGTGTAGTTTTGCAGTGGTGGGGGTAGTGAATGGAAGTGTGACTGTGGTGGTGTGTGTTGTGCTGCATTTGTCTGTCTGAGCTTATGTTTCTTGCTGTGTTTATATTGGGATGTGTTGCGTGTGGCTGTTGTTGTGGGTGGGTGCGTGCATATGTTTGTGTTTGCTTTGGACAGGGGAGGGTTGAAGGATATGAAATGTGGATAGGGTGGGGGTCTGGGTATGAGGCTGGGGAGGGTGGGAGACTGCAACCAAGGAGGAGGCCGACCCTAGAATTACTTCTGTAGGCCAACAGTGCACCATGAATGCCATCCAGGTAAGCCAGCATCTGGGTATTCTTGCAAGCCAGCCACAGAATGGCATTCAACAGAGCACTCTGGCCTACAGGGACCATTCTTAATAGATCCATGACCTCCTATGTGAGTGTAGCCTGGGACACCAGGGCAGGGAGAGAGATGCCTGAATCAGAGGTGATGCCGTCCCTTTTAGGGGGATGGCTATGGCCAAGTGGGGGGAGCAAGATGTAGAAGTACAGTCTCTTCAGGGTTTGCCCCCACTAGGGACTGATTTTCATTGAATGCCTCTGAGGAAGATGTTGAGTCATTCATGGCCTCCAGGCCCATCTCCTTACCCTCCGTACTGCTGGGTCCCTCAGTGTTAGGGGTCTCAGCAACTGAACCCCTAGTGGCCAGCTTCATACTCAATGATGTGGCTGATGTCACCTTCACCTTGTCCAAATTGTGCTGAAAATCAAGATGCAACTGTTGTAGTATATGTATGAGAACACGATTGGATATCAATGTTCATCACACAACATTTGCAACAAGTTCAGTTGCCCCCCTTACCTCTGATCCTACATCATGTATGCCTTTGTCACATGTACACTTGTAGTTCATTCCACATAAAAGGGTTCTAACAGCATAAGTGAACACATAGGCCTGACTACATCTCTGAGCTACTGATACACAGACCTAGTATTGGTTATCTTCTCCCAAAGGAAAAGATTTTTGGATAGAATTTGCCTCCCCAATATGGGACAAAACAACATCAATGTGATGTAGCCTTCCACATGCAAATGTCCCCTTCAAGATCACATTGCTCACTGTTAGACCTGACAGCCGTAGGTGGTCATCCCTCAACTTTTTGCATGCCTTCCTCCACTTTTTTGACACTGTTTTTGCTGGTTTTAGGACTCTTCACACTTTACCACTGCCAACTAGTGCTAAAGTGCATATGCTGTCTCCCGTAAAACATGGTAACATTGGTTCATACCCAATTGGCATTTTTGATCTACTTGTAAGTCCCTAGTTTAGTGCACTACATGTGCCCAGGGCCTTTAGACTGAATGCTGCTAGAGGGCCTGCAGCACTGGTTGTGCCATCCACATAAGTAGCCCCTTAACCATGTCTCAGGCCTGCCATTGCAAGGCCTATGTGTGCAGTTTCACTGCCACTTTGACTTGGCATTTAAAAGTACTTGTCAAGCCTCAAACTCACCTTTTTCTACATTTAAGTCACCCCAATGGTAGGCCCTACGTAACCCATAGGGCAAGGTGCTGTGTAGTCAAAAGGCAGGACATGAACATATGTGTTTTATATGTCATGGTAGTGGAAACCTCCTAAATTGTTTTTCCACTGCTGTGAGGCCTGCTCCTTTCATAGGCTAACATTAGGGCTATCCTCATATACTGTTTAAGTGGTAGATTCTGATCATAAAGCGGTAAGCAGGTCATATTTAGTATGGCCAGAATAGTAATTCAAAATCCTGCTTGTTGGTGAGATTTAATTTATTATTTCCATTTTAGAAATGCCACTTTTAGAAAGGGAGAATTTCTCTGCTCTTAAAATCCATATGTGCATTACAGCCTTTCTCCAATCCACGTCAGGGCTGGGCAGGTTGACTGCTCCCTTGTGCATTTCACCCAGACAACCACAAACACAGGATGCTCGGTCACACCTGCTCTCATCTGCATACTGAATTGGTCTTCCTGGCCTGGAAGGGTGGAGGGGCCTGACACTTACATTTGAAAGGCTAGTGGTCTGCCCTCACACAATGGACTGCCAAACCTCTTTACTGGGACCCTGGAAGACAGACCTGTATTGTTTACTTCAAAACCACTCTTTGAAGTCTCCCCCACTTCAAAGGCACTTTGGGGTATATAAACTGGGTCCCTGACCCCACCAACTCTGACACTTGCTGGGACAGAGACCCTGAACCAGATCCTGCAACCTGCCAAGAGGAGCTGCCTGGGTGCCCAAAGGAGTCACCTGGACTGCTTTGCTGTGAAGGACTGCTGCCTTGCTGTTGCCCTGCTGCCTTGCAGGCCTCTAGCTCTGCTGAGAAGTGCTCTCTAAGGGCTTGGATTGATCTTGCCTCCTACTCCTGAAGTCTCAGGGCCAAAAATATTTCAGTTTTCAAGCAAACTCCTTGTGCTGTGAAAATCAACGCACAGCCTGCCGGAATCGACCCGCAGCTTGCCCAGTGGTGAAAGAATCACTGCATCGCTGAACTGGAGCTAAGCAGCCCAGCTCCCCGAGGGGAGATCGACGCAGCACCTGCTTTGCAACTGAACTTCGACACACAGTCCTACTAGATCGACACATCGCCGAGCCGGAACGAAGCAGCTGCCTTCCTATGTGAGGAATTGACGCATCGCCTCCCGTGTGACATAAACTCTAACGCATCGCCATACCGGATTGACTCAGCACTTGTGTCTTCATCCTGCACGCCCATGATTTCCACGCATCATCCCTGGGTGTCAAAAGTCCCCGCATGCAGTGAGGATCCAAGACTGCATGCTGGCAATCTACACAAAGACCTTGAAGCATGGGAAGAATCAACGCATCATCTTTGCATGTCAGGAAATCCGATGCACACCTTCCTTTTTCTACGCATCTTCTCCTTTGCGGGCTTCGTGAGGGTAATTTTGACGCATACCAGATACTTTTTGCATCCAAGAGACAATTGTTGATTTTTAAAGACTTAAGACACTTTTTATCATTGCAAAAGTGGCATTTCAACTTGTGCTTATCAAATCTTGATAGTTTTAACCTTAATTTACTCAGATACATATATTATATTTTTCCAAACCCGTGTGGTGTATTTTTGGGTGTTTTCACTGTGTTATTGTATGGTTTTTTGCACAAATACCTTACACATTGCCTTCTAAGTTAAGCCTGACTGCTCAGTGCCAAGCCACCAGAGAGAGGGCACAGGATAGTTTGGATTGTGTGTGACGTACCCTGACTAGGGTTGTAGTCCCTACCTGGACAAGGGTGCATACCTCTGCCAACTAGAGACCCCATTTCTAATACTCACCATCACCAAATTATCCTCTGGGCAGACCTAAGGACACCAAAATGTTGTCTGTAGGACACACTAATCCCTCACCAATGTGGAAACACTCCTGTCTGTTGCTTGCAAGTCATGTTTGTAAAGAAATTCACGCTGCCATTCACAGACTGGGTTACATGAACAATTGTGATGGGCTAAGGACTCGGGTCTACCAGTTAGTGTCAACATAAAGGGGCATATTTATACTCCGTTTGCGCCGAATTTGCGTCGTTTTTTTCGACGCAAATTCGACGCAAAACTAACTCCATATTTATACTTTGGCGTTAGACGCGTCTAGCGCCAAAGTTCATGGAGTTAGCATCATTTTTTTGCGTGAACACCTTCCTTGCGTTAATGATATGCAAGGTAGGCGTTCCCGTCTTAAAAAATGACTCCGATGCTATTGCGTCGGATTTATACTCCCGGGCAAAAATGACGCCCGGGAGTGGGCGGGACTAAAAAACCCGCATTTGCGCCGGATTTTAGCGCCTGGGTCAGGGCAGGCGTTAAGGGACCTGTGGGCTCAGAATGAGCCCAGAGGTGCCCTCCCAAGCCCCCAGGGACACCCCCTGCCACCCTTGCCCACCCCAGGAGGACACCCAAGGATGGAGGGACCCATCCCAGGGAAGAAAAGGTAAGTTGTGGTAAGTTTAAAAAAAAAAAAAAATTGTGGCATAGGGGGGCCTGATTTGTGCCCCCCTACATGCCACTATGCCCAATGACCATGCCAGGGGACAGAAGTCCCCTGGGCATGGCCATTGGGCAAGGGGGCATGACTCCTGTCTTTGCTAAGACAGGAGTCATGTTAATGGCGTCTGGGCGCCAAAAAAAAATGGCGCAAATCGGGTTAAGACGATTTTTTTGCCTCAGCCTGACTTGCCCCATCTTTGGGCGCCCAAGCTCCATATCCCCCTACGCCGGCGCTGCCTGGTGTACGTTGTTTTTTTTCACGCACACCAGGCAGCGCCGGTCGACTAACACCGGCTAACGCCATTCAATAAATACGGCGCCCGCATGGCGCTTCAGAATTGCGTTAGCCGGCGCTAATTTTTTGGGCGCAAAACTGCGTTAGCGCAGTTTTGCGTCAAAAAGTATAAATATGGGCCAAAGTTTCATATTTTGCTGGGGGAAAACTGCTGTCAAACATTTGTCGGGTGAGGAAGGAAGTCACGGTATACAGAATATCCAAACTGTCGGTGCACATGTACATTGTCAGAGCACCAACTTATCAATGTCAAGTCAGAAATGTCAGCTGCTTCACAATTAAGCATTTTTTCACAGTCACCAATGAAGATCCCTACATCCACTACATACATGTGTGATGTACCATCACATCTAAACCAATCATGAGCTGGGGCAAGTTTATTTCAACTGTCACTCATGTCATTGTGTAAATGCTGACATTCTTTTGTGTGCGTACAGCCATGTGTCTGTCCACAATAGTAATTGCATTGAGAGGAGGAATCTAGTGGCATGAGACAGCACAAAGCATTACAACACACACATCATCAGACCATGATATGACCAACTTACATCTCCAGAAATCATTATGGCCTTTGGGTGTGTGCCTTCCTCACTGTTGTTGGCATAAAACATGGCTGGAAAGTAAAGAGTTTAAACCACAACAACATCTCAAAATATTTACTTATCCCCTAGTTGCTGCTGTTGGGCCCTCAACTGTCCACACAGCTCTGGGTAAGCCACGACAAGGATGCAGGCTACTAGGGTGTTTGGGTGACATGCACCTACCTGCATCACTGGGAGGACTCGCGGTCTTGGCTTTCAGCAGATTTACTTGTTGCTCACCGCAGGTTCTCCCACCTCTTCCAACAGTGCAGGCTGCACCGCTTGTGGACCCACAGGGTCCGCACCTTCTTTGTGATGACCTTCCCTATATCCCTCTTTTGATGGGCATTCACCTATATAGATGACATAAAAAACAGGAAAATAAAATTCAATGTCACTGTTGGGCAGCACTGCTGTGACATCATGTTTCCCAACGAACACAAACCTTTACAAAACAGTTGCACTTTCTTTTGTCAACAAAACAGTCACAGGTAGAGTAGAAATATTGATTTGCAGTGATCTCGTGTGCACCATCAGCACTTGCGATCACCCATGATCACTCACAATCATTATGAGCTAATGTAAGCCAAACCACCTGTAAAATCCTTAGACATAATCATACTCACATCCTACATTGACTTCCTGCTTAAACTTGCAAGATTCAGAACCCACGGTCTACATCACATACACTGACTGAGGGCAACAGAGGAGGGTTCCTATGTGGCAATGAGAGAATGGATTTGTGAGTTGTTTGGATATGATTGGATTTTAATGGGACAGACTGGGATGGATGGTGGTGAGCCACTGTCATATCAACTTGCTGCACCTCAGATAAGTGTTACTACATGTGGTTTCATGACAGGATGGAATCATACAGAGCAAAATGTTCAACAATATGTGCTGGAGTAAAGCATCTGACAACTCAAGACCCCCACATTTTTCAAACCCAATCACTGTTGTTTCAACACTGGCTGTATGGTGTTGATCAGACAACTGGTGCAATGTCTGCTGGCCATTGTCAGTCAGGGGCCTGCAGTTTGTGTGAAGAAATAGGATTGTTTGATACATAGCCACACATTGCAGCTTTCTACTCTCAAGTGGTGTAACATTGTCATGCACAGAACACACATACACCATTCTGTCATCTCAAAGCACAACAACAACCACATTACCAAAAGGGGACCAAATATCCTGTGAACCATAAAGGAAGAGGTTACTCAGTCAGACATTCCCCAATGTACCTGTTCCTCTGGGGTCCCATAGAGTTGGCGTTACATGGACAGAACATCCCTGGTAAGGCGTTCCAGCTCTTCAGAGTAGAAAGGCAGGGGCCCTGTCACCTATTTTGCCCTTCATCCTGGCTCCCAGAGGTCGGTAACATCAGCAAAAATTGAGGAGGTCTTTATAGCTGCAGTGTTAGTAGGCAAGTGTTTTTTTTAACACAATGTGGTGCAGAAGTATGCAGTGGACGCGATCCATGACAGAGATGGACACAGCCATTGGCTTTCATGTGAAGCCGTCATACATGTTAGAATATAGAATTGACCATCATGGACGTTCCCACCCACTGCGTGGTCAACGTCTGCTAACGACTATGCAATGTATTCATCACAAGGTCAGCAAACCAACATTTTAGGGTACTTATTTGCGTATTTTTGTATATGAGCCACCGGCACTCAAAATAGGGGGCTAGTGCATTTCTAACAGTCAGATATGAACTAGACTTTTCTGGGCAAGATATGCATGTACAAATGTGTACTGTGACTGTGTTTGTCAATGATAGTGCTGTGGGAGCAGTACTACCTCCATTGACGGTGTTTAAAATATATTTTTATAGATTCAAATAATGCAGGTCAATTGTATTATTTGCACATAATGATGAAAAATCATAAATGTGTATAATTTACATATTAGTGTCCCATATGGTTGATATCAGTGTGTACATGTATCACATAATGAACTTTTACTGTTACCCATTATTCAGAGGTTTTAGGAGGCTGGCCTGGTTTGTAGTGGGTACCTTGGGTATTTATACCTTATACCAGGTCCAGTTATCCCTTATTAGTGAAATGTAGCAGTGTTCTAGCAGCTTAAGCTGATAGAGGTAGCTATAGCAAAGCAGCTGAGGCTGAACTAGGAGACATGCAAAACTCATGCAATGCCACTCATAGTTACACAATACGTATACACAAGTAAAGACAATACTCAGTGTTAACAAAAATAAAGGTATTTATTTGTGTGACACAGTACCAAAAATATCTTAGGGACAATATTTATTTTCTTCTGGAGGTAAGTATTATACACAATATATACACTAGACACCAAAATTAGACAAGTAAGTAGTCATAGAACAATGCAAAAAATAGGAAATGCAATATAATGCAAAGGGAGAAAATGGGTCTAGGGGCAACACAAACCATATACTAAGAAAGTTGAATGTGAATCACAAATTCCTTCCTAGACAAGTGTAGTGTGTGCAGAATCGCTGGGAGAGTAAGAATACAGTAAAGGTAAGTAAATTACCCACCCCAGAGCCCAGAAAAGCAGGAATAAAGTACTGCAAGTTTCCTTAGGACACACTACACCTCGTTATTCGGATTTTGCAGCAGCCAACCAAGTCTTCAGAGAACAACTGCTGGATTCCTGGACCTAAAGACCTGCAAAGGAAGGGGACCAAGCCCAGAAGTCGAAAAAAGTTCCAGGAAGGACAGGAGCCACTGCCAACCCAGAAGAGGGTACAAAAGAAGAGTCCATGATTAGTCGAAGACTGCAGAAATGCACCCTAGGAAGATGGCAGCGGTTTCCTGCATAATGCAAAAGATGTCGCACAGCGTGAAGATAGTTGCAGATGAGATTTTGTGTTGGAAGTCGCCAACAAGCCTTGGCCACAACAAAAGTGCATTTTGCGTCGAAATGGTGCTGGATGGATGCCGGACAGCTAAACATTTCTGAAAGTAGACAAAATTCTGAATTCAGCAAGGGGTAATTTGTGATGATCATACAAGGGTTTCCTACAGAAAATAACAGCTTAAATAATCAAAATAGTGAAATTGAGGTGAAGAAACTAGCCATTTGTCTCAATGTTTTACTCTGTAACTTTTTCCTGCAATGTCAGATTTTTTAAAGCAATATACCGTTACGTGTGCTGGACTCTTCCGGTTGCGAGGATATATAGGGCTTGTAGGTTCATCAAGATCCCTAGGTACCCAGAGCCAATAAATGAGCTGCACCTTGCAATGGGTTTTCATTCTATACCAGGTATACAGCAATTCATTTGCTGAAATATAAAGAGTGAAAAATAGGTATCAAGCAAACCTTTGTATTTCCAAAATGGGCATAAGATAAGGTGTTGTGAAGCAGTGGTTATTTGCACATCTCTGACTTCCGGGGTGCCCATACTAGCATGTGAATTACAGGCCATTTCTCAAATAGACGTCTTTTTTACACACTGTCTTACATTTGGAAGGAAAAAACGTAGAGAAAGACAAGGGGCAATAACACTTGTTTTGCTATTCTGTATTTCCCCAAGTCTCCCGATAAAAATGGTACCTCACTTGCGTGGGTAGGCCTAATGCTGGCGACAGGAAACGCAACATGGACACATCACATTTTTACATTGAAATCTGACATGTTTTTTGCAAAGTGCCTAGCTGTAGATTTTGGCCTCTAGCTCAGCGGGCACCTAGGGAAACCAATCAAACCTGTGCATTTCTGAAAACTAGAGACCTAGGGGAATCCAAGATGGGGTGACTTGTGGGGCTCTGACCAAGTTCTGTTACCCAGAATCCTTTGCAAACCTCAACATTTGGCTAAAACAACACATTTTCCTCACATTTCGGTGACAGAAAGTTCTGGAATCTGAGATGAGCCACAAATTTCCTTCCACCCAGCGTTCCCCCATGTCTCCCGATAAAAATGGTGCCTCACTTGCATGGGTAGGCCTAGCGCCCACAAATGGAAATGCCCCAAAACACAGCATGGACACATCACATTTTTTCACAGAAAACAGAGGTGTTTTTTGCAAAGTGCCTACCTGTAGATTTTGGCCTCTAGCTCAGCCGGCACCTAGGGAAACCTACCAAACCTGTGCCTTTTTGAAAAACTAGAGACCTAGGGGAATCCAAGATGGGGTGACTTGTGGGGCTCTGACCAGGATCTGTTACCCAGAATCCTTTGCAAACCTCAAAATTTGGCTAAAACAACACATTTTCCTCACATTTTGGTGACAGAAAGTTCTGGAATCTGAGAGGAGCCACAAATTTCCTTCCACCCAGCGTTCCCCCAAGTCTCCCGATAAAAATGGTACCTCACTTGTGTGGGTAGGCCTGGTGCCCGCGACAGGAATAGATCACACAACAGTCAATGTTAGTCCTTACATGAGGCAGCTGTTGACCCTGGGGTGATCCATTCCTGATGCAGGCACTAGGTGTAGGCACTCAAGTTGGGTAGTGTTTTTATCAGGACAGGTGAGGAATCACTGGGTGGTAGGAATTTTGTGGATCCCAGCATATTCCTGTAGTTTGTGTGACAGAAATGCGAGAAAAATAGAGTTTTTATTCAACATTTCAGCTTTGCAGGGTATTCTGGGTAAGAAAACTTTGGGGAATCCACACAAGTCACACCTCTGTGGACTCCCCCGAATGTCTAGTATCCAGAAATGTTTGGGTTTAGTGTGTTTCTCTATATGGCCGTCGAACCCAGACCAAAAACACAGGTGCCTGCCTTACAAAACCATTTTGTTTTGCGATAGATAAATTTGATATCTCCACAATACGATTTGGGTGGTGGAATTTGGGGCTGAACTAAATTGGGGAGCTCCCAAGAGAGCACTCTCTCTCCCTCTGCTTGCCGCTGCATTCACCTGCTCTCTGGGTTGGGCTATCCCACTATTACCCAGCTGCACAGACTGCTTGCGAAGGGACAGCAGGACTGTCCTCATCACCTCCCTCATAATTTACTGGAAGAGGAGTTATCGAATGGGACTCCTCCGACTGAAAAATCACTCCCAGAGCCTGCCCCATTGTCCTATCCCTCAGATGCTGTCTCAGTATCTGATGTCTCAGTCTCTGATCCTATGTCAGAGCTGTCCTCTATAACCCGAGTGACGGCAGCAGTCATCCATCAAGATGCCATCTCTGCTATTGGCTAAACTGTTGCTCTAAAACACTAGCCTACGTAGACAGTCACAAAATCGATGGTGTGTGTGAGATACCTGCAACAGTAGAGGCCACCTTACCTGCGCTTCTTCCCTCAATCAGCACGTTCTTTCAAGACACTCAAAAAACACCTTGTCACATACCATTCGTCACAGTCTTTAGCACCTCCTGCACCCAGTCCAACAATCATTATTGGTGCTCCCACTCCCTCCTCCTTGGATTCCCTCATTACCACCCAGCAAAAGTGCCCTTCATCTCTCCATAGCCGTCCTCCACCCCGCACATACATTTCATTTGTATTATAGCGCAGATAATGGCTGACTTTACTAATGTACTCAGCTATTTACATAAAATACAGATTTGCTCTTTGCAGTAGGCATATAAACCTTCTGCGCTTCTTTATGGCACTAAAACTGCCACTAGACAAGTCTGACCCTTTTGTAGCAGAAACATAATCACAATGCTTACTTGACTTTTTTATTGCTGCCTAAAAGCTACAGTTGAAAATCGTCAGTTGAAGTATGTGCATTGCTTTGAAGACGCAAGCTGCAACTGCAAGACAACTGGTGGCAAATATATATATATATATATATATATATATATATATATATATCACTTTTATATGTGGGTCTGGTTTTCCTGGGGGCCGATCGCAGTCCCCAGGGAAACCACACATGTATTGACAAAAGTGATAAATATATATATATATATATATATATATCTATCTCTATATATCTATCTATCTACATAGCTAGATCTCTCTCTATATATATATCTATAGATCTATCTATAGATATATCCGTGTAGATAGATATATCTACATAGATATATATATATATATATATATATATTTTTAAGTTGTTGTAAGGTTTCCTTGGGGGCCAAAATGTCCCCCAGGGAAACCGTACAACAAAAAAAAAAATATTGCCCCCAGAGGGGGTCGCCCTGCCCACAGGCGACCCCCTGTCCATTTTTTTTTATTTTTAAGGGGGCACCTACATTTAAAAAAAATATATACATATGCTCCCCGGTTGTCCAATTTTCCGAGGGGGCCGACCCCCCCCAAGTGAAATCCCTGGTGTCTAGTGGTGTTTCCTGGCCCCCGATCGCAGCTGTGCTGTGATCGGGGGCCAGGAAACACTTTCAGGAAGGCCTCGTAAGAAAGGGGAGACTCTCCCCTTTCTTACGAGGCCTTCCCGAACATGGGGAAGGCCGTTTGTGGCCGTTTTCCCCATCGGAGCAGGAAGCGCCCGCAAGGGGAAAACCAAAAAGTGACATCAGCGCGCCCTCGGGTGCGACGCACCAGAGGAATAAATTAACCCCCTCCCTGGTGTTGGGAACTGGTCGTGACCCGCACCAGGGAGGTAGTGCGGGCGTCGGCCAGTGGCCGACGCCCGCATTTAAAGAGTTAAAGAAAAAGTGCTGCATTTAAAAAAAAGACTTCTTTATTTAAAAGCAGTCACAGACATGGTGGTCGGCTGTCTCCAACAGGCCACAATCTCTGTGAGGGCGGCCATTCCCAATGGGGGGTCGCAAATTGGGACCTACCTCATGAATAATCATGAGTTCATAAGGTAGGTCATTTGCAACCCCCTTGCGGATTCACAGACTGTGTCATTGACACTGTTGGACATAAGGTTTTGCAACTCGCAAATTGCGAGTCGCTCTGACTAGCAATTTGCGAGTCGCAAATCCAATATTTCGTACATGTAGCCCATTGTTTCCACAGACATGACTTTTGTTAAGACAATAGTATAATGGGACTTGAAGTTGTTTGTACAAACACTTCCTGGAGCATGTAATTCTCAAACTGGCCCATTCTGACATAATGTTATCACAACGTACAGCTCTGTTTAGCCATTTACTATTAGACTTCCATTAAACAGATTTTGCTCAGTGCAAATTCCTTTCAGCTCTCATTCCACGCATTCATGCTTAAAGTTCAAAAATTTGTCAAAGCGACCACGTCATTGCTCATCAACTTTTCGGTCCCAAATTGCTGCAGAGTAATGAAATTTCCAATGGCTACAGGCCCTTTCTCCATCAAAGGACTGCATCGGCATTGTAATTCAATCATGAGGTGGCGCAAGGCACATTAGAGGTGTCCAATGTGTCGATTTTCTATTATTAAGTCTAAATATAGGAGCATAGTATCATCCACTTCCTCATAATGTGTTCGGTTTTACCAAAACCAGGTGCAACCATTATGTTTTACATCCTCAGCCAAATAGTCTTGAAAAAATGGAACACTCTGACTGCCGGTGCCAGCAAAGGGCAAAGACCACAGACCATCATAAATTATCTTGCCACAAAAAACGCTGCACTCCTGTAGGCTTTTTCTTCGCAGTTATCATTTGTTTGTTCAGTGTCATCCAAACAGACCCTACGACGCGTTTCAACTCTATGTATGTCTCAAGTGGGTTGTCAGTTTACCTCTCGTTGTTTCCACACACACTAATTGTATTAAGACAACAGCATCATAGGACTTGTAGTTGCTTCTACTAGCACTTCCTGGAACACGTAGTTCTCAATCTGGCCCATTCTGCGCTTTTACATAATTTAATCACACCGCACAGCCGTGTTTGTTCATTTACCATTAGACCTCAATAAAACATATTCCGAACAGTGCAACATTCCTTTCAGTTCTTATCCGGTATTTGTAATCACATTAGACATTAGCTGGCCACGCTTTCGTGCTTAAAGTCCTAACATATGTCAAAGCGACCACATCATTGTTCACCAACTTTTTAGTCCCAATTTGCTGCAGAGTAATGAAATTGCCCAAGGCTCCAGGCCCTTACTCCATCAAAGGGACGCATTGGTATTGTAGTTCAATTGTGAAGTGGTGCAAGTTGTATTAGAAGAATCCACTTTGTCAGTTTTCTATTGCTAAGTACACACGCAGAAGCAGAGGATCCCACTGCCTCCTCATAACGTATTCAGGGGCATATTTATACTCCGTCTGCGGTGAATGTGCGTTAAAAATTTTGACGCACATTCGCCGCAAACCTTGCCCCATATTTAAACTTTGACGCCTGCGGACATCGAAATCCCGCCGTATGCATCATTTTCTGGATACGGGAAACCGCCTTGCGTTAGACATATGCAAGGTAGGCGTTCCCGTCCAAAAAATGACTTAAACGCCCGTGCGTCGTACTTATGCTACCGGGCAAAAATCCCACACGGCCAGGAGGCGGAGGTGGAAAATGACGCACAGGCCGATTTGCTTCAAAAATTAACGCTTGGGTCAGGGCAGGCGTTAACATGGGGCAAACACACCTGTATTTAATCAGAACACACAGAAGCAACAGCAGAGCAGCAAAAGGGAGACATGGAGGTGCTTCTCATCCAGCGTGCACGCAGACACAGAGCACAGCAGCAACAACAACAGCAGCTACCACAACACCAGCAGGGACCCCAAAGGCAATGCAGAAGGCAGGAGAGGATATTCCACACCAGGACAACCCTTAATGGCCTCAGGGAACATGACATCATCCTGAGGTACAGGTTGAACTGGCAAGCCATTCAGCAGCTGCTGCGCAACATTGAGCCACACTTGGCACCCAGCTTGCTGACACCCTGCACCATCCCAACAGAAACCAAGCTGCTAGCTGTACTACACATGTTGGCAAGTGCTCCCTGGTTGCTGGGATATCACAGCCATAATTCTCCGCCTTCCTGCCCAAGGTACTGGATGCCATCATCAGACTCACACCCCGCCACATCTGCTTCCCAAACACACAGCAGAAGCAGCAGGAGACAAAACAGGGGTTTTACCTCATTAATAGATTCCCATACGTCCTTGGTGCCATCGACTGCACACATGTACACCTTATGCCACCTGCTGCAACTGAACACCTATACCGCAACAGGAAGCACACACATTCCATCAATGTGCAGGCCATTGTGGATCACCAAGGATTGATCACCAACATCCTGGCAAAGTATCCTGGGAGTGTCCATGACTCATTCATCTTCCGTCACTGTACCATCAATCAACACTTCCAGAATGGACGATATGGCAATGGACTACTTGTTGGTAAGTACAGAAACCTACTTTATACACACTGCACAGCAACCCTCTAGGACAAGCAACACTTACATCACGACAGCAACATGTGAACAGGAACACACTGAGGTCGTGACAACGCTAAGCATTTTTGATAGGTCTGCAGTGAACCTGTCACACATCTGAAATTAGTGTACAGTCTAATGTTAAGACATCAATGATCACAACGTATGGAGAGGTTTGGCTAATTGTCACCTTGCAAAATGTAAGCGTCTCACTGATGTTTAAATGAATACATTGCATATGTCTAAAAGTATGAGTTGTCCAGGGTACATAGATGCCAACGTGTTACCACCACTGTCAAACTGAATTTGTGTATGGAACAATCATCTCAACCCCAGTGAAGACACAGGAACACCTGTATCACAAGTCACAATGCTAGGGAGTGCACACTGTACTGCAAATCCCAAAACATACTGCTGACAACCAGTCAGCAGGCAAACACTCGTTTAGCCAAGGAAACAACCCAATGCAGAAGGTACATCCTAGAAGCCCAGGAATCACACAATAACACAAAAGAGTCACAGACAACACAAGACAACTACTGCCATGTAAGGTGATTTTAATGGGGCAAGCTACATCAACATGATCCCAATCATTTTCTCTTTCAGCTGATCAGGGGTATGGGATCCAGCCATGGATTATGACACCATTTGGCAACCCAAGCACTGCAGCAGAGCGCGCCTGCAATGAGGCACATAGGAGGACACGCACCATAGTCGAGAGGACCTTTGGCATCCTGAAGTCGAGATTCAGGTGCCTTGACATCACTGGTGGCAGCCTCCTATACCCACCAGAAATGGTCTGCAAGATCATTTTAACATGTGCCATCCTGCACAACATTTGTGTACGAAGGAACATTCCCCTATTAGAACCAGTGCCACAAATACCTGAAGAGGAGGAAGAGGAGGATGCTGGCCTGCAACATGAGGGGGACCAACAGAACACAGCTGCTGGATTGCGTAGGCGCCAACATATTGTGAACAATTTCTTTTGAAACAACTCACCATCACCACTGTATCAACATATGTAAATAAACACCTTTAATAATCACCATATCATGGTCTGGGTAATCATTTTTGTTCACCTTTATCTCTAACAATCAGAATAAGAGTGTAGCCTCATGGAGAATTGCTGACATACCGATCAGGACACAGAAATTTCCAAAGCAACTGTGATGCGTATTATACAACAGCCACATTCACACACACTGTAAATGACATATATCCTGTACATTTCACCCTTGAAGGCCAATAGCAGCGGACCACACCTATTTCACACATACATGTTGGCAACATGGTTCATCGCAGCATATGGCACACAAGTGATACACCATCAGTCAATAAGGGGGAAAAAAAACTCATACGTGAGGCAGTGGATGTGCTATTGCATTGGTAACAGGAATGTATGACCAGACCCTTGACGGCAGTAAGTCGGACAGCACCTATCTTTGCAAGGACTATCTGTGACTAGAATTCCATGTAAGCAGAACATAGACAGCACAAGTGCCACACCTATGACAAGCATTGCACACATGACATTCCATGTACATGTCAGCCCATGTCCTAAGTCCTGACACACCCATGCTCCTGGTCTCACCCCACCTGTCTTAAGAGGTCCCTGGAATGGTAATATGTGTACCAAGATATTCCCTCCTCTACACACACACAGACTAACAATAGTAATCCAGTGTGCTTCACCCTTTTGTATGGTATGCCATAGTCATAGTACATCTGTCTGCGTGGATGTCAGGTTAAATAATGCACTGGCTTGTAGTCTCTAAGCCCTGTTCTCACCTGTAGTTTGCTTCCCATGTGAAAGGTACTGTTGGCCATTTGAACTAGAATCTCACCTACAGGACTTGTGAGAAAATGATGCAGCACACACCTGTGAGCACCTCCATGCAGACCACCCATTTGAACATGCACTGCCCTTGCAGATGCTTGGAACAGCATAGAAGCTGCCATTTTGTCGATTACACTGTTATGCATTGCTAGAAAAATAAGCTGTGGAACACAGCCCTTGGGGTCATGTGTCACCTTCCAAAACACAGGACAAACACAGTTTTCCATGTCAACTTTCTTGTTCTTCCTCCAACCAGTCTTAGTCACATCACTGAGAATGTACCTTGTGAAATTGCTTGATCCTGATTGACCCTGCATCCCGTCAGCCTGACTGGCACCTGTCTGTGTGTTACCCTAAAGGTTCCTTATGGCTACATATGTATCATACTTGCTTTCCCAACCCTCACATTCCTTCAGGGGTATTTTGTCAGGTGGTTCATCAATGCATACTCAAATAAGTTACTTAGCATAATCTGCTTATTTATCATACCATAGTTGGGAACTTGTCTCCAAATACCCAAATCATGGCCTATCCCTTGTCTGGGTCTCATGTATGCATGAGCGACAAAGTGTGACAGAGTACCATGGCCGTATGCAGGGATTGGGTATGATGCCTCCAGCAGAACCATCAACGTAAGATAATGTGCATGAAAAGTCCACACATGTAAGGACCCTGACAGTTCACACGCTGAATCACATTGCTCACAACATATTGATAGGCTGTGCGTGCTGAATAGCTGCAAGATTAATCAACACAGAGGCTATGATGTTCCCAGACGCAGTGGAAACTTTACAGGCCAACCTGTGTACAAATGTTGTAATGACACCTGCCAGAACATGACTCCTGAGATATGATCTCACTCAGCACACCAAGGTTGACTTCTTGACAGTCTCATAACACGTCTGCAGTGACAGGGTGGGACCATCCCCATGTAGGTTCTTATGTCCTCATTGGCTTTACTTCCATTGATCTCCGAAGGATACTCAGTAGTTACAGGAATAGCCGCCACTGAACTCATCATGTGACCTGGACGTAACTGTGACAACATAGACCCCTAAAAATATACAGGATCAACATCGGACCACACGCATGAACCAGACACCTCTGTGCAATTGAGCACTGGAAATATGTGGCCACGTGCTGCTTCGTCTGCTGGTCCACCACTGCCACAGGAGACTTGTGGCTCAGTCATATGACCACAACTGTGGCGTGATGTTACATTTGTGGTTCACCTTTGGCTTTCCGTGTCAATAACATCGTACCCACTTAGTCTGTACATGTGCCTGACTCACGGTAGGTTCACCAACAAGTGCCTAGGAAGCAGTATCCAAATTTCCAGGACATGTGATGGCCAAGTGTTGGACCATTGACATGAAGAAGCGTCTGCCATCTAGCTGGCGCATGCTTTGTCATTTGTGGTGTTTACGTTACCCAAAAACTAAGAAGTGCACACAACAGATTTTGCTACATGTATGACTAACACATGTCCTCTCTCATTTCCACACTGACTTGCATCTGAGGGTTGGACACATTAACTTTGCATTCTTACAAGCATATTTGCAATGATGCATCTTGTGATACACACACAGTGAGTCTACAACTACATTAGTAGCCAATGCACACACATTGAGCTATAGTCATTGCGGTATTGTACTTATGTGCGTCACCTTGCTATCCTCTCCTGATGCCAAACATGCCCAATTTGTGCAATACAGAAATGTAGGCCACACGTTTGGCCATCTATTGCGTCAGTCAAGAGTGAAAATCCAGTAACTGAAGTAGCGGATCATGGTCCACAGTAGTCTGATGTTTCACATGTGTGCATACACCATCATTGCCAAAGTGGGTGCAATCAGCCTATCTCAGTTTTGTCGCAATTGTAATATAACATTAAAATGGTAAAATGACCCAAACCCAGATAATGCCTGAAATTTTGACACATACGCGTAAAAAAATGACTCACAAGCATAAAAAAAATGAGGCTTATGCCCGAAAAACGAAGCATAATGCCCTGAAAAAACCATTGCCCCTGAGTTGTATCTTCCACACTTTACCTCAGAAAATTGGTTAAGTGTAAAAATATCTTCAAACATATGGATGCAGGCTCATATCTACTCCTGTGCGTAGAAAAAAATGACGCGCAGACTGTATACGTCAACATTTATTGACGCATAACGATAAAAACGGCCGCCATTTTAGGCAGGAAGTGATGTAATAGGATATCCTGTTTACAGATTTTGTACAGTGGGTGTACTTTCACTTTCACTTTGCAGTCTGTGATACTTCCTGACTGTGTGGCTGTGTTGAGAGTTTTGTCTGGTCAAATTGTGCTTTTGTCTCCTGTGTGGTCTATTTATTGTCTTTTTGTGAATAAAAACTTGTTTTTATATCCTGTCTGAGTGTTTTTTTGTGTACAATTGTGTTGTAAAGTATTGTCTTTGTTTTGTTGGGAGTCTGTTGTGGGTAATGTTAGTTTGGGTATAGTTGAGCTGTGTTAGTTGTTTAGTTAAAGTTTTTCCTATTCTACTTTTCAAGGATTCTCCTTTGTTCCCCCTTATCCCCTATTTATCTTTTGCTGCTAAGATGTTGGGTAGGCCTCGTCTTGGCAAGATGGGTGAGGAGGAGTTGGGTGGTTTTACATGGCTAGTGTGCCATTTCCTACCCCTTATGATTGAGGCAGGTGGGCGGGTGATACAGGGGTATCACACTGAGGCACAGAGGCTCCGGTGGGCAAAGGTCTTGCATCGTCTGCAACGGATCTATCGGACACCAAGGAAAGACCACCAGCTGAAGCACCGCTGGGCGGACCTTATCTCCAACGAGCAAGATCTGCTGGACCACCTGGGGATTGTGATTGGTGGCCCTGTAGGTGAGTACAAATCATGTTAATGTGCACGTTTAAATGCTCTGTAGTGACATCAGCTGATTTTTACAATATCTACCGGCAATGTTGTTGAGTGTGTGGAATGCTTCTGAAACATACTGTAGTGTAGCCATTTTTAATGTAGCTTTCTGCGCGTTTGCTTAAAGTATTAGGCCTCTGTGCACTTTGCCCTAGATGCATTTTGTTAGAAATTGGGTTTTTGGTTGGCGGTCAGGTTACCCCCTGTCCAAGCAAAAGCCCTCACTCTAGTCAGGGTAAGTCACACACAACCCAAGATTATCCTGTGCCAACCCTCTGGTAGCTTGGCACGAGCAGTCAGGCTTAACTTAGAAGGCAATGTGTAAAGTATTTGTGCAATAAATCATACAATACCACCATACAGCACCACAAAAATACACCACACAGTGTTTAGAAAAATATATAATATTTATCAGGATAATTGTAGGTCAAAACGAATAAAGTTGCAATGTGAATTTGTAGAGATATCACTGAAAAGTGATATACAGTGTCTTAAGTCTTTAAAAAGCAAACAGAGTCTCTTTCAAGCACAAAGTACCTGGTTAGGAGTGGAAAATCTCCTCAGAGGGCCACAGAAGAAGAGATACGTGGAAAAAGGGTGTGTGCGTCAATTTCTCCCCAGCACACATGGACTTGCGTCGTTATTTTTCATGCGGGGAAGTCGTGCGTCGTTTTCCGGCGCGCGGACAGTCTCTTTCTGTGGATCGCGGGGATTACCAGATGTCCCGGGTCTGTGCGTGGATTCTCCTGCTTGTTTACCAGCTGCGCGTCGTTCTGCGGGTCTCTGCTCTCACGGCAGAAGTCGCGTCGATTTCTCCTCTGGAGGTCGGGTGGCGTTGTCCTTGCAAGGCAGTGCGTCGAACTTCCGGTCGTCCTGAAGGCGTCGCGTCGATCAGCGTCGGTGTGCAGCGTTTTTCTCGCCGCGGAACAAGCTGTGCGTCGAAGCGTCCAGGTGAAAAAGAGAAGTCTTTTTGGTCCTGAGACTTCAGGGAACAGGAGGCAAGCTCTATTCAAGCCCTTGGAGAGCACTTTTACAGCCAGACAAGAGTTCAGCAAGGCAGCAGGGCAACAGCAAGGCAGCAGTCCTTTGTAGAAAGCAGTCAGGTGAGTCATTTAGGCAGCCAGGCAGTTCTTCTTGGCAGGATGCAGGTTCTGGTTCAGGTTTCTCCTCCAGCAAGTGTCTGATGAGGTAGGGCAGAGGCCCTGTTTTATACCCAAATGTGCCTTTGAAGTGGGGGAGACTTCAAAGAGTGGCTAAGAAGTGCACCAGGTCCCCTTTCAGTTCAATCCTGTCTGCCAGGGTCCCAGTAGGGGGTGTGGCAGTCCTTTGTGTGAGAGCAGGCCCTCTACCCTCCCCGCCCAGGAAGACCCATTCAAAATGCAGATGTATGCAAGTGAGGCTGAGTACCCTGTGTTTGGGGTGTGTCTGAGTGAATGCACAAGGAGCTGTTAACTAAGCCCAGTCAGAACTGGATTGTAAGGGACAGAAAGAATTAAGTGCAAAGAAATGCTCACTTTCTAAAAGTGGCATTTCTAGAATAGTAATATTAAATCCAACTTCACCAGTCAGCAGGATTTTATATTACCATTCTGGCCATACTAAATATGACCTTCCTACTCCTTTCAGATCAGCAGCTACCACTTCACTACTGTATGAGGGCAGCCCCAATGTTAGCCTATGAAGGGAGCAGGCCTCACAGTAGTGCAAAAACGAATTTAGGAGTTTTACACTACCAGGACATGTAAACTACACAGGTACATGTCCTGCCTTTCACCCACACAGCACCCTGCTCTAGGGTTTACCTAGGGCACACATTAGAGGTGTCTTATATGTGGAGAAAGGGGAGGCTTAGGCTTAGCAAGTACTTTTAAATGCCAAGTCGAGGTGACAGTGAAACTGCACACACATACCTTGCAGTGGCAGGCCTGAGACAAGGAAAAGGGGCTACTTAAGTGGTTGGCACAACCAGTGCTGCAGGCCCACTAGTAGCATTTAATCTACAGGCCCTAGGCACATAGAGTGCACATTACTAGGGACTTATAAGTAAATTAAATAGTCCAATCAGGTATGATTCAAGGTTACCATGTTTTAAGGGAGAGAGCATATGCACTTTAGCACTGGTTAGCAGTGGTAAAGTGTGCAGAGTCTAAAAGCCAGCAAAAACAGTGTCCAAAAAGTGGAGGGAGGCAGGCAAAAAGTTAGGGATGACCACCCTAAGGCTGTTAGGTCTAACACATTTTATTTAGCCTCGCACTGTTATTTTACAATAACCAGTTTCACGGTCTTGTTTTATTTTCTTCTATCACACTGTTTAGTTTACTTCAGCACTGAAGTTCTCAAACAATACATTCTTGCTTGCTCTATGCCTCAGTCAATGATACAGTCTGGTACATTGCCGATAGACATGGTAGAAGTTTAGTCCTTAGGGTTCGTAGAAAGTACACATTCTTACGTAAGGACGTTTCTTAGAACATCGGCGTGTTAGTTACAAAAACACTTCCTAGTCCTGGTACACGTAAGAGGGAGATTCCAACCAGGAACCCACAACTAGATGCTGACTGCCCTGTTGCAGATGCTGATCCTGATCACAGTCCTTTGCTCAGGTATGAGGGTCGATGTCCTCCCGGGGGAACCTGAAAGGCAGGCTTAGAGCTTAACATGCTGTGCTCAAAATAGAACTTAGAGGAGAGAACATAATCTAGTTGCACTATGATAGCATTATTCTTATGTTTCACTCTCCTCGTTACTATTTCAATCCTACTGTGTTGTATGTTTCTGGTTATTGCAGCTCACGCCTTGTTATCTAAAATGCAGTTGTTTTATTAAACCAATCTTTAAAACTTAAACTGCATTTGTCATTTACATATGAGACCACACTGTGTATGAGAGAACTGGTTGGGACCTGAGTGACCACGACTTCCCTGGGAAGCACTAAGATGTCTGCGCTCGGCTGCCCAATTGTCTCTTTCCTTTGGGAGAGATAAGGCACTGCTATTTAGCCGGAGCTCAACCCGGATTTGGGGTGACAAAGGTCCTTCACCGTGGGTTAGACTTAGTCCCCCACACTGTGAACGATCTTGCCGCCCAAAAATCCAGTAGTCTCATTAGGATAATTAGAGCCTGCGCAACAATACAGGGTCATAAATCTACTTTGTTAAGGACCACAATTGCCAGCTGTTAGGAAGCAAGAGCTCTGCAAACTTACTGAATACTTTTGGATGATGCAAGTTAGTGCCGCCTTTGTGTCACACAGCAACACAAATCAGGAGCCAATTATGTATAGATATAGGTCACATTTGCCTGTGAGGTATAGAAATTTCCAAATAATTACCAACATTTGTTGACACAACAGCTAGACTGACTTTTGAAACACCACATGAGGCTGAAAATGAGTGCAGGCTTCACATCAATTGATGATAGCAATGTGGCCCAAACATATGTCTCATGTGTGTCTGGTCAGTGTGTAAGGAAACCGATCACGGAAATTCCAAAAATCTTAGGGATTATTGTGCCCCTCCTTCATTTCGGATACATGTCAGATCTGGATTTGGACACATAGGGAACAAGTTCTAACTGCGCTCAGCTAACATCTTAGACTGGTATTTGGAGTTTGTTGTTCCACCTTTCGTATAGGGATGGCTGGCCAAAGGATTGCACATGAGTTAATATCTCTATGGTTGGTGCAACTCATCATAGCTGGGCCACATTTAAATGAAGAAACTATAACAACATGAGGGCTAACAACTGTCCCTGCCCCCCTGTACATTGTACCTGTGTGTCATAAATTTGTCATGGTCACAATGGCTGGTTGACTGGTAATGCAGTCCTCACGGAAAGTGGCTCCGGATGTCTCTCTTGGATACACATGATGAGACAAATACACTCCATTATTATGTCTGCTCACTAATGAAGGAGCATGTTTGCCACCACATGATAGTTAGGGCCACTGCATGTGTGCAGATATGTGTGTAACACTCTCTGGAGACCCATGGTATGTACATGTTAGCCATGCTATATCGGATGCAGTATCATCATGTCTGAGTGGCTTTACTTACTTATGTAATCTTTCACAAAGTATTTGTCTTTGGAATTGTTGTACAGTGCACAGACATTGAGCACATTTCTCCCTTCCATGCCTTATAGGTGGACCGGCACCCTACACTTTTGGCGAGGTCGCTAGATTCGAGGACCCAGACAACTCCAGTAAGTGTTGATATGTCTGTTATGTGTTGTGTTTGCTGGTGATGTGTGATGGACTCCTGTGTGTTGGACATATAGCAAGGTGTGATGCGCTGGCCAATCTTTTGTTTTGTTCTGTGAGTGGAATTTCATTTTATCACCATCTTTGAGTTGGCCAATCCGTATCCTATTGTCTTATTTAGGGATTCTAGGTCAGTCCTGTAGGCCCCACAATGTGAATAGGGATGAGTCATGTGGATAACACTTGAATCAGAAAGAGTTGCACTGGACCTAATCTGTGATTTAGTCAGTCAGTCAGACCCAGATTCTCCCAGAATGGGGCTGCAAATTGCTTAACCACAGACTTCTGCTTCCCAGTTCACTAATGCACTGATTAAACTGTAGGTTGAACTTCCTAGCAGCATGTAGCAAATGATGTGGACAAAGGTCTGCATTGCCAAACATGTGTGGTGCTGGGATTGGTCAAGGGTTTGCTGTCTCCTATTTGGAGACACTCCTTACCTGTGGTGTGTATGGTGAGCCAAACACATGTCCAGCTTTTCTAAGCTCCCTGGGTGTCCTTGTTGTTTGAAATTGTTAGCTGTAGTCCACCCCCCACCCTCAAACACAGCCATGGGGTTGTGAATAGTGTACCTAGAACTAATGATACAAGTTTGGTACACAGACATGTAAATCAGTGAATGTTTTGTCTGAACCTAGTATACACACTCATTTTTAGCACATGAATACTATACTAGCAAGTCCATTTACAACTTGCAGATTGTTAGCTGACAACTGGCAGAACATAGATGCCAAAATCATGCCGGTTGTTACCCATCTTGTAGGGTTTAGATGTGCTATGTGTGATAGAACCTTAGTAGGGTGGCTTGCCATGTACTTCCTCAGGGACAATCAATGATCTGTATGATGATATGAGCTGTTACAAGTACAATTGATGTATTGTCTGATTTACTTCTTGTGCCATTTCACACAATGCAGTTCCTAATGTTAGATTTTCTATTTGTCTTCACAGCTGCAAACATAACACCCATCCAGGTCAGGGAGTTTCAACGGGGGGCCATGAGGTATCAGCACATACTTCAAGTACAGTCTTGGTACCGAAAAATGGCCCGCAGATACCAGCACGAACGGGCCTCCGGAGCCTGGAGGGCATTTCCCCAAGGTGGCCCTTCTTTGATCACCACAGCCACCACCAGCACCACCACCACTACCACCCAGGTGGCACCACCAGCAGCCGGGACCGTTGCGGCAACATCCTCAGCAAGTGCTCCAGGCCCAAGCACAGCACCACCTGCAGGGCGGCCCACAGCCATGGACACTACAGTGCCCCACACTTCCTCGGCTGGCACCCAGACCACCCCAGCTGCAACCTTTGACCCTGCTGCTTTTGGACATATGCAGCGTAAATTGGACCGTGTCCTTCGGAAGATAAGTCGACTGCGGCAGGAGGTGCGACATGTCAACCAGCGGGTGCGGTCAATCAAGAGGACCCTCCGGAGGGCCAACCTGTAGCAGTTTTGACGGACATGATCCCCTCCCTCCTCTTTCCTGATTCTTATACTTTGTGGGTTTACGGGGCTTAGTGTTAGGTTAGTATAGGATGGTATTTAAGTTAGTGTTAGTGGGTGGGGGGTCCTGAATATTTCTACTGTTTCTTTTTGAGTGTGTGGGCGGGTGGGGGGCAATGTTGCGGTTCTTGTGTGTTTAAAAAAAAAATGTAAAATTAAAACAAAAAATAAACAAAAAAATATATATTTGTTTAGTATAGAATAGTATGTGTTTAGGTTAGTATCTGTTATCCTCCATGTGTCGCGTCTCATAAGGGGGATGGGGGATTGATGTTTAGAACGTTTTGTTAAATGTGATAAGTAAGTTTAGCTTAGGTTAGTTAGAGACAGTTGTGGGTAATGAGTAGTTAGAGTAGATTAGGGTAGGTAAGGGTTTTCCCTGAGTTTTCACTTCTGTTTTTACTGTTTAATAAATATGTAGTGAGCCCTTTACAGTATGTGTGACATGCTTGTAGATCAGGGCCTTGGCATGAGTGTACAGTTTTTCTTTTGTATTACATTTTGTGTTCTGTGCTGCAAACAAATCCCAACTGAGTTGTAACATTGGCAGCTACCCCAAAGCTACCTGGTAAAGATTAGACCATTCATTACAACCACCAATCACAGTTACTATGGATCCCAATGTGCTTTTTTCATTAAGTATGTTTTCAATGTCACATACAGTGCTTCCAGATTTATGATTGGGGACACTGTTATGTCTGACTGCAGTCTGATGTCCAAGGAAACCCTTATAAGGTGAGTGGTAGTAAGCACTCTTGTAGTATAGTGCACATAACTCACATAGATCATTTGTTACACTGTTCAGCATGATTACTTATTTGGATGTAAACTCATACACCTCCATTCATGCAGTTTGGTGACAGTTCGCTTATATTTGTGGGCAATGTTACATGTGTTAGTTTTGCATTGAAACAATATTTTGAAGGCACTATTTTATGGGTTAGATATCCCTTGAGGAAGCATTATTCTGTCTAACACAGCGTTATGGTGTATAGTTTCTCTTTTCCTCAGCTATTACCCTCAGGAAGGGCAGAGTATGGTAGAATCCAGGCCACTGTGCATAGTTATCAGCCTACATTATTTCAGGACAATTGTATTGACAAGCTATGTTATTTGACAGGAGGCAAAATTCAGTGGTCTACTGCAAGGTTGATGTGTCACATTACACAGAGACAAAGTGGTTGTGTAAGTGCTATTTATTGAAAAGTGCTGTAGTGCTATATGTACATTGTCCATGATTGTGAGTCCATTATAGTGACATCTTCCATTGTGATCCCACACAAGTGCAAAAGGAGCTTTCATTGGACATGCTGGGGTGAAGTGTCAGACAGTGCAGAAGGACAGGATTTGCCAAGGAGTTAGTGAGAGACAATCACAGGGCAGGCTGACAAGATAGGCAGTGGTTTGCAGAACAGTGCTTGAGTCCAGTTGTTGCAAGACTGGCATGTTACGAAGCACAGGACCATGGTAATAGGTGGGCATGTGGCAGGGACTAGTGCTTCCGGGTACTTCTACGTGTGAAGGTGATCTGTTCCTGGTCTTCATCTTCTGATGTGTGTGTTGCCTCCTCTGCCCTTGGTGGTGGTGGTTGTGAAGGGGCAACACACACCTCAGTGTGTGTAGACGTGGAGTCAGACATCCTGCTAGCTGCTACCTGTGGGGGTCTTAAGGGCAGTACTTCTGCAAGGAGGATCTGCTGGTTCTTATGAATAGCAGCCACATCACGATGGTAGGCAGCCAGGTCTGCCCTGAGGGGGTGATGATTGCATTTGTGCATGCAGTGGAAGGTTTGGGGTGCGAGGTGTTGTGGCAACTCCCTTACTGCAGTGGTGAATTTCTTTACAGTTTGTTGTAGTCCTTGCAGGATGGATATTAGCGCTTGCATGGCTGCTGCCTCATCTGCAGATGATATCATGCACAAACGCATCCCCTCAGGGCTGGCTGCCATTTTTTGCATCCCCACCGGCACCTCCTTGGCCAGCTCCCACTTTACTCCCACTACAGTTCTCTCAAAGCTGGTGCCTGTGTCGTCTGAGTCCTCAGCTGTATTGGAGCTGGCAGGTTGTACAATTGGGGTTGTGGGTGGGTCCTCTGTGATTGCTGCTTGTTCTATGCTCCTCCTGTGACTGAAGATGGGGTCTGGAGAGTTCCAGGGACATCTTGGAGGGCCTGCTGACTGATGTTTGTCAGCTAGTTATCCATGTCATCAGGGTAGTCCTGGACAGGCATATCCGCAGGAGATCCATTGTCCTCTGCAATGAAATAGGGTACAATTAGTGTGTCTGTGTTGTGGCATTTGTGATGTGACATGCCTGCCTTGTGATGATTTCACATTGTGATATTGGTTCCTGTTCATTGATCCAGACTTTCAGATGGGCGTTCTCCCAGTCCTATGCCCCACCTGCATGTCACATGTATTGTGGTCAGTTAGTAGACTTGTCAGCATCATATCCTCTAGGTGTTGGTTTTGGCCAAATAGTGAATTGCCACCTTCTTGTCCTACTCAACCCTCCCCCTACTTCCATTCTCATGGTGAGACCTTTCACTGGTTGTGGGTGCTCTGATGGCACTAGCAGCACACTTAACAATCTGGACCTGCCCCAGTCTCTGATCTTTCACATCCACTTATATGTAGTTGAAATGTAGCGTATACTATGCATAGCATTGTTATGGCACAATATGGATGTCAGCATTGGTAATGTGTACAGCTGATGTTGGTGAATGTGTGGTACATTGGATTGCCCTGATTGTCGTAGCAGTGTCCTATTTCCTCCTCTGACTGTGCAGATGTATTTCAGTGACCAGTTACATGTGTCCTCCCTCTCAATGCTGTTGTCTGAGCAGTATGACATTTGGGATGGTGCATTGTGACCCAGGCACAGGATGGACCCTGACATATGCAGCATGGGTGTGACATTAGTGCTGTGTAGCTCCTAATGTTGATGGTATTGGCTGATGTTTGCGGCAACTATGGACATTCACATTTGACACAACTGGAACATTTGTCTTGTTTCAGGGTGTTGTTAAAATTGTCATCCTAAACTCTCTAATTTAGGTGTGTATGATCCATGGGGACGTTACTGCCATTGGCTACTTGACCAGCACACACAGCGGAGGTGGTAGTGGAAACTGTTGTCAATGTTACATTCCAGTTGTCGGTATGGCTAGAAGTTGTTAATTGGGCCCTAGTTAATGTAGGGGGTATAGTGGCTGACGTGTGATGGGATGTCAGTTTGACGTTGTGCCCTTCCCTCCTGGCGTGGCTTTACCTTTGCAACATCGTTGGCATGGCAGCATACCCCCATGGAAATGTTGTTGGTGTTGTGTTATGGTGTGCCCCAGCTTTTCTCTGTACGGGCCATGCCCCCGTGCCGTACCCCTTTACCCATGCCACTCCATGTATATGATGACTTACATGCATTGTGTAGTAGGTATTCCCCCCTCGGTTGCAGTTAACATTAGTGCATTTTAATTCCCCATGCGACTTACCCTGCATGTGTGTGGTCTCTTGGTAGTCTGCGCTGTCCTGTCCTTGAATCCCTGTGACGATCTCCTCAGGGATGATGGCTGCGACCATCTCCTCCATGTGGTCCAGGGGCTCCTGGTGTGCTGGACTCCCACCTCCAGTCTGCAGTGCTGCCTTCCCGTTCCTGGCCATCTTTTCCTTGGTCCTGCGCTTGCAGTCATGCCTGCGTTTCTTGCACTCGATGACTGTTCTGCATACTTCTGCCAAACAGTTAATCTTGTCAACAATTTGTTGCCCTATTGCCTCTCTCCTACTGATTGGCAACTTTGAGGTGACAAACAGTTGGTGCTGGTGTTCCGTCACCTCTTTTACCAGAATTTCCTGCTCCTCTGCACTGAAGCAACACTTTCTTTTCTTCTTCTCCCTGTCCTGGTTATTGTGTGGGTCCTCCTGGCTGGTTCCTGGTATGTTGTCATCTTCCTGGGGACTGTACAGGCATCTGGAATCCATTTTGGCTCTCCTCCACTGAAATGGCTATGTTTGCGGGGAATTTTGACGCTATTGCTTCAAAAAACGCTGCATATCTGGTTTGCGGTGTCGTAAATCGTCTCACAGTTATTTCCGCCCCGTTAATGTCGTTTTCCTTTACGACGTGACGCTGCGGTGTGCATAAAAAAAAAAGACTTACACCTGTGGTTTACGCCGCTGTGCGTCAAAGTATAAATTCCACACCCGCATGGCGCACAGAAATGCCATTAGCCGGTGGTAATATATTTGATGCAAAACTGCGTCTGTGCAGTTTTGTGTCAAAAAGTATAAATATGGCCCTCAGTTTTACCAATATGCATTTCGACTCTACGTCTTTCTCAAGTAGGTCAAGTCTGTTTACTTCACATTGTTTCCATACATATGTCTTTTAGTAAGACAACAGCATTATAGGACTTGTGGTTGTTTCTACAAACACTTCCTCGGACACGCAGTTCTCAATTCTGCACTTTGACATCATTTACTCACACAGCACGCCCTGTTTGTCCATTTACTAATAGACTTCCATAAAACAGATTTTGCTCAGGTCAAAGTTCCTTTCAGTTCTTATTCCGCATTTGTCATTTCATTAGTCATTAACAGGCTACGCTTTCGTGCTTAAAGTTCCAACATATGTTACAACGACCCAGTCATTGCTCACCAGCTTTTCAGTCCCAATTTGCTTAAGAGTAATGAAATTGCCCATGGCTACAGGCCCTTACTCCATAATAGGGTCGCATCTGTATTGTAACTCAAACGTGAGGTGGCGCAAGGCGTATCATAAGTGTTAGACCTGACAGCCTTAGGGTAGTCACCCCTAACTTTTTGCCTGCCTCCCTCCACTTTTTGGACACTGTTTTTGCTGGTTTATAGACTCTGCGCACTTTACCACTGCTAACCAGTGCTAAAGTGCATATGCTCTCTCCCTTAAAACATGGTAACCTTGAATCATACCTGATTGGACTATTAATTTACTTATAAGTCCCTAGTAAGGTGCACTTTATGTGCATAGGGCTGGTAAATTAAATGCTACTAGTGGGCCTGCAGCACTGGTTGTGCCACCCACTTAAGTAGCCCCTTTCCCTTGTCTCAGGCCTGCCATTGCAAGGCCTGTGTGTGCAGTTTCACTGCCACCTAGACTTGGCATTTAAAAGTACTTGCCAAGCATAGAACTCCCCTTTTTCTACATATAAGTCACCCTTAATGTGTGCCCTAGGTAACCCCTAGAGCAGGGTGCTTTGTAGGTAAAAGGCAGGACATGTACCTGTCTAGTTATATGTCCTGGTAGTGTAAAACTCCTAAATTCGTTTTCACACTACTGTGAGGCCTGCACCCTTCAAAGGCTAACATTGGGGCTGCCCTCATACACTGTTGAAGTGGCAGCTGCTGATCTGAAAGGAGCAGGAAGGTCATATTTAGTATGGCCAGAATGGTAATACAAAGTCCTACTGACTGGTGAAGTCGGATTTAATATTACTATTCTAGAAATGCCACTTTTAGAAAGTGAGCATTTCTTTGCACTTAAATCCTTCTGTGCCTTACAATCCACGTCTGGCTGGGCTTGGTTGACAGCTCCTTGTGCATTCACTCAGACACACCCCAAACACAGGGTACTCAGCCTCACTTGCATACATCTGCATTTTGAATGGGTCTTCCTGGGCTGGGAGGGTGGAGGGCCTGCTCTCACACAAAGGACTGCCACACCCCCTACTGGGACCCTGGCAGACAGGATTGAACTGAAAGGGGACCTGGTGCACTTCTTAGCCACTCTTTGAAGTCTCCCCCACTTCAAAGGCACATTTGGGTATAAAACAGGGCCTCTGCCCTACCTCATCAGACACTTGTTGGAGAAGAAACCTGAACCAGAAACTACATCCTGCCAAGAAGAACTGCCTGGCTGCTCAAAGGACTCACCTGTCTGCTTTCTACAAAGGACTGCTGCCTTGCTGAACTCTTGTCTGGCTGTGAAAGTGCTCTCCAAGGGCTTGGATAGAGCTTGCCTCCTGTTCCCTGAAATCTCAGGACCAAAAAGACTTCTCTCTTTGACTTGGACGCTCCGTGCGCCGAAAATTTCGACGCACAGCTTGTTTCGCGGCGAGAAAAACGCCGCACACCGACGCTGATCGACGCGACGCTCTTGGGACGATCTAAGATCCGACGCACGGCCTCGTAAGGATAACGCCGCCCGACCTCTAGAGGAGAAATCGACGCGACGCCTGCCGTGAGATCGTAATTTCAACGCGCAGCCCCGCAGATCGAAGTCTAGAGGAGAAATCGACGCAACGCCTGCTGTGAGATCGTAAATTCGACGCGCAGCCCCGCAGATCGACGCGCAGCCGGAGAACAAGCAGGAAAATCCACGCACAGACCCGGGACATCTGGTAATCCCCGCGATCCACAGAAAGAGACTGTCCACGTGCCGGATAACGACGCCCGACTTCGCCGCGTGGAAAATAACGACGCAAGTCCGTGTGTGCTGAGGAGAAATCGATGCACACACCCTTTTTCCACGCACCTCTTCTCTTGTGGCCCTCTGAGGAGATTTTTCCACTCCCAACCAGGTACTTGTGCTTGAAAGAGACTTTGTTTATATTCTAAAGACTTAAGACACTTTATATCACTTTCCTGTGATAGTTCTACAATTTTCCATTGCAACTTTATTCTTTTTGACCTACAATTATCCTGATAAATATTCTATATTTTTCTAAACACTGTGTGGTGTATTTTTGTGGTGCTATATGGTGGTATTGTATGATTTATTGCACAAATACTTTACACATTGCCTTCTAAGTTAAGCCTGACTGCTCGTGCCAAGCTACCAGAGGGTGGGCACAGGATAATCTTGGATTGTGTGTGACTTACCCTGACTAGAGTGAGGGCTTTTGCTTGGACAGGGGGTAACCTGACTGTCAACCAAAAACCCCATTTCTAACATTGGTGATCAGCGGTGAGGATAGGACTTGGATTTGTGCAGTGACATACAGTAGCTAAGTATTTCACTACCTACCCACAGTTGAAGGTCAACTTGGTTTTTATCTCTTTTTGAAAATCCGTTTTTTCCTGACAATTTTCAAAAACTAAATCCTCACTCAACATGTCTCTGACTGGGTCTCAGACAGGGGACTTTGACCTAGTCCAGTTGGATACATACACGGTCAAACAACTAAGAGGATTCTGCAGGGCATTAAGGGTACCCACCCAAGGGGCCTCCAGAAAGGAGGACTTTCAAGTGGCGCTGAGGGCCTGGGCAGAAGCCCATTTAGAGGATGATGAGGAAGAGGAGCCAGAAAATGGCCCCTCAGAAGGATTTTCACTATCTGTGGATGGTGTTACCACGGCAATTGTGCACCCTTCCAGACCAGGGAGCAGTGTCTCCATGCAAAGCCTGACCGCATAGGAAAGGAGAGAGGAAAGGGAGTTCCAATTGCAAATGGCAAAACTGAAAATTGAGGCTCAACAGGAAGAGAGGAGGGCAGAGAGAGAAGCCAAACAAGCTGAGGCTGAAAGAGCAGCCAAACAAATTGAAGCTGAAAGAACAGCCAAACAAGCGGAAGCTGAAAGAGCAGCCAAACAAGTGGAAGCTGAAAGAGCTTTGGCTGAAAAGAAACTATTGTTGGCTCATGAACTGAGTCTCAAGGAGCTGGAGATCAAGGCAAGACAGTCTGAATCCAGCAATAATGGTGGCAGCATACAGACAGGGCCTGCTGGAGAAAAGAAGGTTCGTATACCCAAAAATGTGGTGCCCAGTTTTGTGGTGGGAGATGACATAGATAAATGGTTAGCTGCTTATGAAGTTGCACTAAGGGCTCATGAGGTTCCTGAAGGGCAATGGGGGGTAGCTATGTGGGGTTATGTGCCGCCATTGGGGAGGGACACACTTCTCACATTGGATCCACCGGATCAAAACACATACCCACTTCAGAAAGCCACTTTACTTGCCAAGTTTGGGCTGACCCCTGAGGGATACCGTCAGAGGTTCAGGGACAGCACCAAACAAACCACACAAACATGGGTAGATTTCTTTGATTTCTCTAGTAAGGCACTGAATGGATGGGTGCGGGGCAACAAAGTAGCAGATTATAAGGGTTTATATGACTTGATTCTGAGAGAGCATATGCTTAATGTTACTTATACAGATTTGCGCCAGCACCTAGTGGATAGTAAGCTGACTGATCCCACGAAGCTTGCTGAGGAGGCGGACCTCTGGGTTAGCACCAGAGTGTCCAAAAAGGTACCTGGGGGGGACTCCCACAAAGGTGGTCAGGGTTCCCAACAGAAGAAAGAGGGGGGAGATAAACTTACAGATAAGGAACTCTCTAAAGGCCCCCAAAAGAATTCCCAGGGAGGGGGTGGCAACCCTTCCTTTTCCAAATTTGGGAAAAAGCCAGGGACATTTGACAAGTCAGGGAAATCTAGCCCCAAATGCATGGAGTGTTACCAGTATGGTCACTACAAAGGCGATCCACAGTGCCCCAAGAGGGCACCGTCCACTACTGGACAGGCACCTGGGTTGACTAGTGTAGCACTCGGGGAGGAGATGGACCCAACTAGCTTTGGGGAGCAGGTAGAGATTTCCCTAGTGTCCCTGGGAGAAGGAGAAATGGCGCCCAAGGCCCACATGCCCAGAAATACTTCTAAGGACCGGCAGTGGGTCACCATTGATGGGCAGAAGGTGGAGGCTCTGCGTGACACAGGAGCCAGTATGACTACTATCAAGAGTCAGCTGGTGTCAACAGAGCAGATAGTACCTAATACATTCCACCAGGTCAGAGTCGCTGACAATCGCGAGAGTCACCTACCGGTGGCTCTGGTTCCCTTTGAGTGGGGGGGGGTCTCTGGTACTCTGAAAGTAGCTGTGAGTCCTGCCATGCCTGTAGATTGTCTGTTAGGCAATGACCTTGAGCACACTGCTTGGAAAGAAGTGGAGCTCAGGTCTCACCTGGAGATGTTAGGGTTACCTGAGTGGGTCTGCATGACCACACGGTCCATGGCTGACCGAGAGGGAAGTCAAGGGCATCTGGAGCCTGGAACGATGGCCCAGAGAGCTGCCAGGAGGAGGGACCAGGGGTGCGGGAAACCGGCCCCAGCAGTTCCCACAGTGGCTGACGGGGCTCCTGAGGAGGAGGCTCCCGAGCCAACTGGGGAAGACATTGCCGCCCTAGGTGACTTACCTGAGCTTGCTGGCTGGCAAGTTGAGGGTGGACCCACCAGGGAGGAATTCTGCAAGGCGCAGAAAGAATGTCCCACTCTAGAAGGTTTGAGGAAACAAGCCTCAAACCAGGCAGCAGGCGACGCCTCTGGCGATCACCACCTATATTGGGAGAATGATCTCCTCTACAGTGAGCCTAAGGTTCCGGGCTTTGGGGCAGCACGTACGCTGGTGGTCCCCCAATGTTACCGAACCTTCCTACTGGGTCTGGCTCACGACATTCCCCTGGCAGGACATTTGGGGCAGGGCAAGACCTTTAACAGGCTTGTCACCCACTTTTATTGGCCCAAAATGAGGACACACTCAGACAAGTTCTGCAGATCCTGTCCTACCTGCCAGGCCAGTGGTAAAGCAGGAAAAAGGGTTAAAACCCCCCTGATTCCACTCCCTGTCGTTGGCACCCCCTTTGAAAGGGTGGGCATCGACATCGTTGGCCCCTTGGACCCCAAAACTGCCTTAGGCAAAAGGTTCATCCTGGTTTTGGTGGACCATGCCACCCGTTACCCAGAGGCAATCCCTCTGAGGACAGTAACTGCACAGGTGGTGGCCAGGACCCTGATGGGGATATTTACCCGTGTGGGATTCCCCAAGGAAATAGTGTCTGACAGAGGCACTAACTTCATGTCTGCCTACATGAAGTCTCTGTGGGATGCGTGTGGTGTAACTTACAAGTTCACCACACCCTATCACCCCCAGTCGAATGGTCTTGTGGAGAGATTCAACAAGACCCTGAAAGGCATGATTGGTGGCCTCCCTGAGGCCATGAGGCGTAAGTGGGACGTCCTCTTACCATGCCTTCTCTTTGCTTACAGAGAGGTCCCCCAGAGAGGGGTAGGGTTCAGTCCCTTTGAACTTCTCTACGGGTACCCTGTCAGGGGACCCTTAAGCATTGTCCAGGAGGGATTGGAGAAAGCTCCAAAGACACCCCCTCAGGATGTGGTCAGCTATATGTTGGCCCTCCGCAACCAGATGACCCGCTTCTGGAAAGAGGCCCAAGATAACCTTGAGGCCAGTCAAGAGGTGATGAAACAATGGTATGACCAGAAGGCCACCCTGGTAGAGTTTCAACCTGGAGACAAAGTGTGGGTAATGGAGCCAGTAGAGCCCACAGCTCTCCAGGACCGCTGGTCTGGCCCATTTGAAATAAAGGAGAGGAAAGGGGAGGCCACTTACCTAGTGGACCTCAAAACCCCTAGGAATCCCCTAAGGGTGCTCCATGTGAACCGACTAAAAGCTCATTTTGAGAGGTCGGAGATCAACATGCTTCTGGCCACAGATGAAGGAACGGAAGAGGAGAGTGAACCTCTCCCTGACCTCCTCTCTGCCCAAGAAGGTGATGGGTCAGTAAGTGGGGTCATTCTGTCTGACTCCCTGACTCTAAATCAGAAAGGAGAATGCTATGAGCTGTTGGAGCAGTTCTCCCCCCTGTTCTCCCTTACTCCTGGACTGACCCACCTCTGTGTTCATGATATTGACACTGGTGACAGTCTCCCTGTAAAAAACAAAATTTACAGGTTGTCGGATAAGGTGAAGGCCAGCATCAAGGAGGAGGTCTCTAAGATGTTGACTTTAGGGGTTATTGAGAAATCCAGTAGTCCCTGGGCCAGCCCAGTGGTGTTGGTCCCTAAGGCTACTGCCCCAGGTGAGAAGCCAGAACTCCGGTTCTGTGTGGACTACCGAGGTCTCAACTCAGTCACACGGACTGATGCTCACCCCATCCCCCGAGCTGATGAGCTTGTGGACAGGCTAGGCGCTGCCAAGTTCCTGAGTACGTTTGATCTTACTTCAGGGTACTGGCAGATCGCCCTAACTGAGGGGGCCAAGGAAAGATCCGCATTTTCAACCCCGGATGGCCATTACCAGTTCCGGGTGATGCCGTTTGGGTTGAAAAATGCCCCCGCTACCTTCCAACGGTTGGTTAACGGGGTCCTAGCTGGCAAGGATGCCTTCTGTGCAGCCTACCTGGATGACATAGCTGTCTACAGTTCCAGCTCGGAGGAACACCTGCTTCACCTCAAGGAGGTGCTTCAGGCCCTGCAGCAGGCAGGCCTGACCATCAAGGCCAGTAAGTGCCAGATTGGGCAGGGTTCCGTGGTGTACTTGGGACACCTAGTGGGTGGTGGCAAGGTGCAGCCACTCCAGGCCAAGATTGAAACTATCAAGGCCTGGCAACCACCCCGAACGCAGACTGAGGTGAGAGCCTTTCTAGGCCTCACAGGATACTACCGCCGATTTGTCAAGGGCTATGGTATCATTGTCACACCCTTGACCGTACTCACTTCCAAGAAACAACCTAGGTTGGTGAATTGGACAGAGGCTTGTCAGAAAGCCTTTGACGGCCTTAAGGAAGCCATGTGCACGGCCCCCGTACTCATGGCCCCTGACTACTCCCAGGAATTTATCGTGCAGACAGACGCTTCAGAGCATGGCATAGGGGCAGTCCTAGCACAGCTAAATGAGGAGGGCAGAGATCAATGGTAGTCTTTATTAGCAGAAGGCTATTACCACGGGAACAGAGGTGGAGTGCTATTGAACGAGAAGCTTTTGCTGTGGTCTGGGCACTGAAGAAGCTAAGACCCTACCTGTTTGGGACTCACTTCCGGGTTCAGACAGACCACAGGCTCCTCAGATGGCTCATGCAGATGAGGGGTGAGAATCCAAAACTCTTGAGGTGGTCCATTTCCCTACAGGGGATGGACTTTACGGTGGAACATCGCCCAGGGGTTGACCACGCCAATGCTGATGGTCTCTCCAGGTACTTCCGCCTTAGCGATGAGAGCTCCCAGGAGGTCGGGTAGCTCTCCCCACTTTCAGCTGGGGGGGACACATGCTAGACCTGACAGCCTTAGGGTAGTCACCCCTAACTTTTTGCCTGCCTCCCTCCACTTTTTGGACACTGTTTTTGCTGGTTTATAGACTCTGCGCACTTTACCACTGCTAACA
The DNA here is from genome assembly GCF_031143425.1 of Pleurodeles waltl. NCBI lineage: Eukaryota > Metazoa > Chordata > Amphibia > Caudata > Salamandridae > Pleurodeles > Pleurodeles waltl. Next base: position 415,067,266 of record NC_090438.1, on the reverse strand, counting down.
AGTGCTAAAGTGCATATGCTCTCTCCCTTAAAACATGGTAACCTTGAATCATACCTGATTGGACTATTAATTTACTTATAAGTCCCTAGTAAGGTGCACTTTATGTGCATAGGGCTGGTAAATTAAATGCTACTAGTGGGCCTGCAGCACTGGTTGTGCCACCCACTTAAGTAGCCCCTTTCCCTTGTCTCAGGCCTGCCATTGCAAGGCCTGTGTGTGCAGTTTCACTGCTACCTCGACTTGGCATTTAAAAGTACTTGCCAAGCCTAGAACTCCCCTTTTTCTACATATAAGTCACCCTTAATGTGTGCCCTAGGTAACCCCTAGAGCAGGGTGCTGTGTAGGTAAAAGGCAGGACATGTACCTGTCTAGTTATATGTCCTGGTAGTGTAAAACTCCTAAATTCGTTTTCACACTACTGTGAGGCCTGCTCCCTTCATAGGCTAACATTGGGGCTGCCCTCATACACTGTTGAAGTGGCAGCTGCTGATCTGAAAGGAGCAGGAAGGTCATATTTAGTATGGCCAGAATGGTAATACAAAGTCCTACTGACTGGTGAAGTCGGATTTAATATTACTATTCTAGAAATGCCACTTTTAGAAAGTGAGCATTTCTTTGCACTTAAATCCTTCTGTGCCTTACAATCCACGTCTGGCTGGGCTTGGTTGACAGCTCCTTGTGCATTCACTCAGACACACCCCAAACACAGGGTACTCAGCCTCACTTGCATACATCTGCATTTTGAATGGGTCTTCCTGGGCTGGGAGGGTGGAGGGCCTGCTCTCACACAAAGGACTGCCACACCCCCTACTGGGACCCTGGCAGACAGGATTGAACTGAAAGGGGACCTGGTGCACTTCTTAGCCACTCTTTGAAGTCTCCCCCACTTCAAAGGCACATTTGGGTATAAAACAGGGCCTCTGCCCTACCTCATCAGACACTTGCTGGAGAAGAAACCTGAACCAGAAACTACATCCTGCCAAGAAGAACTGCCTGGCTGCTCAAAGGACTCACCTGTCTGCTTTCTACAAAGGACTGCTGCCTTGCTGTTGCCCTGCTGCCTTGCTGAACTCTTGTCTGGCTGTGAAAGTGCTCTCCAAGGGCTTGGATAGAGCTTGCCTCCTGTTCCCTGAAGTCTCAGGACCAAAAAGACTTCTCTCTTTGACTTGGACGCTCCGTGCGCCGAAAATTTCGACGCACAGCTTGTTTCGCGGCGAGAAAAACGCCGCACACCGACGCTGATCGACGCGACGCTCTTGGGACGATCGAAGATCCGACGCACGGCCTCGCAAGGATAACGCCGCCCGACCTCTAGAGGAGAAATCGACACGACGCCTGCCGTGAGATCGTAATTTCAACGCGCAGCCCCGCAGATCGAAGTCTAGAGGAGAAATCGACGCAACGCCTGCCGTGAGATCGTAAATTCGACGCGCAGCCCCGTAGATCGACGCGCAGCCAGAGAACAAGCAGGAAAATCCACGCACAGACCCGGGACATCTGGTAATCCCCGCGATCCACAGAAAGAGACTGTCCACGCGCCGGAAAACGACGCCCGACTTCGCCGCGTGGAAAATAACGACGCAAGTCCGTGTGTGCTGAGGAGAAATCGACGCACACACCCTTTTTCCACGCACCTCTTCTCTTGTGGCCCTCTGAGGAGATTTTTCCACTCCCAACCAGGTACTTGTGCTTGAAAGAGACTTTGTTTATATTCTAAAGACTTAAGACACTTTATATCACTTTCCTGTGATAGTTCTACAATTTTCCTTTGCAACTTTATTCTTTTTGACCTACAATTATCCTGATAAATATTCTATATTTTTCTAAACACTGTGTGGTGTATTTTTGTGGTGCTATATGGTGGTATTGTATGATTTATTGCACAAATACTTTACACATTGCCTTCTAAGTTAAGCCTGACTGCTCGTGCCAAGCTACCAGAGGGTGGGCACAGGATAATCTTGGATTGTGTGTGACTTACCCTGACTAGAGTGAGGGCTTTTGCTTGGACAGGGGGTAACCTGACTGCCAACCAAAAACCCCATTTCTAAAAATAAGTATCCACTTTGCAAGTCTTCTATTGTTAAGTACTAAAGTAGGAGCATAGTATCCTCCACTTCCTCATAATGTGTTCGGTTTTATCAATAACGGATGTTTCCCTTAATTTTTATATCCTCAGCCAAATCGTCTTGAAAAAACACAGCACTGACTGCCGGTACCAGCGTAGAGCCAAGACCACAGACCCTCATCAATTATCTTGCCACAAAAAGCGCTTGTTAGAAATGGGGTCTTTGGTTGGCAGTCAGTTTGCACTCTGTCCAAGCTGACCCTAACTCTAGTCAGGGCCATGGAGATACACACTTAGATAACCGCTCCTCACCCCGTTGGTAGCTTGGCACAAGCAGTCAGTCGTATCTCGAAGGCGATGTGTAAACTATTTGTACCAACACACACAGTAATACAGTGAAAACACTACAAAATGGACACAACACTGTTTTAAAAAAATAGATGATATTTATTTAAGTAAACAAGACCAAATATGATAAAAATCCACTATACACCATTAATGTATGACTTCACTCGATAAAAAACACAAAATAATGCCTAGAAGCACCAATGCTCCAATTTGATGTTAAGCGTCATTGTGATGGAGTCGTTTCTCACAATGCAACACCTCTGGTGCCATTTACAGAGTCACCCAGACCCCCAGGTACAGTACCTAAGTAAAAGTGTGGAAAACACACCAGTGCACAGAGTTGTGACTCAGCAGCTTGGTCACATGCCAAAAATTAGACCAAACAGACAATTGTTTGTTGGATGCTATCTCTGTAGGTTTACCGCATGTGGGCAAAAGTGCGCTCAGTGGTAGAAGAATATACCACTAAAACACACTCTAAAGTAGCATGAGTTTACATTGGGTAGGCCAACACATGCACAGTTCTATGCTCACCATGGCAGCCCTTTCATTGTCACTCAAATGTTAGGGGGAAGTCTATACTTTGGTAGTTGCCTGTAGGGACTGTGTGGAGTGATTCAATATTGTAGAGTGTAAATGTGTCTGTCTAGTCAGCCCATGGAGTTTACCCTTCACGATGCAACAATGGTGTGTTGTGTGTCATTATGGGTCACATCACAGTACATTTTGCTTGAGCCTGGGCTACCTGATGTCAGTAGTCTCGCTTAGTCAGTGTAGGCCATGAGCAGTGTAGTGGGTTAGTCTACAGATGAATCCAAAAGTGTCCCTGTACTCAACAGCACGGGTACGGGTAACAAGTTAAAAAAATGTGCTTGGTGTTTATGACATGTGTGTGACAATATCATTTGGGCAATTACTTTTGTTTGTAACCTTTTGATTTGTCTCTGGCATCCATACAGGTCAACTCCCATCAGAAGTAGAGGATTTTGAGAGCTATTGCCTGGAATGCGCGGACCCTGGGGTTCTTAGGTCACAAGAAGTGGGAGGACCAGATGCGTTGGGGAAGGAAGATCACTGAGATTCTGATGGGACTGTCCTCCCAACATGGGCGGGAAGCACGTCGGAGCCTGACACCCACCAATGGCCCCGTTCTGGTGGTGGCCTATCTGGAGCTTGATGGGTGTTTGAGGGTAGTACAGCAGCTACAAGGGGGTGAGTCCAGAGTATAATCCTGCACGTAACATTGCCAAGTTGATGTGTTAAGTTCTGCCATCTCCCCCTGAAAATTGGGGATGGACCATGTGTGACACCCAAGATGAGTAACAGTTTGTGTAGGTATAGACATTGGTTTATGCCGATGTCCCTTGCCTATTAGCCCAGTCACCTAGAACATAACAGAGAACAGTCCCTTACCAATTTATACACCAGGGCCAACACATGGCTGGGTACAGTGATCAATCAGGTTATGTTGTTTGTTGTCGTGGGTGTAATTTGTACACAGGAGTCCACTACTATTCTGTGTGACAGGCCAAACAACATGAAATAATAGATCACTGTCCTCAGCCATATGTCTGCTGAAGTGAGCATATTTGCATCTGTCCCCCTACAGACCACTAATCTTCAGTGTGTCCCAAGTGCTGGTGCCTCACTACTGCCTGTCATGTGAAGGTTGCCATCATACATGTGACAGAGCATACATTGCTTTTTCGGTGCTAGTCACAGAGCAATGTTTCCCTTGTTAAGTGGTGAATGTCCATTTACATGAATTTTATGACATCACTGTTGCCATCATCCCTTCTGCCTAGATGTTAGCATGAGTCCCTTCCATTTTTGCCAAATAATGTCATTGCTTCTCCATGCATGGTCTACCTGTCTTCATGGGATGATGTCTGACTTCCCTCACATATGTGTGCTTGCCAACATGTGTTTGGAACTGGACATATGTAATGAGGCTACAGTTGATGTGCTGCCAAAGACAGGAGACTGTCAGCACTGATTGGTTGCTCACACTTTCCCTCATCCATCATTGCATGTAATTTGGCAGATACAACTGCAGAAGCAATGAAGGCCATGACAAGTAGCAATACAGTTTTTACCCACAACATGCATGTCAATGCCATTGATGTAGAATTATGTGGCAAAGTGGTTTGCACATGTGAAATGAGATAGGTTTGTTAGCTAATCTTTAAAAGCATTATGGGTTGACTTGTAGTTATGTGTGAATCCTTTGTGGTTGTGTACAACTATTCATTCAAGGAAATCTGTTTGTATGACAAAAAGACACAGTGAAATGGCTTACCGCTGGCCAACATGTTAAGTGCCTTCTGCAAGTGTGTGTGAATCTCTGGGCCTCTGCAACATTAAGATGACTATTAACTTCTACTGATGCAATCAGAGTATGTTATTGTTAGGAGTGCCAACCAAGAGAGGTGTCATACCTGGGCTAGATGATTCTTCGTGGGGTGGATTTTGTCAACATTTCTCCCTGACATTTTGCCCAACTTGTCTCCAGTGTACATTACTTTGCAAGATATGGTATCTATCTGAGCAACATTAGTACAACCTCCGTGAGTCCATTTAGACAATGTACACGTAGTGAAATTACAATTGTTGATTTGTTTCCAGTGTGACATGGGTGTTTTCATGTCACCTCCTTCAGGCTGCTGAACTTCTGATAGAAACATGATTGGAAATGTTTGTGTCACCATTTCTTAATGATGTGGCATTCGGAATATGAAGATTAGCTGGATGCATAGCCTTGTGTGGGACTGTGTAACTGAACTTGGTACTGCCCTACTATTTTAAGACTACAACTAACTGAAGGATGCTACATGAGGCAAACCATTGTGGTTGATGAGGTCTTCTACTTGGTCAGTGGGTTCTGTGATTGCACAGTTTCATCCATGCAACTGGGGTTGTCTGTGATTCTGAATACACTGTGGCCAGCTGCAGAAAGTTTATGTAGCAAGCATGCATATTGTGTGGCAAATATTGGAGCCACTTTGCTGTAGCTTGTGGTTACAGTATGTCGTGGTAATGTTTGCTAATCACAGCTGTTTTTCAAGTGTGATCAGGAACATGTAGTGACCCTATCCATCTTTCTAATTTCGGCATCATCCCAGGCAAACGGAGGAGACAAAGTGCAAGCAAGTGAGGAAGCAGCTGGCCACAGTACGTCCAGTCATGAGACATCTGACGCAGAGTGACCCAATGGCCTGGAGCGTTAGGGGAGTGCCATGGAGGACACAGGGCCAACCTCATCATAATCTGATTCTTCTTACAGTAGCCAACTTCCTAGTGATGGCAGACCCAACAGGGCCCACTCTTGTTCCATCCCTGCCCACCACCCACAGTTCCATCTCCACTCTCAGTGTTCCTGCTCGACCAGTTGGCTGTGCCCAGTCACCCAAGGTCGTCTCTTTTGCCCCAGGAACCTCGCCCCCCTGCCCTTGTAACCCCTGCTGCCCTAAGCGAGGAGGCTATTGACCTCCTGAGGAGTATCTCTGTGGGTCAGGCTTCCCCATTACCAAATACCTTTTCCGATCAAAAATTCCCTATTTCCCTACCTGTTCCAAGTACACAGACACATCAGCACACACCCACCTCAACAGACACAAGCACCACAAGACACACTGGCACACAAGCACTCAACAATCACTCACACAGACCATGACTACCACCATCGCCACAGATACCATCACTACCGCATCAACCCACCACAATATCTAGTGACACATCCACCACTCCAAACATACCCCCAGACACCACCTCAACACCCACAGACCCACACACACCAGACACCATAACCAGACACCACACCAACACACACAGACAAACCCACTGCATCCACCATACCCCCAGACACCACCCCAAAACACAGAAGCAAGGACGCCACATCCAACATATCCCCAGACACCACCTGTAGGAGGCTGGCCTGGTTTGCAGAGGGTACATATGGTACTTACACCTTATACCAGGTCCAGTTACCCCTTATTAGTGTAGTGTAGGCAGTGTCTAGAAGCCAGGCACTCTAAAGGTAGCTGTTGATGAGCAGCCAAGGCTTATCTAGGAGACATGCAAAGCTCATGCAATACCACTGTAGTCACTCAGTACTCACACACATGAAAGAAAATACTCTGCAGCATATTTATACTCTGTTTTACTCTAATTCGGTGTAAAACTAACTCCATATTTATACTTTGGTGCTAGACCCATCTAGCAAAAAGGCCCTGATTTAAACTTTTTTTGCACCGCATTAACGTCATTTTATGACACAAAAGTGGCGCAAACTTACAAAATATTGGCCCTTATTTATACTTTTTGCTGCAAAACTGCACTAACTCAGTTTTGCACCAAAAAGTTTAGCACCGGCTTGCACCATTTCTGTGCACCAGCTGGGCACCATATTTATGGAATGGTGCAAGCCGGTGCAAAGGGTAGTCTAGAGTTTTAAAAAATGACTTTAGTCGGGTGGGGCTGGCAGTATAGAAGAAGAGGGTTTAGCACCAAAAAATGGCTTTAGGCAGGTTAGAGTAAAAAAAATGACTCTAATCAGCTTAGCGTCATTTTATGGTGCTAAACCTACCATGCCACATGACTCCTGCCTTAGAAAAGGCAGGAGTCATGCCCATCACCCCAGTGGCCAGCACAGAGGACAGGGGTCCCCTGGGCATGGCCATTGCACACGGTGCCATGTATGGGGGCCCATTTCAGGGCCCCCATGGCACTTTCAAAAATAAAATGCACTTACCTGTACTTACCTGGGATGGGGTCCCCCATCCTCGCAGTCCCTCTAGTGTGGGTGGGGGTGCCCCTAGGGCCTAGGGAGGGCACCTCTGGGCTTATTCCATGGTGTTCCACCATGGAAATAGGGCCACAGGTCACCTAACACCTGCCCTGACCCAGGTCTTAAAAAATGGGGCAAAGCAAGCTTTGCCCCATTTTTTGACCCCTCCCTTGCACCATTTTTACATGGGAGTATAAATATGGTATTAAGGACATAGAGTCATTTTTTGCACGGGAACGCCTACCTTGCACCTCATTAAGGCAAGGTAGGTTTCCACTTCCAAAAAATTACTTTAACTCCATAAATTTGGTGCTAGACGGGTCTAGCACCAAAGTATAAATATGGAGTTAGTTTTGCACTGAATTAGAGTAAAAATAAAATTACACTAATTCAGTGCAAACAGAGTATAAATATGCCCCTTAGCGTCAAAAAATGATGCTAATCTGGTCAGAATCATTTATTTTGACTCAAAACTGCCTAACGTCATTTTTTTTTAAGCTAGCCTACCCTTTGCACTGGCTTGCACCATTCCATAAATATGGTGCCCAGCTGGTGCTAAAAAATGGTGCAAGCCGGTGCTAAACTTTTTGGGGCAAAACTGCCTTAGTGCAGTTTTGCACCAGAAAGTATAAATAAGGCCCTCAGTGTTACAAAAATAAATGTACTTTATCTTGGTGGCACAAATAACAAAAATACCATAGAGACTATACTCCCTTAGGAGGTAATTAATACACAAATTACCTAGGCATAAAACAGTTAGAAAACAGTGCAATTAGTGAAAATCACAATAGTTAGAAATGGGCCTAGGGGAACACAAACCATATACTAAGAAAGTGAAATGCGAATATCGGCTTCCCACCTAGGCAAGTGTAGTGTGTGGAGGGGAGCTAGGAGTACTAGAAAACCCCAAAGATAAGTACTAGAACCCTCCCCCCCCCAAGTGCCCAGGAAAGCAGAAGCAACACACATCTAACTTTCCCAGAGCACAGAGAAATGAAAAGCAGGATTATGCACAAACCGGAAAAGACTGCAAGACCCCAACAGTGGAGTCCTGGACTTGAGGACCCCTGGAAGAAGGGGACCAAGTCCAAGAAGCACAAAAGAGGCCAGGAAAGACCGGAGCCCCTGCTAACCCGGATGAAGGTGCAAAAGAAGAGCCACCAGTGAGGAAGAAGTCAGGATTGCACCCAACAAGACAAAGGGGGTCATTCTGACCTCGGCGGTAAAAGGCGCTTACCGCTGGTCAGAAAACCGCCATAACACCGCCGCGGGAAACCGCCACGGTCATTCTGACCCGCAACAGGCAAACCGCCAAAAACCCGACATCCACAAAAGTCCGCCACACCAACGGCCAGCGAGAAACTGGTGTTGACCAAACCTCCACTGTCACGCCAACAGAAATACGCCCATTCCATTCCGACCCACGAATCCACGCGGCGGTCTTTCAACCACGGTATTCCATTGGCGGTACACACCGCTGCGGTCAAAATACACACACAGCTCCAAAACACTGCCACATTGGTGATTTTGAAACACACACACCTGATACACATACAAACACCACTCCCAACACAATATAAAACACACACCCACATCACCCACAAACCCCTACGACCACCATTTATTGACTAAGGCCAGAGAGAGACACCACCAGCTAGTACAGAGCATTTACAGGCACATAACACCATCACTCACACAACATCAATGCACAAAACACCACACACCACCACACTCACCACAATCATCACCACAAACGCCACCCCACACCTCATCCACACCACCCCATGGCACCCTAAAGACACCCCAGGTTTTCAGACGCTGAACTCAGGGTCATGGTGGAGGAAATAGTTCGGGTAGAGCCCCAGCTCTTCGGGGCACAGGTGCAGCACACCACCATTGCCAGGAAGATGGAGCTATGGCAAAGAATAGTGGACAGGGTCAACGCTGTGGGACAGCATCCACGAAATCGGGACAACATCAGGAAGCGGTGGAACGACCTACGGGGGAAGGTGCGTTCCATGGTATCCAGACACAACATCGCGGTGCAGAAGACTGGCGGCGGACCCCCACCTCAACCCCCAGAATTCACAACATGGGAGGAACAGGTCTTGGCGATCCTGCATCCTGAGGGCCTCGCTGGAGTATGCGAAGGAATGGACTCTGGTACGTTTAATCTCAACTACTTCATCCCCCCCACCCACCGGCATGCCAAATCATACCCCCACCCTCCCCCCCACCCCCATCACACATCCTCCTTGCTAATGTCTCACCATCACAACCCACCCATCCCAACACCAAGCCCTGCATGCGACTACAAACCATGGACACCCCTCACCTAAGCATGCCCACTGCACATACCCATCCCCCCCAAACCACCGTCACAACAGCCCCCACAAGGGAATGCCAGCACTGGGGTACACGGGCACCCACCCATTGCACGCTATGGCACACACAGAAGCAATAACCATACTCTTATACCCCTGCAGGACCCGAACGCCACGACACCGCCCAGGAGGGTCCAGAAATGTCCATTCCACCCCCAGAAGAGGCCCACAGTGATGACAGCAGCTCTGTCTCCCTGGACCCAGATGACCAGCCTGGCCCATCAGGGACCTCGGGACAGTCGGTTCCCCTCAGACAGCCACAGGCCGCAGCAGACCTACCCCCCTCTGAGAACACCAGCACAGCACCCACCCAGCGGGCCCATGCCTCTGTCTCCAGGACACGTCAATCAGCGGTGTGTCCACCACCACAGGGCACCCAGGTTAACCCACCACCCCAACAACAACAGGGACCTGGGGGCAGTGGTAGTGGGCACACGGTCCAGGGGACAGAGGCCCAGGGAAACAGGGCAACTGGGAGGGCTACTGTGCGACAGGGGGAGGACAGGCCAAGGGAACCCACTCTCCACGAGGCCCTATCCTCCATCATGGGAGCATACCACCGCTCCCCAGGAGACGATGGCGACGGTCCTGGCCAGGTTCCAGGAGATCCAGGTAGTGCAGGAGGAACAGTTTATGGGGTTCAGGGAAGAACTCAGAAATATCAGTTCCGCAATGGGCACCATCATTGTGGCTCTCAATCAAATTGTCAGCACATTGCGGGACCATGTGGCACCACAAAGGGCCCCTGTCACTAGCATGGACCAAGAACAGGCTACCACCTCCGTCGGCGCTAGTGGACAGGAGGCCCCGACACAAGAACAACAGGCCACCAGAACCCCACCCCCTGCAGAAGGAGAACCACCCCGCAAGCGGTGCCTGACATCTAGGAAGAAGACAGAGTAGGAAGCCAAGACCCCCGCCAGGAAAGGATACCCCCTGATTGTCATCCCACTGTCCCACATTGTCACCCTGTCCAACCTTAAACTGCCCCTGGTCCACCTTCCACAGGCATATGGACAATGCACCTGTGAGACTCAAAATCTGGACTCTGCCATGGACATTCCTCCACCATCACCCATCACCGAATTGCAACCATTACCCAAATTTGAGCACTTTAATAAACACACTTATTGCACAAAAATAATCTGGAGTCTGCCTGTATTTTTGAACAAATGTATTACACAGAACCGTGCCAAAATGTCCAGTTACATTGTGATGACAACATACCACTGTCACACAGCTGTAGTCCATGGGGAAACAAAGCAGAGGTCACGGAGTGGGGCCCACATCTCTGAAATTGGAAGGGAAAGACACAACTCAGTGAACATACACTGGGTAGAAACTCAGACAGTAGAGAGGCAGGAGACTTTAAGTAAATGTAAATTCCGGTGTTGATTCTTACCTGTATGTTATTGAAAATACTGCTGTATTACTCTGTCCCTGTTGGCTGTGTCGTCCTCTTCGTCTTCCTCCTCTTCACTCTCCGCAGGCTCCACAGTTGCCACAACACCACCATCTGGACCATCCTCCTGCAGGAAAGGCACCTGGTGGCGCAAAGCCAGGTTGTGAAGCATACAGCAGGCCACGATGATATGGCACACCTTCTTTGGTGAATACATTAGGGATCCACCTGTCATATGGAGGCACCTAAACCTGGCCTTCAGGAGGCCGAAGGTCCGCTCGATCACCCTCCTAGTACGCCCATGGGCCTCATTTTACCGTTCCTCTGCCCTTGTCCTGGGATTCCTCACTGGGGTCAGTAGCCATGACAGGTTAGGGTAACCAGAGTCACCAATTAGCCACACACGGTGTCTCTGAAGTAGTTCCATCACGTGAGGGATGCTGCTATTTCGCATGATGTACGCGTCATGCACTGACCCAGGGAACTTGGCATTTACATGGGAAATGTACTGGTCAGCCAAACAGACCACCTGGACATTCATGGAATTATAACTTTTTCTGTTCCTGTACACCTGTTCACTTGTGCTGGGGGGGACCAAAGCAACATGTGTCCCATCAATTGCACCAATGATGTTGGGAATATGTCCAAGCGCATAGAAATCACCCTTCACTGTAGCCAAATCGCCCACCTCAGGGAAAACAATGTAGCTCCGCATGTATTTCAACAGGGCAGACAACACTCTGGACAACACCTTGGAAAACATAGGCTGTGACATCCCTGATGAAATGGCCACTGTAGTTTGGAATGACCCACTTGCCAAGAAATGAAGTACTGACAGAACATGCACGAGAGGGGGAATCCCTGTGGGTTGGCGGATGGGTGACATCAGGTCTGGCTCCAGTTGGGCACACAGTTCCTGTATAGTGGCTCTGTCAAGCCTGTATGTCAGTATGACATGTCTTTCTTCCATTGTCGACAGGTCCACCAGCGGTCTGTACACAGGAAGATTCCTCCATCTCCTCGCAAGTCCCAGCGGACGGTGCCTAGGAAGGACAACATGGAGCACAGAGTCAATCAACCCACAGGTACGTTCCCACAGCTTGCACAGTACACGATTCTCAATCTTGAATGGCTTGTATGAGTGTTGATGCAAGGCCTAGGTATGTGTGACGCAGTAGATTTTAAGCCATGTGGGCCCTTGAAATGGCAGCTGCCTGACCTGTGAAGTGCGACAGTGGGATGTGAGGTCAATGCGCTGGCGTAGCACACCATGGCGGGAGGCGGTCGAAGACCGCGGCGCAAAGCCGCATTGGTTAACATTGAACCCTATGGGTCTCAGGAGCCAATGACGATGTGCGCCGGCGGTCGCGACCGCCATTTTCTATCTGCTTAATCACTCGATACCTGATCATCCACAGGAGAGGACCTATACTGCAAGTGCTGCTGTGACCTCGGTCTGGAAGAGACAATGGCTGCTGCGACTGGGGAAAGGGCCCCTGCCTTCACTTCTGAAGAATTGGAGAAACTCGTGGATGGGGTCCTCCCCCAGTATGCGCTACTCTACGGTCCTCCAGACCAACAGGTAAGTACACTGGGACCATGCTTCATGGCCAATGCCTGGGTTGAGTGGGGTGAATGAACGATGGTGGGGAGGGGAGCGAATGAGGCATGCATCAAACGACAGATGAGAGCATGTGCCACATGGCAAGGGTGGGGATGGGGGGCCACTCACATCGAGCATGCAGAAAATGATTGTTTATTTTTCTCCCCTTGTACATGTCACATAGGTCAGCGCCCATCAGAAAATCGACATTTGGTGTGCCATCGCCAAGGACGTCCGAACCCTGGGGGTCCACAACAGATGGGGCACCCACTGCCGCAAGAGGTGGGAGGACATCCGCCGCGGGAGCAGGAAGACCGCGGAGGCTCTGCTGGGGATGGCCTCCCAACGTAGGAGGGGTGGCACTCGTCAATTGACCCCCCTGATGTCCCAGATCCTGGCGGTGGCCTACCCCGATTTGGATGGGCACGTGAGTACATCACAGCAGACACAAGGGGGTGAGTACAAATACATTCTGCTGACTTTGCGCGCAGTGGAGGCGTCTGGGTGGGGGAGGAGGGCTGTGGCTAACCCTAGGCCAGGGCAATTTCCGTAGGCTAGGCCCCTCCGTTAGGCCTGGCCCTGTGCCCCCGCCCCCCCACCTCTGTAGGTTGCCTAGTACAGCTAATCATGGCCCTGTGTCACCTATGTGTGGATTTGTCGTCCATAGGCTTGTAGGCCATGTCCCACGGATTGAGTAGTGTACCCCAAGTGCGCGGTGTAGTGCAGGTGGCTTCTGTGTCTGTCCTCTCCGCCAACTGTGTCGCCAATGCATGCACTCAACATGTCTTTATTTCTCTCCCCTCCTTTTTTTGGTGGTCTTCCTGTTCATGTGTGCATTACCATCATCAGGCGGAGGAGAAGTGGCATCGGAGCACAAGGGAGCTGCATCTCACATGGCCATGGAGGGCCATGCAACCGACTCGGAGTTCACCAGTGAGACGGAGGGTGAGGGGAGCTCCACAGCGGGGACACGTGGTGACACCAGCAACACAGACACGTCCTCGGAAGGGAGCTCCCTTGTGGTGGCGGCAACATCCGTGCCCACCGCAACAACAGGTACAGCCGCCACCCAGCGCACCTGCTCTGCCCTCCCAGCAGCCCCTCAGCCTTCGCCCCGTGCCCGCTCACCCAGGAACGTGGGCATCTCCTTCGCCCCAGGCACCTCAGGCTCTTCCCCAGTTACGCCTGCTGCCCTCAGTGAGGAGGTCATTGACCTCCTGAGGACGCTCATTGTTGGGCAGTCTACCCTTTTGAATGCCATCCAGGGTGTAGAAAGGGAGGTGCACCGGAGTAATGCATACCTGGAGGGCATTCATTTGGGTCAGGCTGCCCACCAGCGATCGTTCAACGCTCTGGCCTCAGCACTGACAGCAGCCATTGTCCCTGTCTCCTGCCTCCCTCCTCCAACTTCCTCAACCCAGTCCCACTCCCCTGTACCTCTGCCTATCCCAGACACACCTACAGACCAGCCTGCACACACCTCAACACCCAAGGGAAGCTCATCCAGACATAAGCACCACACATCACACAAGCATTCACCCAAGCAACAGCCACATGCAGACATGCCAACAGCCACTGCCTCCTCTGTGTCCCCCTCCTCCTCGTCTCCCTCCTCCCTCCTTGTGACGTCTCCACTCACACTTGCACGCACAACATCATCAGCCACTATGTCCATCACCAGCACACCCACCAGAACACTCCGCACACGTGCAGTCACCACCCCCTCTACCATTTACACGTCCCCTGTGTCCTCTCCCAGTGTGTCTGTCACCCCCTCTTCCAAACCACACAAACGCAGGCAGCCACCCACCCAACAGCCATCCACCTCACGACAGCCTCCAGCACAAGCACCTGCACCCAAAGACACCAGACTTGACTCACCTACAACCACATCCTCTTCCTCCACTCCCATACCCACTACACCTACCCTTCCCACTGCTCCCAAAAAGTTTTTCCTGTCCAAAATTAACCTCTTTCCATCACCTGACCAACCCCCTCCATCCCATAAGACTCCAACCAGCACCTCAGCCACCACAAAACCTGGACCTACAAGGACAATAGTCCAAGGATTTTGGAGTCCACCACCTTCAAGGCCAGCTACTTCGGCTAGCAGTAAAGATACAGCCATCCCACCCCCTGGAAAGAAAGCCAAAAAAGCCAGTGCCCGGCGCGAGAGGCCAGAGACAGCAGGCTCCAAGGGCACTACCCTGGCACCATCAGGAAGTGGGGTGCCACCTGGCACACCTACAAAGGGAGGAAAGGGCCACAGAGGAGCAGGGAAGGGTGGCAAGGGCAGCACGCCCGACAAGTCCGGCAGCAGGCGAGCTGCCCAGGAGGGCCCCACCAGCCCAATTCCAGGGGTGAAGGAGGACACCCACGGGCCTGGGACGGCAGCACAGGAGGGCCCCGCAAGCGAGAAGACAGATGTGCACGAAGGGCACGGCAGCCACATGTCGGGTGGCGAGTGAGATCCATGTGATGGCTGGATCTGGTGCCCTGGAGACACATGTCAAGCACCGCTGAACAGGGCCCTTCAAGTCAAGCACCGCTGAACAGGGCACCGCCGTCTCAAGAACCGCTGAACAGGGCCCTTCAAGACAAGCACCGCTGAACAGGGCACTGCCGTCTCAAGAACCGCTGACCAGGGCCCTTCAAAACAAGCACCGCTGAACAGGGCACCGCCGTCTCAAGAACCGCTGAACAGGGCCCTTCAAGTCAAGCACCGCTCCGCTGGGCCCTTCAAGTCAAGCACCGCTCCGCTGGGCCCTTCAAGACAAGCACCGCTGAACAGGGCACCGCCGTCTCAAGAACCGCTGAACAGGGCCCTTCAAGTCAAGCACCGCTCCGCTGGGCCCTTCAAGTCAAGCACCGCTCCGCTGGGCACCGCCGTCTCTGCACCGCTCCGCTGGGCCCTTCAAGTCAAGCACCGCTCCGCAGGGCCCTTCAAGTCAAGCACAGCTCCACTGGGCACCGCCGTCTCTGCACCGCTCTGCTGGGCCCTTCAAGTCAAGCACCACTCCGCTGGGCCCTTCAAGTCAAGCACCGCTCCGCTGGGCACCGCCGTCTCTGCACCGCTCCGCTGGGCCCTTCAAGTCAAGCACCGCTGGACAGGGCACCGCAGTCTCATGCACCGCTGGCCCATTGGCAGAAGGGGCAGGGCCGGATCTGTGTCGGGCAGGGCTGCACGAAGCACTCTGGGCACCATGCCTCCTCCAGAACCAGTGGAGTCTGTAATCCACTTGATTGACTGTGGCTTTGCACTCCCCAGGATGGCACAGTGGGCAATCCACCCACTGTAGAGACTTGTGAGACAGTGGCTTTGCACTCCCCAGGATGGCACAGTGGGCAATCCACCCACTGTAGAGACTTGTGAGACTGTGGCTTTGCACTCCCCAGGATGGCACAGTGGGCAATCCACCCACTGTCTGGACTTGTGAGACTGTGGCTTTGCACTCCCCAGGATTGAACAGTGGGCATGGAGGCCCCTCGTGGATCTGTCATCGTGGACTCATGATGCCCCTGCAGTGTTCTCTCCAATGGATTCGGGTATCGTGTGTGGGCTTTACCCATGTGTTTAGGCCCTTTGGCCCACGAACAATGGCTGATACCCAATTTGCACAGGACAATTTACATTTGTATATATAGTTATAGATGTTGGATATTTTTTTTTACTTAGCCGTTCAATATACTTCAAAATTCATGAACATTTTATTTTGTCTTTGCATTCTTCCGGGGGGTTTGGGGGGTGTCACTCTGAGTTGTTGCTCTGCATTGATGTGTATGTAGTTGTGGGTGAGGGTGAGGGTGGGTGTGTCGCGTATGTGTGTGCCCGTAATTTTTTGCCTCCCCCCTCCCCTGTGTCGTAGGTGCAGTACTCACCGGTGTCTTCTGCGTCGGCGTTCGTGCTCCTGGTAGAGGAGCAGGAAGACAATAGCTGGTAGGATGTGTAGTTCGGGTTCCATGCTGTCCAGATTCCTCGTGGAGTGTGTAGAGGTGAGCGTTTTCCATTCGTAATGTCTGTTTCCGCCGTGTTTTTATCGGCGGGGATACCGCCCCGGAAAAGGTGGCGGATTGGTGGGTTGTGATAGGGTGGGCGGTACATTGGCTCCCGCCTGTCTGTTGGCGGTGACCGCCGCGCTGTTTGTTTGTCCCGCCGTGTTAAAGTGGTGGTCTCTGTTGGCGGTTCCCGCCAGGGTCAGAATTCCATTTTTTTTACCGCCTGCCTGTTGGCGGGTTGGCCGCCGCTTTAACACCGACCGCCAGGGTTGGAATGATCCCCAAAGTCTGGTTCCTGGTTGTTGCAAGTGATGTCCCACACTGGATGGAGGATTGCACTCTGGTTTGCATTGCTGGAGTCCGCCAACAAGCTAAGGTCCCCGCAAAGCTTGCGGTTAGAAGAAATTGGCGCTGCCCGGGACCAGGAAGAACCAGGTGGACTCTAATTAGGAGGGGTGGTTGAAGTGGGCTCTCAGCAACTCAGAGAGCCCAAAAAAGACCAGGCAGCACTCACAAGAGTCACACATCACTGTAACAAAGAAAGGTGCAAAAGAGGTCCATGCAGCATGATGACAAAGGCTCCCATTCTGCCGGAGAACCACTCAGGAATCTGTGCATTACAGGAGAGAGTACTGAGTGCCAGAGCTGCAAGATACATGAAGAACTTCAAGGAAGAATGCCAACAAGCCTTGGCAACTGCAAAACACACGGTACATGGGGGTACTGTCTTGCGTGCGGGGGCAAGCTCTTACCTCCACCAAAGTTGGACAGTAGGATGTCAGGACTGTGTGGACCACTTCAGTCTACCACCTGTGATGCAGGATCCATGCAGCTCAGCAGGAGAGATGATCCACACACCAGTCATTGTTGCAGTCGGTGCCTGCTGAAGCAGGGGACTGATTTTTTCACCCCAAGGGAGATTCCTTTGCTCTTCTGGTGCAGGCTATAGATGGGCTGTCCTCAGAGGATGCATAACTGGGAAACAGTTGCAGTTGCTGGCAGGAGCTAAATATACAATGTTGCAGAAGGTGTCTTGCTTCTTTGTTGGAGTTTGTAGCGTTCCTGGAGGGTCCAGAAGCAGCTTTTTCAGTGAGAAGTTGAAGTGGAGGATGCAGAGGATTCCTGCTGGGGTCTTCCAATCTGAATCTGAAGAACCACCCAAAGGAGGGACCCTAAATAGCCCAGAAACGGGGGAGTGGTCAGCTAGCCAGGTAAGCACCTATGAGGCGAGGGCTCTGATGTCACCTGCTGGCACTGGCCACTCGGATGGAACTTGGAATCCAAGATGGCAAAAGCCAGGGACCCTCTGGAGGAGCTCTTTGCACCACCCCTGGGGTGGTGATAGACAGGGGAGTGGTCACTTCCCTTTCCTTTGTCCAATTTCAGGCCGGAGTAGGGACTGGCGGTCCCTGAACTGGTGTAGACTGGATTATGCAAGGATGACACGAAATGTGCCCTTCAAAGCATTTCCAGTGGCTTTGGGAGGCTATCCCTCTCAAGACTGTAACACCTATTGTCAAAGGGAGTAGGTGTAACACCCTTCTCCCAAAGGAAATCCTTTGTTTTGCCTTCCTGGGCTTTAGCTTTTCAAGCAACAGGAGGGCAGAAACCTGTCTGTGAGGTGGCAGCAGTTTGGGCTGCCTGGAAAACCTCAGAAGACTGTCATGGCAGTACTGGTGGTCCTCTAAGGAGCCCCCGGAGTGCATAGGATCATACAATCAATGCTTGCAAAAGTATGGGGGTATGATTCTTACATGTTTGATACCAAACATGCCTATGTTCAGAGTTACCATTATGTAGCTGGACATAGGTAGTGACCTATGTACAGTACACGCATAAAATGGCGTCCCCACACTCACAACGTCTGGGAAAATGATCCTGGAGGTCGTGGGAGGCACCTCTGCTAGTGCAGGAGTGACCTCACCCACAGGTACTTTGCACCCTGACTTCAGGCCTGGAGGGCCTGCCATAGGGGTGACTTGTAAGTGAGCTGGTGCAGTGTAAATGGCAGTGAAAGGGTGCACAGCAACCACTCCTACATTACTCAGCACCTCCACCTCACAGCCCCTCAAGAAGTGCAAATGCCCACACTCACACAAGCAACAGAACCCACCCAAACCCAAGCATGCTTCAGTCATGCACGCACCACCAACATCAACACCCACAGGCAAGGCAACCACCCCATCAACCTCCAAAACCCCAATCCCTTCTGAAGACCCTAACCATTTTTTCTCAATGAACATTTCCTATTTGACCTTGCCCTTTCCCCTGTGACCTCCTGCCCCAAACCCAAAAGATCACCACCCACATCCAACCCATCCCTTCCATATCCAAGTCTTCCCCTGTCACACGTGCCCACCCTGCAAGCTCACATTACCTTCCCACCCCGACGAAGACCACCCCTCCTAAGGAGAAGTCCACCCCTCTTAAGAAAAAGACTCCCTCCCAAACCCACACCCACCCATCCCAAATCCGACCCAATCCAACCCAAGAATGATCCCTGAGGTGCCTGCATGCCTACTTGATGTCCCTTCCTGTGGAGGTTCCCTGGCAGTGATTGGAGTCAATCATGAGCATAATACTGTGCATGGAGTAATATGGATTAGCCAATGGCCTGGACCGAAATCATTTACATTCAATAAACCCAAGTTGTTGTTTGGGTGCACATTGCTCCTGCCATTACTTTTCGATCTTTTTGTTGTTTCTGAGTAATTTGTAATGTATGCCAACAGTTGTGTGTGTTTCACCCTGATTGCTGATCAATTTGCTGTGGTTGGCAAAGTCTGACTTTGTGGTCTGTGCTGGTATCACCCTAGACAAGGGTAGATGTTCACAGTATGGATATGTGGGTGGTAATCCACTAGGGCTGTCACTGCATTGTGTTTTTTTAATATGGTATTTTATCATTTCTTTCTGTTATCGCAAGTTGTAAAGATCATTACGTTTGTCAAAGTTGATGTTTGGTGCTGAGATGTGTGATAAAGAAAAGTCAAAAACGTGTTGATGTAAAACGCTCTGATATATATTGCTGGGTCCTGACATCTGAAACATAACACTGATAAAAATCTGCCCTTTTATACGAAGGGCTAGACTTATCATATTCTTTCATGATCCATATCATTAGCAGAGGACAGGAAGATTGTCTATGATAGCTGCAGGGAGCGCTGTACATTACAAGGAATTATTCCCTTTGGGGAGCACATTCACTGTTTCGTCTAATTTTCTTCGACATTTTTGCCCATTACGTTGTGAGCATTTTCCACAAGGCGAGAGAACAGTTTTCTTCCTTCAGTCTAGCAGCTCGTCCTTTGCTGTCTAAGAGAAAATTGCAGTTCATATTTTATATTGCATCTTATGATTTTAATGTTCATAGAAGGTCAGAGATTGGTCTCAGTGGTAAATTAAAGCAGACTTCAAGTCCACCGTGCTCAGCGTACTAGATGCACAGAAGTCCTAATGGCATTAAGTAGATATGAAATAAAGCAACGCGTTTATTATACCACCTGCTCTTAATTAGTTTAAATCATTTATGCATTCTAATTGCACTTCATTTTAGAGACATACGTTTGATGACTTTATATTGTATTAGAGATGAGAAGAGCTATTATTTTTTATAGATCTTTCTACAGATCTATTTTACTTTTAAGGAAGCCTTGTAGTCGGCTTTCTCAGGTCAGACTGTTACTTGTTCTGCTTTAACAATTGAGAACACTTCACCCTTTCAGAGCTTAGTTACAAAAGGGTAATTTTAGGACAGCGCAGAAACGTTGAAGTTTTTATTTCCAAACCAATTTAATTTTGACTTCCTATTTTCTCTGAAAGGGAGTTTTCCAACAGCTTATCTGCAGCCTAAAAATAGTATAGTTTTCGTTTTTATGACTTAGTGACAGGCACCTTGCAGATGAGAAACTATACAGCGAGTTAAAGAGAGAGAAGACATGATATATAGCTATATTTGGCCTGATTATGAAAGATAAACTTCCACATTTGTTTATGTTTACTCCTTTTCATAGTAAGTTTACAAGTGTGGAGACTCTGCAGTCGAGGCAGGGAAGTCCGTACATAAAAAATAGGATTGACCTGCCTTTTTATGTGCAGAGTTCTCTGCGCTGGTAAACATAATATTAAAATGCACGTTGTGAATACTGAAAAAAGTAAACTTACATAAATGTGTAAGTTTACCTATGTGAATCAAGCCATCAGTGTCAGGGAAACAGCCGACAGCTACAACACATGTAACAGCGGGCACAGCACACGACAGCTCAGTGGCAGATCACCTTGCAATGCCCATAATGCATTAACAGAAGCTAGGAATAGCGTTATTTTAACATTCATGATTCCTTCGGGTAGACAGTAATAATCAGTGGGAGAAAAAAGGTGTTTTTTTGCTGAGCTGGACTCTAGAGGAGTAAATGAATTTCCTGGGATCAAATAGCAGGAAATGAGCACACAATCCTTTCTCACTCTTACAACCTACACAAATTGTAACATACCTATTTATCATGTATCACCTAGTGAGTCGGAAGCCCTGAAATCCCAAAATGAGAATATTAGAAAGCAGTGAATAGTCACATAAAGCAATGAACAAATGACAAGAATATTGTTTCCAAAATATCCAGCTGGAAAAATATTATGTCAAAAATATTGTCAAACCAAAAATATCGAGGAGCAGAATATAGAAGGTAAAAATGTCTTTTGGTATGTCTATAATATTGTTGTAAAATAAGAGATTATTTATTTTGACGTTAACTTAATTGTAAGAATTATTGATTTAATACATTTAATACATTTAATGTAGTTTTTATGATACTAATTTTAGCTTTTATAATTGTTTCATATTTTTTGTATAATGCGTAAGCTTTAATAAGTGCAAATGTTTCATATTCGATGAGTATTTTATAATTTAAAAGTCGTTTGTTGGGTTTTTAGGGGTATAGGATAGACGATTATTTAAATGATAAATTATTCTTTCTCATTTTAAACTATTTCTTATAATAATTAATAAGATATTTAATTGATAATTAAGTGTGTAAAGTATGTAATTGATTAATTAAGTATTTAATTGATTAATTGTTAGTCTAATTATTTGAGTGTGCTTGGTGATTTATAATATTTAATTTTAATTTCCGATAGTTTAATTATACATTTACAGTTAAGAAGGATGCAGAGGTATTTCATTTATACATTTTTGCTGCTTTTTCAAAATTTGCTAATTATCTGTTTAATTCTAATTATTTCAATGATTCCATGTATTATTTGCATGTTAGTTATTTATTGTATTTTATTATCATCCAGAAACATTCCATGTACAACATGCACAACATGATCCTTGAGGGCACTTGTTTTGGAAATTCACCAAACGCTGCCCAAAGGCTTGGGGCCTGATTAAGAGTTTGTGGACCACTACAGTGGCAACGGCGGTCCTCCCACTGTCACTTTGGCTGTTGGACTACCGTATTATAATGTATGCACTTCCATAGACCAACACTGCCATGGTTCCTTTTGCACCTCCAGGCAGCGCAGACCGCCACAGTGGCAAGATAGGCCAATAAGGCCATTGGAGCCAGTGTTTCCACTGGACAGATTATGATGTTTCCTTTCGCAAATGTGTCCGTGGCAGTTAAATCACCATGTCCCAGCTGGTGGACACAGTGGTATAAAAGGGAAGAACTCACCTGCAGGCAGCTTCACACAGTTTTTTTGCTGCAATAGAGCCGATCATACATTTTGTTGCTGCTGCTGCACATAGCTGGAGCACAGATTCCACGCCGTTGTGGATGCAAACAATGCTAAGGCCACACACCTACCGGTTTGCTGCAATCCATCTGGTATGTCGGTTAAGTTATGTGGCCCAAATACACTTCTTTGTGTCCGTGGTCTGAGCCATTCACAGCGAATGATCCATACACAGGCACATGATGCCCCCCTAGGGGAGGTTACTGACATTACACCCCCACACTCCACAAAAACACACATCTGCTCATCCCAGTTCCAGGTACAGTGAAGTATACAGAACATTGCTGAACACAACAGCAACACCAAACAAACATCACACACAATTAAACAGACACCTTTACATTTCTCACATGCCATGGGCTGTATTGAGATTGAAGACACATATACTGTATATGGGTGTGTCATTTAACCCAAACACACAGTTTATGAAACATCCCTGTGATGGAACCATACATATCACCCACATTGCAACACAACGGAAGGTCAAAGGGAGACAAATATCCAAAGCTCACAATGTAAACAATACCTGTACAATAGGGATAGCAGCATCAGGGGCACTCCAGGAAGGATGCTGCCTGGTACACATTTCACTTTGCATGTGCCCCTAAAACACAATTTGCACAGGATTTGACCCTTCATGTGTATCTCAGGGACACCCAATAGTAGAGCCAAGTGACATGCCAATCTGCCAAATGTGCAAGTGCAAGTCCAGAAAGCAAATACAAAAGCAACAGCATAAGCCACACATGTAGATAAAATAGCTGCAAGTTACACACATGAAAATGTACACATGGACCGTCAAACGTTTAGGAAGATAGCACATGTGTGGAAAAACAACACTCTAGCTTGCACACATCAGGCAAATGTCCATTTGGCATCAGAGGGCACATTTAACAAAATACATGTTGATATTGAACAAGCCAATATGAAATACTTACCATATCAAACAAAATACAATGAAATGACACTCCAATTGGATTACCACCCACATATCCACACAGTGAATATCTAACCTTGTCCTGGGTGACACCAGCAGTGCCCCCAAAGTCAGATATTGCCAACCACAGCAATGGATCAGCAATCGGGGTAAAACACACACAACTGTAGGCATACAACACAAATTACTCAGGAACAACAAAAAGGTAGAAAACTAATGACAAGACAAATGTGCATCCAAAAAAACACCTTGGTTTTATTATAGGAAAACAGTGATGATCAAAGACCATTGGCTAGTCCATATCAAAGTTCATGCACAGTACTGTGCACCAGCGTGACTCTGATCACAGCCAGAGAACCTCCACAGGAAGGGATATAAAGTGGGCATTCAGGCAACTCGGGGATCATTCTTAGATGGGGTGGGATCAGATTTGGGATGGGTGGATTTCTTTTTAGGATGGTGGTATTCTCCTTTGGAGTGGTGGCCTTCTTCAAGGTGGGAGGAGTACGGATGCTTGCAGGGGGTCAGGTGTGACAAGGAGGACTTGGATGTGGAAGGGATGGGTTGGAATGTGGGTGGGGTTGTTTTGGTTTTGGGAGTGGGTGGGGATCATTGGGGTAGGGGCAAGGTCAAAAGGAACGTTTCTTGGGGAAAACAGCTACAGTCTGCAGAAGGGGTTAGGGGTTGAGAGGTTGAGGCAGTGCTTGTTTTGTCTGTGGGTATTGATGCTGCTGGTGTGTGTGTGTCAGAGGAATGGTTGGGTTTGGGTGGTGTCTGTTGCATGTGTCAGTGTGGGTGTTTGCATTTTTTGGGGGTCTGTGAGGTGGAGATACTGGTTAAAGTGGGAGTGGTGGCTGGGTCTATTGGTCTTGGGGTGCTGTCTGAAGGTGTGCCATGAGTGGTGTCTGTGGATGTTGGGGTGGTGTCTGGTGTCTGTGGTGTGTGGGTCTGTGGGAGTTGCGGTGGTATCTGGAGGTATGTTGGGTACGGTAGATGTGTCAGTAGGTGTTGGGGTGGTATATGTGGATATAGCAGTTGTGATGCATGGGTCGATGACAGTGGGTGTGCTGTCTGTAGGAATGGTGGTTGTGTGTGAGTGACTGTTGAATGCATGTGTGCTGGTGTGTCTTGTGGTGGTTGTTTTTATGTGTGCTGCTTGTGTGTGTTGAGGATGTGCATGTGGATGTGTCTGTGTGCTTGGGACAGATAGGGGAATAGGGAAATTGGATGGGGAAGATGTAGGTGATTCGGAGGATTGTGGGGGATGGATGGATGTCATCAGTGAGGTGGCCAGAGTCTGAAAAGTTCTCGGTAGGCCAGAAATGGCACTTTGAATGCCTTCCAGGTACGCAACCATCTGATGGAGCTGGCTGCCCTGCGCCTAGATTGCATTCAGAATGGCAGTCTGACTCACAGACATACTCATGAGAAGGTCAAGGGCAGCATGGGTAACGGGGCGAGGTGCCTGGAATGACGGAGACACCCACCCTCTTAGGTGAGGGGGCATGGCCAACTGGGTGTGGAGAAACAGGGATGGTGGTGATGGAACTAGGGAGTGGCCACTGGAGGAAAAATCCGAAGATGATGACAGGGATCCTGTGCCCACAGTGGCACTCCCCTCAACCTCTGGGTCACTTGGTCCCTCCATGTCCATTGCCTTGACTGGTGGCACTGTGGCTAGCTGCTTCCCCACTTGGTTCCACCCTGTATCCTCTGCTTGCCTGGGATGATGCTGAAATTACAAAGACAAATAGGAATCACTACATGTTCTTGATCACACATGAACAACAGCTGTGATTAGCAAACATTATCATGATGTACAGTAGCCCCCAGCCATAAGCACCAGCAAAGTACTTCCATAATTTGCAACACCATACACATGCATGCTACATGTACTGTCAACAGTTGCCCATGGGAAATTCAGAATCACAGACAACTTCAATTGCATGGGTGAAGTTGTGCAATCACAGTACCTATTAAAGAAGTTGGAGACCTTATCACCTTCAATGGTTTGCCTCATATAGCATCCCTCAATTACCTGTTGTCACACAATAGTATAGCAATGCCAAGTTCAATACCACAGATCCCACACAAAGTAATGCTTCCAGCTAATCTTCATATTCCCAATTCCACATCATGAAGAAATGATGGCCAGATAATCCAGCCATGTTGCTGAAAGTAGTACAGTAGCTGGAAGAATGTGACACAGCACCCTGTAAATAAATCAACAATGCTTACTTCAATATATGTGCATTGTCTAAATGGACTCATTGAGGGTTCACTAATGTTGCTCAGATAGATAACACATCTTGCAAAGAAATGTATACTGGAGACAAGTTGGGTTGTGTGAGGGAGATTTGTTTACAAAATCCACCACAATTAATCAGCTAGCCCCAGGGAAATCACCTCCCTTGATTGATGCTCCTGACATCACCAAACTCAGGTTGCATCAGTAGAAGCCAATAGCCCTTTGAATGTTGCAGATGACAAGGGATTCTCAATTACCTGTAGAAGGCCCTTAATATGTTGCTCAATGTGAAGGCATGTCACTGTCTCTTTTTGTCATGCAAACACAGATTCCCTTGGACGAACATTTGTACACAACCACATATGATTCCCACATTACTACAAGTTACTCTGTGATGCATGTCAACACTTTGGTAATGACTGTTCTCAATTTAACATGTGCTAAGCAGTTTGCTAAATAATTCTACACCAACAGCGTGGAAATGCACATTGTGGGTAAAAACTGTAGTCCTGTCTATCATTTTCTTCATTGCTGCTGCAGTTGTACATGCCAAATTACATGCAATAATGGGTGAGGTTATGTTTTAGCCACCAATCAATGGTTACAAACCCCTGTCTATGGCACCACATGAAATGTAACCCCATAACATATGTCCAGTTCCAAACACATATCAGCATGCAAACATATGTGAGGTAATGAGACATCATCCCAAGAAGACAGGTAGACCAGGCGTGAAACAGCAGTGAAAGGTGCACATGCTAACATGTAGGTACAAGGAATGATGGCAACAGTGATGTCATCAAAATCATGTCACTGAACATTCACTACTTACCAAGGGAAAGTATTTATCTGTGCTAGCACCCAGAGAGCAATGTCTGCTCTGTCACATGTATGATGGCTACCTTCTCATGACAGACAGTAGTGAGGCACCAGTACTCGTGACACACTGCAGACAAGTGGCCTATGGGGGACAGCTATCAATATGTTCTCTTGAGCAGACACATGGCTGAGGACAGTGATCTATTACTTCATGTTATTCAAACTGTAACACTAAAGAGACTGTTGTATACAGATTACACCCACAGAACAAACAACATGGCCTGATTGATCACTGTACTCAACCATGTGTTGATCCTGGAGAGTTAATTGGTTGTGGATTGTACTTGGTTGTGTCCTAGGTCACTAGGCTAATAGGCAAGACACTTCAGCAAACACCAACTTCCATACATGCACAAACAATTACTCAACTTGTGTGTCACACATTTCCCATCCCCCATCTTCATGGGGAGATGGCAGAACCTAACACACCAACTTGACAATGTATCAGGCATGAATATGCACTGGACTCACCCCCTTGTAGCAGCTGTGCTCCCCTCAAACGCCCATCAACCTTGGGGTTGGCCACAACCAGAATGTGGGCCTTTAGGGGGACAGGCTCCAACATGCACCCCAACTACGTTAGGAGGACAGCCTAGGAGGACAGCCTAGCTTGACCTCTTCAATCTTATGGGTCTGCACCTTCCAGGCGATGGCTCTCTAAAACCCCTTCTGATGGGCATTGACCTGTATGGATGCAATACAATTTTGTGCCCAACTGGTTGTGTCACACATATTTTAGAAACACCAAGCATACAAATTTGTAATTGTCAACACATTACAAGTGTAAACCACACATGCTGATAAGTACAAAGATATAACTATGCACTTTTGGATTCATCTGCAGATTAACCCACTACCCTGCTCATGGCCTACACTGACTTCAGGTAGCCCCAGCCCAAGAAACATGTGTTGTCATTTCAAGCACAATGGAACACAACACACCATTGTAGCCTTTTGAAGGGGAAACTCCTTGGGAATGACTGGACAGCCACATTTGCATTCTATAACATTGACTCACTGCATACAGTCCCTACAGGCAAGAACCATAGTGCAGATTGTAACCTAAGACTTGAATGACAATGAAAGGGCTGCCATGGGATCACATAACGTCTCTACCCGATGCATGTATGAACATTTGTCCTACCCAATGTAGACTAATGCCACTTCAGGATGGGTTTGTGTGGTGTCTACTTGTAACACAGAACACACTTTTGACTGTATGTGGCAAACCTACAGAGATGGCATCCAAAATACAAAGGTATGTTTGGTCTGATTGTTTCCATGTAAACAAACTAATGAGTCACATGTCATGCACGCCCCTGAATCAACCAATTATCTGCACTGTAGTTTGTCACTAGGAAGTGACCTTCCTGCATCTCTCAGGAGGCCATGTGTCTGTAATTCTAACCACCAGCCCAGTGGTCACTTGTTCATACACCCCTGTTTGTTAACTCTCAATTGAAGTGGACTCACCTGGGAGGATAACATTTGTCAAGTGTGGGAAGTAGAGGGAGAGACCTGACTGTAACCCACAGGAGGCCCTGTGTCTGTAATTCCAACACCAGTCCAGTGGTTACTTTCCCATATACCCCTTTCTGTTAACTCTCAGTTGTAGTGTACTCTCCTGGGAAGATACCATTTATCAAGTGTGGGATGTAGAAGGAGTGACTTGACTGGAACTCCCACACGGTCCTGTGTCTCTGATTGAAACCACTAACCCTCAAAGCCACCTGTTTGTCAACTTTCAATTGAAGTTTACTTACCTGTGATTGAGCTATATTCAGATCATGCTCAAGCCGCATCTATCTACCTATCTGCATCTTGACCTGCTATACCAAGATTAAACTATTGAGCACAGGAATTACACATTACCAAGTATGTACACCAAGTATTCCTAAGGCCTCAAACTGCATCACTAAATTGGTAGTGCAGTAAGCACATTGACACAGCACTGCACACATGATGATTGTAGTTACTTATCTAACAAAGTTCTGTGTTTGCCTGTATCTCACTCAACTAGGCCTCTAAATGGTCAAAGGCATGTTGCCTTTCCACTCTGTTGGCTTCTTTGTTGGTAAAATGTAATTTTAATTCCATTATCCATGTGCAGCTGATCTACACATCTCATGAGCCGCTTCAGTTAAATAGTTTAGGCAGACTTCACACGTCATGTCAAATACTGCAGTACAATGGTAACATGGTACAATAGGCTAACCTACACCTTAAGAATGTCCATTGTCTCTGCCTAAAGTAACACTAAACCTTTGGAGGTAGATGCCACACTTCAACCAGTACTTTCTTCATCAACAGGTCGAGCTGCCCCTTGGCACATAGAGGCTACCAAACTGACACCCACTGCATGCCTGGATGAAGCCATCAGTGATACCAACACTCCTGGACTGGTCGACATGGAGGAAGGTCCTGGCCCATCTGGTCAGATGACACTAGTGAGTCTCACTGTTCTCACAATGTCACCTCCCAACCCTGTTGCAACAACATCCCAGGCAATGATGTGCCCCCCAACTTGTGTACCTAGCACAGTTTCTACTATCTTGTGCCCCCATTCCTGGATCCTAATATTCAACTTGACATTCCTGACACTGAGTGTCCAGGACCTAGGTGGAGAGGGCACCCTGTGTCAATGGTAAAGGCTTGTGCGGGTACGGTGTGTAGAAGGGATGCTGTGGGCAAGCAGAGTGAGGCCACTGGGGCTGCTGTCAGCTAGGATAACATCAGCCACATCTTGTGGGTCTATCAGGAGTCCAAAGCATGATGGGCCAGGTGTTGACTGAACTCCGGGAAATAAAGCAGCTTTAGACAGACATGCATATCGACGAGTGAACAATTGGAGGGCCATAATTAAAACATGGCCTCCCTAACAGAGGTGCTGAGGGATATTCAAACAACCATGATTAGGACTTTTCCATACTAATCTTGCCCTTCCTTTGGGTCAATGACATCAGGCCCATATACATTTGTGCAAGCCACAGGAAGGGATACCCTGCCAGTGGCACAACCACCCACAGACACTCCTTTCTCTATAGAAACTGATCCCCCCAAGTGGAGATGTCCATGCAAGAATCTAGGAGGTGTGGATGGCAAGACACCCACCACTGCCAACATTAAGCAGCTGAAGAGGGTCAACACAGACAAAATGGATGCCCATAAAAATA
The DNA here is from genome assembly GCF_031143425.1 of Pleurodeles waltl. Classification (NCBI taxonomy): domain Eukaryota; kingdom Metazoa; phylum Chordata; class Amphibia; order Caudata; family Salamandridae; genus Pleurodeles; species Pleurodeles waltl. The sequence goes on along the minus strand of NC_090438.1, from coordinate 415,037,706 downwards.
AAATGGGCTCACTAACAGGGGTGCTTGGGGAAATTAACAGCACACTATCTACCCCTTCCTGTGTGGTAAGTAAATCATGGCAAACTGCATCTCTGGCAGACATAGGAAGGAAGGTCCTGCCAGAGGCACAAACAGCTGAAGACACCCCTGCCTCTTCAGCAGCTGATCCTCCCACCTCGCAAGCGGGACATCCATACAAGAATCCGGGAGGTACGGATGGCAAGACACCCACCACTGCCAGCAATAATCCTCTTCCTTAATGTTGTCTTTGTGTGTCACTCATACACTCTGTGGACTGATCCTGTACCACATTTAATTTCCAATGGGAGGAATACTCTATACTTTGGACTTCCAACGGTGTGGCATCTGCTCCAATGATTTAATTCATCATGACTGAACCCTTCAATATACATTTTTGTTTAGTTCTATCGTGTAGCATCATTGCAATAAATTAACTCATTGCCTGCTGTCTTAAATACCATATTTAGCCATGTAAATGTGTCAGACTATGTGAATCATACAATGATGATCCAAGGTATTTGTGCCAGCAAGGATATGTTGTATAAACACAGTGTCCACCTCAGGATTACAACCATTCCACACAAACACATACATACAAGTGTCTTGTCTAAAAAAAGTTTTATTACATTGTTCCGTAAATAGCCTGTCAGTATATCTGAAACATATCAAATCATACATGATTGAGTCATACTGGGTAAATGATCAATTCTACAGGTACAGACCTCCAGACCTTGGAAGGAAGGGATTTATCAGACATTGTCCTGTAGAATAGGCAAACTTTAAAGTGGTTGATGTCATCAGCTGGATCCATATTGCCTGCCACACAAAAGTAATCCAGCATCATATAATGAAAGACTCAGACCAATGGCACTACAACATTTTCTGATCACAGGGTAATTACAATCCAGCGCTCCTGCATCTGGTGTGTCCATGATATGACACAGGCACTTTGGCCTAGAATGATGAAAAGCATCAACAGCTACATACACTTCAGACAAAAAAGAGTGTTTAGCCAATGTGAAGGGAAACTAACATGAATTTGGCCTACAACTATATATTTCCTTACCATATGATGACACACATAACGCATCAGGGCCACCACATGACAAGGAACAACTGCAATGAAGTCTTCTGCACTTTTATTCTATCACTATTCAAGCTGTTTTGGCACAGGTCTTCACCACCCAAAGCCTGTGACCTACGTTTCCCGGAATATTCCATGTCCACTTTGTATGTACAAACAGCATCACATACCTGCTGATGTCACAACTCTGAAATGCCCACATGAAGATGCCTTGGTAAAGATACCTGAGCAAAGAACAAAACAATGGGTATATATATGGAACCATGCATATGACACAAGTTGCATAGCAAGCATCTGGAGAACAAAGTAAATTACAATACATCTGACACAAACAAAGCAACATCATCAACAACATCAAGATGTGGATGTGTCAAAAGCTACCTTATCAAACACCCTTTGACTGATTTGCATACACATTAGCTCCCTAACTGTTTCCAAGAATTAACTCCACATCTAATCACAACTACAGTACATTGTACAGTAAAAGTCATGACAGCGCATGACATATTATCACTCATCAGAAGAAGCAATTGATGAGATCTTGTCACATGTCAGGTCCTTCTTCTTCACAACTATCATCTTCATTTGGCATTTCAGGATTCTCACCTGGTGGCACTGCAGGCCTCACTACTCTGGGAGGTAAGGGATTTTCTTCCTTAGGGTGATATTATGGAGCAGGTAGCATGCAAACGTGATCTGATACGCTTGACCAGGTGAGTAGAGGAAGGCTCCACCAGCCCTGTCCAGACAGTGAAATCTGGCCTTCAGGAGCTGAAACACCTGCTCCACTGCCCACTGTCCTCTTCCATGGGCCTCGTTGAAGCAGACTTTCCCTGGCATATGTGTATTCCTCAGTGGCATTAATAGGCAAGGACGGTTTGAATATGCTCAGTCTCTTGTTTAGAAATGAAACAAAAGTGCAACAATTAGTCATTTACTTCATGATTGTTGCTCCTTCCATTGATCCCACAAAATCAGGGCAGATGTGAATTACCAACTGGTCAGGCCCTCTCTGGTTGCAGCTCTGACATCAGCTGGGGTAAGTTGCTGTTCTGCATTATAAAGGAATCATGGGCTGAACCAGGGAAGTGGGCTCAAATGTTTGAGATGTAGAAATCCGACAAGCAGACAACTTGCACATTGAAAGAAAAACAATTTCCCTGCTGTGATACACATGTTCACTGCTCTGCAGTGGTACAAGAGCAACGTGTGTACCATTAATGGCTCCCATCAAATGCGGGAGGTGAGCAAAACCGTAGAAGTCAGCCTTCATAGTGGCTGAATCCTCACGTCGGGTGAAGCAGATATTGCTGTCGATGTGTTTCATCACTACTGATGGGGAACAACTCTTAACACAAGACTGAACATAGGTTGGGACATATCACCAGATATGGCCACTGCATATTGAAAGGACCCTGTGGCCAAGAAGTATAATACTGCCATGAGTTAAACAATTGGTGATATGCACGTTGGACTAGTATTTTCAGGCATCAGATCTGGCTCCAACTAATAACATAAATCCACAATAGTTTTCCTATTCAGACAGTACGGTTTGATGATGTGATGTTGTTGCATGGTGTTAAGGTCTGGCAATGGACAGTGTACTGGAGGTTGTCACCTCCTCCCTCTCCTACCTATGTGTGAAAAAACATGAGTTGGAGCATGTGTTAGTCACTGTGTCCACACCATCATACATGAAGTATAGCAAAAAAAACATGTGCCAAAAATTTCTTACTGGGAATTATACATTATAGTTGTCAAATACAGAAGAGTCAAATGTGAAATCCATGGTTGTCCATATATGTGCGCACAACTAGGATTTGGGCAACAACCACCTGTCTGCTCTTCAAATGTCCCTCAAAATGTAACCGTCTGTTCTGACCGCCAAAAATACTGTCAGCAGTAGTGGACTCTGCACTGCTGCTGAAAGCCACCTGTGCCCAGCAACACACTACACTGGTGACTGTCTAGTTCAATGTACACAACAAGGCTGCTTTAGAATGTTTGTGATGATCCAACACATTTATTGGTGTTATTGCACATTTACCAGGGCCCAATACTGTATTTCCAACAGACAAAATAGCGGATGACTGATCTACTTCACTTGACATTAGGAATTGCCCACAGCTGCCGCAGGATGTTGACCACGTAGTGGGTGATTCCAACCATGGTGGACACAGCCATAGGATAAGGTTGTTGTCTGTGCCTGCGACGGTTGCAGGTGAATCAGCGGTGATTAATGCGTTCGTGGCAAACATGTGTGCTGCTTTTTGCAATTTCACCCACTTGACTCCTGACACTGCTGCCATCAAAACTTCCACCACTTCAGCTGCTGTGTGCTGCCTCTGGGAGTAATAATGCCAGTCCAAGCGGGTGAAAAGACCCCTGCCTTCTCTTGAGGAGACTGAAAAGTTTGTTGTTCAGGTCCTTCCCCATACGGTCGGCTCTATGGCTCACCAGAGGAGCAGGTAAGAGCCTCATAGGCATATTTGACTCTGTTTAACACCATCCTTTCCTTCTTCATAGTATACAATGTGCCTCTGTGTGCAAGTTAGAATTTTTGGGTGCCTGTTGTGACATTTTGTGTACCACACAGGGGATGTACATGATGCAGGTAATGTAGAAGAGAACCTATGTAATTCCAGAATAACATAGGCCCTCATTACAACTGTGGTGGTGGGTTTTAAAGCGGCGGTAATACCGCGAACAGGCCGGCGGTAAAAAAAATGGGATCACGACAACGGGGGAAACCACCAACACAGACATCCACTTTAACACTCTGACCGCCACTGCGGTAGCAACAAACACCACATCGGTCACCGCCAACAGACAGGCGGAAGTTAATGTACCGCCCACCCCATTACAACCCACTAATCCGGCAGCTTTTCCGGGGCGGTACCAACACCGTCAAATGCATGGCGGACACAGAGTTTGGAAGGGAAACCACTCACCTCTCAACACTCAACAAAGAACCAGGATGACATGGAGCCCGAGCTACAGGTCCTGCCCATGATGGTCTACCTCCTCATAATCCAGGAATATCAAAGTTGGCTGCGACGACCACAGTGAGTACTGCACCTAGCACACAGGGAAGGGGGGAAGGAAATAGAGAGTGACACACACACGCCACACACAATACCCCCACCCCCACCCTCACCCACAACACCATACACACAAATACATACAACAACATTACATTTACACCCCGTAACCCCCTGGAAGAACCCAAGGACAAAAGGAATTGAATGAAATCAGTGATATATTAGAAGTAGGCAGATATACGTACCAAATAGAAAAACAGTATTTACAAATATTTACAATGTGTACAGAAGGCTATTCATTGTCCTTTGCAAATGTCCGTGGGCCACTAGGCCAAAAACCATCAGCCAAGCCCACAGTTTCCTCCTGCCTCAATACGAAGAGAACATTGCAGGGGCATCAGGTCGTAAACATACAGGCACCTCAGGAGGATGGGGAAGGGGGGGCAACTCAGCTGGAAGATGGAATAATGCTACGACATCTGGAGGGGGCTCCATGCCCACAGCGATGTCCTGGGAAGTGCAAAGTCACAGTCTCTCAAGTCTCTCAAGTGGGTGGGTTACCCACTGCTTGGTCCTGGGGAGTGCAAAGCCACAGTCTCTCAAGTCTCTCAAGTGGGTGGGTTGCCCACTGCTTGGTCCTGGGGAGTACAAAGCCACAGTCTCTCAAGTGGGTGGGTTGCCCACTACTTGGTCCTGGGAGTGCAAGGCCACAGTCTCTCAAGTGGATGGCTTCTCTACTGGTTCTGGAGGGGGCTTTGTGCCCAGTGTGCTTCATCCTGCCAAGGATAGGGAGAGTGGATGCATACCTCCACTGGTTCTGGAGGGGGATTTGTGCCCAATCTGCTTCATCCTGCCAAGGATAGGGTGAGTGGATGCATCTCTCCACTGATTCTGAAGGGGGCTTAGTGCCCAGTCTGCTTCATCCTGCCAAGGATAGGGTGAGTGGATGCATATCTCCACTGGTTCTGGAGGGGGCTTTGTGCCCAGTGATGCAGCACTTGGAGTGAGGAAGTTCACATTCCCTCACCTGGGTGTCTGAGACACGAGATTTGCAGGGACGAGGTAGCATTATACTCCATGGAGGCAAGGCCAGACTCCATCCTGCGGCGACTAAGGCTGCAAACTGGTGGTAGTGCCGGTGCTTGTGGGGGTGCTGCCAGTGGTGGTGGGAGGCTCCAGGCCGTCTCCTGCAGCCTCGGACGGATGCACACTGGGTCTGCTGCTGCTGGTAGTGGTCCTAATGTCAGCAGTGCAAGTGGCAGTGCCTGCAGCAGTGCTTGCGGTGGGGATGCTGGTGATGCTGTCCATGGTGCAGGTGCTGGTGCTGCCAGTGGTGGAGGGAGGCACCAGCCCGTCTCCTGCAGCCTCGGATGGTTGCCCACTTGGGATGCTCCTGCTGACAGCGGCGGGGCAGGTGGCGGTGCTTGCGGCAGGGATGCTGGCCGTGCTGGCCGCGGTACAGGTGGTGGGGCTGTCGGCTCTGATGGTGGCCACCAGGCCCTCACCTGGAGCCTCCGAGGCCTGAAGTGCCTTGGTTTGGCTTTTCTACCCCTTCCTCACCTTGGCAGATGCTGCTAGGATCTTGGCTCTGGAAGCTGGAGTTTTGGAGGAGGCCTTGCTGGGTGGGTCGTGCTCCTCGCCCTTGCTGCATGCTGTCCCCTTCTTCACCCTGGCAGGTGGCGGAATGGTTTGGTCCTTGCAGGGGTCAGTGGCACACTGGCTGGCCTGACGGGTTCCCCTTTGAACTCTGGGAGTTACAGGTACCACAGCGGACGCCGACTTGGTGGCTGAGGTGCTGGTCTGGGTTCTGGACACCCTGGCCCGAGGGGAAGGATGGGGAGGAGGGGTAGGGAACAGGTCAATGTTTGCCAGGAACAGTTTTTTAGACACACTGGGACGGTAAGATGGAGAGGGTTTGGGAGTGGAGAAAGAGGGAGTGGTTGTAGGAGGTGTCTGTCTGCTGAGTTTGGGTGAAGGTGCATGGGCTGGATGCTGTTGTGAGGTGGATGGCTGTTGGGTGGGTGGGTGCTTGCGTTTGTGTACTTCGAGAGGAGGGGTCACAGACACAGTGGGAAAGGACACAGAGAATGTGTGCATGGTTGTGGTGGTGGTGACTGCTTGTGAGAGGTGTGTTGTGATGGGCATGCTGGTGATGGAGGTAGTGGATGAAGATGTAGTGCATTCAGGTGTGAGTGTAGATGCTACTGGGAGGTAGGTGGACGAAGAGGAAGAGGGGGACACAGTGGAGGCAGTGGATGTTGGTGCGTTTGCATGGGTATGGTGCTTGTGTGAGTGCCTGCGAGATGAAGTGTGGTGCTTATGTTTGCCTGAGCCACTTTTGTGTGGTGATTTGGGTGAATGCTGGTCTGAAGGTGTGCTTGGGATAGGCAGTGGTTGAGGACATTGGGTCTGGTTAGAGGAACTTGGAAGGGGGAGGCTAGACACAGGGATAAGGGCTGCCATCACTGCTGATGCCAGAGCCTGAAATGCTCTCTGTTAGGCCCCCACGCCACAGTGAATGCCCTCCAGGTATGCATTTGTTTGTTGCAAATGCCTCTTGACACCCTGGATGGCATTCAGTATGGTTGACTGCCCAACAGTGAGGGATCTCCCCCCTCACTGAGGGCAGCAGGGCTGACTGGGGCAGGGCCTGAGGTGCCTGGGGCGAAGGAGATGCCCACCCTCCTGGGTGACCCGGCAAGGGAATCACGCTGAGGGCTGCTGGGAGGGCGGTGCTGGTAGGGGGGTGATGACTGTACCTGTTGTTGGGGTGGGCATAGAGGCGTCCACCACTGCCAGGGAGCTGCCAAAGGAGGAGGAGTCGCTCTCTGTTGTCTCCCCTCCTGTCCCTGTCGTGGTGCTCCCCTCGCCCTCCGTCCCACTGATGCCCTCACCCTCGATGGATTCGGCCTCCAGGCCCATGTGGAATGCAGCTCCCTCCATCACCAGTGCCTCTGGTCCTCTGCCAGATGATGCTAATGGACATAAGGACAAGGTGACAAAACAAAAAGGGGGGGAGGAGACAGAGGAAACACTTGGTCAATGCCAGCAACACCACTACCGTTGGCATACACAACACACAGGGAGCAGCCCTGTGCACTAGGCCATGCCCAACCATTCACTAAGACAGTCACCAGCCCATGGGGTACAATGCCTAACGCCAGCATCTGCACACCAGAAACCCACAGGACCCTGCCCAGTAGCAGATGCCCACTTACACTATTGGGGTAGGAGTGCTCCAGTGCCTGCAAACAAGGGTCCTACCCTGTCATGTTCGCCCTGGCCTAGGGGCACCCACATACCACATCCCCCACACAGATACCTCCTAACGCGCGCAAAGTCAGCTTTCTGATTCTGTACTCACCCCCTCGTGGCTGCTGTGGTGTCTTCAAGCCCCCATCCAACTCCAGATAGGCCACCACCAGGATGCAGAACATCAGGGGGGTCATGGTGTGACGGGCACCCCTTCCTCGTTGGGAGGCCAGCCCCAGCTGGGCCTCTGCCGTTTTCTTTGCCCAGCGGCGCATGTCCTCCCATCTCTTGCAGCAGTGGGTGCTCCGCCTGTCAAAAACCCCCAGGGGCCGCACCTCCTTGGCGATGGCACGCCAAATACCCTTTTTCTGGTGGGCGCTGCCCTGGAGGGAAAAGACAGCAGAAAAAGGAATTACACACCCGTCCGGACCCTCAGACTCATTGCCCACCAGATCCCACCCATCCCCTGATGCACATGCATTGACCTCTTTACATGCTGCCTCATCACCCCCAACATGTGGCTTACATACACAGCACTCTATACATTAATGGCCCACGCATCATGCTCACAGTGTACTCACCTGTTTGTCTGGAGGACCGTAGAGTAACTTATACTGGGGTAGGACCCCATCCACCAGTTTCTCAAACTCCTCCACAGTGAAGGCAGGGGCCCTTTCCCCAGACACATGATCCATGGTCGGTTCCAGACACAGGTCACAGCAGCACTTGCAGTGTAGGTCCTCTCCTGTTGAAGGTCAGGTAGCAAGTGAGTGAACAGATAGAAAATGGCGGTCATGTCCATGGCGGTGCATACCGTCACTGCCGGTGTACATCACCATTGACTCCTGGAACACATAGGGCCCAATGTTAACCAATGCAAAGTTACACTGCGGTTATCGACCACCTACGTGACGGCACACAACGCCAGCGCAATTACCTCATTTCCACTTGTCCCTCCTCACAGGTCAGGCAGACGCCATTTCAGGGGGGCACCGGGCATGGCACCTAACTGCGTCACAGCAGACATTGGCACATCAACTGACTCTCAAGTTCACATACTGTTTCTGTAAGTAAGCAAATCAACATTACTGCAATAGATGTGGGGATATGACCCTCTGCTCACCGTTCTCTTCCATAGGCATCAACTGCTGAGGCAGAATATGAGATGGCGGCATCCTCTGGTGTACAGACCCCTGGTGGACCTTGCGACTATGGAGGACAGAAACATTATTATTACCTATGGACTTGATCGTGCCACAATCCAAGAACTGTGTGCCCATTAGAGCCAGACCAGATGTCAGCTATACACCAACCCACAGGAATCCCCCCTCTAGTGCAGGTCCTGTCAGTTCCTTCCAAAAAACAGTGGCCATGGCATCAGGGATGTCTCAGCCAATGTTCTCTAACATGTTGACCAGAGTGTTGTCTGCCCTGCTGAAACATATGCACAGCTACATCGTGTTCCCCCAGGTGGAGGATTTGGCCACAGTGAAGGCTGACTTTTATGCCCTGGGACTTATCCCCAACATAATTGGTGCCATTGATGGTACACATGTGGCATTTGCCCCTCCGGAGAAATTAACAGGTTTACAGGAATAGAAAAAGCTATCATTCTCTGAATGTGCAGATGGTGTGTTTGGCGGACCAGTAAATCTCCCATGTGAATGCAAAATATCCTGGCTCTGTGCATGACGCCTTTATCTTGAGGAATAGCAGCATCCCATATGTGATGGGCCAACTCCAGAGGCACCAGGTGTGGCTAATAGGTGAGCCAAAGGTCCCCACCCGGTATAAATTGGGGTATGGGTAAGGGGATGTCCCTAAGGGTGAGTGTGTGGTTAATAGGTATCCATCGAAATTTGCAGGTGACTCTGGTTACCCCAACCTCTCATGGCTACTGACTCCAGTGAGGAATGCCAGGAAAAGGGCAGAGGAATGTTGCAATGAGGCACATGGGCGTACAAGGAGGATTATTGAAAGGACCGTAGGCCTCCTGAAGGCCGGGTTCCAGTGTCTCCATCTGACAGGTGGATCCATGTACTACTCACCCAAGAAGGTGTGCCAGATCACCGTTGCATGTTTCACAACCTGGCCTTGAGACACCAAGTGCCTTTTCTGCAGAAGGATATGCCTGGAGATGGTCTTTTGGCAGCGGTGGAGCCTGTGGACAGTGAGGGAGAGGAGGCAGAGGAAGAAGGTGCGGACAGCAGAACCAATATAATACAGAGGTACTTCCAGTGACACACAGGTAAGACACTGTAACTCCACTTTACATTTCAGTTATCTGTTGGACATTTTACAAGGCAGCCATATTCCCTATGTCTAAGGCCACTGACTGTTCATTTTGGAATCTTTATTATCAGATCTCTCTGCCCCACTCTGGCTCCTGCTATGTGTACTGCTGCCCACCAAAGGTAATCCTAAAGTATATTTCACTGTACATTTGAGTTGCAATGCTTTGATAATGTTGTACGAATACATTTGTGAATCATTTGACAGACTCCAGATTGGTAGTTGTTCTGAGGGTGTTTATTTAGGTGCTCATACGTAGAGAGGGATGTGCAAGGGGCTGGGGTGATGGTGGAGGAAAGTCCAGGGTAGAGTCCAGTCTCTTGGTATCACAGATGCATTGTCCAATGGGGCATAGGAAGGGGAGCAATGGCAGTTGAAGGTGGACAAGGTAACAGAGTGGGACACAAGGTGAAAATCAGGAGAGTCTTATTTCCTGGAGGGGGTCCTGGCAATGTTCTCTGGTTTCTGCCTGGATCACAGGGACCGTTTGGTGGTGGTTCTCCTTCTGCAGGGGGTGGGGTGCTGGTGGCGTGTTGTTCCAGTGGCGGGCCTCCTGTCCAGTAGCGCCGGCAGAGGTGGAAGGCTGTTCCTCGGTTTGGCTAGGGTCAGGCACCCGTTGTTGTGCCACTGCCTCCCTCATGGTCTTCCCCATGTCAGCCAGCACCCCTGCAATGGTTGCCAGGATGGTGTATATTTTTGTTGGGTCGTCCCTGATCCACAGGTGCTGTCCCTCCTTCAGCTGCTGGGTCTCCTGCAACTTGGCCAGTATCCGGCCCATGGTCTCCTGGGAATGGTGGTATGCTCCCAGGATGTTGGAGAGTGCCTCGTGAGGAGTCGGTTCCCTGGGCCTGTCCTCCATCTGTCGCACAGCAGTCCTCCCAGTTTCCCTGTTGTCCTGTGTCTCTCTCCCCTGAACTGTGTGCTCACTGCCACTGACCCCAGGTCCCTGATTGTCTTGGGTTTGTGGGGTTGCCTGGGGTTCCTGTAGTTGTGGACACACTGCTGATTGACGTGTCCTGGCAACAATGGCATGCGCCCACTGGGTGGGTGCTGTGCTGGTGTTTCCTGAGGGAGGAGTCTCTGTGGTGGGTTGGGACTGTGGCAGGCGAACCGACTGTCCGGAGTTTCCAGATGGGCCAGGTTGGTCATCCTGATCCAGGCGTGCAGAGCTGCTGTCATAACTGTGGGCTTCTTCAGGTGGTGGACTGGATGTGGCTGGCACCTCCTCTCTGGTGACGTGGAGTATGGGTCCTGTAGGAATGCAAATGCATTATTAATGTGTCTGTGTGTGCTATATTGTGCATGGGTGTGTTTCCCTGTATGATTGTGATTTCCTTGTCAGCTTGGCCTTGTGTGAGTGGTGATTTTGTGGACTGGGTGAGTCTCCCTACTGGGTATGCAGTGGTGATGGGTATCCATGCAGTTCTGTGATGGGTGTCCATGCATTGTTGTTGCAGGCAGGGCTTGGTATTGGGATGGGTGGGTTGTGTTAGTGGGGTATATGTGAGGTGGTGGGGTGATGGGGTGAGGGTAGGGGTGTTAGTTTGTGATGGCATGCAGGTAGGGTGGGAGGATAAAATAGTAAAGAATTGACTTATCAGAATCCAGTCCTCCTGCTACTCCCGCCAGGCCCTCAGGATGCATGATCGCCAAGACTTGCTCCTCCCATGTTGTTAGTTGTGGGGGAGGAGGTGGGGGTCCACCACCAGTCCTCTGTACTGCTACCTGGTGTCTTGCTACCATGGAATACACCTTCCCCCGTAGGTCATTCCACCTATTCCTGATGTCATCCCTTGTTCTTGGGTGCCTACTCTGCCCTTCCTGAGGGTAATATCTGAGGAAAAGAGAAACTATACACCATAATGCTGTGTTGGACAGAATAATGCTTCCTCAAGGGATATCTAAACCATAAAATTGTGCCTTCAAAATGTTGCTTCAATGCAAAACCAACACATGTAACATTGCCCACAAATATAAGCAAACAGTCAACAAACTGCATGAATGGAGGTGTATGAGTTTACATCCAAATAAGTAATCTTGCTGAACAGTGTAACAAATGATCTATGTGAGTTATGTACACTATACTACAAGAGAGCTTACTACCACTCACCTTATAAGGGTTTCCTTGGACATCAGACTGCAGTCAGACATAACACAGTGTCCCAATCATACATCTGGAAGCACTGTATGTGACATTGAAAACATACTTAATGAAAAAAACACTTTGGGATCCATAGTAACTGTGATTGGTGGTTGCAATGAATGCTCTAATCTTTGCCAGGTAGCTTTGGGTAGCTGCCAATGTTACAGCTCAGTTGGGATTTGTTTGCAGCACAGAACACAAAATGTAATACAAAAGAAAAACTGTACACTCATGCCAAGGCCCTGATCTACAAGCATGTCACACATACTGTAAAGGGTTTACTACATATTTATTAAACAGTAAAAACAGAGGTGAAAACTCAGGGAAAAGCCTTACCTACCCTAATCTACTCTAACTACTCATTACCACAACTGTCCCCAACTAACCTAAGCTAAACTTACTTATCACATTTAACAAAACATTCTAAACATAAACCCGCTACCCCCTTTATGAGACGGGACACATGGAGGACAACAGACACTAACCTAAACACATACTATCCTATTCTAAACAAATATATATATACATTTTTAAAAACACAAAAGAACCCCAACATTGCCCCCGCCCACACACTCAAAAAGAAACAGTAGAAATATTCAGGACCCCCCCACCCACTAACACTAATTAAACTAACATCCTATACTAACCTAACACTAAGCCCCCTAAACCCACAAAGTATAAGAATCAGGAAAGAGGAGGGAGGGGAGAGAATCATGTCTGTCAACACTGCTACGGGTTGGCCCTCCGGAGGGTCCTCTTGATTGACCGCACCCGTCGGTTGACATGAAGCACCTCCTGCCGCAGTCGACTCATCTTACGCAGGACACGGTCCAATTTACGCTGCATCTGTACAAAAGCAGCAGGGTCAATGGTTGCAGCTGGGGTGGTCTGGGTGCCAGCCGAGGAAGTGTGGGGCTGTGTAGTGTCCATGGCTGTGGGCTGTCCTGCAGGTGGTGCTGTGCCTGGGCCTGGAGCACTTGCTGAGGTGGTTGGCGCAATGGTCCCAGCTGCTGGTGGTGCCACCTGGGTAGTAGTGGTGGTGGTGCTGGTGGTGGCTGTGGTGAGCAAAGAAGGTCCGCCTTGGGGAAATGCCCTTCAGGCTCCGGAGGCCCATTCGTGCCGGTATCTGCGGGCCATTTTTCGGTACCCAGACTCTACTTGAAGTATGTGTTGATACCTCATTGCCCATCATTTAAACTCCCTGACCTGGATGGGTGTCATATTTGAAGCTGTGAAGACAAATAGACAATCTAACATTAGGAACTGCATTGTGTGAAATGGCACAAGAAGTAAATCAGACAATACATCAATTGTACTTTTAACAGCTGATATCATCATACAGATCATTGATTGTCCCTGAGGAAGTACATGGCAAGCCATCCTACAAAGGTTCTATCACACATAGCACATTGAAACTCTACAAGATGGGTAACAACTGGCATGATTTTGGCATCTATGTTCTGCCAGTTGTCAGCTAACAATCATGCAGCACATTCTCCACCAATGCCAGGGCTACAAATGTCATTGTACAGGATGGAAATCTAGGGCCACATGATCTGCAAGTTGTAAATGGACTTGCTAGTATAGTACTCATGTGGGAAACATGAGTGTGTATACTAGGTTTAGACAAAAGATTCACTGATTTATATGTCTGTGTACCAAACGTGTATCATCAGTCCTAGGTACACTATTAACAAACCCATGCCTGTGTTTGAGGGTTGGGGGGTGGACTAACAACTAACAATTTCAAACAACCAGGACACCCACGAAGCTTAGGAAATCAGGACATGTGTTTGGCTCAACACACACACCACAGGTAAGGAGTATCTCCAAATAGGAGACAGCAAACCCTTGACTAATCCCAGTGCCACACATGTCTGGAAATGCAGACCTTTGTCCACATCATTTACTACCAGTAAGCCATGACTTACAACAAACACAGAGATGCAAGAACACCCCTGGCCACGAGTTGCATGCACACCTAGGCCATTGCACTCAAGTGCCACATACTCATAGCACTACATGTGGAGCTACATGCTGCTAGGAAGTTCAACCTACAGTTTAATCGGTACATTAGTGAATTGGGAAGCAGAAGTCTGTGGGTAAGCATTTTGCAGCCCCATTCTGGGAGAATTTGGGTCTGAATGGCTGACTAAATCACAAATTATGTCCAGTGTGACTCTTTCTGATACAAGTGTTAACCACATGACTCATCCCTGTTCACATTGCGGGCCTACAGGACTGACCTAGAATCCCTAAATAAGACAATAGGATAAGGATTGGCCAACTCAAAGATGGTGATAAAATGAAATTCCACTCATGGAACAAAACAAAAGATTGACCAGCGCATCACACCATGCTATGTGTTCAACACACAGCACAGGAGTCCATCACACATCACCAGCAAACACAACACATAAGAGACATATCAACACTTACTGGAGTTGTCTGGGTCCTCGAATCTAGCTACCTCACCAACAGTGTAGGGTGCCAGTCCACCTGTAAGGCATGGAAGGGAGAAATGTGCTCAATTTCTGTGCACTGTACAACAATTCCAAAGACAAATACTATTTGTAAGATTACATAAGTAAGTAAAGCCACTCAAACATGATGATACTGCATCCGACATAGCACGCATAACATGGACATACCATGGGTCTCCAGTGAGTGTTACACTCATATCTTCACACATGTAGTGGCCCTATCTATCATGTGGTGGCAAACATGCTCCTTCATTAGTGAGCAGGCATAATAATGGAGTGTATTTGTCTCACCATGTGTATCCAAGAGAGACATCCAAAGCCACTTTCCGTGAGGACTGCATTAGCAGTCAATCAGCCATTGTGACCATGACAAATATATGACACACAGGTACAATGTACAGAAGGGCAGGGACAGTTGTTAGCCCACATGTTGTTACAGTTTCTTCATTTGATGTGGCCCAGCTATGATGAGTTGCACCAACCATAGAGATATGAACCCATGTGCATACCTTTGGCCAGCCATCCCTAAACGAAAGGTGGAACAACAAACTCCAAATACCAGTCTAAGATGTTAGCTGAGCGCAGCTAGAACTTGTTCCTTATGTGTCCAAATCCAGATCTGACATGTATCCGTAATGAAGGAGGGCCACAATAATCCCTAAGATTTTTGGAATTTCCATGATCGGTTTCCTTACACACTCACCAGACACACATGAGACATATGTTTGGGCCACATTGCTATCATCAATTGATGTGAAGCCTGCACTCATTTTCAGCCTCATGAAGTGTTTCAAAAGTCAGTCTAGCTGTAGCGTCAACAAATGTTGGTAATGAGTTGGTAATTTCTATACCTCACAGGCAAATGTGACCTATACCTATACATAATTGACTCCTGATTTGTGTTGCAGTTTGACACAAAGGCGGCACTAACTTAAAAAATGCAAAAGTATTCAGTAAGTGTGCAGAGCTCTTGCTTCCTAAAAGCTAGCAATTGTGGTCCTTAACAAAGTAGATATATGACCCTGTAAGTTTCAGAAGCATTCCACACACTCAACAACATTGCCGGCAGATAATGTACAATTGATCTGATGTCACTACAGAGCATTTAATCGTGCACATTTACATGATTTGTACTCACCAACAGGGCCACCAATCACAATCCCCAGGTGGTCCAGCAGATCTTGCTCCCTGGAGATAAGGTCAGTCCATTGGTGCTTCAGCTGGTGGTCATTCCTTGGTGTCCGATAAATCCGTTGCAGACGATGCTAGACCTTTGCCCACCGGAGCCTCCGTGCCTCAGTGTGATACCCCTGCATCACCCGCCCATCTGCCTCAATCATAAGGGGTAGGAAATGGCACACCAGCCATATAAAACCACCCAGCTCCTCCTCACCTATCTTGCCAAGATGAGGCCTACCCAACATCTTAGCAGCGAAAGATAAATAGGGGATAAAGGGGAACAAAGGAGAAGAGGGGTAGAGTAGAATAGGAAAAACTTAAACTAAACAACTAACACAGCCCAACTAGCCCCAAACTAACACTACCCACAACAGACTCCAAACAAAACAAAGACAATACTATACAACACAACTGTACACAAAAAACACTCAGACAGGATACAACAACAATTTGTCATTCACAAAAAGACAATATATAGACCACACAGGAGACAAAAGCACAATTTGACCTGGCAAAACTCTCAACACAGCCACACAGTCAGGAAGTATCACAGACTGCAAAGTGAAAGTGAAAGTACATCCACTGTACATAATCTGTAAACAGGCTATCCTATTACATCACTTCCTGCCTAAAATGGCGGCCTTTTTTATCGCTATGCGTCAAAACATTTCTGACGCATACAGTCTGGGCGTCATTTTTTTCAACGCACAGGGGTAGAAATGAGCCCGCATACATATGTTTGGAAATAGTTTTACACTTAACCAATTTTCTGAGGTACAGTGTGGAAGAGGCAATGGTTTTTCAGGGCATTATGCGTCGTTTTTCAGGCACAAGTGTCATTTTTTGATGCTTGTGCGTCATTTTTTGACGCGTATGCATCAAAATTTCAGGTCATTAACTGGGTTTGGGTCATTTTGCCATTTTAATGTTATAATACATTTGTGACAAAACTGAGATAGGCTGATTGGTCACTTGGCCACTTTGGTCATGACAGTGTATGGGCACATGTGAGACATGATACTACTGCGGACCATGATCCGCTTCTTCATTTACAGGATTTTCACTCTTGACTGATGCACTAGATGGCCAAACGTGTGGCCTACCTATATGTATTGCACAAATTGGGCATGTTTGGCGTCAGGAGAGGATGGCAAGGTGATGCACATAAGTTCAATACCTCAATGCCTATGGCTCAATGTGTGTGCATTGGCTACTAATGTTGTTGTTGACCCACTGTGTGTGCCTCACAAGATGCATCATTGCAATTATGCGTGTATGAATGTGAAGTCAATGTGTCCAACACTCAGGTGCAAGTCAGTGTGGAAAGGAGAGAGGACATGTGTTAGTCATACATGTAGCAACATCTGTTGTGTGCACTTCCTAGTTTTTGGGTAACGTAAACACCACAAATGACAAAGCATGCACCGGATAGATGGCAGACGTGTGTTCATGTCAAAGGTCCAAAACATGCCCATCACATGTCCAGGAAATTTGGATACTGCTTCCTAGGCACTTGTTGACGAACCCACAGGCACATGTACAGACTAAGTGGGTACCATGTTATTGACATGGAAAGCCAAAGGTTAACCACAAATGTAATATCACGCCACAGTTGTGGTCATATGACTGAGCCACAACTCTGCTGTGGCAGTGGTGGACCAGCAGACGAAGCAGCACGTGGCCAGATATTTCCAGTGATCAATTGCACAGAGGTGTCTGGTTCATGTGTGTGGTCCAATGTTGATCCTGTATATTTTTAGGGGTGTATGTTGTCACAGTTACTTCCAGGTCTCATTGTGAGTCAGTGGCAGCTATTCCTGTATCTACTGAGTATCCTTCTGGGATCAATGGAAGTAAAGCAGATGAGGACATAAGAACCTACATGGGGATGGTCCCACCCTGTCCCTGCAAACGTGTTATGAGACTGTCAACAGGGCAACCTTGGTGTGCTGAGTGTGATCATGTCTCAGGAGTCATGTTCCGGCAGGTGTCATTACAACATTTGTACACAGGTTGACCTGTAAAGTTCCCACTGCATCTGGAAACATCATAGCCTCTGTGTTGATTAATCTTGCAGCTATTCAGCACGCACAGCCCATCAATATGTTGTGAGCAATGTGATTCCGCGTGTGAACTGTCAGGGTCCTAACATGTGCGGACTTTTCATGCACATTATCTGACGTTGCTGGTTCTGCTGGAGGCACCATACCCAATCCCTGAATACGGCCATGGTAGAGTGTCACACTTTGTCGCTCATGCATACTTGAGACCCAGACAAGGGATAGGCCATGATTTGGGTATTTGGAGACAAGTTCCCAATTATGGTACGATAAATAAGCAGATTATGCTAAGTAACTCATTTGAGTATGCATTGAAGAACCACCAGAAAAAATACCCCCGGAGGAATGTGAGGGTTGGGAAAGCAAGTATGATACATATGTGGCCACAAGGAACCTTTAGGGTAACGCACAGACTGGTGCCAGTCAGGCTGACAGGATGCAGGGTCAATCAGGATCCAGCAATTTCACAAGGTACATACTCAGTGGTCTGACTAGGACTGGTCAGAGGAAGAACAAGACAGTTGACATGGAAAACTGTGTTTGTCCTGTGTTTTGGAAGGTGACACATAAACCCAAGGGCTGTGTTACACAGCTTATTTTTCTAGCAATGCATAACAGTGTAATCGGCAAAATGGCAGCTTCTATGCTGTTCCAAGCATGTGCAAGGGCAGTGCATGTTCAAATGGCTGGTCTTCATGGAGGTGCTCACAGGTGTGTGCTGCATGAGTTTCTCACAAGTCCTGTGGGTGAGATTCTAGTTCAAATGGCCAACAGTACCTTTCACATGGGAAGCAAACTACAGGTGATAACAGGGCTTAGAGGCTACAAGCCAGTGCATAATTTAATCTGACGTCCATGCAGACAGATGTACAATGACTATGGCATACCATACGAAAGGGTGAAGCACACTGGATTACTATTGTTAGTCTGTGTGTGTGTAGCGGAGGTAATATCTGGGTACACATATTACCATTCCAGGTACCTTTTAAGACAGGTGAAACCAGGAGCATGGGTGTGTCAGGACTTAGGACATGGGCTGAAATGTACATGGAATGTCATGTGCGCATTGCTTGACATAGGTGTGGCACTTGTTCTGTCTATGTTCTGCTTAGATGGAATTCTAGTCACAGATAGTCCTTGCAAAGATAGGTGCTGTACAACTTACTGCTGACAAGGGTCTGGTCATACATTCCTGTTACCAATGCAATAGCACATCCACTGCCTCATGTATGATGCTTTTTTTTTCCCTTATTGACTGATGGTGTCTTAGTTGTGTGCCATATGCTGCGATGAACCATGTTGCCAACATGTATGTGTGAAATAGGTGTGGTCCTCTGCTATTGCCCTTCAAAGGTGAAATGTACAGGATATATGTCATTTACAGTGTGTGAATGTTACTGTTGTATAATACGCATCACAATTGCCTTGGACATTTCCGTGTCCTGATCGGTATGTCAGCAATGCTCCACGAGGCTACACTCTTATTCTGATAGTTAGAGATAAAGGTGAGCAGAAATGATTACCCAGACCATGATATGGTGATTATTATAGGTGTTTATTTACATATGTTGATACAGTGGTGATGGTGAGTTGTTTCAAAAGAAATTGTTCACAATATGTTGGCGCCTACGCAATCCAGCAGCGGTGTTTTGTTGTTCCTCCTCATGTAGCAGGCCAGCATCCTCCTCTTCAGGCATTTGTGGCTCTGGTTCTAATAGGGGAATGTTCCTTGGTACACAAATGTTGTGTAGGATGGCACATGTTAAAATGATCTTGCAGACCATTTCTGGTGAGTATAGGAGGCTGCCATTAGTGATGTCAAGGCACCTGAATCTCGACTTGAGGATGCCAAAGGTCCTCTCGACTATGGTGCGTGTCCTCCTATGCGCCTCATTGTAGGCACGCTCTGCTGCAGTGCTTGGGTTGCCAAATGGTGTCATAATCCATGGCTGGATCCCATAACCCTGATCAGCTGAAAGAGAAAATGATTGGGATCATCTTGATGTAGCTTGCCCCATTAATATCACCTTGCATGGCAATAGTTGTCTTGTGTTGTCTGTGACTCTTTTGTGTTATTGTGTTGATTCCTAGGCTTCTAGGATGTACCATCTGCATTGGGTTGTTTCCTTGGCTGAACGAGTGTTTGCCTGCTGACCGGTTGTCAGCAGTATGCTTTGGGATTTACAGTACAGTGTACACTTCCTAGCATTGTGACTTGTGATGCAGGTGTTCCTGTGTCTTCACTGGGGGTGAGATGATAGTTCCATACACAAATTCAATTTGACAGTGATGGTAACATGTTAGCATCTATGTACCCTGGACATCTCATATTTTTAGACATATGCAATGGATTAATTTAAACATCAGTAAGCCGCTTACATTTTGCAAGGTGACAATTAGCCAAACCCTCCATACATTGTGATCATTGACATCTTGCCATTAGACTGTACACTAATTTCAGATGCGTGACAGGTTCACTGCAGACCTATCAAACATGCCTAGCGGTGTCACGACCTCAGTGTGTTCCTGTTCACATGTTGCTGTCGTGGTGTATGTGTTGTTTGTCCTAGAGCGTTGCTGTGCAGTGTGTATATAAGTAGGTTTCTGTACTTACCAACAAGTAGTCCATTTCCATATTGTCCATCCTGGAAGTGTTGATTGATGGTACAGTGACGGAAGATGAATGAGCCATGTACACTCCCAGGATACTTTGTCACGATATTGTTGATCAATCCTTGGTGATCCACAATGGCCTGCACATTGATGGAATGTGTGTGCTTCCTGTTGCAGTATAGGTGTTCAGTTGCAGCAGGTGGCACCCCTGTTTTGTCTCCTGCTGCTTCTGCTGTGTGTTTGGGAAGCAGATTTGGCAGGGTGTGAGTCTGATGATGGCATCCAGTACTTTGGGCAGGAAGGTGGTGAATGATGGCTGTGATATCCCAGCAACCAGGGCACCAGTGGTTTGAAAGGAGCCACTTGCCAACATGTGTAGTACAACTAGCAGCTTGGTTTCTGTTGGGATGGTGTGGGGTGTCAGCAAGCTGGGTGCCAACTGTGGCTCAATGTTGCGCAGCTGCAGCTGAATGGCTTGTACCTCTGGATGATGTCATGTTCCCTGAGGCCATGAAGGGTTGTCCTGGTGTGGAATATCCTCTCCTGCCTTCTGCGTTGCCTTTGGGGTCCCTGCTGGTGTTGTGGTAGCTGCTGTTGTTGCTGTGCTCTGTGTCTGCGTGCACACTGGATGAGAAGCACCTCCATGTCTTCCTTTTGCTGCTCTGCTGTTGCTTCTGTGTGTTCTGATTAAATACAGGTGTGTTTGCCCCATTTTAACGATTGCCCTGACCCAGGCGTTAATTGTTGATGCAAATCGGGCTGTGTGTCATTTTCCGACTCCGCCTCCCCGCCATGTGGGATTTTTGCCCGGTAGCATAAATATGACGCACGGGCACTTAAGTCATTTTTTGAACGGGAACCCCTACCTTGCATATGATTAACGCAAGGTGGTTTCCTGCATCCATAAAATGACACACACAGTGGGATTTTGACGTCAGCGGGCTCAGGTGTCAAAGTTTAAATATGGGACAAGGTTTGCGCCAAATGTGCGTCAAAAGTTTTGATGCACATTCGGCACAGACGGAGTATAAATATGCCCCTAAGGGTGTACAAGATATCCCATCCCAATACCCTGAAAATTAGGAGTAAAGTTACCCTACTACCACAGAAAGACAGTAAAGTCGAGATAGGGGATTCTGCAAAGACAACAACTGACTGCAAAGCACTGAAGACGGATTCCTGGACCTGAGGACCTGCAAAGGAAGGGGACCAAGTACAAGAGTCACACAAGTGTCGAGGGGGCAGGAGACCACTAAACCCCGGATGAAGGTGCAAAAGGGCTGCCTCTGGTGGAAGAAGCTGAAGATTCTGCAACAACGGAAGGTGCCAGGAACTTCTCCTTCGGTCAGAAGATGTCCCACGTGCTGGAGGATGCAGAGTTGTTTCCAAGCAGAAAGACCACAAACAAGAATTTCTAGCTGCAAGAGTCGCTGTTGAGGGTTTTGGGTGCAGCCAGGGCCCAGGAAGGACTACTAGGTCGTCCCTTGGAGGAGGAGACAGAAGGGGTGATCAGCAACACAGAGAGCCCATACAAAAGCAGGCAGCACCTGCAGAAGCACCTGAACAGGGGTTCAGAAGATCTGAGCACAACAGTCGACTCAGCACAACAAAAGAGGGTCCCACGAAGACGGGGTCCAACTCAGTGAGTTGGGCAATGCAGGATGGAGGCTGGGGACCCGGGCTATGCTGTGCATGAAGGAAGTCTTGCAAAAGTGCACAGAAGCCCTAGCAGCTGCAGTTCACGCAGTGCACAGGATTACTGTCTGTCGTGGGTAGGCAAGGACTTACCTCCACCAAATTTGGACAGAAGGGCACTGGACTGTTGAGGACACTTGGATCCAGCTCCTGTGTTCCAGGGGCCTTGCTCCTCAAGATGAGAGGGGTCCCAGAGGACAGGGGATGCAGAAGTTTGGTGCCTGCGTTGGCATGGGGAAAATTTCGTCAACCCACTGGAGATTTCTTCTTGGCTTCCAGTGCAGGGTGAAGGCAGACAGCCCTCAGAGCATGCACCACCAGGAAACAGTCGAGAAAGACAGAAGGATGAGGTGCTACAATGTTGCTGGTAGTCTTCTTGCACCTTTGTTGTGGTTTTGCAGGCATCCTGGAGCAGTCAGCAGTCGATCCTTTGCAGAAGTCAAAGATAGAAGTGCAGTGGAACTCTGGTGAGCTCTTGCATTCGTTATCTGACGAGAAACCCACAGGAGAGACCCTAAATAGCCCTCAGAGGAGGATTGGATACAGAGAATGGTAAGCACCTATAAGGAGGGGTCTCTGACATCACCTGCTGGCACTGGACACTCAGAGGTGTCCATTGTGCCCTCACACCTCTGCATCCAAGATGGCAGAGGTCTGGGACACACTTAAGGAGCTCTGGGCACCTCTCCTTGGGAGGTGCTGGTCAGGGGAGTGGTCACTCCCCTTTTCTTTGTCCAGTTTCGTGCCAGAGCAGGGCTGGGGGGAACCCTGAACCAGTGTAGACTGGCGTATGCAAGGAGGGCACCATCTGTGCCCTTCAAAGCATTTCCAGAAGCCAGGAGAGGCTACTCCTCTCAAGCCCTTCACACCTATTTCCAAAGGGAGAGGGTGTAACCCCCTCTCTCAGAGGAAATCCTTTGTTCTGCCTTCCTGGGACTGGGCTGCCCAGGTTCCAGGGGGGCAGAAACCTTTCTGAGGGTTGGCAGCAGCAGTAGCTGTAGAGAAAACCCCAGAGAGTTAGTTTGGCAGTACCCGGGCTCTACGCTGGAGCCCCGGGGATGCATGGGGTTGTCCCCCCAATATCATAATGGCATTGGGGTGACAATTCCATGATCCTAGACATGTTACATGGCCATGTTCGGAGTTACCATTGTGATGCTCCATATAGGTATTGACCTCAATGTAGTGCACACGTGTAATGGTGTCCCCGCACTCACAAAGTCCGAGGAAATTTCCCTGAACAATGTGGGGGCACCTTGGCTAGTGCCAGGGTGCCCTCACACTAAGTAACTTTGCACCTAACCTTCACTAAGTGAGGGTTAGACATATAGGTGACTTATAAGTTACTTAAGTGCAGTTTAAAATGGCTGTGAAATAACGTGGACGTTATTTCACTCAGGCTGCAGTGGCAGTCCTGTGTAAGAATTGTCTGAGCTCCCTATGGGTGGCAATAGAAATGCTGCAGCCCATAGGGATCTCCTGGAACCCCAATACCCTGGGTACCTAGGTACCATATACTAGGGAATTATAAAGGTGTTCCAGTGTGCCAATCAAAATAGGTAAAATTAATCAAAAGCCTGCAGTGACAATTTTAAAAGCAGAGAGAGCATAACACTGAGGTTCTGGTTAGCAGAACCTCAGTGATACAGTTAGGCACCACACAGGGAACACATACAGGGCAAACTTTATGAGCACTGGGGTCCTGGCTAGCAGGATCACAGTGACACAGGCAAAAACAACATACATACAGGTAAAAAATGGGGGTATCATGCCAGGCAAGATGGTACTTTCCTACACGAATCCTGCAAGCCTTCTCAACTGTTTCCTGGTGGCGCATGCTCTGAGGGCTGTCTGACTTCACCCTGCACTGTAAGCCAAGAAGAAATCTCCCGTGGGTCGACGGAATCTTCCCCCTGCTAACGCAGGCACCAAACATCTGCATCACTGGTCCTCTGGGCCCCCTGTCATCTTGACGAGCATGGTCCCTGGAACACAGAAGCTAGATTCAAGTGACCCCAACAGTCCAGTGGTCCATCTGTCCAAATGTGGTGGAGATAAGTCCTTGCCTCCCCAAGCCAGACAGTAATCCCGTGAACTGCAGCGGCCAGGGCTTCTGTGCACTTTATCAAGGAATCCTTCATGCGCATTACAGACCAGATCCCCAGCACTCAATCCTGCGTTGCTCAACTCGCTGAGTTGACCACCGGCTTCGTGGGACCCTCCTTTGTAGTGTTGAGACGACCACCATGCTCAGTTTTCGTGAACCCCTGTTCAAGCACTTCTGCAGGTGCTGCCTGCTTCTGCATGGGCTGTCTGTGTTGCTGATCGCCCCCTCTGTCTCCTCCTCCAAGCGGCGACCTCCTGGTCCTTCCTGGGCCTGGGCAGCACCCATTTTCTTTAACCCTAACCTTTGCAGCTAGCAAGGCTTGTTTGCGGTCTTTCTATGTGGAAACAACTCTGCGTCCTCCATGACGCCATGGGACATCTTCTGTTCAAAGGAGAAGTTCCTGGCATCTTCCGTTGTTGCAGAATCTTCAGCTTCTTCCACCCAGAGGCAGCCATTTTGCACCTTTGGAGTTTAGTGGGCTCCTGCCTCCCCTGGACACTTTCGTGACTCTTGGACTTGGTCACCTTCCTTTGCAGGTCCTCAGGTCCAGGAATCCATCTTCAGTGCTTTGCAGTCAGTTATGGTCTTTGCAGAATCTCCTATCACAACTTTAGTGTGTTTCTGGGGAAGTAGGGTCACTTTACTCCTACTTTTCAGGGACTTGGGGTGGGGTATCTTGGACACCCTTGGTGTTTCCTTACACTCCCAAGGACCCTCTACACACTACACTAGGCCTGGGGTCCCTAATTGGTTCACATTCCACTTTCTTAACATATGGGTTGTGTTGCCCCAAGGCCTATTGCATCCTATTGTATTCTACAGTGTTTGCACTACTTTTCTAACTGTTTACTTACCTGATTTTGGGTTGTGTGTATATTTTGTGTATTTTACTCCTAAGGGAGTGTATCCTCTGAGATAGTTTTTAGCACATTGTCACTAAAATAAAGTACCTTTAGTTTTTAGTAACTCTGAGTATTGTGATTCTCATGATATAGTGCTATTTGATATAAGTGGTAAAGTAGTGTCGCCTAGGCTCTCATTATCCTAATGAGACTACTGGATTTTGAGCAACAAGATCGTTCACGATGTGGGGGACTGAGTCTAACCCACGGTGAATGACACTGGTCACTCTAAATCCGGGTTTTGCTCCGGCTAACTAGCAGTGCCTCATCTCTCCCAAATGGAAGAGACAATTGGGCAGCCGAGCGCATGACATCTTAGTACTTCTCTGGGAAGTCGTGGTCACTCAGATCACAACCGATTCTCGCATACACAGTACAGTCTCATATATAAATGACAAAGGCAGTTTAAGTTTTAAAGATTGGTTTAATAAAACGACTGCATTTTAGATAGCAAAGCGTGAGCTGCAATAACCAGAACTATACAACACAGTAAGATTAAAATAGTAACGATTAGAGTGAAGCACAAGAATAAGGCTATCATAGTGCCGCTAGATTATTTTCTCTCTAAGTTATATTTCGAGCACAGCATGTTAAGCTCTAAGCCTGCCTTTCAGGTTCCCCCGGGAGGACATCAACCCTCATACCCAAGCAAAGGCCTGTAATCTGCATCAGCATTTGCAACGGGGCATTCAGCATCTAGTTGTAGCTCCCTGGCTGGAATCTCCCTCTTGACGTGTACTAGGACTAGGAAGTGTTTTTATAACTAACACGTAGATGTTCTAAGAAAATGTCCCTACTTAAGGGTGTGTATTTTCCATGAATACTGGAGACTAAACTTCTACCTCGTTCACCGGCAATGTACCAGACTGTAGCCTTGACTAAAGCACAGGGTGATCAAGAATGCATTATTTGAGAACACAGTGCTGAACTAAGCTAAACAGTGTGGTAGAAGAAATTAAAACAAGACCGTAAAAATTGGTTAATGTAAAATAACTGTGCGAAGCTGAATAAAATATATCTAGGGCAAAGTGCACAGTGGCCTAGTATGTCAAACTAACGTGCATGAAGCTATATTTAAAATGGCTACACTACACCCTCCCCTTGTCGGTAGAAAGTGGTTTTAGCCAAAGCTAAAATGCCCTAAGCGAAAATATATTTAAAACCCTACTTAATTTTAACAAGTCAAGAGGACACACAAGCATACTATTTGGCATTTTTAAAAATGAGCATGCGGCCAAAAGCCAAATTCAAAAGGAAAATGTTAATTTAGGACAGTTCCAAATCAAGCATCAGTCATTGAAAGCAGGAGATCCTCCACCTCGGCAGATGACAAAAATGGTAAATCCACGCTAAAAACTACCAAGGAGCAGGTGTGTTCCATAGCCCCAGTGTCAACCAAGGCGGCATCCCGTGCATTGCCTATGAACGAGTTAATGGTAACTTCCTCCAGGAAGGGTAGCTCGTAATCAGCTTCTCTGAGCAAACGCAGCGCATGTCTGGTAATGAACCCTCAACGAGAACATCAACAGATCAGCATCAATCACTGAGGGGCATTTCTGTGAGAGACAAACTTCCAGTGCATGTTCAAAATAGCACCAACGGCACCGAAACACGGGCTGCACACAATCCAAAACCGGTCTGAATGACAGAGACCAGTCACACCCCAAATGTTCCAGGAGTGTTGCTCCAAAGTGCTGCATCATGCGTTCAAGACACAGCTGCGCTGATGGGAGCACCTTCATTTGTCCTTGTTGCGGTGGGACAGCCATTGCAGAAAAACAACAGCAACAGCAAAATGCTGGCTAATAAAGCCAAAGTAATTGGAAATCCCCCAAAAATGCTTCCGAAAATTGAAGGAATAGCCGAAGGTATCAAACCGAATATAGAAGCGAAGGTGTGAACAAAACCAATACCAACAGCTTTGAAACAATTTCCTAATCCAGCCATGCTGGACGCATTAAATATACGTCCCACGAGTTCACCAAAGTGTATCGGAAAGTTCGTATATAACAGGGATTGTATTTCTGCCGATGACCTTGCCACCTGAAGTGCGCAGGTCTTGTGTGCAGATGTAAGGGCCACATGCTTCTGAAACAATAAAGCCTTCAGTCTACTTAACTTGTCAAAATTCACCATGGAAGTAGCAATGTGAGGCCAGATATCTGCTACCTCCCTAAATTTAGTGGGGGGGAAACAACACGTTCCCGTAGCATGTAACGACCTTAGAGACCAAAACAAAGTAAAATATTCTGGCCCGCACACCACAACAGTCTTCACTGTTGAGGAGGATGTAGCTGCCATTTGAAAGCACCTGGAACGTGCGTTTAATCAAGGGGACTGGAACTCCCTTCAGATAGCAAGCCAAGTTCGCAACACGCCCCATGCAAGGACAGCTGCTTACAAATCATCGAATGGCTGACTGAAGTCTTACATTCACTACCGCTTAGAAATACCTCTTTCATGCCATTGAGGCATTTGTAAGAGAAGGGAAGCTCCCACACCTCATGAATGTAACTATCTCCCAACTTTTCATATCTGCCTACCGGAACATGTTTCAAACAAGAAGTGAATTGTAATGTAGAAATAGGCAGATTAATAACCCCTGTATCAACCACTCTGCTGAAGGAATCTCGGCCACGGTAACAGGCAATCTTTCTATCTTTTCAATGTTAAGCATGACATAAGTCGCCTCCTTTTTAGCCATTAGTTGTTGTTGTCACGTCAAAATAAAGGAAACAAATATTTCCATGGCACTGACGTGCTGCCTCGGAACGCGACCCGCCTTCAATGTCTGAAGTGTCCAACCCAACTGCATATTGGACCTAGTCTGACTCTGTCCATGATATAAAGAAGACATATCAGATCTTATAATGTCTATAGCAGAAGAAACAGTGTTGTTAATTGTATATATCTGATCGGACAAGGTTTGAATCCCATTATCCACAACAGCTAATGACTTTTTCATATTTTCCTGATCTATCTGCCTTAACCGAACTGCAGCCTCTTGTTCGGAAAGTTTCCATATTTCATTGTATACCTCATACAAGAAACGCTTCCTACGTGGTATCTTTGGGCCTGACAAAAAATCTTGTAAGTCAGAGTTGTTAGACAGGAGACTGAGATGTGTCTTAACCACATCTAGTGAGGATGATTTTAGCCACTGTTGGCACAATTTTCCTACACTATATGTTGTCATTATATCAGCATGTTCTGGTGATATATAGCGAGGGTCTGACCTACTCGTTCGGAAACCCCCCGAGGAGGTGACAAAACATTAATGACACCCGTTGGTATCTATTGGCCACAATAACCATCCACCTTGACGCGTTAGTGAAGCATTGAACGTAGCATTCTAGACCCACTCAGCTCACTAAAAGTTGCATTTCTGTACTTTTGCCAATTATTACATTTTGTAGGGGCAGGTATACTGGCCATGTTTAGTTCTCTAATTGTTGCTAAGCCTAAACAACTTGTCTGTTGTACTGTTTCATTTAAAAAAATCATTTGAACGGGGATGAGACATGCTCTAAACAATGTTTCTCTACCCTTGGTTTGCCAATTTTTTGTTCCCCAAAACACTTTTCAAATCAACATTCTTTGACCAACATTCATAACCTTCAATTGATAACCGGGAAACAAAGGAGTCCACATATATAAATTTCGTGTTGGTCAAAAACATATGTTTATCATTAGTCGGAGTTACCTTAAAATAATATGAGGAGCTAAGAAAGGGGGGTAGTAAGGGTGAGAGAGGCCACACTCATAGGAAGGTAAGCACTATTGTTCAAATATATACTACGTACAGAAAAGGTGTTGGTGAACTTGATACCTTACCACCCATGGGCAAAATCAAGTATCAAAAAAAGGAGAAATACTCTCTTTAACACAAGTAGAGATAAGCAAGAACAGAACACCGCACACAAACAAATATTAGGTAAAGCATAAGTCCAGTTACAACAATTGATGTCTAGTTTCCATTGAATAGACGGGACAAATAATACATGTCCAGATCAGACAGTTCTTGGCAGGTGATGTTCTTTATTGACAGGAGTGTTGTGTTAGGGGTCCACAAAGTGCTTCACTGCAGACACAGCCAACACGTGTTTCGTCACGCTGGTGACTTTTTCAAGGCTGTAGAAAAGCACATATATACATACTCTGTGATGCTGTTTACATAACAACTAAAACAAACATCTACATGAACAAATCATATTAATATAAATGATAAAAGAATATGTTGTTATATGCAATGACCTCAGTGTAACAAGCAAAAGCAAAGAAAAACGTCACAAGAGAATAGACAATCATGTGAGACTACAGGACATGGCCAAACCACCATAGGTCACAGTGAGCTGTTAGAGATGCACCGTAAGTAGTGTGTCAAACAAAGACCCGGCGAAAGAGACAAAGGTGACAAATGCCGGGCATGAACGGAGATAGGAAAATGAGTGGAGTAAAGTGAACATGCAATGAGACCCAATGTAACTCCATAGACAGAAGACAAAGAAAACAGATAGTACAAATAAATTCAAAAGTCCAAAGAAAACCAGCCAAAAGTGAAGCGGTAGTTACAAAAATATTGTTCGTACCTATTTGAGCGTAATACTGGCATGATAAACTCAATAGGTCAATCAAAAAAGAAATACAAGTCCATGCGTCTAAAAATATAGGAACAAGAAATAGTACAAACACCCATGGTTACATAAAGTAACTACAAGAAAAAACAAGATCACATGTATCAAACCATATACAAACGATGCAAAAGCCCCCCCCAAAAAAAAAAAAACTCGAAATCTGAAAGTACCTGAAATCAGGCTAGTCCAAAATCGAGAATTCTATCACGTGAAAAACTCCAAAGCAAGTACAGGTGTGTAGATAATGTGGACCATGATAAGTCCATGAACAAATTCTAAAAGAAAATGAAAAGTCAGAGCTAAACGCCGTCCCTGAGAGAATAATGTTATTATTATTAGAAATAAAGAAAAACTACGGTATACACCCTAATTGTACTGAGGATATAGAAAAAATCTATTTGCCCCTAAAAAGTCCCGATAGGCAAGGGATAGTATTGACAGAGTCGTAAAGGCTTACCAGACACAGAGAGGCCAAAAAGTACGAGTACACCTTGATTGAGCCAAAATGAGTGACCTTAAGGTAGAGGAACACATATAAACCCTGTAAAAATGTAATAAACAAGTAGGCATCTGACATGATTCCAAAGTAATAAAGGATAGAGTTATGGCAAGTGACGGCAGTTTCTGTCCTCCCAAATCAAAATAGGGGAAAGCAAAATACCGGCAGAGACCGTAATGCACTAGTCAGAGGTCCATGGATACAAGGTGAATGCCATAGTGACAGAGGGAATAAAAGTAACGAATACAGTCTCCTCAGGGCGTCCCATATATCTGAAAAAGCCGTATCAGAAAGGAAACTCCCTCCGGGGTGTAACAGGTCAATCCAATTAGCTAAATTCACCATAGAGAGACAGCGATCCCAAGTACTGAATAGCGTGCCGACAAGCAGTCTATGATTCACGTATAGCGTGAATTATAAATACGCGTGAGAAGAAAGAACCATTGAAATCGACAAAGGACAATGGAGGTAGTAAACAGGGATAGAGTCGAGAAAGTATGACAGGCTACATGGCGGCCATCTTGGAGTGCCGAAATGGGTACGGTGAGTGATGTAGTAAAGCTAAACAAATAATGAATACCATGCCTAAAACAGATGCAAATTACAAATAAGAAAACTGGTATGTAGTTAAAGGTAAATATGAATACCATAGTAATGGAACACATGAAGAAATCATGGAATTAAAGAAAAATATATAGAGCCACCATCGCGCTTGTCACAAATATTAAGCACATACAAATCCAAGATAGAGAATGAAGACCCCGAACCAACAAAGTGAAGTGAAGGAGGGCAGACAGTCTAGTAACACCAGGAAAAGTATAAGAACCCAAACATTTTGCACAGATCCATAATAAGTAATATGCATGTGATATGGGAGATACATGTATAATATTATAAACCCAGTGGAACCAAAACAGTAAAAGCCGTAATCAGTAAACAGAATAATATGGGTATGAGTACAGTACAAATAGCAAATAATACATAAATGTAGACTTCCAACCAGAGTACAAGCACTCATAAGTTCTAACAGAAACAACATTCCTACTACATAAACACAGTCGGGCAAAACATCTTAAATAACCCGGGGATGTAAGACAACCAAAATGTTGTACGAGGAAACAGGATCCAATACGGCTAACTAAGGAAGACATGTAACTCTCGGTCCATGTTAAGGCCCAGCTCTACTGCCCGAAGTTTTATTTTCCATTTGGCCTCACATCTACGTAGGTCTTTAGTCCTGTTGCCGAATCTAGGAGAGACATCCACATGGGCAATTCCATTGAATCTAATGTTCAAAATGTCCACTGAAGGAGCGAATACAAGAACACATTAGAGCCGTTAGGAACCACACTTTAACCTGTTCTGTGCCTTGGACGAGATGATCTCGTCCAAGGCTACAGTTCCCCTGTGCCTTGGACGAGATCATCTCGTCCATGGCACAGGGGAACTTGGGGGAGCGCTAGCGCGTCCCCCGTGCACCCCCCTCCCCCCCAAGCCGGGGATGGAAGGGGAAGACCTTCCCCTTCCACCCCCAACCCCCCCCACCCCCCTTGACGTCAGAAATGCTAAGCATTTCTCTTTCAATCATGTGGGGGAGGCCCGGAGGGGCTTCAAAGGGATTGCTTGCAATCCGGCTTTTGAAACCCCACTAGACACCAGGAATTTTTTTTTGTTTACTGATACTGACAAAAGGGAGCGACCCTTTTCGGAAAGGCGTTTTCTGCCCCCCCAGGGGGGGCAGAAACCTCTAGGCACCAGGGATAATTTTTTTTACGTGTTTTTTTTTTAGGTGGGGAGGGACCCCTTAGGCAAGGGTCGCTCCCCATGGGGGAAAATTATATTTAGGCCATTTCTGCCCCCCTTGGGGGCAGATTGGCCTATTTTGATGAGGCCAATCTGCCCCCAAGGGGGGTAGAAACCACTAGACACCAGGGAGTTTTTTCTTTGCGTGAATTTCACGCAAGGGGAGCGACCCCTTAGGCAAGGGTCGCTCCCTGGGGGGGGGCAATTTATTTTAGGCCATTTAGGCTATTATTAGGCCGAACTGCCCCAGGGGGTGGGGGGCAGAACCCTCTAGGCACCACGGCAAATTATTATTATTTTTTTTTTGTTCGTTTTTTTTTTTTTAGAGATGGGTAGCGACCAATCAGGCAAGGGTCGCTGCCCTGGGGGCAAATTGTATTTAGGCCATTTCTGCCCCCCTTGGGGGCAGATTGGCCGATTTTAGGTCAATCTGCCCCCAAGGGGGCAGAAACCACTAGGCACCTGGGATTTGTTTTTTGGCGCCAATGTCATGCAGGGGGAGTGACCCCGTAGGCAAGATTCGCTCCGGGGGGGTGGGGGTTGGGGGGCAAATTTATGTTAGGCCATTTCTGCCCCCCCCGGGGGCAGAAACCTCTAGGCGCCAGGGGAATTTTTTTGTTGTGTTTTTTGTTTTTTGTTTGTTTGTTTGTTTTTTTAGAGATGGGGAGTGACCCATCAGGCAAGGGTCGCTCCCCTGGGGGGACAATTGTATTTAGGCCATTTCTGCCTCCCTCGGGGGCAGATTGGCCGATTTTAGGTCAATCTGCCCCCAAGGGGTCAGAAACCACTAGGCACCTGGGATTTGTTTTTTGGCACCAATGTCATGCTTGGGGAGCGACCCCGTAGGCAAGGGTCGCTCCAGGGGGGGTGGGGGTTGGGGGGGCAAATTTATTTTAGGCCATTTCTGCCCCCCCTAATATTAGGCCGAACTGCCCCCAAGGGGGGGCAGAACCCTCTCGGCGGCAGGGGAATTTTTTTTGTGTGTTATTTTTTTTTTTGTTTGTTTGTTTTTTTAGAGATGGGTAGCGACCCATCAGGCAAGGGTCGCTGCCCTGGGGGGCAAATTGTATTTAGGCCATTTCTGCCCCCCTTGGGGGCAGATTGGTCCATTTTAGGTCAATCTGCCCCCAAGGGGGCAGAAACCACTAGGCACCTGGGATTTGTTTTTTGGCGCCAATGTCATGCTTGGGGAGCGACCCCGTAGGCAAGGGTCGCTCCAGGGGGGGTGGGGGTTGGGGGGGCAAATTTATTTTAGGCCATTTCTGCCCCCCCTGGGGGCAGATCGGCCTATTATTAGGCCGAACTGCCCCCAAGGGGGGGCAGAACCCTCTCGGCGGCAGGGGAATTTTTTTTGTGTGTTATTTTTTTTTTGTTTTTTTAGAGATGGGTAGCGACCCATCAGGCAAGGGTCGCTGCCCTGGGGGGAAATTGTATTTAGGCCATTTCTGCCCCCCTTGGGGGCAGATTGGTCGATTTTAGGTCAATCTGCCCCCATGGGGGCAGAAACCACTAGGCACCTGGGATTTGTTTTTTGGCGCCAATGTCACGCAGGGGGAGCGACCCCGTAGGCAAGGGTCGCTCACGAGGGGGGATGGGGGTTGGGGGGGCAAATTTATTTTAGGCCATTTCTGCCCCCCCTGGGGGCAGATCGGCCTATTATTAGGCCGAACTGCCCCCAAGGGGGGGCAGAACACTCTCGGCGCCAGGGCAAAAAAATAATTTGTGTTTTTTTTTGTTTGTTTGTTTGTTTTTTTAGAGATGGGTAGTGACCCATCAGGCAAGGGTCGCTCCCCTGGGGGTCAAATTGTATTTAGGCCATTTCTGCCCCCTGGGGGCAGATTGGAAGATTTTGGGTCAAATTTTAGGTCAATCTGCCCCCAAGGGGGTAGAAACCACTAGGCACCGGGGATTTGTTTTTTAGCGACAATGTCACGCAGTGGGAGTGACCCCGTAGGCAAGGGTCATTCCCGGGCAGGGGGGTTTGTGGGGGTCAATTTTATTTTAGGGCATTTCTGCCCCCCCCTCCCGGGGCCGGCTGAGCTAGAGGCCAAACTCCACAGGTAGGCACTTTGCAAAAAAGACCTCTGTTTTCTATGAAAAAATATGTTGTGTCCACGTTGTGTTTTGGGCCATTTCCTTTCGTGGGTGCTAGACCTAACAACAGAAGTGAGGTACCATTTTTATCGAGAAACTTCGGAGAACGCTGGGTGGAAGGAAATTTGTGGCTCCTCTTAGATTCCAGAACTTTCTGCCACAGAAATGTGAGGAACATGTGTTTTTTAGCCTAATTTTGAGGTTTGCAAAGGATTCTGGGTAACAGAACCTGGTCCGAGCCCCACAAGTCACCCCATCTTGGATTCCCCTAGGTCTCTAGTTTTCAAAAATGCACAGGGTTGGTAGGTTTTCCTCGGTGCCGGCTGAGCTACAGGCCAAAATCCACAGGTAGGCACTGTTTTCTTTGAAAAATGTGGATGTGTCCACTTTGCGCTTTGGGGCGTTTCCTGACACGGGCGCTAGGCCTACCCACACAAATGATGTATCATTTTTATCGGGAGACTTGGGGGAATGCTGGGTGGAAGGAAATTTGTCGCTCCTCTCAGATTCAAGAACTTTCTGCCACAGAAATGTGAGGAACATGCGTTTGTTTAGCCAAATTTTGAGGTTTGCAAAGGATTCTGGGTAACAGAACCTGGTCCGAGCCCCGCAAGTCACCCCTCCTTGGATTCCCTTATGTCTCTAGTTTTCAGAAATGTACAGGTTTGGTAGGTTTCCCTAGGTGCCGGCTGAGCTAGAGGCCAAAATCTACAGGTAGGCACTTCACAAAAAACACCTCCTGTTTTCTTTAAAAAATTTGGATGTGTCCACGTTGTGCTTTGGGGCGTTTCCTGTCGCGGGCGCTAGGCCTACCCACACAAGTGAGGTATCATTTTTATCGAGAGACTTGAGGGAACGCTGGGTGGAAGGAAATTTGTGGCTCCTCTCAGATTCCAGAACTTTCTGCCACAGAAATGTGAGGAACATGTGTTTTTTTAGCCAAATTTTGAGGTTTGCAAAGGATTCTGGGTAACAGAACCTGGTCCGAGCCCCGCAAGTCACCCCATCTTGGATTCCCCTAGGTCTCTAGTTTTCAGAAATGCACAGGTTTGGTAGGTTTCCCTCGGTGCCGGCTGAGCTAGAGGCCAAAATCTACAGGTAGGCACTTCGCAAAAAACACCTCTGTTTTCTTCCAAAAATTTGGATGTGTCCACGTTGCGCTTTGGGGCGTTTCCTGTCACGGGCGCTAGGCCTACCCACACAAGTGAGGTATCATTTTTATCAGGAGACTTGGGGGAACGCTGGGTGGAAGGAAATTTGTGGCTCCTCTCAGATTCCAGAACTTTCTGCCACAGAAATGTGAGGAACATGTGTTTTTTTAGCCAAATTTTGAGGTTTGAAAAGGATTCTGGGTAACAGAACCTGGTCCGAGCCCTGCAAGTCACCACATCTTGGATTCCCCTAGGTGTCTAGTTTTCAGAAATGCACAGGTTTGGTAGGTTTCCCTAGGTGCAGGCTGAGCTAGAGGCCAAAATCTACAGGTAGGCACTTCGCAAAAAACACCTCTGTTTTCTTTAAAAAAATTGGATGTGTCCATGTTGCGCTTTGGGGCGTTTCCTGTCGCGGGCGCTAGGCCTACCCACACAAGTGAGGTATCATTTTTATCGGGAGACTTGGGGGAACATAGATTAGCAAAACAAGTGTTATTGCCCCTTGTCTTTCTCTACATTTTTTCCTTCCAAATATAGGAGAGTGTGTAAAAAAGACATCTATTTGAGAAATGCCCTGTAATTCACATGCTAGTATAGTCACCCCGGAATTCAGAGATGTGCAAATAACCACTGCTCCTCAACACCTTATCTTGTGCCCTTTTTGGAAATACAAAGGTTTTCTTGATAGCAATTTGTTACTCTTTATATTTCAGCAAATGAATTGCTGTATACCCGGTATAGAATGAAAATGCACTGCAGGGTGCAGCTCATTTATTGGCTCTGGGTTCCTTGGGTTCTTGATGAACCTACAAGCTCTATATATCCCCGCAACCAGAGGAGTCCAGCAGACGTAACGGTATATTGCTTTCGATAATCTGACATTGCAAGGAAAAGTTACAGAGTAAAACGTAGAGAAACATTTATGTTTTTTTACCTCAATTTCAATATTTTTCTTTTTCAGTTGTTATTATCTGTAGGAAACCCTTGTAGGATCTACACAAATGACCCCTTGCTGAATTCAGAATTTTGTCTACTTTTCAGAAATGTTTAGGTTTCTGGGATCCAGCATTGGTTTCATGCCCATTTCTGTCACTGACTGGAAGGAGGTTGAAAGCACAAAAAATTGCAAAAATGGGGTATGTCCCAGTAAAATGCCAAAATTGTGTTGAAAAATTGGGTTTTATGATTCAAATCTGCCTGTTCCTGAAAGCTGGGAAGCTGCTGAGTTTAGCACTGCAAACCCTTTGTTGATGCCATTTTCAGGGGAAAAACCACAAGCCTTCTTCTGCAGCCACTTTTTCCAATTTTTTTGAAAAAAACAAAATTTTCCCTGTATTTTGGCCAATTTCTTGGCCTCCTTCAGGGGAACCCACAAAGTCTGGGTACCTCTAGAATCCCTAGGATGTTGGAAAAAAAGGACGCAAATTTGGCTTGGTTAGCTTATGTGGACAAAAAGTTATGAGGGCCTAAGCGCGAACTGCCCCAAATAGGCAAAAAAAGGCCTGGCACAGGAGGGGGAAAAGGCCTGGCAGCGAAGGGGTTAACCTACCCTCTTGCTACTCACTTTAACCTTCTACACGGGGAAAATGACATTTTGAACATTAGATTCCAAGGAATTGCCCATGTGGATGTCTCTCCTAGATTCGGCAACAGGACTAAAGACCTACGTAGATGTGAGGCCAAATGGATAATAAAACTTCGGGCTGTAGAGCTGGGCCTTAACATGGACCGAGAGTTACATGTCTTCCTTAGTTAGCCGTATCGGATCCTGTTTCCTCGTACAACGTTTTGGTTGTCTTAAATCCCCAGGTTATTTAAGATGTTTTGCCCGACTGTGTTTATGTAGTAGGAATGTTGTTTCTGTTAGAACTTATGAGTGCTTGTACTTTGGTTGGAAGTCTACATTTATGTACTATTTGCTATTTGTACTGTACTCCTACCCATATTATTCTGTTTACTGATTACGGCTTTTACTGTTTTGGTTCTATTGGGTTTGTAATATTATACATGTATCTCCCATATCACATGCATATTACTTATTATGGATCTGTGCAACCTTTTTGGGTTCTTATACTTTTCCTGGTGTTACTAGACTGTCTGCCCTCCTTCACTTCACTTTTTTGGTTTGGGGTCTTCATTCTCTATTTTGGATTTGTATGTGCTTAATATTTGTGACAAGCGCGATGGTGGCTCTATATATATTTTTTTATTCCATGATTTCTTCATGTGTTCCGTTACTATGGTATTCATATTTACCTATAACTACATACCAGTTTTCTTGTTTGTAATTTGCATCTGTTTTAGGCATGGTATTCATTATTTGTTTAGCTTTACTACATCACTCACCGTACCCATTTCGGCACTCCAAGATGGCCGCCATGTAGCCTGTCATACTTTCTCGACTCTATCCCTGTTTACTACCTCCTTTGTCCTTTGTCGATTTCTATGGTTATTTCTTCTTGCGCGTATTTATAATTTGCGCTATACGTGAATCATAAACTGCTTGTCGGCACGCTATTCAGTACTTGGGATTGCTGTCTCTCTATGGTGAGTTTAGCTAATTGGATTGACATGTTACACCCCGTAGGGAGTTTCCTTTCTGATATGGCTTTTTCAGATATATGGGACGCCCTGAGGAGACTGTATTCGTTACTTTTATTCCCTCTGTCACTATGGCATTCACCTTGTATCCATGGACCTCTGACTAGTGCATTACGGCCTCTGCCGGTATTTTGCTTTCCCCTATTTTGATTTGGGAGGACAGAAACTGCCGTCACTTGCCATAACTCTATCCTCTATTACTTTGGAATCATATCAGATGCCTGCTTGTTTATTACATTTTCACGGGGTTTATATGTGTTCCTCTACCTTAAGGTCACTCATTTTGGCTCAATCAAGGTGTACTCGTACTTTTTGGCCTCTCTGTGTCTGGTAAGCCTTTTGGACTCTGTCAATACTATCCCTTGCCTATCTGGACTTTTTAGGGGCAAATAGATTTTTTCTACATCCTCAGTACAATTAGGGTGTATACCGTAGTTATTCTTTATTTCTAATAATAATAACATTATTCTCTCAGGGACGGCGTTTAGCTATGGCTTTTTTTTAATTTATTTTTTAGAATTTGTTCCTGGACTTATCATGGTCCATATTATCTACACACCTGTACTTACTTTGGAGTTTTTCGCGTGATAGAACTCTCGATTTTGGACTACCCCGTTTTCAGGTACGTTCGGATCTCAAGGTTTTTTTTTTTGGGGGGGGGCTTTTGCATTGTTTGTGTACGGTTTGATACATGTGATCTTGTGTTTTCTTGTAGTTACTTCATGTAACCATTGGTGTTTGTACTATTTCTTGTTCCTATATTTTTAGATGCATGGACTCGTATTTCTTTTTTGATTGAACTATTGAGTTTGTCGTGCCAGCATTACGCTCAGATAGGTACGAACAATATTTTTGTAACTACCGCTTCACTTTTGGCTGGTTTTCTTTGGACTTTTGAATTAATTTGTACTATCTGTTTTCTTTTTCTTCTGTATATGGAGTTACATTGGGTCTCATTGCATGTTCACTTTGCTCCACTCATTTTCCTATCTCCATTCATGCCCGGCATTTGTCACCTTTGTCTCTTTCGCCGGGTCTTTGTTTGACACACTACTTACGGTGTATCTCTAACAGCTCACTGTGACCTATGGTGGTTTGGCCATGTCCTGTAGTCTCACATGATTGTCTATTCTCTTGGGACGTTCTTCTTTGCTTTTGCTGGTTACACTGAGGTCATTGCATATAACAACATATTCTTTTATCATTTATATTAATATTATTTGTTCATGTAGATGTTTGTTTTAGTTGTTATGCAAACAGCATCAGAGAGTAATTATATATGTGCTTTTCTACAGCCTTGAAAAAGTCACCAGCGTGACAAAACACGTGTTGGCTGTGTCTGCAGTGAAGCACTTTGTGTACCCCTAACACAACACTCCTGTCAATAAAGAACATCACCTCCAAGAACTGTCTGATCTGGACATTAATGTATTGTTTGTCCCGTCTATTCAATGGAAACTAGACATCAATTGTTGTAACTGGACTTATGCTTTACCTAATATTTGTTTGTGTGCGGTGTTCTATTCTTGCTTAAAATAATATGACTCAGAATTTTTTTGATGATGCCCAGAAAAATACAAAAACTTTTCAAAATAAGCTCTAGAACTCCCTTGCAGGGGAAGAGGGCAATGTTCCCATTGTGTATCATTAAATATAATTTCTGGACTGCTCGCTTTATGTATGAAGTGGTGCCAATAATAATTATAGCAAAACATGTCACCATAATTTTCTATAAACTGGTGGTAAATGAAACATCTTCATTTTCATAGACAGTATAATATTGCAATTCTGTCATCATTGAATCAACAGTTTTCACATCCCAATCATCAGATACAATGCCTGGTATAACTATATCGTTCATAGATAACTTTAACACATACGGTGTTTGAATAATTTCAGTGGGACCATGTATATCAAACATTACTTTGTCCCACACAATCCCATCAGGAATTGGCACTGCAGAAATGTTCACAAAAGACAAGTCTCTTCGAATCTTATGTGATGAAAAATGTGGTTTCAAAACCTCCTCCACCTGTTCAACCACTGATCTCTCGGGAAGAAATGACCATGTATTAACAAGAAAAAGGTAATGACAAACTCAATCCAAAGCAGAAAGGCTAGGACAGTTGAGGAAAGCCACACATAGTTCCATGGAAAAATGAATATGTTTCTTTAAGCCAATGTATTAGCGTACGTGCACCTGACAGGTCAGCGACTCACCTGTCGAAGAGTTAAACGAGTCCGCTAGACAGTCGTTATAGTCTGCACAATAACCGGAGGCTGTTCGTGCAAATGGTGTAGCCGTTGCCAACGGTGGAGTTGGTGTTTCCTGAGGTGGTACACTGTAGACAGGACCATCCGTCTGGCTTGTAATGATAGTGACTTGATCAAATGTTTCTAAGTTACTTGTTGTTAGTGGAACTAATGCAAGATCATCATCCACCCTCCCCAAGCTCGGAGATGTATCAGCGTTGGTATAAACAACTTGAAGCAGAACTTCTTCTCCAGTAGTGAGAGGGATTTGGGAACTACTGGACGTTCCTCTTGGTCGGCTGTGTAGAATCGGCCACATGTTGTAGTTTGACATGGTCAATGGAAACAAAGCGAATTTCTTTGGCACCTGGCAACAGTGGTAGAATAACAGTTCTGGTACCGTGTATCCCCAACACAGGGACTGGTGCTCGATAAGAAGGGACAAATTCCTTTTTCACTGCAACCTTTTCATGCACAAGATCCCCAACCCTGGGAATCCAGCCGGTAGGTGTTACTGGCACATCCTTAATTCCTGTGGAGGCAGCACTTTTAGAAGAATTATCTTCACGGAACTGCTGTAATTCCTGTAAAATAGTGACACGATCATTTATGTCAAAAGGTGTTTCCGCTGCCTCCACGGCAGGACCATCAAGATCCGCAACAAACATTCATGTTCCGAACAGGAACTCATATGAAGTATGACCCCCCAGGGACCTTCTAGGCAGGTTATTTAGTGCTCTCTGAACTCCATACAGGTGGGTTAGCCAACTACGACCCGTACCTAAGACTCTCGCAGTTAAGGATTGCTTTAATTCATGGTTTAATTGCTCCACAACACTATTTCCCTCGGGATGAAATGGAGACGAGTACTGGAGTTGGACCCCCAACGAAGCCATGGTGTCCCTGAATGCCCTTGAGGCAAAGGCAGGGCCCTGGTCCGAATGGAATGCCGCAACTGCATAGTACCGACAAAGACTCGCAAATCTTTAATTACAGTCCGAGCATCAGCCGAGCGTTGTGGCCACACCCACACAAATCCGGAGCAGGAATCAACAGTGACTAATATATATTTGTATGCACTATCAGGTGTTAGAGGACCACAGTGCTCCAAGTACACACATTGTAATGGTCTATTGGAAATTAAGAGGGGTGTCTGCGGCGGGCGCTTAGCCGTGGAAACTTTAATTTGTTGACAGATGTCACAACAAAGGACATACTGCTTAGTCTCTTTATAGAGACCGGGCCACCAATAACGGGCCTGCAAGAGTGATATTGTAGCCGCCACACCCGCATGTGTAGATGCTACCCCTTCATGCGCTGCTTTAATCAATTGTGGTCTTACATCTTTATCGGGATGTCGCGTACGTCTGCGCCTGGAACTTTAACTTCAGCATACTTCCCATCAAGTATTGATATTTATTAGGAAATCCTTTAGGATAAGGCGTACCATCAACCGTAGCTTTTATGGCAGCCATAATGTCTTTGTCTGGTTTGGAACTCGAACGAGTCACTGCAGCTACAGTGGTGACTGCCACTGCTGACTTTGCGGCTTCATCAGCCAAAGTATTTCCAGCAACGTGTATTCCAACGCGCTGGTGCCCAATTGTATGCACAATATGGACTTTGGGTTGCGTCTCTTTCAGGTCTACTACCTTCCCCCACAGGAGTTTGTGTTTTATGGTGTTACCTTTTGAATCTCTGAACCCATTCAAGCACCAGTAATGCAGGTATTCATTAAAAGACTGGACGCAATAATATGAATCATAAACAATCAGTGTGAACTGTGTCGGATCCGTATGTTCTAGTGCCATCGGTAGGGCTTTTAGCTCAGCTAATTGTGCTGTACAATCCCCTAAGGTCTGTGTATAGGTATGTTGGGGACAGAATTTCTCCCCCTCCATATAGCCGTTCACAACCGCACATGCAGCAGTATATTGATGTTTAGTTCCAATCGCTGGTTGCACAGAGCCATCGGTCTACATGACTACATGATATTGATCAATAGGCAAAGTGTCAGCGGGAACTGGATATTCTACTTCATATTGTAGAAATTCTAGTCTACATCAGTGGCTGTTAAAGACGTAGACCATTATATCCGTCGTGGATGAAGTGCTTTTGCGTTCGGGACACTAGCTTTTGTAATAGCCTCTAGGGACGGAATAGGAGAAACAACAATAATGTGTTTTCCCTGGACAAGAGGTCTTTCTTTAATAACAGCCATCTGCACAGCAGTGAGAATCTTCTCTGTGGGTGCAAGGCGTTGTTAAACAGTGGAATACAAATGTGATTTGTATGCAATCAGGACTGTCTCACCTTCATTAAATGTCACATATGTAAAACCGATGGCCCCAGCTATTACCCTGATGACCAAGTGTGTCTTATTGTCCTGTGTGTGTAAATGTTTTGCTGCTAGCATATCTGCCTGTAACTCTCGAAGAGTA
The DNA here is from genome assembly GCF_031143425.1 of Pleurodeles waltl. Taxonomy (NCBI): domain Eukaryota; kingdom Metazoa; phylum Chordata; class Amphibia; order Caudata; family Salamandridae; genus Pleurodeles; species Pleurodeles waltl. The sequence continues at coordinate 414,995,358 of NC_090438.1, read as the reverse complement.
TGTGTATGTTCAATTGTCCATAATTTGCTTGAAAATTCAGGATGTATTAACTCATATAAAGGTTTTATGCGTGTAGCATAATCAGGAATGTATGTTCTGCCAACATTTAGAAAGCCCAACAATGATTGTAGTTTTTTTATCGTATTTGGTAGTTGCAATTGTGCACATTTTTCTAAAAATTGTGGCACTAGGCTCTTCCCTTCATTGAACAGCTCATATCCCAGAACAGGACGCTGAGAAAGGCAATTTTTTACTTTTTGAAGTTACATTTGTAGCCGAGTTCGGCAAACCCTACAACAATGAGGGCTACCCGTCTTAAATGTTGTAGTAACTCATCATCTGTGAGACATATATCGTCCATATATGACAGAGCTTCAGGGTCTATCTCGTGTAAAATAGCAGTCAAACGAGCTGCAAACAGTCCTGGGCTGTTCTTACACCCCTGAGGCAAACAACAGAAAGTTTTCTGGGAGCCTAATGCGCTAAAGCTTGTTAAGTCCCTGCTTTCAGGCACTATATTCTGGCAGAAGAACCCATTCAAGATATCTAAAGTTGTTTTATATTTTTTCCGCACAATGTTGCGCATTAGTGCAGTGCTATGTGAGTTTTGTTTAGCATATGTACATGTATGTCTGTTTAAATGTGTGTAGTCTAAGACTATTCTGTATGAATGGTCCGGCTTAGCTACAGGGAATAAGGGGTTATTCATCGGTGAGACACAGGGTTCAATCAGACCTTGGTATTCTAATTGCGCAAATATCTCTCTCACCGGTGCCCTTGCTTCATGTTTTATTGGATACTGCGGTTGTGGCTGAGGTTCACTTTTAATGGGAATGACATAGTATGGAGAATCCCTATCCCACCCTACGTGATTTCTATATAACGCAGGTGCTTGTGCTAAAGCCCATTCTACAGAATAGGACTCAGCGAGTTCCTATTGGAACAAGGGGCGAGAAGGAGGGTTTAATAACCTCTTCTCTGTATGGGCAGGTGCGGACAAAATCAGGCAGCCAATCTTGTTCGGCCACTAAAATGTCATATATTTTAACTACACGGTCCCAAAAGATTGCATGTATGGTGCGTTCAATGTCTCCTTCCAATTGTAGAGTTACTCTATACACCCTATCGGGTTTGGAGACACGCATGTCCGCTGTTTCTACTTGTCTAAAGCCATCAGTTGCTTTCACCTCCAGATGCTCTAGAATATTCCGGCGAACTATTATGACCTCTGCCGCGCTGTCTAGCAGTGCTAGAGCCCAGTTCTTGTTCTTCAAGAGAACCCTCTTCCTGAGTGGCATGTCTAACTGAGAAAGCTGCCACTTTTTTCTTTTTTCTTTTTAAATTGTTGTTTTTGTTGTGCTGGTTTCTCTTCCTTCTTAACAGAAACCTCCAAAGAGCGTTGTGATTCCTGTCTCGGTTTCATGTACTTTGTTGTCCGCTCTGACCGCCCACCTCTCTCATTTCTCTTTTCCGTTGAGTCCTGAAAGGAACGAGATTGTCGTGTATCAGTATATTGACATCTATCAGGCGTTTTTATATTCTCTCTATCTATTCTGTGGGGTTTCCATTCGTGGAGATTCTCTCTTTCTTTTTTAGGTGTTTGTTGTTTTTTCTCCCAGCGTTTCTTATTACCCTCAGGTTGTTGTTTAGTATTGTCTTTATTAATTTTACCCTGAAATTTAGGTTTTTGTGGTCGAGCCCCAAGGCTATCTCGACCAATACTGGAATATGTTTCTGCTATCATTTTAGGCAGCTCTTGCTCCTGATCTTGTTGTGGAACGTCACGGAGCTGCATGCGCACTGCAAGTGCAACTGCTTCCCCTTTAAGGTTACTTAGGATAATTGAAGAAACCGTGGCAAAATTGCCCATCAGTTGTATTCCCAAATCTAGGGCTGGGGCAGCCCCATATTCATCTTGAATTTGTTTAAGCACTTCCGGTAGGTTGGTGAGTGTCGGTGTACTGTGTGCCATTGTATAGAGCACGGCAAATACCGTGCCCCATGTATTACAGTGTTCAACTGTAGGAACGATCCCAAAGGGCAAGCACATAGTTAATATTCTATGCTTATCCTGCAGTCCCGTATGGGGAAATACTGCCTCTAGCGTATTATTTTTTTGTGCTAGCCAAAATGGAGTCTCCTCTCGTTTGGCTGGGACCTTACCGATAATAGAGTGTACAGTCACCGGATTTCTACCTGGTGTTACTGTATGTGGTTGTGCTGGAACAGCACTCGCTGGGTTTTTATTTAGTGTCTGCATTACAAATTGTACTAATCATCTGTATATTGCTGTTAACTCAATATATAAGCGTAGAACCTCAGCTACCGCCATATTTGCAACCGCATGATGTGGTGTATATGTGGCCAATAAAGGCCAGGTAGGACAATCATTACTTAGTGGACCTAACATAACTGGTAATATTGTATGGGGTAGGGTGCCATCAAGCCAATTTATATGTTCTTGATAGGATAGAGGTATGTCTAAATATGCGTACGCCCTGTATTATCCAGGCACGTTCGCAACTGTATATGTATGAAATGTATTTGTGTTCCCATAAACTGCTGGAAATGTGACCCAAGAGTAAAAAAGTTCTGTTCTATAGGCTGCGTGGGCATCTACCACAAACGTGACTGGACCCCCCTGGGCCGTAAGCCCATATGCTATTAAACGTGCTGTGAGAGGTTGTCTCATGTTAAGAGCTATTTGTACAGCCTGGGGATTCGCCATCATATAAGCACTAAGAGTTTAGAGAAGGCACACCAATGCGGGGTTGTATCCTTTTAAGGTTCAAGCTTGAACAACCACCAGCTGAAAAATAGGATTACCTATACGGTGGTGGTGGAAATCCTCAGTACCACGGACGTCTCCGTATACGGAACTGAGGGTTCATTATATAAAAATGAGACCGAGATATGCCGGTGAACCCGAAAATTAGAGCCTGACCAAACGTTGGCGGCGCCATGTCGTGTAGGCTCTCATTATCCTAATGAGACTACTGGATTTTGAGCAACAAGATCGTCCACGATGTAGGGGACTGAGTCTAACCCACGGTGAATGACACTTGTCACTCTAAATCCGGGTTTTGCTACGGCTAGCAGTGCCTCATCGCTCCCAAATGGAAGAGACAATTGGGCAGCCGAGGGCATTACATCTTGGTACTTCTCAGGGAAGTCGTGGTCACTCAGGTCACAACCGGTTCTCGCATACACAGTACGGTCTCATATATAAATGACAAAGGCAGTTTAAGTTTTAAAGACTGGTTTAATAAAATGACTGCATTTTAGATAGCAAAGTGTGAGCTGCAATAACCAGAGCTATACAACACAGTAAGACTAAAATAGTAACGATTAGAGTGAAGCACAAAAATAAGGCTATCATAGTGCCGCTAGATTATTTTCTCTCTAAGTTATATTTCGAGCACAGCATGTTAAGCTCTAAGCCTGCCTTTCAGGTTCCCCCGGGAGGACATCAACCCTCATACCTGAGCAAAGGCCTGTAATCTGCATCAGCACCTGCAACGGGGCATTCAGCATCTAGTTGTAGGTCCCTGGCTGGAATCTCCCTCTTGACGTGTACTAGGACTAGGAAGTGTTTTAATAACTAACTAGCAGACGTTCTAAGAAAATGCCCCTACATAAGGATGTGTATTTTCTGCGAATACTGGAGACTAAACTTCTACCACATTTACCAGCAATGTACCAGACTGTAGCCTTGACTGAAGCACAGGGCGATCAAGAATGCATTATTTGAGAACACAGTGCTGAAATAAGCTAAACAGTGTGATAGAAGAAATTAAAACAAGACCTTAAAAACTGGTTATTGTAAAATAACAGTGCGAAGCTGAATAAAATATATCTAGGGCAAAGTGCACAGCTGCCTAGTATGTCAAACTAACGTGCATGAAGTTATATTTAAAATGGCTACACTACAGTAGGAGCTTTGCATGTCTACTAGTTCAGCCTAATCTGCTCTGCTATAGCTACCTCTGTCAACCTAAGCTGCTAGAACACTACTAATATACTAATAAGGGATAACTGGACCTGGCACAAGGTGTAAGTACCATCAGGTACCCACTATAAGCCAGGCCAACCTCCTACAGCGTGTATTTTGAATGTGGCGGTGTGTACTGCCAATGGGTTACTGTGATTGAAAGACCACCGCAAGGATTTGTGGGTCATGATACTGTGTGCGTATTCCTATTGCTATAACGGTGTGGGTTTTGCTATTGTCAGTTTATCACTGACCTTTGGTGTGGCGGACTTGTGTGGGTGTCTGTATAGTGGCGGAATTCTCAGTGGGGGTCATAATACCTATGGCGGAATAGCGCCGCGATCACGGTATGTTGGCGGCTGTCAACACAGCGGTAGGCAGCATTTACTGCCTTGGTTGTAATGAGGGCCATAGTGTTGTGTGATGTGTGATATGGCCTAGATATTCATTGTCTTGCTTTCATATATCTAGGCAGGAAATTGTACAGCCATACAATGACGTATCTGTGGATATGATGGTTGTAAAGGTCAATTGACATATATGTGCATTACAGCATGAGATGTGTATGTATACTGTTTGAGTCATTTGAGGATCTTGATAGCAATGTGTATAGTACCAAAAGGCACGCATCCCACATCTGGCCTTGGCAAAGTGTTTTATGAGAACAACATTGTTAGAAATGGGGTCTCTGGCTGGCAGTCAATTTGCACTCTGTCCAAGGGGGGACCCTCACTCTAGTCAGAATAAGGGAGATACACAGCTCAAAATACCCCTGCTCACGCCCTTGGTTGCTTGGCACAAGCAGTCAGGCCTATCTCAGAGGCAATGTGCAAAGTATGTGTACCAACACACACTGTAACACAGTGAAAACACTACAAAATGCACACAGCACAAGTTTACAAAAATAGACAATATTTATCTAAATCAAATCAAAGAAATGTTAAAGTAAAAAGAGTCTTAATCCATAGAAATCAATAGATGTGTTGTTTTAAAAGTCATCAATGCGTCAATTCCTTACTCGCAAGTGAGGCTGTGCATAATTTCTTCCACTGTCGGGTAGGCAATGCCTCGTTTCTGTCTCCTGCAGAAGAGTTATGCATCGTTTTCTGGAAGGGCAACCTCAGATGTACCCAGGTTCGCTGTGGTTTTGACGCCCAGTGGCAATGCGGGTGAAATTCCGGCTCATGGTGGTGAAGAGCCACACTGTGAGGGTGATGCATCGATATTGGCAGTTGTTGTGCCAAACTTCCAGCTGTGATGCAGGTGGTGCATCAATTTTTCAGCCGCAAAGCAGGTACTGTGTCAATATTTCTCCCAGACAACTCCTGTGCGTTGATTTCAGTCTTGGTTCTACCAGCTTCTCCTTTCAAGGGCCCAGGGACTGGATTGGGTACCACTTGACAGGATAGGAGTCTCAGCAAGAGAGTCCAGAGCTTAGCATAGGAAGTCTTTGATGACCCTGAGACTTCAGAACAGAGGGCAAGCTCAGTACAATCTCTTGGGGACAGTTTACAAGCAGTACCTATAGGCAAAGGGGCAGTATTCCTCCTCCAGCTCTTCAGCTCTTCAGCTCTTCTCCTTGGCAGAGGTTCCTCTTGATTCAGAAGTAATGTACAAATATGGGATGTTGAGTCCACTACGTATACTCCTATCTGCCTTTGAAATAGGCAAACGTCAAAGGAAAGTCTCTGTTCACAAGACCTTGCCTTGCCCAGGCATTGCCTAGACACACAGCAGGGAGTTGGAGACTGTATTGTTGGAGGACAGCCCTTTCAGGTGTAAGTGTCAGCTTCTCCCTCCCCACTCATCAGGGAGAATCATCAGGACATGCAGGACACTCCGTAGCTCCCTTCGTGCCACTGTCTAGAGGGAATTCTCAAACAGCCCAACTGTCAGTTTGACCCAGACATGGATTCCACAAGCAGGCATAGGCAGAGAATGGTTAAACAAGAAGATACCCAGTTTCTAAAAGTGGCATTTTCAAACTGACAATCTAAAAACCAACTGTACCAAAAGATGTATTTTTAAATTGTGAGTTCAGAGACACTAAACTCCAAATATCTATCTGCTCCCAATGGGAAACTACACTTAAAAGATATTGAAAACCCCCATGTTAAGCTACGAGAGATATATGCCTTGCAACAGTGAAAAATTAATTTGGCAGTATTTCACAGTTAGGACATGTAAAATACATGGGTATATGTCCTATGGCACCCTGTCTATGGGGCTACCTAGTGGCTACCTTAGAAGTGCCCTACATGTAGTAAAAGTAAAAGTTTGGGCCTGACAAGTGGGCACACTTGCTGGGTCAAATTGACAGTGAAAGACTGCACACACAGACACTGCAGTGGCATGTCTCAGGCATGTTTAACCAGCTATTCATGTGGGTGGCACAATCAGTGCTGTAGGCCCACTACCAGCATTTGATTTACAGGCCCTGGCCACCACTAGTGCATGTTACTAGGGAATTGCTAGTAAACCAAATATGCCATTCAAGGATAAACCAATCACCAGTACAATTTAGACAGAGAGCACATGCACTTTAGTACTGGTTAGCAGTGGTAAAGTACCCAGAGTCCTAAAGCTAACAAACACTGGTCAGAACAAAATAGGAGGAATGAGGCAAACATGCTTGGGGATGAGCCTGCAAAAACAGCCAGGTCCAACACATATAAAATCACTGTGCCTGTTAGAGTGCCACTCAAGCCACAACTCCCATAGAGGATAAGCACATGATGTATTGTCATGGATGAAAGTGATAGAAATGTTTGTGTCATGTAGGTTCTGTATGCTTAACCTGCAGAGACCAGGGCCTACAGTCATCCATCCAGCATTATTCTCCCCCTGCCACCCGTCTCTTCCCCATCCAAATTTGCTATTCCCCTACCTGTCCAATGTCCAAAACACATAGACACATTCACATGCACCCACTTCAAAACACACCAGCAGCACACATAACATGCACCACAAGACACATCAGCATCCAAGCACTCAGTAAGTCACTCACACACACCACAACATACACCATTTCCACAGACAGCAATCCCACCCCACTGACCCACACACCATAATCATTATACCTACAGGCACCACCCCAACACTCACTGACACATCCACTATACCCACCATACCCTCAGGTACCACTCCACCACCCTCACACACAGCTGCCATATCCACCACCCCAGATATCACCAATACCCACAAGCACAGCCACCACACAGCCACCACATCCACCATACCCCCAGACACCACCCCGACAAGCCAACCTCCAAAGCTGCAGGAAGGAGGCTGCTGTCATACCGGCAGCCTCACCCCAGTCATGTTACAATGTTTCTACCAGGCTGGCCATGGCTCCTCTTAAGGTTGTTGAGGCCAATGCCATCGCACAACAGCATCCTCAGAATGTTTACTGCTTGCAGAGCAGACAGTGCGCATTCCAAGGATTCTGGCATGGAGGCCCTGCACTGCCCTAGCCATGGGCAGTGCAGAGGTCCCTGCGTGGCCCCCAGCACTGGCTTTCCATCATCCTTTTCAGGGACCCCGCCATGAAAAGGCTGGCAGAAAAAGGACTTGTGATCAGCATGGAGGCGCTCAACAGAGCGCTGCCCTGGCTGACCACAACTCCAACCCTTGCCATCCCATCCGGATCCATGATCCTGACAGTGCTAGGGTCATAATCTGATGGTCAGACTGCCAGGAGTGCAGCAGTTAAACCACCACTATGGGTTTGGCGGTCCTTGAACCACCAATCTTGTAATTAGTCCCTCATTTCAGCAGTTGTGCTCATTGTTATTCAGACTTGTGACAAATGTTTCAGCCCCTTCCTTGGTGCCTTTCTAAATAACTAACAGATCATCAGTGTAGTGAAGCAACAAAATCACATGTTCAAAACCTTAATGGGTTTCTTCCACAATGGACACTTTCTCCTTCCACTGGCCCATCAACAATCCAGCATATCTGGTAGAGAAATAGGTGCCCATCATGGTCCTCTCTTTTTGCCTATATAACTTATTGTGAAACATAAACAAATTGTTTTCCAAATAAGATTTTGCCATTTGCAGAAGTATGTTGGTAGGAGCTAACAGATATAATGATGACACATCTAAGGTGACCACCCATTAGTCTACTTCCCAATTGATATCATGATTTTTGGGGGGGAATCCTTTGTGTCTTTGACAAAGGAGGGTACATTGGAGACATACAGTTTTATAAAATGGTCCAAAAATCTAGATCTGTTTTCCTGGAGACTTCATTGGAAAATACAATTGGTCTACTTGGAGGAGCCCTTGTTTACCTTAAGTAAATGATACAGTAAAGGAATTTTGAGGTGGTCACATTTCAGATATTCATACTCCTCTTATTCCAAAAGGCCCTATTCTTTCTGGTTAAGAAGTATGTCCCTAAAGGTCATAATTAGTTCTTTATATTCTTCTCTTGTGACTTGGGTGTGTTTAGTTGTCACATGGCTTCCCTTTTGTATATCTCAACATCATATTACTACCCTAAACGGTAGGGCAAAGAACAATATTACTGTCTTCTGCTAAATATTTAATGGCCTTCAGTTGAGACCAAGTGAGGTTCTTTCTATATTTCTGTTTTTTGTTCCTGATTTTTTTAGTTCCCTCACTGTCGATTTTTGGAAAGCATCTACCATGCCATATCCAGAGTGTGATGTAAAAGTTCATGCAAAGTATAAGCATTTCTTTGTCACCAGGGCTAGCTCCTGCTATTTCCAGAGGTGCCCACCCTAGGGAGATAGCTGTTTGTTTTTGCTTGACGGGAGCTGTGACAGCTTCCATCAAGCAAAAACAAACACTAACTCTACTCCCAAAAAGCGAAAGCGTAAAAACTGCTTGCGCTTGCTGGGAGTGGAGTTTTCATCTGTTTCTCTGCTTGCTGTCATGTGCTTGGGAACCAGATGAAAGGCTGCTCTCGCACACAGGGAGTCATATATTTAGCAGCTTCCTGAATGCAAGAGCAATTCTGGCTCCTGCAGGAGGCAGGGAGACGGTTGGTACCGGGGGGGGGGGGTTGAGGCTCCCCCCACAGTCCCCATCTTTTGAAAACTGGGTGCCCAGGTCACCCAGATGGACATAGCAGGGCCACACCATTACGCCAACAGAAATACGCCCACAGCATCATGACCCACGAATCACTGCAGCAGTCATTCAACCACGGTAAATCATTGGTGGTACACACCGCCACACACACTAACAAAACTACAACACATTGGACAATTCAAACTAGACACACCTGACACACATACACATACCACACCTACACACCCAATCCAATATAAAACGCACACCCACAATATCCACAACCCCTTACAATGAAAACAAATATTGCCAACTGAGAGAGAGACAAGCCAGGAGCCCCCACTGAATCTGAGCCACATAACACCATCACGCATACAGCATCCATGCACCTCACAGCACACAGCCCAACACATCACCCCACACACCCCACACATACCACTCACACTACACCCATGGCACCACAAAGACACCCCAGAGGAGCTAAGGGTCATGGTGGAGGAAATCATCCGGGGAGAGCCACAGCTATTTGGATCACAGGTGCAGCAGACGTCCATTGCTAGGAAGATGGAGCTATGGCAGAGAGTTGTGGACAGGGTCAACGCCGTGGGACAGCACCCTAGAACAAGGGATGACATCAGGAAGAGGTGGAACAACCTACGGGGGAAGGTGCGTTCCGTGGTTGCAATACACCAAATAGCTGTACAGAGGACTGGCGGTGGACCCCCACCTCCTCCCCCACAACTAACAACATGGGAGGAGCAAGTCTTGGTGATCATGCATTCTGAGGGCCTCGCAGGAGTAGCAGGAGGACGGACTCTGGTAAGTCACATCTTTACTACTTTCACCCCCTACCTGCATGCCATCACATACCCCCACCCTCACTCCCATCACTCCACCACCTCCCAGACACCCCACCATCACAACCAACTCATCCCAATGCCAAGACCTGCATGCCATACCAATGCATGGACACCACTCACAGACCTGCATGGACATCCATCACCACTGCATGCACACTAGTGACAATCAAACCAAGCACAACTCACATAAGCCAAAGCTGACTTGCTAATAACAACCATAGAGGGAAACATATCCATGCACAAGATGGCACACACACATACAATAACACTGCATTTACATCCCCACAGGACCCTCATACGTCACCGGAGAGGAGGTGCCAGCCACATCCAGTCCCCTTCCCCGAAGAGGTCCACAGTGATGACAGCAGCTCTGCCAGCCTGGATCACAATGACCAACCTGGCCCATCAGGGACCTCTGGACAGTCGGTGACCCTGCCGCAGTCCTGAACCACCACAGAGCCTCCCCCCTCAGGAAACACCAGCACAGCACCCGCCCAGCGGGCTCATACCTCTGTCCCCAGGACACATCAATCAGCAGTGTGTCCACCACTATAGGGACCCCAGGCAACCCCACAAACACAGGATGATCAGGGACCTGGGGTCAGTGGCAGTGGGCACATGGTTCAGGGGACAGAGGCACAGAACAACAGGGAAGCTGGGAGGACTGCTTTGCGACAGGGGGAGGACAGGCCCTGGGAACCCACTCTCCATGAGGCACTTGGAGGGATCCTGGGAGCATACCACCATTCCCAGGAGACCATGGGCCGGATACTGTACAAGTTGTAGGAGACCCAGCAGCTGCAGGAGGGACAGTACCTGGGGATCAAGGAGGACCTCAAACACATCCACACCACCCTGGTCACCATTGCAGGGGTGGTGGCAGACATGGCCAACACCATGAGGGAGGCAGTTTCACACCAACAGGCCCCTGACACTAGCCACACCGAAGAACAGCCCTCCACCAGCGCTAGTGGACAGGAGGCCCCGCCACAGGACCAACAGGCCACCATCCCCCCACCCCCTGCAGAAGGAGAACCACCCCGCAGACAGTCCCTGCGAACCAGGCAGAAGCCAGAGAACATTGCCAAGACCCCCGCCAGGAAATAAGACTCTCCTGATTGTCACCATTCTGTCCCACTCTGTCACCCTGTCCACCTTGAACTGCCATTGCTTCCCTTCCTATGCGCCCTTGGACAATGCACATGTGATACAAATAGACTGGACTCTACCCTGGACTTTCCTCCATCAGCAACCCAGCCCATTGCAATACCCCCTCCACTTAGCACCAAAATAAACACCCTTTGAACAAATTCAAGTTTGAGTCTGTGGATTATATGGCTCATGTATTAGTTTCATAAACTGTAAACATTGCATTTCTAATCTACTGTAATATTAACATAGGTATAACCTGTAGTGGACAGCAATAAACACACCAGGAGCCAGAATGGGGAACAGAGATCTGAAAATAGAGATGCCAATGGGTACAGTAAGTGGCCATAGACATAGTGAAATCAGGCTGCCATGTTAAATGTCAAACACAAAACTACAATGTAAGGTGAAGTTACAGTGTCTTACCTGTGTGTCACTGGAAGTACTGTTGAATGAATGAGTATACTTCTGTTGTCCACATCTTCCTCCTCTGCCTCCTCTTCGTCACTGTCCACAGGCTCCACCGCTGCCGCACAACCATCTCCAGGCCCATCCTCCTGCAAAAAAGGCACCTAGCGTCTCAAAGCCAGGTTGTGCAACATGCAACATGCAACAATGATCTGGCACACCTTCTTGGGTGAGTAGTACAGGGATCCACCTATCAGATGGAGGCACCAGAATCTGGCCTTCAGGAGGCTAAAGGTTCTCTCAATTATCCTCCTTGTTCACCCATGTGCCTCATTGTAATGTTCCTCTGCCCTTGTCCTAGCATTCCTCACTGGGATCAGTAGCCATGAGAGGTTAGAGTAACCAGAGTCACCTGCAAATACAGAGGGATACCTGTTAGCCACACACTCACCCTTAGGGCCAAACCCACACCCATTTACCTACATCAACTGGGCTCACCTATTAGCCACGCCCGGTGCCTCTGGAGTTGTGACATCACATATGGAATGCTGCTATTCCTCAAGATAAAGGCATCATGCACAGAGCCATTGACATGGGAGATGTACTGGTCCGCCAAACACATCATCTGCACATTCAGAGAGTGAAAGCTTTTTCTATTCCTGAACACTTGTTCATTTCTCAGAGGCGGAACAAATACAATATGTGTACCATCAATAGCACCAATGATGTTGGGGATATTTCCCAGAGCATAAAAGTCAGCCTTCACTGTGGCCAAATCCTCCACCTGGGGGAATACGATGTAGCTGTGCATGTGTTTCAGCAGGGCAGAAAACACTCTGGTCAGCACGGTGCAGAACATTGGCTGAGACATCCCTGATGCCATGGCCACTATCGCTTGCAAGGAACCACTTGGTAGGAAATGGAGCACTAATAGGACCTGCACTATAGGGGGGATACCTGTAGTGTGGCGGATAGCTTAAATCAGGTCTGGCTCCAATTGGGCACACAGTTCTTGGATCGTGGCCCTATCAAGTCTGTAGGTCAGGATAATGTGCCTGTCCTCCATTGTCGCCAGGTCAGTAGGGGTCTGTACACGGGAGGATGTCTCCATCTCCTATTCATCCTCAGCGGTTGAACTCTAGGGTGAAAAACGGTGAGCAGAGGGTCATATTCACACATATGTGAAAATAAAAATGTTTTTCTTCCGTTCGGGAACAGTATGTGAATCCGAGAGTCAGTTGATGTGCCAATGTCGGCTGTGACGCAGTTAGGGGCCATGGCCTGTGCCCCCCTGAAATGGCGGCTGCCTGACCTGTGAGGAGAGACAAGTGGAAATTAGGGAATTCCGCCAGCATTGTGCATCGTTTTTGTTGGCGGTCGATGACTGCTCCACAACTTCGCATTGGTTATCATTGGGACCTATGGGTTCCAGGAGCCAATGGCGATGTACGCCGGTGGTGACGGTACGCACCGCCGCAGACGTGACTGCCATTTTCTATCTGTTCACTCACTTGCTACCTGACCTTCAACAGGAGAGGACCCACACTGCAAGTGCTGCTGTGACCTGTGTCTGGAAGCGACAATGGCTCGAGTGTCTGGGGAAAGTGCCCTCGCCTTCACTTCGGAGGAGTTGGAGAGACTGGTGGATGGGGTCCTACCCCAGTACACTTTACTCTATGGTCCTCCAGACAAACAGGTGAGTACACTGTGAGCATGATGCATGGGCCATGAATGTATCGATTGCTGTGTGTGTAAGCCTAATGTAGGGGGGGTTAAGAGGTCCTGGGCAGAGTGCTGCATGTCTGGTGGTGAATGTATGTGCGTAAGGGGATGGGAGGGATATTGTGGGCCATGAGTGTAACAGTCTGGATGGTATGACTAATCCCTTTTTCTATGCATATTTTTCTGCAGGTCAGTGCCCATCAGAAAAAGGGTGTTTGGCGTGCCATGGCCAAGGAGGTGCGGACCCTGTGGGTCTTTGACAGGCGGAGCACCCACTGGCGCCAACGGTGGGAGGACCTGCACTGCTGGGCAAGGAAGACGGCGGAGGACCAGCTTGGGCTTGCGTCCCAAAGAGGATGGGGTGCCTGTCGTACCCTGAGCCCCCTGATTTTTCGCATCCTAGCTGTGGGCTATCCAGAGTTTGATGGGTGCTTCAAAGCATCACAACAGCCACAAGGGGGTGAGTACAGATTCAGAATAATGACTTAGCGCATGTTAAGATTTTACCTGGGTGGGGGATATGGGCTGTGGGTACCCGTAGGCCAGAGCAAACATGGCTGGGTAGGTCCCTTGTTGGGTAGGCTCTGAAGCACTCCAACCCCAATAGTGTTAGTGGGCATCTACTACTGGGCAGGGTCCTGTAGGTTTCAGGTGTGCAGCTAATTGCGTTAGGCAATATACCCCATGGGCTGGTGACTAGCTTTGTAACTGGTAGTGCATGGCCTAGTGCATACCTGGAGGGCATTCAATCTGGCATGGCGGCCCAACAAAGAGCATTCCAGGCTCTGGCCTCCGCACTGATGGCAGCCATTGTCCCTGTCTCCAGCTTCCCCCCTCCAACTTCCTCTGCCCAGTCCCAGTCCCAATCCCCTCAACCCCAACCTATCTCAAGCAGACATTCAGACCAGCAATCAACCAAATCAACACACAGAAGTGGCTCAGGCAAACACAAGCACCACACTTCATCTCACAGACACTCACACAAGCACCATCCCCATGCAGACACACCAACTTCCACTGCCTCCACTGTGTCCCCCTCCTCCTCCTCGTCCACCCCCTCCCAGCAGCATCTCCACTCACACCTGCATGCACTACATCCTCATTCACTAACTCCATCACCAGCACGCCTATCACTACACACTCCTCACTGGCAGACACCACCCCCACATCCATGCACACATCCCCTGTGTCTTATCCCACTGTGTCTGTGACCCCTCCTCCCAAAGTACACAAATGCAAGCACACACTCACCCAACAGCCATCCACCTCACAATAGCATCCAGCTCATGCACCTGCACCCAAACACAGCAGACTGACACCTCCTACAACCACTCCCTCTTCCTCCAATCCCAAACCTTCACCCTGTTCCCACCCCAGTGTCCCTAAGAAGCTTTTCCTTGCCAACATTGACCTCTTCCCTACCCCTACCCCCATCATTCACCTCAGGCCAGTCTACGGCCGCTGTGGTTTCTGAGGCTGAGAGAGGCTCCAAGGAGGCACCTGTCAGCCCAGCCAGTGTGCCACCGACACCTGCCAGGGCCAAGAAGGGTCCACCACCTGGCAAGGGCAAGAAGGGGACAGCATCCAGCAAGGGGAAGGAGGCCCAACCAGCCAGCAAGGCCAAGTCAAAAACTCCAGATGGCTGAAGCAAGGAGGCACCACCATCTGCCAGGGGCAGGAAGGGGCACAGAACACCAGCCATGGCACTTCAGCCATCCAAGGCTGCAGGTGAAGGCCTGGATGCTACCACCACTACCGCCAGTATTGCCACCTGCACTGTGGCCAGAATTGCCACCTGCACTGCAGCCAGCAATGCTACCAGCAGCACCGCTAGAAGAACCACTGCCAGCAGCAGCAGCCCCAGTGGGCAGCCGTCCAAGGCTGCAGGTGAAGGCCCGGAGGCTACCATCACAACCGCAAGTATTGCCACCGCAGCCAGCATCGCCACCTGCACCGCGGCCAGCACCGCCACCTGCACCACCGCAATCAGCACCACTGCCAACAGCAGCAGCACCAGTGGGCAGCCATCCGAGGCTGCAGGTGAAGGCATGGAGGCTACCACCACCACTGACAGCACCAGCACCTGCAGCACAACTGCGATTCAATGAGCAGCCGTCACCACCAGAGAGCAGTGTGTAGTGGTGACTACATGGGCTGGAATGTGTCCTGGCCCCTGCAAAAGCTGTTGTTGTGGCACCCAAGTGAGAGAATGTGACCTTTCACTCAATAACGTTTGCATCACAGGGCGCAATGCCCCCTCCAGAGCCAGTGGAAGAAGGCATCCACTCAGCCCCTCCTTGCCAGGATGGAGCACAATGGGCACAAGGCTCCCTCCAGAACCAGTGGAAGATGGCATCCACTCAGTCTCTCCTTGCCAGGATAAAGCACACTGGGCACAAGGCCCCTCCAGAACCAGTGGAAGAAGGCATATACTCTGCCCCCCATGCCAGGATGAAGCACACTGGGCACAAGGCCCCCTCAAAAACCAGTGGAAGAAGGCATCCACTTGAGAGACTGTGACCTTGCACTCCCCAGGACCAATCAGTGGGCAAACCACCCTCTTGAGAGACTGTGGCCTTGCACTCCCCAGGACCAATCAGTGGGCAAACCATCCACTATAGAAACTGTGGCTTTGCACTCCCAGGACCAATCAGTGGGCAAACCACCCACTAGAGAGACTGTGGCTTTGCACTCCCGAGGACCAAGCAGTGGGCAAACCACCCACTTCAGAGACTGTGGCCTTGCATTCCCCCTCCAGGAGCAGTGGCGTTGTACCATCTTCTGGCTGAGGTGCCGCCCCCATTCCCCATCACCCTGAGGTGCATGTGTGTTTTCTACTTTATGCCCCTGCAGTGTTCTCTCCGTATTGAGGCAGGAGTCAAGTGTGGCCTTGGCCTATGTGTTTTGGCCAAGTGGGCCACGGACAATTTTTGAGTGGGCATTGTCCCGCCTTTTGTATACTGTATATTGTATATATTGTACATACAGTTTTTTCTTTATGAACATATATCTAAGTGTTACTAGTATAACACTCATTTGACTCCATTCCTTTTGTCCTTGCGTTATTCCTGAGGGTTACGGGGTGTATATGTAATGTTGTTGCATGTTTTTGTGTGTATAGTGTTGTGAGTGAGGGTGGGGGTGGGGGTGTTGCATGTGTGTGTCACTCTCTTTTTCATCTGCCCTCCTTTGTGTGCTAAGTGCAATACTGTTAGAAATGGGGTCTTTGGTGGCAGTCAAGTTACCCCCTGTCCAAGCAAGGACTCTCACTCTAGTCAGGGTAAGTCACACACAATCCAAATTATCCTGTGCCCACCCTCTGGTAACTTGGCACGGAGCAGTCAGGCTTAACTTAGAAGACAATGTGTAAAGTATTTGTGCAATAAATCATACAATAACACAATATAGCACCACAAAAATACACCACACAGTGTTTAGAAAAATATATAACATTTATCTGGATATTTGCAGGTCAAAACGATAAAAGATGCAATATGAATTTGTAAAGATATCACTGAAAAGTGATATAAAGGGGGGCATTACAACCCTGGCGGAACGCGGAGAACCGGCCGTAAGACCGCCAACAGGCTGGCGGTCTTACTCTGTGGAATTATGACCATGGCGGTTACCGCCATGGTCATCTACCGGTTATCCGTTCCGCCCGCCAGAGCGGAGACGACCGCTGGGCTGGAGACCTGGGTCTCCAGCCCGGTGGCCGGCACTATACTGCTGCTGGTATTTGGACCCGGCGTACCGCCGTTGATTTCCAACGCTTTGAACCGCCATGAAATCCATGGCGGTAAGCACTATCAGTGCCAGGAAATTCCTTCCCTGGCACTGATAGGGGTCTCTCCCACCCTCACCCCCACCCCGACTCCCTTCCCCCCCACCACCCCTGCCACCCCCCCAAAGGTGGCAGGGCCCCCCTCCCCACCCTGACCCCCAACATCAATTCACCCATACCCACATGACACGCACGCAGGCACAACCTACATACTTACACGCACACATGCCGACATACATGCCGACATCCACACACACATTCATACACGCACACCCACATTCAAACATACACGCACACATCCATACGGACATACCCACAGATATTCACATACTCATCCCCATACACACAACACCCCTACAGGCATACACGTACTCACACACCCCCTATACATACACAGACGCACACCGCCATGCACCCACCCCACTCCCTTCACGGACGATCGACTAACCTGGTCCGACGATCCTCCGGGAGGGGACGGGAGCCATGGAGGCAGCTCCGCCGACACCACACCACCAACAGAACACCACCACGGCGAATCACAGGACGTGATTCGCTGGGCGGTGTTCTGTTGGCGTGGCGGTGGAGGTGCAGCAACCTCCACTTCCCCGCCTCCCGCCAGTATGGCTGTTGGCGGCTCTCCGTCCGTAAAAGGACGAAGAGCTGCCAACGGTCATAATAGGCCGAGCGGCAAACCGCCACCAATGGCGGTCTTCCGCACGGCGGTCCCTCAGTGGTCTTCAAAAAAGACCGCCGAGGTCAAAATGACCCCCAAAGTGTCTTAGGGCCTGATTTTGACCCTGGCGGATGGCGGAGGCCGTCCGCCAAGGTTCCGCCGCTGAATGACCACACCGCGGTCAAAAGACCGCGGCGGCCATTTAGACATTTCCTCTGGGCCGGCGGGCGCTCTCCAAAAGAGTGCCCGCCGGCCCAGAGGAAATGCCCCTGCAACGAGGACGCCGGCTCAGAATTGAGCCGGCGGAGTTGCAGGGGTGCGACGGGTGCAGTTGCACCCGTCGCGTATTTCAGTGTCTGCTTAGCAGACACTGAAATACTTTGCGGGCCCTCTTACGGGGGCCCCTGCCGTGCCCATGCCATTGGCACCCCCTACCGCCATCCTGTTCCTGGCTGGCGAACCGCCAGGAACAGGATGGCGGTAGGGGGTGTCAGAATCCCCCATGGCAGCGCAGCAAGCTGCGCCGCCATGGGGGATTCTAAGGGCAGCGGTAAACCGGCGGGAGACCGCCGGTTTGCCTCTTCTGACCGCGGCCGAACAGCCGCGGTCAGAATGCCCTGCGGGGCACCGCCGGCCTGTCGGCGGTGCTCCCGCCGACCCTGGCCCGGCGGTCTTAGACCGCCGGGGTCAGAATGACCCCCTTAATTTTTTAAAAAGCAAACAGAGTATCTTTCAAGCACAAAGTACCTGGTTTGGAGTGGAAAATCTCTGCAGAGGGCCGCAGAGGAGGAGATGAATGGAAAAATGGTGTGTGTGTCAGTTTCGCCCCTTCACACACAGACTTGCGTTGTTATTTTTCACTCGGGGAAGACGTGTGTCATTTTCCGGCATGCGGACCATCTCCTTCTGTGGGTCGCGGGTATCCCAGATGTCCCAGGGTCTGTGCGTGGAATCCTAGGCTTGTTATCCTGTTGCATATCGTTCTGGTGGGCTGCGTGTGGAATTTTCTTCCTCACAGCAGCCTTCGCGTCGATTTTCTTTCTGGAAGTTGGCCGGCGTTGTCCAGATCGGCGTGCGGTCAATTTTTCACCATGGAGCAAGCTGTGCGTCTAATTTTTCACCGCACAAGGAGTCCAGTTGAAAAAGAGAAGTCTTTTTGGTCCTGAGACTTCAGGGAACAGGGGGCAAGCTCTATCGAAGCCCTTGGAGAGCACTTTTGCAGCAAGACAAGAGTTGAGCAAGGCAGCAGGCCAACATCAAGGCAGCAGTCCTTTGTAGAAAGCAGTCAGGTGAGTCCTTTGAGCAGCCAGGCAGTACTTCTTGGCAGGATGCAGGTTCAGGTTCAGGTTTCTTCTCCAGCAAGTGTCTGATGTGGTAGGGCAGAGGCCCTGTTTTATACCCAAATGTGCCGGAGACTTCAAAGAGTGGCTTAGAAGTGCACCAGGTCCCCTTTCAGTTCAATCCTGTCTGCCAGGGTCCCAGTAGGGGGTGTGGCAGTCCTTTGTGTCAGAGCAGGCCCTCCACCCTCCCAGCCCAGGAAGACCCATTAAAAATGCAGATGTATGCAAGTGAGGCTGAGTACCCTTTTTGGGGTGTGTCTGAGTGAAGGCAAAAGGAGCTGTCAACTAAACCCAGTAGGACGTGGATTGGCACAGAAAGATTTAAGTGCAAAGAAATGCTCACTTTCTAAAAGTGGCATTAGTAATATTAAATCCATCTTCACCAGTCAGCAGGATTTTGTATTACCATTCTGGCCATACTAAATATGACCTTCCTGCTCCTTTCTGATCAGCAGCTACCACTTCAATAATGTATGAGGGCAGCCCCAATGTTAGCCTGTGAAGGGAGCAGGCCTCATAGTAGTGTAAAAACGAATTTAGGAGTTTTACACTACCAGGACATGTAGACTACACAGGTACATGTCCTGCCTTTTACCACACAGCACCCTGCTCTAGGGGTTACCTAGGGCACACATTAGAGGTGACTTATGTGTAGAAAAAGGGGAGTTTTAGGCTTGGCAAGTACTTTTAAATGCCAAGTCAAATTGGCAGTGAAACTGCACACACAGGCCCTGCGACGGCAGGTCTGGGCCAAGGTAAAGGGGCTACTTGAGTGGGTGGCACAACCAGTGCTGCAGGTCCACTAGTAGCATTGAATCTACAGGCCCTAGGCACATACAGTGCACATTACTAGGGACTTATAAGTAGATTAAATAGTCCAATTTGGTATGATCCAAAGTTACCATGTTTAAAGGGAGAGAGCATATGCACTTCAGCACTGGTTAGGAGTGTAAAGTGTGCATAGTCTAAAAGCCAGCAAAAACAGAGTCCAAGAAGTAGAAGGAGGCAGGCAAAAAGTTATGGGTGACCACCCTAAGGCATGTCAGGTCTAACAAATACTCACTGTGGTCATCCTCACCGGTGTTCATGCTCCTGGTGTATGAGAAGGCACACCAGCATGGTGAAGATCTGCAGCTCGGGCTCCATGGCGTCCTGGTTCTTCCTTGCGTTTCAAGAGGTAAGTCGTTTCCCTTCAGAGTACTGTTTCCGCTATGCTTTTGATGGTGTTGGTACCGCCCCAGAAAAGCTGTCGGATGGGTGGGTTGTAATGGAGTGGGCGGTACATTGTCTTCTGCCTGGCTGTTGGCGGTTACCGCCACAGTGTTTGTTGCTACCGCTGTGGTGGCTGAAGTGTTAAAGTGGCTGTATGTGTTGCCGGTTTCCACCGTGATCATGATTCAATTTTTTTTTACCGCCGGCCTGTTGGCGGTGTTACTGCCGCTTTAACACCGATTGCCAGTGTTGTAATAAGGGCCTATATCTCTTGCCCTCAGGTAGCTATAACTTGTGCCCTTGCCATGCACTGCTAATTACCTCACATATTACATGCTAATGACATCTTTGATAACATAATTGATAATATAAATGTAACATTTGCATTCAAATTATTGAGGAGAAAACTGTGCATGACAGGGGCGTGCCTGCTCTTCATCTGGTGGGTGACATTCTGGTGGATTAATTATGCAAGTCAAAATAACTCTTCAGATGTTTAGGATTACCTTTAACAGAATTGAATAGAATAATGATGAATTTATATTCAGTTGATAACTGGGTGCTGTCATCTACTCTTTCTGTTTCAAATTCTCATTTGCCTACTTTGAATCTAAAGCCCCTAATTTTGTTCAGAGATGTTAATGTCATCTTTAAATCCATGCTTCTAATTACCTAAGATGAAGATGAAGCAAGAGGCATTCCATTGTTGGAGCCAGCTCCTTGTGTCCATGGGACCGTCTTAGCTGTGAATCTTACCCAGTTGTCACTTACATATAGACATTGTGGCTGTAGTGTGTGTTCAAGATCATATGCTTTTACCAATGGGAGATGTGAAAGTTGAATCAGCTATTGTTTTGGTCACATATTTATGGGACAACATGATTGATTTTGTAGTGATTCCTAGAATTGATAGTGGCCACTATATATTGCACCTTTCTAATCTATTGTCCTTTTATCCTGTATACAATAGCCCAATTTCTGTTGAGTAACAAATTTTGAATAGTTAAAGGTTGATTGAGTGGCCAAGAATATGAGATAATGAGGAGCTTATTTAAATATTTCACGATTTGTGTGGCTCAATATGTCAGTTCCCTTATATCTTTCTTGCTACCTTTTCATCTGCCTGTAGCTATGTCCCTTATCCTCCTTCATCTCCCGATCAGACCTTTCACCTCTGCTGCTGCCCTTCAATTCACTTTCTCCCCCATTCACCCTCTCTTGCAGATAAACTAGTGCCTTCTTATTCTGCAGCTATTCCTTCACTTTTTCACCTCTTCCATCGCTATCATCTGCAGTGCCATTCCCTTCTTCCCTTTTGGGTATCCCAGCAGCCTTTCACCTCTCCTCATTCTCACAATTTCCTCTTCTGCCGGTATTTCAGTCACTTATATTGTAGTGGAATATACCTGAGACACACAACCACTCACAATGAAAATCTCCTGTCTTCTGTCTCAAGAATCAACATTCATACAGTTTAGTGACCATGGAGGCAAGAAACCTATTCTCC
Organism: Pleurodeles waltl; assembly: GCF_031143425.1. Classification (NCBI taxonomy): domain Eukaryota; kingdom Metazoa; phylum Chordata; class Amphibia; order Caudata; family Salamandridae; genus Pleurodeles; species Pleurodeles waltl. The sequence goes on along the minus strand of NC_090438.1, from coordinate 414,973,673 downwards.
CAGAAAATCCCTGGGCTGCCAGGTTAAATACTGGAGTCTGAGAAGTGTGATCAGGGCCAAACTAGGGAGCCAAAAGCAGCCCTGACAAAGTTTCACCAAGCTGTTAACTTCATTTGTTTCCTCATGCAATTTCTCTCTTTCTATTCATTCTTTCACCTTCCTCTCTCTCTTCTCCATCCCTGATCATTTTCTGTCTACCTTATCACTCCCACTCATTTTCTCTTTCTATTGATGTACCCCAGCTTGCTATAGTTGTTTGTGTGGGGGGGGGGGGGGGGGAGTGAAAGAGGTACCAGGATCAGACCTCAGATTTCAAAATCAGCCTCCCAGGGTTCCAGGTTACAGAGGAAGGCCTGAGGGGGAAAAAAGCCTTTTTGGCCCTAAGTGTGAGGGACCAACAACCTATAAATTTTGAAACTGACACATTTTCAAAGCAACCATTTATTGCTTTCAGACATCGATAGGGATCCAATGAGCACAGAAATTGCATCCCTCATTTGATGTGATAACAAAAAATGTAGCACCCCAAAACACAATTTAGCAGATTGCTATCTCAGTGGATATAACTGCTCTGCAAATATTGAAGACTATGACTTGGGGATACGAAAATAGTAGATGATCACTTTACAATCCAGGAAAAAATACATGCCTAGAAAAGTTCACTTTGACTTTTACAGAGCTCATGAAGAAACAAAAGGGCCACAGTATATGTACATTCTTGTGGAAGCTGAGCTCTATTTACAGGCCTGCTAATGAACAAACCATAGGCTGAGATACCCATGCAAGAGAACATTAAACGTTAAGAAAATGTGCATACTTTACAAATACATGTAAGTATTTTAGGGATAAAATGTGCCCCATTTTGCAATTTATGTACTTGAGACTGCAGGCCAGTGACATGTCTCACAAATGCTGGCCTTTATCATCTTTTTGCAGTCTGTTTCAAAGTGCCACCTACACATTTTTGTTTCATTTTCTTTTATGTCACTAGAGCTGTTACAGTGCAGGTCTGGTGCAGAAAAACATCTCTAACACAAAGGCCACGCTCCTCACTTTTATCAAACAGATGGGTTTGGACAGTCTTCACATTATAGTTAGATTTAACCCCTTCGCTGCCAGGCCTTTTCCCCCTCCTGTGCCGAGCCTTTTTTTGGCTATTTGGAGCAGTTCGCGCTTAGGCCCTCATAACTTTTTGTTCACGTAAGCTACCCACGCCAAATTTGCGTCCTTTTTTTCCAACATCCTACGGATTCTAGAGGTACCCAGACTTTGTGGGTTCCCCAGAAGGAGGCCAAGAAATTAGCCAAAAAACAGTGAAAATTTCATTTTTATTAAAAAAATTGGAAAAATGGGCTGCAGAAGAAGGCTTGTGGTTTTTTCCCTGAAAAGGGCATCAACAAAGGGTTTGCGGTGATAAAATCACCAGCTTCCCAGCTTTCAGGAACAGGCAGACTTGAATCAGAAAACCCAATTTTTCAACCCAATTTTGGCATTTTACTGGGACATACCCCATTTTTACGATTTTTTGTGCTTTCAGCCTCCTTCCAGTCAGTGACAGAAATGGGCATGAAACCAACGCTGGATCCCATAAACCGCAACATTTCTGAAAAGTAGACAAAATTCTGAATTCAGCAAGGGGTAATTTGTGTAGATCCTACAAGGGTTTCCTACAGAAAATAACAACTGAAAAAGAAAAATATTGAAATTGAGGTGAAAAAAACATCAATTTTTCTCTAAGTTTTACTCTGTAACTTTTTCCTGCAATGTCAGATTTTCGAAAGCAATATACCGTTACGTCTGCTGGACTCTTCTGGTTGCGGGGATATATAGGGCTTGTAGGTTCATCAAGAACTCTAGGTACCCAGAGCCAATAAATGACCTGCACCCTGCAGTGGGTTTTCATTCTATGCCGGGTATACAGCAATTCATTTGCTGAAATATAAAGAGTAAAAAATAGCTATCAAGAAAAGCTTTGTATTTCCAAAATGGGCACAAGATAAGGTGTTGAGAAGCAGTGGTTATTTGCACATCTCTGAATTCCGGGGTGCCCATACTAGCATGTGAATTACAGGGCATTTCTCAAATAGACGTCTTTTTTACACACTGTCTTACATTTGGAAGGGAAAAATGTAGAGAAAGACAAGGGGCAATAACACTTGTTTTGCTATTCTATGTTCCCCCAAGTCTCCCGATAAAAATGATACCTCACTTGTGTGGGTAGGCCTAGCGCCCGCGACAGGAAACGCCCCAAAGCGCAACGTGGACACATCACAGAAAACAGACCTGTTTTTAGCAAAGTGCCTACCTGTAGATTTTGGCCTCTAGCTCAGCCGCCACCTAGGGAAACCTACCAAACCTGTGCATTTCTGAAAACTAGAGACCTAGGGGAATCCAAGATGGGGTGATTTGTGTGGCTCGGACCAGGTTCTGTTACCCAGAATCCTTTGCAAACCTCAAAATTTGGCTAAAAAAACACATGTTCCTCACATTTCTGTGGCAGAAAGTTCTGGAATCTGAGAGGAGCCACAAATTTCCTTCCACCCAGCGTTCCCCCACGTCTCCCGATAAAAATGATATCTCACTTGTGTGGGTAGGCCTAGCGCCCGCGACAGGAAACGCCCCAAAGCGCAACGTGGACACATCACAGAAAACAGACCTGTTTTTAGCAAAGTGCCTACCTGTAGATTTGGGCCTCTAGCTCAGCCGCCACCTATGGAAACCTACCAAACCTGTGCATTTCTGAAAACTAGAGGCCTAGGGGAATCCAAGATGGGGTGATTTGTGTGGCTCGGACCAGGTTCTGTTACCCAGAATCCTTTGCAAACCTCAAAATTTGGCTAAAAAAACACATGTTCCTCACATTTCTGTGGCAGAAAGTTCTGGAATCTGAGAGGAGCCACAAATTTCCTTCCACCCAGCGTTCCCCCACGTCTCCCGATAAAAATGATACCTCACTTGTGTGGGTAGGCCTAGCGCCCGCGACAGGAAACGCCCCAAAGCGCAACGTGGACACATCACAGAAAACAGACCTGTTTTTAGCAAAGTGCCTACCTGTAGATTTTGGCCTCTAGCTCAGCCGCCACCTAGGGAAACCTACCAAACCTGTGCATTTCTGAAAATTAGAGACCTAGGGGAATCCAAGATGGGGTGATTTGTGTGGCTCGGACCAGGTTCTGTTACCCAGAATCCTTTGCAAACCTCAAAATTTGGCTAAAAAAACACATGTTCCTCACATTTCTGTGGCAGAAAGTTCTGGAATCTGAGAGGAGCCACAAATTTCCTTCCACCCAGTGTTCCCCCACGTCTCCCGATAAAAATGATACCTCACTTGTGTGGGTAGGCCTAGCGCCCGCGACAGGAAACGCCCCAAAGCGCAACGTGGACACATCACAGAAAACAGACCTGTTTTTAGCAAAGTGCCTACCTGTAGATTTTGGCCTCTAGCTCAGCCGCCACCTAGGGAAACCTACCAAACCTGTGCATTTCTGAAAACTAGAGACCTAGGGGAATCCAAGATGGGGTGATTTGTGTGGCTCGGACCAGGTTCTGTTACCCAGAATCCTTTGCAAACCTCAAAATTTGGCTAAAAAAACACATGTTCCTCACATTTCTGTGGCAGAAAGTTCTGGAATCTGAGAGGAGCCACAAATTTCCTTACACCCAGCGTTCCCCCACGTCTCCTGATAAAAATGATACCTCACTTGTGTGGGTAGGCCTAGCGCCCGGGACAGGAAACGCCCCAAAGCGCAACGTGAACACATCACAGAAAACAGACCTGTTTTTAGCAAAGTGCCTACCTGTAGATTTTGGCCTCTAGCTCAGCCGCCACCTAGGGAAACCTACCAAACCTGTGCATTTCTGAAAACTAGAGACCTAGGGGAATCCAAGATGGGGTGATTTGTGTGGCTCGGACCAGGTTCTGTTACCCAGAATCCTTTGCAAACCTCAAAATTGGACTAAAAAAACACATGTTCCTCACATTTCTGTGGCAGAAAGTTCTGGAATCTGAGAGGAGCCACAAATGTCCTTCCACCCAGCGTTCCCCCACGTCTCCCGATAAAAATGATACCTCACTTGTGTGGGTAGGCCTAGCGCCCGCGACAGGAAACGCCCCAAAGCGCAATGTGGACACATCACAGAAAACAGACCTGTTTTTAGCAAAGTGCCTACCTGTAGATTTTGGCCTCTAGCTCAGCCGCCACCTAGGGAAACCTACCAAACCTGTGCATTTCTGAAAACTAGAGATCTAGGGGAATCCAAGATGGGGTGATTTGTGTGGCTCGGACCAGGTTCTGTTACCCAGAATCCTTTGCAAACCTCAAAATTTGGCTAAAAAAACACATGTTCCTCACATTTCTGTGGCAGAAAGTTCTGGAATCTGAGAGGAGCCACAAATTTCCTTACACCCAGCGTTCCCCCACGTCTCCCGATAAAAATGATACCTCACTTGTGTGGGTAGGCCTAGCGCCCGCGACAGGAAACGCCCCAAAGCGCAACATGGACACATCACAGAAAACAGACCTGTTTTTAGCAAAGTGACTACCTGTAGATTTTGGCCTCTAGCTCAGCCGCCACCTAGGGAAACCTACCAAACCTGTGCATTTCTGAAAACTAGAGACCTAGGGGAATCCAAGATGGGGTGATTTGTGTGGCTCGGACCAGGTTCTGTTACCCAGAATCCTTTGCAAACCTCAAAATTTGGCTAAAAAAAACACATGTTCCTCATATTTCTGTGGCAGAAAGTTCTGGAATCTGAGAGGAGCCACACATTTCCTTCCACCCAGTGTTCCCCCACGTCTCCCGATAAAAATGATACCTCACTTGTGTGGGTAGGCCTAGCGCCTGCGACAGGAAACGCCCCAAAGCGCAACGTGGACACATCACAGAAAACAGACCTGTTTTTAGCAAAGTGCCTACCTGTAGATTTTGGCCTCTAGCTCAGCCGCCACCTAGGGAAACCTACCAAACCTGTGCATTTCTGAAAACTAGAGACCTAGGGGAATCCAAGATGGGGTGATTTGTGTGGCTCGGACCAGGTTCTGTTACCCAGAATCCTTTGCAAACCTCAAAATTTGGCTAAAAAAACACATGTTCCTCACATTTCTGTGGCAGAAAGTTCTGGAATCTGAGAGGAGCCACAAATTTCCTTACACCCAGCGTTCCCCCAAGTCTCCCGATAAAAATGATACCTCACTTGCGTGGGTAGGCCTAGCGCCCGCAACAGGAAACGCCCCAAAGCGCAACGTGGACACCACCAAAATTTTGGAAGAAAACAGAGGTGTTTTTTGCGAAGTGACTACCTGTAGATTGTGGCCTCTAGCTCAGCCGGCACCTAGGGAAACCTACCAAACCTGTACATTTCTGAAAACTAGAGACCTAGGGGAATCCAAGGAGGGGTGACTGGCGGGGCTCGGACCAGGTTCTGTTACCCAGAATCCTTTGCAAAGCTCAAAAATTGGCTAAAAAAAACACATGTTCCTCACATTTCTGTAGCAGAAAGTTCTGGAATCTGGGAGGAGCCACAAATTTCCTTGCACCCAGCGTTCCCCCAAGTCTCCCGATAAAAATGATACCTCACTTGCGTGGGTAGGCCTAGCGCCCGCGACAGGAAACGCCCCAAAGCGCAACGTGGACACCACCAAAATTTTGGAAGAAAACAGAGGTGTTTTTTGCGAAGTGACTACCTGTAGATTTTGGCCTCTAGCTCAGCCGGCACCTAGGGAAACCTACCAAACCTGTACATTTCTGAAAACTAGAGACCTAGGGGAATCCAAGGAGGGGTGACTGGCGGGGCTCGGACCAGGTTCTGTTACCCAGAATCCTTTGCAAAGCTCAAAAATTGGCTAAAAAAAACACATGTTCCTCACATTTCTGTGGCAGAAAGTTCTGGAATCTGGGAGGAGCCACAAATTTCCTTCCACCCAGCGTTCCCCCAAGTCTCCCGATAAAAATGATACCTCACTTGCGTGGGTAGGCCTAGCGCCCGCGACAGGAAACGCCCCAAAGCGCAACGTGGAGACCACCCAAATTTTGGAAGAAAACAGAGGTGTTTTTTGCGAAGTGACTACCTGTAGATTTTGGCCTCTAGCTCAGCCGGCACCTAGGGAAACCTACCAAACCTGTACATTTCTGAAAACTAGAGACCTAGGGGAATCCAAGGAGGGGTGACTGGCGGGGCTCGGACCAGGTTCTGTTACCCAGAATCCTTTGCAAAGCTCAAAATTTGGCTAAAAAAACACATGTTCCTCACATTTCTGTGGCAGAAAGTTCTGGAATCTGAGAGGAGCCACAAATTTCCTTCCACCCAGCGTTCCCCCACGTCTCCCGATAAAAATGATACCTCACTTGTGTGGGTAGGCCTAGCGCCCGCGACAGGAAACGCCCCAAAGCGCAACGTGGACACATCACAGAAAATAGACCTGTTTTTAGCAAAGTGCCTACCTGTAGATTTTGGCCTCTAGCTCAGCCGCCACCTAGGGAAACCTACCAAACCTGTGCATTTCTGAAAACTAGAGACCTAGGGGAATCCAAGATGGGGTGATTTGTGTGGCTCGGACCAGGTTCTGTTACCCAGAATCCTTTGCAAACCTCAAAATTTGGCTAAAAAAACACATGTTCCTCACATTTCTGTGGCAGAAAGTTCTGGAATCTGAGAGGGGCCACAAATTTCCTTCCACCCAGCGTTCCCCCACGTCTCCCGATAAAAATGATACCTCACTTGTGTGGGTAGGCCTAGCGCCCGCAACAGGAAACGCCCCAAAGTGCAGCGTGGACACATCACATTTTTTCATTGAAAACAGTGCCTACCTGTAGTTTTTGGCCTGTAGCTCAGCCAGCACCTAGGGAAACCTACCAAACCTGTGCATTTCTGAAAACTAGAGACCTAGGGGAATCCAAGATGGGGTGACTTGAGGGGCTCTGACCAGGTTCTGTTACCCAGAATCCTTTCCAACCCTCAAATTTTGGCTAAAAAAAACGCATTTTTCACACATTTCGGTGACAGAAAGTTCTGGAATCTGAGTGGAGCCACAAATTTCCTTCCACCCAGCGTTCCCCCAAGTCTCCCGATAAAAATGATACCTCACTTGTGTGGGTGGGCCAGGTGCCTCCAACAGAATAAGGCCCAAAACTTGTAGAGATACAGGGGATAGTACTGCGAGTTTATAAGGACATATTCTTTTATACATCTTTAGACTGACTCTGCTTTGGGGACCCACATACGTGAGGTGTCATTTTATTTGGGAGACTGAGGGGAACACTGGGGAGTAGGAATTTTGTGCTGGAGTGGTGATCGTACGAAGAAAAGTCAGGAAAATATGCTTTTTTTAAGCACATTTTGAGGTTTACAGAGGAGTCTGGGTAAGAAAATGTTGGGGGATCCACGCAAGCCACTCCTCCCTGGACTCCTTGGGGTGTCTAGTTTTAAAAAATGTCTGGGTTTGGTAGGTTTCCCTAGATGAAGGCCGCACACAGGACCAAAAACATAGGTGCCCTCTCCCCCCCCAAACACAGGTAGTTTTGTAATATATCGTTTTGATGTGCCCACATACGTCCGTGATGTGCCAAACACTAAAATTTTGAAAAGAAACACACTTAGGTTATGTGAAAAAGACCCCTCACCCACCAACCAAGTTGGTGGCATGCTTCATCATCGGGGTCCCACCTGAGGCACCTAGCGTGTCATAGGTGTGCTGCGACGCCTGATTACAGCGGAGCAGGTTTGGTCATTTTTACCACACATACTGGTTGGATTTGGCACAAGGGTGAGTGATGGTTCAGTGGATCAAATTTTACTAACAAGAGCTTTCACAAAAATGAAAAGCACTGTTAGTAACTGAAAGGCAAAAAACTGAACCAATGACTCACAGCTCGTGAGCTGTAAAGCCGCGACAAGGCACCAACCGCTTTACAGTCCATTCACACAACTTTCATACATGACACACACAAGGCCACTCACACCGCCAGCCACGGGGCCAGCACATTACAACACTCACATCGACAGACAGCGCCACTGAAGGGCCCATCACTTACATACGCCCACATGCCTGATACAACAATCACACCAGCTGATGGGAGTGTGTGGACTGGTGTTTGGCTGGCAGTGTGTTGCAGTAGCCAACATCAAGTCAATATGTACAGTCTCAGCCAAGCCCCACTCCACACACAATGGCATCATATTTCTTTTTTTTTTTTAAACAGAGGAACCCCTAACTAAGTAGAAAGAATTACAAAACAACAAACACAAAAGCTCTAACTAAGAACATGACAGAAATGCTAACCATGAAACTAAACACATGAAAATACAAAACAGACATGAGTTTACACTCATGGTTGTTCCCAGAAATTCTTCTGGGTGTGGTAATTCTTAAAACAAGCACCGACACACAGCCCAGGCTTTGAAGGACAATCTGGGCAGTACATTCGAGACTCCCTCCGGATACCTCTTCGAAAACACACTCTACATTTCTTAGCTGGAAAGTCTTTTTTGGGTGTGGGAGGAATGTGCTCAGCAAAGTGGCGATCTTTCAATCTAGCCACATCCTCCACCACTGCTTCTCTAGGAACTCTGGCCTGTTCCACCACAATAAGGCTCTCTATCACTGACTCCTGAAATTTCACAAATGTCATCTTTGAGTCTGGAGACCTATCCCTAAACACAATAAAAGCATTGAAGGTTGCTAAGTGGAAGAGGTGAAGTGCTAACTTCTTATACCAAACATAAGACTTACGAATAGCAGTATAAGGTTCCAACCTCTGGTCAACTCTATCTACACCTCCCATGTGCTTATTATAATCTAAAATGCACACAGGTTTGCGCACTTCAGCAACCTGGCCCCAAACAGTCACAGGGGAAGTACTCTCATCATGGATGGTACTTAGCATGTAGACATCCCTCTTGTCTGAAAATTTCAAAGCTAGCAGCTCCTCGTTCCGCAAGGCACAGCACTGTCCCCTCTCAAGTTTTTTACAGACAAGCTCCCTTGGATAGCCTTTCCGGTTAGAACGGATTGTGCCACAAGCAACTGTGTCCACTCTAAACAATTCCTTGAACAACTGCACACCAGTGTAGAAGTTATCTACATACAAATGGTGACCTTTGTTGAACAGTCGTCTACCAAGATCCCACACAATTTTCTCAGTAACTCCAAAAGTGGGAGGACAACCAGGGGGGTCAATATTGGAATCCCTACCAGTGTACACACGGAAACTATACACATATCCTGTCCTACTTTCAGACAGCATATACAATTTAATTCCATATCGTGCCCTTTTGCTAGGAATGTACTGCCTAAAAACCAAACGACCCTTGAAGAGGACCAAAGACTCGTCCACACTTATCTCTTTGCCTGGAACATAGACCTCCGAAAACCGATCTACAAAATGATCAAGGACAGGCCTAATCTTAAAAAGACGGTCAGAATCTGGGTGATCTCGTGGGAAGGCTAATGCATTGTCAACAAAATGCAGCATCCTAAGAAGAAGCAAATACCGATTACGACTCATGGTAGCTGGAAATATAGCTGTTGCCATCAAGGGACTAGTAGACCAATAAGAAGCCAGTGACGGCTTCCTTATCAACCCCATCAAAAAAGTCAAACCCAAAAACTTTTTTATCTCCTCCAAATTTGTGGGAATCCACTGGGCAGCTCTAGAGTGTGGCCTAAGTCTAGCAGCGTTGTCCCTCAAATGCTGCTCCGCATACAAATTAGTCTGCTCAACAATCTCTTCCAAAAACACATCATCCATGAATAACTCAAAGAAATTGATAGGCATAAAGTTCTCTGTATTGGCGTTACACCCCGGGAGACCAGTAAAGGCAGGCAACTCTGGCTGCTCCATGTTTGGGGCAACCCAGACATCAGGTCTTCTAACGGGAAACCTTTCAGCCCCAGGTTGCTGCACTATTGGCACATCAATGTCCTCCTCTAAAACAGAACCTTCATCTGCACTGAGTGTGGCTTCATCATCAGAAGATTCCCCTCCAACAGAAACATCACTGCCAGAATCTCTGACTTCCTCCTCTGCCTCAGATGCAGAGTCCGTCTCATAGTCATGATCAGACTGTGACTCAAAAAGCATACCAACCACCTGCTGAGCTGTCATCCTGTGGCTAGCCATGATATCTCCTGCTTAAATTAACTGGACAAATTCACCACCAACAACCAGCACTGTGTAAGACAAGTAACAAAGTGTAGCTTTGTTAGTAAGAGTTATAAACTCAAAAACTATACCGCTCACTTGCCTGAAAAAGCTTGATTCACCAGCAACTACACAGCAATCACCAATGATATCCCACTAAAAAGAAAGAAAGAAAGGCAAATTAGAAATAAGACAAAACAAATATCATTGTGCACAAACCTAAGGACAATTTCACACACAATCCTGCATTTAGTACTCCCCCTACAAACATGTCATTCATGCATGGCAACAATACTCCTTTGGAGTAAATTGTTTTTACTTACCTAAAACATGCAACTGTGCAAACTGCAGGTCAACCACCGCCAAAACCGCAAGGAGCCACAGCAAATAAAGCAAAAGCTTTGAACTAGAACAAAAAGGAGGAAAACATTTTTTATCACAAATGCAAAGACTTCTTCAGTTGACAAACACCCCACCATCAAACATTTTAGAAATTGGTGCCTAAGTGGATTCTGCCATAGGGGCAGATGGGCCTACTAAAAAAATAGGCCTGTCTGCCCCAAGGAAGCCAAAAAATACCTTTAGTACTGTGTCCCCATGGAGAGCGACCCTTGCCAAAGGGGACAGCCCTCAAACAAAAAAAAACAAAAAAAACACACACAACACTATCCCTGGTGCCTAAGTGGCTTCTGCCCCCTTGGGGGCATGTGGGCCTAAGAAAATCGTCCCATCTGCCCCCAGGGGGTGTAGAAATGGCCAACAGGTCAATGCCCCCCTTGGGGGGGCGCCCCGTGACCAAGGGGACGCCCCCCCACAAAAATAAACAAATAAAAAAAAATCCCTGGCGTTCTAGTGGTTTCTGCCCCCCTTGGGGACAGATCAGCCTAAAAATAATAGGCTGATCTGTCTCCAAGGGGTGCAGAAATGGCCTGGGTACATGTGCCCCCAAAGTGGGGGGCGACCCTTGCCCAAGCCCCCCCCATCCACTAACACACACACACACACTATCCCTGGTGTCTACGTGGCTTCTGCCCCCCTTGGGGGCAGGTGGGTCTAGAAAAATAGGCCCATCTGCCCCCAGGGGGGGCAGAAATGGCCAACAGGTCAATGCCCCCCTTGGGGGGGCGCCCCGTGCCCAAGGGGACGCCCCCCCACAAAAATAAACACATAAAAAAAAATCCCTGGCGTTCTAGTGGTTTCTGCCCCCCTTGGGGGCAGATCAGCCTAAAAATAATAGGCTGATCTGTCTCCAAGGGGTGCAGAAATGGCCTGGGTACATGTGCCCCCAAAGTTGGGGGCGACCCTTGCCCAAGCCCCCCCCATCCACTAACACACACACACACACACACACACACACACTATCCCTGGTGTCTACGTGGCTTCTGCCCCCCTTGGGGGCAGGTGGGTCTAGAAAAATAGGCCCATCTGCCCCCAGGGGGGGTAGAAATGGCCAACAGGTCAATGCCCCCCTTGGGAGGGCGCCCCGTGCCCAAGGGGACGCCCCCCCACAAAAATAAACACATAAAAAAAAATCCCTGGCGTTCTAGTGGTTTCTGCCCCCCTTGGGGGCAGATCAGCCTAAAAATAATAGGCTGATCTGTCTCCAAGGGGTGCAGAAATGGCCTGGGTACATGTGCCCCCAAAGTGGGGGGCGACCCTTGCCCAAGCCCCCCCCCATCCACTAACACACACACACACACACACTATCCCTGGTGTCTACGTGGCTTCTGCCCCCCTTGGGGGCAGGTGGGTCTAGAAAAATAGGCCCATCTGCCCCCAGGGGGGGCAGAAATGGCCAACAGGTCAATGTCCCCCTTGGGGGGGCACCCCGTGCCCAAGGGGACGCCCCCCCACAAAAATAAACACATAAAAAAACATCCCTGGCGTTCTAGTGGTTTCTGCCCCCCTTGGGGGCAGATCAGCCTAAAAATAATAGGCTGATCTGCCCTCAAGGGGGGCAGAAATGGCCCTAAAAGACATGCCCCCCAAAGGGGAGCGACCCTTGCCCAAGGGGGCGCCCCCCCATCCACTACACACACAATCCCTGGTGCCTAAGTGGCTTCTGCCCCCCTTGGGGGCAGATGGACCTAAAAAAAATAGGCCGATTTGCCTCCAAGGGGGGCAGAAAAGGCCAACAGTTCTCTGCCCCCTTGGGGGGGGGGCCCTTGCCCAAGGGGGCACCCCCCCCCACATAAATACACATAAAAATAAAAAACCCTGGTGATCTAGTGTTTTCTGCCCCCCTTGGGGGCAGATCTGGCTAAAAAGTAGCCAATCTGCCCTCAAGGGGGGCAGAAATGGCCCTAAAGGACATGCCCCCCACAGGGGAGCGACCCTTGCCCAAGGGGGCGCCCCCCCATTCACTACACACACAATCCCTGGTGCCTAAGTGGCTTCTGCCCCCCTTGGGGGCAGATGGACCTAAAAAAAATAGGCTGATCTGCCCCCAAGGGGGGCAGAAAAGGCCAACAGTTCTCTGCCCCCTTGGGGGGGGCGCCCCTTGCCCAAGGGGGCACCCCCCCAACATAAATGCACAGAAAATACAAATTCCTGGTGATCCAGTGGTTTCTGCCCCCCTTGGGGGCATATCCGCCTAAAAAGTAGGCCAATCTGCCCCCAAGGGGGGCAGAAATGGCCGTAACTAATTGCCCCCACAAGGGGAGCGACCCTTGCCCAAGGGGCCGCTCCCCGCAAACAAGAAACAGTGAAGAACAACAACAAAAAAAAATCCCTGGTGTCTAGTGGGCATTCCTGCTGCCCGATCGCAATGCGATCGGGCAGCAGGAATGCTCAAAGAGACACCGGGGGAAAGGAAAAGCCTTTCCTTTCCCCCGGTGCCTCTTTAGCCCAAACCCCCCACCCACCGGGAAGAGGAACTCACCTCTTCTCCGTTCGCCGCACAGGAAGCAAATGGCTTCCTGTGCGGCGAAATCCCCATAATGAAGTCAGCGCGCGATCGCGCGCTGACGTCATTATGGGGGGGTGGGGGGGTCGGGGGTGGAAGGGGAAGGGCTTCCCCTTCCATCCCTGACTTTGGGGGGGTGGGGGGAAGCACACAGAGGGAGCGAGAGCGCTCCCTCTGGGCTGTGTGCCGAGGACGTAGTGGAGGTGCTTAAATGTTTACAGGAGAACCTGATACTTGAAATTCCTGCATTTTACGCCTAAATCAAGAGAATGGTTGGGTCAGGGAAAAGAATGGAAGCCACACAAGAAAGAAACTACAACGTATTTGGGGTAAGCTGGATGTTAATTTTCGATGAATATGCCAGTTGTTTAAAACGCTGCAACAGTCAGTGCCTCAGTTGATCACTCTCATTTTGTCACTACTGATAGACAGTATCAGACTTCAATAGTGCCCCTTTCTTGTTGTTGTGGGTACCAGCCTATGAGTAGTGTTAGAGACTATTTTTGCAGGAAAGGAAAAAAGAAGCACAGATAGGAATGGGAACTGATAAAAGCTCTTTCCACTAAAAGGTAGTGCTCAGCGTTGATCTGATTGGCCAGACCACTTTCAATTTCTTTAATTGGCTTGTGAGAACAGTGTGCACCACTTGTTGTGTTGGCAGAGCATCACCATTGTGCTATAGTGATTTAATATCTCTTTTATGTCTCTACTGTGGAGTTTTTGTGGTACCTCTTTACACCCGAGGGCAATAAGATGGATGAAAAAGGGGCAGTGATTGTTTAATGGCCTACATGAACTTTAGCTAATGCAATTCATATTTTTTTGATTTTGACAATTTTATAGGAGTATATTCATCTGTTTTCTGAAATCACAATCCCATATCCAAATGAATACAGAAGAGGGGCCACAGGCAAGCCAATTGGCGCCCATCTACACCCCAATCGTGCTCTGTGTCAACCATGCTGCCAAAAATATATTTGAAGGTTAGACTCACTCTAGTGGTGTACTGTGTTGCCCACTGTTATAAAGCCTTTTGTCAGCCCTCCTTTGCTGTGGTATAGTTGGTTGAGCTGTGTCTGTCTTCATGCTGTCCTCAACACACTCTGTGCCTGGAAGAAGTCCTGCTGTCGATGGGATGAAATGTATTAGTTGTGTTTATGCTATGTTAGCATTTGACAAGCTGAGGATAAAGAATACAATTTGAACATACACGAACAGTTGTCTATTTGTGAATTTGAATAATGATTCTGTTCTACTTATAAGAGGTATCTTGATTTTGCTCTCTAAAGCTTTAACATTGTGTTAATGTGTACAGAGTGCATTGCCCAAAACTTTTAAATGCACAGGATGGGTACTTTTTGCTTGGTCAAAAGAACTAGGTCAGAGGTTTATATTAAAAGAAAACATTTTTGCACCCCAATTGTGAAACACCCTAATATAGAATGACATTGAATTCTTTAGATCAATGCTTTTTGTCATGCTGAAGATGGTGTTGTATATCAGCAACATTCTGTTCTGGGTTTGTATAGAATCCTACTTTTCCAAGAAATTCTTATCAGCAGAGAAGAATGCAAATATTTTAATTAGGGATGAAAAACACCACAGAATTACATACTTGCATCACAAAAAATGCACTTCCTGAAATCGGCCAGGGGACTTACACCAACATAACTCAGGTGGACTCTGTCTTTGTCTAACTTATGATTTTGTGAGAAGTTATAGACAAGATCCTTAGAGTGGTTAGCATAATGCATAATCACAACAAGAGATATTGGGGCATGCTAATCAATTTATAGAGGATCCACAATTAACTGTATGTTCAAATATTATGGGGGTCATTATAAACAGGGCGGTTTTTACCACCGTGTTCATGCTGGCGGTCTTTCCAGTGACTGCCAGCCCCCCTGGAACCCTGCCGGCCATATAATAAACATTCTGCTGGGCAGGCGGGCGGAAACACTGTTTCTGCCTGCCAATCAGAATGCCTGGCCGGGACATTTCCAGAGGCTCCACATGGAGCCGCCGTCAATGCCTCTGTGCGGTGGGTGCAGTGACCTGCACGATGGGGCACTGCATAGGGGCGTCTGCACTGCCCATGCCAAGTGCACGGGCAGTACAGGGACCCCCGGGGGGGCCCGGAACACCCCTTCTGCCAGCCTTTTCCTGGCAGGGAAACCCGCCAGGGAAAGGCTGGTGGAAATGGGATCATTATCCTAGGGGCAGCAGCGCTGCTCTGTTGGATAATGATGCTATCCACTGCCAGGCTGCCTGTCAGAGGCAGCCTGGAAGTGGAGGAGGGCCGCCTATGGCGGTCCTCCCTATCATCATTATGTGGCGGTCTGGGTCGCCATGCTGGATGGCGGGATAACCCGCCACCGCCAGCATGGCAGCCCAGACCACCAAGTCCATAATGAGGGCCTATGTATGTTCACTTCATTAATGTTATTAATGTAACATCATTTTAACCAAAGCATGTACAATAGACTATAGACTAATATGTTTAGTTAAAAAAGCAAGAAACACAAATGAAAAGATGGATTGTAATATCAAGGGTTCATATATGCTTACCATAAGTTAAATGATTGAAATGTGGCTGGGAGTTCCAGCATTGCTAAGAATATCAGCTGTAAGGAAATATTTTTAATGAAAATGTATGTTTACTGATGTGTAAGGTCAAATGCAAGTGCGTTACATCTGTGCCCATACTTAGGAGTGAATATAGTAAACAAGTGATTCAAATGCCCAAACTTAGGAGTTAATACAGTAAACAAGTAAGTCTATTATGACCTTTGTTCCGTTCTACTTGAAGCTTAGCCCTTATGGTCAATTGATTTTATTGTAGCTGATCATAGCAATTGACCCGGTTGTGGAACATTTAATAAAAAATAGTAATTCTACTTTCCTGCCTGTTTTGCCCACTTCTAAATATTTAGTATGTGTTTTTTTTTTCATTTTATTGACTGGTGTTCCATGGGCTCTAATTAAAGACAGGGTATCTCAAAGTAATTTCAAAATCTGTACTGCTCTATGTAGAGAACGGGATGTGGAAGTTCACCTGTCCACTAGTTTCAATACTTCAAAGAACAGACAGATTTAAGGATTGAATCAATAGGTTGAACAGCATGTGAGGTTTGAAGGATTGGTATACAAGAAGACTTGAAGCAAAACACTGCGCTAGACAGAGTTAACATTTAATAACACAGAGCGCTTTTCTATTGGAATGTCACATTTGTTTTGCATGTACCGTCTTTATTGATGTATATTTGAGTTGAACATCCCTTGTCCACATCAATTGATAATTAGGGGGGTTATTCTAACTTTGGAGGAGTGTTAATCCGTCCCAAAAGTGACGGTAAAGTGACGGATATACCACCAGCCGTATTACGAGTTCCATAGGATATAATGGACTCGTAATACGGCTGGTGGTAAATCCGTCACTTTTCCGTCACTTTTGGGACGGATTAACACCTCCTCCAAAGTTAGAATAACCCCCTAGGTCTTTTCATAGTAAGATTAGATAAAAGCTAAAGATGCTTATATGTTTTTCCAAAGAACTGAGAGGCTGCAGTGCGTAGGC